>NC_143052.1:317617500-320117500 GCF_052426305.1 Pelodiscus sinensis
CTAGACTCAAAATTCCCATGAGCAGGAATTTCAGAGATGAGTCTGGGGCTCGCTGAAATACTGTGTTTTAACAGTCTTGTGTTTTCTGAATTGAGTGATAACAATGACTTTGCAAAATGACCAGTGAAAGGGAAAATGACAGCAAGGGGATATTCTGGATTCTGGGCCTTGTGCTCCAGTTTTCAGTTCTCACCAGATGCATTTGATGATCTAATACAAGTTTCATTTTAGCAATCAACCTAAGGACCGGATGTCACAGCACTAACCACATCTTTCATCCCTATCAAATGTATGGGCTTTTAGGGCCAGGAAAGAAAAAAATGTTTCCTAAAATAAAAAGAGGAAAGGCTGATTGCAGAAACTAACTTCTTGTAAGGGCTCTATCACAATATTTTGTATTTACATGTGCAGAGAGCTTGCAGAATGTTTGGCTTGTTGAAAACAGATAGATATTCTGTGTCTTTCTTTCTTATTGCCCATTAGAATTTTGGAGCTACATATTAGCATAGGCATAAGAAATTACGCAGACGACAATCTCCCTAGAGCTGAATTCAGTATTTCTCTTTCTTTAGTGAAGAATTATAGCAGTAGTCATGAAATGATGATACATCAGCTACTGATTCCTTTGGCCTTTGCTGCCTCTAAGCTTAGAGTGTCAAGTTCAAGTATTCCATTTGTCTTTATAATAGTGCCAGAGTTCCTACTTAGGATTTGGTCCCCATTGCACTAAGGGCTATATAAATATAGAGGGTGTGATTGTCTCCTCTGCCAATGAGTAAGAAAGGGGTGAGGATGGGAAGCACCAGGGAGCCAATTACTAAGGGCAGGCATGGGCCTTGATGTAACTTAGGGTATGGCTGCACTAGCCACCCTAGTTCGAACTAGGGTTGCTAATGTAGCCATACCTTTAGAGAACGTCTCATGAAGCTTTAATTTATTCCTCTGATATGAGGGCCTTAATGGTCAGTTGAGGGTTGCTGTGATGAAGTAGAGCTCTGCCAATTCTGCCCCTAGAATGCCTCTCCTGGTATCTTCAGGCTAAAAAGCCCAGCGGCAATACCACTAGCCCATTTTCTTATTGAGTTGTGAAGAAGGATTTCACAGCAGTCAGTAGACATAACTCCCAGATGCATTTTCTTTAAACTGCCACAATTTGTTCTGGTCCAATGGAAACGGTGGTCTGCCAGTCTGTTTGTTTGGTGTTGACTGGAACACACACACAACTCCTGAAAATGTAACATGCAACTACAGGTTGGACCTTCTTGGTCCGGCACTGTCAGGACCTGAGCAGTCCCAAACCAGGCGGCTTGCCAGACCAGGGGAGGTCAGTGTTCCCCTGTTGGCTGTCCCACTCCCAGGCTTCCAAAACTGGGGCTCCTTCTTGCTGCTACTGGGAGTTCCCCAGGTTCTTCTGCCGGGGCCACCTGGATGCCACCAGCCTGTTCAGATGCCACAGCCTCGCTACCGTTTGGGATTCCCCAGGGTTCCCTGACCAAGGCTCACCTACTGCTGCCTGCCTCGCTACTGCTGGGGGTTCTCTGGCCAGGGCTACCTGGCCACCCCAACCTCACTGCACTGGGAATTCCAGTTTATCATGTTTATCATGTTTTTAACTCTGCACGGTTGGTTTCATAATTTTTACATAAGCAAATTTATATTTGGAAATTACATTCTGAAGATAAGACATTTTAAATGTTTAGTTACTTTATGGCTAGGTTTCTTATTGGACAAGGGGTTGCTTATTCATTGGACCTTTATAATGGTTATTAAACACAAAACCTTCTGCTCTAAAATGTTGGCCGTTACCACTTAAGCTGATGGAGCAAGTACTTCGGCTAAGAGCAGTATCAGGCTATTCTCAATGTGAACCGGTCACTTGCTTGCATTACATGTACTCTAACATTAAGCTGAACTTAATTGATATTTTGGCATTGGAGCTTCCCTACTATATATGTGATATGTAGAAGGTCTTCAATTCATTTATGGATAGAAGAATGGTTTATTTTTCTCTGTGTGTTCAAGGAGGATTAACATTTACCATAAACAATGATGAAAATTAAGAATTTTTCTTAACTGGGAACTCAGTTCTTGCATTTTGCAGGTTTTTTTCAACAGAAAATTGGAGGATTTCAGAACATTTAAAAAGTAAATATGAAAAAGGCTAGTTAAATTAATATCAAACATTGGGGGTTGAAATTAGTATGGCAATATAATAGTCCCATGCAACCCATCTACTGTAGTAGCTCTCTACAGAGCTAAGTAAATTCAAACCAGCTGAAGGTATCATCCAGTATTATTTAAAAAATACCCATTTGTTTGTAGAGAATGACAATGGGTCTATTACTTACATGCCTTCCTCCCACTGATGTTCATGAGTGTTTTTCTCTCAGGCATGGCCAATAGGATTAGGACTGTTACATATGTGTGTGTATAATACTATCTACTCACTTCTGTTGCTGCATCTCTTTTGCCTCTAATCCCTCCTCACCCAGCGCTCTTTGAAAAGTCTTTTTCCATCTGTCTTTTTCCTCACTATAGCTTTGGGAGAAGAGACTATCAGTTTGGAATATCACATAATTAATAAAGACATTATCATGAATAGGCCTATGCCAAGGTCTCTATTTGTAACATAAAAATATCCTTGGAACAGTAATCATTATTCTGCGTAGTTAGTGATTGAGAACTAGCTGGTATATTTTATGCAAAAACTAGAGTATGGGGGCATCCATGGTGCACGGGGACAAAGGGGCTTGCTAACAGCCCTTTTCAAGGTGTTACTTACTGCCCTCCCAAACACACACACACACACACACACACACACACTATAGCTAGCCAACTCCAGAGACTAGTTTAAGGGAAGATTTGGGGCTAAAACTTTGCCCAGTTCCTGCCTTTTTCTAACTGAAGTATCTATTGGAAAACATCAATTCTTGAGCTTCCCTCAGCAGTTGGGACTAAGACCCTAGTAACTCTAACACAGTGGACCTACTGGGCTCCACATGCAGCCCACAAACCTCCTGGCTGCCCCCCGCCCTTCTCCACACACCTCTCATGCACCAGGGCACCAGAGCCCTGCACTTCCTTCCCAGCACTTTTGGAGCATGTGAATCATCTGATTCATGTTCCATCCCCACTCCTACCCCTCTCTCCCAGATCTGGAATATCACGAATCAGCTGTTCACAGCATTCTAGTTCTGGATAATGGGGGGGAGTAGGCGAGGGGATGAAGCACGAATCAGGCAGTTTGCATACTCCAAGGCTGCGTCTAGACTGGCATGATTTTGCACAATACTTTCAACGGAAAAGTTTTTCCATTAAAAGTATTTGTGAAAGAAAGCGTCTATACTGGCATGTGCCTTTGCGCAAAAGATTTGCTTTTGTGCAAAAGCATCCGCGCCAGTGTAGACACTCTCTTGCACAAGAAAGCTCAGATGGCCATTTTAGCCATCGGGCTTTCTTATGCAAGAAATTGATGTTACCTGTCTACACTGGCCCTCTTGTGCAAGAATACTTCCACAAGAGGGCTTATCCCTGAGTGGGAGCATCAGAGTATTTGCACAAGAACTACTGATTTTGTACATTACAAAGTCAGTGTTCTTGCACAAATACTCGTGGCCAGTGTAGAGAGGCGGCAAGATTTTGCGCAAAATCATGCCAGTCTAGACACAGGCCAAAAGTGCTGGGAGGGATGATGAGGAGCAGGTAAGTGTAGGGCTCTGGTACCCCAGTGTTTGAGAGAGGTGCATGGGGGGGGGTGATGGACAAATACAGGGGGTCCACAGGGCCAGAGGTGGAGCCCCAGTAGGCCATAGGCTGCTGCAGACCACTGAGGTGAAGGAGGGCCACTCATGTGACCCATCCCTCATTCCTGGTTGCCCATTCCTGTTCTAAAACTAAGTGAGCGTGCAGAAATCTTTACCTTTCCCCTATGCAGCTGTGTTGGAGTAGGTACAATCTTGCCCTGAGTGGTGAACTGGAATGCTGCTAATGTATCACAGTATGTAGATTGCAGTAAAACGTCCCATATAGTGCTGTGAGATGGACTGTGAAGAGTAATTATAGATATGAAACATTTGAACAAAGGCACACTAGAAAAAATAATAAGTAGGGCTAAGAAACTACTTGACCAAAAGGGGCTGAGAAGGCCTGTGAAAGGACCTCCTCAAGAGGAACTGATTAATACCACATTTTCTTCTATGGATCAGAGTCAAATTTACACCTTCCTTTAGCTCAAGCTTTCTAGTAAGAAAAAAACTGAGAAGGACAACAAATATTCAGGGGAACACAGCCTTGCTTCTGAGCTAGCAGGTGTGTTTGAGGTCAACTGAAAATTGATTAGGATTGGTGGAAAAAATATGTCAGGAACAACTATCAGTGTCTTTCAGATCCATACTTTAGTCTCACAGCAATGAGGGGTAGTTAGGCTAGAAGTTTTTGGTGTCAATTTTGACCATTCTCAACCATGGCAACCAAAACACCAGATATATGTCATTGCTTTTCACTTGCATGATTTTCCAATGCAGCATTTATTTAATCTATGGTTCATGACCTTGCAAAATAGACACATATACTTCTGGCTGCACAGTCTAATATCTTCACGTGGTTTTCAGATGAACAGCTTTGGTACATGCAGTTTGCTCAGAATGAAGCAATGTGTTTGCTCACTGGTTTGAGCAACTGTAATAATATTACATCCAGTCAGCATACTTTATATAGAATCATAGAATACTAGGACTGGAAGGGACCTCGAGAGGTCATCGAGTCCAGTCCCCTGCCCTCATGGCAGGACCAAATACTGTCTAGACCATCCCTGATACACATTTATCTAACCTACTCTTAAATATCTCCACAGATGGAGATTCCACAACCTCCCTGGGCAATTTATTCCAGTGTTTGACTACCCTGACAGTTAGGAACTTTTCCCTAATGTCCAACCTAAACCTCCCTTGCTGCAGTTTAAGCCAATTGCTTCTTGTTTTATCCTCAGAGGCCAAGATGAACAAGTTTTCTTCCTCCTCCTTATGACACCCTTTTAGATACCTGAAAACTGCTACCATGTCCCCCCTCAATCTTCTCTTTTCCAAACTAAACAAACCCAATTCTTTCAGCCTTCCCTCATAGGTCATGTTCTCTAGACCTTTAATCATTCTTGTTGCTCTTCTCTGGACCCTCTCTAATTTCTCCACATCCTTCTTGAAATGCGGTGCCGAGAACTGGACACAATACTCCAACTGAGGCCTAAACAGTGCAGAGTAGAGTGGAAGAATGACTTCTCGTGAATTGCCCACAACACATCTGTTCATGCATCCCAGAATCATGTTTCCTTTCTTTGCAACAGCATCACACTGCTGACTCATATTCAGCTTGTGGTCCACTAAAACCCCTAGATACCCTTCTGCCGTACTCCTTTCTAGACAGTCACTTCCCATTCTGTATGTGTGAAACTGATTGTTCCTTCCTAAGTGGAGCACTTTGCATTTGTCTTTATTAAAGTTCATCCTGTTTACCTCAGACTATTTCTCCAATTTGTCCAGATCATTTTGAATGATGACCCTATCCTCCAGAGCAGTCGCAACCCCTCCCAGCTTGGAATCATCTGCAAACTTAATAAGCGTACTTTCTATGCCAATATCTAAATTGTTGATGAAGGTATTGAAGAGAGCCGGCCCCAATACAGATCCCTGCGGAACCCCACTTGTTATGCCTTTCCAGCAGGATTGTGAACCATTAATAACTACTCTCTGAGTATGGTTATCCAGCCAGTTATGCACCCACCTTATAGTAGCCCCATCTAAGTTCTATTTGCCTAGTTTATTGATAAGAATATCATGCGAGACCGTATCAAATGCCTTACTAAAGTCTAGGTATACCACATCTACCACTTCTCTCTTATCCACAAGACTCATCCTATCAAAGAAAGCTTTCAGATTGGTTTGACACGATTTGTTCTTTACAAATCCATGCTGGCTGTTCTCTATCATCTTGCCACCTTCCAATATTGTCTGCTAGTAAAGTGCACGAGTATCAGAGGGGTAGCCGTGTTAGTCTGAATCTGCAAAAGTGGTGAGGAATCCTGTGGCACCTTATAGACTAACTGAAGTGTCGGAGCATAAGCTTTCATGGGCAAAGACCCACTTCGTCAGATGAATATTGTGGAAATTTCCGGAGGGAGGTATAAATATGCAGGCCAGAA
Source organism: Pelodiscus sinensis (assembly GCF_052426305.1). Lineage (NCBI taxonomy): Eukaryota > Metazoa > Chordata > Testudines > Trionychidae > Pelodiscus > Pelodiscus sinensis. The sequence goes on from NC_143052.1 coordinate 317,623,694, forward strand.
TCAGGCTAGAGATGACGAGGTGGATCCAATCAGGGAGTATGAGGCCCACTTCTAGTAGCTTATCTGGAGGTGTGAATACCAAGAGAGGAGAAGCTGCTTTTGTAGTTAGCTAGCCATTCACAGTCTTTGTTTAATCCTGAGTTGATTGTGTCAAACTTGAAGATGAACTGTAGCTCAGAAGTTTCTCTTTGAAGTCTGGTCTTGAATTATTTTTGCTGCAGGATGGCTACCTTTAGATCTGCAATTGTGTGTTCAGGGAGATTGAAAAAACCCTACAGGGTTTCGTATATTGCCATTCCTAATATCTGATTTATGTCCATTTATTCTTTTACGTAGGGACTGTCCAGTTTGGCCAATGTATATAGCAGAGGGGCAGTGTTGGCACATGATGACGTATATTACGTTAATAGAAGTGCAGGAGAATGAACCAGTGACAGTATGGCTGATCTGGTTAGGTCCTGTGATGGTGTTGCTGGTGTATATGGGGGTATGTCTACATTACAAAGTTAATTCAAACTAACAGAGGTTAGTTTGAATTAACTTTGATAGGCGCTACACAGGCAAACCTCTAGTTCGAACTTAATTCGAACTAGCGGAGCGCTTAATTCGAACTAGGTAAACCTCATTCTACGAGGACTAAGCCTAGTTCGAATGAAGCAGTTCGAATTAAGGGCTGTGTAGCCACTTAATTCGAACTAGTGGGAGGCTAGCCCTCCCCAGCTTGCCCTGGTGGCCACTCTGGGCACCACCAGGGAAACTCTTCTGCCCCCCTCCCGGCCCCGGCCCCCTTAAAGGGACACGGGCTGGCTACAGTGCCCGTCCAGGTGCAAGCCTGCCAGCACCCAGCCAGCAGATCCTGCACCTGGCACGGCTCGAGCCAGCCACCCGATGCCCCCCAGCCCTCCGCCTCTTCCCGGGACCAGGCTGGCGGCTCCCGGGAGCTTTCCCGGGACCGCAAGAGGCGGGCACCCACCTGGGCTAGTGTGGACATCGTGGACCTCGTCCATGACCTCCGCACTAGGCAAAGGAAAGTGGCCGTCTAGGGCAGGAGAGCTGCCAGCCTGGCCACCCAGGAGCAGGTGTGCATGAAATTCAAGGTGGTCCACTGAGACCCCCGATCCTGAGCCCTGAGCTTACAATGGCCGTACAGGGTCAGACCAAAGGTCAATCTAGCCCAGTAGCCAGTCTGCCGACAGCAGCCAATCCTAGGGACCCTGGAGGAGATGGACCGAAGACAGTGACCAAGCCATTTGTCTCGTGCCATCCCTCTCCAGCCTTCCACAAACTTTGGGCAGGGACACCAGTGGTATTACCCCCTGGCTAATACCACTCCATGGACCCAACCTCCATCACTTTATCTCACTTCTCTTTAAACTCTGTTCTAGTTCTAGCCTTCACAGCCTCCTACAGCAAGGAGTTCCACAGGTTGACTCTTTGCTTTGTGAAGAACAACTTTCTGTTACTAGTTTGAAGCCTGCTACCCATTCCTTTCCTTTGGTGTCCTCTAGTCCTTCTATTATGGGAACTAATGAAGAAATTTTTTTTATGCACCCTCTCCACATCACTCATGCTTTTATAGACCTCTATCATATCCCCCCTCAGTCTCCTCTTTTCTAAGCTAAAAAGTCCCAGTCTCTTTAGCCTCTCTTCATATGGGACCTGTTCCAAACCCCTGATCATTGTAGTTGCCCTCCCATCTCCCACCCGCTGTCTTCCCCTCTCCCACCACCTTTTCCCGGTCTCTCCCAGTTTTGTTCAATAAAGAGAGATTCTATTTTTGAACACACGTGTCCTTTATTTTGTACATGAGGAAGGGGGGCTAGGGAAGGGTAAGTGGAAAGAGGTGAGGGTGGAATGGGGTACGAGCCCCCGATGGGGAGGACTGGGCTGGCTCTGTGGGCTTCTGGGGGTGGAACCTCTCCTGCAGCCCCCCAATTGCCCCATCTCCCCAGATGGCAGGCTGCGGCAAGTGCAGCCGGTCTGATGGCCGAGTGCTGTGATGTGCCCAGTATGGGTACTCTGGGCAATCCAAGCCAGGACTGCTTTGCAAGCGGGGCACCCCTGAGAACTGTCTGTCCGGGGTGGGGGTCGGGTCCCTTTAAGCACAGCCCTCAGCTAGCCTGAGACTGCAGCGCCACGCCCTAAGTCCTCATCTGATGCCCGGCCGGCACTGCTTCCGGCCATCCTTAATCCCGGTTCAGGGTCCACTTAATGTGGACATGCTAGTTCGAATTAGCAAAACGCTAATTCGAACTAGTTTTTTAGTCTGCATGCGTTAGTTCGAATTAGCGCTGTAGTGTAGACATACCCTATGTGGGCAGAGTTGGCACTGAGGTTTGTTGCATGGATTGGTTCCTGAGTTAGAGTTATTATGGTGCGGTGTATAGTTGCTGGTGAGAATATGCTTCAGGTTGGCGGATTGTCTGTGAGCGAGGACTGGCCTGACTCCCAAGGCCTGTGAAAGTGAGGGATCATTGTCCAGGATGGGTTGTAGATCACTAATGATGTGTTGAAGAGGTTTTAGCTGAGGACTTTAGGTGATGGCCAGTGGTGGTCTGTTGGTTTCTTTCTTGGGCTTGTCCTGTAGCAGGAGGCTTCTGGGTACACGCTTGGCCCTGTTAATCCGTCTCCTCATTTCCTCATGTGGGTATCGTAGTTTACAGAATGCTTGTCAAGTGTAAACTGCTATTTTTGAAGTTGGTCTGATTGAAATCTGGTAAACAATCATTCTGACAAAATGCCTTTTTTATTTAGAAAATTAAAATGTGCATAGATTTTAAAAAATCGGATTCATTTTTGAGGGGAAAAAGTAACTCTTAATCTTTTTTAATTCCCCCATGATTTTTCAGTGGCAAATGAGAAAAGTTGCATATAGAAAGGAGGGAAGGGGGAACACTGAGAGACTGAAAATCAGTTTTTTTAATTATCATTTTTTAATTGAGAAAATGGAAAGATGTCACTTTTTTGACAAAACATTTTTGACCAGTTCTAATTTTAACTGTAAACTAGTGATTTTTCAAACCAGTAGCAATGTTGGCCTGAGGTGTATTAAAGGCCTTTTCCTGATTTGTATCTGTGTTCAAGTATCAGATACTGCTTAGCTATCCTCCCCAGGCTTTAACCTATGGGAGTGGAATTCCCTTTACCCCAGACTTCGCAATCTACTTAGCAACCTCCTTTTTCATTCTACAGAATAAAACATTGTAGCTAGGGAAAGATTTCCTAAAAAGAAAGGCAGTAATGAATGCACCTGTAACATTCATCTCCCGTAAAGAAGAGTTTGTTTTAAGAGCTGCATCAGTGTGCTGCATGTTTTCACAAAAGCCCCTGCAGTTGATGCTGCAGTTGAAACCCTCAGGTTGCCCTCTAACGTGGCCCTGTGAAACATGACATATGCTATACAGGGGTTGTTGGTTTCTCTGAAACTAACTGGGGGCCCAGTTCTTCCATCCTAACTGTCTGAAACAATCCCAGGGCGATCTCTCAGCATGAGTCAGGCTGAAGCCAGTGCACAATGCAGTGACTCACTGAGCGGGGTGTCTTGCTGGGAGCATATGACACCAGCACTCCAGCTTTTGCATTCACTACACTTTGGTCTCCAGATGGAGTATTAAGTCTGGGTTAATACAAAAAAAGCCCCGAGAGGCCTGGGACCAGAACTGCTCTTTTCTGTGTAAAAGGGCTCGACAACTCAGAACTTGCTCCCCTCCTTTTTGGGTTGCTAATTTCAGTTGGACTCTTATGACATCCTGGAGCTCTTATGACATCATCTTTATTAAAGATTGATCTTTAATTCTTGGAAGGTTGACAAACTTACCTCCATGGTCCAAGACAGTCCAAACATGGTGACCTTCCAGCCAAGCTTCAATAGAAACCTGTTTAATTGGGCTGAGGGTAATGTGTCTGGCTGAGTGCCTGTTGAAATGGTCATTTTAATGGTGTAGTATATGTTTAACGTTGTGTCAGGGTGCCTAGAGCTGTTGGCATGTCTTCCTTTATCATAATTTAAATCTAAAAAATAAGGGGACAAAACTGTGCTCTCATTAATAATTTTTAGTTTTCTGTTAACATTTTTAAATGAGGCTAATTAATGACTAAAACACGTCATCAGTGTGCGTGGAAACTTTTCCAACATTTGAAGTCTTTAAATAAAGTTTGAGTGTCTTTCTTTACATTATCTGACCTGGGAATTTTGCAGTCAAGGGTTTTCTTGCCTATAGATTTTTCTTTTGGGCCTTGTTTGGTGCCAAAGACAGGACTTGTACAGTGTATGGTGCTCTGCAAAACCTAAAACTCTGTTCTGGTGAATATGGGGGTTGATTAGAGATTAGAAGTTTCCATTCTATAAAAAATTCCAAAATTCTGAAAAATAATCCATTTTTGGAATAACAAGTAGAATTTTCATAATTTCTCGTGGAAGAAAAGATCCCCCAGAAGTTTAAGAAACAAAAATTTTCAAACAAAATTGAGCCCCATCTCCTAAATGTTGTGGCCGCTGTCTCAGTCTGGTCTTCCAGGACTGTTATAAACAGGTTGCTCGCTCTCCAACTCTGGCTTCTAAAGTTCTGTCAATTGTCAAGAAACCTGCTCCTACTCTACCACTGATGGGGCACTATTTTTTTTATTAAACAACGAGGAGCTTTTTAACCACAAAAGCTTATGCCCAAATAAATCCGTTAGTTTTTAAGGTACCGCAGGACTTCTCATTGCTTTTGTATAGACAGACAAAAATGGCTACCCTTCTGACATTTGTCACCATGCAAGTCACTATGGGTTTTTAAAAACATTTTACTGAGACAAGTCACAACGCTACATCCTACATTACTTATTGAGGATCAGGCTAATATGCAAAGAACCTGACTAAAGACTGGCTTGCTGGCTGGGGAGCCCACCTCTGAGTATGCTAAAACAGGTGAGCAAATTAGTAGATACTTGTTATTTTAGGCACCTCTCTTGTGTACCTACTTGATGTGAAAGTTTTTCTATTACAAGGGCAGCACATAATTTACTATACAGGTTGAACCTCTCTAATCCAGAACTCTCTCATCCATCATCCAGAATGATTTTAGTGAGCCGGATGTCCACTTTTCATGAGTGTGGCCAAGTTTCCTGTGGTCCCATAAAGTTTGTTTACATCCACCTGTCCTATCTCTTAGTGTTCTGTGTTATTATTTAGTTCTAATTTACCCCTAAGTGCCCTCTAGCAGCACAGTAAGCTGTAGAAGTGTTGGTAATGCTGCTAGACAATATTGACATCCTGTGGTCCAAAAAATTCTCTCCTTCAGAATTGGTCAGGTCCCAAGAGTTCCGGACTAGAGAGTACCAAAAAAACATAGGAGAAGTTGCATATTTCCTGTAACATGAAATATCAGTTCCTGATGCTAAGAAATTAATTTGTTCTGTTTAAAATGCAGCTTCATTACTGCAACATTAAGTAAGAAGGTTGGGAATCCCCAGGACACAAATATTTCCCGGACAAAACCATCGCCTCTGCAAGTATGTTCTCCTTTTCGTGCAAGCCCTCCAATACAGCATCTTCCTCACAGCAAATATATAATGGACCCTAACTGGAGTTGATTACCTTTGATACAGACATTTTAAAAATATTCTTTGAGCTCTACAAATCAAATACATAGATTCTTCTCCCAAATAAAGACCCATCATTCAAATCAATCATTTTGTACAAATTCCTCTCATCTTTCCATCTGTGTTTTCTTTTCTGCATCCAGGACTGGCCACAGACTTTGCCCAGATCTGGGCAATGCGGGTGGGGCTCAACTCCAGGCCCTGGTGGGGCTTTGTGGAAGAGGTGGCACTTGGGGCTAGCCTTTGTCAGCCAGCCCTCAGTGCCACCTGAATCTCAATACATAGGGCTCTGGTGGTGATTTAAAGGGCCCAGGGCTATGGCTGCTGTTGCTGCTGCAGTAGTAGCTCAAATCCCTGGGCCCTTTGAAATTACCAGGCCCTGGTGCAACTTCCCCCTTTGCTCCTCCCTGTTGGTGGCCCTGTCAACATCTGTTCCAATCACAATCATATATATCTTAGAAATTAAATCTTGTTCCAGCTTTCTCCTGGGTCACCTCCTCAAATGTTTTTCAAGGTCTTAAAAGGATCATCTTATATCCAGATACCACAGTGAAATGTTTGACTTGTAGATGTTGAAAATATGGACTCTTTATATTATTTACACAGTGCCATATAAACATGCTGTGAGCGGGAATGGAGCATGCCAGTGTCCTGTCCATGCTACAGATTCTGCTCTTCATGTTCAGTCTAAGACTTTGGGAAACCCTGCATGGTGACTGGGGACATCACAGGCTGCATTTAGTTAGGCCGTAATACAGCAAATTTCTTGAGCTCATGGTTAACTTTAGGCATGCAAGTGTCTTTATTGGGACTTACTGAAGTGCTTTGATGGATCCAGCATGAGTCTCTCAGATAGAAAGCCAGGGAAAACTGCAGGTTGCGTGTGTGGCCAGTGGCTTCAACGGAAAATCTTTGTATTCACTACAACCAATTCTCTAACCTTTAGTCTCTGTCTTAGCCTCACCCACAGGCAACACTGGGGAGAATAGGAAGAGGAAGCAATGTATCTAATGAGTAGGGATTATTCTTATGAAAGTTTTATCTTTAGTAAGAAATTCGAGGGTGTGTGTGTGTGTGTGTGTGTGTGTGTATCTCACTGCTGCTTGGATCAACCTCTTTTGTCAGGGAGAGCTAAAGGTGTCCCAGTCCTAAGCTAAGTCTTGTACATGTTTCTCAAATGGGCAACTGCCACTCTCAACTACAGTGTGATGCTGTTGCAAAAAAAGTAACCATGATTCTGGGATGCATTAACAGGGGTGTTGTGAGCAAGACACGAGAAGTCATTCATCCGCTCTACTCTGTGCTGGTTTGGCCTCAATTGGAGTATTGTGTTCAGTTCTGGGCACCGCATTTCAAGAAAGCTGTGGAGAAATTGGAGAGGGTCCAGAGAAGAGCAACAAGAATGATTAAAGGTCTAGAGAACATGACCTATGAGGGAAGGCTGAAGGAATTAGGTTTGTTTAGTTTAGAAAAGAGAAGATTGAGGGGGGACATGATAGCAGTTTTAAGGTATCTAAAAGGGTGTCATAAGGAGGAGGGAGAAAACTTGTTCATCTTGGCCTTTGGGGATAGAACAAGAAGCAATGGGCCCTCCCCAGGTTTCCCTGGTGGCAACTCTAGGCACCACCAGGGAAATTCTTATGCCCCCCTCCCAGCCCCGGAGCCCTTAAAGGGGCATGGGCTGGCTACAGTGCCCTTGCCAGGTGCAAGCCTGCAGCAAGGGAGGTTTAGGTTGGACATTAGGAAAAAGTTCCTAACTGACAGGGTAGTCAAACACTGGAATAAATTGCCCAGGGAGGCTGTGGAATCTCCATCTCTGGAGATATTTAAGAGTAGGTTGGATAAATGTCTATCAGGGATGGTCTAGACAGTATTTGGTCCTGCCATGAGGGCAGGGGACTGGACTCGATGAGCTCTCGAGGTCCCTTCCAGTTCTAGTATTCTATGATTCTATGATTCAAGTGATTTTCTTCATTTTAAGTTCCTCTTTTCTTTCTGGTAGTTTTATTGCTTCTTGTAAACTAGCTCCTTCCTTGCCTCCTTGTCAGAGGAGTTCCAATTTTTCATTGAAATCTTAAATCCTCCAAAGAAGGCAGGCAATGAAACCAAAGGAAGGAATTAAAAAGAAGAAGATAGGCAGGAAGGGGGAGAAAGTGGTCTGCCTCTGCACTCCAACAGGATGCTACCCTACCCAGGCTTGTGGAAGGGATTGCAAAGGAGCCCAAGAGACTCAGGCACCAAATTCTGATATTTGGGTGCTTAATTCTCCTAGTCTGTATGGTTGCCAAAAATACTGCCCAATCCAATGGGTCTCAGCAGAACAGCCAGATACTATTGTAAGGACTTGGTCTGGTATGACGTCAAGTGACGATTTTGCCTCTATAGGGGTATGTCTACACTACAAAGTTAATTTGAACTAACAGACGTTAGTTCGAATTAACTTTAATAGGTGCTACACAGGTAAACTGCTAGTTCAAACTTAGTTCGAACTAGCGGAGCGCTTAATTCGAACTACGTAAACCTCATTCTACGAGGACTAACGCCTAGTTTGAATTAAGTAGTTCGAATTAAGGGCTGTGTAGCCACTTAATTCAAACTAGTGGGAGGCTAGCCCTCCCCAGGTTTCCCTGGTGGCAACTCTAGGCACCACCAGGGAAATTCTTATGCCCCCCTCCCAGCCCCGGAGCCCTTAAAGGGGCATGGGCTGGCTACAGTGCCCTTGCCAGGTGCAAGCCTGCCAGCACCCAGACAGCAGACCCTGCACCTGGCACGGCACGAACCAGGCACCCGCTGCCACCCAGCCCTCCGCCTCTTCCCGGAACCAGGCTGGCGGCTCCCGGGAGCTTGCCCGGGACCGTAAGAGACGGGCGCCCGCCTGGTCTAGTGCGGAGATAGTGGACCTCATCCACGACATCCGCACTAGGCACAGGAAAGTGGCCTTCTAGGGCAGGATAGCTGCCAGCCTGGCCTCCCAGAAGCAGGTTTGCATGAAAATCAGGGTGGTCCAGTGAGACCCCTGACCCTGAGCCCTGAGCTTAGAACATAAGAACATAAGAACGGCCGTACTGGGTCAGACCAAAGGTCCATCTAGCCCAGTAGCCTGTCTGCCGACAGCGGCCAACACCAGCTACCCCGGAGGGGATGGACCGAAGACAATGACCAAGCCATTTGTCTCGTGCCACCCATCTCCAGCCTTCCACAAACAGAGGCCAGGGACACCATTTCTACCCCCTGGCTAATAGCACTCCATGGACCCAACCTCCATGAATTTATCTAACTTCTCTTTAAACTCTGTTATTGTTCTAGCCTTCACAGCCTCCTGCAGCAAGGAGTTCTACAGGTTGACTATTTGCTTTGTGAAGAAGAACTTTCTGTTGTTAGTTTGAAGACTGCTACCTATTCATTTCCTTTGGTGTCCTCTAGTCCTTGTATTATGGGAACTAATGAAGAAATTTTCTTTATGCACCCTCTCCACACCACTCATGCTTTTATAGACCTCTATCCTGTCCCCCCTCCGTCTCCTCTTTTCTAAGCTGAAAAGTCCCAGTCTCTTTAGTCTCTCTTCATATGGGACCTGTTCCAAACCCCTGATCATTTTAGTTGCCCTCCCCTCTCCCACCCTCTCTCTTCCCCTCTCCCACCTCCTTTTCCCAATCTCCCCGAGATTTGTTCAATAAAGAGAGTTTCTACTAATGAACATACGTGTCCTTTATTTTGTACATCAGGGAGGGGGCTAGGGAAGGGTAAGTGGAAGGAGGTGAGGGAGGAATGGGATACAAGCCTACGATGGGGAGGACTGGAGTGGCTCTGCGGGATCCTCGGGGTGCAAGCTCTCCTGCAGCCCCCCGATTGACCCCCCCCAGGATGGCAGCCTGCGGCAACTGCAGCCGGGCTGATGGCCGAGTGCTGTGATGTGCCGAGTGTGGGCATTCAGGGCACTCCAAGCCAGGAGTGCTTTGCAGTCCCTCATCGAATAGGACAAGCGAGCGGGGAACCCCTGAGAACTGTCTGTCCGGGGTAGGGGTCGGGTCCCTTTAAACACAGCCCATGGCTAGCCTGAGACAGGAGCTCCATGCTCTTTGTCCTAATCTGATGCCCTGCCGGCACTGCTTCCGGCCATCCTTAACCTTGGTTCAGGGTCCACTCAATGTGGACATGCTAGTTTGAATTAGCAAAATGCCAGTTCAAACTAGTTTTTAGGTCTAGATGCACTAGTTCGAATTAGCTTAGTTCGAGTTAACTAATTCGAATTAAGTTAGTTCGAACTAGTGCTGTAGTGTAGACATACCCTAGGAGTGTCACATGAACACAGCTCTCCCCAAAACATATTGTTAGGCTTTCCCTGAGCATGACATTTCCCCTCTTTTTTGCTGCAAGCAGATGTTTGTTAGGCTATGTCAGGACTGCAGGCTTCCTTCGGAAGATGCTTTTCCAGAAGAGATCTTTCAAAAAACTTTTTTCGAAAGGGAGCGTCCACACTGCCAAAATGCATCGAAAAAGCGATCTGCTTTTTTGAAAGATAGTGTCCACACTGAATGGATACTATCTCACATTGAAACTACGATTACTATGGACAGAGTGACCACCAGGGCACCTGTACTTTTTCCTCTTTCCTTTTCTTTCGAAGGAACTCCCTCTTCCCCACCCACACATGCCTTTTTCTGAAAGAGCTCTTTCAGGAATAGGCTTCTTCCTTGTAGAAAGAGGTTTAACAATGTTAAAACCCCTCTGTTCTTTTGATTTTTTCTCCAAAAGAATGTGATTACAGTGTTGACATAAATGAAGTTTTTTTGGAAAAAGTTTGCATACACTAAGTATGAAGTGTACTTAGTTTGCATAGATAAACTCATAAAAAGATGTGAAACACCAATATGAATATTCCACAACAATAACAGTGGTACAGAGCACCCCTACTACAAATTGCCCTGGTGTATGTTGGTTCTGCACTAGTGTCGTAGACGCTTGTGGGAACTGTTCTGCTTTAAGTCTCCCCATTTCCCGCTCTTCCATTACAAAAAAACAAAAACAAACAAACAAAGACCAATTTGAGGAATTAGAAGTCAGATATAGGAAAAAAATTCCCTACGTTACATCCTTTCACTATATGCCCACTTTTTTTTGAACATATCTTGGATGTATAGCGGGGATGCCCTGTATGGCATTGCATATTCTTAGTACTATTTTTTTTTTAATTTGCCATAACACTTCAATGTAAATGTAGCAAAATGTCAGGGTAGTCAAACACTGGAATAAATTGCCCAGGGAGATTGTGGAATTCCCATCTGTGGAGATATTTAAGAGTAGGTTAGATAAACGTCTATCAGGGATGGTCTAGACAGTATTTGGTCCTGCCATGAGGGCAGGGGACTGGACTCGATGACCTCTCGAGGTCCCTTCCAGTCCTAGTATTCTACATGGGTTAATGGATCATGTTGGTGAAATTTTTCAGAAAAGATAAACAATCACACTATAAATTCTTGACTTTCATTTGTATGAAATTTTCTTTTATGAGTCCACATGACTTTTTGCGTATTAAATCTAACTCATCTGCTAATTGCTTACTGCTTAACCTGTCTATACTTGCAATCAACACTTGTATTTAATCACCTTTTCATTGGAACCTCTTTCAGCGTGTGGTTGCTGGCATCTACTGGCTCCAGTGTGTAATAGCTATAGGGTTGTCATGAAAGCTGGAGGATTGTCATGAAAACTTGGAAGTCATGGGTGAGTGATGTCAGAATTGTCAAACATCATGGAATAATCTTAAAAAGCTGTCAGTACATGCTAAAAAACATCGCAGTTTGTGAACTGAGGCTCTGCCCAAAAGCGAAAGAATGAATAGCACCTCTCTTGAAAATTCCTATTATAATAAAGCTCACGTTAGAATTTAAAGGATCATATTTAATTCTTGCTACAGTGTATTTTATTGCAGAGTCAACTTTGTTATTCCACTCTCCATTGAAGAGTTCACCATCACCTATTGCATAGTATAGCACTAATTATTTTACAAGTTTGCAGAATACTGCATATCTCCATTTCAGTGACTTCTTTTGATTTCTTCAGGATTGCTTAGATTAGAATGATGTATATTGTGCCACCTAGTGGTTCTATGAATAAAATGCCATGAAATTTTATGCAGCTGCATACATTGCCCAATTTATCTGAACCTTATTTCTAGGAGTATCTCTCCTGGTATTCCCCCTATCACACCCCATGGTTTATGAAAATTGACTTATGAACATGAATATGCATAATTCACAGATGTTTTATGTGAAACAGGTCATGTAACATATCATTTTTAAATTCATAACCTGCTGGGTCTGTATATCCTATTTTTGTGTATGTATCATTATTGTATGTGGATCTGTTTTTAATTCTAAATGTGCTAATGAGCGCCATTAGTGATACTGTAGGAACTCAAACCAATAACTTGTGAATGGTCATGTTTGTCATGGAAGCCCAAACTGTGATTGGTCCTAGAAAGACCTGGTACTAGAATCCATTTTGAATTTGGTACTTTTTAATAGGGATGGGGAGACTGAATAAAGGGTCCCTGCCTTAGGGAAAAGTCTATGGAAGGAATGAAAAACAATCAGGCATTTGTCTTCAGTGGCTTGAAAACTGCCTCCCCGTCCTACGAGGATACACATGAAGAAACCTGGAAACAAAGAATTGTAGCAAAAGGGTAAAACCAAAGCTGCTAGGCCAAGGTCAGAAAAAGATCAACTTTGGCTTGAGATAAGAACAGCTGTTTTGGGTAAGAATTTGCATGGAACAAGTTTCTTATTCTGTTTGAATTAGCTGACATGTTTTATTTATTTTAAATTAGTAACTTACTTTGAAGCAAATTGCAGGACAATGTAGCACTTTAAACACTAACAAGATGGTTTATTAGATGATGAGCTTTCGTGGGCCAGACCCACTTCCTCAGATCAAATAGTGGAAGAAAATAGTCACAACCATATATACCAAAGGATACAATTTAAAAAAATGAACACATATGAAAAGGACAAATCACATTTCAGAACAGGAGGGGGAAGCAGTGGGGGGAAGGAAGGAAGGTAAGTGTCTGTGAATTGATGATATTAGAGGTGGGGAGAGTGGGATGTTTGTGAGTTAATGGTATTAGAGGTGATAATTGGGGAAGCTATCTTGGTAATGGGTAAGATTGTTTGAGTGTTCATTCCTTGTTGGAGAGTGTCGAATTTTAACATGAATTCATGTTAAAATTCGACACTCTCCAACAAGGAATGAACAAACACTCAAACTATCTTACCCATTACCAAGATAGCTTCCCCAATTATCACCTCTAATACCATTAACTCACAAACATCCCACTCTCCCCACCTCTAATATCATCAATTCACAGACACCTTCCTTCCTTCCTTCCCCCCACTGCTTCCCCCTCCTGTTCTGAAATGTGATTTGTCCTTTTCATATGTGTTCATTTTTTTAAATTGTATCCTTTGGTATATATGGTTGTGACTATTTTCTTCCACTATTTGATCTGAGGAAGTGGGTCTGGCCCACGAAAGCTCATCATCTAATAAACCATCTTGTTAGTCTTTAAAGTGCTACATTGTCCTGCATTTTCTTCAGCTACCCCAGACTAACACGGCTACATTTCTATCACTAACTTACTTTGACCTTTCTTTTTCACATGCAACTACTTTTAATACTTAGCAAAAAGCACTTTTGTTTCTCAATAAGCCTACTGTAAATAACTGTTAACTGGGCAGAGCAATCAACGCTCATCTTTCTTTCATTGATTAAGGGGATGAATATCTTTATGACCTTTTTTTATGGAAATGTTTTACAGAGTAAGATCGATTTATTTGGGGTTTTTGTCCCTTGTGGGTTGAGTCCCTAGGTGCTGTCAACAGTGTTATAGCTGAATCCTTTCAGAACTAAACTGGTTCAGCATCTGTGTTGCTCTGCAGGGGTACAGTAACTCCAAGTCTATGCTTGGCTGGGGGAGACCAGAGCTGATGGCCCTGCAGGACAAGGTGGTGGGGACTCCAGAGGTGGGCATCAGTGGCTAGATCAGCTCACCATGTTACAATCCCAAGTGGACCCCTGTGATCCAACCCATTACAACTGTCCCATTTTACCCTCTTATTTCTTGGCAATTTTCCTTATTATGGGTGTGAACTTTTTTTTAATTAACATAATTTTAAAATCAGAGGACATTTCTTTCTAATTCCTCTCTAGAAACTGTTCTTGACTGTGAGTCCCAGGGATGAGAAATCTTATTTGAAAAAAAAAAAGTTTTACGGATGTTTTTGTTTTAAGAACATAAATACAATCCAGATATGGCAAATATGTGTAACTCATATGCTTGTGTGGCCCATGGCCTAGAAAGGGTTAAGCTTACCTGAGTCCTTCTGTACTGCTGATTGGGAGCCACTTGTGGTAAGTACCTCCCAGCCACAGCCTGCACGCCTGCTCCCTGTGCCAGCCCTGAGCCCACCCAAACTCCCTCCCACAGCCCACACTCTTCATCCAGTCCTGTAACCAACACTCTGCCCCAGCCTGAAGCTCCCTCCTACATCCAAACTTGCTCCTAGAACTGACACTCATCATTCCCTCCTGCACCCCAACCCTGTGTCCTAGACAGATGAAAGTGTGTGTGGGAATGCAACCAAGGGAGGGGGTGGAGTCAGTGGGGCTTTGGGGGAAGGATGGTGTCTTGGGGTAGGGGTAGATTCTGTGTTGCCCTTAAACGCAGAAAGTATTCTTGGACATAAAAAGGTTTGAGACCACTGCTCTAAAGAATGCCCATACATTGAGGCCACATTACAGAGACTTGGAAGTCATCTCAGAGAAGATCGGAGGAGACTGAGTGTCTGTGTGTTAAAGGATAAGTGTGCTTTTCTGCACGTGAACCATTGCGCTGCAACAAATGTGACAGAAGCTAGGTGAGGAAATCTGCATAGGAAACAACAATAGATTTATTGCCTGGCAGTTTTATTAAAAAAGTTATTTAAAAGTTATGCCAAGTACCCTTACACCTGTGTGCATTACAGGCTGGTATGTAGGAATTTCTCTAGAGGGTACTTTTTTTGGACATGTGGACAACAATTCTTTTAAATTATAAAGGAGTTCAAAATAGTCATGCAATGGAGAATTTGAGTGGAAACAGTAATTGGTAAAATGATTTTGTTATACCTTCTGGGATCATGGCAGACCATGGCCCTCCTGCTCCCTTGGCTGCCTCTGCCTGTTGCTGCTCTATCTGCTCGGCAAGTGTGGGTGGGGCTTCCAGCCAGTGGGGCTGGACCTGGGCCTGGGCCATACCTCATAGGTGGAGGCACTGTTCTCCTAGCCCTGCCGCCTTGCCACTAGCCTTGCCCCACTGCAACCCTGCATTCTCCCATCTCTCTAACACAATGGTTCTCAAACTCTCTTGGCCCGTGACCCACCTGGCTCAACACAAACCTTTCCAAGGGCCACCAGTTGCTAATGGAAACTTGCTGTTAATTACATAATTATGTCCAAGCCATTTTGCTAGTGCTGCAGCAAGGGAGAACAGTGTAATTTAACGAGTAAAAAGGAACTATTCATTTAAATTATTAAACTGATTAAGCACTGCAATTTTCTTAAGTTAGTTTATCAAGCTTCATTTTAAAGAAAGTAAAATATTAATTTATGTCCAACACAAAAGATTCCCATGTTTTCTTTATTTCTGGCAGGGGTGGGGAACCTTTTTTTGTATTGGGGTCCACTGACCCACAGAAAAATCAACTGGGAACTACACAAGTGAAAAGCAAAAAACCCCAAAACAACCCCAAATAAACAAAAAACCCCAACCCCCCACTGATGCAGCCCCCAACTGAGAGGCTTCACTTCTTTGGTGCTCCAGCCCCAATGCGGGGGGGCGGGGAGGGGGTGGAGGAGGACAGTGAGGACTGAGGTTCAGGGCTTCCCATAACCCAGATTTACTCCTTTGGGGTTCCAGAGTTAGTGGATTTTGTGACCCCCCCCCCTCAGCCCCTGGGGTTGGGACAAAAATGGGGAGTCAGTGTGTGGGACAGGGCTTCCAGTGAGAGGAATGGTGGTTCAAGGTCTGGATGGGAGGTGAGGTGCCTGAGCAGGCTGAGAGTAGGGTGCCTGGCTGGGGGAGGGGTCAAGAACAAGGAAGGTTGCAGTGTGTAGCCAGGAAGGAGGGTTCAGGAGCAGGGGAGGGTGAAGGAGCCAGCTGGGGGAAAGTGTCTGGCTGGGGGAAGGGTGCTGGAGCAAGGCGGAGGTGCGTGCTCTCCCCGGGGCAAGCCTATCTGAACTTTAGCAGTGATACTATTCAAAAATACATGAATGGCTATTCATACAGAAAAACCGACAAATTTAAACTAAGTAAAAAAATAAAATTTGAGTGAGAATATAAAACACCACAAACAGTAAACATTCTACAACTTTTCAGCAAAAACACTGCTTGCAGAACTAATTTCAATAGCTAATCTTTCTCATAAATTTCCTTTGTCTTTTGACTGAAAAAGTGTCTTTTTATAACTCCTGGAGGTTTGACCTTTCACCCTTCAGGTCACCTGATTCAGTTGGCATCCTTTTCTCAGTAGTCTTTTTCCTTTCTGTTTTTAAGGCATGAATACTTTAATACAGATTATAGCCTTTAAGCAGTTTTCACCCCAGTCTATCAATTTTTTTATAGACCGTCCCCCACATGCAGCCCAACACTGCCATACTTTGAAAGTGCAGACCATTCTTATTAATAAAAACTGCATGATAACTATCCAACCTCGAGGCACTGAGACAGCAGTGTGATGGCTGGTCTACAGACTTAGTTTTAGTCCTTAAGAGTATGTCTACACTAGCCCCCTAGTTCGAACTAGGGAGGCTAATGTAGGCATTCAAAGTTGCAAATCAAGCCCGGGATTTAAATATACCGCGCTCGATTTGCAGCTTCCTGGCCTGTTGCCATTTTTTGAAATTTACGAGTCCAGACTAATTGACGCGTCTACACGCAGCAGGGACCCGGTAGTTAGAATTAAAGCCCTAGTTCGAACTACCTGTTATTCCTCCTGCAAAGTTCGAACTAGGGGGCTAGTGTAGACATACCCTAAGGTTTTGGGTTCAATCCCTGCTGCTGATGACCACAGTGCATTGGCTTTACAAATGTGTAGCTGACAAACAAGCTTGGAAGGCTCCTTATCAATCAAGGAGCTTTTAAGTAGAAAGAGAAGGAGTGCAACAATATATACTTGGACTAAAATCCACTTTATATGCCAAAGAGTGGCACTGGAAGGGGAGGGTGCTGGCCATACAGCCAGTTCCTGAGCTATCTTGCTCAGTCCAGAATAATTGTAGAGAGGCTTGTGGAGAGGAGGAAGGACATGCTCAAAGTAGGAGTACCTTAGTGCTGCTCTAAAAGGAGCAGCATCAGCCCTTCTCTAGCATGTAAAATGTCAAGGGTAGCAGCTCTGCAGCTGTCTTTTTATTTTATGGTTGGTCAGTGCCTAGCACAGTAGCGCCCTCATCCTGGCACCTCTGTAATACACATCATCCTAACACCTATCACAACACACCTGCAAGGTAGACTGGAGGGCTTCCGAGGTCTTATCATCTGTTATCCACACAATTTCCCTTCCACTGTTCAGGGACACACACCTTTACCCAATTCCTAGGGCTCATAGCGCAACCCTCTTAATTTAAATCCCCACCCTTACCCAATTCCTAGGGCTCAGGGTGTAGCTTCCTGAGAGTCTGCAGGATCTTTTGCCACTGAAAGAGCCTTACACGGTAATAGTCTTATCCTCTATTTATTGACAATTACCAATCAAGCAGAATAGACATGCTAAGCACACAGTGTCATGCTCATCAATCCTGATAAAGGCAGGCAGACATCCCCTGTTGGCCAGCCAAGATCAGTCTCTCAGGAACCTAGCTGCTGCACATCATGGTCATGCAGAGGAGTTCTGGCAACTCTAGTCTTAGGCTGTATCTTGGAGGTGAGTTCTTCTTTCAGATCTTCCTCCCTTCTTTCTGTTCCTTTCTTCCTTTCCTCTTTTCCTTCCCCTCTCCCTTTTTTCCTCTCCTGGTCTCCTTCTTGAACCTCAGTTTATATAGTGAAATTAAGTCCTGCTTAGCTATACTTTGATCAATTATTTTAGTATAATTTTACTAACCAATCATAGCATACTGTAACAGAATTACCTAACCAATCACACACCACCACCTTAGTTGGTTTACACCTACAGCAGAGAGAAATAGTTACAAACCCAGGGCCGGTCTGAGCCATTCTGGCACCCCTGGCTCCAGGCGCATGGCGCCGCCCCCGGGGCACACGGCCCCACCTCCGGGTGCATGACGCATGCGCAAGCCCGCCCCCGGGGCATGTGGGTGGACGCGCAGTGCATGCGCTGCCCAGTTGGCCTGGCCACCACTGATGGCGCAGAGTCTGGGACGGGCTGCGCCTGGCTGTGCAGGGCCCTGCAGTCATGGGGAGAAGGGCACTGCTGACTGGTGCTGCGGGGGTTAACATGGTCCCCGTCCCAGGCGGCCGCTAGAATCCATTGGGAGCTGGGCGCCCCCCATGAGCCGGGCGCCCCCCATAGGTTGGTGCCCTGGGCAGCTGCCTGGCTAGCCCACCCCTTAGTCCAGCCCTGTACAAACCAGACAGAGATCATACAGACAAACAATAAGAAAGTGAGGGCAAGAATCATAGAATAAGGATTCCACAACATCAGCTATTGATAAACAGTTTTATGCCAGATGAAATGCTGTTAAGCTAAGTTTTCTCTCCCCATTTTGGGATCTATTTCTTTATCTGGTGACAGTGGGTGCCATTAGAACAGAATCTCTGGTGGAACACTATTTTAATGCAATTTAGATAGAGTGTGAGTATGTGACTTCAAACTTTATAGTCTGGGTGCAGAGGAAGGCTTTAGGCCTTCCATTATAGCTACAAGCCTTCCAATATGGCTCTAGAAAAACCATATTGTTACACATCTTGCCCCGGGGTAGATATTACCGTGCCTCAGTGGGTTACCGCTGAGAATGCAAGATGCAGAACAAACTGCTGAGATATAGGACAGACTCATCCCATTCCAAGCCAGTGACAAAAGTAAACTTCTCTCTCCCCACATTGGCTAACAAGAAATCAAAAAAGCAGTCTTCTTAGGCATTCCAGCCTGTATTTCACCACCCAGGCAGCAGACTTTATGACAAATGATTATTGAAATCCAGTTTCATCAAACAAAGGGTTCTACTGATTTCAAAAGATCAGCCAATTAGACAGGTCGATATATAACTTAGCTTTTGCCCACTAATCATGCTGCTGCTAATCCTTGAGTAACTAAAACTAAAGTTTATTAATTAAAAAAGGAAAGAGTAAAGAATGGCTAATAGATTATATACATACATTCTTTGAAAAATTATTGTATCAGGTTTGTAACAGTGATGTTCTGGATTGTTGGCTTGTAATGTCTCTGGTAACGTCTAAAAGATTGGAAAGTCCTCAGTCCATAGTCCAATATATTCTTTGACGTTGTAAATCCACAGTCCAGAGACAAAGACTAAGAAAGACACCATGGAAATGTTTCAGGGTCTTTTATATCCTCTTCCACATGCTCGGAATTTTACTGTCCCAGACAAATCTCACAGTCCAGTCTGTGGAAAGTTACTGGCCCAAGATGGAGTCCAGAGTCCCATGAATGTGTCATATGTCCTTACATGGCTTGCTGACTCACAGGGCAGAGACTGTCCCTATGCATGCTAAGGCATCCACAGGAATGAATTTCTTCTATGGCCCATTCTGAGAATGAAGTGTGCTTAATGGGCAATCACCTTTGAAAAGTCCATTCATAATGTGCTAGCTAGAATGGATGTAAGTTACCTTGTGGGCGTTATCCTGGGAATAAACACAGTGGCAATACTGGTATATAGCCAATATCCATAACTTCAAATACAAAAATGACACATGCATATAAACAATAATTATACTTAGCAAATGTTAACTTTTTCATTGACTCCTCACATGACATGCTTTGTGCAAGGTTTGTTGCAACAAAGTGCAAGTGGCAATATCAATGATATACATGGTCATATTTCAATCAGACAGCATTAGAGTAGGTCACTTCTTTTTGGTTACCTAGATCTCTGTCATACATGTTAGTCAATTTTCTAGCCCAGTGAGGAAAATAATGTTGACTTGGAAAACTTTCCTGCTGCTGCACTGATGCAATGGGGAGAAAGAGGCTCCCAGTGTCCTTGTGCTACTGTACAGCATAAGCTGTAGCACTATACAATAAACATGTTCATTAGGATAGTTCTATTATTATTGTTCTTGTTTGCTGTAGTAGTAGCAGCAGTAACAGTACCCCTGTTACATCTGACGAAGTGGGTCTTTGCCCACGAAAGCTTCTGCTCCTACACTTCAGTTAGTCTATAAGGTGCCACAGGACTCCTCGTCGCTTTTGCAGATTCAGACTAACACGGCTACCCCTCTGATACAGTACCCCTTAGGAACTCTAGTCAGGAACCAGGACTCCATTGTGGTAGGCTCTGCACAAACAGGAGCAAAAGATGGTCCCTACCGCAAACAGCTTACAATTTAAGTATAAAGACAAGAGAAAGCCTGTTTATGTGCACAGCACACACTGAGAAATTAGATTAAAACTATAAATACTTTTTGCTGGAAGTAGCAACATAACAATGTTATTTCTTGGAAATCAGCACAACAATAATAATTTGTTGCAGCAAATCTGATAATGCGTTTGTATTTTCTAAGCAAGTAGTTTATGAAGAAGAGAATGGGGGTTTATGTACATAATTCCTATTTGGTTTATTGTGGTTAGCAATCAGCATACATAGTTACAATAGTTTTATTAAGGCTAATTATTCAGGCCACTGATTTGGTTGCTTTCCTCTACCACGACAACAGTGATTCAAGCTATGTATGAAACAACTGCTTATGAAACAACTGCTGTTAGAAACATTTCCTAAGGGACAAATTCCTCTCTTTCAAAGCTCCATACAAATAATTATATAGCAAATAATTCGACATGGGATTTTGGCCCAGCATACATATTTATGGCACTGAAATGATTAATCCCTGGCAATTCTCCTTTGTCTTAGATGGCTGTATCCTGTGGCTCCCCTAAAATTAACATCTACACTGGTGGTGAAACCTCCATCAATTTCTACTCTCACAGAGTTTGAAGGCCCCTTTCCCCATCAATGTTTCGTTTCCCTTTTCCTTTAAAGCCCTCACATGCCAACAATTTATTTAAAAAATGTACCTATGTCAAAACATCTTCCAGCATATTCCAAAAATACAATCTTAATTAAACTCTCAAATAGGCATGCCTCATCCAGCTAGCATGGAGCTCCCAACCCATCATATTTTTCCTAAAAACAAGGATTTTTGTACCATCTGCCTTTCTCAAATTGGTGGGAAGAACTAAAGGAAGCACATCAGCATTTGACAGTTTGTATCTGAAATCATAGTACAAAGTATGTATATATATAATTGTCTACACAAGTACAGGTAAAACCTCTCTAGTCTTGCACTCTCTGGTTCAGCAACATCTGTGGTTCAACACGACTTTAGTTAGCCAGATGTCCTCTTATGAGTGTGACCAAGTTTCCTTCAGTCCCATAAAGTTTGTTTACAGTCCCCAATCCTAGCTCTCAGGGTTCTGTGCGGTTATTTAGCTTAAATTTACACCTAAATGTCTCCTAAGAGCCCAGTAAGCAGTGGAAGTGTTGGTAACACTGCTAAACATTATTGGCCTCCTGTGGTTTGGCAAATCCTCTGGTTTGGCACAGGTCAGATCCTGAGAGTGTTGATCTAGAGAGGTTCAACCTGCATCACAACATCTGCCAGGGAAGCAATCACAGAGAAGAGATCCCTTACCACTATCCAATTGACTTAATTATATGTTGGAGCATTACTATTTACAAACATTCATGTAAGTGGGTATTCCTTGGGAAAAGGCCATTCTTTCTGCAAACAAGGATTATGTTGATAAGTTTCTACAGTAATAAGGAATACAGGTATCCCCAGTAAGACCCTGATTCAGCACAGCATATTGAAATCACATTTGAAGTAAGCATATGCTTAAGTGTTTTGCCGAATTGAGGCCTTAGTTACCAGATTATAACAAATTCCTAATCATGTAATGATGCAAACAAAAGGCACTCTCCAATCATTGCACAGTTCTGTGGAAAGGCTACATGGAATCTGTCACTCCAGGAGATGAAAGAGACCATCTTTAGTTACAAAGAAATCCTTTCTGGATTATATCTAGCCCCCAGAAATTATCAAGGGAACATTTCACATGTCCTGGCATGTATCTCTGTTCTGAGCACTATATCTTTAAAACATTACTGTCAAAAACACAATGTGGTTGGAAAAGGTGTGTCAGTCTGACCCTAGTTGCATCACAAGCTAAAGAAAATAATATTAATATTTATTTCACAAATCACTTCCTGCATAATAATTTCAGTGACCATCATGTGGAGAATAGTGGTTATAAATGCCTGGAGGATAGTCTGGACTATAGTCAGAGGTTAAGAAAAGTGGTATCTAGTGCTGTTTGCAAACCATATATTTTTCATTTTCAGTACCAAATATGGTTCTTGAAGTAGCAATAATATCTAAGCTATCTGCTAGCTGTTTGTGACGTATTTTTCCTGGAGACATCTTGACATTTGAGTATTGAGAGTCTACCTTGACAAGTCTAATGTTCATTATCTCAAAGAATGAGGCTTCTACCACTTCTCTTGAGACTTTCCCACAGTTTAATAGATCTCAGCCTATAAGTCATTTTCCCTAATATTCATCTTACATTTTCTTTTTATTTATTCATGGCTGTTTTTTAATCTCTCTCTCTCCTGCACTCTCTTTCTCTCTCTCTCTCTCTCTCACACACACACACATGCTATATATTTTTTAAATTTAAGATATAATAAATTAAATTAAATGTTTATTTCCAAATTTTCCTTTTCTTATTTTCATCCTGTTAATCCTATTTTCATGCGTACTGCCCAAAATAATACTTTAGTCTATGTCTACCCCCTTTCAATAGCCTGCATCCTGCAGGAAAAGCTGCTAATGCTCTGAATCAACAAACTCCTTAAGCATATTTTCAATATAATTATGTGAGTAATCTCATTGACTTCAAAAGAATTTATGTAGGGCCACAGACATTTGGAGCAAACCCTAAGCTTTTGACTATCAAATTGATAAAAGCTTGTCAAAACAATTAAAACCACTAGGTGGCATTTATAGCTCTACATATATAACTGAAAGAACTAAAAATAATTATGGCTTGGCATGATGGAAGCTGAAGTGTTTTTAGACCAGCATTTGAATACTAAATCCTAGACACTAGTGTTGCAAGTGTAAAAATGTGAAAAGTCACTCTGGTGTGTGATATGTAAGTAAATGCTCCACTCTATCAGGAGTCAACTGAATATAGTGCCCAGTATGGGGCAGCACATCTGAGGAAAGATGTGAAGAAATTAGAGAGATTTCAGCGTAGAACAGCAAAACTAAGAAAACAGTTAGAAAACTTGACCTATGAAAATAAGTTGAAAGAACTGGGTAGCTTCAATGTGGAGAAGAAAATCTGAGTGGAGACTGGGAAGAGGAAGAGAGAGAAATATCAGTGCACACATATGTAAAAGTATGTTATGAAGAGGAAGGTGATCACTTATTCTCCATGTCCACAAAGGGTAGGACAAGAAATAATCAGCAAAGTTTGCAGCCAGGGAGATTTAAGTTGGATATTAAGGACAGTAAGCACTGGAAAAGGTTACCTAAGAGGTGATGGAATCCCAGTCACTGAGGGGGTTTTAACAAGTTAGACAAATACCTGAGTCCTGCCTTATCACCTGGCCCTACGCAACCTCCTGAAAAGCTTTCCAGACCCCCTTTTCTATGATTCTGTAGCAACACTTCCCAGTATGTTCTTCTCTTCTTGCTCTGCTGCTCCTCACACTCTGTATCTGTTCTGTGCATAAACAGAGTAGCATGGACCCACAGGATCTGTGCTGCACCTCAGTTTCTAAACAGTCCTTTAGAGGAGTGTGACAACCCACCAACGGGGGACCCACTTTTACTTGAAGGTTGTCCTTGTAGCCTCAACACATCTAAAACTAAGTCTCTGGTCTTCAGCATCCTGTTTCATACCATGAGCACTATCCAGCAACGCCAACTGAGTTAGACCCCTGGGCAGAGACTTTTACACTCTTCAGGAACCAATGGTCCTTAGGAAGTATTTTGAAGTGACATCAAATGGCCTTTTCAAAACAGAATACACTCTATTTATCAGATGGCACAGAGCATCTGGAAGTCTACAGGTCCACACAGAGTTGTAACAACGGGATGGCAATTAGGGTGCTCACACCTGGCGCATCATAATCAGGGGCACAAAGGTGCAATAAGTAAAAATAATAAGCTGCAAAAGTAATGAGCGTAATGTGTGCTAACCTAAGGAGAGGGGGTGCATAATTAATATTTTGCCTTGGGCGCAAAAATACCTACCGTAATTCAGTGAATATATCCCGCACCCGAATAAACCCTGTACCCCAGTATACCCCGCGGTTTTTCCCTTTTGAGTTTAGGAATCCCTAGATACCCGGGCAAGACTACAGCCCGCAGGAGAGACTTAGTGAGCAATGGTACTACAAAGACCCTTTAATCACCTGTCAATGAACCACAGCTGATGATGGTAATGCCAAGCTCCTGTAATCAGCTGTTAATGAGTGGCAGCTGATAACTGCCGAGCAGTAAGGGATATATAACCCTCTGAACAACCGCTTCTTCAGTCACTGATTTTAACTTGTATTTTAGCATTTTAAACCTTTACCCTTTTTAAGCTTTCAAACTTTTTAAAGTTTTTAGATCAGAGTGAATGAGAATGCGAAGCCTTTTTTTTTTTACAGTGTTTTATTCTTTTACAAGTTGCACAATAAAGTAATGTTTTTAAATGTGTTGCCACACGCTTGCAACTTACTCTGAACTCCTTCCCTTTGTCATCCCGGGGCTGGGAGCCTCCTGCCTGATGCCTCTGCCCCGACTCCGGAGCGTTACTGGCTGCTGTGCCCCCTATAAGTTTCCCCGCATTGTTTGGTACCTAGCCCAGCAAAGGTAGTGAAGGAGGGAGGGGATCCTCTGCCATTTCTGTAAAAAAAAAAAAAAACAACAACAAAAAACCTATATAACCCACGCATGCCTATAGCCTGCAGAGGAGGTGCGGGATTTGTAAAAACGAATATAACCCGTGGGTTATATTAGCTAATTTACAGTAGTTACGGCACTGGGTCCTCATAGAGGAGCAAAGGTTCTTTCCAAGGCAATTCTCAGTCAAGCTGCCATGAAACCCATTTCTCTCCCTCTCTGTCTGACTTGTCTGTATCAGATGAGAGATCTGTGTCTTTCCAAAAGTCCAGTTCTTATTCCATCCATCTGACGCCTCTTGCTCCATTGTTGTCCTCCTGCAGACCCCTGATGAGTTCACAAGTTGCTTCTGCTGGAGTTTCTGGTAGAAGGGTCTTGGTTGTCCAGGTGTTGGGGATACTTTTATCTTTTCAGATCTTCCATTGAGATGGGTCTGTTTCAACCAGTCACTTAACATCCTATTCATACCATGCCACATAGTTACATGACTCCTCCATTCATGTCTCCTGTCCTGCTCCAAGAGCAGATTTAACCCTTGTTCAACTATTGACTAATGATACAAAGTACAGAGGGAAACTGAGGCCCACATCACACTCTTAAAATTACAGAAAATTCTCACTTTTTGGAAATAATGATCAGTCTGGTTCCATAAAAAAGCCCCAAATTCACTACACATATTTAAGGCACAAATTAACCTTCATTTCTTCCTTTGGTTCATAGCTATACTTACATTCTGCGATACATTAGACTTGTATCTTAAAATATTGCTTTTATGAGAATTATCCACTCTTCTCATCTTAAAAACTATTTTCCTGTGCAGGATTGATCTTTATTGTCATTTTCCTACAGAAACACTGCCAGACCCATCCGTTGCTTTGGAAAGAGGTGGGTCTTGCATCATGCAAGAAGCAAGATTCAGGTTTGTCTTGTTTTTTGATGGGAACTGAGCCCCCCCATTTTTCCTGAGAATGTGTTGTCTCCAGTCCCAAGAGGTTTGTACCTGTGGACTGGTGGGCACCACTTCCCAGTCAATCACAGTGATCATTTCCAAATGAACCATGAATTGAACAAAAAGCAAGTGGAGACTGTAGAGAATGGGTGTGACGTGTTTCTGTGCATCTTCTAATGTAGCAACTGAGCTCTTCTGAGGCTATGCCTGCACTATAACTTATGTTGGCATAATCCTCCAAGTGACATAAGTTATACTAACGTAAGTGCCAGGGTGGACAGTACCAGAAACTTCTTCAGCATAGCTTCTGCCACTCATTCCAGTTTCATTCAGACACTGAAATTGCTGGGGAGAGACAAGGCATTGGACTTGCTCAATGAGAAGATGTAGAAAAAAGTGTCGTCATCAGTATAGTAGCCAGTAACATCTCTCCCTAGTTTAACAGCCCTGTTGCATACATTCCATAGCCACGAGACAGTGTTCAGCTATGCAATGTGCACCCAGTCTGAATCCTGACAGGAAACTGTCCAAAGTGTTGATGGAGACAAAACAGGCATTGGTGGAACTTCTGAAGGGGTGGACAGGTGGTTGGAGATGTTTTCTCAAGGAAAGATATTTCCTTGAGTGATGATATGAACATTCCATTTTTGAAGGAGAAGAGAGACAACCTTTACTTCATTCACTCTCTCTGTCTTTTCAAATCTCATAGACCCTTTCTCCCTCCCTCACTTCTCTCCATGTCTCCCTCCCTCTGTAATGTAATGTTTTCACTTTATGCAAAATGGCATGATTAAATTAGCTGTACTGGACTGGACTGAGCGTTAGCTGACTTTAGATGTGAATCTGGTTATACTGAGGATTTGAGAATCAAGGAGTTAACACTCTGAGCTGTATAAGGGCCTCTTTGTTCTGATTGCTTAAATGCAGAACATGCAGTTTCCTTTTCTATTGGGAAAACTAACCACAATGCGCATGAAATTATGGTCTGGGTGAGACGTTATTGCACATGTCCTGGAACAACAAATTGTGGTGGTGACGTTTTCCTGTTTGTATAAAGAAGATATGTGGGAAAGAGGAAAAAAATGTATTTTAGTAGAAATTAAGATGAGGTGGAATAATGTGATGGTAAGTGTCCACTGTGAGTATGGATTAATGCATAGGTCCACAAGGCCCAGGTCCAGGAGCCCTGGACAATTTGGGAGCCCCATAGGAGCACTGGAATGTGGGTCGAAGTGTGGGGCCAACCGCACTGGAACTGTGGCCCTTCCCCTCCCACCCCTCTTCCCACCCCGAGGCCCTGTCCTCTAGCCAGGACAGAAGCTAGAGCTAGGCAGTGGTAAAAGCTGCCCAGGCAGCCCACTGTGGTGAGCCTGGGTGGAGGCTGGGATGCCTGACAGCACCACCAGTCTATGTCCCCACTCCCAGGACACACAGTGCTGCCTGAGTAACCTAGATGTGGGGCTCTGGTCCAGCCACTTGTCCCCTCCCTGGGTCCTGCAGATACACTGCAGAGAGAGGAGGTCCTGCCCTAGCCTCATTCTCAGCAGAGAGCTCCAAGAAGGTCACAGGCAATTAGGACCTGGCTAGAGAGGTCACTGCTACTAGCTTGGCCTCAGCAGCTGCTGCTCCACCTGGGCTTGCTCAGTGCCTGCCCCTGGCTTCCACTGCCAGGCTGTCCCTGCCAGGTCCTGCTGCATCTGGGCTACCATGCCAGGTCCCTGTGGCTGCCTGGGCTTTGTGCCCAAGGCAGCAACCATGTACAGCACTGTGCCTCAATGACGAACGAACAGGTTAAGGACTATTTAGAAAAGCTGGATGAGCACAAGTCGATGGGGCTTGATCGAATGCATCTGAGGGTGCTGAGAGAGTTGGCTGATGTGATTACAGAGCCATTGGCCATTGTCTTTGAAAACTCATTGGTGATTGGAAGAAGGCAAATATCATGCCCATCTTTTAAAAAGGGAAGGAGAAGAATCTGAGGAACTACGGAAAATCATGGTGCATGTCCTCAAGGAATCCATTTAGGAACACTCAGAGGAGAGGAAGGTGATCAGAAACAGTTAGCATGGATTCACAGTGGGCTAGTCATGCCTGGCCAACCTGATTGCCTTCTATGATGAAATGACTGGCTTGTGGATATGGGGGAAGCAATGAACATGATATACCTTGACTTTAGCAAAGCTTTTGATACAGTCTTTCACAGAATTTTTGCCAGCAAGTTAAAGAATTATGGTATGGATAAATGGCGTATAAGGTGGGCAGAAAGTTGGCTAAATCACTAGGCCCAATGGATAGCAATCAACTGCTTGATGCCTATTTGGTAGCAGGTATCAATTGGAGTGCTTCAGGGGCCAGTTTTGGTCAACATCTTTGTTAATGATCAGGATGATGGGTTGGTTTGCAGCCTCAGCAAATCTGTGAATGACATCAACCTGAAGGGAGAGGTAGATATACTGTAAGGTAGGGATAAGATACACTGTGACTTAGAGGAATTGGAAGATTGACCAAAAGAAATCTGATAAGGTTCAACAAATGTAAATGCAGAGCTCTGTACTTGGGATGGAAGAATCCAATGCACTCTTCAGGGTGGGGACAGATGGGCGAAGCAGTAGTTCCGCAGAAAAAGACCTGAGGATGACATTAGAAAAGAAGCTGGATATCAGTTATTTGTGCTTTTTCCTGAAGACAGAAGAACCTCACCTATGTTCTGTGGGATGTGGAATAATTTTTTTCTAGATTAATGATTAACCTTTTCTTGCAGTTAAAAATATTGTTCTACTGAACAGTTAAGGCTGTGTCGGAGAATAGCCTTGCCTCTGTTTATAAGATGGGGTGTTACTGACTTGACAGCATCTGTAAATATGCCATAAAGCTGTGTCCTCAGACTCTCTTAAATGAAATTGGGATAGAGATGAATCAAAGCAGTGTCTGGAAACACAGGAGTTAGGCGAAGTGTCTGAGACGTTTGTCCAATGTACATAGCAGACGGACACTTTCGGCACATGACAGCACAAATTATATTTCTGGATGCACAGGAATATGTGTTCTTGATCTTATAACTCACTTGGAGTGTGTCTAGACTACAGGGTTTTGTCGACAAAAGTGGACTTTTGTTGACAAAACTAAACCTGCGTCTACACTACCGCTGAGTTCTGTCGACATAACGTCGACAGAACTCAGCAGTTTTGTCGACGCTGGTAAACCTCATTTTACGAGGAATAATGCCTTTTGTCGACAGAGTTCTGTTGACAGAAGGCGTTATTGCATCTAAACTGTCCTTTGCATCTACACTGCCATGTCGACAAAGCAGCTTGCTTTGTCGACAGAACTGAATGTAGTCTCGACGCTCTTTGTCGACAGAAGCTTTGTCGACAGTATCTGTCGACAAAGCTTCTGTCGACAAAAGCCTGTAGTCTAGACGTACCTTTGGTTAGGTACAATAATGGTATCAGCAGAGTGAATTTGTGGACAAGGCTGGCAACAGGGTTTGTTGCAAGGGAAGGAACCAGGTTTGGTATTAGTGTGGTATGTCCTATGGTTGTTGGTAAGAATCATCTTGAGGTTAGGTGGTTGTCTATAGTCTCAGACACTACATCTCAGACACTTCGCCAAAGGATCAATGCCCACAAAACAGATATTAGAGAGGATCACAAAGAAAAAACAGTTTCTTGCCATTTCAACCAGAAAGGACATTGTCTCAACGACTTGATTACCTGCATCCTGCTTCAAAGTCCTTTTAAGACTACACTTGAAAGAGAATCCTCTGAAATGTCATTCATGCTTAAATTTGACACTTTACACCTGTTTGAATAAAGACTCTAATTATCTTTCCCATTGCAAAGATAGCTTCCCCAATTATCACCTCTAACATCATTAGCTCACAGACATTTACCTCCCCCCCACCCCCGTTCTGTTCTGAAATTTGATTTGTTCTTTTCATATGTGTTCATTTTTTTTAATTGTATCCTTTGGTATATATGGTTGTGACAATTTTCTTCCACTATTTGATCTGAGGAAGTGGGTCTGGCCCACTAAAGCTCATCACCTAATAAACCATCCTGTTAGTCTTTAAAGTGCACCATAGTCCTGTTTTTTGATTCTGAGGAGTGACACAGAAAGAAGTGTTGAAGCCTGGATTGATTCTATATTGGTCCTACCTGGGGCAGGGGGCTGTACTTGATGACCTTCTAAGGTCTCTTCCAGCTCTATGGTTCTATGATTCTATGATTCTTTATTGGTTCAGACATCCTGAGAGCAAACAGGCCACTGGGAATGGAGTAGTAGCTTTATGGATTTTTGTGTGGAGTTTGTTCCATGGACAAGGGGAAGCATGAGATAAAGCACAGAATTTTTGGAGTTGGAAGTAGATTAATAGATGGGAAAGGCTGACATTGTTGGTGTCACAAAGATTTATACATGGTAAGAGTATGGATTTACTGAACAGAATGAGGTTAAATTGCAATTAGAAATAATGTCCCAAGAAGATTATACCTGATGGAAGAGAGAGGAGTGACATGGTTGAAGCAAGAAGCATCAGAATGATATCAGAGTGTGAAGGTTGCAGCAGTCTAGTCCAAGAAGGAGACGATGACAGGAATTAAGACACAAGACGACAAGGGCCTGGGTGAGAACTTTTGCAAAATGGACAGAAAAAGCAAGATCTTGGAGGTGTTGTGAGAGAAAAAATGAAAAGATGTGGATATATAATTTTAAAATATATTCAGTGTATGAGCATCAAGACCTTCACATCTTTAGAAATATGATGTGTCTAGAACAGATAAAGCAGACAGAATTTAATACAAAGGATAAAATAGTTTATTGCCAAGACACTGGGAAGTCAATCCAGCATATAAATACACATCAATATGTTGCATTTTATCTTGAAAAGAAATGGAAGATTATAGCTCTGCTTTGGTTATTGGACATACAATTGATATGAACAATACTGAAAATTAAAACATTTAGGCTTGGTCTAAACTACAGCAGAAGGTCAAAATAAGATACACCGGTTTTATTAATTACACAGCTGGAGTTGACATATATTAAATGATGTTTCTGCACTGTGCACATAGTGGGAGGCTGACGGGAGCAAACACTCTTTTGGCTTCCCTTACTCCTCACGAAAGGAGGAGTAGTAGGCACTGGCAGGAACTGCCCTCAGCATATGACGTACAGGCACATAGTTGATTCACTAAATCAAACGTCAGATGATCAACTCTGGACTGTCGATCTACTGTGTAGTGTAGATGTGCCCTTAGACATGTATGAAAAATCAGCCCTATTGTTATCCAATATTTTTGTGCTTCAGTATCACAGTGGTGAGTGATTTTATAGAAAACTAGCTAGCTAGACTTTCTTTTCTTACATTGCATATGGTGATGTTTAATCTTAACAGTTAAACCAGCTGTTGCTCTTCATCACACGAATAACTCTCTTAGCTTTAGGGTCAAACTCCCATTGCTTTGATCCATGGAAAAAGTAGAAAAATCCTAGAAATAAAAGGAAATGGAATAATTATACTGTAGAAGTTATTTATAGCTCTGTTTTAACAAATAATGCTGGAGACAATAGCAAAATAACATCTTCCATCTGTGTAGAAAATCTCTTGTTAATTTATGCTCTTAGTAAGGTAATAATAATGACACTAATAATATTTGTATTCCTTCTGAAATTTACAACAATGCAAATCTTCTGCTTTTTTGCACATTCACGCCACTTACCATTGTGCTGGAAAACAGCATCAACTCTCTCACCAATTCCTGGAAAATCGTCTGTTATCTGTCTTGGATAGCCCTTTTCCATGGATTGACTGCTTTCCTCATACCTGAAGGATATAACTGGGTTGAATGGATCTGCAAGAACATAAGTCCTAATCCTGCAAAGACTTAAGCACATTGTTAACTTTACACATTGTGAGTAGTCTGATTGTCTTCATTAGGGCTACTCACATTGCACAAAGTTAAGCACATGCAATGACTCAAGACTAGATGACCACAGTGGATCCTTCTGATCTTAGAACCTCTGAAGCAATATCCTTTTCCAAGTGTGTGGCCTTGTGTTTAATGTGGAATTAAACTCTTTGATGGGGGCAGAGCTCCACTGAAGTGTCTGGGTAAAAGCTGAAGAGAAGCAAATTCAGATTAGAAAAATGAACAAGTTTTTAACAGTGCAGGTGATTAGCCATTCGAACAAATTGAAAAGGAAGTGGCAGTTTGTTCCCATAGTTCCATCTCTTCAAAGCAAGACTGGATGATTTTCTAGAAGAGGCACTTTAGTTAATAACAGGTTACTGTTCTCAGTGCAGGAGTAAATGGGTGAAATGTAATGACCTGTGTTACACAGGAGGTAAAACTAGATGACATAACAATCAGTTCTGGATCTGTATTACCATATGGAGGCATTAAGTTTGGCACTGAAGCTTTGTCCTTTGCTGGTAACTTGGCAGCACACTCAGCTTTAAAATTTAGAGGAGAGATTGGGGGAGTGCTTATCACTCTTTGATAACTGTCTAGTCACATTAAGGCAAGTTCTGATGGTCCCAGTCCTTGGCCTGAAGGACAGCTAATATAATATTGGGTTGACTTTAGCAGGGAAAGGAGGAACTAAATGGTTCTTTAACAGTTCAGAAAGAACTAGGACAACTCTCTGATGAAACAAAAAGAAAATAATAGATTTTAATTATCATTGGATATGAGACATTTTCTGAAGGAAGCCTGGAGTTCTGAAATAATTACTGTGGTAATACTTTTCAAAGCTCTATTTCATAGCTTTTATGCATGCAGCTAATGTGCCTTTGCCTTGTCAGCAGGTCAGTAGAATAACAGCATATATTATTGCAAAGGTGCTTTCCAAAAATCTTTAATTCAAAGAATAGAAAACCACAGACAGCTATAAATTCAGTTAACATTGTGTGGCTGACATGAATATTCAGACTAAGGAAATATATAATGATGATAAAGCGTCTTTGACTCCTTATTGCAGGAATCTCTAAGCAGTGAACAATTTTGCATAAAGGTTTCAGAGGGGTAGCTAAGTTAGTCTGTAACTAGAAAAACTTAAAAAACAACAAATAGACTAGCAGCACCTTAAAGACTAACAAAACATGTAGATGGTATCATGAGCTTTCATGGTAAAGGACCACTTACATGACTCATTTATTATCTGTCTTATGTTTGTTTCTTATACCTCTGTATTTGGGTGCTAAAAGGCACTCCTGTGGGTTAGGTGGGCATGGTTTGGCTTAGAGGTTTTGCAAATCCCAGACAAAGCAGTTAAAAAAAGGAGGGTTGAGAACCGTTAGTTTCTTTGTAGCCCATTGGTTCCAGGTGAATATCTATTGGGCATGGCTCACCAACCAATGCTACCATGACTACATAGCTATTTATATACTGAGATTTAACCACAAGTATGTGTACAGAGGAATTGTAGCCCCAGCTCATAATACAGACATAGCCTTACTGTGAGTCTATTTACTCTTTTCTGAACAAAAATGAGTGTAGGTAAAGTCCTGTTAGATCATCCAATTCATCTCCCTCTCAATGGAGAATTGCTTTGTATAATATATTTTCTAGGCCTTTGTCTACTTTATTTGTAAAAATTTGAAGGGTTGAGCCTTTTATTATTTCTCGTGAATACTCTTGTTTTGTTCAGTGAACCAAAAGAAATCTATGTGAAGGGTATTGAATTAACAGTCCTGCTAAATAGTTGTTTGAAGCAAAGTTATATTCGTTTCTCAATTTAGGAGTCATTTAACCAAATATACTTTTCTTGAACATTTCTTAATAAAGTTCCCTAGATATATTACTAGGAAAGGGCAAATCTTCTCTTTTAATGCATACATATAGATTGAACAGAAGTCAATAAGAAAACAAAATTTTTAGCCATTGATCTTACCTCCAATATTTGTCACCTACAAAAAAGTCTGTTTTTCCTGTATTTTTATTAGAAACAGCTGCATCAATTTTCTTAACACTCCTTGGGAAACCCAATGTGTTGATGTTCTTAGGATAACCAGGAAGCACCTGATACCCATTGATAACCCAGAAATGATTCCCTGTTAACAACAACAACAACAACATTTATAATGTTTCACCAGTGGTTTCTCACAAGCTAAATAAACACAAATGTATTTGCTTAATGGAAGCAACACATGGGCTTGCACAGTAGCAGAATTCAGGAAATCCTATGTAAGGAAAATTAGGTGAAATTTCCTGGAATTGCTCATTCGGTATAGGCCAGGTCTACAAAAGAACATACATAGGTAAAGATATGTCTCTCAGTGATGTGAAAAATTCACAACTCTGAGAGATATAGCTATACTGACCTAATCCCCATGGCTAAATCTATACTGAGCTGTCTTGCACGAGAAAATATGAAATGAGGCGAAGCGGTGAATATCGCCATGCCTCATTTGCATGCTTAATGAGCTGCCATTTTTGCACAAGGGGCTTTTGCGCAAACAGGAGCTGTCTACATGGCTCCTTTTTGAGCAAAACCCCCCTCTTGCTCAAGAGCTGTTCTGCTGCTTTTTTCAGGCAGAACAGCTCTTGCTCAAGAGGAATTTTGTGCAAAATGGTGGCTCATTCAGTATGCAAATGAGGCACGGCGATATTCTCCACTTCGCCTCATTTGTATATTTTCTTGCACAAGAGAGCGCAGTATAGACATAGCCCATGGCTGTGTCTAGACTGGCAAGTTTTTCTGCAAAAGCAGGTGCTTTTGCGGAAAAACTTGCCAGCTGTCTACACTGGCGCTTGAATTTCTGCAAGAACAGTGATGATCTCATGTAAGAGTGTCTGTGTTCTTGCGGAAATACTATGCTGCTCCCGTTCAGGCAAAAGCCCTCTTTCACAAATGCTTTTGCGCAAAAGGGCCAGTGTAGACAACGTGGTATTGTTTTGCGCAAAAAAGCCCCGATCGCAAAAATGGTGATCGGGGCTTTCTTGCACAAAACCACATCTAGATTGGCACGGATGCTTTTCCGCAAAAAGTGCTTTTGCGGAAAAGCGTTCGTGCCAATCTAGACGCTCTTTTCCGCAAATGCTTTTAACGGAACAACTTTTCTGTTAAAAGCATTTGCGGAAAATCATGCCAGTCTAGATGTAGCCCATGTGTATAGTCCTAGGTCAACAGAAGAATTCTTCCATCAACGTACTTACTGTCTCTTTCCCACTGGTGTAAGTATGCACATTTAATCATTGCACAGCCATTGTTTTTCTCCCACATCCTCCCAAAAATTACAGGTAAGAGGAATTTAGAGAAAAAAACATACATACTTTACCTCTGAAAAACAGAACCTGATCTTTAATATTTTCATAAGCAGCTTGAATACCAGATGGCAGAAAAGGCCAGAATGTAGAAATTAATTCAAGTTCAACTTCAGAATTACCAGGATAGACTCGCCATAAGTGCCTGATTTAAATATGATACAATTTTCATCGTAAATAATAAACCCCCATACATTTTTGTATATTCATAAGACTGTAAAGAGCGATGGGCTTTATAATCTCTTTCTTGTCAACAGAATCTAGCAGGATACCCTGTGCATTCTATTACGCAGTCAATCATTTTACCATGCCAGAAAATAAAATATTGACCACAGCGGGAAAGAAAATTCCGTTACTTGCTACAGTCGAATATCCATATATATGTACTTTTAGATATACTTTTTTGTTGGATGACTAGCCAACCCCTGATGTTGACTGACTAAGGATATAAGTTAGAACTAGAAGAGGGATTTAGGTAGCTCTGGTGCCACATTCTAATGCACAAAAGGATCTGCTGAAGAATCCAGGGCACACAAAATAATGAATCTGATTCTGATCTGCTAGTCCATGAGTCCCCATTGACTATGGACTTGAACAGCCAGGTATAAGTGAGAATTGAATTTGGCCCTGAGAGGTATTGAAGAATGCAACCATTCTTTTGCAAATAATGGTAGCATTTACTCATCTTACAACACGTTTTTTCCATCTGCTAAATTTGGAATGAGTAACAGACCTTTGCTGGGCCTTAGATATTTTCTGGGAGAGACAAGGCCATTCTTGATTTGGCACTGGTAAGGCCATATCTGGACAACTGCATTCAGTTTTGCCCTCCCCCATTACAGAAAGGATGTGAATAAATGGAAGAGAGTATGTCAGAGGGCAACAAAAATGTTTGGAGCTGGCGCACATGACTTATGAGGAGAGGCTGAGGGAACTGAGCTTATTTAATCTACAAAAAAGAAGAATGAGGGGGGACTTGACTGTAGCCTTGAACTCTCTGAAGAGGGGGTTCCAAGGAGGATGGAGAGAAGCTGTTCTTAGTGGTGGCAGATGACAAAGTAAGGGGCAATGGTTTAAAGTTGCAGTGGGGGAGGTCTAGGTTGGATATTAAGAAAAATTATTTCACTAGGAGCGGGGTAAAACACTGGAATGGGTTACCTAGGGAGGTGGTGGAATCTCCATCCCTAGAGATTTTTAAGTCTCAGCTTGACAAAGACCTGGCTGGGATGATTTAGTTAAGGTTGATCCTGCTGTGAGCAGGGGGTAGGACTATATGACCTCCTGAGGTCTCTTCCAATCCTAATCTTCTATGATTCTTGCCAGAGAATCCTCTTCACCTCTAGTTTAAATGTGGCTGAGTCTGTAAATAGCTTCTCTGTTAACAATGAAACATCTCTTATTCCTGTGGGTTATTAATTCTGAAATGTATCTATCTTTCTTTCAATCTGTTTATGGTGCTCATCACTTATAGTATAGTGTTGCATTTAGTCATTAAGAAATAATATAAAAGAAACTTCCAAACAAAGGTGAATGTCATTTGAAGAAGAACTGAGTTTACCTGTCTTTAAAAAACATGACTTCTCTGCGAAGGGTAGAGATAGCATCAAAAGACACCATGGGATCACAGGTTTTAGGTGATGTAGGTTTGGATGGCTCCTCCGGGGGCTTAGATGAGGGTCCTAAGGAAAGCAGTTTAAAAAGAATATAACACAGAGAGATTATTTAAATTGGTATATAAACTAAAGTGGATTTAAATTATATATAATTATTTAAAAATTATTTCTTTGTCTGAGAGACTGTTTCTGATTTTTTAAGGTGATAGATTCTACTCACCATAAATGGCCTGTATGCCATTGATATCATCTGGGGAGAGTGGGAATTCAGAGGGGTTGACGTAGGCATAATTTGGGAACATTAAGGCTCTAGTGTCAGTGGAATGGGAGAGACCCAGCGCGTGACCAAACTCATGAGCAGCAACAAGAAACAAGTTGAACCCTAAAAAAAAAAAAGGATAGATGCAAGGCAGCTTAGATGTGTTTGTGTCTACAGGCCTGCAATTGGGAATTCCATCTTACTGCTCAACTCACAAGTGCTACAGAGGATTCTGCCACTATCCAAACATTTACCTCAAGCCACTGGTACCAGGATATAGTATGAGACATGTAATATGAACAAGGAGGTCAGGGCCTAATTTCAGCCAGAGCTATCTGGAGTAAAGCTCTTAGAAATATTTTCAAACCCATAGGATGTGCACTGGCATGCCCAATAGGACTGAAGCCCTGAGGCCCAGCATACCCAATAGGGCTAAAGCCCTGAGATTCCCCCATGCTACTGCTGAAACCCAATACACTGAATTGAAAAGGTTTGAAAAACTCCAGGAAATCATACATGAGAATTTAAGCCCTTAAGGCAAAATTCTTCCAGAGTGAAGAAGGGAGTGGTTCTTTGGCTCTTTCCTGTTGTTGAAACAAGGCGAATTGAGTGAGTAGTTTGCTGGAGGGGAGAGTGGGAGAAGCTTTGATTAATTTCCAGCAAAGAGTTTCCAATTTACCTACCCCTGATTATATGGTGAGTCAGACCAATCAATAGCAGAAGGGCTAGAACAAGAGGAATGCTCATATGCATGTGTGAGGCACTAAACTGTTCTTGTGGGACTTTTTTCTCTGTACTCATGGTACTCTCAGCTTGATCAGGAAATACTCACAAAATATATAGCAGTAGCTTGGTGTCTTCTCTTTTAGAAACAGATTTTTTTCTAGGTTGATGGTTTATTTAACATATCCCTTAATAAAACATATCTGACTAAGGACTCGGGTTCCACTCTGATTTAATCTGTCAGCTCAACAGGAGAAATTAGATTTTCTCAAGAAGCTATCGGGATACTTACTATTATCAACATATTATCTAAGTGCCTCACAGCCATGAATAGATTTAGCTTCACAAACCTCATGTGAGGTAAGGAAGAATTATTCCCTCTCCTCTACAGACGAAAACCTGAGGTCCAGAAATGCCAAGTGACTTGCCCAAGATCATAAGTCCATGGCTGAGCAGCAAATTGAATCTAGATCACCTGAGCACGGCTGGCTGGAAAGCAATAATTGGAGAATTTTCATGGGGAGGGGGGAGAAAGGAGAAAATGGGCCACCCTTGAATATTAGAGTGGTTGAGGTGCTCACCTAGATATGAGAGACCTGGATTCATTTCCCTGCTCTGCCTGATGGGGAAAATAAGAAAAGAACTAGGAAATTGTGCTGGAATCAGAGAATTAATGTGAGGTCCCCCAGAGGATTCGAGGAGTTTGACTTCTGTCACAGGTTCCCATGGCTCACCAGTGAATTCCAAAAGGCCTGATTGATCTGTGCGGGCAACTGTGTGATAGGTACGGCGAAAAGGTACTATAGCTCTAGTGTGGACATGAGACAAAACGGCAAAGGCCCTGTTGGGATGGCATTAGCAAAAACATGCTGTGATGCTGATGCTGATGCTTAAGACAGTGCTATCTCATTTGGTTCAATTACCACTGGTTCATTCCTCTAGTGAGGACAAGGTCAAATTCGTATATCTGCTGTCAGTACCTATGAACACCTCAAACAAATAAGGTTGTTTTGGATCTTCTGCTATCTGCTATATTACAATGTTTTTTCAAAGAGGAATATGAAATACATTTGAAAATGGCCTTTAATAGCATAATTATTTTTAAAATTAACATTGTCTATGATACAGTCCTTCATTATAGAACATATTCCTTCCCCTAAACAGCATCAAGAACCTACTTATATATAATTATTAACACATAGTACAAGAGATCTACTTGTCCTACCAGCAGAGCCGTCTGTCCATTGTTCATCTTCATCAAAGTGGACATCCCCCCCAATACCATTGCCAGGTGGAAAGGCGTGGCCAAGAACACCCAGGGGTCCATCAAAATAACGAGGACAGCGACCATGAGCTAAACAGAAATGTGTTGAAAAAAAATAGAGGTCCGTGTCACTGTTGTAGGTAACAATATGTGTTAATCTGACCATTTGCATAGTTATTACTGTACCTCTAGACCCGAAAGCAATCATTATATCCGCGATCCCTTTATGAATCCTAGTGAAAGTCAGTGGGGACACAGTGCTCCATACTTTAAACGCTTTTTGGATTGCTTTATCCACATCAGCTCGTGTCATATCTGGAGTGTAGTTCACAATTCTGTGGGAGTTAAGAAACAAATGAATGTGCTGTAGTAATGTGGATGGCTGGTGAAGGTAGGGCTGGGGAATGCAAGCCCTCAACCCTGGCCCAGCCCCACCCTTTCTGCTTTGGCTATGTCCCCACACCCATCATGGGGAGGGTGGGCGCTGTGTGGCCCAAGCCTGTCTGGCCCAGAGCACGGGAGGGTGGGTGGCACATGGCCCAAGCCTCCTCGACCACAGAATACAGGGAGAGTGGAGAGCGTGTGGCCTCCAGCTTCCTGGGCCCTGGAGCATGGGGAGGGCGGGAGCTTGGGGGCAGCAATACTAAAGTGGTATTACAGTAGGCGTTCTGGGAGTGGAGTGTGGGCTAGGCCAGGCTGGCAGTTTAGGAAGGCAGTGTCTTCCCCTGCATAGTATACTGGCTGCCCATGTATAGTAATAATAATAATACACATGGTTTATTTGGAGTGTTTATCCATTAATGAGAATATGAAGAATTAAAAGACAAAAAACCCCACACCTGTCCAACAGTCTTGAGCATTCAATACTCACTTTGGATTCTGTGTGTCAGGATCTGATACCTTGTCTTTTCCATCTCCAATATTTATAATACTAGAGTTCTATCATGT
Source organism: Pelodiscus sinensis (assembly GCF_052426305.1). Classification (NCBI taxonomy): domain Eukaryota; kingdom Metazoa; phylum Chordata; order Testudines; family Trionychidae; genus Pelodiscus; species Pelodiscus sinensis. The sequence continues at coordinate 317,663,440 of NC_143052.1, forward strand.
GTTATATCTCTTAAAGAGCATTAGTACCCTGACAAAATGGCTGTAGTACAACAGAACTCCTTGGGTGTTTTGAAAGTAATAGCTGCTGACTTTGATGACAATTTTAAGTGTCACTGATGATATTACTTGAAGACAGTAGGCGTGTAATGGGTGTGAGGCTCAAATTTGTCCTACAGAATCTTTACTAGGAATTATGTGCACGAGGTAAAGCAGTCAGCTAGAATGTCAGTGTTCAGGGTGTATGCACATGACTAGCATTTGAGAGGGAGCTACTTTTGTTTTTGTTAACTGTGCACACTTGCTATGGATTTTTTTTTGGAAAAAAATAAGGCTACCCACAAGATAACTTTAGATCTACTTTACAGAGGAGATCCTCATTTTAAACACAAGAAAAAAATTACATAGATATTACCTATATGTCAGTTTGGTTTTTTTCCATCCTGGGAGAATGACACCATACTGTCCAACATCAGGAACTCCACATCTGGGTTTCTGCATCACTTCTAAAGTCTCAGGATCTGGCTTCCCAGTCACTTCCAACCCAAAAAATTCTTGCATTTTTTTAATTTTTTCTATCACAGAGCTACTGCTCCTCCTCCATGCTAGGTGCTCTGGATCTGGTTGAAGCTCATAAAATTTCTGTAGATACTCCTGACAATAAATACATTAATGAATGGTACAATCTTTTTATTAGATCTAAAAAAAATACATTAGGATCACTATTGTTAGTACACGGTGCTTTCTGTGCCTCTGATTTCCATGTGCTCCAGCAGCTGTTTTTTTTAGGAATCTGGCTAAATAGAAACAGACAATGCATTTCATTTTGTTTTAATCACTTGACAAATCCCACTCATGCTGATTTTATCTGTTTTATCAAAGTGTGATTGAAAGAGCCATGCATGGTTATGCAGAGAATCCTCAGTATCTAGTTCAAACGTGCAGATTCTTTGAAATCTAAAAGGAAAGGGCTCAGCACATCTATAGAAAATGAAGTTACCTGTACAAGCTGCGTATTTTCTCCTTCATTGTCTTTTTCTGGAAGCACAGGAAAAGCATAAGAAAATGTCACATATAGTAATAGCAAAAACGGAAGGGTCTTCATTCTTATCCTTCTTTCTGCCTTATTGTAACAAGAGGCAGGCTCTGTTTTTGGTATACACGTCTTTCAGGCTTCCCCGTTTATATGGCTATCTGGGTGTTTCACAAAGTCAGCAGCAGAATGACTCACAATTTAACATACTTTAATTAGCAATGGACATGATATAACACAATATGGGGTGACATAATACTAGAGAATTAGTACCATCTGTGCAACCACCACAGTAAATACTGGAGATGATTAATAAACTATTTCCCAAAGTTAATTTGTCAAAATAGAATCATTTTGCTGGAACATACCAGTTTTTATCTGAATTGCAGAGAAAGAACCCCTCCCCCCCAACTCTCCTTGAGTAATCATGTGGTTAAGTCATTTACTTTGCTTATAGAAAATCCAGGTTTAAATCTCTGATTTGGCTGACTCAAACCAGGATCTTTAATCTGGGTGTCTCAGTTTTCAGCTGAGTACTTTAACCCTTGGGCTATTGCAGGGGTCGGCAAGCTTTTCAAACCAAAGAGCCAAACTACATCAAAATTCAAAACTAGTGGTTAACAAAGAGTCGTATAAGAATATCCATTGCACGGCTGAAAATATACAACTTAATATTATTGCTAATTGGCATAATGATTAATAATAGCATAAATGAAACTTTGTACTCACACACTTTATTTGATGGGACTTCTGCTGCTGCATCTTTTCGCACATTTCTTTGAAGTTTACATCGTAACTGGTCAAATCCAGCTTCATGCACACATTCTGAATGTCTTCTGTCAATCTTATGGCAGGGAGCTGGGGATGTGGGAGTACAGGAGCCTGGGTAGCAGTGTATGAGGGGCTCAGGGCAGGGGGTTTGGGTGTATGATGGACTCAGGGCACAAATCTGAGGTGTGTGGAGGTACGTCAGTTTATGGTAGGAGTCTGGAGATGTCGGGGTGATGGTGTTTGGGGATCCCCAGTTTGGAAGCCAGCCATGAGCAGAACCTATCCTTGAGGCATCTTGATGGGATTGGCCCTGAGACACTCCAACAGGCCTCCTCAGCCTCGCACTCATTGCCTGGCTGCAGCAGCACAGGAGCGGGAGCAGCATCCCATTCTCTTTGCCTCTTGAGCTTGGCTAGTACCTATGTCAGGGACGAGTATCTCTCTAGCAGGATCTGCAGGCAGTGCTGGAAAAGGGTGTGTGCTGCTCCTTTAGGAAATCCAGCCGCTCCTAATCCCCAAAACCTGGATCTTCTGCTGCCATCTTAGCCACCCTCTCCACCCAGCTCCTACGTGCTCACCATGCACCACCACCACATCTGGTGCAGCCAGGCGCAGTCACTCAGGTGATCACCAGGCAGGGGGGAGGCCTTGCAGCTCCCGTATCCTGCCTCCCCAATGCACAGGGGAAGGTAGGGTGGATAAGGAAGCATGTGCATTGCTGTGGGGAGGGGAGGAGCAGTGCACATACGTGCATTTCCCTGCAAGCTGGATCCAATGAGGTTTTTCCCCTACCATCAAAGGGAGCCGGCACTGGCTCCAATCTTGTGGTGGAGGGGGCATGATGCTGTATTGCCAGCAAAGGCTCCCTGTTGCAGGTGGAGGCCAGCGAAGGGGTACTGAGCTCAAGCTGTGAGCTTTGTATAATTATTTACTGGATCTAGGATTTGAACATCCACACAGTTAAAGATCCCATTCAAGTTCTTCTCATTTTATGCTTTGATTACTGCAACATCCTGCTCTTGTGTCTGAACAGATGTTATTTTCTACTGCTTGAATAATGCAGACAGGCAGAACTAAACCTGGGACTTCTGGAGCTTAGTGCATGAGCCTCTACAGCTTGAGCTAAAAGCCAACAAGCTCTCAGCTAAGGCTGTAGAGCAAACTCATTCTCTCTTTCTGTAAGTGGTTTAAGTGCCACTACATGGGACAGTGAACCACACCCAGTAGGTATGTGGGTTATACTTGCATTCATTTAGAATGCTGCCTCAAAGATGATTTTCCCAGCCCACTGGTATAGCCATATCAGCCCTCTCTTTGAATCCTTTCACTGACTCCCCCTTCTCTATCATATCAAACACAAGCAGCCCGCATTCGCTTTCAAGTCCTCCACAGTCAAGTCTCACCCTATCCATCATCTGAGCTGAAGAAGAGCTCTATGGAGCTCAAAAACTTGTTTCTCTCACCAACAGAGGTTGCTCCAATAAAAGATATTGCCTCACCCACCTTGTCTCTCTAGCTATCATCTTGCTTTTGTTATTACACAAGTCAATAGACCACCCTCTGATAGGCCAGTTATATCAGCCTCCATTGCCCACTTATTGTAGTGTCTAGGAGCATTAGCCATTGAGCCTGCTGTGCTAGGTGCTGTACAAATGCACAACAAAAAGATACTCCTGGCCCCAAGAAGCTTACAATCTAAGTATAAGACCAGAAACAACAGTTTAATAAAACAGAAAGATGAGAGAGTGCAAGGAAACAATGAAAAAACATTGCTCAGCACCATAGACTGGGTCTCATCTGAGTAGTGTGTCTGTCTGTCTGGTTATCTCTTTTAATCAAAATGGTTTTGCAGCTTATGTCATTATTTTTACCACATTAACTACAGGCCACTAATCTTTGGGTCATTAGAATAAGGGAAGCTTCAGGGACCACACACGCTGTAACAAATTAGATTCCTTGAACTAGGAAGGGGCTAACCTCCTCCCAGTCCCACTGGTGTCCCTGGGAGTTGAGGGGGTTCAGCATTTCCCAGGAGCTGCAGAGCCACGGACATTACAGTGCTCATCATTTGCAAAACGACTTGTGACAAATATCCTCTGTCTGACTGTGTCACTCTGAAGAAACACTTGTTTTCATGTTTGTTGCTTCCTTTTTAGCCAGCATCCGGAGAAATCGGCTGATGACGGCCACAATGGCAGTTTCATTGTATAACATTGTTTGCAGACCAGTTTATATTGTTACTCAGTCACAGTGTGAAAACCTGCTCTATTATTATTACTGGGTGTACAGACCCACATTCAGTTTGGGGTCCGCTGCATAAGGTCAGTACCTTCCAACCTGAGAGTCTTGAAACTCTCAACAGTTGCTCTTGAAGATAGCTTTGTTCATAAGAAAAAGTCTTTCACTATTCACCGAGGATCTGTTTCTTCATCTGTGCTTTCTACTGACAAATTATAGGGTTTATCAGATTAATAAATTTTAAGGCCAGAGGGGACCATTGTGGTCATCTAGTCCAACCTCCTGCAGAACACAGGCCATAGAGTTTCCCCCAGTGATTCCTGCACCAATCACATAACTTCTTATTCAGTTAGAGCAGTGGTTCTCATACTTTTTGGCTGTGGCCCACCTGGATCAATGCAAAACTTTCCATGGATCACCAGTCACCATTCATTACATAATTATGCCTGAGCCATTTTGCTAGTGCTGCAGGTAGGGAGAAAGGTTTAACTGAAATTATTAAACAAATTAAGCATTTTAACTTTCTTATGTTAGTTTATCAACCATCATTTTAAATAAAGTAAACTATTAATTTATGTGCAACACAAAAGGTTTCAATGTTTTCTTTATTTATGGCAGAGGTAAGGAACCTTTTTTGGGCTGCAGACCCACAGAAAAATAAGTTGGGGACCACACAAGTCAGAAGCAAAAAACTCTTCCAAAACTCCCAACTGAGACACCTCACTCCTAGAATCATAGAATCATAGAATCATAGAGCTGGAAGAGATCTCAGGAGGTCATCAAATCCAGCCCCCTGCCCAAGGCAGGACCAATCCCAACTCTTCTGACATGCCAGACCCACGGGGTGAGGAGGAGGGACAGGGAGGCCTGAAGTTCAGAGCTTCCCATAAGCCAGATTTATTCTTCTGGGGTTTGTGGATTTTGTGGATCCCCCCTCCCCAGGATTTGTAATCGGATTTAAGTTAGATTTAATATTGTAACTGTTGTATTTGTTTGGCCCCCTTTGTATGGTTACTATCTAGAAATAAATAACTTTCATGGTTAAACGGGTTGCTTTTTTTCTCTTTTCCTCTTTCTTTCTCTGCCCCTTGAGAGTTGGCTTCCGCATTCACTCTGCAGCAAAGTTCCTTGTACCTAAGCTAACGATCCCTGTAGCACCCAAAAATCTTGTGGGGTTTGCTCATCAAGTGGGACACTAGCAGAAAGGTTGCTGTGTGAAAGTGGGAATGGGAAGGGTACCGAACCTGGGGGCATATGAGGGTGGTAGCTTAAAGTGGCATCACATGAGGGCCACAGTTTGGCATTGCTATGCAACCCATCCTACTGACTCTAGGGACAAAGAGGGTTCAGCTTGTGAGTGCTGATTAACTGGTCCTCTCAGACATACTCTGTTAGTGGATGTGAGTGTCTGTGTTCATCTGATTCTAGTGTGAGAAGAACCCATTTCTGGGGAACATAGTTCCTACAGGAGAACTCCATTGGAGGAAATTGGTAGAAAGGAGAAGGAAAGAAGAAGGAAAGAGTTATCTCTCACAAAAATTTTGTTAGAGGAAGCACAGCAGCAACTTGCTTCCTGGCAGATGCAAATAAGGCAGCCAAGGCAGCAGCTGACCCTCATAAGTGTGAGGCAGAGATCAGTAAATTGCATGCCCAACTTAGTGCCCATAATCGGGTGGTAGTGACTGTAAGGTTAAGAGAGAATTGTGATTGTGAGCCCCCTGCAAAAATAGAAATATTCCCTGATGCTGAACCCCAATTGGCCACACGTGCATAATGTTGCCCTTGTTTCCAAAAGGGAGGTTAAACACATTGGCTACGTCTACACTGGCCCCTTTTCCGAAAGGGGCATGTTAATTTTCAACTTCAGAATAGGGAAATCCACGGGGGATTTAAATATCCCCCGCGGGATTTAAATAAAGATGTCCGCCACTTTTTTCCAGCTTGGGGAAAAGCCGGAAAAAAGCGTCTAGACTGGCCCGATCCTCCAGAATAAAGCCCTATTCTGGAGGATTCTCTTATTCCTACTTTGAAGCAGACTGGAGATATCTGGTGGGGGATGCAAATAATCAAAAACACTGGATAGTCTTTAGCCATATATATGGGGGGATCTGATTTAGCCTGTGTATGAGGAAGGATATAGAGGAAAACAGGATACTTCAAATAGGCTTAAAGATACAGGATTGTGGCAAGGCATGACGGCAGATATAGATCAGGGGTATAATAATTCTACGCAGTGTAATATGGTTAATGCTGATCACCAGATTTAAATGTGCATGCCTAAAAGTTGGGGGTGGGAAGTAAAATTGTCTAGTGCCTAGGACACAGATTAGTGGTGGCCAAAACCTTAACAGAAATAATAGCTGATTTACATAATGGAAGCACAGCTAGATACAGTAGAATAAAACATAAACAAAAAACTAGGCTGTGGAAAATCTCCTTCAATATGTGAATTAGGAGTAAACCTCATTCCAGGAGGAATAACAGGTAGTTCAATTTAGGGCTTTATTTCGAAATACCAGGTCCCTGCTACATGTAGATGTGGGCAGTTAGTCCGGACTTGTAAATTTCAAAAATGGCGACCAGCCAGGAAGATGCAAATCAAGCGCGGGATATTTAAATCCCGGGCTTGATTTGCAATTTTGAATGCCTACATTAGCCTCCCTAGAGTTTGAACTAGGGGGCTAGTGTAGACATACCCTAAGTTATTATGGCCACCCTTATGGAGGTCACTGTTTCATGTTCACCCTGCAATATTGGTCCTAAATTATCCTGGTATATACGGGGAGAATGTGGAGTTTGTTTTCTTGTTTCTGCCCCCTCACAGATACCGAACATGAGTGATGACATTCCACTGGTCATAAGTATTGGGAGTCTGATGCTGTCCAAGGTCTATGTTGGACCTGTGACCCGTCTGAATCTGTGGAAGTGCCTGCCAGCTTCAGCCCAGGAAGTACAATTGCTAAGCCATGTGCCTGGATTCTATGGCACTGGGAGCAACCCCCTGGCTGTGAAGCATCACTATCGCTTTCATGCTGTTGGCAACTTCTTAGGGTGCCCTTGGGAAAGTAATGCCAATTGTACGCCACTAAAGTTTTGCTATGAAACTAAGATCACACCAGACTCCATTCCATTCTTCTGTAAGCCACTGATGACCTCTTGAGGTCCCTTCCAGTCCTATGATTCTATGATTCTATGATTGTGGTCTCAAAAGGGGCACACACCACCAAATGCCACCAGAGACAGCCTTCCAGGTGGTGAAAGGTGTGGGATAGTTTTAGTTTCTTCTGCAGTTTGAGAACCAACCATGCCCTTACATGTCATCACTGTCATTAGCAACCAGACACTCTCATTACACAGAGAGGAACTGCACCCATCTCTAATCACACCCACTGGCAATAATATCACACAGTCCCTTGTAAACAGGGAACCATTGAACTATACTGTAATGGGACATGATCTGATTCAGCAAGGTCCTCCAGACTGACCAGTTCCATTAAACGGCGCACACTATGACAAGCTCACACCAACAATTTGGTTCAAATTCTATGAACACTTTCCTTTTCAGAAAGCTCCATGAGCCTGTCTTTTACACAGTAGAATTTGGGTCAACAACAAAAAACAGTTTTAAATTTCAACCTTCTGATCATAAAACTTGCTCCCCTCTGTCACGGCTCCTTCCCCACTCTGGCATGATAAATGCAGAAGTGGGGGCCAGTACGTGTACCCCAAAGACTTATCTACCAGGCTTTGGTATAAAAATTCCCCCAAAATCTTAAAAACCTAGATCTTGGGAATAAAACTTCCGCTGCCACCACCCAAATGTTGATAGAGAAATCAGGGGAAAGATCATTTGGGAAATCTTACCCCTAAAATAAAAATCAAGGCACACAATTAACCACTGCCAGGTTAACAAAAAGAAAAGAAAGAACTTTTTTTATTACAATATTCCTGTTGCAAACATAATGACTAGATAGGGAGGTAACAAAATATACTCATGGAGAAACTCCATGGGCCTAGAACTTAGTTACAAAGAAAAGCCAAAACATCTTTTAAACAGTGCCAGATCTCAGATCCCATACCCAATCCATAAAACAATAAAGCCTAATGAAACTACCTAAATTTTACCCTACTTACAGAAAATGAAGAATGGTGTCTTGGAGAGAGAGACATGTTTGTCCCTCTCTGTAGCTACAGAGGACTCTCTCAGAGAGACAAAAGGGAGAAAAGAAAAAACCCAAATTCCTTTGTCCCAGTTCTACATTCCTATTGGTCACTCCACCTGGCTAGGTGTAGTTAACCCCTTAATCCCCAGGCTGCTGGCTAACCCTCATAATCATGACACCCTCAACCTTTAACATCCCCAATTACAGGACCTCATTTGGTTCTTCAGCCTCAAACTTCTCTGAAGCAGGTTCAAATCCAATTAGAATGCATGAATATCTCTCACATTGTACCTGCATGTGCCTCCTTGATTTGAACTAGCTCTAGAGGTAGGGGTGAATAGGTAAAAATGTGGCAAGGGGTCAATCATGTAAATAGAGTAAGAAGAGAGTTAAAAGACTGGATTACACCTGTAGGAACAGGAATTTCTTTAGTTGATGCTGCAGACATAGAAGTTCTCGGTAATAAGCTATCATATGCCACTGAAAATATAAGCAACATGGGAATCCCCCTAACAGCATCTTTGAAACAGTTAAGAAGGAAAACAGCTAATAAATAAGGTGTTTCCTGGGTGGCAAAGACTCATAGAAAAAGACGAAGAGTCAGTCATGTATGGTGTACAATCCCTCCAAAATTTTAAAAGATTTGTAATAGGCAAATCTTTTAACAGATTGGTGGAAAATTTTGTAGCCCAAGATCCTTTAGTGAGGTCCCTCTATCTTTCTCATAGAATATTTGGTAAAGTTCTGTAATGTTTACATTAAGAAGTTTGCTTTTAATTATTGTAGACCTGTGCAATAAGAAATTAAATATTGTTCCTTGAAAGTAAACTTTTTAAAGCTATATTGTATCTGTGAGTAAAGATTACGAATGAAATAAGGGAAGTAGAGATGTCCGAGAAAACCCCTTTGATCACTTGAGACAGAAGAAAACCAACAGATTAGAGAGATGGGTAATGAAGAAGGGGAAATGCCCTTGGGAAAGAGGATGCTTTGAGGGTGAGAATCGCCTGCTTGAAACAAGTCTGAGGTTTGAACAATATTGCACAACCATTAAGCCATGAGGTAGTGCAAAGGATGTGGTCACTGAATGGGCATTATTTTATTAATGTCTGGACATGACTGAAATGGTAAAGAGAAGGCAGAAACTGGAGCTGGAGAAAAAGCAGTTCCAACAGCGTTTGAACAAATGTGAGACTGATGGATACGAATTTATAACAGAAAAAGTTAAAATGGAGACTGTACTCAGATGAATTGGATGATTGGCCAAAAGAAATCTGATAAGGGCAAATGCAGAGTTCTGTACTTGGGATGTAAGAATCCCATAGACTATGTAAGTGTATGTTTACATTGCATTCCTCTTTCAAGAAAGGAATGCAAATGCAGATGAACGAAATTGCAAATGAAGCGTGGATTTGAATTTCCCTCATTTCATTTGCATAATTGCATCTGGCCAATTTTTCGAAATACCCTATTTCAAAAAAAGAAACGCTGTCTAGAAACGGTTATTTCAAAAGAAAACCCTTCTTTCAAAATAACTGTTAAACCTCATTTTTTTAGGAGTAAGGATTATTTCGAAAGAAGGGTTTTCTTTCAAAATAACCACGTTTAGACAGCATTTCTTTTTTCGAAATAGGGTATTTTGAAAAAGCAGCCAGGTGCGATTATGCAAATGAAGCGCAGGAAATTCAAATACGTGCTTCATTTGCAATTTCATTAGTCTGCATTTGCATTCCTCTCTCAAAAGAGGAATGCAATGTAGACATACCCTAAGTTGGAAACCAACTGGCTAAGCAGAAATTATGCAGGGAAACACCTTAGGATTACAGTGGATAAGAAGCTGATACTAGTCAAGAATGTGCCCATGGTGCCAAGCAGGATAATTGGGATGCATTAGGAGGAGCATTTCCAGTAGATCTAGGGAAGTGTTTCTTCCCCTTTATTCAGCACTGGTGAGGCCACATCTGGAGTATTGTGTCCAATTCTGGGCCCACCATTACAGACAGGATTTACATGCAATTGATAAAGTCCATCAAATGGCAACAAAATGACTTATGACTTAGGAGGAGAGGCTGAGGAATCTGGCTTTATTTAGTCTACAGAAGAATGGGGGGGTAGGGAGAAATTTGATAGCAGCCTTCAAATACCTGAAGGAGGATTCGAAAGAGGATGGAGTGTGTCCGTTCTCAATGGTGACAGATGACAGAATGAGGAGCAATGGTCTCAAGTTGCAGTGGGGACTGTCTAGGTTGGATATTAGAAAATACTATTTCACTAGAGGTGCATTTACACTGCACCCTACCCTCAGAATAAGCTGTGCAATTTGTGTAGTGCAAATTGCGGAGCTTATTTTGAGACAATTTTGAAATAGTTTATTTCCAAATTTGGCTCTGTCTACGCTCCAGCAAATTTTGAAATAAAGTGCTATTCTGACAAGTACCTTAACTCTTGAGGAATGAGGGCTACAGGGACACTGGGATATCACACCCATTATTTCAAAATACATTTTGAAATAACAGGCACATTTAAAGACACGGAATAACTATTTTGGGATACTTCCAGTATCCCGAAATAATGTCGCTGTCTACACATGGCCTAGGAGGGCAGTGAAGCATGGGAATCAGTTACCTAGGGAGGTGGTGGAAGACTTCGTCCCTAGAGATTTTTTAGTCCTGCTCTGAAAAAGCCCTGATGTTGGTCCTGCTTTTAGCAGGGGGTTGGACTCGATGACCTCCTGAGCTCTCTTCCAACTCTAGGATTCCATGATTCTATGAAGATCGACCTCCGGAGCCTTGATTTTCTGGTAAGTAGAGATGTGCCCTAACTGCCTGAGGTTAGGAAGAAGTTCATTTATGTGCAACTTATTCCTTAAATGAGACCGTGTACTAGATTCCATGAATCACTAGTTTGATTTAGCACAGTAATTCCTACATGTTTTCTGTGTATAAGCAGAGTTGGTGGAATACTGTAAAAAAAGTACGGCTATGTCTACATTGGCATGATCTTGTGCAAATACTCTTTAACGCAAGAGTTCTTGCGTTAAAGTATTTGCGCAAGAGAGTGTCTACACTGGCATGTGCCTTTGCACAAGAGCATCCATGCCAGTGTAGACGTTCTCTTGTGCAAGAAAGCTCTGATGGCCATTTTAGCCATCGGGCTTTTTTGCGCAAGAAATTCAGGTTGCCTGTCTACACTGGCCTCTTGCGCAAGAACAGTTGCACAAGAGGGCTTATTCCTGAGCAGGAGCATCACAGTTCTTGCACAAGAAGCACTGATTTCACACATTAGAACGTCAGTGTTCTTGCGCAAGAACTCCCCTCCAGTGTAGACAGGCAGCACGTTTTAACGCAAAAGCGGCCACTTTGGCGCAAGATCGTGCCAATGTAGACACAGCCTACATGTTCCCTCAAATGTTGAATGGCTATTCATTTTCACTAGGGCAAGTCAAAAACTTCTCTCTAATCTAATTATTAATGGAAAGCTGGACTCTCAATTACATCAAATTTTTCACAAAAAGTGATTTTTCACAGAAAATGTCTTCTGTCTACAAATTCATAAGGGTTTCACTCCTATTCAGGAGATGTGGCTATTCTTTAGATTGGGGTGGACAAAAGTCTCTCAGCAGGCTGGATCCAGCCCGCTTTGGGCTTTGATCCGGCCTGCGAGGCAATTACAGACCCCTCCTCCTAATTACAGGACTCATGAGGGGGAGGAGCTCAGCTTAGCCCCTACACACCTCACACTGCCACTGGAGAGGAGGCAGCGCCAGGACTCAAGCACCTCTATAGGGACAGCCTGGAAGCATTGCTACTGCAGCCAGGCAGCCAGGGGCCAGCCCAGGAGACACTGCTTCTGCGGCAGGTAAGTTTCCCCCTCATGTCCAGACCCCCTCACTTACACCCTAATCCTGTCATTTACCTCCCCACCAACACCCAGCATCCCCAGCTTACTCCGACACCCTCCTTTGTTCTTTAACCCTCTCTCCTGGCCACACACTGAACCCTCCCTCGTTCTTGCTCCCTCCAACTGGCCAGAAACCCTACTCCCAGCCTGCTTCTGCACCCCAACTGCCTCCCAGATCCTGCACCCTGTCCCTATCCTACTTGCTGGGAGTCTTGTCTCACACACTGTCCCCTTGGGGACAGCCACCACCAGTGTCACAGAGAACGAACCTGGCACCCTTGAACACAGGAAGGATAAAGGGGGCCCTGAAGGTAGGGAGGTTGGAGGGCTCCTTCAGTGTCACAGTGGATAAGGTACCTACCTCTGAAGCCTCATTTTTATCCCTACGCCAGAGCCTAAGGAGGTCCATAAAATCCACTAACTCCAGAACTCTAGAAAAATAAGTCTGGTCTATGGGAAGCCTGAAACCTCAGTTTCCCCCTTCACTTTCCCTCACTCTGTGACGTTGTGGCACTAGAGGAGTAAGCCTTCTCAGTTGGGGCCACATCAGTGAGTGCTGGGGTTTTTTGGAAGAGTTTTTTGGCTTCTGACTTGTGTGGTTCCCCAACTTATTTTGGGGGGTCAGTGGCCCCAGGCCCAAAAAGTATTCCCCACGTCACCATAAATAAAGAAAAGATTGAAACCATTTGCATTGAACATAATATTTTACTTTGAAATAAAGTTTGATAAACTAACATGAGAAAGTTAAAACGCTTAATCTGTTTCATAATTTAAACTAGCTGCAGCTGGTTCAGAAAATAAGGAAGAAGCAGGACGGGGAGAAAGAGTGGGAGGAGGAGCAGTCGCTGGGGAGGCAGCAGGGGCTGGAGCAGCAGGAGACAGCAAGCTGTGCCCCAGGGTCGATGACCCAGGATGTGGACCATGGAATCAAAATAGGGGTAGGGGTCTGGGGCTGCCCCTGGTTGGGAGCTGCCCCCTGTGGCCCTGGCATACACTTGCCACAGCGCCTTTATTTTCATGCGAACCTGCTCCTGGGTTCGCATGTGGCCTTTGGAGGCCAGGCTGGCAGCCATCCGCCTGTAGACGGTTGCGTTCCTCCATTTAGTGCGGAGATCATGAACTTTGGAGGTATCCCCCAAAACCTGAATTAGGTCCCTGATCTCTGCACTAGACCAGGAAGGCGCCTGCCTTTTCCGGCCCCTGGCAGGCTCCTGGGAGCTGGGCTCCTGGTTCTGGGGAGTGGTGGAGGGCTGGCTGGCAGTAGCTGCCTGGTTCATGCTGGGGCCACTGGGTCAGGTGCAGCAACTGCTGGCTCTGGGCTGGCAGGCTTGGAGCTGGCACAGGCACTGTGGCCAGAGTCTATCCCTTTAAGGGCTCCAGGGAGAGGCAGAGGGAGAGGAGTTTTCTTGGTTGTGCCATCAGGGCACGCTGGGAAGGGCTGGAGGCCCCCTATTTCAAAATAAGCATCTACACAGCACTTATTTTGAAATAGCAATTTCAAAATTGGCACTATTCCTAGTGGAATGAAGTTTACCAATTTCAAAATAATTGTTCGGCTATTTCGATTTAATTTCAAAATAGCGGTTTGGCTGTGTAGACGCTGGTAAAGTTATTTCGAAATAACGGCTGTTATTTCAAAATAACTTTGCTGTGTAGATGTACCCTTAGGAATTAATTCTGGAGTAGTGGATTGATGAGAGGGAGGTTATATTAGCCTCACAGAAATTTTTCAGTGGGCCATGGGTGGTAATGCAGCATAGTGTATGTGGCTGCTCCATTCTATGCTTCTGAGCAGAGGGATGATTTGAGTCCCTAAATCTCCATGTAATTTCCTTGTGCACAGCCCTTTCATGCAGCCTGTGCTTGGGAGCAGAGTTTAGCTCTTGAGCAGTGGCAATGATCAGAAGACACAGGAAGTGGTAGGACAAATATATAATATTTTATGTATAATTGCAAGTCCAGTCTATAATAATACAATAAATTACATAATAACAGTACTGTTACATTCTGTAGTTATTCAGACAAAACTCCCAGAGGATCAAACTACAGAACAATATATTTTTGATATTTTAACATCTATTAAAAAATTAATAATATTACATATAAAATAATTTTAACAAGTTGGATACAAGTCCGTGGAATGAATCAGCAATTAAACCAGCTGTTGCTTTTCATGACACTGACAACTCTCTTGACGTTAGGATCAAACTGGTACTGTCTGTTTCCGATGAAGAAATAGATGTATCCTAGAAATAAAAATGAATTCTATGGTTATATTTCATTGGTAAAATATTACCCAACAAGTACTGCGATTAAGCAAAATGATAATATTGAGAGTACCTACATTTATGTTAATTTTTAATCTTAGGAGAGCAGTGAAATGATGAATTATGGTTGTCTTTTAAAAGATTTCTTCAACTTAGAGAAGCACAAATATTCTCTATTGTTTTACTTACTATCATGCTGGAAAACAGCATCCACGTTTTTTCCGATTCCTGGGAAATCCTTGATTATCTTCCTTGGATAACCCTGATCCATGGCCTGCCTGTTTTCATCATATCTGAATAGAAGAAATATATGTATAGTTTATGATAAATAAATAACATTTTAAAAGTCCAAAACTCATTCTGACACAAAAATGAGACTGTTCTTGGTAGAAAATCCAATAAAAATTAGATTAACTGAGCTCATAATGTCCTCCACAGGCTTGCATGCGTATGAGAGAGTTTAAAGATGGAAATCCTGGCCCCACTGAACTCAGTGGCAAACTTCCCATTGAGCTTTCACCTCAGGAATGTATGTGTGCATATGTCTAGATACTGTGGTTGAATGGGGAGGGAAAGGTGGGAACTGCATATCTAGTAGATACTGAACTGGGGAATTTGCTTGATAGTTTTGCAAGGAATATAACTCGTCTTGCCTATATGCAGCTTTGGCCACCACATCCTAGCCAATCAGAGTTTCTTGGGAACGTGATGCATCGGACCCACGAAGCAGAAGGCCTGTCTCTGTAACTCGGAAATCATACTTGTCATAGAGTCAATTGCCTAGCTGATATATTATTCATTAAGTAAAAGTCACGTGTATCTTTGATGACTTATTGTTATATTGAGTAGGAGTGGCACCGGCTCCCAGTAAAGGGGCTGAGATGGGGCAGACAGAAAGTTGGAGGACTGCACCCTCCCTCACCCCAAAGCCCTTCCATGGCATTGCACCAGGGCCAGATTGGAGGCAGGAAGCAGGAGCCAAGCTGTACAGGGTGCTGGCTGCTTGCAGCCACTAAGAGCTGCCTGGGCAGGGGGACCCAGCTCAAGGACTGGTGAGGCACTCTCTTAGCTCTATCTTCAGAGCTGGGTGGTTGGAAAGTAGAAGCAGCTATGGGTGGCTAGAGGGGGACAAAGGCAAATTTTGAGCTGATAATAGTCCCTGCAACCCTTCTCCCCTCTCCCCTCCCCAAGGTGCCCCTGATATTGTCATTCCAAGACCTCTGTTCCACTGAATTCTGAACTATTCTCAGATGAGAAGCTAAGGAGCCATTGCAAGATGACGAGAGCATTAGTCCAGCAGGGTAGTTTATTGCAAAAGATTACCAGGGTACCATGAAATAGAAACAAAGCTGCAGCCATGCATTATTACATAATCAAACAGCATAAATCCATTTAACTGTTCACACTGAAGGAACAAAAATCCAGTATTTTAATAGTGCTGTTAGCTTGATGTTTGAGAGACACAGGAGTACAATTTCATAGCATTACACCCTTTGGGTAATTCTTAAATAGCTTACTAGATAAAGGTCTCTCTACAGGTTGTGTGTCTCATCCTATAGAATGTGATCACATCCTGCCACAGAATTCTACGGGATGGTTGAAATAAACCTATAGGAAGGTTAGCATTTTCTATGAGATTCTATAAGTTTTTAAACTAACTTCCATAGAAAGCTATTCAGTTTTCTGGAACCCTATTGGTTTAATCTCTATTACATTTTATTTTATGTTTACACATTAATCCTCCAAGTCTGAAGTGAGAAATATAAGTCTCTTCAACATTAAATCTTACCTCCAATACTTGTCACCTACAAAGAAGTATGTTTTCCCTGAATTCTCATCACTGTAAGATGCATTAATTCTTTTAACATTTTTTGGGAATCCCAAGTCATAGATGCTTTTGGGGTGGTTGTACACTAATTCATATCCATTGAGGACCCAATATTTGTTCTCTGCAAAGAAAAATAAAATTAAATGTTTCACCAGCAGCTTCTGCTAATACCAAACATCTGATCATGGCTTCTGGTTTTCATTACAACGATGATAATGAAGCAATTTCATTTTCAACAGATATGTATAGCTGAGTAGTGATTCTGAGATCCCTTTACTTTCAATAAATTAAGGATTGGCACTGATCTTTGTTTTTTAACCATAGCATAGCTCCCACGAGAGATGTCATTCATGTTCGTAAATGAGACCTTGGAACAATGAGCCCCAGAAGAACCCTTCCCACCCACTTATTCATTTTGGGAAAAGACATGTTGTATTCTACAAATTGTTTAGTAATCCACCATGAACTGCTTATTGGGATGCAAGATTAACAATACTTGGGATGTGTTCAGAGACTTTAGTGATGGTGGCATACACATGTCTAAATAGATGCATAATAATCTTATGCATATAGCCATCTTCATCTCTCTCTCTCTCTTTCTCTCTCTCCCCACTTAAGTGTGTAATTACTAGAACTGATTGAACTATTTCAAATGGATAGCTATTTTCAGAAAATGATGGTTTTCTTTTTACTAAAACAAAACATTTCACAAACAAGTGTCAGAATTTTAAACGTTTTGGGTCACAGAGGGGGGCGGTGGAAAATTTGGTGTCCCTTTTTATATTCTGGTTAAAATTTGTAATAAAAATATTATTTGAATGCTTCTTAATTTTTTTGCTATCTAAAGTAGTGACTTTTGAATACTTTAAAAAAAACATCACTTTTGAAACTTTACACAAAATTTGGCTTTCATTTTTTGACCATCTCTAGTAATTTCCCTCATAAATATGTCTTGTCTTCACCTAGACTCTTCAGATGTTTAGAGATTTTTTGTTGCCTATGTTCCATAATACACCGAGCAGATCTTTGGATGTGGCATCAATAATTAACCAATTCTCTGCAGAATGCTTTTTAACACAGGTGCTAGTTCTTTGACTTAATACTGAGAATTAGCACGTTAATTCAAGAGTGGTAGTGATCTAGACTACAGGACATATTTAATTTAGACAAAATGCTTCTTAATAGTGTGTTATTTCCCATGATAAAACTAGATTTGAAGCAAAAGTGAAGCCATTTCCATATCTGGCTTTTCAGAACATTTACATTAAATAGATAAGCAACCTGTAATTCACTTTTCACATATTTTGGCAGCTTCTCTAATTTGAACATTTGAGTCATTTCATGCAGTGTCAACCAAGAAAAATTGCGCATTCTGTGAAGCAAAGTATTCCTAATAAATTCATAAATGACAAGAACTAAAGAATTTCAGATGCCGTTACCTTTAAAAAGAAAAACATGATCCTTTTCAACATTTTCATAAGCAGCCTGAATTCCAGATGGTAGATTTGGCCAGAGTAAAGAAATGAAATTGAGTTCGACCTCTGGGATCTGAGAATGCTTCCGCCAGAAATACCTGGTTTAAATACAAGTTTGCATATTAAAAACTGTTCCTACTGTGGCGAAGTGCTTCTGATTCCATCTCCCACTAGTGTTTGATTCACAGTGAGGAAAAGAGTGTGCTATGATTGCTTCCTACTAAAGCTAATTGCTTAGTGGTTTTGATGCTGTAGGTTACACATTTTATCCTTGCTAATGACCTATCATGTGGCAGAGTCATGACAAAGTAGTGGCTCAGTGTGTCACATAAACATAGATCCTTGCAAAACATGAGTTTGCTGCTGCTCTCTTGTTAATTGAATCTGTACTGGTAACAAGCTTGTCATTCCACTGTTTACAGTGACAGAGTATTGGAAAAGAGTATAGGGGGACCGAGGTCATAGTTTCCATTGAAAACAGAATTCCTGAGCAACTAGGTTATGCTAGGCCCCCATCCTCACAGAATTGTGACCATCTTTTGTATGGGATTTTTATTGTTAGAACTATATTTCTAAGTTACCATTTCACTTGAGATGTAATGGCAAATAAATGATCAGAACTATTGTTCCCTTTTAAGTAATGCTCTTCAAAGAGCCAACTCAGAAATGCTTTATTTTTACCTGTCCTTAAAGAACAGCAGTTCTCCACGTAGGGTAGCGACAGCATCAAAAGTCAGTTTGGGGTCACAAGTTACTGGTGTTGTGGGTCCGGTTGGTTTAATAGGGCCATCTGATTGTCCTACATGAAAAATCAAGAAAAATTGGCATTATATAATATGGAGCAATACAGTTGAAAAACCAGTGTTCTGAAGGATTTAGTGGTCACTCAAACCTGTCCCTTGAAAAATTGGGAGGAGTCATTAATCAGGGTTCTGTCAAATTCAGGTCTGTAAAGCTCCTAAACTCAGCACAAGTGAGGCCCAGCTCCCAACAAAACTATTAAAGTCTGCAAGAATCAGCATGCAGAGGAACTGAACTTCAGTGAAACTACCCTTAGGGACAATGCCTTCCTTCAGTTAACAGGAGTTCAGAAAAAACTGGGATTGCTCTGTGCAGCAATACTAGAATGTATCAACAATTACTAACCTGATTCTTAAAACATACATTTATTATAGATTAAGCAGCATTCTTCAAAAAAAGTGAAATTAACCCTGCATATCACTAGATGTTTATTTTTCTTACCATAGATTGCTTGAATGCCGTTAATGTCATCCTGAGGAAGGCGAAATTCGCTAGGCTCAATGTAGGAATAGGTGGGGTACATCAGGGCTCCGGGATCATCAGAATGAGACAGGCCCAATGAATGACCAAGTTCATGGGCAGCCACAAAGAACAAGTTGTATCCTGAGGAATTAACAAAATGTATATTTAAAATAGGTGAACTGTGTTTGACTATATCGTATAGCTATCTATATATGCCAGCCTAAAGCACACTACAAACAGTCAAGATTCTTTCAGTAATTCTGCAAACATTATAATACAGAGAAATTTAGCAGGCAAATTTGATAAAACTATATAGACCAATTACTGATTACTGCTTCCCTTACCCTTACGGTAGCCCCCTTCAAAAATGACCCAATTTTCCTTCTTAGATCTGTGTAAATAAGGAATCGTTCTACTGAAATAAGTAGAGGGTCACAGTCTTGGATAAAATTAGTCCTGATTTACATGAAAGCATATATGAGGGGAGTTGCAGTCAGGCCCCCAAACTGAGGCCAGTTTCAGTTGGTCTAGCCCTGTGCTAGCCCTGAACCTAGGATGACATAGTCCCTGCCTTGAAAAGTCTGTGAAATTCTCATCATGGACTGAGATTTTCTTGCTCCCAGAGAACATAAGAACATAAGAATGGCCAAACTGGGTCAGACCAAGATCCATCTAGCCCAGTATCCTGTCTGCAAACAGTGGCCAATACCAGATGCCCCAGAGGGAGTAAACACAACAGGTAATCATTACATGATCCCTCTCCTGTCACCCATTTCCAGACAAACAAGTTAGGGACATCTTTCCTACCCATCTTGGCTAATGGCCATTGATGGACCTAACCTCCATGAATCTATCTAGCTCTTTTTTGAACCCTGTTAAAGTCCTAGTCTTCACACCATCCTCTGGCAAGGATGACTGTGCAATGCATGAAGAAAAATATCCTTTTATTTGTTTTAAACCTGTTACCTATTAATTTCATTTGGTGACCCCTAATTCTTTTATTGTGGGAACAAGTAAATAACTTTTCCTTATTTAGTTTTTCCACACTAGTCATGATTTTATAGACAATCATATTTCCCTTTAGTCTCCTCTTTTCTAAGCTGAAGAATCCAAGTCTTTTTAATCTCTCTTCATATCGGACCCATTCCAAACCCCTAATCATTTTTGTTGCCCTTTTTTGAACCTTTTCCAATGCCAACATATCTTTTTTGAGAAGAAGCAATCATATCTGTATATAGTATTCAGGATGTGGGCATACCATGGTTTTCTATAGGAGCAATCAGATGTTCTCTATCTTATTCTCTATTCTCCTTTTTAATGATTCCTAACATCCTATTTGCTTTTTAACTGCCGCTGCACACTGAGTGTATGTTTTGCAGAGAACTATCCACAATGACTCCAAGATCTCTCTCTTGAGTAGTTGTAGCTAAATTAGTCCCCATGATATTGTATGTATAGTTGGTATTATTTTTTTCCAATTTGCATTACTTTACATTTATCAACATTAAATTTCTTTTGTCATTTTGTTGACTAATCTCACCTAGTTTGGTGAGATCTTTTTGAAGCACGTCAGAATCTGCTTTAGTCTTAACTATCTTGAGCAGTTTGGTATCATCTGCATCTAGATCATTTATAAATAAGTTGAATAGTATGGCTCCCAGGACAGACCCTTGGGGGACACCACTAGTTACCTCTTTCCACTTGGAAAACTTACCATTTATTGCTACCCTTTTTTTCCTGTCTTTTAACCAGTTATCTAATTGTCATTGAGAGGTGAGGAGGCAGAAGCTTCCCAGCAAAGTTTTAGTTCTGTGATTAGGGTGCTCACTCAGGAGGTGGAAGATGATGATTCAGTCCTTCCCTTCCCCTTCCTTAAAGGGATTTGAACATGGGCTTTGTAGAGTTATCTCTCTCTCTCTCTCTCTTATTACTTCTACACTGTGGAACTGTTTCAACAGGAGAGACTGAAGAGTTTCACACCAGAATTATCTTTTAGTCCTGTCTTTTGTGGATGCATGCCTAAGTAGCTGCTTTACATGAGGGAAGATGACACAATTTGGTCTTGTATAAACAGGGGAATTAATGACTTTCCTACCTTTTGAGCCTTTTGTCCAAAATTCTGCCTCATCAAAGTGCACATCTCCACCAATATTGTTGCCAGGCTGAAAGGCATGAGCCAGGAGCCCATTAGGTCCATCAAAGGGAGAATTGTCACGATGATCTAAAAAAAAAGAATGAATGAAAGAAAGAAAGATAATGAACTTAATTCTGATTGTCAAGCACGTCTATAACTGGTGATGACTAATGTTTTGATCGATGTCCATCGGTCTTACCTCCAATTTCAAAAGACATCATTATGTCTGCAGTGCCATCATAGATCCTTTTGAATGTCAGCGGTGCCACATCGCTCCAAACTTTAAATGCATTTTGGATTGCTTTGTCCACATCAGCTGGATTCATATCTGGTGTGTAGTTCACAATCCTTTAAAATAACGCAGAAAGTTATATATACATTTTGGTATCTACAGTTGTCGTTTATGTAGAATATATTGTTCTAGGCCAAAATATTTCAAATTTGGTGCCTAAAGTTAGATACCTTAAAACCACATTTTGGGAGCATATTAACTGACTTGATTTTCAAATTCTGAGCATTTACAACTCCCGCAGACTTTATCCATGGTTGTAACCTTCCTTTAAAAATCAGGGCACCTATCCAGGTGCTTCGATAAGCAATTAGGTGTCTAACTTTGGAACTTTGGGCAAGTCATCTGAAAATTTTGGCCTTAACTCTTTTGCTCAATAAATTCTTTAGACAAATGTTACCTGTATGTCAGATCCTTTCTTTCCCATTTTGGATTTCCTTCAGTGAGGCGATACTGACCCACATCGGGTACACCACACCTGGACATCTTCATCACCTCCAAAGTTTCAACATCTGGTTTCCCTGTCACTTTCAGCCCAAAAAATGTCTGCATTTCCTTGAGTTTTTCAGTTAAAGGGTTAGTATTTTTGTTCTTAAAGGGAGACTGCTTCTCTGGTTCAAACTTGTAGAAATTTCGCAGATAATTCTGAAGAAAAAAGAAAGAACGGTGCTTTGTGTCATTTACACTCATTAAGTCATGCAAAGCAGTCTAAACAGTTACGAAATTACACCCATGTGCCTGGGGCCTATGTTTTCCAAGAGGCAGGACAGCTCGCTTTCTGCAGGAACTTAGTTAACAATCAGAAATAATACAGTGTAATTTTCTTAATGACATCTAGATTTCCTATTTTATAAAATGTAACTTCTCTGAGACTGCTCAGATCATCAGATGATAACAGTATCTGTCTCTCAGCCACTAATTACTCAGCTTTGATTCCCAGTGAAACCAGTAGAGGATGCTGGAGGCCAACCATTACAACATCTTAACTAGGGTTATATATCTTAGTTACTTTTTGTTCTGCTGCTGCATTAAGGCTGTGATTCAGCAAGGTACTTAAGCATGTGCCTAATTTTAAGTACTTGCATTAAAGACAATGAGACTATTTATGACCTTAAAGTTAGGCACTGAGTTAAGTACCTGGCTGAATTGGAGCCTACATTTTTATAGAATCTCAGAATCTGATCACTAAATAACATAATTAATGCCATATGTCTGTATTTCAGACAAAACTATACTGGTGCCAAGGGAAAATATTTCCCTTAAAACCTCTTGAACATCAGGACTGGTTTTAAAAAAAGAAATACAACTGCAGTTTGATAATTATAAGCTAAAATTCTATGAAACTGACAAGAAGGTTCCTTCCTACCATTTAATTTAGAGTATCTGATATACATAGCATTTATTTACCTCCACAAGCTGGGTGTTTTTGTCTTCATCTTCAGTTCCTGGAGCCACAGGAAAAGCAGAGGAGAAAGCTACATATAGTAACAGAAGAAATGAAAAGGTCTTCATTCTTGTCATTTCTGTGCCTCGTTGCACTAATGCTGCTTGCTCTACAGCTACTACATACCCGTCGCTTAGAGAGCCCTGCTTATATAGCAACTGTGTACATCAGCTCCCAAGTGACTCATAGTGTATAACTTCCTCTGATTAGCAAGGCACCCGATACATAACAATAGTTTCATCATCAAGGAGTGACACAACTGATAGAACTCCCTCCCCTCATTTTCAGACACCAATAATATGATTAATACCAAAGGAAGAGGTTTGCAGATGAAAGTGCAATGATCCCAAAGTCCCTTCCTTCCTCATTTAGATTATTTCCCATCTAAATGGTCCTGCCAATGTTTCTGAACATTGAGAAAAACATTAGGCCATAGTTATAACAAGAATAAGAAGCAATATAAACATAGCAACCACCATACAGAAAAGCATCAAGCACAGGCTTAACTTTAAACCTGGGAGTAATCCCGTTGACCTCAACTGCCTACAGCTATATTATGCTCCCTGAAGCCTTTACCTCTTTTGAACAGGGGTAATCAAAGGGTGTGTCTAGACTACAGGGTTTGTTTTTTTTAAAGTGGCCTTTTTTTGAAAAAAACTGTACCTCCATCTAGACTGCCGCCGTGTTCTGTCGACAGTAAATAGAAAGAATGCGGCGGTTTTGTCGATGGTGGTAAATCTCATTTTATGAAGAAGAATGCCTTTTTCGATAGAGATCTGTCGAAAAAAGGTGTGTATGGATGCGGGGAGCCTGTTCTTTAAAAAAAAAAAAAGGCGTCCAGGAAGAAGCCCTGGTGGATAGTCCATCCTTTACATGCTGAGCACCTCTATGGTTCCTGTCCGCAGCTTCTTAAAGGCACAGGCATCCAGACAGGCATTGCTGTCAGCCATCCAGAGCACCTGTGTAGCCATGTCCCAGCCTCAAGGCCCCCCTGGCCCTTCTCAGTACAGTGAGGAGAACCCACCCAGGGGCACCAAAAAGCAGGCACCAGCCTGGTCAGGACCAGAAATTAAAAACCTCCTGGAACTCTGGTCCCAGGAAGAATTCCTGCAGGCCCTGCAGTCGCACTGCAGGAACATGGACATATATGGGTGCATGGCCCAGGGACTGGCCAAGAAAGGGCATCACCCCCGCACCATGGATCAAGTGAGGGCCCAGGTGAAAGAACTGCAGCAGGGGTATGCCAAGGCCAGAGACCAGAGCTCCTGTTCTGAGGCATCCCCACAGACCTGCCCATACTCTACAGAGTTGGAGCAGATTCTGGGAGGTGGAGAAGCCCAGACTCCGCTGCGTGTCTGTGGAGTCTGGGTTACCCCACCATATTGTGGACCAACCTCTGAGGGACGGGAGAGCTGCACCCGGAGGAAGAGGAGGAAGAGACAGCAGGGACTCTCTCCCAGGAGCCGGTCCTCCAGACCCCAGAGGCCTCCCAGGCATCCGTGGACATCAGGGAGGGAACATTGGGTGAGTGCTTTGAGGGGTCACCACATCTGGGTGAGTTGGCAGTGTGGGGGGCCATCTAGTCCCATTGCCACTGTGGGGCCCCTGTGAGGCTTTCAGGCTACTCACACGTGGTGTCATGTGTAACACCTCTGAGTCTCCTGTCCAAAGGAGATCCCCTGACAGTGACGGCATGCCCTCGGGGACAGTAGGGGTGCACACATACATTGATTTTCCTCCACAGCTGGGCCCTCCATCCAAGAGGGGAGCACCACACCAGCCTCACCACCATCCCAGACATGTGGCACCCGCAGGCACCGGCGTGTCTACACTGACATGCTGAAAGAGCATGTAGAGACCCTGCAGGACCTCAACAGGACTCTTCAGCAGAGGATGGAGGCAGCGGCTGTGTGGCACAACAGGCTGCTGGATGAACTGGTCCAGCAGCGCACTGCCATCTGTGCCACTATGCGAGAGATCCTAGCCTTGCCAGCCCCTGTCACAGGCACCACTCCTCCTGCATGCCAAGACCCTGCTTCGCCAGCCCCCTGCTCTCTCAGGTCCCCCTGCTCAGCCACACCCTCCTGCTCCAGAGCCCTCACAGGCCCAACATCTCCCCTCCTCTCCACTCCTGCCCAAGCCAGGACTGGCTCTCACCCCACCCGAGCCCAAGGCTGTGTCAGGATGCATGAAGGTGACAGGACCCTGCAATCAGGGAAGCAGTGGCCTATTTGAGCCTCCTCTCCTGTCCAGGATTTCAGCCCCCCTCCCCCCTCCAGGTTTTCAGTCTCCTACCACCTCAGTTAAAGGACATTTTAGTTCTGTAACAAAATCTTTATTTTTGAGTGAAAGATTTACCTTGTATATAGACATTTGAACAATGAAAAGAGAAAGTTTTTTAACAGTTACCACATTTTCCTTACCGATAGTGTTTCTAATAAAAAAACAATGTCTGTTTACAGAGAAAACCGGGTGTGCCCCAACCACCTGACACAAATGTCCATAAAATGTCCCTGGTGGTCAGCCAGGGCCTGCAGCACCATGGAATAGTAGCCCTTCCTGTTTATAAATTGGGCTGCTCGATGGGGCGGTGTGCGGATTGGGATGTGTGTTCCATCGAGGGCTTCTCTGCAGTTTGGGAAGCCAAGTGCAGCAAACCTGGCAATGATGTTGTCCAGGTCCCCGAGACGGACGAGCCTCTTCAGCAGCTCCGCATTGATGGCCCTTACCACCGGCAGCAAGAGACAAATAAACAGAAATGAGGGAGTTAGACAGGTTACCTAAGAGCTTAGGAGAACCCCACCCTCCTACCAGCCCACCTCTCCCCTTATCAGGATGCCCCCTCCCCTGCATCAATGCAGGGTTGGCCAAGGAGTCACTTCCAAGTGCCACTCCATCCCTTACTCCCTCTTGCCCTTACCTGGCAGTCCCCCTTTCTCAGCCCCTGCACTCAGCAGGGCCCGTCCCCTGAAAGTGACTTATCTCCATTAAAATGGCATCGACAGTAGACCTCCCCACGCCAAACTGGTGTCCCACGGAGCGGTAGCTGTAGGGGGTGGCCAGCTTCCAAAGGGCAATTGCGACCCCCTTCTTCAAGGGGATGGTGGGCCACAGGTGGGTGTCCTGGTGTTGCAGAGCAGGGGCAAGCCAGACACACATCTCCTGGAATGTGGCCTTCTGCATCCGGAAGTTGTGAAGCCTCTGGTCGTCGTCCCAGAGCTCCATGACAAGCTGGTCCCACCAGTCTGAACTCGTCTCGTGCCTCCAAATCTGCCTGTCCCCAAAAAAGTTTGGGGGCAAGGACAGAGCTCCTGCATCCCGGACAAAGGTCTCATATGGGGCAGGAGATTCATGACAGAGTCATGAAGATGCAGCAGAAGCTGCAGTGTGGCAGCATGGGGCTATCACCTGCCCAGGGGCAGCTCAAGCTCCATGGTCAAAAACAGTGAAAAGCAGAAAAAAACCTCAGAAAATAAACTTCCGTGGTGTCCAAGAAAGCAGGGCAACCAGAGCAAGCACTGCAACAGCTTTGCTTTCCCTCTAGGAAGTAGGCAAGCCAGAAGCAGGAACAGAGCAACGGCTGTCCAGGTGTATCCCTTTAAGCACGCGTCTCAGCAAAGGGCATGAAGCATCACCAGGGAGTAAAGGCTGCCCCCATGCCCTGCCAGAAGCATTTCTGGTGCCTTTTTTTTTGAAAGAGCATCCAGTAATCCGGACTACTGGATGCTCTTTTTCGAAAAAGCGAATCGATTTTTCGATCCACGTAATGCAATCTAGATGCTCTTTTTTGAAAGAGGCGCTTTCGAAAAAGGCGTGTAGTCTAGACGTAATCAAAATGTATCCAACCAGGGCTTGATTCTGCCCTCACAGCAGTGTAATACACCAATCCTGCAGTAGGCACCTTTAATGCAGACTAGTGTGCGTGTGTGGAGTCCCAGTGTACTCAATGCCTGCTCCAGCAAAGCAGAATGTTAAGTAGATGATAAACCCTAAAAATTCAAATGGTCTCATTGACTTCAAGAGTAATGCTTCAACTTAAGCAAGCATATATTTACAGGACCATCTCCTCATTGCAGGATCGAGTCTTAATTTGGGATTAACTCAACTGATCAATGTAAAAACTTTGTCAGCACTAATATTTTTCAAATGAAACATGACAGCTATGTAATCAAACAAAATCTCTTTGTATCGTTTTGCATATTAACCACAGCAGACACATACATCTTCTATGAGGTAACTGTGAGAAACTAGTACAGGAAGTTTCAGAAATAAGGAAGCAGAAAATTAATGCCAACATTTACAATTATTAGCAAAATAACTCATCATGACGGATCTCCATTCCAGCCATGTAGATCTTCAGTCTCAAGATTCATCATCCAAAGACATGCTATTTTTGATTGTGCTTTATTTCATCATTTTCAGGCATCGACAAACAGTTGTATGTATATAGGACACAACTCTAAAATGCCATTGCATTACGTTATGTGTTCAAAGTAGTCATGCTCTTATTCATAAATGTGGGGCTGAAAAGCAGTTTTAGTTTATCTAGTCTAGTCCTGTTTGTGAAAGAGAGTATTTCCCCCAAAACACTTCTCCTTCTTGTGTTTTATACAGACTATATTTTCATTTTTAGTTTTGTTCAGCTGCTCTTGCTTTGCCCTCTTCCTTTCTTTTACCATTTTGCCTTTTAAAGAAAACATAAACACACTTAAAACACCTGGATATTCACCCAAAGGACAAAGATCAATGCAAAAAAATGCCAATTGTTATCTTCTAAAATATTACCAAATCACAGTGATGAATCCTAAATTGCATGGAAAGATCCATGCACAAGACAATTTGGGCACAAGATGCCAGGATAAATATCAGCTGAGGCAAGATTTTAAAATATTATGAACAATAGACTAGTGACCAACCCAAAGGGAGAAAAGGAGATGTGTATATTTTCCATATGGCCCATAATATGTGATTTTTTAAATGCAGTTTTCACAGCCAACTTTAATGTTTCCAGTAGCACTATATATTCTGAATATGTCATACTTATTCACAATGAGCAGCGTTTTATCATGCAGGTAGTCTCAGTGAAAACTGTTGCATTATGAGGATAGTGAGGTATCACTACGCATGAGTAAAGATAGCAAAGTTAGGCTAATAGGGTATGTGTATGCAGCAGTGTTATTTTGAAATAACATAGTGCGCATCTATACAGCAAGCCGTTATTTTGAAATAATGTTGAGATAAAAGACTTCTTATTCCTGCTCCTGTAACCCTTACTTCACGAGGAGTAAGGGAAGTCAAAGGAAGACTATCTTTCTTTGACTTCCTGCTGTTTAGACAGTGCCAAAAGCCAAAGTAAGATATTTCGACGTCAGCTACGCAATTGACCTAGCTGAAGTTATGTATCTTAATTTGACTTTTACCCTGCAGTGTACACGTGCCCATGATGAGTAGTGCATGTAATCAGAATAACTAAAGGGATAATCATTTTTTAAGGATTTTTTAAAGGATTTTTTAAGAATCATTTACAAGGATTTTAAAAAAGTCCTTAATCATTTTTTAAGGATACAATGATTTCCTACTAATATTACAATCAAGAACCATTTTATACAGTTAACTTTTCACCAGTAACTCATTCCTTATGACACTCTTATATCCTATTCTATCTGCATACCTTTTCATATGAATTATTTGTCTGCCATGTGAAGGATTTTATACCATGCTACACAATGCTACACAATTCAGTATTTGAGAAATTGTGTGATCATGTAAGACTGGCCAGATTTTCAGTTGCCCATTATGGAACTTGTCTTCCATTTTGCTCTTGTTCAGGCCTGATTCTCAAGTGGGCAGAAAGCAGGACTGGCCTGAAAACAGGAAATCTATTCTGAGAAACATATTGAGGTTTTGAAATATGTGGAACAAAACAGACCCTTCAGAATTGAAACCAGAACAAAACAAAAGCAAGAGAGAGACCCACCCAAAACAGCCAACAGACTGATATTAAGGGCACTCCCTAGAAATGTGGGAGACACAAGTTCAAGTCTATGCACTCCCCTGTTCAGAACGGGGTCTTGAACCCACCTCAGGGTAGAGTGCCCTCAACTCTGTACTATTGCCTCCTTTGGGGTGAGGCTTTCTTTCTCACACAGTAACTGATTCATTTCTACAGAAGTTTGGTTTCTACTGAAAAAAACATTTCATCAAATTTTTTTCTCACGATCCTTAGCAGAGTTTCACATAGGCTATGTCTAGACTATGCTTTATTTTCGAAGGATATCTTACTCTCGATACATATTTCTTCATTTACAAAATGGACCTTTGTTATGCCTATCTAGAGCATATATCTTTAATTAGACTCATTCTTGCTACATTAGCTCCTTATTCCTGATATGGTAGGAACCCATCTATACTGGAGCTCAGAATTGTGTTTGAAAATGCAGACTACTTCCCATTGTTCCTTAACTATAACTGATAACATCTTTAAATGTTCTACAGGTTGAACCTCTGTGGTCTGGGACTCTCTGGTCTGGCAACATCATGGTCCGGCACCAGCAGGACCATAGATGTTGCTGGTGTAGAAAGCCCCAGCACAGAGGTTGCTGGCAGCTGGGAGCAGAGCCGGCTGGTGGGACCAGCATGACAGCAGAGCCCATGGAGCACCAGAGCCTACAGTCAGCAGAGCCAAGAAGCCGACGGAGCCTCCAGAGCCCACGGTTGGCAGAGCTGCAAGCGCTGGCAGGGCTGCTGGGCCCACAAGTGTTGGCAAGGCTACCAGAGCTTCTGGGTTCAGCCAGGCTGTTGGAGCTGGCAGGCTGGCAAGGTTGACAAAGCTCACAGAGCCTGCAGGGCTGCCATAGCCAAGGGGCTGGGGAAGCAGTGTCAGGTAACTGAGGAGAAGGGTCCAGCAGAGAGGCTGGCACTCCACCCCTTCCCCTGACCCCTTCCCCTATGACTTCCCCTGATCTGGCAAACTCCCTTGGCTGGGACCGGTTAGGTCCCCAGGGTGCTGGACCAGGGAGGTCCAACCTGTAGTGATTTTCATCCCGAAAGGAGTTTTCCTTCTAATATTACAATCAAGAACCATTTTATACAGTTAACTTTTCACCAGTAACTCATTCCTTATGACACATTTATATCCTATCCTATCTGCATACCTTTTCATATGAATTGTTTGTCTGCCGTGTGCAGGATACTATGATTTTCATCCCTAAAGGAGTGGACCCATGGCCTCTTCTTCTTAGGGGATGTGCTGTCTCAACAAAACAAGTCAGGAGAAATTCTTCAAGGGCAGCCACATTGGCATTTCCATTTATACCATTTTTAGTACTATGAAAATTAAGAACAATAATTTGCAATGCAAAGAGCTGATTTCAGCAATTTCAGCATTTCCTGTAGAAAGAGTTATGTTCAGTTTTATTTTTCCACCAGTAGGTGGCAAAAGCACATTCTGTATTTCTTCTAAGAGGACAACTTGTACATTTATGTGCAAACATCTTGCACAATCATTTGTACCCTAAAGTGGCCTGCTTTTAATTTCTTCTGAAGCAATAAAAAGTAATATCTTCATGCAAATAATGTTATGCTGAAACAAGGTCTTTTGCTAACGAGTGGCTTTTTTTTGCCAGAAGTTGAACACAAAAGCCATACTTGGAGTCATTACATATCAGTGTTGGATCAGTTAATATAATGATTTCTTAAACTACTAGAAAATTCATGTGGAGCCCTGCACATTTTGAAACTGACTTCAGAAAGAGGAGGCCTCCCCATAAAACTTATTTATTTAAGACTTTATACAAGCTACCGATGTGTGCTATTGCAAATGAGGTGATAGCTAATATGGGATATTTTCTTTAACCAGACAGTATAGACTTTGCTTCTGGAGAATTATCACACAATCAGTAAAAACAAACTAAATCCACCTTAAGTGGTACTACAACCATTATGGAGCCATTTAAAACAGAATTAAGCTTAAAGGCTACAGGCATAGGTAGAGAGACCATTTGCTCTGTTTTGGCCAGAACAGGTCCCTTGTTAAGCTCTGTCCTGGACTTCATGACTTTTTGCGTGTGGCAAAACCGGACATTTGCCGCATTCGCACTTGCTCTGTGTGGGTGCAGAGGAACATTTGGGCAAGAGAAAACAGGACAAATGCCCAATTTTATCGAAAAAGTCATGACTTCCATGACATGGGATTGGGCCTGCAGCAATGCCAGGTGATTCATATTGCCTCAATTCAGAGAGGTGAGGAGAGCCTAGGAGATGAGGAAAATGGAAGCATAGCAGGTCAGGGAGAAGGACAGAGAAGAGGGGATGGAGAAAAATAGGAGGAAGAAGAACTAGGGCAGAAGGGCCTTATATTCACTCCTAATGTCTCATTTTTAGTTGCGGGAAATAGGGTCATGCTAAGACACATAGAGCAAAGTGCAACTTGTTCTGTGCTGAATCAGTATAATTAGTCTTTTGTATTGAAAGAGTAACCCTCTGACAGGTTGTAAACAGGGCCAGCTCCTGAGTTACACCTCAGTGACTTGCACAGTCTCAGACATAACATCATCAGCTGAAATCAGTTGGGCTCTATTTGAAGGATGGGTAAGGAGTGCCACCTTTACATGCCAATAAGCTGTTTCCTGAGTACACAAACTATATGAAGCAGATGAATCATTCTTACAGGCACACCTGTCTGTGCCAGCCTGGTCTGCTGAACTCCCGGCTGGAATTTACCCAAGAGAATACAGGTGGGGGAATCCATCAGTGTCATGACCTTTGCCACCTCACAGATATCACCAGATTAGTTTAGATCAGGGGATCTCCAACTGTGAGTCAGGACCCCAAAGTGGGTCACAATCCTGTATTAATGGAACTGCCAAGGCTGGCTTAGATTTGCTGGGGCCCAGAGCCAAAGCTGAAGCCTGAACCCCATTGCTTGGGGCCGAGGACAAAATCCTTGGGTTTCAGCCCTGGGCAATCTGGCTCAGGTTACAGCCCTCCTTAGTGTTCTTTCCTGCCCCTAGCGGTAGTGGGGCTCAGTTTTTAGCCCGCCTGGGGCAGCAGGGCTGTGAAGGGCTCAGGCTTCAGGCCCCCTCATGGGGTCATGTACTAATTTTTGTTATTAGAAGGGGGTTACAGGGCAATGAAGTTTGAGAATCCCTAGATAGATTATAGAGAATATATAGGAAAGATGAGCCACACTATCTATTCCTCTTTCTGGGATATCCACTGCACCAAGAAGAAGATCTCTGCCATCTCTCTGAGATGTGGATAACCTTCTGTGAGCCTGCACTGCACACTCACAGATGGTGAAAGCTCTGTTTCTTACATGCTTAACCCCAAATCATCCTCAAACTACTACAGTAGGGGTCACTTGACTCCTGCCATCCCCCCTCCACTCCATTAGACTCTAACCTCACAGCTTCCCTGGCAAACATCTCTTCACCTTTCCCTATCACATCCCCAAAGCCCTTCCTGAACCTGTCTGCAAAGCTGAAAGTCTGTGTGTCATTTGGGAAAATGTAAAACATTTTTAAAAGTTGACATTTAACTTGCCATCATTAGGCTTCAGAGTTAATCTATATTGAGCCAAATGGCAGCAAAGTATTATCTGTTAGAGCTATTGCTTCTGTCTGTAATTAGAAAGCTCTGCACTGGGTTCCATCTGGAAGGTCTTATTCACCAGCAGGAGGGCCAGAAAAGTTTTAATTAAAACTTAAATCCTATAGACCGTGAGGGGGCCAGCAAACCATTAATCAATGGCATATTGGCCAATTCTGGCTCAACCACACACATTCTTTCCATAGGGGAGAATGTACAATGTGAAACCTTGGTCCCACTCATGTCAATGGTAAAACTTCCATTGGCATCGGTGGGACCAACATTACATCCTTAATGGTGAGTGCTTTTGAAAATCAAAAGAGTTATTCAATTCATGTTCAGGATAGAGACCTAGGAAAATGGTTTGCAATATTTTTTCCAACGTGTATGTCTTTACATTTAACCATATTAAAACACATAAGGTATGTCTACACAGCAGGGCCAAAATTGAATTAATCTATGCAACTTCAGCTATGTCAATTATGTAGCTTACATTTAAATCAGTGGTGTAGTGAAGGTGTTATGTGCCCGGGGGGCAAAGGCAAAATTTGCACCCCCCCAACTGCCAGCTGGAACCCCCCTTGCCTGTCCCGCTATCACGTGGGGCTCCCTCCAGTGCATGGAGCCGTTCTGCTTCCAGCCAGACTAACATGCCCTTTGGCCAATCGGCAGCTGTGGTTTCTCATGGGGGTGGGCTTTAGGCGAGGACCCGGATGCAATGGCCCAATGGTGGCACCTTGGACTGACTGGTGTGAAGGGGTTTGTGGGGGTTGTAGTTGCAGATGGGGCCTGTGCACCAGCTGTGTTCTGCACATGCTCAGCCTGAAATCCTGCCCTGTGCACTGCCAGGTGCTTCTAAGGTGCAGAAGTGGCCAGCGCCTGTGGAGTCCTAGCACTATCCTTCCCTCCATTGTCCAGCTGGTGCCCACTGGGTTCTAGGAATTCTACTGCCGTCCTTCCCTCTGTTGCTAAATTGGCACCCCTCTTGCATGGCACCCAGGGGAAACTGCCCTCCGCTTCTGCCCCGTCGCTATGCCCCTGGTTGAAATCGCTTAATTCAGCTTTTGACACTGTCTACATAGCAGGAAATTGAAGGAAAAACACTTTTCTTTCAGCTTCCCGTACTCTTGTGAAATAAGGGTCATAGGAGTGAGAGTAAGAAGTCCTTCATCTCAACATTATTTTAAAATAACGGCTTGCTGTGTAGATGCACACTACATTATTTCAAAATAACATCAGTTATTCCAAAGTAATGCTGTTGTGTAGATATACCCATAGGCTACGTCTACACTGGCCCCTTTTCCGGAAGGGGCATGTAAATTTCACTAGTCGTCGTAGGGAAATCCGCGGGGGATTTAAATATCCCCCGCGGCATTTAAATAAAAATGTCCGCTGCTTTTTTCCGGCTTTTAAAAAAGCCGGAAAAGAGCGTCTAGACTGGCCCCGATCCTCCGGAAAAAGTGCCCTTTTCCGGAGGCTCTTATTCCTACTTCAAAGTAAGAATAAGAGCCTCCGGAAAAGGGCACTTTTTCCGGAGGATCGGGGCCAGTCTAGACGCTCTTTTCCGGCTTTTTTAAAAGCCGGAAAAAAGCGGCGGACATTTTTATTTAAATGCAGCGGGGGATATTTAAATCCCCCGCGGATTTCCCTACGACGACTAGTGAAATTTACATGCCCCTTCCGGAAAAGGGGCCAGTGTAGACGTAGCCATAGTGTTTGCTTGCTCCCAGCTTGCAATGCTATCCAGATCACTAGGAATCAATGATTGGTCCTCTTCATAATTTACTAATCTCTCAATATTTGTGTCATCTATAAACTTAATCATCTATAAACTTAATGCGTGATGATTTTATGGTTTCTTCCAAGTCACTGATTAAAAAAATAATATAGGACCAATCATCAATCCTTGAGAGACCTCTCTAATAAAACCTGCTCAGTGACAATTCCTCACTTGTAATTACATTTTGAGACTAATTAATTAGCCAGCTTTTAATCCATGCCATATTAACTTTATCATTGTAATTTTTTAATCAAAATGCATGTGGTACCTTGGCAAATGCTTTAGAGAAATTTAGATAAGGTGGGTAAGGTAGTATCTTTTATAGGACCAACTTCTGTTGCTGAAAGACAAGCTTTCAAATTGACACAGAGCTCTTCTTCAAGTCTGCAAAGTATATTAAGGCTTGGTCTTTATTGGCAGAGAAAATTGATGTAAGATACACAATTCCTGCTATAACATTGTATAGCTGGAGTTGATGTAACTTATATCGAATTTTTGGGGCAGCCCCACAGTGGAATGTCGATGTGAGAAACTCTCCCATTGACTTCCCTTTACTTCTCACGAATATGAGGTGTGCCATGGTCGATAGGGACACCCTCAACATTCAATTTAGTGGGTCTTTACTGGACATGCTAAATCAAACCCAGAAGATCGATCACTGGAGCCTTAATCCTCTGATATGTATATACAAAGCCAAAGAATATAATAGCTAACTACAAGGCATAACAGATTATTTAGCATAAGTGGTTAACACACATTTGAAGGAACCATTCCAAGTGAAGTGGTCAGTTAAAACACCTCTCCAGTCAGAGGATAAAAAGGGAAAAAACTTGGTGGGTGGGAGGGTTACTGGGTTTTAGACTGTTGTAATAAGCTATACAGAGTTGATATTGCAAGGACATTTGATTATGTGATTTGGTGCAAAATGCCACCTTGTACACTGCCAGTACTTTTCTGTTGGAAACAAAGGATTCCCACTTAGCGTAAATTCTACTTAAGGCTGGAAAGTAAGGCAAACATGGCTCTCCTCCATTGCCTCCAAGCCCAGGAAAGAAGACTGTTAAGGACACCTGAAGGAACAATAGAACTAAGCAGGGGAAAGGCAAGGGCTGAGCTCAGGCAAAGAACAGGAATCTAGCCTATAAAGTGATCTAACTGGAACTCTAAGCTGCAGAATCTGCAACCTGCCTAAAACAACATGTAAGGTGAAAAAATTACTTAAGTGTAACCTCTTTCTTTAGTGTATTAAGAGTAATTTGCATGCTTTTAAAATTTGCTCAGTGGTCTGCTTTGTTCTATTTTCTATCTCTTGTAATCACTTAAAATATTTATTTTGTATTTAATACATTTGTTGTTTGTGTATTCCAAAACCCAGTTAGTATAATTCATATCTGGGAAGAAAGCCAGTTATGTATATCTTCCTTCACATTGAGGGAGGGGGGCAATTTATATGAGTTTGGACTATGCAGATTTCTCTATACAGAGCAAGATAATATTGTTTGGGGTTTATACCCAAAGGAGGTTGTTGCACTTCCTCAAACCTGCCGAGGAATAAACCTGGACAAAGGGTGGGCTGAAGCAGTATTGTTTTGGGGGTTGTTTATTGGTACAGATTCTTAAGAGTACAGTGATACTCACACACACACATCACATTCATGCTGGAAGTTTGGAGGCAGGCTGCAAGTGCAGTTTAGATTATTTTTTATTTCACTGGTAGCTGGAGTGCTGGCCAGGCATCAGCTTCCTGGGGACTTGGCCAGGATGTTCCTTGGGAGATCCCTTCGGATTTGCAGGAGGCTTTACTTTCTCTGGGCTGGTCCCAGATTTCTGCTGTGATGTTACATTTTGTCTTAGAGAGAGAGGGTATGTCTACACTACAGCACTAATTCGAACTAACTTAGTTCGAATTAGTTAATTCGAACTAACGGATCCAGACTAAAAAACTAGTTCGAATTAGCGTTTTGCTAATTCGAATTAGCATGTCCACATTAAGTGGACCCTGAACCGGAGTTAAGGATGGCCGGAAGCAGTGCCGGCAGGGCATCAGATGAGGACTTAGAGCGTGGAGCTGATGCCTCAGGCTAGTCGAGGGCTGTGCTTAAAGGGACCCGACCCCCACCCCGGACAGACAGTTCTCAGGGGTGCCCCGCTGGTAAAGCAGTCCTGACTTGGAGTGCCTGGAGTACCCACACTGGGCACATCACAGCACTCGGCCATCAGCCCGGCTGCACTTGCCGCAGGCTGCCATCTGGAGAGAGGGGGCAATTGGGGGGCTGCAGGAGAGCTTCCACCCCCAGAAGCTCGCAGAGCCAGCCCAGTCCTCCCCATCGGGGGCTCGTACCCCATTCCTCCCTCACCTCCTTCCACTTACCCCTCCTTAGCCCCCCTACCTGATGTACTAAATAAAGGACAATTGTGTTCAAAAATAGAATCTCTCTTTATTGAACAAAACTGGGGGAGACTGGGAAAAGGAGGTGGGAGAGGGGAAGAGAGAGGGTGGGAGAGGGGAGGGCAACTACAATGATGAGGGGTTTGGAACAGGTCCCATATGAAGAGAGGCTAAAGAGACTGGGACTTTTCAGCTTAGAAAAGAGGAGATGGAGGGGCGGGGGATATGATAGAGGTCTATAAAAGCATGAGTGGGGTGGAGAGGGTGCATAAAGAAAAGTTCTTCATTAGTTCCCATAATAGAAGGACTAGAGGACACCAAAGGAAAGGAATGGGTAGCAGGCTTCAAACTAATAACAGAAAGTTGTTCTTCACAAAGCAAAGAGTCAACCTGTGGAACTCCTTGCTTCAGGAGGCTGTGAAGGCTAGAACTAGAACAGAGTTTAAAGAGAAGTGAGATCAAGTGATGGAGGTTGGGTCCATGGAGTGGTATTAGCCAGGGGGTAGGAGTGGTGTCCCTGCCCAAAGTTTGTGGCAGGCTGGAGAGGGATGGCACGAGACAAATGGCTTGGTCACTGTCTTCGGTCCATCCCCTCCAGGGTCCCTAGGGTTGGCCGCTGTCGGCAGACAGGCTACTGGGCTAGATGGACCTTTGGTCTGACCCAAAGCCATTGTAAGCTCAGGGCTCAGGGTCAGGGGTCTCAGTGGACCACCTTGATTTTCATGCACACCTGCTCCTGGATGGCCAGGCTGGCAGCTCTCCTGCCCTAGACGGCCACTTTCCTGTGCCTAGTGCGGAGGTCATGGATGAGGTCCACGATGTCCGCACTAGACCAGGCGGGTGCCCGCCTCTTGCGGTCCCGCGCAAGCTCCCGGGAGCCGCCAGCCTGGTCCCGGGAAGAAGGGGAGAGCAGGGGGGCATCGGGTGGCTGGCTCGAACCGTGCCAGGTGCAGGGTCTGCTAGCTGGATGCTGGCAGGCTTGCACCTGGCACGGGCACCGTAGCCAGCCCGTGCCCCTTTAAGGAGTCCGGGGCCGGGAGGAGGGCAATAGAGTTTCCCTGGTGTTGGCCAGAGTGGCCACCAGGGAAAGCTGGGGAGGGCTAGCCTCCCACTAGTTCAAATTAAGGGCTACATACCCCTTAATTCGAACTAGTAAGTTCGAACTAGGTTTAGTCCTCGTAGAATGAGGTTTACCTAGTTCGAACTAAGCGCTCCGCTAGTTTGAATTAAGTTCGAACTAGCGGAGTGCTTGTGTAGCGCCTATCAAAGTTAATTCGAACTAACGTCCGTTAGTTCAAATTAACTTTGTAGTGTAGACATACCCAGAGAGATTTTCTGGCTGCTTCTCAGTTAATTTATCTGCTTGCAGGATCTTTGTCTGCCTCAAATTGTCATGGATCTTAAATTGTCTTTTTGGTTGGATATTTCTCATTCACACCTCACATACATTCCACAGGCTACATAAAAGTCATAAGCAATATGGTTTCTAAGCAAAGTGGGGCCTCATGGCCTGGAGTACAACAAATTGCATTGTACTGAAGATAACATACCAAAGGCATGATAAAAAGCTTCACAAATTATAACTAAGAAAGCCAAGGTCAGGGAAGAAGGGAAAAGTAGAGGAGTAGGTCTGGTCAGCTAGAAACCAGTGAAGAGGAGGAAGGGGGGGGGGTCGTGTCCGACTGGTTACAGAAGTGTGCATGGGAGTGCTGGATAAACCTCCAAGCTGAATCTTCCCCCACAGAGCTGATTTCAGTCTATGACTGCAGATGGGTGTGGCCTTATCTGTGTGTGTGATAGAGAAGGATTGAGGGCTTGGCAAACCAAGGACAAAGTGAGGAAGCCCAGGCTGGTAGAGCGGGAGGGTTCAGTGGGACCCCAGCATATCAGGTGGCACTCTAGATGGGGAGGTCACATCATGTGACACACATGCCTTTTTCCATTCATTCTACAGATATAATTGCGTAGCTGCCTTCGCTTCCTTTCTAAACCAGGTGGGAATTTTTACCAATACCTCCTTCCTCACAGTTATGGGCTTGGGGTTTCTAGTATAGTGTTCTTAATCAATCCCCAATTTTATTTCTCAGTTTTTTAAATTAAATTCTTCCTTTTTGCTGATTTGGCTCTTCATTATTTCAAGCTTCCTAGAACTGGCCCTTTTAAAGCTCCAGGTATATACATTTGTAACCCCCAAGGAGATTGCTTGGATTCCCGGGGCCTTGTCTGCTGGCAGCTCAGGGAGAGGCACTCTGAGTTTGCCTTGGTCCCCCTCCCTACCAGGGCCAGAGTCTGCCCGGCAACCCATGGGGAGTGAGATGTCCCTCCCAGGGGGAAGGAGAGACCATTGTTGAGGGGAGTCTGGAGCCAGCCAGGAAAAGGGGAGGACTGAGTGTGTGGGAGCTAGTAAGCCCCAGGCCTGCATGCAGGGTTCCCCTGAGAGCTAGCCTCTAGGGACCTGAAGGCAGGATCCCTCAGCTGGGTTTATGTCTCCACTGTTGATTCCCAGTTGTGGAGTTTGCTGGGAGGCTTCCCCAGCCAGGCTGAGTTGGCTCTCCAGCTCCCTGGGTGAGACAGTCACTGCTCGGCTCTAGCAGCAAGTTCAGGGCTGCTGCCTGCTGTGTGGGTCTGAATGCTTGACCAGACCTACTCCTCTGCTTTTCCCTTCTTCCCTGACCTTGGCTTTCTTAGTTATAATTTGTGAAGCTTTTTATCATGCCTTTGGTATGTTATTTTCAGTACAATGCAATTTGTTGTACTCCAGGCCATGAGGCCCCACTTTGCTTAGAAACCATATTGCTTATGACTTGTATGTAGCCTGTGGAATGTATGTGAGGTGTGAATGAGAAATATCCAACCAAAACGACAATTTAAGATCCATGACAATTTGAGGCAGACAAAGACCCTGCAAGCAGATAAATTAACTGAGAGGCAGCCAGAAAATCTCTCTGGGTATGTCTACACTACAAAGTTAATTTGAACTAATGGACGTTAGTTCGAATTAACTTTGATAGGCGCTACACAAGCGCTCCGCTAGTTCGAACTTAATTCGAACTAGCGGAGCGCTTAGTTCGAACTAGGTAAACCTCATTCTACGAGGACTAAACCTAGTTCGAACTTACTAGTTCGAATTAAGGGGTATATAGCCCCTTAATTTGAACTAGTGGGAGGCTAGCCCTCCCCATCTTTCCCTGGTGGCCACTCTGGCCAACACCAGGGAAACTCTATTGCCCCCCTCCCGGCCCCGGACTCCTTAAAGGGGCACGGGCTGGCTACGGTGCCCGTGCCAGGTGCAAGCCTGCCAGCATCCAGCTAGCAGACCCTGCACCTGGCACGGTTCGAGCCAGCCACCCGATGCCCCCCTGCTCTCCCCCTCTTCCCGGGACCAAGCTGGTCCCGGGAATCATAGAATCATAGAATACTAGGACTGGAAGGGACCTCGAGAGGTCATCGAGTCCAGACCCCTGCCCTAATGGCAGGACCAAATACTGTCTAGACCATCCCTGATAGACATTTATCTAACCTACTCTTAAATATCGCCACAGATGGAGATTCCACAACCTCCCTGGGCAATTTATTCCAGTGTGTGACTATCCTGACAGTTAGGAACTTTTTCCTAATGTCCAACCTAAACTTCCCTTGCTGCGGTTTAAGCCAATTGCTTCTTGTTCTATCCTCAGAGGCCAAGATGAACAAGTTTTCTCCCCACTTCTTATGACACCCTTTTAGATACCTGAAAACTGTTATCATGTCCCCCCTCAATCTTCTCTTTTCTAAACTAAACAAACCCAATTCTTTCAGCCTTCCTTCATAGGTCATGTTCTCTAGACCTTTAATCATTCTTGTTACTCTTCTCTGGACCCCCTCCAATTTCTCCACATCTTTCTTGAAATGTGGTACCCAGAAGTGGGTATAATACAATACTCCAACTGAGGCCTACCAGTGCAGAGTAGAGCGGAAGAATGACTTCTCGTGCTCACAACACACCTGTTAATGCATCCCAGAATCATATTTGCTTTCTTTGCAACAGCATCACACTGATGACTCATATTCAACTCGTGGTCCACTATAACCCCTAGATCCCTTTCTGCCATACTCCTTCCCAGACAGTCGCTTCCCATCTGTATGTATGAAACTGATTGTTCTCTCCTAAGAGGAGCACTTGGCATTTGTCTTTATTATACTTCATCCTATTTACCTCAGACCATTTCTCCAATTTGTCCAGGTCATTTTGAATTATTACCCTATCCTCCAGATTAGTCGCAACCCCTCCAAGCTTGGGATCACCTGCAAACTTAATAAGCATGCTTTCTATGCCTATATCTAAATCGTTGATGAAGATATTGAACAGAGCCGGTCCCAAAACAGACCTCTGTGGAACCCCACTTGTTTGCCTTTCCAGCAGGATTGTGAACCATTAATAACTACTCTCTGAGTATGGTTATCCAGCCAGTTATGCACCCACCTTATAGTAGCCCCATCTAAGTTATATTTGCCTAGTTTATTGATAAGAATAGCATGCGAGACCGTATCAAATGCCTTACTAAAGTCTAGGTATACCATATCCACCGCTTCTCCCTTATCCACAAAACTCATTATCCTATCAAAGAAAGCTATCAGATTGGTTTGACATGATTTGTTCTTTACAAATCCATGCTGGCTGTTCCCTATCACCTTGCCACTTTCCAAGTGTTTACAGATGATTTCCTTAATTACTTGCTTCATTATCTTCCCTGGCACAGAAGTTAATCTAACTAGTCTGCAGTTTCCTGGGTTGTTCTTATTTCCTTCTTTATAGATGGGCACTATAATTGCCCTTTTCCAGTCCTCTGGAATCTCTCCTGTCTCCCATGATTTTCCAAAGATGATAGCTAGAGGCTCAGATACCTCCTCTATCCGCTCCTTGAGTATTCTAGGATATATTTCATCAGCCCCTGGTGACTTGCAGGCATCTAACTTTTCTAGGTGATTTTTGACTTGTTCTTTTTTTATTTTACCTTCTAAAACTACCCCCTTCCCATTAGCATTCACTATGTTAGGCATTCCTACAGACTTCTTGGTGAAGACCGAAACAAAGAAGTCATTGAGCCATTTCCAAGTTTCCTGTTACTGTTTTTCCCTCCTCACTGACCAGTGGGCCTACCCTGTCCTTCGTCTTCCTCTTGCTTCTAATGTATTTATAAATAGTCTTCTTGTTTCCCTTTATTCCCGTAGCTAGTTTGAGCTCATTCTGTGCCTTTGCCTTTCTAATCTTGCCCCTGCATTCCTGTGCTGTTTGGCTATATTCATCTGTTGTAATTTGTCCCACTTTCCATTTTTTATAGGACTCCTTTTTTATTTTTAGATCATGCAAGATCTCGTGGTTAAGCCAAGGCGGTCTTTTGCTGTATTTTCTATCTTTCTGACACATCAGAATAGCTTGCTCTTGGGCCCTTAACAATGTCCCTTTGAAAAACTGCCAACTCCCCTCAGTTGTTTTTCCCCTCAGTCTCGATTCCCATGGGACCTTACCTATCACCTCTCTGAGCTTACCAAAATCTGCCTTCCTGATATTGCTTGTTTGGACTGCCTTCTGTTTGCACAAAATGATGCCAAGTCATGATCATTTGTACCTAAGAAACCATTAATCTTTAATTCTATGAAATAATTCCTCAATAATTAAGTCAGTCTAATATAGAATTCCCCCAAGTTCAACGCAACACTTTTTGAATAAGGAGATTATTGTTAGCAAGTAAATAAATAACCTTGCAAGTAAATACACAATCTCTTTATACAATGTATGTTTATTTACATATACACACATTCATGCTAAGTATTACATTTATGTTGTTTGCAGAACTATGGATTGTACAATAACTATTGTTTTTCAAATGGACATGCATTGAAACCTGAAGAATCCTACTACATGTTTCAGAAAATAATTACTGAAAAGTTATCCCTAATGTATTTGCATTATTGTTTAGTTCTTTTACATATCATTCAAGACTTCATGGTCTTAGCATGGGAACCAGAAATTACTCCTCAGGACACGGGTAACTTTCTTGGCAAAGGGGTCAAACTCAAATTGCCGTGATCCACGCAAGAAATAGAAAA
This sequence comes from Pelodiscus sinensis, assembly GCF_052426305.1. Lineage (NCBI taxonomy): Eukaryota > Metazoa > Chordata > Testudines > Trionychidae > Pelodiscus > Pelodiscus sinensis. Next base: position 317,706,089 of record NC_143052.1, read on the forward strand.
ATCCTGGGAATAAAAACAATACAAATTACCACATTGCACAAATAAATATTATGCCTTTACAACAAAGATTGGAAAGGGCTAGAAAAAGAGTATTTGAGTCACCCACTCTAGCAATTTACTGAATATATCTATCTAAATAATATCCAATCTGACATAGGGTCATTATTCTCAGCACAGTAACATTACTCTTTTAGGGTCAGACTGTGATAACTTTATTTGTGTTGAGTAATACCTTACTTCACAAGTGGTACCGCTAACTTCAGTAGAACTACTTGTGGTGTAAGGTGCAATTCAACATGAATAAGTGTATCCCAATCAGACCCTTCCTAGTACTGGATTTTTCATAGCACTGTGCAAATATTAATGGATTTTCAACAGACCCTGGGAGGTATTTTTATCCCAATAGTATAGGTAGATTAACTGAAGCACACAAGGATTATAAAATTTATCCAGGCCACAGAGGAAATCTCAGCACCCAGATTAGCCTGAAAACATTTCTGAGCCTTAATCCTATGCATCCCATCTAACCACGCCTATTATAATGGCTGAACCATTGAATGTCATGTTTTCTTACTTCAGAGTGTCCACTTACCTTTATGCTGGAAAGCAGCATCCAACTTCCCATTAATTCCTGGAAATTCATCTCTTATCAGCGTTGTCTTTTTGTCCATGGACTGTCTTCTTTCATCATAACTGAGGAAAATTAAAAACAATAAGAAGAAAATTAAAAATGAAGCCAAATGGCATGTTAGTCAGTCTCTCTCTTTACAGAGAGTCTATTAATAGTGAACTAAGCTCACTGAACACTTAGCTAAATCAGATCCATAGTTAATATAAATCAGAGGTAGGAAAACCTAAGGCCCGGGGGCCGGATAGGCCCCTGGGTTGCCTGAATCTGGCCCCTGAGGCTTTGGGTTCCCACAGCAATGGGGAGCCCATGCTGGCACTCCAGCCCCGCTGCTACCTTCCTGCAGTCCCTGGTCCCCACCTGATTTTTCTGTGGGTCAGCGGACCTCAATCCAAAAATGGATCCCCTGTCCCTGATATAAATCAACACCTCCAACAATTTCACTGGAGTTACACCAAATTACCAGCTAAGGAGCTGGCCCCCTGGGTTAATTATAGGTACATCTTTGAATATTATTACTGATCTGCAAAACACTTATTATTTCTCTGTCTAATAGGCAGGATGTGGAAGAGTGAATTATCATCTTCTGTATGGGAAACAGGATAGCACGATATTATCCTTAGAAACATATCATTGGCATGTTCCCTGACCGTGAGAAATGTTTATCAGGAGAACTCTGCATTTTGTGGGATCGTTGTTACATCACAGCAATTGATCTGCCATGTGGCTACCATCACACAGTCTATCGCAAAAGGGTTTGCTGTTATAATTTTATTCAGTACAGAAAATAAATCACAAGCATGTCCAAACAAGATAAATGAAGCTTTCCAACCAGGGAGTTTTAGTAGCAGAGGATCCGATTGAACCCTTTATTCACACTGTACAGTTTACAAACTGTAACAAATCTGCAATCTGTACCTAAATAGCTCTCCGGATCTGAGCAATTGTCACTTCACAGTAATCACTATGCTGCATGCCATGGCCACTCAGAAGGATTCCACAGTGATACAACTACAAGTCACATCATAGTGCTCCCCATGTATAAGTTGCCCATAATTTGTGCTAAGAGAGAATCTCCTTTAACTGTGAGAAATATATGGGCTATGACACAAAGCTGAGCAATGTTGATTGTGTCCAATACAGGGAATGATAAACACACTCACTGGCCAGTTCATCACAATACATAGCATATGTTTTGTGGTATAATAATGCCATCTGTTGGTAATAGGGCAGAGGAATTGGGGATAATAATCTGTACTTTTTTTTAACGCCAAGAAAAGGTTTTGATGAAAGCATGGTGCACACTTATGGCTCAGTATAATTAGGAATTATTGTTTGTTTTAAAATGTGCAGTAAAAAAGCTTTGGATGGCTTTTTTTTTCTAGATGTAAGTAAAATAATTTAAGCAAAACAAGCATCTTTGAGAGAACGGTTTCACCTACCTTTAAAAATATTATTTTTCTCCAGACAGTGGTGACGGTGTGAGAGACTGGTAGCCAGTTTGCTACTAAAGCATCATAAGGCAAATTAAAGGTACAGTTATTGGCAATGTGGCTTTGTTTGTTCATGCTCAAGAATGTGATTATGAAATCTTACCTCCAAAACTTGTAAGACACAAAGTAGTATGTTTTTCTTGTATTTGCATTATAAAGAGCTGCATCAATTTTCTTCACACCCTTTGGGAAGCCCAAGACACTGATTTTCTTTGGGTATCCAGATAATAGAGTATCTCCTTTGACAACCCAGAATTCATTTCCTATCATGAAAAGTTGTTGAAAACATTTTGCCAGGAATTTCTATTGAGAATTATATAGCATTTAAGTAGGGTCTTTAGCTGTATACTAAAATCAAACCAAGCTGACAAATGTAGAGATCAGAACATGCGCATTCCTTGTTATACACTAGTCCTTCCTGTGGCCAGCACCTTCTGTTGAACTTTAAACACACCTGGCAAAACCCATCCCTCATATAACTCTTCTGAATGCTACGGATGAATTTGAACTACCATCTTTAATTTTGACACATAGTTCTGCACAAACAAGTACCATTTCACATTGTCGTGGATAGAGCTAGATTTGTTAAGGATATTTAGCTTCATTAATATTAAGCAAATAAGTTATGTGCATTTTGATGCTGAGTGCGTTTTTGTTAGCAATGTAATTTACAAAACAACACCAATAAATTGGATTAGATCAGAGTTAATGAACTCCCATTAAAAGAATACACAGTTCAGTTTCCTTAATGATTTTCAGAGACAGGTAAATTTCATTCATGGCACATGTAAGAAGGATATAGAGAGAAATTCAAATTCTTACCTTTAAAAAGATATGTCTCGTCTTTGTCCATAATTTCATAGGCAGCATCAACACCAGACGGTAGATGTGACCACAATGAAGATATTAAATCGAAGTCAACTTCTTTGGTTGTAGGATGTTTGTGCCAGAAGTACCTGATCCAAAGATAGTACAACATGCATATTAAATCATATCTTTGTAGGTAACAACATGTGAGATTCTAACCATTGCAAGAAGAGTTTTCAGTTACTACAGCTCAGTGAATATTTTATCTTGACACACACATGAATTCCATTGCCCCCAAATCATGTCTTCTATGCATTTCCTTAGCTTTTTTACTTTTAAGTTATGTAGAGCTAAAAACTATCTTTGCCACTGAGGTTAGAGAGGGCTCCCTGACAATGGAACAAGAGCAGTTCTGCTACACAACAGGGAAATGGGGCTCAGTTCTGCTGCGTACCACTGTGTAAGGGAGGTGGAGCAGTTGGGTGGCAGAAGAAGATTCCTACTTCCTCAAAGTTCCTCCTCAATATCTACTCCACATACTGATGCTAAGCTCTGGGCTTAGAGTTTTCCCCAAGAGAGTTTATTATGGGATAAAAATATGGATTTCAGAAAAAGCAGATTTCACAATACTTATTTGCCTGCTCTCCTGGCACTAGTATATTTTGAACATGAGAATGCAACATTAAAAACTTCTTTAGACTGTGAAGTTTTTACGGTGGAGCAATCTGCACCTTTATGCAGCACTGAACAAATGATAAAATATAAGAATAGTAATTGGCTTCATTATCCGAAATCATCATTGCAAAGGATGTATGTGTAGACTTGGTGTGTGGGGTGGCAATTTTTCAAAGTTTCCATGGCTGTAGTCAAAGATAAATGGCTAATTTCAGTGACCCAAGCAGTGGGTCCAGAGTCCAAACCAGAGTCCCTGAATTCTGAATGTTGGGATCTATTCTAATATAAAAAATTATCTGTATTTTTGAAGGCACTTGTTCTAAGTCTCCCATTAATTTTCTCTGAATTCCAGCCCTCACCTTTACTTTTCTTAATGCAACCAGATTTTTCTCTTTACCCACCAATACTTTCCTTTTTCCTTTTCCCAACTCCTCTTTCCTACCATACCATACCTCAAGTCACTACTAGGGCCAACTTTATCCCACTTTTCTCTCTTTGAGTCCCCAGATTACACAGTCTGTTCTTTTTAAGGCTTTGAGGGCACCCCAGTATTAGTGATTTTCCATGGAAGAATACTTCAGATTTGGCACACTTACTGATAATCTCTGGTCAGTTATTTTAATCAATGAATTGTCTTGGGAATACTGCAGAACCCAAGTAGCCAAGGAAAACCTGCCAGGGTTATAGGTGATGATAGAGTCAAGCATATAAAGGTCACAAGGAAGAGGTCAGAATTTTTCAACAGTTACCACAGTGTTATCCAGACTTTACAAGTTTTCTTCTATGATTAGAATGGGATCTATGCGTGGCAACTGTGTATTGTTGTTGTTATTATTATTAGAATTCATCATTTGCATGGTGGTAGTATCAAAGGCCCCTTTGTGCTAGGTGCTGCATAAATCCAGAAGAGAAAAATGCTTCCTGATCCAAAGAGCGTACAGTCTAAGGAAGTATCCCTTAATGTGCAGGCAAGTAGATCTATTGGCACTTGGGAAGAGAGACTGGTGTATTTATCTGAAGCTTTTTAAATATAACAAAAGGTATTGATTGGTTTGATTAACATACTGGACAAAATTTGGAATGTTTGTTATTTTTCCATACTGTATTGTGCCATTAAAGGAAGATTTGAGCAAAAGATGTGATGTTGCTTCAAGACAGTTAGCTTACTTGTCTTTAAAGAACATTATTTCTCCACGGAAAGAGGTGACAGCATCAAAAGTCAAATTAGGGCCACAAGGCTTTCGTGGTAGAGGCTCTGTTGGCTCCACTGGTTCTAAGGAGACAGTAGATTTGGGTGGCTCTTTTGGAGGCTTAGATGAAGGTCCTAGGGAAAACAGTTTAGAGAAGAAATTAAAATTATAATATGATATTACAAAATTCAGATAACTTCAGTGGATCTATCTTTTTATTTAGGCTATACTTAATGCAATTATTCAACATGGATTTCATTAAAAGCTATTTGAACTCATTGGAAGTGATGAACATTGAGTGATTAATACTGTTGGCTTACCATAGAGATATTGAATGCCAGTAATATCATCCTGATGAAGATGGAAAGTCCTGGAATCAAAGTATCTATAAACTGGATACATCAGTGAATTAGGGTATTTAGAGTGGGAGAGTCCCAGTGAATGGCCAAACTCATGGGCAGCCACGAAAAACAAGTTGGAACCTAAAACCAGCAAACAAAATGTTTAGCAGAAGGTAAAGTCTTTTCATCTTCTTTTTGGTTAATGTGAAATACAAGCCAAGATACTTCACTGAATAGAGGTTTTTAGTGCTTATAGTAAACTCAGTACAACAAAGTACTATGAAACTACACTAAAGTGCATCAAAAGTACAAAGGCGCAGTGCTTGTAGGTCCGATCCAGCACCCAACAACTCTACCAAACATCAATGTGGGTGAAGGAGGCCATATATTGTGATGCCTTGGAAAACTAAGCATCAAGTAGAATGGTTTTCAAAGTATAAAGATCCTAATTTTGTTGGGAGCTGCTGGTTGTTCAGAACTTCTGAAAATCAGCCCACTCACTTAGGTATCTAACTATGGATTTTGGAGTCAAACTTTAAGTGTCTAGTTTTGAAAATCTTAGCTAGCCCAGGTGCGTAATAATTATTTTACATACCCTGTGAGCCTTTAGTCCAGTTTTCATCCTCATCAAAGTGAGCATCTCCACCAATACCATTGCCAGGGGCATAGGCATGAGCAACAGTTCCACCGGGACCATCAAAGGGATTGAAATCGTTGTGAACTAAGAGTGGAAGGAAGTGCAATCAAAGACTTTGAGTTTGCAATACTCCAGATTCCTCTTCCATGCAATTTTGACAATCCCATTATTTTTCACATGGAAAACTGAAAAATGTGCAGTAGCTTGCATTTGCTATGAAATCCTCTTTAGCCAAAGAAATGGCCCGCCTTTTAAATATTGTTGTCATTGGTGGATATGGCTTTAGTTGAAAAATGGTCCATCTTTTCTAGTGGAAAATAGTCTCTTTTTGCTTATAAAGTAGCAAGGTCATGAATTTGCAACTAACTCAGTGGAGAAGACTGCTGTGCTTGCAAAAGGACCTCTTAAAGTCAGTGGCAGGAGCAATGCCTGAGTTTATAAGCTTTTCAGGGTAGAGCCTTTGGGTCACATTTTATAAAGCACTTAAGTGATTTAAAGGCTTAAGTAACTTTTGGAAATTGGATTTAGGCTTCTAAGTCAATTATGCCCTTAAGCACTCTTGCCCTTCCAGGTATATTGTAAATTTCCCAACACACCTTAGAATTATGAAAATAATAGACCCTAAAGTCTTCAGATCTTATGGTTAAAATGTCAATTGCTAGCTAAGAGCATACACAGTTGTTATATTGTACTTCTGTTCTAAGAATAAAGGGAAAGATATATATCAAACAGCAGTGTTGGGAAGTGCAGGATGTTTAATGATGAGGGCTGTTCACAACATTTTCCACAAAAAAATAAACCCGATTTGTTAGGGTGTGTCTAGACTACAGGGTTTTGTCGACAAAAGTGGACTTTTGTCGACAAAACTATACCTGCGTCTACACTACCGCTGAGTTCTGTCGACATCAGCGTCAGCAGTTTTGTCGACGCTGGTAAACCTCATTTTACAAGGCATAACGCCTTTTGTCGACAGAGTTCTGTCGACAGAAGATGTTATTGCATCTAGGGTTGTGTCTAGATTACAGGGTTTTGTCGACAAAGCAGCTTGCTTTGTCGACAGAACTGAATGTAGTCTAGACGCTGTTTGTCGACAGAAGTTTTGTCGACAGTATCTGTCGACAAAACTTCTGTCTACAAAAGCCTGTAGTTTAGACGTACCCTCTGTTTTTACTGAAAAGCAGAATTTTTTGACTTTCTGGTAGATCTGAAGACACTAAACAATTGGAAATGAAACAAAAATCTGTCAAAATGGAAGAGAGATTATGAAACAGGGGGAATAGGGTCAGGATTGGAGATGGGCATGAATGCAGGTACAATGGCTTAGTGGGAGGAGAAATGCAAAAGAAAGGAAGGTAGATCAAAATATCAGTGAGCTTTTGTACAACTTGCATTTCTTGTCTCACAAGACAATCATGTGAGAAATAATCATAAGACCTTTATTGTTCCCTCCGCCTCCAATCTCAAATCCTCTGCTACTTTCTGTTCTCTTTATCTACTGCATCATGACTAATGTGGATCCTGCTACCTCCTATGAACGTGATTAGTTAAACTCACATTAATATTATACAATGACCAGATCATCCCTTTCAAAGTAAAACACATAGAAGAGGGCTTTGGTGGGAGAAATCTCCTTGAGGATACACCCACATCATCCCAGAAAGGCGTGGAGTTTGCCTTCCTCCACCATGGAATAGCCCTCGTGGAGGGGGGGGGGGGAGGGCGCCTGCCCCAAGCACTGATCTCTGTGCTCCCGATCTAGCAAAGTGTGTCAACCCATGCTTAACTTTAAGCATGTGAGTGACTTACATGGAACTATAGTCATGAGTAAAGTTATGAGTAAGACTCACAAGCTCTGATTCTGTACAGATGTCTGCCCAGGCTGAACATTGTACACTATACGTGTTCCCAAGGAATCAGACACCTGCAGACCTACATCTTTGCAGTATCAGGGCTTTAGGTTATAACTGTTTGGGGGGTGAGCACTTGTTTTTCTGTGATTGTACAATGCCTAGCATGATGGGGTTTCCGTCCTAAGACAACTATTAATAATGAATTCTAGGACAAATTTACTATGATTATATATAACTTTTTTACCTTTGGCCGCAAAGGAGATCAATATATCTGCATCACCGCTGTCAACCTGGGTAAATGTCAATGGGGTCACATTGCTCCAGACTGTAAAAGCTTCCTTGATGTCTGCATCTACATCAGCTGGGGCCATATCTGGTGTATAGTTCAAAATCCTTTAAAATGTAACATAGAGAAACGTGTTCTTTACAATTTTCATCATCAGTTGCCTGGAGCAACTTGTTTCCCTTTAATTCAAGAAAAACCCTCTACTACTGAGTAGTTACCTGTATTTCAGATTTTTTTTCTTCCATTTTGGTTGTCCTGTAAAGGTGGAGAATTCAGCCACATCAGGGACTCCACACCGGGGTTTCTGAATCACCTCCAGAGTATTAGAATCCAATTTCCCAGTCACCTCTAATCCTATGAATTCCTGCATTTCTTTAATTTTGTTAACCACACCTTTATCACTTTTCCATCTTTTAACAGGCATCCTGTGTGACTTAAAGCTGTAGTAATTTTCTAGGTACTTCTGATGAAACACAAATAGATAGACGTTAGCTTCATTTTTTAGATCTTTTAAAATAATATTAAATATTCTGACATTATATCTACCTGTGCTTTATATTTTATCATAGGTAATGATTCAGACAAAATGAAGATCCTGATCCTGCAACCCCATGTGCATCACACTATCTTTATTCCCATGAGAAGCCCTAAGCGAGCCAATACAATTACTTGTGTGTAAAGTTATTTACATATTTAAATGCTTGCAGTATCAGGCCTTCAAAGTGCTGCCTGGCAAATTTCTACCATTCATGTTGACAGCACTGAATTATTCTTCAGAAATATCGCCTCACTTTAAGCATTGAACATCCATTAAAACAGCCCACAAGGAAACTTGTCCAAAACTTTTGAAACCAAGCACTCCCTTCAGGAAAAAGAAACAAGTTATATGCACCCTTTCACCCCAACATTTTAGAAGGGCAGCCTGAGAGAAATGTTTCACAGCCAGTGTGTCACACCTTTCCAGGTCGGCACACTTCTATTCTTTGGCAAATACTGAATCAGACTATTTATTCCATCAACTTACAGGGTCAGATTCTCAGCTAGCATAAATCAGCATAACTCTATTAATTTCAGTGGATGACTTATATTAGCTGAAGATCTGTTCCTTTGTGTCTACAATTGTTACCTGAACAAGCTTCATTTCTTCTTCCTCTTTCCTTTTTGGACTCATAGGTACAGCACAAGAGGCTGCACATAGTAACAGCAGAAGCAGAAAGTTCTTCATTCTTTCGTTTCTATGTCTTGTCTTTATAAAGATCTGTCTTTCCCTCTTCATACAAGTCTCTTGCTTATCCGTGTTTATATAGTACTTGGGCACTTCATAAAGTCAAATGTAGCCTGACTCACAGTTTAGAACAGCCTCCAATTAGCAACAGAAGATATACAAAAACTGCTTTAGGCATGAAAAGTTTAACAGCTTTCATGTGAGCCGCCTCCCATCCCACTTCATCTCATTGCAGATTTTCCAATCCTACAACGGGGTTAATGCTCAAGAGGGCCGAGATTCCTTTTCTTTATAAATGCACTGTTTCTTCCAGTACAAAAAATGTTATTTTAGCTACTTTAAAAATACAGCCTTGAGCTTCAGAATATTTATGAAAGTCTTTAAGCATCTGAACATTCCCATTAACTTCAAATCTCTCAGGTGCTCAAAGATAAGCTCAGATGTAAGTGTTTGCAGAACTGTGGCCTCTAAAAAGAGACATCATGAAACCTGGGCAGGTTCCAGTTTTTCTGTAGACAACTGAAACTAGTGTCTTCTGCAGCCACATGTATTTTGGGAGAAATCTCATTGTTAATCTGTACCATAATCTGCTCATTGTACCCACTGAAATAGTCCTTGTGCGTAAGGCACTCAAAGAGCAGTGCTGACCATTTGCATCCTTTCCAATTTATCTTTAATAAGGTTCATAACCTATTGGAACCATCCAGCCCTCCCTCTGCCCCTTGCTCCTGCCTGTACTACCAAGCAACCATCCCAAGTAGCAATTAAAACAGGAGTCTCAGGCCTAGTCAAGCTAAATTCAATGCAGGAGTTGGGGGTGGACTGAAGGTGCCACTGTTGTGACCCCACCTTAATTTTGAAGACAGCAAAAGAACAGAGCAGTTTCTGGAAAAAACTAGAACAGTCCTTAGGAGCTGCTCCATCTCACACTGTGTGGAAGATAGTACAGAAGAGCATGAGTTCAGCTCAACATGTCACTCCTTCAACATGTGCCCCCCATAATCAACTTCCACACCCCTGGTGCTCCCTTACACTGGGGGCTGTTAAGAGAGTGGTACAGGAATGGCTGGCTGACCTTACCCTACCAAAATCTCCCTTATAGAATCATAAAATCATAGAACACTAGAACTGTAAGGGACCTCGAGAGATCATCAAGTCTAGTCCCCTGTCCTCACGGCAGGACCAAGCACCGTCTAGATCATCCCTGATAGATGTCTATCCAACCCGCTCTTATATATCACCAGTGATGGAGATTCCACAACCTCCTAGGCAACTTATTCCAGTGTTTAACCACCTTGACAGTTAAGAAGTTTTTCCTAATGTCCAACCTAAACCTACCCTTGCTGCAATTTAAACCCACTGTTTCTTGTCCTATCATCAGAAACCAAGTAGAACAATTTTTCTCACTCTTCCTTGTAAAGTGTACCCTATTGCTAACTTTTGCCCTCATATTATGTTCCTTACCCCTCCCCTCCTTTTCTTTGTGCTGTCCATCACCAGACTAAAATCATGTGCTTTTCTTAATATGGTGTCTCGTATAGAAGCTTTCATAGCCACAGAGATGTTTTTGAGGCCTTGCCCATGGAGAGATTGAACCTAGCCTTGACCTCCGTAATGAGAATCAATTCTTCTTTCCCAGAGAATTGACTTGCTGATTGCTACACTCCCTTCCTCGGAGCTCCTCTCAGAATCATTTCATATCATTGTCTGGCTCTTGCCATGACATGGCTGGGACTCCCACCAGCAACATTGCCTTGGCCAGAACCCCTAGTAGCAACACCGGAAGAAGACATTGCCCTTCCATGGGCACAATGCTGAGTAGAGTTATCAAAATCTTGTCCTTTTCAACTGAGCATGTTTAAATGCTATTTAAAATTGCACAAATACAAACCTGAGAGGAAGAAAATAATAGTGGGGGTCCCATGCAGCTTGCTGACATGGCTTGCTGATGAGATAATGAGGATGGTTTGTTCTGAAAATGCTTCACACACCCAGCCCTGTTCTAGCCACAATGTACTCTGGCAACAATGTGGGAGCCACAGGCAAAAGTATAAGAGTGAGGGCCCGAGGAGCTTTTGAGCAGTCCTAGCGGCATCTAAATGAGAGAGGTTTACATCTCCTGCCTAGCTACATAGTTTACTGCCAAACCCTGAGGCTGGTGTGTATAAATATGGAGCCATATGGATGTATCATGTTGTTGAACATGCCAGCTGCAGAGGGAGAGACATGTACACATAGGTGCCGACTCCGTAGATCCTCTGGGCTTGGGGCAAAGGATTGGAGTTAGGATGGGGCCTGGAGCAGGGGGGCAGATGAAGCACACTTACCCCGGCTGAAGGGGAAGTTGGTGCCCATGCATGTACCCCTTTTCTGATAGCTGCATAATGACAATTCATACGAATCAGATAGTCATTTTTTAATGGCAAGGCTTGCTGTCTTGCTTGGGCCTTCTGTGTGGCTCCAAGGTGGGTCTCACTTCCTTTTCAGCTTTGGGTGTATGTTCCTCCCCAAGCCCTAATCTATCATAATTTCTTCCATGACAATATGGGTGCTGGATCAATTAACAACCCTTTGTGGAGGAATCACTTCCAGGTCAGACCCGATTAATTTGAAAATCTCCATGCACACATGTCTATCTAGAGAGGGAACTAAACCCTGACAGACTGGACAATGATGGTGCTGAATTTCCAAATCATCTGAAAAGTCATTTCTATTTTGAACATGCGAGAGAGTATTCTTGTCTTTAGCAGGTAGGTCAACATGACACCTCATCTGGAAATTGCCTGCTAGGAGCATTATAACTTTTGTTTCTCTTTCCTATGAAGCAACTCATATTGGCCACTGCTATATACTGGACTAGACTGAACAATGGTCTGATTGTATATAGAAAATCTGAACCATGTATATGCATTTGTTACAGTAATAAGCAATGAGATACACTCTCACCGTGTGTGCATAATCAGGGCCTGATCCTAATCTGGATGCAGAGTTGCATTCCCTCTCAGTCTTCTCTTCTCCAGAGTAAAGAAGCCCAATTTTCGCAGTCTTCCCTCCTAGCTCAGACTGACCTGAGCTGTATTTAGATAAGAAGCCTGGAGGATATAGTCCATTGTTGTTCCTCTGAGCTATCAAATCTCCTGCCTCTGCCATCCCACACCTCATCTTTAGCAATGCTTTTATCTAAGGTTCTGCCAGTCCATTCTGCTTCGTTATAAAAGACACAGTGAAATTACAACAGTTCCGGTAATGCATGATGATAGGATCAGTTGTTTGGAATAATATTATAATGAATGGGGGTATGACTGTTCTCTAATGGACAGAATTATAACTGCTCAACTGTGTGCCATAGGCTCTGTGTAAAATAGTGCATATTATCAGGATATGCTTTACGAGCAACCATACCTGTGCCTTATCACCAGAGCACAGTGAAGTTGCAGGTGGTCACGGTGTTCATCATAGTACAACCAGTCAGGCTCCTAGATGATCATAGGTGCCTTAGAACTATGAACTCTTATGAAGCTAGGAGAAAACATCTAATGCTGTGCTGCTGCTGCTGCACCTTTTTCTTCTATCTCCTCCCCTTGAGATATTTCCCCTTGCTTCTCCTTTGGAGGCACCCATCTACTTCTGCCTCCCACTCTGCTTCTCATCCATAGCTATTGGAATCTCTCAAAGTCATCATATTGCCCAAAAGTTTGAGCTGGGAGTTCAGATAGTAGTGCAATTAAATTACATTCAGGGGACCCTTCTCTAGTGCTGCTGACCACAAAGACCATGAGTCTGGACCAAAAGAGACAAAGACTATTATATACACAAACATAAAATAATTTTATTGCTCAGTAACAAAGAGAGTAATAAATAGCATAAAAACAATAAGATATAAAACTATACATGATATTTAACAATTTCTGTCATTGAAATCATATTAATCAGGGAGCGCAGCTCTAATGAGACTCAAACATACAGTAAATGATGAATAATATAAATTAGAAACAAAAAAATGAAAAGCCATTTGTAACATTCAAAATTAGATTCTGTTTTGTTTGCACAACACATTGTGTGTCTGCTGTTATTAGCAATTAAACCAACTATTGCTCTTCATTTCACGAATAACTTTCTTGGACTTGGTGTCTATCTCATACTGCTTTGATCCATGGAAAAAATAGAAATATCCTAGAAATAAAAACAAAAAGAATAATTATTTTGTACAAATGTATATTCTTTCTCTTTCCATAAATACTGCTTAAAATTAAAATATGTACACATAAAATAAACACCTTTCTTAGTTTTTCAAATTTTTGACTATCTGGAAATGCAATTTTTCCAGTATATTCAACTATCTTTATGTATTTTTGCTATTTACCTTTTTCTTGAAAAGCAGCGTCAACCTTATGACCAATTCTTGGAAAGTCGACTGATATACGTCTTGGATAACCCTTTTCCATGGATTTGGTGACTTCATTATAGCTGAATGAAGAAATTACATGCAAATAATACATAAGCATGTGGTATTTGATACTGAATCCAACTGACTTTTAGAACAAAGAAGCCTTGCCCTTAGCTAAAACTCACTATAAGCTACTGTAAAATCATTTAATTATCTAAATCCTTTCTAGGTATACTCCCACCTTTACTAATCTATGCACAGTCGTCCTTAGCTATTCTGACTAAAAAAATTGTTTTTCCTACTTTATAGCTCTCAGAGCAGCAGTGTGGGCCCCAAATGTACAACCCTGACATCTGGGCCCCATTCTACAAAGACATTTCTCTATAAGAATTTGTAGAATAGGGCACTGAAGAGCACTTAGTTATGTAATAGGACTTTTGGAGGCAGTGGGGCTTGGTTACAAAACCTGTCTATATTAAAAATATTTTAATTTTAGAAAGTGATTGAATGCAGATCCCCACTCCATGGGACAGCAGCATGCTGTAAAAGCCAGCTTTGATGGGGTATGTGTTGAAACAAGAGGAGGAGCTGATATTTCCACACTCACAGAGTTATTGGTGGCTATGGAGCTGATAGGAAATCCCACCCTTTTTTCCTGCTACTACAGGGATTCTCAAACTGGGGACTGGGATCTTCTCCGTGAAGTTATTACATAGGCGTGGGGGCAGTCACAAGTTCTCAACCTTCACGCCAAATCCTACTTTGCAGCCAACATATGTAAAAGGGTTTTAAGGAATAGGAAAATCCAAGTTCTAGCACTGCTGTCATTGAACTTCAGCTTGGCAATGGGATGTCAGCTATGAAATCCTACTCCAGGTGGCTGCAGATTTGTTATAATTCCAAATGCCAAGATTTAAATAGGCTTTTAAAGAAGCAGTGTGAATTATTTTCTGGGAGAACTCAAACTTACCTCCAATATTTGTCACCTACAAAGAAGTATGTTTTTTTGGTATTCTCATCATAAACAGCAGCATCAATTTTCTTAACATATGTTGGAAAGCCTAGTGTCTGGATGTTCCTAGGAAAACCTGGATGCATAGCGTATCCACTGACAACCCAGTACTTGTTGCCTGTCAAGAAAAACAAGATAGAAAAGCTCAATAGGGACTTTTGATCAAATTAAACAGCATTTTATTACAGTATCAAAGTTTCCCCAAGGAAGCTTATATTTTCCCTGTGGGGTTAATTCCTGTAGATAGCACTGCATTACTGTAAAGATACTTCTTTCCTGCAAAGCAGCTGGAATGTGTAAGGTTTCAGGACAGTTGGATTTTTTTTCTTTATACATTCATTAGAGTAGTTAAAAATTTTCTCTTGGGAGCTAGGAAGAGCTGAGCAGCTCTGAAAATCAGGCCACTTAGTTAGGTGCCTATGAAGTATATGAATTTAGCTGATTAAATGTAACCATGCCATTTTAAACACTTTAAAGCTCAAATATGTAACTAATTCTCTTGTCAGGTTAGAACACATCATTTAACTTCACTCTCTCAGTTTTATTAATTGTGAAATAGGCATTATATCTCATTTCACAGGGCTGTTGAGAGGTTTAATATGTTAATGACTAATGCAACAACCCTATGAAAGTGAATAGTTATGTAAGTGCTACATGGTATTGTTGTTATCATTAATAATAATAATAATAATAATTGCTCCTTCATTTCCATAGATAAGAAGAGTGCCCAGGAAATTAAGAGAAATACCTTTAAAAAGATGCACTTGATCCTTCTTCTCAATTTCATAAGCAGCCTGAATGCCAGATGGTAGAGTTGGCCAGAAGGCAGAAATTAAATCACGCTCAATGCCTGAGAAATGAGGACTCTTGCGCCAGACGTACCTGATTGAAAAGAAAGGTTGCATGCTTATATAATTATAGATGGCCCTTAATTCATGTGGTCACCAACAGAGAGAGATATAATACAAATTCCTACTATTTGAGCTCTACATTTGTTCACAGCTGCTGGTGACGGGAGCATGTCCTTTGGAAATGCAGTGCTATTCGCTAAAGCCCTCTTCAGTGCTACAGAGAAATCACCCTTCTATTTATTTGCAGTGGGGTTTGTCCCCTCTGCCCCTTTACCTCACCACTTCCCTCCCATTCCTTTGGTCCCCAGTAAGGCACAGGAAAGAGCTGAAATCCATCTATAATGCTGGGTCAGGAGGAATCATTTTGCCCACTTTTATTCCATCTTGCAACTGCAATGGGATCTTTAAATGACCCATTAAAGAGTTAAGTATCAGATCTCATCCAAAAGAAGGTACCTCTAACAGCAGCATGTCACCAAGCACTGTGACTGGAACCTTGGTTCAGTGCTGTCTGGAGGTTAAGAACATCACCTACTGAATCACTAGCAATACTTTCAATCATCTCTCTGTTTTCCCTTTGGATCTGCCCTCAGTAGCCTGACACTAGCCTGTCAAGAATAATGTTTCATGTGGTATCACTGCAGGCCAAAGTACACTGCTCTTATTGCCCAATCGCCATGGAAATCTGACAAACTATGCTCATGATGATGGAGAATGATTTAAAATACTAATATTTGCCCACCTATCAGAAAGCCCAGTGATTTGGCCCAGATTACATGGGCAAGTAGAAATTTGTGAGCCTGGCTTAATCAGACATTTGGAAGGCAATCTCCTCTCCTGAACTGATTGTTGAAGCATTGCCATTACAAGAGTACTCTAAGCAAAACTGGATGTTGATGAAACAAAAGTAACTCACTTGTCTTTAAAGAACATTAATTCCCCACGGAGTGTGGTGACGGCATCAAAAGTCAAGTGAGGGTCACAGCTGCCTGTTGCTGAAGTTTTTGTTGGTGTTTCTGAGGATGGTGTGGAACTTGTTGGCTCATTAGAGATTGGGGGTCCTTAGGAAAGAAGTTAAAGGCAGAAATGGAAGGTCAGCTAGTATTGCTTTTACAGAACTTGGAGAGCAGCAATATTGGGTCAAATTCTCAGACGGTTAAAAAACATGTTTTCCCGTGATATCTAGGCACTTATATGGCCACAATTTCCATATTATTTGTGCACTTCATAACCTTCAATGTATTTATCGTCAAAACATTCCTACAGGGTAGGACAGTGCTATTATTCCTGTTTTTACAGATGTGGGAACTGGGAGCACAAAGAGGATAAGTCACATAGATGCTCCATGACAGAACAAGGAATTGAACACGGGTTTCCAGAGTTCTATCCTAGTGTCCTCACCGCTGACTCTCCAAACTCGTCCATGACATTAATGGAGCTGTGTCAATTCACATCTGCTTAGGAGCAGACATAAGACTGTCATACGGTTTCATACAGAAAGATATTTCGACCTTTGGGATTAGTGATGTCCACAAAGCACTTGCTACTGTAGGGGATGCCTACTAGGCATGAGGAAGGGGTCCCACTATGTGCTCCTCTTCACAGCTGGCCAACCAAGCTGGCTTGTGCAGATAGAGTTAGCGAGCCATGGTCTTACCCTCACTTCTCATGCCTTTGGCTATAACTAGCACCCAAGAAGACACAAGAGGGAACACAGTCCCAATATAAAAGTAAGAAGGACTGAAAATACAGCTGTAAGGTCACAGGCTTCTTATCCCCTTTATAGCCCGTACAGGTAGGCCACAGCCTTAGTTACACATTCTCATCAAATGTTTGTAACCTATAGGAGAGAGACTTTAAGAAAAAGTGATGCTTTCTACTTACCATATAGGGACTGAATGCCATTAATATCATCCTGAGGTAGTCTGTAGTTTCTGATATCAGTTGGCAGATAGGTTGGATACATCAAGGAGCCGTAGACATTTGAATGACCAAGACCCAACGAGTGACCAAACTCATGAGCAGCAACAAGGAACAGGCTGTTTCCTAAAATATATATAAAAGCATAGCATGCATGTAGATTCAGTAAATATCCCCATAAAAAGCATAGTATACATTTAGCTTCAATAAATTTCCCCATAAAACAATAGGAAAGGACAGGCGAGGTCTCAGAGCAACAAGGAAGAGCAAACACAGTGCCTATTTTTAATAAAAGGAAACAAAAGGTATGTCTACACTGCATTAGAAACCTGGATCTGTGGGACCCAGGATTGTGAAGGCAGTTTCCAAGCACATGGTTAAATACCTACACTACTTTGTAAACCTGGGTTTACAATTGCGGGACCCAAGCCACACAGCCATGTTAGCACATCCATAGCACACAGTACACACATTCTGACTTTGGGCTGCAGCTTGAGCTATGTCCAGACTGTAAAATGACAGGGCTTGGATCCAGGTTACAGTAGAATTTAGTCTCTGAGGGTATGTCTACACTACCCCGCTAGTTCGAACTAGCGGGGTAATGTATGCATACCGCACTTGCTAATGAAGCCCGGGATTTGAATTTCCCGGGCTTCATTAGCATAAGCGGGGAGCCGCCATTTTTAAATCCCCGCTGCTTCGAACCCCGTGTAGCGCGGCTACACGGGGCTCGAACTAGGTAGTTCGGACTAGGGTCCTATTCCGAACTACCGTTACTCCTCGTGAAACGAGGTGTACCGGTAGTTCGGAATAGGCCCCTAGTCCGAACTACCTAGTTCGAGCCCCGTGTAGCCGCGCTACACGGGGTTCGAAGCAGCGGGGATTTAAAAATGGCGGCTCCCCGCTTATGCTAATGAAGCCCGGGAAATTCAAATCCCGGGCTTCATTAGCAAGTGCGGTATGCATACATTACCCTCCTAGTTCGAACTAGGAGGGTAGTGTAGACATACCCTGGGATACCTTTTTTCTCACCTGCTCCAGCAAGGTCCTTAGTGCTTGCTGATTCAAATCAGACTGACTTGTGTAAGGACAGAAGCAGGGCTTTGGCACAAACTTGAATAAGAGCCTAGGCTTAGTGTACAGTACAGCCATACATAAACAGGACTAGGAGAATTATACACCTGTCAGTCTAATTTTGATTCATGGGAAGGTACTGAATCAAATAATTAATTAATCAATTTGTAAGCACCTAAAGAATAATAAGGACATAAGGTATATACAAAGTAGATCTATGAAGAACAAATCATGCCAAATCAACCTTCTTTGACAGAATTACTGGCCTAATGCATAGGAGCAAAACTATCATCATGATATGTCTTGATTTTAGTAAGGCTTTTGATATAGTCCCACATGGCAGTCTCATCAACAAACTAGAGAAATCTGATCTTGACACAATTACAATAAGGCAGATGCACAACTGGTTGAAAAAACATTTTCAAAAGTAGTTGCAAATGGTTCCTTGTCAAACAGGGAGGATGTATCTAGTGCGGTTTCTTCTGAGTCTGGTACAATTCAATATTTTCATTCATAATTTGGATAATGGAATGGAGATTATGCTTTTAAAATTTCCCAAAGATGAGATGTGTTGCAAGTATTTTGGAGAAAAGATTAGAATTCAAAAAGACCAAAACAAATTGTAAAGTTATGTCAAAGCACTTAGATGAAACTCAATGAAAACAAGTGCAAATTTCTACACTTAAGAAGGAAAAATCAAATGCACAGTTACACAATGGGGAATAGCTGGCCAGGCAGCAGTACTAGTGGGGTGATAGTGGAGCACAAATCATAGAATCATAGAATACTAGGGCTGGAAGGGACCTCGAGAGGTCATCGAGTCCAGTCCCCTGCCCTCATGGCAGGACCAAATACTGTCTAGACCCTCCCTGATAGACATTTATCTAACCTACTTTGCTTTTTTTGCCACAGCATCACACTGCTGACTCATATTCAGCTTGTGGTCCACTATAAACCCTAGATACCTTTCTGCCATTCTCCTTCCTAGACAGTTGCATCCCATTCTGTATGTGTGCAACTGATTGTTCCTTCCTTAATTGGAGAACTTTACATTTGTCTTTATTAAACTTCATCCTGTTTACTTCAGACCATTTCTCCAATTTGTCCAGGTCATTTTGAATTATGACCCTATCCTCCAGAGCAGTCACAACCTCTCCCAGCTTGGTATCATCTGCAAACTGAATAAGCGTACTTTCTATGCCAATATCTAAATCGTTGATGAAGATATTGAATAGAGCCGGTCCCAAAACAGACCCCTGCGAAACCCCACTTGTTATACCTTTTCAGCAGGATTGTGAACCATTAATAACTACTCTCTGAGTGCGGTTATCCAGCCAGTTATGCACCCACCTTATAGTAGCCCCATCTAAGAGGTATTTGCCTAGTTTAGTGATAAGAATATCATGCGAGACTGTATCAAACACCTTACTAAAGTCTAGGTATACCACATATACTGCTTCTCCCTTATCCACAAGACTTGTTATCTTATCAAAGAAAGCTATCAGATTGGTTTGACATGATTTGTTCTTTACAAATCCATGCTGGCTGTTCCCTATCACCTTGCCACTTTCCAAGTGTTTACAGATGATTTTCTTAATTACTTGCTCCATTATCTTCCCTGGAACAGACGTTAAACTAACTGGTCTGTAGTTTCCTGGGTTGTTCTTATTTCTCTTTTTATAAATGGGCACTATATTTGCCCTTTTCCAGGGCAAATGGAACATCAGTCAGCAATGTGATGTAATTGCAAAAAAGACTTATATGATTTTAGGGTCCAATAACAGAAGTGTTGTAAGTAAGACACAAGAGGGAACTATACTTCTCTATTCAGCCCTTGTGAGGCATCAACTAACCTATGATGTCCAGTTTTGGGAGCCACATTTTAAGAAACTAAATGGACAAACCAGAAAGCATCCAGAACAGAGCAACCTTGTCTTACTTCAGTGTCATTATGGATTGGCATGGGTGCAACTAAAATCAGAATCTGAACCATGTATTTCAAGGAGAATTCTGCTGAGAAGTACAGCAAGTTCATACCCCTCAGATGCTATTACTTAGTTATTATTAAGCTGCTTACTTTTGTGCCCCCTGTCTCTTTCTAAGACCTAATAGCTGTTGAAATCAACTATTGCATAGTAGAGAATGGCAATGAAATAATAAGGGGTTACTTGCCTTTCAGATCTTTTGTCCAGTATTCATCCTCATCAAAGTGGGCATCTCCACCAATACCTTCACCAGGTGCATATGCATGAGCAAGGGTTCCACCAGTTCCATCAAAGGAATAGTAGTCACCATGAACTAGGAAAGGATACATAAAAGGTATGATTCTTCTCAATCAGGATTGTCACTAAAGGAGTCAATACTTATCAGTCACACATGGGGGTTATCTTACATCCAGACACGAAGGAGATCATTATATCTGCATTGCCTTCATAAACTCTGGTGAATCTCAGTGGGGTCACACGGCTCCAGACATTCCACGCCTTCTCAATGGCTTCATCTATATCAGTTTGTGCCATGTCTGGTGTGTAGTTCAAAATCCTTTAAATACACAATAAGGAAACACATATAAGGAATTAAAATGTGACTAACCAGACATGTACTTAAAGCTAAATGTTTTGCTTCCTTGCTGTCTGTATATTTCAATTTGCATGTCTTGTCTTTTTAAACAATATGCTTCTTGGCATACAATATATGTCTACCTCTATGTTTGGTTAGTACCTAGTGCTATAGAGCTGTCATCCTGATTCAGACTCCCGTGTGTTACCATAATGATAAGAATGCATCTCATTCTTTCTGTGGGTCACAGTATTCCCACTGGCACTCAAGGAAATAGACTGAAATATTACCTATATGTCAGATCTGTTTTCCTCCATACAGGAGACCTTGGAAAGGTGCTGAACTGACCCACATCAGGTATGCCACACCGGGGCTGTTTCATCACCTCCAGAGTACCGGAATCCAGTTTCCCAGTCACCTTCAGCCCAAAGAATTCCTGCATTTCTCGGATTTTATCAGTTATGGGGTTGCCGTTCTTCGTTTTAAATATAGGGTCTGTCTCTGGTTTAAGTTTATAGTAGTTTTCTAGATATTTCTGAAGGGAAAAAAAAACCCGCATTTCATGACATTCATTTTTCGTTTAGACTGTATAGAATAATCTTAATAGTTATACAGTTATTCTTGTGATCGTAATATGATAAAACTAAATATTTTATTCAAGCACACTGTCTACAATCATTACCTCAGCAAACTTCATGTCTTCTTCATTCTTCTCTGTTTCTGGAACTACTGGAAAAGCATATGAAAATGTTACACAAAGTAACATCAGGAATGAAAGATTCTTCATTTTCAACTTCACTTCTTTGTCCTATCACTAGTTTAATAAGCCCTTTAACTCTCCCTTCTGTGCCTGTCTCTTCAGTGTCCCTGTATATATACAATCTGGGTGCTCTGTAAAGTCAACAGTAGCATGACTCACAGTTTATAACATCCTCTGATTTTTTGCAGAAACATACACAAAGCTACTTTTGGCAGCAGAGTGACACATTACAGGTGACCAAGTCTGAAACCCCGTGATTTTGCAATCTTCTCAGAGGAAGTCTGAGATACTTTCCTATTCCTTTCCTTCTCATTTTTTTCTCTTTCCTTCCTAAATGAGGCCAACATTTTCAGACTTGAGTTCAGGACTAGAAATCAGATCTAGGCATCTGCATAAAAGTAATCTGATTTTTCAGAGGTGCTGAAGGGTTGCAGGTCCCACTAATCTGCATCAGAGCAGAATTTTCTCCTGCTGGACTCATTCCTTGACTTCCATAAGCCTTACAAGAATGACCCAGGCTTGAAGTTAGGGGCCCTATGCACCTTGCAAAGTCAGTAGGCTCCCTTTCCTTAGTCTCAGTTATTATCAGGGGGGCTGACAGAGTTGCTGGGCCCTTAGATAAAGTGGGAAGGGGGGTATCTGCGCTCCTGGAAGGATTGGAGCCTCAAGTGGATAGGGCAGGGTTGAGGCAGCCAGCCCTCTATTCAGCCCAGAGCGTGGTATGACCCTGCATCCTGGCACCCTCAGCACCACCAGGAGCACACTGCACTGGCCCCCACCTCCCACCCAGCCTGAGAGCCATCCAGAGCACTCTGGCACAGCGCTTTAAAGGGCCTGGGGCTCCTGCTGCCACTGACCCTTTGCCTCCCCCCTTTGGTGGGTCTTGTTTCTATTGATTTCAGCAATATAGATTGCCAGGCCAGTTTAGCTGCATACACATACATGATCCTTAGCATACAGTCAGGGGCAGATGTGCATGGAGTTTGAGGGAGAGGAATCCTGTCTGCCTATTGGAGGGAGCCTCCCTGCATGCCTCAACTCACTCGAGCTAGCAGGCCTAGCCCTAGCACTCTAAAAACAGCCATATAGACAACAGTTGGCAGTTGCAGCTTGGGGCTCTGACGCCCACCCCTCTACTTAGGCTGCAGAATCCGAGTTCTAGTACAAGCTGCCACTTCAAGGCCTTGTCTGTACAGGGAGTTTTAGAGTGCTAGCCTGAGCCCAGTAGCCTGACTCTCTGCACCAGATTGGGTGCCTTGCTCTGTAGACAAATCCTATGGCATATTCATGTAACCCAGAGGCTGGAGAAGACTCTGCTGCTCCTTTTGTTGCAACAGTGAATTTGTGGCCCTGGCCCCTGGCCCACCCATATTCTCCTGCCCTCTTTCAACACACTGACATCTAAGGGGCTTCAGCAGAGCATTCCGGAAACACGCTGGCTCTCTGCCCAGGAAGTCTCCACATCTATGGAAGAAGGGACAGGATTTGCCCTCTGATGAGCCGGGTGAACAAATCTACGTGTGCTCAGTCTGTGGTTTTTAAATGTATCTAACTTGGTCAAGTCAAGACCAGTTTCCTTTGGAACAAAGCCTTGCACTGTTCCTCAACCCAGGTGTCAGCATGCAGATCTGAGCCACCTGTGGTACTAGGATTGTTTTTAAAAGGCTGTAAGAAATTTGCTATTGCTGAAAAAATATTTTCTTTTTCCTTTTTCTCTTCGTTCCTTTTTTCTTTTATTTTTCCTCTTACATTACAAATGTCTAACATGTTTTTTGGATCAAATTTCCTCTCCCACCTCTTCCCAAACCATGTTTGCACACAAACTAAGTATGGGAAACATCAGCTTCCAGAAGTGAATGATTCAGAAGGGTCAAGCAACTAGTGACAGGACTAAAATGGAAATTGTTGTGCAACCTTAATTTAAGCATAAAATGACTAGTACCCCACTATAATTAATTACATCCATTCTGGAATATTATTATCTAATAATGAATGTTGCTACAGTAGGTCTTGGGAAAGGTATGAGTATCCATCACGTAATCTTAATCAAGTTTGATTGCTAATACATGGGCCCTACCATATAACTTTATGAGGGAGAATCGGACCTTGATCTCGTTTTCTTCCTGCCTTTCCACAATGTTTGACATGTTGTATCTCATTCGATAACACATGGGACCATAATGTTCTTATCTGTAAACTTCAGTTTTAGGATGGCAACTGAGTAAACGAAATAATTACAGACCAGATTGTGTCTGGCTCTCACCCAAGGCTCTCAGATGGGTGAGGTTGGTTAATAAACAAGCCACACCCTGCAGACTCTAGCTGACAGATAAATAGTTTCATGGTTCAGCATATCAAATGTGATGAACTGAGAATCAGCAATAGGGTGAAGGCTAAGCTATACAAGCCATGTCAAATTTACAGCCGCAGAGGTGCATTCTGCAGGTTGTGAGAGAGCACTTCACACATTTCTAAGTAATGGTACAGGAACTATGCCAGGGATATCCAGGAATAATTGTGACTCAAATCGTCCTTCTGAGGCACAGTTCCTTCTTTGCTTCTTCCTTGCTCTGCGGGTAGACACGGAGAGATTAGTAATCGACTACAGGCCTATCACAGTAATGTTACAATCAACTGCATTGCCTTGGGGATGTGGGGGTGGAGCCCAGGAGCCTCCCACTTGCTCCAGATGGGAGATCCGCAGAGTGTAAAACACAGAGCTGAATACTACAGAAGTGAAAAAGCAGTCCTCCCTAGAGCATCACTGACAGGCTCTCAGGAATAGCACCTACCTCTACAGAAGGGATGTTCGGAGATATAGATTAGATCATGGGTTCCCAAACTGGGGGGCATGCCCCCCTGGGGGCATGAAGAAATTCCAGGGGGGGCGTGCGAGTCAATCCAGTTCCCTCCCCCCCCCAGTCAATTCTCCCCTCCCTCAAGTTGTTCTGCTATTTTTGGTTTTTGGCCCTGGTCAGTTCCTTTTGTTGAACAAAAAAATAGTTTTGCTGCTATTGGGGGGAGGGGGGCGGCGGTGGCATGAGAGTTTCTCAAAAATCAAAAAGGGGACCTGATGCCAGAAAGTTTGGGAACCACTGGCTTAGATACTTATACTCATTGCTGGAATGACTGAGCACCCCAGTCTCTAATATAGTCATCCTCTGAGGTAGAGGAATACTATTATCCAAATGCTATACATGGGTAACTTAAGCACGGCGAGGCAAAATGTTTTGCTCAAGGTCTGTAGCACAACTAGGAATTAAACCCAGGACTCCTGAATTGCAAGGCTAATTTCCTAACTGCTGGACCAGAGAATCCTAGAATCATAGGGTTGGAAGAGACCTCAAGAGGTCATCAAGACCACCCCCTGCTCTCCTGCATCCTCCTTCCAGCATTAGAGCTCACTACTAGTGCAACATATTTCTCCAGATCAATTCACATGATTGTCCAAAGTCTCAAAATGTTACATTTACTTAAATTTCAACAGTACTAAATTATTCTGCAGACCATTGAAATCCCATTGCTAGCTAGAGATTTTGTGATTTCTTAATGACAGATATATGAAATTCCACCCAGAAGTTAGAATCTTGCATTTTGCAAATTTTGGTTTATGGTCAGAAGTAATAGAAAGATAAATTAACACATTTGGCAACATTCACAATCACTCTAATATCTTGGCTTTAGTAAGGCTTTTGGCATTGTCTCACAAGACCTGCAAACAAACTGGGAAAATATAGTCCAGATGGAGCTACCATAAGTTGGGTGCAAAACTGGTTGGAAAACTATTCACAGAGACAAAAGACAGAACTATGCAGCACTTTCAAGACTAACAATTTGTGGAAGAAAATTGGCACGACCATATATACCAAAATGATACATTACAAAGATAGCTTCCCCAATTATCACCCTAATGTCATTACCTCACAGACACTAACCTTCCCCCCCAATCGCCCCTCCATTCTAAAATCTGAT
This sequence comes from Pelodiscus sinensis, assembly GCF_052426305.1. NCBI lineage: Eukaryota > Metazoa > Chordata > Testudines > Trionychidae > Pelodiscus > Pelodiscus sinensis. The sequence goes on from NC_143052.1 coordinate 317,731,756, forward strand.
TTGGCAATTTTATATGTGTTCACTTTTTTTTTTATTGTATCACTTTGGTATATATGGTTGTGCCAATTTTCTTCCACAAATTGATCTGAGGAAGTGGGTCTGGCACACAAAAGCTCATCACCTAATAAACTATCTTGTTAGTCTTTAAAGTGCTGCATACTCTTGTCTTTTGTTTCCACTAGACCAGACTAACACGGCTGCATCTTTATCACTATCCACAGAGAGTAGTTCTCAGTGATTCACAGTGGAGCTGGGAGGACATATCAAATGGGGTCTTTCAAGGATCAGTTGGGGGTCCAGTTCTGACAGACTCTGAATGACAGAACCTTTGGCTGCCCACCTGGAGTATGCCTACACTGCTCGGCTATTTTGGGATACCAGAGGTCTTAACAAGCCTCCCTTTTTTTCAAAATATCTCTGTAACTGTGGGTTAAGGGATTTCTTGATATAGTGTGTGATTTTGAAATTTGGCACTATGTAGATGTGCCAAATTTCAAAATAAGTTATTTTAAAATAGAATCCAAATAACATACGCAATTTGCATAACTCAGATTGTGTATCTTATTTCGAGTGTAGGGTGCTGTGTAGACACACACCTGGAGAGACAGATCCATCCTATCATTATGAAGCTAAATGCCAAAGACACTGCAGATGGCTGAAGCGTCCATAATGACAAGATCAATTTTAGGGTATGTCTACACAGTAACATTATTTCAAAACAACTTAGTCGGCGTCTACACAGCAGGCAGTTATTTCAAAATCATGTTGAAATACTGTCAAGCTGGAGGACTTCTTACTCCAACTCCTGTAACCCTTATTATGTGAGGAGTAAGGGAAGTCAGAGGAAGAGTACTCTATTTCAAAATTATTGCTGTGTAGACATTCTCAATTTCGAAATAAGCTATTTAGAAATAAGCTACGCAATTGACGTACCTCAATTTACATAGCTTATTTCAAATTAAGCCCTGCTGTGTAGATGCACCCTTAATATTTATTGGTGTGACAGGGGACCCCATCAGCTCTCATGGCTCTCTCTATACACTGTCCCCCCTGTAACAATATCTTCCTGGTGAGAAGACGGCCTTTTTTCCTTCTTCTGTATCTTCTTTGGAGAGGGAGTGCCCTTCCTTTCAGAGTCTTTAGCATTGCTGCCCACAGTCTCAAGAACTGGAGATAATCAGCTCTCGCTACCACAATGCAGCATGGAGAGAAATGGATCACTGCACCACCACCACCAATCATTGTTGCTAGCCATCTGAGAGAGAACACGCACTAAATGCAGCCAGTCCATCTGAGGAAATGAATTAAAAAGAAATAACAAGTAACTAACTATGAATAACAAATGATAAATAAAAAGGCCAGGCTTGCACACACGTATAAATATGCATATTTGTAGGAAGAACAGACATTCCTATGAACAAAAGTTGCACATGTGAATTTTCCTGAATATCAATTACTTGGGTATATGAAAATGGTTCAGCTATTGCACTGTTCAGAAACAAAGTATTCAACCATCTGTGGAACAGGCATGCTGTGCCTTCTGATTCCCCGGCTATGAACCGTAAATGGGCTGTTTCATATCTTAGATGTCTGTTGTATTGGTGTAGCCCCAAAAGATAATATATTTTTATTGGACCAACTTCTGTTGGTGATAGAGACAAGCTTTCAACAGAGCTCTGTGTAGCTCAAAAGTTTCACTGACAAAAGTTGGTCCTGTAGAAGATACTATATTGCCCACCTTGTCTATCTAATGTCTTAGGGTACATCTACACAGCAGGGCTAAAGTCATATTAAGCTATGCAATTTCAGCTACGTCAATTGAGTAGCTTAAGCCGAAATAGAATAATTTGGCTTTTGGCGCTGTCTCCGCAGCAGGAAATCGAAGGAAGAACATTATTTCAAATAATGGCTCACTATTATTTCGAAATAATGGCTTACAGTGTAGACATGCTCTTTGTTATAACATCAGTTATTCCAAAATAATGCTCCTGTGTAAAATTCATGACTTTTAGCTGCTATTATTGCACACACTTTAAAGTACCCAAAGAATATTTGTTAAGGTGATTGTTGTGGCTGTAGAAAGCTGACACACTTTCTGTTTGTATCTTTGGTAGTACTATGATTGTCCCAAAATTCAGCCTCAAATTAGTATCAGGCTGAATTCCCATTAAAATTCTAATACTTGGCTTTAGCTTAATACGTTTTTCAGTACCTGTTTAAAACAATAGCATAGTTCAGTGCCTGTGATAACTGCACTCCAGGTCTTTTCCTAATGGCAAGTCAGACAGGTTTGGGTGAGGAAAGAAGACTTTGTTCCCTTTTGGACCCTCTTCACACCATCAACTATTTCCTCTCGTCCTCTCCTTACGGTTTATTAATGGCATTCCTCTGTCGTGCTGTTCCCCATCTCTTTCAGACACTTCTTCCTCCCTTCTCATGGTTATTGCTTTCCCACTCACTGCCCTAATATGAGATTATTCTCTACATGGGAGCCAGTCAAACTGAAAGAAAGCTACAAGGGAAGGGACAATTTGAAATGGGAATGTGGCCTATGATAAGCCAATGGTGGAAATCAAGATCTGGATTCTGTTTCTGCCAATTGCCATAAATTTCTTGCATCACCTTGGGCCACTCAATCTTCTATGCTTTGTTTCTCACGTATAAAAAGGGATGAACAATACTTCCTTTCTCTTGTAAACATTTGTCGGCAGGAACTGTCTCTTACTATGGATTTGTATAATCTCAATGATAGCTGGAACCTCTTTTGGCATTGGTCTTGCTTTGAGCAAGGGAATTTGAGAAAGATGTTTTTCAACCTTTTTTTATAAAGTACCCCTTCTTCAAAAAACCAAAAAAATCATAAGTAGCCCCAGTACCTACAGTTTTCAGACACAACATTTTTTTTTCTACCATTGCAACACATTTGTTTAAACAACTTAATTGTAGCCAGGCGGGTGATGAAATTGGTGGGTGTAAAAAGTACAAAAATAACAAAGCTCTGTAAAACTTTAAACAAAAATTCAGTTTTCTCCAAATTTCAGTTGTGTTGACGTACCCTCCAGACTTGTCTCAAGTACCCCTAAAGGTACTCATACCACTGGTTGAGAAACACTAGACTAGATGACCTTCTGAGGTCTCTTCCAAGCCCAGTCTTCTATAAGTCTATGATTTTTGATACTATTTTAATAGTAGATAGAGCTATTACCGTATTTTCCGGCGTATAAGGTGACTGGGCGTATAAGACGACCCCCTAATTTTTTAGTTAAAAGATAGGGTTTCGTCATACCCCAGCGCCCCTCCGCCTCCTTTGCTCCCGGTGTCCCTGGTCTGCTGGAGACGGTCCCCAGCAGACCAGAGGCACCGGGAGCAAAGCCGCAGCAGCGGCGGGGTCCCGCGCCTCTGAGGCTTTGCCAGAGCAAAGCCTCAGAAGCACGGCACCCTGCCGCCGCTTCGGCTTTGCTCCCGGTGCCTCTGGTCTGCTGGGGACCGTCTCCAGCAGACCAGGGACACCGGGAGCAATGCCTCTGAGGATGCCCTGCCGCCAGCTTCCCTCAAGGCTTTGCAAAGCCGCATACCCGGCGTATAAGACGACCCCCGATTTTGGGGGGGATGTTTTTTAACATCAAAAGTCGTCTTATACACCGGAAAATACGGTAATAAGTTTTACGTTATTCAAATTCCACCTGGCATATATTCCAGTTTCCACTGCACATGGAAAATAGAAAAACAATCTATTTCACTGTCAATGGCTGATTTCAATTACTAGGGATAAATTCCCAGCACTGTCTTGTAATCAGTTTCCTCTGCTCAAGTAGCATAAACAATAACAAAAAATAGGCCAGTTCCATGTTTGTATGGAACATGTGGACATGTATAAACAATTTACTTGAGGCACATTTCCCAGCATGGATGTTTAACTAGGAGTATTCCCTGCTCCCCAAATTTGTGATCTTAAGGAGCTTTATCATTTGTTGTGATTATGTAATGACTCTTAAAACCAGAGATTGACCTGAGCAAAACATGACACAACTTTGAGGATTGGGGGAAGGAAATCTAGTCCTAAACTTTAAAGATTGGGTCCTTTTCAAGAGAGCTCCCTCCTACACCCCTTCTACTACACAAATACCCTTTCCTGGACCCTGCATCCCAAACCCCAGCCCAGGTCACAATCTCTTTCCTCACCCAAACTCCCTCCCAGACCTCACACCCTCTCCTGCCCCTCATCTCCCACCCCGAGCTCCTTTCTTACCCAAACTCCATCCCAGACCCCACACCTCTTCATTAATACTATGGAAGAGTGAGGCCTGAACCACTTACCAAATTCTGTGCACCTCCCATCAAAAATTATTGCCCACTCCTGATCTAGCCTATAGTGATCAGTGCTGATACATCTCTATATCTCTGTGAGTAAACAGTTTGTAGATAAGATGGCTCTCAATAGTGCTCAAGTCTCAATGACTGTTAACTGGCTAAACATAATGTTTAACAAGTTAACTGATTAAACAGGACTTTACATCCTTACATCCCATTGTCTTCACACAACCAAACTCTTACTTTGATTGAAGTTTTGGTAAGAGGAAGCTGCATGTCAAATTTGGTGATACTTAGCTGTTATCATCTAGGAAGAGTTTGAACAAACAGACTTACTGATGGATGGACAGATAGACAGGCACACATTTCTAAAATAAATTGCAAAACTAAAAAGTAAACTATTCTAGAGCATCAAACTGAAGAAGCAATGTGAGCAAATGTCCCAGCTGGGAAACAAAATTAATTAAAATTGTTCATTGATGAATAACAGCGAAATGAAAACAATTACAGTACTCAATTTCAGGGTTTATAAGCATTGATATGACTTGAAGAGAGGAAATTGACTTAATGAGGCAGTGCTGGAAATTCCATTTGAGAGGACTGAAGTCAGCAAAAGCACACATAAAAGCAAAGTTTGTTTAAATGTTTTGGCTATTTATCACAGGTTGACTATATTTATCTAAAAATATGCAAATGTTAAAGATCTGCATTCATGAAACATGAACTTGGACCAATATTGCTAACTCAATGGACTGATTTTCAAAGATGCTTAATTGTAACAAGAGTCTTCTCTGTTTGGTTATTTGTGAATAGTTAATCAAATTGTTCAAGTCTTTACATAAGTATTAGGGTGTAGCACCTCTGAAAATCAGGCCAGAGTTTAGAAACCTGCCTAATATTAGGACTCCGGTTGGAACATTTCCAGGCTGAGTTTGATTACATAGTAATTTCACAGTCACTGTCATTTCTGTACATGACTAACATATATTCCTGATATGGGCCTGATCCTCTACCTGCTGAAAGTAAAGGAAAAACTCCCTTTGAGGACAATGCTATAGGATGAGGCCAATAGTAAGGCATAAATCTAAGTGCTTCTGTTATTTTCCTGTTTTAGAATTGACAGGAACTTGATTTAATCTGATTACTTGAAACACTAACAGCTGTTAAGAAATATCCTGTGCATATCATTCTATAATGTAAAAACTAATACATTTACAAATTAAAAGATGGTTAAAAAATAGGGTTGCCAATATTGGTTGGATATATTCCTGGAAGTTTCATCACATGATCTTTAATTACAGATTACTCATTAGTACCCGGAGACTGCAGGACAATCCCAGAGAGTTGGCAATCCTATTAAAATATTACAGATATAGTCATTTGAATTCTTTTTTAATTATAAAAATTACAGAAAGTGTCAACAAATCAAGGACCAAATCTTGTGTATGTTACACTCATGGCTTAATGGTGTATGGTATGCATAACCCTAGACAGAATCTGACACTTAATATTAAATGAAACAATCTTTTTATATCAACAGTGGTTTCAAGTGGTTTCTGGGAATCTGACCTAAATTAAAAAAGAGTCCCGTGGCACCTTAAAGACTAACACATTTATCAGGGCATAAGCTTTCTTGGGCTGCAGCTCACTTATGCCCTAATAAATTTGTTAGTCTTTAAGGTTCATGGGACTTCTCATTGGTTTTGCTGAAACACACGAACATGGTCAGCTCTCTTAAACTTGACCTAAATTAGTGGCAGAGTGGTTACTGAATGAGACTCTGTGACAAACTGTAGCCTCCAGCTAATTATGAGAGTACAAGCAAGGCTCATCAGGATATTGCAACACTGTAAGTTTGTAACAGTCTCATCCTTCTTTCTCCTATCTGCAAGAGCCCATTTTGATGACTTCACACATTAGAGACCAATGTGTTTGCTTTCAGAGATATGTAGTCTAATTTGTGATAGCAGACAATGAATCTGGGGCAATGAGATTAGTCATGGAGATTTGTATCCTGAAGCAGCAAACTTTCACTGAGTTCACAATGACTGAGACCCGTTACCCCAGAAATAAAGTATTTTATTTTATGAATCAAGCTTTATTGTTCTCAGTATTTACATACTTTGTGTTTGTGCCCGCTCCTCATTTTAATACAAGCATACAGAAAAAAACCTTTTTGTACTCTATATTGCATATGTAATTTTAGACAATAATAATGATTTGCTAAGCTCTGTCTTTAGTAACCTTTCTTAAGGCTTAAAAATAAGCCATTTTTTACATTTGCCTCTTGAATTGTGACAGATAAGATGTGTTTTTTCTCATTTGTTTTCCTTTATTCCATTTGGTTATAAATCAAAGCAAAAGAGAAAATAGCAAAATAATTACCATGAAATATAAGTATAGACTCTTTGGAGGAAAAGACTTTTTGTATATGTAATGTATGTATCTTACAGAACTGTCTGTGGGTGTGTCTAGACTACAGGGTTGTTTTAGAAAAAAGTGGCCTTTTTTTGAAAAAACTTCCCCTGCATCTAGACTGCTGCTACATTCTTTTGGAAGTAAATCAAAAGAAAGCGGCAGTTTTTTCAACTGTGAAAAACCTCATTTTACGAGGCAGAAAGCCTTTTTTCGAAAGCGTTTTTTTGAAAAAAGGCTCTATATAATGCAAACTGTTCTTTATCAAAAGAGAGAATCCAGACTGCCTAGGTGCTCTCTTTTGAAAAAGCTGCTTGCTTTTTTGAAAGTACTGGTTGTAGTCTAGACACTCTTTTTTGAAAGAGGCTTATAATATGATAATGGCAATTGCCTATCTCCTAGAACCAGAAGGGACCTTGAAAGGTCATTGAGTCCAGTCTCCTGCCTTGTCAGCAGGACCAAGTACCATCCCTGACAAATTTTTGCCCCAAATGGCCTGCACAAGGATTGAACTCACAATCCTGGGTTTAGCACGCCAACGCTCAAACCACTGAGCTATGTGTCCCCCTAGCTTGCAGTCTAGGTGTAGCCTGTGTGTCTAGGGAATTCACTGTGCCATTATAAGTTATTGGGCTCAATACAGTGGTAAATGGGTGACATTTTGTGACCTATGTGACAGACCTTCAAACAAAACTGGGGAAAAGGATGAATTACTCCTTAAACACCTATCTGTAGTGTATATAAGAAACATTGTGTTGCGATGGCGGACTTTCACCAAAGAGATATTTGCTGGAGGTGTCATGTAAATCATTATTAGAGTTTCTAAATTTTAGAGATGATAGTTGTCTAACTCAAAAGATATTAAACCCAACTCTCTTTTGGACCTCATTATGATTTATAAAGATGGATTAATCACTGGACTAGAAATTGGTGGTTGCCTAAGAAACAATGATCGTGATCCATTTACATTCAATATGGACAAAGTACTGTCCCAACTAGTAATAAATATACTTGGTGCTTCAAAAGGACTAATTTCTAAAAACTGAGGAAAATTGTTGGAAAAATTGACTAGAAAAATATTTAGATTGAAAAAATGTGAATGAAAATTAGAGGTTGTTTAAGAAGAGTTTATTAGATACCCAGAAAACCACAATTCCATACATGGAAAAAGGACAAATAGATTGCAATTGATATAAATTAGATGTTATTAAGTGAAGAAAATTGATAAAAGAAGCTAAAGACATCAGGGAAAGACCTATGGCTGAAGGACTTAAGTTAGTAGGAAGGATTTTTTTAAAAGTATATTATACAAATAGTATCCCTCGCAGTGATATACTCCCATTACTTGATTTACATAGGGAAATTGTTAATTGCTAATGATAATGCAGAAAAGGAAGAAGTATTTAATAAATATTTCTGTTGTATATTTGGAAACTATCAGGATGAAGTGCTTGTATCTTTTGAGGTTAATGAAATACATTCCAGTTCATAAGAAACTAGGGAATGTGATAAACATAATTTGCAAGAGATAAACATTTTAAAATGAGCATGTAATATTTTTGTTTGAAAGGACGGAACCTTGGAATAACAAATATAAGTAGACAGGGAATGTTCAGTTAGACACGATTAAGGATTTGTTTGTTTTTTAAGTTCTGGTTTGTGAACTCTGTGCTGAGTCCATGTGCCTCTTCATACACTGTAACTGAAACTGAATCCCAAGGAAGCAATTCTCTGGACTTTAATCTTTTTTTGGTTACTCTGTAACACCTAGCAACCAAAATATATCTTCTTTGTTTTGATAATAATATTTTTAAAAACGGATCTGATTCCTGTGACCTATCTTGTTTCTTGTTATTTCCATTCCAGTTCATGTGATTAAATGGGTTTTACCCTTGAAAGCTCATGATTCTATGTATTTTTGTTAGTCACTAAGGTGCCACAGGACTACTTGTTTTTAAAGTTACCAACTAAGGGTACATCTACACTGCACACTTATTTCAGAATAAGCTATTTTGGAAGAAATACTCTGAAATAGCTTATTTTGAAATAGCATGTCCACACTACAGGGAAGCTTCAAAATTAGTCCAAGGCAAATTCCCCTAATGTGGATGTGCTACCTCGATTTAGATCCCCAGGAAGCACTAGGGAGTAATTACTTTGAATGGCCCTGGGGAGGAGCTATTTCAAAATAGGAGCAGTGGAGTATCCACACTACAACTACTTCAAAATAGCAATTTTGGAAGAGGCATTATTCCTCATGGAATGAGATTTACAGAAGTTGGACTAAGCCATCCGTTATTTCAAATTTATTTCGAAATAATGGAATCGCTGTGTAGATGCACCTTAACATGGCTACCTCTCTGAGACTTTTGCCTTGAAAAATACACAGACCAGGGCTTGCTTTAAAAAATCCTTATTTTGGGCTAGAGCTAGAAACCACTTGAAAATCATGGGTTCTAAAGAGAGACCAGAATTTAAAACACTTTAAATTAGAATTCTGTCTGCTTCTGGCAAGTCACGATTTTAGGGATTATACACATTTTTATTTTATTTTCCTAACACATCCTCAAAGCAGGACAAGAATTACAAACAATAACGATGGTTATTTGAAAGTAAACCAGCATTTAGAATGAACAATATTTTTTTAAATTTAAATTTCCCTTAAACACAATCCTTAAAGGAAATAATGTTTAGTGAAACTCACAGAAGTCTCATAAAACCTAATGTTTACAAGAAAAAAGTTTTGCAAAATTATACACTCATGTGATATTTTCCTTCCTTGGGACCAACCCAATTTTTAATGACTTCAAAGAGACTATGTTTCGACACATAGTTAGAGAACATATGCAACAAGAAGTGTATTCCCTGCCTTTATGTGGAAGACTAACGCCCCTCTCTACTATTCCTTTCAGTATGAAAAGTTCTTTTTTCATATGAGTTCTCTCATCTTCCAACTCTCTAATTTGTGAGTATTCTTCTTTGCAAGAAGAGCTTAACATAATCCTCTGGTTCATTCATCTGAGCTTCAGAATCACCCAGAGAGGGTCATTGGCAAGCTATATGATATGGTCTTTTCATGATAACTATATATTATTTATATAGTATTCAACTTCTAAAGCATCATAAGCTTAGATTCTTTAAATAGAATAAATACAAATTAATTATTATAAAAAGTAAATGATTAAGACCACAGTTCAAACTGATATAACCCCATAAATAAGTTACACTGAAAGATTCCCTGAAATCTCAGCTCTAACTATCACTTCCTATCAGAGCAGTGGGGAACTAGACACTCAGGAACGCCTGCATGATTCTATCTATGAAGGGTTTCAAAGTTAAGAAAAAGCCCTAAACTCAGTCTAGGCCCACACAGGAACTCCAGAGCACAGTGTGGCAGTGGAAAAAGAGCATCAGACCCTCCGTACGGTACAATGAATGTTTATGTTTCCTAGTGGAGCATTTGAATCTCATTTATCCTAAGCCTTTTAAAAATTCATCACAATCCTGGGATTGGAGGGGGGACAGGGGCTCAGAGCCTGAGTATAGGTGAAAGCAGCAGGTGGAGGAGATTGCCCTGCTCACTAGCAGATCAAGGGGGGCCAGGCATTCTGCCTTCAACCGTAATGCCTAGTCAAAAAGAGATGCTGGCAGCTTTGGTAAGCAACACCAACCAAGCTGTTAGAAGTCTGGTTGTCAGTGCAGTGGCGCTAAAGCAGGCTTCCTACCTGCCCTGGCTCCACTCAACTCCCAGGGAGTGGCTGGCATGTCTCTGTGGCTCCTAGGCATATGTGGGGCCAAGTAGTCTCCATGTGCTGCTCCCAACCCCAGCACCAGTTCTGCAGAGATACTACAACTGAGGAGTCGCAGGGACTTGCAGGCAATTTCCCAGGAGCTGCTTTAGGAAAGTGTCATCCAGACCCCAGGCCCATACTGCATCCCAACCCTTAAAATCTTCCTGCATACCGAGCCCCTCAGCTCCAGGCCAGAGTTTCTCGTGCTCCCCGCACACCTGAGAGCTGGCCCTATCTCAGAGCTGCCATTGATCCTCTGCCTCAGCCCTGAACCCTATTACGCACTCAAACTCCCTCCTAGAGCCTGCAACCCTCTTACACGCTAAACCCTCAGCCCCAGACCAGCTCCCCCCAGTACCCCCCGCATCCCAAATTCCTCATCTCTGGCTCAGAGTCTGTACCTCCAGTTGGAGCTCCCATACCCTCTGTACCCTGGACCCCTCCCACAACCCTGAGCCCCATCTTATACCCCAAACCCCACATCCCTGACCCCCATCCCAGAGCCCACACTGCCAGCTGGAGTCCTCACCACAGTTCCCATCCCTACTCCAACCCTGTGAAAATGAGGAAGGGGGAATGGAGACAGACTGAGGGGATGGGGCCTCAAGGAAGAGTCAGGGCAGGGACGGGACAAAGGTGTTCAGTTTTGTGCCATTAGAAATCTGGTAACCGTAAGCAAAACCAAACTGGTGAAGTCCCTCTTCTGTGACTAGAATTGCTGTAGAGGGTGGAGTACAGTGGCCCATGTTCCCCCCTCAGTAGCTTTGAGTCAAAGGCCAGCACAGCAGGACTATGGCTGTAATACTGAGAGCCATCCACACGGTCCTAACACAATAACAATTCCACAGCTCCCTCTTACCAAAAGTCATGAGGAGAAGTACAAGTGGCTGTTGTGAAAGCTACAAATACAGTACAGTGTAAAGAATTCCAACATAAAGACTGGCAAACGTGTTGAGATTAGAATTGCTCAGAGCATCCTGGTTGGAGATGAATGCCAGAGTGTGTTTTTTTCATGTTTACACAGACGCATAAATCTTTACTATATGTCTACACCCTCAGTTGGCTCCCTGAAGAGTGCCCCGAAAGGTTGACAACTAACACCATACCATGTGCCTTTCCTGTGCAATGTAAGTACTAATATAATTGATCCAGACATGGTAGCGGGAGGTTTGTCAGTATGGAATACAAAGGTAAACTGAAAGGGCAAGGCAAAGGGAGAATAGACAGAAAGCATGGCCACTTTTCATGGGAATTGAATGCACAGGGCACAGTTGGCTCTGCCTCAGGATGTTATAAGCACTAGCTATCACTGTGGCTGCATGGCAACAATGTGTTTGGGATATTCACCAAGAGATGTTATCCAAAAAAAAAAAAAATCCCCAGTGTAGTAATTATTACCAGATACCAACTTGTCTTTGTTAGTGCATGTCAGGAGGCATTCCCAGAAAGAAATTGTCAAAGACGAGGCATGTTTCTGCAAAATGACTTCGGTTCAGTGGTCCAGAGCCAGATTACTTGTACCTGGAGCAATTTATTATTTAAGATCATCTACATGATGCATAACTCAGGTGTTTATGGTCTACTTAGCAGAATGATTAAAATAATTAACATCTGCCTGGGGCTTGAGTATTTAGCAAAAATCATTGAGAAGAATGAACTTTTCTTGCAGCAGTCACGTACCCCATTCCACCCATGGCAGAGCTATGCGGGTGGACACTAAGCTAAGACATGGGAAAACAGTTGGCACAAGAATATTCAGGCAATTCCATGGTTATCTCTCACAGATAGTTTAACATTTGTCTCTGCTGAGCTGAGCCATGCTACAAAGCACCTCAGTGGCCTGGGTTCCATTAAAGTTCTTTTGAGCCTCAGTTGTGTTGGTGGGAAGAGGAACTGGGCTTATCAGCCATGCCTGGAGGCATTAAGCTCTTGCAAAGTATACCGCTTCCTGAGCAATACGGGGAGAGATAACTTTGCAAAACCTCTGACGGCAATGTCAGGTCACAGTTAGGTCACGGCAATGATCCTTGGCCAGACATGCCCCTCTGTGGCCAGCAACACAGCCGAAAACACTAACTGCCAACCAATCCTCTGAGTTCCCCTGGACAATAGCCAAGGGAAGCTAATTTCTACACAGAGGGTGTGTCTAGACTACATGGCTCCGTCAACAGAGCCATGTAAACTAGTTTACCCGACATAGTCAATGAAGTGGGGATTTAAATAATCCCTGCTTCATTAAAATAAAAATGGCTGCTGTGCTGCGCCGACAATCAGTTGATCCGGCACAGTGTTGCAGTCTAGACGTGGATCGGTTGACAAGGGAAGCCTTTGTCGACTGCTCCCTTATGCCTCATGAAATGAGGTTTACAGGAGCGGTCGACAAAGGCTTCCCTTGTTGATCGACTGGTGTCTAGACTGCTGGGCTGTGCAGGATCAGCTGATTGTCAGTGCAGTGTGACGGACATTTTTATTTTAATGAAGCGGGGATTATTTAAATCCCCGCTTCATTGACTATGTTGGGTAAACTAGTTTACATGGCTCCATCAATGGAGCTTCTGCTTCAAACTCACCAAGCCCCACGCATAAGCTGCCCTGTGACACTGTCATGTAAATTATGGATCCTTTCACAGACTTAAAACATGCTTGAAGAAATTTGTGAGCCCCCTTCCCTCCGTATTTAAAGCTCTTCCCCCAGCCTTTCCATAGGAGCTATCAGTCTTAAGAAGACTGATCACTACACTAGCCCAATGGGTCAAATTCTAATCCCATTCACACATTTGTGTAAACTCGGAGTTACTCCAGATGTAGTCTGGTGCAATGGAAAGCAGAGGTTGACCTATTTTATCGAGGGACAATGGCAATGGCTACTCAAGGAAAAGTCAGGCGCTTTGAAATAAATGGAATCCAGTACAGATTTCTTTTTCATAGACATGCCGTTCTTTACTTCCCTCTTTACTCTCAAAACATAGCACGTACTTGCCTCTTCTCTGATTTTTCCCACAATCTTGTAGTGTTTGTGCAAGAATATTCTCAGGCCACAGAGCCTTCCTGTATTTTTCTGCCTTGTCAGTGTTTTACATCTTCACATTTCTCTGGTAAATGCGTGTATAAAATATTGGTGAGAATGTGTTACAGTTCCCATTTTCCACACACAACACACATGCCAATTAAGTTTTTATACTCCTAGCTATAGTTATAGAATTATAGAAAATTAGTGTTAGAAGAGACCTCAGGAGGTCATCTAGCCCACCCCCTGCTAAAAGCAGGACCAACCCCACTCTAACTTGAGAATATTGCTCCTTGTTCTGTCATCTGCCTATACTGGGAACATACTAACTCCTTCCTCTTTGGAACCTGCCCTCAGGTAGCTGAAGGCTGCTATCAAATTGCCCCTCATTCTTCCCTTCTGCAGACTAAATAAGCCCATTTCCTCAGCCTCACCTCATAAGTCATGTATCCCAGTCCTCTAATCATTTTCATTGCCCCCAGCTGGACTCTCTCTCTCTCTCCAATTTGTCCATATCCTTTCTGTAGTGGATGGCCCAAACTGGATGCAATATTCCAGATTTATGTGACCTCACCAGTGCTAAATAAAGGCAAATAATCATTTCCCTCCATCTGCTGGCAACACTCCTAACAATGCAGCCCAATATGCAGTTAGTCTTCTTGTCAATAAGGACACATTCAGCTTCTCATCCTCTGTAATCCTTATGTCCTTTTCTTCAGCCACTTAGCTGATCAGTCCGTAGCCAGTAACAGTACATGGGATTCTTCCATCATAAGTGCAGGACTCTACCCTTGTTCTTGTTTAATCTAATCAGATTTCTTTTTGTTTAATCCTCCAATTTGTCTAGGTCGCTATGGACTCTATCCCTACCATCCAGTGTATTTACCTTCCCACCCCATCTTAGAGTCATCTGCAGACTTGCTGACAGTGAAATCCATCCCATCCTCCAGATCATCAATGAAGATGTAGAACAAAACCCACTCTGGGACTGACTCCTGGGGCACTCTAATTGATATCTGCTGCCAACGAGACATCAAGCTGTTAAACACTATCCATTGAGCCTAACAATCTATCCAGTTTTCTATCCACCTTATAGTCTATTCATCTAAGCCCTACGTCTTGAATTTGCTGGCAAGAATATTGTGGGAAACCGTATCAAAAGCTTTGTTAAAGTTAAAGTATGTCATGTTCACTACTTTCCCCATACCCACAGAACCAGTTATTTTATCATAGAAGGCAATTAGGTTGCTTGGACATGACTTGCCCTTGGTGAATCCAAGCTGACTATTCCTGATCTCCTTTCTCTCCTCCAAATGTTTCAAAATTGATTTCTTGAGGACCTGCTCCATGATTTTCCTGGGGACTGAGGTGCTATACCTTAGGCTGTATCAGTTCATGCTTCCAGCTGTGGTGGTCCCCTGTTCAATCTCTCATGTGTCGTTTAAAAGTAGGGTGCTGTCACATATGCATGTAGGCGATGTATCAGTTCAGACCAATATACTGTCAGGATCTACAATGTTCTTTTCTTCTTTGTTTTGTATTATTCACTTTACACCTTCTGGTCAATGATGCTCAGAAAGATCTCTCTCTTGCAGTACACTACTATATTTTGATATTCATATATGGATCTTATCCTTGGGGGTCAGAGTCATCTCTAATCCTGGAAGAATGTGTCCTAGGATTACACCACTATGATTTTTCATATGAAGCAATGACTACTGCCACTTCAGTCCAGGGTAGTTGATTATCTATCCAGTGTCTATGAACAACAATTTCTGACAACCAATAACAATACAAATATCATCTAGCATTTATATTATTTGTTTAGCCTTTTCAGCTGGGGCCTACTGGTATCATCTGTCTAATTATTACTTCTAAATAATCCTCTGACATCAAATGTGGGCACCTGACCAGGGCTGTCAGATCTTTCTCTTCTCCCTGCTGTAAGTGTAGGTGCCCTGACAACCCCTGCTCAATTAAAGCCCATTCAGTCCAGATCATCAACAAGACCCACCCTCCAGAAGACTAAAAGGGTCAGGAGGCAACACTGACCAATGGGGAGCCAACAAAGCCTGTTAAGAAGGTTTGCTTGCTCCTGAGGGCAGTATGGAGTGAGATTGGTTCTTGTTACACCTTTCTCTGCCAGACTGAAAATCTCTCTATTATCAGAGTTTTGTTTTCCATGTAGATATTTACAGAATGTGATCAAGTCACCCCTGGACTTTCTCTTCGTTAAGCTAAGCAGATTGAGCTTGTTAGGTCCTGCACTTGAAGTCTAAGGGCTGTTTTCAAATCCATTAATCATTTTTGTGGCTCTTTACTGAACCCTCCCTAATTTATCAACATCCTTCTCGAACTGTGAACACCATCAATGGACATTGTATTCCACAAGTGATCGTACTAGTGGCAAATAAAGAGGTGATATAACCTCTCTACACTTACTCAAGCTTCCTCAGTTCCTACATCCTAGCACTGAATTAGCTCTTTTGGCTGCAGTATCACACTGGGAACCCATGTTTGACTGATTAGACACAAGGAATCCTAAATCTTTTTCAGAGACACAGCTTCCCAGGATAGAACCCACTATCCTATAAGTATGGCTGATAGCCTTTGTTACTAGATGGCTGACCTTATATTTAGCTGTACTGAAATGCATATTCTTTGCCTGTACTCAGTTTACCAAGATATTATTTACTACAGGTTGGACCTCTCTGGCCCGGAACCCTCAGGACTTGACCAGTACCAAATAAGGGAATTTGCTGGACCATAGGAGGTCCCCTGCTACCAGCTCCCCAGACAACCTTCTCTCCCCACTGCTGTCCGCAGCTGCTCCTCCTTGCTGGACTGCCATGCTGCTGCATCCCCAGCAACCCGGACTACTCCAGCCATAGTCCCGCTATTGGGGCTGCCGTGTCCCTGGCCCCATCCCTGCTACCGGGGCTGTGGTGGCTGCTGCAAATGCAGCCACAAGCATTTTGTATTCCTGTTTGCTTTTTATTATTTCATTGATACTAATGAGTATAAAGTCCATGTAGTGTGACTGTTAACAGTTAAGAAGACGCCTTGATTTTTAGAATTTTCTGACTTTAGATATTTGATTTCTCAATGTTAATGTGCTGGAGTACCAATAGATGGGACTGAAAGTATGGCTAGAAAGCAAGCTCCAAAAATTCCCTTTGAAGTCAGCATCAGGCCTTTAATGTAGATATTGAATAACATTCCCTTGGTTATACAGGTACAATTCCATCCCCATCAATTAAGTATATGCATACAAATCAGAGCAGTATTTGGCCCATTTTATGTACTCTCAAGAAAAATGTCCACATTGCTTTTTCTCTTTAATAAGATTGTCTTTAACATATAAGCAATTTGTAAAGCACCAGAAATTCTTTTGCCTCACCTTTTTTATAAAAAAAATACTGTAAACAATTCAAGTATATTTTCTGTGAGATATCATCTGCTCGTTTTTCTGTCTAGTTGCACAAGACAATCAGAATTGGGAGTTGTGGTTATGATATTGGTAATATAATTGTTATGATCACCATTAACTGCAAGTTCTTTGACCATTTTTAAAGACACATATCTTGGTAATTATCCTCCTCCATTTGAATCACTGTGAGTTGATTTAGGTGAGAGCAAAACATATTCAAGAGCAGAATTTTTAAATAAAAACGAAGTAAGAAATTCTGGAATCAATAGCAATTCTAAACTCAGTAATGCTTCTGAGTTTACTTTGACTCTTGGAGTATATCCCCAGAATAAATGAGCATTCTCTAAAAGAGCTGTGAAACTGCAACATTTGGAAAAGCTTGAAAAAGAGTGAGAAGCAGCATTTTGAATTGGATCAGGGTTTATTTCAGATAAGCCTTAAGGCAGTCAAGGATCACCAGTCTGGACTGTTTACAATGAACAATCAAGTGTGGGGGTGATTGTATACAGTCCAGTCTGGCATAACTTGTTGGCATGTCCTGAAACATCCCTTGATTGCATATGTCATTGAGTACATTTAAACAGCCCTGTGGGAATATAAACATCTATATTGCAAGGCTGACTCACTTTTCAACGGATGCTATTACATTTGTGGTGGAAAACACTGAAGTAAAGTGCCAGATCATCAACTGCTCTAAACCAGTGTGGATTTCTGTGGAGCTATGCTGATTTAAAGCAGCTAGAATCTGGCCCATAGCTGCTAACAGACAGGAAGTGATAGATTCCTGATATGGTTCCCTTTCTTAGAACATTTCTCAAGAGGTATTAGTCAATGACAGACACTTGATACACTGTGCTAAATGTACTGCCTAACTAAAATTCAAACCAAACCTCCATTTTCCAGACCTATGGTTTCCTCTGTATTTTTGTTTTTGACTGAGACAGTGTCAGAGAGAGTCATGGTACTAAATTCAGATGAAAGAGAAAATGAGCACTACTACGTTTAGTTGCACAGTGTCATACTTAATGGGAAAGCTGAGATCCTGCACGTGGCATGTTAAGCATTGGAACAGGCTCCTTCTTGAACAATGTTTTATACAAATAACAGAAGAAGTGCCTAAGTTCTGAGTAAAGGTATACAGAAAATAACTTTGAGAGCACAGATGTAATCAGTACATGAATATCATTTGCCTCTGTTATCATGTAGTCTTGCTATGCAGATGTTGTATCTGTAGGGATGGATAGTATTCTAAGAAATGTGAATAAAAATACATATACGGAATATTTTCCTAATAGCATTAAATGTTCACTCTAGGCTTAATCCTGAACTCCTTTTTCAAAACTCTTACTGTAGTCAATGGCAATTGACCAGAGTTTGTCTTGCAGGTTTGGGCGATTGTTGACTTGTAGCTACAAACAATTTATGACTACCGGAAATTATACCTGCTGTGGGAAGTATTTAGTAGCTATTCTTATTTGCACTATAGTAACCACTCATTCTTGTGTCATTGCTGTATTCAGTGGGACCTCACGATCTCACCTGTTTAAAATGACTACACCCTTCCAAAGATAAGAGCAGCTGCTGGGATCGGATTGCACCATAGTAGCGTTGACATTTCTGTACTTTGTGGGTAAATCTTTCTTCTATTAAGTTAATGCAAAATTCTTATTAACTTCAAAAGCACCAAGATTTCACTTATATTCTCTGTATATGGGGGGCATGGGGAGGAGAGGAAATGTAAGCTAAAAGCTGTTGCTGGGATTGGTTTTCAAAACTGGAGGCAGTAACCATTCTGTTGCAATAATATGTGAGGTACCAGAGACAGACAAAGTCCTTGTTCCTAATATCAAACTCAGTTGATCATCATGGATTCAGCTACTTGGCTCTAACTCTAACAAAACTGGGTTGACATCTTGCTAAAAATACACTATGAACAAAAACAGGAAACAAAGGGTAGGAATAAATGGTACATTTTCAGAATGGAGAGGGGTAACTAGTGGTGTTCTCAAAGGGTCAGTCCTAGGACCAATCCTATTGAACTTATTCATAAATGATCTAGAGAAAGGGGTAAGCAGTGAGGTGGCAAAGTTTGTGGACGATACTAAACTGTTCAAGATGGTCAAGACCAAAGCAGACTGTGAGGCACTCCAAAAAGATCTCACAAAACTGAGTGATTGGGCAACAAAATGGCAAATGAAATGTAATGTGGAGAAGTGTAAAGTAATGCACATCGGGAAAAATAACCCCAACTATACGTACAGTATGATGGGGGCTAATTTGGCTATGACAAATCAGGAAAGAGATCTTGGAGTTATCGTAGACAGTTATCTGAAAACTTCCACACAGTGTGCAGCGGTGGTCAAAAAGGCAAATAGGATGCTAGGAATTATTAAGAAAGGGATAGAAAATAAGACAAAGAATATTTTACTGCCCCTGTATAAAACTATGGTACGCCCACATCTTGAATACTATGTACAGATGTGGTCTCCTCACCTCAAAAAAGATATTTTGGCCTTGAAAAGGGTTCGGAAAAGGGCAACTAAAATGATTAGGGGTTTGATACGGGTTCCATATGAGGAGAGGTTAAAGCGACTGGGACTCTTCAGTTTAGAAAAGAGGAGACTGAGGGGGGATATGATAGAGGTCTATAAAATCATGAGTGGTGTGGAGAGGGCGGATAAAGAAAAGTTATTTGTTAGTTCCCATAATAGAAGAACTAGAGGACACCAAATGAAAGTAATGGGTAGCAGGTTTAAAACTAATAAAAGAAAGTTCTTCACACAGCGCATAGTCAACCTGTGGAACTTCTATAGGACTATAACAGAGTTTAAAAAAAAGCTAGATAAATTCATGGAGGTTAGGTCCATAAAAGGCTATTAGCCAGGGGATAAGGAATGGTGCCCCGGGCCTCTGTCTGTCAGAGGCTGGAGAAGGATGGCAGGAGACAAATTGCTTGATTATTGTCTTTGGTCCACCCCCTCTAGGGCACCTGGCACTGGCCACTGTCGGCAGACAGGATACTGGGTTAGATGGACCTTTGGTCTGACCCAGTATGGCCATTCTTATGTTCTTAAAAAGAACGAAGAGAAAAAGCTGTTGAAAAAATGGGCAGTAGGCAGAAAAAAGAGATACAGAGAGGCTGTGATAAAAGCTGTAGAGTTGGGGAAAGAGAACATTGAATCAAAAGAATGAATACCACTCCTCAAAGGAGCTGATGAAATGAAGCAATGCCAGTTCACACCTGCTGAGGATCCGGCACACTGTAATGAGGCACCAAGCTTGTCAGAGAAATCCTGTAAGTCAGCCTGATTCTCAGGGCCACCGACAATGGGGTCAAAGGGACCAGTTTTATGGGGGCCTGGAGATTCACAGGGGTCCATGCCTCCCGGGCACTGCCACTGCTACTGCAGCAATGGCAGTGATGGTAGACCGAGTCCCTGGCCTTTGAAATTGCTGCTGGAGCATCACTCCATATACTCTGTGCAGCTCTGAGGACAAGTGTGTGTGTGTGTGTGTGTGTGTGTGTGTGTGTGTGTGTGTGTGTGTGTGTGTGTGTGTGTGTGTGTGTGTGCGTGCTCTGCACTCTGGGTGGCACAGATGGCTGCCTGCCTTTGGCCCTGTCCCTTCTGCCCAAAACTCCTGATCTTCTGGGAGCATGGAGCCACCCCCCACCACCTTGCAGGCTGTCAACTCTCCTGCTGATTCTGATCCAACTTCCAGTGCTGTAAACTACAAAACTGGGTTAACTGAGAGAAGAACTGAATCTTATATCTTAAAATCACTCCAAAGGCTTTGTAATCAAAGAGAGAACCCTAGTTATAGCTTGAGTAATTTTACAGACCCTTGAATTTCATGAGGCCCACCTTCAGTTTTCAGTTTACGCTAATGTTTTCATTATTTGAAATTATTTGGGAGGGTCTAGTTCAAGCAGTGTTCCTCACATCAGCCCAGAGGGACCACTCATGGATTATGATTTTAACTTGGTGCGATTAATGTTGGCAGAAGTAGGCCCTGATTGGTTTATCAGAGTGCAATATAGCTGCAAACATGTTCAGAATGTCCCATGGTTACATTATACAAATAAGCCAACAATTCTGAGCCACTTGTAGGTTATAGAGATTCATGCATAAATTCCTGGTAATTATGTGTGCAAATGTAGACACATAATTGTACACCCAATGGGTCTGTGTAGAAAGAAGGATTCAGGCTACATCTACACTGCAGGCTTCTTGCGCAAGAAGCCTTTTGCGCAAGAAGCCTTTTGCGCAAGAAGCCTTTTGCGCAAGAGTTTTTACGCAAAAACTTCTTGCGCAAGAGCATGACCATACCTCAAAACGCATTGCAAAAGCGATATGCTTTTGTGCAAGAAAGCATCCACACTGCATGGATGCTCTTGTACAAGAAAGTTCTGATGGCCATTCATAGAATGGCCATCAGAGAACCTCTGCTTTTTCCCTTGTGCAAGAAACCCCTGCAGAGTGTCCACACTTGCATTTTGTGCAAGAATTCTTGTGCAAAAAGGAGTTATGCCTCATAAAAGGAGGTTTACCTACACCGGAAAAAACCCCGTGTTCTGCCGTTTTACTGCTGATTTACTTACGCAAAAGCACATTTGAGGTGTGGACACCCATCAGGTTTTTGCGCAAAAATGGCCATTTTTGTGCAAAAACCTTGCAGTGTAGACGTAGCCTCAGTGTCTATGCATCTCACTTTTAAAGATCTCATTGCCTTGGAATCTCGCAGTCTGGGATCCGAATCCTGCATTGTGGAAAGATGAAAGGTATCTGATTCAGGACATTTATGCATTTGGAAAATATATTCCTAGATCACTGTACTCAACCCAGAACCAATAAACCCTCTCCTCAAATCAGTTACATTGATAAAATAATCACTTAATTTGCTCCCCAAATGAGTACTATTGTTCCAAAATGGTTATCTCCCAGTTCAATCAGATCATCATTTCTCCAGGTCCACCAGTTCTTCCTAAAGCTTGGGTGAAAATTAGTGGTATGATATTTCAATTTATTCTAGTAATATAAATACCGGGATCATCTATAGTCCAATTTAAGGAAAGATGAGAAATGATATAAATCCAGAGTTGGGTTCATGGATGGAAAAAGCATATGCACTTGTAATAAACATGTCTACTATCGTACTCCAGTTTAAAAACTCAGTATCTCATTGTCCTGTCAGTTTCCTCTGCTCCCGTGTGAGATAAGAAACTTTACAGCTTGATCTACAGAGCTATGGTACAGCCCATTTAATTCACTGTTACCGTACATCAAGCTTATTTATTCCTTTTCAATGGTACAGCCCCAGGGCATCTGAAACATTTCACTCTTGCTAAATGAAATGAATCTTCATGTAACTTAAGGGTAGGTTGTTTTGTGAGTTTGTACCTTCTTGTTGAGGCCTGTCTTAAAAAAAATCTGTGTCAGCCACAGGGTCTAAAGAGCCAGGCCATTTCTGTTGTAAGCACCCTTTACTAACCACCATGTGCTGCATTTTCTCCACTGCCAAATCCTATGGGGACAAAGGCTTTCTGTTCACAATGATCTCACTGACTTGTCCACTCCCATACTTTGAATCTTTAGGTTTGTTTCCTCTGGTTTCTTAGAGGTTACTATATTTCCATTCACTTGTACCACTCACCTCTCAGGTCTCTGTGCTAACTCAGGAATCCCATGCTATTTGGTGTGTGCATTAGTCCTATTGTGCATTGCAAATTGGACTATAGATGATCCCGGTATTTATATCACTAGAATAAATTGAAATATCATGCCACTAATTTTCACCCAAGCTTTAGGTACCTTGCAAGCCAGTAAGAAGCACAGCCCAGGCTCCTGATAGAGTGAATGGGCAGAGTTAGGTGCTCCAGAATGCGGTTTACCAATGCCAGCGAGCCAAGTAGCAGCCATCAGAAGTAGGTAGTGGGACATGCCAAGGAAGGGGAGAACCTCCACCCTCAAACAAACTTAGTCCTTGTCTACACTAACCCCTCATCCCATCAATTTAATCTATATAACTTCAGCTATGCAAATAGCGTAACTAAAAGTGACATTCTATGGTGCCTTCTGTGCAGCAAGGTCAGTGGAGGCTGCTTTCCCATCGACTCCAGCTACTCTTTTCGTCCTGGTGGAGAACCGGAGTCGATGGGAGAGAACTCGGAGATCAATGTCTCATGTCTAAGCAGACCTAAAAAACTGATGGCTGGTTGATCGATCACTGCAGCGTTGATCCATGGTAGCGAAGATAAGTCTTTAAGTGCCTAACTTCAGGTTGAAGGGAGGCATCAGTTTCTGTTTGAGATTCTCAACCTTGATTCCCCTCCTGCAAAGACACACTAAAGAGGTGGCTCTGCCTTCTACTCCAGTGGCTAGAGCACCCCCAAAGTTGTGAGAAGCCCAAGCTTCTCCCTTATGTCTGATCTGGAGCTGGGTGTTGGAACTTGCTTTTCCTACTTTCCAGGTGAGAATCACCATGCTAGAGCATGTTCTTGGGTACAAAATAATATTCACGGGAGCAGGAACTGGAACGTGGATCTCCCAAGTGAGTGAACTAGCCACTCAGCTCCATAGTCATATTTACTCTCTTGTCTGGAGAGAATTGAAGTATTTCATGCAAAGTGAAACAGCTTCAACAGGAGTGACTGAATGAGCTCCATCAGAGAGGACTGGGTACTCAGCTGTGTGGTAGGAGAGCCAAGTTCAAGTCTCTGTTCTGAACCAAACAGGATGGCAACTTGAACATGAGTCTCCCATATTGTGGGTGAATGCTTTGGGCATCACCAGGGACATGAGCACTCACACAGCACCCCACTCAGAAATGTAGGCACCATAGGAACTTTACTGTCAGAAACGTAGGCACCTACCAGGCTAGACAAGAGCTAAGCAGAGGTTTTAAAGACCTACATATTGGACTTAGGCACCTAAATGTCTTTGTGGTCCTAGACCTTTGTAGCTGCAGGACAAAACCAATATTAAGGCAAGAAGAAAGGGAGTAGAAAATGAAGTGGCCAAGGGGGGTTATATGCAAAACTGGGCTGGCAAATGCATCTTACTGGAGTAATGCCAAGAGACCCCATTCAGGATCAGGGTCCTATTCTGTTGGTTTCTGCTCCAAAACACGAAGAATCTAGGATAGAAAAATGTTTACCCTGAGCAGAGCAGTTATTCTTTCCTCTCAGCACCGAGCTGGTTTTATCCCTACACTCCCCTAATAGCTATGCAAGTTTTAGCAAGTGTTGCTTCCTGTTACATAATATCCTCATGTTCTGGTACATCTTTTATTTAACAGGGTGTGTCAGGTCCGTTAAGGTTCTAGTGACTTAACCCTTCCCTCTTGAGTGGCAGGGAATAACTGCCACTTAAGACTATTAACTGTCTTTCTCTCCACCAGAGCTGATATTGTATGGGATGCCTCAAAGGTGGCCATTGAAAGGGAATGTTTTTCCTTTACATCCTGTCTAAAATAGGATTGGCTGATACAGCAAATGGCAAAAGATTCCTGGTAAGAGATCAGAGGTAAGAAGTGGAAGGCTAGAACTATAGCAGCTTCTAAGCAGCCTGAAGTAAATAATTAATGATTCAAACTAAGGAAGTGGACACATGAATCGGATCATTCTAAATGGTACAACACCCACACAGACAAAACAAGAATATTCCCCACATAGAAGTTGAAAGTAATAGTTGTTTATATAGCTCTCCAGTATTAGAAATCATTCAGGAAAAGAAAAGAGGAATTGACTTGACGTTTAAGACTCTAAGACTTAGACTCAGAGTTTCAGGCACTGAGGAACTACAGGGCGGCCCCACTATAAGTCACTCTGGTGTATGTCCATTCCGCTCTAAAGTTGTTGACACTCATAGGAACTGATGCACTATAAGTCCTCTCATTCCCCAGTCTTAAGTTGCACGCACACAGACACACACACACACGCACACAGACACAAATAATTTGCACAAATGGAAGTCAGCTTCAGGGAAAAAAATTCCCTGCTTTAAGTCGTTTCACTATAAGTCCAAGTTTTTTTGAATGTTTCTTGGACTTATAGTGAGGATTTCCTGTATCATGATCATCTAGTCTGACCATCTGCATGTCACCTGCCCAGAACCTCACCCACGCAGTCCTGTAATAGTTGTATAACCTCTGGCTGAGTTACTGAACTTCTCAAATCTTGATTTAAAGACTTCAAGTGTCAGAGACTCCGTCATTTATTCTAGTTAAAATTGACAAGAGACCCAGGCCCCATGATGCAAAGAATGCAAAAAAAACTTTGTATTTCACCAATAGGAGCAAGATCTATAGAAAGGTACAGTGTTCAGGAACTAGCTGACTTGCATTTATTGTAGTCAAACAGCAACTGAAAAAGACAATCTGTGGGCTTGAAATGAGTAATAAAACATTGCTGGAGGGAACTAAAGCAAAGCAGTGTGGGGAATCCACAGGTCATACATCATTAAAAATATTGTTCAGGCATAATCCCATTACTGATTTAGTTATTAATGTCTTCTTAATTCTTGGATGGGATGGACAGAGAGCAACAGACTTTGTGCAGGCTGGTGTTGAGTTATTTCGATAGAACAGCAAGGAATCCTGCATCCTGGTAGGTTCATGCAAGACCAGCCTCGTGTTGAGCAGTGACAGAAGATGGGAAAAGCTTGTCATTTGCAAACTGAACCACAGGTTGAACCTCTCTAGTCCAAAACTCTCTGATCCAAAAACATCCATTATCTGGAATGATTTTAGTTACCTGGATGTCCACTTTTCATGGGTGTGGCCAAGTTTCCTGTGTCCCATAAAGTTTGTTTACAGCCACAAGTCCTAGTTTTCAGTGTTCTGTGCTGTTACTTAGCTCTAATTTACCCTTAAATGGCCTCTAACAGTGCAGTAAGCAGTGGAAGTGTGTAATGCTTCTAGACAATATTGACCTTCCACGGCCTGGAAAATTCTCTAGTTCAGAACTGGATGGGCCCTGAGGGTGCCAGACTAGAGAGGTTCAACCTGTAATAACACCCTTCCTTTATAAGCTGGGAAATGTGATTTTGAACTAGTAACACCATTCTTTTGTTAACCAGGGAATGTGATTTTAGGTAAACGAACAAAACCATGTAGTCAACTCATGGGAAAATCCATCCCTTTGTTTTGTCACAAAAGTTATCATGCCATAGCTTCTCATCTCAGTGCAGTAAAAGCTCAATCAGAATAATTCCCAGTTTGTCGAATCACCATTTTCCCATGAAACCATGCAGACTAGCTCTATTGAAACCTTGAAACTCTCTGGACCAGCTCTATTTCTGGGATATCGATGACATTGTAGGTAAAATATAATTATAGATTAAAACAATTTTGGAGCCTTGATCCTGGACTGTTGAAGCCTATCAGTGTTTTGCCCTTGATTTTAATACACACTGATTATCATTCTCAACATGTAGTGGTATTCAATATTATAAATTAATTCTCATACTACATACGCTTCATTCTTGTATCTTAATTAGACAGGCACACAGTTAGTTGGCACACAGTCATTAGAGACAGAGGAAGAGAGGCGTAATTCTCTACTTATGGTATGTATTCAGAAGGCAGCTTTGGCAAAGGAAGTGATCTAGTGAATGACTTCAGAAATCAGTTCTTAATGACAAACTACCTTCTTGGAACATCAGCAGCAGTTCTCTGATTATATCATCACATCACAGTTCAAGGATAGGGTTGAGTTTTTACTGTGGTTAAAGTGATGGGATTGGGGCGTATTGAGCTGGACCATCCCTATTTAAAAACAATTCTCTGAGAGGAGCCTGATTGCCATTTCCCTTGTGTGCTATTATCCTATGCATTTGCAAAAGAACACATTCACCAAGCCGACATAAAGTTTTGCGGCTGTTTTGTTGAACTACCCAGTACGATACAAATTATGGAGAGTTCAGGGCGCTTAAACATCTGGTTAGGCGCTCCACTTGCCTTTCATACCCTGTTCTTCCTCTCTTCCCTCTGTCACCCTACCTTTTGCCCCTCATGCCTTTTCCTCTTAATGCCCCTCTCTTTTCTATCCTCTCTCTGTCTAGCTAATCAGCTCCCAACAAAACCAGACCCAAGCAGTCTTTTAACTAATCATGACACTACCATGACGTTGCAGGCTCTCACTGTTCAGTCGTTGTGTGTGTAAATCTCATTCTCCAACCCTGTATCTATCTTTTCTAGTTAGACTGCGAGCATATCAGGAAGAGGACCCTCTAATGCAAGGGTGGGGAACCTCAGGCCTGGGGGCTAGATATGGCTCCCAATTTGCCTGGATCCAGCCCCCTCAAAGCTTAGCCCCTCCCCACTATTGGGGAGCCTGCACTGATGGTGCAGGCCTCCTGCCACTCTTCTAAAATCTACTATCCTCACCTCCCCCCCTTCACCCCCCCCCCCCCCCCCCCGTCCCTCGGCTCTGATGTGTGAAAGAAATGTGGGGAATGTCTTTCTCCTTCTTAGTCAGGAATTTTTCTTTTGTGCTTCTCACTTGTGTATGGCCCCCAGCTGATTTTTCTCTGGGTCAGTGGCCCCTGACCCAAAAAAGGTTCCCCACCCCTTGCTCTAATGCTTGGTTTGCACAATGGCAGCCCCAGTCTTGTGTGGTTCTAGATACTGCCACAGTCAACTGAACAAACACATTATAACAACTGTGAATCTCTATGAACATCAAATGCATTTCAACCCTTTATATTTGAATGTCCTTCGACCCCTAAGGGGATAAAAGACCCAGGGCTAGCCCAGGTCAGCTGGCTCAGAATTGTGAGGCTTAGGCTGAAGGGCTACAAATTACTGTGTAGACGTTTGGATTCAGGCTGGAGCCTGAGCTCTGGGACATTCCAACCTCATAGGATCCCAGAGCTTGGGCTTCAGCCTGAGCCCAAATGCCTACACAGCAATTTCTCATCCCCAGAGCTGAGGCACAGCAGCTCATGTCAGCTGTGTGGGCCAACCATAGGCTTTTTATCCCTGTGTAGATATTGTCTAAGGCCTCTTCTCCTTCCCCTCTCCTGCCCCTTATAAGCCTTCATCTCATCCCCTCTACTCATTTGGGGGAGCGGATGGCATAAAGCCAACTCTGTCTATGAACAGTTCACTGTCAGATCCAGACCTTGTTTATACTATCACAGACATAGCCTACAATAAGGGTATGTCTAGACTACATGGCTCCAACAGAGCCATGTAGATTTGTTTTTTTGGCAAAGGCAAATGAAGCCGCGATTTAAATGATCGCGGCTTCATTTAAATTTACATGGCTGCCGCGCTGAGCCGACAAACAGCTGATCAGTTGTTTGTCCGCTCAGCGCGCTAGTCTGGACGCTCCCCTGCCAACATCAAAGCCCTTTGTCGGCAGCCCCAGTAAACCTCATCCCACGAGGAATAACGGGGCTGCCGACAAAGGGCTTTGATGTCGGCAGGGGAGCATCCAGACTAGCGCGCTGAGCGGACAAACAGCTGATCAGCTGTTTGTCGGCTCAGCGCGGCAGCCATGTAAATTTAAATGAAGCCGCGATCATTTAAATCACGGCTTCATTTGCCTTTGCCTACAACCCTCATCTACATGGCTCCATCGATGGAGCCATGTAGTCTAGACACAGCCTAACTGACAAGGAGCTGATCTTTAACTACTGGAGTCCAGGCATACTAAGGATGTGTTAAGAGGTGGGTAATTTGCTAATTCTGTAGGCCCGTGGTCACCAACCAGTAGATCGCGATCTACCGGTAGATCTCAGGGGCTCCAAGAGTAGCTCTTGAGCCCTCCCTGAACTGCGCACCTGCGCAGTGCATTTACATTAGATTTCCTCATGTAATGTAGGCAGGGCTTCAAGGAAGGGGCGGGGCAGTAGATCTTCGCCTGTTCTGAGATTTAAAAAGTGATCTTGGGTGTAAAAAGGTTGGAGACCACTGCTGTAGGCTATAGAATTTGTATCAATTACTACACGATTAGTCGATAAGGGAAGAGGTGCTCAGTCCTGGCTCGTGCCATTTCCAGGAGCTACCCCCGCTGTGGCTCTGCAGTTTAAATGTAGTAAGAGCCGGGCAGGCAGCCTGGCTCTTACTACATTTAAACTGCAGAGCTGCAGTGGGGGTAGGTCCTGGACCCAGCATGAGCCAGGACTGGTCCAGGCTGCCTGCCTGGCTAGAGCAGCCCCTGTCCATGGCAGCCTGTGCTGGCTGCAGACAGAGGCTGTTGCCGGAGCAGCCTCTGTGCAGTGAGGCATGGGCCCACCACAGGCAGAGACTGCTTAATGCCAGCTTCCCCTCGCCTCCCCCATGCTGCTGTCTCTGATAGAGGCAGCAGCACCAGAGTGGGGGAGGAGGAACAGGGGGCACCACAGAGATGGTGCTGGAGGGAACCAGGTTTTAAACCAACTCCACCAAGCGCTGGCTCCTGATTCCCTACCCCTCTTGCTGCCTCTGATACAGTCTAGGCTTATTGGTTAGTCAATTAGTCAACTACTCGCTTACTTCCCTACTGCATACTGGTCCCGGCTATGTGACATGGATATTGTGACGTTAGGGGCTGTTTTACTTGGGAGTCCTGGAAAAAACTCAGAATATCTACATCTTGGGAAATGTTGACATTTTTAAATATTCCAAGAAGAGGAAATTTTAAAAAAGCAATTCACTTCAGAATAACTGACCACAGTGCTTCCAAAATAAATTTTGTTGCCGAGGTCACTAGCAACTACTTCCTGAAACCGACATGATTCTTTTCCATTTCACTACTGTCACGCAGAGTACGTCTACACAGCAAAGTGATTTTGAAATAACTTTAACAGCATCTACACAGCCAAACCGCTATTTTGAAATTAAATCAAAATAGCAGAGGGCTTATTTTGAAATTGGTAAACCTCATTCCATGAGGAATAGCACCAATTTCGAAACTGCTATTTTGAAATAAGAGTTGTGTAGATGTTGTGTAGTGGCCCTGGTGGCCACTCTGGGCACAACCAAGAAAACTCCTCTCCCTCCTCTTCTCCCTGGAGCCCTTAAAGGGATAAACTCTGGCCACAGTGCCTGTGCCAGGTCCAAGCCTGCCAGCCCAGAGCCAGCAGTCACTGCACCTGACCCAGTGGTCCCAGCATGAGCCAGCCAGCCCCCCACTGCTCCCCAGGACTAGTCTGCCAGCTCCCAGGAGCCAGTCAGGAGCCGGAAAAGGTGGGCGCCTGCCTGGTCCAGTGCGGAGATCAGGGACCTAATTCAGGTTTTGGGGGATGCTTCCAATGTCCATGATCTCCACACTAAATGGAGGAACGCAACTGTCTACAGGCAGCTGGCTGCCAGACTGGCCACCAAAGGTCACGTGTGAACCCAGAAGCAGGTTCGCATGAAAATAAAGGAGCTGTGGCAGGAGTATGCCAGGGCCACAGGGGGCAGCTCCCAACCAGGGGCAGACCCAGACCCCTACCCCTATTTTGATGCTATGGAACGCATCCTGGGGGGCAGGATGGTCCGTGCCCCCCAGGTGGTCATCAACCCTGGGGCAGAGCTTGCTGTCTCCTGCTGCTCCAGCCCCTGCTGCCTCCCCAGCGACTGCTCCTCTTCCCACTCTTTCTCCCCATCCTGCTTCTTCCTCTCCACCCTCCCCATATCCCCAGGGATGCCGAGGCCCCCGCACCCACGGTTCTAGGAGACAGTTGGGCCGGCGAGACCTCCAGCCCTGAGCCCTGAGTTTCTCCTCCCCCTTCCTCCTCTTGCTTCCCCCTGCCAGCTCCCAGGTTTCCCCCTCCCCTTCTCACCCTCCCTCCTCCCCTCTCCCACCTTTTTTCCCCAGTCTTATCTCAGTTTCATTTCCCCCCACCTCAGTTTTGTTCAATAAAGAGGCTTTGTTGTAATGAACACGTGTCTTTTATTGTACAGCAGGAAAGGGGGTTAGGGAGGGGTAAGTGGAAGGACATGAGGGAGGAATGAGGCACAAGTTTCCAGTGGGGCACATCAGGGAGACTGTTACTTCCTGCAGAACATGCTGCCAGGCTCTCAGCAACATGTCTAGGAGAAGTACCAGAGTGCCTGGGGCGGCTCCATCTCCATGTTGCAGACTGCTGTGCCCTGAGTAAGGGCAAACAGAGCAGGCAGAGAAAAAAATGCTTTGCTGTCCCTCAGCGAGGTAGGCAAGCAAGCAGGGAAACCTTAGAACCGGCTGTCTGGGGGGCTCCCTTTAAGCACGAGCCTCAGATAGCCTCAGGCAGCAGCCACACAGGGTAACTCCTGACCTGATGCCCTGCCAGAACCGGTTCCAGCCAGCCTTAAATGCAATTCAGCGTCCTATCAGTGTGGACACGCTATTTCAAAATAGTAAAACGCTATTTCAAAATGCATTTTGTGTGTAGACGCGTTGTTTCGAAATAAGCTATTTCGAAATAAATATTTTGAAAGGAGATATTTCGAAATAACGCTGTAGTGTAGACATACCCTCAGTTTTCAGGGGCCAGACAGCCCCCCAGCCTAGGATAGCTGCCCCAAGTCACATACTAGAACATTTGAAGTCCCTGGACCCAAACCAGAACGTGGCCCCTGATTCAATTAACATTCATCAAACCCAACAAGTTTCTGTGAAATATTTCAGTTTAGATAAATTTTCCCACAAAACAGAGACAATTCATGAGCAGCTCTAGTTCTGGAGTCCTGGTGACATGATAGTTGAAATACAATAAGATGTACCTGACTGGACCATGTGACTTATGAGGAGAGACTGAGGGATTTGGGCTTATTTCATCTAAAGAAGAGAAGAGTGGGGGGGATTTGATAGAAGCCTTTCACTACCTGAAGGGAGGTTCCAAAGAGGACAGAGTGAGGCTGTTCTCAGTAGCAAAAACAAGGAGCAATGGTCTCAAGTTACAGTGGGGGAGGTCTAGGTTGGATATTAGGAAAAACTATTTTACTCAGAGGGTGGTGAAGCACCGGAATGGGTTACCTATGGAGGTGGTGGAATCTTCATCCCTAGAGGTTTTTAACTCCCAGCGGGTATGTCTACACTACAAAGTTAATTCGAACTAACGGACGTTAGTTCGAATTAACTTTGATAGGCGCTACACTAGTGCTCCGCTAGTTCGAACTTAATTCGAACTAGCGGAGCGCTTAGTTCGAACTAGGTAAACCTCATTCCACGAGGACTAAGCCTAGTTCGAACTAACTAGTTCGAATTAAGGGCTGTGTAGCCCCTTAATTTGAACTAATGGGAGGCTAGCCCTCCCCAGCTTTCCCTGGTGGCCACTCTGGGCACCACCAGGGAAACTCATATGCCCCCATCCCGGCCCCAGACCCCTTAAAGGGGC
The DNA here is from genome assembly GCF_052426305.1 of Pelodiscus sinensis. NCBI lineage: Eukaryota > Metazoa > Chordata > Testudines > Trionychidae > Pelodiscus > Pelodiscus sinensis. The sequence continues at coordinate 317,764,000 of NC_143052.1, forward strand.
ACGGGCTGGCTACGGTGCCCATGCCATGTGCAAGCCTGCCAGCACCCAGCCAGCAGACCCTGCACCTGGCATGGCTCGAGCCACCCACCCGATGGCCCCCAGCCCTCCGCCTCTTCCCGGGACCAGGCTGGTGGCTCTTGGGAGCCTGCCCAGGACCGCAAGAGGTGGGTACCCGCCTGGTCTAGTGCAGACATCGTGGACCTCGTCCACGACCTCCGCACTAGACACAGGAAAATGGCCGTCTAGGGCAGGAGAGCTGCCAGCCTGGCCACCCAGGAGCAGGTGTGCATGAAAATCAAGGTGGTCCACTGAGACCCCCCGACCCTGAGCCCTGAGCTTAGAGTGGCCGTACTGGGTCAGACCAAAGGTCCATCTACTCCAGTAGCCTGTCTGCCGACAGCAGCCAACCTTAGGTACCCTGGAGGGGATGGACCAAAGACAGTGACCAAGACATTTGTCTCGTGCCATCCCTCTCCAGCCTTCCACAAACTTTGGGCAGGGACACCATTCCTACCCCCTGGCTAATACCACTCTATGGAGCCAACCTCCATGACTTGATCTAACTTCTCTTTAAACTCTGTTAGGGTATGTCTACACTACCCCGCTAGTTCGAACTAGCGGGGTAATGTAGGCATACCGCAATTGCAAATGAAGCCCGGGATTTGAATTTCCCGGGCTTCATTTGCATAAGCGGGGCGCCGCCATTTTTAAATCCCCGCTGGTTCGAACCCTGTGCCACGCGGCTACACGCGGCACGAACTAGGTCAGACCACAAGGAGTAATGGTAGTTGGAACTAGGAAGCCTAGTTCGAACTACCTAGTTTGTGCCGTGTGTAGCCGCGCGGCACGGGGTTTGAACCAGCGGGGATTTAAAAATGGCGGGGCCCTGCTTATGCAAATGAAGCCCGGGAAATTCAAATCCCAGGCTTCATTTGCAATTGCGGTATGCCTACATTACCCTCATATTTCGAAATAGAAGGGTAGTGTAGACATACCCTTATAGTTCTAGCCTTCACAGCCTCCTGAAGCAAGGAGTTCCATAGGTTGATTATTTGCTTTGTGAAGAAGAACTTTCTGTTACTAGTTTGAAGCCTGCTACCCATTCCTTTCCTTTGGTGTCCTCTAGTCCTTCTATTATGGGAACTAATGGAGAACTTTTCTTTATGCACCCTCTCCACACCACTCATACTTTTAAAGACCTCGATCATATTCCCCCCTCCATCTCCTCTTCTCTAAGCTGAAATGTCCCAGTCTCTTTAGCCACTCTTCATATGGGACCTGTTCCAAACCCCTCATCATTTTAGTTGCCCTCCCCTCTCCCAGCCTCTCTCTTCCCCTCTCCCACCTCCTTTTCCCAGTCTCCCCCAGTTTTGTTCAATAAAGAGAGATTCTATTTTTGAACACACGTGTCCTTTATTTTGTACATCAGGAAGGGGGGCTAGGGAAGGGTAAGTGGAAGGAGTTGAGGGAGGAATGGGGTACGAGCCCCCGATGGGGAGGACTGGGGTGGCTCTGCGGGCTGCTCGTGGTGGAAGTTCTTCTGCAGCCCCCCAGTTGTCCCCTCCTCCCGGATGGCAGCCTGCGGCAAGTGCAGCCGGTCTGATGGCCGAGTGCTGTGGTGTTCCGAGTGTGGGCACTCAGGGCACTCCAAGCCAGGACTGCTTTGCAAGCGGGGCACCCCTGAGAACTGTCTGTCCGGGGTGGGGGTCGGGTCCCTTTAAGCACAGCCCTCGGCTAGCCTGAGACAGCAGCTCCATGCTCTAAGTCCTACTCTGATGCCCTGCCGGCACAGCTTCCGGCCATCCTTAACCTCTGTTCAGGGTCCACTCAATGTGGACATGCTAGTTCGAATTAACAAAACGCTAATTCAAACTAGTTTTTAGGTCTAGATGCGCTAATTCGAATTAACTAATTCGAACTAAGTTAGTTCTAATTAGCGCTGTAGTGTAGACGTACCCAGCTTGACAAAGCCATGGCAGGGATGATTTAGTTGGGGCTGGTCCTGCTTTTAGCAAAGAGTTAGACTCGATGACTTCTCGAGATCTCTTCCAACCCTATGATTATAGTCTGAAAAAATTGATCCTGGACCACTGATACTAACAGAGGTTTTGCTACTCATTGTAACTGGCTCAGGAGCAAGCCCTTTGTCTCAACAAAAGGTATTACTAAATATGGTAAATGAATTCTCACACCACATATGCTTTGTGCATATTCCCTGATTAAACAGATACACAGTTTGTTCACACACAGTCATCAGAGACAGAGGAAGTTAGCCTAGTTCTGTGGTTACAGTACACACACAAGGGGATGTTTTGCCAAGGGAAGTGATCTAGCAAATGATTTCAGAAATTCGTTCTTAATGACAAATTACCCTGCTTAGAAATATGAAAAACTGCTTTGATTATATCACCTCATAGTCCAAACATTGTGTTGCATTTCTATATGTCTATACTATTTCTGCAGCTGGTGTTAAGTCATTTAGAACCATTGAACTGGACTGAAATTTGGTGCATGGTGGCCTAGCCCATGAGCTGATGCATGGTTTAATCTCTCTTTGAAGCTGAGGATGATTTGTTCTTCATAGAATCCAGGCCCAGCTCCTCAAAGGTATTTAGACCCCTCCCCCAACTTCCATTCGAATCAATGATAGTTAGGAACCTACATATCTTTGTGGTTCTGGCTTCTGATCCTTATTTTCCCATGGGTAGAGCGTATTTTTTTCAAAAATTAGTTCAGCCCTTCTCACCAATGGAATTTTGCTTCTATAAAGGTGCAAATGTTCTACCATCTGAGGAGCTCAGCATTGACAAAGCCTATAAGAGAAGTGAACATTTCCCTTGAGGTCACAACTTATTTCTGTGCCACGCCCCAAACCTGCAACCCGGACACACTCTAAATTTGCACCGCAATATGATCTGGAGCTTATTTCGAAAGGGCTCCGCTGCTTGCCTTGTGTCCTTGTAAGCAGGATTGTCTCTCTTTTTACTCTCTCAGCCTACCATGGGATTTATGTTATTTTATTGATTACCTTTTTTGAAAAAAAAAAAAGCTAAACTCCAATATGCATGTGAGTTTGACCTTTTATAATATGTGCAGCTACACTCATTACTGAGAGCAAACTGGGAATGCCACCTGCTTTTGCACATATCTACAAGATAGATATATGACATATGAAATAACAAAGTTTGATATAAAGAAAATCATACTACTCTCTAGGCTGCAACATAATTTTTCAAGCAAGCAGAACAATATTTCATGGAGAGGATAAAACAGGGGAATTGTTCCATTAAGTCAGTTGGCTTCAATTATTGATGGTTTACAGAATCATAGCATCATAGAATACTAGGACTGGAAGGGACCTCGAGAGGTAATCGAGTCCAGTCCTCTACCCTCATAGCAGGACCAAATAATGTCTAGACCATCCCTGATAGACATTTATCTAACCTATTCTGAAATATCTCCAGAGATGGGGATTCCACAACCTCCCTGGGCAATTTATTCCAGTGTTTGACTACCCTGACAGTTAGGAACTTTTTTCTAATGTCCAACCTAAACCTCCCTTGCTGTAGTTTAAGCCCATTGCTTCTTGTTCTACCCTCAGAGGCCAAGATGAACAAGTTTTCTCCCTCCTCCTTATGACACCCTTTTAGATACTGAAAACTGCTATCATGTCCCTCCTCAATCTTCTCTTTTCTGAACTAAACAAATCCAATTATTGCAGCCTTCCTTCATAGGTCATGTTCTCTAGACCTTTACTCATTCTTGTTGCTCTTTTCTGGACCCTCTCCAATATCTCCATATCTTTCTTGAAATGCAGTGCCCAGAACTGGACACAATACTCCAACCGAGGCCTAACTAGCGCAGAGTAGAGCGGAAGAATGACTTCTCGTGTCTTGCTCACGATACACCTGTTAATGCATAACATGAAGCAGTTATTTCAATGGGAGCTATTTGGGTTGAAAGTATGCAACAAATGGAGGCCCTGTAGTATTCCCACCATGCAGGTACTAAGGAACAGGAAAAAGACCAGCGCTCAATATTTATATTTCATAAATTCCTGCCTGAGACACTGAACAGTAAACCATGTAAACTTAAATATAGGAATCACATAGCCTAAACTAGAGTCTGCACACAGCCCGATTTGAGAATAAATGTCACTTGGAATTTTAAACTTCAAGGTGATCACAAAGACTTTTTTCAAAGAAAAATGCAAAACAGATTAGGAACAGCTAAAATTGCTTTTTTAAAACAAACGATTCAAATCATCCTATCTTCAATTCACTTGTTGAAATCCAAGTTCAAGATTTTGTTAGTGGTTTTCTATGTGTAACCCATACCCCTCTTGGGTGTGGTACTGTGTCCCATCTGGTGACACTGAGACCACATAGAGGCCATGTCTACACTACGAAATTATTTCAAAAATACTAAATTCAGCTTAATAACTCTTGAATTAACAAATCTGAACTAGTACATCCAAACTACAGGGAAGCCTCAAAATTAGTTTGAGGCAGCCTTCATTAATGTGGACATGCTACCTCAGATTTAGAGACCCAGGAAGCACTGGAGACTAATTAGTTCGAATAATTCTGGGGAGTGGGGTGTCCACACTACCATTATTTCAAAATAACTATTTTGGAATTAGCGTTATTCCTGATGAAAAGCAGGAGTACAGATTTCAAATTGATTTCAAATTCTGCAGCCCATTATTTCAAAACTAGCCAATTAGCCCATCATAAGATGGGATTTTCAGGTCTTCTTTCCTGAGCTCTCTTGCTCTGTCTCTCTCTCTCCTCCTACTGCCTCCCCCACTCTCTCTCAGCTCTCCTCCACCTCCTGCCTCTCTCTCCGTCTCTTTCTTTCTCTTCTCCCCCTCCTACCTCTCACTCTCCCTTTCTCTTCTCCTCCCCCTCCTGCCTCTCTCTACCTTCTGTCTCTCCCCGCCCCCCTTCTCCTTCCCCTTCCCTCCCACTGTGGTGCTTGGCTAGTGCTACCTGCTCAGCTGGGCTGCTGTGAGGGAGGGGGGAGGGGCGGTGACGTACACGGCTGGGGCCGGGGCCGGGGCCGGGGCCGTGTACATCACTGCCCTCCTTTCCCCTCCCACCCCGGGGGAGCCCAAACAGCCCCTTGCGCTGCTGGCTCCCCTGGCGGCCTGGCTGAGGGGCGCAGCATTCAGCTGAGTGCCACAGCTGGAGGGGAAGGAGGCGGTGATGTACACAGCCCCGTCCCCTGGCCTCCGTGGGGGAGGAGGGGCAGGGTGGTGACGTACACGACTAGGGGGCGGGTCTGTCTATGTCACCCACGTGCACCACTCAGCGCCAGGGTGGGAGGAGGAAGGGGGGGTGGTGACGTATACGGCCCTGCCCCCTGGCTGCATACGTCACCGCCCCGCCTCCCTTCCTGTCCCACTGGGGCTCAGCTGGGCCGCAGCGCAGTGCCAGCACCACTCAGCTGGGCCGCGGCCGGGGAGCAAGTGGCCCCTCCCTTCGGGGAGCAAGTGGCTGTTTGGGGTCCAGCTGTGGCCAGTGGCTGCACCCCCCCTCTCGCCAGGTCTGCTTCTCGCCCCCCTCCTCCCCTCCAGCCCCACAGCCCTGATCCCCCCCCAGCTCTGCTTCCTTCCCTCTTTCTGGCCAGTCCCGCCCCCCTTCCCCTCCCTGTGTGGCGCACTGCGGGGGAGCTCCGGTGGGGGAGCAAGCAGCAGCAAGCAGCTTGCCACCCCGGGCCCACCTAAGCGGCGCTCCCGCCAGGCCCAGCTGAGCAGGGCGGGAGTGCCACAGTGCGCCACGGAGGGAGGGGAAGGGAGGCGGGTGCCACGCAGGGAGGGGAAGGGGGCGGGGCTGGCCGGAAGGGGGGTGGAAAGCAGAGCTGAGGGAGGATTGGGAGCTGTGGGGCTGGAGGGGAGGATGGGGGGGCCCTGGAAGAAGGGGGGAGGGAATCAGCGCTGGCGGGGGGGGAGGTGTCTGGGGCGCCGTGGGGCTGGTCAAACCGCCACGGAGGGAGGGGAAGGAGGGCGGGGCTCTGACGTACACGGCCAGGGGGCATGGCTGTGTACGTCAGTGTTACAGACTCACAGACAATGGGCTACTATATATATGATGATGGGCTTGGTAGTGTGGATGCTCTACTTATAAATTTGACTTGGGAAAGGGGTTATTTCAAAATAAGGTCCTAGTGTGAACCAGTGCAGAGATTAATGAGTCTGCTATAGACTTAGCTAAGCGTCATATACCTTTTTGCTCAGGCAGCAGAGTTTTGTGCACTAAGCTTCACAAGTCCCATTTTCAAACCTGTCTATCAATGTTACATGTGCAACAACCAGTTCCCCATTCCTGCCAGATAAACAATGGCAGAAAACTGCATTACTTTGATGTAGACTCTTTTATTCCTAATATTTCACAGTTCAGTTGTTGTTTTTACTGTCCCCTTTAAAAGGTGACGAGTAATATGTTTAGTGGTGATTTCAGTTATGCCTGACATGTATTTCATTCTGTTATTTCCTTACAGTGAACTAAATATGTCATTGATTTTTATTAAGCCAATGGCAAATAGAAACATAATCTCCAAGTAATATAGGTGATCAATTTACCTGTCATTTATTGACGTTATTGTTGATGTATTTCCAGCATCTTATTCTGTAAGCTAATTTCTTCTCATTAATTGATCTCCACATCAAAGATTAAAGTTCCTTAACATATAGCTATCTAGAAACAAACTACAAAGTTAATGATTTCTGTATAAAGAATGAGCTTGACAATAATACTGGAAATATTATAGGAGTGATTCACTCTAACTTTGATACTATGAGTTTAGTTCTTGTCACAGAGTTTCCATTTAGAGATCAAAAACAGAGGGATCCAAAAGACTGTCAGATAGATAGATAGATAGATAGATAGATAGATAGATAGATAGATAGATAGATAGATAGATAGATAGATAGAAAAAACTTTCAGATGATGAAAACTTTAAAAGATTGGGATAGTTTAGTTTAGTGAGATGTAAGGAAGAGGGGATAGTGTAGAGATATATAAAATAACAAATGATATAGATGTAAAGATGATGGACACTTGTAATTTGGCAGGTTGAATTGAACCTGCAACTCTAGGGGCTAAAGCTATGTGCCTCTACCACATGAGCTAAAAGCCAGCTCATATTCAGCTAAGGCTGTGGAGGAGACTTCACTCGCCCTTCTCAGATGTCTCAATGCCTCTGGATAATAGGTGGTCCTACAAGACACTACAAACACATTCAGTGAAGTAGGACAACAGATTAAAAACTAATAAGGGTCTTCATTATCACAAGATATTACCAAGCCCGTTGACAGGGAGGAGGGGGCAAAGGGGGCAGTTGATCTGGGGCCTGGTGATTCTAAGGCACTTGGGACGCCTGGCACTCCTGCTGCTACTCTGGAGATTACAGCCCCAGCTCCCTTTGAATCACCACTGGAGTGCTGCTCTGCCACTCTGCACGGCTCTGAGGGCTGGGAGGGTGTGGTTCAAGTGGCACGGAGGACTGGCTGCCCCAGGCTCTGCCCTTTTGAGGGGCACAGGCCCAGCTCCCCCCACACCTTGCCCAGGGGCCTACAGTGGCTGTCAGCTATACTGGATATTACATATCTTTGAACTGAAGAGTAAAAAGGATGTGGATAATGAGAACATTGATATTTATTCAAGGCATAAATAAAGATTATAAACCCTTTTGCCCCAGCAAACTACCACCTGATAAGTTATGAAAGAACGTGTCCTATGAACAACTTATTCTGCAACTGTTCATTATGTAGGCTTTTGCACCTTACGCTAATTCATCTGATGCTAGCCACAGTCAGTCACAGTTTATTAGTCTAGATGGACCAGTGGTATATTCTAGTGGGGAAAATCCTATGTTTATAAACATTAATCCTTAGAATTAAGGCTGTAACTGCACTCTTCACACCCTATCGTATCAAGGTGTACTGTAGCAGCATGATACTAAGGTCAGTGTTTGGAATCTATCAAAAAATCCAGTGCAAAGAGAACTAAAAATGTAGTGAGAGGTGATCTTGAGGTTTCCAATATTTACTTAGCTTGGAGTGTACAGCACTGGATTTGTCAAGACTGATTTTCAGAAAATATTTCTGTTCTTTAGTTAATGCTTGTGCAGTCTCATATGCATGTGCTAAACCCACATCCGATATTTATTTTGTAGATCGTGTGAATCATTTTTGGAGTCTGTAACTCATAATGCTAAGTAAGTCCTAAGTACATCATGCAGAAAATTCCCCAAATGCCAAGTAGTGAGTTATTTTCCGTAGTTGTGTCCATGATAATGCTGCCAACCTGCTTCTGTTGGGAAAGCATTGCTGCCTGGCATGCCAACAAGATTCATACAGTCTGGTGATACTCCTGAGCAGGGCCATCCCTAGTGCGGTGCAGGGTCTGTGGTAAACCCCTCCCAGTGCTCCAGAAATGAGGCTGAGGGCAATCCCCTCACACACACTGCAGACCTTGCCTCCATCCTGCCGCTTCTCCACCCTGCCTGCCCCCACTCCACCTCTTCCCCTACATCACTTCCCATCCCTACTCCGTCTCCTTGGTCCCTCTCCTGAACAATATGATCTGGGGGATTACCAGGGAACCTGGCATGGGGTGGCATCATGCGTTGCCCCTCCCATATTCACCATAGCAGAGTGACCCAGCAGCTTGCTCTGCTCCGCACCTTGCCCTTTCCCAGCCCACTGTGTGGGAGCGAGAAGCAGATAGGAGAGGGTGGCGGTGCAGTGCAGGGCGGAGTGGAGAAGGCTGCGGGGTCACTGTGGCTCCTGCCACTGCAGTGGGGGAGAGGGTAACTCCTGCTGCTGCCCTGTACCATACCTCCCCCCAGTATTTCCCAGGGTCCTGCCCATGGGACAATTGAAATGGCCACTTCAGGGCCTCCCAAGTACGGGACCTGGGGCAGTTGTCCCAAACTTTCCTATGGATGGGATGGCTCTGCTCCTTAAAAGTGAGGCTGCCTATCTGCAAGATAGGAAGACCAAGGACAGGGTAGGCCCACTGCTTAGCGAGGAGGGAGAAGCAGTAACAGGGAACTTGGAAATGGCGGAGATGCTCAATGACTTCTTTGTTTCGGTCTTCACCGAGAAGTCTGGAGGTGTGCCTAACGTAGTGAATACAAGCAGAGAGAGGGTAAGTTTAGAAGATAGGATACACAAAGAACAAGTTAAAAATCACTTAGGAAAGTTAGATGTCAGCAAGTCACCAGGTCCTGATGAAATGCATCCCAGGATACTCAAGGAGCTGATAGAGGAGGTATCTGAGCCTTTAGCTATGATCTTTGAAAAATCATGGCAGACAGGGGAGATTCCAGAAGACTGGAAAAGGGCAAATATTGTGCCCATCTATAAAAAGGGGAATAAGAACAACCCAGGAAATTATAGACCGGTCAGTTTAACGTCTGTCCCAGGGAAGATAATGGAGCAGGTAATTAAGGAAATCGTATGCAAACACTTGGAAAGTAATAAAGTGATAGGGAATAGCCAACATGGGTTTGTGAAGAACAAGTCATGTCAAACTAATCTGATAGCTTTCTTTGATAAGATAACGAGCCTTGTGGATAAGGGAGAAGCGGTGGATGTCATATACCTAGACTTTAGTAAGGCATTTGATACGGTCTCGCATGATATTCTTATTGATAAACTAGGCAAATATAACTTAGATAGGGCCACGATAAGGTGGGTGCATAATTGGCTGGATAACCGTAGTCAGAGAGTTGTTAACGGTTCTAAATCCTGCTGGAAAGGGATAACAAGTGGAGTTCCTCAAGGGTCTGTTTTGGGACCCGTACTGTTCAATATCTTCATCAATGATGTAGATATTGGGATAGAGAGTACTCTTATTAAGTTTGCAGATGATACCAAACTGGGTGGGGTTGCAACTTCTTTGGAGGATAGGGACATAATTCAAAATGACCTTAGCAAGTTAGAGAAATGGTCAGAGGTAAACAGGATGAGGTTTAATAAAGAGAAATGCAAAGTGCTCCACTTAGGAAGGAACAATCAGTTCCATACATACAAGATGGGAAGCGACTGTCTAGGAAGGAGCATGGCAGAAAGGGATCTAGGGGTCATAGTGGACCACAAGTTGAATATGAGTCAACAGTGTGATGCTGTTGCAAAAAAAGCAAATATGATTCTAGGTTGTATCAACAGGTGTGTTGTAAGCAAAACTCGTGAAGTCATTCTGCCACTCTACTCTGCACTAGTTAGGCCTCAGCTGGAGTACTGTGTCCAGTTCTGGGCGCCACATTTCAAGAAAGATGTGGAGAAATTGGAAAGGGTACAGAGAAGAGCGACAAGAATGATTAAAGGTCTAGAGAACATGACCTATGAAGCCAGGCTTCATGAACTGGGCTTGTTTAGTTTGGAAAAAAGAAGATTAAGGGGGGACATGATAGCGGTTTTCAAATATCTAAAAGGGTGTCACAAGGAGGAAGGCGAAAATTTGTTCCTCTTGGTTTCTGAGGACAGGACAAGGAGTAATGGGCTTAAAGTGCAGCAGGGGAGGTTTAGATTGGACATTAGGAAAAAATTCCTAACTGTCAGGGTGGTCAAATATTGGAATAAATTGCCAAGGGAGGTGGTGGAATCTCCCTCTCTGGAGATATTTAAGAACAGGTTAGATAGACATCTGTCAGGGATGGTGTAGACGGAGCTTGATCCTGCCTTGAGGGCGGGGGGCTGGATTCGATGACCTCTCGAGGTCCCTTCCAGTCCTATTATTCTATGATTCTAAGATGACCTCCCAGTCCCAGTCTGAAAGGACAGCAACCTATTCTGACTCATCATTAAACCAAAGCCCACTGAAGTCAATGAAAAGACACCCCTCCATCACACACACACACACATCTACACTGTAGCCTTCTTGCGGAAAAGCTTATGCAAATGAAGCTCGGCATGGAATATCGCCGCACTTCATTTGCATAATTAATGAGCAGCCGTTTTTGCGCAAGAGGCTTTTGAGCAAAAAAGAGCTGTGTAAGACAGCTCCTTTTTGCACAAAACCCCCCTCTTGCGCAAGAGCCATCCTTCCTGAAAAAATGAGGAAGAATACCTCTTGAGCAGGAGGGGGTTTTTGCTACATGGCTCTTTTTTGCGCAAAAGCCTCTTGAGCAAAAATGGCTGCTCATTAATTATGCAAATGAAGCATGGTGATATTGCACACCGAGCTTCATTTGCATAATCTTTTCTGCAAGAAGGCTACAGTATAGATGTAGCGACAGTGATTTTCAGTGGTTTTGGATCAGGCCTATAGATGCCTCCTAAATGATTAGTTCTTGCATAGTGCCCAGAAGTTTAGATGTTCAGGATAATCATAACTAACTGGAAATAAACAATCTTAAGTTATTCCCTGTTCTGGGCTCCCTCCTGTTCACTTTTAGATTGCAAACTCTTAGGGGCAGAGACTGCCCTTATTCGTTTGTGTTTTAAACCACTGAGCACATTTATTTAGACCATCTACAATTTAAAAACCAATGTTGCACTTATCAAATAATAGTAATAACAGAGGGATCGACAGAATTGCTGGGCCCCTGGGCAAGGAAGGCTCTATGCTCCCAAAAAGGGTGGAAGCTGGGACGGGGCTGGCACCAGCCAGTCCTCAGTGCTGCCCAGACTGTGCAGTAACCCTCCCACCCTCTCTCTCTCCCCTGCAGTCAGTCCTTAGAATTCACCACCTGGGGCTCTTTCTGCTGCTGCTGTTTGAATTGCCAGGCCGCAGGACAGCTGCCCTATTGCCCCTCCCTGTCAGCCAGCCTGAGTAATAACATCATAATATAATGAACACAGCATCTGAAGATCATTTTGCATGGCAGGAAGTTGGTCTACTGGCAATGGTTCTAGCCTAGGACTCACAGAACCCAGGCTGAATTCTGAACTCTCTCACAAACTTCCTGTGTGACCTCAGTCTCATTGCATAGGCTCAGATCCTGAGCCTGACTCCCACTGAAATCAGTAGTGCTAGGCACCTAAATGCCTTTTGAAGATCTGGGCTGCAGTCTCTCTGGGCTGCTGTTTCTTGTCTATAAAATGCAGACTACAGCACTTGGCTATTGTGAGAGAATGAATACAAGCAAGCATAGGCATACGCAGCACATTTCATTAGGGTGTGACCCAAACAATTTTTTTAAATGTACTTTAACCCCCCCATTAGCCACACCCCTGACCCCTGTTAACATGCCCCTGGCCCCCATTAGCCAGGCCTCTGGAGGTAACCCTCTCTGGGCAAGATGGGCACATGACCAAAAGTAAAAAGTGTTATGTGACCCCCCCCCCAAGGATTTTTCCCACCATCCTCCTACCAATAGGAATTAGTTTGTGCCCCCCCATGCAACTATCCCGCAATTGCATTAATCCAATGTGTGTGACATTAATGCGAGGGTAGAGAGGCTGGGGCAGGGGGAGCGGGAAAGTGTTCCCTCTGAGAGTTTCCTCCCATGAGCAGAATGAATTTTGTGTTGTGAACCAGTACTGAATTCATGTGGCTTGTCTGGATGTGCCATTGTGGCACCCAAGTTACTAATAAAATATCTACCTTTTCACTCTGCTGCCATGTCTCCTCCCCTTGCTCCATCAACTCCCCTGGTGCCTACTGCCCCCCAACCCCTCACCCTCCTCTGCTGTCCTGACTCCTGCCCTCCCCACTGCCCTCAGCCCTCCTGCAACCTGCCCCCCTTCCACCAGCCCTTCTCTCCCCCCTGTGCCCACTTCTCCAGTAGCCCCACTCTGATCATGTGAGGTACCCCTCCTTATCCCCTAATCTAACACCTCCCTCGCCTCTTTCCTCTGGTGCTGGTCCCTCCCCTGCAGGTGTCTGCCCTTCTGCTTCACCCCCAGAATCCCCTGGTACCTGCACCTTCCCTTACCCCTGCACCCTCCTAGTGCCTCCCCCTTCTCTCACTGCCTCTGCCCCCTTTGCCCTTTTTTCCCTGATGCCCACCCCCTCACCAGCCTCTGCCCCCATTCCCCTCATGACCCTGTGCCCTCACATATGACTTCCTCCAACCCCACCTTCCTCATTCCTACCCCTTCTGTCAAGCCTTCTCCCAGCACTTCCCCCTCCAATCCCCAGTACCCTTACCCTCTCCTCTTCCAGCATCACCCTGTCCCCCCTCCCACTGACACCTCCCCTCCTGCCCTTTTCCTCATTGTCTCCACTTCCCCCCTAGCATTTGTGTCTCCTCTCCCCTGTCCCTTTGGTACCTTCCCCTTTCTTCCTCCTCTCCCCTCCCCCTCCATACAAGCCCCTTCCACCTCTTCCCCTTTCTTCCTCCTCTCCTTCCCCCTCCACAAAAGCCCCTTCCTCTCCCACCCCTTCCCCCCCCCCCACTTTCTTACCTTCAGCTTCTGCCTTACAGCTTGCAGGGTTGGAGTCAGAGCCAGCCCAAGCTGCAGGGCCGGGGAGGGCACCCCTGGGGCACCGTGCGGTGCTGCAGGGCCAGGTGCTGTGCGGTGCTGCAGGTCTTGGCGCCATGCGGTGCTGCAGGGCTGGGCCCAGGCCGCAAAAATGTCTCGGGCCGCTATCTGTAGTTGGGCCCCAGCTGCTTTTGGAGCTGGGCCGCTGGGTTTTAAAGTTCCCGACATTTCCCCTCTCAGCTGTTGCGCGGCGTTTAAGGATGCCGCGCATGCGCTCTCTCTGCCCCACAGTTCCCAGTAGATGTCTGCGGGGAATTTAAAGTGAGGGGTTGTGGTGCTCCATCACAAATCCCCCTCTTCCTCCAGAAACTGCTGGCTAGCCCCAGATATTAGGGTGTGCCTGGGCACACCCTGTGCACATGCCTATGCAAGCAAGATTGCAAGGAGCTCTAATGCTGTGGTGATGGGGACATATAAGTACTTTGGCTAGATAGCACATAAATCAGAAAATGACCTGCTCTTTTCAGTTGCCTTGCCTTGAAATATTTCTCTTAGATCAAAATTCTGCTCCATCTGTCTTCTATATGGAAAGGTGGCAATCAGTGGGAAAGGCCCAGTTAGCATTACTTGTAGAATAATCTGTGACTTCTGATCTGCCAGTGAAGAGCTGCAAAAGGAATAATGAACTAAGCTAGCAGGCCTAGAGCAGCGAAGGGCTGGGCCTTTTAGGAATTCTCAAGCAACACTAAAATTTCAAAGTGCAGCCTCCTGTTGTCTGCTGTGAACGAAAAGGACACTGTCCCTGCCCTATTAAAGGTGTGCTACATAAGGAGAGGAAAGATTAGGGGTCAGAACTCAAGCCTCCAATGAGTGGACTATCTCCTGTGTCACTGATAGCCCTTTCATTGATACCTTTGGAAATTAAGGAGACTCAGTGCCGATCAGGTCCCTGTTCCCCAGCTATTATTAAAATACAAGGCTGGAAATGTCAAAACCAAGTAATTGTGAAACCCTGTTTCTAATGTGTCCCTGAATGGACCTGATTATCCCTTCACTGCATCCAAATACTGTCATATACCGTAAACTATATAAACTTGGGAGACATTAATATTGTTCTACTTAGGTTTCTCTTAACAGAGCAGTCAATGTCCTTTTGCTTTATTTTCCAGAGTCCACTCCTGTCACGTTACTGGATTTTGAGGGGAGCAGACAGATTGCTGCTACACCCATAGGTGGGGGTGTTGGCCCCAGAAAATGGTATAAAGGGGGGCCATGTGTGGTGTTGAATAGAAGCTCACTGTCTGCTAATCCTATGTACGCTGTTTATGTGTCTGTATAATGTCTGTGTGTGCAATTATAAGCATGTACTTGTATGGATACTGAATATTTCCCTGCATGTGGTTGAGCAGTGGGCAGGGCCCGGCCTATGGACATGATAATTAGCGAGGCCCTGTGGGACAATGGCTCTCAATGGGCCAAGGACACACCTAAAGAATGAGTGGTGACTGGTACCTAAAGGCTACCAGCAGTGAACACAGGAATAAGCCGGGGACCAGGTGACCTGCGATAGCCAAGAAGAGATGAGGAAGGAGGGATAAATAGGCCATGTGGTGGTCTCCATCTTGTTCTCAGCTCAGCACTTCATCCCAGAGGCAGCAATGCAGGGATCGAAGAGCTGGAAAGACCTGTGGACCCATCCTGATTCTAGGATGTGCA
This sequence comes from Pelodiscus sinensis, assembly GCF_052426305.1. NCBI lineage: Eukaryota > Metazoa > Chordata > Testudines > Trionychidae > Pelodiscus > Pelodiscus sinensis. Next base: position 317,779,094 of record NC_143052.1, read on the forward strand.
ACAAGGACTTTTAAACCAGCAGCTGTAACATCTCTGCTAGAGCCTGCATCGAGGACTGAGAGATTCAATGCATGTAACGTACTATTCTTTAACAACCTTTCTCTCATGCTTTTCTTTCTTGTGATAATAAACCTTTAGATGTTAGATGCTAAAGGATTGGCCCAGCGTGATTTGTGGGTAAGGTCCCAAAGGGTAAATTGACCAGGGATCTGTGGCTGGTTTCTTGAAACTGGACAGAACTTGTTCGGGGTAGGTGGGATTGGGTGCTAGGACCCCCCACCGGGGCATGAGGCCTGGGGCCATCTGGGGCATGGATATTGCTGGGGTGTCAGAGGGGTTTTGCTTGTGAGGCTTCAGGTAGGCAGCTGAAGCGCTCTGTGGGACTGGTTTGTGGCCTGTTTGGAGAGGTCACCAGTCTGGGGACTGTAAGGAGCCCCGAAATTGAGCAATTCACCCTGAGCGGACTCCCTCAACTGTGCCCAGACACGGCCCGGTCTGTCACAACTCCCTGGACTGATTGATTTTAATCTTTTCTGAAGAAATGAGGCATGCAGCCTACGCACTCTGTAACATTCTCCAGTTGCCATGGTCTTGAATCATTTGTCTCCATGTGTGTAATGGGGTTAAATTCAGAGTTTTCCTGATATTGCTTAGGAAATGCATTCAGAGAAACACCAGTTCTAATGTTCTATGATTCTATGACTCTACCACATTCCTGGGACAGTTCAGTTTTACAGACATAGAATTTTAAAAATAAAAAATATTAAAACAAAAATTAAACATCATTTTAGATATTTAAATATGAGATGTCATGGTGTCGCATATGTGGGGGTCCTGACCCAACTCTAAAGGCAGCGGCACAGAGGTAAGGGGGCATGGTTTAGTATTGCTCCTCTTACTTCTGTGCTGCTGCTGGTGGGGCACTGCCTTCAGAGCTGGAGACCTGGCCAATAGCTGCCTCTCTCCAGCCACCCATCTCTGAAGATAGCACAGAAGAATGCTATGACACAAAATAACCTTGTGATCCCATGCAGACCTGTTTTGAATCAGATCCCCCCATTTTGAAACACACTTGCCTCCTCTGTGAAATCTGGTAAAATTAACACAAATGATCTGATTTCACGATCTGTGATGCATTTTTCTCAACCACGAATTTGATAGGGGATGTGTTGTGGTTGTTTAGTAGCTTCACATCTGAAGAAGTGGGCTACGCCCATTGAAGCTCATGATACCATCTACATGTTTTGTTAGTCTTTAATGTGCTAAAGTGCATTTGTTGTTTGTTAAGTTAAAACTCAGGAAGTTTTCCTTGTCAGAACCCATAAAGATAATCTCTCTTTTGGGATGAGCAATGACTTTCTAATCGGCTGCACCTTTCTTATCAATACATGCATTTTATTGTTTTCACAACAGTCCTGCTTAGTATTTCTGTGCCTTGTCCTCTGAGAAAAACTACCAGCACTGACATCTAGTGGCTCTGGATCAGTTTTGCATTTATTGCTACACTAACTAGAAAGTCTCCTTTACATTCAGATTATTTTTTTTATTAGTAACTGGTCCATACATCAGACCACAACTCATCAGTTATCCCAGTTGCTGCTTTTCCAGAACATTGCTGATTTTCTGTGAATCTAGTATATGGTGTTACAGTGATTTCCAGGACCTATCAAATATTCCCAATTTGCAGAGGACAGGATTTTTTTTTCTAACTGCAGGATCTGAAAACTCAAAGTAACCTTGAATCAGTCAGTTAAAGCTGGGTCCTTTCTGGTACATACATGATATAACTTGCCTGAGCTTTCTATAGAGCTTTTCCAGAAGCTTACAATAGCTTAATCACAGCAGTGCTTCCACTAAGCCCAATTATTCTGGCTACATGGCCAATTCCCCCTGATAGTGTCAGCAGTGGTGTCAGAGAGGCAGTGGAGTCACTCTGTGCTAACCAAGGAAAGATATGAAAAGGGAGAATTTCCTTGTACCTCCATCCTTTAGATTTCTTACCTTCTTTACACTATCAAAGCAGTAAAAACAGGCCATAGCACAAAGGAGAATCAAGTCAGGAATTCATGTATGAAATGTAGCCAACAAAATATGTTAAAAGAGCAGAATCTAACTGATCCTTGAATGGATGAAAAAACTTCGTGACTCGAGAGAACATGGACACACTGTCTTTTGACAGGGTACGAGAGATAATTGAGATTAAGTTTAATTATATCAGAAAACTTAAATCTTTTTTAAACTGAAAGCTGAATCTTCTGGGAAGGCAATATTTGAAAAACGTGTCTATGCCATTGTGCACCACATGAATAGAAAACCACATATACTCATTTCCTGCTGGATATTCTTAACATGTAAGGTGCTTGGGTCATTGTATTTGGTGGATAAGATGTGATGCAACTGCCGTGCAGTGCTGTAGTGTGTTGATCTTTTGAAGAAAGCTTTTGTTCCATATTCCATACAGACTTTTGTGTGCATAATAAGTCAAATTCAGTGCTACTTGCAGGTACAAATCTCCAGCTGAATTCACCTGAGCACTGTAATCGACCCTATGACTAATATTTTGCAGCTGTAAAAAGCACAAAAGTGTGGCCTAATGGTTAGCACTGAGGGGATGTGAGTCAAAATTCATAGGTTCTGTGTCCAGTTCTGTGTCTTACTCCTTTGTCAGACCTTAGGAAAGTCACTTTAACCTGATTCTGCCTCTGTATGTGTCTCTCTGTACAATGAGTATGATAATACCTAACTAGCTCGCAGGAGCACTGTGAGGATTAACTTAATCTTCTTCTGTAAGAGGAAGAGTAGGCCTTTCCAACATAGCTCAGACTGGGGGCAGTGGGCAGCTATTCCATCCTAGAAGTCGCAAGAGATCTTCTGTCAGAGAGGCAGAGATCCTTGGTGTGCTGATAGCAGTGCAGAGTGCTATACCTCCTTAAGGGTATTGCATAGTGACCTGGCTGTGGCTGTCCAGCTTTTCTGGCCAGCACGTAAAGGAAGAAGACCCGCAACTCAGATCCTCCCTTGGTCCCTTTGTGCACTTCTGGGGGAGCACCTCTGTAGAAGCTCTGTGTTTCTGTGAATACTGGGGTAGCAATTCTAGTCATCCCTAATGTAAACTGTGTGAGGAGTTGGGAGACTCCTGGCCTCCTGCATTGCATGACTTTGTCTAGTCTGGATAGAGCATAGCCCATAGGCCTTTGAGATGTTCAACGAAAAAGGCCTGAGTCTCCACTCAGTGATACTAGTGCAAGTCCATCAAAGCCATAGACTTTACTGTTGATTTACAGTGGGATGAGACAAGAATGAGGCTCAAAAGGTGCTATATAAGTGGAGAGTAGAGGTGCTGATAATATTTCATCTCATTGTACAAGGAATTCCCTTATCAGGGGCTATGTCTAGATTGCAATGAAAAGTAAAAAAAAAAAAAAAATACGCAAATTGCTAATTGCAGTTTGCATATCTTTTTCCACTCTTTTTTCAGAAGAGGCTTTTCCAAAATTTGGCTAGTCTACACAGGGCCAAATTTTGGAAAAACCTCCTCTTTCAGAACAACCCTTATTCTTCATACAATGAGAAATACAGGGATGCCAAAGGAATGCATCTGCTTTTTCGGAAACTGTTCCTAAAAAGCAGACGTGTTCCTTGGACACAGTGGAGTTTTTCTGGGATATCTCCAGTAACCCAGAAAAGCTCTGCAGTATTGACATAGCCAGGAAGGTCATGCGCTCTATCTAATGTCAACTTAATAAACTTAAAAAATAACAAATAGTCTGGTAACACTTTAAAGACTAACAAAATATGTATCATGAGCTTTCGTGGGCACAGCCCACTTCTTCAGATGACCAAGCTTCTCTGGCACTTGGAGAAGATGAATTCCTGGAAGACCCCAGACCTTCATCAAAGAACTCCCAAGATACACACGCAGGTGAGAAAGGATTCATGAAAAACCTTTGCATTGTCAGAGGTCTCTGCTATATCACACAGAAGCCCCAAACCTGGTACAATCTTTACTCACTGAATAGTATTTAGTGGGAAAAGTGCCACTGATCTAGGTGGGACTGCTCTCATGAATACACACTGCCCATGAATAAGGGTGGCAGAACTGGGCCCTGACAGTTGCAGACATTGCTGTGTCTGATAAGCTGCTGTGCACAGTAACTGTCAGACAAGGAAATGATCCACTGGGGTTTGATTACAAGAGCCATCTGCTCCTGGATTGAACACTGCCTGGCCGTGGTCAAATCACTTGTGGGTAAATGGAAGCATGCGATCTGGGCTTAAAAGCAGTCGGCCAACAAGCCAAGTTAGATTAAGGTAGGCTGGATTGTGTCTGTTTTAGGAAGCAGCTTTTTTTCTCAATCTTTGTTTTGGGGCCCTTGTGTGTTATCATTCTGAGGTTAAGAAAAAAAAGTAGCATTGCGTTGCGACCTTCTAGCAAGAGTACTTTATGCTTTTATCTAATTGCCCTGTATACAAGGAACATAAAGAACTACTGATTTCATCTGTCATCGGTCAAGATAAGAACTTCCTTCCCAGATACTGAGTGTGTTGCTTCTGCAGTGCTCCTTGCAAAGGAAGAACCTCCTCTATCAGCTGTGATATCTTTGTCTCCACTTTCTTAGAAAGAGGAAATAGGAATATCCTCTGTCCACTTGTCATCATGGTGACCTCAAGAGGAACACATTCTTCCTCTCTTACCTGATCTTTTATGGATAAAACTCAGGGATTATCATCCCACGGGACCTCCCCTGTGTTCTTCTGAGCAAACAGTGCATCGCATTGCAAAACATTCCCAAAGCACCCTGTGGTCAGCTGCACATTGGAATAGCTACCATAATACACTGTTGTCTGTGGTGGTGTAAGAGCTAATGTGGATGCACTCCAGCATCACAAGGAGCACAGTATGGACACACAACCGCAGTTTCTCTGACATGCTCTGTGAGCATGGCTGTAACTGCTAGAGCTTTACTTCTGCCAGTGTAGACATAGCCTATGAGTGTCACAGCTCAATATGAGGTGGAACAGATTGTTTAGCCTAAGTAGTTAATACATATTTCATGGGACTATTCTAGGTAAAATGTTAGTTTCTGTTGTTCTTTGTTTATCATTCCAGCTAAAAGGAAATTATATACAGTACAAGTGATTTACTAATAATTGTCATTTATTATATTCTGTGTCCTCATGTAATTTACACATTATCCTTGTTCTGTGTATTTTGGGACCAAAGAAAATCTTTTAATAAATTATTAAGGTAAAAAGAGAATTACAGTATCTTGAAAAAATCAAATTATGAGCAAAAAGGTCATTATTAAAATCCCAAGTTCTGTTACCTGATTTCTTTTGTAAATTTCCTGTAGTTTTCTTTTGCTTTTTCGGCATGTACTAGTGCCTATTATTGAATGAGACTCACAATTCACTTTTATTCATTTGGTTTATTTAATACCTTTTAAAGTTGAAAAGTAACCACAGTCATGCATTGTTTGGGTTGACTGAAAAAACAGTGAACACATAAGGCACTGGAACAACTGAAATAAATATTGAAACATTGACTTAAAAAACACCAAAATCCATAATTTTAACAGTATTTTGAAATGGATGGTCAGATTCTCAGCTGCTGTAATTTGTCATCACTCCAGTGAACATGAGTGGAGCTGCATTAGTTTGCAGCAGGGGGTGGATCAGACCTGGAGAGCTCTCCATTGATCTGTTAGTGCTAGACTTCAGCCTCCTTTCCTGAGTATCTCATAACTCTTGGTGTTTGCCATCTCTTCCTGGTTTCCATGATACCATTCAGAGAAGGGTTACCTTGGAGCCTCTCTCTACCTTTGCTACTTGATTTTAGGCACCTTGCTGTTTCTCCATCCTCACTCTGGCTTCCTGTGAAAGTGTCATGGTCAGCTGTTTCCATGGAGATATGCCAGTATGCAAACATTTTCACATTGCATAACTACAATATCTTAAGTTGGTGTCTCCACTCTCCAGGTGTCAGTTTTGCTGTCCTGGCCCATTTTTTACATGTATGAAATCCCCAATGATTTAATGTTGTGGTGTCCAACCAGTCCTGAAGCAGTAGTCACTATAGCAAACTAGTCACTCTCAACTGGCCAAATAACCACAGTGTTCAAGCCAACAAGCCACAGTCAACCAGCCAAATAGCCACATGTGGCTAGTGGCTAGTGTGTTGGACACCGTTAAATTCTAATGGAAATGTTCTCAAGAATGGCAGGATTAGCTCTAATTACTTAACTAGCAGTCAGCACCGGCCTGTTCCTGAGAGATGCTGAGAGCCTCTTGCAATATGCTAATCACTCTCAAATTTCTGGAGTTGTGTGTATTTGTGATCTCACAGGATGCATTCGGCATCTTGCAGGGGGATCTTGTTAAATTCTGAATTGACTTTTTATGGTCTAATGTCCCTTGAAATGCTAATCATTCTCTTCTCTCTCCTCCTATTAAATTAATTCAGTTCCAGACTGAAATAAGCTATATAATTCCTATATATACAGTACAACTTTGGGGGGTAGATGAACAGAGTTTGTTCACAGAATCATTACCTATAAATCCTTCTTCCCACAATGGTATTTCCATTTGCTACAGACTGTTCTACAGCCTGCAACCTGTTAAACATGTAGAAAGCGATTAGCACCAGAACATGGAGTTAGTTTTCAAGACACGAACAACTCTGTTGCTCCAGATGCTATATTGAAACTGGAGTGGTCCATTGAAAAAGTAGATGTAACCTATGGGGAAAAAGACTTGTTAAAATGATTTGTAACCAGACATTAATATCATATGGGATTTTGTTAGAAGTATTTTTTTAAATAAAAAAGTCCTGGATTTTTAGACTATATCTATTCAGCAAAATTAATTGCTATTTGAAACTCTGAGCTAAATTTTCAAATTGGCCTCATCCTGGCTCTTAAATTAGTGCCAGTGGTCAATATTTTGGATGCTAAGAAACTTGGTTCTTCTTTTTTACATAGCATTTGCCTGTGAAAAACAAGTGGTTGATCATTTATTTAATTCCCTAATTTGCAAATTCTATTAAAAGAGAACATAGTTTAGTCTCAGTGACAAGGACACAATGTGTTGTGTTCTGAACCTGAGTTTTGATCCAGGTTCTACCAGAGACCTGTTGAGTGGTCCTGCAAAAGATACCTCACCTTCATTTTAGAGTTGCCTTCCTACAGAATCCTAAACTCTGTCCACCAAACTCACTCTTTTCAACACATACATTATTGTATACTGGTAAACGCTGAGTTACTATCTCAAGAACATACTGATTGCATAAAACATTTTGACAAAATCATTGAAGCATTTCTATTTTAGAAGATCAGTGTGGATTGTTTCAACTTTAATGATTTGATTTTTATATATTATGTTACTCAAAATTTAACATTTCTCTAAGATCAAAATGGAATATTTTGAAACAAAATGAGATAAGATTGTTTCAAAATTTCCAAAATGATTTTTTCCAGAAATTCCATTTCACAGGAACATTTCAACTTTTTATTCTGATTTAAGATAGAAGGAAAATTGTAAATGCTGGGAATTCGAAATTTGAACCAGGCTTACTGATAATAATGAAAGGAAAAAATACCATTTTTTTGGTAAACTGCATCCACTCTATTGCCAATTCCTGGGAATTCTTCCTCTATTCGTCTGGGATAGCCTTTTTCCATAACTTGGTTTTCTTCATCATAGCTATGTTAAATATGAAAAAATACAAATTCAAGGAACCTGCATAGCTGGGAGAGGGAATAGAGTGTGGTTTGCAATCTGACAAAAGTCCTAACACCTTTAGGTACCAAAGTTACCCAGGTTGTGAGTGGCTGGAAGTCACTAAATTGCCTATGCCAAATGCAATGGTGAGTATGAGTTTGATTCTCCAGGTGTCCTTGTACCAGAAACACAATGCTAGCTGGTACAAGAACAATAAAGGTAATTTTTTTAAAGGTTGGGTAATAAACTACAGAATTGAAAGTCTGGATTGTACCTAGCTTTAAGGGGTGATAGCGCTATATGTCTCTCATCAGAGCAGGTAGGCTGATGGTATCAGGGGATGATACCTTAGCTCTAAGCCCCACTCATTGATCAGCATAAAAAACTAAAAGAAAGGGGTTTAGATTTGCTTCTGATTCAAGGCAGCAGTAACTTACTACCCTGTTCCACCCATACTCAGGAAGCGGGAAGCGAGTAAGTAATTGTGTCTTAGAGGTGTATCTGAGTTACAGTGCCTCCTGGGAATAATAATAGAGATGTAGCCGTGTTAGTCTGGTCTTGCTGAAACAAAAAACAGGACTATGCAGCGCTTCAAAGGCTAACAAGACGGTTTATTAGGTGATGAGCTTTCGTGGGCCAGACCACTTCCTCAGATCAAATTGTGGAAGAAAATTGGCATGACAATATTGGCATATGGTCATGCCAATTTTCTTCCACAATTTGATCTGAGGAAATGGGTATGGCCCATGAAAGCTCATCACTTAATAAACCGTCTTGTTAGTCTTTAAAGTGCTGCATAGTCCTGTCTTTTGTTCCTGGAAATAAGTACTTATGACCCTTTTCTCAGTACTGTGCTGAAAGTCATAATTTAATATTAAGAATTTATATCATTATTGCTACCTATATCTTTATGGTATATTCTAAAGAGCTGCTATCCCTGTATTTGAAACTAAAGAAAAAATATGGTCCATTAGGCCATAAGTGTTTACAATGAAACAAATAAATTGGTACCTAAATTAAGCCTGGCAGAATTGAAAATAAGAACATTTCTAACATACCTCCAGTACTTGTCTCCAGTAAAAAAGAGAGTCTTGCCGGTGTCTTTAATGTGGACAGCCCCGTCTATTGTTTTCATCTCATTGGGGAATCCCAGCTCATATATTTTTTTAGGGTAGCCTTCAATTATGTCATATCCATTGAGAGCCCAGAATTTCCTTCCTGTAAGTAATGATGACAGAATGTCAATCTTTTATGATAATGTAGCATCAGTGAAAAGGTATTAGCAGAGTAAAGCTCAGCAATGATGATTACATTATTATTTTTGTGTGATTTAGATTACTGGGGCAAGATCCTCCCCTGGTGTAAAATGAAGTCATTACTCTAGGGGTGTGTCTAGAATACAGAGTTTTGTCGACAAAAGTGGACTTTTGTCGACAAAACTATACCTGCGTCTACACTACCGCTGAGTTCTGTCGACATAACGTCGACAGAACTCAGCAGTTTTGTCGATGCTGGTAAACCTCATTTTACGAGGCATAACACCTTCTGTTGACAGAGTTCTGTCGACAGAAGGTGTTATTGCATGTAGGGTTGTGTCTAGACTACAGGGTTTTGTCGACAAAGCAGCTTGCTTTGTCGACAGAACTGAATGTAGTCTAGACGCTCTTTGTCGACAGAAGCTTTGTCGACAGTATCTGTCGACAAAACTTCTGTCAACAAAACCCTGTAGTCTAGACGTGCCCTAGTTGAGGACCTAACCTTCTAGCCAAAATTCTGCATTCTCTAGTCCATTAACAATCATGTAGAGTTGCCTGGGGTGAAATGGAAGTTTTGTCTGACCAAGGACTATAGACTTTAACCCCAAGTATCTGTGTTCAGTGAGACTGATTAAGATAATTCCACTTTTTTTGCCATTTGCAAATAGCTTACCCCTAAATATGATCACATGATCTTTTATGGGGTTTTCATAAGCAGCATCTATCTTGTTTGGAAGTTCTGGCCAAAAGGACTTAATTAACACCAGTTCTGCCTCGACCATCTGAGGATGTAGGCGCCAGAAAAACCTATTTCAAAAAGAGAAAATGGATTTTTTTATCTTCATCTTCAGGGCATGGCACAGTATGATTTCCAATATTGATATATGCATATAATGCAGAGCACGTTTTAATTCAAGGTAAATTTAATAGATCTCCACCTCCTCTCCTAGCCATGATGGTTCAGACCAAATCTCTCATTCACAACATGAATACTTCCTCAGAAGAGAATAAACTTATGTCTTGATTTCTTTTTGCCCAACTTTTTTCCCTTAAGAAGAGAAAGTACAGATACATGTGGCAGTGCACCATGTAAGATTGTTGTGGGCAGTGCAATTTTCTGCAGAAAATTAAATAATTTCTGAATTTTTGAGAAAATCCAATGCAATCCTATGAAACAGTGAGTCTGCTTAATCATGTGGAGACTGAGCCCCATTCACACCAATTTCACATCAGTTTCACACCAGCTGAACTGACTTCCAGGAATACATTCTTGATTGTCACCAGTCTGATAGGGAATCAAAATCATATGTACGTTATAAAGGCTGGTTAAGTGTTATATGCTACGTAGCCTTTTACAGTAATTTCTGGTGATCTCACAACCTATTTTAGTTCTTTAATAAAAGAGATTAACCTGTAAGGCTATGTCCAGACTCCAGTCTCCTGGAAAAGCTTTGCAGTGTTCAAGGAATGAGTCTGCTTTTTTGGAACAATTTCTGAAAAGCTGACGCATTCTTTCACCATCCCTGTAATCCTCATTGTAGAGGAAGAAGGGATGTATCATAAGAGGAGGTTTTTCCAAAATTTGGCCCTGTGTAGACAGGCCAAATTTTGGAAAAACATCTTTAGAAAGAAAAGCAGAAAAAGATACGGAAATTGTGGTCTGTAATTTGCGTATCTTTTTCTGACTTTTCTTTGTAGTTTAGACCTAGCCTAAGTGTGAAAATTAGTAGATTTGTTGGAAGATAGAAAAAGATCAAACCAATTACATTTTCAGAAACAAAAGATAAAGTAATGGAATTAAAAATAAATTAAATAGTGTTTTTTTTCACTTACTCAAGTTTGTACAAGACTTTGGGGCAAGTTTCTTTCCTTGGTTGTAACCAAATGTAGTTTAGGTAGTGAGTTGCAAAAGAAGCATACCGTATATTCCGGCGTACAAGACGACCTCTGATGTTAAAAAACATCCCCCAAAAATCGGGGGTCGTCTTGTACGCCGGGTATACATCCCAGGCGCGCCTGGGATGCCCCGCCGCCAGAGCCCCTCCGCGGCTTTAAAGCCTCGGGGGAAGCCGGCGGGGGGGCATCCCAGGCATGCCTGGGCTGCTCCCCCGCCGGAGCCCCTCCGTGGCTTTGAAAGCCTCGGGGGAAGCCGGCGGCCTGGCATCCCAGGTGCGCCTGGGCTGCCCCCCCGCCGGCTTCCCCCGAGGCTTTCAAAGCTGCTGCGGCTTTGCTCCCGGTGCCTCTGGTCTGCTGGGGACCATCTCCAGCAGACCAGGGACACCGGGAGCAAAGGAGGCGGAGGGGCACTGGGGTATAAGATGAAACCCTATCTTTTAATTAAAAAGATAGGGGGTCATCTTATACGCCCAGTCGCCCTATACGCCAGAAAATGCGGTATGTGTAAACCACAATTCCATCATTTGTATCATCTCACCTGTCCTTGAAGATCATCGTTTCTCCTCGAAGTTCTGTTATTGCATCCAGTGACAAATTTTCATCACATTTCTCTGGAGTTTTGGGGTGTTTGTGGTGGGGATCTCTGCCTCCTGCACCTGTAACCATAAATTATAACTTAGCTGTCACTGCTATTCTTCTCCTTCCATGTAAGATAATCTTGCACTAAATGGGATGCTGAAGAGTCCACCAGAATCAAAATAAATACAACCATGAATACAAACTGTCTGGACTGATGGTATTCACTTTCTCTTCTTATTCTTCCTCTGGCAAATCATGGCCCTACGTTTTGGGGTTTAGTTATGTTGCAAAGATATCTGTGGATAAAAATACCTGGACACCATATCTTTGGGGACTCTAAGAAGATTCCTTCCTCCCAAGATCTCCCTAATGCACAATTCTGTTTCCCCTACTTCATAGTTTTTGACCATCCTCCCATGTCAGACAGCTCAGTGACTGTATGTCCACTATAACAAATAGCCAGCTAAAACCAATCACCTGTGCACTAGCGACTGCATGCTACAGTTTCTCCCTGACTGCTAAATGTGGGTGTCTTCTGACCTGGAGGCCTGGTTCCCAGGATCCAGGTTTCTGTCTTAATTTACCATGGTAGTGACCATTGAGCAATCGGATCGCCAGCAGCAGTTTGCTAACACTGAGTTAAACTGCAGTGCAACATGTACATTCCAGGGTAGATGGATGAAGTGGCAAAAGGAAGACAAACCATAGAGAGCTTGAATCCCTTGCACATCATCGTCTGGAAGCAGGAAGCCAGTGTTGCCCGTGTATGTGTAAATAGGAAACATCAGAGCTCCTGGGTCTCTGGAGTGCTCAAGCCCCAAAGAGTGACCAAACTCATGGGCAGCCACCAGAAACAAGTTGTATCCTATAAGAAAGCAAAACAAAAGCAAACTTTCTTGTTAAAACAATATACATGTGTATTTGAATGTGGTTTATTGCCTGATCCTCTTTTACAATGTCTTTTTTGCATTGATGATAAAGCATTTATACAGGTCTCTTCTAAGAAGTGAACATACATGAAATAATTAACCCTAAATATTATTAACTCCATTTTATAGATGGGGATGCTGAGACTCACATTCCAATCCTTATTATCTTCATTCAAGAGAATGGGAATTTTGTCTGCCCCTTACATTTTTCTCACACTTAATTGTATTTGAAAAATTTCTCACTATCACCAATCCCAGTTCAACTTAGCTGTCTGAGCAATGTTGGAAGTTGTAGGGTGAAATCTTCATCCACTAGAGTCAGTGGGAATTTTGCCACAATTCCACACACAGGGCATTGACTGTCAATGCTAATTGAAGCATTGGATCAATTAAATCTGTTCCCAGTATAGCTAGATGACTCAGTGCTGAAAACACCATCAGCAGTTGAAAAAATCTGCAGAGGGGTAGCCACTTTAGTCTGTATTTGCAAAAATGAAGAGTTCTATGGCACCATAACTGCATGCTTATTTCGAAATAAGCTATTCCAGAATAGTTATTCCAAAATAGCTTATTTCGAAATAGCATGTCTACATTGCAGGGAAGCCTCCAAATTAGTCCAAGGCAGGCTTCCCTAATGTAGACATGCTATCTCAGTTTAGAGCCCCAAGAGACACTGGGGAGGAATAACTTAGAATGGCCCTGGTGAGGGGCTATTTCGAAATAGGAACAGTGAAGCATCTACACACGTCTTATTTTGACATAGCTATTTCTGAATAGGCATTATTCCGCGTAGAATGAGGTTTACAGATTTTGGAATAAGCCATCCAATATTTCAAAATTATTTTGAGATAGCGGAATGGCTGTGTAGACACTCGCATTGTTATTTTGAAATAATGCTAGTTATCTCGAAATAACGGTGCAGTGTAGACGCACCCTAAAAGACTACCAGATTTATTTGGGCATAAGCTTTTGTGGGTAAAAACCACTTTGTCAGATGCATCTGATGAAGTAGTTTTTACCCATAAAAGCTTATGCCCAAATAAATCTGATAGTCTTTCAATATGCCACAGGTCTCCTCATTGTTGAAACAATTTTAGTGACAACTGGATTGGCTTGCCACCAATGGCTCCTTGTGCAGACAAGGGCAAATATTTTCAAACTTCCTAAAAGTGGCCTGATTTTCAGATATGGTATTTACAACTTCCCATTGCTCTCATTGGGGTCACGCCATCTGTCTGAGATTTGAGATGGGCACCCTCAGAATGCAAGTGGAACAATAATTTAAAAACCCCAAACTGCCTTGTTTCTCTGGGATCATGGGTCATGTGATTCATAATTCTGGTCATTCAGACAACTGACAGGTATTCCACAAAAGAATTGCAAATCCCACATTTTAACACAAATAATTATTTTTCCCATACTTCATACAAAACACGTACCATTTTCCTATCTACAATCTGGGATTAAAAACAGCTCCCTCTGACTTCAGTAGTAGTCAAAACAAAACTGTTCACAAACAATTTGCAAGCTGAAAATGATCCATCCAAAGTATCTGGCAAATATTCTGAATGGCAAACACATTTTATGAAATCAGGGCATGTTTGTGAATGATTTTCTGTCCAGAAGGGACAAAATGTATCATCTATGTTATTCATAACAAATAGTGCACCCAGCTCTGGTTGAAGTGATCTTTAGAATGTATGTTACCTCTGGAATCAGTTGACCAGGTTTCATCATCATCAAAATGGGCATCTCCTCCAAAATTTGGGCCAGGAGGAAAAGCATGAGCTAGTAATCCAGATGGTCCATCAAAAGGATAAAAGTCACCATGTTCTATAAAGCAACAAATAAAATGCCAACAGAATTTACATCTCTTTTATAAATAGGTGAGTATACTGTATAAACTTCTCAAAAGTAATCTTCCTCTGTTACCTTTTGTTCCAAAGGAAATCATAATATCAGCAGTACCACTACGAATTCTAGTGAAGTTCAGCGGTGTCACTTCAGACCAAACCTTGAATGCCTTTTTGAATGCTCTGTCCACTTCAGCACGTGTCAGATCTCGGGTGTAATTCACAATTCTATCAATCAGATAAAATATCTTCAATTATGCTTACTTTGGGGCCAAGTAAACATTGCAATGTACTTTCATGAAAGCTTACTTTTGACTGGGAGATAATCATTTGTCAAAAGCTCTTGCTAGAGTACACTTATCTCAGAACAAAAGATTGGATTACTAATGTATAGTATTCCAAAAATAAAAATATGCATTTCCATCTAGCAATATCATTCAGAGAAATAATGACCTAACAACTTAGGATCTAGGTGGCGGGGTTGCCATTATGTACTAGAGAAACCCCAGAAAACTGAAAGTTCTTTGTTAAGATATTCTGTACAGATAATATGAGACTTTATTCAGGCATAGTATATTTTACTATGAATATATTTAAAAGATATAAAATATCTCATGCACCTGACCATTCTAAAGAGACAATACATGATCAAGAGGGCATTAAAGAGCTACAATTATCATAATTACAAAAGCAATGTTTGTTAACAGCTTGCTACATAGAGATATCACTGTAATTTCCCTATTCAACACATAGGCTACGTCTAGACTGGCATGATTTCTGCAAATGCTTTTAACAGAAAAGTTTTCCATTAAAAGCATTTGCGGAAAAGAGCGCCTAGATTGGCACGGACGCTTTTCCGCAAAAGCACTTTTTGCGGAAAAGCGTCCGTGCCAATCTAGACGCGCTTTTCTGCAAAAAAGCCCCAATCGCCATTTTCGCGATCGGAGTTTTTTTGCGCAAAACAAATCTGAGCTGTCTACACTGGCCGTTTTGCGCAAAAGCTTTGCGCAAAAGGACTTTTGCCTGAATGGGAGCAGCATAGTACTGTATTTCCGCAAGAAGCACCGATTTCAGACAGTGTTCTTGTGGAAATTCAAGCGGCCAGTATAGACAGCTGGCAAGTTTTTCCGCAAAAGCAGCTGATTTTGTGGAAAAACTTGCCAGTCTAGACACAGCCATAGAGAAAATTGCACCCCCTACCCTCTTATTTACCACTGTTTAAGTATCTGGCAAATAGTTACATTTTAAGGGCACCACTGTATTATATTGGGGTAACTAAATTCATGAAAGAAATTTAGATAGAGCCTGATGTGAAGCCCACTGAAATTAATGGTAAGGTTCATATTGATTCCAACGAACTTTGATATAGATTTAAAAATCTGAAGTTGAGACATTTACAAAGTATAGACTACCCTTTTTACCTTGCTGAGCTTATTAAACCGATATACAGTACAATGTAATTGCTGTGTATACCTTCACAGCAGGATACCTTTAAAATAAAAAACAATATCACTAAATATGGTTTTACCTGTATGTTAAATTATTTTTTGACCATTTTAGTTTTCTAGGGAAAAAGTTGTATTCCCCCACATCAGGGACACCGCATCTTGGCTGTTGCATCAGCTCATACGTTTCTTCATCTAATATGCCAGTCACCTCCAACCCAAAAAAAGACTGCATTTCTCGAAGTTTGGCTGCCACTGTGTTGGCATTCTTCCTTCTTATGTTAGCAGGACTGGAACGTAGGTTGTAATGTGTCTTTAGATAGCGCTAGGGAAAAAATAAAATAATATTTCCAGTTTCCAAAGAACAAAGACAACTGATCAGTAGATCTGAATATGTGAAGACTGTTTTTATACTGTACCTCTGCAAACCGGAGATCTTCTGTTGTGAATTCATCACTGTCTTCATGAGGAATAGGCAGTGTCAAACAGTATGACAAGCCCAGCAAGAAAAAGAAGGCAGCTACAAGGCTTGGATGCATCATGTTGAATTCTTGGGTTCTGAAACTCTGCTTTTTAGAGTGCAAATACCTTCACTTTTATAGACCTAAACTGGCGAGTCATCTCTTGTGGACAAGTTAGAATATCCTTATCACTGAAAAGTAAACATGCTTACACAACTGCTTTCCCCTTCCCGCCCCTTCATTCCAAGAAGTCATAGTTTGGGCATCTGCGGTCCCACTTTGGACTTAGAAACCATATCTTTATATAAACATGCTCTCAGCATATTTACAGATGCTGTGGGAAGCACTGTGTAGGAGCAACTCAGCATTATTTCAATGCTTTGCAATAACTTTTGCTGCCCTAATTTTTCATCTTTGATAGGATAATTACTTCCCTTTTATTTTGACTAGAAAAAAAGACACTATATGACAATCTGCGTGAACAAATAAATTTTCTTGCAGTAAAACAATTGCATAATTTTAATGTCTATCATAATTCTTAGCCCTTCATTCTTTAGCAGACTTACTGTCCTGATTCATAAGACAACAACATTGAGTATATTATATTATTAACATGTTCCTGTTTTGGGGGTTGTTTGTTCTCATGTTTACTCTAAAACTCTAACACCAATAATGCTGCTGCCATCGTGTTGGCAGCAGACCTCAGTACAGATCAGAATCCTTTACAGGCACATTTTGAGAAATGGGTTTGCATGACCCAGGTTTGGCTCCTGAGTAGAGAGGTACCTGAAAACACAATAACTGAAAATCAGCACTCACTTTTGAAAACCTTGGTCTTAGAGAAGTATTTGATCCATGGCAAATATAAGCCTATAAAATTGCTATTTCATAGAATCTGACTTCCCCTAAAAACAATAATATAAATTATGTGGCATACTGTCATAGATCCATTAGGCACACAGGTAGTGCTCTCAAAACCTCGATAGGAAGATTCTGTTCCAGTACAAAGCATGACAGAAGCAAATGATTATGATCATTTTAAAAGCACAGGATGCAGTGAAACTGGGAATATGGCTGCAACGAATGCTACAGTATTTTTGAATTTGAGGTTACTTCTTTTTTTTCTATAAAGTCAACTCGGTCTCAGTGGATGTTGCATTTTGGAGAATCCAAACTGCCTATCATCACTGATTCTGTTCGCATTCTATTACATTCCTATTGGCATATATGCCAGATTAAGGTTCTGTCAGTGCTGAAATTCACCTGCTTTCTTCATTTAGTCTGAACTTCTATGAGAGACCTCAAACAGCTATACAACACACAACATGTCTCAGTAAATTCAGCCTGTTGATGAAACAAGAGACAGACAAGACCGTGAAGCTGAATGTGTGAAAATTCAGCCAGTTGCCCAAATGTCAAATTGTGTTTTATCAAGTGATGACAAATAGCAAAAATAGATGTAAGTGGGTGGAATGTTTCATTGGATTATGTGGTGAATTAATTTAATTGCAAGTCAGAGCCAATGCTAAATATGGTCAAAGCAATAAGAAATGGAAAACACCTATTAAATCATCCTGTCCCTCTTCCTGGGACTGCAGGGGTTTCCCCAGCTAATATGCTGATGTGGACGCCGAGGTAGTGAGACACATCTGCTAGAGAATGGTTAAATGGAAGCCTCTGATTTATCAAACTATTTACCATTGGGAAACGTCTCCATAGATTACCCAGTCAGACTCTTCTAGCATGGAATGTAGTTGAACCCTGAGTTCTACAAACCTAACGATGGGTTTGTGGCAATTTCTGTACCACATCCGCAGGCCTGTCCAGAGACTGGCAGTAAATCAGAATCCAGTCCATTCCCCTTCTCCATGCTGAAGATAGGAGATATGAGATGAGGGGATCCCCACACTGTGTAGTGTTGTTCTGTCAGCCCATTGGGTTATAAAGACCTCACACTGTACCCTTTCTTAATATAACAATTGAATTGAAGTCTGCCAACCATAAGTGACTCATGGTAGCACTTGGGAGGTACGCAGCACCTCTGTGTCCCCACATCACCCCTACCTGCCCCTCTGGATGGCCCTCCCTGCACCCCTTCCTATCTGCAGGCACCTGCTGCCAACATTGTGACCCATGTAATGTAAATCCTTAAACCAGACCTCCAAGATACCAGATGGGAGGTGACTGAAAAATCCCTCCTGCTCATTTCTCAATTTTCCCATACGGGAAAAAAAATCCCATTTAGATTTCCCCTAAAATCTGGTGATCAGTATAGCCCCAGCAGCCCAAGAACTCCAGAAAGAAGGGCATGAAGGAGTGGTGCTGGAACAAAGCCAAAATGGGGACAAGCCAACAGTGGGCAGAAACAACCTCTGCTTCTTCCTTTTGCCTCTGAAAGTGGGAGCCAGTCAGTCAGTCAGTCTATCTTGATCCCAGGTATCCAATTGCAGTGGAAGCTGGTGGGACAGGCTTAGAGCTTAGACCCAATTAAAGGCAAACCCCAGTCCCAGGGAGGAAGGGGGAAGGGAAATCAAGAGGAGCATAATTCCTCTCCCTTTGTTCCCGCCATCACCCAGAGGGGAGGGGAAGGTGAGGGGACTGGTGTCCTGGCCACTCTATGGGTCACTAGCTATGCACCTCAGTTAGCAGGTGAGTGTTATCCTATCCATCTTTAGCTCCTTCCATGTACACTCAGATACTG
The DNA here is from genome assembly GCF_052426305.1 of Pelodiscus sinensis. Classification (NCBI taxonomy): domain Eukaryota; kingdom Metazoa; phylum Chordata; order Testudines; family Trionychidae; genus Pelodiscus; species Pelodiscus sinensis. The sequence goes on from NC_143052.1 coordinate 317,797,933, forward strand.
TGCTGGTAGGGAGGTAAAATCTCATCTCGTCATAAAATACAATTCTGCTCTAAGGAGGAACTTTGGCAAAATGAGATAGTGGAGTTTCACATCCTTGTGTTTCTTTCATTCCTTGTCAAATGCATTCAGTTTGCCATTAGAAAGATAATTTTTCTAACTACAGCATCTGCAATATTACACCTACATATTCCCCTCCCAACTGTGACTGTTACATTAGTTTCTGTTCCTCTCATGCATCAACATCAGCAATATGGGGCTATGTTCTTTTGTTTTTCTGATTCCCTCTCTTCTGCCCCCTCTCACCTTGTTGTGATGGTGCTCTGCCCAGTCCCTTGACTTAATGATGTGTCTCAGGTCACTTTCCCTCTCGGGCCACATATCATAGTGTTGGCAACTCAATGCAAATGCAAATCACAGGAATGACATTGTACATTCTGGCATATGATCTTCCTACTGAGGGCTTTTACATCTCCTACTTCCTTCCTCTCAAAAATCCCCCACCATGAGTCAGTCAATTTGCAATATTGCAATACTAGCACAGCTGGAATTACTTTTAACTGAATTAAATGGTGGTGGCAGATCCACAGGGATTGGTACTAATGTCACAATTCCATTGACACCAAAAGAGCTATAATAATTAACCCCAACTGAGGATCTTCCTGGTAGTGTTTAAAACAACTTTCCAAAGTAACCTTTTACTATATTTAGCCCCAACTCATGTAAAGTTTTGAGCATCACCACTGTGTGGAATAGCAGCAACTCTTGAGTCCTACATAGTCTCAAAGATGCGTGTTAGTATCAAGGAATGATTTACACTTCTGTGAGCTTAAGCTTTAAACGCCTGTGAATCCACAATGTTCTGAAATCAGCTCCCTCTCGAGAAGGGAATATGTAGTAGACCACTGGAGTGTTTGTGTGTCACTGCCCACTACAGGTTGGAATTAGAAATAACCCGCTGTATGTCTTGCGCTCGATGCTGCTATTATCAATTCCTTTTTAGCTCAGGTGGTAAGAGCAGTGCTTAATTTGCTTCATTAAGTTGCTGGGCCTCAAACAATGCTGTTACTTTCTGAATGGTTCAGAAAGACCAGAGGTACCGAGGCTATGAAATGGAAAGCCTAGAGATGCCAGGGCTCAGCCCCAGCTAGATCTAGCACAAATTAAGCACTGGGTAGAAGCCTGTGCTTAGGAAATCAGAAGCTACAATTTCTATGCTTGTTTTCATAGTTGAGAGTAGTCATTTTGTACAACATAGTGACACCAGTAAATTCCTAGGTGGTCCCAGAATTATTACAATCAGTTCAGCTTGGTTAATTGACATTTAAAGGTGAGGGTTGACAACCACGTAGAAACATTTGAAGGTAATAAACATAGAGTTATTATTTAGGGACAAATGGGCAAAATTAAGAAAAGGCAACAGTGCAGTATCATTCCCCTAAGGAAATGGTCTAAAGCCCTGGACTTCAGATATTTAAGGTAAGACTAGTGAAATATGCTGTAAACGTCTGCCATGCACTAGCAGCATGATAGACTAGATAGCCAAGAAGGCTTCTTCCATCTCTAATTTCTATAATTGTAAAGCTACTGTACTCAGGTACAGTACGTTGAAGTTCATAATTAAAACACTCTTCTAAAAACTGCTTTAGCATCTTTTCAATAATTGTCCTGAAGCTCCACGGCACAGGCATTTTATTTGTAGAAAAAATTACAGTGGGAATGATTTTTTTCTCTAGACAAACACCTTGACCTATCCAGATGTATAAAAAGCTATAAAGCTAAATAGAGAAGCAAAAGAAAATAGAATAACAATCCACCCAACATATGTTTCTGCCCTGCCTTCTATTTAAAGGCCATGTCCACAAACAAAAAGAAACCCCAATCTGTGGATGGTCTTTGCATGTAACATACAACAAAGAAAATGAATAGGCTGAAAAGTTTGATCATATAATTATTTAATCCCAAACAGTAAACAAAAATTTCTCAAAATAATAAAATACAAGTTGATTCTTGAAAGATTATTTATTATAACTATCCTGTGTGCAGGGTTGAATCCTGCATTCCATGCACACCCCGTTGGTTTCATGAGGCAATTGTGGACATGGAAGGAATGCAAACACCCATTTTATTACTAACATTATTTCTATTACACTCATGGCTCAAGGCCCCAACAAAGTTGTAAGCCCCATTTGCTAGACACTATTGGGGAAATACTATCTAAATAGATAAGGCAGACAAAGGATAGAAGGGAGTCACAGTGAGACTTAAGTTCATCTGAAGAAGTGGGTTGTGCCCACAAAAGCTCATAATACCATCTACATGTTTTGATAGTCTTTAAAGTGCTACTAGACTATTTGTTGTTTTCTAAATTTTTCCTGAGACTTAAGGTGAGACAGAAATTCTGTGACACTGCGAGTCCAGTTTTTTAATCTAGAACAGAAGTAAAGCTTATTGTTTACTTGGCATTGGCCATTGTTGGAAGTCAGGATATTGGTCTAGATCAGTGGTCCCCAACCTTTCAAGGTTGTCGGGCGCCAGGGGGCGTGGCCATTCGCCCGCCGGGCGCCAGGGGGCGGGGACACTTGCACCCCGGGGGCGGCCCCCCCCCATAGCCGCATGCCCGGGGCCGGCGCTCCCCCTACCATGCGCCGTATGCCCGGGGCCGGCGCTCCCCCCGCCATGCGCCGCGCGCCTGGGGCCGGCGCTCCCCCTGCCATGTGCCGTGCGCCCGGGGCCGGCACTCCCCCCGCCCAGCGCCGCGCGCCCGGGGCCGGCGCTCCCCCCGCCATGCGCCCGGTGCCAGGCCAGCCCCAAGCACCTGGCGGGCGCATGGAAATGCCCCCGCGGGCGCCATGGCGCCCGCGGGCACCGTGTTGGGGACCACGGGTCTAGATGGACCTTAGGTCTGACCAAATATGGCCATTCTTATGCTCTTACATTATTAGCTGGCATTTCCAACTGGCAATTATTTGCAGTTATACCAAAGCCATCTGACAATGTTAGATGATGTGAAGTAAAAATGCTAACCACACAGGCTCAGGGAATTCCAGATGACAGCATTATTAATGTTAAAAAACATCTGGTGCAGAGAGTACTTTGGATCAAGGTAAATTTCATCCAGTGCAAACATGCCAGCCCAAACAGATGCATCCTGGAGGTGAATGCCTGGCTGCAAAGATGGTGTCTCCAGGAGGGCTTTGGCTTCCAAAACAACCTAGATGGAGCTACTGTAAAGGGAGTGCATAACTGATTGCATAACAATTCCCAGAGAGTGGTTATCAATGGTTCACAGACATGTTGGAAGGGCATATCAATTGGGGGGTCTTCAGGGACCAGTTCTGGGGCTGGTTCTGTTCTATATTTTCATCAGTGATTTAGATAATGGCATGGCGTGCACACTTACAAAGTTTCCAGGCAATATGAAACTGAGAGGGGTTGTAAGTGTTTTAGGGAACAGTATTATAATTCAAAATTATCTGGACAAACTGGAAAAATGCTCTGAGGAAAATAGGATGAAGTTCAATAAGGACAAATGCAAAGTACTGCTGTTAGGAAGGGGCAATCAGATTCACACATACAAAATGGGAACTGACTGTCTAATAAGGAGTATTGTGGAAAGGGATCTAGGGGACAGAGTGGACCGCAAGCTGAATCTGACTAACTCTATTACACTGTTGCAAAAAAAGCAAACCTGAGTCTGGGATGCATTAACAGGAGTGTTGTAAGCAGGACACGAGAAGTCATTATTCCGCTCTACTCTGCACTGATTAGGCCTCAACTGGAGCATTGACACTAGCTCTGGGCACCAGATTTCAAAAAAGATGTGGACAAATCAAAGAAGGTCCAGAGATGAGCAACAAAAATGATTAAAGTTCTAGAAAACATGACCTGTGAGGGAAGATTGAAAGAACTGGGCTTGTTTAGTCTGGAAGAGAGAAGACTGAGAGGGGACATACTAACAGCTTTCAATTACTAATAGGCTACGTCTACACTGGCCCCTTTTCCGAAAGGGGCATGGTAATTTCAGAGATCGTAATAGGGAAATCCGCGGGGGATTTAAATATCCCCCACGGCATTTAAATAAAAATGTCCGCCGGTTTTTTCCGGCTTTTAGAAAAGTTGGAAAAGAGCGTCTACACTGGCCCCGATCCTGGGGAAAAAGCGCCCTTTTCCGGAGGATCTTATTCCTACTTCAAAGTGTGATTAGGCTTCCTAATCCGAACTAGCTGTACTCCTCATTCCAAGAGGAGTACAGCTAGTTCGGATTAGAAGCCTACTCCGAACTAGCTACTCCGTGCCGCGTGGAGCCGCGCGGCACGGGGTTCGAACTAGCCAGGATTTAAAAATGGCGGCGCCTGGCTTATGCAAATGAAGCCCGGGAAACTCAAATCCCGGGCTTCATTTGCAAGTGCGGTATGCCTACATTACCCTCCTAGTTCGAATTAGGAGGGTAGTGTAGACATACCCCTAGTCTTTTGCCATACACACACACAATCTGTGTCACAAAGTCTTTCTCACACAGTCTCTCTTACCCATACTCTCTCTAGCCTCCAGCCCATCCCTTCCACTCAAGTTCCCACCCACTCTAGGGTCTCAGAACCAGCCCCTGATGACTTATCACAATCAGTGGAGTGGCTCTCCTGTGGAAATTATTGTCCATCCCTGGTCTAAATGGTGCTTGGTCCTTCCATAAGTGTAGGGGACTAGACTTGGTGGCATCTTGAGATTCTTTCCAGTTCTATGTTTCCATAGAAAAATGCCTGTCAGGACTGGTCTAGTTTTACTTAGACTTGTATTGAGTGCAAGGGACAGGACTAGTGACCTATTGTGATCACTTCTAGTTCTACACTTCTAAGATTCTATGATTTTGCAAGTGTGCAGGTCTGCCAAACTGCTCAACAATATGCTAACAACCAGCTTGGTATCATCCACAAACTTTATGGCTACATCTAGACTGGCATGATTTTCCGGAAATGCTTTTAACGGAAAAGTTTTCCGTTAAAAGCATTTGTAGAAAAGAGCGTCTAGATTGGCACGGATGCTTTTCCGCAAAAACGCTTTTTGCGGAAAAGCGTCTGTGCCAATCTAGACGCGCTTTTCTGCAAAAAAGCCCCGATCGCCATTTTCGCAATCGCGGCTTTTTTCCACAAAACAAATCTGAGCTGTCTACACTGGCCCTTTTGAGCAAAAGCTTTGCACAAAAGGACTTTTGCCCGAATGGGAGCAGCATAGTATTTCCGCAAGAAGCACTGATTTCAGACAGTAGGAAGTCAGTGTTCTTGCGGAAATTCAAGTGGCCAGTGTAGACAGCTGTCAAGTTTTTCCACAAAATCAGCTGCTTGCCAGTATAGACACAGCCTATAAGTATACCCTCTGTGTCTTATCTAAATCATCAATTAAGATATTGAACAGAACGGGTCCCAAAAAGTGATCTTTGTGGAATCCTACTCATTATGCCCTTCCAGTATGACTGTGAACCATTGACAACTGCTCTCTGGGAATGGTTAACCAACCAGTTTTGAACCCAACTTATGGTAGCTCCATTTAGGCTGCATTTCCTTATTTGTCAATGAGACTGTATCACGCGCCTTATAATAAATACAACACAATTTCTACAATTCTCATATTTTGGGATCATGGGCAAGAGAGGTGGAATTGTTGGTAATTTTCCAAGAGAGCTGAGATAGGGGTTTTCACTAAGAATCTTGTTTCCCCCAGAAAGACAGAGAGGAAGAGAGGTGGTGGGATTGATTGAACCCCAAACAAGCACTGAAACACTGAAGTGCTAATCATTCGAAAACAAGGACAATGTCAAGAAAATGGTTTCAAAACAAGTTAAACAAATGAAAATAATTGAAACTGTGTCTTATTTTAATTTATTCCAAACGCTCAGTGCCCAAAATAGCATTGCAAGGTATATTTTTTCTTCGACTCTAAGCTGGCAAACACTTAACTTTAGAAAAACAAATAGAGGTGAATAGGCCACTTTGTCAATCTCTGCTACAGCAAGTTAAATTTAAAATAGAATAATTCACCACATTCAGTAACACTTTGCTTCCTAGTGTCCCTGTGAGCTAGGAAAGTATTAAAAGGCTCATTTTACAGTGGAGTAAAGCATTGGAGCAGTAAAGCAACATGCCTAAGATCACCCATAAGGGCCTGTTCCTGAAGCTAAATTAACCAGGCAGATAGCTGCATCTGAGCCACTTCAGTGGGGCTTTACCCATTCAGGGGAATGCAGCCACAGGCTCAGGACTCAGGAAATTTGGAACTAGATCCCAGGACTCTTGGGTGTCAGTGTATTGGTCTAATCACTATATCCCATTTCATTTGCAGACAATTGCTAGTGATAGCAGCAATGGCCTAGAAATGTTTTTGTGTCCCTGAAAAACATGAGATTTCAAAAAATGTTCCCATCCTGAGTTGGGACAAAAATTCAATCTCCAAAGTTTTTGCACATTGACAAACTATATGCATTTCAGTTTGGATCAAGTAAAATGCTTTGTTTCAATAATTTCAAAATGTTTCACTTTTATTTTGGTCATGATGTATAAGAGGTGGAGTTTTTTACTATAATAAAAATATAATAAACAGTTCAACAAGAGAAGTTCAACAAGGGAAGTTGTTTTGAGCTGGGAAACCAGAATTTTTCATTCTGAAAATGGCAAAACAGGCTGATTCCACAATTTTGAAGTTTTTTTAAAAATTGAGTTGAGAAATTCATCAAAACTGACTTTTTTCTCACAGTTTTGGTTTTGACAAATTAATATTTTTACAGGAAAAAAGAGTTAATCAGAAAATGTCAGTTCTTTTACAGTGTCTGACCTATACATTTTATTTTGCATTAATAGTGAATATCTTGTACTAACTATGTGACGTATCTTAGCAATAGTCAACCTTTCAATGGCAGTCACTGTGCACACATGTAGAGTATGTCATTAAGAACTAGAATGCATAGGACTCATAGTTCGACAGGTTCAACTGATTTACTTGTCAAGCCTCCTTAAAGATATGTGAGTTAACAACATAATATGCAAGTTGAACTCAAAATGCAAAGAACACGCTTATGGAGGATGTTATCTTCAGATTGTTTTGATCCATGGAAGAAATAGATAGAACCTACAAGGGAAAAAAATACATCAGTTTACAAATCATTGCCACTTGCCACCATCATGGTACTTATTCTTTAATATGTTAAAAATATTTTTTTCATTCATTCCAATAGGTTTTATCACTTTACTGCTTTGAACAATGTAGCTTCAAAATATCCAATGATCTCTACTGCTATCACGGTCTTGGAAAACAACTATCATGTTGACCATCCATTCTTGGCTCACTCTTCTTTGAAATAGGAGTTGACTTGGTTCATAGTATTAAAGAAAAAATGAAAAAGAAAAGCCAGAGGATGAAGTACTAGTACAAAACTTCAAGACTATGTTGGTAGCATCAAGCCTCTTTAACACTTAATTACATAATTAGATTTTATGTTTTAATACACTAATTTATATATGTCATCTTATGGCATGTCCAACCATGTTTCCTAGCATGAAAATGTATCATTTTCATGGTATGCTGCATCAATTTTATTTTCAATTCCTGGGAAATCTTCTTCTATTAGTTTTGGATAATTTTAGCACTTTCTATAAAAAGATGTAGTTCGTCATAGCTGTAATAAAAATGAATTGGAAAAACATGGAAATAGATTATCCAATTTATGATGATTCAACATTTCTTTTAAGATGAGATAGCTCAGGGTTGAGACATATTAGTAGGAAGAGAGGGAAAAGCGTGCACATCTAATTCTTGTATTGTATCTGTTCTATGGCTAAACTGAAGACTTTGATCTCCAAGGATTCTATACCTTCCACAAACTCTAAAATAGAGATATTAAGCATGGAGCCAGCACTAACCTTGCTGAACCCAACTATTTTGATTGCCATTTTGTGCTGGGAAGAAATGCTCCTGCCCTCTCATGTCCCTTAGGAACAAAGCTTTGATCATTGCCATGGGTATTCTACTAAATATCTTCTCAGGGCTGGGAGGTAATTGTTCCCACATTGGCAGGGTGGCCTGGGTAATGTGGTTTTTTTTCACCCTCCTCTCCGAAGCACAGGAACAGATGTAGTGCATGGGATAGGTTGTAAAATTCATTTTTTGCAACTTGGCAGGTGCCCACTGCAGGTGCTTGCTAAATAGTAAGCCCAGTTCCTTGAGAAACAAGAATTGGAAGTAGACTAGGTGAAGGCAACTCCTAAAGAAAGTGCTGTATGCATTTGGACCTTATAAAGTCGAGTACAACAAGAAGACATGCCCCTTTCCTTCCTTCTGTCCTCATAAGGAGAGGTAGGGTTGCAACACTGTTGTGGGACCAGATTAACTCTGTGGAGAGGAGGAAACTGATGACAGCCCTCCCAGGTGGTACAGATTACAGAAGGAAGCATAACCTGCACTTGAGGAATTATTGCTGGATAGTTCCCAGGTGTGTAACTTAAGAAAGTTGTGGCCTAGGTAAACCACATTTGTGATGTCTTTTCCTTCATTCCTTGCAGACCCAAAGTCTGCCATTGACTTCAGTGGGAGTTGTGAGGTGCCCAAATAATTCAGGTTAATGTCAAAAGATTCTACTGAATCGCACTAAAATTGAAAATTAAGGATATCAGCAGTGCTGGCAGAGGACAGTTGGCTGTTCTTTAAAAAAATAAGCTAGAAAAAAGTAGCTCTTGAGGTGAGGGCTACTGTAAATGTTTGTTTTTAGGAATTTTGAGGAACAAGGAAAATATTTTGTTAAAGCATTTACGAAAAGGAAATAGAATCTTCCAAGCCCTGGTTTTTGCTTGCCAACCACAGAGGTTTTGTATGCTCAGCTGCTATTTTGGAAACAAACTCAACTCCATTGTAAAATCTCTTCAAACAATCATTTAGGAAGATAGAAACAGAACTTCTCGAAGAACATCAAATGCATTAAGTTTTCAATGGAAAAACTACAATGGAATCTTTATTTACTTTTTCAATAGCTCAATCCTTCACATCTTGAAAAATCACTTATTGAGAATATGCATACAAATGACATAGCTAATTTTCCATGCCAAGAAGGACTGGAAGCAGAGACCCATTCTTTGATCAAATCACTTATATGGTTATTATTTATTTGTTGTTTTTTATGTAGCACCTGATCTTCTGTCATTGACCACTGTGCTAGGAACTTCACAATATTTAACAAAGAGCCACTTCTTGCCCTACATGGCCACACTTACACTTTGGGTGGTCATATGAATGCAATATAGGAACTAAAATAAAATAGAATTCCAGTCTGAAGCTAATGGAGAAATTATTTACCCCAAACATGAACACAACATCCTTGCCAGAATGTTCATAAGAAGCAGCACTATGGTATGGCTGGTCTGGACAAAATGAATGAATTATATTTTCATTTTCTTCTATCTTCCGAAGTGTTTGATGCCAGAAAACTCTAATTTAAAAAGGGAAAATAAATACTTATCTGGCCATGTATTCATTGATCTTCAGATTTGAGGGTGGAAAGAATGTCCTGTGGAATGACAAGCACTAGGACTGTGAGACCATTTACAAGTTCTTTTTGTGAGAGGGTTCTGTTTGGTGGCCATTTGTGTATTAGTCTGATTGGGTTTGTCAACTAAAGCTTGGAAAGATTGTGTTTGGCTGAACCCAGTTTTCCAAGATTGAAAATCAGCGTGAGCCAAGGTTCAATGGGCTCTTGCATATTCACACTGGTTTTGTTGGTTCATCCTGAACCAGAAGTGGGAATGGTGGCCACACTGTGAGAAACTCGTGTGATTTTCTTCATATGACTTCTCCCAATATAAGTTCAGATTCAAAATTCATTGGTGAACAATAGCCCTACTATATCAATAGCTCTCTAGTTAGGGACAAATATTTGGCACTGAATTTTTGGTGAGCAATTCTTGGGAAAAAAAGGGTTCTGATTTACAATGCAGGTCAAATTTCAATTAAGGCTGATTCTGAATAGTTACCAGTATCAGAGGGGTAGCTGTGTTAGTCTGCATGCATCTGATGAAGTGAGTCTTTGCCCACGAAAGCTTATGCTCCTACACTTTAGTTAATCTATAAGGTGCCACAGGACTCCTCGCCGCTTTTGAATAGTTACCATTATAAAATTAACTCATTACATAATTTTGCAAAGGACTACTTTAGTCTAATGCTATAAAGTACCACACACACCAACTGGACAGTGCTAGTGCAGTTAATAGATTCTGCTATATGAAAATAACCTTAGCAATAAAAACTTACTTTTCCTACTTTCTTCCTTCCCTCTCTTATTTTACACTCAACACAAAAAAGCCCATTAGGTATTGTGGCAATGTTAGGCAGTTATTATGTCCCAGAGGCTTGCTATGACCCTCCATGCTTCTCCTTATGTTTTTCTAGAGGTCAGAGTTAGAGCTTACTGAGCCATTTTCATCACTGGCAAAGTCAATGAATTGGGAGGGGGAGATCCCTCTGGAATCCTGGACCTCCTTTTCCCAGAATCAGATCTTTTTGTGGTGCAGGAAGGGTTCAGAGGAACACAGGCCCACACACTACTCTGGGTTCTGGCCTAAGGACCCTTAGGTAACAGCAACTGCTAGGGGTTTTTCCTCTAGCCTTCAGACAGCAGCCTTTTCTCTGGGCTACTTCCTGAAATGCTCCCCAAGTACCTTCTCTCTGGGACCTGAATGAATCTTTTCCTTCTCAGCTTTCAGCAACACACTTCCTTCTTTCAGTCCATTTTCCTTCTCCTTCCCCCTTCCTTGCCTGGGGGAAACCTTTTAAAGCCGCTTCTCAAGCTTTACTTGGCTGAGGTGTCTGATTAGCCTGCACCTTCGGATCAGCAATGAACTAGCCTCAGGTATCTGCCTGCCTTAATTACATAGCAGTAGACTCTGACAGTCTATTCAGTGAAAACTATTTATCCAGCACCCTGCATACCTTCCCTCCATTAGGGTATGTCTACACTACAAAGTTAGTTCGAACTAACAGACGTTAGTTCGAACTAACTTTCATAGGTGCTACACTAGCGCTCCGTTAGTTCGAATTTAATTCGAACTAACGGAGCGCTTAGTTCGAACTAGGAAAACCTCATTTTACGAGGATTAAGCCTAGTTCGAACTAGCTAGTTCCAATTAAGGGCTGTGTAGCCCCTTAATTCGAACTAGTGGGAGGCTAGCCCTCCCCAGGTTTCCCTGGTGGCCACTCTGGCCAACACCAGGGAAACTCTTCTGCCCCCCTCCCGGCACCGGACCCCTTAAAGGGGCACGGGCTGGCTACGGTGCCCGTGCCAGGTGCAAGCTTGCCAGCACCCAACCAGCAAACCCTGCACCTGGCACGGCATGAGACAGCCACCCTCTGCCCCCCAGCCTCCCCCTCTTCCCGGAACCAGGCTGGTGGCTCCCGGGAGCTTGCCCGGGACCGTAAGAGGTGGGCACCCACCTGGTCTAGTGCAGACATCATGGACCTCGTCCACGATCTCCGCACTAGGCACAGGAAAGTGGCTGTCTAGGGCAGGAGAGCTGCCAGCCTGGCCACCCAGGAACAGGTGTGCATGAAAATCAAGGTGGTCCACTGAGACCCCCGACCCTGAGCCCTGAGCTTACAATGGCCGTCCTGGGTCAGACCAAAGGTCCATCTAGCCCAGTAGCCTGTCTGCTGACAGCGGCCAACCCTAGGGACCCTGGAGGGGATGGACCAAAGACAGTGACCAAGCCATTTGTCTCGTGCCATCCCTCTCCAGCCTTCCGCAAACCTTGGGCAGGGACACCACTCCTACCCCCTAGCTAATACCACTCCATGGACCCAACCTCCATGACTTGATCTCACATCCCTTTAAACTCTGTTCTAGTTCTAGCCTTCACAGTCTCCTGCAGCAAGGAGTTCCACAGGTTGACTCTTTGCTTTGTGAAGAACAACTTTCTGTTACTAGTTTGAAGCCTGCTACCCATTCCTTTCCTTTGGTGTCCTCTAGTCCTTCTTTATGGGAACTAATGAAGAACTTTTCTGTATGCACCCTCTCCACCCAACTCCTTCTTTTAGAGACCTCTATCCTGTCCCCCCTCCGTCTTCTCTTTTCTAAGCTGAAAAGTCCCAGTCTCTTTAACCTCTCTTCATATGGGACCTGTTCCCAACCCCTGATCATTTTAGTTGCCCTCCCCTCTCCCAGCCTCTCTCTTCCCCTCTCCCACCTCCTTTTCCCAGTCTCCCCCAGTTTTGTTCAATAAAGAGAGATTCTATTTTTGAACACAATTGTCCTTTATTTTGTACATCAAGAAGAGGGGCTAGGGAAGGGTAAGTGGAAGGAAGTGAGGGAGGAATGGGCTATGCGCCCCCGACGGGGAGGACTGGGCTGGCTCTGTGGGCTTCTTGGGGTGGAAGCTCTCCTGCAGCCCCCCAATTGCCCCCTCTGACCCAGATAGCAGCCTGCGGCAAGTGCAGCCGGTCTGATGGCCGAGTGCTGTGATGTGCCCAGTGTGGGTGCTCCGGGCAATCCAAGCCAGGACTGCTTTGCAAGCGGGACACCCCTGAGAACTGTCTGTCCGGGGTGGGGGTCGGGACCCTTTAAGCACAGCCCTCGGCTAGCCTGAGACAGCATCTCCATGCTCTAAGTCCTCCTCTGATGCCCTGCCGGCACTGCTTCCGGCCATCCTTAACTCCGGTTCAGGGTCCACTTAATGTGGACATGCTAGTTCGAATTAGTAAAATGCTAATTCGAACTAGTTTTTTAGTCTGGATCTGTTAGTTCAAATTAGCTTAGTTCGAATTAACTAATTTGAACTAAGTTAGTTCGAATTAACGTTGTAGTGTAGACGTGCCCATAAAGACTATCTGCTGATAAGTAGAACTAGGTATGGAAGTTAATACATCATAGAGAAATAGTTTGAAATAATAGTATAGGCAGACATGATGGAAACAGCAAAAATGACATGAGCTTCTTCAGAAATGCTAGTTAACTTTCAAACTGTACCATAAAGAGCTTGGATGCCTTCCACATCATGTTCAGGAATAACAAAGTCCCTAGTTCTGGTATAGGTGTAAAGAGGGCACATTAGAGTTTTGGGATTGCTGGAATGGTCTAGTCCCAAAGTATGGTCAATCTCATGGGCAGTAGCTGCAAACAGATTGAAAGCTGCAAGACTGCAAAGTCAAATCAGAATTAGCCAAAGCAATTCAGTTTACAGTCTATACTACAAGGATGTGTCTAGACTACATGGCTCCATCAACGGAACCATGTAGATGAGGGTTGTAGGCAAAGGGAAATGAAGCGGCGATTTAAATAATCACCGCTTCATTTAAATGTACATGGCTGCCGCGCTGAGCTGACAAACAGCTGATCAGCTGTTTGTCGGCTCAGCGCACTAGTCTGAACGCTCCCCTGCCGACATCAAAGCCCTTTGTCGGCAGCCCTGTTTTTCCTCGTGGGATGAGGTTTACCGGGGCTGCCGACAAAGGGCTTTGATGTCGGCAGGGGAGCTTCCAGACTAGCGCGCTGAGCCGACAAACAGCTGATCAGCTGTTTGTCGGCTCAGCGCGGCAGCCATGTAAATTTAAATGAAGCGGCGATTATTTAAATCGCCACTTCATTTCCCTTTGCCCAATAAACAAATCTACATGGCTCCGTCGACGGAGCCATGTAGTGTAGACATACCCCAAGAGTGACTAGGATGGTCCTTGGCTTTCATTGAATAAGGTGTCCATGTCTCAGACCCTCCCATCAATACACACTTTTACCCATGCTGAAACACTCCCTCTTTCATAATGGACTCATGAAAAAAACTCTCTCTTTAATTGGCACATAAATTACTTCCACACTCCTCTGTGCACCTGAATTGTCTCTCCCTAGGACTCCCTCTAGGGGGACCTGGCAACTTCCTTAGTTTCTCCTTATTGGAATATATGCCTTTATTTATTTATTTCCATACGTTGTTTCTTCAGGAGGCCAGGCAGCACTAGTATAGAGCACATCAGAATACTGAATTAACAGATCCATAAGAACATAAGAACGGCTGTACTGGGTCAGACCAAAGGTCCATCTAGCCCAATATCCTGTCTTCTGACAGTGGCCAATGCCAGATGCTTCAGAGGGAATGAACAGAACAAACAATCATCAAATGATCCATCTACTATTGCCTATCCCCAGCAATTGATAATTCCTACCCTCCCTGCCTAATAGTCATTGATAGACCTATTCTCCATGAATGTATCTAGTTCCTTCTTTAACCCTCTTATAGTCTTGGTCTTCACAACATCCTCTGGCAAAGAGTTCTACAGGTTGACTGTGCATTGTGTGAAGAAATACTTCCTTTTGTTTGTTACAAAAGAGATCATGATGTCAGCAGTGCCAAAGGAGAATCTGAAGAAGTTAAGGGAAGTCACACCACTCCAGACTTTCAGTGCTTCCTGGATTGCTTTTTCCACCTCTTTCTGGATCAGATCAGGAGTGTAATTAACAATTCTGTTCATAAGCAAATGCGTGGGTTAGAAAGCTTTTCTGTCTACTCATGGCAGATTATTTGAAATGTGATGCATGGCCCTGCAATTTTTCTAATGTTTGTCCTAATGTGTAAAATATAATGTTCTGAATAAAAGCCATACTGCGAGGAATGCTTAGAAATACAAAACAAAAACAAAAAACAAAAAAAACCACAACTTTGCTGTCTCTCTGTTTCACTTCATAGCTAAATTATTTATTAAACATTTTCAAGGCTGACAAATAAAGTACTGACTATTAAAAACAGAAGTGACATTGTTCAACCACAAGACTTAAAATTCCAGACATAACTAAATGTTAGAAATAGATCTTGTTGTAGAAAAAAACATTGAAGGGGTTGGGAGAGGGAAGATTTTCATAAAGAAAGGTGATAAAACCCAAAAATTTCTAGTCTTGTTAATGATTTAATAAAAACCCAGAAAATGCTAAGGAAAATGAAAAATGTCTATTAAAATTATGTGGCTGCAAAAAAGCTCAATAAATAATTTCTGAATGAAACGTAATGAACAGTTCTAGTTAGATTCCATTTTATATATATATATATATATATATATATATATATATATATGTATGTATGTATCCCTCTGCTCCTGTTCTGCAGTAAAAAGAAAAAATGTAGTGTCTTTGTTGCAGCAAATTAGTTCACATTGCTTTCTAGTGATAGACAGACAAATTCTGCTACCCTTTCTCGAAGTAAGTAGAACCTTGCTCTGTGAGTAGGCCAAATAATGTACATCACATGCAATTCTTTGAAGATTTTAATGGGGCTATCTTTCAGCTCTCCCCACCTTTTCAAAATAAAAATCAGTTCTGCCCAGTAACTAGGAAACCTGTGTATTAAAGACAACGTCATGAATCCAATTATTACAATGTCATCTTTACCTTAACCACTCAAAGAAGCCCAAACCGAATTCATCTGGCAATGTTTACAACCTAAAAGTGATGTCCCATTATAAAGTTTGCCCAATTAAAACCCATTAAACATATTTGCTTGGATTCTGTCTATAATTCTATGTACAGCATCTAGCACAAAGCATCACTTGAGATTTTTTGGAGCTGCCATAACATAATAAATAATAATAATGCATAATGTAAACTGAGACCAATGGGCTCCAAGGGAACTCTTGCATATAGTGAATCAACAGGAATCCATCACAGATAAGTAAAAACTATTCTGAACCTGATTTTTCAGCATTAGACACTCTTAATAACTGTGAGAAGAAGGATCCAGCCTCAAGAAGATGATAACCAAGAAATATAAGCACATATGTACATAGATGTCATGGTCTTTAATGACAGGAAGGATCTAGTTTTGAATTTGTCTAACTTCAAGTTCCACCCACTTATCCCTTGTTCTGAAAGGCTGAAAAGTCTCCCACCTTCAGATATCTTTTCTATGTATCATCTACCTATATACAGTGACTATGTCAATTCTCAGACTTCTCTTAAAAAAAACAGAAAACAATAGACCGAGCTCCTTAAGCATCACATTCAGGCCCACCAATGGGGAGGGGCAAGGGGACAATTGCCCTAGGGCTTGGAGATTCAAAGGGGCTGGGAGCTTCTGGCTGTCACTGATGCTACTGTGGCTGTGGTGGAGTCCAGAACCGCTTTGAATTGCTATATTGGTCTGGGGGTGTCTGGGCAGCTGTAAGGGCTGCCTGGCGAGGGCCCTGCTCCTTCTGGAGGTGAAGAAGTGAGCCCCCACACACACTTTGCCCAAGGGCCTGTAGTTGCTGTCAGCTTCGCTGTTCACATGGCATGGCTTGTTTTACAGTCCCAGGATCATTTTTGTGGCCATTCTTTGAACTTTCTCCGGTATTTCCACATCATTCTTGATGGTGGGGAACTGGACATAGTATTCTAATGGTGGTTTTACCAATGTAGTATCCAGAGGCGAGCTCACATTGCTACTTTGACTTGATAGTTCCCTTTTGAGAGATCACATTAGTCTCTTCTGCCACAGCATTGCAGTGGGACCTCATGCTGAGGTAATTATCCACAAAGACCTTTACATGTTTCCAGCTGATTATAGGCGCAATGTAAATATCTGCACACAAATTATATAGCATTGATTTTTAGCAATGCCATCAGCAGCAGAAGAACAGGAGACTTTTTTTTCCTTGAAGAGCTAAAGAAATCAGTGGAAAATATTGCCCAACAAAACCAGAGAACTAATAGCAAGGGGAAATACAAAATATAGGAGGCTCCTTTTCCCTTTATGTCAAGTTAGAAGTTGGCCATCTGATTATCTTGGGCAAAAGGTTGCACTTTGCCAAATCAGGGACACCACATCCTGGTTGTTTCATGAGATCTAATGTTTCTGAATCCAGACAGCCATTTATCTCCCAGACAAAGAATGATAGCAGATGGTGGAGTCGACATGCCAGGGAATCTAAGATTCTTTTCTGTGTAACATCTGGATTAATGGGAGTTTTGTAGATGGCATCCAAACAACTCTGAAAATATATGGGAAACTCAGCATTTAGTGAAACAAAAATAACATTAATGGTGAAGAATATGGGTTAGAGGGGCTAGATACCTCTGCAAAATCCAGCTCATTATCTGTGATGGCATCAATTTCTACTGTTGCCATTCTAGGAACCGGCAACAGCAAACAATGTGCCAGACAACAGGGTAGGAGGGCAATGGAAACAGACATCTTCATCTTTATCACGTATAATCTCCGGATAGTGTCGAGCACCCTTGTATTGTGAAATAGCCTTTTTTAGTGAAAAATATTGAGCATTTGACTTAACTCCTCTCCACATGGTACTGGTACATCCTCCCTCTAAGTCAAGGACATAAATGGTCTGTCACATTCTTTCACAAAAAGTCAAAGCTTGTGGTTTAAAAGTTAAAAAGAGTGTAATCTCTCTTTTTCCTTCGGGCTCTGTCTCAGAGAGGGTCACTTTTTTCACAGAACTGGTGTAACAAAAGCAGCAAATGACAATAGTAAGCACAAATAGCATATCTCATTCTGGAAAGGCCTCCTCTAGGAGAAAAAGATATCAACATCCCAGTTCATAGTTCCTCTTTGGCTTTCCCAGTTCATATTGCTCTGCTGACTGGCCTAGGAAGCCAGTTAGAGTTACCGTGTGGTGTGTATTTAGAACAGAACAGACAGCACCGGCTAATATTGCACAGGAGCACTGAACATCTCTGACACTGATCACTAATTTTAATGACACTCCCTGTCTAGATCCTACACAGGATTTTTGTGGGTGCAGGGGTCTGTACAGGAGGAAAGGTAGCAAGTGCAGGTTAAATAATTAGAGTTGTAAAAAACTGGGTTTCATCGGGGGGTTTTTGAGAATAAAAGCGTAAGTTTGGTTTGCTATCATTCTTGGAATCAGGTTAGTTGTTACTCCCCCAGGGTCCAGTAAAATGCTCGTGAACTCTAAGCATTCCAAGGCTTCCAGCACAAATGTTTATCCATAATGGAAGTTCATAGAATCATAGAATAATAGGACTGGAAGGGACCTTGAGAGGTCATCGAGTCCAGCCCCCTGCCCTCAAGGCAGGACCAAGCTCCGTCTACACCATCCCTGACAGATGTCTATCTAACCTGTTCTTAAATATCTCCAGAGAGGGAGATTCCACCACCTCCCTTGGCAATTTATTCCAATATTTGACCACTCTGACAGTTAGGAATTTTTTCCTAATGTCCAATCTAAACCTCCCTTGCTGCACTTTAATCCCATTACTCCTTGTCCTGTCCTCAGAAACCAAGAGGAACAAATTTTCTCCTTCCTCCTTGTGACACCCTTTTAGATATTTGAAAAGTTCATTACTTGTAAGCCATTATTCACTACTCTTTATTCTCCAGTTTACAATATGCCAGTCATCCAATCAGGGGATGAGAAACAAAACCATATGACTGAAGTGAAAATCCCTATGCCACAAAGGGTATGTCTAGAC
The DNA here is from genome assembly GCF_052426305.1 of Pelodiscus sinensis. NCBI lineage: Eukaryota > Metazoa > Chordata > Testudines > Trionychidae > Pelodiscus > Pelodiscus sinensis. The sequence goes on from NC_143052.1 coordinate 317,816,369, forward strand.
TGCATCCCTTTGTCGGCAGAGGGTTGCAGATTAGGCAGGTCAACATTGAAAATGAGGCAGGGATTTAAATATTCCATGTCTAATTTGCATAAAAATGGCCACCACGTTTTGCCAATTCAGCACTTTGTTGGCAAAAAGTGACAATCTAGAGGGGGATCCATTGACAAAAAAAGCCTTTTTTGACAGATCCCTTATGCCTCCTGCAAGCACAGTTTTTTCGACAATGGAAAACCTCATTTTACGAGGAATAACGCCTTTTTTCGAAAGTGCTCTTTTGAAAAAAGGCACTATGTAATGCAAACTGTGCTTTTTTGAAAGAGAGCATCCAGAGTGCCTGGGTGCTCTCTTTCAAAAAAGCGGCTTGCTTTTTCGAAAGTACTTGCTTGTAGTCTAAATGCTCTTTTTCGAAAGAGGCTTTTTCGAAAGTATCTTTCGAAAAAGCCTGTTTCGAAAGAGGCTTGCAGTCTAGACGTAACCTCAGAGAGAGAAAGAGCGAGAGAGAGTATTTGAAGGTGCTTAAGGCCACAGGGTTTTGATGTGGGCTAGTCATTTGTCCAAATGATAGTGAATTCATAATTTCAGGGATAAAGATTTCATAAGCATTTAAGTCCCTTTTTCAAAAGTGACAAGTATTTAGAAGCCAAAGTTCCAGTGATTTCTAATGACACATGGGTGCCTAAGTGCCAACGACCAGATTTCCAAATGTGTTTAGGTACCTAAAGATCCAGACTGGCACCCAGCAGGATTTACAAAAGCATCTGAGCAGTGTAGGCGCCTAACTCATATTGAAATCTATGGGAGTTAGTCACATCACTTGCTCCAATGCTTTTGTAAATATCATTAGGAGCCAATCTGTATCTTTAGGCACTGTAACTACCTTTAAACCTCTGGGCTAAGTCACTTTCAAAAATGAGACTTATGTTTCTATGTCACTTAGGCCCTTTTGCAAACATTGCCCTAGAAGTCTAGCTTCCAACAGAAAGAGCACCAGTTTGAGGAGTAAAATAACAGATTTCTATTCAAATTATTATGCATAACAGCAAGAGCAGGAAATGAAGGACAGAACTCCAAGAATACAGATTTATCCATGCAGTTTCCAAGCACAAGGATTGTTTTACCTTGTTGGGCAATTCTAACTACAGTGTGTCATCATTTATCTCTTACAGGAAAATAAATAACAGGAAGAAATGATACATTTCTTGCTCTGAGCTGAGACTCCAAAACAAACAAACATGTGACAAAATAAACTGTCTGACTGAATATATAGGATATATGGTTCAGTAGCCACAAGTTAAGCAACATGCAAGCATTTGTTTTTCTTAGAAATGTTGCTAGTAACAAACCAGGGGAAAAATAGTGGTACTTAGCACTCATAGAGGGCCGTACAGCTTCAAAGGGCTTTACAAGCATTAAGTAATCTTCAGACAGCCCAGTCAGCTAAATAAGTGATGATGTTTATTATAGAGAAAAATGTAAAATTTGGAAACTGGAGGTCATGAAATTAAGGCCCAAAATTTCAAAAGAGGCATTTACTTTGGGTGCATTCATTTATAGCTGTTCAACTTGACATATGTAGGATCTCACTTTCAGAGAAGCTAATTACCCACTTGAAGTCACTGAGTAGTTTAGGTGGTAGTGCTTTTTAAATGCTATTAAAAGCCTATCTGCATCATTAAGCACCAGAAATACCTTTAAAACTCTCACTTGAAATCAGGCCCCAGAACTAAGCCACCCAAAATTAGAGAGGACTTTTAAAAATGTGATCTTAAATGACTTGGTTAAGGACTCAGAGAAAGTTTGCTTGAGTGTCCAGACTCATGAACTGGCTCAATGAATATAATGGCAAGCTTGCTATCCTAAACAGCTGGCAATTGTCTCTACTGTTTATTACTAGGCTTGGCAGAATTCAGATGTTATTGTTTTATAAAGGTATGTCTACACTAGCCCCCTAGTTCGAACTAGGGAGGCTAATGTAGGCATTTGAAGTTTCAAATGAAGCCCAGGATTTAAATATCCCGGGCTTTATTTGCATCTTCCCATCCGGGCACCATTTTTAAATCCCCTTAGTCCGAACTAACTGCCCGCGGCTATACGTGGCAGTCAAATGTTAACTTGAACTAAGTCCTTAGTTCGAGTTAACTGTTACACCTTGGAATGAGGTGTAACAGTTAACTCAAACTAAGGACTTAGTTCAAGTTAACGTTTGACTGCTGTGTGTAGCCGCGGGCAGTTAGTTCGGACTAAGGGGATTTAAAAATGGCGCCCGGTCGGGAAGATGAAAATAAAGCCCGGAATATTTAAATCCCGGGCTTCATTTGCAACTTCGAATGCCAACATTAGCCTCTCTAGTTTGAACGTGGGGACTAGTGTAGACATACCCTAACTGTGATGGACAATATCTGTTAATTTTTAATAATTTTTAACATAACATTTTGAAAATTGTGGGAAATTATGCTGGGGTAAACAGTTATTTAATGTCAGTAGATGTTCAGTTTCAATAAGTTCAAGCATTATAACCATTAAAACACAAATTGTTAATATCATAGGTCATAATATACAAGGCGAATATCCTTAAATGAAACTCTATTAAGTTCTCAGGGAGCATTTTTTCTTGCTATGTCTATTTGTAAATTTCAGTTATCATCAATTAAAATATCTATCTTCTGTTTGTGTGTGTGTGGTGAAATTGACTTTTATTGGCATTTACTAATAAAAATCTAATCTTCCTAAGCCTATTTATGACATTTCTAAAGCAAACTAAGGCAAAATGTTCTTTATAAGTCAATTCTCTAGCCAATGGGTCTAGCAAAGTAATGTCTGCTAACAGTGGTCTTCCAAGCTACATCGGTGTCTGATCTCTCTTTGTCACTTCCCTAGTTCCAACCAGATGTCCCCATCATGACGACGCTCTATGGAAAAGAAAATGTAGAGGTTCCTTCCTCTTTAACCACATGCAATGCACATAGTGATCAATATGCTCAGAACAGGTTTTTGAAGAGGAAGAAAAGTTCAGTGTGATGAAATGGTTATGTGACGCTCTCTTCAAATACTACTTGTAAGAACTTGAACACTTAGCAGTGACTTGGATCTAGTGTTTAATCTCGGCCCATCTCTAACTCTTTCATTAGGGCTTCAGAGCTACAAATCCGTACATAGTTAATTTAAGTAAATAACTGCTTTTGAGACCCAGAACTAGCATTTGCATTGCATGCGGCTTATGTTCAGAGTTGTACAGGGTAACATAGACCAACAGAATTGCTGCACCCCTGTGGATGGGATGGCTTCACACTCTGGGAAGAGGCAGGGCCTTGGGCAGGACTGGAAGCAGCCATACTCTTGCACTGCCTGAGCGTGCTGCACGGTGCTCTGGCGGCAATTTATAGGGCCCAGGACACAGGGCTGCCACTGCTTCTGCAATAGCTGTGGTGTCAACCAGAAGCCCTGGGCCCTTTTGAATCACTGGGCCTCGGGACAACTGCCTCCTTTGCTCCCCCACCAGCGGTGGGCCTGTACAGGAACCAGTTATTTTATGCTTACTGTGATTAAAGTGAACGAAATCTAATCTCTTATGAACTGATAAGATTCAGTACAAGGCCCTGTGAGTCATATGAATACTGTGAGTCAAGTTCTGGTCTCAGACCCAGACAATCCTTGCGGCTTATTCAAGAATGGAAGACAAATGATGTGGAAATAACCTTGCCTTGTTTCCTTGAAAAAGAGAGAGGAAGGTGTTGCATACCTTTCCCAAACATTTCAAAGCTGGTATTATTCAGTGAATCACCATTGGGGTTTCCAGAGTTCCTAATAAATAATAGCTCAAAGGCACAAAATCAAACTGCTGAAGTGCAAAATGTTTTCATGTTAAGGAAGTGTCAAACTTTGTTGCAGAAAGTGAAGAAAGCAAATAGGAAGAGAGCCATTTTAGACTTGATTCTGACCAAGAGGGAGGAAATGGTTGTGAATCTGAAGGTGAAAGGCAATTTGGGAGAGAATGATCATGAAATGTTAGATTGCATGATTCTAAGAAAAGGACTGCACGAGGACAGCAAAATAAGTGCAATTGGCATCGGAAAGGCATTTAACACACTCAGAGAATTGGCAGATAAGGTCCCAAAGGAAGAAAATCTAAGAGATAAGGCACTTCACAAGAGCTTCAGTATCACAAAGGGATAAAAGAAGAAGAAGAAGAAGAAGAAGAAGAAGAAGAAGAAGCAAGCTATCCCAAGAAAAGACAGAAAGGATAGAAGAGGCCAGTATGGCTCTATTGAGAGCTCTTTAATGATCTGAAAATCAAAAAGGAATCCTTCAAAAACTGGAACCATGGATGAATTACTTAAGAGGAGTACAAAAGAAGAGCACAAGCATATAAGGAGAAAATCATAAAGGCTAAAGCACAAAATAAGTTACATCTAGCAAGGGACAGAAAAGCAATAAAAAGAGGTTCTGTACATATATTAGAAGGAAGAGAAAGATGACAGGTGGTCTAGTTAGGAGGGAAGGAGAACTAACGAGTGATGACATCAAAAAGCCTTCTCTAAGAAGGTGAATGGTGACCGCATACTCAACACAATATTAACAAGAAGAAGGAAGGAACACAAGACAAAATAGGGAAAGAACAGGTTAAAGAAAATTCAAGGCAGCAGGGACTGATGGAATTTATTCTAGAGTACCAACCAAGTAGTTGAAGCAACCTTGAAACTGATAGCAATTATCTTCAGGAACTCATGGGATTGAGGGTGGTTCTAGAGGACTGGAGAAGGGCAAACATAGTACCCATCTTTAAAAAGGGGAACAAAGAGGACTTGGGAAATTATAGCCCAGTCAATCTAACTTCAAGATCTGGAAAGATATTGGAACAAATGATTAAACAAACAGTTTGTAAGCACCTGGAGGATAATAGGGTTACAAACAGTGTTTAGTTTGTGCCAGGGCTTTCCAGGGCTGAGCCCTGGACCTCTAAGCTTGGCAATTCATAACCCCAGAACCTCTGGGCTTGCTGCATCAGTTATTAAAGTAAAAAAAAATGCTTCAGCCCCAGTACCTAAATGCTGGAGCCTCAGCACCTCTTTCATCATAAATAAAGCATTGGCTACAAAGAATGGCCTGCAGAGATTTGTCAAGAACTAACCTCATTTCCATGTTCAACAGGATTACTGACCCAGTGGATGGGGATGCAGTAGAAGTGACATATCTTCATTTTAGTGAGGCTTCTGATGCAGTCTCACATGACATTTCCATAAGCAAAATACGGAAATGTGATTTAGATGAAACTGCAATAAGATGGGGGCAAAACTTGTTGAAAGGTCAAATTAAAAGAGTAATTACCAATGGGGGGCATAGCTAGTGGTGCCCCTCAGAGGTCAGTCCAGGTACTATTTTGGTACTATTTGGTACTAAGTTTGGTACTATTCAACATTTTCCTTAATGGCTTGACGAATGGAGTGGAGAGTGTGTTTACAAAATGTGTGGATGACACCAAGCTGGGAGGGGCTGCAAGCATTTTGTAGAACAAGATTCAAATTCAAAATGACTTTGACAAGTGGGAGAAGTGAGCTGGAATCAACAAGATGAAATTCAATAAAGAGAAGTGCAACAGACTAGGCTTAGTTAGGAAAAATCAAATGCATAACTATGACATGAGAATAAGCGAATGGGACACAAAAGGCTAATATTCTGGAGACTATTAACAGGAGTGTCATATGTAAGACATGGAAAGTAACCGTTTGGCTCTGCTCAGCACTGCTGAGGCCAATATAAAGTAGTTTGTTCATTTCTGGGTGCCACCCTTAAGGGAAGAGAGTGCAGCTTTAGAAAACCTGACCTATGATGGGAGACTGAAGGGAGACCTGATAAGTCTTCAAGTACATTAAGAGCGGTTATAAAGAAGATAGTGATATGTTGTTCCCATGAAAGTAGGACAAGTAGTAATGGACTTAATCTGCCACAAGAATTAAAACAAGGAGTCCCATGGCACCTTAAAAACTAACAGATGAGCTTTTATGGGCAAACACCCACTTCAACAGGGAGAGTTAGGGTAGATATTAGGAAAATCTTTCTAACTGTAAGGTTATGTCTACATTACATGGCTCCATCGACGGAGCCATGTAGATGAGCTTTGTAGACATAGGAAAATGAAACGGCGATTTAAATAATCGCTGCTTCATTTACATCAAAATGGCTGCCGTGCTGTACCAATCAGCTGTTTGTCGGCACAGCACGGTAGTCTGGACGCTCCGCAGTCGGCATCAAAAGCCTTTGTCGACCACCCCGGTAAACCTCATCCCATGAGGCATAACAGGGAGGTTGACAAAGGCTTTTGATGTCAACCGCAGAGCGTCCAGACTACCACACTGTGCTGACAAACAGCTGATCAGCACAGCGTGGCAGCCATTTTCATGTAAATGAAGTAGCTATTATTTAAATCTCTACTTCATTTTCCTATGTCTACAAAGCTCATCTACATGGCTCCATCAATGGAACCATGTAGTGTAGACATACTCTAAGGGTAATTAAGCTCAGGAATAGGCTTCCAAGGGAGATGGTGGAATCCCAGTCATTGGAGAACTTCCAGAAAAACTTCTTTCGAAAAAGAGCATCTACACCGCAAAAGCACATCTAAAAAGTGATCTGCTTTTTTGAAAGATAGCATCCACACTGATTGGATGTTATCTCGCATATAAGGCCACCCAGAACCAGTTAAGGCTGGGCATTAGGTCAGCAGTTGCTTCCGGGTGCTGTTGCCTAAGGATATCTGAGAGAAATGCTTAAAGAGACAGCCGTTTCTCTGCTGCTGCTGCTGCTGCTGCTGCTGCTGCTGCATGCTTGCCTACCTCTCCGAGGGACAGCAAAGCTTGTGCAGTGTGTGCTCTGGTTGCCCATTTTTTGGACGCCACAGCATACTCCTTGCCATGGAGCTGAAGCTGCCTCTGGGCATGCGATGGCCCCACACTATCATGCTGCAGGTCCTGCAGCAGTTTGTGTAGACTGTCTTCATGGTCTTGCCCCAGTTTGACTCTGAACTCATTAGCAAGTCCCTCTGCTTGTGCGTGAGAGCAATGCCTTTGCAATTGCACCCCACAGTGGAGAGACAAATCTGGAGGCTGACCACCAGTTCCGACTGGTGGAACCGGCTGGTGATGGAACAGTGGGATGACCAGCAATGGCTCAACAACTTCCACATGCGGAAGACCACCTTTATGGAGCTGTGTGTCTGGCTCACCCCTGCCCTCCGATGATGGGACACCCACCTGCGGCCCGCCATGTGCCTACAGAAGCAGGTCACCATTGCTGTCTGGATGCTCGCCACCCCAGACAGCTACCGGCTAGCAGGCAACCAGTTCAGCATGGAAAAGTCCACCATCGGGGCCCTCCTCATGGAAGTAAGGCATTCTCAGGCTGCAGGCCTTGCGGGGGGAGGAGGGAAGTCCTGGAAAGGGGGACCCTAGGGAAAGAGGGAGGGCAGGGATGGGCTGGAGGCAAGGGGGAAGCCTGGGGTGTCGGGGGGGAGTGAAGGGGGGCGGGCACCTCCCAAGGGCTCAGGCACTCCCTCTCATTCTCCGTTTTGTGTGGGGGACAAGCAGGTGCCACTGTGCATCATCGGGGACGTGGCCTACCCACTAATGCCTTGGTTCATTAAGCCCTGCACTGGCCACCTGGACTCCAGCAGGGAACAATTCAATGCACACATCAGCCGTGTCCGAATGCAGGTGGAGTGTGCCATCAGCTGCCTCAAGACACGGTTCTGGTGCCTCTTGACCCATCTGGACATGGGGGAGCATAACATCCCTGAGCTGGTCGCAGTGTGTTGTGTTCTTCATAACATCATGGAGAAGAAGGGGGAGGCCTTCCTACCTGAGTGGGGGGCAGAGGCCGGCCGGAAAGGAAGGGCCCTCAAGCAGCCATGAATAGCTGCCATCTGCCAGGCACATCATGCGAGGGTGCTCATCCGGAAGGCCCTGAGGGAGAGTTTCTCTCAGGGACCCCAGTAACTCTCCCCAATGCCTCCCCACTTCCCTGCATGGTCAATAAAGACACCTGTTTGGTTTGTAACAACAAAAAGTTGTTTTTTTAAGTAACTGGGGAGGAGCAGGGCTGAGAACCTGGGGGGGAGAAAAAGGAGGGGGCACAGGGCTGGGAGTTTTGTGGGGGGCAGCTGGTAGTGCCACCTCAGATCCAGGGACCTCGGCAAACTTAGGAGTGGTTGGGGCCTGGAACAACAAGGGGGTAGGTAGGGTGGGGAAGCTGGAGCGGGGTCAGGGATGGCAGGGAAGCCAGGGGAGGGGCATAGGCATGGCAGGGGAAGCTGGAGTAGGGAGGGCTGGAGAGGAGGGAACTGGAGTGGGGAGGGCCATAGTGGGGACAGAGCCGAGTGTGCTATCACTTCCTGGATGGTGACACATGTTTTCGCCCTGCCACACAAGCTAGTTCCACATGCGGGTTCCGCCACTTGGCATCAAGCTGGGCCTTTTGGGCCAGGGTCCGCTACATGTCGTGCAGGACAGCCACATGCTCCCTCATCAGGTTCTCGTGGGCCATCCTGTGCTTGTGGCTTCCCCGAAGTTGGGTAGCTGGCTCGGGTGGTGTGGCTCACCCCTCAGCAACGCCTGGTCTGGCTGTGGGGAATAAAGAGGAAGAGGTGGTCAGTCATCCATACAGACACCGTCCCTGAGGCCGTGCCCTCCTCTGTGAGCAGCGAGCAACAGTTCTCAGGCTAGAGGATGGGGGTGTCCCAGGAACAAAGCCATGCATGGCCTGCACAGCAGGCCTGGCCTCACAGGGGCCCCGAGGTGCCCAGGGGACCATGCTGCCTGCTTCTCTCTCTCCCCCTCCCTTGGACAAGCAGGCAAGGGAAGTGTCCGGCCACAGTGGGATCCCATGGGTGGGAGAGGGGTCTGAAGCAGCCTGGCCCTCCCTGGGGCCCACACAAACCTGCGCCTCCAGCGCTATCTGTGGGAGTGGGTGGTGCCTCGAGCGGGCAGGTATGCCTGTGTGCTGTGTGCAGCTTTCTTTGGTGTGTATGGCATCATGCCTGCACCCTTGTGGCTAGTCTGCTTCCAGTGGTGGCAGGTGGTGGGAGAGCGTCCCCCACCCTCCCGGGGCCAGACATGTGTGTGGCCTCTCCTAGCTTGTGAGCAGGAGGTGGGTGCTCAGGGGCTTCCTCATGAGGCTGCTTGGTGATCAATGATGCTGCATGTGGTTCCATGTGCATGGACTGTAGCACGATGTCCAGCCCGAGCATGCCTAGCAATGATCACACCCCATCCCCTCTGCATCTGCATCCTGCACCCTGTGTGTGTGAAAAACTGATAGCACTCACCTGATGATCCCGCCCCACTGTCAGACGGTGCCTGGGACACCTCCAGGCTTAGAGGTACTGGCTCCAGGGTCAGCGTGACTGTACTCACTGTGTCCTGTTCCTCCTCCTGCCCCTGCTGTCCCTCCTCCTCCTCCTCCTCCACGACCACCGGCAAGGTGATGACGTGTATCTCAAGGCTAGAGTCAACCACCATGGTCAAGCCCTTTCCCCATCCCCCCAGGATCTGGTGCAGTTCTTCATAATATAGGCAAGAGTGGGGTCCTGCTCCGGAGCGTGAGCTGCACTCCCTGAGCCTCACATAAGCCCTGGCAGAGCTCCTTAACTTTACTTGACCTGTTCTAAAGTCTGGGGTGGGTGTTCCCACTCCACCGGGGCCTCGGTCATGCACTTATAGATGTTGGCATTTCAGCATCTGGAGCAGCGATCCTGTAGGGTCTCCGCCTCCCCCCACATCTCCAGGAGGGACAGGATCTCCGCTCCAGACCAGGAGGGAGCCCACCACTTGGTACCCCATGGTGGATCCTGGGAGCCCTGGTGGTGCTCCTTGTGAGGGCCAAGGAGGTCTCAGGGGGGCTCATGGCTTGGCCATAGTTGCCAATGACTGTAGCGGGGAGAGCTGAATGGTCAGGTGCTGCTCCAGGGCCGGCTTCCTGCCAGAAGGCTTGTCCAGGGTTCCTGCAGCTTTAAGAGGTGCCAGGAAACAGGAACTATGGAGTTCTGATTACTTTGGACAGAGTGTCCACCAGGGTACCTGTGTTATTTCCTGGAGGCATCTTTAGAAAGAAAACCCTCTTCCCCATCGACCCACGCCTTTTTCCGAAAGAGCTCTTTTGGAAAAAGGCTTCTTCCTTCTAGGAAGAGGTTTACTGCTGTCAGAAAACCCCTACCATTCTTTTGACTCTTTGTTGAAAGAATGCAATTGCAGTGTGGATGTAAGTGAAGTTTTTTTGGAAAAACAGCTGTTTTTCTGAAAAAAAAAATCTCTGCAAGTAGGAATAAGGGATCTTCTGGAAAAGGGTTTATTTTCCGCAAGATCCCGTCTAGACTGGTGCTTTTCTCCGGCAAAACCCCGAGCCAGAAAAAAGCGGCAGTCATGTTCATGCAAATGCCACGGGGGATATTTAAATCCCCCGCGGCATTTGCAATTCCGACTGGTCTCATTAGCATCCCTTTTCCGGAAAAGGGTGCCAATGTAGACACAGCCTTAGTGTAGTTAATCACCTCTGTTCTAGTTAATATATTTGACTGTCTTAGGTCAGTATTTTCACATATCCTACAAGTTTTCAAGTTTATGAATACTGAGTACATATGATAAAGTGCAACCAGAGTTTTCTAGCTGTAGAGAGCTGGTGTGGCCTCCTTAATCACCACCAGGAACTGAAGGGACTTCCAGAACTAGAATCTTGGGCTGTGACAGCTTGAGCCAAATGTCTAATTTCCATAGTTGATGTTTGTGACAATCCGTAATCGTCTTTGGAATGGACACTGGGGAGGATGTGTAATACACAGTACAGTAGGTTACTCCCACATGACATCAATTCATCACATTTTGGACAGTAGATCTCTGGGTTTGGAGGAGGGCACAGCTATTCAGAAGCAGTTAAGATTTCTTCCTAATGGAAAATGACTAACCATGGACCCAAATGAAGGGAAATGAAATGGCTTTGCCTGAAAGCTTAATATCGCTTTTGGATTCCAATTACAAAATATCAGAGGAGTAGCTGTGTTTGTCTGAATCTACATAAACAACGAGAAGTCCTGTGGCACCTTATAGACTAACAGATTTATTGGAGCATACATTTTATGCTCCAATAAATCAATTACAAAATAAAATGTTTATCAGAGAAACCTGTTTTCACTTTGAAATATGTATGTCATTTTCTGAGAATTCTTAGGATAATTACTAGTGCGAAAACTGTGCATGATTCTTATCTCACTTTCACTCCAGTGCAACTCCATTGAAGTCAGAAGAGATACAATTAATTTACTCAAGGTAAATAGATTAAAATCTGGCCCATTATTATCTTAGTACCTTGGAAACAGCAAATGTTGCTATGCACCTGAACTAGGACAGTAAATGAAATGAAATGTAGTCATTTTAAATGCCGATGGCTAGCTTCTTTTCACAATGCATTCCTGTTCTCCATTGCCATGTGTCCCTTCCACACATAGAATCTGGTTCTTGCCTGGAGACAATGCACTTCTCAGGTATTTCTCTCTCCTTGTTTGCACATTTGCAAATTTTCTTAATTCCTGAGATTTACCCTCTTCCTCATACGATACGTATTAAACAAAGAGAATGTATTAGGTCCTCTAGACATGCCCTATTAATGAAGGATTGTTTCCCACAATTTGATATCAAGTACTTTTCCCAGACAAGTTTTACACCTCTCAACGAGTGTAGGGTTTCTGACATTGTTATACCAATAAAAGCAAGCAGGATCTTATGAGGGGGATAAGGCAAAAAGCCACATTTATTGTAAAGATAATAATAAAAAAATAAAGAAAAGATAGAAGCAAACAACGTTGTTTAACTACTTAACCCATATACCTATAAACATTCATTCATTCATCCATTCATTCAGGTTCTGTGTATTTGTTATAGTTACCAGCATGGAAGTTGCTTGTGACAGAATACTGGCCAGGTATTCTGTACACAAGTGATGGTAGTGGGGAGCGAAGTCCTGATCAGATGCGCATCTGAAGCTCCTGGTAGGCTGGCAGCAGAACCTTGGACTCTGATTCCATAGTTTTTTAGTCCAGTTCTTATAGGAATTTTTTCCTCTGCCAGTCTATGGAAATTGCTGCATCATGCTGATGTCTCCAGGGTGGCTGCCAGGTGCTCATCAGTGATCTCATCGGGTGGACCTCCAGTACTTGGTTTTCTCCACCTGACGCCTTCTTCAGCCCTTTGTTGCTGTATTCTCAGGCTGGCACCTCTCAGAACCATTCATTCATCGTCCAAGCACTCTCTCTCTCTCTTACATACATTCTCTAATTAATGTTTCCCATACAGTATTTTGTATAATAATAAAAGTTGTAGTTACAAAAGTTTCTGGGTAGTATTGCTTAAAACATTCTCTGAACGGGCGTCAATTATGTAACAATGCCCTTAGTCAATTACAGGGCTTGGCTCCCATAGCAGAGTTAGTGCCTTGACAATGCATTGTTACAATGTATCTCTGCAATGTCAATTTCAAGCAGCCCCTTGATTATATTCTTAACAGTTCTAAGTTACATGACCTAATACAGTATATTCTAAAGGGGCAATAATAATAATAAATCTAAACATTTAACAATCTTAACAAATAATAATAATAATAATAATAAGAATTAATAATAAATCTAAACACTTTAAGTTGTGGGGAACAAATTATGGGTATATAGGTATATAAGGGTTAAGTAGTGTTAGGAATAAGTAGTTAAACAACGTTGTTTGCTTCTATCTTTTCTTTATTTTTTTATTATTATCTTTACAATAAATGTGGCTTTTTGCCTTATCCCCCTCATAAGATCCTGCTTGCTTTTATTGGTATAACAACATTTTCCTGCAGTCATAGAATCACCTTAAGGAAACCATTCTAACATGAATTTAAATTGTCCTTAATTCATGCCATAATTTCAAAGAACCCTTTGAACTTTAACCTGCTCACATCTACCTACTTATATTAGGGTTGGACCCTACACTGCAATGAAAAACCCATTCACCAAGTCTCAGAGCAGGTGTTCACTGAATCAGGCTCATGGGACTCAGGCTGCAAGCTTAAAAATGTCAGTGTAGACATTCAGGCTCATTCTTGCACTCTAGCTCTGAGACCCTGCCCCTCTTAAAGTTTCAGAGATTGGATTCCAACCAAAGCCCAAACATCTATTCAGCAATTTCTAGCTCAGCAAGGCATAGTCAGCTGAAGTGGACTAGCTACTCCACAATACAGGACTTTTATAGCTGTCTAGACATACCCTGAGATTCTGAGTAAGGTGCAAGGGATGTTATCCACTCAGAAATAGGTCAATAGGTGTGGAGGTTTCTCAGCAAATCATAAGATCAGGCTCTTGGTGAAAAGAAGAACATTAAAAAATTGAAAGATTGTAGAACTGACAAAAACATGTGTTTAACTTTTCCTTTTCTTCACCTAGTTCTTCATTGCTCACCCATCTCCTTCTTTGCTTGTATGGTGTCCATTCTGAGTCTTCCAGACACAGACCTGGTCTCTATGAGACACTTGGCACATTGTGGCGACTTTGCATATAAAATAAAATTAACAGAATTTAACCTGCCTTTCCAATCTAATCTAATCTAATCTAATCTAATCTAATCTAATCTAATCGTTACTCAATTGCATCAATTTGATATTCAGTGTTTGTTCAATATGAATTTAGTAGATGCTCATGTCAAAGAACATGTTCTTGTCTTGGTTTGCTGTATGTTATTTTACTTTGACACTTTACATCCATTTTTTGGTCAATTTACATGCAACTTACACTGACGTTTTTGTCACTGCTGCATTTGGCCCACATACTTCCATGAGTGTTACATCCATTCATCCTAGGCTTTCTCCAGAAGGAATCTGAATGGAGAACACACAGGCCTTTGCTGCTGTTAGGTTTCTGTCAGGAGCAAGATTTGGCTATAAACCCTTTTCCGTTCAGTGTGTGGGAAAGCAAAACAAACACGTGTGTACTGGAACTTTGTTAAGGATATAGCTGATCTTAAACCCAAGCAGGCAAGCAGCTGGGTTTATATTTCCAGCAATGTAATTAGATGGAGAGCAATTCATGGCTCAATACTTTGTTGCTGAAATTTCACTTTTTCCTTTTTCCCAGCTCCAATTGTTAAAGGTCCCACAGATTGTAAGGCTGGCCAGAATTAAGCAAATTATTTATGCTGTAACTGGGATTCTTGTTGGAGGGGTGTGTTAAAACTAAAAAGGGGGTGTGAAGTTTTTAGAAAACAATATGGGCCTTCCTGAGGCCTAATTTTCCCACATAATTTAATTATAAAACAGACACAATGTAAGTGGAAAAAGAAGTTTAGAAAACTTTTCAGTTTAGAAAAGAGGAGACTGAGGGGGGATATGATAGAGGTCTATAAAATCATGAGTGGTGTGGAGAAGGTGAATAAAGAAAAGTTATTTATTAGTTCCCATAATAGAAGAACTAGAGGACACCAAATGAAATTAATGGAGAGCAGGTTTAAAACGAATAAAAGAAAGTTCTTCTTCACACAGCGTGTAGTCAACCTGTGGAACTCCTTGCCAGAGGAGGCTGTGAAGGCTAGGACTATAACAGAGTTTAAAGAGAAACTAGATAATTTCATGGAGATTCAGTCCATAAAAGGCTATTAGCCAAGGGATAGAAATGGTGTCCCTGGCCTCTGTTTGTCAGAGGCTGGAGAAGGATGGCAGGAGACAAATCGCTTGATCATTTTCTTTGGTCCACCCTCTCTGGGGCACCTGATGCTGCCCACTGTCGGCAGACAGGCTACTGGGCTAGATGGACCTTTGGTCTGACCCAGTACGGCCATTCTTATGTTCTTATGTAAGGAAGCTAAATGTTTATCCAAGAAACTCCAAAACTTTTCCATACTGGTGAGAATTATAAGAATGTTTAGTTTTACTGTGTTATACAACTAAAGCCTGATGAAAGAAGGATGAGTAGCTAGTAGGCAGCAGGTTAGAAATGCGAAGCAGTTAAACTCAGTGAGGAAGTAAAATGAGTGGGTGAAGGAAAACTATGGCTCATAGCAGGTGTGGAAAGGTAAATTCATTTGTAATCTGACCTGTCTCAGTGCTCACTCGCTTGTATTATAATGTCACAAAATGATGGATGAAGCTTAATAAACAAAACACATGAGTCATATTTTGGCATCAAACTCAGACAGCACCTAATAAATTAGGCTGACAAAAGGGTGCAGGGGAACACCTGTGAGTGAGCAAATTTGTGTTTTATTGACAAAATATTTGCTGCCTATTTGTAAATAAGTTCATATGAAATGCTAGATGTGAAATAATAACTACATCTCACATACAACATCATTTCAAAAGATTCCAAAAGAATTTCAGAGATTATTAACAACAAAACAATCCTTTTCTTTATCAATCTAATAGAGCCAACTTTGAGGTGGCAGTTACAAAGTGTTTATCACTGCATATCAACCCATAATACATATAAACATATTTAAATCTTGAGATCTATTTCCTTCAACTTCTGCTTTAAAAAGCTGTAAATGTTATAGATCCTAACTGTGTAAACCATGCCCACTCAGTGTGACACTTTGTCTCCCTTTAGTTGTAGATGAGCCTTGATATACAGGGTTGATGAATGTGTTTCCACTAAGTAATTAGTGGAACTCTTTTAGGTCATTCAATAGACATTAATGCCTCAAGATCCAGAGGTACCAAGGTCATTCCCCACTGCCAATGACATAGACTTGTGTGACAAAGACAATAAATATCATATTCAAGAAATCATAAACATCAAAATCCAATAAAGTAAGACATTCATGCCAATGCACTAATCAGTTTTATTTGTACTTTTATATGTATACTAGCCAAAATAAGGATTTAAAAAAAAACATTTTCTAATTGATTAACAGATGATAAGCTGCAATGTTCATTTAAAATACTTACTAGTTCTTTATTTTTAATGCCTCCCAGGCAAAAGTTAGTACTGATAAAAATCGAGAAAGAATGTTTGAACAAGCCTGAGATACGTTTTTTCACAGCATTGCACAATACCTGACCTTACTATGTATGTTGTTTCTGTTATTTTAAATTAGTCATGAATGGAAAATCCCAACTTGGAATTAAAAAAACACTTACTGTCCGATCTTGTTGTTTTTTTACAGGCAAAATTTAGGACAGGATCCAAAAAAATAAGGTATGTTCACTAGAGGCATATTATAGTCATTAACTAATGGAATTATAAAAATAAGTTTTGTATAACATGTTATTCACAGGACAGGCTACAGTGAGGCACTAGACAGCACCCTAAACTCGAAATAACATATGCAATTTGCGCTATGCAAATTGTGTATTTTATTTCGATTATATTTCGAAATAGCTTATTTTGAAATTTGGCACATCTACACAGTGCCAAATTTTGAAATAACTCACTATTTTGACACATCTCAGTTACAGGGATGCTGAAATAGCATTCCTGGTATTTTGAAAAATATTTTGAAATAACAGGCGCATTTAAAAGATGAAGAGTAACTATTTTGGGATACCTCCGCTATCCCAAAATAGCCCCACTGTCTAGACATACCCATAATTATTACATGAAAATGTTGTCTTCCCTTTTAAAGACAGGTGACAGATTTTTAGGTTATTCTTTACTTTGCTAACAAAATTTAACAAATATGTAAAGTTATAGTCACGTTTTCCATTTCTAATATTTGGGATTGAGTTTTCATATCACAGTCTATATCTGTAACATCTGATAAATGATTGGAGATTTTAAAACAACAATACATATCTGTCAGATATCATATTTGTAAGCAAACATAGATTAATTTTTTGAATACTTCAGCGAGTCTGGCACTTCTTTGTAAATGAACTTGTTCAGAGAACCATATCAGAACCAGGTCAGGACCAAATCCTCCACTTTGAATAGAAGAGTTATTTTTCCCTAAACAGATGAAAAGCTGTGATTATAAGGCCCGAGAAAAGATATCATAAGATTTTTAGGTTACATTAATTGCTGGAGTAATCCCATAAGTTGCTATAGAGTTACATAAGCGATGAATTTGGTCCTGTGTTTTTCACTTCTCATCATATAATTATAGTGGCAAAATAAGCATGAGAAGTGGTTTTCTGGCTTTCCCATCAATGTAGTGACTGATCATTTTGGGAACAAAGACAATAGCTCACTACATTTATATTATTGTTTAGTATTTTCTTTTCTTTTTTAAATGCTTAAGCAAATCTTTCCTTTCCTCTGACTTTTTCTTGGCCTGAAGAGATTTTTGGAAATAATATCCTGAATCAACTGAAATTATTAAGAAACTCCTTTTCACCCAACCATGCTGAGAGAACTTTTTCCCATATTCTTCTTGGCTTGTTGAACTTTTACTGTATCCTTTACAGATCTTTGGTGAAAATAAATAAAACATACTTGTTTTGGACAGCACAGCCACATACATAAGAGCAGCCATATCAGATCAGACTAATGGTTCAACTAGCTCAGTATCTTGTCCTTGACAGTAGCAGTGCCAGATGCTTCTGACAGTTGGAGGTTTAGGGACAACTGCAGCATGGAGGTTGCATCCCTGACCATCTTGGCTAATACTCATTGATGGACCTATCCTCCATGAATTTATCCCATTCTTTTCTGGACACAGTTATACTTTTGGCCTTTATGATATTTATGAGTTCCTGAGGTTGAATGTGTGCTGTGTAGAGAAATGCTTCTTTTTGTTGTTTTAAACCGGCTCCTATTAATTTCGTCAAATGACCACTAGATTTTGTGTTATGTGAAGGTATAAATAACATTTCCATATTCACTTTCTCCACACCATTCATGACTGTATAGGCTTCTCTCATAACCCTCCGTAGTCATCTTTTATCCAAACAGAACCATGACAGTCTTTTTAATCTCCCCTAATATGGGAGTTGTTCCATGCTCCTTTTCATTTTTGTTTCCTTTCTCTGACTCTGATATATCTTTTTTAAGATGAGGTGACTAGAACTGCATGCAGTATACAAGTTGTGGGAATGCCATGTATTTATATAGCGGCATTATGATATATTTTGTTCTATTATCTATCCCTTTCCTAATGGTTCCTAATAGTCTCCTTCCTTTTTGGCTGCTGCTGACCATTGAGCTGGTTTCCAGAAAACTTCAGTAACTATATTAGAATCTGGTATGCTGCTAGTGATGGTAAATGACAAATCACAGAGGGCCCATCCACATGGCAGGGCTAAAGCTGAAATAAGCTATGCAACTTGAGCTATGTCAATTGCATAGCTTAAATTGAAATAGCTTATTTCCGCTTTTGGCGTTGTCTACACAGCAGGAAGTCTGAAGAAGAGCATTCTTCCTCTGACTTTACTGACTCCTCATAAAATGAGGGTTACAGGAGTTGGACTAAGAAGTCCTCCAGTCCTTTCAACATTATGTTAAATCTGCTTGTAGTATAGACGTGGACTTTGTTATTTTGAAATAACATCAGTTATTCCAAAATAACGCTGCTGTGTAAACGTACCCTTAGGTTTAGAACTTCACTATCTTTAGGCATTTGTGCAAGGGAATGGGGTGGAGGGTTACAGCACCAACAGTCATACTTCTATCAAGTGAACTATTTGATGAGTGTAACTTATGCCTTCTTATTTATGACCCTTCACAGTAGCCTACTAAATGCACCGAGGTCGATTTTGTAGAAGTAACAAAATCTTAGTAGTATGAAACATCCTCCGAGAACTTAGCTGGTAAATCCTGACTGAGATGTGATGAGCAGCTGCTGACAGCAGTGTGTGAATTGTAGGATATGTGGATTGAAGAATTCCCGCTGCAATCTGCAGACATCTCAAATTATGGACAATGAACATGTGTTGCCTCAGAAGCAGACCACCAAAGATAATTCAGAATCAATTATATTATTTCATTTATACATAGGAGTTTCCCGAAGGGAAACATGAAATTGTTTATATTGCAGCATAATTTAACCTTTATTGCCTGTTTATAGTAGGATAATATGATGTTTAGGGCCAGATCTTGCTTCCATTGAAATTGTTTGTGGTTTTATTATTGACTCCCATGAGAGTAGCATGAGGCTCGGGGGCCCTGATCCAACAAATCACTGAAACTTTCTTAACTTCAAGCATAGTCTCACTAACATGATTTTGATGGACTTTGGGAGATTTTCTCACCCCCTCCTCATTTTTTGTCTCTGTCACAATAAGAGAAACAAGATACTGCAAAAGTTCTTTCTTCTGGAGAATCTTGCTGCGATATTACCTTTAGCCATTTACTTGCCTGGATTTTTAACAACAACATGCTAAGGAGCTCTTATTGCATTCCTTCACAGCTAGCAGTGTGCAATAACATTCGCTGTGGACTACAAACAGATTGCTAAAGCGACGAGGAGTCCTGTGGCACCTTATAGACTAACTGAAGTGTAGGAGCATAAGCTTTCATGGGCAAAGACCCACTTCGTCAGATGCATGTAGTGGAAATTTCCAGAGGCAGGAATAAATATGCAGGCCAGGATCAGGCTGGAGATGACCAGGTGGATCCAATCAAGGAGTATGAGGCCCACTTCTAGCAGCTGATCTGGAGGTGTGAATTCCAAGAGAGCAGAAGCTGCTTTTGTAGTTAGCTAGCCATTCACAGTCTTTGTTTAATCCAGAGTTGATTGTGCCCACGAAAGCGTATGCTCCTACACTTCAGTTAGTCTATAAGGTGCCACAGGACTCCTCGTCGCTTTTGCAGATTCAGACTAACACGGCTACCTCTCTGATACTTGAAACAGATCGTTGTATTTCAAGTGACATGGTGTCTGAATCTCATCTCAAATATACATCTGCCACCTGAACTGACTGAATAATTTTGAGACACTCAGAACAGGGTCTGATCTAGTCAATCAAATCAAATATATGATAGTGTTAGGCAATGTACATATAGCAGAATCTTAGAATGAAGATATAAATCAATTAAATTTCAGTTTTGGCAGAGTAATGGGGATGATGGATAATAAAATAAAAAACATTTATTTTTATTAGTAGTAGTAGTATTAATAATAATAAATAATAATAATAATAATTCCTAGCACTTTTATAGGGTTTTTTTGTCAGTAGCTCAAAAAGTCTTTCTCACTCCCATTTAATAACTGGGAAAATTGAGGCACAAATGAGGTGGGACTTGCTCAAGGTTATTATGCAGGCCAGTAGCAAAGCCAAGATTAAATGTGTTTGTTGAAGCCCAGGCTAGGGTGCAATCCACCAAAGATGTTACACTAGGGTATAGCTGATGGAACTAGGGTTCAATCCACCAAAGACATTACACTAGGTTAAAGCTGATTGAAACTTGAGCCCAAAGAACATAGGGATGTCAGCTGGGCTTTGCTCCTTTTCGTTATTATTGCAACATACGTTTTAAAAACTAAAAGTGGGGAAAGGTGACAGCCACGGGTCAAAAAGGAGAAAATTTCAACTTGATGAGATGTTCCAGGAACTGGCACATACTGTACACTGGGCAACATCTGTTACTCAATGAGGCAAGCAAAGCTGAGCCTCAGCAGTTCTGTGAGAAGCCTGGACCTCCCGATGCTCAGTCTAGTAAAAAGTCAGACAAAGCCTCTGTGCCAACCACAAACAGCTGGGAATTAAGAGGGGGCCCTAACTAAGGACACTGGTATTTCCAATGGACACATCAAACTCTCTGAGATCTAATCATGTCCTGTGGACAGGGCCAGGCAAAGACAAACTGGAGAGTAACCTCTGGCTAAAAAGGAACAAACAAGTTTTCAGTATCATCCAAAGTCTGTGGTCAGCGTGGCTGGGAGACTTACTGCTTCCCAGCAGAGGTGGGTTGCGCTGGTTTTACTACACAGGACATGCCAAGGACAGGGAGGGCATTTGCCACAAAGGTCTCCGGCAGGACAGCAGCTGTGAGGGGACAGGAGACAGGTCACTGCAAGAGCTAAGCACAACTGCACCACGCTTCCGTAAGTGCTTGTATTTTAAAGGCAAGTATCAGAGGGGTAGCCGTGTTAGTCTGAATCTGCAAAAGCGACGAGGAGTCCTGTGGCACCTTATAGACTAACTGAAGTGTAGGAGCATAAGCTTTCGTGGGCAAAGACCCACTTCTGACGAAGTGGGTCTTTGCCCACGAAAGCTTATGCTCCTACACTTCAGTTAGTCTATTTTAAAGGCAGTGACCTATTTTTTAACTATACCACAACTCATAAATATACCTTCTACTTCTGTTTCTCACCATTGTTGTCATCCAATACCAGCAACTCTGGACTTATCCATAGTCACTGTTGCTCTCCCCCATTTCTGAATACTCCAGCATGCCCAATCCACTACTAGTCAGCAATTGCTGTGTGCCAAGCACAACATAAATCAGCTCCAGCTCTCAGAGGGGTTACCAGCATAATGAACACACCTCATCTAATTACCATCAGACACCTACCAGTAGGTATTTATACTCATAAACATCCCTTGGCTGCACTCTCCACAAAGCAGTAATATCTTTCTAAATAACCACATCTCTATCCAGCAGGGTCAGATGGAATTTCTTTACTTTGTAACTCATGGTAAAACAAACAAACAAAAAAAGCAGCCATGTAGCACTTTAAAGACTAACAAGTTGTTTTACTAGGTGTAGCTGGAACAGGATACACATCAGCATAGCCACATTGCTAATCAAATGCTCGTTGTTATTCTGGCTGAACATAATTAGTGCCATCTGACATAACTAGTGCAGAATACTTAAGCCTACCACTAATAAATTTCATTACTACAGCTAAAAGCCCCAAGGTTCTAGGTGCTGTATGTATACTGTCCTGAAAAGCGGACACTAAAATTACATAAAAGGAGAAGGGAAATGACTGATATAAGATCACAGAGCAGGTCAGTAGCAGAGGCAGGACTAGCACATGGGTATGCTGATTCCCAGCTCAGTGCTCTCTCCACTGAACCATAGTGCCTCTGAATGGTTACATAATGACTATGTTGGGTGTTTACATTAGTTTAGTTGGCACAGAAGGAGCTTATCGAAGAGGAAAAATCCAGAGTGACAAAGAAACGTTTGCTAGATTGAAATAGCCTGGTTATAGATACATTATGTTAAAGAAAGCGTAGTAAAGTGCTACTCTAGGCTCACCAGAGTATTGGGGTGTCTTGGCATATAATAAAATATTCTCTTATTTTGTTGCACCGAGGCTATGTCTAGACTACAGAGTTCTTTCGTAAAAACGGCCATTTTTCTTACAAAACTTCAGTTATGTCCACACTGCAAGCACATTCTTTTGACAGTAAATCAAAAGAACATAGGGCTTTTTGCATAATTGGTATTCCTCATTCTATGAGGAAGAAACCTTTTTGTGAAAGAGCTCTTTTGCAAAAAGGCATGTGTGGATGGGAAAGAGGGAGTTTTTTCAGAAGAAGAGGAAAGAGGAAAAAGCACAGGTGCCCTGGTGGCCATTCTGTCCAAAGCAATCACTGCTTACATGCGAGATAGCATCCAAGCAGTGTGGACACTATCTTTCGAAAAAGCACATCACTTTTTCGATGAGCTTTGGCAGTGTAGATGCTCTCTTTTGTAAGAAGATTTTTCAGAAGATTTCTTCCAAAAAAAGCTTCTTGTGCAAGAAGCCTCTAGTCTAGATATAGCCTGAATCTCTACATAAGGACAGAAGCAAAACAGAAAGAGCTGTTTCCTCTGAACAGTGTCACTAGTGCTCAGTGTCATTTGTTCCAGTTCTACCCAATCCTGTAACTGAAATGTAACCTAGAGGTAGGGTGACCAGATTGCTAGAGTAAAAAATCAGGGTAGGGATGGGGGGAAGTAATAATTGCCTTTATAAGACAAAGCCCCTTTGGTCACTCTATTACAGCATAGTGTGTGTGTGTCATGTCCCCACTCTTTGGTTGATCCCTCCAGTGGTATTACTGATGCTCCCTGCTAATGGATACTGTTCTTTAGCTCATGCAGCAGAGATCTGTCTGCATTGCAATGTTAAAGCTCTCCAATTCAAAAATCTCTGGTAGCCCTTGCAACAGGGTGGCTCTATGAATATTCAACTCTCAGTGAACCCTCATTCCTTAACAAAGTTATACAGAATAAATTGAGGTTAATGACAGCATTTTTCAGATAATACATAAAACTGAGGTTCTAGCTTCTAAAAAGTAATAGATGAGGTGCTGGCTGGTCCTCAATGATCTGGTATGAATTCCCTTGGAAGTTGTCGTTGTATCTTCTTCTTTACTTCCCCTCTGAAAGTGGCACACAACAAAGCCATGCAATGTTCAACAACTTGCCACAATCACCGCTTAGGGCATTATAGCTCTGCCCTTCCTTCTTCTCAGCTCCATGGTTACCACAATCTACTCTTCTATGTAAGAGAAAGTTGTGACATAATTTTGAAGTTCAGCTGGAACCAGGCAGGTAGAGTATGAACAGCAGTGACCTATTCATTGGCAGAGTTCTGCCTGAATTTAGAAGGAATGGAAACTTTCAGCTGAACCTGGAACTCCCAGCTGGAGATATTTTCTGACTATGCATTTTCCCAGACATCTGAATTAATGGTACTATTTGTCAAAATTCCCATAAAAGATTTTTTTCTTCTTCCTGGCACCTCACCTTTCAAAAATCATAGTTGCCATTATGACTCAAGTTTGGGGTCAATGCCAAGCACATAATGCATTGGTGGGGGCTGATCCTGCAAGAGGCAGACTGCCTCTAAAGAGGGGCTGAGCTCCATCACTTGGCACTGAAGTTATTAATGGAAGGAGGGACATGCTCAGTACCTCTTGGGATCAGGCCCTTTTCTTTAACCATATCTACAAGGATCCCACTTTACATGCTCTTTCCTATCTCAAGTCTAGCAATCTTTTATAGGTATTGGTCCAAATTCTGATGTCAGTTACACTAGTGATATGAGGAGATTTACTACAGATTTGCAATAAGAACATTGGCCCATTATTTTTAAACAGTTCTTTTCCCTAAAAAAAATCTGCTTGCAACAGCTAACTAAAAGCTGTTACACTGGCTAGGGATTTCCAAAGATCAGGATATTTCATATGGGGGGAGTCCCTAGCCATCCCATGAGGGCTGCTTTTCATTTCCTCCGCATTGTTGACACAGCACAAATAGACTGGAACAGAGGCCAAGATCAGGCCTTCGAAATCTTCATTTCTTGTTTATCATTCTAGAAAATTAATCATGTTTAAGAGGGGTTTTTTAAAATGACAGCACTTGGTCCTTACTAATTTCAGCTCCACACGGTGCCAATGCTGTAAAATAAACTAATGCAAGGCTGGTCCTGACAGTTCATTTCCAAAACCACTGATTTTTGCCAGGAATGGTAACCACAAAAATTGCCATTTGGATTGTGAATACCATTGGGACAGACAAGTCCCAAAGGAAATGGGATGTCTAAAGTTCCCTTAGTTAAGGGGTAACATGCTCTTTGGCCTAGCATAGCAGGATAACCCCACAGGAAATCCTACACTAACAGTGATTTTGTTGCTGCCAATAAGGTTTGAATAGTGCCAAAAAGCACAGGATTTTGGAGCTTCTGGTGAGGGGTTTTTTCTTTTTCTTTTTTTTTTTTTTTTGTTATAGGTCCAGTCTTGCCTAAAACAAACAAACTCTCACATAACTGGTGCCTATAGTAAAACCAATTAACCTTTATGCTTATTATGTTACACAGCTAGAAACAGGAGACTAAAATTCCATGGAAAAAAGGAAGCATGCTTCCACTATAAATATGTGCAACTTTTGATCAAAATGAAGGCAATGTGCAGTAGATATGTACAATAACATTTTAATGATCATACCATCAAAATCTCAGATCAGAAACGAAAGATAGGAGGAGCCACCATGTTTTCCCAAATATCTTTTAAAATCTCTCTTACCTTCCTTTCTTCTTATGTAAAACACATAGGAAAAATACTGTTGAACAAATAATGTATGATCAGGAGCTCAAATCCTGCAAGGTGCTTGAGCACTCTGGCCTTGAGCCAGGAATACACTAAGAAATACAAGTAGGCCTATTGAAGACAATGGGATTAGGGCAAACATGCTCAGAAGCTTGCAGGATGGAACCCTATGTGTGGAGTAGCCCCTGGGCATTCAGTAATGGATTTAAAGCAGAAGCGATGAGGAGTCCTGTGGCACCTTATAGACTAACTGAAGTGTAGGAGCATAAGCTTTCGTGGGCAAAGACCCACTTCGTCAGATGCATGTCAGATGATTTAAAGCAATATCTCAAAACCCGATTACAAAGGGAGTCAATAGAACTGGAATTAATTTGAAAATTCAATACTATCAATTTAGGACTGAATAAGGATCTCAACTGGTTAACACATTACAAAGGCAATTTTTCCTCTCTTGATATTCACATTTCCACATCAATATCTGTGAATGAGCCACTTCTACCCTGACATGATTAGCCTCATTTACACAAGTACCTTCTTTCTTTTGTTGTACTTACATATACCCCTGTCTTTGTAAACTCTACTCCGATTCATCTGATAAAGTGGGTTTTACCTAAGAAAGCTCGGGTCATAATAAATCTGGTAGTCTCTAAGGTGCCACAGGACTCCTCATTGAGGTTCAAACCATTATAGGTCCAATTGTTGTTCGGACATGATGGATTGTGACATTACAGCTTGTGAATGTTGTGGTCTGTGTCTTTGAGGCCATTGTTTTGACCTGGTAGCGAATGGTCTCTACTGCGGTCAGGTGATGGTGTCTTTGGATCTTTGATATGAAGTTTACATCCTTCATTTTTTGGTGGGGTATACACCCCAAGAGTTCTTAGTTTAGCTCAAGAATTCTTCATAGTATGGCAAACAGGAGGTCCTAGACCTTCATTTGTAGGTCTTTGAGGATTCCAGAGGCTGAAGGCATGAAGCTTTATGCATTACCACTTCCATAGGGATGCTATGGGCTGCTGCGTCTGCTACATCTAGAGCAGCTTGGAGGACTGTGTGTGAGATTTTTGACCCTCCTGCATGATGGTTTGTAGCTGTGGATGCTTTTGCTCCTGACGGTGTTTAAGAAGTTCTTGGAGTTTGGGTGTATCTCCTTTCTTTGTTTGATAGGGTATACATCTCAAGAGTTTTTAGTGTAGCTCAGGAGTCCTTCATAGTTAGCCAATAGGGCAAAATAATTGGCTTCCAGAGCTGCAGACAAATAGACCTTCCATACAAACAGATCAAAGCCTTTGTGGTCCTTGTCCTGTGGCATTGAACAGAACTGGGGAAGTTTAGCCCAGTGATGTACAGCACCCACCACCAGAGAATTTGGTTGTGATGGGAGAATAGGAAGTCCATATGCTTGGCTGGTATGAAGTATTTTCTGTCAGCTCTCTTGTTTGTGGGAGGTGCTGATGCTGGCATTTGCCATGTTGTATCTGCCAGTTCCAGAATGGCCTCATCTATGGATAGTGCAATTTTTGTGGTGGCAGAAGGCTGCAGGATTTATAAACGTTTATATTGTTTCTCCTGCACTTCTTTTAGGTCAATTTCCTGTGCCATGGCCACTCTTTTTAAAAGCTCCTGAAATAGTTTCAGGTCATCAGTTGGAGATGGTGTGGCTGTTGCAACCTGATCGGGTGAGGAGGAGTTGTTCAAGGGTGTCACAAGGAGGAAGGCGAAAATTTGTTCCTCTTGGTTTCTGAGGACAGGACAAGGAGTAATGGGCTTAAAGTGCAGCAGGGGAGGTTTAGATTGGACATTAGGAAAAAATTCCTAACTGTCAGGGTGGTCAAATATTGGAATAAATTGCCAAGGGAGGTGGTGGAATCTCCCTCTCTGGAGATATTTAAGAACAGGTTAGATAGACATCTGTCAGGGATGGTGTAGACGGAGCTTGATCCTGCCTTGAGGGCGGGGGGCTGGACTCGATGACCTCTCGAGGTCCCTTCCAGTCCTATTATTCTATGATTCTATGACCTCTTCTGCTCCCTTGCCCGAGATCACAACCCACACCCAATATTCCCTCCTGCACCCCTGCCACAGGTCACAACCCTCTCCCAGGCTCTGTACCCTTCCTACATCCCTCTTCAGGATTAGAATCCTCTCCTGTATCCCCTCCAACACCCCAATCCTCTGCCCCAGGTAACAACCCCCTCTTTCACCCAAACTCCCTCTCAGACCCCACTTCCTGTCCTGCACCCCAATCCCCTACCCTGAGTTCCCTTCTGTACCCAACCTCCATTTCAAGCCCCACATCTCCTCCTTTACTATCACAGAAGAGTGTGGCCCTTGACCACTTACTAAATTCTTGGAAGGCCCCCCCCCATCAAAAATTACTGCCCATTCCTGTGCTCCATGGTCTTTGGGCTATAGGTGACATCAAATACTTTCTGGAAAACAGAATAAACCCATTTTGGGTTTTACCATTGTGACTTTGGTTTATTTGTTTGGATACTGTTAGCCCCAGTCAGAGTTATATTCTGTGTACAATCAGGTAAGATAGTACAAAGGAACGTGGTCTGAAAAAGGGATCATGAGGAAATTATACATTTTTAAATTTAGCCTCAGACCTCCAGGGAACACTGATCATGTTCTGGAGAGGGTGTCTGGAAATCTGATCCAAAATATAGCAGATCCCTATTTATCTGATCTAACCGGGATTGGGGCCAAATCGGGTAATCAAAAAATTGGATAAGCTGGAGAATGGGAAAGTACAAGGCTGCAGCACCATCTAGTGGGGCCAAGGAACAAATTGCCCATTTCTGGACCTGCCATGAACTGGTTGTTCCGTTACTATAGAGTGCTGGATAAATGAGGTTCTGCTGTGCTGGCAGAGCTCAAAAGCAATGGAGAACTCTAGCTGTAGATTGGATCCCCTTCCAAGAATGATTCCCCCCTAAGTAGGTAAGTAAACAGCCATCACATCACCTTCTTTTGTATATTACAGAATGGTGGAAAATCCCTTCATTTTGCAATTTGTGAATATTCAGTAGGAATTCTGATGAAATCAAGAGCAGATGCAGTTTGTCCAATTGTATTTTTTAGAACCTTTTACAACTACAGGTCACTACTCAGCTTCTACAACCTCACAAGTTATCAATTATGTTCAAAACTATGCCATTACAAACCTTGCCAGTATAAACAGAAGGCCATATGAAATGACAGCTCACAAACTCTGCATTTCAGTGAAGAAAAGGGGTTTTT
This sequence comes from Pelodiscus sinensis, assembly GCF_052426305.1. Lineage (NCBI taxonomy): Eukaryota > Metazoa > Chordata > Testudines > Trionychidae > Pelodiscus > Pelodiscus sinensis. Next base: position 317,844,539 of record NC_143052.1, read on the forward strand.
GCAAAGTTTGTAAAAGCACTCTCTTGCTTCCATTTTCTTACACTTGCACTCAGATCTATTATATGACAATCTCAGCATTCTCTCATTGCAGCATGGAAGTACATAGCTAGTCTTTTCTTCCTTTCATATCGCATTGTAACTTTCACCATGTAGATTAGCATTTAGCAAAATACTTCCATATAGGTAAAATTGCCTTCATTTCCCATATTAGGCCAGGTTGCATATAAGTTTCAATTGATTAAATTACTTCAATTATATTAACAGTCTGAGCCAAATAAAATACACATTGGCTTAATTTATACTTATCAGTGTGGTCTCATATTTCATTCTTCTTAGAACTTCAAATTTATTGCTACATATCCTTCAACATTTCTTGATTCCTACTATTCTCACTAACCAACCACATGGATTCTAGTAGTCAGATGAAGGATTCCCAAAAGAAACGCACTCATGCAAAAGTTTTCCTTAACATATTTGTGTTATATCTTATCATGATTTGTTATAAGATGGCACATTTATTTGGAATCCACCATATATAAAATATCGAGTGCTAAACTCATATTTATAAGCATCTGAATTTGAAATATCTGAAACATAGAGTAAAACAGCAATGGGGGGGCTAATTTGTTTCTCTTGAAAGGATTCTGTGGTGTTATGCAAGTAAGAATCATATTGACCACTATATTTTCAGCACTTGGAGGTGCAAGCAGATTTACTTTGGCTCTAGCACGTATTTTCTGAGAGCTTTTTCTTGTTCTGTTCTTTCTTTGAAGCACTCCACCATTAAATATTCAAATATTTACTTTCTGAACAAGTTCAAGATTGCATTATAGAGCAACCATTGACCAAGCTGTGATCTAAGAATCTCACTGAAAACTATTAAACTGTGTTCATAGAATTGCTTAGTGAGACTAATATATTAGCTAATGTACTGGATATTCAATAAATGTTGGGGGTCACTAATGACATAAACAATGAATCCTCCTGCATGCAAGAAAAATAGAGCAGTAAAACATGTCATTTGCTGCTATATTGAAATCAGAAGTTGAATATCTCTCCAATTAAATATTTTAAAGCAAGCCAGCTATTAGGCGGTGTGACAATCTTTCTGAAATTTGCAGTCATGTCTAAGTTGACAGATCATCAAGTGGCTTCATGCTCAATTAAAAATACAAAGCAGGAATTCTTTTAACTTGGAGTACCTTCAACTGTCTGGTATTAAATACAGAAATATAACAGGCAAAGTGATAAGTAGATAAGATAAAATCAGAAGAAGGTTTATGCTGGGTCAGACCAAAGGTCCATCTAGCCCAGTATCTTATCTCCCAACAATGACCAATGCCAGATGGCCCAAAGGCGATGAACAGAATAGACAATCATCAAGTGATCCATCCCATCGCCCCTTCTGGCAAACAGAGGCTAGGGACATCATCCTGCCCATATTGGCTAATAGCCATTGATGGATCTAGCCTCCATGAACTTACTTAGCTCTTTTTTTATCTGATGTACCCTCATCCTAAAATATAGTTCTGCTGTAGCCTATGTCCTGGTTCTGAAGTCAGAAAGAAAAAATTAGATACATTTATTGTAATAAAGGGAAAGTCCATTTTCTGAGTGCTAATCTTCTTACTATATATATTAGAAATGTGCATCTGTTTGTCTAAACATCCATTTGTGAGCCCGTTTGTTCAAGAACGTATCCTAAATGGTAAGAGCTAGGATCAGACCACATTTGGTATCCAACTTCCTCTTATCATATCTTAAAGCAAGATCAGAGTTTAGTTGTGCCGGGATAATAGGATGTGCCTGGAATTTGATTGTTTCTCATAAAATGGAAAGGGAGGGGTCTTGAAGAGGAACAGTTATACTACAGAACGACCACAGGGGGCAGCAAGGGGCCAGAGATGGGGACCAGCACAGCTATAACCTCAATGTTAAAGCAGGGAACAGAGGTAGAGAAAGGGACAGTTAGCTAATCGACATTTCAGAGCATTTGTCTGTGTGTTTGCTTTTGTGTGTCTAACTTCCAGCTGGGGGATATGCATGCCTCTCCCATCTGTGTTCACTGCAGCCACAGCTGCCATGGACAGATACTTCTCACCTGATCCCTGGTTCCTGTGGTGAGAGAGGACTTGGGTTGTCCTCTCTCCCCAGGGCACACTGAATCTCATATTCCCAACCCCAGCCCAGAACAATGATTTAAATGAACTAAAACAAAACTTATTTGAGTTAAGGACCTGTGCGACATACATTTTCTAGTAGTAAATACAGTAAAAGCTCTGTTATCCAGTATGTCGGGAGACTAGGGGTGCCAGTTCATCAAATTTTCTGGTTAACTTGAGTGGAATTTTCTGGTTAATTTTACCAATGGAATATGAACTTTCAAAGAATTAGAATACAATAAAAATGAATGAAATATAAAATAGAACACAGGTACTCACCAATCCAATAGACAAAGTGGTTGGTTTCTTGAAGCACTTAAGTTTATAGAGGCAAACTGTTCTATACAGTAGGTTATCTTATGATACCACATATCACTATGAACAGCACTTGGCTTACACCCAGATCACTAAAAATATACTGAACATGGAAAAAAAAACCCTCTTAACACTAAAATGATACTGAACATAATTTATTTTTCGGTGATGATTGAGAAGGCACCTCAGGATCTTGCAGTGCCTCAGAATCATTATTATCAATATCAATTATCATTGTAGATGTGAACAGTGTAGAAGATTTGGCTGAATCTGTAATGACCTTATGACTCTCTGGAAGCTGCTTTTTTAAAATAAACTCCTGATTTCAGCTTGTCTTCTGCCTGCATAAATGTAGAGTGCAGAATATGCAATTGCATAACATCCCGGTTACTAGAGTTAAGATTTGTATTGAGAGAGATCAGAAATGCTGGTTAATTGAGTTTTCTAGTTAACCGAGTGCCAGATAACAGAGCTTTTATCGTATTAGTTAAGATAGAGATGGGCTATTTGGGAATCAGAGCCTATTCCTTCTGCCTCCAGGGAGGAGCTGAGCAGCTTTAACTCCTATTAAAATCATTTTCTTTTAATCTTTTAGGTTTGTTCAGAAGTGTATTTAGAAAATCAAACTTTGCTATGGTATTTTTCACTGGAGTCAACTCATATCTGTGCTAATAAGGAAATCGCGCTTTGCTGGAGCCATAGGATCATACAAATAAGAGATGGAAAGGGCCCATTATAGTCTGTCCACTACCCTGACAATACAGAATTATTCTCTTTTGTACACTAACTAGAGTTTTATCCAGTTTAGGTTAAATGTCCTAAGCTTTTTACCACTTCCTTTGGGAGATTATCCTACAATTATCTACCTATCAAGTGGATTTAAATGTTCCATTTCTTAATTTCATACCATTTCAAAACCCTCACCAACCCAGCTGTCTTTTGAGATGAGGCCCAGTCCTGGGGCATTCTGTGAGAACATCTGCCCCATAGGTGAAGTAGATGAGGAAAGGTCTAGTTTGAGAGTTCTACAGGCCTTCAGCATGTGCTTGGAGCCTAAACAGCTTGTCAGGATTTAGGCAGTTTTGTGCATGCCAACCACTGGAAGCCTAGAAGCCTTAGGGACTTTAGGTGGCAGCTGTGCAGTGACTTGGAGAATATTAATAGCACCTAAATATTGTTGGACTTTGACATCTACAGAGATACTTAGGTGCCTGCATCCTTTATGGATCTAAGCCCTACTGGGATTTTCAAAAGCACCAGGATACGAAACTAGCATTGATTTTGAAAATCCCACTAAGTCCCTCTTTGCACCATTATCACCTATATACCATTGGTGATCTGGCCCTTTATTTCAGTGCAAAGTATGTGCCTATTACTTTGAGGATTTGGGCATAAAGCAGTTTTGAAAATGAGACTTAACCATGTAAGTCACATCCGTGCTTTTAAAAATGTTACCTACATCTTTCAGAAATGTTGTTTAAATGTTTACATTTCTCTCATTTTGTTCCTGTGTTGAAAGAACAGTCTCAAGAAACCCAAATGGATAGATAGATGCTGCTACCTGTGCCTATTCTGCATGTTTGCTTGTTTCCCGATTACAGCATAATTAAAAAGAAAAAAATCATTCAAAACTTTGTGGCAAGGTAAAATTTCTTAATTTGTCATTGAGGAAATCATTGGGCAATGGAAGAATTAAGTTCTTGTTTACTACATATTGCAGGCAAATTTAGATTTCTCTGTATGGTGAAGTAGGCAACATAAACTTTAATCTTTTGCAATACCAGGAGACCTCTAGTGGTAACAGCTTGGTATTAATCACTGTCAGTGGAACTAACTGAATTTCAAACCCTGCATCATCTAAGAACTACTTTACAGTTTTCAGGCTGGGCATCTGTAGTATCCTCCTGCCTTAGTTGTCTTCCACAGGACTTGATTTTTACAAAGATACTGGTCACAAAATGTAACTGTGTTTCCTGAAAAAATATTCAATGCACTTTCAAGATAGAGTCTCAATTTTAACTAATATTAAGTTCTACTAACAAATACTGCTAGATAAAGAAATAATATACTCTACAGCAGGAATTATTGGGTGAAATTCTCTGGTTCCAACTTCTTTGAAATGCTATCACACTTCCAAGGGAGAAATAGAGACATCAAAACAAGCAATAAGGCAAATGGCTATTGAACAGTCATGCTTACTATGCTTCTATATGGTTGTGAGACAAAATCAGTTCCATATGAACTGTCTTCAGTCTGTTCTCAAGGTCAAATAGACAAGCTTCCCAGTACTGAAATCCTTGACTTTTCAGATATCTGACCCTCAAAACGTGCTCATAAAACTCAGCTGTCTTGGTTTTGGCATCTTTTTCTCGTGGCTCAGTTGAAAATACCCCAGAAGATATTTTATGGTCAGTGAAAGCAAAGCACCCATTCTTACAGTGACCAGTACAATCAAGATAAAGACACACCGAGTAAAACCTGAGAGCATAACAGGTTGACTCCATTAACTGGGAAGTAACAACCCATGACAGACCAAGGGGACAGCAAATTTGTTATGTCACTATTAACTGCTTTGAAATAAGGCCTGATGTGAGAAACATGAACTGCAATGAATACAACTCCCTGAAATGAACAGAATGGTATGTATTAAGAAAGATCATGGCATCCCAAGACTGGATGGCAAAATAACTGTCAGAGGAGGGTAATAGATGGATTTGCTGTAGGTGGAGAGATGGAATGACTAGAGAGGCATCCAAAACCCGAGTGGGCAAGAGGAGCCCAGACATGGCTATTGAGGGAATAGGCCAGTATATGTGAACAAAAAAAGCCCCTCTTCCAGCCTGGACCATGATGGAAGGTGAAAAGAAACTCTTTTCCACTCACCTATAGAAGGAACTTACTAGAGTCCTTCCAGATCAAATGATTTCTCATGAGTGTAGGACTGATTTGGGAGGCACAATTATTCTATGCACTATCATTGAAGTCAAAGGGAATTATAGCTGTTCAGCACTTCTAAAAATCAGGCCACATTTACATAGGTGCCTGTCATGCATTGTATTGACCTCAGTGTATCAATCGATGCTCAACACCACTCATGGAGATAGTGTTATTATCTGGGTATAATGGATCACTTACATCCCTAGAAAACATAGTTAAGGGTAGACACTTAGGCTACATCTACACTACAAGGTTTTTGTGCAAAAACCAGCGGAGCATCCACACATCAAGCATGCTTTTGCTCAAGTAAATCGGTAGAAGAGAAGGCTTTTGGCGGTACAGTTATTCCTCTCCCCACAAGGAATAACTCCTTTTTGTGCAAGAGTTCTTGTGCAAAAAGGCAAGTGTGAATGCTCTGCAGGGGTTTCTCGTGCAAGAAACTCCTATCCAAAAAAGCACAGGCGCTCTTGATGGCAATCTGTGAATGGCAATCAGAACTTTCTTGTGCAAGACTGTCCATGCCGTGTGGATGCTCTCTTGCACAAGAGCTCATTGTTTTTGTGATGTGCTTTGAGGTCTGGACATACTTTTTTGCAAGAAGTTTTTGTGGAAGAACTCTTCTTCAAAAGGCTTCTTGTGCAAAAACCCTGGGGCTCGTCTACACTGGCCCCTTTTCTGGAAGGGCATGTTAATTTCAGAGATCGTAATAGGGAAATCCGCGGGGGATTTAAATATCCCCCGCGGCATTTAAATAAAAATGTCCGCCGCTTTTTTCCGGCTTTTAGAAAAGCCGGAAAAGAGCGTCTACACTGGCCCCGATCCTCCAGAAAAAGCGCCCTTTTCCGGAGGATCTTATTCTTTGAAGTAGGAATAAGATCCTCTGGAAAAGTGCCCTTTTCCGGAGGATCTTATTCTTTGAAGTAGGAATAAGATCTTCCGGAAAAGGGCGCTTTTTCCGGAGGATCGGGGCCAGTGTAGACGCTCTTTTCCGGCTTTTCTAAAAGCCGAAAAAAGCGGCGGACATTTTTATTTAAATGCCGCGGGGGATATTTAAATCCCCCGCGGATTTCCCTATTACGATCTCTGAAATTAACATGCCCCTTCCGGAAAAGGGGCCAGTGTAGACGTAGCCCTGCAGTGTAGACGAAGCCATACACAACTAGCTTGATGCAGAGCTGCTTATGTCAACCTAATTTCGTAGCCTAGATCATGCTTTAGTCTGACCTATAAGGCAGAGCATAGACTTGCACCCTGTGATTTCTGCATCAAGCCAAACAACTTGTGGTTGAGCTAGAGCATCTCTTTTAGAAGAATCTGTATATTATTGGATATATTCTATGTTTTGTATTATTAACACAGCACCATTTAAAATGTTTGCACCAATATTGTGAAATGGATGTATGCTGAAAACTTTTTTTATTTACTGCGTTAATCTTCTTTCATCATTTTAGATCTTTTTCTCACCAAACCACAACTTTTAGGGTTTTCTGAGCTTGACTGTCATTGATCTGATGCATCATAACCACTGAAACACCACACTCCTTGAAATAATATACAGTAAACCAACGACAGATGTGGTAAATTAATACAGTGAACCATCAAGTTGTGAGAGGGATAAGGAATATGTGGGAAGGAGTGGTTAGGTTGCTAGTAAAAACTCTACAAGTGAAGCATTTTTAATATATTAAATTTAAAGATTACATTTTCTGACTAGGACTCAGCATTTAAAAAATGATCACATTTCTTTTCCCCAATGGCCTATTTTATATGTGCATTCTTTATTCTAATTAAGGAATTGTTTTCAATTTCAGACAAACATTAGTAAAATTCACAATAGGATGGAGGAATTCTGGAAACCAGAATAAAATGCAAGTGATCAGACTTCATGTGGGTATAGTGTCTGGTGAATGGAAAGGAAGGGGAGGAAAGTACACTCCAAACAGTGGCTGTCACTGTCCCACAGTCAGGGTTTCTGAGCACTGAATGCAGTGGCTGCTAGGACTGCATCCAACCCTCTTGTCTATGCAGGCCTGAAAAAATAAAAATTCACCCCAGTAACAAAAAAAATGGAATTTTGCTTTAATGTACCGACTTTAGGATGTGTTAGAGAAACCATTATCAATAGATAGTGTACTTACAAGAATTATTTTTGGTGAGGAACATTGTAAGTGAAATGCTCTTTGCATTTTCATTAAGAGTAAGGGGTGGGGTTGCCATGAAATCAAAATTTCTTTTACTCTGATATGAGCTCATTATTATTCGAGCATATGGGGATGCCATAGAACTATTTAGCACATCATCTTATCTAGATAGCAAATAAAATTCACACGGACACTGGCTTACTCTCATTATTGTCTTCCATAAGACATAGGAAAATTGAATATATAAAAACATATTTAAGATATAACTTCAGGCTGGAGGAAACTTAAAAAGATGAATATAGGGGAAATATATGTAGCCAAGCTATTTTTGCTATTACTGAAATCACCAGTGCTTTCTTCCTAATAGCCTAGCTTCTTGGTCCATTATTCCTACAATGCCAGTGTATTGTTTGCCTCAATCTGCTATTCCCGTTTTCTGACAATTGATGAATTCCTACCAGTAATTCTATAGCCTCAGGCTGTCATCTTTTAAATTACAGTAAGTGGGGTTGGGTTGGGCCAGACCTCCAGGGAAATTCTAGGTGCTTAATGAAGTGACTGACAGGACTTTTTTCTATGTCAGTGCTGCTCTTCTGTGCTGTTTCTAAATGCTGGTGAATTTTTAGTGTCCCTGATTTGCACTTTGTCACTTTACCAAGAAACTAGATTGAATCAGTCTATAGATATCCATATTATTATTCTGACACAGTCTGGGAAACCAAGTTGGGTGGAACAAACCATTTCCAGACTCCCTTAGATTTACTTAGATACACAGAACCAGATTAGCTGCTGTGCTCAGCATTCTCTGGAGCAGTGTTTCTGAAAGTACTCCATGTAACCTCTTTGAGAAACACATTAATTAGCTGCCCCAGTTTGTTTATTTACTGGCGCCATGGCCACGGATCCTCACGGCTCCCATTGGCTCTGTTTCATCCTTTGCAGCCAAGGGGAGCTACGGGAAGTGGCGTGGGCTGGGCCACCGCTTCCTGCTGCTCCACTTGGCTGCAAAGAGCGAAATGGAGCCAATGGGAGCTGCAATGCTTCGTGGCTGTGGCGTCAGTAAATAAACAAACCAGGGCAGCCAATTAATGTGTTTCTCAAAGTGGTTCGCAGAGCACTTTCAGAAACACTGATCTGGTGCACATCACAGCAGGCAGCACCAGTTGCCTGGTAATAACACTCCGATTCTCTGCACCAGCCCTTGTCATAGTGCCTTGGGTCTACCTTGCTCCAGCTGGCAACCATCTACCAGTTGCATATAGCCAGGTCTCAGTACATTCCAGCCACTCCCCTTGCATGTGCATCTCCTGTGTGGAGGTTCGAGGGAGTTGGAGTAGAAATGTGAGGGGCAAAGAGGATGGAGTAGCTCAGAGAATCTGTCCCTTTCATGTGCTTAAGCTTAAAGCCAAACTTGGAGGTGGGCTGTTGCCCTTACGGTTAGACTCCTAGGGTATGTCTAGACTACAGGGTTTTGTCGACAGAAGTTTTGTCGACAAATACTGTCGACAAAGCTTCTGTCGACAAAGAGCATCTACACTACATTCAGTTCTGTTGACAAAGCAAGCAGCTTTGTCGACACGGCAGTGTAGACGCAAGGACAGTTTATATGCAATAACGCTTTCTGTCGACAGAATTCTGTCGACAGAAGGTGTTATGCCTCGTGAAATGAGGTTTAACAGCGTCGACAAAACTGCTGAGTTCTGTCGACGTTATGTCGACAGAACTCAGCGGTAGTGTGGACGCAGGTATAGTTTTGTCGACAAAAGTCCACTTTTGTAGACAAAACCTTGTAGTCTAGACACACCCCTATAGAACTACTTACCATTATTCTGTTGATGTCTAAGAAAGCCTACATTGGTATGATTTTGAAAATGTTCATCCTCAGCATATGCCAGGATTTGTTTTTCATTCAAACCTAGTTGTTGACAGCAAGGGCAGGCCTTTTTATGATCTCCCTTGGAAACGATACTAGCTGCAGCTAATTATGGTGGCTCCCAGCCAGAGATACTCCTGAAGACAGACTGAATGAATTCAGGCACTAATGAGGCTTAATCACAATTCTATGGTATCTGAAAAAAATGTAGTGGGACATATCTTGCTGTTTATTCTCGAGCAAAATTTCTCATTAAGTTCAGTTATTAGTCATTCAATCAATTGGGAAGGGGGAGTCTTCACTCCAATTATATCATCCACTTGCTTGTAGGGAATCCTCAACTGGAGTCCAGGCAGACTCTTCTTCAGCTACGGATAACTCCTAAACAGCCAGCTAACTGATTAACCAGTCATTTAACTCACAAGTGAATAGACTTAAAGAAACCCTGCTGCAAAGTGCTGCAGAGTGAGGAACAACAGTCTGCTCTCTGCCCCGGCTCAGCTTCTCCCAGCTCACACAGGCCTTAGGGAAACATTTGCCCTGCCTGCTTGCTCATGAAATCTGACCCCAAACTACCATACCCAATTCCAGAAGCTTCTGAGTATGGAGTAAGGATGTTAAAGACTAGTCGACTATCCAATAAGCATTTGCTTATTGGATAGTCTTTTAACTAGTCGACAGGCATTTCCACATTCCTCCTTTGAAATGTACAAGAGCCCCTGCTGGGCTTGTACATTTCAAAGGAGGAATGCGGAACTCCGGGTACAGCCCTGAGATCTTCAGGGCAGTACAGTCATTTTGTTCTGGATTTGTACTTCTGCAAAGGGTTCCTGAGCCATGGAAAAGTGGAAAGAAAACAGATTTATGCTGTAATTTTAAGGCCACATTTCTGCTGAAATATTGTTTTTCTTCTCTTATTGTTTTCGAAATTAGTTTGAATATAGACCTTTACTTGCAAGGAACAGGGTACACTAGGGTCTTCTCCTGGCTATTTCCTAGTTGGAAACAAAACTGAATTTGCCAGATTTTCTTTACATGACTAAGTTTCCATAAAACTCTACAGGACACTGAAGTTCTATATTGGTTGTAATGTTGTAGCTCTGATTCACCCAGTTAATTTTCTGAAGGCTGGTTTGAAAGTACCTCATTTTCCAGTTGAAATGATATACAAAATTTAATTTTCCTATTATAAGCCTATGTTTCTTTATGTTTCTGCACTTCTTGCATTCTTCTGTGTCATTTTTTTTTCATTTTGTTGCAGCTGCATATCTAAAAGATACAAACATTTTAAAATTTTATATTTTAATATTTATTTCCTTTGGTTTTCAGATGTTTTCGTGTTCTCTACCTTAAAACTTGAGGAGAAGGAGAGCTTGACTAATATCAATAGATAATAATACAAAGCCTCATGTTTAGATTCAAGCATTAATTTCCCTAGAAAGTAAGTGATATATTTTAACTTTTAAAAAGGCAATATGGATTTTTTTTTTTAAGAAATCATTAATTCAGAAATCATTCATTCTGGTGCTTTGCAGTGTTTATGCTGATGACACAAATATGACGAAATATAATAACAGCAATAATAAGTATATACTTGGTATATTTCACCGAAGGATCACCAAGTTTAAAAATTCCATATACTTTCTGAAGAGGTAAGAGGACAAATGTAGTGTCATGGTCACAATAGTTTTTCCATTTTACTTCCCTTGGCTTTTTGGTGTTCCAGGAAAAATTACTACAGTAATTTCAAAGGGCCCAGTTGTGCAACTCATACTAGTGAGTGCTGACACCATTAGCTTCAGTGAGATGGCTTATCAACATGAGTTATGGTTTTACAGTTAGGTTCAAGCATAAGCTCAAACAAGTTTGACCACTTATGAGCAAAACTCCTATGACAAAGACAGTTTTGGACAAGTATATGCATCTGTTTCCCAAAACATGAATTTTACAGACACTATCATGCTATGTGAAGTTCTGATCACTACATCGTTTACAAAGTGAGTTGTAACAGAAACATTTACTGTTTAAAACAACTTAGCTCATTTTTAAAAACAACTACATGGGCAATGTGTATTATAATGGCTAAATGGCAATTTAGGCTCATAAGATTATTAAATTAGCTTAACACTGGATACATCTAATCTCGGGTCATTCCATCAGCTTCCATTAAGAAGCTACATATTCTACATCCAATTCGAAATGACTTTTGTAATTTTACTCCTACTGCCAAATGCTAATACTGTAGTTCACATTCTCTAACTTTCTGTACACATTCTGAGACATTTTCTTTTGATGCATAGCTCCTTGATTCCCCAGTCCAACTCTGGCCTTGGCACTGGTTTAAAGGCTATTCTAATCATATGCCAGCTGGAGGGAGCAAGAGTTGTATCATACTCTTGCCATTCCCCTTCCAGATCTCCTGTAATGAGTTTGCAAGAAGGGGGGTATAAGTGAAGGTGCTACCCATTGTGGACTCTCTTGTCTGGAAGGACTGTGAGTGTTTTCTCTTCCTTAGAGAAACCAAAACATCACAAAATGACTAGTATAGTGCATAGAATGTGTCACTTGGAGTGACTGAAGCAGTGGAAGTTAAGAAGAAAGTTAAATGTTATTAATATCAGAAAGCAAGAAATGTAGAACAACACAGAATCATAGAACTGGAAGGAACCTCCAGAGGTCATCAAGTCCAGTCCCCCACAACCATGGCAGGACCAACCAGCATCTGAGCCATCCTTGTCAGGTGTTTGTCTAACTCATTCCTAAAAATCTCTAGTGATGGAGATTCCCAAACCTATCTAGGCAATTTATTCCTGTGCTTAATGACCCTGACAGTTAGAAAGCTTTTCCTAATGTCCAACCTAAATCTCCCATGCTGCAGTTAAAGCCCATTGCTTCTTGTCCTATCTTCAGATGTTAAGGAGAATACTTTTTCTTCCTCCTCCTTGTAACAACTTTTTAGATACTTGAAAGCTGTAATTGTGTCCCCTCTCAGTCTAAACAAACCCAGTTCTTTCCATCTTCCCTCATCTAATATACAAAGGAGAATGTTTGTAAGTTTGTGCGCTAATAACTTGGGGTATGTCTACACTACAGCACTAATTCAAACTAACTTATTTCGAATTAGTTAATTCAAAATAATCTAATTCGAAATAACGCATATAGACCCAAAAACTAATTTGAATTAGCGTTTTGCTAATTCGAAATAACACGTCCACACCGATTGGACGCTGGGTCGCATTTAAGGGCAGCTGAAACCGGTTCTGGCAGGGCATCAGGTCAGTAGTTGCTTTGTGTGGCTGCTGTCTGAGGTTACCTGAGGCTCCTGCTTAAAGGGACCCCTCTGGACAGCTGGTTCTCAGCTTTTCCGCTTGCTTGCCTACCTCGCCGAGGGACAGTAAAGCGTTTTCCTCTCTGCCTGCCTGTGTCAGTGGTTCCCATTGGGGCCGCCGCCACAGTTGGCACCATGGAGCCAGAGCTCGCCCTGAGCATGCTGCTCCAGTTTTTGGACTTGCTGCTGCAAGCCTGCCAGCAATAGGTGGAGGCTGCCTGGCACCATCTGGTGCACGTCAGCCCCCTACCTCTCCACCTGGCCTCCCTGGGGACTGTGGAGGAGCTGCAGCAGCACCTGGATGCTAGCGTGCCCCACCGCATCTGGGGTCTGGACACCAGGGCTACGTCTACATTGGCCCCTATTCCGTAATAGGGATACAAATGTAGCACTTTGGAATAGGCAAATCCGCGGGGGATTTAAATATCCCCCGCGGGATTTGCATTTTCATGGCTGCCGTTTTTTTCCGGCTTGTAGATAAGCCGGAGAAAAGCGCCAGTCTGGACACGATCCTCCGGAAAATAAGCTCTTTTCCGGAGGATCTCTTATTCCTACTTGAAAGTCCAGACTGGCGCTTTTCTCCGGCTTATCTACAAGCCGGAAAAAAGCGGCAGCCATGAAAATGCAAATCCCGCGGGGGATATTTAAATCCCCCGCAGATTTGCCTATTCCAAAGTGCTACATTTGCATCCCTATTACGGAATAGGGGGCAATGTAGACGTAGCCCAGCAGCGACTGGTGGGACTGCATCATCCTGGAACGCTGGGGAGACCAACAGTGGACCCAGAACTTCAGGATGAAGAAGGACACCTTCCTAGAGCTCTGCGATTGGCTCACCCCTCCTCTGCGGTGACGGGACACTTGCATGAGGCCCGCCATCCCCCTCCAGAAGCATGTGGCCATTGCCCTGTGGAAGCTCTCCACGCCGGACAGCTACCGATCCATTGGGAACCAGTTTGGCATGGGGAGATCCACCGTCGGAGCAGTGCTCATGCAGGTACGGCACCCACCGGCCCTTTCCCCCTCATCCTCACTCACTTTCACCAGGCTGGGGTAGGGGGCTGAAGTGCAGGCTCCAAGGAGTCCGGAATGTGTGTGTGGGGGGGGGGGGAGGACTCTGGGCCTAGCCCAGGGTGAGGGATTGGGGTCCAGGAGGAGTTTCATGGTGCAAACTCTGGGAAGGAGTTTGGGTGCAGGGGGATTCATGTCAGGGGCAGGTTAGGTGTAGGAGGAGGTTCGGGGCAGGGACAGTCAAAAACAAAAAATAACACACTTCAGAAGCAGGAAAAGCAAAAACAACTCCTCACGTATGTGTTGGGTTGGGAGATGAGAATGACGAAGGGTGTGTGTGAGAGTGACACAGATTTGCATTGCCAAGCTCTCTCCATCCCCTTCTCTCTATGTGGAGATAGGATAGAGAAATGGGGGCGAGGGAGAGAAGGGACACCCTGACATCAGCACCCATCCTCTTCCCCCTCCCCCACTCTGCACAGCAAGCAGGAGGCTCCCCGGGGGGCAGCTCCAAGACAAAGGGCAGGAGCAGTGTGACAGTGGGTGGAGGGGCAACTGAAGTGCCAGCACGTGATAGCTTCCTGGACAGACCCATCAAGATCACCTGTCAGAGGCTCCAAGATCTACCGGTAGATCCTGATCTACTGGTTGGTAACCACTGTTAGAGAGGCTAAAGTGTCTAGTGTAGACCTGGCCTTAGTCAAACATACAGTACTGCAAGCATAAAGCGACACCACCACCATCATTCTTTTCCCTAGGCAGATTCTAGGGTTTGCTTTTGACATTCATGCAATAAGCTCATGTATTCCTGGAGCCAGACTGGTTTTGTTTGCACCATATTAGGATGCCCCAATGACTTTGTGGTACGTTTGTCAGTCAGAGACAGGCTTAAGGTATTATAGGCACAAAATCATCTTTGGTAGCATCTTTGTTAATAAACAATCTTTTCTATGTCTAGTCCAATAGTTGATGTTTGACACCTAAACATCAAACTGATGTGGCAGTGCAATCGCCACCAAGTACAAGACAGAAAGAGCCTGTCAGAACTTAGGACTGAAACAGATACATAAGCAAGGAAGGATTTTATTATTTGGATGAAGGAGTTTATGCCATACATGAGGGTCCGTATGCAGCTTTTAGTGTAAATACCAAATATAACAGGGCTTTTTATTTGGATTTTCTAATGAATATTGCTTTATGATATTTTCAGATTTTGCCTGCTTTTGAGGGCAGGCCCTGCAGCCTTTACTCATACACACTGCAAACGTTGGACCTTTGCAGAAATATAGAGAAGGGCCAGAGCTAGAATGGTAGCTATGCTGGTAGGGTACTGTTGAGACAATGCCTGAAATCAGTAAGGGTTATAGATACAGCCTGATGCTTGAAATGTTGGAAAATTACAGAGGATATTATGCTGGATTTAATGTTTGACAAACCTGGTTTTACAGACCAGATTCCACTTAATTGGCTTGGGAATGACGAGATAGCTTAAAATCCCCTCCCCAGCACAGTGGCTGAAGCATGTGGGGTAGTAATAGGGATCCTGTTCAACAGCTGAGAAAGATCTTCTACAGCAGTGGTCTCCAACCTTTTTACACCCAAGATCACTTTTTAAATGACAGACCAAGCCAAGATCTACCACCCCGCCCCTTCCTTGAAGCCCCACCCTCTCTATTCTCCTCCTCTCCAGCACTTGCTATCCCCAATCCTTATACTGCTGCTTTAAAAAAAAATTCTTCCGTAGGAAGAGGTTTTTCCAACATTTGACCTGTCTAGACTGGACCAAATGTCAGAAAAAAATCCCTTCTTTTGGAAGCCACCTTTTTCCTTGTGGAAAGAGGAATATAGGGGTGACCAAAAGAGCCTGTTTGCTCTTCCACTAAAAAAGCAGAAGAACAAACACAACCCTGGATGCAGAAGAGTTTTTCTGGGATATCTCCAGAATCCTGAAAAACTCTGCAGTCTAGCTGGACCCTTGCTGTGTTGAGACAGGATGTGTAGTCTCTGGGGTGGGAATGAGGGATTTGGGTGTGGGAAGGGGTGAGAGGTGCAAGCTCTGGGATGAAATCTGGATGCAGGAGGAGGTGGAGAAGGGGACACTGGCTCAGGGAGGAGGCTCCAGGCTGTGCAGTGTTGGGATACTAAGCAAGCCACAGGCTTGTGGATGTGAGGGTGCAGGAATTTGGGTTGAGGTATGTGAGGGGCTGAGGGCAGGAGGTTCCAGTGTTTGATAGGCTCAGATCTAGGGTCTGGGGAAGGGGTAATGCAGGAATGGTTGTGGCCAGATGGGGGCTTGGCCCCAATTGGGGGTTTGTTGGCCAGGCTTCATTTTTAAATAAAATACTATGTTAAACACAAAAAGTTTCTGCATTGTCTTTATTTATGAGAATGGCAGGAAACCTGCCTTGAGTCAGGGGTCACTGACCCATAGAAAAGTCATTTGGGAGCAGGGGACACAGTACTGGGGAGGGGTGCTAGTAGGTTCTGGGGCAGGGAACAGGGTGCCAGTGGGGGCAGGGGAGAGGAGGCAGGGTGCCAGGACAGGTTTCTGCAGCAGGGGACAAGGTGCTGGGGGGGACAGGTTTCTGCAGAGGAGAGCAGGGGGACAGGTTTCTGTAGTAGGAGACAGGGTGCCAGAAGGAACTGGTTTCTGCAGGGGGGGCAGGGTGCCGGGGGACAAGTTTCTGCAGGGGGGGCAGTTTGCTGCAGCGGTGTGGGGGAGAGGCAAGGGAGAGGGAACAGGGGGCCAGGAGGGTGGGGGACAAGTTTAGGGCAGAGAAGAGGGAACAAGGTTGGGGGCAGGGAGTTCCCTACACCAGCCACGGAGGGAAGCCTCCGACCTGCACTACCTCCGGACTGACCACAGGGCAGCCGGGCTGGAGTGAAGAAAAGTGGCTGCCCAGCCAGGTGGCCATGGTGCTCAGTCAGGGTGCCACCAGGCTCCACGGGGGCAGGCGCAGAGGGGAAGCCGCTGATCAGCTGGAGCGCGGGGCAGCCTCTTTCAGCTGAAAGCCAGGCAGCTGGCTGGGTGTTTCAGCCCTCCTGACCTCCCCTCTCCCACCATTCCTCGCAGCTACTCACCTGTGATGTTGCTCGGTGAGTAGCTGCTCCTCAAATGAGGAAATCTAATGTAAATTGACTGCACAGGCATGCAGTTCAGAGAGGGCTCAAGAGCTACTCTTACAGCTCCTGAGATCTACCGGTAGCTCGCCATCTACTGGTTGGTGACCATGGTTCTACGGAGTCAGCTATAGAAGAGTTCTTGCCTCTAAGTCCCATCATTATGTCATTGACAGCCCAATCAACTGGCAAGCAGCAAATTGTTCTTGACACAGTCCATTGAGTATACAGACTATGCAGTAAATAAAATAAATAAATAAATAAATAAAATAATGGAGATTGCCTATCTACTAGAACTGGAAGGGACCTTGAAATGTCATTGAGTCCAATCCCCTGCCTTCACAGCAGGACCAAGTATGGTCCCTGACAAATTTTTGCCCCAAATGGCCTCTGCAAGGATTGAACTCACAAAACTGCTAAAACTGGGTTTAGCAGGCCAATGCTCAAACCACTGAGCTATCCCTCCCCCCTTTAATTATGGAAGGATAATTACAAAATATTTTGTCATTTTTGGAAAAATGTTAGTATATACACAACAAAAACCCTATTGAAGCAAAAGTGGCTGAAGATATTCCCCACCCCTTTCAATTTGGATGGGAGACAGTAGTGTACTTGACACCCAAAATTTGTCTCTGAATTCAGCTGTGCAGATTTTCTCAGAAGTCAACATATCAGTGCATGTCTAGACTCAGCAATATATGTGTCTATTTTAAGACAGAATAATGGTGTCAGCTTAACATATGGAAGAATGAATGTGCTATTCATGCCAAGTCCTTGTTGCCCCATACCTTTTGTTCTTGAATCTATATTTACAAGTTGATCAGAATCTCAAGGAGGCAGATAATCAAATATTTCTAACTCAGCTAGATGGCTGGGTTCTTCTTTCAATTCCTCTCAGAAAAGACATTAAAAGGTGCACAGGAAAGTTCATTGAAAAACATTGCCACTCTCTTTTTATGGTACCATCAGATGAAGAAGTGTTCTTTTTCCTAGTGGAGCTGGAGCTGCTTGTTGCAAAAGGTATCTGACACATACGGAATCTTTATTAGAGGCACTAGTAGAGACAATTGTTGTCTAGTAATCTGAGCAATTAAAGTTGACATGCCATTTCTTTGCTCTTGTTTGAGAAAAAAATCTCCATTCTCCAGCAACTCAGGCAGAGTCTGAGAAGTTATTCAGTAAAGTTGTATTTTACCAATGTTGTACATTTGATTTTAAAACACGATGCATATACCCAAATGAATCACTGATAAAGAGGCACCATGACAGGAGCAGGAACAGATTTTCTGCCCCATTACATAATTTATCTTTATTCTTCATTTTTAACAAGGCTAAACTTGGACAAGTTTATACATTTTGCACAAAGCTGTTTGCTAGCTTTAAAAACAAAATACATCAGAAATACTAATTAAAATGTATGACCCCTGCTGAAAGTTTCATGTTGTCATCACCACCAGTACTACTACTCAAAGATTTGGAAGTATGAAATAAAGATATCCAAGAAATAAACAGTTCAAATATGATTTATGACACACTCCCTTTTGACAATGGGATCTCTACAAGTGTGACCTGTATTAATAAAATCCTAATTTAAGCAATTCCAGCATATAAATTTATTAAAATTATACGGTCATATTTCGAAAGGATTAGATGTTTAAATGGTAATGTTAATACGATACAAAAAGCCAATACAGGTCCCAATTTTGCAAACACAAATAAGCGTACTTAACTTTATGCTTAAGCAGGGGAACTTTAAGGACAAGCATAAAGTTAAACTTGTGAATATGTATTTGCATTATATGAACACACAGCTAACCCTTTAATTAGTATGATTTTTCAATAACGAGTCACATCTTTAAATAGATGAACTATTGCCCTCCTCACCATGAACATACTATGTAAAAATAAATATGAATTGTTATAACATAAGAAAACTGTACATTACTTACACAAGCTATATAAAAAGAAACTATGCAAATGTAAAAATTGGGGAGGAAGTTTTCTATTCATAATACCACAGAAGACACACCATTATCATTAGATTTTGGAAGACACTACATTTTATTCTCCTTAAAGTTACTTTGCTTTTATAGACATATGATAATGCATTTTACTTGTGAATGACTTAATATATTGAAAAAAGTTGTTCTAGCTATTTTTAATCCATCAAATGAAATGCTCCTGAGCAAGCAAAAACTGAATTCTGGAGACTAAAGCATTCAGATTCAGATTTGGCTTGTATTTCCTCACTTGTTTGTTCATATCCACATTAGTGACTTTTTTGGCATTTATCTGCAATTAAGATGCAAATAAGTTTAAGTACTACTCTCCCCTCTAACAAAAGAACTAACATGAGAAATCCATACTTCAACTGTGGAAGCCAGTGGTTCACACTTATGAACAAACCTGATTGCAGTTATGAGCACAAAAATATGACTAAAAACCTTCCTTTTATTGAATTTAAAAATTATACTGATTTTTAAATAGTCTAACTACATTCGTTCCTAGGGTAAGCAGTTATACAGTAATTCATATCATTATCACACACAACCACGTTATAAACCCCTGAAATATAGATTTATTATAGGAATACTGACAAAGCTTAAGAGATACAAATGATGTATCAAAGTATCTTTATACCTCAATATTAAGTATTTAAACACCTAGGTTATAGCAGATGCATCACTCCAACTGTGTCACACTATTGCCACTTCTTAGGACCATCTTGTTTAAATAGAATTCACAACAGGTCTCAATTACTTAAAGAGATTTTTTCCCACACTACAAATATTTAATATCTTAACTTGCATTTCAAGACGTTTCAAAAAGAGTTAATCTTTCTGAGCCTCACAGGGTCTGAGCACACTCCCAGCAATGGTATCTTTGCTTAACTTCAAGAATTCATTTCACGTTTTGCATCTTCCAACAGTTCAAGGCAACTACATAACAGTTTTTGTTCTCTTAGAACTTTTGGAGCATCCTCCACCCATGTACCTTATGAACCTTACTTGGTCAGTCATTCTGGGGCTCCTGAAATAAAGGACTTGGCACTGCTTCTCTGCAGGAAATAGTGGGTAATTTCCAAAGAAAAGGCACTGTGTTGTGGATGAAGTTAAAAGTATCAGAAAATACAGATGTGTGGCTTTCATTCTTGGGAAACAATGCTGTAAACTGCACACATCAGCAGGACCTAAGCAAAGGTCTTTTTTTCCAAAAAGGCCTGAAAAATGTTTAGGACAGCTGTAGTATGTGTGTGTGGACATGAGCCCTTTTATAAACATAGCAAGGTGAAAGTATTTCAATGTCTTTTTCAATGCTTCTTCACTTTGACAGAGCCATCAAAATGTAAATCTACAGTATAAAGTGACACTATAAGGCTGCTCATGCATTGGCAGTCATTGTCTCCTACAACTTAAATAGGCAAATCTAAAAAAGAGTAAACATTTTTCTATTGTACAACAAGAACATGGAGACACTACTATTTTCCCCTTTTGTCTACTGTAAATTAGTTACTGAAATCAGGAAAAAATGTTACATTAATTATGAGTTTTGTCTTTCCTGAGCCTGGAGAAAATGTGTGCAAAACAATTATCACTTCCTTGAGGCACGGATCTTCAAGTCACATCTAGTGGTGTCCCTGCCCCAAGAAGCACACTGTATTTTTTATTTCTTGCATTTACAGCATTTGGCACAATGGGGTCTTGATCACTGATTGCAATAGCGTGGTGCTACTTCAATATAAATAATAATATAGTAAGACATAAATGCTTCATTCCCTCACTCATCCTGGCCTTACACCTTCTCTCATTAAATCTACTCCCTCTTCTTCACGGGTGTGCCAAGACTTCAATACAGTATCCATCGTCACTGATAGGAAAGGATAGTGACACCATCTCCCCACATTTAAATGTTGTGAGTGGATATCAGATGCTAAAATAAGGCAAGTGAAAGCAATTCTAAGGATCAACACAGGAATAACTGGGGGAAATGTAATGGCTTGCAATATGCTGGAGGTTAGATTAGATGATCTAATGGTCCTTTCTGTCCTTAAACTATTAATAAATAACCGTTAGGTAGCAAAGTCAAGATGATCATCTTTGTGAATGCTACTAATACAATGTATGAGAACATAAATTAGCTTTGAAGCAAAGTCATTAAGTGTTCCCAGCTTTCCCTTTTAAAATATAAATCGCATTTTTCACTCAAAGGACTCCAGAGACTAAACTGTGGTAAAAGTGTACAGCTGCCTTGCTGTACCAAACAGTATTAACATTAGTACTTTTTGATATTAGTACTGTTTGATATTAGTACTAGCCATGCAGCACATGGAGCCATGCACATAACACTTTTTTTAAAATGACCATGCCTTTAAATGATCCAGCCCTGACTGTGTACTGGAGAAAAAATAATTTTTAAGGCTTCACCTGGAGATGAATGTTGTGACACAACTCATGTCTGGTACTACTATACAAACCAGTATAATACCACCCAGAGATTAAGATCAACAGTCATTCCTCCTAACTTCTGTCACAAAAGACAATCATACCATCAATAAACTACAGTGCCAGTTAAGCATCTTTAAACCAACCAACCAACCAACCCATCCACCCACCCACCTATAGCTAAGGGCATTTCTGAGAAAGAAAAATTTAAAATTTTGAATTACAAAAGTAGACACCACACTCAAGGGATATCCTTCACTTTCAGGCCTCTGTCACAAATCTGGATCTTTATTGATCTGAAATAAATGCTATAAACATAAGACTCAAAAACAAACTCCAACTTTCAGTCTCAGAAGAGGTGCCGTTCAATGCCCATATCACATGTAACAAGAAAACTTCCTTTAAAAAAAAAGGAAAAAAAAAATCACTGTAAAGTCTTTCATAAGCATGAAAATGTTATCTCATTAAGTTTGTAGAGAGGTGGGCATCAAAAAATCCTGCATTTTTTCCAAAGTTCTTGCTATGACACTTGACGAACTTTTTGCCACTCAACAAATTCATCAAGGAGGACGGGCCCTGCAAATAGCAACGTTTAAAGTTACAGGATGCAAAGCTTTAAACCCCCCCCCCCAAACATACCAAAAAAAACCCTTGAAACCTTTTTCTTGAATTCTGAAAGCTAACCTCCATCAGCCTAGATTGGATTCAGTGTCAATCATTATGATAAAGTGTTTATGAAAAATTTGAGATTACTAAAATTATATCAAAACTAAAAACAGAGTTGTACTTGGGCCTGGAGAAGGTGATTTTTTTTTTTTTTTAAAAAAAGGACAATTTGAGTAGATTTATTACATTAACATATTATTAGGGCTACACTACAAACTAAATCAAAGAATTCCCTTTTTCTAAACATTTCAAAGTTGCATGCAATTGCCTAGAAAAAGGAGCAATATGAAATGCCTTATTCAATAACAAGGTAATATACTTGACTGTACTTTAGCTCTGGCTGGAAGAGAACCACAGATCATTGCCAAGGGTGGGAAACTATGGTTATATCTAGACTACATTCTTCTTTTGAAAGAGGAATGTAAATGAGGCAAATCGAAAGAGCAAATGGAGCACGGATTTAATATCCTGAGCTTTTTTGCATATTCGTGTCCGAATGCTTTTTTGAAAAAGAGTTTTTCGAAAGTGAAAGCGCAGTCTAGACTGGGTTCTTTTGGGGGGGAAAAAACCCAACCTTTTTCAAAAGAATCTGTACTCCTGAAAAGTTTTTTTTTTTTTTTTTTTTTTTAAAAGAACCCCATCTAGACGGCGCTTTCACTATCGAAAAATCGTTTTTCGAAAAAAGCACTCTGATGCAATAATGCAAATGAAGCATGAGATATTTAAAGCTGCACTCTATTTGCACTTTTGATTTCCCTCATTTACATTGCTCTTTCAAAACAGGAATGTAGTTTGGATGTGCCCTATGTTGCTCCAGTTTAACTGGAGCCCAGCACTGTGGCTCAAAAGAGAGATTGTTTCCAAACCCAAGTTTTCATGTAGCAGCTGAATACAATGGATCAGAGCCTTAGCTACTGTAAATTAGCACAGCTCTGTGGACGTCAAGAGTGCTACACCAATTAACAACTGATGATGATCTGGCCTGTTGCTAGTTAGTCATCAGACCAGTTTTTCTTTAGATTTTATTCTAAATTATATTTTGTACTTTAACGTAAAGTTTCTTTTTGCAAACCTTAAGTTTACTCCTCCAGAACATTAAAACTACACTTGAACAAACAATGTTATGAACACTTACATGCACCATCTTCATCGTAGTTGCTAAGATCTGCATGCACAGTTCTGCTGAATTCTAACACATTGTACCACTGATCCTTGTTCATAACTCTATACTTTGATTGCTAAGAAAAATAAAAAATATTTCATCAGAGGATCTGATAAAGTTACTTCTTTAATTTTTAATATTTCTAGAGTCAGAGTTATTGCCCAATGTACACAATTCCGTTTCTGGATATGGACATCCATTATTTAATCAATTTACAAGATGCCCATTGAAATGATCTCTCAGGGCATATCAAACCAGCTGAAAAAACAAACAGAAGATTAGAGGGGATATAGTCTGCAGTTTTCTGTAGAAGCCAGAGCAGTTTCTCTCAGAAATTCGTTGTGGATAATGTCCAGAAAATAAAAGAGAATCTAATGGCTGTTATTGGGAAGCCGAGACAAGGATGTGTTTTACATCTTGTACTGAGCCAAATTCAACAAACGATTCACCTTCCCTCCAGGCTACGAGCTAATGTAGAGTCCTCAAAAGATACTCACTTTGGGTCCTGTAGTGGTTTAAGTGGTAGACAGGTACATTTAACTCCAAGCTTACCTTTTCATTATGAGAAGGAAGAAACTTCAGTTACTTATATTATAGCTCCCATTGCGTTGGAAGAGTGCAGAGGATAGGAAAGAGTTCTCCTTTGAAACATACAGAAGCTATTACTATTCCATAAATGTGTCAATCAATGGGAAATGGAGGAGCAATATAACTGTACCCTCAAACAGAGGTACTCAAGCTTCAAAACCTTTTCTTACAACAGCATACTAGAATGTCACCAGCCAGACAGTTGAGACTATTTGTTATTCTTTAAAACAATATAACGGGGCATACCTCTAAGTACTGATAAAATACTGAGAACAGTGGCCATGTTCTTCCAAGCAGAAGAGCTAACATAGATTTTGCAGTATCGATATCAAGACTTCGCTGGTCTTTATCCTAAAATTACAAAGAAAGGGACACTTAGAAAAAAATGATACAGGAACCTGTATTCAAATACTCTAATGATCAGACAGACTTACCCTTGCAAAATCAAAGGCATATCTGTAGATATTCTTAAACGATGAAATGTCATTCAGTTGTGACCGCAAAAAATCAAACTTACTCTGTAACCTTTCTGTGCAGTCACACCTTAAACAAAACCAAACAAATAATGTTAAATTAAAAAAAATAAAAAACCCTATATGCAAGAGTTCAGGTTTGCTCCTATTACAAAAATATTTGTAGAGAGCAATATAAGCCTGTTTTCCAGAAGCGTTTACCATTTACAAATCACTGACATTAGGGATCCACAAGCCATGTAAACAGATTTTCGTTTTCCAAGTACACAGTTTAAATTTACTTCTTGTATTGTTCAGAATATAAACCTTTTAATCGCTAAGGGCCAGATTCTGCTACATTACTCGTGTTTAGTAGCACTTTGCTCCATAAGTATTTCAAGCCTGAGGAAGTAAGATAAACGTCAGAAAGTGCAGCAGAATACAGCTGCAAGTGAAGACCCAATGCTGCACACCTTGAGTACAAAAATTATTCATTAGTTAGACATATGTAAGAGTTGCAGGATTGCTTAAGCACTATACAAAATATCCTAGAGCTTATTTGTGTTTTATAAGACTTAGCTGAAAGCAAATACCAGAAAAGGTGGTTCACAAATTTCAGAACAGAATTTACAAGTATAGAAGTTATTGCTTATGCAATTGTTCTATTAAAAATAACTTTGGGAATATTTTTTAGCATGGCTCTTCAAAAAGAAAGTGCACGGGCTAGATCAGTGGCGGGCAATAATCAGCTTGAAGGCCAGACATGATTCACCACAGTTAGCCTCTGGTGGGCTGTAACCACCGCTGTATTTACCTGAGCCTCTGGAGGCATGGGCACTTGCAGAACACATTGGCTGTGGATCACCGTTCCCGGCCAATGGGAGCTGCAGGAAGCGGTGTCCTGATTCATGCCATTTCCCGCAGTTCCCATTGGCCAGGAACAGCAACCTGCAGCCAACATGAGCTACAAGCCACCATACTTGGGGAGGTGCAGGTATGTAAAGTGGCAGCTCGTCAAGGGCTAATCCTGTTCAACTGCCACTGTTTTACTGCCCACCTCTAGGTTAGATTCACCAACATCGACACAGAAAGAAGTAATTTTCACCAG
This sequence comes from Pelodiscus sinensis, assembly GCF_052426305.1. Lineage (NCBI taxonomy): Eukaryota > Metazoa > Chordata > Testudines > Trionychidae > Pelodiscus > Pelodiscus sinensis. The sequence goes on from NC_143052.1 coordinate 317,869,844, forward strand.
TGAATCTCTCTGTAGGGATTTACTTCAAAGAAGAGCTGGTCTTAGCTTTTTTGATTGCCACTGTATACTGAGCAGTTATTTTTAGAGAACTATACACAATGACTCTAAGATTTCTGGAGTGGTAATAGCTAATTTAGACTCCATCATTTTGTAAGTACAGTTGGGATTATGTTTTCCAACGTGAATTACTTTGCACTTAAACACTGAATTTCCCTTGCCATTTGGTTGCCCAGTTTTGTGAGATCCGTTCGTAAATCTTTGCAGTCAATTTTGGGTAATTGTGTATCATCTGCAAACTCTGCCATCTCACTGTAGTGTTTACCTGCTTTTCCAGATCATCTATGAATATGTTCAACAGGAGAGGTACCAGTACTGATCCTTGTAGAATGCTGCTTTATACCATTGTGGAAACTGACCATTTATCACAGTTAATAATTCTGATTACTACATAGTCCTGGTTGCTTCTTATTGTTTATTAATAAAGGAAAAAGAGAGGTAAGGATTCAAAATTAGGAGAGGAGTTGTCAATAAGTTTTAGTTAAAACAATAACAGAAGGATTAAAAAGGAAAGGACTAAAACAGCTATGGTTAAAAACAAAGAAAAGAGATAGAATTAAAAAGGGTTACAATTATGTATGGAACTAAATTTAATTAAGATACCAGATTTATATTCCTCTTCTTCCATGGCAACTATCTAGGTAGAACATAAGATCTTCGAAGCAAGAATCTGTCTTGCATAACTACAAAGCTAAATTTTGGGCAAATATAAGTAACTGCATTCAAAAAACCCACAGTATGTTAAAAGTATTATTTAGGTTGCACAATAAAAAAACTCCAAAGTTAGGAAATGTTAGATTATAGTTGCACAAGTAACCTTAATTTTGCCCTCTTGCGCGTCCATCCTGTGTACTGACTGAGGCAAGGTCCTGTGAAAAAATAGTATGTAATCATGTAATAAAAGACTATCAGCCTATATATACACACAAAGGCTTTGTCTACACTGGCATCCCTTCCGGAAAAGGGATGCTAATGTAGCACTTTGGAATAGGCAAATCCGTGGGGGATTTAAATATCCCCCGCGGTATTTGCATTAACATGGCTACCGCTTTTTTCCGGCTTGGAGATAAGCCGGAGAAAAGTGCCAGTCTAGACGTGATTCTCCGGAAAATAAAGCCTTGAAAGTAGGAATAAGAGATCCTCTGGAAAAGGCTTTATTTTCCGGAGAATCACGTCTAGACTGGCGCTTTTCTCCGGCTTATCTCCAAGCCGGAAAAAAGCGTTAGCCATGTTAATGCAAATACCGCGGGGGATATTTAAATCCCCCGCAGATTTGCCTATTCCAAAGTGCTACATTAGCATCCCTTTTCCGGAAGGGATGCCAGTGTAGACATAGCCAAAGGGATTGAATTAAGAGTGAAAGGCATCTGTAGGTCTGGAATTTCCTAACTTTGGAGTGCTTAGCTTTGCAACATTCTTTTGACAGTTTTTAATGTAATTTCTTAAAAAGTTCATTAAAAGATTTTTTTTAAACAGAAAAGAGGGAATTGGGGGAGGAGATTCCTATCCCATGTGATGCCCTTGGAGGAGGAATTGAAAAGAGTTGCTGTGTCCAGATGGGTTTACAGAATAGACCACAGTCTGATTCTTTCCCCAGCACTCACTGGGAAGAAGAAAATCCTGCCACATATGATGCACTTGCAGGGCACATGCGTTACAAGGGTCATGTGCCAGATCAGTGGAGTTATCTCAGCTTTCTTCTTCCCAAATTACAGCTGCTCTGGCGCCTTCCTAGCATCTCCATTACAGTGAATGCTGTTGTTGCCATGGCAGTCCAGTCTTAGAATGTTCATGTTTAGTTATCTTGGCATGTGGTCAAAAGTTTCCTGAGCAGAGAGAGGAAATTGTGATTTTAAGAGTATCTCAGCAAAAAGCTGAATGAAATGTCATGAGAGAAAGGAAATGCTCCTCCAGACTCAGGGCTCTCTCAGTGACAACATCATAGACCTGTGAACAATGGAGATATCAGAGCTTCTCAAAGAAAACTCCCAGGAAACTTTTATAATGGAAACATTAGGCAAAGTATACATGCTTAATGTATACTAATGTCACAAAGAGGTGGCATTTCCAGCCTCTTGCTAGAATAATACAGGTGACTGACAGCATTAGTGAATGGATATTGAAATCCTCTGTTCACGGAGTCAGTATAGTGTCTGATGCAATAATTCAAATTTCCCCAAGTTGCCCACCAAGATACCTCAACACTATGTGTCTGCAGACTAGGATGATATTTCAAGATAAGATTTTTGTTAAGTGACCATTAGTCTATTAGGGTCTGAAACAAGACCACCAGTTTATTTAAGAGAAATCGTTACATTGATGATTAGATGGCAGATGTCTGGTATTTCTAACGACTGGCAGGGGCCAGATTTGAACTGGTGATCTATGAGCAAAAGGTACTATATTTTATTATCTGAATACGATCTAGAAATTGAGAGAAGGATAATGAACATCCGCTGCCTCAAACACAAATTTGAACACGCTATCATATATAAAAAGCTCTTACTGTAATGAGGTCATCCCCTTTAACCATTCTTCCTTGGTAAAAAATCCCATGCTTTCAGCCTCTAATTTCCAGGCTAAAACTAACATAATAATCTGGGGGAAAGACAAGAGGAAAGTATCAGAATACAAAGACGACAATAATTGCAAATTATAATTTACAAACTGGTATCTAGATGTTTATGAAGAACATTTAAAGAATTCACATAATTAAATTGATCGTGCTACAGACCTTAAGGATTCCAAAACTAACTTTGCTACAGATCATGTTTAACTGTGTGACAATCTTTCCCTAATTCTGTTTCAAGAAAGTAAAGTATATCTATTGTTTTCAAAATAAACTTAGTAGAGATATATCAAAATCCCAAACCAAACCACCCCAATTGTAACCTTGCAAATAACAGGAATCCCCGCCCCCTATAATTAAGAAGTCAAATACATTCCCTTTTCATTTACTGAAATTTAAATTTGGTCATATGAAAAAAGTTTGTCAATTTATTTACTTAAATTTGCAGTAAAGTTCTGTAATAAAACTTACATTTTCAGGTTCAACGCCAATGTCTTCACAGAACTTTTCCATTCCCTCTGGTCCTACAACTTCATCAGGACCTTCAAAACCAAAAAGAAATCAGTCTAACATTCAAGTTAAAATCTAGTTTTGGTTACATACATAAAAACAAAATATACTGAACAGAAGATTACATTTAGTAATTGACATAGCATTACTTGTATTAAAGGCAGTCCCCGGGTTACGTACAAGATAGGGACTGTAGGTTTGTTCTTAAGTTGAATCTGTATGTAAGTCAGAACTGGTATCCAGATTCAGCCTCTGCTGAAACTGACCAGCGGCTGACTACAGGAAGCCCGAGGCAGAGTTGCTCTGCCCCGGGCTTCCTGGAATCAGCCGCTGATCAGTTTCAACAGGCTGAATCTGGACACCAGTTCTTACATACAGATTCAACTTAAGAACCCCAGGCGTCCCCAAGTCAGCTGCTGCTGAAACTGATCAGCGGGCTGATTCCAGGAAGCCCGGGGCACAGCAACTCTGCCTCGGGCTTCCTGTAGTCAGCGCTGGTCAGTTTCAGCAGCAGCTGACTTGGGGACGCCTGGGGCAGAGCACCCAAGCTGCTCTGCCCCAGGCGTCCTGATTCAGCCACTGCTGAAACTGACCAGCAGTGGCTGAATCAGGACACCTGGGGCAGAGCAGCTGGGGTGCTGCCGGGTTGGTCCAGTAGCGCCCAGAGCGGCGCTACGGGACCAACCAGCAGTGCCCCAGCTGCTGTACCACAGGCGTCCGGAGCAAAGCCTGTCCTGATGCCCGCGTGCTCCAGCAGACCAGCAGACCAGCAGCAGACCAGGGAGATGGGGAAGCAAAGCCGCGGAGCACGCCGGCAGCAGGACAACCACGGCACGTCTGGGCTGTCCGCTGCCCGTGTGCTCCGCAGCTTTGCTCCGCTTTGCTCCCCGTCTCCCTGGTCTGTTGGTCTCTAGCAGACCAGGGAGACGGGGAGCAAAGCCGCGGAGCACGCGGGCAGCGGACAGCCCAGACGTGCCGTGGCTGTCCCGCTGCCGGCGTCCTCAGAGGCTTTGCTTCCCATCTCCCTGGTATGCTGGTGTCCAACAGACCAGGGAGACGGGCAGCAAACCCCGTTTTTAACTGCGGATCCGACATAAGTCAGATCCGCGTAACTCGGGGACTCCCTGTACTAACATCTGTAGTAGAAAATGACCCTATCTGCCATACAGGGAAAGATGATAAACAAGCGTACCCGTTATCACTTAAAAAGTATCTTCAAAGATAATTCAGCAATCTTCAGCATGGATTGACTAGTCAACAAGGATCCCTTCAGCTATTCTATCAAGGAAAGCATTCACTGAGGCTATGTAGCTATTATTTTTATTAATAAATAATAATAATAATGATAATAACTACTGATTATATTATTGCTTAAGCTTACATTTGCAAGGGAGAAATCAAATTATATGAGATTATTTTTTAATTAATAATTATCCAGAGCCTCAATTTTATAATTTAGCATTTTGGCTGTACTTTTATAATAAATAATAATGCAATAACTTGACATGCATTACCCAGCAGATCTGAGAATGAGCTTGACTGGGATTGTAATGCTTGGTTTTATGCTATATGCTATCCCTTTGTATAATAAAGTCTCTGACAAACAGCAAACTTGGCATATTAAAAAAAAAATGTACAGACATATTCTGGGGTTTATACTTCATACTGTTTCTATGTACCTCACTCTAGTACTTCAGATATTTCTGCTGAGTTTGTTCCAGCAACTATGCCAAGTAGGCTATTAACACAGCTGGATGGACACGTCATGTTGGTTGGAGGGTCTCTTTACAATACCATTTTGCTAGGTTTGGCTAATTATTTAGGTATCTGCAAAAACAGTATGTTATCAAACTACAAAAAGATGGGTGCTATGTTTTAGAAACAACTATGGTAATGCAAATTACTACTTTTCGGGGTACATGAATAGCATAGAAAGCCATGAGAGACCTGTAATTTTCCATGCATTATAGTTATCTAAAATTAGCTGTATCATCGCTATCATTCTGAACCAGAACTCATTTTAATAATCTGGTAATTCTGCAGGTTTAATGGACTAGGAATATAGTCAATTCTGAATACTGAAAGTTTCTGCCTTTTCAGCTAATGAGTGTGCTACTGAAAGACAGGAAAGGGAATCTGATTTGCAAAGCACAGCCACTGAATTATTCAATTAGTACAAGGTGGCACACCGTGTTCAAGAAGACCAACTACTTGAACAAGACCCAATCCCATGGAATATATTTAGTAGTTGAGCATTCAGTCCTGAAACTGTTACACATATGGATCTATACTTTATAATAGCAGCCCCATTGACTGCAATTGAAGTACAGGCAGTCCCCGGGTTATGTACAAGATAGGGACTGTAGGTTTGTTCTTAAGTTGAATTTGTATGTAAGTCGGAACTGGTACATATTGTAGGGGAAACTCTAGCCAAACATTTCTCCAGAGCTCAGTTTTATTCTCCCACACCTCACTTCCCTCAGTCCTTTATTCTCAAGCTGAGGTGTCTGCTGAGAAAAGCCGCTCCGCGTCTCCCTGGTCTGCTGGGGGGGGGGGGGGGGAAGGGGTGCTAGCTTCGCATCTCCCTGGTCTGCTCGGAGGAAGCAGCTAGTGCGGGGTTGCCTCACCCCGTTTGTAAGTAGGGATCCGATGTAAGTCGGATCCATGTAACCCGGGGACTGCCTGTACTTAAGTGTCTGATCTTGCAGACACACTCAGGTCTTTATAAAGGACACTATGGCTACGTCTACACTGGCCCCTTTTCCGGAAAGGGCATGTTAATTTCAGCTATCGTAATAGGGAAATCCGCGGGGGATTTAAATATCCCCCGCGGCATTTAAATAAAAATGTCCGCCGCTTTTTTCCGGCTTTTAGAAAAGCCGGAAAAGAGCGTCTACACTGGCCCCGATCCTTCGGAAAAAGCGCCCTTCAAAGTAGGAATAAGATCCTCCGGAAAAGGGCGCTTTTTCCGGAGGATCGGGGCCAGTGTAGACGCTCTTTTCTGGCTTTTCTAAAAGCCGGAAAAAAGCGGCGGACATTTTTATTTAAATGCCGCGGGGGATATTTAAATCCCCCGCGGATTTCCCTATTACGATAGCTGAAATTAACAAGCCCCTTCCGGAAAAGGGGCCAGTGTAGACGTAGCCTATGTACGAAACCCATTCAATGTGTTCCAACTTCATTGCCCTTAGAGGGTTTTTTTCCCCCTTTCTAGGATAATGTCTTTTTAAAAAAGATTAAATGTTTAGATTAGAGAAAAAAGGAAATAATTGTATTCTTAAAACATTTAGTCCAATGGTTAATATGCAATGAATACATTTTTTAAATATAGAAGATAAATGCACATAGTTGGAATTATAAAATGAAACTGATATCGTATATACATTTAGTTTTCATTAAAACACTATTAATTTAGTGACCAAAAGCTACTGAAACTAAAACTTTTCCACTGGAAAGATGTGGCAGAGTCCAGGCAAATATGCTTCAAATGTAGCTTGGAGGGGCCACTGTTAAGGGTGAGAGGATACCTCACTTCTTAGTTTTTCTACTAAGACCACCACAAAGTGTGTCAATTGTTATCAGTTGTGATATGGATACCTGAATTGTTTTTGTCCACTAGGAATTGGATCATTTCACATTGGCCACTGAACAGTAATGACTCAGACAAACTATTTAGCATTGATTTTAATCAGTAATCTAGAAGGACTAAGTAAACCATAGGAAATTTCCTATGGCCCAACTTCCATCTGCTTAGCAGTAAATAAACAGCAAAAAGTACTTAATAAATGACATAAAACACACTGAATTTTTGTTAAGAAGAGCAATCACTTGCATAGCAGGTTTAAAGTATGAAAAGGGAACTTTAACATTTAAAATGAAGTGTTTTTGTTTGAAATACTGATGTCAGTTTGTCGTCATAAATGAAAGCAAAACGTTAGTATGAACTGTGCACAATGTGATTTAAACAACAAAACTGAGTCACACAACAGATAATCTGATGCTATTTCACTATCTGAAGAATCTTTTCACACTCTCATTTACTGGATTCTGGTCTCCACAAATCAATAGCAAGGACACTTGTATGACCTTTGGACAAGCACTGTGTATGATGCAATACAGTTATATTATTTAAAATAAGGTCGTAGCGAGAAATAAGCTTTAGAAGTACAGATCTAGTAGTCAAAGAACGAGGAGTAGAAGAAAATGGGAAAGAAGTGGATTCTATAAAAGTTACTGGGGCTACTTTACACCTGAAAACATAACTGAACAAAGAAATATCAATTCATGTGTCTTATGGCCTATTTATTCAGAAAAAACATCAATGTGAAAAACAAGTGTTAATTATAACTTTATTATTAGCTTGTTAATTTCAAACAAACCCATATGATTTTAAACATGTCTGTAATTACTACCATACCTGCATATTCATAAAACCAAGCCAGGCACTTCTTGCTTGAAAAATGTTCCTCTCCACTTATCACTTTACCAGAGGCTTGTGATCTGCAATAGCTTATAAAAATACACATACAAAAATGCCTAAAATGTTACATTCACTGTTTCGCATTTTTTTAAATGACTACTTTCTATTAAATTCCAAATACTTCATTACTAACCAGAACTACATCAAATTGTCTTTGTGAATAGTCAGCATATATAGAATTTGTTTTAGTGACAGAAGTTTGACACAGGATTTGGAATTCTGCAACTTCTTCATGGCAACATTAAAAATGAGATTGTCAAGCAAGAAAAGAAGATCCTAATCTGTGACATCCTGAGCACATTTATAACCCACTAAAACACTGCAAATTCATTGGGACTTCAGGTCATTCAGCACTTTGTAAAATCAGGCCTTAAATCACACTGCACTTAATGCTACGCTACACAAAAGCATCTATCAATTTGAGATTTTAAAAGGAAGTAATTGGGAAGAAATACAGTGAGTCTTGGTTATTTTTCCACCTAGCTTAATATACTTAACTTTTTAGAAATAAAAATACTGGTACTAATACAAAACATTAGAACAGTCTACTGGTAATCTTCTGCTATGGTGAAAACTGACTACTCAATTGATATTGTTTTCTGTATTTTAGCTAGTTTCTCATTCATGACTACCTGTTACTTTTCACCCCATAACTACTGAATTTACTTAAATTTCTCACAAGAAATTATTTTCAAAGACTTCTTGAAAGTCTGGAAAACTTTAGTCAGTTGGTTCTTTTCCCACTCAACCCTGTCATGCTCAAATAATTCTAATAGTTTAAAGACACAATTTCTCTTTACAGAAACTATACTGGTTAGTTCCTCATATTATTTTCATGTGCATATATTTATAAAATTTAATTATTACTCTAATCTATTTATCTGATACTGAAATATAAATGAACGTTGAAAAGGGACAATTTTAAATATTTAGAAGACCTATGATATATTCATTCAGTTTAATGAAATGCTTGTCACTTGTTTTGGATATTCTTGACTTCCTTGTTTTTGTATTTTTTTGTGAACCCTACTAGCGTCCCGCCATTGTGCTATGCATATTGTAACATAACCTGTAAGATCAAACTCAGACTTCCAAATCTACAGACTAGCAGGAGCAATGGAACAAAGAGACAGATATTGGGAGCAATTCAACCTCTACAGTAAATATCATATATAGTTATGCAAAACAGAAGAGGATTGTAACAAGCAGGCTTGTAAGGTTGCCCCCTACAACAAGCCAAACATGGAGGCCATGCCACTACATGCAAGATATGTCTGTGACCCACTGTTATGTCAAGCTGTCATTGTCCCGTGGGCTGCACTGAATGGCTGTGCCACCCTGCCGCAATACAACGCCCGTATGAGAGCAACACTATGACAAGTGCAAACACGCCCTGGCACGATGGGATGTCAAATGATGTCACGACGTGAAGACCCACGTTGCCAGGCCACAACAGGTTTCAGGTCCTCTCTAAGCTGTGACCCCCTCCCTCCGCCCCAGTGCTGCCGACACGTGCCCAGTGTCACTGTGCAGCGCTGACACCCCGCTGCCCAGCAACGCCGCAGCCTAGCGACGCCGCAGCAGGGACACGGGGGAGGGGGCGGGGATACGGTACCTGCCCAGTTTACATTTCTTGAGGCCGGTCTCATCCGCTACCGCAGCCGCCGCGGATTTTCTCTTCTTCTTCACCGGCATCTTCCTGCCTCGGGGAGCGGGCGGGGCCGCCCCGCTGCAGGCAGCCGGGGCCCTCAGGCGCGTCCCCCCAGGGCACAGCCCCAGGCGCCTCCTAGGGACGAGGAGAGGAGCCCCGTGTTCCCTTCTCTCACAAGCCGCCCGGGCCTCGCCGCTGGCGGCCGCTTCTGCCCCGGCGGGGGAACTGCGTGTCCCGCTACGGGCGGGGAAGGAGGGACCCGGCGGCGCGACCCGGACACGGACTGCAAGACGGGCGCAGGAAGTGACAGAATCGCAGGGGGCGGGGCTAGCCGCGGGGGCGGGGCCAATACCGATGCCTGACACACCCACCTCGGCACGCGCGCTTCCCTTACCTCGACGCGGGGAGGGGCGGGGCTGAGCGTCGTGAGGCGTCCGGGTCGCTTTCCCTGCGCCCATGTCAGAGGTTCGGGAGAAACTCCCTTTGGCAGGACAGACCCCGCCCTCCTGCTCCAGCGTGCTGGCTCTTTTTGCCTCGTTCTCGCTCCGGGGCAGCAGCGGTAGCCCAGCTCCGTGCAGGGGCTGCTCCTCTAAAGCGCACGCGTCAGGGCCTCTGGCCACTTGTCTCCAACAGCTGGTCCCTGTCCTCAACCCTGCACGGCTTCTCTTTCCCAGGTAGCTCTCCCTCCAGGATCTACCTTCTGCGCTGATACCCAGCAGCGACCCCCAGGGCGGCTCATCCTCAGACAGCTTCCCTGTATGGACAACATTCCCCACACCCAGAACATCACCCCCACCCTTTGGAGCTGTACATGTGAGAGACCAGACATGTCAGTTTCCGCTTCTCTCTGCATCTCCTGCCCGCTAACTCCCTGATAAAAAGCGTTGTCAATGGAGCAGTCGCCTCCTGGAATACTTTGGCAGACTGGAGCAGGTGCTGCAGAGAGGAGGTACAGAAGAGGTGAGTATATAGGAAAGACATGAGGGTGAAGGAAGCACAGTGAAATGTAATAGTAAACACTGGTGTTACATCGTGAGTGGGGGATCAAGAAATAAGTGCAGTTTCACACCAGCACTTATGTATGTGTCAGCCTTATAGGGTTAGAAGTAAACTGATTTTTTCACAAAAGCCGAAGCAAAGGAATTTTCTGAATCCTTAAATCTGGATGGGAGTTGGACAAACACAGGATAAAATGTTTCCAAACTTTTCTGGAAACCAATAGAGTTGCTGAGAAACTTAAAAGGATGAAATCCTTCTGATGCTACATGTGGCAGCCCTAAAAGTGCTAAGGGCCTGTTACTGCAGTGCTTTTTCAACTTTTTTTCATTTGTGGACCCTTGATTTTTTTTTTAGATCTTAGCCTGCAGATTACAGGTTGGAAACCACTGTTCTGTGGTAATGACAGCCAGAGGACAGTTTAGTCCCCCATATTGATCTTAACCCATCAGGCCTAAGGCAGCTTGAAGAATTACCTGAGGGCCTGGCACAGGGTGGCAGCAGGATCAGGCCTCCCACACTCACTGTGGTGGTGGGAGCCATAGGAAGTGGAGCGACCCAATTGGAAGTTAGCCGAGTGGCACAGAATTTTGGGTTGCTCTGCTTCCCTTTGCTCCTGCCTGGATCCCTGGCAATCCCCCAGGTCGTGTTTCTCCAGGTGGTAGGGGGCTTTAAGGAAGGGGTGCAATATGAGTGAGAGGGGGTGGAGCAGGGATGGAAATGGGGAGTGAGGCTTGGAGCGGGGGCAGAGGTGTCCCAGGTTCTCCATGCCCTCCTCCCCGGATGGCCCTGATGATAGATTCTTGTCTACTCTGTAGACCTACTCTATAGACCTCCAGGAGTCCACAAGCCACAGGCTGCAAAGTACTGTACTAGGGGGGAAGATTATGGGCATGGGATACCAGTAGACCAGTGGTTCTTAACCTGCAGCCCAGGCAACACGTAGCTGCAGGCTATGTGACATTTTGAGGACCATATAGATAGCATATAGTGTGGATATGGTCCACATAACATAGGTAGCTACAAATGTGGTCTACAAAACATGTAGAGAGCTGCATATGCAGCCTCAAATGGTAAATAGGTTAAGAACCACACTGCACTGGACAAAGGCATGCAAAAATTTCAAGATTACTGTGATAAATCCAAGAATGTCACACAGGAAAGTTACATTTTCTTTACAAGGAAATAATTTCTGGGTCAGATAACGGTTACAGGTCTACATAACAGAGCTTAGTCATGTGTATATCAACATTTAATAGACAGGGTTAATTAGAGTCTGAGTTATTAGTAGAGTTACTAATAACCAAGTTAAAGCAAGGTTATTGAGGGAAATTGACTTTTAATTGGAAAGAAGAGTGAATAGTACAAAAATAGTAAAAACAGTGCTTTTCAAATGAAAATATTAGCAAAAATGAATAAACAGGAAAGTACTTAACTATTAATTGGCAATGAAAATACCAGAAGCAGAAACAGGCTCCAGATGATGGTAGCAGCTGGGGACACGGCAGAAGAAACTGTTTGCATAAGATGACGTGGCGATGTGATGGGAAAGTTACTGAAACATTTGTGATGTGTATTATTGTTTATTATTACAATTTTATTATTTATTTGTATGACACCTGCCCTGAGAGACTTCAGTCAAATTCAGAATCCCACTGTGCTGTACAAATACACAGTAAACAAATCCTCCTCTGATAATTTTAGTCTAGATTAAAGACAGGATACAACAGTTGACTGCAGTAGACAACAGTTGGGGATAGGAGTATGAGATCAACATTAATGACAGTGCATAACTGCAACAAGTTAGATATGTTCATAATTTATAGATGTGAATGATCATGAGAAATAAATGTCTGTCTACTTGTCACTGATCTCACCTTGCCATTATTATTAAACCTTATCATTTTCCATATGTAAGCTTTTTTAGTTGAAAAAACAGAGTTCTGTGTAAAATGAAGTGGTTTTTTGCTAAAATAAAATTCTGTTTTTTGTTAAAATCCCATTTTTTGTTTTATGAATTTGTTAGAATCCCTCCAGTTGTACTTGTGGAAAAATAAAGTTTTCCTCAGATTTTTTTTTGTAGGAAAAAGCGTTTCCTAATCAATTAAATTTTTTAAAATTTGTTTTTGCCTTTGAGCAGTATGAACATTACCTTTACATCTTCCCAATTTTGTTAATGTCACTTTGTTATTAGATCGAAAAGCTAGGTGAGATAATTTTTTTAATTGGACCAACTTCTGTTGGTCAGAGACACAAACATTCAAGCCACATAGGGTTCACGGCTCCTCACACGGCTACTGACACACGGCTTTTACCTGGACCTGGCTCCAGCTGAGAGAATTGTGGCCCAGCCATGGTACGAGCCATGCGGGGAGCCATGCTGTGGACACTCCACCTTCTCTGTGTGGAGGGCTGCTCTTGATCCTCTCATCCAGAGCAGGTGTCGGGTCGTCACAGGTCCCCCAGCCAGAGCTGGGTTCAGTAAGAGCCATAAGCAGCTATGGGGAGTTGTGGACCCTCCTGCCTGGAGTAGGGAGCCCATGGAGCAGGGACATTGGGCTGGGGGCTACTCTTGAGTCCACCACTGTGGGTAGGTGGACGGTCCACAGCTCTGGATCTATTCCAGCTTCTGACATGACTGAGGGCAAAAGAGGAGGGGCCTGGCCCCTCCACTTTTGGGCAGGTACTTTGCAGAGTGACCACTCTGTGTGCCTGACAGTGGCAAGGCTTAAGCAGCACATTGTGATGCTGTAAGCTGTTCATGAAGATGTAGCCATGATTTTTAGCGCGAAGCAGAGTTATTAATTTTAACTCCCTGGCTCATTGCAGAGGTTTTAATGGGCCACTCTACCTTGACTAGCCTCTTAGCATGTGCGCTAATTAGCCATGCTAAACAATCTGTTCTAGCTATCATCTAACAGGGACAGTCAGGGTATCTTTCCCGGATCTGAAGAAGTGCTCTGTATTGCTCTGGTGTTGGTCTCCAATGTTTGGTGCCACAGGACTACTCATAATAAAAGAGAGTATCTCATCCACCTTTTCTCTCTAGTACCTTGGGACTAATACCAAGTCAGGTAGGGTCACTGCACTGGGGGGGCTAGATAATCACTCCTGCATGTAGCACGTGTGTAAGGGGTGCAACGTGGGTGAAACAGGGTGGGGGTGGTGGAGGAGAGGGCGGTGGGGGGGAATGTAGACGCCGGTGGGGACACACCTAACATTTTAATAGAGGTGAACAGGCTGCAGAAGAAGGCGGCCGATGTAGCAGGCAGCGGCTACGGTACCCTGAGTAAAGGCCAGGGGCGATAGGACGCACGCGTTGCAGAGCGAGGCTGGGGCCTGCGTGCGCTCCCCATTGCAGATCTACGCGCCTGGATCACAGCAGGGCCAGTCCTTCCTGAGAAGCCCAACCCGTGCCCCGCTTCTCCCCTCCCCCAGAAGCCGGGCGGGGATTGTATCGATGCTCGCGGGCAGCGGCTAGCGACTGTCTGTCTTCGATCCCTGCCTGTGCCCCAGGCGCGCTCCCGACACCCCAAGCTGAGCGCACGAGCGTTCCGCGGTCCCGCGCCGCCATCTTCGGTCGCCATAGCGACGGTTCGTGGCAACACGGGGACGCCAGGCGGTGCTAGGCCTCTCAGTGAGCCTGTGGATAAGCCCCCTGCCCCGGCACTGAGCGCCCCCACAAGTTACCTGCCACGCCGGGGTGCTCTCTCCTGTCCCGAGACCCCAGCCCCGCGGGCTTCCCGCCATCATGGCTCTGGCTGGGGAGGGAGACAAGAGGAAACGCTTCATAGCGGTCACAGCAGCGAATTATTTCGGCCTGGCACCTTCGGCCGGGTCCACCGACCCGTCCAGTGCGCTCGCGGACAACCCCCAACTGGCCAGTTTCCTGGACGACGGCAACGAGTTCCTCCTCACGGTGCAGCACTCGGGCACCCAGCTCACCATGTCCAATAAGGTAGGCAATGCCCTGGCGTGAGCGTCCCTGCAGCGCGGTGCGTGCCAAGCTGTCTGGGCGTGAGTACCTTTGTGCTGAACCTGGGCGCAAGCATGCGACACGCTGGCCTGGTGTGTGTGTGTCCGTGCAGCCCACAGGCTCTGGCGTGTGACACGCTGTCCTGCTGCCTGTAACTGTATGGACCATGGGCAGAAGTGTGGTGTGTAACATGACATGGTTTTGCAGTGTGGCATGTCACTGATGCCTGTGTGTGTCTGGATCACAGCCCTGGTGTATAACATGCCATCTCATTGCTATGGCCCATGCGGAGTACAGGAGCAGACGCTGTCCCAGTACCATTGTCTGTATGGACCATAGACTCTGGAGTGTAACACATCATTCTGGTGAGTGTCCTTACTGACCCTGGACTCTGGTGTGTGACTCACTGTCCTGGTGTGGGCACCAGTGCAGACCATGGGCATGGTCTGCAATTCACTATCTTGCTGAGAGTTTCTATTCAGACCATGGGCTCTGATGTGGGATGTTCCATCCTGGTGCCAGAAAGCCTTTGACAAGGTCCCTCACCAAAGTCTGTTAAGCAAACCAAACTGACACCAGCTAGGATGGAAGGTCCTTTCATGGCTGGTGCCAGATGCTTCTGAAGGAATGAGGTCCCTATTCTGTTCATTCCTTCTAAAGCATCTGGCACCAGCCACTATAGGAAACTGGGTTAGATGGATCATTGGTCTGATTCAGTTTGGACAGTCCTGTGTTTTTATACTTCTATAGACTGGTCTCTGAGGTGACACGCACCATTCTGGTGTGAGTGTTTCTGCACACCATTGGCTCTACTAGTATGTATGGGGACCAGATGGTCTGGAATATTACATGCTGTTTCTCTTTCAATTCTAGCAGAGACTAAGAAACTAATGTGTGATATAGACATATGTTCCTTCTCACTGTGAGTTTACAGACCACTATGTCTGGTATGTGACAGTTACTGTGTTTCGTCGCAGAGGAAGCATCTTCATGGGGCAGGGAAGGGGACATTTTATCTTTTTATAGATGGGACTTGGTGTGAAGTGTACTGTCCAGACCATATGATTCAGTATATGACACTGCTACTGGGTAGGCATTCTGTGTCCATGGTATGCAGTGTATTGTGTCACTACAGGTTTCCATGTAGGTTTCGGGGCTTGACACATGTTTTGATTTGTATATGTGTTAAGACGAGAGACCTAGCTTGTGTTGTTCTGAGATACCGGTGTAGATGTAACAACTTTGTGTACAGAGTGCTCCATTTTATGTAAATTAGCTACAGTTTCTGCCAGCATTGAAAATTGCTTTTGTTGTTTTCAGTTGTAGAAAATGTGGGTACTACTGACAAAACGCTTAAAGATAATTTTATCCAGAACATTATGCACTGTATATCTTGAGAAACATGTAACCTATATAATTATGTAAAAAGAGTTTCTACTGTACTGTACATTAGGAAGAGAAAAGGGTTGCCATAGAGTTTTGTGCTATATTCAGAATGTCAGTGTTCTGTATGTTATAGCTAACACTTCATTCTTGAGTTGCATTGTAGACTTTTCCTCTCTGTTTTAGGAAAGGATTTTATAATATATTGACAGTTTCATCTCTTGATTTCTTGTTTTGGTTGGTTTGATAGAAACTCAATGTTATTTAAACACAGGTGTTTCTAGCAAGTGGGATAGATTAGGGGGAAGGTTCTTGTCAGTGCAGAAAGAACCATAGTACGTGGATTGAAAATTATAGCTTTTAGACAAAAGATTGAACTAACTAGCAAGAGGCCAACATGAAATACGAGGTGAGGGCCCACTACTGGAGTTTAGAGGCAAATTCCTTTTTGTCAGTGGATCTTGCTGGGACGCTCCATTTTTAATTTTAATTTCTGTCTAGTAAAGTGTCAGATAAATTTGAAATTTCCTTCCTGTGATCCTCCTCTGCCTGTTGGACGAGAGAAAAAAGATTTATTTACCCCTATTAAACCTAGGCTCTTAGTTGCTGTGCAGAAGTTGGGATGTCTGCTAGTCTGCTTTTCCCCAGCCTCTATTTTATGTGCAGTCTTGTGAGAATAGCTTAGCCTTCAGTATTTGCCTAAGCTACATGTAGTTTTGTCAATAAGCTGCACTGTGAAAATGACATGAATCCTGTATTTAACTGCTGCACATTGCCAATGAGACTCATATCAATTTCACTCTCCCATTGCTTGAGGAGTCTATGAACAGTTGCAGAGATTTTGGAGCTATCTGTCTGCAGACCATTAAAACTGCATAGATTTACATTAGGAAAATTATTTTTAAAATCATGAAGGATAAATACTATATTTTAAATGAAAGCTTGAATTTTGTAACATGATATCTTATACTGCACCACTTGCATTCCACTTGATTGACACTGGAAAGTGGGGAAGTAGACTTTTCCATCCCTGCACACTATAAATAAAATGGCTACTTGAAGTTAGAACTGATTATGGATTTTTTGACAAAATATTTTTTATTAAAACTACTCAATAGATTTTCTGTCCAGCTCTACTTATAATGCAGAGGTCATTTTATGTATTTGATTTTTTATTACATTTCAGATTTCTATTCAACCCAATATAAATATATTAAGTTATGAATGACTATGCAGATCAAGTATGAAGAGAGTGTTTATCACAAGTCACATAACAGGAAATTTTTAATTAATTATTTCCTTACTCTAAATTGTATAGAAAGCACATTTTTTGGTGGAGAGGAGGGAATCCTGTGATTTTCATTTTCTTTTTTTTTTAATCTTGTTGTTTTTGATCATTATAGGTTGAAGCTGGTGATTCAAAAGATAATGTATTGGTATTCTTTAAGCTGCGACCTGATGTTATTACGGAAAATAATCTTCATAGTAATATTCTTGTGTCATCTATGTTAGATTCGCCTATTAATACACTTTATCAAGCTGTACGACAAGTATTTGCACCAGTATTACTAAAGGTGAGTAATATACCATTATAGATATTTGTATACATTAGAAGCTCAGGTCCTTAACTCAGATAAGTTTTGTTTTTCTTAATTTAAATCATTGTATTTAAATCAAACTGTATTGTAATTTACTTTTATGTTAGCCTTAACATTCATATATTTATAGAGAGGTTAAAGAATGTACAGTTTACTTTATTTCTAATTTAAAGGAGGCAACTTACAGCAAACTTTACCTAAGTCTGACATTTTTATATGCATATTAGATGTTGTTTCAAGTTCAATGGCAGGATAGGACAAACCACTCTATTTATTTTATGTGATAAATGGGTGTACTGGATTCCAAAACTGACTTATATGAAAGCACTTTCCATTGTACTAATGGGTTTTCCTGTTTCCACTGTGTGTCATTTGGAGACCTCATTACAGAGGGCTAAATTCTGAGAGTTTTGTATAATCGTGGACTGCAGAATTTGGCACAAGGATTGGAGAGGGTAGTAAGTAGTACATCTTACATGTGAAAATATAAAAGCTTAACTGAGGATTAATACCTTCTAAAATGATTCCTCTTTTTCCTAGTTTGTGATATGAAACATATTTGCTTTATTTAGTTTCACACGCACAAAAAGAAAATCTTGACTAAATTTCTTTATCTTATGTGGAAACCATTTCATATTTAGCTAGAAGCCATTTTTGTATAACAGAAGCCATTTAAGTCTCCTGCTTCTGCATAGGGTTGCCAGGTGTCCGGTATTGTACTGGACAGTCTGGAATTTGCGTGCTCTGTCTGGTAAAAAAAATCAGAAAATACAGGACATGTGCAATGAGATAATAGGAAAATGATAAAGAGATCTAACATGATTTGTATTGCTTGAAAACTTTGATGTAGGATGAGAAATGGAGTAGGGAGTTTGATCCCAAACTCCAGAATCTTCTGAATGAACTAGAGATTGGTTTGGGTACTGTTCTCAGAAGATCGGATCCTAATTACGCAGGAACCAAATTTTGTGAAGATGATGTGCGTGGTATGTACCATAATTATTCATTTTATAACACAATTAAAATTAAAATGGAATATTTTATTAGATTTGTGTATTCATGTCTCTATCCAATGCAAATGGTTTAATAACCTAAATAAAACAGAATATACCTTGAAAGGCTTTGAATTCTCTTATGAGTTAGAAATTAGGGCACTCACTTTCTAACAGGACCGTGTGTATTCTGTTTTAATATTAAGCTGACATCACATGTAGACCAAAAGTTGAAGTAGAACTATATAACTCAAAAGTAAAATTTTCTATTTCGAAGTGTATTTTGCCTAAAGATATTATGTTATTATGCATGATATCTGAATGATGTATTTAAGTGCTTTCTGTTTTGTATTTGCAGCAATACTTACACCAAATGATGAGTTTCAGTTCTGGATAGAGCGTGCTCATCGTGGAAGTAAATCATGTAGCAAAGAGAGAGCTTCTTATTTTAAAGATCTGTTTGAAGCAATTGCAAGAGTACGGTTTTTCTTTTATTTATTCAGTGATGTATTTATAACAAACGTAGAAAAGAATTTACTCAACTTGTGAAATTTTATGAGAGATTCAGAAGTATAAAATCTTGGGCAAAATTCTTCTTGCAATTTCTCTTCTGCAGCTTCCCCTCATCTTAGTCGGGGTTCCTCACATTTATTCAGAGTTGATTGTGGCACCTTTAATCCTAAAGTTTGTCCTAAGATTTGTCTTAAAGAAATTAATATTAATAAAGTAACAGTAAGAATATTGTCAGCTGAAAATGGGATGATGATAAATAATAAATAAGCTAAAACACAAGATGATGATTATGGATTCTGCGCTGCAAAGTTAAGCACCTGAATCATTTTACTAACTTGGATAGTCCCACAGAAGTCAGTGAAACTATTCACATAAATGAAATTACTCACATTCTTATTTTGGGCAGAATTGTGTCATTTATTAAGTGTAAAAGCTGGCATATTTGTAAAGAGGAAAATGCCTCAATTAGCAAACATTTAAAGAATTTAAATATTTCTAATCTATCAATAGCACAGTCATGTTATTTTAAAATGTATTTTATTTCTAGGATTATTACAACTTGGATAGTCTCTCTTTATTTGAAATTGTGGACTTAGTGGAGACTACTCGGGATACTGTTGATGATGTATGGAGACAAACAGAACACGATCCCTTTCCACAGTCACGCATGCAGAATCTTTTGGATGTCATAGGTAAAGCTGGGGTTAGAAATAATTATACATTTTCATATCAATAAGCCTGGACACCTTACACCAAGGCATATGAGAGGAACTAGCTAAGGAGCTCTTTGAACCACTACTGTTTTAACAAATTGTGGAAAATGTATACCTACCCTATTAGAGATAAGACATAACAAGATCCATTGGGTAGAAGTTTTAGTTAGGCAAATTCAAACTTGAAGTAAGTCTCAATTTCCTAATAGTCAAAGTAATTAAACATTTGGGGAAAATTCTAAAGCCTTGCTTCAGGTCTTCATCCTGTAGGAATAGGAAGTTTTTTTATCCTCCCAGTGCAAGACTGGCCAAACATATTCTGGGTTTTGGTAACCTTCCTCTGAAGCTTATCATAGCTGGGCTTAGAACAGTGGCTCTCAACCTTTTTTTATTATTTGCAAAAAAAAAAAAAAAGGCTGTGAAAATTTTGGTTAAGCTAAAAAAAAAAAAAATAGCGCAGCCCCTTTAATTTAAAGCACCAGTCTGCTTCCTCCGCCCCTGCTGTACGTACATTGGCCACCGAGCTGGGAAAACAAAATGGCGGCCCCCCAGGAAAACAGGGTTGTGCACTGCTGGTTTAGAATACCAGAGTGAGTTGAGCATTACTGTGATAGAGAATTTTTTGGGATTCAGCTTGTGTGTCTTTCTTACTTGTGGGGCCCAGCAAATCTGCAACTATCTGTCTTCTGTCCATGGGTTCCTGCATCTGCAGGTCATTTTTGCAGATGTAGATGTGGATAGCAATTTTGTATCCATGCAGGGCTCTACTTACCTGCTTAGGGTTCATCTCATCTCTAGTTTTGGGGATGGGAAGAAGTTTCCCTCTAGGGCAGATTGGCAGGGATTTTGGGTGTTGGTTTGTTTTTGTTTTGCCTTTCTCTGCAGCAGGGAGCCTGAATCACCTGCTAGGATTATCTAGGCATATCTTCATATCTCATGCATCTGACGAAGTGGGTCTTTGCCCACGAAAGCTTATGCTCCTACACTTCAGTTAGTCTATAAGGTGCCACAGGACTCCTCATCGCTCTAGGCATATCTTAATTCCCTTCCACTGCACAGGCCTCAGGCACTTATGTCACCTTATTGTCTTGTATTCTCTGCCTGTGGCATACAACAGTTTAGTTTTCTGAAGACTGAAATGCTTCAGTGTACTCCAAGTTTTTAGCCTCAGCACAGGGGCAGCTGAGTAAAATTCAATTGACTTTGATATATAGGTCATAATAGATGAACTAATGGTCTCTTTTGTCTTAAAATTCTTCAACTATAAAATTTGTTAAAATATAGCACTACTGTAAAATGAGATTTATATTTTTAAATATGATGTCACAAGATGCATATAATTCAGTTCTTCGGGCGATGTCTCTGTGGGTGCTCCACTGTAGACGATGAGTCATCCTCGGAACCACTGTTCGGAGCTTTTCCTAGTTGAAGAGCTAGGTTGCTCTTCTACCAGCCTCCTCATCCCATGCCCTCCTGATTATGGTTGACTTAGAGGAAGAGGCGGGTCAAATCATAGATGATAACATTGAAGCACAAGCTCCAGAGAGCTCTCTTAGGGTAATTCTACACAGCAAAGTCATTTTGAAATAACAGCTGTTATTTCGAAATAACTTTACTTGCGTCTAAACAACCAAACGGCTATTTCAAAATTAATTCGAAATAGTGGAGCGCTTATTTCAAATTTGGTAAACATCATTCCACAAGGAATAATGCCAAATTCGAAATAGCTATTTCAAAAAAAGTGCTATGTAGACACTTATTTCGAAATAGGGGGCCTCCAGTCTTCCCAGGGTGCCCTGGTGGCCACTCCAGCCTCAACCAAGAACACTCTTCTCCCTCCCCCCTCCCCGGAGCCCTTAAAGGGCATAGTGCCTGTGCCAGCTCTAAGCCTGCCATCCCAGAGCCAGCAGTCACTGCCCCTGACCCAGTGGCCCCAAAACATGAGCCAGCAAGCCACTGGCAGCCAGTCCTCCACTGCTCCCCAAGAGCAGTCTGCCAGCTCCCAGGAGCCTGACAGGGGCTGGAGAAGGCGGGCGCCTTCCTGGTTCAGGGTGGAGATCATGGATCTTATTCAGATTTGGGGGGGCTGCCCCCAATGTCCATGATCTCCACACTAGACGGAGGAACGTGGCCATCTATGGCAGGATAGCTGCCAGCCTGGCCACCAAAGGTCACATGCGAATCCAGGAGCAGGTTTGCATGAAAATCAAGTTGATCTTACGAGACCCCCAACCTTGAGCTCTGAGCTTCCCCTCCACCTTCTTGCCCTTGCTTCCCCCTTCCAGCTCCCTCTTCCCAGGTTTCCCCCTCCCCTCTCCCACTCTCTCTTCTCCCCTCTCCCGCGTCCTTTCCCCAGTCTCACCAGAGTTTCATTCGCCCCTCTCCCCTGGAGTTTTGTTAAATAAAGAGAGTTTGTGTTCATGAAAATATGTGTTTTATTTGACATCAGGAAGGCGGGTTAGGGAGGGATAAGTGGAAGGACAGGAGGGAGGAATGAGGCACAAGTCCCCAGTAGGGCAGACCAGGGAAGCTCTTAGTGCTCCTCAGGGTGGAAGCTCTCCTGCAGGGCCTCCTGGATACTGACATCCCCCTGATGGAGCTCCCGGATGGCAGTCTGCAGCAACGTGTCCAAGAGAAGCACCAGAGTGCTTAGAGGCAGCTCTGGCTCCATTTTGCAGAGTGCTGTGGTGTCCGGAGAGAGGGCAACTAGAGCATGCATAGACAAAATGCTTTGCTGTCCGTCATCGAGGTAGGCAAGCAAGCAGGGAAAGCTGAGAACCGGCTGTCTAGGGGGGGTCCCTTTAAGCACAGGCCTCAGATAACCTCAGGCAGCAGCCCCACACAGTAACTCCTGACCTGATGCCCTGCCGGACCTGGTTCCTGCCGGCCTTAAATGCGATTCAGTGTCCACTCAGTGTGGATGTGCTATTTGAAAATAGCAAAATGCTATTTCGAAATGCATTTTCTGTGTAGGCGTGTTATTCGAAATAACTTATTTTGAATCAACTATTTCGAAATAAGATGTTTCGAAATAACGCTGTAGTGTAGACATACCCTTAGAGACAATTCAGCTTCATCTCCTGATGAGGTTGTAGTTTTGGAAGACATGGACACCTCTGGCAGAGAGTTGCTGCCACCCAGGAAGTTCATCTCCATGAGGTAAAGGAGAAACAGCATTGCTTCTTGAAGAACATCTGCCCCTCTTTCCAGGGAAACGCCCTTCTCCATTCGGACAACCTACACAAAAGCAGACAAAAAGTACTTTGTTCCTCCCAAGAAACTAGACGTCCTTTTCTCCCATCCCCAACCAAATTTGTTGGTAGAAAAATTCTTCAGCCACACTACAACTCAGACATGCTAACTATTCAGCACTCCTAGCTAACTATGATTTCGACAACTACTCCAAACTGGCTGAACTTATAGAATGCCTCCTGGACTCCAAAAGGCCTATCCTCAGAGCTGTCATCCATAGGGGGCATACCATCACCCGCACGGCTCTATTATTGGCAATTGATGTGGCTGACACAATGGCTAGAGTGATGGGCACAGTGGTGGTGATGAGGAGAGCCTCCTGGTTACATGTAGCAGGAGTGCCCAGGGAGCTTCAAACTAGGGTGGAGGATTTCCCTTTTGACAAACAAAAGCTGTTTGCAGCCAACACAGACGAGATCCTATATAACAGCAAGGACTCCAGAACTACTCTCCAAACCTTGGGCACCTTACTGGCGGAAATGCTACACCCCACATAACAGAAGCAGGGACTCCTACTACAAATGTCCTCAGCACAAACCATATGTTTACAACCAATCCAGACAATGGCCATAGAGGAAACACCCACTCCAATCACGCTTCTTCAGGCCCCAGGCCTCCAAACAGCAAATTTGAAGTTTTGGTTGAGGGTCTGCCCAACCTCCCCAACCATCCAGTGAAAATAAGCTAGAAACATCTTTTCATCCACAGGCTGTGTCCCTTTGTCCACCACTGGAACTCGGTAACATCGGACCAGTGAGTACTAGAAATCATCCGTACAGGATACACTATTCCCTTCACTTCGCTTCCCCCGACCATTCCCCCTTTCCCATCCCTCTTCAGGGACCCCTCTTGTGAGACCTCTCTCAGGCAAGAAATTGATCAACTCCTCCAAGTAGGAGCAATAGAGAGGGTCCTCAACCCATACTGGGGAAGAGGGTTTTATTCAACTTACTTCCAGCCCCAAAAACACACAGGAGGCTGGAGACTGATTTTAGATCACCGCAAGCTAAATAGTTTCTACGCACTTCAAAATGGTCACACTGGCTTCAGTTATTCTGGCACTGGATAGAGGGGACTGGTTTCTATCCCTTGACCCACGAGACACATACTTCCACATCATGATACATCCAGTCCACAGACATTACCTCCTCTTCACTGTGGGGAAAGATCGCTTTCAGTACAGGGTCCTCTCCTTCAGCCTTTCCTCTGCCCCTCGAGTTTTCTCGAAGGTCCTTGCAGTAGAATCATAGAATTATAGGACTGGAAGGGACCTCGAGGGGTCATTGAGTCCAGTCCCCTGCTCCCATAGCAGGACCAAATACTGTTTAGACCATCCCTGATAGACATTTATCTAACCTACTCTTAAATATCTCCAGAGATGGAGATTCCACAACCTCCCTGGGCAATTTATTCCAGTGTTTAACTACCCTGACCGTTACGAACTTTTTCCTAATGTCTAACCTAAACCTCCCTTGCTGCAGTTAAGCCCATTGTTTCTTGTTCTATCCTCAGAGGCCAAGATGAACAAGTTTTCTCCCTCCTTATGACACCCTTTTAGATATCTGAAAACTGCTATCATGTCCCCCCTCAATCTTCTCTTTTCTAAACTAAACAACCCAATTCTTTCAGCCTTCCTTCATAGGTTATGTTCTCTAGACCTTTAATCATTCTTGTTGCTCTTCTCGGGACCCTCTCCAATTTCTCCACATCTTTCTTGAAATGCGGTGTCCAAAACTATATTTGCCCTTTTCCAGTCTTCTGGAATCTCTCCGGTCTCCCATGATTTTTCAAAGATGATAGCTAGAGGCTCAGATACCTCCTCTATCAGCTCCTTGGATGAATTTCATCAGGCCCTGGTGAGTTTTCAGGCATCTAACTTTTCTAAATGATTTTTAACTCGTTCTTTTTTTTATTTTATCTTCTAAAACTCCCCCCTTCCCACTAGCACTCACTATGTTAGGCATTCCTTCAGACTTCTCGGCGAAGACCGAAACAAAGAAGTCATTAAGCATCTCTGTTACTGTTTCTCCCTCCTCACTGACCAGTGGGCCTACCCTGTCCTTGGTCTTCCTCTTGCTTATAGTGTATTTATAAAAAGTCTTCTTGTTTCCCTTTATTCCCGTAGCTAGTTTGAGCTCTTTTTGTGCCTTTGCCTTTCTAATCTTGCCCCTGCAGTCCTGTGTTGTTTGCCTATATTCATTCTTTGTAATTTGTCCTACTTTCCATTTTTATATGACTCCTTTTTTATTTTATATCATGCAAGATCTCGTGGTTAAGCCAAGGAATAGCTTGCTTTTGAGCCCTTAACAATGTCCCTTTGAAAAAATTGCTAACTCTCCTCAGTTGTTTTTCCCCTCAGTCTTGATTCCCATGGGACTTTACTATCAGCTGTCTGAGCTTACCAAAATCCGCCTTCCTGAAATCCATTGTCTCTTTTGCTGTTCTCCCTTCTACCCTTCTTTAGAATTATGAACTCTGTGATTTCGTGATCACTTTCACCCAAGCTGCCATCCACTTTCAAATTCTCAACCAGTTGCTCCCTATTTGTTAGGATCAAATCTAAAACAGCTTCCCCCCAGTAGCTTTTTCAACCTTCTGAAATAAAAAGTTGTCTCCAGTGTAGTCCAAGAACTTACTGGATAGTCTGTGCCCTGCTGTGTTATTTCCCCAACATATATCTGGATAGTTGAAGTCTCCCATCACCACCAAATCTTGGGCTTTGGATGATATTGTTAATTGTTTAAAAAAAGCCTCATCCACTTCTTCCACCTGGGTAGGTAGTCTGTAGTAGACTCCTAACATGACATCACTCTTGTTTTTAACCCCTTTTAGCCTAACCCAGAGACTCTCAACACTTCCGTCTTCTATGTCCATCTCTACCTCATTCCAAGTGTGTTCATTTTTTATATATAAGGCAACACCTCCTCCCTTTTTCCCCTGTCTATCCTTCCTGAGCAAGCTGTACCCTTCCATACAAACATTCCAATCGTGTGTATTATCCCACCAAGGTTTTGTGATGCCAACAATGTTATAATTGTACTTATTTATTAGCACTTCCGGTTTTTCCTGCTTATTATCCATACTTCTTGCATTTATATATAGGCATCTAAGATACTGATTTGACCTTGCCTCCCAGTTTTGCCCTGACCCACCTTTCTCTCTGCCATTATAGCCCACGCTCCCTCCCATTTCTGAGTCATCTCCCAGGTCTCCATGTTCTTCACTTACCTGTGGGCTTTACTTACCTGTCCCTGTCTAACCTAGTTTAAAGCCCTCCTTGCTAGGTTAGCCAGTCAGTGTCCAAATAGTGTCTTCCCTACCTTCATTGACGGAGGGTCGTGATTTTTCCTTACTGGGACGACTGCCTCATAAAGGGCCACTCAGAAGTGGAAACCACTCGCCCGGTTTCAAAGACCAAGCATCTATTCAGGCATCTAGGACTACTTATAAATGAACAAAAGTCAACTCTTGAGCCTGTTCAAGAGATAGAGTTCAGTGGAGCTTGCCTCGATTCTATTTTGGCCCGGGTTTATCTCCCACATCAATGTTTTATTGTGCTATGGGACTTAGCGATCGCTGTTTCTATGAGCCCCTCGACTACATACATACCTGCCTTTAATTGATGAGCCATATGGCTGCTACCACATATGTTGTCCAGTACACATGCCTCCATTTCCGTGCCTTGCAGCACTGGCTAACGTTGGTGTACATGCCATCCCGTCATTCACTTCATGAGCAGGTTACCATCTCCAGACGTGTGCTGGACTCTCTCAAATCATGGATATCCCCCCACAATCTCCTTGCAGGGGTTCCCTCCCACCAATCCAAGCCATTAATACAAATTACGGTGGATGCCTCACTGATGTGATGGGGCGCACATTTGCACCACCGTACAGCACAGGCATGGTTACCGCATGAAGCGGTACTACACATCAATTTTCTCGAGCTCAGAGTCGTTAGGAATGCTTGAAGGCATTTTGTCCCCACCATTACCAATCACACTGTTCATATACGGACAATATGACTATGTTCTATATAAATAGGCAGGGAGGAGTTAGTTCTCGATCCCTTTGTGCAGAGGTATCTGCCTCTGGAACTGGTGCATTCATCATGGGGTAACTTTAAAAGCATCATACCTACCAAGGGTCAGCAACAACATGGCAGATGCTCTGAGGCTCAATTTTTCTACAGACCACGAGCGGGAGCTGCACCCAATGGTGACTGTATCCATCTTCCGCAGGTGGGGCTACCCAGCAATAGATCTATTTGCAACCCACAGCAATGCCAAATATCTTCACTTCTGCTCCAGAGCCAGACTAGGCCAGGGCTCCATGGGCGATGCATTCCTATTCTGCTGGGACAAATCATTGCATTACACGTTTCCCCCTCATTCCCAGGATCCTGTGCAAGATCCGGTTAGACAGGGCTCGAGTTACCCTAATAGCTCCATCGTGGTCCAGACAGACCTGGTTCCCATATCTTCAGCACAGTTCTGTCGAACCACCTTACCCACTTCCATGTCAACATGATCTTCTGTCTCAGAACCAGGGCAAGTTACTCCTCCCTGAACTCCATACACTTCACTTCCACTCCTGGCTTCTCTCTGGTTCCACAGAGTCGAGTCCCAATGTTCTGAATGAGTAAGAACAGTCCTCCTGCATAGCAAGAAACTGTCCACCAGAACCACTTACCTATAGAAATGGAAGTGGTTTTCATCCTGGTGCCGAAAGACACGCATTGATCCCCACAAGGCTCTGCTTCATTTGGTCCTCATCTACATATACAATCTAAAAAGTGGAGGCCTATCCACCTACTCTCTCAAGATACATTTGGCAGCAATCATGGCCTTCCACGAACAGATTGACGGATCATCGGTATTTGCTCATCCCATCACCAGCATGTTTCTGAATGGCATCTAGAACCCCTATCCTCCTCAGAGGCCCCTACCACCTTCATGAGACTTAAATTTGGTTTCAGGCTGCTTTATGAGACCCCTCCCCTTTGAACCAATGGCCAGTTGCCCTCTCTTCTTACAATGAAGGTGCTGTTTTAGTATCCATTAACTTGGCAAGGATGGTTAGAGAGATAGGGGCCTTAATAGCTGGCCCTCCTTACATTATATTTATCAAGGACAAAGTAACTTTACGACTGCATCCATCATTTCTACCCAAAATCAGCACCTCCTTGCAAATCAATAGTTCTACTTATGTTTTTTTCGAAACCCCATACATCCACCAGGGATGCCATGCTTTATACCCTGGACATTCAGTGGGCTTTGGCATTTTACATAGAGAGGGCACAGGTGTTCCGCAAGTCCCCATGCCTTTTCATATCTATTGCTGTCCACTCAAAGGGCACTCCAATCTCAGCCCAACGGATTTCCAAACTGATATCTTCCTGTATACTGCAATGCCACACTTATTGGAATAAGCCACTAGCAGCTTCACCAAAAGCACACTCCACCCATGCTACAACAACATCTACGGCTTTCCTAAACAATGTGTTTCTTAAAGACATATACCAGACAGCCACTTGGTCATCCGACCATACCTTCACCAGATATCCTATCATGCCTCAGCTTGCAACCGATGCAGCAGTGGCTACAGCAGTGCTATCTGCTGCCGACAAGCAGTAACTCCAAGTCCTACCATCCAGACTGGATATTGCTTTGTAGTCACCTACAATGGAGTACCCACAGGGACATCACCTCAAGAAGAAAAGGAAGTTACTCACCTTGTGCAGTAATGACTGTTCTTTGAGGTGTGTGTCCCTGTGGATGCTCCATGACCCTCCCTTCCTCTCCTCTGCTCAGAGTCCTGGCTACTTAGGTGTAGATGAGGAAATGAAGGGGAAGTCATGCTGTGCATGTGGGGTGCCAAACCTCCAGTGGTGCTAGGCATCTTCCGCGCATGCGCAGCTCAACTGTAAGCTCCTAGGAAAAGCTCTGAAATGCGGCTCGGGGGACACACACCTCGAAGAACAAGGTGAATAACTGCACAAGGTGGGTAACTTCCTTTTCATTGAGCCCAGCTTTGTAGTTCTTACTCATGAGCAAAGGATTGTAGAATCAGACCGTAAGTGTATAGTTATTTATTTCTGAGATACGCATTTAGTGTCAAAATAGTTCTTCAATAAGTGGTTATATTTAGGTCTGTGTATGTTTTTGTGTTGTTATAGGTGGCTCTCTTGGCAGGTTTGTTCAGAAAAAAATGGGAACTTTGAATCTGTGGGAGGATGCTTTTCACATTGTGAAAGAAAATTTGAAGGCTGGTATCATGGTTTGTGAACAGTGGGTATCAGCCTGTGATCACCTAACAGGACAATTATGGCAACGGTATACTCCACATCCATGGAAAAATGAGAAATATGTTCCTGAATCATTAGGCAAACTTGGCAAACGTCTTGATGAGGTATCACTTTGGTGAATTTTTATTTAAACTACAGAGTTTTAAAATTTGTAAATAAAAGTAATGATGCATAATATTTTACATATTTTTTATAATCAGAGCATGGTTAAATACACATATTTGGTTTCAGTGTTTACTGGACTATAGCTCAATGCTAAAGAAGTGTTGTTTGTGATCGAGTGAGATGATATTGTTTCTTTCTTTTAATGTGACATATGTGCCTTCGCAGCATAATGATGGACACATAAAAGCATTACAGTAAATGAAATATTACTTTTTTGTTTTAGGTGCTGACTATTAGGACGTTTCATGAAAAACTTGCATATTTTTTACCAGTAGGAGAACAGCAAACATTACACCTTGCTCAGGTGTTTGAACCCTTTGCTGGCCTGAATCCTGTGCACTATAACCCCTATACTGAGGTATAATGTTTATTTTTATTTTTCTATAACTGATTTCTGAGACTTTATTGTGAGTATTAACAAATGTGAAACTAACACTGCTATTCATTATCTCCAGCCTTTATGGAAAGCCGCAGTGTCTCAATATGAGAAAATTGTTGCACCAGTGGAACAGAAAATAGCAAGTAAATTGAAAACATTTATTTCAGAAATTCAAGACAGTCCACAACAGGTAAAAATATTTTTATAACACAGAATCTTCACTATGAATCAGATTGCAGAATTCTCAAATAGTCATTTTAATACAAAAAGGTTATGATTATATATAGGAATTATGGACAGTTGTGCCTAAGAATATGTTTCATTTTATTGAGTAGAAATAGCTTTTTTCTTTACATTATTTCTTATTCTAGCTGCTTCAAGTATTTCAAAAATATAAGGACCTGGTAAAACGCCCAAGCATTAGCAAGGAATTGCTTTTTGAAAGGGAAACTTTGCTAGCAAGACTTCAGGACTCTATCAAAGGTAAAAGTGTATCGTAGACAATTTCAGGTCAATATGTACTTTTGGACATGTTTTAATTGCTCTCTACTTTGTTTATTTTAGGAGTAGCATTTTGCAACCTTTTTTTTTGTAAAAGACTAATATGTTGTTTGTAGGTATAATTCATTATTGCTAACTGGTTCTGTGGCTTTGTGGGTTTAACACGAACAGTTTGTTACAGATTTTCGAACAGACTTTGAAGCTCGATGCCATGGTGTTCCTGGTGGTGTATCTGGGCCACTTTCAGGCAAAAATCTTTCTGAAGTGGTCAATAATATTGTTTGGGTGCGGCAGCTGGAGTTGAAGGTAATAGTTTAAATTCTTGTTCAAACATTGTGTACTGAGTTCCCGGTAAAAAAGGTGGCCCAAAACCAGGGTTTCCTCTAAGCTGCATGCTTGCCTGGCCATGCAGAAAAATTTCCCTGCCAACCATGCAGCTCCATGGCGGGTGGCAGACAGTTGCTCCAGCAGCCAGGGCCAGAGGAACTGCAGGAGGCTGCTCCAGTGGCCTGGGCCAGGGCAGGGGCTGGAGCTACTGCGTGGGAGCCCAGGCAGGAGAGTGGCGGGGCAGGTACTGGGGTCTGTACCAGCAGAGGAGGCAGTGGGGCCAAGGACAGCTGGGGCCCAGCACATAAGCTGGCTGGATTGGGGGCAAAGGCACCAGCCATCTGTGGTGGTGGGAGGTACTGAGTGCAGATAAATTCTGGGGGTGGGGGTAAAGCCCAGTTAGTGTGTGTTGGGGGCAGGAGCCACCAAGCTGAGTGGTTTTCATCTGGGTGGATGCAGGGTCATGACATTACTGGAGTTAAAAGGTCAAATCTCCTCTTCAGTAGGATTCTTGCTAAATAGTTTTTAATTTATTCAACACGCAAAAATGGACACTTGGATAAATAATACATTGAAAAATCTCCTATGTTTTAAACAAAATTTATTACAAAATAGGATATGGGTGGCCCAATGTGCTGAAAAGCCTGGGATGGACTAAGATCTAAGGCATTATACATACTGTGAAAGATCAGACTTCTGCAGTGGTGGTGGATGCTGTAGCTCAGATAGCTTTCTCAAATGAACACATGTGGTTGCCATAAAAGGCTTACAATGAGCCAGATTGTGACTGACTTACTTTCAGGAGCTTGCAATAACTCATAATTGGTCCTTCAGAAATCAGTTGTATTTCCCATGTAAGTAAGGGCTCATGAGTACAAGCAATGAGTTCCCAGGATCATGTTAAAAAGCAGAATTGTTGGTTCTTTGTAATAGTCAGAGTGCTGTACATTAAGGCTACGTCTAGACTGGCCACAAATTCCGGAAAAGGGATGCAAATCAGGTAAGTCAGCATAGGGAAATCCGCGGGGGATAGTAGGAAATTCCTTGAAAGTAGGAATAAGAGATCCTCCGGAAAAGGGCTTTATTCCAGAGGATCGCACCAGTCTAGACGCTTTTTTTCCGGCTTTTCCCCAAGCCGGAAAAAAAGCGGCGGACATGTTTATTTAAATCCGCGGGGGATATTTAAATCCCCCGCGGATTTCCCTATGCTGACTTACCTGATTTGCATCCCTTTTCCGGAATTTGTGGCCAGTCTAGACATAGCCTAAGTGTTTTCTGTTTCACAACAGGTTGGGTTCACAGTATTTGCTCAGTTGTAATTTCCTGTCTTTGATTAGTTTATATTCACACAATAATATCTAACAATAGCTGTGCCTTGCTATTATTAAATTAATTATATAAATTTAGAGTGCATCCGTCTGTCTGTGTGTTTGTGAGTCTGTTTGTTAAAGAACTCCTCTTAAACCGAAAGAGCTAGAACTACCAAATTTGATACGCAGCTTCCTTTTACCCTAACTTAAACCAAGGTCAGGGTTTGGTTGTTCCTGGGAAACAGAAAGTGCTGGGAATGGGACTATTTTTGATAACATGGCAAGGGAAGGGGCAGAGAGAAGAGGGATGTGAAAGGAAGGGGCAAGAGAGGAGGGACGCGATACTGAGAGTCGCTACTGGGGGCAGCTGCAGCACCAAGAGAGTGGCCAGCAGGACTGGGGTTCCCCCAGCTTGCCTGCCTCCAGACTGGATAAGGGGACCCCCTACTCAAAACCCGGAGCCTGCCTCTTGTCTGCAGACACTGGAGGAAGGGGCAGCCCCCACCGTCTGGCCCCTCCCCAGACAGCCTGTAGTTCAGCAGCACACTTTAATTATCACAGTACAGATTCCCTTGGACTTACATCTGCAGTGGATCTAGCTATTTCTCATGGTTCTTGTGATAAAAGATCCAGATCGTATACCAAACATGGAGATTATTTCAGTATCTAAGATCCCGACTTGTAAGAAGAAATATGTCACTACACTGCATGACCTAGATGCCCATGTTACTGGAAGATTTAGATTCAGTGATATTATAACAACAATGTTGCAAAGGATCACAAGGAAAAAACAGTTTCTTGCCATTTAAACCAGAAAGGACATTGTCTCAATGACTTGATTACCTGCATCCTGCTTCAAAGACCTTTTAAGACTTCACTTCAAAGAGAATCCTCTGAACTGTCATTCATGCTTAAATTCGACACTTTACACGCAAATTTGAATAAAGACGCTAATTATCTTATCCATTACAAAGATAGCTTCCCCAATTATCATCTCTAATATCGTTAGCTCACAGACTTTTATCTCGCCCCCTTCCCCCCTTCCATCCCCTTTCTGTTCTGAAATTTGATTTGTCCTTTTCATATGTGTTCACTTTTTTTTTAATTGTATCCTTTGGTATATATGGTTGTGACAGTTTTCTTCCACTATTTGATCTGAAGAAGTGGGTCTGGCCCATGAAAGCTCATCATCTATTAAACCATCTTGTTAGTCTTTAAAGTGCTACACAGTCCTGTTTTTTGTTTCAGCTACACCAGACTAACACGGCTACATTTCTACCACTGTTACTAAAATAACACTTCTAATTTTAAACCTTAATTAAAATGTATTTAAACCAGTAACCAAGGTTGTGGCCTAACATAAAGGAGTTGCTAGAAAAAGCAAATTAGCCTTGTTGACCCTTCAAAAAACATGGACAACAGCCCTCTGATCAAGAATAGGCAGACAAGCAGTAATTTCTGTGAAAACAAACAAGCAAACAAGCAAAAATATTTACAGAAATTAATGTTTACAGTAATAGAGCTAAAAAGACTAGAGTTCAATGCAATAACATTTATAGTTCAAAGAATGAAGTGGTGCAGCAAATAAAAGACCCAGATTTAATGCTATGTAATAATACAGTACAATACACTTAATAGATTAATCTATTAATAGATTATATTTAACTTTTAACGTTTACCATTAAATACACATTGACCTTTTAAACATTAACACTAAACATCTGGTAAGTATTGTCTGTGTGGTTACCAGATTGGTAGGATCTCACTCTGTCCATATTCACCCAGCTTTATTTATAGATGAAACCTTTATGCTTTTTAAAATAAGGGGTGGAAAGGAAGGTTAGACTTACTTTCTTCCTTTAGTATCCCTCTGATTTATAGAATTATAGGGTTGAAAGAGACCTCAGGAGGTTATTGAATCCAACCCCCTACTGAAAGCAAGAACAATCCAACAAAATCATTCTAACCAGGGCTTTGTCAAGCTGGGAGTTTAAAACCTCTAGGTTTGGAGATTCCACCACTTCCCTAGGTAACCCATTCCAGTGCTTCCTCACCCTCCTAGTGAAATAGTAATAGAAATGTAGCCGTGTTAGTCTGGTTTAGCTGAAGCAAAATGCAGGACTATGTAGCACTTTAAAGACTAACAAGGTGGTTTATTAGATGATGAGCTTTCGTGGGCCAGACCCACTTCCTCAGATCAAATAGTGGAAGAAAATAGTCACAACCATATATACCAAAGGATACAATTAAAAAAAATGAACACATATGAAAAAGACAAATCACATTTCAGAACAGAAGGGGGATGCGGGGGAGGGGGGGGGGAAAGGAAGGTAAATGTCTGTGAGCTAATGGTATTAGAGGTGATAATTGGGGAAGCTATCTTTGTAATGGGTAAGATAGTTGGTGTCTTCGTTCAATCCCCCCTGGAGAGTGTCTAATTTTAGCACGAATGCCAGTTCAGAGGATTCCCTTTCAAGTGCAGATGTAAAAGGTCTTTGTAGCAGAATGCAGGTAGTTAAGTCGTTGAGACAGTGTCCTTTCTGGTTGAAATGGCAAGAAACTGTTTTTTCCTAGTGAAATAGATTTTCCTAGTCAGGGGGAGGAGCTATCAGAGCTATATAAGCCTGTGAGTCAGCGACCATGAGCAGCTAACAGGGAGTTTAGAGAGGGAGTTCTCGAGGTAAAAGAGGAGTAAAAACGGGACCCTTGTGGTAAGTGGCTGTCTGTAGCGTGTGTTTGTGTGTGGGGGAGGTATTTGCTGTGTGCTGAGATTGTGTTTGTCTGGTTTGTTTGTTTGAAGGAGCTTCTAAAAGGTTTGAAATCTAGAAGCCTCTGTTAATTGGCTGAGCCTCAGTCAGGGGGAGGGGCTACCAGAGCTATATAAGCCTGTGAGTCAGCGACAAGGGAGCTTGCCAACAGGAGCAGCTAACAGGCAGTTTGGTGAGGGGGAGGTTAGAGGGCACTAGTGACTTCTGACCTTCTTTAAAACATAACACTTATAATAATCTATATTCCAGAGATTTAAAAAGAAGCCTAGTTTATACTTAAACTTATTCATAAGAAAAATGGAGACAGAAGCCCAGCAGCAGAGTGGGGGCTATCCTATTTATTACGTCGAGTGTAACATGTATGATTATCTGCCCTGTGGGTGGGTGGCATGTGTGTGCACCCGTTGCAAGGAGCTCCTGACCCTCAGAGACCGAGTTCGGGCTTTGGAGGCCACGGTGGCTGAACTGGAGGAGCTAAGGGAGGTAGAAAGATATGTTGATGAGACTTTCTGGGACACTGCAGTACTGTCCCACCTCCAGTCTGAGAGCCCCAGTGCTCTTAAGGAGGATGAAAGTCTCAACGGAACAGAGCATTCACGGGAGCAGAGGGAAACCATCCCGTAGTTGGGATCCTCCTTCCATAGGATGTTGTGGTATCCTCTCGCACTGAGGATACCTCTGAGGGGGAGGGAATGCCAGTTGTTAGGAAGAGGCAAGTATTAGTAGTGGGTGATTCGATCGTTAGAAACATAGATAGTTGGGTTTGTGATGACTGGGAGAACCGTATGGTCACTTGCCTGCCTGGTGCGAAGGTTGCGGATCTCTCGAGGCATCTAGATAGACTTATGTGTAGTGCTGGGGAGGAGCCGGTGGTCATGGTACATGTAGGTACCAATGACGTAGGGAAGGGTAGGAGAGATGTCCTGGAGGACAAATTTAGGTTGCTAGGAAAGAGACTGAAATCCAGGACTTCTATGGTGGCATTCTCGGAAATGCTTCCAGTTCCACGCGCAGGGCCAGATAGGCAGGCAGAGCTTCAGAGTCTCAATGTGTGGATGAGACGATGATGGAGGGAAGAGGGGTTTGGATTTATTAGGACCTGGGGACACTTTTGGGAGACGGGGAGCCTATACAGGAAGGATGGGCTCCACCTAAACCAGGGTGGAACCAGACTGCTGGCACTAAACATTAAAAAGGCCATAGAGCAGTTTTTAAACTAAGAGATGGGGGAAAGCCGATTGGTGTTGAGATGCATGTAAATTGGAGGGAGACTTCTCTTAGAGGAAAATCCATTGATAGAGATTCTCTAAGCTGTAGTCAGAAAGAGAGGAGGGGAGAGGACAAACCATGGGCCAGAGCAGACAAGCAACTGCATATAAAGGAATCCAATGCATCAGGGAAGGGCAGACAAATAAGCAGTGGCAAATTTTTAAAGTGCTTCTACACAATGCTAGGAGTCTGACTAATAAGATGGGTGAACTAGAGTACCTCGTATTAAAGGAGGAGATTGACATAATAGGCTTCACTGAAACCTGGTGGAATGAGGAAAATCTGTGGGACACAATCATACCAGGATATAAAATATATAGAAAGGAGAGAGCAGGCCGGGTGGGTGGCGGAGTGGCACTGTATGTGAAAGATAATGTAGAATCAAATGAAATAAAAAATATTAAGTGAATCAACATGTTCAATAGAATCGCTATGGATAGTAATTCCATGCTCCAATAATAAGAAATTAGCAGTAGGGATATATTATCCACCACCTGACCAGGACAGCGATACTGACATTGAAATGCTGAGGGAGACTAGAGAGACTACCAAAATAAAGAACTCTATAATAATGGGGGATTTTAATTACCCCCATATTGACTGGATACATGTCACCTCAGGAAAAGAAGTGGAGATAAAATTTCTCAATGGCGTAAATGACTGCTTCTTGGAGCAGCTGGTGCAGGAACCCACAAGGGGAGAGGCAGTTCTCGATTTAGTCCTGAGTGGAGTGCAGGATCAGGTCGAGAAGATAACAGTTACAGGACCGCTTGGGAATAGTGACCATAATATAATAACATTTAACATTCCTGTGGTGGGAAGAACAGCTCAGCAGTCCAGAACCCTGGCATTTAATTTCAAAAAGGGGAATTACACAAAAATGAGGAGGTTAGTTAAACAGAAATTAAAAGGCACAATGACTAGAGCCAGATCCCTGCAAGCTGCATGGAAACTTTTTAAAGACACCATAATAGAGGCCCAACTTAAATGTATACCCCAAATTAAAAAACATAGCAAGAGACCTAAAAAAGAGTCACCGTGGCTTAACCACCATGTAAAAGAAGCAGTGAGGGACAAAAAAGTATCTTTTAAGAAGTAGAAGTCCAATCCTAGTGAGTTAAATAGAAAGGGACATAAACACTGTGAAATCAAGTGTAAAAATGTAATAAGAAAAGCAAAAAAAGATTTTGAGGAACAGCTAGGCAAAAACTCAAAAGGAAATAACAAAATGTTTTTTAAGTACATTAGAAGCAGGAAGCCTGCTAAAAAACCTGTGGGTCCTCTAGACGATCGAGATATAAAAGGATCAATCAAGGATGATAAAGCCATTGCGGAGAAACTATAAATGATTTCTTTGCTTCAGTTTTCACGGCTGAGAACATTGGGGAGATTCCCAAATCTGCACCGTCCTTTGTGGGTGATGAATCTGAGGAACTGTCCCAGATTGAAGTCTCATTAGAGGAGGTTTTGGAACAAATAGAAAAACTTAATGTTAACAAATCTTCGGGACCGGATGGCATTCATCCAAGGGTTCTAAAAGAACTCAAATGGGAAATTGCTGAACTATTATCTGTGGTTTGTAACCTATCCTTTAAATCGGCTTCCGTACCTAATGACTGGAAGGTAGCCAACGTACATCAGTATTTAAAAAGGACTCTAGAGGCGATCCTGGCAATTACAGACTGGTAAGCCTAACTTCAGTACCGGGCAAATTAGTTGAAACACTAGTAAAGAATAAAATTGTGAGCCCTGCGGAAGAACATAATTTGTTGGACAAAAGTAAACATGGTTTCTGTAAAGGGAAATCATGTCTTACTAATCTATTAGAGTTCTTTGAAGGGGTTAAGAAACATGCAGACAAGAGGGATCCAGTAGATATAGTATACTTAGATTTTCAGAAAGCCTTTGACAAGGTCCCTCACCAAAGGCTCTTGTGTAAATTACATGGCCATGGGATAAGAGGGAAGGTCCTTTCTTGGATTGCGAAGTGGTTAAAAGACAGGAAACAAAGGGTAGGAATAAATGGTAAATTTTCAGAATGGAGAGGGGTAACTAGTGGTGTCCCCCAAAGGGTCAGTCCTGGGACCAATCCTTTTCAACTTATTCATAAATGATCTGGAGAAAGGGGTAAGCAGTGAGGTGGTAAAGTTTGCGGATGATACCAAACTGTTTAGGATAGTCAAGACAGAAGCAGACTGTGAGGGACTCCAAAAAGATCTCACAAAACTGAGTGATTGGGCAACAAAATGGCAAATGAAATTTAATGTGGACAAGTGTAAAGTAATGCACATCGGGAAAAATAACCCCAACTAAAGGTACAATATGATGGGGGCTAATTTGGCTATGACAAATCAGGAAAGAGATCTTGGTGTTATCGTGGATAGTTCTCTGAAAACTTCCACACAGTATGCAGCGGCAGTCAAAAAGGCAAATAGGATGCTAGGAATTATTAAGAAAGAGATAGAAAATAAGACACAGAATATCTTACTGCCCCTGTATAGAACTATGGTATGCCCACATCTTGAATACTGTGTATAGATGCGGTCTCCTCACCTCAAAAAAGATATTTTGGCCTTGTAAAGGGTTTAGAAAAGGGCAACTAAAATGATTAGGGGTTTGGAACAGATCCCATATGAGGAGAGGTTAAAGTGACTGGGACTCTGCAGTTTAGAAAAGAGGAGACTGGGGGGGGTATGATAGAGGTCTATAAAATCATGAGTGGTGTGGAGAGGGCCAATAAAGAAAAGTTATTTATTAGTTCCCTAAATAGAAGAACTAGAGGACACCAAATGAAATTAATGGGTAGCAGGTTTAAAACAAATAAAAGAAAGTTCTTCTTCACATAGCGTGTAGTCATCCTGTGGAACTCCTTGCCAGAGGAGGCTGTGAAGGCTAGGACTGTAACAGAGTTTAAAGAGAAGCTAGATAATTTCTTTTAGGTTAGGTCCATAAAAGGCTATTAGCCAGGGGATAAAATTGGTGTCCCTGGCCTCTGTTTGTCAGATGCTGGAGAAGGATAGCAGGAGACAAATCGCTTGATCATTGTCTTCAGTCCCCCCTCTCTGGGGCACCTGGTGCTGGCCACTGTCGGCAGACAGGATACTGTGCTAGATGGACCTTTGGTCTGACCCAGTACGGCCGTTCTTATGTTCTTATGTAATATCTAGCCTTAGATCAGTGCAACTTGAGACCATTGCTCCTTGCTCTGTCATCTGTTACAGTTGAAGACATCCTTTCTCCTTCCTCTTTGGAACCCCCTTTCAAGTAACTGAAGGCTGCTATCAAATCCCTTCACACTCTTCTGTAGACTAAATAAGGCTAAATCCCTCAGCCTTTCCTCATAAGTCGTGCTTCAGCGTCCAAATCATTTTTGTTGTCCTCTGCTAGACTTTCCTCAGTGCGTCCATAATGTTATCATAGAGAAACATCTGATATATCATAGACAATACCTTCAATTTTCTTTTCTTTATTGTTCTTAAGCCTTTGGGTGCATCTACGCTGTGGTGCTAGCTCAAAATAAGCTATGCTATTTGAGCGTTGCAAATTATGTACCTTATTTCAAGCAGTCCTGAAATTAGGGGACTTGTCAAAATAAATTTTGAAATGGACCACTATTCCTACGAGTCCCTTCATCCTCATTTACTGGGGTGTCCGAATAGTGCGCCCATTATTTCAATTGAATTTTGAAATAATAGATGTGCCGTCAAGATGTGGAAAATGCTATTTTGGGATACTGGTAGTATCCCAATATAGCGCTGCAGTGTAGATGTACCCTCTGAAAGTCAGCCTTAGTATTAACGCCAAAACCAGATATCCTCTAAAATGCAGGTCATGGCCGATAGGAGTCCTGGGCCCTTTAGAATCGCTGACCTGAGGGTAATTGCCCCCTTCCTCACCTTTCCCCGAGATGATC
Organism: Pelodiscus sinensis; assembly: GCF_052426305.1. Classification (NCBI taxonomy): domain Eukaryota; kingdom Metazoa; phylum Chordata; order Testudines; family Trionychidae; genus Pelodiscus; species Pelodiscus sinensis. Next base: position 317,909,472 of record NC_143052.1, read on the forward strand.
TTTGTCTTCTTAGAATACTGGTTGTTTCCAGCATAGCTGGTTAGAGAAGAAAGGCTCTTGCTTGCTGAAACTGTCCTTTATTTGATACCTTAGTCCCATGGGCCTTGTAGACACTAGCCCATGTTACATAAGCATTAAAAAGCTTGTAGCAACCTTTCTTAGTCAGTCATCTGCATCTCTTCACCGTGCTTGGACTTGTAGTGCAGATTTCAAAGCTTACTGGTTGGTTCCCTTGATTTTGACAAAACCATGTTCCTTAAGATTTTGAGTGTTCTTTAGGTAACTGGCTGTGTGTGTTTTTTTTAAATAAAAGGTGAAAAGGACCGTAGTGTTAAGGACTGTGGCATACAATAGCTGATTCTTAAAGAGGGAACACCAATATTCTTTGTAACTAATGTGCTTTACCAAAGCGATCGCTTTCTTGGAGAACTTTGCTTATAACAATTTGTCTTTGGGTGTTTTCTGTTTTTCAAATAATGATCTTTGTAGTTATTATGATGAAAGTTTATAATAAAATGGAATGCAGAAGTTATGCCCCTTTCACTATTGACAAATGGGGTTGTGTTTATTAAGGTGGATGATGCCCTCAAAATTTCAGAGGCACTTCTTTCTGACTTGTCTGGATTTCGAACAGTCCATCAAAGTACAGATGATCTTTTGGAGCAGTTTAAGGTTTACGAACAAGAACAATTTGAAAGTTGGTCCAGGGACATTCAGTCTAGTTTGTCGAATCCCCGGTCAGGACTTTGGTAAGTATAAAATATTGTTCTCAATAAGAACTTTTAACAAAGTTTTTTTTATAGTGTAATCTAAAAAAAGAGCTGATGAAAACCTGTAAAGTGATGCTTTGGTGTAGAAGACTATGTCTACATTACATGCATATTTTGAAATGAGCTATCATATATATAAAAGCCCAGTGTCTGTGGCTCTGTCACTCTGTATCGCTGTAATGTTTTCTGTTGCCTCTGAGCGCTGTCGCGGCAGTGATCAGTAGATGGAGCAGAGCACTGAGTGCCCTGTGATGGCGGGATCCCCTGTGGCGGCGAGTGCGATCCACCCTGCACTCAAGCAGCGCTGACCCCTGGGTTACATGGGGACCACGGAGCCTAAACAGCCATTTGCGCCGCTTGCGACCTGGCTGAGCAGTGCAGAAGTCAGCGCCATGGCGGGAGGCGAAAGGGGGGAGGGCAGTGATGTACATGGCCAGGGGGTGGGGCCTGGACAAGCGTGCATCTCTGATTTCAGGAAAGGGCTGCAGATTCAAAAGGAGGAAAATTTTGGCCAATGCTAATTGTGAATCTTCCCCGGCCTCCCCACAAAGGGCCTCTGTGTGTCTTTTCTCCTACTTCCCTCTCTTTCCCTGCCCTCCCATATCTCTTTCCCCCCTTCTCATGCAAATAAAATAAACTAGACTTTTTGTTTGAAGCAATAAACTCAGTAACTTTTATTTGGGGAATATATAACTGGGGAGGGACTCGTGAAAGAACCTGCGAGGGGGAAAGATTGGGGAGCAGAGGCTCAGGGATGTGGCTGAGACTGGTGCCTGCTTTGGATGTGTTTGAGACGCTTCGGCTGTTTGAGAGATCCCACCACCTCATGTACATGGCTCCTGGCAGCCCCAGGGGGGTGGGTAGGAAGAGAATCCTGGAGGGTGGGGCCTGGGGCGATTTGGGGGATTGGGTACTGAAGGAATTTGAGAGAGAGCAGGTGCTGGGAGGGAGTTGGTGCATGGTCTCATGCTGCCAGGATAGCTGCTTCCAAATTGTGTGCCGCATCTCCTCGTCAGCCTGGTGCTCCTGCAGGTTGGCAGTCCACTCCTGCTGCTTCTGCTCAAAACTGCATTGGAGGGTACACAGGCATTCAGGGTGTTCCTGCACCAAGTTGTCTCTGGTGCCCCTTCACCTGTGGCTCTTGTGGGTTTGGGAGGATGGTGCAGGAGGTGGTGGATGCGCCATTCTCACAGCTGGCCCAGCTGTGAAGACAGGTGAGAAGGGCAGTCATCCCAAGAGACAGTGTGCATGAAACCTAGCCCTAATCTCTGAGTCCGCACCAAAGGTCTCATTTCAGACGATGGCAATGTGCTTTGAGCAAGGCCATCTGTTGCCTAGACAGCAGGCACTTTTCTGCAGGGGCACAGATGTCCCAGGGGAGCATAACTAGCCCCATATCCCCCATAACAAGCAGATATGGAAAGGTGCCAACCAGGCCTGGAGTGTGTGGTTGGGAGGGGGCGATGGGGTGCCTTGCCTTCCTTCTGTGTCATGCACACGAAGGGTCTGGCAGTGGCAGCATCCCGCAGAGAGACCATCTAGCCCTGCTTGCTGGACGAGGAGGTATTGTTGGGAGAGGTGTGTGTAAGCAGCAGCAGACGCTGCTTCCTGGGGAGTGTGGTACTGGGGTCCTGTCTTCTTCCTGCCGCATGCAGGGGCTCGGTGTTCTCTACCTTGAGCTTGACCGGGAGCAGATGCTGCCCAAGAGTGCAGGCATGACTCTGTGCCATGTGCAGCACTGAGTGTGTTTCCAAAATCCCATCCTCCTTAGTGGTGGCTTGTCATGGGAAGGTATCTCATCATGGAGTCAGGAGTAAAGGCAGGCCTTACCAGGAATCTTGTGAGAAGCAACGATGGGTTCCTGTGTGGGGCTGAGTGCTCTGGACTGCCGCTCCATGTGCTCCCACATGCACAGGCTGTTGGGCGAGCTCTAGACTGAGAAGGATGAGCAAAGAGCATGCAGTCCCTCTTAGCCCACCACCTCCCCCCATGTGTAGATTGGGGAATTTATGAAACTCACTTGAAGTGCCTTCCCCAGCCTCGTCTGAGCCCTGGGAGACATACTGGGAGGAGGGAGAGGGCTGATAATACCAGCAGGTCTGGGGTGCCACTCCAGAGCGGGAACTCTGTTCCCTGGCCTTGGTGTAGGGCTGTCTCAGTTCCTTTATCTTCACATCTACACCTTCATCCACACCAGTGTGTGGGTGTGCCCCTTATAGGCCAGGCTTGTGGCCATCCAGCTATAGACATCTGCATTGTGGCACTTGGTGCGGAGATCCTCGCTCGAGACCTCTATGAGATCCAGGATCTCCACATTAATCCAGGATGGTGCCCTCTTTTGCCCCTTCCAGGAGCTTCAAAGGTGGCTGCCGGTGTGCTTGTAACCATGGGGTGCTTGGAGGGAGCTCGGGTTGCTTGCAGCAGCAGGGAATGCACAGCAGGGTGCTGCTGTGTGGTATGGTGCTAGCAGGGCTTACATTGTGCCACAAGCCCTGCCTGCAGCTTTAAACCCTGCAGGAGAAGGGAAGCTATGGAGTTTTGAGGAATGTGGACAGAGCAGCCACCAGGGCAGTGTGAGAAGCCATGGAGGCCAATTATTTTGAAATAATCATAGCCGAGCATCCACACTCACCCTATTTTGAAATAGCAATTTCGAAATAGGTGTTATTCCTTGTAGAATAAGGAGTTGTTATTTCGCTATCGCAGGCCCGTTATTTTGAAATAATTTCAAAGTAACGCATTTACTCTGAGGACCGCCCACCTTGTTACTTTGAAATAACAATGTAGTGAAGACATGCTTGAAGAGAGAATAATAAGAGAAATAAAATAAGGCAATTCACAGCCATTTCATTGTTGTGGAGTATATCAGACTTGGTTCGGAAAGCAAAAATCACATGAAGAATAGTGTTAATAAATGATTGTAATAGGACAGTTTTCTAATAAAATACAAAATGAAATATGTTTGTTCCATGGGAATATTTTATTATTATTTGTATTTGTTATTTGTATTACAGTAGTTCCTAAAGACTGAATGAGATTGGCATCCTATTGTGCTAGCTCAGGGGTGGCAATAATTTTTGAAGGGAGGGGGCACTTCACAAATTTTGGAAGTGGCCGTGGGCCAACCCAGAATGGGCTGGGCCTCGGACGGAAGGGGTGGGGTTGAGAGCTATCCTAGTGGGAGCTTTGCTTGACCTGGGTTCCCTGCCCCCTGACTTTTGGCCAATATAAGGAATGTGGAGCAAAGTGGAGGGTGCCATGGGCTAGCCTCTTCCCAGAGTTGTCTGGGGTGGAGGCTTAGATTTCCTATGACAGGGCTTGCAGCTCCTGACACCCACTGCTGACCTTTGTCTGGCAGCTGCCTGGCAGACACAAGCCCTTTGAAAAGAAGCAGTTGAAAGGTCTCATGACTCCCGGCAGCTCCCAGGCAACAGGCCAGTGGGGTAGAGCTGTGAGCTCTTTTCAGTTGCTTCTGGTTAAAGGGCTTGTGCCTGCTGGGTGGCTGTCAGGCAGTGCAGCCACCCAGGAGGTGAGCCCTTTAAATAAAAGCAGTTGAAAGGGCTTGTGTCTCTGGCTCCCTAGCAGCATGCTAGTGGCATAGGGAGCTGTGAGCCCTTATAACTGCTTCTATTTAAAAGTCTGGTGCCTAGCAGCCACGGGGAACATGAAAGCCTTTTAAATAGAAACAGTTGAAAGGGCTTGCAGCTCCCCGTCCCTCTAGCGCGTTGCCGGAGATGACGCAGTCCCTTTCAGCTGCTTCTATTTAAAGGGTTCTCGTGTTTCCTGCGGCTGCTAGGCAACACTATCTGACGGGTGCGGGGAAGGCATGAGCCCTTTAAATTGAAGCAGTTAAAAGGGCTCACAGGTCCTTGTGCCTCTAGTACGTTGCTAGGAGGAAAGAGACATGAACCCTTTTAAGCGTTTCTATTTAAAGGGCTCATGCCTTCCCCACATCTGTCAGGCAGCGTTGCCTAGCAGGTGCGGGGAACACGAGAGCCCTTTAAATAGAAGCAGCTGTAAGGTATCACACCGCATCTGTCAATGCGCCAGAGGTGCGTGGAGCTGCAAGCCCTTTTAGCTTTTTCTATTTAAAGGGCTCTTGTGTTCTCCGCAGCTGCTAGTCAAAGCTGCCTGACAACTGTGGGGAAGGCACGAGCTCATTCAAGAGATTACTTTGAAAATCATGAGGTTTAAAAAAATGTGTTGGAGGACAGTTCTTTTTATTTACCTTCTGTGTTTTGAATCCCTAAGACAGAGTTGGGTTATTGTTGCAAGGTTTTCTCTGCAATCATGAGGGCTACCATCTTAATTTAAAAAAGATGAGATTCCCATATATTCACATGACCACAGGTCCTTTAAGAAAAGCAACAAAAAAACTCATGTAAAGCTATGGAAGTTCATAATAGTGGGAGAGTTTCAACAGATAAGCCAAATGAACAGTGTGATGCTTGGCCAGCATTTAGCTTAGCTCCTCAAGGTTTTGGTTTTCATTAGGCTTTTTTAAAAAATGGGTTTGTTGAGAGAGGATTAGCTAAATTGAAACAAGAGAGAGGAGACATTGAATTGAAGGAAGGAGGAAGAGTAATGAGAGAGGAAAGAGGATGGATAGGATGGAGAGCAGAAGGAATAAAGCTGAAGAGAAATGACTTGATGGTAGAGCTGTCCCAGCTATAGGATGGTTCAGGGCGGCTACTTCAGATCCTGCACTTTTGGTGGTCCTGTGGCAGCAGCCTTAACCATCCCTGTCAGCATCCTTAACATCTGTCAGGGATGGTTTAGACGGAGCTTGATCCTGCCTTGAGGGCGGGGGGCTGGACTCGATGACCTCTCGAGGTCCCTTCCAGTCCTATTATTCTATGATTCTATGATTCTATGATCCCATGTGAGCTGTGAGACCCAGGGTAACATGGGACATCACCAGAGTCAGGGGGATGGAGCCTTGTGCAGCTGCTGCACTCACCACAGTAGTGGGAGTTGGAGCAACCTGGCAGCCTGCTCTATTCTCCCACCCATCTCCCAGCCCACTTCTCTTGCTTCACCGTGGTGGGGGGAAGCGAAGTGCTCCAGCCTCTGCCCCAATCTTCTCCCCTGAGTGATGCAGGGCTCTGGGGAGCAGGCTTGGACTGAGGCCAGGGCACTCTGCTTCCTTCTGCCAAAGTGAGAGTGGGGGAGCCTGACCTCTGCTGCTGCCCCACACCAGGCTCCTCAAAAATCCCCTAGCTCACATTGCTCAGGGGAGAGCTTCAGGCAAGGGTGTGCAATAGGAGTGGGAAGAGGCGGAGCAGGACCAGGAAGAAACGAGACAGGAGTGGTGCAAGGGTGGGGCTTGAGGGAAGGGTGGGGTGGGGGTGGAGCAGGGGCAGAACAGGGGTGGGAGCTAGGCCTGTGTTGGGAGTGGGTTTGCCCTGGGACCCCCTAAGGATGACCCTGCTTGAGGCTGGGCTGGGAGAGGGTTGATACAAATAGCCAGATAGCATAGGAGTGAAATTATCAAGTGCAAAAACTGAAGATGATCTGATGACATTATTAGGCTACGTCTAGACTGGCCCCTTCTTCGGAAGAAGGGTAGGAATAAGAGCTCCTCCGGAAAAGGGCTTTATTCCGGAGGATCGCGCCAGTCTGGACGCTCTTTTCCGGCTTTTCCCCAAGCCGGAAAAAAAGCGGCGGCCATGTTTATTTAAATCCCGCTGGGGATATTTAAATCCCCTGCGGATTTCCCTATTCCAAAGTTAGAAATTAGCATGCCTCTTCCGAAGAAGGGGCCAGTCTAGACGTAGCCTTAGTGTCTTATAGTATGCTTCATATGCTTCTGCTAGCTTGAGTCTCAGGGCCTTGTGCTGGCTGTCATAAAGGCCCTTTCTATTCCACGATCTCAAATGACTGAGGAACCCTGGTGTCCCCAGAGTGGGGAGTCCTCTCTGCACAGTTTTGGTGTTGGGGACTTTTTTTGGGGAAAAGAGATCTTATCATTTTATCCCCAGTCAGTGTTGCTGTGTCTGTTGCAAATGTTTCTATATCTGCTGTTTCTGGTCTGAGTCTCTGACCTTCAGGCTGGCTCTGCCCTGGAGTGTCTTTCTCAATCTCTTGCATGCTTCTGAATCTAAATCAGGGCTACTCAACATGCCCGTTTGTTTGTAACCCATGATGCAGTTTGAGTTGCAGGGCTCAACATGCGGTCCACAGGTGGGAGCCAAAACAAAAAAGTAGTCAATATAATAGTCTTTAGGGTTACCAGATGGTTTCAAAAAAAATTCCGGACACACTTGACATTACATCACAATCTACATTACATCTTATTTAGAAAATACCGGACATTTATATTTTTTCATTTACATTTTCTCAATTGTTTCCTGAACAGGAAGCTCAAATACTGGACTGTCCGGTTCAAAACCGGACACCTGGCAACCCTAATGGTCTTCTGTTGATACGCATTTTAGTAGTTAAATTCCTGGACTCATTAAAAGTGCTGTCATATGGGTGGAAATTGGGTAAATATTGCGTTTTATTAATATCAGCAGAACTGACTTAAATGGGGCCTGTGTGTCTTGGCTTAATCTTTTTATTCATGCCTGTCAAGTGTGAAAGGAGCTATTTGCATATATTTGCATGTTTGTATGTATATGCAATCACACTTAAATTGTGGCCCATGGCATGTTCTGTGAGTATCATTGTGGCCGCCAGGGCTTCCAAAGTTGAGTAGTACTGATCTAAAGAATGCTCAGAGTAGCCCTGTCTGGGAACTAAAGAAAAAATGGGTATTATAACATGCCTGAAAAGCTTCTGAGTAAAAATAATTTTTTCATTTTGTTATGTATTGCATAAGTTTTGTTATGTATTGCTCTTGTTGCTAGTCTACAGAGGTCTTGGGTGGTAATAGAAGTTACTGGATTAACACAGAGAATCATGGAATGAGAAATTTGAAAGGAAATAATGGAAAAAAGTTAGTGTAATCAACATTTTGGAATTTGCACATCTTATGCCTGTTCAGTTTTTTTATAATAATAAACTATACCTAAAAAAGGAGCCTGGGCAAATCGTATTTAATAATTTTTACTATTCATTTTGGTTTAGCATGCAAGCTAATAGTCCTGTTATGGAGCTGGATCATGCTGATGGAGACTTAAAAATACATTATTCAGATCGCTTGGTGACTCTCTTAAGAGAAGTGCGTCAATTATCTGCTCTTGGCTTTGTTATTCCTGCTAAAATACAGCAAGTTGCAGACACTGCACAAAAATTCTGCAAGCAAGCAATTATCCTCAAGCAGGTATGAGATAAGAAACCATAAACACTTTCTGTAGTGATTTCCATGAATTAATGGAAGTAGAGTATTTCCAGACAATTATATTGTCATTTTGATTATCCATCTAATAAACTCTCTTCTATATGCCTTTATCTTTATTAAAACTACAATATGTTTAAAAAATTAAAAACATTGAATGATAATAATATGGGAAATAAGTGTAGTCCTAAAAACCGAACAAAAGTAAACACACACAAGTACACTCCAACTTCTTATTGTTACCAATAGTTTCTCCTCCTAACTGTACTGGCCAGGTGAGTTAGATAGAGGAGGAGATGTGTTTTTCCCAAGAATTGAAATTAGGGGTAGAGGGGGTCGAATTTACGGGGGGAGGGGTGAGACCATGGTGAAGGTGGGCTATCTGGAACCATAGTAAAAACTGAAAAATGTTTCATGACCATTTTATTAGATTTAACTCATATTTTAAAATCACACAAATTAAAGGTGGCTACTCAAGCCTTCTATGAAGCACTACGTCTACATCGTTCTTGATATATTGTTATAATTTTGCACAACTCTGTTAATGAACTTCTTGAATGCAATGTGTTCATCTTCGGTGGCTTCTTGTGTGTCCGGTACTTCCATTCCTTCAATTGATATGCTCATTAGTTCCTTCACATGATCAAACAGAAGGCTACTTCTTTCAGAACACAAAATTCTATTCAATGGTGAAAAAGAACGCTCAACTGTAGCTGTTGTGACTGGGAGTAGCAAGAGATGAATTCCTACTTCTTTCATCCCAGGGAATGTAGCACAAAGATCTGGTCGAGCCGCAAGTGATGATAAAAAAGAAATTGAAGTCAAATCTTCATTCATTCGTTGTTTGATATTCCACTCTGTGTTCAAATTCTCTATTCTGTCCTGAGCACATGGCAGCCCCATTGCTGGTAGTGCCTCACTCCACTCAACTGTTAGTGTTTTATAGGACAGGCATCTGTAAAAGCTGTGTAGAGGTTGAGTAGAATCTAGAAGTTGCTGTTGTAGATTTTTAAGAATCAAGTCTGTATTTTTTAAGTTGTCTTAAACAAACACTTCTTGTCCTCTTCACTTAGGGATTCAATATAAATGCCTTCATTAGTCAACTTCTGGACTGAAATCTTTGCTTCTTCCAGTACTATTCAATGGATAGCTCTCTGATTGATCCAAATGTAGCTTCTATTGCTGGACAAAGATCTACTACTGTTGTAGCAGATGTCTGGATGGCATTGTTTAATGACCCAAGTGGTTTCAACAGTAGACTTATGAGAGAGAGAATGGCAATAGTCTTCTCTGAATATTGTAGCAAAAGTAATCTACCAGCCTCACTACTTAGATCCCTCCTATCTTGGTAGATACTTTCCAAAGCCAGTAATAACGGCTGGAGTAATTTTAAGACAACAGCCAAGGATCGCTCATGAGAAAGCCAGCGGGTTTTCCCAGGTTGGACTAATTTGAACTTCAGTCCCAGTGTATCTTCTATATTTTCCAAGATATTCAGTCTTTTTGGACTCTTGCTGAAAAAAGAATATAATGAAGAAATTAAATTTATAGCTTTTTTAATGTCTTTTGAAGATTCTGCAGCTCGTACTAGTGCTAGTTGGAGTAGATTGCCTCTGCAGTGTGTATAGGAGAGATTAGGGTTACACTTTTCTCTGAGCAAAGCTTGTACTCCACCATGTCTTCCAGAGAAGTTTGCAGCTCCATCAAATGCACAAGCAACCATCTGTTTGGGATCCAATTGACAAGCATTTAACTCTTCTAAGATGTGGGTTGTCACAGATGCAGCCAATGTGTTTTCTATAACTTTAACATCTAGAAATGCATCTACTGGCTTACCACTGACATCAAGATAACATACACAGTGACTTAATACTTGATTCCCATTTGCATTGGTGCATTCATCAGCCATGTATGCAAATTTTTGAATGTGGTGAGAGAGTTCTTCACTTTTCAACTGTTGAGTCTTTCACTGTTACACAGCATGCTTCTAGCCAGTCAATTGAGTTTATTGCAGAAAGATAGTGAGCATTTGCTGGTCTTGTTCGGAACCAGTGTTCAACTTCAGGATGAACAAGTGACAATGCACTTTACATTGGCCTCCAGTTTGTAGTGTGTGGTATCTCTTACTTAAATAGAAAGTATGATGCCACAGCTATGTTTGTTCGCATGAACTGTGTTGTGTATCCAGCATTCTTAACAGCCTCATTAAGTACTTCTAAAATTGGCTTTGAAAGTGGACTTATAAGGCTTTCTACATGTTGATGCAGTCAAGAGGCCTGGTGTTTTGCTGCCTTTTCATGTAGTTTGTCAGCATTGGCTTTGACAAATCAAGCTCCTCCACTTTTACCAGTTATAGCATTGGAAAGCTTTCCTTCTTCGTAAGCTTTTTTGCAAAAGGTGCACCAGTAGCCATCTTTTGTAAATTCAGTAAATGGGAACACTTTGATCGACAAACATTGGGAACTGCCTTTAGGTTTTGGAAAATGTTTCTTCAGTAGGTAGCTGTATTTGTGCTTTGGGCTGATCGGATGTGGATACACCACTTGACTCTTCAGAAGACCTGTTGATATATTCTTAGTTCTTGATGTGTTCTTCATGTTGGTTAGTTTTTGAGGCCTTTCAGTGGAAAAATTGTTGTATTGTTTTTTGTCTTTTCATTTTCACCTGCAACATATAAAAGAGATATGAATAAATTTAAATGTTTTGTTAAGATAATGCACATTTAACACAAGGATAATGCAAAATACACCAAAACACATAACAGAAAATATCATATTGCCTCTATATAAATCAATGGTACGTGCACACCTTGAATACTGTGTACAGATCTGGTCACCCCATCACCAAAAAGATATACTGGAATTGGAAGAGGTACAGAGATGGGCAACTAAAATGATTAGGGGTATGAAACAGGAGGAGAGATTATGGACTCATAGACTTTAAGGTCAGAAGGGACCATTATGATCCTCTAGTCTGACCCCCTGCACAGTGCAGGCCACAGAATCTCACTCACCCCTCCTAGAATAATCCTCTCACCTATATCTCAGATATTGAAGCCTTCAAATACTTTGAAGACCCCAAGATGCAGAGAATCCTCCAGCTGTGATCTGTACCCCATGCTACAGAGGAAGGCGAAAAACCTCCAGGGCGCCTGCCAATATACCCTGGAGGAAAATTCCTTCCCGACCCCAAATATGGTGAACAGCTAAACCCTGAGCATGTGGGCAAGACTCATCAGCCAGACACCCAGAAAGTTCTCTATAGTAACTCCTATCATCCCTCCATTGACCTATTTCCCACTGATAATGAATGGTCAATTAGTTACCAAGATCATGTTATCTCATCAAACCATCCCCTTCATAAACCCATCTAGTTTAATCTTAAAACCAGATAGATCTTTTGCCCCCACTACTTCCCTTGGAAGGCTGTTCCAGAACCTCACTCCTCTGATGGTTAGAAACCTTCGTCTAATCTCAAGTCTAAAGTTCCTACTAGCCAGATTATATCCATTTGTTCTTGTGTCCACATTGGTATTAAGCTTAAATAATTCCTCTCTCTCCCTGGTATTTATCCCTCTAATATATTTAAAAAGTGCAATCATGTCCCCCCTCAGCCTTCTTTTGGTTAAGGTAAACAAGCCAAGCTCCTTGAGTCGCCTTTCATAAGACAGGTTTTCCATTCCTCGGATCATCCTAGTGGCCCTTCTTTGTACCTGTTCCAGTTTGAATTCATCCTTCTTAAACATGGGAGACCAGAACTGCACACAGTATTCCAAATGGGGTCTCGCCAATGCCTTGTATAATGGCACTAACACCTTCTTATCCCTACTGGAAATACCTCGCCTAATACATCCCAAGACCGTATTAGCCTTTTTCACGGCCATGTCACAATGGCGGCTCATAGTCATTCTATAATCAACCAGGACTCCGAGGTCCTTCTCCTCCTCCGTTACTTCCAACTGATGTGTCCCCAGCTTATAACTAAAATTCTTGTTATTAATCCCTAAATTCATAACCTTACACTTCTCACTATTAAATTTCATCCTATTGCTATCACTTCAATTTACAAGATCATCCAGATCTTCCTGTATGATATCCCAATCCTTTTCTGAATTGGCAATAGCTCCCAACTTTGTGTCATCTGCAAATTTTATCAGGACACTTCCACTTTTGGTGCCAAGGTCAGCGATAAAAAGATTAAATAAAATTGGCCCCAAAACTGATCTCTGAGGAACTCCGCTAGTAAACTTCCTCTAACCTGACAGTTCACCTTTCAATATGACCTACTGTAGTCTCCCCTTTAACCAGTTGCTTATCCACCTCTCAACTTTCATATTAATCCCTATCTTTTCCAATTTAACCAATAATTCCCCATGTGGCACTGTATCAAATGCCTTACTAAAGTCGAGGTAGATTAGATCCACTGCATTTCCTTTATCTAAAAAATCTGTTACTTTCTCAAAAAAGGAGATCAGGTTGGTTTGGCACGATCTACCTTTTGTAAAACCATGTTGTAATTTGTCCCAATTGCCATTAGCCTCAATGTCTCTAACTACTTTCTCCTTCAACATTTTTTCCAGGATCTCACATACTACAGATGTCAAACTAACAGGCCTATAGTTACCCGGGTCGCTTTTTTTCCCTTTCTTAAAAATAGGAACTATATTAGCAATTCTCCAGTCAAATGGTACAACCCCTGAGTTTAGAGATTTATTAAATTTTTTGCTAATGGACTTGCAAGTTCATGTGCCAGTTCCTTTAATATTCTTGGATGAAGATTATCTGGGCCCCCCGATTTACTCCCATTAAGCTGTTCAAGTTTGGCTTTTACTTGATTGGGAATTTTCATCTTAGAAAAGAGATGACTAAGGGGGGATTATGATAGGGGGTCTATAAAATCTTGAGTGGTGTGAAGAAAGTGAATAAGGAAATGTTATTTAATCCTTCACATAACACAAGAACTAGCAGTCACCCAATAAAATTAATAGGCAGCAGGTTTTAAAAAAAACAAAGGAAGTACTTCTTTATGCAACATAAAGTCAACTTGTGGAATTTGCCAGGGGATGCTGTGAAGACCAAAGCTATAACAGGATTAAAAAAATAACTAGATACATTCCTGAAGAATAGGTCCATCAGTGGCTATTAGCCAGGATGGGGAAGGATGCAATACCATGCACTGTGTCCCTAGCCTGTTGCCAGAAGCTGGGAATGGGTAACAGGGGATGGATCACTTGATTACCTGTTCTGTTCATTCCCTCTGAAGCACCTGGCCTTGACCACTGTCAGAAGACAGGATTCCGGGCTATATGGACCACTGGTCTGACCCAGTATGACCATTCTTATGTAACAATTAATTATAATAATAAAAATGTTTAGTACAGAAACTCCCCAACATAATGACCTATCAAGATAGCAACGATGTGAGATAACAAACTTGGTAAATAATTCATTTTAAAAATCTTGGCCTACTAGGAAACACATCTATATAAGTTTCCATTCCCAGTCACAAATCTAGCATTCTGGAGCAAAGTCACTAAAAAATAGTCCAACAAACACCTCACCTCACTCAGCGGTGTTGTCCTTGGTCAGTGGAGACTCAGAGTTCAGAGGTGCTTTCACATGAGTACACCTCCCAGGTGGGGGGCAAGAAGGCACCTTGCTTGTTCCTCCAGCTGCTCACTGTTCGCTCTGGCCACTGTTGTTCAGTGTGCCATGGTTCACTCCATTGCTCTGTTGCCAATGGCCCTGCACCATAACCTTCTGCTGCCACCTACCACTGTGATCTCTTGAGTTTCCACTCAGCTCTCAGTGATTTCAGCTGAGCTCTCAGTGGGGGAACTTCGCTGCTAGTGCAGTCTGGGCTGTATCTTATACAAAAACACTGTACCCACAGGAACACTGTCCCCACAGCAGGACTAAACATTTAGACCTGATTATCAGTGATTTCAGGTGTAGTGGTCACTTAAAAAACCAAAAGACTATGTATGGAGCCTAATCAGCTCTGTCTTTAAACAGTGGAGAGGGGCAGGTCAAATAGTACTTGTGACTCAGACAGACCATCAAGCAAAACACCTGTCCCCACCCTCTCTCTTGATGCCCTCAATCAGTACAGGTTAAGTACAGTTCTACTGCCCTTTATGTATATAATAAGAACAACAACATTTCATTCCCCCCCCATCCCCCACATTCAAGTGATTTGTAACCCAACCCCAGCCAAAATCTATCACTTGGACAACATAGCTCTGTTTGCTGGATACCTAGGTAGATTAGTGCCGAAAGTGCCGAAAGTGTCCGTCTGCTATGTACATTGGACAAACATCTCAGACACTTCGCCAAAGGATTAATGCCCACAAAACAGATATCAGACAAGATCACAAAGAAAAAACAGTTTCTTGCCATTTTAACCAGAAAGGACACTCTCTCAATGACTTAACCACCTGCATTCTGCTACAAAGACCTTTTACATCTGCACTTGAAAGGGAATCCTCTGAACTGTCATTCATGTTAAAATTCGACACTCTCCGAGAAGGAATGAACAAACACTCAAACTATCTTACCCATTACCAAGATAGCTTCCCCAATTATCACCTCTAATACCATTAGCTCACAAACATCCCACTCTCCCCACCTCTAATATCATCAATTCACAGACACTTACCTTCCTTCCTCCCCCCCCCCCCGCATCCCCCTCCTGTTCTGAAATGTGATTTGTCCTTTTCATATGTGTTCATTTTTTTTAATTGTATCCTTTGGTATATATGGTTGTGACTATTTTCTTCCACTATTTGATCTGAGGAAGTGGGTCTGGCCCACGAAAGCTCATCATCTAATAAACCATCTTGTTAGTCTTTAAAGTGCTACATTGTCCTGCATTTTGCTTTAGGTAGATTAGGTGTGAATGTAAAAACAATCTGTCCTGAAGCCTTTCCTCCCAGCTCATCACTAGCTGTCAGGGAGAGCTCATTTTGACGTTGCTTACAAATCATAATTCGAAATTATTAGGTAGGCCAACATCACCAAAATGAATGCACTGACATTGTCATAAAAAACAACAGCTGTATAAGGAAGCTACTCTATGTTCATACTTTTCAAATCTATTATACTTTTTCAGATACACATATCATACACTGTATATGCTTTTAAAGTGTGTATTAATGTTTCAATTTCAATTCAAATTTCCAAACAGTCTCTAAATTGGCATGTAACTAGTTCACAAAACTTGGGGGGAGGGGTTGGGGAAATTCGGGGGAGGGTACACCTCCATAGTGAGGGGGGGGGTGTAGGGAAATCCCTGGGAGGAGTGGAGCCAGGCTTCTGCCGATCTGAATTGGTGCTTCCATATTGACATAAGAACATAAGAATGGCCATACTGGGTCAGACCAAAGGTCCATCCAGCCCAGTATCCAGTCTGCCGACAGTGGCCAATGCCAGGTGTCCCAGAGAGAGTGGACCGAGCAGGTAATGATCAAGCGATCTCTCTCCTGCCATCCATGTCCACCCTTTGACAAACAGAAGCTAGGGACTCCATTCTTTACCCAGACTGGCTAATAGTCATTAATGGACTTAACCTCCATGAATTTATCTAGTTCTCTTTTAAACCCTGTTATAGTCCTAGCCTTCACAACCTCCTCAGGCAAGGAGTTCCACAAATTGACTATGCGCTGTATGAAGAAGAACTTCTTTTTATTTGTTTTAAACCTTCTGCCCATTCATTTCATTTGGAGGCCCCTACTACTTATAATGGGAACAGGTAAATACCTTTTCCTTATTCACTTTCTCCACACCGCTCATGATTTTATAGACCTCTATCATATTCCCCCTTAGTCTCCTCTTTTCCAAGATGAAAAGTCCAGTCTCTTTAATCTCTCCTCATATGGGGCCCGTTCCAAACCCCTAATCATTTTAGTTGCTCTTCTCTGAACCTTTTCTAAAGCCAGTATATCTTTTTTGAGACAAGGAGACCACATCTGTGTGCTGTATTCAAGATGAAACCCAGGATCCTCCTGCAAGATATCTTTGATTTATAGTAGCTCCCTTCTCATGAAAATCTATCATATTATGAACATGCAAAATCTGTGTTATCATATGCATATGCAGTTAGTAGTCTGTGGCGCCTTCTTCTGGGTGTTGTCTTAATGCTGTCATATTCATCTTCAGAGAGGGTGCTTCCAAAAGCAGGCACTTGGTGCTGACTCCCAAGACCATCCATACATATATGTCCAATCTTCTTTCAATGAGCCCACTTAACAGGTCTTATTGTCCTTGGCTTCCATCCCCTCTCCAACCATTACAACTGTCCTGAGGTGCTTGCCTTTCATGCCTTATTCATTCACACCTCATTCATTCAATATAGATCTATTCTAGTACAAAGACATTCTCTTTATCTTATTTTTAGGGACTGTTCTATCAAGATGTAATACAAAAGACTTAATACAAAGCTTCTGTGTTCTATATGAAAAGATACAAAGTTTCTATGTAAAAGGATTCAATACAAAACTATATAAAAGTACTCAATATAAAGTCAAAAACTTCAATGAAAAAAATTATGAATACAAAAATTTATGATTAATACAGAAATATATCTACAACATGCTCTAAAATGGTGTATCATGTATACTTTACTCTTTTTAAATATCTTCTTAACAATCATATTAATAAAGTGAAAGTCTTGTAATACTGGGATTGGCAGTACTCTCAGAAATATATTACAAATATTAAAAACTACTGGCATATAAATGGAAATATTCTGTTTGTATGTAATAGTAAATCCTGTCTGTTTTATAGGTGGCACATTTTTACAATTCAATTGATCAACAAATGATTCCGTGTCAAAAGCCAATGATGTTACAGTCTGCCCTAGCATTTGAACAGATAATTAAGGTAAAGTAATTCCATTTTGTTGCTTTAAACTTTGGTAATGCCACTTTTGTATATATTTCATAAGCTGTTAGCTTTTTGGGCTTACTTATTAGGCTATTGATTTTATAAATGCAGCTTTTCATTGACCAAGAACATATTTTTTATCTGCATTTAGCTAGACAATTATGACCTTTTCTTTCAGATAAGGTTCTTTCCATAGTTACTTATGCTCATTTTTAGCTTCATATTTGATTATTTTTGTGCTTTTTATAAGTTTACCCTGAAAACTGGAAAGTTGGAAGCTACAGATGGTGCCGGATATGAATTTGTGCTTCAGTAATTGTGGTAATATGGAAAATATTACAGTAGAAATTTGCACTGATTTCCTATGTAGTTTCAGGTACAATTCAAGATTGGTGTTGAACTATAAATAATTACAGGTCATCCTTGCTATAAGTAAGATATGTTCCAAAAAACTTGGACTTATAGCAAAACAACTTAAAGCGCGGAATTTTTTTCCTGCAGCTGACTTCCATTTGTGCAATTTTTTTTTGCTGTCACTTAAGACTGGGGAATGGGAGTACTTTTTAACACATCGTTTCCTACAAGCGTGAGTGACTTTAGTGCATAACAGACTTATAGCGGGGTGACTTATAGTGGGGACACCCTGTATATGATTTGGATTCTGGTTTTCCAAGAAGCTCTTTATTTTCCATAATGAGTATTCAGGTCAACTGAGGACAGGCCTCAGATTTGAACATTTTGGGGCTGGAGGCAGATTACTCATTTTAAAGAAGTCATGAATACTCTTCCTGTAAGCTCTAAATAGCCTGAGTTTGTTGCCCTTTAGGGTATTTTGTAAGATCCCTACAGTTACCAAAGCTTTTGCTTAGTGTGTATCTGTGTGGTGTGGAGGCTTGAAGGTGATAGCTATAAGGACCAAATTGGGGTAAAAATCTAATTTGACGCATCTTGACAAATTATGAAAATATGTCCAGAGAATGGCCTGAGTATGTTTAATACACAGGGCTCGACAAATAATACAATCTACTTGCCCGAGGTGAGCCAGGTTCGGGCGATCTGCGCATGTGCAGATCGCTGGACAGCGCAGTTGGCGAGCGGGGCTCGCCGCAGTTCGGCGAGCCCTGTTAATACATATAAAATATATCTTGTGCATGTCCTTTCAACTGTGTTTATTCACTTACAGATATTAGTTGTAACTTGGTGGTCTAAGACTTGAATTTTTGGGTTAATGGTCCAAGACTTGAATTTTTGTTTTGTGAAAAAGCTTACAATTTAAAAAAAGAAATACTAGAACCTTATTTTAAGAAGTTTGAAAGGGTATTTTTACACTAGCCCCCTAGTTCGATCTAGGGAGGCTAATGAGGGCGACCGAAATTTGCAAATGAAGCACGGGGTTTAAATATCCCGCGCTTCATTAGCATGTTCCCGGCCGGTCGCCATTTTAGAAATTGACTAGCCCGAAGTAACTGCCCGCGTCTACACGCGGCAGTGAAACGGGATTCTGAATTAAAGCCCTAAATCGAATTAGCTGGTAAACCTCATTCCAGGAGGAATAACAGCTAATTCGATTTAGGGCTTTAATTTGGAATCCCATTTCACTGCCGCGTGTAGACACGGGCAGTTACTTCGGGCTAGTCAATTTCTAAAATGGCGACTGGCCGGGAACATGCTAATGAAGCATGGGATATTTAAATCCCGCGCTTCATTTGCAATTTCAGTCGCCCTCATTAGGCTCCCTAGATTGAACTAG
Organism: Pelodiscus sinensis; assembly: GCF_052426305.1. NCBI lineage: Eukaryota > Metazoa > Chordata > Testudines > Trionychidae > Pelodiscus > Pelodiscus sinensis. Next base: position 317,928,156 of record NC_143052.1, read on the forward strand.
GGGGCTAGTGGAGACATACCCAAATAGAGAGATTTTTAGAAAGTGTCCAAATTGGTGACATTCATGTATTGTTATCTTCCCTTCCATCCCCTATTTTAAAGGGATACTATCACTTTTAAATTTTACTATCTGAATTTGTTTAACATAAGCAATGGGATACCTCTTGAGATTACTACCGGTTGAACTTCTCTAGTCTGGCACCCTCGGGACCTGATTGGTGCCAAACCAGAGAATTTGCCAAACCACAGGAGGTCAATATTGTAGTATGTATCAGAGGGGTAGCCGTGTTAGTCTGAATCTGCAAAAGCGACGAGGAGTCCTGTGGCACCTTATAGACTAACTGAAGTGTAGGAGCATAAGCTTTCGTGGGCAAAGACCCACTTCGTCAGATGCATCTGGCGAAGTGGGTCTTTGCCCACGAAAGCTTATGCTCCTACACTTCAGTTAGTCTATAAGGTGCCACAGGACTCCTCATCGCTATTGTAGTATGTGTGTCTTTATTTTTATTTCACTGAGGTGAATAAATTTTACTGGAACAAGGAAATAAGTAGATAAAGCATAAAACCTAAGCTTGCATTTAGCAGTATTACTAGCACTTCCACTGCTTCCTGGGCTCTTGAACATTTGGGGGTAATTTAGAGCTAAACAACATCACAGAACCCTGAGAGCCAGAACTGGTGTCTGTAAAAAAACCTTTATGGGATTGTGGGAAACTTGAGCACATCCATTATAAATGAACAACCAACTAAAAATCATGCCATACCACGGATGTTGCTGGACCAGAGCGTGCCAGACTAGAGAGGTTTAACCTGTATAAGGGAAAGATTGGATATTTTTCCCTTCTATTTTTGCTGTTTATTTACTTTGTTCATTGGCAAGTATTTTGCATATTATGAGTTTCACTGTTTCCTGGGTATCATCTCGTATGATCCTCTGTTCTACTCCAGCTCCTTTATGCTGTGAAAAGGACTTGAGTGGTGTAAAGAGTCTCTAAAAGCCTCATATCTAGCTTAAGAAAGTTTCTCCAGTGCAAGCACTGTTGAAGGCAGCTGACCTGCTTCCAGAGAACCCCTTGCAAGCCTAGCTATTGTTGGTAGAGCTGAAAGAGGAAGGGATATGTCAGGAGTGGGGAGATATCTTGTAGTGCTGTGGAGATAAGAGGTCACTGTGGCTCATAGGGCAGCCTGGGGAGACTACTGTAACTAGTCTTCCAGAGCTATCTGGAGGTCTCTCCAACCCTGAGAATGGTCTAGGAATGAAGGGCACAAAGTGGTTTAAAGTCATTGTGCTCAATCCCTACCCCCCACCTCCAAACTGCATCTCTTAAAACACAAATATATTCAAAATCTCATGCAAGTATGGCTCTTCTACTATAACTTTAGGAAGCCATGTCCCAAAAAACAAGGAAAAATACAAAAATGCCTATGTCATCCATGTAAATTACAAGTCAGGTCAATAGTTCCCTTTAACTTGAGTGCTTGGGGCTTGGGCTGCGACCCTGGAGAGATTCAAATGCCATCCAGCTGATAAGCAGAGCATCCACAGGTGACAACATGCATTTCTATTGGTAGTGTGCATCCATACCTGACTCAGTGCACATAACAGAAATTTATTCTGCACATGGATGGAAAAAATTAAAAGGAACATTAAGTCAGATTGTCTGAAAATAGAAGTTTTTGCAATTTACTTTTAAACAATTGTTACTTTCATTGAGAATGAATAAATTTGGAGGGTAACTGGTTGTGGATCAATTCATAGTTCACTCTGAGTAAAGATGCAAGGGAGCAGAGGGTTTATGTGGCATCCCTATGCCATGCTTGGCTGTGCATAGTAGCTAGGTCCTCCATCTCTGTCAGGCTGTTGCGGAATGGGCAAAGCTTTGATTCCTTCACCCTTAACTCACTCGCTAGTTTAGTTACTCTGGTGTGTTAGGGTGCATCTGCACAACAGAGCTTAACTCAAAATAAGCTACACAAATTGAGCTATGTTAATTGCGTAGCTTATTACAAAATGTGGCGCATTTACATAGCACGTATTTTGAAATAGAGCACTCTTCCTCCGATTTCCCTTACTCCTTATACAATGAGGCTACGTCTACACTGGAGGTTTCTTGCGCAAGAACTGTTTTGCGCAAGAGTTCTTGTGCAAAAGTTCTTGTGCAAGAGCATGTCCACACTGCCATGTGCTTTTGCACAAGAGATGTCCTTTTGCTCAAGAGCATCCATGGCAGTGTGGATGCTCGATTGCGCAAGAAAGCTCTGATGGCCATTTTAGCCATACGGGTTTCTTGCGTGAGAAATCCATGTTGCTTGTCCACACTGCCTTCTTGTGCAAGAGCTCTTGTGCAAAAAGGCTTATTCCTCATGGGGAGAGGAATAACTCTTCTGCAAGAAGCCCTCTTTTCCAATGCTGTACTGTAAATTTACTTGTGTAAGAACGCGTGTGCAGTGTAGACGCTCTGCAAGTTTTTGTGCAAGAACAGCTGTTCTTGTGCAAAAGGCCTGCAGTGTAGATGTAGCCTGAGGGTTACAGGAGAAGGAGTAAGAAGTCCTCCAGCTTGACAGGATTTTGACATTATTTCAAAATAATTGCCTGCTGTGTAGATGTGAACTAAGTTCTTTCAAAATAATGCTAGTTATTTCAAAATAACATTGCTATGTAGATGTACTCTTACAGAGCATATGCTGCAACAATATACTCCTTCTTGGATCAGTAGGAAGATAATGAGAGAGACTGTCTCAAAGTCACAGTCTCTTTCTGAAGCTTCCTCTTGCAATCGACTAGATTGCAAACTGATGATTTAGCTCTGTGTTGGTTATTAAATCTTGTCATGTTTGCTTTTAATCCCTCCTGCCCCCAGCATTCGAAAGCTGGTTCTGGGGGAAAGACACAGATAACGTGGGATAACCCTAAGGATTTAGAAGCATATATTAAAAAACTCCAAGCTGCTGCTGAACGGCTTTCTACTGAAAATAGAAAACTAAGAAAGTGGCATACTAACTTCATAGAAAAGGTACGTTTTACTAATGAAACTGAAAAAAATTGTAATTTGCTTCTTCCATTTTCATTGATGACAAATTAATAGTACAACATTTAGCATATTTTAAATTCTTTTTTAACAGGTTGTAGTTCTCATGAATATTGATTTACTGCGGCAGCAGCAGCGTTGGAAGGATGGACTACAGGAACTTAGAACTGGTTTCGCTAGCCTTCAGTCACAGGCATGGTTTCATTATTGTATTGTAGGCAATGAAGTAATTTTAAATGGAATTTTCAGTGACAAAGAACAATTAATAATAAAGATGCAAAAGAGAACTACAAAACTTTTGTTCTAAAAACCCAAGATGCCAATGCAGCATAGCAAATATGTGTAGAATTTAAAAGTAGATGTGTATTTACCTTGTAAATAATGATGACATTTTTTTCCTTCTTTAACCTGCTAAATCGCGAGTATACAGTACTATATTTTCACGGTAAGAGTTGGTGACACTGCTACCATCTAGCCATGGCTGAGCAAAATATGGCTTGCAGGCTGGATCCGACTGGCCAAGCTGTCGGATCCAGACCATGGGAGCCTCAATTGGCTTCCTGCCTGCCCTGCCCCCACTCTGAAAAGCCAGCTGTGGGGCCATATATTTTTGAGAATGCTGCAAGCCTGAAGGGAGGAGGGAAGAGGCTTCTCACGCTGCCTCATTGCCAGAGCAATCTTACAGCTCCTGTTGGCCGGTTCCTGGCCAATAGGAGCTGCCTGTTTGCAAAGCAGGCAGAATATGAAGTACCCCTCTCTCCCTTCCCCTGTGCTTGTAGTGTTTAGAGCAGCACACTTTGTCCCTGCAGTTGCTCTGAGTATGTGTGAGGGCATAGAAGGCAGGGATCTTGGCTATGGAACCTTCTAGGCTGCTGACTGGGAGCTATCCAGGTAATTGCCTCGCGGCTACAGCCTGCCTCTTACACCCCAGCCCTCCATCATCTGCCTGCTCCTGCACTTGTATCCCATGTAACCCAAACTCTCTGCACCCCTGCTCTTGCACCCATATCCCTTTCCAGGTCCTACACACCCTCCTGCACCCCTCCTCCAGGTCACCCATACCCTCCTCCCAGATCCTGCACTTTAATCTCCTGCTCCAGGTCACAACCCAAACCCCTGCACCTGCTCCTATGCCCCTCCTCTAGGTCAAAATCCTGTCCTGCACTCATACCTCCTGATGGACTCTGTACCATCTCCTGAACCCCAGTCCTCTGTCCCAGGTCGCAACTCTCCTTTACCCAAACTCTCCATCACCCAAACTCCTTCCCAGAGCACACATCCCTCTTGCACCTCAGTCTCCTACTCCAAACACCCTTCTGTACTCAGTCTCCATTCCAGAACCTGCATCTCCTCCATTAATATGAAAGAGAGCAGCTATTGATCACTTTCCAAATTCTTGGAGTGACCTCCTTCAAAAATTATTGCCCAACCCTGATTTAAGCCAAAGCAAGGAAGGCTTTTTTAAGATACTATTTAAGTCAATGGGAACTTTTCTGTTGATATCAGCAGTTATGGGTTTCTACCCTTATATAGTTTCTACCCTCTACATTTTTAGTGCATATCTGGAATAGTATTGTCAGGGGTTTGCAGGTAGGCAAAGGAAATACCTTATATTTTCTTTGCACTATCTGTTACCAGCTCCTGAATTGCATAGTATGAATGGGTATGTCTACACTGCCACCCTAGTTCGAACTAGGGTGGCTAATGTAGGCATTTGAACTTGCAAATGAAGCCCGGGATTTAAATATCCCGGGCTTTATTTGCAAGTTCCCGGGCGCCGCCATTTTTAAATGTCCCGTAGTTCAAACTACCTTCCCGTGGCTACATGTGGCACGGACTAGGTAGTTCGAATTAGGAGCTTTAATTCGAACTACCTAGTCTGTGCCGTGTGTAGCCTTAGGACACTAAGTACCTGGACTCAGTGACAGCTTGTGGCACTGAGTTTCACAGTCTAATTATGCATCAAGGAAAGATATGTAAATTAAATAAATATTATTACATTTTAGGGATTCCTTCCTGGTGATATGAAAGCATGGAGACAGCACTGGAATCATCAACTCTACAAAGCTCTGGAGCATCAATATCAAATGGGTTTGGAGGCACTTAATGAAAATCTGCCAGAAATAAATATTGATTTAACTTATAAGTAAGATATTTCCCTAATATTAAAATATTATGACTGGAAATTATCTAAAATATTAATTTTTATATTGTTTTTCACTTTCTAGACAGGGAAGATTACAATTCAAACCCCCGTTTGAAGAAGTACGAGCTAGATATTACAGAGAAATGAAGAGATTTATCTCCATTCCAAATCAATTCAGAGGAGTGGGTGAAACAGAAGAAGAACCCATCTTCTCTATTATGACTGAAAGAAATGCAAGTGGATTTCTGACTACATTCAGTAAAGCAGAAGATTTGTTCAGAAGACTGTCAGAAGTTTCAAACCAATTTAAGGTATGTAAAGTATTTTGATTGAGTCAGACTTTTTGTTTTGGACTCAATTACAATTATTTTCAGGGATGAATCATTTTAGAAGATGTGGAACATTAATTTTTGTTAGTCTCTGTACATTCTGGTTCTGATTTAGCAAATTACTTAACATGTGCTTAATTTTAAGCATATGAGCAAGTCCATCCCCAGTCAACAAAGCCTTTAAACACATGCCTACCTCGAAGCATATGTGTTGTTCCCATTGAAATTTTATTATTTCATGAGACCATCATCTCTTGTTCAAGGTTTGATTTAAAGTATCTTTGAAAGACTTGAAACAAAAGACAGAACTATGTAGCACTTTAAAGACTAACAAGATGGTTTATTAGGTGATGAGCTTTCGTGGGCCAGACCCACTTCCTCAGATCAATATGTGGAAAAAATCAGCACAACCATATATACCAAAGTGATATAATTAAAAAAAAAAGTGAACGCTTGTGAAATTGACAAATCAAATTTTAGAACAGAGTGGGAGTGAGGGGGGAGATTAACACGGCTGCATCTCTATCACTATTTGAAAGACTTAGTTATGTATAGCAGACTATGCTTTCTGATTTGAGCATTAAGTCATGTAAAATATCTTTGTGCAAAGAAAAGAACCATTTGTTAAGGTTAAAATGGTTGAGCTGAAAGCCTGCAAAATATTTTTTTAAAATAATAGCTCAGGGGTCAGCAACCCCAAGCCAATTTTTACTGGCACATGAGGAGGGAGCTCAGCACCACCCCTCTCCCCATGCAGCAGGGAGCCCACGCTGTGGCTCCAGTCTCAGCCACACAGCTACAGGCTAGAGCACCAGCACTGGCTTCCTGCTGGGAGGGGGAGGCGGGAGAGGCACACACGCGTGTGTGAGTCCCTGGAATTGCGTCCTGCTTTGGGAGGGGCTGGGGCTGGGCCTGCTCCATAGAGCTGTGGCTGGGTGGCTGGCACACCTGGCGTGCCGGGGCCCAGGCTGCACCGTGCTGCTCCTCTTGGGCTGTGTGCAGGGGTGGAGAGCCCCTTCCCCAGAGCCTTACTGCGCCTGGCTGGGCTGCAGCCAGCTCTGGGCAGCCCTGGGCTCTGCCTGCCTCAGCCCTGGGGCCATAGTCTGCAGGCAAAGGGCTGGGCCGGGCAGGGAAGAGACTCTGCCCTCCTGCACCTCTCCTCGCCCCAGCATTGCTCTGCAAGGCTGCAAGTCCCAGTGCTGCTGCCCTGCCAGTTATTGTGCTGGGGGCACAGGGATGTGGGGGCAGGCATGGGGGTGAAGGAGGATGCGGGGGGCAGGATGGGAGAGGGCAGAGGTTGCACTGAAGGGCATGGGGCGCTGCAGGGGATCAGGCTGGGGGGGATTATGGTGCTGAGGGGAGCGAGGCTGGAGCAGAGAGAAGGTGTGAAGGAGGATATATTTTTACTTTGCAGAAGCTGCACTTTCCTTTACTCTCCACTTCTTTGCCTCAGTCCTCAACTAGCTATTTGGCTGCATTCTCACCAGATATGTCTAGATTACATGCCTCTGATGACAGAGGCATGTAGATTAGGCTACCTGGCATAGGAAAATGAAGCAGCGATTTAAATAATCACTTCTTCATTTAAATTAAAATGGCTGCAGCTGTTTATCGGCTCAGCGTGCTAGTCTGGACGCTCTGCTTTTGACATCAAAGGCATTTGTCGACCGCCCCGGTAAACCTCATCCCACGAGGCATAACGGGGTGGTCAACAAATGCCTTTGATGTCGACCGCGGAGCTTTCAGACTAGTGCGCTGAGCTGACAAACAGCTGATGGGCTCAGCGCGGCAGCCATTTTAATTTAAATGAAGCGGCGATTATTTAAATCGCTGCTTCATTTTCCTATGCCAGGTAGCCTAATCTACACGCCTCTGTCGCCAGAGGCATGTTGTCTAGACATACCCTCCCTCTCACCTTTTCTGTGTTTCTCCCCCAACCCCCTTACACCTCCAAACTCCCTCTTGTACCCCCACCCCACACCTTCTCCTGCTGCCAAACTTCCTTCCCGACCCTACCCTCCTATCCCGTCCTGCTCCCTACCTCCTTCTCAGATCCTGCACCCCCATCTTTATCCCACTTGCTGGCAGATCTGTCCCACACACTGAACCCCTCATTTTTGTTCCCATCCCAGAGCCTAAGGGGGTTCACAAAATCCACTAACTCTGGAACCCCAGAAAAGTAAATCTGGCCAATGGGAAGCTCTGAACCTCAGTCTTCCCTGTCCCTTCCCCTCACCCTGTGGGAGCTGGAGTGCCAGAAGAGTGTGGTGTCTCAGTGAGGTTTGGAGGTTTGGAGGTTTTTGGAGGAGACTTTTGCTTCTCATTTATGTGGTCCCCAACTGATTTCTCTGTGGGTCAGTGACCCCTGACCCTAAAATGGTCACCCGCCACATCATAAATAAAGAAAACATTGAAACCTTTTGTGTTGGACATAATATTTTACTTTATTTAAAATGAAGTTTGATAAACTAACATGAGAAAGTTAAAATGCTTAATCTGTTCAATAATTTAAATTAAACTGTTCTCAGCTGCAGCACTTGCAAAATAGCTCGAGTGTAATTATGTAATTTATGGTGAGTTTTCATTAGCAGTTGATAGTCCATGAAAAAGTTTGCATTGACCCATGTGGTCCATGGGGAGCATGGTGGAGATAGGCCCTCTCCCTCTGGGAGAGCAGCACGGCCCATGGGAGGAGAGTTAAATCTTGGCACACCACTTCGGAAAGGTTGCTGACCCGTGTTAGATTAAGAACATAAAATAGGCTTCTGTTTTTATTAATATTAATGACATGTAATGCTTCTTCATTTCAACATCTTACTTATTTTCTTCACAATAAAATACAATGTTGAAAAGGAATGGATTATAATTGGACAAGTAGATATGGAAACTCTGGTGGAAAAACATCTTTCTAGTGAACAAGACTGGGAAAAAAACTTCAAAGCATTAAAAGCAAAAGGGAAAGAAGTGGAACGCCTTCCCAGGTACAGCTTACCAAAACATTTTTGTGTGTGAACAGTGAACACTTTCACTGGCCCAGTCACAGTGTAAATAGTAGACTAGAAATATACTTTCTATATGACAAAATAGGCAGAATTTCATCACTGTTCTTTAATGTTTGAGTATCTTTTTTTAACTTCTCATTCTTCAAACTAGTGTTACAGAAAAATTTATGGCTTTGACTCCAATCCAACTCCCATTGAAATCAGTTGAAAGACTCCCATTAACTTCATGAGAAATGAGTCTTGCCCTTGTAAATTAAGGCCTGACCAGACACATGTACCAGGCATAGTGCTTACAGAGCTTAACAGTTGAATTAACTTAGCATTGTTCCAGTTAATAAGTACGTGGAGTCTTAGAGCCTGACTTTGCAAACACTTATGCACATAAGCAACTCATATGTCTTAAGTATTTCTAGGAATGGATCTTTAGGCCTTGATCCCAACTAGAGATATGCCAGTGTGAACCCTTGTACCTATGAATCCCCACTGATGTCAGTGCACTGACTAAATGCAGGTAGGTTTAGGTTAGCAGCTGTTGCTGCAAGATTAAGATCTGAAGCCTAGAACCTGCCAGTACTTAACATAACTTGCCTTATTCATAAGTAGTAGCCCCTTTGATTTCAGGGACACTATTCTTGTGTAAAGGAAGTACATGCATGAGTATTTGCAGGGTCAGGGTCTTAGTATGTAATTGCTTCCAGTAAAATTGTATATACAGTAATTGTAGTATTTGAACATACATATGCACACTTTAAGCCACATTTCTTTGTGTGCTTCTGTATGAACAATTTTCTATGAAAATATTAAAGATAATTAAATACAGGTTGAACCTCCCAAATCTGGGACTCTCTGGTCCAGCAAGTCTACAGAAGTTGCTGGACCAAAGAGCCCCAGGAGTGGGAGCCAGCTTGGAGAACTTAGGGTCTGTGGAATCCCAGCTGAGCCAGCAGTTGGCTGGGCAGCGGAACTCCAGCATCAGCAGGGCGAGGTGGCATTGGGAAGCCTCTGCCCCGGCTGGGGAACTCCCGGCGTAAATGTTGTCATGTAGGCGGAGAGCCCCTACCAGTGGGGGAGCGTCAGGAGAACCCAGATACCTTCTAGTGGCAGGACTGAGATGGCTGAACAATCCTGACTGATAAACCCCGGGGGCAGCGGGGCCAGGCAGCTGATTGGAAGGTTTGTCTAGGGAACCCCGGTGGCAGGACCAGGTGGCAGCCAGGAAGTCCTGGTCGCAGAAGGAGAATCCCCAGTGGCAGCAGGGCCAGCCTAGCAGCCATGGCTGGAAAATCCCGGGAAACCACCAGTGGCAGCGGGACTGCTAGCCACTGGGGGGCCTGGAGCTAGGAAACCCTGAGGAAGCCTGGAAGGTAGTGGCGTTGGCGGCGGCTGGGCAGCGGTGGCTGGGCAACCCCAGAGGCAGTGGGGCTGACAGTGGTGGGGAGCCCTGTCTGGGGAACCCCTGGGAATCCCCGGAGCAGTGGGTGGCCAGCAGGACAGGGAGCCTCATCTGGGCCTGCGTTAGCAGGGCATCGACAGGGAGGATAGCTTCAGAGAGATGAGCTGGCAGCAGGACAGCCAGCAGGGGTGCACTGACCTCCCTTAGTCTGGCAAACTCCCTGGTCTGGGATGACCAGGTCCCAAGGATGCTGGACCAGGGAGGTCCAACCTGTAGTAAAGATCATTTATAAAGTATTGAAATTACAGTTTTTAAAGTTTGTTATATAATTCATCATAATGAGACTATTGCATCTAATTTTTACTCTTCTGTTTTTTATATTTTGTAATCTGTCCTTGAATTTTGAAGTACCATCAAGATAGATTGCTTAATTGTTAATTGCAATCCTGTGAAGACTGTGATTGATGATCTTATTCAGAAGCTATATGATATTCTTGTCCTATCTTTAAGAAAATCCATACAAGGTAAATAGTTTTGAGATACAGTGGTATCTGGTTGGTGGGCTTTTTTTTCTTTTTGCTTTTGTTTTGTTTTGGAGCAAAATAATGTTTTTAGTTTTCCATTAAGGGTTTGATACAAAACCCTAGAAAGCCATTGGTTGTATTTTTCATTGATTTCTTTGGGTTTTGGATAAGATGCTGTAAACTTAATTTGTTCTCAGCTACACCAGAAATAACCTCATCTGTATGAAATATCATGTATATTCATCTTCTAGAGAAGTTTTCTTGAAAGTTTGAGGCTAGGGAATGGACAGAACTCATTTCACAATATAAGGGAGTAGTATAGGGCAGTAGCAAATTATTGCCCACTATGGAGAAAAAGGGATAGGGGGAAGGAACTGTGTCTCAAAGGGATGTCCTTGAGACACAGAGTCTAGTGATGACACAGAGTCTTAGGGTCAGTGCTGCTTACACATTACCAAATGCTTCTTAGTACTGTGCCTTAAAGCACAATCTAGCTTAGAAGTCTGTTGGGATTTATAAACTCTGCAATACCAACATTATGAAGTCTGCACTTCAGATGCCAAAGTATCATCAAGCTGTTAAGTAGTTCACTGTCCCAGGCTCTGTCTTCTTGTAATTTGCAATGGCAGAGACTAGCAAAGCTTATTAGCCTATTATGACACTTTCCCATTCTGCACTGTCCCAACAGTGAACCTCTACTGGCTGCAGATTTCATGACAGCTCAGCCATGTTGTCTGTTGAGTTTTGGGAGGCAAAGCTAGGTCTCTGCCAGTCTCCCACTTCTTCTTGCCTATGTGCTCTGGGAGAGCAAGGAGCATGTGCCTGCACCATAGTCTAGGTATCTGTGCAGAGGTGATTCTTATTTGTTCTTGTTATTTTAAAAATGTTCTCACTGGAGACCATCCAGGGTTACACTAGTATGGGTTTATTTCCACTAGGTAAAACTAAAGAGGAGAAAGCAGCCACCAAAGGTTTAAACTAAAGAAGATAGAACTCTCTCTCTCACACACACACACACGCACACAGACAAGCAAGCACGCACACACCCCTCCATTCATTCACTCATTCACACCCATTCACTCATTCACACCTGCCCTCAGGCAATCACACACTTACACAGACATATGAGTTGCAGAAGGAGCCAAGGCATGTGGCTCCTGGAGGGTCTGTCTGCTCATCATGGCTGGGAAAGCTGGTCAGGAGGAGAGACACTGGAGGGGAGCTTCTCAGGATCAGGGGAAGGAAAAAGAGAGTGTCACATGTGCTCCTTCTCTCTATATAGTGTCTGAATGACTCCTGTGACTCATTCACCTTGTCATCAGGGAGCATGCCCAGACTTCCCTTTATCCATCAGGGAGCATGCCCATACTGTGATGACTCATTGCCATGTGGTCCATTGTTCCAAGCCTTCTTCAAATACACTTACACTCAGACTCTCTCTCTCCATTCACTCAGGGGAGAATGCAACTTAGGGAAAGTTACAAGCAAGGTGGCTGCATGTTACAAAGATTACAAAATTGCAGTTTACAGTAAGTTTGAGAGTTACACAGATTACAAAGATTGACAAGGATCACAATAAGTTGCAGTTTAAAACCTTAGACCTTACAGTTTGGTGTAGCTTTAGAAAATCCATGTATATAAATCTAGTGAGCTCAGGTAGAGGCTTTTTTATGCAACAGTTCTTATTGCTCTTTGGGGCATATATACAGGCAGTCCCCGGGTTACGTACAAGATAGGGACTGTAGGTTTGTTCTTAAGTTGAATCTGTATGTAAGTCGGAACTGGCATCAGCCGCTGCTGAAACTGATCAGTTTCAACCGCGGCTGAATCTGGACGCCAGTTCTGACTTACATACAGATTCAACTTAAGAAACCCAGGCATCCCCAAGTCAGCTGCTGCTGAAACTGATCAGCGGCTGATTCCAGGAAGCCTGGGGCAGAGCAACTCTGCCTCGGGCTTCCTGTAGTCAGCCGCTGGTCAGTTTCAGCAGCAGCTGACTTGGGGACGCCTGGGGCAGAGCAGCTGGGGTGCTGCTGGGTTGCTCCAGTAGCGCGGCTCCTCGGTGCTACTGGAGCAACCCAGCAGCACCCAAGCTGCTCTGCCCCAGGCGTCCTGATTCAGCTGCTGCTGAAACTGACCAGCAGCGGCTGAATCAGGACGCCTGGGGCAGAGCAGCGGGGGTGCTGCCGCGTTGGTCCGGAGCAGCGCTGCGGGACCAACCCGGCAGCCCCCAGCTGCTCTACCCCAGGGGTAGGCAAGAAAAGCCTGGTCTGCTGGGGGGGGGGGGCGAACACTAGCTGCACCCTCCCCCAGCAGACCAGGGAGACGGGGGTGGCGGGACCGCCCAAGTCCTCCACGGCTTTGCTCCGTCTCCCTGGTCTGCTGACCTGGGAGACGCGGAGCAAAGCCGCAGAGCATGCGGGAGCTCTGGTCTGCAGGGAGACGGGGAGCAAAGCCTTGGAGCACGCCCACAGCGGGACAGCCCAGGCGCGCTGCGGCTGTCCCACTGCGGGCGTGCTCTGAGGCTTTGCTCCCCATCTCCCTGGTCTGCTGGTCGGGAGATGGGGAGCAAAGCCGCGGAGCACGCCCGCAGGGGACAGCTCAAGCGCGCCCGGGCTGTCCCGCTGCGGGCATGCTCCAAGGCTTTGCTCCCCGTCTCCCTGCAGACCAGGGAGACGGGGAGCAGCTTTTCTCGCCCCGGAGGACAGGGGCGGCGGACCGCGGCGCATCTGGGCGTCCCGCCGCTCCCGTCCTCCGGGGCGAGAAAAGCCCCATTCGTAACTGCGGATCCGACATAAGTCGGATCCGCGTAACTCGGGGACTGCCTGTGTGTGTGTGTGTGTGTGTGTGTACATGAGACTTTGTGTGTCTGTCTGTTTGTGCATGAGTCCATCTGTCCGACTGTGAGTCTGTTTGTTCAAGAAGTCCTCCTAAATTATAAGAGCTAGGACTACCTAATTTGGTATGCGGCTTCCTCTTGTCCTAATTTACAATAAGGTCAGGGTTTGGTTGTACTAGGAAAATGGAAAGTACCTGGAATGGGATTGCTTCCCATAACATGCAAATAGAGGGTGTGATGGGGTGCAGTCACAGAAGACCCCTTTGGTATTGTTTCCTGGTTTGCTGATCATGCCACTGACATTTACCTTCTTGCTCTCTGGGGCTCCCCACACTCTCACCTGGTGGGGCAGATTCTCTGGTCTCCTCCAGACAAGGCACAGAGTTGGGGTTGCTGCACTTCTGAAGAGCAATGTAGACACTGACCCACTTCAGATCTGGGAGGATGCAGTTCTGGGGCATAGCACCCAGGAAACCAATCCTCAAAAGGGATCAAAATGCTAAGTAAATCAGTTTTTCTCTGAGTAAAAGTTTTACATAAAGCTCATGAGGATGTTTATCTTCTTTATCAATGAAAGAGTGATATGCACATTGATCGTTCCCCCCGCAGATAACAGTTACTTACACTGGGCCTGATAGTGAACAAAAGTGTATTTGTTAAGTACAAATAGTAGGATTTAAATGATTTCAAGTGAAAACAGACAGATCAAAGTAAGTTACTAAATTAAAATGAAAAGAAAATGCATAACAAGTTCTAATTCACTAAAAAACGTATTGCAAACAGATTCTTATCCTAATGAGCCGTTCTTGTTCTAGGCATAATCTTTAAGTCAGAAACTCTTTTACCCTGGCCTGGGTCGCCAGTCCTTTGGATCCTTTTAGGTTTTTCCAGACTAGTCAGAGAACAAAGGCTCATAGTTTCCCCTTGATTAAATAGTGTTTTACCAAGGGCAGGAATCTTTTGTTCTACATTCACCCTTCCATGGAAAAATACCTGGGTCAAAATGGAATCTCTGTACCCAGTGAAATGGTCACGTCTTACTGGTTAAATCACCCTTTGGACTTACAGGACAATTGAGGCTGTTTGCAAGTCATTAAGTTGATCAGCAGGTTGTTAAGGCTTAGGTGGGGCACCAGTAATGGTTCTCATTAGCATATTTAAAACTATAAACAGTCTCATACTTCATATTTTTAATTTCTCCTAAAAGAATGATACATTTATCAAAATAGGATATACAAATCCAACAGATTGTAACATTAAAATTGATAGGTTACGTGAGATAGAGGTTTCACCTCCCAAAACTGGGATTCTCTCGCCTCGCAACATTTGTGCTTCAGTAGGAACATGGATGTTTCTGAATGAGAGAGTCCCGGGGCAGGAGAGCCATTAGCTGAGAGCCCCACACACAGGGTGTGTCTAGACTACATGCCTCCTTCGACGGAGGCATGTAGATTAGCCAGATCGGAAGAGGGAAATGAAGCCGCGATTAAAATAATCGCGGCTTCATTTAAATTTAAATGAAGCCGCGATTATTTTAATCGCGGCTTCATTTCCCTCTTCCGATCTGGCTAATCTACATGCCTCCGTCGAAGGAGGCATGTAGTCTAGACACACCCACAGTGAGGCTGGTGGTAGTGGAGCAAGGGTCTCAGCATCCCAGGAGCGATAGTGGGGCCATGGTAGCAGAGCAAGTGCAGACCTTCAACCTAGCTGGGCCTGGGGCAGCCTATGCATGCTAGCCTGGCAGCGGGGCTGGTGCTGTGGCAGCCCAATCGGGGCTGTGTGCTAGCCCATGGCAGCTGGCAGGCAGTAAGGCTGTGCCGTGGCTGCCCAGCAGGGGATGCCTGTGTTGGGCTTCAGTAGCGAAGATAACCTGATCAGGGTTACCTGGTGGCCAGCAGTGAAGCTAGTGAAGCTACAGCAACCCAGATTGGATTAGGGCAGCTCAGCCACGGCCACATGCTGCCCAGCAGTGGGGCTGGTGGCGCAGCAGAAGGGCCAGAGCTGTGTGCTACCACGTTGGCAGCGAGGCCAGGGCAGCAGCTCTGGCAGAGGGGCTAGGGCAACAGTTTCATCTGACTGGCAGCCAGGCCAAAGGAACCAGCGACGGAGAGGAGCGGCAGGCAGAGGAAGCCGATGGCAGGGGACCTTCCCTAGTCTGGAAAATTCCCTCATCTAGGATCACTCAGGTCCTGAAGGTGCTGGACCAGAGAGGTCCAACCTGTATTCTGTTGATAGCATCTCCAAGTTATACATATTTATATTCCTAAGCTAAGTTTTGTAAAGCATGAGGGGAACTGTTGCATAGGGGTCTGAGAGCAGGGACAGTTATGGTCTGTAATGACCACCGGGGTCTGGGAAAACTTATATTGGAGAGTGACCACAGGGGGGCAGCCGCACCAGGAAGAGAGTGTCCGGCTGGGGCTGGGGCTCTCCAGATTGCTGTCCACTGGCCACATGAAGTGGCCTTGTTGTCCCAAACCCCACTCCTGTGACCTTCATTTCTCCCCCTGGAGGAGACATGGACTGGAGCTAGATAGTGCAGCCTCCTCCCTCCCCCCGGTAAATCTTCTGTTCTCGTGTGTGTGTATGCTTTAATATCTGAATGCTTCACTTTTTTTTTCAAACTATAGCTTCGTCTACACTGCATCCCTCTTGCATAAAGCCTATGCAAATGGAGTGGGAATTAGCATATTGGTGTGCCCCATTTGCATAATTAATTAGGGGCCTATTTTGCACAAGAGGCTTTTGCGCAAAAAGGAGCTTTGTAGACAGCTCCTTTTTGCGCAGAACCCCCCTTTTGCGCAAGAGCTGTTCTTCCTCATTTTTTTCAGGAAGAGTCTTGTGCAAGAGGGGGTTTTTGCACAAAAAGGAGCCGTCTGCACAGCTCCTTTTTGCACAAAAGCCTCCTGCGCAAAAATGGGCCCTAATTAATTATGCAAATGATGTGTGGCAATATGCTAATTTGCACTTCATTTGCATAAGCTTTTGCGCAAGAGAGGTGCAGTGTAGACAGTGTAGCCTAAATGAATTCTCACAACAGCTTTGGGAGGTAGGGAAGTTCTATTGTCCCACTTTTGGGACATTGAAGTACAGTGTGACGGAGTAGAGAATAAAATGTG
Source organism: Pelodiscus sinensis (assembly GCF_052426305.1). Classification (NCBI taxonomy): domain Eukaryota; kingdom Metazoa; phylum Chordata; order Testudines; family Trionychidae; genus Pelodiscus; species Pelodiscus sinensis. Next base: position 317,944,539 of record NC_143052.1, read on the forward strand.
GGTCCCCATGATACCAGGTTAACCTCATAACCACTGGACCTTTTCTCATGTAGTCCAAGTGACTATCTGGTACATACATTTATCTGACTTTAAGACTGATATAATGGATATTTTTCTGTGCAATAAATTTGTTTCCCAATATTCTTTACATAGCTCATCTACATGATATTTCTTCATTTCTTACTGATGCCATGGAAGCATTAATAGTTAGGCCTCAGACGGTTGATGAAATTGGAGAAGATAATTTAAAGTATGGAAATTTACAAGAAAAAAAAGCAGAGGTAGGATTTTATTTTATTTATTGGGTAAATATTTAGGCAAAAAGTTTAGTCATGTTTAATATACCTGAACAAAATACTTTTCAAATTACAGGTTGAACCTCTCTGGTTTGTCACCCTTGCGACCTGATTGGTCCCGAATGAGGGAATTTCCTGAGCTGGCAGGGGGCCAATTATGCCTCCTCCCTCCCCGCCCGGCTCCATTCCCAGCCTCAGCTGTTGCCCTCCAGCTGTTGGCCACCCATACTAGGCACTGCCACCCACCTAACTCAGGATCCCAGCCACCAGCCTGCTGGGGCTATCATCTCCAGTCAGGCTGTTGTCACCCCAGCTGCGACTGTTGTCCCTGACCAGACTGCTGTTCCCACCCAGACTCTAGGGTTGTCATCCCTGCTTGGCCAAATTCCCGTCCCCATCCCTATTGGCCAAGTATTGCAGGGCTTTGCTACTTAAAGAAGTGTTTTTTAAAGTATATGCTGGAAAGATCACATCAGCTTTACATTTGCTACTTCATCTAAGAATGTTAGCTAGATTTCATTCTGGTGAAGTGATTGGTAGTGAATTAGTGATTGGTAGTGGGGGTTCTGTTTCTGGCCCGCTTTGACTCCTGGAAGTTGTAGTCTCCTGGAGCCAGTGGTACGAATGGAACCTAGAGCCATCCAGGGGCTGTGCTGGGTGGTAGGCAGCCCCAGGGTGTGGCGCGAACAGCACCCTGAGCCATCCGGGTGCTGTGCCAGACGGTAGGCAGACCCATGACGTGATGCAAACGGCACCCAGAGCTGGCTTTGGGTTGTGCCAGGCGGTAGGTGATTCCATGGCATGGCATGAACTGTGCCCTGAGCCATCTGTGGGCTGTGCCGGGCAGTAGGCAGCCCTGTGGTATGGTGCGAACAGCGCATTGAGCCAGTCAGGGGCTGTGCTGGGTAGTAGGTGGCCCCGTGCCTCCTGGAGCAGGGCAGCCATATATGCAGGGAGTTGCAGGTCTGGTGATTATAAGTCGGGGGTTGCCTGTGCTGCACTCTATGAAAGACTCCAGGGCTACTCTACACTCTCTCGGTATCCAGAATAACACTTATCAGAAGAAGAGGCAGTTTAGGTACCAACCCTATCCCAGCCCTCGCATCCATCAGTACAATCATCAGTATCACAGACAAGACCACTTCCAGCATAGCAGGGGCAGGGGAAGACAGCAGCGTAGGCGCCCTCATTCAGCTACTTTGCAACAATCCCAGCAGTTTGGCAAACAGATTTAATGAGGTAGTTGAGGGTCCAGAAATTCCCTCCCCCATTTCAGCGCAGTCTCCTTCAGCCAGTCTTTTTCATCATCGTCTGAGACCCTTCTTACAGTACTGGCAATGTATCACATCTGGTAGATTGGTCCTCCAGACCATTAAACAGGGGTACACTATTCCCTTTGAGTCTATACCCCCTTCCCATCCCCCATCCAGGTGCCGTTTCAGGGACCACTTTCACAAGACAACACTACATCAGGCGCCACTTCTACACCTAGGCGCAATCGAGCCAGTCCCGGAGCAGTTCAGGGGAAGGGGATTTTATTCGCACTACTTCTTAACCAAGAAACGATTGGGGGGGATGGAGACCCATCTTAGACCTGCATGCTTTAAATACATTTGTCAGGAAGCAAAAATTCAAGTTGGTGATGCTGGCAACTATCATACCTGCGCTGGAAAGGAGAGACTGGTTCTCGGTCCTCAACTTACAGGATGTATATTTTCACATCTCTATTCACTTTGCTCATAGATGATTTCTCCGTTTTCTTGCAGGCACCTGTCATTACCAATACAGGGTTCTTCCCTTCAGCCTTTCCACTGCCCCACATGTTTTCTCTAAGGTCCTTCCATCGATGTGGCTGCCCTCAGAAAGGACGATGTTGCAATCTTCTCCTACTTGGACAATTGCCTCTTGGTAGCGTGCTCAGAGACAGAGGCTTACGAGGCTTCCCATCTAACTTGACACATTTTCTACCAATTAGGCCTTCTGATAAATGAATCAGAGTCCTCCCATTTCTGCCCAAAGGGTCCAGTTTATAGGCACCATACTGGGCTCCACCCAGGCCAAAGCATCACTCCCTCCTGAATGCCTGCAAAATAAAAAGGATCTAGTCCACTCTCTACAGACCAAACCCAGGTCATCAGCTCGAGAATGTATGCAATTATTAGGGCACATGTAGGCTTGCACTTTTGTGGTGACCAACACACGCTTACACATGTGATGCATGTAGAGGTTGCTTCAACAAGTCTACAGGCCTAAAATACATCTCCTTTCCAAGTCCATCCAACTACCAACATAGGTAAAAACATCTCTCCTATGGTGGTCAGATGCCTGCAATTTATTCATGGGCATTTCCTTCTGCGCTCTGGAACCTACAATCTCCATGACCACAGATGCCACTCTGTCGGGATGGGAAACTCACATTGGTCAACACACCGGTCAGGGCCTGTGGTCTCAAACAGAAAAACTCCTTCACATAAATATCTTGGAGCTGAGGGCTGTCTGCTATGCATGCAAATAATTCCTACCTCTTCAACCAACCACCAGATCCAACTATACACTGACAGTGTAGTCGTGATGTTCTACATTAATCAACAAGGAGGTGCACGCTCTCGCGCATTTTGCTCGGAGGCTGTCACATTATGGAATTGGTGCATAAGGCACAATATCATTATCACAGCAATCCACCTCCCGGGCGTATCAATACTACTGCCGACACCCTAAGCAGAGCGCTTCCTCCAGAACATGAATACCAACTAAATCCCAACATTCTGTCTGACATTTTTCACCACTGGGGCCAACCAATCATAGAGCTATTCTCCACGTCCATGAACAAACAATGCCAACATTACTGTTCCAGGGCGGGCATCGGCAAGGGTTCCTTGGGCGATGCCTTCTTAGTGACCTGGGCACAATACTTACTCTATGCCTTCCCACCGATATCACTCCTAAACAGAGTGATACACAAAATCAGGAGAGACAAAACTCTCCTCATCCTCATAGCACCTGCATGGCCTCAACAACTGTGGTTCCCATTCGTGACCAGTATGTCCCTTGATCAACCCATCCTCTTATCTCTCTTCTGGGACCTCCTCCCATCATCACAGACCAAGCCCATAAACCTTGCCTCTCTCCGTCTCATGGCCTGGCTCCTCGATGGCTCTCGGGCATAGAGCTTTCGTGTTCCCACAAAATACAAACAGTTCTCCACAGCAGAGCCCCTCGCACACGTGCACAAATGGAGGAGGTTTGCAGTATGGTGCACTCAAAAGAACCTTTCACTATCCACAGCACCAATACCAACTATCCTCGACTACCTCCTCTACCTCAAACAGACCGATCTGGCATTAACTTCCATCAGGGTTCATCACTCTGCTATTACCACCTTCCATGTCAATACTGACGACACTTCAGTCTTCGTGCATCCACTTACATTGCAGGTTTTTGAAGGGACTCCAAGGACTTAATTTGGACGGAGCTCCACCTATGCAATCATGGGACCTCCATCTGGTACTAAACACGCTTACAATGGCACCCTTCGAACCCATGGCTTTGTGCTCCTTGCTGCACTTGTCCATGAAGACAGCATTTCTCATTGCCATTACCTCAGCTAGAAGAATTGGAGAAATTGCAGCCCTCATGGCCGATCCATTTTCTTCAAGGACAAGGTCACATTATGCACCCATCCCAGATTCCTCCCAAAGATACGTTCCTCATTTCACCTCAACCAGACCATTCCCTTACCTCCCTTTTTTCTGAAGCCCCATGTGAATTACTTTGAAACCAGGATGCATACCCTTGATCTCTGTAGAGCTCTTTCTTTCTCTCTGCAATGTACCAAGCCCTTCCAATCCTCTCCTTGTCTCTTAGTCTCCATAGTAAACCACAATAAGGGCAGCACACTGTCTTTGCAGAGACTGTCGCATTGGATTGTGGACTGTATCAAACTCTGCTATGAGCAAACCTGAGTGGCTCCTCCGGACAGAATAAGAACCCATTCTACCAGGGCTGTTTCCACTTCTATTGCCTTCCTCAGAAAGGTCCCACTATTAGACATATGCTCGGCCTCTACATGGTCCTTGGACCACACATTTGCAAAACACTATGCACTTTTACTGGGACCCCTATCGAATCTCAGATTCTCAAAATCTGTCTTATCCACTTGAGTGGATCATATTTCAGAAACAAGACAGTTATAATTGCTCTATATTGTCTCCCATGTTTACCTTCATCTAGTGTTTTATTACAATAACTATTAATAGAATATATATATATTCTTGATGGATGATCATTGTATTTTTATGGAAAGTAAGTCTGCATAAAATGCTGCCTTTTAGTGAAATTCTTTCATACATATATAAACTATATTTTCAACTTTAGATTTTTCTCCTGTTTCAAGAAGCTGAAGATAAAAACAAGCTTTTGCGGACTGTGGCTGGTGGGGGTTTAGACATAATTAGCAACTTGAGAGCTACGTGGGACAAATTTGAATTAATGATGGAAAGTCATCAACTTATGATTAAGGAGCAGGTGAGAATGAAGGGTTAATAATTCACTCAAATGCACTGATCTCATTTTGAATTAGAAGACACATTTTTTCCCTCCTCAATTTAAAAAAACAAACCCTGAAGATGTTGCATTTTAGTATTGGCACCAAAGTTATGGCATGAGTGAAAGGCTTTATAGAAAGAACATATAAATGGTTGAAAAGATTACTTGCCTCAGGTGATAACTGCAGTAGACCCCTCTCGCTGAACTCCTACAGAGTACCAGTGAAGTCAGCTAAGCTAATGTTCAGGAGTTTACTATAGAATCACGACTATGTTAAATTCCTCACCTTATCTGTTTATTTTTATTAACTGAAATTAAAAGAATATACAGTGCAGAAATATGGGCACTATATGAAGAGTTTCATTAAGGATTTCAGGAAAAAGTAGGTTAAAATTAATATTTGTCAACTTTATCATGTTATTACACATTATTAATATTATTCCATAAAGTTTGTAAATTTTCTGAAAGTGCTAAATGTTATGTCCCCAGACCTGCAATGCAGGTGGACTGCTGGAGACAATGGGGCTCAATTCAGCCACAGTAATTTTCCTGTGTGCTGTTGATTCTACATATATTTTGAACCTGTAGATAGTTTTAAAAATGATTGTCTATTACCATTAAGACTTATATTAAATGAGGTCAAGATAGCTTACAATGTAATGAGGAGCCTATGTAAGTAGTATATGCAACTGCCGTGGATATAAATTTATATAATATAAGATTAGGAAATACTTTTCCTTGCCAGAGTCTTTTAATGTTGAAATACTTTAAAGAGAAGAGTAAAAAAGTACTCTTGGAACACAAGTTGAAACATTGATTATTTTGATCTTGATTAGATATAACTTTGCAGATATGAAGTTCAGAAAGAATATATTTTATTTTTTTAAACTCTTTCGCTTTATAGATTGAAGTTTTGAAAGGAAATGTGATGTCTCGTGTTAACATGTATCTTCAAGAACTTGAAAAGTTTAAAGCTCGTTGGGATCAGCTAAAGCCCAGTGATGATATCATTGAAACAGGCCATCAGGATATGCTTGAGAAAAGTGCTCAGACTATAAAGGAAAAGAAAATTGAGTTTGATGAACTTGAAGCCACAAAGAAAAAACTGATGTATGTGTATTTCTTTGTAAATAACACATTATTTTATGTGTGTTCTGCAGTAAATCATGCAGCTGCAGTTTTTGATGGGTTAGAAAATATTAACTTTATAGTTACCTAAACGTGAACACAACAGATACTTTAATAAATCCTATTTTAACTGTATTTCAATGTATTGTTTAATCTTCAAGAAATTACTTCATTGTTTTATATAACTTGATTGTTTCCAGAGTGGAAGTTTGTGAAAATTTGTTAAGCTTTGAAACAACTGAATTTGTGCACAAATTGGCATGTGGTTCTACATACGATATAACTTGTAGAGAAAAATATTCCGGTAATTTTTTTTGAGACAAATTAGTATATTTTCTTAATATAAAGGAATGAAAAATTAAAGAGAAGAAAGATGTGGAAGTTAGAGCAGGCCTTTGCATATGACCATTGTCTCTTATGCTGTTTGTTTCCTTATTGGGGAATGGATCAAAATATGTCCTGCTGAACAGTGAAGTTAATGGAATTATTCACTTAGATAAAGTTAAGAATGTTTGACAGCATGCCCAGGATCATAACTTCAATATGCAATATTATAACAATACAATTATCTTTTTATTTAGTGAGGACTGCCATCATTTTGAATTAGAAGAGCCCGATTTCTCTTTGGCCAAAGCTGTATGTAGAGATATTGAGAGCTGTGCAGAAGTGTGGACACTATATGAAGAGTTTCATCAAGGATTTCAGGAAAAAGCCAAAGAAGACTGGATTACTTTTAGGTCTTAATTTTGTTTTTAAACTTTTATGCATGTTGATAATTGCAGTACTGTGTTATACTTGTTTTAAAATTTGATTTTTGTATAGGAGTAAGACTTATCTGTTTGAAGAATTCTTGTTTAATTGGCACGACAAGCTGAGGAAGATAGAAGAACACACTATAATGACTGTGAAATTGCAAAAAGAAGTGGACAAATACAAAGTAAGATGTTCATTATACAAGGGGAAGTCAAAGCAAAATGCTTTCTGATATTACTGGATAATTTGCTTCACTCTGTATTTTTACATGGAGGTCTGTTTGTGTATTAATGAGAGCCTTAAGGATATTTTTTGTTCAATAAAATATCTCCTCCAATTATTTCAAAGTACATTTGAACTACTTTGAGTGAACAGGAGAATTAGTACAGTTTTTTCAATGTGTTTTCAAAGCACAAAACTGATCTCAGTTTCAACAGATTTATTTTAAATAGATAATAAAGAAAATATATTTTGTTATATTTTGACAGCATGTAACTGTATGACTGAACAGATATAGTTATTGTAAAACTTGTTCTATTCCACTTTGCATTGTTTCCCATAGATGACCCTTCCTGTTCTGAAATATGTTAGAGGAGAACACCTGTCTCCAGATCATTGGCTGGACCTCTTTCGTCTTCTTGGTCTCCCTAGGGGCACTAGTCTAGAGAATTTGTTGTTTGGAGATCTGCTCAAAGTGGCAGATATAATTGTAGAAAAAGCAGCAGAACTTAAGGTATGAATTATTTCACAATAATGCTATTAATAAAACTAGAAGTTCTGTATGTTTTTATTCCTTTTTGGAATTGGTGTGTAGTTTTCTTATAAAACTGTTTTCCTCTGATCATTTATATACAGTATTTTGTATTACATAAGTGGTAATTTATTTGTGTTTTATTTTTTAAAATAGGATTTGAATAGTCGGGCCCAAGGTGAAGTCACAATCAGAGAGGCCTTACGTGAGCTTGAACTCTGGGGTGTTGGCGCAGTCTTTATGTTAACAGATTATGAAGACAGCCAAAGCAGGATTATCAAGCTGATTAAAGATTGGAAAGACATAGTTAACCAGGTTGGAGATAATCGCTGTCTTCTTCAGTCCCTGAAGGACTCTCCGTATTACAAAGGCTTTGAGGATAAAGTGTCTGTCTGGGAAAAAAAACTTGCTGAGCTAGATGAATACCTACAGAATTTAAACCAAATTCAGAGGAAATGGGTGTATTTAGAACCCATTTTTGGCCGTGGAGCTCTACCCAAAGAGCAGGCACGCTTTAACAGAGTTGATGAAGACTTCAGGTCAGTGTTATTAAATACAACTTTATTTTGTATGAGGTCCTTCACATTGTAAGCCAAGATTCAAAGTGAATTAGTACAAAACAGACAGGATGTACAGGGGGATGAAGGAATTCATCTAAAGGATTTCAGTAAAGTTTGCATCGAGGCAATGTTACAGAAAGAATTACTGCTACAAAAGGGATGATGGGCCAATTTATTGATATTGGATATATGGGAAGAGAAGGATGGAGTTTGTTGGCCAGACATTATGAACAATGTGGGCAAATAAAAGTCTTATTTGAGAAAGGAAGTAGAGAGATGTTGTTGGATTTTGAAAAAGTATTTATTGCTGAAGAGAAGCACTTCTCTTTTTAAAATATTTCACAGAAGTAATTTGATATGAAACAACTTTACTTAATTGGGACATGCAGAGGGAAGTAGTCTTTAGAGGTGTACAAAGATACTTCCAATTGAGTTTCTTCATATATGGTAGTTGAGCTTAAAAATAGAGCTGAAATGACAGAGATAGAGGCACTTGAAAGAAACAATGGTCAGAAATTTAACTTGTGGGGACTTCTTGTATAGTGGGGTCTTGATGTAAAGAGTCATGTTTAGAAAAAAGTATTCTAGGTAGACTCATGACAGACCTAGCATATGTTTAAGTGAAAGAAATTTTATATAAATGTTCCAATTTTAGCTTTCCGATATTGACTGCTAAATATTGAATATTATTTATCTGTGTCATAAGTTTTAATCAGATGTTTAAAATATATATAGTCACACAAAGTGCAGTGGAAGATTTGCAAACAATTAAGGTTATTTTTTAAAGGTCCATAATGATAGATATCAAGAGGGACAATAGAATAACATCACTGAATGCTCGGACAGGAATGAGACATGCCTTGATTACCATACTTGACCAGCTTCAGAGATGTCAAAAATCCTTGAATGAATTTCTGGAGGTACAACTTATTATCTTAACATATAATTCTATAAAAAGTCAATACTTCATTGCTTGAAACAGCTATTCTTTTTTTTTATATACAGGAAAAGCGTTCAGCGTTCCCTAGATTCTATTTCATTGGAGATGATGACTTATTAGAAATCTTGGGACAGTCCACTAATCCTTCAGTTATTCAGTCTCATCTTAAGAAACTTTTTGCTGGTAAACTAAATTAGTATTTTCATAATGCATTAGTCATCATTTGTAAAATGTTCTTATTTAGAAGTACAGTAATTTGATGCTGAAAAATGTATTTTAGAAATTGTATATTTACTTTCTGCTACCAGAAAACATCTTTAAAAAGAAAAATATTTTTTAATATTTCACCATTTATTTAGCAAAAATACTTTAAATGTCTCTGACTTTTGAAGGACTTTTAATATTAATCTATTATCACACAAAAAGAGTGATATACTAACAGAATCGATTTAAATTTTGAATCATCTAGATTGTATTTAATCACTTGTTGAGCTTAATTAAAGAGCTGTTATTATTTTCTCTTTAACAGGTATTAATAGTGTGACCTTTGATGAGGACTTTAAAAACATAATTGCAATGAAATCATTAGAGGGAGAAGTTGTTCCTTTTAAAAATAAAATTCTTCTGTCAAATGATGTTGAAGTAAGAGAACCATATCCAAATGTATTACCGGCAATTGTGAGAAAAATATTTGCTAGGTGATTTGTGATTTTTTTCTCTCTTCTATATTTTATTTGCTAGGTATGGCTAAATCATTTGGCTTTGGAGATGAAGGACACATTGAAACAATTATTGCTTGACTGTGTTACTGCTGGAAAACGTTCACAAGGTTCAATTGATCCATCACTCTTTCCTTCTCAGGTAGTGGGTCTGTGAAGTCTTATCTGTGTTTAGTCTCAGTATTGCAATATAACTAACTCAATATGTGAATGATCCCAAGGACAGAGCTGCTTTGGAAGTATATACAGGCATGAAAATCAGTTGATTTACTGTATGCCTTGATTTTAGGTAGATAGAAATTATTTGGAATGTGCAATGTTACAAGCCTCTGTAAAATAGAACTTTTTCTCACTTGGGAGATTGAGTCAGTCTTTTCATTGATTTCAACTGATATTGAATCAGGTCCTTGGCTAATAAGTGATGTAGAAACCATTTTCTGCTACTGATTCAAAATAGCATGATTAGAATAGTTTCTGAAGTTCATGAATAACTTGGGAAGAAAATTCTTGTGAAAGAAAATGTACTAATGACAGGTTGAAGAAAAACATAACAAGCACTAGCTACCACTATTAATTTGAATTTGTATTCCTTGAAGCAAACCTGACTTAATACATATTTTCAAATACAAATTGTGGTGATAAATACAATTTTCTTTAAATGTAGAAAAATCATAGACACAGTGAGTTATCATTATGACCCAAAGAATATATATTCATTCAGTCTAATCTTTTGGAACGCTGACTGATATGTTTGGGCAGACCCTTCAGCTCATGTGAAAAAACACATTGATTTTAGTGGTGTCCATGTGGGCTTTGTAGTTGAAATAAGTCTTCCCTTCATCTGAGTGAACCAGCTGCCTCCCTTCATCATGAGAGTGTGGGAATACTGTGCAACAGGGCCTGAGACTCTTTCCTTATGTTATTGGTGTTTAACTCTTCCTGCTTTACTTGAATCACATGGCCAAAGCAAAGAGTGGAATTTCGATTCCATTTAACTTATGGAAGTAGAACGTGTAGTTCAGCATGTGTTACGTTTGAATCCATTACTTACAGCCCTCAAGTTACAGGACTTGTTCCTTGAGCTCATGATTTTACTGGAGGAAATGTCTGGTTTAATACCTATTTTTGGCCAAGATCCTCTGTTTTTTGGAATATTACTAAGCTTCTCACTTTGGAGGAGTTTTCTGAGGGTATTGAAGGTTTGTCTGAATAAGAGGAGAATATTGTACTGGCAGTGAGTAGTTCTCATCTCTGGCAAATTTTTTGGGAGTAGATTCAAAGGGAAGAAAGGAAAAAGATAGATACACAGATTTACAATGTATTAATGAAATGGGCTAAACAAATCCACACTTATGGTTAGTCCTGAACAGCTATTCTTTAGTACTATACAGATTTCCATCAAGCATCCACTTTGGCTGAAACATCACAGGCTGCTATACAGAATTTATAGTAATTTAAAATAACACCTAAGTCAGTAGCTATACTAAAATATTTTTGGGTGTTTGTTAAAATGTAGTAAGTTTTTAAATACAATAATATTTGCTCCTAAGGGCAACTTTTATGTAACTATTTTGTTAACTAGACAGTGGAATATAGTGTGATAAAATTTAATATGCTAAATATTTATATTTATTTATTTAAGATTTATTTAAACAGTCAGATTTATGTAACATTTATAAATGAGTCAAAATATTTTGCTTTTCATTGTTACCTATTTCTAAAATTTTATTCTTTCTGTCAATAGATACTTTCCTTGGCAGAACAAATTCAGTTCACTGAAGATGTAGAAACTGCTATCAAAGAACATAACCTGCAACAGACAGAGTTAGAACTTATTGCTAAACTGGAACATTATACCAGCATTGATACCAGTATGGAAAATCCAGGGAGAGTAGGTATGGCAATGATCATAAATATACAATTTCTTAAAATAAATTTAAAGTGATGAGCACTCCATTCCTCTGAACTAGAAATTATATTGAGTGACCTACCAGTACTGGCCACATTTGGGATATTTAATATTTCACAGTGAATGTCCTTTCATTTGTAGATGTTTATTCTATATTTAACATTGTTAGGTAGTTTGAATCTCTTTCCTTTTGAATTTGTATCCACATCCTTCATCCTGATGTTTTTTGTTATTTAATATGTTACTAATAATTTGTCATTAAAAAATCTGGATCAATATTGCTGCCTTCATCTACTGATCTGTAGTCTAGTATTATGTTTCCCTGGATCTGGCTAGATATTACTGGGTAGACATGGTAACATGTCAAGACATTCTATAAAAGACCAGGTGTTTTTTTCCCTTTTAATATGATTTTTATTGTATTCTAAAGTTATTACTTGAAGCCTATAAGGCACCAGTATGATGTGCAGATTGTAATGTATGCTGTCCATCTATACTTATACTTGTGTATATAATCACTCTGCTGAATTTTAGATTAAAGTGTATTGGCAGTTAAACTTTTATCTAGTTACTGTTATCAGCCTGTTGCTTGTATATTGATTGCCTCCGTTTTTTTACTCTTCAAAAGGGGTCTGAAAAGCCATCTGTTTTGGACTGTATAGATCTAGAAGCTTCAGAGGGGTAGCCATGTTAGTATGTAAGTGGAAAAACTTAAAAACAACAAAATAGTCTAGCAGCATCGTAAAGACTAACAAAACATGCATAGACCCAGTAAATCCTGCATCTTGGTAGGGGGTTAGACTAAGGGTGTGTCTAGACTACATGCCTCCTTCGACGGAGGCATGTAGATTAGCCAGATCGGAAGAGGGAAATGAAGCCGCGATTAAAATAATCGCGGCTTCATTTAAATTTAAATGGCTGCCCCGATCTGCCGATCAGCTGTTTGTCGGCAGATCGGGGGAGTCTGGACGCGATGCCCCGACAAAGAAGCCTTTCTTCATCGACACAGGTAAACCTGGTTTCACGAGGCTTACCTGTGTCGATGAAGAAAGGCTTCTTTGTCGGGGCATCGCGTCCAGACTCCCCCGATCTGCCGACAAACAGCTGATCGGCAGATCGGGGCAGCCATTTAAATTTAAATGAAGCCGCGATTATTTTAATCGCAGCTTCATTTCCCTCTTCCGATCTGGCTAATCTACATGCCTCCGTCGAAGGAGGCATGTAGTCTAGACACACCCTAAATGACCATTAGGGTCCCTTTTAACCCTCTGATTCTATGATTGTAAGCAACAATATAAACTATTTGAGAGAAGCTAAAAGACAACCTTCTTTATGGTGTTTTTGTGAATAATTTTATGTACTTACAGAATCTGGAATCCTTGAGCTCAAACTTAAAGCACTGATTCTTGATATTATCCATAACATTGATGTAGTGAAACAGCTAAATCAAGCCCAGATTAATAGTGTTGATGACTGGGCTTGGAAGAAACAACTCAGATTCTATCTGAAAGACCAAAAATGTTTCATTCAAATGGTAGATGCTGAGCTCCAATATACTTATGAATATCAGGTATGAGTTTTTTTTAAATTCAATTTTTGTTAATTTTTAAATGTGTGTGATGCTTACCTTTCAATTCCAGGAGGCAGCTTTACCTCCACAGTTGCTCCTACATGGCTTTCATTTTGTCAGTTGCCATTTACATTGCTGTTTGAAGAAAGTATTGAAAAGTGGTGTAATAGCGTTTCTTCAATCTTGAGATACTTCGTATCTCCAAATACCCGATACCGAATTCCTGAGTTTACTGCTGAATTGATGAATTTATGTGACTTTTATATTGAAGTGCAACAGTACTAGGTAAAATGCCAAATGCAGACAAAATGGTAATTTTAAATATAATTTAAATTATACTTAAATTGAATAAAACGTTTTATTTAAAGGTATGGAATAAATGCTGCTCTTGGATATATGAGGACAATGTTTGTTGAATACTATAAGAAAAATAATGTAGTGTTTCCCTTTTTGGAGACTGTGGTTCATAAAGGATTGCATAACACTTTGGTAGTAGCGCTAATAGATTTTATGAAAGTTAAAAAAATGGCCTCTGTATAGTCCCCAAGCTTGGGCAACTTCTGTGTTATCTTTCCTGTGTCCAAATTGAATGCAAAGCCAACTTGTTGACCTTGTTTCTGTGTATTAATCCATGCAATATATCATTTGTTTATACAGGGTAACTCCTCGAAACTTGTTTATACACCATTGACAGATAAGTGCTATCTAACTCTTACTCAGGCTATGAAGATGGGCCTTGGAGGAAATCCCTACGGTCCAGCTGGAACTGGAAAAACAGAATCAGTAAAGGCTTTGGGAGGACTTCTTGGAAGACAAGTGTTAGTTTTCAATTGTGATGAGGTGAAGTAAAGCAGATATTTATATATTTTAAGAGATGAGTATCTATGAAATATGGATTTAAAGAACAATTTTAAACAATCCTTTAGAGTAATTTAACAGAGTTTTTCATTTATAATCACCTAGAAACTTTAGGATCTTTGCAATGGAAATAAGAGATTTCATAGGTGAACTAGGAAGAAAATCTTCACTGATTTTGCTTTCATGGTATTTAAATATAAATAATGTTCTTCTCTTATTTTAAGGGCATTGATGTGAAATCGATGGGGCGTATTTTTGTTGGTTTGGTGAAGTGTGGTGCCTGGGGATGTTTTGATGAGTTCAATAGGCTGGAGGAGGCAGTATTGTCTGCAGTGTCCATGCAAATCCAGACAATTCAGCATGCTTTGAAGAAGCATAGACCTGTATGTGAGCTGCTTGGCAAGGAGGTATAGAAAAGCTTTTTATTCATTTGTTTGTTTGTTTTTGGTTGAAAACGTTCAAATACTGTCATTATTTCCAAGTGTCTTCTAAAAGTCCTCTTAACTTTTGTAACAAGTATATCATTTTTAGGTGAAGTATATAGCTTTTAAATATATAAGGTATGTCTTTGCCCACCATTTCTAATATTACTTTATAGAGGCAAGGAGGTAATATTTTTACTGAACAAACTTCTGTTGGTGAGGAGACAAGCTTTTGAGCTACCTAGAGTTCTTCCTCAGCTCTAGGAAAGTTATGCTCAGTGTCACAGCTACATACAATTCAAACAGATAGTTTAATGTAAGTAATTAGTGTATATTCTAAAGCACAGTTTCTCAATCCAAAACCGGGTTACTAGAATGTTTCACAGGACTGCATGTGTCCTGTGGCTCCCGTCCCACAGGGCTGCCTGGGCTCATGTCCCTGCTTCAGGCACTGCAAACCCCTGGGTTCCAGCACCACTTAGGTTTGTCCCAGCCATGATGATGGTAGGAGTCTGGGTAGGTCAAATATTTGTGACTGATGCTGTAATCTAATGACCTACCTCATAACTCCATTCATACAGATTGCGCCGTTCACTCCCTTCTGATCACGCAGTTGGTCTGGCTTCCGCCAGTTCCTTCTTTTCCACCCTCAAACAAGCGTGTGGATAAAAAGTAGTTTATCCCCCCACACAGTGCTGACTTTTTGTTTTCCCACCCACAACCCAACTCTTTGGTGGTGGATGCCGCTCAACAGAGATCCAAGCTTCCACAATACAAAAATATCAGTGCGGATAAGGAGAGCAAACACCTGGATCTCTTTGGGAGGAAGATTTACTCCTCATCAATGCTGCTTCTCTGCATAGCTAATTATGCAGCCTTACTGTCCAACCACAACTTTGACAACTATACCAAGTTCACGGCCCTCATTGAACATCTGCCAGATTCAAAGAGACCGATATTAAAATCTGTCGTACAGGTGGGGTACGCTTTGGCAAGAACCTCTCTCCAAATAATCCTTGATGTGGCTGACATGGCATCTCGTGCCATGGCAACATCTGTAGTTATGAGGAGGGCCTCACGGCTACAGTCTGCTGCGGTTCCCCATGAGCTGCAAAGGAAAGCGGAAGACTTCCCTTTCGATAAGCAAAAATTTGTATCTGGAAAGACAGATGAGGTTCTACACTCAAGTAAAGACTTGAGAATCACTCTTCATATCTTGGGTATGTACACTCCACCGTGCTGCTATAAGATATATGTACCATACCAAAGACATTGTGATTTTTTCATACCCAAGATACCAGCAGCAAGGCTTTGACCAATCTAGAACAAGGCAGCAGCCTCAGAGGAGACGTCCTCAGAACAATTGTAACTCGAACCAGCAGCCAAACAAGCAGCGGGTTTGACTTCCTGGTCGAGGACTTGCAGAATCTCCACTTGCTGAGTCACTCCGAATATTCCACCCAGACATTCCTCCATCATTTGAGATCATTTTACCATTGCTGGGCTGCCATTACATCGGATCGTTGGGTCCTGGAGATTGTAACATCCGGTTACACCATTCTGTTCACAACACTACTTCCCACTTCTCCACCCTCCACATCCCTCTTCAGGGACCCCTCTCACGAAGATTTACTGAAAGAGGAAGTCTATCAGCTTCTTGACATCGGAACAGTAGAGATGGTGCCTGAAGAGTTCAGGGACAGGAGCTTCTATTCCCACTATTTCCTCATAGCAGTCACAATTAGTCCTACAGTGTCAATACTTACTTGTCTCCAACTCATGGGCCATATGGTTGCTACAACTTACATAGTCAGTAATACGTGACTGCACTTTTGATGTCTCCAACATTGGCTTGTATCTGTTTACATCTACCTGAAGCGACATGTACACAGGCAAGTTTCCCTACCTACTTCTGTCATATCGTCCCAAACAACTTGCTTGCAGGAGTCCCATTCCATCGGGAGCAACCTTCCGCCCAGATTACTATGAACGCTTTCCTTATGGGGAGGGGTGCCTATATGGGTGACATGTCTATACAGGATCGATGGATGACTCGGGAGTTGACTTTGCATATCAGTATATTGGAATTCAGGGTCCTCTTCAGTTCATGCAAACACTTTGTCACACACATCTGCGGTACCACAATCAGAATACTTACTGACAACATAACAACAATGTACTATATATAAATCAACAAAGGGGTGCTCGCTCCTGCTTCATGTGTGCTGAGGTAGTTCAGCTGTAGAACTGGTGAATCCACAACAAAATTACCCTGATGGCCTGATACTCACCCGGGATCAACAACATGATTGTGGACTCACTCAGCAGGCACTTTGCCCCAGACCATGAGTGGAAGTTTCATCGCCGTGTTCTCCAGCCTATCTTCCATCAGTGGGGTTGCCCAAAATAGACCTTTTCGCCTCCTACAAGAATACGAAATGCCAACAATATTGCTTCAGAGCCGGCATTGGCAGTGGGTCTCTAGGGGATGCCTCTCTCCTTGACTGGAGAGACCCCCTCTTTTACGCCTTTCCTCCCACTCCACTTATTCTCAGAGTCCTCAAGAAGATCAACAGAGATGGAGCAATGGTCATTCTCGTAGCCCCATTTTGGGCATGACAGACGTGGTTCCCCTATCTGTAGCTGATGTTTCCTCAACCACCGTATCACCTCCTGAGACATCACGACCTCTTAACCCAGAACAACGGAACCTTAATTCACCCTCCGCTCCATGCCCTACAATTGACAGCATAGTTCATTGATAGTTCCAAGATCTGTGTCCACATGGGTGCTCCACTACCTACCCTCCTCCCTGCTTCGGTGTCTTTTATTGTATCTTTCAGATATCTGGGCAGACTCGAGGAAGTGGTGGAAGATGGACTGCGCGTGTGATCAAAAGGGCGTGAACGGTGCGAGGCATGTGCTGCGAATGCATGGTCCAGATGACCATTGCTAACAAAAACTCCAATCTGTGGTGCTGGGATGACCTGACACCAACAGTGGACACACATCTCGAAGAACAGTCATTACTGCAGAACTGAGTAATTTCCTCATCATGTATTTAGCTGTGACAACTTTCCGAGACCTGAGGAAGAACTCTTGAAAGCTTGTGTCTCACCAATAGAAGTTGGTTCAATAAAAGGTATTACCTTACCCAATTTGTGTTTCTAATATTCTGAGACAGACAAGGCTACACCACCACATCATACAATGGTAGTTTATAGTTTCTAATTACATGAGTTACTGTATGCCTATGGACACAGAGATTAAAATATTATCTTTATGACAATATATTGATTTTAATACCAGGTTGAAATGGATCATAATTCTGGAATTTTCATCACTATGAATCCTGCTGGAAAAGGTTATGGAGGAAGACAAAAATTGCCTGATAACCTTAAACAGCTTTTTAGGCCTGTTGCTATGACTCGTCCAGACAATGAACTTATTGCAGAAGTTATTCTGTATTCAGAAGGTTTTAAAGATGCTAAAACACTTGGCAGAAAGTTGGTGGCTATTTTTAATCTAGCCAGGTAAGGACAGTATGTTCCATTAATCATGTTTCTGTCAATATAAACTTTTATCTTTTGCAATCTATAGTACTTCCCCCTCTGGTTATGTCACTATACCTTCCTTTCATTTCAGTGCATTTTTAATACAATTTAAACACTGTTCCGGTATGTGTACTGCAATCTTTATGAAAAGGCACTCCAGAAATCACCCTAAAAAACTATACAGGAGACCCTCACCATTTTCAGATTTGCTATTTGGGATTTTGCATATTTGCAGGTTTCTCTCATCCCTATGTCTTGCTTCTTATAAGAATTATAGGAATGGCAGTTGTAATCGCATGATGGAAAAATATTGCTTTCTTAAGACCTTGACTGTTTCCTTCCTTTCTATTGGCATCTTGAATATAAATGTAATTTTCTTTTTAATAAATAGTAAAAGTATTAGCGTAAAAAATTTTCAAGTTCATATATGATATTTTAATTAATTTCACATACACATTTCTTTTTTTTTCTTCTTCCCATTTGTTTGTCTGAATGGAAGCACATGGTTATTTTCCTGAGCATGCAATGCCTCCATAAAAGCATTCACCTGTGACATTTTTTGAGGAGTAGCTGAGATTGAAATAACAACGCCACTCTTCATTTGTATGTACATTGCACACAAACTTGGGAGGGAACTATTAGAGATCCAACTTTTATTTTTATTTATTAATTAATTTTTTAAGAAACTATCACTCTGAAAGTTTGGAAACATGCAACTTCATGTGTATTTCTCTCTGAAGTTCAAGAAAAAAGGTTACTGCACATAGACAGTATATTATTTTCTAATGGCTCTGATTTTCAGAAAAATCTGTGACAGTTCCTCAATGATCTACAAGTACTGAAGTTGAAGTTATTATAACCTATTACATTGTTAATATTTTAAAAACTTAGGGAGCTTTTGACACCCCAGCAACACTATGACTGGGGTTTAAGAGCACTGAAGACTGTTCTGAGAGGATGTGGCAATATCCTTCGTCACCTGAAGAAAAATGGAATGAAGGAAAAAAGTAAGAGTGCTTATGACAAGAGTTTGTTACTTTTAATCAGTCAAGATGTTGTATTGAAATGATTATCTACAGTTTTCTTGTTCATTCAAGTACCAAAATGTTATATGTTCAACTCCTGAACTGTAGAAAACCAAACTATTCAAAAGACAGATAAACCTCTGTGAAAGCCCTTTCTAATCAAAGCCTTTCCAAATTGAAATATATAACTAAATAACCCATAGAACTCAGTGCAGGTAATTTACAAAGTTGGCAAGCTGAAGAGAACTCTTGCAAATGAAGTCTCAGTTACTCTTGGGCTCCCGTATTTGATTCTGAGTACTGCTAAAATATTCTAGTGCAGAGAGTTGCTATTCCAGAGCAACTTTATTTTATTGAATGGAAATGATGAGTATTTTTTAAAAAATTGTGTTTGAGTAAGTGGTGATTTTCTGTATGTGTTTGTAGGAGGGTTGAGAGCAGAGGTTTAGGGTGGATGAGGAGCTTAAATGTTTTGGGAGATTAATATTGCTTCTTTATTGCTTTAGGAAGTGACACATCTGCTATGACTCCTCCTGGGATTATAAGAGATGACCCTTGTTTACCCATTAGATATAAAAAGCAAATATCTAATAAACAACTCATAATCAACTCTATGAATTCATCTGTTTGTTGAAAATACACCAACAATATATTTTAGGTTACATGTTCTTCAAAGTTTTTTCTTAGCTGACTACTGCAGAGTCAGCATAGAGACTTTCCACATGTTAGGACACCTAGAAATTCCCATAGTATATACTCAGTCTGGCATGCATTATCATTTTCACAAATCCAGTTATATACAAAAACTGAGAAGGGTGGACTTGGAGTCTGTCCTTTTGCCACCTAAGCCTCAGAAGTTCTATATGCTACTAGTGCTAATTGCCCACCTGAAATCATAATTTTTTTGTGATGCCAGAAAACAAGCTGGTATGCTGCCATTATGATGTTAGGTAGTGATATCCCAGCTATGGAAATAAATTTAAACTGACCTTTCTTTTGCAGTTAATGAAAGCCATGTGGTGGTCCAAGCTTTGCGCCTCAATACCATGTCAAAGCTTACATTTGCAGACTGTGCACGGTTTGATGCATTGGTTAAAGATGTCTTCCCTGGCATTGATTTTAAAGATGTAGAATATGCTGAATTAACCACTGCTTTACGACAAGTCTTTGAGGAAGCCAATTTGGAAATTATAAACACTCAGGTAGATATGAAAGTTAGGCATAGACTAAGTTTAGATGTTCTCAGTTAAAAGCCTCAGTGAGGATTGTATTGTTAATCTATTCATTTTGATTTTGACTTTTAATATTTATAATGCAAGCTCTTGATTTGCTTGAATACAGAGATTTTTTTTACTCTTTGCTTCTGTGCCTACAAGTTCCTAAAATAACTTAAATTAAGAGAAGAGAATGACAGTATACAAAACCTAACATGGGTTAGAGAATATGTTTGATTTAATGCTGTAAACCTCATGTAAACAGTATTTCTTTTTATACAGATCAAGAAGGCTTTGGAATTGTATGAACAGCTACGTCAAAGAATGGGTGTGGTTATTGTAGGTCCAAGTGGTGCAGGTAAATCAACACTTTGGCAGATGTTAAGGACAGCACTTGGTAAAATTGGCAGAGTCGTGAAACAGTATACCATGAATCCCAAAGCTATGCCTCGACATCAGTTACTAGGTCACATTGACATGGATACCAGGGAGTGGTCTGATGGTGTACTTACAAACAGTGCTCGACAAGTGGTACGAGAACCACAAGGTATGTCTATCCAGAAGTCTGTATCATGATGAACTCTCTTATTTTTGTTCGTATTTTGACAATCTGCTATCTTAAAATTGTTGAATGCAGCTAGTGAAAAGTCAAAAAGGCTTATAGCGATACCATTGTCAAGAATCTCGGTTTGTAATTTCCAAGTTAGTGTACGCTAAAAATAAATGGTATACAAATAAGCATCAGAAGTGAAGAATGAAAGGAATATTTAAAGAGGTTATATTTAAAGCATATAAAGCATATAAATTCCAATTGTCACAGGGAATGAAAACTGGATAGAAATTTAGCAAACTTTCATGTTCTTTAAGTTTTTCCAGGAGTTTGTTGTTTTGCATTTTTATTTGTAAATAGATGTTAATTCATGGATAATCTGTGATGGTGATATTGACCCTGAGTGGATTGAATCTTTGAATTCTGTCCTGGATGACAATCGATTACTCACTATGCCCAGCGGAGAACGAATTCAATTTGGCCCAAATGTAAACTTTGTATTTGAAACACATGATCTGAGTTGTGCCTCTCCTGCCACAATATCACGAATGGGAATGATTTTCCTGAGGTGAGACATATGGGCATTTTAAATTTACATAACTTATTTATCACCATGAATATTTAACTTTCTAAAACCCTATTGTATCAACTCTTGGCTGTGATTAGTAGATGACTTTTTATATCTATTGCCTCTCCTGTCTTACATACAAATATACTCCTGCATAACATTAGCCTTTTTGTAGCTGCATCACATTGTTGACTGAAATTCAATTTGTGTTCCATTCCGTTATACCCTCGAGATTTTTTTCAGAAGTACTAACACCTACTCAGTCATTCTCCATTTTGCAGTTGTGCATGTGATTCATCTTTCTTTAATGTGGTCCTTTACATTTATCTTGTTAATTTCAGACCAATTTTCCAATTTGTTAAAGGTCTAATCTTGTCCTCCAAAATGCTTGCAAGCCCTCACAGCTTGATGTCATTTGCACGTTTTATAAGCATACTCACCATTCCATTTTCCAAATCATTAATGAAAATAGTCAGTTGTACTGATCCGAGGACTGATCCTTACAGTATCTCACTATATGTGCCCTCATAGTTTGATTGTGAGCCAGTGATGGCTACTTTATTTGAGTATGGTCTTGCAACCAGTTGTGCACCCACATTACAGTAATTTCATCTAGATTACATTTCCTTATTTTGTTTATGAGAATGTCATGTGGGAATTTATCTGATGCCTTAATAAAATTAAGTTATAAAACGTCTACTTCTTCTCCCCTTATTTTATTTTACTTTATTTTAAACTGGTGATTTCATTGTAATACTAACCTCTAGAAATGTTCATTTCATTTGAGTAGGTGGAGTTATCTGTATAGATCAGGGGTGGGCAAAAGGCCATCTTGTTTCTCCCCCACTCCAAGGCCAATCGGTGTTTTAAAACAGCCACATTTATCTCAAGCTGCCGCACACCATTGGTGGGCGGGTGAGTGCGTGACGTCTCTCGTGTCCTGTCCCCATCCTGCCAGGGGCATGCAGTGGATAGAGAGACACGTTGAATATTTTAAAACTGCCAGCATGTCTCTCTAGCTGCTGTGTACTCTTGTGGGGGAGAGGAGACTTTGCATGCTCCCCTGCCCCCAGGCTCTGATTGGTCTAGGGTAGGGGAGTGGCAGGGTGGCTGCGGGCTGGATCCACCAGCTTGGTAGGCCGGATCTGGCCTGCAGAGGGCCCTTTGTCTATCCCTGGGCTAGAGACACAAACCGGTTGCTTTAAAACAGCTGACATGTCCCTCTAGCCACCGCATACTCTTTTAGGGGCGAGGAGACTTCGCGCACTTCCCTGCTCTCAGACCCTGATTGGCCTGGGGACAGAAAGAGCGCATGAAGTCTCCTACCATTCTTTTTCTCTAGGGGATGGGGCAGGAGAGTGAGTGGGAAGACTTTTCATGCTCCCCAACCGCAGGGCGATCAGAGTATGGGGGAGAAGCACAAGAAGTCTCCTGGTCCTGCCACTTCTTCCTGAGGCCATGCACTTTCCGGGGTGGCCCAGGGACACTTCAGAAATTTCTGAAGTGGCCCCTTTTAAAAATTATTGCCCACTCCTGGTATAGAAGTTACCTGTATTTGTCTATGTATTTTTGAAATTAAGGTTTTAATCTGTTGTCTTGTATCCTAACACTATTTCTGTGTCTCCTAAATGTCTGCAATAACTCTTTTTGCATCTTAAAGACTATGGTCAGTAAAGCCTCTTAGAGAAGGATGGTTTTTTTTGCCCTATCCACAATGTAACTTAGCTCATATTGTTTGCCCCCTTTGTTCTCTCATCAAAAGTCAGAAGTTTGTTGTCCTTGTCTTAGAAAATGGGTTGTTTTAAATTACCCCTAAACTCTGTAATACCCATATATTTAAAGAAAACAATTTATCAGAAAAAAATGGAAGAAAATGGCACAGAATCAAAATTATACCATTGTCTCTTTCTTCCAGTTATTTGAGCGTCCACAGGTTTGGCCACTTGCTGCTCTGAGTAGCTGTGATACACTGTTCCTGGAAAATGGAAGCTGCCGGAAGTGATGCGACTGGGCTACCACTTCCTGCAGCTTCAGTTGTCCAGGAATGGTGAATCATAGCCACTGGGAGCTAGCAGTGGCTGTACCTGTGGACCCTCCGGTAGACAAAGCATCTGGTGGCCATCTAGTTGTTTACTTTTACAAGCCATGATCAAAGTTTGAACTCCTGCTTTAGATCATACTGCATTCATCTACATGAACTCATGTAATATGAAGTATGTCTTGTTCTAGTGATGAAGATACAGATCTTAATTCTTTGATAAAATCTTGGCTAAGAAACCAGCCTGAAGAATGCAGACATAATCTTGAAATTTGGATTGGGGATTATTTTGAAAAGGCTTTAAACTGGGTTCTAAAACAGGTGAGTAATTCACAAAGTCTTAATAACTTTAAATAAATAATTACATAATTCTAAGTAGGTGGGAACTTGTGCAAGCTGTCCTTCACAGATATTTCCATTTACTTGTGCTATCCAAAGGAAAATGAGTTGGGCATTTTCCACCACTTTTAATAGTCTAAAAGTGGCTCCTCGTAACAATGAGGTTGACATATTATCTGCACCATTACTTATTCATTTTCATGCTAGAAATTTGTTTAAAGTTATATTGTTCTTATTATTATCAACAACAACAATAATATTATACATTCCCATTTACAGAATGATTATGTGGTAGAAACAAGTCTAGTTGGCACTGTGATGAATGGGTTGTCACATCTCTGTGGGTGCAGTGATCGTGGACAATTTATCATTAGCCTAATGCGAGGACTTGGTGGCAATCTCAACATGAAATCACGACTAGAATTTACAAAAGAGGTAATAATGTTTTTCTGTCTCACTTTAGACTGCTAATTGAATAAAACATAAATTGTGATTTTGCTATGTTTAAGAGTAGAGGTCTCAAACTCATGCCCTATGGGCCATCCCTGTCCTGAACAATTGCACAATGCAGCCTGGGACTCCAAGCAGCCCCCAAGCCCAGCTCCTTCCCACCATTGTTCCTCTCTCTTCTCTGCATGGCACCCCATCCCTGAGGACACAGCTTTGGGGATCACTGGAGGGGCCTGGTGCGAGATGGCAGCAGCAGTCATGTGTCCCCCACCCCTTGCACTCCCTGTGACGGCAGGAGGAAGATCTGTGTGTCATTGGCAGACAGATGGTAAAGTTAATGAGAGTGATCAAGATCACTTATATATAAGATGTAGGGAAAGGAGACAAAGGTGGAGCCCTGTGAGAGCGAAAGGGAGAAAAGGGAAGAGGAGGCAAATCCATCCAATGAAACTTTGAAGGTGCCATTATTGAGGTAAGGAGAAAATTGTTTCATGGAAGTCTAATAACACTTAACTTACTACTTCCATGACTTGAAATTTTGCAGGGGACATCACTCTAATGACAGGGATGTGTCTTTTGTAATTCCCATAGCAATTTGCCTGAATTTGGCCAAGCTATAAGCTTCCAAAACATCTCAGTTCTCATATGTTCAGTAGTCATTTGTTGGAATTTGGCAAATACATTTTCTGAAGATTCTATATTCACTAGGCATACAACAGTCAACAGCTTTCCTTTCACAACCCATAATTTCCCTTGAAGGTAGAGCAGCTGTAGTGTGAACCTATAACGTACTAAGTACTTTTTAAAGTCAAGTCCTCAGCGTCTCAAGGAAATGAATGAGAAAATGTATCCAACAAGGTCTGGCACCACGTGGTGAATGAAAAATAAATATTGGATTACTACTCACTTATTCTCTCTTTACCCAATATATATGCATAGTGAGATTGAATGAAGGTTCCATAGAACCTAAATTCTTGCATTTCCTAATTTTTGAGTGCTTGACTTTGCAACATTAATATTCTTTTCATTAAGTTTTTTGGATGTACTTATTAGTTATTGAGTTATTAGGAATGCATGTTGCTAACAGCTTAATTGTTATTCTCTTAACATTTTGCAAAGATTTTTAATTGGGCACGAGAATCTCCACCAGATCCCAGGAAACCACTGGACACATACTATGACCCTGACACTGGACATTTAATGGCATATCAGCTGAAAAAACCTGTGAATTTGACTGCTGATGACTTTAGCAATCTCCAAACACTTCCTGTAATTCAGACCCCTGATATGCAGAGAGGTTTAGATTATTTCAGACCATGGCTAGATTTTGACAATAAGCAACCATTTCTTCTTGTTGGACCTGAAGGATGTGGAAAGGGGTAAGTTTTTGTTTTTTGTTTTAACAATTTTAATCTACTTTTTCTTAGTTTGTGATAAAGTTTTATAACATTTTTCCGCAGTGAAGGTCCTGTTCTATTGGTATTGTTTCTTTAGATGAAATACCTTTAAAATCATTTGAAATATTCTTTGAAACCACTCAATTAAAAATTAGTTAACATGGGTCTTTGTGTGTGTGTGTTTGTCCAGCAGCTCTTCCAGTCAGGACATTGGTGTTAATGGAATACAAATAGAAATTATACATATGGTGGGTGGGGACCCTTTAGTTCCTATCAGAACATTGTTATTTTCTTCTCTGACCCCAGCAGAATTCTTCCGCTGCTCAGGGTATACAAGAGTCTCTTTCTCTCTTTCATTCTCTCTCTAAATAAGAGTTCCTTTCCCCTGCTTCTTGTGACTAATATAACATTATTAGCCCCATTTGTGGATCTCTTTCAGCTCTATACAGGTGTTGTTTCTCAAGCACAAAGTATGGTCACATACGTGTATCAGTGTAGGGTCACTTTTCTGTGCCTCCACAAAATTCCCATCCTGTAGCTGTGCTTCCACATCCAGATAACCTATTCCTCCCTTGTAGGGCTTGACATTTCTTTTCCTCTTAACATTCCTTCCTCAGGGTCTTCTAATTCCCCAAGGTTTACCAGGCTCTTGGGTCCCTTTGCGATCCCTGTTTGTCGACCTCCCCCCCGAAAAAGGCAAGTTCCAGTCTTCAATTAGGGGATACTTCAATAGCTTCATCTGCAGACTTCACCTTGGTACATGTCCCCACAGTCAGTTGTAAATGTTGACTGGGATAGCATTCCTTTGTTATGTATTTAATGTAGATGAAATCAGACTTTTTTTTACGTGGTGGTGTTGCCATCTCTTGTGAAGGAGGCTTGGACCACTGTCTGATTACTGACTAGTAATGTTAAATTTAGTTTAATTAACTAGTCGATAAGTCAATAAGCAGGGAAGCTGCAGGCTGGAGCTAACCTTGCGGAGACTCTGCCTTTTAAATGTATTAAGAGCTTGTTGGCTTTTAATACATTTAAAAGGCAGACCCGACGTGAGCTGGGAATCAGCTGTCCTGGCTCACATTGGTCCCTCCTGCTGCACTTTAGCCTTTTAAATGTAATGCAGGGGAGGGGGGACGGGAGAAGTGAAGGACTTTTTCTTATTGGATAGTCGACTAGTTGA
Source organism: Pelodiscus sinensis (assembly GCF_052426305.1). Lineage (NCBI taxonomy): Eukaryota > Metazoa > Chordata > Testudines > Trionychidae > Pelodiscus > Pelodiscus sinensis. Next base: position 317,971,305 of record NC_143052.1, read on the forward strand.
CTCTTTGCTTACATCCCTATTACAGACAGAGTTCAAGTCTTTGAACTCTTTTTCTTGGACCATCACCAATACCATCAACTTGCGAAGTACTGTTTTCCATGCATGGGTTTCTTCAGTCCAGTCCTGGGAATACTCAAATTCCTTTAGAGGGCATTCTTTCTTTTATGTGTTCTGTGTGGCCACAGGAATAGCACCTCAGTGGGCTGTCACTGATGGTATCTCTCTTAGCTGTCACTGATGGTATCTCTTTTAGCAAACTCAGCCATGGAGTAATGGCTAACTCCTGTTCTGCAGGACTAACCAGTTGTTCAAGATACTTGGAAGTGCCACTGGCAGTGTTGACATCAGTTTTCTTAGACATGTCTAAGCTGTCCAAAATGGCTGACTTTAAAATCATAGCATAGCACACTAGAACTGGAGGGGACCTCGAGAGGTCATCAAGTCCAGTCCCCTGCCCTTATGGCAGGACCCAGTACATCTAGACCATCCCTGATAGATGTTTATCTAACCTGCTCTTAAATATCTCCAGAGATGGTGATTCCACAACCTCCCTAGGCAATTTATTCCAGTGTTTAACTACCCTGACAGGTGGAAGTTTTTCCTAATGTCCGACCTAAACCTCCTTTCTGCAGTTTAAGCCCATTGTGTCTTGTCCTATTCTCAGAGGCCAAGGAGAACAATTTTTCTTCCTCCTTCTTGTGACACCTTTCTAGATACCGGAAAACCACTATCATGTCCCCTCTCAGTCTTTCCTGAAGACTTACACTACAAGTTCAGTTGTGTAAAATCTAGTTTAACTTTTTTTATTGGTGATCTAGGTTAAACCAGAGAAAACATTAGATAATGTGGGAAGTAGGGATGTTAAGGACTAGTTGACCATCTGACAAGCAAATGCCTATTGGATAGTCAGTTGACCAGTCAATGGTCAGCAACATTGTACAAGCAGCACCTCAGATAACGACCAAGAACTGGGATAGGCTTTACCTGTCAATGCACTGCACAGCCAGAGAAGCCGCTGTTAGTATCTCTTTGATGTGAGTCAGTCAGTTGGAGGCTTTCAGTTTACTAAGCTAACAGTCTGTGGAAGAAAACATTGTCTTCACTCTGCGTTTGTAAGCAACAAGTATCCAGAGGCAGTTTTATTACGAGCTGCAGCAAGGGAAAAACTGGTTCGGACGGGGGGGGGGGGGAGGAGGGGAAGCCCCCCCCCCAGGTAGATCTTCAAATACAAGTAATTATGAAGCAGTTTATATACTGTCCATTAGATATAACAACAATAACAATTAGTCTCCTTCCCATTACAAACACCAATGGCTAACAGTTATTTTAGTTCCAACCAGATGCTCCTTATCTCAAGGTCCCTGCCAGGGTCAGCATTCTATCCTTATCTCCGTATGGAGGCGAGAGGCAAAGGCAGCGTCTAATTACAGATCTCGCGTTGTCAGGCCACAGACTTAGCCTGACTCTTGCTCTCTTGTTAACAAGACCAAGATGGCTGCACACAAATTCTCTTTTTCCCTTTTCCTGCCTCCATAGGTCCATGTTGTGCGACTGATCATTGCAAGCTTCCCCACATTCGATGAGACTTTCCTGTAGAATGTTATACCTCTATAATTCTTAGACTTTTCCAGGTCTAGGTTATGGTAGGCTGTTTGTACCAGATTCATTAAGTGATAAGCCAAAATCAAAGCCCACTTCACCAGGGGACTAGTGCTCTGCTTTTAAGGTAGTTAAAAATGCCTTTGGGTATTGTCCGATTACTCTTGGTTAGCTCCACAGGTTTTGGTGGCGGACTAACTTTGACAGAAGGGTGCCCTGCAGGGTCTTGTGGTCAGCGTAACATCAGCACTGTTTATTGTATGATTTCCTTGGGGAACTTCTACTGGTGGGTCATCAACTTGTTCAGCAGCTGTTGTTGTTTTTGAGTTATTTGAACTTGCTTGTGAGTGGTTTACTACCGCAACAATTGTTGCTGAAAATGTTGTTGCTGAGCGCTTGCTGCTACTGCATATCAGCTAATCACTTACACCACTGCTCAGATTCCATAAGAACCTAAGCCAGGCATGTCCAAAGTCCGGCCCGCGGGCCAATTGCGGCCCGTGTTCCGGTTTAATACGGCCCCCCAGGTAATTTGGCAATATCTATCTTTTATGGCCCCCAACGAATCCATATGTATTGAGATGAATACATTGTAAAATCTCAGTTAATGTCAGTTGGTCTAAATCAGTTATAAATATATTTGGACACAACATGTATACTTGGTGTTATGTTCCTGTTCATATTTTTTGAACTTAAAAGTTGACAGACAACCTTTATTACCAATAATATGTAATGTACTTTACAATGTTCCTGACATATATTTCAGCTTCCTGGATTTTTTTTTCATCTGGCCTTCAGATATGAAAGGCAGAGTGATTTAACACCTGTTTAGATTTGTCATCCACGTGACGAAATGAAAAGTATGCCGTTTGCAATAAACTTTGCATAAAATAGTTAATTTGCATTTAATTTTAATGGTTCAAAGAATGTCAGGCAAAATGGTCGGCCCTCACGCATGTTCACTTCATCAAATCTGGCCCTCTTTGAAAAAAGTTTGGACACCTCTGACCTAAGCCTACGTCTAGACTACATGCCTCTGTCAGCAGAGGCATGTAGATGAGGCTACCAGGCATAGAAAAATGAAGCGTCGATTTAAATAATCGCCGCTTCATTTAAATTTACATGGCTGCCGCGCTGAGCCGATCAGCTGTTTGTCGGCTCAGCGTGGTAGTCTGGACGCGCGGGTGTCGACATCAAAGGCATTTGTCGACCACCCAGGTAAACCTCATCCCAGGAGGCATACCTGGGTGGTCGATAAATGCCTTTGATGTCGACACCCGCGCATCCAGACTACCGCGCTGAGCCGACAAACAGCTGATCTGCTCAGCTCGGCAGCCATGTAAATTTAAATGAAGCGGTGATTATTTAAATCGCCGCTTCATTTTCCTATGCCTGGTAGCCTCATCTACATGCCTCTGGCGACAGAGGCATGTAGTCTAGACGTAGCCTAAGAGTGGCCATATCAGTTAAGACCAATAGTACATCTTGCCTTGGGTCCTATTTCTACTAGTGGCCAGTGTCTGATGCTTCAGAAAGAATGAACAGAATAGGGAAATTTTAAGTGATCTATCTCTTGTCATCTAGTCACATCTTTTGGAAGTTGGAAGTTTAAGGACACACAGAGCAGCGTCTTGCATCCCTGATCATATTGGATAATAGCCATTGATGGACCTATACTTCATGAATTTATCTAATTATTTTAACCCAATTATAATTTTTAACTTCACAGTATCCCATGGCAATGATTGTACATTTTGTGAAGAAATACTATTTTTTTGTCTGTTTTAAACATGCTGCCTAGTCATTTCACCAGATGGTCCCTAGTTCTTGTGTTATGTGAAGTGACAAGTAACACTTCTCTATTCACTTTCTCTGCATCATTCACAATTTAATAGAGCTTTATCATATTTTCCCAAAGTATAAGATGAACATTCTAATCTTAATTTCTCCTCATATGGAAGCTGTTTCATATCCCTAATCATTTTTCATTGTTACTCTTTGCATCATTACCAATTATAATGTATCTTTTTGAGATGAGGTCACCAGAACTCAGAATAATATTCAAGATATGGCCGTACAATGTATTTATATATTGGCAGTATGATAAATTCTGTATTATTATCTATCCCTTTCCTAATGGTTCCTAAAATTTGGTAACTTTTTTGACTGTTACTGAATACTGAGTAGAAGTTTTCAAACAACTCTCCACAATAATTTGAGTTGTAACAGCTAATTTAGTTGCCATCATTTTATATGCATAGTTGGGGTTATGTTTTCCAGTCTGCATTGCTTTATATTCTGCACACTAAGTGGATGTTTTCAGAGAACTGTCCACAATGACTCCAAGATCTCTCTCTTGAGTAGTTTTAGCCAAATTAGTCCCTTCATAGTCTATGTATAGTTGGGATTATTGTTTCCAATATGCATTACTTTACATTTATCAACATTAAATTTCATTTGCCATTTTGTTGCCCAAACACTTAGTTTGGCGAGATCTTTTTGAAGCTCTTCACAGTCTGCTTTGGTCTTAACTATCTTAAGCAATTTGGTATCATCTGCAAATTTTGCCACTGTTTACCCCTTTCTCTAGATCATTTATAAATAAGTTGAATAAATGATGGGTCCCAGGACAGACCCTTGGGGGACCCCACTAGTTACCTCTCTCCACTCGGAAAACTTACCATTTATTCCTAACCTTTGTTTCCTGTATTTTAACTAGTTATCAATCACGAAAGGACCTTCCCTCTTATTCCATGACAACTTACTTTACTTAAGAGCCTTTGGTGAGAGGCCTTGTCAAAGGATTTCTGAAAATAAGTGAACTATATCCACTCAATCCCCCTTGTCCACAAGTTTGTTGACACATGTTTGCTGTATTGGTAAACAGCATAGCTATGCTGAGTTGATCGGACTCAAGGGTACGGGGTGGGTACCATACATACAAAGTTACACAGGGTATGTCTACACTACCACCCTAGTTCGAACTAGGGTGGTTAATGTAGTCATTCGAAGTTGCAAATGAAGCCCGGGATTTAAATATCCCAGGCTTCATTTGCATCTTGCCGGGCACCGCCATTTTTAAATCCCCGTTAGTGCGGACTCTGTGTCCGCAGCTGCACGCGGCACGGAGTAGGTAGTTCGAATTAGGCTTTCTAAAGGTGTAACGAAGTGTAACGGTAGTTTGAATTAGAAAGCCTAATTCGAACTACCTATTCCGTGCCGCGTGTAGCCGCGGGCACGGAGTCCACACTAATGGGGATTTAAAAATGGCGGCGCCCGGCAAGATGCAAACGAAGCCCAGGATGTTTAAATCCTGGGCTTCATTTGCAACTTTGAATGACTACATTAACCACCCTCGTTTGAACTAGGGAGGTAGTGTAGACATACCCACAGATAGCTTCATCATTTATATATATTTATGCATTACTTTGCATTTGCTTTACAGCCAACACATACAATCATACTATAGCCGGTTTGGCTTCCTGGAGGGGTTCCTCCTCCTCCGGGTCAGTGGGTGGCCACTCTGCCCCACTGCACTAGCCCTTTAAAGCAAGCCCCTAACTCACTAGTCCATGCCCGGCCTTCCTTCAGGTGGATAGCACATAAACAAAGTCTGTTTCTATCAAGGCCCAGCCCTGGTTCAGGGCGTGGCAACGACAACCCCAGGCAGTTCTAGAGCACCACCAGGCCCTTGTTCTGGGCATGGCAGCGACAAGCACAGTTTATGAGGAGGCCAGACCCTTGGTTCAGGGCATGGCAGCAGTAACCATGGTTAGTTTAACAATAGGCCAGTCTCTGGTTCAGGGCGAGGCAGCAATAAACCCAGTCAATTTATGGGCAGGCCAGGCCCTTGGTTCAGGACATGGCAGCATACAACCAGAGCCAGTTTATAAAAGAAGACTAGACCCTGGTTCAGGGCGTGGCAGCAAACAGACAGGTTTGGGGTCTCCTTGTTCAGGAGAGGTGCAGGCTAATTGCCTGTGGCAATGGCGAGGGGGCAGACTGCCACCAGGTAGGTGAGTGGCAGAGGGGGCGCAGGCCCACCCACTCCACTGTCCTCCGGCCCAGGGCCCTAGGAGCAGCAATGCAGGCTACTATGGACTCAGCGGTGGCTTCAGCCTGAAACGCATTTTCCTTGGGGCCTTTAGCAACCTCCACTAACACCTGAGCCACTTCCTTTCTCCCCCTCAGCCAGTACCTGGGTTTCTAGTGGCGTAGGCAGGGAGTCCAGGGTGGTCTCGTCCCACGGAGGTCCTGGGGGTCCGGTCCAGTCCTCTGCGACTTGCAGGTCTGTGGGGCTCAGTGTGTCTCCTGGTGCAGACTGGGTCAGGTGTCTGGGCCAGTCCACAGGGTCAGGCTCTGTCGGGGTCTTCGGCCAAGCCTCTGGCCTTGGCAGCGGGAGCAGCTTCTCCCGGTTCCTGGGCAAGGGCTTGGGCACGGAACCCGGCTGGCCCTCTGGGTCCTCTGCAGGGTCTACTAAGGCAGGCAGTCCAGGCTGGGCCTTAACCACCCAGGCAGGTAGCCGATAGTCAGCCTCTGGCTCCCAGAAGTTTGGAGGCCCAGACCAGGCCTCGGTCACCGCCCCCAGGCCGAGAGCATGTAATCTGACTTGGGCTTCAGGAGGGTTGGAGGCTGAGGCCAAGGCTGAGGCCAAGGCCAGGCCTCAGCCTCAGCCTCAGCCTCAGCCTCAGCCTCAGCCTCAGCCTCCCAGACTGGGAGCCCTGAGCAATCCTCTGGTCCCTCTGCAGGCTCAGCCCCCACTGAAGCTGCTGGCTGGGCTTTTATAGTTCTGGCCCCGCCCCCTGGCTTCCGGTCAGGTGGATGGGGGGGAGGGGTCAGCCTCAGCCCAACATGGTGGCCGGAGGGATTCCTCCTCCTCTGCGTCAGTGAGCGACCATTCCGCTCCAGTACACATACAAAAATGGATCTGCTTGGTTACTCTTCAGGCACCAATCCTGGTACATCATACTCTGGCCATCTTCTAATCCCATGGAACCTGACCTTTACCTTCAAGGTTTATTGTGTTCATAATCCCTAGAATCACTCTCGATTCCAGTATGAGGAATTCTCCCACCTCTCTCCATTGTGAAAACTGACCTTTTATTCCTATCCTTTATTTCCTGTCTTTTAACCAGCTGCTGATCAATGAGAGGTTCTTCCCTCTTATCCCATGGCTCCTTACTTTGTTTAAGAGACTTTGGTGAGGGACTTTGTTGGAAGCCTTCTGAAAGTCAGTGCAGTGTACGAACTGGATCATCCTTATCCATATGCTTGTTGATTCTGTCAAAGAACAAGCCTTGGAGCTGTGCCTAGCTAGTGCTGGCTGAGCTGAAAGAGCTCATTGATGATGGGTGATCACTTGTTGCAGAGTATGATCATCTTCCATGGGAGTTTTGGACCTTCAGGTGGCTGATAAGGCCGATCCTTGAACCATAAGTTCTATTACAATGGGAACAGATATTTCCAGATATAGCAACCAGTCTCCCCTTCCACCTATACCTCTTCTTCTCCTCAGCTTGTTGGTAGGGAAAATTAAAAATACAAGGGGCCATGATGTAGGACTTCTTTCCATTTTGAGTGATCCTGGGCGAGTGTCTCCAAAGTGTCAACATCAGTATTGCATATCCTTTAGCAAGTCCATATAATGCTTCTGTTTTCCTCCCAATTTACAGTGTCCTTTTTTCAGCTGAAAACAGGACCTGTTTTGGGAGGTGATAGTCTGGCGTTCAAACAACGTGACCCATCCAGAGAAGTTGCTGAAGGATGATCATTGCCTCGATACAGTCACTTCCCCCTTAATAGGGTTAGGGTATACCCCCTCACATAATAATAATGGTAATAACAGATAAATCAGTTTTATTTTTCTGTCTCCATTTGCAAATATAATCATATTCTTTTTTACTGGTTTCTTCTTAACAATATAATGGTATTTCTAATGATGAAAATTCAATCATAAATATGATTCCTAAAAGAAAAAGGTATTGCGCTTTCCTCACGTTCTCCTTCAAGTAGTGTCCCTGTGGGTGCTCTACTACAGGTGTCGGGCTTGACCCAGCGCCACAAACCGGAGAGTTTTTGCCAGCAGTAGCCCCCGGTGGACTGTGCATGCGCAGAAGCCGTCTCACGACGTTGGCGCCTTTTCTGCGCAACATGGTCTCCCGCCAGTTCCTCCTAACCATCCACGGCCGCAGACGGAGTTGGAACGCGTTCCTCTTCACCTGAAGAGATTTCGAAGTTTTTCTTGTTAATCGTTCCGTCCCAGTTAGCCCCTCCACCTCGTAGTATAGTTAGTTGTTAGCCTGTTAGTTAGCTAGTGTTTAAAAAAACAAACAAAAAAACCCTCCACGTTTTTATTCTTCTCTCGTTCACCCTCAGGCCCACTCGTTGGCCTGATGGGGTTTTCCCTTCTGAGAGACTTAAGCTATTGCAAACATGCCTGCGGGATTCAAAAAATGTGCCTCATGCGGCGATGCGATGCCGGCCTCCGACGGACACTCTCGCTGTATATACTGTTTGGCAGAAGGGCATATCCCACAGAAGTGTGGCCATTGTTCAAAATTGACCGCCAGGGCCAGATGTGACAGGGAGATGCAGCTGAAGATGCTCCTTTTTAATAGGGCACTTCAGCCTTCGTCCGTGGACGAGCGGTCGGAAGCCCCGCAATCACGTAAGCCCCGTGAAGGGAGACGCTCCACTCCATCTAGGAATGTAAGTGCAGGGGACGCACCGAGCTCTTCAGCACTCCCGCCTAGTCGCAAGAAATCACCCAAGGGCCATAGCACATCAGAGCCTAGCCCCGCGGTCTCCTCGGCACCGCCCCGTGCGGCACCGCGATCTGAATCCACACCGGCGGCAACGGCACCGAGCACACGGATGGCACCGGAACAATCAGCACCGTCCGAGCCGGCACCAAGGGCTGCCATAGAGTGCCACGCCCGGCCAACTGCGGCTACCTCCAAGTCTGTGCTGAGACGGGAGTTGGCACTGACATTGGAATTGGGGCTGTCAAATGAGCCAGCACCGAGGGAGAAATCGGCACCATCACATGAGCCAGCACTGAGATCGGCACCATCATATGAGCCGGCACCGAGGGAGAAATTGGTACCGAGACCCCACCAGGCACAGAGATATGAAGCGGCACCGGGAAGGAAACCGGCATTGAGAACCAAACCGGCACCGAAACACAAGACAGTGCCGAGAGCCGATTCCGTGCCGAGGTCACCATGGGCACGAGCAACTTCCCATGAGCCGATGCCCCAACAGACGCAGCCGGCACCGACATCACGTATGGCGCCAACCGCTCAGCCAGCACCGGAGGCCCAACCATCGAGCCCTTCAGCACAGGGCAGGGCACCACCATCATTGGCCTAAGCACCCGCGTCACCATCTGATTCTGCTTCCATTATTTCAGTACTGGGTAGTCTGGTTGCCATCGCCTCTCCCGTTCCGGGGGTTCCTACAAAAGCTCAGAGAAAGATACGGTGACTCCGCTCCCCTTCCCACAGTCCCGATAGGGCCGTCTTTTCACCCGGACCTTCACCTGCACCTAATCATGAGAGGTGAGAGTACTATCAACATTCGCCTTCACCACGGTAGGAGCTCTCCGAGGCATTCCGTGACACCTTCTCGCCATCATTATCATTATCATTACTCCACGTCTCCATCACGATACTCTGTATGATTTCAATCCCCGTTATCACCCGCTTGGCCACGTTACTATTGACACGATAGCCCTGGCTCTTACTCTCCTGGATATTCGCATCACAGTCAATATCGTTGGCCAGACTACACAAATTACCATGACCGTCTGTGTTCTTCTACTAGGCACTCAGCATCACCAGGATGTCGTCCGTCATACTCACCTCAGCAACCCACTCAGGAGGTTATCCCTCCGGCATAGCCGCCGCCAACACCTATGGGTGATGATAGAGCCTCTGGTCACAGTGCTAACGTTCATTCCCCATGGTGCATGACCAACCTATTGGCTCTCCGACAGACCTCTCTTCTTCGTCACCGGATGATGCAGTATTTGAACACGTGTCTTCACCGATTGATAATTATAAATAGTTTCAGGAACTGTTTAAAAGAGTCGCACATTCACAGAACCTGCGCGCCCGGAAAGCCCCTCAAAAACAGCATGCCCTTCTAAGGAATCTACAACACTCCAGTAGATCAAAGTTGACTCTTCCCTTTGACGACACAATTCTTGAAATTTCAAATGACATATGGCAAACACCAGCATCCATACCACCAACGAACAAATATGCAGACAAAAAGTATTTTGTTGATGCTAAGAACACCGAATTTCCCTTTATGCGCCCCCTCCTAATTCTATAGTTGTAGATGCGGCTCAACAGAAATCAGACTACCCAACCGAACAACACACCACCCGACAAAGACACAAAACGCCTTGACCTGTTCGGTAGGAAGGTTTATTCTTCCGCAACAGTGACCCTTTGAATGGCAAACTACTCGGCTCAACTTGCCAATCACGATTTTGATAATTATGCCAAATTGGTTCCATTGATGCAACATCTCCCAGGCTCCAAAAAAGAAATACTTAAAGCACTTGTGCAAGAGGGCTACATGGCGGCAGGTACAGCGCTCCAGATTTCACTGGATATTGCTGACTCAGCATCCCGTACAACCGCTACTTCGGTTGTAATGCGACGTGCTACTTGGTTGCACCTTGCCTCCATGGCTAAGGACTTACAACCCAAAGTGGAAGACCTTTCTTTTGACCACTCTTCTTTGTTCGCCCAAAACACTGTCAGGTCTTCCACTCTGGTAAGGACTCCCAAACTACGTTAAAAACTCTTAGGATGTATACACCGATGCAAAAGAGCATGGCCATATAATAGGCAGAGGCCTCCCTCCTATACATCATAATGATTTAGGCCATACGACTAACACAAACAAAGGCAACGGCTGCAATGACGGCGCCAGCAGCCAACCAAGATGCAGACCCAGCAACAGTTTCGTCAGCAGATTTGACGTGCCAGTCGAGGGTCTGCACGCCACTCCCCTTTCACAAGCCATCTCTTCAGTTACCAAACAATTCTCTCACCGGTTGAGACCCTACCGCCGTCGTTGGTTCGCCATCACCACAGACTGATGGGTCAGAGAGATCATAACATCCGGTCTCTCTATTCCTTTCGCCACCCAAGTCCCCTTCCCTGTCCTTTTTCAGGGACCCCTCTCACGAATTCCTGTTACGGCAGGAGGTTGTGCGTCTATTTACCATCGGAGTGGTGGAGGCAGTCCCAAGTCAGTTCAGAGGCAAAGGCTTCTATTCCTGGTATTTCCTCATGCAGAAGAAGTCTGGCGGATGGAGACCGATCCTCGACCTTTGTGCACTCAACCGTTATCTAAGAAAACAAAGATTCAAGATCATTACTCTGGCCTCTATCATCCCAACTCTCACCAAAGGGGACCGGTTTGTGTCCCTCAACCTTCAGGACGCCTATTTTCATGTGGCCATCCATCCAGCCCTCAGGAGATTTCTCTGATTTACCCTCGGCTACGACCATTATCAGTACCCGGTGCTTCCCTTTGGCCTTTCGGCGGCCCCAAGGGTGTTTTCAAAGACACTGGTGGTTGTAGCCACCTACCTCAGACGTTTGGGGATCACGATTTTTTCCTATCTCGACGACTGCCTCATAAGAGCCTACTCAGCAGTCGAGGCACAGAAAGCGGTAGCTACTACTGGGCACACTTTTGAGGCCCTCGGTTTCATCATCAACCTACCGAAGTCCTCCCTTGTTCCATCCCAGTCCATCGATTTTATCGGGGCAAGGCTGGACTCTACAACTGCAACTGCCTACCTACCAGTCGACTGTTCTCAAAATATTCAGGAACTCTTGTGCATTCTACTTACCGCTCCCGCGGTCTCGATACTTACTTGTCTTCAGTTGCTAGGCCACATGGTCCATACGCCTGGCTCTGTATGAGATGCCTTCAGCACTGGCTCCTTCTAATCTACCAGCCGGCCATCGATGACACCCACAGACTTACCTCTATCCCCAACTGGGTGAAGGACTCCCTTTGGTGGTGGCTTGACTCGAACAACACATTAGTGGGCATCCCCTTTTATGTCCAAGACCCATCCATCAAGATTACCACTGATGCATTCCTTATTGGCTGGGGAGCACCTATGCGACATCACCAGGTACAAGTTTTATGGTCACCTCATGAATCCCTACTTCATATAAACTTTCTAAAGCTTCGAGCAGTTTTCAATGCATGCCGTCACTTTCTCCAGTACCTCTGAGGGACCACCGTACAGATTCTTACAGACAATATATGTACAGTCTACTACATAAATCGTCAGGGCGGTGCCAGATCCAGATCCCTGTGCGCAGAGGCCATATGATTATGGAATTGGGCGATATGGCATGGCATTACACTCACAGCTGCGTACCTCCCCGGCAAGAACAATACCATTGCGGATGCCCTGAGCAGGACCTTCCATCTGCAACACAAATGGGAACTGCTCAATGAGGTAGTTCATGAAGTTTTCCAGTCTTGGGGATACCCGGACATAGACCTGTTTGCGACCAGGCACAACAAAAAGTGTCACCTCTACTGTTCAAGAGCCAGAATAGGAACTGACTCGAAATGGGATGCTTTTCTCCTCAATTGGAGAATGTACTGACTATTGTACGCTTTCCTATCACTTCCCCTCATACCAAGGGTAATAGGGAAGATACTGGCGGATAGCGCAACGGTAATATTGATAGCACCGCTCTGGCCCCGTCAAACCTGGTTACCACAACTCATGCAGATGTTATCTCAACCCAGACGACTTCCACGCGTGAGCAATTTACTGTTGCAACAACACAGCACTCTTCTGCATCTGAGCATCGACTGTCTCCACCTCACGGCTCCACAGTGGCTCCAGGGATCAGAATTAGATTGCTCACAAGCAGTGAGGGATGTATTGATATAGAGTAGATGCCAAACAACCCAAAGGTCTAAATGGTGTCGCTCTCAGACCTGGTGCCAGTCACAAGGCATGGACCCCTTGCGTGTACCCATTCAATGAATATTGGATTACATTCTTTATCTATGTTTTCAGAATTTGGCAGTCGCTTCACTGAAGGTACATCTGGCTGCAATCTCAGCCTTCCACCTGTCTACAGACGGTGCTTCAGTGTTCGCTCATCCTATCTCTAAGAGATTTATGAGGGGCATGGTCAATCTTTATCCACCGCATAAAACTGTTCCAGAGCCATGGGACCTAGCACTGGTCCTCGATACTCTTACCCGCCCACCTTTTGGACCCCTAGCAACTTGTGATTTATAGACTCTTAACATGAAGGTTGTTTTCCTGTTAGCTGTTACTTCGGCATGAAGGGTCAGCGAGCTAGCGGCCTTGTCGGCCGATCCTCCATACACGCTATTTACTCATCAAAGTGTGACATACAATGCCACCCCTCGTTTCTCCCAAAGGTCAATTCATCATTCCATATCAATGAGCCAATAGTTTTCCACTCATTTCTCCCTAAGCCGCACTCTTCGTCAGAGCATATGCGCCTGCACACCCTGGACATCAGGAGAGCTCTGGCTTTTTATATAGATAGAACGCGTCCATTCCGCAAATCACAACACCTATTTTTGTCAGTTGCGACTCATTCAAAAAGAAAACAACTCTCATCGCAGTGAATTTCATCCATATTGTGAACTGTATCTCCCGATGCTATGCACTCCGAAACAGAACATTGCCCTCTAAGCCTCGAGTGCATTTGACCAGGGCTATAGCCACTTTCACAGCGTTCCTAAAGGATGTCTCCCTACATGACATTTGCCGCGCAGCGACCTGGTCGTCCACAGCTACGTTTGCCAGACATTATGCTCTCAGACGTTTTACTACAGCAGATACAGCAGTGGCTCAGACGGTACTGTCCTCCATGCTCAGTTAATTCCGAAGCACAACATTTCCACTGGGCTACTGCTTCACACTCACCTGTAGTGGAGCACCCATGGGGACACTACTCAAAGAAGAAGAAAATGTTACTCACCTTGTGCAGTAACTTCTGTTCTTCAAGATGTGTCCCCCTGTGGGTGCTCCACTACCCACCCTCCTCCCTGCTTCAGGACCTTTATCTTTATATCTTTCAGAGGTTCCAGATAGGAGGAACTTGTGGGAGACCGTGCTGTGCAGAAAAGGCACGAACCTCGCGAGATGGCTTCTGCGCATGTGCAGTCCACCGGGGGCTACTGCTGGCAAAAATGCTCCGGTTTGTGGCACCGGGACAAGCCCGACACCTGTAGTGGAGCACCCACGGGGACACACAACTCGAAGAATAGAAGTTACTGCACAAGGTGAGTAACATTTTCTTCATACCTCTGGTCCTGCAATGTTTACTGCATGAGTGGGCTGCTGAATCTTGCAGAGCCCTATTGACTTCAGTTGCTCATGTGTTCTAATTAACAAGTTTAGGGACATATGTCATTGTACACACTAGTTATTTCTCACACAAATCTGTATACGTACTTTTCTGAGACTTCATAAATGTGAAATAATACAATTTTATTTTATAATCCAGAATGTTTAGTTTAACAAAAGTGATTCAGTACATTAAATGTGGTACATTAAAATGTGCTTGCAGTTTTACAGATGTTTAAATTGCTTTAAAAAAATTCTGTATATATAAAATATATGTTTATATATTTTATTTTGTTAGAATGTTGCTTCGTTATGCCTTTTCCCAACTGCGATCCACTCAGATTGCTACAGTTCACTGTAGTGCACAAACTACGCCTCGACATCTTCTGCAAAAACTAAATCAGACTTGCATGGTAATCAGTACAAATACTGGGCGAGTATACAGACCGAAAGACTGTGAAAGGCTGGTTTTATACTTAAAGGAAATCAACCTCCCGAAACCTGATAAATGGGGAACCAGCACTCTAGTGGCTTTCCTACAACAGGTGAACATATATGGCTTTGATAATAATTATCTTTAAAATTATAGACTAGAAATGATTTATTGTGATTCAGGAAATACATATGAGTGTCTTATTTCCAATCATTTGGTATGCAGGCAAATGCACAACCCCATTTCAAATTGAATACCTTACAATATGCTGGTGATTTCAATAGTTAATATCCTACATGTTTATTGTCATTACATTTATGTGCAGTATGGTAGCATGTAGAAATCCCAACTGGTATCAAGGTAATGCTTACAATATGAAAAAAAAAAAATTCCCTCATTTTTACATCTTGTCCATCATGCATTTTTTCTCCTTCTCCAAATTCCTTCTTAAATGTCCATCTGTCCCTCAAATGTGTTGTATGTTGATTTTTAACAATGGGTTTACTATAATCTTCCTTTTAGTGAAATATTTTACTTTTTGGTTTAATTTTCACAGACATTGTTAGCTATCTGTAACAAAGACATAAATAACATAGTCCGCATCTACACATCAGGCAGTTATTGCGAAATAATGTCGAAATACTGTCAAGCTGGAGGACGTCTTACTCTGACTCCTGTAACCCTCATTGTATGAAGAGTAAGGGAAGTCAGAGGAAGAATGCTCTATTTCGAAATAAGTGCTATGTAGATGCTCCCAACTTCTAAATAAGCTATTTCGAAATAAGCTATGCAATTGACGTAGCTCAATTTGCATAGCTTATTTCAAATTAAGCCCTGTTGTTTAGATGAACCCTAAGGGATGCCCAACTTCAGCTGCTCATGGTCTCATTTGGATGCACTACCTCAATTCAGAGGCCCGGGAAGCACTGAAGAGTAATTACTTTGAATGACTCTGGGGAGTAGTTATTTTTAAATAGCGGTAGCAGAGCATTCACACTACTGCTATTTTGAAATAACTATTTTGAAATAAGCATTATTCCCCGAGGAAAGCAGGAGGTATTATTTTGAAATAACCAGCCCCTTATTTAAAAAATTGGGCTTGGTAGTGTGGACGCTTCACTTATTATTTTGAAATACGGGGAGTTATTTTGAAATAACTCCCCTTATTTCTAGTGTAGACCAGGACCAGAGACCACTCAAGAGCTGAGAATTAGCAGCTTCTACGCCTAACATGCCCTTTTTTCTGATTGAAGTGGGGGAGGCTAGGGAATGAGCCAGCTCTTTTGGCTTTACTTTAGCTGAGATTTACCTCCCTCCATGAAAAATTGACAGTCGTCCAGCTACAAATGGATTCCAACTCCTTTTGCTGTTGGATTATAAAGGAGACTTTGGCCCCATTATAAAGCATCATCATCATTTTTGTTTATAGGACTGCACAGTTGCTTAATAATATTAACATTTGACACTTTTGAGGAAAATGTTGGTGATAAGTACATTGTTGGCATTTCACAAAGAAGTGGGTTGTGCCCACAAAAGCTCATGATACCATCTACATGTTTCGTTAGTCTATGAAGTGCTACCAGACCATTTGTTGTTTTTTTTCAGTGATTATAGACTCATCTTTAAGATATTGCTTTCATTAGGTACCTTGCTATTTTTCATTTAATTGTACTCATTTTGTTATATTGAAGATTCTAACGTACCAGGGATTTTATGATGAAAATCTTGAATGGGTTGGTTTAGAAAATATTCAAATTGTGGCATCCATGTCTGCTGGAGGAACATTAGGAAGGCATAAACTTACATCCAGATTTACTTCTATTGTTCGTCTTTGTGCAATTGAGTAAGTATCTGCAAGGACCTACTTGACTCTGAGAGCTAAGATTCAGTATGCAGGTCTGCTTGCCTCTTCCTGTGCTTCTTGATGTAATGCTTTTGAAAATATAGAATGTGATTGTATCCCGCAAATCAAGTAATCTTTTTTAATAATGTAGACTCCTTACATACAGTATCATTGTTGCTGCCTCTCTCTGTTTGAAATCAGTTCAAGAACAATATATAATTTCTTTAATGTACTTTATTTTGCCTAAGTATCTGAAATAAGTTTTCAAGTAATATTACTTTGCTTTCAGTAGATTACAACTTTACAGCCTTATTTTAAAGTGCTGCTTGGTTAGTGGATTAAATGCATTATGAGAAAGGGCTTATAAATTGGAACATAGTTATAGATACACACGGCGAGTCTCTGAAGATGGCATATTCAGATAAAACCAAAATGAATTTAAATTACTACTGGACTAAGACTATATTTATTCAAGCTTTAGAGTAAATTATAGTAGAAGTTAGGAATGTTGATACATCATAATCTTCTTTTTTTCATCTAGCTATCCAGAAAGAGACCAGCTGCAAACAATTTATAGTGCATATTTAGAGCCTGTGCTTCACAAAAACCTAAAGAATCACTCAGTTTGGGGTTCCTTACCAAAAATACATCAGCTGGCAGGATCTATGGTTCAAGTGTATGAGCAGGTATAGCTCTTTGATTTCTTTTTTGGGAAATGGAGGTGAAAAATCTAGAAGTGGCTATGCCTTTTAATCTCTGGATTCAGAGTAATAAGAGATTATACAATGTTTCATCATTATTAAAATGTAAATGCAAGTAATTTTTAATTTTGATCTCAGAAATGAACTAAAGGGTACACAAATTTGGCTGTGGACATAAAAGATGGTCCAATGGTTGGGCACTAGTGTAGGATTTATGTGACTTGCATTTGATTCTTTGCTGCATCACAAACTTTCTATGTGTGTTTGGATAAGTCACTTATGGGCTCATAGACTTTAAGGTGAGAAAGCAGCATCAAGTCAGCCCTCCTGCACATTTTAGGCCATAGAACCTCATCAAAAGATCCATAACCTCTTCCAGAGTTACTGAAGTCCTCAAAATCATGATTTAAAGACTTAGAGTTCCAGACAGTCTACCATTTACAGTAGTAAATTCAGCTTCCTTGTGCCTCCATTCCTGTTCTTTAAAATGAGGATGACTCTACTTTACACTGAAGGTTGCAAATTGTTCAGATACTATCATTTTGTATGATGGAGGCCATACATAGTTAGGATTAAGTGTTCTAAATGGTGTGCACCTAAAACATGACATTTGGGCGCACACATACATACATTTTTAATTTCTCACTCAAAATTTTAGTATCCCAGCCAACCACATAAATAAACACTTTAAAGAGTTAAGCATAGTCTTACTGGATTTAGTAGGACTAATTACATGAATTGGGATTCAAATGCTTAATACACATCTAAGTAGAATTATCACATCCAGTCAAAACAACTTCCAACTAGTCACTTAATTCAAATCTTCGAAGAACTGTGTGCAAGTGTCATTCCAGTCAGGCAAGGTTATGAGATGCTTGAAAATTTTGATTAAGCAGACTTAGATTAGTCAGAAGGTTTCCATTAGTGGAAGGCTGGATCTTTATGATGATAAAAGATTGCTGTGGGGAGAAAACCAACCTTACAGAATTTAATAATTAGTCCATTTCTCTCCATGCAGAGAGTTGTATTACCCATAAACCATTTCAAACCTCAATTGGTAGATTTAACACAACAAATACATTAAAGAAATACTACCATTAAAGAAATAATAACATTTCTATCTTTTGAGAATACACATTTTAAGCATTAGTAACTTACATGTAATAGTCTAACCAGATCAAAATATGTGTAATCTTTTTGGTAAACAATTGCAGTCTCATGTCTTCTATGTGTTTCATATGTCCTATTCCTTAGTAAATCTGTCTAGATAATTGTTACAGCCTCAGGACTATGTAGTTATACCATGAGTTAAAAATCAAAGTGCATTTTCAGATATCAGTAAATAGTTAATATTTCTAATATCAGTCATCCAAATTATGATATGCATTGTTGTTAATTTATTTTATTCATTGTATTTTACATTTATAACATCATCGATCCAGAAATGCACCTCGTATCTTTACAAATCATGTACCATATATAAGCAATGCTACTCTCTATGCAATCATACTTAATACATGTGATTTGTCTGATTACAGATCTTTTGAATGAATGTATTGTATACATATCAAATGTGCTTGCAATAGCTTCCTAATAGCTTTCACAGGTCTTTCACCCTTTGGTCTATCTAAAAATCTGGACAATATTCTTCTCTTGGTGCCAAACTACAAAAATCAACCCAATTATAGATGATTTAGACTTGTAGAGAGATTGTTCCCATGAAAGGAACTAATTTTCCAACATAAACGTTTTTCTCAGAAATAATGTATAATAAATATTTTAGAGTGCTTTTTTGGCCCGAAAGCAAAATATAAACAATCCAAGCTGTGTATTTTTTAGATGAATTAATCAAACTTATACACTTCAAATAAATACATTCAATGAAAGCATAGAAAATTGTTAAACTGCATTGTCAAGAAGTCTTTGTAATTAAAATATAAATTGTGTTGTGAATAATTTATGTTTTCAGATACGAGCAAAATTTACAGTTGATGATCATAGTCATTACCTCTTTGCACCATGCATTCTTACTCAGTGGGTTCTTGGCTTATTCAGATATGACTTAACAGGAGGTAAGTCATCTTGATTTGTTCTAAAAGACAAAACATTTTCAGAATGTCCAAACATTTAGTGATGCATTTCTTTTATTGACCTTTCCTGCAAACTCTTCATACATTGAACCCATATTTAAACCTGCAAAGTTTGTAGGATTGGTCCTAATGTCAGTTGAACAGAAATCCCATTTCATGAAAGCTATGTTATTGTTTTTAATTTTGAAAATAGTATGATATTTTAAAATACAGGTGGGAACTATCCTGAATTTAAAGAAGATAAAGTCTGGGTTGCTCACTTCAGGCATTATGAAGTCCGGGGGCTCCACTTTCTGCAGCAGATCTGGTTTTTGATGATGTCTCTTGTATTTTGCATTTATTTGTGTACACTGCATGCAAGGTCAGGATTAGTAGAACTCGAATTCGCAGACCCCAGGTTTGTTAATGTAGGGCTTGAGTATATGCAATTATTTGTATCCCCAGGTTAGGAATTTTGAAGCTTGGATCCCAATCTAGGGCTCCAGCATGTGCATTGTGTGGACTTAAATTCAATCACTCATAGCTCATACTTAGTGATTCTAAAATGTGGCAACTGTAGCCCTTTGTTTATGGTGCAGTATGGGAAAACTCGAATGTCTACCAAACTTGACTGTCCAGAGAACAAAGAAAGTTGTCCCATGAAACTGTGGAGCATTTTTGGTGGACTCCTAGGCCTGGTCTACACTACATCAAAGGGTCAAAGTAAAATACAGAACTCATGCTACGTAAATTACGTAGCTGGAGTTGACCCATCTTACATTGCATTTCCGTGCCGTTCATATAGTGGAAGGTTGACAGGGGCACCCTCTGAGTTCAATTTAGGGGGTCTATACTAGACCCAGTAAATCGAATCCTGGAAGATTGACTGTGGCAGCATCTATTTTCCGTGTAGTGTAGATGTGCCCTGAGAGTCTAGCAGGGCTGCATTTACACTGAAAAAGTAATGGGTCTTGAACTCTGGGTGCTGGCTTAACTCAGGCTTGATCCCTCCATTTCGGTGGTGTTCTGGGACTTGGTCCAAGTCATTGGTTACAGTGATCTGCGTGTAGATGACAGAGGGGAAGGGTTAGGTTTGAGCCTGAGTTCAACCATGGGTTTTACACTGCAGTGTAGACATATCACCAGTTGCTTTCTGTGGCCCCTTTAAAACTGGATCCCTAGACATTTGTATAGGGTTCTGTTTTAAGAGGGTAGTATTTTATTATTTTTTTACAATACCTTTATTTTGTGTTCAATACCTTGAGTACTTTAGGCAATTGTTAAACATCAGTGTATTTTGCAGATAAGTATTTATTTCTCTGTGTTCTTGTGTAATTTATCTTATTTGTATGCATAATTTATTTTTAAATTATAATGCTTGGTTTTTCTTTTACATCTTCCCTCTTGATGTGTTGATTTTGGTATGTAATCTAATTTATTGTTTTTCAATTTGATTATATTTTGAAATACAGTATTTTAAATCTTTGAAATTGTATTATGCAAATATAAAAATTAAACATATGTGTGTATATATATGGACTTTGTAGGATCATCAACACAAACACTAGATTACATATTGGAAATTGTTGCTTATGAAGCCCGTCGCCTCTTCCGTGACAAAATTGTCAGCGCTAAAGAACTCCTCATATTTGATAATATTTTAATGAAAGTATTTCAAGGAGACTGGGGCTCAGATATCCTGGAAAATATGGCAGGTATACAAAAATTAAAATGTATGAAATGAGATTTGTTGAAACTCCTGGTAAGAAGTTGTCTTTATCACTTAGAATGTAGACTTTTATCACAGTTATGGTTATATTTTTGCAGATAGCTTCTATGTAACATGGGGAGCGCGCCATGAGACAGGAGCGTTCAGAGCACCAGAGCAGGCATTACCACCTCATGGGAAACCACTTGGTAGATTAAATTCAGCTGACCTAAAAGATATTATCAAAAAGGTGCGTCAAGAAGAAGAAATATGAACAAAAGATTTTCAGAAACCTACAGTTACATGTGTACATTGTTAAAAAAGCCAGAATGATGTTGCCAGACATATTTCTTTTGGTTATAGTATGGCATTTACATTGTATTTTAAAGGGGAGATAGAGTTATTTTAGAAATAAAAGTTGGCATGCTTTTCAGCAAGAAAGGACAAATCTAGAGCCTATGGAGGAAGAGGTACTGTGCTTTCTCTGAATTGATCTGAATGATTCTGAGGATAGTCAGGTCATAGTGGAAGGAAGTATTCCAGACTTCCACACCAACTTGAGTTGTAGGGCCTGAAGATGGGAAAATCATGCCAATCAATTCCCCACAATTCCAAATAATCCTCAGTAGCTCTTTCTCCCCTATTCTGCCCAGGTGGAGCCTATGGAGGATACTGAGCATGGACAAGGTTTGGTGGTCTTAAAACTCTAGGAGTTTCTTTGTCAGATGTGTAGTGCTTAAGCATCGTGTAGATGCTGATGTGCAATGACGTCTCCACATAAAACACTATCACTCACCGGCTCTTCCTTGGATAAACACCTCTACTTCTCAGTTGTAGGCATTGAAGGGGAAATCTTATTCAATTTGAGGGATCCCAGAAAGAGAGAGAGAGCTCTATGACCTCATAGCAATGCTGGATTTCAAAGTAGTGTCTGACTCAGTACTGTGAAGTATGATAAGAGCAGAATAATTCAGTCCTAAAACCTGAGGTCATATTGGATTGTATAGGTGCTCACTCTAGTTGGTATAATTCATAGGAGCCTAAAGACTGTTCTAAGTTATGTCAGTGGCCAGTTTGGTCCCTAATCAGGGCCAAGGATCAGATGATTAAAAAAGGTGGTTCTGAGCACAGTTTGTCTGGATCTATCACTCTGGCTGCTTATATATTTTGAATTCATACATTGGTTTGTTTGTGTTTCAGTGGATTTTGTAATCATTAATCTAGAGTATACCTTCTTTGGGTTTGTGCTACTCTGGGCCTTGGGGTTCAGTGACTTGTTTACTAGGACTTTAAAGTATGACCACTGCTGGAATAGGGACAGCAAGGTTACAAACTTCTACAGCATTAAATAGTTTTGTTTGTAAAGAACGTTAGTGTCATCTTTCAAATTGTTTGACTATTTCTCAACTTTGTAAAATGTTGGACATGATCACATTCAGTAGTTGCACATGCATCTATTATTAACACAAATATTAATTTCTCTAATTTTATACAGGGTATTATTCATTATGGACGAGATAACAAGGAGATAGAGATTTTACTTTTCCAAGAAGTCCTCAATTATGTTTCCAGGATAGACAGAGTACTGAGTTTTCCTGGAGGATCACTTCTTTTAGCAGGACGTAGTGGTGTGGGTCGTCGGACTGTTACTTCTTTAGTTAGTCACATGCATGGATCAATTCTGATTACTCCCAAGATTTCCAGAGGTTATGAAATGAAACAGTTCAAAAATGATCTTAAACAGGTGTGTCTTTCACCTTTTTCTGTTCTGTAGTTAATTTAAATGGTGTAGAAAAAATTGAATAGTTAAGGGAAATTTGAAAGACACAAAATAAAAATGTGTCAGATTTTCAGGACAGCTCAGACCCATTTGGGAACCTAAATAAAGTAGCCAGATTTTCAAAAGAGCTCAGTTTCAGTAGCTCCTGTTGTTCTCAGGGAGAGCAACAGAGTGCTCAGCTTTTTTTGCAAATTTGGTCCTAGTTCTGGTGCAGATCACTTTATAAAATCTTTCCTTATGAATTTTATTTTTGACAGTTATGTATACTATTGGTACAGGTTGGACCTCCCTGGTCCGGCACCCTCAGGACCTGAACTGTCCCAGACCTGGGAATTTGCTGGACCAGGGGAGGTCAGTTCTCCCTGCTGGCTGCCCTGCTCCCAGGCTCCTCTTCTTGGAGCTCCCTGCCTTGCCGCTGGCTCCCGTCACACTGGCCAGGTATAACTCCCCACCCTGCTGCCCGCCTGCTACCCCAGGGTATTCCCCGGGGTTCCGGGCCGAGGCCACCCAGTCACCACCGTCCCTGCTGTTGCCAGGGGTTCCCCAGCCGGGGTGTCCTGCTTCTAGGGCTGGCTCCACTACCGCTGGGGATCCCAGATACCCACCTCTGCCACCGCCGCTTCAACTGGGGGGGTTGTCCTCGTCAGAAGCTGTCCGATCACCCCGGCCACGCTACCACCAGGGGTTTGCCGGGATTTCTGGCTGTGATTGTCTAGGGTATGTCTACACTACAGCACTAATCTGAACTAACTTAATTCGAATTAGTTAATTCAAACTAAGCTAATTCGAATTAGTGCATTTAGACCTAAAAACTAATTTGAATTAGCATTTTGCTAATTCAAAATAGCATGTCCACGTGGAGTAAACCCTGAACTGAAGTTAAGGCTGGCCGGACTTAGAGTGTGGATCTGCTGCCTCAGGCTAGCCGAGGGCTGTGCTTAAAGGGACCCTACCCTCACCCCGGACAGACAGTTCTCAGGGTTCCCCACTTGCTTGTCTAACTCAATGAGGGACAGCAAAGCAGTCCTATCTTGGAGTGCCCTGAGTGCCCACACTCGACACATCACAGCACTCGGCCATCAGCCCAGCTGTACTTGCCGAAGGCTGCTATCCGTGGGGGGGGGGCGGTCAGTCGGGGGGCTGTCAGGATCCAGGAGGCCCTGCAGAAGAGCTTTCACCCCGAGGAGCCCGCAGAGCCACCCCAATACTCCCTATCGGGATCTCATGCCCCATTCCTCCCTCATGTCCTTCCACTTACCCCCCCCAGCCCCCCTTCCTGAAGTAAAAAATAAAGGACACGTGTGTTCAAAAATAGAAATTCTCTTTATGTAACAAAACTGGGGGGGGGGGGGGAGATTAACCTCTGGGGAGACTGGGAAAAGAAGGTGGGAGGGGGAAGAGAGAGGATGGGAGAAGAGAGGGGGAAACCTGGGAGGAGGGAGCTGGAAGGGGGAAGCCAGGGGAAGAAGGAGGAGGGGGAAGTATAAAACTATGGCATGCCATATCTTGAATACTGTGTACAGATGTTGTCTCCTCACCTCAAAAAAGATATTTTGGCCTTGGAAAGGGTTCAGAAAAGGGCAACTAAAATGATTAGGGGTTTGGAACAGGTCCCATATGAAGGGAGGCTAAAGAGACTGGGACTTTTTAGCTTAGAAAAGAGGTGACTGAGGAGGGATATGATAGAGGTATATAAAATCATGAGTGGTGCGGAGAGAGTGAATAAAGAACAGTTCTTCATTAGTTCCCATAATATAAGGACTAGAGGACACCAAATGAAATTAATGGGTAGCAGGCTTAAAACTAATAAAAGAAAGTTCTTCTTCACACAACTCCTAGTCAACCTGTGGAACTCCTTGCCACCAGAGGCTGTGAAGGCTAGAACTATAACAGAGTTTAAAGAGAAGTTAGATAAATTCATGGAGGTTGGGTCCATGGAGTGCTATTAGCCAGGGGGTAGGAATGGTGTCTCTGGCCTCTGTTTATGGAAGGCTGGAGATGGATGGCATGAGGAGTACCGGTAGTTCGAATTAGAAAGCCTAATTCGAACTACCTACTCCGTGCCGCGTGTAGCCACGGGCACAGAGTCCGAACTACCGGGGCTTTAAAAATGGCGGCGCCCGGCATATTTAAATCCCGGGCTTCATTTGCAACTTTGGTTGCCTACATTAACCGCCCTAGTTCGAACTAGGGTGGTAGTGTAGACATACCCTATGTTATTGTCTTCGGTCCATCCCCTCCGGGGTACCTGGTGCTAGCCACTGTTGGCAGACAGGCTACTGGGCTAGATGGACCTTTGGTCTGACCCAGTACGTCCATTCTTATGTTCTAAGCTCAGGGTCAGGGGTCTCACTGGACCAACTTGATTTTCATGCAAACCTGCTCCTGGGTTTGCATGTGGCCTTTGGTGGCCAAGCTGGCAGCTATCCTGTCCTAGACGGCCATATTCCTATGCCTAGTGCAGAGATCGTGGACGTTGGAGGCATCCCCCGAAACCTCGATGAGGTCCACGATCTCTGCACTCGACCAAGCAGGCGCCAACCTCTTGCAGTCCCAGGCAGGCTCCTGGGAGCCGCCAGCCTGGTCCTGGGAAGAGGCGAAGGGCTGGGAGGCAGCGGGTGGCTGGCTCATGCTGTGCCAGGTGCAGGGTCTGCTGGCTGGGCGCTGGCAGTCTTGCAACTGGCACAAGCACTGTAGCCAGACCGTAGCCCTTTAAAGGTTCCGGGGCTGGGAGGGGGGCAGAGTTTCCCTGGTTTGGCCCAGAGTGGCCACCAACTAGTTCGAATTAAGTTGCTACACAGCCCTTAATTCAAACTACTTAATTCAAACTAGGCGTTAGTCCTCGTAGAATGAGGTTTATCTAGTTTGAATTAAGCGCTCCACTAGTTCTATTTAAATTCGAACTAGCGGTTTGTATGTGTAGCCCCTATTAAAGTTAATTCGAACTAATGGCTGTTAGTTCGAATTAACTTTGTAGTGTAGACATACCCCTGGTTTCCAATAGCTCCTCTGCAACTGGAAGTTTCCTGGCTGGGGTCTGGACTCTCTGGCTGCCACCTGGCTCTGCTGATGCCGAAGATTCTCGGTCTGGGGCCGGGCTCTCCAGATGCTGCCTGTCCTAGCAAGGGCTCCCTAGCCCCTACGTTGCTCCCACCTCCAGGGCTGGATTACAGATGTTGCTGGAGCAGAGAGTCCCAGATTTGGGAGGTTCAACCTGTATCAATGACTCACTGTATTAAGCTCTGTAAAGACACAGATAAAGTTTCCCTCTCAGGTCCATATCTTCCATGTGTGTACGCTTGCACTTACATGAAGCCTCACTTACATGAACCCTTATTTCAAGAGTGATAAGGGATCTTTCGGAAAAGGGTTTATTTTTCGAAAGATCAGCGTCTAGACTGGCGCTTTTCTCCAACAAAGCTCCGTGCCGAAAAAAAGTGGCAGCCATCTTTATGTTAATGAAGCGCGGGAGATTTAAATCCCCGCTTCATTAGCAATTGCGATACGTCTAATTTACATCCCTTTTCTGAAAAAGGGATGTAGTCTAGATGTAGCCTGATTTCTTTAGGGTGCTTTCCAGGTGCGGGGGTCTGCTACTACAGAATAATTTGTAAGATCAGAACCTAATGTCAAGATTTATATTTTTTTCTGGGGAAGCACATCCCCATTTCTGAAAATATATATTTAAAATTTTGTTCCATCTCTTTGATTTTCATTAGAATATGGGTTTGTAGCTTCATTTGAGGATATCCTGTTTTAGTATGGCTTATGTGGGGTCAGGACAATATACTTTGTCAAGTATATTGTCAATATACTTTGTCTAGTGATTTAAAAAGATATACCCTTTAAATTAAAACAAAGAAACAAAACTTAGAGGGTCAAAATTCCTGAAATGGTCTCCAGAACTGCACAAGAAAATTCTACAATACAGTGCCTACAATAAAGGGAGCTCCAACTGCATACTTTTATGGGTACAATTTGAGGCCATATTTGGAAAATTTGGTCCTAAATGTCATGCAAGTATCAAAGTATTTACCTTAATAATTTTCTAATTAGAAATCAGTTCTTCCATGTAGACTGTTTAATAAGGTGACCAAAATAATCTGTTCATCTTTTAAGAATATATAAATGAAATAATGCAGAACCTGTGGGGAGAATAAATAAATATAAATGAAATTTGATGATTTATAAAAAGTCTATTATAAAAGAATGTACAAATTCTTTTTTATTCGATTTAAATCACTTCCATACTATTAGGTGATGCAGCTTGCTGGTATCGAAGCAAAGCAGGTTGTATTGTTGCTGGAAGACTATCAGTTTGTCCACTCCACATTCCTTGAGATGATCAACAGTCTGTTGTCATCAGGTGAGATGAACTTATGGTTCCCCAGGAACTTACCTTAATTCAGTGCACTGGGTGGGCACAGAATAGGGGAGAATTGAGGTTGCATGGGCAATAATATAACTGCCATTTCCTGATTTTGAAACATAACTTTCTTTTAAAGAAGTTTTTGTAAGTAGAAGTGTCCTATACTATATTTTCTGTTGCAATGTTTCTCTGCTAATTCATCATAAATGTTTCTTGTGGAATTCAGAAACAATTCATTGTTGCTGGGGGTTCCAGGACTAAGTCTGACCTTTGAATACAAACCACCAGAATTTCTGCCACTAATGGGAAAATGTTAAATTTCTTCTTTGAGGAGTGTCTCGGTGAGCACTCCACTGTATGTGTCTTTTTAGCAGCTGTATCCCCCTTGGTTCCAGTGCACTGTTTGCGCGATAGCGAACATGCCGACACACGAGCACTGTCAACCTCAGTTCCTTCTCAAATAACCTCAGTTCCTTCTCAACTGCTCCCAGTTTGGTCGGAACATAGCAGCGCTCCATGATTCTGCGTACTGGCTGTCTTAGCAAGGATGATCATAGACAGCCCTGTAGTATCTGCCAAACAATGTCTTCAGCTTCTCAGTCACATGTCCGCAGCCACGTATGTGGTTCCACATGCCAGGCTCCGCATGAGGTTTCTACAAGTCTGGCTTCCATTTACACAAACGACTAAGTCCTACTAAGGAGGTCAGAGAATCTCTGATATGGTAGTTATAGGCAATCAATCTTTGTTCAGGAGTGTCCTTCCAGTAAATGGGCGGCTCCTTCCATACACATAACTACAGACCATTGGAGGGCTGGGGTGCCCAATGGTCACATGCACAAGGAATGTGGACTCCTCCAGAGTTAAGCCTGCAGATCAACATTCTGGAACACCGTGCAGTAAGAAGAGCATGCAAATACTTTGTTCCCCTAATCTGGGGCAAGTCTATGAGGATACTGCATGTTTTATATAAATCACCAAGGTGGAGCCCTGTCAGGTGACAGAACTGTAGCAGTGGTGCATCAACCACCAGGTCACCATATTAGCGGTATACCTCCTAGGCAAGCAAAATGTCACCGCAGACCATCTAAGCTGCATATTTCATCACAAGTAGAAATGGGAGATACACTCCCAAGCCCTGCATACTGTATTACTCAAGTGAGGGTTTGCAGAAATAGACTTATTTACCACATCACACAATGCCAAATGCCCCAAATATTGTCCCAGGGCAGGGCTGGGCAAGGGCTCCATAGAAGACACCATGATGATCAGCTGGTCCTGCAACCTTCTGTATGCTTTTCCACCTCTTCCCCTTGTTGGCAAATTCATACAAAAGAGAAAACAGGACAGGGACAGGGTCATCATTATAGCTCTTGGCCCAAACAGACCTGATTCCCCTGACTGTTGCAACTGTCAGTAGCTCCTCTGATTCCTCTTCCACCATGGCTGGATATTCTCAGGACCAGGGCCAAGTACTTCATTCCGACATACGCAAGCTCCACCTCAAGGCATAGTTCCTCCAGGGATGAGTTGCAAAACCAGATCTGTCTAGAGGAAGTTCTTAATTTAATCCTGAACTGTTGCAAACAGAGTACAAGAAGGGCTTACCTACAAAAATGGTGCTGCGTGGGCAAACCACAGAACACTGCAACCTCATTCAGCACACCCAATGATCATTATTGACTATCTACTCTCATTGAAGAAACAGAGCCTTTCCGATTCATCAATAAAGGTCCACTTAGCTGCTATTTCAAGTGAGCATAATGGTGTAGATGGCCACACTGTATTAACATATCCAACCACTAAGAAATTTTTAAAAGGTCTCAATAATATCTTTACCCTGATGACCATGACCCACCCTCTGTTTGAGCCAATGGCAACATGCTCCCTAACCCATCTTTCCAGAAAAATTTTTTTTTACTAACAATCACAATAGCAAGGAGGGTCAGCCAACTGGCAGCACTCGTGGCGGGTCTGCCATTCATGATCTTCTACAAAGACAAAGTACAGGCAGTCCCCGGGTTACGTACAAGATAGGGACTGTAGGTTTGTTCTTAAGTTGAATTTGTATGTAAGTCGGAACTGGTACATATTGTAGGGGAAACTCTAGCCAAACATTTCTCCAGAGCTCAGTTTTATTCTCCCTCACCTCACTTCCCTCAGTCCTTTATTCTCAAGCTGAGGTGTCTGCTGAGAAAAGCTGCTCCGTATCTCCCTGGTCTGCTGGGGGGGGGGGGGGCGCTAGCTTCGCGTCTCCCTGGTCTGCTGGGGGGAAGCAGCTAGTGCGGGGTTGCCTCAACCCCTTTGTAAGTAGGGATCCGATGTAAGTTGGATCCATGTAACCCGGGGACTGCCTGTAGTGTTAAGGCCACATCCAAAATTTCTCCCCAAAAATAGTTTTACCCTTCCACCTTAACAAACCTATATATTTGTTTTTCACCAGAAGCTTCATCTGGATTCCAGCGTGGTATGATACCACTCCTTGGATGTTCACCGGGCAATTGCTTTCTATGTAGATAGAACAAAACAGTTCAGGTGTTCTCCCAGACCATTCGTTTCCATAGCAGATCGCTCCAAATGCCATGCAATCTCAAAACAGAGACTTTCAAAATAGATAACTAATTGTATTAAGGATTGATATATCATCAATAAGGTGCTATTACTAGCCCAGTTGCGGGCACACTCTACCAGAGCAATGACCATCTCTGTGGCTTTCCAACATAAAGTATCTATCAGGATCTTTTTCAGAGCAGCAATATGGGCCTCTGCACACACATTTACAAAAAGTTATACTATAGACACTTATGCTTCACAGTGTACCACATTCAGGGTGGTGGTCCTCAACATCATCTAGCGGTCAAGTCCAAAGCCCTGCCTTCCACAGGCTTAGGGTACTGTTCCATTGTCACCTACAGAGGGAGTACCCACAGGGATACTCCTCGAAGAAGAAAAGGGATGTTACTCACCTTGTGCAGTAACTGGTGTTCTTTGAGATGGGTGTCCTTGTAGGTGCTCCACAAGCCTCCTTCCTCCCCTCTACTTCAGAGCTGTAACATCTCTCCACAGTAGAGAAGGAACTGATGGATGGTTGATGGGGTGTGTACATCGGCATGTTCACTGCGAAGCGATCACTGCTGCACATGCACCCGCCCCCCCACCCCGGGATACTTCTGCTAAAAAGTTCCGATTTCAAGCACAGAAGTGCCAAGACATCTCTACAGTGGTGCACCCACAGGCACACCCATCTCAAAGAACACCAGTTATTGCACAAGATCAGTAACCTCGCTTTTCTGTTTCTTCCAACCACTTTGTTTTATTCATTTTCATGTAACAGCAACTTTATTTTAACATCTAGCTTTGCTCTTGTCAGATGAGGAATCACTGAAGCATTTAAGGTCTAATCTCTCAAGTACCTCTCAAGTAGGCTTTCTCTGCTATTTACCACAGGAGCAAAGAAGCCCTGCAAGCATCAAGACAAGTCCAAAAGATACTATACACAGCTTTTCTGAAGTCTTTCTGCTGCCTTTCTTTCACAGACCACCATCCCTTACTCTATCAGAGCATTAGGCTGTCATTCAGCAACACATGGTGGGCCTTTTATCCCTGTTCAGAGCCATTATTTCATTGTAGAAATGCTCAACCAAGGGTGTGATATTTCCCAAGGATAGAGGATTTCTTCATAACATAGGAGAAACTCTTTCAAACCTCACAGAATTGAGGTTCCAAAAAGAGAAAAGCATACATACCCTTTATAAGGAAGTAATTTGAATAATTAATATGTGACATTAAAACAGAGTTTAACCCCTTTTTCCTTTCCTTTCCCACTCTGAGGGGAGTGTTTGTTGAGACTTTTTTCCTATGCAGAAGCTGTCTCACCATTCAGCATATCTGGGCATACACAGAAACCTGTTACTTCTCACTTCCCTCTGTGTCAGCAGTTTATACAGACAATTGTTCCCTGTCTCCATGGCAACTAGAGGAAGCTCAAATCTTTGTGGATTTAGGAGCATCCCACAAGAAGAATTCTTTAGAATTCTCTGCTTCCAAATGTCATATCTGGCAGACTTCAGGTCTTTCTCTGTAGAAGAGCTTTCAGATGGAACTGGAGTTGCATTTTTCAAAGCCTTCTTCTCCTCCCCTGGGCCAAATGTCCTCTGTTCCTACAGCTTTCTGTCAAATCAATAACTACAACATAGAAGGTACCCACAAAGTTGCTAATATTTTACAGACTTAACATGCAGAATCACATTGCCTGTTAATAATGCTTTATTGGGTCCTGCCAGAATCTTTTGGCAGATACCAGCTAGCCTCATGCTGATAACAGAAAGAACTGACAGATGCTGTAAGTTCCCCTTTCTAATCTAATCTTCACTTTGAACTCTACAGACTGCAGTTAGTGTAAGAGCCACAATGGTCACCCTGAGGACAAATTTGTGGCATCAGAATTCAGACATATTGATGGAAGTTGAGCAGACTATTAAGGACTGCCTTTCAAGGGATGAAATCGGGTTTTTTGGATAAGATGGGGCACTGCATTCCCTCAACTCCCTGAAGGAAGCAGTATAAGGTGCTGCATCAACCATGGCAAAGATTCTATGAGCCTATATGGCCTGAAAGTTTCTGAGGAAAAGACATATCTCTTGTGCCTCCTGTAAACAACAACCATTAGTTTCTAACGGTGCAACTACACTACACCATAGCTCGAAATAAGATGCAAAATTTGAGCTATGAAAATTGCATATCTTATTTTGATCTTATTTTGAAAGAGCTTATTTACTAATTTGGTGCTGTCTATACAGTGCCAAATTTCAAAATAGCCTACTATTCTGAAACGTCCCTTATGTCTCGTAGAGTGAGCTTTACAGGAACATTGGAATAGTGAGCCTACTATATTTTGAAATAATGGGCTTGCTGTAAAGATGCGGGATAGCTATTTGGAAGTAGAGGAGCTGCTAACAGAAAGAGAATTATTAGGAAAGAAAGATCTTATTTTGTACCATGCTGGGCAGTAGCTCTGTAAGTTTCTTCAGGTGACAGGGTTTCCATTTGGAGCCTGTATGCCACAAGAACACCAAAATTTCTCATCTGCTTTGGTTCATAGATCATATGTATTAACTCAAATGTTTTTGTTTCTGAAGTGAAGTGTTTTCTGTATCTGAGTTGGAGGGAAACAGGATTTGTACTTCGCTATTTTCTAGTTCATTCTGGATTCAGTTTTGTCTTGTGATGTATAGTGCATATCCTGTAGTGACTTTTCTAGGATAGTGTTGGAGGAGGCACCAAATCATGTCTCAGTGATGTAAATGAGACTGGGTGCATTATCCAAAATTAGTTACTGATTTGTTGATTTGCAAAGGAAGGTCATATAAGTATGCTGATAGGTATATAGATTATGCATTTCCCAAATTTACCAAACAATTTTCGGAGGTATTTTATCAATTTTATTTTGATCATTTTATGCATTTTAAAGCTGATTGAAAGTGTCCCTGATATAGGTGAAGTTCCTGGACTATATACTATTGAGGAAATGGAACCATTACTTTCTCCTCTGAAGGATCAAGCAGCACAAGATGGATTTACAGGACCAGTCTTCAACTATTTTACATACAGTAAGTGAACTGGTTTTCATAATTTTTAATGAACTAGTTATAAAAGGCTATCTCAGTGAGTAAAATAACAAAATATTCTAATTCAAGGGGCTTTAATTTTCAGTAAACTTTGGATCATTAAGTTATTTTAGAAAACAGTATGGAACACTCAATACTTAGGTTTAATTAAAGGAACACAACATAAAAATTACAGTGTGTCTGAAATTGTGTATGCACTGATAAGAAAGAAAATGTCTCATTTTTTCAGTTTGTTTACTTTGCACATTTGATAGCACATTCCAGTTTTTCCCTTTTATAATCCGTTAACTCCTATCTTGCCCATTTATGCACGTGAAGAACATTCTACACGAGTGTGTAGTTGTAATGAAGTTAATGTTTGCAAGATAGGGGCTTTAGTTATTAGTTTGTCTGGGTCATTCACATAGAAACAAGGACATACAATAAATAAAAAAAATAGAAAATATGTTTGAAAAAACACAGAAATTGACAGGCAAATTCCAGGGCACTAAAAGTACTTCTGACTTGTTTAAAAATTGGCTACATTTTAAGATATGGTATCCCTTATGTATTTTAAAGTCATTTAAATATGTAGAAACACAGGCTACATCTAGACTACATCCCTTTGTTGGCAGAGGGATGTAAATGAAGCACTTTGAAAGTGCAAGTGAATCCGGGATTTAAATATCTCGCACTTCATTTGCATAATCACATAAT
This sequence comes from Pelodiscus sinensis, assembly GCF_052426305.1. Lineage (NCBI taxonomy): Eukaryota > Metazoa > Chordata > Testudines > Trionychidae > Pelodiscus > Pelodiscus sinensis. The sequence goes on from NC_143052.1 coordinate 318,004,518, forward strand.
GGCAGTCTTTTGAAAAAGTGCTATTTCAAAATTGAAACTGCAGTCTAGACCTCATTTTTCGAGATTTACAGGATCTTTCGAAAAAGCGCCCCGTTTTTGAAAGAACTGCGTCTAGACTGTGGTTTCAATTTCAAAATAGCGCTTTTTCTAAAGAGCATCATTTTGTGATTATGCAAATGAAGTGCGGGATATTTAAATCCTGGCTTCATTTGCACTTTCAAAGTGCTTCATTTACATCCCTCTGTTGACAGAGGGATGTAGTCTAGACACACCCACAGTCATACACACACTCTGTGCCATACGCTGTGTCACTCCAAGGGTACAGCTAAACTACATCCCTTTTTCGATAAAGGGATGTAAATTAGACATGTCAAAATTGTAAATGAAGCTGGGATTTGAATTTTCTGTGCTTCATTTACATAATGGCGGCCGCGGCTTTTTTCGAATTCCTGCTTTTTAGTTTGTGATTGTTGTTGGAAATAGACCTGTGAAACAATGCATGAAGGACAATCAAAAACTATATTGTATTCAATCTACACTAATTTTATCACTGAGTACATAGAATTTAATTGGCTTAATATATTAATATATTGTATTTCCTTTAGGAATCCAACAGAACCTGCACATTGTCTTGATCATGGATTCTGCCAATGTAAATTTCACAATAAATTGTGAGAGTAATCCTGCACTACATAAAAAATGTCAGGTGTTGTGGATGGAAAGCTGGTCAGAAAGCAGTATGAAAAAAGTAAGTACAGGAGACAAAGAAAATTTAAAAGTGATTATTTTGGCATTTATTTTCTAAATGTAATTATACTATTTTCCCTCCTGTTCTATTATTTTCTGCTTCTTTATCAAACCAAATTGTCATGCTGATGTAATTTTCTATTACCATATGCCAGGTTATTTTTTATAAAGCCAAGGAAAGCTAGCAATCACATTTTCAATCCAATTCACTTACCTTGCTTTATGTTTGAATAAGAATTTTTATGTAGCGAATCAGTAATTCAGAGGTGCAACATTTGGGAAATGCCATCTGTTCATGTTAAATCACTCAATTCCAAATTACTCAGAACTAAAAAGGAGCAGCAAAGTTGCTTTTAATTAAAGTGTTTAAGTAATCTCTGTGACATATCTTGTTTTCTTAGTTAATATTTATACAGTGCTTTCAAAATAGAAAGTGCTTTAGAAAAGTTAAATATGATCATTTTATAATTCACCAACAGTTACATGAAAGTATCTTGCTATGGACTGATCATGCTTCCTTTGATTAAACTCAGAATTTAAGTCTTGATATCAGTGGGATTATGCACAGGCTTAAGTGCTTTGCTGATTGAAGCAAGGGAACAGAGCACCTTACAGGTTCAAACTATCCCTGTTGCAGAATGTACTGGTATTATACTGAGTAGGGTTGTGAATGGCTAACTGATTAACTGTTAGGCCTCACCCTTAATGTGTGGGGCTTACTGGTTCTCATTAACTGGTAGGGGCTGGACTAGGTCCTCACCTAGGGAGCTGCTCCAATCCCACCGGTCACCCAGCTGGCAGGGACTGCTCCAACTGGCCGGCTGAAGCTGCCTCTGTCGATGGAAGGATGGTCCTGGGTGGGGCACCACAGGCAAGGGCTGCTCTGATCAGCTGACTGGAGTAGTCTCTGTCTGTGGTAGACCCAGCACGAATGCCCCACCTCAGGCAGGGGCTGCTCCAACCAGACAGCCAGAGTAGCCCTTTTCCGTGGCAATGGGGCCAATGAAGCCCAGCTACGATGTGGGGAGGGGCTGAAGTGGCCATTCCTACTACTCTACTTTTAATTGGTTAAAAATAATATTTAACTGGTTAACCAATTAAATGGGATTTTACAGCACTAATTTTTAAGAAAGATGCATAGTGCTGTATATTTATTTTCTAAATGTAATTATACTATTTTCCCTTCTGTTCTATTATTTCCTGCTTCTTTATCAAACCAAATTGTCATGCTGATGTATGAGCTGCCAGAGAATGACAATTTCGTTTTGTGACAGCTTCTGTGTTTCAAAATGTGTTTTAGTTTCCCATTGAAACCAAACCAAACCTTTTGAATGTTTTTGTGAAACAGATGTTTTCAAATTAAAGAACCCTCAAGTTTTTTATTTGGGTCTGTTTCTCTTTCTTTTCTTCCTTGATCAGAAATTATCAGGGTCTTAGATCGCAAAAAATTTCCAGATAAAAAAATTGTCACAACCCATATATCTCTACAAAATGCTTGGCTTTGATGAAATGATGATGTTTTTTGATGACATTTTAAGTAAGTTTGAAAAATATTTTTAGGATATGTTTGTGACTGCAAGAGGATTTGCTTGGGTGTGGACTGAATAAGGACCCAGGGTTTTGTCCTGTAGTCATATTTCCATACATAAAGTGTACATTGTGATGCGTTGAGTCACAGATATCCCCTTGAGATAGACCTCTTATTAGGCTGATTATACCACTAAACTTCAGGGGGTAGCCGAGTTAGTCTATACAGGATAAACTTAAAAAACAACAAATGGTCTGGTAGCACTTTATAGACTAACAAGACATGTAGATCGTATCATGAGCTTTCGTGGGCATAGCCCACTTCTTCAGATGACCAGAGTTTTTACCACTAAGCATCACTATCCACTCCCTGGAGCACCTCACCACCCTGTCCTTCTGATCTAGAAGCTCTGGTCTCTCCCAGCAAAGGCACAGAGTTAGGGTTTCAGACCCCATCAGAGAAATGCAGACACTGAGAACAGCTCAGCTTTGGAAAGGTTTAGTCACAGGGACTTGATATAGAACTCAGGTGCACAACCCCACTTGGAATAAAACCTGATATAAATCCATCTAACTATGCATAAAGTTTATACAGCATGAGTTCATAAGGTATTTATCCCCTTTTTCAATGAAAGAGAGATATGTGCAGGTGTTTCCCCCAGACAACAGTTATTTATACTGGATTTGATAATAAAAGTGATTTTATTAAGTATAAACAGTAGGATTTAAGTGTTTGCAAGTGATAAGTTATTAAGCAAAATAAAACAAAATTTCTCATCCTAGTTCTTATTTTAGGTATAGTTCTTCTCTGGCCAGGGCTGATTTTTTTTCTTACCTGTGTCCAGCAGTTTCTCTCCACTCTTGTCCTTAGAGTTCTTTTGTGTCTAGGTATTTTCATGTATCCTCCCTGGGTGGGGAATGGTCTGTGAAACCAGCTGAAGACCATAATTGCTTCCCATTCCTTATGTAAAATTTTCCCTAGATGGGAAGTCTTCATTCAGTTTCCCTTACCCCAATAGAAAAGTGCAAAATTCAAGATGGATTGCAGTACCAGGTGGCCTGGTCATATGTCTTTGTAAGACCAACCATAGTTCAGGCTTACAAGAAAAACTAGACTATTTAGAGACCATTGTCTTGAGTACCAGGTCATTACTTTCCTTGAGTATCATTAATAGCTTTCACTAGTCTCCCTAGAAGATTAATGAACAGGTTTATACTACATAATGATACATGCACACAAATAGAATATACACATTCAGGGGTTTACAAATTTCTCCGATGTCACATGGTCCAATTTCCATAAGTCATATTTGAACTATGCATACTCATATTCAAACCCACATTTCCATAAAATATGGGGTGATAGTGTCAACCATTGTAAAATTCATAAGATCAGTTATCATGCCCACCGTCCATAACCATGTAGAAGACTTGAAAACCTTATAGTAGATCAAAGTTAGGAAAATTTGCATTACATAAGGGAAGGTCGTTCACAAGGTCCTTCCTTAGACAATGCATTAGGACCTCTGAATTCATACTGAATGTTATAATACAACTCTATTCATTGTTATTTCCTTTATATCTATATATTTTAAAGGCCCTCAGGAATATTGAAACAAAAGACAGGTCTATGCAGCACTTTAAAGACTAACAAGATGGTTTATTAGGTGATGAGCTTTTGTGGGCCAGACCCACTTCCTCAGATCAATATGTGGAAGAAATTTGGCACGACCATATATACCGAAGTGATACAATCAAAAATAAGTGAACACACATAAAATTGATGAATCAGATTTAAGAACAGAGGAGGGGTGAAGGGGGAAGGTTAGTGTCTGTGAGGTAATGACATTAGGGGTGATAATTGGGGAAGCTATCTTTGTAATTATCTTCCCCAATTAATTTGTAATTATCTTCCCTTCACTACAGCACTATTTTGAATTAACTTAATTTGAAATAGTTAATTCAAATTAAGCTAAATCGAAATAAAGCATATATACACAAAAACTATTTTGAAATAGTGTTTTGCTATTTTGAAATAGCGTGTCCACACTGAGTGGACCCTGAACTGAAATTAAGGGTGGCCGGAACCAGTGCCGGCAGGGCAGCAGGTTAGGACTTGAGTGTGTGGAGCTGCTGCCTGAGGCTAACTGAGCTCCGTGCTTAAAGGGACCCTACCACCACCCCAGACAGACAGTTCTCAGGGTTCCCTGCTTCCGTGTCTACCTCGATGAGGGACAGCAAAGCAGTCCTATCTTGGAGTGCCAACACTCGGGACACCACAGCACTCGGCCTCATGGAGCCAGAGCTGCCCATGAGCACGCCGGTGCATCTCGTAGGGTCGGTGCCATCAGCCCGGCTGCACTTACTGCAGGCTGCCATCGGAGGGGGGGGGCATCGGAGGGCTGTCAGGATCCAGAAGGCCCTGAGGGAGAGCATCCACCACGACGAGCCCTCAGAGCCTCCCTGGTCCTCCCCACCAGGGGCTCATGCCCCATTCCTCCCTAATGTCCTTCCACTTACCCCTCCCTAGCCCCCCTTCCTGATGTCAAATAAAAGACACGTATATTCAAAAATAGAAACTGGGTTTATTGAACAAAACTGGGGCGGGGGATGAGCCTCTGGGGAGACTGGGAAAAGGAGGTGGGAGAGGGGAAGAGAGAGAGTGGGAGAGGGGAGGGGGAAACCTGGGAGGAGAGAGCTGGAAGAGGGAACCTGAATGCATGCACTAATGAGAACACCAACTCGGCCTCCAAGTCGATGAAATAATTGGAAGCTGACCATGGCAATGCCAAAGATGTGGGTGCAGGAGACCATTGTTCCGGTGCGTGTCTGGCCATGGATTCAGGCTTCCTGCAGTGCCAAGGTGGAGAAGGTGGTATTGCTTGGGCCTCTGATGATGGTGCTGAAGAAGCTGATGCCAGGGCTCTCTGTACCAAGGCCAGGAGAGATGCTGGTGCTAATGTTGGAGTCAGTGCCTGTGCCTGCATCTATGCAGGTGCTGAAGGGACTTGGAACCCACATTGGTGACCTGAAGATGCAAGATGTGTCATCTCAGGAGGACCTATCCCTTTACATAAATATCAGAGAGCTGCAGGTAGTCAGCCTTGCATGTCAGGTGTAAACTGACGAGGTTTGTGGAGAAAACTGATGAGGTCCTTCATACCAGTAAGAAATCAAGAACTACATTAAGAACATTGGGCATGTACATGCCCCCATCTTCTCTTGGACTGAGCCGTCGATCTCATCTTCTATGACGCATTTGGTGAGCAACTAAACCAATACTTGATTGGCAGAGCCAATTACAGATGTCACATAAAAAGCTGGCAGCTGCTGCATGTTCTTTTTGGATCCTCTGCTTTTCCTGCCGTGCCTGGATACGCTGACTCTCAAAGCAATTAAGAGCCTGTACAATGGTTTGTCACCAGGACAATCTGTCCTGAACTAGAGTTTCCAGATCATTGGGGGATATGCCACATGACTTCATATTGGCCTTTAAGATGTCTTTATAGCATGTATATTGACCCCGCTAGAGCGCTTTCCACGAGCAAGCTAGCCATAGAAGACCATCTTTGGTATCCGTGTATCATCCAGCCTCATAACAAAACCAATCCAGCAAAACTGTTTGTTCATAAACATTGTTTTCATGCCCATGACACCATACAGCTTAAGAACCTCCGTATTAGGAATTTTGTCCCACCAGTTCACATGGGCAATCTTCCTCAGACAACATATGGAACTGATCGAGCTTCAAAACATGGTGGTGATATACACGCCCCCATACAAATGCAAGCGCTACGCTCCATACCAGAAACACAGACCCTTCTCTTACTTGGCGCTTCAGTATAGGGCCACCGACCAGCACTGTCCGAGACAGCCTCTGCAAAAATGATACCCACAGAACAAGACGCCCAAACAGCGGAATAATTGGCAGCAAGTTTGATGCATTGGTCGAGGGTCTGCAAGCCATTCCACTGTCCGGTCATGAATGCGAAGAGGCTCAGTTATTCCATCAACGCCTAAAACCATTCCAAAGATGGTGGGTCACCATCATCACCAATTGATGGGTTCTCGAATTGATAACATCAGCTTACTTGATCCCCTTCAATTTCTTTCCCCACCTTCCAAGTCCCTCTTCAGGGACCCCTCTCATGAGTCTTTGCTGAGACAAGAGGCCCTGTGTCTTCTTAGTAGTGGAGCAGTGGAAAGAGTATCCAAAGAGTACAAAGGGAAGGGATTTTATTCTGATTATTTTCTCGCCCAGAAAAAGTCAGGTGGATAGAGACCGATCCTAGATCTCCGTCGACTCAACCGACATGTTCACAAACAGAGATTCCAAATGGTGACCTTAGCATCCATTATCCCAGCTCCCGACAGTGGAGATTGGTTTGCGTCCCTCAACGTGCAGGGCATATACTTTCATGTCACAATTCATCCAGTGCACAGGCACTTTCTGAGATTCGTAGTCGGAACTGAACACTTGCAATACCGATTTTTGCCCTTCAACCTGTCTTTGGCACCTAGAGTGTTTTCAAGTCTCACCAGGTCAGGGAGGATGCAGCTCTCAGTAGGGCACTTCTCTGTTCCATGGAAAGTTAGGACTCCGATCCTGTCTCTTTAGGTTCTGCTTTGGAGTCACTTACATGGAATGGACATGAGCAATAGCTCAAAGAATAAAAAAATGGTTACTTACCTCTTGTAACTGTTGTTCTTCGAGATGTGTTGCTCATGTCCATTCCAAATCCCACCCGCCTCCCCTTAATTGGAGTATTCTGATAAGAAAGAACTGAGGGAGTAAAGATCCAGCAGGAGTATATATGCACCAATATAGCGGTGGCAGTCCAGGGGGCTCCCCTGCTGGCCCAATGAGTACCTCAGAGGGAAAAATCTTCCGATGACTTGTGCATGAGGTATGTGTACACCTATGTAGAATGGACATAAGCAACATCTCTTGAGGAACAATGGTTACGAGAAGTAAGTAACCATTTTTTCTACTTAAGAGAATAGGAAATCATCAGTTCTCATTAGGGATGTAAGAGAATAGTCAAGTACTTGCTCCCCCCCCCCCCCACCCTGGTATGAGAGGCAGCAAAGTAAGAGGGAACAGGAGCTGGTGCTGGGGGAAGCCAGATTAAAAAAGCCAGGCAGCTCTTACTACATTTAAAATGCAGAGGCGCAGTGGTCCCGGCTCCATTTCGGCTCGTGCCAGTCTGGGACCTACCCCTGCTGCAGCTCAGCAGTTTAAATGTAGCAGGAGCTGGTCTGCCTGCGCACCCGGCTTCTGCTACATTTAAACTGTGGAGCTATAGTGGGAGTAGCTCCTGGATCCGTACGAGCTGGGACAGAGCACTTTTCTTTATCAACTAATAATGTAGTCGATACAAATTGTATAAATTACATGACTAGTCATTTACCCATCTCTTAACATCCTTAGTTCTAACAACTGAGATTCATATTTGTTGTGTTATTATTAGTAGTAGTTGTAGTATTATTTAGTAAAGGGATCTTGAACAAAGCTGCTGTTTTTAAATCCTTTTTACATTTATAATTGAAGTTGCCATTTAATTAATAGTTCATTTGTATTTTATTTTAGATACCTGAAATGTTATTTGGTGATTCGGATGAACAAAAAAGGACTGGTAGAATACATAAAGAACAAAAGAAAACATATTCAGGTAATATGTTGGAGAATTTGATTAAAGTTTTGTTTTGATATAATTTTATTATTGTTACTTTATCTGTGTATTTAGTTAGTTACTTTCGTTAACTATTTTGCTCAGTGCTGTGAGAGACACAAATAATGGTCTAGACTGTGCAAACAGATTTGTCCAGGCAGATTCATGTGCCTAAGAAGGGTATATGAGGTATTTGAGCTATGAAGAAGGCAGGAAAAGGACAAGATCTGGGAAGTATAAGAACTAATAGTTTGTATATTGAGATTGCACTGTTTGTTGAGCTAGTGGAACAGCCAGGATTGTAGACCAGAAAGGTGATTGGGATTAGCTTTGCCATAATGAAATGAGGTGAGTGAGATGTAAATTTCTAAATCACCATTGTACAAATAAGAATGGAAGTCATGTACAGCAGATGAAATGAGGAGTAAGAGAAAAGAATCTGGCAGCAAAGAGTTGAGAGAGAAGTGAATTGAGAGGAAAAAGAAGAACAGGGTTTCTAAGAACTGGAAAGAGTAATTATAACTATTTGTAATTGTTAAAAAATAATACAGTGTGTTTTCAGAACAGGAAATTGTTAAGTGATTAGATCAGACTGTGAGCTAAAACTGCACATTTGTCTGTTAAAAATTGTAGCAAGAATAATCTAAATCACAAAATCAGCAATCATTCTGGTTTAGAAAAAATGATTTTTTAAATAAAAGATTATACGCAGGAATATTAGTGAGAAGTACAAAACCAAATGTTAAATGGATCCTGCTAGATTTCGTTTGTTGCCTCACTTTTTAATATAAAAATATTCAAATCTTTGAAGTGATACTCAGATAATAGGATTAAAGGACGCATAATTCCAGGCAACTTTGTTTGTTTGATTTGATGCTGCTTCCAGACATTACTTTGCATATAAATATTTTAGTTTTTTTCATGTTTGTAGTGTTATGTAGCTTATTTCATGTCTTCTTGCGTTCATTTTAAAAAATTCCATTTAATAATCTGAAGAAATTATAATGTTTAAAAAAATACTGATTGTATATAGGGACATAACAGTGTAGCTGATTAATCGATAAGCAAAAGCATATAGGCTAATGCTATAGACCAGTATTTCTGAAAGTGTATCACGGAAACACTTTCAGAAACACTTTAACTAGCTGCCCCAGTTTGTTTATGTACCGGTGCCGTGGCCACAGAGCCTCGCAGCGCCCACTGGCTCTGTTTTGTCCTTTGCAGCCAAGGGGACCCGTGGGAAGTGGCATGGGCTGGGCCACCACTTCCCGTGGCTCCCCTTGGCTGCAAAGGACGAAATGGAGCTAATGGAAGCCATGAGGCTCCGTGGCTGCGGCGCCGGTACGTAAACAAACTGGTGCAGCTAGTTAAAGTGTTTCTGAAAGTGTTTCTGTGGTATACTTTCAGAAACACGGCTATAGATTACATGCATTTTCCTCTCCCCCCTTGCCAGTACATTTTTTAGCACGCTGGCCAGCAGCCTAGCTCAGTCCTGGGTTGTGATGCATCTGGGAGCTAACACTACCATGGTTCTGCATTTAAAGTATATAGTAGGCATGACAAAGATGTTTTCTAAATAATGTATTTTCTGTGTAGGTGATTCTGATTTTTTGAAGTCTTTTTTGGTAATCCATGAATCCTGTAAAGCATATGGAGCAACTCCAAATAGATATATGACTTTCCTACGTGTATATAGTGCTATCAATAGCAAGAAAAGAACAGAGCTGTTAAAAAGGCAAAGCCATTTGCAGGTATAACTTTTTCTACATATGAGTTGTCAAAATATATCCATATTTTTAATTGATTGTTATACTTGATAGTGTGACAGTAGCTCTACCTCTCTATTATCATATATTGTGCATGTGTGACTGGCAGCATGTGCTGTGGCTCAGTTGGCTAGCCTATGATACCATTCCCTTTGTGCATGCTCTCATACAACATCTCTGGTTTGAGGTGAGGGCACAAGTAGTTCTAGTACAGTGATCCCCACTCTTCTCTCCCAGATAACGTCAGAGGTAGGGAGTTTCCCTCATTACACTCCTATTTTTCGCAACTGCTGCAAAGAAAACGTTCCTTCCAAAAGGGAAAACATATGTGCCAGCACTTCCAATGTATAGAGTTAGTTTCTAGATAGAATAGTTTTGTGTGTATGAGTGAGAGAGGGTGTGGAAGCAGAAGCCCTATTCTGACAGATATATACTGCATATGGGCACTGTGACTGCAGCAGGGAGAGCTATAGTTAAAGTAATCAGCAACAATAATTACTCCTTTTTATTTTAGTTCAGCGTTTAATTTTAAGTGAGTGTGTATGTGTGTATTTACACAAAACAATAAAATATTATCTACATGGATGACAATTGATATTTTTTTCCTGTTGACATTATCTGAATGCACTGTACCATAATCAAAAGCTCATGATCTGTAACTGTTTAACAGTGGCTTTGGTTTTTCAAATCTGTCAGTTTCTGACTACCTGGATATTTGACAGTTCATGCATGTTTCGTATAGGGAATGCAACTTGTTTATTTTGCACAGCTTTCCTGATCATGAGTGTTGGGATTATTATTAATATTTTATGAGAAACCATCAAATGGTTATATAACCATAAATTTCTTGATTAAATCCAAGGGCCATATGATATTTTTGCAGTTGCTCTAAATGTATCCCAATAGCCTAACAATAAGCAATAATATTTATAAGCATGGCTTACAAATAAGCCAGACCTAGGAATGATCATCTCACTTTGGTGTGCTCCAGCATGATCAGGTGGGATCTGACAAAGATCTCTAGATTCATGACCTTCTTTATAATCTTCACCTAATTTGCCGCCATTAGCAAAAATCTAATTTGAAGCAATTTCTCTTTGCTGCTTGCCTTCTTCCAAAGCCTTGTCTTATCTTCTCCTTTGCCCCCATCCTTGCTTGTAGAGCCTAACTGAGGGAAGATTTGGGTTTGTACTTTCTGAGATAATTTCCCTTTGTCTTATTACTGCATCTCTTTTGTTAGTTACTTTTGAACCCTCCAACCTTCCATTGCTAAAAGTAACACTATTTCCAGGGACTTCATTTATTTTCTGATTGGTGCTTTTACTCTACTGGCCACTAACTGTAAATTGAAAATGTTATTAACTAAATTTAGGCCAACTATTCATTTATTCTTTCATTTATTCTCATCCTACGATGAGGTTTCTTATTTAAGTTACAGGCTGCTTGCAAGTGAATTTTTCTGATTATACCTTCAGTCCATTACCTTCCTTTGAGTCTGATTCTGTTCCCATGGAGGTTATTGGAAATTTTACTGTTGGCTTCTATGGGAGCAGAATCAGATCCAATTTATGTAATTAATGTGCAATAAAATTAAAAAACCCTCCGAGCCAGGTCTGCCAGCAGTTGCTGCCTCTGACCCAGTGGCCGCACAATGAGCCGGGCAGCCAGAGTCAGCCAGTAGTCCCCCGCCCAGTTCCCCAGCTCCCAGTAGCCAGCCAGAGGCCGGAGACAGCGGGCACCTTCCTGGACTAGTGCGGAGATCATGGACCTCATTGAGGTTTGGGGGGAGGCCTCCAATGTCAATGATCACCGCACTAGATGGAGGAACGCCACTGTGTACGGCTGCATAGCTGCCATCATGGCCACCAAAGGCCACATGCGCACCTGAGAGCAGGTGCGCATGAAAATTAAAGAGCTGTGGCAGGCATATGCCAGGGCCACTCAGGGCAGCTCCTCAACATGGGCAGACACCTGCCCCTATTTTGACACCCTGGACTGCATCATGGGGGTGGGACGGTCCATGCCACCCCGGGGGGCAGCAAGCCGGGAGCGGAGGGCCCTGACCAGGGCGTGGAAGTGGAGCCGCAGGAGCCGCCACAGAGTGTGCCACGCCAACAGGACCCCATAGCTGTCCCAGCAGCCGAGTCACCAGGGTCATCAAGGGAGGCCATACCAGGTGAGTGCCATCACTGTCCCTTTCCTGGGGGAGGAGGGGACAGGCGGGCGGGGAGGGAAACCAGAGACCGTGTGCGTAGGCCTTGCTTACCATGGATCACACAGCAACCTGTGCATGTGCAAGCACATGCCGTGCCATCCCTGGGCAGGTGGCTCCAGCTGAGTGACACACAGGGGCCGTGGCCTGATAGCCACATGCGTGGGTGAAGAGACCTGACATGCTCCTGACTCTGGGGTGGGACACAGCAGTATGCCCTCCCTTCACAAGCTCCCTCTACACAGAGGCAGGGGACATCTCCCTGCCACGTCGGCCGCACTATACACAAAACGGGGCATGGGTGCGGTCTCGGGTCAGCTCCCACTCCCAGGGATAGCCAGACATTCTGACCAGGGCCTCTGTGCAAGCACAGTGGCTCTGACGGTGCAATACACGGTCATCCTCACCTCGCAGAGGGGGGCTAGGCTTCACCCACTATGTCCCCAGGGAGAACTGACCACTTCTCCTCTTTCTCCACAGCCACATCAGCTGCACGTGCAGGGCGCACCACCCCGCCTGGGACATCCTCCCACACCCGAGAGCTCAGGAGGTCCACCGCAACACTGCAGGGGTACCGAGACCAGCAGCTGGGGGCCCTGTGAGCCCTGCACCGCACCATGGAGCAGAAGGTGCAGGACGACCAGGAGTTCCGGCAGGAGCTGCTTGCCCAGGGTCGTGCCATCTGTGCCCATCTGCAGACCCTGGTGTAGAGCGTGCTGCCTCATGCCGCTCCAGCACCTGCTGCCGCCTCAGCTCCTGCTTCTCCTCCCATTCCTTCTCCCCTTCCAACCTCTCCCTCCTCAACCTCCACACCCTCCTCCCCATCCACCCAGGGATGCCGAGGCCCCCGCACCCTCCGTGCTGAGAGACATTTGGCCCGGCGAGACCCCCATCCTGATCTTCCCCTCCCCCTTCTTCCCCTTGCTTCCCCCTTCCAGCTCCCTCCTCCCAGTTTTACCCCTCCCCTCTCCCACCCTCTCTTCTCCCCTCTCCTGCCACCTTTCCCAAGTCTCCCCAGAGTTTCATCCCCCACCCCCAGTTTTGTTAAATAAAGAGAGTTTATATTTTTGAAAATACGTGTCTTTTATTTGACATCAGAAAGGGGGGCTAGAGAGGGGTAAGTGGAAGGCAGGCAAACAAGCAGGGGCACCTGAGAACTGGCTGCCCGGGGAGGGGAGGGGGTGTCCCTTTAAGCACAGGCCTCAGATGCCTCAGACAACAGCCACACAAAGACACTCCTTACCTGATGCCCTAACCCTGACCTGGTTCCGGCCGGCCTTAACTCCAAATCAGTGTCCACTCAGTGTGGACGTGGTATTTCGAAATAGCAAAATTCTATTTCGAAATGCATTTTGTGTATAGACGCGTTATTTCAAAATAACTTTTTTTGAATTAACTATTTTGAAATAAGATATTTTGAAATAAAGCTATAGTGTAGACATACCCTATCATATTGTCCCCCGAGAAAGTGGAATGGTAGAACAACCTTCTGATCCACTTCTGTAATTTCTTTCTTTATATTTCCGTAAACCAGTAGTCCAAACTTTTTTGTCATACCGTCTCACCCATAATAGAATCTGTCCATTCTCCCCCAGGGCTGGAGCCAGGAATGGAGCTCCCAATGGATCTGAGGGATGGGAATTTAGGACAGGAGTGGAGCTGAAACTGGGGCAGGACTAGGTGTGGAGCTCCCTCCATTCTTCCCACCCAGGCCCTGGATTGCCCCCCAAGTGTTCCCTAACAGTGTGTGCCTCATGGTTTAGAGGCCACTGCTATAGTTCATCCCTATCTTTTTTATCTGTACCACTTATTGTCCTTATCCAGGTCTTAGTAATCTATTATTGCCTGGAATACTGCAATTTCCTATTTTGCCTGATTCTTTCACCCCTCTAGTCTACCATCTCCCATTGTTGAAATCCTCAGCCTCTTGTGCAGCTTTGCTTATGTTACCATAATCTTGAGATTTAGGTATAACTTCTCATGTTCTGCATTAAATTCAAATTCCTTTTCTTCACATGACAGCTGTTACCCACGTATATATTCTGTTTCCCTTTTCTCTCCACTCTCTTGATCAGGTCCTGCTCTACGTATTCTGTTTCTCCTAGGGCACATCTACACTGCCGGGCAATAGTCGAATTAAGCTACGCAACTTCAGCTATGCCAATTGTGTAGCTAAAGTCAAAATAGCAAAAGTTTAATACCTTTGAAATGTACATTATAGGTTTTCACTATAATGAAAATAAACTGTTGAGGCTCCTAATGCTAATCTACCTTGAAAAATTAAGGGATATTAGCGGTGCTGATCAAATACCAAATATATGGTTTTCATCAGCAGTACTCCCACTATAATAATTTTTCCAGCACCATTGTCAAAATAGGTCACTTTTTGGTTATGTCAAGGCTGTCTGTACCAAACATACTCTTTGGTTAAAAGATCTTCATTTACTAATTGTTGCTAACCATATATATATACATATATTTGTAGGCAGGAGTGTCTAAGCTGAATGAAGCTAAAGCCCTAGTAGATGAACTTAACAGAAAAGCTGGAGAACAAAGCATATTACTCAAAACTAAGCAAGATGAAGCTGATGCTGCACTGCAAGAAATTACAGTGTCTATGCAGGTAATATTGATACAAAATAATCTAAAAAAAATCCCTTCTCCCTTTTTTTCTCCTACGTGAAATGGTCTGCACAGATTCCCATGCTTGGAGTTGCATATTGAGGACTGAAAAACCTGTAAATATTTGAAAGTTAGATGTTACATGCATCTTTGAAGCCTGAACAGATTAACATTGAAACAAAACATTATAAGGGAATTTAATTAATGTGTAGGTCGACCAAGCAGGGGAGGGGAGGAGAAAAGTCTTATTTCCATAGCAGATTGGTACATACTATTGCAGTTCAAAGTGAAAGGTCCTCCAGATCTTTCTGAATCTAATTGTTCTACTTTATAGAGTTGGTCAAAAAAAAATGAATTAAAAAAAAATCAGATCTTGTACTTTATCTATGGATTTTAAGTGCTAAGTTCTGTAAATAGCGTCTGTGGCATTTTTTGCATCAAGCCGAAAGTAGGTTTTCCTGAGATTCTAATTTTAAGTAGACAAATTTATTTTTTATGTCAGTTTTTGAACTGCTAGCCCTTGGTTCAGAGGTGGTAGGGTTTTTTTTTTTTTTTTTTTTTTTGAGAAGCCATTTTATTTAGTGACATTTCTGTAGTTAAATGCAGGTTTTCCAATTTGAGTGAAAAGTGGATATTGGTATTTGATATAAATGTGATTTTGAATATCTTAAACAGAAGATAAGCCATCATGGGGGCAATCCTACTCTGATTGGCATCAGAGAGTTTTGTGTTTGTTTTCAATGAGAGCAGGTCATGTGCTAATAACATTTCCATCTGTAAGTGAGGTTTAAGAGAACAGATTTCCTATGTACTGTATACCTGGTGGCTGCATCCTTAAAAAAACAAACAAGCAAACAATACCCTTGGCTTGCAGTGCCATACAGCTGCATATATTATGTTTATGCTATCAAATCTGTGAAACATGAACATTTGAGGGAATCTTTAGCAAGTCTTCTGAGGCTTTTATGTAATCTGTATTTATATGATGTAGATGTAATTGAATGTTAGCCAGGATGATGAATTACCTAGGTGTGTTGGTTCCCTGTAGCAAAGATAACTCTTACCCAGTGTTCACCAGGACAGCTGGAAGACTGATGGAAGCTGGATTATATTTGAAAGTTCTTGGCTGTTACCCTATCCATAAATCCCCTTGTATGCTTGTAGGGCATAGAATCAAGAGGTCTTTTAGTCTGTCCCCTCTCTCCATGCATTCAAGGCAGGACTAAATATTATCTAGAACATCACTCACAGGTGCTTGTCTAATCTGATCTTAAAAATCTTCAATGATGGAAATTCCACAACATCCCTGGGCAATCTATTCCAGTGCTTAACTACTCTCTCCTACCTAAACAGCACTTGTTGCAATTTTCCCCCTATCTTCAAAGGTGAATGAGAACAATTTTTCTCCTTTTTTTTTTCTAAAAGCAATTTCATGTGTCTTCTTACTCTTCTCCAGACTACACAACCCCCCTTTTTTAAAAAAATCTTCACTTATAGATCATGTTTTCTAGACCTTTAATCATGTTTGTTGCTCTTCTCTTGACTTTCTCCAGTTTGTGGCGCCCAGAACGCAATGTTATACTCCAGTTGAATCCTAATCAGTGTGGATTAAGTGGAATAATTACTTCTTATGTCTTATTTACAGTACTCCACCTAATGCATGCCTAATAGCTAAAATAATTTGGAAACCAAAGCAGTGAAACATGCTATGCTCAGTAATTTCAAAGCTGTGCTAACAGGACTGATAGCTCTGACGTTAACATATTACTGTTGAAGCACTACAGAAGAATGAGGGCCTTCTGATATATTACAGAAATTTGAAAAGGAGCCAATTTAGCTCTAATATATACTCACAAGATGCCATGATTTTGACATGTGACTAAGGTTATGACGTCTTTTTTTAAATTAATTATGATATATTTACATTTGCATTGCATAAAATGCCCTACCTAGTCCTGGATGATTTAATGCTATATCATTAAAATGTGTTAGTGACCTATCTGTCTATATATGCAAATACTATCAATTTAAATGTTATAATGGACATCCTTCATTTCTGAAGCTTTTGTGCAGCTACTATTTTCTGCTTTTACTTTATCTTCAGGGTATAAGAGCCTCACTTCTTGGAATCATGCTATCACTTAATATGTTAACAATATTTCACTTACATTTCATGAATTTCTCTTTTCAGTCATAACCATAACTGGAGTTATGAACATCTATGTTCACAATCCTCATGAACCTCTGACCTCTCATTTCTTATGCTTCCTGAATAACCTCAGCCTCACCAAGTGATCTCCTCCTTTGTGGATCTATCCTTGATTATCTGTTCTCTAGTTGAGTGTCAACTCTCTTTGGTTTTCATTCGTTTTCTCCATGGAATAATAGAGTAGATTATTCTTCCATGGAGTTTCCAGAATTTTGAACCATTTGTTTATTACAATTTACCCTAACTCTTTCAGATCACTACTTTCCCTTTCTTCTTCTTGGCCTATGCCCTGTTCTCCATGCTCAGTCACCCATCCCAAAATGTGGCCTACATATTAACCCATGCTATCACTTTTATTGTTGCTACTTGTGGGTACATGTATTACACATTATTGGCCTGTTGTTCAAAAGTGCTAAGCACTATCAAATCCCATTAACTTCATTGAGAGTTATGTGTGTTGAACACCTCTTAAATAATTGGCTATGATATTGTTCTTAATATAAAATAGTAGTAGTATTACTATAATGCCTAGGAGCCCCTGTGCATGCATTAAGGATCCCATTGTTCTAGGTGCTACACTAACACAGAACAAAAAGACAATGTCTTACCGAGTTTATATTCTAAATATGAAACAACAGATATCAATAGAAAGATAAGGGAATTTAGGAAAAAATGAGACAGTGTTGGTCAGCATGTTAAGCAGTTGGCAAAGCACTAGGAATGTTAAATTGCATTTAATCAGCTAATCGACTAATCAATGGAATTTCCATCGATTAGTTAGGTAGCTGATCGGGGGGGGGGGGGGAGGGGGAGAAGAACTGCAGAGCCCTAGGAGGGTTAGTTCCCTGGTGTGGGAACTAACCCTGCTGTGGCTCTGCCTTTTAAATGTATTAAGAGCTGCTAGGTTCTTAATACGTTTAAAAGGCTGAAGTGCAGCAGGGGGAGGATAGGTATGAGCTGGGACAGCTGATTCCTGAGCCATACCCAGTCCCCCCTACTGCACTTCTCTGATAGAGGAAGCAAGGAGGGGGGAAGCGACTAGTTGATGAGTCGCTCACATCCCTACACAGCACAAGCAGTCAAAACATTGTACATTTTTTTAATAGACATCAGGGAAAATAAATATTTTTCAAGGGGGGGATTTGAAGGAGGATAGTGGGGTAGATTTGCAGATGTTTATGGGGAGTTCCACCTAAGCACGGGGGCCAGCATGGGAGAATACGCAAGGATATTTGTTTGAAATTGAACAAGGAGGTAAAAGAGAATTTCCTTGGGAAATTGCTCATTTCCCAGAAGAGGGTCTGATGGCATAACCCATTCCAGTTGAGAATGGAGAATTATAGGCATGGTGGGAATGTGCTGTGAAGAACTTTGAATGTGAAGACAAGTGGTTTATGTTTACTGTGGTAGAGAAGTGATAGCCAATGGAGGGATACAAAGAGAGAAGTGACATGGTCAAAGCATCAGATTATGAAAATAATCTTTGCAGCAACATTCTGAATGAACATTTGCAGGGCAAGATTGCATTTGTCAAGGCTAGAAAATGGATGTCACAATAATTGAGATGTAAGGTAAGAGCATGGGTGAGAGTTTTAGTTCTTTGGGAAAAGTTTTCCATTAAAAGCATTTTCGGAAAAGTGCGTCTAGATTGGTAGGATGCTTTTCCGCAAAAGCACTTTTTGCAGAAAAGCGTCCGTGGCCAATCTAGATGCGCTTTTCCGCAAAAAAGCCCCGATCGCCATTTTCGTGATTGGGGCTTTTTTGCGAAAAAGAAATCTCTGCAGTCTACACTGGCCCTTTTGCGCAAAAGTCTTTCGGAAAAAGACTTTTGCCCGAACGGGAGCAGCACAGTATTTCCACAAAAGCACTGACAATCTTACATGAGATCGTCAGTGTTTTTGCGGAAATTCAAGTGGCCAGTGTAGACAGCTGTCAAGTTTTTCCGCAAAAGCAGATGATTTTGCAGAAAAACTTGCCAGTCTAGACACAGCCCAGATGCATGGGAAATCCTTATCCTAGAGTTGTTATGCAGAAAGAATTGGTATAATTTAGACATATCCTGGATGTGAAGACCTAGAGACAGATCCAAATTGAACATTATGTCCAGATTACAGAACACACTTCTTAATTTAGCCTCACATGTTTATTTTTATGTCTTCCCAAATGATAATATCTGAGTGTTTCCCAAACATTTAAAAATATGCAGAATAATAATAGTCTTTCCTTTCTTCCTTAGATGCCTGTTGAAGAAATATGTTTATTAGCTTACATAGGCTTCAATTTACACAAGTGTTTCTGTTTCCAGGACACACAGTTAAGTTCATGCTGAAGTCAGTGAGAATTAAACATATTTACATTTAAACATGCTTAAGTACCTTCCTGAGTCAGGGCTATAAAAAGTAATTCAGTGTCAAGTCTTTTTTAAATATTTTAGGATGAAATATACTATAAAAATTAAAGTGATTTTAAAATTAAAAAGAAGATTTAAAGAGACATGAGTATCAAAATATAATAATGCCAAATAATCAAGCTTGGAAAACAGAGTGAGATGCCTCATAAATAATCTATCTTCTTATAGGATGCCAGTGAACAAAAAACAGAAATGGAAAAAATTAAACACAAGATAGCAGAAGAAGTTTTAAAAATTGAAGAAAGAAAAAGAAAAATTGATGATGAACTAAAAGAGGTTCAGGTGAGAAATGATAAGGAAAGTGAATTGATAAAGCTGATCCTATTTGACTTTGACTGCTTTCTGATCTGCAGGATTTGAAAAAAAAATCTAAGACACTCTGATTCAGCAACATCTGTGGTCTGGCAAGCCCATGGATTTTGCTGGACCAAAGATCCCTGGGAGAGCAGAGTCTGCAAAGTCCCGGCTGGGCCAGCAGTGGTTAGGGCAGGGGAACCCCAGTATTAGTCAGGCCAGATAGCTCCTGAGAGCCTCTGCTAGGGCTGGGAAACCCCTGGCATCAGTGGGGTCTGGCAAACAAGTGGTCCCGGCTGGGGAACCCAGAGAAATACCCGGTTCCAGCTCCTGGGAGCCTCTGCTCTGGCTGGACCCCCCACTCCCCAGCAGCAGAGGAGCTGGACCACAGCAGTAGGGCAAGCAGCAGCCAGGTAGCCTTTGGGACCAGGAAACCCTGAGGAACCCCCGGAGGTACTGGGGCCAGCAATGGCTGAACAGGCTAGCGGCAAGTGGGTGGCCCTGGATGAGGGAACCCCTGGTGGCAATGGGTAGGGAGCCTCGACCAGGTCAGTCTTAGTAGGGCAGTGACAGGGCAGGGAGCCCAAGCCTTTAGAGCCCCAGGGAGAGGAGCTGGCAGCGGGACGGCCAGCAGTGGAACATTGACCTCCCCTGGTTTGGCACACTCCCTGGTCCGGGATGGCTCTGGTCCCGAGGATGCCGGACCAGGGAGGTCCAACCTGTAACTGCTTTTGGTCTTCAGTGCTAAAAGAATTAAAAAGCAACAAAACTTACTGTTCTTCTGGGTACTTAATGGTAGATGTGCTCATGCCTGCTCTGCCTTTGATCAGAGATTTTGCATAAAAGCATCTTTTCAGCCCATGCATCCATGTTAGTCATTCTTGTGCTTTGTGCCATTCTGATATAATACTTCATGGAGGAGTTCCCTCAGTTCCTTCTCAACTGCATTGCCCAAGACAGAGCTCTTGCAGTGTTGTGTTGGCCTATTCTCTAATAAATAGCTAGCCGTGATATTAGCGTTAGTTTCTATAGTTAGTAAATAGTAGAAATATAGCTTTTAATCTTTTGTTTTATATTCTCTTGCCTTATCTTTAGATAGCTGCTAGCTAGTTAGTGGCTTTTTATGAGGGAGTTATGTCCTGTTCCATCAGCTTTAAACATTGTTTGTCATGGTGAGATGCGATCTCGGTCAGTAGTAGATATCTGTTTCCTTGGGAAATTGCACATTACCCAGAAGGGGGTCCTGATGTCATAACCCACTTTCACAGTATTTTTAAGGACAAGTTCAGGCTGTGGACCCACCCTAAGTTTTTACCAGAGGTTTCTTTTGAGTTTCATATCAGTTGGCCCATTCACTTGCCTGTCTTCCACCCCAGACTGCATCTAGATCACTGGTTCCCAACTTTTTTTATACTGGGGACCGACAAACCCATTCACAAACTTTTGGCGGACCAGCAACATTATGCAAATAATGAATATGCAGATATACAAATAAAATGTTTCCAGTTTGCTAAAATATGTACCCCAGCCCCAGGCCCCTCATACACTCCAACCCTGACTCATGCATCCCCTCCACCATATTATGTTATTCAGCCCCGGCCTCCAGAGCAGCTACCCGCCAGGTGGAGCAGTACCTGGTCCCATGCTACATGGTCCCATGCCACATGCCCCCCCCCCCCATTGAAGCAAACCCTGGCCCCTCCACCACACAGCTGCGTCCAGTCCCAGCCCCCACTCTGGAGCAGGCCGTAGCCCCTCCACCACATGTCTGCAACAGGTCCCAGCCCCCCTGCCATGAGGCAGGCCCTGGCCTCTGGAGCAGGGCCCTCCCCATGACCACGCGGCTGTGGTAAGTCCTGGCCTCTCTGCTATGTGGCCACGATAGGTCCTGTTCCCGGCCACCGGAGCAGGCCCTGCCTCCCCCTCCCACCACGTGGCGGTGGCAGGTCCTGGCCTTGGCCGCTGGAGCAATTTCCAGCCCCTGCCCACCATGACGCTGTGACAGATCCCAGCCTCCCCAACATCCACCACGACAGGTCCCAGTGTCTACCAGCCACCCCTGCTAGAGCAGGCCCTGACTCCTCCACTATGCAGCCATGGCAGGCCCCGGACACTGGAGCAGGACCTGGCTGCCAAAGCAGTCCCTGCCCCTTCCGTCACATGACTGTGGCAGTTCTCAACCTCCCCACCATGTGGCCGTGGTAGGTACCAGCCCTGGCTGCCAGAGCAGGTCTGGCCCTCGCTATGGCCACGCGGCCACGACTGGTCCCAGCCTCTGTGCTGGAGCAGGCCCCAGCAGCCCCCTCAGCATCGCATCCATTTTCCACGTGGCCTCACCAGCTGGGCTGCCAGAGCTGGAACCGGGGCCACGGTGAGGCTGCCGCAATAGGGACAGCCTCCCTGCAGCACTGGTTCCAGCCGCAGCACACCTGGTTGCCTGCCGCCCCACTCACCCTGCTCCTGATGAAGGTGACCCCCAGCAGGCGAGGCTAATTAAAACCTGGGGGCATGGCTTGGCAATGTGCTGCAGCTTGGCAGGCAGAGGTACGCCACCCGCTTGTATAGCAGTGGTTGGGAACTACCGATCTAGATAACCAGAAGGCACTGCTGCTAGAGTTCCCTCTAAGCTGAGTGACAGCACAGCAGCATAGCTCCACCCAGTCAGTCAGCTCTGTGCAGGGAGCCCTGGGTTTCTGAGTGGGCAGGGCTAATTAATCACCTGTTAAGCTATGCTGCTGTGCAGCTTAGAGGGGACACTGTCTGCTGCTAAGCCTTGATGTTAGTAGAGCCCTGGTCTTCTATTTGGATAGGATGAAGCCCTTGGGAAAGACTTCTAGTTTTTTTCCCTTGCCAGCAAATAGATTCAAAGGGTTAGTGGTCTCCAACCATAGGTTTCTTGAAGTGGCTATCAGGATGCATTAACTCTTGTTATAAATCTCACAATGGGTGTGTCTAGACTACTGAGTTTTGTCGACAAAAGTGGATTTTTCTCGACAAAACTATACCAGCGTCTACACTACCGCTGAGTTCTGTCGACATAACGTCGACAGAACTCAGCAGTGTTGTCGACACTGGTATACCTCATTTTACGAGGCATAACACCTTCTGTTGACAGAGTTCTGTTGACAGAAGGTGTTATTGCCTGTAGGGTTGCGTCTAGACTACAGGGTTCTGTCGACAAAGCAACTTGCTTTGTCGACAGAACTCAATGTGTCTGGACGCTCTTTGTCGACAGAAGTTTTGTCGACAGATACTGTCGACAAAACTTCTGTCGACAAAACCCGGTAGTCTAGACGTACCCAATATTCAGCCACCTTCAAATATATGCATTCATACTGCAATATAGTGCCAGTTCTTCTACTTGAACATTTCCATGATTGATATCTGTAAAGCTGCTATTTGACCATCTATACATTCATCAAACATTATACTGTAACTCATGACTCTGCTTCTGATACTGTGTTGGGTTTGGCTGTACTTTCTTCCATACTGGACTTGACTCTGAAACCTCCTCTGCCTTAGAGGGTACTGGTTGGTAATCACGTGTAGTAGAGCACCCATAGGGATGCTTCCTGAAGAAGACTACATGGTTAATCGCACAGCAGTAACAGTGCTTTTTTGAGATCTGTGTCTCTATGGGTATTCCACACTCTTTTCTCCTTCTCTGCTACGGATGTCTTAGCTGTTGAATTTTGCAGCAGAGAAAGAACTGAGGTAGGTTCATCCACGCAATGCTGTATAACAACAGGATGGGTCATGGGACTGATTAATATGTGCAAGAGCTGAATGGATACTGCTATGAGAAATATCTAAATAATGGCACAGGATGCACTTAGAGTGAAGTACTCCTAGGGACACACATCTTGAAGAACCACATTTACTGCATGGTGGGAGTAACAATTTATTTTTCATAAAAGTCTACAGCTATGACTGAATACTTCTGAATTATTATTGTCTTGAAAAGATCCAAATATATCATCCCCTTGAGGCGATAACACCAGAGAGTTGGCGTAGTTAATTTAAAGAGCAAAGATATATGGATGGAACATTATTTTGCAATTAATTCTTAATGCTTAATGAAAATATTTTATTATTGTACTTTAAGACTGTATGCTATAAAAAGTATTTTAAGGTTATATCACTTGGGATGTGGAGTAGGAGAGAATACTTAGCCTTGGATGCAGTTACATATGAAGAGAAAGCTTTTTGTGCTCCCTCCACTTCCATATATCTACATAAAGACAGCCTTAATTTGGCCTTAATAAGTTTTACTTTGTAGTCTTTATAAAACTGAAGTATCCAACAGCAAATGAGGATAAAAAACATGAATAAATTGTTTTAGCATTAATAATTTTACAATATTTTGGATGACTCTGCTGAATAAGAATTAAGATTATAATGTAAAGTGTAACATAAAAATAAATTCTTGCCATAAGTAAATATCTTCTTATTTCACCTTCTTAACATTACATTTTGAGAAGCTCATAAAAATGTAAAAGATAATTTTGATGTAGCGAGGAAAATAAAAGGCTTAAAATGAAATATAAAGCCAAATTCTGTGAAAACTGAGAGGACATAAATGTTATGTTATTGCCTGTTGATATAACAATTATTTTTATTTTTTGTAGCCACTTGTTAATGAAGCTAAATTAGCAGTTGGAAATATAAAGCCAGAATCTTTGTCAGAAATCCGGTCGCTACGTATGCCGCCTGACATCATTAGAGATATACTAGAAGGTGTTTTACGACTGATGGGGATTTTTGATACATCATGGGTGAGCATGAAGAGGTAAGTTGAGGGTTTTATTTAAGGTATTAATGCAGTAATGTAAAATGGAAAATAGTGATAGAAATGTAGCCGTGTTAGTCTGGTGTAGCTGAAACAAAATACAGGACTATGTAGCACTTTAAAGACTAACAAGATGGTTTATTAGATGTGATAGAAATGTAGCCCTGTTAGTCTGGGGTAGTTGAAGCAAAATGCAGGACAATGTAGCACTTTAAAGACTAACAAGATGGTTTATTAGATGATGAGCTTTCGTGGGCCAGACCCACTTCCTCAGATCAAATAGTGGAAGAAAGTAGTCACAACCATATATACCAAAGGATACAATTAAAAAAAATGAACACATATGAAAAGGACAAATCACATTTCAGAACAGAAGGGGGATGCAGGGCGGAGGGAAGGAAGGTAAATGTCTGTGAGCTAATGGTATTAGAGGTGATAATTGTGGAAGCTATCTTTGTAATTGGTAAGGTAGTTGTTGTCTTTGTTGAGCCCCCCGCGGAGAGTGTCGAATTTTAGCATGAATGACAGTTCAGTGGATTCCCTTTCAAGTGCAGATTTGAAAGTCTTCTGGGATAGAAAGGAATGTGGTCCTTTGAGAAGATGTTAGACATAAATGTCAAAGAGCTCAGATCAGACTGGTTGGCCTGTGGAATCTTCATGCTGCATCTGTCAGGCAAAGTGGTAAGAGACCTGACAGACAATATGGCCTTGATATTCTACGTGAACAGGCAAGCAGGAGTGCATTCATCGGCTCTCTGTCAAGAGACTGTCTGACTTGGGGCTTCTGCATCAACCACAACAGCTATCTGGAAGCCTGTCACTTGACTGTATCAGGGATACTTTGGCAGATAATCTCAGTAGGGATTTCTCCACCTGGATATGGCCTGTGCAATATTCCAGGGGTGGGGACTCCCCAAGTGTATCTGTTTGCCATCAGGCAAAATGGAAAGTGTCTTGTTTTTGCTCTTGGCAGGGCCTAAGGAAAGGCTCCCTTTCTGATGCTTTTCTACTGTTCTGGTTGGGTAATATGATGTATGTATCTCCTCTAATACCACTCATCAGCAGGGTCTTAGAAAAGATCAAGGGGGACAAAATGCATGCAATCATGATCACTTTGATGTGACCTTATCAGCACTGGCTCAGCCCGTTCATGAGCAGGGTGGTGGGCTCCTCTTGGCCACCTCCCAAATGTCTGGACATGGCAGCCCTTGTAGCAGAGCATGAGAACTAAAGAATGTATATGCTCTCTCAAGATCCTGCTGGCCAAAAAGACTGATCTCTGACACATGAGGTGCAAGTACACCATCAGTGAAATGTGTCTATGGACAACACATCTTGAACTCCAGTTACTGAACACTGAGTAACATTTTTTATCAGTACTTTACCATATAATTTTTTTTGAAATTATTTGCAGTTTCCTTGCCAAAAGGGGAGTGAGAGAAGACATTGCAACCTTTGATGCACGTAACATTCCAAAGGAAATACGAGAAAGTGTAGAGGAACTTCTGTCTAAAAACAAGACATCTTTTGATCCAAAGGTAACTCTCTCTTGCATTTCATTAAAAAAAATGGACTAGCTTCTGTGGTCCACCAGGATCATTATCCACTATGGACACAGTGAAGACCGGAATTAAACTGTTAGGGTATGTCTACACTAACTCGTTAATTCGAGCTAGGTAGGCAAATCAGGCAACTGGAGTTGAAAATGAAGCCCGGGATTTAAATATCCCGGGCTTTATTTGCATGTTCCCGTCCGGCTGCCATTTTTAAATCCTCCTTAGTTCGAACGAACTACAGGAGGCAGTTAAAAGTTAATCCGAACTAAGTCCTTAGTTTGGATTAACTATTACTCCTCGTGGAATGAGGTGTAACAGTTAATCTGAACTAAGGACTTAGTTCGGATTAACTTTAAACTGCCTCCTGTAGCCGCAGACAGTTTGTTCGAACTAAGGGCGATTTAAAAATGGCGGCTGGGTGGGAACATGCAAATAAATCCCGGGATATTTAAATCCCGGGCTTCATTTTCAACTCCAGTTGCCTGATTTGCCTACCTAGCTCGAATTAATGACCTAGTCTAGACATACCCTTAGGAGGTAATCTGTGGAGAATTCTACCTCCATAGGAAAAGGCTATCAGTAGAAACATAGAGAGAAAATATGGTATAGAACTCTCTACTGCCTTCTGCCCCAGCTGCCTAACCATCCTTAGTGTAAGGGGATTTGTTGGAAGTGGGACATAGATGAGATGAGGAAAAGTGAGGTGTAGTAAACGAGTGGCCTCAGGGACCTTATGCCACAGGTAAAAATTAGGGTTGTGGTGGAGCCAGGAAGCTCTGAATCTGAGACCCTCAACCTGATCCATATGACCTTCTCATAGTCAGAACCTTACCTCTAAATGAACAAAAGAGAATAAGATAACCTAATGGGTTAATGGCTTTCAAAGCTTAAATTGAATAAATGAAGATAGCAATAGTTATAGAAAAGAATTCTAAAACATTAGTTCCTTATTTTTGGAAAGAAAGAGTATAATTTGTGTTGATTTTTCTTTTCAGAATGCTAAACGAGCTAGTACTGCAGCTGCTCCACTTGCAGCGTGGGTTAAGGCCAATGTCCAGTATTCCTACGTCTTGGAACGAATTCAGCCTCTGGAAAAAGAGCAGGCAGGATTGGAAGCGTGAGTAAGATACATCTTACTTTGCAGCTGTTCTGAATTCCAAAGATACTTTTAGTATTACTAATTAAATATTTTGTAAAAATGATACCGTACAGCAGTGTTTCCCAATTGGTGCTCCGCGGAACCCTGGGGTTCCACGGAGCAAAACAAGGGGTTCCGTGAGGAGCCAGCACTCCCCCGCCCCCTCTGAAAAAGAAAGAGAGAGCCAGCTAGCCAGCATGGAGCTGGTCCCGACCCCGTGCACGCGTGCGTCCTTCCAGCCCAACCCCAGAGTGTCTCTCCCCCGGACCTGTCCCTGCCGTGTGTGACCTTCCCTGAAGGTGAGCGCCGGCCCCGGGAGCGCCGCAGATTGGCTGCCCGCGCTCTGGGGGGGAGGCGCCGGGCACGTGGCACTTGGGCGGGGGGGCGCCGGCACCGGTTGCGCAAGTGTCCCCGCCCTCTGGTGCCCGGCGGGCGAATGGCCACACCCCCTGGCGCTGGCAACCTCCAGTGGTTGGGGACCACTGCATCAAATGGACAGGGGTGGAGGAGAGACAAATGGCAGGGGTCCAAGCACAGACAATGAGGAAAAGGGCAGGAGGGGAGGTGTCAGTGGGTGGGGGACAGGGTGATGCTGGGAGGGGAGAGGGTAAGAGCATTGGGGTTAGAGGGGGGAGGAGGAGGTGCTGGGAGAAGGCTTGAAAGAAGGGGTGGGCATGAGGAAGGCTGGGTTGGAGCAAGTCATGTGAGAGGGCAGAGGGGCATGAGGGGAATGGGGGCAGAGAGTGGTGAGGGGTGGGCATCAGGGAAAAATGGAGCAAAGGGGGCAGGGGAAGTGAGGGAAGGGGGAGGCACCAGGAGGGTGCAGGTGTAAGAGAAGGTGCAGGTGCCAGGGGATTCTGGGCAGATACCTGCCCAGTGGGGGGACCACCATCAGAGGAGAGACGCAGGGCAGGTTTGTAGAGGGAGGTGTTAGAAAAGGGGATGAGGAGGGGTAGCTCACATGATCAGAGTGGGGCTACTGGAGAAGTGGGCACAGGGAGGAGAGAATGGCTGGTGGAGGGGGGCAGGTTGCAGGAGGGCTAAGGACAGTGAGAAGAGCAGGAGTCAGGACAGCAGAGGAGGGTGAGGAGTCGGGGGGCAGCAGGCACCAGGGGAGCTAACATGGCAGCAGAGGGAAAAGGTAGAGGTTTAAAAATATTTATTAATAACTTGGGTGGCACATCCAAACAATCCACATGAACTCAATACTGGTGCACAACACAAAATGCATTTTGTTCATGTGAGGAAACTCTTAGGCTATGTCTACACTGGTTGTTTCTTGTGCAAGAACACATCCACTCTTCCATGTGCGAGCTGAGCTTTTGCACAAGAGCATCTATGGCAGTGTGGACACTCTCTTGTCCAAGAAAGTGCCTATGGCCATTTTAACCATAGGGCTTTCTTGCTCAAGAAATTCATGTTGCCTATCTACACTGGCCTCTTGCGCAAGAATAGTTTCTCAAAAGGGCTTATTCCTGAGTGGGAGCATCGTAGTTCTTGCGGAAGAAGCCCTGATTTCATACATGAGAACGTTAGTGTACTTTCGCAAGAACACATGGCCAGTGTAGACAGGCAGCATATTTTTGCGCAAGAGCGGCTGCTTAGGCGCAAGATCGTGCCAGTGTAGACACAGCCAAGGCGAGGGAGGAAGGCAGGGGCAGGGAATCAGCACTGGCTCAGCAAGTCTACATGGTTTGGGGGAAGGTGCAGGGAAATTGAGCTCAGCTGGGTTGCAGAGTGGGGAGGTCTGGGGAGCTGGGCTGGGCTGTGGGGTGGAGTGTGTGTGTGTGTGTGTGGAGCTCAGAGCTCAGTTTGACTTCAGGAGGAGGGAGGTGCCAGGAACTGGGGCTAGACTCAAGGGGAGGAAGGGACAGGGAATCGGCTCTTGGCTCAGCAGTTTTGTGGGGCTTGGAGGAGGTGCAGGGAAACGGGGATCAGCTGTGCTGTGGGGGAGGCATGCAGGGAACCAGTGCAGGGCTCAGCTGGGCTGAGGTGGATGGGGGAGGGCATACAGAACAGACGGGCAGCTCAGCTGGGCTGTGAGGGGCTGCAGGGAACTGGTGCTGCACTCCCTTGGATTGTGAGGGATGGTTTTAGGGGAAGTGCAGGGAACCAGCAGGGGTGGGCAGCTTAGTTCGGTTGCAGGGGATAGAGGTGCAAAGAAGCCTAGTGGGGAAGTGGGGGGACCAGGAGCCCTGAAATGACTTCCCCTGGTCCAAAAATTCCTCATCTGGGACCAGTCAGGTCTAGAGGGTGCCAGATCAGGGAGGTCCAACTCCTACCCAAGTCCCCTCCTCGCACCCTCCCTCGTAGCCAGACACCCTACATCCAGCCTGCTTCTGCACCCTACCTATCTGGTCTGCACCCTACCCAGACCTTGTCCCCTTCCACCCCCCAGCTCCCTCCCAGATCCTGCACCCCATCCCTATCCTGCTCCTTGGCAGCCCTGCCATCCACCCTAGCACCTTGCCTCACACCCCAGGACTCAGCACCATCCTGGCCCTGGCCCTGGCCCCAGCCCCAGCACCCTGCCATCCATGCTAGCACCCAGCAGCACCCTGTTCCTTGTCCCAACACCCTGCCAGTCACCCTAGTGCCCAGCAGGACCATGTCCCTGACCCCAGCATGCTGCCACCTGCCTGTCCAAGCACCTTGCCCCAGCACCCTGCCACCTAAGCCAGCATCCTTCCACCCAGCAGCACCCTCTCCCCAACACCCACTAGCACTCTGTCCCCTACCCCCACCAGCACATTTGGGACCACATTAGTGAGACTTGGGGGTTTTTGGAGGAGCTTTTTTTTATTTTTTTGCATCTCACTTGTGTGACCCCAACTGACTTTTCTGTGGGTCAGTGACCTTTGACTCAAAACAGGTTCCTCACCCCTCTCACATATAAAGACAATGCTAAAACCTTTTGAGTTTGACATAATATTTTATTTAAAAATGAAGCCAGGCCAACAAGCCCCCAATTGGGACCACACCCCCATTTCACTGCAAAATCATAACACTCCTGCACCACCTGACCCCAAATCTGAGCCTATCATACACTGGAACCCCCGTCCTGAGCCTCTTACATCCCCACACTCCTGCATCCCCACATCCTCAGTCTTCTTCCACAACATTCCTCCACCATCCACACATCACAAATCTGTGTCCTGAGCCCATCATGCTCACAAACTTCTTGCCCTGAGTCCTTCAAATATCCAGCCCAAACTCCTGCACCCTCATATCCACAAGCCCTGGCTTGCTCAGCACCCCAACCTTCCACCTGAACCCAGCGCTCCCCAGCCTAGAGCCCCCTCCCTGAGTCAACAGCCCTTTCTCCTGCATCCAAATTCCTTCCCAGAGCTTGTACTTCTCACCCCTTCCCACACTCAAATCCCTCATTCCCACCCCACATCTCACTCACTAGGTTGAGACAAGTATAAGGGCTGGGTATAGCAAGTGATGGAGAGGAGGGGAACAGAGCGGATGAGGCCTCACAGAAAGGAGATGGGGGGGGGGGGTCTTGGGTCATGAATTGGTGGGTTCCTCTCTCCCCCCCCCCTTTTTTTTTGCTTGACAAACCTAGGGGTTCCTTGAAATTTTGAAAAGCTGAAAAGGGTTCCTCAGCCAAATAAAATTGGGAAACACTGCCGTACAGTGATAGTACCTAACCTTGCCCAAAACCACATCTTGGTTCAATAGCAAAACGATGACAGCAGTTAGACATTTAAAATATATATATATATATATATATATAATAAAAGGAAAGAAGGAGAAATAGATTATATATAAATTAGAAGTTAAGAAATGCAGCCAATTAAGTGAAAAACACTAGAGAAAAATCTATTGCTGACAAGGTAAGGAAATGAGTTATTTTTAAAAAGTATGTTAGGAATTAAATAGTTTCTGTCCATGGTATAAGCTTGTACCATAGATGGAGATGGTAAAACTGTTAATAATGATGAAGAAAAGGGAGACGTATTCAATAAATATTTTTGTTGAATATTTAGAAGAAATCAGAATGATGTATTTATATCACATGTGGATGATGAAGTACTTCTCAGTGCATTGGTTACTAAGGAGGCTGTTAAACATCATCTACGAGGGATACACACTAAAATCAGCAGGCCTTGGGAAATAGCACGGCCCTTAAAACAGTTGGCTGAAGAAATTTCTGGACAGCTGATGTTAATTTTTAATACATCTTGGGATACTGGGGAAATTCCGGAAGACTAGAGTAGTGCCAATATTGAGTCACTATTCAGAAATGGTAGGCAGAGTAACCTGTGTAATTATAAGATGTTTAGCTTGACATCCTGGGAAAATAATGGAAAATACGCTAGAGGGCAGAGATAGGGTCCAGAGTGACTTACACAAATTGGAGGATTGGGCCAAAAGAAATCTGATGAGGTTTAACAAGGACAAGTGCAAAGTCCTGCACTTTGGATGGAAGAATCCCAAGCATTGTTACAGGCTGGGGACCAACCAGCTAAGTAGTAGTTCTGCAGAAAAGGACCTGGGGGTTACAGTGGATGAGAATCATAGAATCATAGAATAATAGGACTGAAAGGGACCTCGAGAGGTCATCGAGTCCAGCCCCCCGCCCTCAAGGCAGGACTAAGCTCCGTCTACACCATCCCTGACAGATGTCTATCTAACCTGTTCTTAAATACCTCCAGAGAGGGAGATTCCACCACCTCCCTTGGCAATTTATTCCAATATTTGACCACCCTGACAGTTAGGAATTTTTTCCTGATGTCCAATCTAAACTTTCCTTGCTGCACTTTAAGCCCATTACTCCTTGTCCTGTCCTCAGAAACCAAGAGGAACAATTTTTCTCTTTCTTCCTTGTGACACCCTTTTAGATATTTGAAAACGGCTATCATGTCCCCCCTTAATCTTCTTTTTTCCAAACTAAACAAGCCCAGTTCATGAAGCCTGGCTTCATAGGTCATGTTCTCTAAACCTTTAATCATTCTTGTCGCTCTTCTCTGTACCCTTTCCAATTTCTCCACATCTTTCTTGAAATGTGGTGCCCAGAACTGGACACAGTACTCCAGCTGAGGCCTAACTAGTGCAGAGTAGAGCAGCAGAATGACTTCACGAGTTTTGCTTGCAACACACCTGTTGATACAACCTAGAATCATATTTGCTTTTTTGGCAACAGCATCACACTGTTGACTCATATTCAACTTGTGGTCCACTATGACCCCAGATCCCTTTCCGCCATGCTCCTTCCTAGATAGTCGCTTCCCATCTTGTATGTATGGAACTGATTGTTCCTTCTTAAGTGGAGCACTTTGCATTTCTCTTTATTAAACCTCATCCTGTTTACCTCTGACCATTTCTCTAACTTGCTAAGGTCATTTTGAATTATGTCCCTATCCTCCAAAGAAATTGCAACCCCACCCAGTTTGGTATCATCTGCAAACTTAATAAGCATACTCTCTATCCCAATATCTACATCATTGATGAAGATATTGAACAGTATGGGTCCCAAAACACACCCTTGAGGAACTCCACTTGTTATCCCTTTCCAGCAGGATTTAGCACCGTTAACAACAACTCTCTGACTACGGTTATCCAGCCAATTATGCACCCACCTTATCGTGGCCCTAAGTTATATTTGCCTAGTTTATCAATAAGAATATCATGCGAGACCGTATCAAATGCCTTACTAAAGTCTAGGTATATAACATCCACTGCTTCTCCCTTATCCACAAGGCTCGTTATCCTATCAAAGAAAGCTATCAGATTAGTTTGGCATGACTTGTTCTTCACAAACCCATGCTGGCTATTCCCTATCACTTTATTACCTTCCAAGTGTTTGCATATGATTTCCTTAATTACCTGCTCCATTATCTTCCCTGGGACAGACGTTAAACTGACCGGTCTGTAGTTTCCTGGGTTGTTCTTATTCCCCTTTTTATAGATGGGCACAATATTTGCCCTTTTCCAGTCTTCTGGAATCTCCCCTGTCTGCCATGATTTTTCAAAGATCATAGTTAAAGGCTCAGATACCTCCTCTATCAGCTCCTTGGGATGCATTTCATCAGGACCTGGTGACTTGCTGACATCTAACTTTCCTAAGTGATTTTTAACTTGTTCTTTGTGTATCCTATCTTCTAAACTTACCCTCTCTCTGCTTGTATTCACTATGTTAGGCACACCTCCAGACTTCTCGGTGAAGACCGAAACAAAGAAGTCATTGAGCATCTCTGCCATTTCCAAGTTTCCTGTTACTGCTTCTCCCTACTCACTAAGCAGTGGGCCTACCCTGTCCTTGGTCTTCCTCTTGCTTTTAATGTATTTATAAAAGGTCTTCTTGTTTCCCTTTATGCCTGTAGCTAGTTTGATCTCATTTTGTGCCTTTGCCTTTCTAATCTTGCCCCTGCATTCCCGTGTTGCTTGCCTATATTCATCCTTTGTTATTTGTCCTAGTTTCCATTTTTTATACGACTCCTTTTTTATTTTGAGATCATGCAAGATCTCCTTGTTAAGCCAAGCTGGTCTTTTGCAATATTTTCTATCTTTCCTACACAGCGGAATTGTTTGCTTTTGGGCCCTTAGCAACGTCCCTTTGAAATACTTCCAACTCTCCTCAGTTGTTTTTCCCTTCAGTCTTGCTTCCCATGGGACCTTACCTACAAGTTCTCTGAGCTTATCAAAATCTGCCTTCCTGAAATCCATTACCTCAATTGTGCTGGTCTCTCTTCTACCTTTCCTTAAGAGCATGAACTCTCTTATTTCGTGATCACTGTCCCCTATATTGTCTTCCACTTTCAAGTTCTCAACTAGTTCCTCCCTATTTGTTAAAACCAAATCCAGAACAGCTTCTCCTCTGGTAGCTTTTTCAACCTTCTGAAACAGAAAGTTGTCTCCAATGCAGTCCAGAAACATATTGGATAGCCTGTGCCCCGCTGTGTTAGTTTCCCAACATATGTCTGGAACTTATTGGATAGCCTGTGCCCCGCTGTGTTAGTTTCCCAACATATGTCTGGATATGAGTCAAGAGTGTGCCCTTGTAGCTAAGAAGGCTAATGGCATATTATGTTCCATTAAGAGGAGCATTGCCAGCAGATCCAGAGATGTCATTATTCCCCTTTATTCGACTAAGGTGAGGCCACATCTGGAGTATTGTGTCCAGTTCTGCTAACGCCTATGTTAAATGCATTAACAGGTAGATAGCTAGTATAGCTCAAAACGTAATTTTAATGGAAAACATATTATGGGAATGTTTGTAAAGAGGTTCTGTAGGAATTGGTACGATGCCCAATGTTATTCAACATTTTCATCAATGATCTAGAAATAAATATAAAATCACTGCTTATAAAATTTGTGGAAGACAAAGATTGGCAGAATGATGACAGAAAAAGGCATATAGACAGACTAACTCGGCTACCCCTCTGCAGTTCTAGATAACTTGGTAAGCTGAGGCCATTCAAACAACATGGCTGTGTCTAGATTGCACCCCTTTTCCGTAAAAGGGATGCAAATTAGACACAGCGCAATTGCAAATGAAGCGGGAATTTAAATCTTCCCCGCTTCATTTGCATAAACATGGCTGCCGCTTTTTTCCAGCTCAGGGCTTTGCCGGCAAAAAGCACCAGTCTAGATGGGGATCTTTCAGAAAATAAAGCCTTTTCCAAAAGATCCCTTATTCCTTATTTTAAGAGGAATAAGGGATCTTTCAGAAAAGGCTTTATTTTCCGACAGATCCCCGTCTAGACTGGCGCTTTTTGCCTGCAAAGCCCCGAGTCGGAAGAAAGCGGCAGCCATGTTTATGCAAATGAAGCGGGGAAGATTTAAATCCCTGCTTCATTTGCAATTGCGCTGTGTCTAATTTGCATCCCTTTTACGGAAAAGGGGTGCAATCTAGACACAGCCCCAGTGTGATGCTGTGTCAGAAAGGGCTCCTGCAAACCTTGGATGTATAAAAAGGGGAGTAGTGAGTCAGAAAGTGATTTTACTTCTGACTATGGCATTGGTCAAACTGATATTGGAATACTGCATATAGTTCTGGTGTCAATATTTTTAAAATGATGTAAACAAATTCGAAAGGTGTAGAAAAGAGCCACAAAACTAAGTCAAGGGATGGTCTTATTGTGAGGCACTTAAAGAACTCAATCTGTTTAGATTGAGAATGAGTTGATTACAGTTTACAAGTGCCTTCACAGGGAAAAAATATCATGTACTAATGGACTTTTAAATCAAGTGGAGAAAGGCATAGAAAGAACCAATGGCTTGGAGATGAAGCTAGACAAATTCAAATGAGAAATTAGGCACATATTTTAACAGTGAGTTAGATTAATCTACTCAGCATACAAGGGTTTAAGAAGAAGAAGACCAATCATTGGCATAAAACACCAAGGGAAGTTATTCTCCATCTCTTGATTGAGATGTGTTTTCTAGAAGATGGGCTTTAGCCATATATATGTTACTGGGTTCAATATAAGGATGGCTGACTGAAATTTAATGACCTGTATATACAAGAGGTCAGATTAGATGATCTACTCCCTTCTGGCCTTAAATTCCGTGATACTATGAAATGATGCAATTGTCATATACTGATTCATAATCATTATTGGATTTAGGAACCTAAACACAATATGGCCTTTTATAGGGGTGGGCAAAAGGACTTCTGCGGGCTGGATCTGGCCTGCCAAGAGGGTTGATCCGGCTCGCGGAGGCCCTGACACTCCCTCATCCTCAGGCCAATTAGGGCCTGGAAACGAGGACGGGGAGTGTATGAAGTTTTCTCTGCCCTGCAAGGACTGCATGGCACTCCTAAGCACCATGTACTCCTGGCAGGGCGGGAGGAGACTTCCCGCACTCTCCTGCCCCCAGATTAATCAGAACCTGGAAGCACAGGAGGAAAAGTTTCCTCTTCCCCACACTGAAAGGAGTGCTCAGCGCTTGGAAGTGTCTTGTGCTCCTGACAGGGGGAGGAGACTTTGTGCACACCCTGTCCCCAAACCCTGATTGGCCTGAGGGTTGGAGGAGCACACCAAGTTTCCTTCACCTTGCCCCTACCCTGCAAGGAGCACGTTACACTTAGAAGCGACCCGTGCTCCTGGCAAGGCAGGAGGAGACTTCGCGCGCTCTCCTGCCCCTGATTGGCCTGAGGGCAGAAAGGGGAGTGGGTGAAGTCTTCTCCCGCTGCCAGGGGCATGGGCATCTAGGGGGAACTTCTGGGGGAGCAAAGACTTCACACGCTCCACTACCCCTAGATCTATCATGGTCTGTGGGTAGGGAAGTATCCTGGCCCCACCTCTTCTGCTTGAGGCCCCACCCCTTGTAGTGCAGCGTGGGGCCACTTCATACATTTCTGAAGTGGCCTCTGGCAAAAAAATATTTCCCACCCCTGGCCTATTATGTGATCTCTGTGAAACTCCTGCTACTTTGTGAGAGGTGCAGTGTTTCTCTGCAGCCAGTTGGTTAGGAGAGATCTTAGGGTAGTTTTAGCACAATTGTGGCTACTGAGTCTCAACAACAGTGGAGTTTTAGGATGGCCATAAATTGAAGAACCTGTGGTTATGGTTTTCCAAAGACCCAAAAGTCTTGATTGTCTTTTTTTGTTTGTTTTACAGAGAATCACAGTGATATATGTTCAATATTAGTGTTTTGTTTACATTTTCAAGATGATTTTTATAATAAAAAGTGCTAGGAACATTTTTAAGTGAAAGCTGAGAATGTCTTTGATATATGCTGGTCACAGAAATCAAGGAAGGTCTGGTCTTTGAGTGCCAAGGTCCTAAATTCTGTCTCATCTATTATTTTTTAAAATATTTTTTATTTTGATTTTTGGTTGGTATGAATATGAATCTACACCAATAATAAAGTAGTAAATTATTTTTTAGTAACCTAAAGAAAACTGAAGACAGAAAACGGAAATTAGAAGATCTGCTTAACTCTGTTGGCCAAAAAGTGTCAGAACTAAAAGATAAGTATGTGGGCTTTCCTTACATGTCTTTTGAATGGTTTTCATTATAATTTTGTAGATTGAGTTTAATGTTTTAATGCTACTTCAACAGAAAAAGCTTCACAGCAAAAATTCAGTTAGATTGATTTGCCCATGTTCTTGAAACATCTAGAGATGTTTTCCTGAATCTTAAGAAAAGTTCAGATAGAAGCTGTTCCTCATCCTCTTTATAAAAAAGGACAATTAGTTTTTCTTCATTTGGTTTTAATCCATTGCTCTGTTTTCTGTAGCCCACTGTCTGCTATGATTCTGAACATAAACTTGCCTCCTCTCCCTGCAGCTCAAGGAGGCAGATCAGTATTTTGTAGCAGCATAGTATGGTCAAGCCCCCTCTGCACCTGCTTGCTGAAAGTTTTCTCTCCCTCTGAAGTAGCAGACAGTGGCAATTTCCTTTATTTTTGCCCTTCCTCCTTCTATTTTAACTTTTGTGACTTGCCTTCCTTAGGGCCCAGAGCCCTTCAGAGTGGTCTGTCTCATAGTCCTCTCCCAGCGGTCCCATTACATCTGGGAGAGAACTGTGTGACCTGCAGACCCCGTACCTAATGGAGTTAGGGAAAGAAGGCTGGCTGCATGCTGGGCACAACTCTACATATGTTGATCCTGAGAAGGCTGCTTCACATAGAGAGTATGTCCACACTAACATAAATAGCTGTGATTGGCACATGTCAGTTGACTTGGGTTCAAACTGCAGAGCTGTAACATTGATAGGTAGACACTCAGTTCAGGATGGACTGTAACAAAGCTCCTCCTTAATCTTATTGGGTGTTGCGCTTTCAGGCAGATTACTTGCCTCAGAGGCTCATAGCAACCCTCAATTTATACATTGGCTTGCTATTTGTTGAACTGCTCTCATCATTGGCCAGACTTCATAGTCTCTGTGGCTCTCCAAGTGGTACAGGTAGGACAAATTCTTGTAATAAAGCTAGTCTTTTCCTAGTCCTGAAATGGGGAGCGGAGGTGGAGAGGAACCTGGGCCAGCCCTCTGCTCAGGGACCCTGTAATAGCAGCTGTCTGTAATGGTACTAATAACAGCTGTGTGACAGCTACAAATCCCTGTGGCATTGCTATTTTGGGATATTTCCAGTATCCCAAAATAGCGCCGCAGTCTAGACATGCCCAAAGGAAGCTATTATACTAAAACAATCTGGAATGGCTAAAAATGGAAAGAAAAAACTTCCTCTCATCCCCCAGAAATCTTCTAACTCCACTCAAGAATGTGAGCTGTCTGCCTCTGAAATCTTAGCAGCCCCAATGAGTAATCCACAAGTAAATGTTTCCCCTCAAATTTATTAATGGAAAAAACCACCCATCAGTTCATCATTCAGTCATGTAAGCATATTAATAAGAGCAACCTCTGGTTCCGTAAGGGTATGTCTACACTACAGTGTTATTTCAAAATATCTTATTTTGAAATAGTTATTTTGAAATAGCTTATTTCGAAATAAAACATCTACACACAAAATGCATTTCGAAATAGCTTTTTACTATTTTGAAATAGCACGTCCAAACTGAGAGGACACTGAATTGCATTGAAGGCCAGCTGGAATCAGGTCCAGCAGGGAATCAGGTCAGGAGTTTATTTGTGTGGCGGCTATCTGAGGCTTGTGCTTAAATGGACCTCCACCCCGGGCAGCCATTTCTTAGCTTTCCCTGCTTGCTTGCCTACCTCGATGAGGGACAGCAAAGCGTTTGTGTCTCTGCGTGCCTTGGTTGCCTTCACTCAGGACACCACAGCACTCTGCAACATGGAGCTAGAGCTGCCCCTGGGCACTCTGGTGCTTCTCATGAACCCATTGAAGTGAGCCTGGCTGCACTTTTTCCAGGCTGCCATCCAGGAGGTCCATCGTGGGACTGTCAGTATCCAAGAGATCCTGCGGGAGAGCTTCCACCCTGAGGAGCACTAAGAACCTCTGTGGTCTGCCCCACTTGGGGCTTGTGCTTCATTCCTCACCCACATCGTTCCACTTACCCTCCCAGCCCCCCTTCCTGATGTCAAATAAAATACACGTATTTTCATGAACACAAACTCTTTATTTAACAAAATGGGGGGGGGGGGGGCAGGGATGAAACTGGTGAGACTGGAGAAAGGAGGTGTGAGAGGGGTGGAAGAAGGCTGGGAGAGGAGAAGGGGAAACCTGGGAGGAGGGAGGTGGAAGGGGCAAGCAAGGGGAAGAAGGGGGAAGGGAAGCTCAGGGCTCAGAGTTGGAGGTCTTGTTGGACCATCTTGATTTTCATGCAAACCTGCTCCTGGGTTGCATGTGGCCTTTGGTGGCCAGGCTGGCAGCTATCCTGCCATAGATGGCCACGTTCATCCATCTAGTACGGAGATCATGGACCTTGGGGGCATCCCCTTCAAACCTAAGTAAGGTCCACCCTGATCTCCACCCTGGACCAGGAAGGCGCCCGCCTTCTCTAAGCCCTGGCCGGCTCCTGGGAGCTGACAGACTGCTCTTGGGGAGTGGCGGAGGTCTGGCTGCCAGTGGCTAGCTGGCTCATGTTTTGGGTCCCCTGGGTTGGGGCAGTGACTGCTGGCTCTGGGCCGACAGGCTTGGAGCTGGCATAGGCACTGTGGCCAGAGTCAACCCCTTTAAGGGCTCCGGGGAGGGAGGGGAGGAAGAGGAGTGTTCTTGTTTGAGGCTGGAGTGGCCACCAGGGCACCCTGGGAAGGCTGGAGGCCCCCTATTTCGAAATAAGTGTCTACATAGCACTTATTTCAAATTAGCTATTTCGAATTTGGTGTTATTCCTCGTAGAATGAGGTTTACCAAATTTGAAATAAGTGCTCCACTATTTCGAATTTATTTCGAAATAGTGGTTTGGCTGGGTAGACCATAGTAAAGTTAATTTGAAATAATGGCTGTTCTTTCAGATTAACTTTGTTGCATAGACATACCCTAACATTCAAGAATCAAAGGGCTCTTACTAAGATAATGAAGGTTAATACCATAGTAGCTTTCCTTGCCATGCATATGATT
Organism: Pelodiscus sinensis; assembly: GCF_052426305.1. NCBI lineage: Eukaryota > Metazoa > Chordata > Testudines > Trionychidae > Pelodiscus > Pelodiscus sinensis. The sequence goes on from NC_143052.1 coordinate 318,044,401, forward strand.
ATTCCTTCAGAAGCAGTGTTCAGCCCTAAGGATAAAAAGGTTGATGCCACCCTCAAAAAGGTAGCAAAAAAAGCACTGCTACCTTCCAAGCATCCGTTGCACTTAACTGCTTTACAGGAGCATCTCTCCTGATTAGAAGATCTCAGAGCCCTTACATGAAGAGATCACCTGAGTTTGGCTTCACTTTAAAGAAACTCTCTCTAGCAACAGTGTTTGTAGCTGATGACCCAATGGCTGCAGTAAGGTGGCCCTATCTCTGGAAGTGGTTACTGACTCTAAGCAGATTCTAGTCAGCTAATTTATAGGCTCCGTCCTTTTTTGGAGAGAAGCTGGACAAAGTGGTGGCTGACAATGCCTCTCTTTTCCAGTGAGAGCCCTCAGGAAAGAATATAGATCAGCTGTCAGACAGGTGAACTCATTTAACCTCTTTCACTGGTACTTCTCACAGAGGTACCAGTGAAGAGACAGCAGATTCTGCAAAGGGAAACTGTGGTATTGAGATCGGGATTGGGGGGGCGGAGTCCGGAGGGACTTTAGCCCGCTAAAATCTAATTTACAACAAAGATCTCTTAGTCCTCTGCCCACAGTTAAATTTAGGGGAGGAATGGTTTTCATAGACCACAATTAAATGGGGCACAGAGTGAGCCAGTGATGGTCCCTTTAGCTGCAGTGTCCACCCCATCAGTTCATCATTCAGTCATGCAGCTCCAATGAATCTATAAAACACAATCTGTTTCAAAATGAAATATCTCACCTTGTGGATGTGAGTGTGATAGACTGATTTAAGGGCTTTTATGAAGATAGTCCCTTCATTAGGAAATTTGATATAGCTAAAATAATTATTCAGTGTCTCTAGCATTTCTTACAAGTTTTAAGGAGATTAGAGAAGCCTGTTACCTGCCAAGACTTGACTTCAGTATTTTACCTTTCCTCCTGTTATGTTTAATGATATTACCAATATGTGCAATAGTTCAGAGAACTGGCATTTCCACCTTAGGGAAATTCCCCAGGTTTCTGGGAATTTTTTTCTGTGAAATGTAGAGTCCAATTTTGTGGGTGTTGCTTGTCTGCTGGCACATATGGGAGGTAAGGTGGGGCCAGTGTATCTACTGCTGCCTGGATCAAACATTATGGAGTAAGGTTGCAAGGAGAATATAAGCTCTGTAGTTCAAGGTGGAGGATTCTTTCCCTTTTGTTTGGGCAGTGATCCAGTTTAGTTGTTTGGCTGGGTGTTTAGAGTAGAATTTGGGCAATTAATGATTTTGGAATGTAAATAATTTTTAATAGAGCCTTTAAGTTGTACTTTAAAAAAAGTATACCAATTGGTTCTTCACAGAAATTTAAAAGTATAATTTTGTACAGGTTTCAGAGTAGAACTACTGAAGCAGCTAAACTTGAAGCAGAAGTAGCTAAAGCACAAGAAACACTCAAAGCTGCAGAGGTGCTGATTAATCAGCTTGATAGAGAGCACCAGAGATGGAATACACAGGTTTGTTTCAGAAACTTTCATAAAATAGATATCACTATATAAAAATCTTGACTTTAATACTTTATATTCTCTTTTTGAAGGCAATGGTTTTATTGTACAATGTGTTTATGGAATATAAATTATGTTGCACACTATTGCATCTTCTAAATATTTATGCCATTATATTTAAAAGCTTTTGTCACTACTGTAATGCTTTATTTTAAAATTCTTCCTGAAACTTTCTCTTATTCCATTATTTAGATTTTCTTGGCAGATAATAAAATGTATTCCTCTTCGAGTAGTCTCTCTGAGTGCTCCACTCATGGTGTCGGGCTCGTCCCACACCGCAGCTCGGATGCTTTCTATAGCTGTTTTCAGCCGGGTGCGCGTGCACAGGATACAGCTCGCGACGTTTGCACTCTTTGATCTTCGCGCGCACCCGGCTTCCCTGTCAGTTCCTCCTAACCGTCCCTGAACGCAGATGGAGCTCTGATCTTCTCCTCACAGCAGTTCTCCTTCCCTCTGGGAATCTGTAGTTAAATAGTTAATTGTATATAGTTAGATTATCTTTATTGTTCGATCATCTTGTTTACTAAATTAAAAAAAAAAAAGAAGGAAACCTCTTTATTTAAACCGCGGCTTACAGCGGCTTCCCGCTGTTAACAGCCGCGGATCAGCTGAAGAAAAAAAAACAACAACCTTGTCTCGGGAAGAAACTGATTAACAATCATGCCTGGGTCTCCACGCTTCAAGAAATGTGGCCATTGTAGTAAGCCAATGCCTCTCTCAGACAGGCATTCGCTTTGTGTGCATTGCCTGGGGGAAAAGCCACACTCCCCACAAGTGCGGGCACTGTGCGAAAATGACAGCCCGAACTCGGCGAGAGAGAGAGATGAGGCTGAAGATGTTTCTACTTGATAAAGCGCTGGACCCCAGGCCAGAAAATGTTGAACAAAGGGGGAAAACCCCTAAACGGAGGATCTCTTCCCCGGATCTGAGGAAGAAGAGGCAAAGAATCTCCCCAGCCAGATCCCTACCACTCGATATATTGGTGGTAGGTGACTGTGATCCATCTGCCCTTGCCCCTCGATCCTCCTCATCAGGATCAGGGGTGAACAGGAGTAGGGCTGCAGTGCCAGAGGGAGCGCTTTCGGCAGCAGCCTCAGTGCCGGCAAGCGCTACTAAGAAGACGCCGGCACCGCACCGCTCTTCTTCAAAGGTGCAGGAAAAAGCCGCGCGGTCAGCGGTGCCACTTCACAAGGCTGCTCAGGGAGCAGAGTTGCCGGCACCGAAATCAGCTGCGGTGCGGGTAAGCGGTGTACATGCTCAGAATTCACTGGCACCGCTCTATTCACCCCAACGGACAGCTGCTGACCAGCACATACCCACAGCTTTGCCGCTGGCACCAGGAAAAACCCATCCAGCACCATCACCTCTCCAGCCACTAATGCAGGTGTCGCGTGGGGCTTATGAGCTGCAAACAGCCTCGGCACCAGTAGATGCGGCACCGCAGCAACAGCTGATCACCGTACCAGCGCCGGAGCAGGAGCTGGAATTACAGAGGTACCCCCAATCAGAGGTACCATTAACAATACGGGGACAGGACTCGCACTTCTCTCCTTCCCCAAAATTTTTGCATGGCTCCTCTCCTCCAACCGAGTATGGCTCACCAAACCATCATGGTTACCGACAACACAGCCCCAGGCACCATACTTATTACAGACAACAGTCCCCTTATGGGCATCCCCATTAGAGGAGTTACTATAGAGGTCCATCCTATTCTCCACCATATGAACGTCCTTATTACTATGTTCCGCATAGCAGGCACGAGAGACAGCATAGTAGCAATAGATCATATAGGTGCTCATCTCCTCATCCATCAAATCGTTATTTTGAATACCATCACTCTTCTTCGTGCTCAGCACGTTCTCGCTCCCATCATTATGACTTCCAATGCTCCTCGCATTATAATCCGCCGTCAATGAGACATTCTCCGTCACATCACCACTGTGACAGTTACTTGGCTTCTCCCCCATGCAGCCGGAAGGCCACATCGCACCACTCAGGCCTAGAGGATGGTCAGTTATCTGAGCGGGACGATCATCGATCTGAAGACCCGGTTCCTGATGGTTCACCTTCATCGTCACGTGCTGCGGTCTTTCCACCAGACTCGTCCCCACAGGACGATTTTAAGTAGTTTCAGGATCTATTCAAGCGGGTGGCTCAATCCCAAGAAATACAGATAGCGCAGTCTCAAACGAAGCAACACCGGCTGCTGAAAAACTTGCACCCCAGGCAGAATACAAAGCTCGCCATCCCTATCGATGAGGCCATGATGGAGGCAGCTGACGCTATTTGGCAGACACCAGCTACGGTGGCCCCAACTTGCCAGAGAGCCGATAGATGATATTTTGTTCTATCCAAGAACTTAGAATTTCTCTTCAATCATCCGCAGCCAAATTCCCTAGTGGTGGACGGGGCACAGCAACGGGTCAAGGCACCACAGTATAAGACTACGCCGGATACCAAAAAGTTGAACACATTTGGCAGAAAGGTTTACTCCTCAGCAACCATTCTCTTGCATATCTCTAATTATGCTGCACCATTGTTGAATCATAATTTTGATAATTATGAGAAAATATCTCAGCTTCTCCAATACCTCCCAAGGAGCAAACGCTCCTTCTTAAAATCCCTGGTACAGGAGGGTTTTACAGCATCCAGGGTTTGTCTGTAGATCTCCTTGGATGCAGCTGATACAGCAGCCCGAACCACGGCAACTGCAATAACAATGAGGCGCTCCTCTTGGTTGGCTTCCGCGGCAGTCCCAAAGGAGCTCCACGCAAAAGTTGAGGATCTCCCTTTTGATAAAAACAAATTATTCGCAGAAAAGACGGATGAGATCCTTCATTCCGGAAAAGATTCCAGGTCTACGCTCCATACCTTGGGAATGTGTACTCCCCATTTAGGCACAAGAAGTATTACCCGTACCAGAAGAGGTACAATTACCCTTATCAAAGGCAACAACACCAACAGCGAGTCATAGATCAATCACGCCAAAGACAGTGCTCTCAATGCAAACGATCTCAACCATTTCGCTCAAACAACCAACAAAATCCCAAGCAGCAAGTTTGATGGTTCGATCGAGGGCTTGCAATGATTTCCTACTGTGCCAGAATACCAACCACAGCACAGCATTCCTCTTTTTCACCATCGACTTCAACCTTTTTGAGACCAATGGACAGCACATCAGACCGTTGGGTATTACAAATGATAGTTTCTGGGCTCACCATCCCCTTCACTACCATACCACCCAGAAATCCTCCAACCCCGTCCCTTTTCAGGGACCCCTTTCACGAGAGCCGCTTAAAAGAAGAGGCACAACGTTTGCTCTCCAGAGGAGCCATAGAGCCCGTACCCTCCCAATTCAGAGAAAGGGGCTTATATTCGAGGTATTTTCTCACAGAGAAGACCGGAGGATGGAGGCTGATCCTCAACCTCAGGAAACTGAACAAATACCTTCGCCGTCAAAGGTTCAAGATGGTGACCCTTTCCAAGATATTACCGTCACTAGAGAAGGACGATTGGTTTGCGGCCCTCGATCTGCAATTTTCACCTATTTTCGTCTATTTTCACATAGCCATGCATCCAGCCCACAGGCGTTTTCTCCATTTCACTATTGGCAACGATCATTTCCAGTACTGAGTACTACCGTTTGGACTTGCATCTGCCTCCAGGGTGTTTTCAAAAACCCTGACGGTAGTAGCAGCTCACTTGCAGCGCAGAGATGTAATCATATTTCCGTATTTGGATGACTGCCTCATAAAGGGCAGGTCCAGTCAAGAAGTCCAACACATGGTGACACTGGTCAGGCAGACATTTCTCTGGCTTGGTCTCATAATCAACGAGAAGAAGTCTTTGCCGGATCCCACGCAGGCTATACATTTCATAGGCGCATGCCTTGATTCCATCACAGCCCATGCATACTTAACTCAGGAGTGCTTTCAACTTTTACACGATCTGGCCACAGTAGTCATCCAGGCGCCTACGGTCACAGTACTTACCTGTCTCCGCTTTATGGGCCATATGGCTGCTACCACCTTTGTGGTTCAACATGCCAGACTTCATTTCCATTGTCTACAGCATTGTGTACATTCCGGTAATGCATTCCGTGCACAAAGTAGTAACTCCTACTCCTCTAGTTCGCAGATCTCTGGGTTGGTGGTTGCGCCCGGGAAATCTGCTAGCGGGAGTTCCATTCAAATGTGAACAACCTTCGATCCAGTTGACTACGGATGCCTCTCTCTTGGGGTGGGGAGCGCACATCAAGGGTCTGTTCATGCAGGGTAGATGGTCCGCACCGGAGGCCCTTTCACATATCAACCTCCTGAGCTGAAGGCCGTATTTCTTGCCTGCAAACATTTCCATTCACTTATAGCTGGTACAACCGTCCGAGTATTTAAGGACAACATCGCAGCTATGTATTATATCAATTGACAGGGAAGAGCACGATCACGCTGACTATGTGCACAAGTAGTCAGCCTATGGAACTGGTGTATAAGGAACCATGCCACTCTGGTAACATCATACTTACCGGGTACGAGCAATGTCGCGGCAGATGCTCTGAGCAGAATTTTTCCTCAGGACCATGAGTGGGAGATTCATCCTGACGTCTTGGAAGACATCTTCCGATCCTGGGGGATACCACCAATAGACCTCTTCACGACCTACAAAAACAAAAAATGTCACCTTTATTGCTCTAGAGGGGGCATGGGCAAGGACTCTCTGGGTGATATATTACTAGTCCGTTGGACGGCACCTCTACACTATGCATTCCCACCAATGGTACTTATCCCAAGAGTAATTCAGAAAATCAGGGAAGATTCAGCCCGTGTCATACTTCTAGCACCAGCCTGGGCGAGACAGCCGTGATACCCGTTCCTCCACAGAATGTCCCGATTACTACCACACCCCTTACCTTTCCTTCCAGACCTCCTTTCCCAGAATCAGGGATTGTTGCTTCACCCCAGACCAGAGAACCTTCACCTGACAGCGTGACTCATAAATGGTTCAGGGTAGACAAGCAACTCTGCTCGGAAGCGGTAAAGACTGTATTGTTGAACAGCAGGAGGCAAACCACAAGGAACTCCTATTTGGCAAAATGGAAGAGATTTGTAATTGGTGTGGCAGAATTGACATTCAACTGCATTCGGCACCAATGCATAGGATTCTTGATTATATCCTGTCTTTGCACCAGGCCAGTCTTTCGATGTCCACACTACGGGTTCACCTCTCTGCAATTACCGCCTTCCGTACCACCATAAAAGGTCATTCAGTGTTTACTCACCCCATGACAAAAAGGCTGCTTAAGGGGATAGCTAATCTTAAACCTCCGCGAAGACCCATTCCCCTGCTTGGAACTTGGATCTGGTACTTGATGCATTAATGTACCCGCCTTTTTGAGCCTCTAGCCACCACTTCACTATCAATGCTCAATACCAAGGTAGTGTTCTTGTTGGCCATTACATCTGCCCGCAGGATCAGTGAACTGGCAGTGTTAATGGCAATGCCTCCTTTCACAGTTTTCACCAAGGACTCAGTTACGCTACGTACTCACCCAGCCTTTATCCGTAAGGTCGCTATGCAATTTCATGGTAATGAACCAGTCGTTTTGCCTGGTTTTTTTTTTTATCCTAAGCCTCATACTTCAAATTGGGACTCCCTACTTCATACCCTGGATGTACGTCGAGCATTGGCATTCTATATAGACAGAACACAAACCTGGCATAAGACTAATCGTTTAATAGTGTCCATAGCAGAACGCTCCAAGGGCAATTCATTGTCTTCCCAATGTCAATCTAACAGCATAGTTTCCTATATTACCATGTGCCATACGATGTGCAACAAGCCCCTTCATACTCTACCTAGAGCGCATTCAACTAGAGCAGTAGCAACTTCCACTGCTTTTGCCAGAGGAGTGTCTCTGCCGGAAATCTGCAGTGGCCACATGGTCTTCCAGTTTTACTTTTATGAACCACTACGCAATAGTGCGTAGATGGATACCTGAATATTCAGTGTCTTCAGCAGTGCTTTCAGTCAATGATAAACCAGAACTCTGGGAACGCAGCGAGAGCACTGCTACGAAGTCACCATGAGTGGACTACTCGAAGATACAGCATCATTCCTTAAAATCTGCTTTATAGCTTTTCCAAAAATCAAGCCAACCAATGTCTCTACTCATGTAGCTTTTATGAGTGGGAAATACAGACTGAGCCTATGAATTCCCATTGTTGAACACAATGACCCTTGCTTTGAAGTTAGTATTGTAGTTTCCTTGCATTCACAAGATATCACAGAATCATAAAATACTAGGACTGGAAGGGAACTCGAGAGGTCATTGAGTCCAGACCCCTGCCCTCATGTCAGGACCAAATTCCACAACCTCCTTGGGAAATTTATTCCAGTGTTTCACTACCCTGACAGTTAGGAACTTTTTCCTAATGTCCAACCTAAACCTCCCTTACTGCAGTTTAAGCCCATTGCTTCTTCTTCTATCCTCAGAGGCCAAGATGAACAAGTTTTCTCCCTCCTCCTTATGACACCCTTTTAGATATCTGAAAAGGGCTATCATGTTCTCCCTCAGTCTTCTCTTTTCTAAACTAAACAAACCCAATTCCTTCAGCCTTCCCTCATAGGTCATGTTCTCTAGACCTTTAATCATTCTTGTTGCTCTTCTCTGGACCCTCTCCAATTTCTCCACATCCTTCTTGAAATGCGGTGTCCAGAACTGGACATAGTACTCCAACTGAGGCCTAACCAGCGCAGAGTAGAGCGGAAGAATGATTTCTCGTGTCTTGATCACAACACACCTGTTGATGCATCCCAGAGTCATGTTTGCTTTTTTTGCAACAGCATCACAATGCTGACTCATACTCAGCTTGTGGTCTACTATAACCCCTAGATCCCTTTCTGCCGTTCTCCTTTCTAGACAGTCACTTCCCATTCTGTATGTGTGAAACTGATTGTTCCTTCCTAAGTGGAGCACTTGGCATTTGTCTTTATTAAACTTCATCTTGTTTACCTCAGACCATTTCTCCAATTTGTCCAGATCATGTTGAATTATGACCCTATCCTGCAGATTAGTCGCAACTCCTCCCAGCTTGGGATCATCTGCAAACTTAATAAGCATACTTTCTATGCCAATATCTAAATTGTTGATTAAGATATTGAACAGAGCCAGTCCCAAAACACCCCTGTGGAACTCCACTTGTTATACCTTTTCAACAGGATTGTGAACCATTAATAACTACTCTCCGAGTACAGTTCTCCAGCCAGTAATGCAGCCACCTTATAGTAGCCCCATCTAAGTTGTATTTGCCTAGTTTATTGATAAGAATATCATGCAAGACCATATCAAACGCCTTACTAAAGTCTAGGTATACCACATCCACCGCTTCTCCCTTATCCGCTAGCCTCCTTATCCTATCAAAGAAAGCTATCAGATTGGTTTGACATGTTTTGTTCTTTACAAATCCATGCTGGCTGTTCCTTATCATCTTGCCACCTTCCAAGTGTTTAAAGATGATTTCCTTAATTACTTGCTACATTATCTTCCCAGGCACAGAAGTTAAACTAACTGGTCTGTAGTTTCCTGGGTTGTTCTTATTTCCCTTTTTATAAATGGGCACTATATTTGCCCTTTTCCAGTCTTCTGGAATCTCTCCTGTCTCCCTTGATTTTCCAAAGATGATAGCTAGAGGCTCAGATACCTCCTCTATCAGCTCCTTGAATATTCTAGGATGCATTTCATCAAGCCCTGGTGACTTGCACGCATCTAACTTTTCTAGGTGATTTTTAACTTGTTCTTTTTTATTTTATCTTCTAAATATTTATTCACTATCTTGCTAGTCTTTAAAGTGCTGCTTATCTTTCTCACTATTACTGCCAACTAACTATCCACTTCATAAGTGCTTGGACCCAGATCAGAGCCTTAAGCACAGTGGAGCTTAGATATACCCTTCCTTTTATTTCTTTTCCCACTTCTCTTCACTACCACTCTTTAGGGACTCTCTCATGAAAGCATGCTAATCCAGGAGGTTTGTTCTGCCCTTTTTGTGGGGGCTGTACAGGAAATGTTCATGTTGTTCAGAGGGAAAGTCAGGGATCTGTGTATTTCTTTACCTGGATGACTGACTAGTAAGAGGCTTCTCTAGTTTTCATATACTCCCCAGAATTCATTGAAGCAGCCCTGGACTGTACGATGGCCAGGGCTTTCCTACCACAGAAGATGTTCCAAATGATGCAACTTAGTGTGCTTGATCAGGGGTCAGCAACCTTTCCGAAGTGGTGTCCCAAGATTTAACCCTCCTGCCTTGGTCTGTGCTGCTCTTCTAGGAGCAGGGAGGATCTCAGGTGGACCACCTGGCTCGATGCAAATCTTTCTGCACACTACCAGTTGCTATTGGAAACTCACTTTTAATTACATAATTAAACCCGAGCCATTTTGCTAGAGCTGCAGCTGGGGGAATGGTTTAATTTAAATGATTAAACAGAGTAAGCATTTTAACTTTCTCATGTTAGTTTATCAAACTTCATTTTAAATTAAAGTAAAATATTACATCCAAAACAAAAGATTTCAGTGTTTTCTTTATTTATGGCAGGGATAGGGAACCTTTTTGAGGTTGGCGGTCACTGACCCACAGAAAAATCAGTTGGGGACCACAGAAGTGAGAAGCAAAAATCTCCTCCATAAACTGCCAACCCTCACTGATGTGCCACCTAACTGAAACACCTCACTCTTCTGGCGCTTCAGCCCCCACGGAGTGAGGGTAAGGGACAGGGAAGACTGAGGTTCAGGGTTTCCCATTGTCCATATTTATTTTTCTGGGGTTCCAGAGTTAGTGGATTTTGTGGACCCTCTTAGGCAGAGGTGGGAACAAAAATGAGAGGTTCAATGTTCAGGACAGGTCTGCCAGCAAATGAGATGGGGATGCAGGACAGGATGAGGAGAGCAGGGTCTGGAAGGGAGTTTATACTGGGCCAAATTTCAGAAAATCCCCCTCTTTTGGAAGATCCCTTCTTTCTCATGGAATGAGGAAGACAGGGATTCTGAAAGAGCACATTTGCACTTCCACAAGAAAAAACCTCCCTGGATGCAGCGGGGTTTTTCCGGGATCCCAGAAAAACCCCACAGTATAGATGAAAACACTGTGCCTGGAAGTCATGTTAGTTGGAGACTGAGACTTTCAGGGCAAGGAACTTGGAATGGGACCTAGGGGTAAAAAAAATAGTATGCAATCATGTAAATAAAGACTGAATTGTAAATCATGTATTTTAATAGACATATGTCAAATCATATGTGTGGGCCTGTGTGCATGTCTTAGTTAACAGTGTTCAGAGTTGAGGAAGACAGGGTCAGTTACCAAGCTATGGTCAAGAATAAAGAGGGACAAACCAATATCTGGAACCTGGGTCTAGGATTCACAGCAAGGCAATTCCTGGAGCAGAAGAAAGCAGGCAGTCTGCACGGTTGTTCAGACTGGTCCTTGTGATAGCTTCTTGGTATTTATACCTGCTTGGGACAATCAGTGAATTGCAGTGTGGCCATTACTCAGTTGCTGCTGGGTGATACATTCTACACTGTCTAGCGTCACAGGATACCCTGGTGAAAACCTGGCTTGAGCTTGCAGTGGCAAGAAAGTGTTGATGGCCCAGGAGCCTGATGATCTCAAGTTCATGTATACGGGCGGCTATAATTGTATCATTTCCTAACTTTTGAATACTTGACTTTTCAATTTGATGTTCTTTTGATGGAGCTTTTTGTGTAATATATCTGTACATTCCATGTCCTTTTTTTTAAGGTTTCAGAGATCACAGATGAACTAACTACTCTGCCTAAAAGAGCTCAATTGGCTGCTGCTTTTATTACTTATCTTTCTGCTGCTCCAGAGGATCAGAGAAAAATTAGTTTGGATCAATGGACAAAATCATCTGGTCTTGAAAGTAAATACTTTAGTTTCTTTGACTTGACGACAGGCAAGGAAGACTGTTAATTTTACAAAGTGAGGGATATTGATAGTTCTAATACTTATTTTTAATTTTTGGACATTCATAATTCTTTGACACAGTAATAACACTACTTTCACGTTGGAAAAATAATCCCAACTATACATACAAAATGATAGAATCCAAATTAGATATTAGCATTCAAGGAAGAGATGCTAGAATCACCATGGATAATTCTCTGAAAACATCTTCTCATTGTGCTGTTGCAGTTAAAAAAAAGAAAAAGAAAAGAAAACTAGTAGAATGTTTGGAACCATTAGGAAAGAGACACATAATAAGACAGAAAATATCATTGTGCCACTATATAAATCCATATGACCACACCTTGAATACTGTTTGCAATTCTGACAGCCCCATTTAAAAAAAATGTATTAGAATTGGACAAGGAGCAAGAAGGGAAACAAAATTAATAGAGATATTGAACAGCCACCATGTGATGAGAGAGAAAAAAGATAAGGACTGAAAAGAGGAAACTAAGGCGGGATATAATAGAGGTCTTTCAAATCATGAATATATGTAGAAAATAAATAGAAATTGTTATTTACCCCTTCACATAACACAAGGTCGCAAGTATAAAACAAATAGAAGTACTTCACAATGGACAACTTGTAGAATTTGTTGCTAGTGGATGCTGTGAAGGCCAAACATATAATTGGATTCGGAAAAGAAGTAAGTTAATGGAGAACAGGTCCATCAATAACTATTGTCTATGCTCTGGATGCCACTAATCTTGCAACTTCCAGAAGCTGGTACTGGATGACAGAATGGATCATTCAAAATTCGCTTGTACTGTTTATTCCCTCTGAAGTGTCTGGCACTATCCACTATCAGAGAGAGGATACTGGGCTAGATTAATCATTGATCTAACCTGGTGTGGCTGTTCTTATGTACTTAATCTATAGGTAGGCATAATTTTGGTAATTGTCAGTGATCTGCTGTACTTGCTATTCCTGGATGGAAAGATGTCCAAAAAATTCTTTTAGTTGTATGTCCTCCCATGTATTCTTAACAGCATAATCCTGAATAGTCTGTAATATCTTTTGATTGCGTATAGACACACAATCACTTCAAAGAAAACAATTGTGGAAAACATAGATCCTCTTACCTGGAATATGCCTATTCTCAAAATGAGGGATGCTCTGAAAGCAATAATTGCTTTACCCTTAATGTATTAATAACCCCCTCCTATAACATCATCAGATCTGTAACATCAGTGATACAGCAAATATCAATACTTCTTTTAAAAAAGTATAAAGGAAGTACACTGAACTGTATTGTATACAACAGAATCTCTTATATAGTACAAGGAGAATATAAATGTCAGCAGAGATACAAGGTTTATAATTAATAAATCCATCTTTAATTTGCCAGGATTTGATATGAGACGATTTCTGTGCACAGAGAGTGAGCAGCTAATTTGGAAAAGTGAAGGTTTACCCTCAGATGATCTTTCAATAGAAAATGCACTTGTGATCTTGCAGGTAAACAGTTCAGTATTTTTTGTTTCGTGTCTTGAAGACATTTTCTCTGTAATTGTTAAAACAGGTTGTTTTCTGGGAACCTTGATAACCTCATTCAAACTTTATTGTCTTGTTAGTACTCCTGAAAGTACAAATATTACAGAAATAAAATTTGTATGCTACTTGTTTATGTATGCAGCTGCATGTTTTCTAAAATGAAAGGAACAAAACTGTTCCATCATCTATACATTTTGCTTTTTTGCTTTTATCATTTGTTATTTGAAAATCCAAAAGGAAACCTGCTTTCCATCGAATTAGGCCAGATATGTGAGCTATCTTTAACATTGTTACAAACTTTTGAGAGTTATCCACTGTGTTGTAAATGTGCATTTTTGTCATAGCAGCCATTCCAAGATATATAAAAATGGCCACATCTTGGAAATAATTTTTATAGATTTATAAATTCATAATTTTAAGTCCAGAAGGAACAATTAGATTATGTAGTGTGACCCATATGACATAAGCCATAGTATTTCATCCAGTGACTGCTCAATTGATCCCAATAACTTGTGTTTGACTAAAGTATATTCTAAAAAGGCACATACTCTCAATTTGAAGACATCTAGAAAAGGAGAATTTTCCCCTTATTTTGATAATTCCTAGTGATTAATCACCTTCACTGTTAAAAAAAAATTCTGGGCCCTGTTTCTAATTTTCCTATGCCATACTTTAACTTCCAGAGATCGGTTCTTGTTATGGCTTTCTTCATTAAGTTAAAGAGCCCTCTAATATTTGTTTTCTCCCTGTGAAGGTATATTTACACTCAGAACAGTGCTCTTTTTTATCACATTTACTGAATAAACTCTATAAGCCTCTAAATGTAGGTTTTTTTCTGATCCTCAAATAGTTCTTGCAGCTTTTCTCTGTACTTCTCCAGTTTTTTAAAATAATTTTTAAAATGTGGAAACTAGAATTGAACACAGTATTTCAACAGAGGTAAAATCACCTTCCTGCTGTTAATCAAAGATCTTTTCTTTATGCATTCAAGGATTGTAGTAGCCATATTTGCCACAGCATCATACTGGAAATTCCTTTTTAATTGTTTGTCTACCATGAGTTCTGTTTTTTCTTAGTGTCAGTGCTTTTTCAGTCACTCTTTACTTGGATAGTCTCCCGGTGTACCATCTAGACTGCAGGCTTCTTGCACAAGAAGCTTTTATTGGAAGAGATCTTCCGCAAAAACTTCTTGCACAAGAGCACATCCACACTGCAGAAGCGCATCAAAAAAGTGATGTGCTTTTGCAAAAGAGAGCATCCAGACTGCATGGATGCTCTCTCGAAAGTAAGCTTTGATTGCTGTGCACAGTATGGCTATCACAGCACCTTTGCTTTTTCTTCTTTCCTCCTCTTTTTGCGCAAAAACTCTCTCTTACCTGTCCACACACACCTTTTTGCAAAAGAGCTCTTTCACAAGAAGGCATTCTTCCCCGTAGAATGAGGAATAGCTACACCAGAAAAAAACCCTCTATTCTTTCGATTTTTTTGTGCAAAAATGCACTTGAGGTGTGGATGCTCCACAAGTTTTTTGAGAAAGATGTCCGTTTTTCCGAAAAAAACTCTGTAGTGTAGGCATAGCCCCACTTACTATCTCTCATGTTTTGAACTTATTATAGTGAGTAGTTCCATCCCCTTTCATAAAACATTCATTTCTTCCTCACAGAAGAAATAGTCTTTATACATGAATTTATTCCTGGCTATTTTGTGGACCAGCTAACACTAATAAATCTTGCTAATTTAATTTCCTTTTGGTCATGTACACCAAGTCCATTGTCAATCTAACCCTTAGTTTTTAAGATGAGATATAGGAGCCAAGTTTCCTTTTCCTTGCAAGGCAGAAATCCTGCCTCCCTTTCTTCTCATTAATTTGTCTTTTTCAACCTCCACATTTTCCACTTTATCAGACCCCAGAGTGGGATGTTGATGTAACCCACACACCTAGTGTGGTTACTGAGCAATGCCTGAGGTACTTAGACCACAGCAACAGCTAAGATCAAGATACCTCTACAGCAGGAGCTGGGAGGCAACTGGCTTTTAGCTCAGAGGGTAGAGACTCCTGTACTTCGCTCCAGAGGTCCCAGGTTCAAATTTGCTTGGTGACAGTTACATTGACAGATAGCCTCATACTACTGATGTGGTTTTATACAAACATGTTACATGTAATACGCTGGTTGTTTTTTACTTTAACCCTATCTAAAACAGACCTAAGAAAAGAAGTTTTTATTTTTTGAGCAGGTTGAAATGGGGCTTATTATGACTTTTTGAAGACAAGAGTCCAAACCTGGAAATAACTTCCCAGTAGCCAGAAATTCTCTTTCCACTTACCATAACACCAATCTTTAAATAGTCACTATAGTCTTAGGAAATAACCAGCCATTAAGGTGTTGAACAGTTAGGGCACTAGAGCAAGGATGAAAGCCTCAGTGTTGGGAAAGCCTCAGTGAAAGCCTATACATCTGTTTTCAATCTTCTAGTATGACAAACCTTGTCATAATATAAATTCCAGCCTATAGCTAACGAAGCTTGATAACATCTGTATGCTGATAATGTAGTATGATTTTCCACTGGGGCAGCAGCTATTTGTTAAATGAACTTTTATTAGAAAAAAAGCCTACCAGATCATTAATATGAAGGTTATAATCTGATTATGTCCTACTAGTGCTAGTTATAGTACAGAACAATACACATTATAGTGTCTGCAGAACTGTGACACTGATTTTCTTTGTGATTATAGGCAAACTATTGTCTTTACCTATACCTTTGTCTATAAAATGATCATAATAATATATATATGTAAAGTGCTTTTAGATGAAAAATGCTATATTTTTGTTAGAGGAAGGAGAAAACTGTGGGGCGGGAGGAGAAGACATACTTCTAGCAAAGCACCAAGTGGTGGTAGTAGTGGATGTAGATGACAGTATATTAATATTGAGAGCTGTGGTGCAACTTCAGTGGACCCAACACCTAGGAATATAATTGTATTACAAAATAGTAACCTTCTTTCTGCCAGAATCAGTTGCAATAGTTCTATTATTAGGCTGCTTCCTTTGACCAAGAAGTTCAGTAATAACAGCTGTTGAAATTTCTAATTCTTCAGCCTTATTTTTTTTAATGAAGAAAATTGTTACTTTCATATTTTCTTGTAAAATTGGATTATAGTATATCTTTTTTTTTTTCAGAGTCGAATTTGTCCCTTTTTGATAGATCCTTCCTCAAGGGCTACAGAATGGTTGAAGACACATTTGAAAGAATCACGTTTGGAAATTATTAACCAACAGGTCCAGTATTTACTCTTAATCCTAGATCTTCATTTCTCGCTGAGCTCTGCTTGCCCCAGGGTCCCATTCTGTGGGGTGAGGGGAAGTTTGATGGTATTTATTGATGATATAGACAGGTTTCTGGGATAATATCATTTCACACAATTTTCTAGGAAGAAATAACTACATATTCTGGCTCACACTTTCTAAAACTACTGGGAAGCCACACATACACACTCTTTAGTTTTATACAGTTTATATAGTTTTATACTCACACACACTCTTCCTCTCTGCTTTAGACTATTACTAATGTTGCCTAATTGTGAACCGGGGTGTTGATGCAAAAGAATAGCTTTTGGCCATATGGTGCTTTGTCCCATAGTTCAATCACATATATTGCTCCAGAAGAGAATATATAATTAGCAGATTCAATTAACATTTTACTTATATTTAATGTTAAAAAATTTACCTGGTTTTAGAAATTTGGTGCACTAATTTTAAAAATTAAATAATTGGTATTTACAGTTTTAATAGCCATTGTAGGTTGATTGAGTAGTGAAGATATCAGATTATTTAAAATTATAGGGCTAGACATTTTATCTTGTCACAGAATAATTAAACAACTATTTCTTATTATGAACTTTTCTCATGCTCTTTTTATAAAATAAAGATAAGATACTTTTGGACCACATCCAAAACTGTTGATTGAAGAAGTCTCAGACTTGAATCTGAATTCATCTCTTCTTTACTAGAAATTTTCTGGAGTCCTGTGATTTACCAGACAAAGACAGGTTTGATAGCTTAAATGTTAAAAAGATCATTGGTTATAACTATGAAGAACTACTTAATGTAAGGTCCTGCTGGTTTAGAAACCAGTCTTGGAGTGCTGCTAACATCATCATGAAGCCATGTATTAACAGCTGTAAGCAGCTTGTGCTCCTTTGATCATGACCTACTTTGGACATAAACCATGGGGAGTGTCTTGCCTCAAGCGGTCTTACAGACAGCGCCTCATCGCTCCTGATTGGCTCTTTGCCCTGTATAAACCCAATGGACATTCCAGGAAGTGTTCAGACAAGTGTGAATCTCCTGTAGCACCCATGACTATTCCTGTTCCTTGCTCTTGAGCTCCTATCTTCAACTTTGGCTTGATTTGGACTTCATCTACTGAACTGGACCCTGAAACCTGACACTGGTCATTAGTATCCCTATCCCGGAATCTATGAACTTTTCACTACTCCTAGCCTTTGGTTTAACTGAGCTCTGACCCTTAGTCCTGCCTGCTCTTGCTAGGATCTTGACAACTACATCCTTCAGAGAGTCTACTTGAAAACCATTTTGTGCTGTTGGAGAGAAAACCAAACTCCTTGCAGTTTAGATCCTTTTAGCCCCAAAATTGCACCTTGCCAAAAAGGACTTAGGGTACATTTTCCTAGGGTACGTCTACATAGAACACTTATTTCGAAATAAGCTATTTTGGAATTTTTTTCCCAAAATAGCTTATTTCAAAATAGCACATCTGCACTACAGGGAAGCCTCAAAATTAGTCTGAGGCAGCTTCCCTAATGTGGATGTGCTACCTCGATGTAGAGCCCCAGGAGGCACTGGGGACTAATTACTTTGAATGGCACTAGGGAGCAGTTATTTTGAAATAGCAGCAGTGGAGCATCTACACTACTGTTATTCCGAAATAGCTATTTTGGAATAAGCATTATTCCTCATGGAATGAGGTTTACAGATTTCGAAATAAGCTATCCATTATTTCAAAATAACAGAATTGCTGTGTAGACGCTCGCATTGTTATTTCAAAATAACATGAGTTATTTCGAAATAACTGTCCTCTGTTGATGCACCCTTAGAATAGTAACAGTTTTTACACTTTATACTTACAATATGTCTACAGGTGAAATTTAGAAAGGTGGCCTGTTGAGTTTGTGACAGTTTCATTATTCTTATTCTGAGACATGAGCAGATGTTCATTTTGGGAGAGTAGTACTTTATTCTCATGTAAAGATGTTACCTCTACTACTCAACAACATCAGTGTCTGCTGCACTGCTTCAGTAAAGATCTATAGACTCAATTTCACAAAAGAGAAAAGACTACACAATAGTTATTCCTAGTTATACTGCTTCTGTAAATTGTCATAGCCCCTCTCTTCGTCTCTGCTTTTTGGACTATTAATAATGGTTCCTGGTTGTGAGCTGGTGTGTTGATGCAACAGAGCTGCTTTTGACCAGATGTAGCATTGCCCCAGAGTTTGCTCCCTCTTGGGCATTCGATCAGTATCAATAGGGGAACCCAGACCTGCCCACTCTACTGGGTTCGAAGTCAGGGTCGATAAGCCTATTTGGATGCAGTACCTGCATTAATCCCTTGGTTGCTAGGTCTGCATGACACTGACAGTAGATAGATATGTAAATATGTTTGGTGCCTGTCGGGGCTCCCCCCACCTTGATGGGGGTTGCCAACCTCCTCCGGGGCATCATCCAACCAACTTGGGCCTCGGCCCGAAGCGTGGTGCCCCTTTTTAGGGGAAATATGGCCTCACGGCCTAGCCCCCAAAGTTCACTGCCCCCGCAATAGGGGAAATACGGCCTCCCAGCCTAGTCCAAAGTTCACTGTCCCTGCAATAGGGGAAATACAGCCTCCCGGCCTAGTCCAAAGTTTGCAGGCCCAGAGGCCTAGTCCCAAGTTCGTTATCCCAGCCCCCACTCGCCGGGGTCTCGGGCAGTAGGGGTAGGGGGGCCCGGGCCCTCCCTCTCCACCGGGCCCCGACTCAGGGCCCTATTAGTGGCGGGTGGCTCCCACCACTGGCTCGGCGGGGGCTCCTCCCCGCAACGCCCCGAGCCCTCAGGGGCTTTTACAGCTCCCTGCCCTGGGTCACTTCCTACCCCCTGCCCCCAGCCCACCGCGGTCCCACCTCTTGGCATTGGTCGGATGGCTGTACTGGTACTTCCCCTGGCCACGTCGGGGTTGGCAGTGTCCGGTCCTGTGCTCAGGTCACGAGGGGTCAGTCGGCGGCTCCAGCGTTGGCGCTGAGCCCAGCGGAGGCCCAGCAGCGGCGCGTTCAGCACTCTTGGCGACTCCCTCTCTGGTCGGTGGGTGCTAGCTCCAGCTCGGGCCACAGTCTGCCCCTTCTGAGCAGGCCAGCAGCCTTTTGTACCTGTGCTCCCCTTGGAGCATGCCCAGTAGGGCTGTGTGGGTGGGGCCTTCTCCGCCCCCGGCAGCAGGTGATTTCCCTGAGCTTGAGTGCAGGGCGGGGCCACCCCGTTACGCCCCCCCCCCCTTAAGTGGGTACCTGCCCCCTTGCTCGTTCCCATCTCCTCTTCCCCCACCCGGGAAAGGAAATCAGCATTCGTGTGCGCCTTCCCTGGGCAATGGGTTATACTGAAATTGTACGGCTGTAAAGACAGATACCATCGCATTAAATGGGGGTTAGTCTCTTTCATGCTATTTAACCATTTCGGGGGGGCATGATCCGTTACCACCTGAAACGTGTTTCCCAATAAATAGTATCTTAGGGCGTCTATAGCCCACTTTATTGCCAGTGCCTCCTTTTCTATGGTAGCATAGTTCTGTTCTCACGGGAAGAGCTTACGGCTCAGATATACTATTGGGTGCTCCCCTCCCTCTGCCTGCTGGGACAGCACTGCCCCGAAGCCCCTTTCTGAGGCATCCGTTTGCAGTAGAAAGGGCTTTAGTAAGCTTGTCCTTCAGGGTCCTGAAAGCCCCCTCGCAGTCTGCTGACCATTGTACCTTATTTGGCTGGGTACTTTTATGAGGTCAGATAGAGGGGCTGCAATGTCCACAAAACCTGGGATAAACCGGCGATAGTACCCCGCAAGCCCCAAGAACTGGCGTACCTGCTTTTTGGTTGTAGGTGTCTTACACTCCTGCACGGCTTTCACTTTGTCCACTAGTGGTCGTGCTGTCCCTTGCCCGACAGTGTACCCTAAGTAGGTCACTTCCCAGCGTCTTAGCTGACATTTTCGCGGGTTGGCGGTGAGGCCGGCCTCCTTCAGGGATTTCAATACGGCTTCTACATGCTGTAGATGGGCCATCCACGTTGGGCTATAGATCACCACGTCATCTATATATGCGGCTGCGTATGCATAATGGGGCTGCAACAATCGGTCCATTAATCACTGGAACATGGCCACCGCCCCATGCAGTCCAAACGGCATGGTCACAAATTGAAACAGGCCAAAAGGTGTAGGGAAGGCCGTTTTCTCCTTAGAAGCTGGTGTCAGGGGGATCTGCCAATACCCTTTCATCATGTCCAGGATGGAGAAGTATTCCGCTTGGCTGAGCCGTTCTAAGAGCTCCTCAGTCCGGGACATCGGGTAGGCATCGAACCGCGAGATGGCGTTAACTTTGCGGAAATCGATGCAAAACCGTGTCGTACCGTCCGGTTTTGGGACTAGAACTATGGGACTCCTCCATTCACTACGGGATTCCTCCACATCTCCCATTTCTAGCATTGTCTGGAGTTCCCGCTGGACCGTTTCCCACATCTTCCTAGGTAGGGGCCTATGTTGGTCTCGTACTTTATGGCCCGGCCGGGTAGCAATGTGGTGATGTGTGGTACGGATGCGGCCGGGTTGGGTGGAGAAAAACGGTGCGAACCTCTGGACCACCCGCAGTAATTCTCCCTGCTGTACCAGATTTAATTCCAGGCTCACCGTTACCTGCGCATCCCCCTGGAGGTCTTCTACGGCTGGCCCGAGTTCTGGATCCGGGGTGACCAGTAGTCCTTCGGCAGTCTTCCACTCCTTCAGGAGGTTGATGTGGTATATTCGTACCTCTCTCCTCCTCCCTGGCAGCCTCACTTCGTAGTCTATGGTTCGTATTCGCTGGACCACCTCAAACGGGCCGTGCCATCGGGCCAGTAGCTTAGACTCCCGGGATGGCAGTAGGATGAGTACGTGGTCCCCTGGTTCAAAAGAGCGGAGTTTGGCCCCTCGGTTGTAATACCAGGCTTGGATTTCCTGCACCTGTAGGAGGTTAGCCTTGGCAAATTCCCCTACCTTCCGCAGGTGCTCCCGCAGCTGTAAGATATAGGGTACCGTTCCTTGGACTTGTGATTCCTGTTCTTCCCAACTTTCTCTTAATAGGTCGAGTATTCCCCTCGGTTGGCGTCCATACAGGAGTTCAAATGGGGAGAACCCCGTCGACGCCTGGGGGACCTCCCGAACGGCAAATAACAGGGCTGGTAGGAGCTTGTCCCAGTGTCAAGGGTCCTCAGTCACAAACTTGTGCAACATCGTCTTTAACGTTTGATTAAAACGCTCCACCAGGCCGCCTGTCTGGGGATGGTAAACCGTCGTCCTTAGGGGGTGGATTTTCAGTAGCCGAGATAGTTATGCCATCAATCAGGATGACACATTGGTCCCCTGGTCGGTCAGGACCTCTTTCGGTATCCCTACTCATGCAAATAGTTTAAAAAGTTCCTCCGTGAGGGTGCGGGCGGTGGTATTGCGTAGTGGCACCGCTTCCGGGTAACGCGTGGCATAGTCCACTACCACCATGATATACTGACAGCCTGAGCTGGCCTTCTCTAGGGGTCCCACCAGGTCCAACCCGATCCTTTCGAAGGGGATTCCTATCACGGGCAGTGCCACCTTCCTACTGGCGAGTTGACACTCGGGACAGGATCCACAGAAGGCTCGCACGGTGTGGTGTACGCCTGGCCAGAAAAACCTCATCCCTATCCGTTGCAGGGTCTTTTCTCGCCCGAGGTGGCCAGCCCAAGGAAGCCGGTGCGCCAGCCGGAGTACCGCATTCCTAAATTTGCGGGGGACCAGGAGCTGCCAGATGTCTTCCCCCGTCTGCGGGTCCCGGACCACCCTATATAGCCGATCCACCCTCACGCAAAACCGTGGGCCTTGGGACTTACGGGGGTCTTGGCTTGTCTCCTCTCCTGGGTCTTATACCTGCTCCCAAGCTCGACTCAAGGTCTGGTCCTCCCTCTGATTTCTCATGAAGTCACCCTCCACCTCCAGGGTTTCGACTTCATCCTCCCAGGCTGGGTGATCTCCCCTGGTCGGTGGCAGGTCCATCACTTGGCCCGGGATTGGCCTCTCCTCCCTCCCTAGACTCTTGCCTTGGGCAGCCTCCTCCAGGCCGGGTGGAGGGGTGCCAGGCCCTGGCACTGACTGCTGACCCCACTCTCGCAACACCCTGCCTAGGCCTCTCCAGTCTCGGCGTAATATCACAGCGTAGGCTAACGTCGGGACCAACCCCACGCTGTAGACCCCAACATCCCAGCCATCATCTAGCCGCACCCATGCTGTCGGATACGCCCGTACGTCCCCATGTACACATAACAACTGTATGGGGGCCTCTGCTGGCTCTGGCTCAGATATTAGGTCGGCCCTAACTAGGGTCTGGCTGCACCCTGAGTCCACCAGCGCCACTATGGGGTTCCCTTCCACCCTGAGTCTCACCATCATTTTAGCGGGGTCCGTTGGCCCCATTCCGGGCTCTGCAGTCAGTGCTTGCCCAAAGGGGCAGACCCTTCAGGGCCCCGCCCTTCCCTGGGCCCACAACTGGACCGCGACCTCCCGCTCCCAGTGGTCCTGTCGCTCTCGTAACTCCGCCAACTGCCTCTGCAGTTCAGTCAGGTATCCTTCTTGCTGCTGTTGCCAGGTCAACAACCCCCTCCTCTGTCTCCGGGGCCCTTTTTGCCCTGGTTTACCAACCCCCTTTTCCAGCCCCTCTGCCCAGGGGCGGGGATCAATGCCAACATTCTCCACCACGTGTCGCCCCCCCCCCTTGCTGGGGGTTGCCACCCTCCTCCGGGGCATCATCCAACCAGCTTGGGCCTCGGCCTGAAGCGTTCTGCCCCGTTTTAGGGGAAATACGGCCTCCCGGCCTAGTCCAAAGTTCACTGCCCCTGCGATAGGGGAAATACGGCCTCCTGGCCTAGTCCAAAGTTCACTGCCCCTGCGATAGGGGAAATACGGCCTCCCGGCCTAGTCCAAAGTTTGCAGGCCCTGAGGCCTAGTCCCAAGTTATTTATCCCAGCCCCCCACTTGCTGGGGTCTCGGGCAGCAGGGGTAGGGGGGCCCGGGCCCTCCCTCTCCTCCGGGCCCCGACCCAGGGCCCTATTAGTGGCGGGTGACTCCCACCACTGTCTCGGCGGGGGCTCCTCCCTGCAACGCCCCGAGCCCTCAGGGGCTTTTACAGCTCCCTGCCCTGGGTCACTTCCTACCCCCTGACCTCGGCCCACCGCGGTCCCACCTGTTGGTGTTGGTCGGATGGCTGTAATGGTACTTCCCCTGGCCATGTCGGGGTTGGCAGTGTCCGGTCCTGTGATCGGGTCATGGGGGGGTCGGTCGGCGGCTCCGGCGTTGGGGCCAAGCCCGGTGGAGGCCCGGCAGCGGCACGTTCAGCACTCTTGGCGACTCCCTCTCTGGCCGATGGGTGCTAGCTCCAGCTCGGGCCACAGTCTGCCCCTTCTGAGCAGGCCAGCAGCCTTTTGTATCTGTGCTCCCCTTGGAGCATGCCCAGTAGGGCTGTGTGGGTGGGGCCCTCTCCACCCCTGGCACCAGGTGGTTTCCCTGAGCTTGAGTGCGGGGCGGGGCTGCCCTGTCACAGTGCCCTTGGTTTCAGATCACTTCATCTGATGTCTCTTGCATATCAGTTTTATCGCTTTAAATTCTCTGTGACTTACTTGGCAGGACATGCTATTAATCGAATATGAATATGGAGCAACATATATACTTCATGTTTAGCAGTTATGAGTAATTATAATACTTTTTTGACAAAAGAATCTTACAGCATCCATCCTTAAGAGATTCTTTGTATAACATATAATATATCCACAGCTGACTAAGAAATGTATTGATATTAAGGAAGTAAATAAATCAATAGGCTTTAATTTTTATTTACACAGGATGCTAGCTTCATTACTGCTCTGGAGCTGGCAGTAAGATTTGGGAAAACACTTATCCTACAGGAGATGGACGGAGTGGAGCCAGTGCTTTATCCACTTTTAAGAAAAGATCTTATTGCTCAAGGTAAATGCCTGACAGTTTAAGAGAGAGAGAGAGCT
The DNA here is from genome assembly GCF_052426305.1 of Pelodiscus sinensis. Classification (NCBI taxonomy): domain Eukaryota; kingdom Metazoa; phylum Chordata; order Testudines; family Trionychidae; genus Pelodiscus; species Pelodiscus sinensis. The sequence continues at coordinate 318,068,762 of NC_143052.1, forward strand.
GTTTTAGATATCTGTGAATAAAATCCACCTAATATAGAATTTAATTTTAACTTACTACTTTTTAGAAACATGAAAATTAGTTAGGATTTTGCTCTCTTATATTTAGCTTCCACTACCTCTGTAATGTGTGAACTTCATTGGAAATATTTAAACCTATGTAAAGTTCTCTCAAATAGGTTAAAATAAAATACAGTGAATTATTCCTCATTGTACTTTGAAGCACTTTTTTTTTTTTTTTGGATCTCTGATCCTTACAGAGTCTAAACATCAAATGCCTTACCTTAGGGCTGGAAATCAGCTTTGTAGATACTTAATATTGCAGTTTCTATTTAATTTTTATTAGAAAACTACAGAAAAACCAGAGAAACATTAACATAATTTGAGGATGGAGTGGGAAAATAGTTATTCAGAGGCTGTGAGGTTCAGTGAGCTGATAGGATAAAATGCAATAAAAACATATACATTTCATAGTATATTCATGGAAGAAAGTGCTTTGTTTTGAGTAATTAAAAATTACAATTTTTCTTGACTTGTTAATAAAAATATGATTTGATATATTGCAGTAACTTTGTATTTGTACAGATACCATTTTTGATTGGCTGTTTTTACGACAGAGGCTTGAAAGTTATGTTGGACCTTTGTGAAAAATCTAAATTGTGTACATAGTCCATCTTACAATCTACTAGAAACAGATCCATATTTAGGGCTATTTTGACCCTTTGCTCACAGCCCTGAAAATACAGAGGCGCCCGAATATGGTGTCCCAGGAGTTTTCTGGGAAAGAATTATGACCGAGCATTTCTGCATTGAAATTCCTTCTCTGTTCTCTGTTGCTCCCAGAAGGCAATAATTTGTGCTGTTCCTTTAGCAGATGTAGCTAATTTTCCTTCTCATCCACCCTGCTAGATCCACTGCTTTATGCATTTCAGAACAAAACCAAGTCTTTGCTCATGCTGCCCTTTCCTTACTCTCCCACCTACCTTCCAGTGTTTTCCCAATGCCTGCTATGTGTATGTGTGTGTGTGTGTGTACGGGTGTGAATATAAACCACCAGAGGATTCCTCTGCAAGATGTTAAGTGGACATTGCATCACTGGAGCACCTTGAAGATTTAAGCTGGGCTGAGGCTCTGTCTATTAAATTATTGCTAATGAAATTTTTTGTCATTTATGTTTTTCATTTAATTTTGTATTTGGATAATTAAAGCAGACTGGGTCTAAAGTTATCTTAGTATCTGGTTCTATTGCACCTTGACAATGCCACTATATTTAAATATTCAACAATATAGAGAAAATCTATTAAAAATTTCTTAATTTATTTTCTATATTTATGAACATATATGTGTTAGTTTTAAAAAACTATTTCTTTTAAACTAAACCTAAAATTTGATTCCCAGGTTTTTTCACATGGTGGGTATTATTTCAGATGATTCTGAATTTCCTAATCAAACATAAGGTAATATGTTTGTATTTTATAGGACCACGATATGCTGTACAAATAGGTGACAAAATCATTGACTATAATGAAGAATTCCGCCTATTTCTGTCAACACGAAACCCAAATCCCTTTATTCCACCTGATGCAGCTTCCATTGTTACTGAAGTTAACTTTACTACAACAAGAAGTGGTTTAAGAGGACAGGTAGGCATTTAGTATTTCTAATGATAAGATAATAATAATTAGACATTGAACCACATTCATCTCTGGATACATTTTAACTTTGGACAACATAGACCTGGCAGAGGCCCCAATGACAAAATCTAGCTTCAGTCTATTCCATTGTGATAACTAGGGGGCACACAAAATTTAAACAATCAAATCATTATTAAAATAATTTTAAAAAATCTTGATTTTTATATATCTTCCTCCATCTTACACATACTGAAATAAAAGCAAGTTCTCCATTTTGACTTCAACAGAGTTAGATTAAGCCTTAAATAATTTGTATAATTCATGGTGCTTTTGAAATTTTAGAAGAATTGTTCTCTAGACTTCTATCATTGTCAAATAGTACTGCTGGTCTCAGAATACCTTACCCTGTGGTCAAGAAGAGGTTAATGAAATCTAAAGCCTGAATGTATTAAGTTTTCCATCAAATTGCTGGGAGCTGCTGAGACTTTGGTCTATGACATTTACATAAAAGTGGGACAAAAAGAGGACCACTAGAAAAAATGTGGAATTAGGAAACAAACTCCCTAATCACTTAAAACATTACTTGTTGGGAAGCTAGTTTATTCAACAATAATCAACATAGAACAGAGTGAAAAACTGACATTGGCGAAGAAGATAAAACACAAAATGTCTATCTTAGCCAGACATATAACTCATCTCTGCCTGCTGAAAATAGGAAAACAACTGATAGCATTAGAAAGTCAATCAGCTTCCTTCTTAGAGGGAAGTGATAAAAAGAAAAGCTTTGTTTTTTTCCTGTCTCGGCTATTGGTAGAAGGACTATTTGTGTTAGCAAAAACAAAGAACAGGACTATGTAGCACTTTAAAGACTAACAAGATGGTTTATTAGGTGATGAGCTTTCGTGGGCCAGACCCACTTCCTCAGATCAAAAGTATTTGATCATCTTGTTAGTTTTTAAAGTGCTACATAGTCCTGTTTTTTGTTTCAGCTACACCAGACTAACACAACTACATTTCTATCACTATTCTACATGCATTTGGTTAGCAAAAAGTTGCTATAAGAAGCGAAATAAACAGGTAAGTAATTACCATTATTACTTATTGGATATACTTTTTGGTTACATTTACATTATGCGTTAAGTACATGCTTTCCACCTCATATAAACATACATGTACTAGCTCTCATGTGAGCTAGCATAATAAAAATATTACTGTAGTTGCATTAGTACACGAAGCAGCAGCAGTGATATGAACTCTCCACCTCACATATGTGCCCATGAGATTCTGGTAGGGTTCTACTTTGGCTGACTAGCCTATGCCACTGCTCTTTGTGCTTCAAAAGTTACACTGTTATTTTTAGCTTGTTACATCAGAGAACTAGCATGAGTAAGTCTACACAAGCTGGGAATCATACCCTTAGCTTGAAGGGAAGATATAGCTTTTGTAGCCTATTTTTTCCCCACTCCGACGATATACTCCATTTATCATCACTGTATTTCATGTACACAATGGCTACAATAATGGACTAAGACTCTAATGTTTAAGCTTGTGTTAAGAATGTTGGGTAATATTCATTGCTAAAACCGATCCATATATATTACTGGGGTAAGTATTCTTCTTCTTGTTGAATATGTTGCTTTTCTCTTAGCTTTTAGCTTTAACTATCCAGAATGAAAAACCAGATTTGGAAGAACAGAAGACAAAACTGTTGCAACAAGAAGAGGAGAAGAAGATACAATTAGCTAAACTTGAGGAATCTCTTTTGGAGGTAAAAAAAATATGTCCTACAGATTTCAGATTAATATAATAGAGCTAACACTGGTATCTGTTTAAATTACAGATGCTGAAATTGCTTATAACAATAATGAGTTTAAGAATTTATTTGGAGGGGTAGGGAAAGGAATGGAAAGGAAATGTGTAAAACTCAGGGTGAATTGTAGCACTTCAGGATATTCAAGATTTTTTGAGCCACATTTATAAATAAATCAAAGGCCTAGTTAGTGTTTAAATTGTGTAGCTGGATGGAGGAAAGATTCATATGTCATGCTACCACTTCTTACTGATGTGGATTGAAAAAAGGAAAATGATTGTTTATAAAATATAGATTGCACTATTTCTTTTTCTCCTATTCTGAGTGATGAAAAATTGCCATATTTCAGGTCAGGAGACCCTCCAAAGGTTTACTTCACTGAATCAACATATGTATGTTGAAACGATGCAAATCCGAAAAAAATTAAATAGAATGTACAGAATCAGAGACTTGTGTTACTTCAATGCCTTCTTGAAAATAAACTAGATGCAAGTAGGAAACTGAGGCGCATTGAAAATAGATAATTTGCTCAATGTAATATAGGAAGTCTGTGGAGGACCAAGAAATTGCACCTGGGTCTACCAAGACCCAGTTCATCACAATAATCTTAAATTTTCCTTCCTTTCTTATCCATTGAATTCTGAGCAATTTAGCAATACATACCAATCTTAGCTGTTTATATCATGTCTGTTCCTATGTCAGGCAGAAACATGGATGTTTCTGAGTCATAACATCTGTAATCTGCCTGTTGATAGCTCTGTCTCTTCTGCAGACCCAGGAAGTATGCTCCGGGATGCATTAGTTCGAACTAACGTTACTCCTCATTTTTTGAAGAGTAACGTTAGTTTGAACCAAGAGGTTTGATTCGAAGTAACGCATCCTGGAGTGCACTTCCTGGTTTGAATCAGCTGGCGAGTGGAATAGCACACGGGAGATTATGCTAATGAAATGCAGGATATTTAAATCTCCTCTTCATTAGCAATTTCGGTCAGCTATATTTGCATCTCCAGTTCGAACCTAGAGAGCAAGTGTAGATGTACCCTAATAGTGCTGCATACAAGTTTTTTATGTACTTTACTAGATTAACCTGAAGTAAATATAAATGTACAAAAAAAATCAGAAAAAAAATTTGGACCAATTAGTGGGATTTGAGAGAAGAGATCTGATTGCATAATTGGATATTTTTAGTTGCCAGTAAATCACAGTAGCTGTAATTGGGAGGAGTAAATCTTTTGAATTTCTTTAGTGAGAGTAGCTAGGTAGATACTTCCTTGGAATCTTCAAGATGATTAAAGGTTATAAAAGCCAGCAAATAACAGCTTAAAATTGTAAAAGGAAAGCTATTAAACGACAAATAATTCCTGCATCTGAATCTTAAATCTGTCTTTTATGCGGGGAGTGGTTAAGACTGTGGCTGCAAGACTAACTTTTTCTATAAGCCAAATAAAAGGTAGCAACTCCAAACTCGGCCTTCTCAAAGTTTTGTTGGTTGTTCAGGTAATTTATTTTTCTTGTTATACCAACACAACATTTCACTTTTTAGACTAACCATCTTATGTCTAGTACGCTTTTTATCCATTGAAAAGACTAACAAAACGCTAATTTGAATTAGTTTTTGGGTCTAGATGCATTATTTCAAATTAGTTTATTTCGAATTAACTAATTTGAAATAAGTTAGTTCGAATTAGCGCTCTAGTGTAGACATACGCTTAGAATAGTGATAGAGATGCAGCTGTGTTAATCTGGTCTAGCTCCAAGGGTACCAGGGTTGGTATAGTGTGGTATGTCCTGTAGTTGTAGGTAAGAATTATCCTGAGGTTACGTGGTTGTCTACAGGAGACTATGGAACCTTCCCTTGCAACAAACTCCGGTGCCAGCTTTGTCCATGTATTTACTCTGCTGACACCATTATTGGACCTAACCATGCCTATTACAAGACCAAGAACATATATTCCTGTTCATCCAGAAATATAATTTATGCCATCATGTGCCTAAAGTGTCCATCTGCTACGTACATTGGACAAACTTCTCAGACGCTTCGCCAAAGAATCAATGCACATAAAACAGACATCTCTCACAGAGAGAAAGCTGTTGCTTTCAATTTCAGCCAGACTGACCATTCTCTCAATGACCTTAAAACATGCATATTGCTTCAGAGAGATTTTAACTCCAGACTTCAAAGAGAAGCTTCAGAATTATCATTCATGCTTAAATTTGACACTTTATGTATGGGTCTTAACAAAGATGCTAATTATCTCACCCATTACAAAGATAGTTTCCCTAATTATCACCCTAATTTCATTACCTCACAGACACTAACCTTCCCCCCTCACCCCTACTCTGTTCTAAAATTTGATTTGTCAATTTTATATGTGTTTACTTTTTTGGATTGTATCACTTTGGTATGTATGGTAGTGCCAATTTTCTTCCACAAATTGATCTGAGGAAGTAGGTCTGGCGCACGAAAGCTAATAAACCTAATAAACCATCTTGTTAGTCTTTAAAGTGCTACATAGTTCTGTCTTTTGTTTAAACATGTTAGAGGCACTTGCAAAGGTAAAAATAATTTGTCTCAAAATAAATTCTAGTATTGGTATCATCTTGATATTCTATTCATCTACAGTTTCCTGAAGTGTATACTTGTGAGTTAATTTACAACTCAAAAGTTAATTTTACTTTTTCAGACTCTTGCAACATCACAAGGCAACTTACTTGAAAATAAGGATCTTATTGAATCTTTGAATCAGACCAAAGCAAGCAGTGCGCTCATCCAAGAATCGCTTGCTGAATCTCACAGACTTCAGATTTCCCTTGATCAGGTAACAGCTGTTTTTAAAATGTTTCTTTTTATTGTTTTTTCAGTGTCAGAAAAAATAACCTTATGCTCCTGTTGTTGATGTCCAGGGACCAACCCTGCAATATATATGAATTATCTCCTGCAGATGTTATTTTCTGTATTAGTTGGTTGATGGTTATTTTTGTATTATTATATTTGCTATTTTGCTATGTGTGTCAGACTCAAATGAGAGCAATTGTTGTATCTGATGTTTAAATATGGTCATGAACAAATCAGAGGTGAAATCCTGGTTCCACTGAGTTTTTTTCATTGATTTAAATGGAGACAAGATTTCATGAATGCATTTACCTATCTGTGGATAGTGCAGTGCTTACTTTGAAGCATGGAATATTTTGAGATATACATGACAGAAAGAATTTTTAATTGTTGAACATCTGTTTTATATATCTTGAATGAATACATAACTGAAACAATCTTTTTAAAGTACAAAATGGTTGAAAATAAAAGAATAAAAAAGTAATATTGAAATAAAATGTTTTATACCAAATTTCAATATGGAACTAATGTATAGGCCTGGACTATATGCCCTAAAATTGGGGGTTTATAATAACATTACAAATTAAAGCATTAGAGTACAAATATAATTTTATTTCTAGAAACACAAATTAACATGTTTATTGTTATGATCTATGTTTAGATCATATTCACATGATGATTAATTTTAGTGTAGTAGAGTTTAAAGTATTTTAGAAATAAACGTTTATTTGATTTTTAATATAATTTGTTATGTTATATTCTGAGGTTAAATGCATGAGTATTTTTTTGCTAGATTGAACAAGTGTGCATTCAGTGACCTTTAGATGGCAGTAGAGTACTAAAACTCAGTTTATTTCTTTTTATCCACAGGAGAGGGATGCCTATCTCCCTCTAGCTGAAAGTGCCAGCAAGATGTACTTTATTATCTCTGACTTGTCAAAAATTAATAACATGTACCGTTTTAGTTTGGCTGCTTTCCTACGACTTTTCCAAAGGGCTCTGCAGAGCAAACAGGTATGTCCTCTTCTCTTGCAGCTAGTTGAAAATTCAGGAGAGGGATCAATGTTTGTGGTTTTTAAAAATTCATAAGTGCTCTAGATGTCTAGAATAACATAACATTCATGTGGACATGTAGTACTGCTTGAAGCTATACATGCCAAATATATGTATTTTCAGTATCCTTGTTGCAACAGTCAAAAACAAGTAGCTTCTTCATCGAGTAGTGTCCCCAATGGGTGCTCCACTCGAGGTGCTGGGCTCGTCCCGGCGCCGCAAACCGGAGAATCTTCAATAGCAATAGCCCCTCCACCGGACCGCGCATGCGCGACCGCTGTTTCGCCCCTCTCAGCTGAGCGCAGTCTGGCTAGTCAGTTTCCTTTCAACCATCCGCGGCCGCAGACGGAGTTACCCTAGGCTCCCCCTCCTCTCTGAGGAGTGAGGAAAATTAGTTAGTTTAGCCTTTTCTTCTGTTTCTGTTATAAATTGTTAATATTAGCATAGTTGTACTTAGTAGTAGTTCTTAGTTTAAAAAAAAAAAAAGTTTTTGCCTGTACTTGTCTGTCAAGCTTCAGGTCGCAATAAGAATGCCAGGATCACCTGGCTTTAAAAAGTGTACCGAGTGCCAAGATGCCATGCCGGTATCAGATGGACACTCTTGCTGCACAAAATGTCTAGGAGACGGACATGTTCCACTGAAGTGCAGTCACTGCACCAAATTGACAGCTTGCGGCAGGAGGGATCGAGAGCTCCGACTTAGAGTTCTCCTGTTCAACAAAGCCCTCCAGACTCCGGACATGTCAGCCCCACGCCCGGTTGGGCAGCTTGATGACCGGATGGCTCTGGACAGTCCCTGCAGCATGGCGAGCAGAGTAAGCAGCGGGGACAGACCAGGAACCTCTGGCCATTCGCCGAGGCTTCCTGCGGATAAAACGAGCAAGGGCCGAAGCTCCTCCGTTCCTGTCAGATCCCAACTCAAGGAACCGGTCCCGGCACCGGTGGGGGGCTCAAGAGTGGAGTCGGTGCCGGCACAGGATAAAACCGCCGTTCTAAAGCCACCGGCGGACGCCCCAGCACCGGCTTTTCCTGTGCATGCGCAGATGACTGTAGCCGCAGAAGCGGCTATGCCGGCATCTTCCCCAGCTGTTGCTGTGGCTTCTCCCCTGGTGCCGGAGTCAGCAGCACCGGGATCGGCGCCGCAAGAGAGTGCCTCTGCCTCACATCCTGCAGCACCGGCGTTACCGGCACCCGACCTGCAGCCTACGGCACCGGGTCGGCTAATAAACAGCCAGGCTGTAGGGATCGCTTCATCATCCCCTAGTCCCTTATACTCTGCACCGCTGCCTGCTTCCAACTCTGCGGTGCCGACAAAAGCACAACACAAGTCAGCGCAGCTCCGGACACCATCTTGGACACCCGACCGTGCAATGTTTTCACCGGGACCGGTGTCTCCTAGGTCATCTTACTCTGCGCATCATCATGCTCCTCATCATCATTATCATTACTCATCAGCCCCAGACCACTACTACCGGTCATCCCACCACTCACCATCAAGCCGATATTGCCGAGAGCATTACTCCCAATCTCCTTCTCACTACTCCCAGAGATCTTTTTCTCCAGGGTCCCCAAGAACCCTAGAATGTTCTCGCCGTTATGACACTCATGGAAGATTCTCTTCCAGACATTCTCCGAGTCCATACCGCAGACATCATTACGACCGACGTTATTATGACCACCACTCTCCTCGGGATAGATGACGTCTCCACTTGTGCTCACTGCGATCCAGCCGGACTCTATCTCCACAGCCGCCAGTACAATCTTCATCTTTGGCTGCTCCACCGGCTCCGGCGGAGGACTCAGCATCCGTCTATCAGGAGAATGACCACACACACCAGGACCATCAAAGCCTGGTTTCGCCGGCTCCCAGCTCCCCTTTATCACCTGATGATGCCGTGGTCCCTGGGGACTTGTCTCCTGCGGAGGATCATAGAGAGTTCTAGGAGCTTTTCAAGAGGGTTGCCCAGTCCCAAGAGATTCATTCGACTTACGTGCAAAAAAGGCAGCACCGTTTGTTGAAGAACCTGCAACCGTCCCAGAAGTCAAAGATGGCATTTCCCTTTGATGAAGCCATTTTAGAGATTGCCGATGACGTCTGGCAGACCCCAGCTACATCCTTGGCGACTAATAAGAAATCAGACAAGAAGTACTTTATAAACCAAAAGGGGATGGACTTTTTATTTACGCACTCTCAGCCCAACTACCTCGTGGTGGACGCGGCACAACAGAGGACGAAGACTTCTCAAGCCAAAAATGCAGCAACTGACAAAGAAGCTAAGCGTCTTGATCTCCTAGGCAAGAAGGTTTACTCTTCAGCCACTGCATCCTTAAGAATGTGCAATTATGCAGCTCAACTGGCAAATCACGACTTCGACAATTATGCTAAACTGGTCCCCCTATTTGAACATGTGCCGGACTCTAAACGCCAGATTTTGAAGGCGGTGATACAAGAGGTTTACACCATTGCCAGGACGGCATTGCAGATAGCACTTGACACAGCTGATGCAGCTTCTCAAGCTACGGCTACAGCCATAGTCATGCGCCGAGCGTCATGGTTGCACCAGGCTGTGGTCCCAAAAGACATGCAGTCTAAGGTGGAGGACCTACCATTTGATCGGCAGTCACTTTTTGCTCAATCCACCGATCAGGTCTTCCACTCAGGCAAGGACATGCGCACGACTTTGAGAACGCTGGGCATGTACACGCCTCCTTATAAACGCAAGAGATACACGCCCTATAACAAGCAAAGACCGTTTTCTTATGCTACACCTTGGTCCAGACCTTTTGAACAGCAACAACAAAGACCTAGACAGCGCCCACAAAAGCGTCGACAACACTCTAACAGCGCGCCTGTTCAGCAACAAGGTCGGCAGCAAGTTTGATGGGTTGGTCGAGGGACTCTGCACCATCCCCTTGATAGAGACCCACACAACGTGCAAGGCTTGTTCTATCACCACCTGAGACCTTATCAACATCGTTGGTCTCGTATATCCACCGACCCGTGGGTCCTCGACATAGTTGCCACAGGATAGCTCATTCCCTTCAACTCTCTCCCCCCGTACCCCTCCCTCCTCCTCCCTTTTCAGGGACCCCGCTCACGAGAACCTGTTACGACAAGACGTTTTCCATCTGCTCTCGTTAGGAGCGGTGGAGAGGGTACCAGCCCAATTTTGCGGGAGAGGGTTTTACTCCCGTTATTTCCTCACCCGGAAGAAGTCAGGGGGTTGGAGGCCTATCCTGGACCTACGTCAGCTCAATCGTTACCTGCGGAAGCAGAGATTCAAAATGGTCACATTGTCTTCCATCATTCCGGTTCTCGAAGAGGGAGATTGGTTCGCTTCCCTCGACCTCCAGGATGCCTATTTCCACATAACAATTCATCCGGCTCACAGGCGATTCCTTCGGTTTGTGGTAGGAGTCGACCACTACCAATACCTAGTACTACCCTTCGGCCTCTCGTTGGCTCCACGAGTTTTTTCCAAGACCCTTGCAGTGGTGGCTGCTTATCTTCACCGTCACGACATTACCATCTTCCCGTACCTGGACGACTGTCTACTAAAGGCCCCCACCTTCGACGAAGCTATGTGGGCTGTCACCACTACTACCATGATATTCAAAGCTCTTGGTCTCGTAATCAACGCCAAGAAGTCTTTTCTCATTCCGAATCAAGATCTGGAGTTCATTGGGGCGAGGCTTGATTCTTCAACTGCAAGAGCATACTTGCCCATGGAAAGGTTCCAACTAATTCGAGATTTGGTACAGACTATTTCAATTTCCCACAAATCTCGAATACTTACCTGCCTGCAGCTCCTAGGGCATATGGCGGCTACCACGTCTGTAGTTTCTCATGCAAGGCTTCATCTCCGTGGTCTCCAGCATTGGCTATTCACAGTGTACACCCCCCAGCATACACAGCACAAACAGGGCAGTCTCTATCCCGAACCAGGTCAGGACCTCACTGATATGGTGGGGCGACACCAAGAACATGATGCTAGGAGTTCCCTTCCATGCTCAGAGACCATCCCTGCAAATCACAACAGATGCATCTCTGCTCGGCTGGGGTGCTCATTTACAGGACAGCCAAGCGCAAGGCCTCTGGACTCCCCAAGAATCACTGCAACACACAAACTTTCTCGAGCTTCGAGCAGTCTTCAATGCTTGCAGGAATTTTGTCCACGTCATTTGCGGTCAATCAGTACAGATCCTCACAGACAACATCTGCACGGTGTATTACATCAATCGGCAACGGAGTGCGCGTTCCCACTCCCTCTGCGCAGAGGCAGTCCACCTCTGGAATTGGGCAATCTGTCATGGTGTCACCCTGATGGCAGCTTACCTTCCTGGCAAGGACAATGTCAGGGCCGATGCTCTCAGCAGGAATTTCTTCTCCCAGCACGAATGGGAGCTGCACACGGAGGTGCAAAAAATGAGAAGTACAGGATCTGCCAAAAAAGCTCCCCAGTGTCGGCAGAGCCACGGCTAAACTTTACTTTCACTTTCAAAAGGGCGCGTGATCAGCACAGCACCCGAACATGAGTATGCAAATGAAGCCTGGGATATTTAAATCCCATGCTCATTTGCACTTTTGAAGTGCCTAATCTACATGCCTCTGTCAGCAGAGCTCTGTAGTTTAGACATACCCATAGCGATGTGCAAATGGTTGCAAGTTCAGATCTTCTGGAATTAGTCACAGAATTTTTCATATTTAGTCTATTTTCCATGACCAAGGTCAGAATATTCATAAATGAGCACTTAAATTTAGACCTTACATCTATATTTTGGGCTATAAATATGGTAATTGGGGACTGCACATGAACACAGTAGGACATCTGTGTATTCAGGCCACTTATTTAGGTGTCTGACTTTAAACACATTGTCTGGATCCTCAGCCCTAAATGCCCATTGTGCAGTCTAGGTATTTGCACAAATATACATAAATACATGTTTATGTCAACTTAAATTTTATTTATACTACTTTTTTCAGGATTCAGGAAATACCGAAGAAAGAATTAAGTCACTTATCAGCGCATTGAAACACATGGTATATGAATATGTTTGTCGTTGCTTGTTTAAGGTAAGATGTATTTTCTTTGGCCTTTTCTATATTAAATGTGAAAGTATATTTTCACAGCAACCATAACTTGGCCTGCTTCACATATTCAGTATTCAGTTTATAACTGCATATATTATAATATTAAGTTATGGCCTCTGCAAGTAATGGGTGCATTAGCTTTTGTGAGTTGTCTTTGTAACTTGTAATTGTCCTACAGGAGGGTAATACATTAAAACAGAGCAGCTTAAGGAGAGCAAATGAGCTGTCTCCTACCAGCAAACTACTATATGTACAGTTGCTCTTTAAACCTTATGCAGAGGTCATGAGGTCCTTGCAGTGTTGAGGCTGCATTAGGGTCTGCAAAATTGCAACAGAGGATACAAGTTTGTCCCTATCAAACACATTATTCTTGTTTAGGAAGTAGCATAAATGTCTGTGGCTCACCATCCTTCATGAATCTTTTTTGTTTTATGTGTTTGTGTGCTTCTACAGTGTCCCACACAATGGGTCCTTGATTTTCTTTTTTATCTAATTAGGACCTTTTCACTCTTCAGCATTATTACAATACTAACAATAACAATATATAAATAAAATAATTAAAAATACAAACACAATACTCACAATAAACAAATGCATACACACAATTCATGGGCTTGAATTTTATTCAGTAATTATTTTATTTATTAGTAATCATTGTAAATATTTAGTTTTTTATAGTCTAACTTCAGTACCAGGCAAATTAATTGAAACTATAGTTAAGACGAGAATTGTCACGCATAGATAAACATAATTTATGGGGGAAAAGTCAACATGCATTCTGCAAAAGGAAATCATGCCTTACTAATCTACTAGAGTTCTCTGAGGGCGTCAACAAGCTTGTGGACAAGGGGAATCCAGTGGATATAATGTACTTAGATTTCCAGAAAGCCTTTGACAAGATGCCTCAACAAAGGTTCTTAAGTTAATGTAGTCATAGGATAAGAGGGAAGTTCCTCTCATGGATTGGTAACTAGTTAAAAGACAGGAAACAAAAGATAGGAATAAATGGTCAGTTTTCAGAATGGAGAGAGGTAACTAGTGGTGTCCTCCAAGGGTCCGTCATGGGACCAATTCTATTTATAAATTATCTGGAGGAAAAGGTAAACAGTGAGGTGGCAAAATTTGCAGATTATACTAATCTGCTCAAGCTAGTTAAAACCAAAGCAGACTGTGAAGAGTTTCAGAAGGATCTTACCAAACTAAGTGATTGGACAACAAAATGGCAAATGAATTTTAATGTTGATAAATGTAAAGTAATGCACACTGGAAAAAATAATCCCAATTTCATAGACAAAATGATGGGACTAATTTAGCTATAAGTACTTGAAAGAGATCTTGGAGTCATTGTGGATAAATCTCTGAAAACATCCAGTCAATGAGTAGCAGCAGTCAGAAAAGCAAACAGAATGTTAGGAATCATTTAAAAAAGGGATCGAGAATAAGACAGAGAATATTTTATTGCCTCTATAGCAATCCGTGGTATGCTCTCATCTTGAATACTGCATGCAGAGTGGTCATCTCATCTCAGAACAGATATATTGGCATTGAAAAAGCTTCAAAAAAGGGCAATAAAAATGATTAGGGTTTTGTAAGTGGTCCCATATGAAGAGAAGTTAAAAAGACTGGAACTTTTCATTTTAGAAAAGAGGAAACTAAGGGGGGATATGATAGATTTCCGTAAAATCATGAAAGGTATGGAGAACGTGAATAAGAAACAATTATTTACTTGTTCCCATAACATGAGAACTAGGGGGTCACCAAATTAAATTGATAGGTACAGTAAAACTCCATTAGTGTGGCATCCAATGCTCCGGGACTCCTGATGGTCCAGCACCATCAGGAACCCGGAAGTGCTGGGGCAGCCGGACAGGCTTCCCCCATTCAGCTGCTACTGAAACTGACCAGCAGCTGAATCGGGGAAGCTGGGAGCAGAGCAGCTGGGGTGCTGCTGGGTTGGTCTCATAGCGCTGCCCCTCGGGGCTGCGGGACCAACCCGGCAGCACCCCAGCTGCTCTTGGGGACGCCTGGGGCAGAGCAGCTGGAGTGCTGCTGGGTTGGTCCCGCAGCGCCAAAGGACGGTGCTGTGGGACCAACCCGGCAGGACCCCAGCTGCTCTGCCCCAGGGGTCCCCGATTCAGCCGCTGCTGAAACAGACCAGCGGCTGATTCCAGGAAGCCCGGGGCAGAGCTGCAGTTTCAGCAGCAGCTGAATCCCGATGCCTGGGGTAAAGCAGCTGGGGTGCTGCCGGGTTGGTCCCATAGCGCCGCCCCTCGGCGCTGCGGGACCAACCCGGAAGCACCCCAGCTGCTCTGCCCCAGGGGTCCCCAAGAGCAGCTGGGGTGCTGCTGGGTTGGTGCCGTAGCGCCGCCCCTCGGTCAGTTTCAGCAGCGGCTGAATCAGGGACCCCTGGGGCAGAGCAGCTGGGGTCCTGCCGGGTTGGTCCCGCAGTGCCAAGGGGTGGCGCTGCGGGACCAACCCAGCAACACTCCAGCTGTTCTGCCCTAGGCGTCCCCAAGAGCAGCTGGGGTGATGCTGGGTTGGTGCCGTAGCGCCTCCCCTTGGCGCTGCGGGACCAACCCGGCAGCACCCCAGCTGCTCTATTGCAGGCATCCCCAATTCAGCTGCTGCTGAAACTGACCAGCAGCGGCTGAATCAGGGACGCCTGGGGCAGAGCCGGACTATCGTAAGGGGGGGGCTATGAGGTATCTGGGGTGGCATCCCCTCCCACCCCACTCCAGACCCCTCATAGCCCTTCTGATAGTCCGGCATATCTGATAATCCGGCACCCCTCTGGGTCCTAAAGGTGCCGGATTATCGGAAGTTTACTGTAGTAGGTTTAAAACAAACAAAAGGACATTTTTCTTCATGCAACACAGTCAACCTGTGGAACTCTTTGCCAGAGGTTTTTGTGAAGACCAGTACTTTAACAGGGTTCAAAAAAGGACTAGATAAATTCATGCAGCTTATGTCCATCAATACTTATTAGCTAAAATGTGTAGAAATGGTGTCCTTAGCCTCTGTTTGTTAGGGGCTGGAAATGGATGACAGGAGAGGAATCACTTGATGATTACCTATTTCTGTTCTCTCCCTCTTGGGCATCTGGCATTGGCCACTGTCAGAAGACGGGGTATTGGGCTACATGGACATTTGGTCTGACCCAGTATGGCCATTCTTATATTCATAAAGCATTCTAATAGTTGAACTCAGAAATAAAATGTAGAAATACTTTTAGAAATGAGGATGCAACGTAAGATATTTCTGCTGCACACAAAGACAGATAAAAGGATTGAGTTGGCTTGAGGATCCATATGTATTTTTTGTATATGTTCAGCATTGGTTTTTCTGTTTAGCTTGAATAGTATTTTTCCCTATTGTTCATCATTAAAGGAATATTTGCTTAGTATCCAAGGCATGTTTACTGTTAGACTATAAAACTTATTTTGTAAAATTAATACTGTTGGGTAGGCAGTATTATAGGTACCCAATAAAATGTGAATAAGAAATTAGAAGACACAGTAGTCTTTAAGTAATGAACAGAATTTTTCTAGGTTTAGCATACTGACCCTTGTAAGAATGAAGCCAGCTCTTTATTTTAATGAAGCTCTTCTGGGTTTTCAGCAATCAACGTAGTATTAAACCATATACCAGAGTGTGACTCACTGTTAATTTTTGCTGTTATAATAGCAGTATGATGTCACCGAACTATCTGAAAATAGAAAAAAAAATGTTAAAATGCTAGACACAGTGGACTGAAAAAAATAGTGAAGAGACACTGAAAAATCATTGAAAGTAGAATTTTAATTTTTTTAAAATGACAATTGACATGATGGAGTGTTATAATCAAATAACTAAATTGACAATTTGAACATGATGAAGTGTTATAACCTACTGATGGACTGGTGTAAATAAAGGGTAAATATTCTGAACGACTACAGTATTGGGAAGATTATTACCAGTATTATTAGAATGAGGTATCTGAGGTTTACAAAAGAAACATGTTGGCTACATCTAGACTGGCATGATTTTCCGGAAATGCTTTTAACGGAAAAGTTTTCCATTAAAAGCATTTTCGGAAAAGAGCGTCTAGATTGGCACGGACACTTTTCCGCAAAAGCACTTTTTGCGGAAAAGCGCCCGTGCCAATCTAGACGCGCTTTTCCGCAAAAAAGCCCCGATCGCCATTTTCGCCATCGGGGCTTTTTTTGGGGAAAATAAATCTGAGCTGTCTACACTGGCCCTTTTGCACAACAGTTTTGCGCAAAAGGACTTTTGCCTGAACGGGAGCAGCATAGTATTTCCGCAAGAAGCACTGATTTCTTACTGGAGGAAGTCAGTGCTTTTGCGGAAATTCAAGCAGCCAGTGTCGACAGCTGGCAAGTTTTTTCAGAAAAGCGGCTGATTTTCCGGAAAAACTGGCCAGTCTAGACACAGCCACCAAGTTATTTCCTGAATTGAGTCTCGTTGTCGGTACTTGTCAGTGTCTACAGTTTAAACTCTTTTTTCTTCAAACTTTTTTGAGAAGTCCAAGAATACTCTCCTGTTTTCTCTTATTTATTTTCATGGGCCTTTGTGTCTGCCCCTGCATGCAACTTCAGCGCTAGCTCACTGCCTCAGCTATTTGCCCAGCTACAAAGCTTTCAAATAATAAACCATAGGTACACAGTAGCTAGTAATTGCTATTGATGTTTTTATCTTATTTGAATTTGGAACACCGTTACTTACTTTTGTCTCAGTATCTCACTTAGCTATAGAATTTTTCTGGTTATTAAGAAGCTCAGCAAAATATTAATTGAATGAAAACATACATTCTATAAAATACATTTTGAAAGGACAGAGTGTTTGTAAAATAGGACAGCAAATGATATTCAGTTTACTTTATCCTTGAATAATGAAAAAACATGCCAAAGGTTTTTTTGTGTGTTGTTAATTGTGCCACACTTTCAGGTATGTGCATAGTTTATCTTATTTTTTAAATGTTTTACCTTTAGTTCAGCAAAATGAAAATGGAAGATAAATAGTAGGTTACAAACATAACTTCAAGGTATCATAATGAATCATTATCATTTACTTTTGTTGTGAGATCATTGATGTTAGCACATATGACCCTTTAATTTGCCAGGATTTATGGTTACAATTAAAATGCTATGTTGGCTTTAAAAGAGAATTTACTGTTCAAACATGGATTTATATGCCGGCTTGGTGCAGAAAGGAACTAGTTCATAAGTTGATTTCTAGCTGAACTGTGGCATTGCCTGATATCTTAACATTAAACTGTTTTAGATAAATGATTTCTAAGTAAAGGATGTTTTTAATAAAAATAAAAGCAGTTACATATTGGGAAATTAAATGTCAGACATTCTTTGCATTATTTAGTTTTCACTTTTTAAAAATGAACACACACTATCTATTAAAACGAGGCATACGTAAGTAATATGGAACAGGCTAGGATGCAGGTGAGTGCTTTGATCTGAACCATAAGAAGCCTGTCCTTATCCCCTTATTGGAAATTATCCAGCTGGGCCCCTGATAAACACCAAAAACGGAGAAGGGATTTCCTATAAGATGAGTGATTACAGAAACTGAACCAACTGGTGGTACCTGTATTTTGGACCTTCTCATCCTAATGCGATTTGTCTCCTCTCTTTTGAGTACAGTGGTTTGGTGCAATGGCCAAGTCTTCTGGGCACAGATTTACTCCCAGTCATGCCAGTGGTTCATGTCTCAGAGTCAAACTGGAAAAAAGATGCACATTTATCTTGAGGAAGGGCAGGAACATGAAAAACCACACTGTAATTGACAGAAGCTTGTGGAGCTGCGGGAAACACGGGCACCTTATCAGTCCAGATTCACAGACAAGAAGATAAAAGGATCTTCGTACACAAACACTGAGCTAAGGGCAACCAGACTGACACTCTTATCAGTTTGCAATGCAGATAGGGAAATACATCTTAATAAACTCAGACAACAAAACACTAAAACTGGGATACCATAGTTCTGAACAAAGACCTGTCCTAGACAGGCCTCTACATTCAACACCCTAATGACATTAAAAGTTAAGTATCAGGCACTGAGGGCCCACTCTGTTAGCCTCTGTCAGACTGTGGTTAGGCTGAAATGCTCACCAACAGGCTTCTCTATGTTCCCTTTATGTATATCCGATTTGTGTCCATTGATTCTTTCCCGCAGAGACTGTCCAGATTGTCTAACTGACAATAATTTTTTCCCTTCTCTTTCCCTTCCATTTTTTTCTTTCCCTCATCCCCTCTTTTTCTGCTTTTTATTTTTTAAATCTGGACCCCTTGCTCCATTCATCTGAAGAAGTGAGTTGTACCCATGAAAGCTCATGATGCCATCTACATGTTTTGTTAGTCTTTAAGGAGCTGCAAGACTTTTTGTTGTTTTTTAAGTTTTTCCTGTTACAGACTAACTCGGCTACCCTTCTGAGCTATGGAATCACAGGCAGCCTCCTTAGGTTCCCTATCTCATCTTACCACACAGACAAACTGGGCTTTGTGATAATGGTCACTCATGGAAGACAACAACTTTCATGGGCCCCTAGGAAAGATGTGTGAGTCTGGCTCTGTTCCTGGAAAGGGACAAAGCTTTGAGAAGAAGGGGTGGGACTGTGGCTGTCACTAAGTTGCATGCAGCACATGGCATAGCACTCCATTGGCAATTTAAAGAGCTCAGGGTAATTACCCCGTTTGTATTCTCCCTCCCCATCACTGGGCCTCTAGTCACTATACCAAATATAATATCACACGAGGTTATTCTCAGTGCTAAAGGATTGCCCACAAATCAACTGGTACTGTGGATCTTACCAAGACAATGCTGGAAGCCAGTTCTCTGGTAAATTAACTGAAGATTTATTAGCTAATAAAAAGAAATAAGAGGTATTGAGAGGTTTAAGGAGATCACATCCATTAATAGGTGAGTCAAAGTTTACAAATCCAAAATGATAGCAGAGATGTAATAATCTGCTAGTTCCCCAAAAGCCTTTTAGGGTTACCTGGAATGATTCTGGGGATCACCATCATACTATGCAGATATTCTACCTTGTTAAAATCCAAACAGTCCAGATACAGATACAGGATCATTCCTTAAAATCTGCTTTATAGCTTTTCCAAAAATCAAGCCAAACAATGTCTCTACTCATGTAGATTTTTATAAGTGGGAAATACAGACTGAGCCTGTGAATTCCCATTGTTGAACACAATGACCCTTGCTTTGAAGTTAGTATTCTACTTTCTTTGCATTCACAAGATATCACAGAATCATAGAATACTAGGACTGGAAGGGAACTCGAGAGGTCATCGAGTCCAGACCCCTGCCCTCATTGAAGGACCAAATACTGTCTAGACCATCCCTGATAGACATTTATCTAACCTACTCTTAAATATCTCCACAGATGGAGATTCCACAACCTCCCTGGGAAATGTATTCCAGTGTTTGACTACCCTGACAGTTAGGAACTTTTTCCTAATGTCCAACCTAAACCTCCCTTACTGCAGTTTAAGCCCATTGCTGCTTCTTCTATCCTCAGAGGCCAAGATGAACAAGTTTTCTCCCTCTTCCTTATGACACCCTTTTAGATATCTGAAAACGGCTGTCATGTCCTCCATCAGTCTTCTCTTTTCTAAACTAAACAAACACAATTCTTTCAGCCTTCCTTCATAGGTCATGTTCTCTAGACCTTTAATCATTCTTGTTGCTCTTCTCTGGACCCTCTCCAATTTCTCCACATCCTTCTTGAAATGCGGTGCCCAGAACTGGACACAGTACTCCAACTGAGGCCTAACCAGCACAGAGTAGAGCAGAAGAATGACTTCTCGTGTCTTGCTCACAACACACCTGTTAATGCATCCCAGAATCATGTTTGCTTTTTTTGCCACAGCATCACACTGCTGGCTCATATTCAGCTTGTGGTCCTCTATAACCCCTAGATCCCTTTCTGCCGTTCTCCTTTCTAGATAGTCGCTTCCCATTCTGTATGTGTGAAACTGATTGTTCCACACTGCCAAAATGCATTGAAAAAGTGATGCGCTTTTGCAAAAGAGAGCATTCAAACTATATCAACACTCTCTCAAAAGTAAGCTCTGATTGCTATGCACAGAATGGCCAAAAGGGCACCTTTGCTTTTTCTTCTTTCCTCTTTTTGCACAAAAAAACCCCTTTTCTCCATCCACATACACCTTTTTGCAAAAGAGCTCTTTCACAATAAGACATTCTTACTTGTAGAATGAGGAATACCTACGCCGGAAAAAACTCTCTATTTTTTCGATTTTTTTGCGCAAAAATACACTTGAGGTTTTTCCGAAAAATCTCTGTAGTGTAGACATAGTCTAAAACAGCAGAAGAAGTACCTGGCAATTGTAGGACCCATATGAATGAGGCTAATTAAGTGGGCTGGATATGTCCCTATACATAGCTTTTGATGTGGAAATGAATATGTTAATTGCAGGAGAAAATGGCTTTGTAATGTACCAACCAGTTAACTCCAGTCATCTGAAGAAGTGGGCTGTGCCCACGAAAGCTCATGATACCATCTACATGTTTTGTTAGTCTATAAAGTGCTACCAGACCATTTGTTGTTTTCAACTAGTTAATGTCTTTGTTTAGGCCCAGGGTGAAGGTGTCAAATCTGTAGATACATTCAATTTCAGCAAACTCCCTCTGTAACTGGTTTTTAAAATTCTTTTGTAGAAGAATGGCTACTTTTAAATCCATGATGGGGTGACCAGGCATTTTAAAATGTTCCCCTACTGTTTCCTTCGTGTAAACTTTTCTTACGTAAAGTGTACTGAGGTCTGGAGTTGTGGTTTGAGTCCATCTCTAATTAACTATCTTGGGACAATATATATTGTATCAGAATGATGTTCCATGTTACAGTTATTTGAAAATATTTTTTTTTGCTGCTGTGTTGTTTGGGATAGGTTCTGTTAGCTAGCTTTACTCAGAAGGTAAAATGAGAAAGGCAGGTAGGTGATGTCTGACAAACATGTTTATCCATTTGTCTTGCTCTTATTTCAGGCTGATCAACTAATGTTTGCTTTACATTTTGTAAGAGGAATGCACCCTGAACTTTTCCAAGATAATGTAAGTACTGTAAAAAAACCCTAGTATTATACTTGGTCTTTATACAGCCAAATACATGTACATTAAGATTCATATAGTTCCAACGTGGCCTGGTGCAGTAAATATACAGTGGCTATTTTTGCAGTTGTATTTCTGTATGATCATTTTTAATTGTTTCTGATTTTGCGTATTAAGTGGGAAATATAGGTCATCATTGGAGAGACTGTGGAAAAGTTCATTTTTAAGAGGGGTTATAAAAGAAGGTCTCTGTAACTATTATCTATAAAAAAGTAACTATTATCTATATTCCTCTTCTTTCCCTTCAAGTAGAAGTAAGTTGTTTGATGAGTTGAGAACTTATTTGTGAGAGAAATGTATTAATGGAAATCAAAGTAGAAGAGATGTTTTGTGTTTAGCTTTGAATGTGGCAAAGTTAAATGTCACTTATCTCTTGCTAGAGAGAGCTTTAGTCTATAGGACCTTGTCATGCTATTGTAAAAGTTCTGTCTCCTGCGTTTATGAATCGTCTCTTACTGGTCAACAGTTTTGTGGTGCAGGAGGAACATTTCTATTATGGGAGTATGGGGCATAGTTAAAGAGGTCACTCTTGGTCTTTTTATACTGTTTTTTGCTGCATCTGGTTTACATGCATTTCTATATAATTACTTGATTATGTTTATATAAATACTTTACATTTTTTTTAGTTTATTGGATCAGGAGTCCTTTATTCATGTTTTGTGCAGTAGCATGATTTTTATAATATATTTGCCTTTTATGTTTGAATACTTATTAAGTAATTTGCTTCTAATTTGCTAAGTCAGTAAAGAATCTTAGGAAAGATGAAATGGCATCAGGATTTAACTGGATGCATGGATCCATGGAAATGTCTGATGTGTTGTTAATGCTATTGATTTTTTATTATGTAACATCATAGACAAAAGCTCACTGGATGTGTGGATTGACCTGTTTTAAGTCAGAGAAATACTATTTTCCTTAAACAAGAAAACCTCTATCATCATTTTAAAATATATTTGAAAATATAATATATTGCCATCTGCCCCAGAATCATACATATTTGAGTTTTAAAAATACTATTAAGTTATTTGGTCTATCTCTTTCCTCCTGTACATGAAGGATTGTGTCCAACGATATTTTTTTAAAAAAATTATCCAGTCTAGGCCACAGTGACCCAAAGTACTAATTTTGGATGACTGTACCACAGTCTAATATAGAGATGGGGAACCTCTAGCCTGTGTGTTGGTCTGCCAGTGGCTAATCCTAATAAGCCGCATATGGCTGATGTGCCAGAGGTTCTCCACTCATGGTCTAATAGAGCTCGTCCTCCAGAAATTTTACCTACGTTTTTCTTTCTTAGTTTAGTTACAGTAATCTGTTATGCCACAGTGAATGGTAGTAAATAATTCCTCTCTTTTCTTGGTGATTACACCTTTCAAATACAGTTAAATGATATTAGGAAGCGGAGTAGTTCAGGCTCTGTCTAGTCTAGCACAAGCTGTTTCAGGGGATAATGCAACAACAATTACAGCTGGATTTTCAAAGGTTATTAGATCCTGGACGATCGAGATACAAAAGGAGCACTTAAAGACGATAAAGTCATTGCGGAGAAACTAAATGAATTCTTTGCTTCAGTCTTCATGGCTGAGGATGTTAGGGAGATTCCCAAACCTGACCTGTCCTTGTAGGTGACAAATCTGAGAACTTTTCACAGATTGGAGTGTCATTAGTGGAGGTTTTGGAATTAATTGATAAACTTAACAGTAACAAGTCACCAGCACCAGATGGCATTCACCCAAGAGTTCTGAAAGAACTCAAATGAGAAATTGCGGAATTATTAACTATGATTTGTAACCTATCCTTTAAATCAGCTTCTGTACCCAGTGACTGGAAGAGAGCTAATGTAACGCCAATATTTAAAAAGGGCTCTAGAGGCAATCCTGGCAATTACAGACCTGTAAGTCTAACATAGTACCAGGCAAATTAGTTGAAACAACAGTAAAGAATAAAATTGTCAGACACATAGATGAACATAATTTGTCAGGAAAAAGTCAACATGGTTTCCTTAAAGGGAAATCATGTCTTACTAATCTATTAGAGTTCTTTGAAGGGGTCAACAAACATGTGGACAAGGGGGATCCAGTAGATAAAATGTACTTAGATTTCCAGAAAGCCTTTGACAAGGTCTCTCACCAAAGGTTCTTACATAAATTAAGTTGTCATGGGATAAGAGGGAAGGTTTTTACATGGATTGAGAACTGGTTAAAAGACAGGAAACAAAGGATAGGAATAAATGGTAAATTTTCAGAATAGAGAGGGGTAACTAGTGGTGTTCCCCAAAGGTCAGTCCTAGGACAAATCCTATTCGATTTATTCATAAATGATCTGGAGAAAGGGGTTAACAATCAGGTGGCAAAATTTGCAGACAATACTACATTGCTCAAGGTAGTTAAGGCCAAAACAGACTATGAAGAACTTCAAAAAGCGCTCACAAAACTAAGTGATTGGGCAACAAAATGGCATATTAAATGTAATGTAGATAAATGTAAAGTAATGCACATTGGAAAAAATAACCCCAACTATACATACAATATGATGGGGGATAATTTAGCTACAACTAATTAGGAAAGAGATCTTGGAGTCATCGTGGATAGTTCTCTGAAAACATCTACGCAGTGTGTAGCGGCAGTCAAAAAGTCAAACAGGATGTTAGGAATCATTAATAAAAGGATAGAGAATAAGACGGAGAATATCTTATTGCCCTTATATAAAACAATGGCGCGCCCATATCTTGAATACTACATACAGATGTGGTCTCCTCATCTCAAAAAAGATATAGTGGCATTAGAAAAGGTTCAGAGAAGGGCAACTAAAAGGATTCGGGGTTTGGAATAGGTTCCATATGAGGAGAGATTAAAGAGACTAAGACTTTTCAACTTGGAAAAGAGGAGACTAAGGGGGAATATGATAGAGGTCTATAAAATCATGAGTGGTGTGGAGAAAGTGAATAAGGAAAAGTTATTTACTTATTCCCATAATATAAGAACTAGGGGCCACCAAATGAAAATAAGGGGCAGCAATTTTAAAACAAATAAAAGGAAGTTCTTCACAAAGTGCATAGTCAATCTGTGCAATTCCTTGCCTGAGGAGGTTGTGAAGGCTAGGACTATAACAGGGTTTAAAAGAGAACTAGATAAATTCATGGATGTTAAGTCCATTAATGGCTATTAGCCAGTCTGGGTAAGGAATGGTGTCCCTAGTTTCTGTTTGTCAGAGGGTGGAGATGGATGGCAGGAGAAAGATCGCTTGATCATTACCTGCTCGGTTCACTCCCTCTGGGACACCTGGCATTGGCCACTGTTGGCAGACAGAATACTGGGCTGGATGGACCTTTGGTCTGACCCAGTATGGCCATTCTTATGTTCTTATGCCTAAAGCTATAGACAGATGAATGGTGGGACTTATAAAATTCCCTAAACAGATTAGGTACATCACCCCTTTGATTTAATGCACCTTTAGGTGTCTTCATACTTTTGAAAATTGGTCTGTACTGAAAGAACTATTCACAGATCTACTGAAGCATGATAGTTTATATTTCTTTGATAACTAGGAGACTTTTTGTTGTAAATATGATTTTTAGTTTTGGTGTTGTAACTCTTGATGATCATATTATTCATAGAAATCTCTAGTGCCTGTTTGAATCCTAGTAAGTCCATGGCTTTAATAGATGTCATAACGCCTACATCAGTAAAAACTAAAAAAAAAAAAAAAAAAAAAAGAGGTCTTTTAGCACTTTATAATATATATAGATGGTGTCATGAGATTTCATGGGCACAGCCCATGAAAATAACTTCAGATAACTCTAGTTCTCTGAAGAAGTGGGCTGTGCCCACGAAAGCTTGATACCATCTACATGTTTTGTTAGTCTATAAAGTGCTACCAAACCATTTGTTGTTTGTTTTTAGTTTATTCTGTACAAACTTGGCTACCCCCTGAAGCTTCCCTACATCAGTGTTTCTCAAAGTGGGCCTTGAGCCTGCTAGGGGACCTGTGCCGCTTTGTAGCTCCCATTGTCTCTGGTTTGCCATTTCCAGCCAAGGGGAGCTGTGAAGCTCTTTTGTTGCAGACCCTTTACATAAACAAAGTGGCATGGGCCCTCTAGCTGCTTTCCCAAAGCAGGCCCATGGACCACTTTGAGAAACACTGCCCTCCATCTATACTTTGCTTACTCATGTTATGTGTATTTTTCTCCTGTCTTCTCTCATAAATCCAATCTTATAAACCCGTATTTGGGATTTATGAAAGGAATTAAGCACTCAGGACAGCAGGACCTGGGTGATTCATTAAGCACCTTTAAAAATCCATGCATAAATGTTATTCCTATTATCTGATCACTCTCTACTTTATCTGTAACCATTATGTTGTGTGTCTGAAGATATCACTGTGCCTTATCTAAGTTTATGTAATTATTTTTTATAGGAATGGGATACTTTTACAGGTGTGATCGTTGGAGACATGTTAAGAAAATCAGTAAGCTCTATCTATCTATCTATCTATCTATCTATCTATCTATCTATCTATCTATCTATCTATCTATCTATCTATCTATCTATTCTGGAATAAGAAATGAATGTATAGAGTCCTGAAATTCTATACTCAGATGTATTGCATGTTTGTTATTTATTATACATATATGTGTAGTATGAACAAATTGTTGTTTTATAACAATAGAAATATTTTAAAACATGTGAACATAATATTTTTTTTTACTTGTGATAAAGTTGTATCCTTTTTCTTTCTTTGACTGTAGTACTATCCCCAAATGTAAATGTAACTATATTTTCAATACAGTAGAATCACCCTCTGTAAAATAGTGATTTGTAGATTCTAATCTCTCCTGTGATCAGCAGAGTCTGAAGATCAGAACAAAGTCCTAATGAGGAATCGAAATTCAGTCCAATCACAAGATGAGGAGAGTCAGTACTACACACTTCTTCTTTATCAGGGCTCTGGATCAATGTCTGACTCCAAACTACAAATATATCAGACAGCCATTTATAATCCATCTTGTTGCATCATCAGTTCTTGTCTGTATTGTTTTGGTCTTTCATCCACAACTCCAAGAAAAGTCCCAGGCAAGCTGCAATAACTCAAAATTAAAAAACAACAAATAGTCTAGTAGCACCTTAAAGACAAACAAAACATCCTATCGGTTCATACCATTTGGATATGGCTCGCACATTATCTTCCACATCTTAATGACTTAACCAAACAAACAGGCTGCGTCTAGACTGGCAAGATTTTGCGCAAAAACTTTCCAGCTGTCTACACTGGCTGCTTGATTTTGTGCAAAAGCACTGACGTTCTACTGTCTGAAATCAGTGCTTCTTGCACAAATGCTTTGACGTTCCCATTCAGGAAAAAGCCCTCTTGCGGAAATGTTTTTGCGCAAAAAGGCCAGTGTAGACAGGCAGCTAAGACGTTTTGCGCAAAAGCAGGCTAAATGGAAAAACCCCCGAGTGGACACTCGGAGGCTCCATAGCCACAATCAGCTCTCAGACTTCCTGGTAACCCAAGCCTCCTTAAAGCAGACGCAGGCTGCTGAGGTCACAAGGCAGGAGCCCTCTGGCCACAGCTCTGCCACATGGCCCCTGCCATCCAGCAGACACCCCCTCAAGCATGATGTCAGCTCCAAGTGGGGATAAGCCACCTGCACCCCCAGCACAAGAGGCCCCCAGGGCCAGAAAAAGAAGGGCCCCATCCTGGTCCCCAGGGGAGCTGGAAGCCCTCCTGGAACTCTGGCAGGAGGAGGAAGCCCTGCATGAGACCCGCTCCCGGCGCCAGAACACCGTCATTTTTTCCCGCATGGCCCAGGTGCTCGCCCAGCAGGGTCATCCAGCCCAGACCCTGAAGCAAGCCCGGGCAAAAGTCAAAGAACTGAGCCTGGGCTATGTGCGGGCCAGCGAGGGCCAAGGGGCAGGAGCCGACACCTGCCCCCATTACCAATGGCTCCACACAATCCAGGGCCAGCCAGCACCAGAGGCACCGGATGTCCCGGTGGACAGGAGCATGTGCCCCCCCGTCACCAGGACCACCGAGGCGGGGGAAGGAGATAGCAGTACGTCGGCGGACGAAGCCAGCACTGCCACCCTGCAGGCCCCCTCCGGCAGTCCTGATGTCTCCCGTGCATCCTCAGAGCCCGGGGAAGGATCCACCGGTGAGTGTTGCACTTTGCACTCACAAGAGCGGAGGGGGGCAGCTAGGCACCCGTAGGGGGAAGCGGGACAGCATGTCACTCAGGCCGCATGAGCTGCATGCTGTGTAGCATTAGGCGGGAAGCAGCATGTGCTGCCTGGTGACCAAGTGGGATGTGGCCACGGCAGGCAGCTGCAGGGCACGCCTGGGACCGTATTACTCACACACATCTGGCAGGACCAGGGGGGAAGGGTGGATGCCGGCTGGAACCAGCCAGGGTCCCAGGGACTCAGGCCAGAGCCCGCACCTCCGCAAGGGTGCAGACGCAGAACGGCACACTGTCCCATGCCTGGCTGTGAAGCACAGCCAGCTGCTCGTGGGAAAACTGCAGCATCACAGCCCTGTAAGCGTGGCCCCCACTGAGCCCCTCGCCTGCTCCCGGTGCCTTGGCTGGCTCCCCGAGGGAAGTCCCCATTGCGGCCACACATGTCCCTGGGCTACGTGTATGAAGGCTAACGGTAGGGAGAAGGGGGAGAAGCGCTCGGGCCGGCCCTAGGGCCGCCTGAGTTTTGCTGCAAGGATGGGACACTCCCCAGTCACCTCTGATTCCGTCCAGGAGATATCCCACGTGATGGGGATCTGAGAGCCCAGACCACGTCTGCCAGATGTGCTCCCAGGCACTGTGTGGGGATTCATCTCACTCCCTGTCAAACACCATTGATTAGCCCAAAGCCTCACAGCCTCTACCGGCAGGGAGTTCTACAGGTGAACAGAACACACACGCCCTCCCATCCTCCACAGGGCCAGGACACAGACCAGTGGTTACAATGGAGGAGGACCCTACTCCAGGGACGCTCCTGTATGCAAACATACAACACGGGGGGCAAGGAGGTAACCGAGTGGGCCCAAGCCACACTACTGTGGTGTCACCTGGGCTCAGGGGTGGAGGGCATGAGGTGTGGGGACAGTGGCTGGGCTGCCTGATTGACTCATCCTTTCTTCTCTTCCCTGCAGTGGGACCAAGCACAAGCCAGGGACCCTCAAGTCCTGCAGCAGCAGCGGCAGCAGCAGCACCCCCAGCCGCCCAACCACTGAGGCAGTGGCTCCGCCACCGGGACCAGCTCCTTCAGCGCCACATGCAGGCTGTCGAGCGCGTCGAGGCAGCCATCACCCGGCGCGAGGAGGCGGACCTGCAGTGTTGCCAGGAGGCCTGGGCCGCCTTCCAGGCCCAGTGCGTCCACATGGCGGATTCTATCGCCACCCTCACCGCCCACATTTGCCATGCCGTCCAGTATGGCATGGCCTTGCCCCACGCCCCCGCCATCCCTTCCCTAGCAGTGCCCCACGTCCCTCCTGCAATGGCTCCTCCTGCTCCTGTCCTTGCCCCTCCTGCAATGACCCCTCCTGCCCCTCCTGCTCCTGTTTCTTCTGCTCCTGCCCCTGCTCCTGCTGCTCCTGCCCACCTCCCCGTGCAGCCTGCCCCGACGCGGCCTTCCCCCCATGTGCAGGTCCGCCCCCGCAGGAGCCGTCGCAGGGGCCACCGCTCCCAGAAGTAGCTCCTCCCCCTCCCAGTTCAAGGTCTCCTCCCACTCTCCCCCTTGTAAATAAAAACATACAACTTTTTCTGTTGAAAACTAAACTGTGTTGGTGTTTATTGGGAGGTAAGGGGAGGGAAGGGGTAAGAGGAGGGAATGGAAGGGAGTTGTATGGGGATACCGAGGCAACCCTACTATGGAGCCTGTGGAACATGCCCGTCAGGGCCTCTCGAATGCGTACCCCATTCTGGTGTGCCTGGCGGATGGCAGCTGTGTGGGGCTGTTCATAAGTCTGGGCCTCGGCTGCCATCCATGCGGGGAGAAAGGCCTCCCCACTGCGCTCCACAACATTGTGGAGCATGCAGCACGCGGCCAGTACCTCCGTTGCATTCTGCTCACCCATCTTGAGACAGGTGAGCAAACAATGGAAGCGGGCTTTTAAGCGGCCGAAAGCGCACTCCACTTGATTCCGGGCCCGGTTGAGGTAGTCATTGAACTGGGCCCGGTTCTGGTCCGGCCGCCCTGCATTAGCTGCATTAGCCAGGGCAGCAGAGAGTAGGCCGCGTCCCCAACGATACAGATGGGCATAGGCACATCCCCAACAGTGAACTCCTGCCGGGGGAAGTAGGTGCCTGCCTCTAGCTTGCGAAACAGTCTGGAGTTGCGGAAGATGCAGGCATCGTGTGCCCTGCCGGACCAGCCCACATAGACGTCCAGGAAGCAGCCATAGTGGTCCACAAGGGCCTGAAGAACAATCAAGCAGTACCCCTTCCTGTTCATGAAATGGGCTGCTCGATGCTCCGGGGCCCGGACGTGGATGTGGGTTGCATCCAGGGCTCCTCCACAGTTGGGGAACCCGAGGGCAGTGAAGCCGGCCAGCATAGCTTCCACGTCGCGCAGGCGGATCACTCTTGGGAGCAGGACATCGTTGATAGAGTGGCCGACCTGCAGAAGGGTATAGAGAAACACAGGGGAACACATCACATAAGGCAGGGGTGAGTGTGCGCTCCCTTGGCCCCACCCCCATGATTCCCTCTGTCCTCATGCACACACACACACACACACACATGCACACACACACCACAGCCCCCTTGCCGTATGCCTTCCCCCCCACCAGCAGGCCTGTGCAAGGAAGGGATGGCCCAAACCCCTGGGTGACCCAGTCTGGAGTCTTGGCTGCCCCTGGGCATGGAGTGCAGCACCCTCCCCCCACCCCACTCCCCTGGGACTTATCTCCATGACGATGACACCGATGGTGGATCTGCCCACCCCGAACTGGTGTGCCACCGATCGGTAGCTGTCCGGGGTGGCCAGCTTCCATACTGCGATGGCGACCCTCTTGTTGATGGGGATGGGTGCCCGCAGGCGGGAGGTGACTCTCTGGAGTGCAGGGGCGAGCCAGGCACACAGCTCCAGGAATGTCCGCTTTCGCATGTGGAAGTTCCGGAGCCATTGCTGGTCGTCCCATTGCCCCAGGACCAGCCGGTCCCACCAGTCCATACTGGTGTCCAGTCTCCACAGTGGCCTCTCCACCCTGGTGAGGGAGTCCAAAGCGGTCTGCGCCTCCTGGTCCTGGAACAGGAGGGCACCAGCCTGGAGCACCAGCTGCAGGCACTCCAAAATGGCCAGGAGAGGCCAGAGCAGGCACATGGCCACCCCTGGCTCCATGACAGACAAAACAAGGCAAAAGAAAAAAAAAGATAAAAGCACTAGGTGGCAAAAGGCAGTGGTGTCCAAAAGGCAGAGGGCAACCTCCAAAACTGCTACGGCTTTCAGTCCCTACAAGAGGTACTAAAGCATGGAGCAGGAGAGAAACGGCTGTCCAGGGAGATCCCTTTAAGCACGTGTCTCAAAGGAGCTCCAGCCCCCGCCCATGGAAAGGGCTGGTGCCCTTTTGCTCTCTGCAAAATGGTTCCGGGCTTCTGCTTTTGCGCAAAAGTGTGCCACCAATGTAGACACGCTTTTGCGCAAAAGCGCATCGTTATAACAATAACTCCGTGCCAATCTAGATGCGCTTTTGCGCAAATATTTTTAACGGAAAAACTTTTTCGTTACAAGTATTTGTGCAAAATCATGCCAGTCTAGACGTAGCCACAATGAAGGTGCTAATGGTTCTTGTTGTCTGTATAGAATCTGGTGTTGGTCATCTTCCTTTGCAAGTGCAAACTAATGGTTCTTATCAGCCTCTTTTAGTATCTATTTAGTCTTTAAGGTGCTACAAGACTATTTGTTGTTTTTTAAGTTTTTCCTGTTACAGACTGTAACACTGCGAGCTATGCAGCACAGGTTCTGGCATTAGCTCCCTGTCCAATGATCTCCGGGAGCCCCTTTCAGTTCCTCACTTTTATTTACATAGGTCACTACACATTTGGGGTCAACACTTCCAGCCCTGCAAGTCCATACCCACAGTACTAGCTGAAGCCCTCTTCCCAAGCATATGCCCTTGTCAACTCAACACACTGTGAAGGAAGGGGGACCTGGGCCTGCCCTCACTCCAGGTCCCGACCCAGGTCCCTAAAGATGGGGAACCCTTCCCCAGCTTGGATGGTGGGGCATAACCCCTAAACTCACTAACCCTCAGGCGTCCACTCAGCCCTACCCTGGGTCACTTCTTTCCCCCACGACCCCTGCGGAGCCCGGCTCACCTGTCCCACCAACAGGTGCCCTCTTCTTCCCCCTATGCTCGCTCCTTCTCTCCTTTTTGTACCCTGCTCCCAATATGCCCTACTCCCCTCATTAGAGCCACACCATTTCCCTGCATCAGCTGCGGGTGCATCCGTTGATGTGGGAGCGTCCACACCACCCTGTGGGCCCCACCCCCTCAGTGAGCCACCGCAGTCTCCTCCTGTGAGCGCCGCGGCGCCCCGCGCATGGGCTGCAAGCAAGGTGCCACCCTGGGGCCCCCGCTCCCTCCACGAGCCGATGCCGTTCTTCTTCCGTCACAGCCTGGTGTATGGCGCACATGCCACAGGAGCGGCAACACTTCCCTTTTGCCGTGGCTCTTGCCACGCTGCCTCGTCCGCCTCCCTGTAGGGAGAGCAGGGCACGTTTGCCCCGTCACAGGACTAACTCGGCTATCTCTCTGAAGCTTATGTACTCACTGTCTCTTTTTTTCTTCCTTCTCTCCTCCTTCCCCTTCCCTTATTTATTCTTGGGTCTGGACTTCCAATACTCCTGTCATCTGAAGAAGTGGGTTGTGCCCACGAAAGCTCATGATACCATCTACATGTTTTGTTAGTTGTTTTTTAAACTTTTCCTGTTACAAACTAACTCGGCTACCTCTCTGAAGCTTTTATAACTCAAGATGTTACTTTTCTCCCAGTTCATAGCTGTAACAGATACATTGTCATGGTAATGCCAATGTTATTCCCTTTTCTACTATTTCTTCATCCTTCTTATGGGCATAATACAATTGTTTGGCACAAAGTCTTTGACTGGTTATAGCTCAGATTCCCTCTTCATTTTCAAACACACAATTCTCATAGTCATTCAACTCACACATCATTCTTACTAGATATCAGCTGCCTATAGTGTTTTACAACATATGCTGGTTGATTTGTATCCCAACAAGAAGAAGATTTTGTTATACTTCTTCTAATTGATATGGGGTGTGCCTTATTACATGGTCAACTATATGACATTTTAGAGAAGAGCAAAATCTTGTTCCTGTATATTACTTGTTTTTCCTTCAATATTATATTTTTTTCTTTCCGCTTTTTATACATCAGATGTCTTAGAAATAGTTCAGGATCCAAGACAGGAACATTTTTAACCAGATTGTTTCCTTTCTGAGTATTGTTTTTCTGCAGTCTAAATGGAGATAAATTCTGTGGGTCCTTCTAAAGTGGCCTCCAAACGGTCCATGTGTATCATTAATGTGCTTCAATGAGGCAATAAAACATTATTGTAAAATGTATTTTAATGTATTAATAAAGTATCTAGTTATCAGTATTTTAGAAGTATTCATCTGCTGTGAAGATGAAAGGGGACGACTAAATCTATCAAGTCTGAGGTGCTTCTCATGAGCAAAATGTAATAACTTTATAAAATAGTAATAATAAGCAAATATTGCTATACTTTAAATAAATTTATCAATATCTTTCACTGAAAGTTTTCTGTAAAGGATGTTGCCATTGTTTTCATATCTGTTCTCATTTTGATACTTTAGTTATTAAACAACTTGTAGGTTTGAAATTTACAAATATATAGCTTACTTTGTTTTGTAAGGATTCACAAAGAGGTATCCGGGACCAAATTCCATCTTGGATAGAACAGGAACGAACTTGGGCAGTAGCATCTCTGAAGGTATTGTCTATGTGATGCTGTACATTCAATTTGAAATGGTCTTGATTTATTTGGAAGTATTAATATGAACTTGAAAATAAACTAAATATATTACAACATGACTTCATTTTTATTTTAAACTCTATTCAAAATTAATTAAGATCTATTTATTACCTCTTCCAAAAAACACAGTCTAATATGTACCTTATTGACAGTTCTTATTTATGATTATAAAAGTAACCATTTTGGGAAATAGAAAAAAACACTTAGCATTTTTTACCTAAAATGTCTGGAATGCAAGACTGTATTTTCATAAGTAGCTTAAAATTAGTATCTACAATTTTATATGAATAAATTGGATAGCTATATTAAATATCCATGCACTCATTTAGAATGCTTTCCGAGGTCCTTAGTGCTCAGATTGGGTAGCTTCATATTAATTTGAAGTCCCAATATTTTCTTGGACTGTCTTATGACAGTCTACATTCCACTGCAGAAAGGAGTAAAATAAAATTAACAATCTCTGCAATGCTGATCTAGGCTTACTGTGTGAAGCTCAACTGGAAGAAGGGCAGAGCTGAGAGTTCATGAGGGAGAAAAATTAATTGGCTTCAAAACACTATAACTGAGACCAAAAGCAATGAGTAAGCGGGGTGTTGGTGGTATGAGAGCATACAGGACAAAGAACAGTTGAACAAAACAAATTAGCAAAAGCTGATGGAAAGGACTCAGGTGAGATGGAGGAAGGAAAGAAACCAAAAAAGGTTTAAAAAAAGAGAATAAAAATAATGCAGAGAACATGCAAGGCTGGCTATAAGTTGTCACTATTTGTTTTTATTGTTAAATGTGCATTATTTGCTTTGTAGATCTCTCTCCCAGCTCTATATCAGACACTCTGCTTTGAGGATGCAGATCTATGGCGTACTTTCTCTCAGAGCTCTACGTGTGAACAAGATTTTCCATCTGTTATTGCAAGAAATATTACCTTATTTCAACAGGTGATATTTTAATAATGAATTATTTTGAAAATACTTCTGTTCTCAGTTTTGAAACTCAATTTTACTTCATGATTAAGAGCTTAGGTGTAGGGTTGCTAGATAGTTTCACAAAAAATATCAAACATGGCAGGGGGGTGGGAGGGAATTGGTTGAGCAAAAAAACCAAAACAAAAACGGTGGACCAAAGTTGTTGAGCAAAAAAAAATATACCGCACAAAAATAAGAGTCACTGCACCTTTAAATTCCCACACTACCCCCATCCAAACATGACAGGGAAAAAATGTCCCAAACAGCCTTCCATCCGAGAAAAACTGAAAATACCAGACATTTTTCATGTCTGGTATTTTCTGGGGTTTTTTACCAGACAGAAGCTGCAAATACTGGTCTATCCAGGCCAATGCCGGACACCTGGCAACCCTAATTAGGTGCCAATCATGGTTTAATAATAATCAAACTAAAATTATGTTGTCTTCAATGGGAGCCTGATTAATTTAGCTAACTAAATTTTATTTATTCATTTTTTATTACCATTGTACCTTTAATGTATGTGTTAATTACCATTGTACCACTTAAGGCCTTTAATGTATGTGTTGTTAGGTTGGTACTCAAACTGAGCGTCTGCTTTAGGATAATAGATTGTTAATGAACATTTACAGGTTTAATTTTCCAGACACGTGATATTCTCCTGTCTTTGTCACTAGTTCCTTATTTCAGTATTTTTCAGCCTGGCAAGCTGAATATCAATACAATATTCTAACAGTGAACATAAAATCCTTGGATTCATGCAAGATTAAGTTTGCAAGTTCAGTAACAAAAGGCCAAGAAATACAAAAGTTAAAGTTGAACATCAATATAAACTGTCTTTTTTTCCCCACAAAAATCTTTCTTTCTATGGTTCAAGTTTACAGTGGGGTGCCAATTTGATCCAGTGAATAGGATCATGGAATTCACAATCAAGGGAAATGGGTTCTAGTCCCAACTCTGTCAATGACTCACAATTTATCTGTCTTTTAAATGTCTACCCTTCAGTTTTCCACTTTGTAAAATTGAGGTGATGATACCTTTTCACCTACAAAAATTCCCTGAAATATGTTAACAAAAATCCTTGTAGGTTCTTTCTTGCTTGCTTGTTTTCATATAGCTGTGAAATGCGGAGCACCAATAGCAAGGTCCTGAACACATGCTAAGTGTGGCAACTACCTAAAATAAACACTCTGGTGGACGGAGTTGAGGTGGACTTGGAGAAGGACAGGGAGTCAGATAAGTTATGTGTAAATTGTAGCATGAAAAGAAGGGTCTTGGCAACTGTTTTAGCCTAAAGATAGATACATCACTTTCCAATCTATGATAACTCCTTGGGCAGAGTTAGCCATTGTGGAGAGCACAATCAGTTGTAACCCTTTGCAAAGAACTATACAGGACACATTCCACATCTTCATGTATGTACAAAACCTGCTTTGATGACATATTATTTGTATTGTGGTAGTGTCTGAAGGGTCAAATGGATATTATGGCCACATTGTGGTAAATTCTATATACTGGAGCTTGCCAGAACACTAGTGTGCATGACTTTTCTGTGTAAAGTATGTTGAGAATATTTCCAAGAGCCAAGATCATCCCTCCCACCCAACCAGGGATACAGAAGTCTGCACATAGGTAATCTTGTGTGCCTTAGAAATAGTATGCATATAAACACAAATGCAAATAGCAAACTTGATTACAAGGGATTTTCTACTTTCAGTTCCCCTTAAATTGGATTGTGCTGCCACCAGATGTTGCTATGCACAGTAAACAACAGAAACAGAATTAGCAGGAATAACAAAGACCTCTCACTTCTCAAAACCATAGTGGGGTACTTCAAACAAAATAAACATCCTGCAGTTACTGCCAGAGCACATAATTCACAAAGGCTTCCCTAGACATCATAATGAATTCATCTTGAAAAAAATAACCATCAGGTCTATAGCACAAAACAAAACAAACAAACTCTCAAACACTAGTATCATGCAGTGTAATGAGTGTGTAAAGCAGTGGTCACCAACCAATACATCAGGATTTACTGGTAGATCTTGGAGCCTCTGACAGGTAATCCTGACAGGTTTGGCCTGGATTCTATCAAGTGCTGGCACTTCAGTTTCCCCTCCACCCAGTGCCGTGCTGCTCCTGCCCTCTGCCTTGGAGCTGCTCCCCCCCCTCCCCTGGGAGCCTCCTGCTTGCTGTGCAGAGTGTGGGAGGAAAAAGAGGGAGGCGCTGATGTCACAGTGAC
Source organism: Pelodiscus sinensis (assembly GCF_052426305.1). Lineage (NCBI taxonomy): Eukaryota > Metazoa > Chordata > Testudines > Trionychidae > Pelodiscus > Pelodiscus sinensis. The sequence continues at coordinate 318,105,549 of NC_143052.1, forward strand.
CCCACTTCTGTACCCTATCCCCACACAGAGAGAAGGGATGGAGGGAGCCTAACCCATCATGGCTGGAGTAATTATCCTTGTGGTAATTGCTGCTCCTGGATGTCACTGGCATGTCCCTGCAGCCACTAATTGAGGCAGAGCAGGAGGTCTCCATGTGCTGTCCTTGCCTGCAGACACCACTCCTGCAGCTCCCATTGATCAATAACGGGGAACGGTGGCCAGTAGAAGCTGTGGGCTCAGTGCCTGTAGATGAGAGGCCAGCACATGGTACCATGGACCTATTGCTGTACGTGCCAGCTGCTTTCAGGAGTCGTGCAGGACCAGCGGAGGAGTAAACCTGCCTTAACCCCACTGCTCCACCACCCAGAAGCCATCTCAGTTAAATGGTGTCCCGCCAGAGCCTGTACCCTGAACCCCTGTCCCAGCGCTGAATCTCCTCCTACACCCACCCTCCTGCCCCAGATGCAAGTCTCCCTGCACCAAAACTCCTTCCCAAAGCTTGCATCCTGAAACCCCTCCTGGACCTCAATCCCCGACCCTGGGCTAAGCTCAGAGCCCCTCCCAGACTCTAAACCCCTTGGCCCAAGACAAGAGCCTGCACCCCTACCCCAGCTTGGTGAAAGTGAATGAGGTTCGGGGAAGAAGGGGGATGGAGTGAGCAAGGTGAGGCCTCAGAAAAGGAGTGGACGGGGTGGACTCAAAGAAGGGGTGGGAAGGAAGTGGGGTCAGGGTATTTGGGATTGAGGTAGATCTTACATTGCACTTAAATTGAAAAAGTGATCTTGTGGTTAAAAAGGCTGGAGACCACGGGTGTAAAGGGTATCTTTGTGGTTTTGGGGGATATTTTTAGAAGCTAGGTTATGTTTAGACAGTGGGGCTATTTCGGGATACCAGAGGTATTTCAAAATAGCTACCTTGCATCTTTTAAACACGCCTGTTATTTTGATTTTTTTTCTAAATAATGAGTGTGCTATTCCAGTATCTCTGTGATCCTCGTTCCACAAGAGTTAAAGGATGTCTCAAAATAGTGCATTATTTTGAAATTTGGTGGCGTGTAGCTGCACCAGATTTCAAAATAACCTATTTCAAAATGTAATCGAAATAAGACACAATTTGCATAGTGCAAATTGTGTATCTTATTTCAAATTTAGGGTGCTGTGTAGTTGTACTCCCAGAGAATATAGATCCCAACAGAGATGGAGAGGAACCATCTGCACAAAATTACTTAAGTCCCACTAATTGGGTAGGGTGCGTCTACACAGCAATCTAAACTCAAAATAAGATACACAATTTGCTCTATGCAAATTGCGTATCTGATTTCAATTGTATTTATAAATAGCTTATTTCAAAATCTGGCGCATCCACGTAGTGCCAGATTTTGAAATAACGTTCTATTTCAAGACATCCCTTAACTCTCGTGGAATAAGGTTAAAGGGATGCTGAAATAACGCGCCTGTTATTTCAAAAAATATTTTGAAATAACGGGCGCGTTTAAAAGACTCGAGTAGCTATTTTTGGACCCCTCCAGAATCCCAAAATAGTTCTGCTGTGTGGACATACCCTTAGCTTCCTGCATGATGCACCTCTTAAGAAGCAGTATAGTCTTCTTTGCCTACATTGCACTTTGACACTTTAGGTTGAATAATTGCAGCTGACTCTGGTTTGTGGGGCTTTTACTAGTGTGATGATGGTGTGCATGTTTGGGCTTGGGCTGTAGCATGAACGCTGAGATCTTCCCACCTCAGTTAAACAGTCCGTTAGCTTGAACCCCATGAGCCTGAGTCAGCTGGCATGGGACAGCTGCAGGTGTCTAATTATACTGTAGATACACTCAGATGTAACAGTGAGATCCAGACCCTTAATGGCTAGGGGCTCCAATAAACAGCTGACCCTGTTCTGGAGAAAGTCAGCTGACATAGCTGAACAGCACCCAATGATGGGGTCTGTCATAACCATGGGGATTGGCCAGCAACCTGGGGACTAAGGGATTAATTATGTCCCTGTACCTAGCCAGGTATCTGCTCACCCAATAGAAATGCAGATAGGGATTTCAAACTGAGACAAAGGAATCTTTGGGTTTTCCCTCATTTGTCTCTGAGCCAGTTTGCTGTCTAGATACTGAGGGAGACAAAAGACATGTCTCTCCAAGAAAAAGACTCTTCATAATGTGTAAGTAGGGTAAAGTCTAGATAAATCCATCAAGTTTTATTGTTTTCTGGTTTGGGAATTTGGATCTGATGTCTGTGCTGTTAGAAATGGTTTTTCCTCTCTTTTGCAACTAAGTCCTGAGCCCATGGGAATCCTCCATGAGTATATTAATTGGTGGCTCTTACTGTCTAGCCATTACAACTATGCTTGTAACTGGGGTATTGTTTTAATAATAAAAGTTCTTTCTTTTTTTAATTAATCTGGTATTGGTTTATTTCTGTGTCCTGGAAAATCTGTCTGTGGGATCTACATGCCTCTGACGAGGGGACAGTAATCACAGACTGCAGCTTGTATTTTTTCTTTTCTTTTCAAGTTCTTTGGAGAAAAGAGCTTGGGCTACCCTGGGGTTGGTTTCAAGTGTTCATTCCTGTTTGTGGGTTCAAAAGCACTTGATAGTGGCAGCGGATTCCCCAAAATCCGGGTATTAGGATTTTGGGGGGAGTTTTTGTACCAAAGCCTGTAGAGATCAGGTTTTGGGTTGCTTTTGTGGGCCCCCCACTTATGCATTAATCATGAGAAAGTGGTGAATAGCCTTGACAGGGTCTGATTCCTAGCTGGAAGATATAAATGAGGGTCACAGCTCAGCTCCAGGGTTGCCGGGTGTTGAGTTTTGAACCGGACAGTCCAGTGTTTGAGCTTTCTGTTCAGGAAACAAATTGAGAAAATATAAATGAGAAAATATAAATGTCCAGTATTTTCTAAATAAGATGTAATATAGATTATGATGTAATGTCAAATGTGTCCAGTATTTTTGTTGAATACAGGTATTATCCCGGACAGTCTGGTATTTTCGACTCCTGTCCAGTAAAAAATTCAGAGAATACTGGATACCTGAGATGTCCGGTATTTTCTGAAATTTTCCCTGGCCAGGAGGCAAAAATGCCGGGCACCTAGCAACCCTACAAACACTCAGCGCCCGGTCTCCCTCTCCCTCCCCCCCCCGCCCCAAGTCCCGCCCTGGCTCCCAAAACCCCCAGCTCCTGGGCTTACCTGGTTCCCCAAGGCTGCCAGCACAAAATGGCTGCCAGCTAAAAGACCTAGGGGAAGCAATGTTTCCCCTGGGTCTTAGTGCTCAACTTCTCCCTTGTTCCTATCCCTACACTCACTCTTAAAGGGGACATGCTGTTTTAATGCTGTTTTAGGTTTTTTTTTTTTTTTTTTTGGCTTATTAAGTCCTTGGAGTCCTTTTTTTTTTTTCACTTAACAACTTTGCTCCCCCCCCCCTTTTTTCCCCTTCAACAGAATTTTTTCCTGGTGTTTTTTGGGGGGAGGGAGGTGTTCAGTATTTTTGTTTCAGCTATCTGGCAACTCTAGGCAACCCTACGTCAACTGGAGGGATGGAAAGGTGAGTGAGAGAGGAGTCAGAAACAAGAAAAAGGCTGTTAGGACGTCCCCATGGGCCTCCCTAGGCTGGTCATATCGAGACCATTTTGTTACCAAAGGCCAGGGGAATCCACAATCTCAGCCAAAACAAAGGCTATTGCTTTTGTTATTGTTCTACATTTCCTTTTGTTTATTGGAGAATAAAACAGAACCTTGAAGAAAAGGACTATAAACTGAACTGGCCATGGCTGATTGTATGCCCCACTGCCACCAGTGTACAGAATTTTAGAGTATTAATTATGCAGGAAACTACCAGTGAAAGATCCTTACGAAGACAGTTAGTAAGGTAGGCCCAGACCTCCAATGTACTTCAGCTTCTAATTTCCATTGATTTCATTGGAAGTTAGGAACCTAAAACATCTTTGTTGTGGGCTGAATTGACATGCATCATAGCCTATCTGTGACAAATGGAGTATGGGTGAATCAATTAAACATGCTATATAGAGTTGGGTTATTTTTTGTTGGTAATAAAAACATTTTGTGTAATTTAGAGGTCCACGGTTGAAGTAGCTCAGGATAAAAAGATTACAAGTACTATTTATCTTAAACGAAGCAATATTGCAATTAAATTAAATTAGTTTAAGAAGAATTCCTCCTCTTTTCCAAAAAGATTTTTTTAAAAACTATTGTAAGCCTGCTGTTGAGTTTTAGAAATGTTACTGTGTACTGCTCTTCTAGTAAACTTGACTCTTACTGAATATACTTTATTTTAAGGTCCTTGTGGTCCAAGCTGTCAGACCAGACAGACTTCAAAGTTCAATGGCCCTTTTTGCATGTAAAGCCCTAGGTAAGTTGGTGGGTGTTGTAGCATATCTTTTTTTCTGCAATATGAAATGTGTGTTCGTCTTATTTTACTGTTATAATCTATGTCTTAAATCTTAGAAAGTAAGAGTACAATAGGATTTAGGTTTGCTTATTTCTTTCTAGTATATATGATATTTTTATACAAAAGGCTAATTACTTTTTTGTTTTCACTATATTTTTAAAATATTAGCTACAAATCTAATTACTAAATTTGTTTATCCTGCTCCTCTTTACTATTATTATACTTCTACAGATTCTCTGGAGACGAAGAGTACTGATTTTGTGAGGTTTTATTGTGCATTTAACTATAGCTTTAATTTCCCAAAACTGAGTGACGTAGCTAGATCAACCTAAGTTTTAGGTTTAGATCAGGCCTCAAACATGTCTGAATCTGCGACATGCCATAGTCATTGTTTGTGAAATATCAAACTCAGAAAATTCATAGCCTTACAACACTGCTCACTCAATACTTGCTCTAGAAATCTGACAACCAGTCAAGCTATATACACAGAAGAGAAATTATTAGTGAGGTTGCCATAGGCACTGTATATTTGTTCACACCATCCTTTGCCCTACTAAACTTACAATAAATAGGGGAAAATGTAATATGTGATGTAGAACATGATGGGTGTGGTGATAGTAGCAGCAGTGTACAAATTGGAAAAAGAAAAGAAAAGAAAAGAAAAGAAAAGAAAAGAAAAGAAAAGAAAAGAAAAGAAAAGAATGTAGCAGTACTAGTGGGCCTTGAGAAGGGATTTGAAGGAACACCGGAGAAGTGGCAGTGCAAACCCATTATTCCACATATAAACCAGTTTATTGCGTAGTAGGATAAAAGATTGGATAAATAGCAATGAGGGGCTAAATTGTACAAGATTTAAAAATAAGGACTGAAGTTGATGTCCGAGTAAAGGTAAAAGGGAACTGGTAAAGGGAGTCAAAGGCTGAAGCATGACATAACTGAAATAATACTGCCAACATTTTTGTAGATTGGCATTTTGCATGGACTGGTAGTCAGCAGCTTGGAATGTCAGTCTGGTAGCTGTTGAGCCATATTTAAAAATGCAGCAATGCCCTTCATGTTTTCTGATTTACTCTGAAAGGCCTACCTATTGCCTATTAATATATGTCAACAACAGCTTGTTTCAACCCGGAACATTTTTAGATTATGAAGAAGAGCTTGACATAGTTAGTATACTGTGATGAATCCATATTTTCTCAAAAATTAGCATTGTAGCTTACACCAGTATTTTAATAAGTTTAATTTTGTTTATTGACCTAACACTTGAATTTGCTTAGAGTTAGTGGGACAGATTTTAACTAAAATGTGCAATAGTGATACACAGAAAAATGTTTTCATGATCTTTCTTCACATAAATATATTTTCAGAAAATTCTGTTTTTGTTTGTTTTTTCACTCTTACTTTAGCATGTTTAGACTAGTCATTGACTTACATAAAAATTGTAAACTTTTAATTCCTTGCTTATAAGTCATACCTATCATTGTCATTTTTTTAGTATTTATTATTGCCAAAATGTGAAAAACCAACTTATTATTAATATCTATTTTTGCACATAAGTAATTCTCCAGTTCACAGATTGACTGATTGTGTTAAGCATTCCCACAAAAGCCAAAGAAACCCAAAGACTATGGTGCCTTTTAAGCTCCTTTTACATACACTTGGAAACTCAGATGCTGTCTCTGACTGCTGCGTCTTTGCCATTGTGAACATCTATTCACGGTAGCTGTGCTCTGAGCAAGGGGATTTAGTCCTCTGACTCATGTTCATTTGGGGTTTTCTGGTGGTATAATAGTTTTTCTTTGTCTTGCTTAGCAGAGTTTATTCATGCAATTGAATCCTGCTCAAAAAGAGCAAACAATGCCAGTATCTTTATTTAGAGGGCATTAACCTACCTTGTCAGAGGCAGTTACTGACCAAGTAGTGTTCTTTGTGACAGGGAATGGACATGCTGAAGCCAGCTCCTTTGTAAAAGTATCTATGTTTGGATTGACTTCTTATTGTTTTAAAAATCTGGCTAAAATGGAAATGCAGTTTTAAAGAGGCTTTACATTAATTATCTACAGCTTTATTTTCTTTAACAAAGCAGTAATGCTATCCAGAAGTACAAGAAGGGCATGCTAAACAGCACATCAGATTTCATTCTGACAGGCACTTTCCTAAAACTGAACCGCCCTTGAATTTTTTTAGTCCTCTTACATGCAGTTAAATCATAATTATTTGCCAAAACAAATATAATGAAATCTGCTATTTCTGTTTGCAACTATAAAATATCATTAGTCTGTTGTATAATGTTAACATTACTACACACAGATCTCAGATATAAGGGAATAAAAACAATGGGCTATGCTTACTGCTGGCATAAATTGACATAGCTGCATTTATTTTAAAACAGAGCTTCTGTGAAAAATTGTTCCCTGACTTCAATGGATGCACACCAGTTTTCACCAGCAGAGAATTTGGATCATTGTTTCGATGCTCTGTTTAGATGTTGATTTTTTTTTCTTCTCCCACTTCCCCCCCCCCCCACACTCATGACAGTTTCTCATAGAAACAGCTCTATATTCCTAACCTTTTAACTTTTTAATTTCCTCAGACTGCAGCACTACAGGCAAATCTGTATTATGGGTTTTACATCCCATGTTACTTTTGCTCCTGTGGTACTTCCTCAGGCCATCATACAACTTCACAATGGCTATGTGATCCATCAGCATTGTGATTCCAAATTCCAGTTTTTCTTTCCATTATTGTCACATGTCTACAAGCAAAGCATTCAATCATTAGAAACATAGATAGTTGGGTTTGTGATGACCGGGAGAACCGTATGGTCACTTGCCTGCCTGGTGCAAAGGTTGCGGATCTCTCGAAGCATCTAGATAGACTTATGTGTAGTGCTGGGGAGGAGCTGGTGGTCGTGGTACATGTAGGTACCAATGACATAGGGAAGGGTAGGAGAGATGTCCTGGAGGCCAAATTTAGGCTGCTAGGAAAGAGACTGAAATCCAGGACCTCTATGGTGGCATTCTCGGAAATGCTTCCAGTTCCACGCGCAGGGCCAGGTAGGCAGGCAGAGCTTCAGAGTCTCAATGTGTGGATGAGACGATAGTGTAGGGAAGAGGGGTTTAGATTTATTAGAAACTGGGGACACTTGGGAGAGGGGGAGCCTATACAGGAAGGATGGGCTCCACCTAAACCAGGGTGGAACCAGACTGCTGGCACTAAACATTAAAAAGGCCATAGAGCAGTTTTTAAACTAAGAGATGGGGGGAAAGCCGATTGGTGCGGAGATGCACATAAATTGAAGGGAGACTTCTCTTAGAGGAAAATCCATTGATAGAGAATCTCTAAGCTGTAGTCAGAAAGAGAGGAGGGGATAGGGCAAACCATGGGCCAGAGCAGACAAATAACCGCATACAAAGGAATCCAATGCATCAGGAAAGGGCAGACAAATAAGCAGTGGCAAATTCTTAAAGTGCTTGTACACAAATGCTAGGAGTCTGACTAATAAGATGGGTAAACTAGAGTACCTCGTATTAAATGAGGAGATTGACATAATAGGAATCACTGAAACCTGGCGGAATGAGGAAAATCTGTGGGACACAATCATACTGGGATATAAAATATATAGAAAGGATAGAACAGGCCGGGTGGGTGGCGGAGTGGCACTGTATGTGAAAGATAATGTAGAATCAAATGAAATAAAAATATTAAGTGAATCAAAATGTTCAATAGAATCGCTATGGATAGTAATTCCATACTCCAATAATAAGAAATTAGCAGTAGGGATATATTACCAACCACCTGACCAGGACAGCGATACTGACATTGAAATGCTAAGAGAGATTAGAGAGACTACCAAAATAAAGAACTCTATAATAATGGGGGATTTTAATTACCCCCATATTGACTGAATACATGTCACCTCAGGAAGAGAAGTAGAGATAAAATTTCTCAATGGCTTAAATGACTGCTTCTTGGAACAGCTGGTGCAGGAACCCACAAGGGGAGAGGCAATTCTCGATTTAGTCCTGAGTGAAGTGCAGGATCAGGTCCAGGATATAACCGTTACAGGACCGCTTGGAATAGTGACCATAATATAATAACATTCAACATTCCTGTGGTGGGAAGAACACCTCAGCAGTCCAGCACTCTGGCATTTAATTTCAAAAAGGGGAATTACACAAAAATGAGGAGGTTAGTTAAACAGAAATTAAAAGGCACAGTGACTAGAGCCAAATCCCTGCAAGCTGCATGGAAACTTTTTAAAGACACCATAATAGAGGCCCAACTTAAATGTATACCCAAAATTAAAAAACATAGCTAGAGACCTAAGAAAGAGTCACCGTGGCTTAACCACCATGTAAAAGAAGCAGTGAGGGACAAAAAGGTATCTTTTAAGAAGTGGAAGTCCAATCCTAGTGAGATAAATAGAAAGGAACATATACACTGTCAAATCAAGTGTAAAAATGTAATAAGAAAAGCAAAAAAAGATTTTGAGGAACAGCTAGCCAAAAACTCAAAAGGAAATAACAAAATGTTTTTTAAGTACATTAGAAGCAGGAAGCCTGCAAAAAATCCTGTGGGTCCCCTACATGATCAAGCTATAAAAGGAGCAATCAAGGACGATAAAGCCATTGTGGAGAAACTAAATGATTTTTTTTCTTCAGTCTTCATGGCTGAGGACGTTGGGGAGATTCCTGAATCTGCACTGTCCTTTGTGGGTGATGAATCTGAGGAACTGTCCCGGATTGAAGTGTTATTAGAGGAGGTTTTGGAACAAATAGAAAAACTTAATGTTAACAAATCTCCCGGACCGGATGGCATTCATCCAAGGGTTCTAAAAGAACTCCAATGGGAAATTGCTAAGCTATTATCTGTAGTTTGTAACCTATCCTTTAAATCGGCTTCCGTACCTAATGACTGGAAGGTAGCCAACGTGACACCAATATTTAAAAAGGGCTCTAGAGGCGATCCTGACAATTACAGACCGGTAAGTCTAACTTCAGTACCGGGCAAATTAGTTGAAACAATAGTAAAGAATATAATTGTGAAGCATGTAAAAGAACATAATTTGTTGGACAAAAGTCAACATGGTTTCTGTAAAGGGAAATCCTGTCTTACTAATTGGTTATAGTTCTTTGAAGGGGTTAAGAAACATGCGGACAAGGGGGATCCAGTAGATATAGTATACTTGGATTTTCAGAAAGCCTTTGACAAGGTCTCTCACCAAAGGCTCTTGTGTAAATTACATGGCCATGGGATAAGAGGGAAGGTCCTTTCTTGGATTGAGAACTGGTTAAAAGACAGGAAACAAAGGGTAGGAATAAATGGTAAATTTTCAGATTGGAGAGGGATAACTAGTGGTGTACCCCAAGGGTCAGTCCTGGGACCAATCCTTTTCAACTTATTTATAAATGATCTGGAGAAAGGGGTAAGCAGTGAGGTAGTAAAGTTTGCAGATGATACAAAACTGTTTAGGATAGTCAAGACAGAAGCAGACTATGAGGGACTTCAAGAAGATCTCACCAAACTGAGTGATTGGGCAACAAAATGGCAAATTAAATTTAATGTGGATAAGTGTAAAGTAATGCACATCGGGAAAAATAACCACAACTATACGTACAGTATGATGGGGGCTAATTTGGCTATGACAAATCAGGAAAGAGATCTTGGAGTTATCGTGGACATTTCTCTGAGAACTTCCACGCAGTGTGCAGCAGCGGTCAAAAAGGCAAATAGGATGCTAGGAATTATTAAGAAAGGGATAGAAAATAAGACACAGAATATCCTACTGCCCCAGTATAAAACTATGGTACGCCCACATCTTGAGTACTGTGTACAGATGTGGTCTCATCACCTCAAAAAAGATATTTTGGCCTTGGAAAGGGTTCAGAAAAGGGCAACTAAAATGATTAGGGGTTTGGAACGGGTCCCATATGAAGAGAGGTTAAAACGACTGGGACTTTTCAGTTTAGAAAAGAGGAGTCTGAGGGGGGATATGATAGAGGTATATAAAAGCATTTGTGGTGTGGAGAGGGCTGATAAAGAAAAGTTATTTATTAGTTCCCTAAATAGAAGAACTAGAGGACACCAAATGAAATTAACGGGGAGCAGGTTTAAAACTAATAAAAGAAAGTTCTTTTTCACACAGCGTGTAGTCAACCTGTGACTCCTTGCCAGAGGAGGCTGTGAAGGCTAGGACTATAATAGAGTTTAAAGAGAAGCTAGATAATTTCATGGAGGTTAGGTCCATAAAAGGCTATTAGCCAGGGGATAAAATGGTGTCCTTGGCCTCTGTTTGTCAGAGGCTGGAGCGGGACGGCAGGAGACAAATTGCTTGATCATTGTCTTCATTCCACCCTCTCTGGGGGACCTGGTGTTGGCCACTGTCGGCAGACAGGATACTGGGCTAGATGGACCTTTGGTCTGACCCAGTACGGCCGTTCTTATGTTCTTATGAAACTTCTGACCTGGTAATGGTTTTGAATTTGTGTCCTGCATTCCTTTTTGCAACCTGTACTAACTAATTTAGTCTTCTTTTAATTACACTAGTAGTGAATGGGGACAAACTGAGTACACTCTAAAGTAACCTCTTACAACAATCCTTTAAGATTCAAAGGTGGATACAAAGGTTTTCAGTTCCCCTGCATGTCAGTAAGCTCTTCCAAATCTGTGGCCATCCTGTATAATATTATGAATACAGTTAATTGTACCTTTTGTTGGACGTTTAAAATATTTGCCCAATTTTTTATGGTGACATTCACTTTGTTTTCTTTCCAGAACTATGTAGGTCAACTTGTCACACCCCTCTGACATGATAATTTTAGAACTTAATTTTTACCACAGTGTGATGGGTCATATATATTACTTATTTCAGATGCCATTTTTATAGCAGTTGATAGTGCTTATATCAAAGTGTGATCTATTGGTACCTCCATCTTACATTCAAGTCATCTATTAAAAAGCACTATTATGGGCTCTGCAGCCACTCAACCTCAACCAGGTCTTTTCCTTGCTGTCTGGGTCATTGTGTTGTTGGAAAGTAAGAATGAAAAGCAACTGACTCCTTTCAAAAAGCAAAACTGTGAGTTCCTGGAGAGAAATTCACTCATTTTATGTAAACTGTTGATCTTCGAATGAAAGAAGCTGTATCAATGTACTGTATTAGCCATCAATTATTGACCTCAGGTGAACAGCATTTGAAGTTGTTGATTGAATTTATCATCTGCACAGCATACAGTCAGTAGATTTTCTCACATCAAGAAATAATACAACATTTCCTTGCATTTCCCCCAAAAAACTTTGACTCCTCAATACGGGCCTGGGATGCCTTCTAGAATTGGGAACAGAATATCTATTGCCACTTTATTTCAAAGATTTTGAAGAAAAGCAGACTATGAAAGGTTTGATAAACCAAGGTGAATATGGGAGCCTTGGTTCTCCCACATCTTGAACGTCAGAGTGGAGCCTTGGCTGGTGACTTCTGTCCTATTCAGCTAGTGTTATTGTGGGGTGTTAATTAGCAACTGTGATTAAATAATATTGAAGGCTAATGATTTGCCAAGCATTGTTCTTTCACATACTTTTTTGTGTTTTACAAGATGAAAACATACAAGATGATATAGATTGGTTCCATGAATGAGTTTTTTTACAGTGTGAATTAGGGATGTTAGCTATCATGTAATTGAAAAGTTGTGTAACCATATGAAATCTTACCAGTTACATGACCATTCAGTATTTCCCAGAGGGTGGGGTCAGCAGCCAGTGCTCTAAGCGTAGTCTCTCAAAACTCAACAAGGAAGTATTATTCCCTGAAATCACAGCAATTTCATTTTGACTTTGATTAAAGAGTTGACACTTGTCATCAGTTCCAGAAATTATGAACTTTGAAGAAGGCTTTTCCTAATTTTAGGTTGCACTTGAGAGCAGTTTCTACTCATCAGCTACAAGTACATTTCATCTGTCTTTAGTCCTCCTATTGTAACCAAAAGAGAGCTTTGTTTGTTTCTTCTGGTTCCAGGTTTGATCCCTCCCTGACATATGTGATGATGACTGTATAAATGTGTAAACAAATTGATTGCAGGTGAAGTAACGTATTCTTAAATAATGAGTGGTTCTAACATAAACACATTTTTATGATAATTAAATCAGTCATAGCAATTAAGGCAAACCTATATCCATAATAACATCTCTCCTATTTGTCTTGCCATTTAATTTTACAATATCAATTTGTTGCATTGCAGTACCTTAATTATATACCAAAGTGGAACTTTTATATGAACCAGAAGTTAAAAAAACCTTTCTTTTAGGAAGTGATGTTTTGTTTCATCTCTATATATGGCTGCTTTATCTTTGAGTGGAAGAAGTTTGTTTCTGCAGAACATCTTAATATTTGTTGTTGCTTTATTTTCTTAATATTTATTCAATTGCAGAAATAAAAGAATTATCCCCTCCACCTCTGAATCTGAAACGTCTATATAAAGAGACATTGGAAATTGAGCCCATCTTGATCATTATTTCTCCTGGTGCTGATCCTTCTCAAGAACTACAAGAACTTGCCAATGTGGAAAGACATGGAGAGTGCTACCACCAGGTTGGTCTTACATATATATTTTAACTGAAATAGACAATAAAGAAGTTCAAGTAATGTTCAGTACTACTAATCTTAATTTTCTTTAGGAAATTCTGTAAAATAGTTTGGGATAATAGATATCTAATAGTAGGTTTTGTTCAGTATTTTCCTTTTTCAGGTCTGGCCGGTAGATCATTCAAGATGGCTTCCTTAGGAAAGCACTTAGATTCAGGAGGTGAATGTTTTGTGACAGTATAAAGTTTAGTATTGACTAGAAGAACAGATGCTTTCCTGCATGGGTGCAAGCAGTTAACATATGTTGTTTGCTCTGCACTGCATTTCATCACAAAAGGTCAATTGATGTGACTAAAGAGTCTGAAGATCATTTTTCAAGAGCAGGTCTCATCAGCTCATCCATCAGCACAAGATAGAATGACTCTGGGTTGCATCTAAAAATCCAGCAATGAATAAACAGAAGATTCCAACCTTCTCTAAGCCTCTAAATTCAAAGCACAGATAATATTTGGTACCATTGAATGCAACTTTAAAAAAGATGCACAGTAAAAATAAGAAGGATTTATCTTCAAATGTCAGCTGCTTAGAACTTATCAATATTAGCTACAATTGGTTCCATGATATGTGCATAACCTGATAGTAATTAACCTTTTAAGGTCTTTCCATAAAACTGATGCACTTGTCCCAGTTGGTATTTGAATTGGAAGTACTCCACTTTGGATCTGAAAGAAACCTCCTCAACTCCTCTGATAAAATGAGAACAGGGTAGAGGCAATTTAATGATCCCTCTCAGCAGTTTTAAAATTTGTACCTTTTTCCCAACTGACCACTAGAGTGATATTTCATATTCTAACGATTCAAATCTCTCCAGGATCCCATCTAGTTATTAATATCCACAAGACCAGCTTTCTCACTTTTTCTCTTCTAACATATCTGACGTTAGCTCTGAGTGTTGTTAGGTCCAAGAATGCCCCTTCCTTCCTGGCAATCTCATACAATGTAATACATTTCTAGAATGATACGTGGACTAAGAGTGACATTCTTATGGTAAATCTTCTGGTGGTTGTCCTACTAAAAAATTAGAAGCAGAGCATTAGTCTTCAAAATCATCTTCCTCAAACATTTCCCACAGAAGACAGAGAATCTCTGTTTTTTTAGATCCAGGGCCGGCCCACAACATTTTGGCACCTGAGGCAGGGAGCTCAAATGCCCCTGTGCCCCCTCGCTTGGGTCAAAACTTTGAAAGGTCTCAAATCTGCCTTCTTCTTGTTCTACTCCTCTCATGATATTGCTCTGCTGCCTACCCCAATAAAGGAGAACTAACAACTTAAAATGCATTGTTCAAAAATTTTAAGTAACACTTAACTTTCAAATGCCTGAACAGCAAATGTAACATTTCTTGTGTGCATAGTAAACACTGACATTTTTATTTGTTTGAATAATCAAAGTGGTGCTTTCCATGCCTTCTTTGTTGCAAAGATTTGAACTGCTTCCTGAAGGTCCACAGTCTGGGCCAGCTCATGCTCTATTGAGATGGTTTCAAGGCTGACCAGCCTCTCCTGTGTCATTGTGGAGCATAGATGTGTTTTTATTAACTTCAGCTTGGAGAAGCTGGTAGCTGTTACAGGAAGTGTTAGAAGTATGCGCAGAGCAACAAAAGCATTTGGAAAGAGGGTGGTCATCTTATTTGTGCATATATATTCCAGAACAGCCTTTGGAAGGCTGAAATGCATCTTGAAAGGGCTTTCAGTTCATCACCCAAATCATTTGCATCAATATTGCGCATGTCATCATGTATCAAAACTGTCTCTAGTGCCCTGCATTGCTGGTGTAGGTCTTCTTCAGGTATAGCGAGGAGTTTTGGAATATCATGCAACATCCCAAATATACTGCTGTGTTCCTTGAGCTGCTTGAAACATTCTTCAACTGACTATATTGCACAATATAGCACCTGGTTAGAGAACTCAACTTTGAATTTTTGTTTGGGGTCTCTTATGGGATTATCCCATGCCTCGTAATCAAAATTTCTTCTTCAGTGACTCTTGTATTCTTGAATGGGTGGGAAAATAGCTTCAGTGTGAAGTTCCTCTGCCAACCTCTGTGCACTCTTCAGAACGTTTTGAAATCTCTCATCTGACGGGTAAGACTGTAGGTATGACTTTGCTTTGTCCAATTGTTCCATTGCTCTAGATCAGGGGTCTCCAAACTACGGCCCGGGGGCCGGATGCGGCCCGCGAGGCCCTCTCATCCGGCCCGTGGAGACCTTTTTGGATTCAAAGGCAGAAGAAGTGAGATTGTTTCAAAACCCATTTGAAGCAGATGTGGCCAGTTGCCCAGATGAACTGCAGCTGGAAGTCATTGAGTTGCAAGCAAATGACCTCCTTAGGGACAAGTTCAAAATAGGACTGGTGGGTTTTTACCAGTTTTTGCCCAAGGAAGACTTTCCTAATGTCAAAACTTTTGCATCAAGGTACCTTTCAATCTTTGGAACAACATACCTGTGTGAACAAACATTTTCAAGAATGAAATACGTGAAGAACAATTTGAGAACAAACTTGTCCGATGATAATCTCAGGTCACTGTTGATGTTAGGGACAACAAATCTAAAGCCAGAAATGTCTGCTATTTTGGCATCCAGGAAACAATTTCACCATTCACACTAATACAGGTGTTCATGTGTAGTGTATGAATGTGTTATTAAATAATAACTGAATAAAATAATATTAAATAAATAATTAAAAACAACATCCATGTTTTGATTGTTTATTTGGACCTCAAGTGTGTAGTCGGCCCCCGAACTGCTGTTTGATAGTTAATGCGGCCCTCGGGCTGAAAAGTTTGGAGACCCCTGCTCTAGATATATCAAGGTCAACACCTTGGAGTCTCTTGCTTACAACTTTATTTCAAACAGTATGTCATACCACAACACTAAGCCACACAGAAATTTGAAGTTATTTATGTTTCTGGTGATTCCATTTCCTTCTGCCACTGTTTTCCCACGAACAGTTCCTGTCATAGCGTTATCCTCTATAATGGCAAATGTGGCATCATCTATCTTTCCAATTTGGTGTTTGATAGGCTTTATTGCCTCCACTCGACTTTCCCATCGTGTGGCACTCAGTGGTTTCAGTGTCAAAGAGGATGTTCCCAGATGTTGCTTCAAAATTTGCCATCGATGAGTTGATGCAAAGAAAAATACATAAATGCTTTGAATTACATTAAAAAATACATCAGCCTCACTAGGAGCTTATGCTGCATCACTGACCACCAAGTTCAATGAATGAGAACTGCATGGGACAAAAAAAACTCGAGGGTTTAACTCTCAGATCCATGTCTGCACTCCTCTGTTCTTTCCTCTCATGTTGGCACCATTATCGTAGCCTTGACCTCTCATGTCAGCTATCGCAATTCCCATATCTTCCAGCTTTTTAAGAAGCACATTTATCATACCAGCTCCTATAGTATCATCAATGTCAATAAATTCTAGAAAATGCTCTCTTACAGTCACCATTGCAGGGACATTTTCACTAGGTTCTGTTGTTACAAAACATACCATTAAAGTAATTTGTTCCGTATGACTGATGTCAGGTGTGCAGTCCAGAATAACAAAGTAATATCTTGCTGACTTCAGATCTGCCACAATCTTCTGTTTGACTTTCGTTGCCAGTAATTGTATGAACTCATTTTGAATTGTTTTTCCAAGGTAGTGGTGTGTGTACATTTCTTGGATGGTGACTCTTCTTAGATGCTCCTGGGGTACAGCATCAAACTCAGCTATCAGCTGCACAATTTTAAGGAAGTTTCCATTGTTTGGCACATACAGCTGATCTGAAGTGCCATGGAGTGCTAGGTTTTGGGTAGCAAGCATTCTCACAATGGCAGTGAGCCTTTTCAGAACATTTTGCCAGTAAAGAGATTCTGATGCAATCTTCTCTTGATGCTGATCATCTATGGCGGCCTTTAACTTTAGTCTCATCTGAAGCTCTTTCCACCTATGAAATGCTCTCTGGTGATTTGCTGCCTTCTCATGGCATGCCAGATTTCTAGCCAGATTTTTCCAGTCCTTTGTTCCTGTAGAACCCAATGTGGCTGGAGCATTAGACTGGAAGAGTTTGCAACAAAAACAGTATGCAGCATTCTGGGTTTTTTAGTACATAAGCCATGTCCTCTCCACTTGGTCACCATTGGGGATTTCACGCCAGTAATGTGTTGGATGGAAATTTCTGTTTTCATTGTCTTTGGGGATCATGAAGTTTTCACTTGCTGTGACCCATGCAGTACAAGGAAGTCTCTCAGGCTATTGCTCAAGTGGGTCCACAGTCCTGGATCCTCTAGACTTAAGGAACTAAACTCAGCAGCAGCTGTTCCTTGCACCTCCACCACACCCTTCTTTAATCTACACTTTTCTTCAGGAATGTGCATGGTTACATCCATTTGAGATGGAGATATGGATGCTGCAGTAGCTGCCAGGTCACCTGCATCTGACTAACTGAAAGATCAGGCATCTCCTCACCACTCATGTCATCACTGGGGCCGGAAGGCTCACCATGAACATTTGTGTCTATGTATTTCTTTTCTGTCTAAGCTCCTTCCTGCTTAGATAGAAAAGCTTCCTTTGCTTTCTTTCTTTTTATGAATGCTGCCCCAGAGGGGTATTTTCTTCTTTCACTCATGACTGCTATTCTGTGCCAGCTATAGTGGCTCTCAGCACTCAGTTGAAGGGGACAAATAAGCAGGCTGGTAGTAGGGCCTGAGTGAAGGAAGATATCAATGTCTTAAAGGCCTAACGGGCTCCTACTACTTCAGTTGACTGCCTGTTCTCCTCAAGTAGTTTCAGGGAAGTAGCAGGAAACAGGAAGCTCCCTGAGAAGCTGGTGTTAATCAGTCCAGGCTCCTGGGGGTGCTAGCAAGGTACATAAGAGGCTCCTCCTCCTCTCTCTTTCCCTGCAGCTCCTGCTGCTTTCTGTTACTCCTTCTCCCCTTTTCTCCTGCCAGTCTGTTGCGTCTCTGTGCCCTCCTTTCTCCAGTACAGCACTCCACCATCTCTGTGCATCTGTGCATATGCACCAGCAGCAGACACAATTTTCTACACTGGGCACCCCCCCACAGTCTGGCACCTGAGGTGGCCACATCAGTTCGCCTCATGGTAAGGCCAACCCTGTTTCTCTCATAAATCATTCCTGTAAGCTGGCAGAGAGTAATTCTGACTCAAAGGTGAAAAGGAACAGACCACTGAGGTTTTAGCATCAACTAACACCTCTAATAACGTGATCACCTTTTCTGTATCTCCTCCTGATTATTCAAAGACATTCCAAGATAAGATATCTTGTGTTTGGTTTATACACTAGACATCTCTGCATTGTCAGTCTAAGAGAAGGTCCACAAACTCTTTGATTTATTGGAATTCAGGGATAAAAAGCATAACAACTCCTTCATCAATGAGTGTCTGTCTACTAGAATTAGCCACAGAGTCATGGTTTCCCTTACTTCTGTTTAATCAGTGACAGAAAATCCAAGACAGACTTTAGTAGCTTCTTTGGCTTCTTCAAAAGCGACGAGGAGTCCTGTGGCACCTTATAGACTAACTGAAGTGTAGGAGCATAAGCTTTCGTGGGCAAAGACCCACTTCGTCAGATGCATGTAGTGGAAATTTCCAGAGGCAGGAATAAATATGCAGGCCAGGATCAGGCTGGAGATGACCAGGTGGATCCAATCAAGGAGGATGAGGCCCACTTCTAGCAGCTGATCTGGAGGTGTGAATTCCAAGAGAATAGAAGCTGCTTTTGTAGTTAGCTAGCCATTCACAGTCTTTGTTTAATCCAGAGTTGATTGTGTCAAACTTAAAGATGAACTGTAGCTCAGCAGTTTCTCTTTGAAGTCTGGTCCTGAAGTTTTTTTGCTGCAGGATGGCTACTTTTAGATCTGCAATTGTGTGTCCAGGAAGATTGAAGTGTTCTCCTACAGGTTTTTGTATGTTGCCATTCCTAATATCAGATTTGTGTCCATTGATTCTTTTACGTAGGGACTGTCCTGTTTAGCCGATGTATATAGCAGTGGGGCATTGTTGGCACATGATGGCATATATTACGTTGGTGGATGTGCAGGAGAATGTACCAGTGACAGTATGGTACTCCTCGTCGCTTTTGCAGATTCAGACTAACACGGCTACCCCTCTGATATTTGGCTTCTTCCTAACCAATGTTGCATCAAGACCTTGTTATTTGACAGTCTCCATTAGATGGTAGAGGAGCATGGTTGAATATTCTTTAAGAATATTTCTGGCAAACTGGAGCCAATGGTAACTGTGAGGTAAACAAAACGGCATGGGCCTGCTTGTGACTTCCCCTTAGCAGGCCCACAGAACACTTTGAGAAACACTGCATTAGTTCAATGGTTTCTATACATAATAAAGGATATACTGCCTAGATCAAATCCCTTTCTCCTTGTCTAGAATGCTCAGTTCTGTGTGTTGATGCATGTATGCTCCCTAGTACTCAGATGTTTGCAAAGTTTGGGAGATTTGCGAGGTGTGTTTTCCAATAATGGTGATCTTCAAAAGAAAAACATTTAGGCTGCGTCTAGACTGGCATGATTTTGTGGAAATACTTTTAACGGAAAAGTTTTTCCATTAAAAGTATTTCCACAAAAGCGCATCTAGATTGGCATGGATGCTTTTGCACAAAAAGTGCTTTTGCACAAAAGCATCTGTGGCCAGTTTAGACACAATTTTGCGGAAGAAAGCCCCGATCGCCATTTTAGCCATCAGGGCTTTTTTGTGCAAAACAATTCTTCCCTGTCTACACTGGCCCTATTGCGCAAGTATTCTTGCTCAAGAGGGCTTTTTCCTGAGTGGGAGTGTGAAAGTATTTGCGCAAGAAGCACTGATTTTGTACATTACAAAGTCAGTGCTCTTGCGCAAATTCAAGCAGCCAGTGTAGACAGCTGGCAAGTTTTTGCTCAAAAGCACTTGCTTTTGCGCAAAATCTTGCCAGTCTAGATGCACCCTTAGGCTACGTCTACACTGGCATGAATTTCCAAAAATGCTTTTAACGGAAAAGTTTTCCGTTAAAAGCATTTTCGGAAAAGCGCGTCTAGATTGGCAGGATGCTTTTCCACAAAAGCACTTTTTGTGGAAAAGCGTCCGTGGCCAATCTAGACGCCGTTTTCCGCAAAAAAGCCCCGATTGCCTTTTTCACGATCAGGGCTTTTTTATGGAAAACACTACTATGCTGTCTACACTGGCCCTTTTGCGCAAAAGTCTTTCGGAAAAAGACTTTTGCCCAAACGGGAGCAGCATAGTTTTTCCGGAAAAGCACTGATGATTTTACATGAGATCGTCAGTGCTTTTCCGGAAATTCAAGCAGCCAGTGTAGACAGCTGGCAAGTTTTTCCAGAAAAGCAGATGATTTTCCAGAAAAACTTCCCAGTCTAGACACAGCCTTAGAGAATTATGGTTAAGGAATAACCTTTGTATTTTGTATTTATAATCTAATTTTAAATAGATTGTTTTCTTTTCATTATTCAACAAAATATTAAGGCATAGTAAATTCCTGTTACATATGTGTTTCTTTTTGTAGGTTGCAATGGGACAAGGCCAAGCTGACTTAGCCATTCAGACTCTAAAAGAATGTGCACGCAATGGAGAATGGCTGTGTTTGAAGAACTTGCATCTTGTTGTATCTTGGCTTCCTATTTTGGAAAAGGTGAGGAAAACTGCATCTGTGTCATTTCAGAAACATCGTACAACTTTCATGCTAAATGTGCAAAGTTAACAAGTAAAAAATGAGTGTCTAGAACAGAAATTTGCAAGTTTACTAATCACCTCTGTAGTCCCCTTACTAAAGGTGTGTCTGCTTATTTTCTGGGAAGACCCTGCGTTCTACAGTCTAGCCTCACAGACTACTATTCCCATAAGCCCTTGGGAAAAACAGGGAGGAAGTGACTCTTGTGTGGGAGATCGGGGTCTCGCCACGTGCATGAGAAGAGAGGCCTAGCAGTCTGAGACTCTGTCCTTGGATTTTGGAACAGAAGGGGAGCCAGGCTGCTGTGGAGGAGTTTGATCCAGTCCAGGGGCTGTTAGAGTGAAGCTACAGACTGGGACTAGATGCCTTTGGTATGGTTGCCAGGTGTCCAGTATTGTAGCGGACAAGCCGGTATTTGCGCGTTCTGTCCGGTAAAAAAAATCAGAAAATACCGGACATGTGATTTTTTCCGGCTGCGCACTGAATGGAAGCCTGGCGTGGGCGGGGGGAGCGGCTGGGAGTCCCAGCTGGGAGGCGGGGCCACGATTGCTGCCGGCAGCCCTCAATTGGTTGAGAGTGAGGAGGAGAGGAAGCCTCCTCTTTGCTCATGCGTCTCTGGGAGGCTGCGCGGGACAGGGCAAGTGCCCAAGTCAGTTCCTCTCCCCGCCTGCCAATTTGCCCCTCCCCTTCCCAGCCAGCTGGTTCTCCCCCACTTCCCCTCCTGATCTTCCCCAGCCAGCCCCCTGCACCGCCCCCCAGCTCTGCTTCCCACCGGCCCGTTCCTCTTCCTTGTCTCACCTGACCAGCACCGCTGTACCTCTCCCTGTCCCCCCTTCCTCCCGCCCCCCCATATCCCCCGACAGCTGTGCTTCCCGCTTCCCCTTCCTCCCCGCCCCCCCTTCTTCCCCGCCCCCTGCCAGCTCTGCTTCCTGCTCCCCCTTCCTCCCGGCCACCCTTGCGGCCCCCAACCCTCTCAAGCTGTGCTTCCCACCCCCCCTTACACCCGACCAGCCCTGCTTCCCCTTGCCCCCCATTTCTCCCAGCCAGCCCTGTTGTCGCGCCCCCCCATTAGCTGTTTCCAGGCCCTTCCCCCCCCTTCTCGGCCAGCACTGCTCCCTTCCTGGCCACCCGCCCCCGCAATGAAGTGTGTTCAGGGTTGTGACGGGCCAGCAGCTACCCGCACTAGAACGGGGCGGGCAGCGGCCCGGCCCCGGCAGAACGCCCGGGAGGGGTTGCCCCGCCGGCGCGCAGCCAGGAAGTTGCGCCTGCCGAGCACCACGGGGAGCAGAGACCCGCGGCCGCGCCAAATAGGGCTAGCTAGTGGGCCAAGCCGGACATGCACGCCCCCGGCAGGGATGCCGGGACGCAACCCCGCCCCTTGCATCCCAACGCAGGGACGCCAGCAACACCGGGGGCAGGGACGAGGGGGATGGCATGACCTCCGGCGGGAGGTTTAAAAGCCACCCCTGAGCCAGGGCAAGGAGGAGGACGCTAGGGAGGCAATTCCTCCCTCCCCGTTGGAGATGGGAAGCCGGGACTCCAGGGGAACTGCGGGGCAGACTCCTGCATACCCCCAACAAAGAGGTAAGGACCGACGGTTTGGGCCCAGAAACTACGGCCTTAAGGGCGGCTAGGATGCAGCCCTGGGCAGGGCCATTCTGGTGCCCGTGGGCTGACGCGTTATGGGGTGGGACCCCGTCAGCTGGGTAAGGGTCAACACCCAAATCCTTAGGGCCCCGGGCTGGGACTCGGTAGAGAAGTTGGGCCTGGATCCCCCTAACTTCCTGGATCCCTCCATGCTGCACCCACGTGGGAGAAAAGCGAACGAGTGTGAAATGGAAGGAACCTCCACCCCGAGAACCGTGGGGACGGACCGAGGTGCCCCAGGAGGGGAACCCAGGACGCAGGGCTCGCTGGGTCCCGATACTCCCCAAGGAGGGGGTATTGGGAACTCGCGCCCATTTAACTACTGAAATTGTAAAAGTCAGACGGCGGGCTCGCTGGGCCGTGACCCTGAGGAGGGGGTTGCATGCTCACGCCCAGAACTAGATCCGTCATAGCGGTGGGTTTTTTTTTTTATATGATTACCTGGTAACCGCTAGCAGGTTCTCGGAGGTTGTGTGTCCCCCCTCCCCCCCCTTTTTTTCCCCTTCAACAAAATTTTTTCCCGGTGTTTTTTTTTGGGGGGGGGGGTGAGAGGGTGGTGTTCGGTATTTTTCTTTCAGCCATCTGTCAACCCTAGCCTTTGGAACTGGGATCTAGCAGGCTGTTTCTGATAGGCACAGCATGAGACTATAAGTAATTGGGCCTTTTTGGGAAAGTGCTGCCTAAGACAGCTGCTGCCTAGCTTGGACCTTCATACACACTTCCTGCAGAGAATCTCCATTACAGCTGCAGTTCTTCAAGTGCGCCCACGCAAGCAAGAGTCTGGGATTCTGAGTCCAGCGGTGTGCACACTCTGGGGTGGGATCAGGGCAGATGAGAGTTTTGCGGGGCCCAGGGCAGCACAATTTCACGGGGTCCCCCTTTGGCCCTGCCTCTCTTCTCTGGTGCTGGTCCCTCCCCTCTCCTGCAGGTGTCTGCCCTTCTGCTTCACCCCCAGAATCCCCTGGCACCTGCACCTTCCCTTACCCCTGCACCGTCTTGGTGCCTCCCCCTTCCCTCACTGCCCCTGTCCCCTTTCCCTATTTTTCCCTGATGCCCACCCCCTCGCCACCCTCTGCCCCTGTTGCCCTCATGCCCCTGTGCCCTCACACATGCCTTGCTCTATCCCCACCTTCCTCATGCCCATCCCTTCTTTCAGGGTGCCTTCTCCCAGCACCTCCTCCTCTCCCCTCTAGCCTCCAATGCCCTTACCCTTTCCTCTCCCAGCATCACCCTATCACCCCTCCCATTGACACCTCCCCTCCTGCCCTTTTCCTTATTGCTTCCACTTGGCCCCTGGTATTTGTCTCTCCTGCACTCTGCTCTTTGGTGCCTTCCCCTTTCTTTCTTGCTCCCCTCCCCTCAGCACAAGCCCCTTTCTCTCCCTTCCCTTCCCTTCCCTTCCCTTCCCTTCCCTTCCCTTCCCTTCCCTTCCCTTCCCTTCCCTTCGGCTTCTGCCTTCCAATTTGCAGGGCTGGAGTCTGTGGTCAGGCCCCAGAAGTCCCTGCAGCCCAGGTCCCAGTTGCTTCTGGGGCTCCAGACCATGTGCCGGCGCTGGGCTGCGTAGTGCAACGCTGGGTTTTAAAGTCCCAGGCTGTGACGTCACGTCATGCCTGGGCGTCTCCCCCTCTCTTCTGTTGCGTGGCGTTTGAGCATGCCATGCATGCGCTTGTGCTCACAGTCCCCAGAGTGACTTGTAGATGGCCGGCGCGTGGCTCCGGGGAATTTCAGGTGCAGTGCCCCATCACAAATCCCCCTCCTCCTCCTCCAGCAGATGCCAGCTGGATAGCTGCCAAGGGGCCTACTGAAGCGCAGGGTCCAGGGTAGCTGCCTCGCTTACCCTGCCCTATATCCGCTGCTGGGTGGGATCAATATTGGCAGTGCAAATGCTAGATATATAAGTTCCAATTATTGTTGTGCACTTTGTTAATGTTATTCATTGTTAATCTGTTAAACCCTATTTATTTAAGTAAAGATTGTTTATTTTAATGTAATCTATTAGATGTATATGATTTGTAGTTGTTGTTCTGGAATTAGATCCAGATTATTGCTGGCATGAGTTTATTCCTGGAGGCTCTCAAGACACACCAGTAAGTGTGAACAAGGCCAGCCAGGTGGAGGCACCGCCATTGAATGTCCTTTATGAGCAAGGGACAGCAGCAAGGGGGTGGATAGGGTTTCCCCAAGTAAACAACATCACCACTGGGGTACTCAAAATCTCCTTTTACGCTAAAACCATCTCAGGCACCTGGCACACTTGTGAGTGTGACCTGCTTCCAAGTAACCGGGGAGGAAAAAGGGGGTTACACCTGTATGATTATGTTTGAAATCAAAGAGGAACATACCTTCCTTGATGTGTTTTTACTTTCATTTACATTGTGTTATAAAGAAGAATCTATTTCATTAAAGTCCTATTCTGCCACTCTGGTGAATTAGTGCTTAAGTATTTTAATAGTCCCATTGTGACACATACATGCTTGAGTTTAGAGCAATAGCATCAGCTCAGAATCCAGAGTTTTTGTAGGATGCATCTGATTAAGTGGTTTTTACTCATGAAAGTGTATTCCCTTATATCACTGTTAGACGACGCCTACACAGCAGCGTTATTTCAGAATAACTCACGTTATTCCAAAATAACAAAGAGCACATCTAAAACCTATTATTTCAAAATAATGGTGAGCTGGAGGACTTCTTACTCCAACTCCTGTAACCGTCATTTTACGAGGAGTAAGGGAAGTCAAAAGAAGAGTGTTCTTCCTTCAATTTCCTGCTGTGTACACAGTGCCAAAGTCGAATTATGCTATTTCAGTTTAAGCTATGCAATTGACTAGGGATGTTAAATTTAGATTAATTGGCTAATCGAATAGTCAGTGGAGTTTGAATTTACTATTTGATTAGTCGATAAGGGCGCCTCCACCTTTGAAGTGTAGCAGCAGCCCCAGGGCTGTTGCTATGCTTCAGAGGTGAAAGTTCTGTGGGGAGCACAGGGCATTTCAAAGGGGCAGCACCACATGGAGCCCGGGGTCAGCCTGGAGTCAGTGGCGTCAGGCTCCACGTGGCATTTCAAAGTGGCAGCACCACATGGAGCCCAAGACTAGTGGGGGAAGCCCCAACTGATCATGGGCTCCATGTGGAGCTGCCGCTTTGAAATGCTGCATGCAGCCTAGGGTCTGGCCCTCGGCCCACATGTCAGTGCTGTTTTGAACCACCCCCTTCTCTCCTACCCCTTGTTGCCTCCTGATAGAGGCAGCAACAGGGGTAGGAAGTGACTAGTCGACTAGTGTATCAACTAGTTGTTCACATCTCTACAATTGACGTAACTCAAGTTGTATAGCTTAATTTGACTTTTGCCCTACTGTTTAGATGTGCCCTTAACCTTTAAGGTGCCACAGGACTCCTCTATTTTGGGGGGGGGGGGAGGGGCAGATACAGTAAAAAGGCTATCCCTCTGAGACTTTGTGGTATCCCTTTAAACTTTTACTGTTCGGCAAAATCAAATATTGATATATTGTAATTTTTAATACATTTCCTTTTTTAAATAGGAATTGAATACTCTTCAGCCTCAACCTAATTTTCGTCTGTGGCTTACTGCTGAAGTTCATCCAAAATTTACTCCAATTTTGCTTCAGTCAAGTCTGAAAATAACTTATGAGGTAACATTTCTAAGGAAACTTTTTATTGAATAGTGACAAACAATAAGTATTAATGTACTCAGGAGAGATGAAATAACAGCTATATGTATTATAGAGGAAAGTTCAGCAAACTGTAACTAATACAGTATAGAGGGCATAGAATTCATCATTTTTTTTAACATAAATGAAACAAATTGCTTTTAATTTATCTTACAATATTTTTAGCTATTATTTGTATGATCATATATAAGAGTTTACTAATCCATGAAATAAAATAGTTGTATATAAAGCTTGCGATTTTTTTTTTCAAAATTAGATTTAGAGTAGTGTGAAAAATTAAGTTTATTAAAAGAAAGCATAGTGAATTAGAGGTTACAATACTGAATATATGTTTTAAAGCTTATTTGATTTAAGCAAGAAAAAATGTGAATTTTAGACTTATGATTCTTACATAATGCTTATTGCATCCTATTATTCCTGACTTATGTCATTGCCTCAGAATAGTGCAAGGTCATATGCGAGTTTTTATAGTGTCTAAGCACAAACAGAAGAGTTAACAGAATGAACAATTTATTTCTTAATTTCTTATTTGCTTTTATATTTTATAGCAAGAGTGAAAACTTCTTAATGTTCCTGTATTATAAGCTGATCTTAATTCTCTGTATCATTTTCTACATCATTTTGCATAGTATGTTTTTTTCAAGTCTGCAGTATATTGGTTTAGTTCCTACTTGCTGATCATGTGATCATTCACACAACGAAATCAGTGCTCAAGCCAAAGAAAAGGATAGTGCAAGATTGGTTCAATGAGAACAATGCGGATATAGCTAAACTCCTAAGTGATAAGCAGAACGCATTTGTGAATGGTAGAATGAATTCATCTCCATCTCCAAGAAACATTGGTTTAAATATCTACAGAGCAAGGCCTAGTCTGAACTAAGGAGGATACAGGATGAGAGGTGGGAGAGAAAAGCTGCAGATGTCCAGCATCATACAGATACAGACAACACAAAGATGTTCTTTGACTTTCTCAAAGCACTCTATGGGTCATCTAAATATGGCACAGACCCTTTAAAGTCAAGGTGACAAAACCCTTTTCAAAAATATGGAGGGAATCATATAGAGATGGGCTGAATACTTCAGTAGTCTGCTCAATAGACTATCTACAGTCAATCAGTATATCCTTGACCATTTACCTGAGAAACACATCAAAGAGAATCTTGATCTCTTGATCAGTTCAACATCTGGGGACGTTACAACTGAACTCTGGCAAAGCATCTGGAAAAGATGGTATCCCAGAAGAATTGTACAAAGGAGCCAGTCCAAAAGCTATTCGGATGTTTCATGATATCCTGAGTAACATTTGGGAAGAAGAAGAAATGCTTCAAGTCTTCCAAGATACAATTATTATGTCACTGTTCAGAA
Source organism: Pelodiscus sinensis (assembly GCF_052426305.1). Lineage (NCBI taxonomy): Eukaryota > Metazoa > Chordata > Testudines > Trionychidae > Pelodiscus > Pelodiscus sinensis. Next base: position 318,132,990 of record NC_143052.1, read on the forward strand.
GCAAAGGCAGCAGAACTAACTGCGGAAACTACAAAGGGATTGCTCTCCTCTGTAAGCAGGCAAAATATTAGCTTGCATTCTGAACAGACTCATTACAAACATATCTAAGGAGGTTCTGTCAGAAGTGCAGTGTGGATTTAGATAAGGTCTTAGCACTGTGAACATGATCTTTGTTGTAAGGAAGATCCAGAAAAAAATGTGTAGAGCAGAACATGGACCTGATGTATGAATAGCACAGGCGGTCCTGATTTTTGATCAGGCTTAATTGAAGCATAAAATAATAAGTAGTAATAGTGACTGTAGTGACTGTAAAAGAAGAAACAAACTCCTATTTGAACACATTTGTATTCATCCTGTTTTTAAAAGAACACATTTCAAGCTGATGTTCCCTTAATCTTTCTTATATTGCATTTCAAGCCTCCTAATTTATTTATTGGTCTTCTCAGAATTCCCTTCAGTGAGTCAACACAATTTCCAGAATAAAATGATTCTGTTGTTAAGCCATCCACTATAATTATTTAATATTAGCAGTTTCTGTTGTTTTCCAAATCTACTTAAGTCAATTTTGAAGAATTAGAAATTAATTAGTGTTACATATTTAGCTAAGTTTGTATATATAATATTGTAGTTTTTATTGTTTAGTAATATGGATATATACGTATATGATGTGTTGTTGGTTTTTGTCTACCCAGGCTCCTCCAGGCCTAAAAAAGAATTTGATGAGAACCTATGAATCTTGGACTCCAGAGCAGATTAGTAAAAAGGGCAATTTGTCTCGAGCCCATGCACTTTTTAGTTTGGCATGGTTTCATGCTGCATGCCAAGAAAGAAGAAATTATATCCCTCAGGTAAGTACTCTAACTTCTTGTCAATATTTTGTGGGGGTTTTTACTAAAATGTTTTACTTTCATTTCATAACATATTTACTACCTTTTATGTTTTCTAATTAAATTATGACATGCACTTTTTAATATGTTTGGGCATACAGGAGTGATAAATGTAACTACCGATGTGGACCATTTTGGTGGCAACTAATTTGGAGATCTTAATTATTGGGTATGGCCTCAGTGCAGAACTGGCACTTGATAGCACAGACCCCCCAACAGTTTTTCAGAGTCCCATTAGTTCTAGTGGCCCACTTCATGGGATTACAGCAGTTTCTCTCAAAGTGGTCCATGAACCAGAGCCAATGGGAGCCGTGAGGCTCTGTGGCTGTAGATCCAGTAAATAAACACACCAGAGTAGCCAGTTAGCAAGTTTCTCAAAGTGGTTTCGCAGACCACTTTGAGAAACACTGTATTAGAGCTTTGTGCTAGCTGATCTTGATACAGGTTTGGGTCCCTCTGACAAAGTGTATGTACTTCCTCCTTTCTTGATTTACAAAAGCATTAAAAACCTCTTTGCTAAACAGAAAGGTAGAAACTAGCTCTTAAAGCTTACCAAGATTTCCCCCCCACACTGCCAAACTGGAGGAGGGGAGTGAAGGAGAGGGCCTATGATTTGTGGAATGTTAGGTAGAATTAACAGCTATACCTCCATAGTGGTGCAACCTATACAAAGGAAAAGATACTTCAAAGGGAAGGATGGTGATGTCTGATCTCCTCCTGAACCTAGATCTAGTTGTGGGAGAGCTACTATACCAGCTATTAAGAATGCTCATTTCATAGGCATCAAGCCATACAAACGTTTATAGTCATTACTTGATGCACTGTTGTTTTTTAAACAGAGGTAAAATAAGATGACATGTGACATAGGTAGTGGTTAAAATAAGCAGACATACTTACTGAAGTTTGAAAGGAAACTGAAATTCAAAAAATCCATCAAGGGTAGGAAAGAGAATTGTCTAGTCATAGTTATCCATGAGTTACAACGTGAAGTGTTTGGGATAGGAGAGAGTTGCATGCTTATGTGCATCATTTTCATGAAGCTTTGCTGATTAGTCTAGTATTTTAAAATATATCTTTATTTCATACAAACATGTTACTTGCTACATAGGCAGGCATAACCTAACCCTGATGGCATCTAGCCTGTATGCCTATTTAAAATTAAACACACTGATAGAATGAGGAGTATCAGAGGGGTAGCCGTGTTAGTCTGAATCTGTAAAAGCGGCGAGGAGTCCTGTGGCACCTTATAGACTAACCGAAGTGTTGGAGCATAAGCTTCCGTGTGTGAATACCAAGAGATTCACACCTGCAGATCAGCTACTAGAAGTGGGCCTCATCCTCCCTGATTGGATCCACCTCGTCATCTCTAGCCTGATTCTAGCCTGCATATTTATACCTGCCTCTGGAAATTTCCACTACATGCATCTGATGAAGTGGGTCTTTGCCCACGAAAGCTTATGCTCCAACACTTTGGTTAGTCTATAAGATGCCACAGGACTCCTCACCACTTTTACGGATAAGAGTTGTTTGTCATATTGACTCTTTGCTGTCTGTGTTTGCATCTCTGAGGAGCAGCCTAGAAATGATGCTTTCAGATCAGTGTACTGTAGTAGATTTTCCCCCCTAGTGTTATATATTATACATTTTTGTTTATTTTTTATGTTTTGTTTAATGCTCATTGATTAAAAATGTATATTAACTTTTTGCATTTTGTTTTAACAATAGGGTTGGACCAAGTTTTATGAATTTTCTTTATCTGATCTCCGTGCAGGGTATGATGTTATTGATGGACTCTTTGATGGTAAGTTACTCTGTACGGAAATCTGGTTCCTTTCTTTGCCTCCATATTTCCAAGTGATCTCCATTTCAAATCTTTTTAATTATTATTATTTCTCTATTTCAGTTAGAAATGACTGGGAGATGGCAATTCTGTTTTGTGGCAACTTTTGTTGTTTTAAAATTTATTTTTGTTCTGCATTGGACCGAAAACATAATATTTTGAATATTATTGAGGGTGGGCTGGTAGAGTCAGTCTCTAGTTTAGGATGTGGGAGACTCAGAATCAGCCAAACAGGGACTGGAATCTGGATCTCTCAGATCCCAGGCTGATTCTCTAAACATCAGGCTCTAGTGTGTACATGTGTCTTTTTACCCCTTTGTCCTGTTGAAATGATAAACATCCACAAAACAGCATATTCCAAACAGCTCTAATTTTGATGTTCTGTTTATCTCACTTAAAGGACTTACAAAAAAAAAAAGTATGGTTTTCATTTAAGTTCCGTATCCTAATAAAGCTAGTGACCAAAATGGTTCAATATCTCTAGCTCCTGTTGATTTAAAAGAGGTTTATAGGTGTTTAAATCTTTTGGAATTCAGGCCAGGTACATTCAGATTTAACAGTTTGAATATATTACCAACAGACTTTGGGTCCTAGATATTAACTATTGTGGTGAGGGAAGTTTTTCTTGCAATAATTGGAGTGTGACATTGATCAGTATTGACTGAAATGTACATAAGAACATAAGAACGGCCATACTGGTTCAGACCAAGGCTACAGGATCTTTCGAAAAAGCACCCCGTTTTCGAACGAACCACGTGTAGACTGCATTTTCAATTTTGAAATAGCACTTTTTTGAAAGAGCGCCATTACGTGATTATGCAAATGAAATGCGGGATATTTAAATCCTGGCTTCATTTGCACTTTCGAAGTGCTTCATTTACATCCCTCTACCGACAGAGGGATGTAGTCTACATGTAGCCCAAAGGTCCATCCAGCCCAGTACCCTGTGGCCAATGCCATATGCCCCAGAGAAAGGGAACAAAACAGGAAATGCTCATGTTATCCCTCTCCTGTCACCCATTTCCAGAAAAACTGAGGCTAGGGTCACCATTCCTACCCATCCTGGCTAATAGCCATTGATGGACCTAACTTCCATGAATCTATCTAGATCTTTTTTAACCCTGTTAAAGTCTTAACTGTAATACGGGACCTTTCCATTTGAAGAATCTCGCAGTTCTTTTTGACCATAATTACTTCACCCATGCTGAAAAATCATCTATTGGGTGAAATGCTGCACTATGTCCCTATAGTTTGGAACAAGAAATGAGGGAGAAAGACATTTTAGTTGAACCTGCAGGATATTGCTAAGTAGGTGAAATATAATCACTTGAATACAATTTGGTCAGAATGCCAGTGTTAACATTCTTAATTTTAAACACAGTGTCATGTGATTATTAATGATCAAATATAAGTTGGACCTCTTTTTGAATCATACCAGAAAGTTAGTATATCAGTAACAATGTCTTCATTTGGCATGACAGGATATTATTCAATCATCCTCTTTATTTTGTGAGACCTGAAGGGGGTATCCCCCAAAATTGGTATGGCTGTACCACACTTAAAGATCCATTGAGATTAGGGAAGTTGAGCACACTGATGGCAATGATATTAAATATTGACACCAATATTTAAAAAGGGCTCTAGAGGTGATCCCAGAAATTACAGACCAGTAAGTCTAACGTTGGTACCGGGCAAATTAGTCGAAACAATAGTTAAGAATAAAATTGTTAGGCATGTAGAAGAACATAATTTGTTGGGCAAAAGTCAACATGGTTTCTGTAAAGGGAAATCGTGTGTTACTAATCTATTAGAGTTCTTTGAAGGGGTTAACAAACATGCGGACAAGGGGGATCCAGTAGATATAATATACTTAGATTTTCAGAAAGCCTTTGACAAGGTCCCTCACCAAAGGCTTTTGTGTAAATTACATTGTCATGGGATAAGAGGGAAATTCCTTTCATGGATTGAGAACTGGTTAAAAGACAGGAAACAAAGGGTAGGAATAAATGGTAAATTTTCAGAATGGAGAGGGGTAACTAGTGGTGTCCCCCAAAGGTCAGGCCTAGGACCAATCCTTTTCAACTTACTCATAAATGATCTAGAGAAAGGGGCAAGCAGTGAGGTAGTAAAGTTTGCTGATGATACTAAACTGTTCAAAATAATCAAGACTGAAGCAGAATCTTCAAAAAGATCTCACAAAACTAAGTGATTGGGCAATAAAATGACAAATGAAATGTAATGTGGATAAGTGTAAAGTAATTCCCGTTGGAAAAAATAACCCCAACTATACATATAGTATGATGGAGGCTAATTTGGCTATGACAAATCAGGAAAGAGATCTTGGAGTTATCGTGGATAGTTCTCTGAAAACATCCACACAGTGTGCTGAGGCAGTCAAAAAGGCAAATAGAATGTTAGGAATTATTAAGAAAGGGATAGAAAATAAGAGACAGACTATCTTACTGCCCCTGTATAAAACTATTGTATGCCCACATCTTGAGTACTGTGTACAGATGAGGTCTCCTCACCTCAAAAAGATATTTTGGCCTTGGAAAGGGTTCAGGAAAGGGCAACTAAAATGATTAGGGGTTTGGAACGGGTCCCATATGAAGAGAAGCGAAAGCAACTGGGACTTTTCAATTTAGAAAAGAGGAGACTTAGGGGGGCCATTCTTATGTTCTTATGGCTAAGGATTAGGAGGTAGGAAGCCACAATTGAATATGGAATGACCAGTAGTGAGAAGGTACTATTATTCTCCAACTAAACAGGGTTGATTGATAAGTGAGATGTGTACAATAAAAGTTCCCCTAGACATCTGCAATATTTATGTCATTCAGTGGAATTTAAAACACATTAATTATACTCTTATCACAGGAAAAATATTTGAAACATTTACAGTACAGATGTTAGAACATTTAATATTATACATTGTGTGATTATTTTATTTTACTTTATGTTTACATTATTTAGTAATGAGATTGTTGCTTTATAGGATTCCTTTGTATTCTTTGTTTCGCTGAAGACTGACTTTAATAATGTTGATCAGGAAATGCAGGAAAAGGTCAATGTGACACTAATATTTTGTAACTTATAGGTTCTAAAGATTTTCAATGGGAATTCGTGCATGGCCTGTTTGAAAATGCTATTTATGGAGGCCGGATAGATAATTACTTTGATATGAGGGTCCTGCGGACCTATCTGGAACAGCTGTTTAATTCCAGAGTTATTGGAGGTTTAAATCTTAGGGGCAAGAAAATGACCAGCTTCCCCTATTCCATCTCTCTACCAAATTCCTGTAGCATTTTGGTAAGTATACTTGTATTGTTATCATCCATGGAAACCAAATCTTCTTCTTTTTTTACAGTACTAAATTAGCAAATGAATATCACAATTTAAGGCAGGTTCCTTCAAGGTACTGGGCATACATAAATCCCACTGCAATTAATGGGAAATGAAGGTGTTTAGTCTCTGTAGGACTATGCTGTATAACACTAATAATAGTCAATAAAAATGCTAATATTTAATAGGAAAAAACACTAAATATGTATTCTTTGCATACTTCATTTTATGTAGATTTTGAGATTTGATATTGATGAAAATGTATGGTGAAATCCCAAAGAAAATAAGAGATGCACTACTCATTTTTAAAAATACTGGAGAAATTTGAAATAACAAAGGGTTCACTTATGATGTTTTCTTGATTAAAGTTTTTGTATGTGCTATACAGTAATGAACATGGGGAAGAAACAGAGTCACATAAGAGATATATTTGGCTAACGAATCACCCCTTATAATGGGACCTATGAGAAGTTTTAACTGTGTGTTATCTTTGCCAATATTTGCCAAACAAGACTGCATCAATTTGTATTGTTATATTTTGTGTTGTATTACTGTCTTGCTGTTCTTGATTTCACTCCTCGGCTCTTATATTAATTTGTGAAAAAAGCATTTAGCCTTAAATTCCAGCTCCATATGTGATAGAATAACAGGTTGTACTTGGTTGTAGTGAGAGCAGCAGTGTGTGTGGAAGAAAGACCTGCCAGATCCAGTGGTCCACTGTGTGGAAACTGAAAGATGGCAACAAGAGAGCAGATGGAGAGGCCAGGTGGGCTGTAGAACAGACAGCCTGGGAAGGAGTATGTTATGATGAAGGGTTCCAGTTCTCAGTGGTAGAACTAGTCACAACTCTCCACAATGTAGCATATGTTGGCATCAGAACATTAAAACTGACTCTGAGAAAACTCTGAAAAATATTTTATGTATGCCAAAGACCCTTTATGGTTCAATATTTTTAAATGGCCTATTTATAGTAGAAAAGTTAAGCATGTATATAAGTGTTTGCTGTTTGATGGCCCAATCCACATGCACATGATCTGCTGGATAATAGGATCTGATTGGATCTCCAGCCACCTGGGCTGCATGGTTTTGCAGAAGTAGTAAGGGACACCCTGCTTCATGTTCCTGTCACCCTCACCCATAATGATCACTTTATATGTTGGGAAAATAACACTGCGGGGCACAGACTATCCAATAAGTTCTTGGATTGCATTGGAGACAACTTTTTATTTCAGAAGGTTGAAAAAGCTACCAGGGGGAAGCTGTTCTAGATTTGATCCTAACAAATAGGGAGGAACTGGTTGAGAATTTGAAAGTGGAAGGCAGCTTGGGTGAAAGTGATCATGAAATCATAGAGTTCACAATTCTAAGGAAGGGTAGAAGGGAGAACCGCAAAATAGAGACAATGGATTTCAGGAAGGCAGATTTTGGTAAGCTCAGAGAGCTGCTAGGTAAGGTCCCATGGGAATCGAGACTGAGGGGAAAAACAAAAACTAAAATAGCACATACAAAAACTAAAATAGCACATACAAAAACTGAGGAGAGTTGGCAGTTTTTCAAAGGGACATTGTTAAGGGCCCAAAAGCAAACTATTCCGATGTGTTAGAAAGATAGAAAATATGGCAAAAGACCACATTGGCTTAACCACGAGATCTTGCATGATCTAAAAATAAAAAAAGGAGTCCTATAAAAAATGGAAAGTAGGACAAATTACAAAGGATGAATATAGGCAAACAGCACAGGAATGCAGGGGCAAGATTAGAAAGGCAAGGGCACAGAATGAGCTCAAACTAGCTACGGGAATAAAGGTAAACAAGAAGACTTTTTATAAATACATTAGAAACAAGAGGACAACCAAGGAGAGGGTAGGCCCACTGGTCAGTGAGGAGGGAGAAACAGTAACAGAAAACTTGGAAATGGCAGAGATGCTCAATGACTTCTTTGTTTCGGTCTTCACCAAGAAGTCTGTAGGAATGCCTAACATAGTGAATGCTAGTGGGAAGGGGGTAGTTTTAGAAGGTAAAATAAAAAAAGTTAAAAATCACCTAGAAAATTTAGATGCCTGCAAGTCACCAGGGCCTGATGAAATGCATCCTAGAATACTCAATGGCTGCGTCCAGATTGGCATGATTTTCTGGAAATGCTTTTTCCAGAAAAGTTTTCCGTTAAAAGCATTTTCAGAACAGAGCGTCTAGATTGGCACGGACGCTTTTCTGCAAAAGCACTTTTTGCAGAAAAGCATCCGTGCCAATCTAGACACGCTTTTCCGCAAAAAAGCCCCAATCGCTGTTTTCGCGATCAGGGCTTTTTTGCGGAAAACATCTGAGCTGTCTACACTGGCCCTTTTGCACAAAAGCTTTGTGCAAAAGGGACTTTTGCCTGAACGGGAGCAGAATAGTATTTCTGCAAAAAGCACTGATTTCTTACAGTAGGAAGTCAGTGCTTTTGCGGAAATTCAAGCGGCCAGTGTAGACAGCTGGCAAGTTTTTCCAGAAAAGCAGCTGATTTTCCAGAAAAACTCACCAGTCTAGACATAGTCAAGGAGCTGATAGAGGAGGTATCTGAGCCTCTAGCTATCATCTTTGGAAAATCATGGGAGGCAGGGGAGATTCCAGAGGACTGGAAAAGGGCAAATATAGTGTCCATCTATAAAAAGGGAAATAAGAACAACCCTGGAAACTACAGACCAGTTAGTTTAACTTCTGTGCCAGGGAAGATAATGGAGCAAGTAATAAAGAATAGCTTATCAAGCATCTTGCATTGGATTACAACACGAAGGAGAAAGCAACTACTAGGTCCAAATTCGAATTCAAAATAGTGTAAAAAAAATTGTAAATGTGGCGTTATTAGCATTATAGGAGATCATCAAATTGATCTGTTCAAGTCTTGTAATTGTCCGCAGAGAGCTTTTGTATAGTGTAATCACAATTTCACTATAATCAGAGTTCTTTGTCAATTATAAATTGAAACAATTTGGGATTTCTGTTCTGTTTCACTAGCGTGTTCAATTATTAGCAGTTTCTCTGGTATATCATGTCATATGTTCACATACTTGAGTCATTTCTCTATTTTAGTAGTGGTACTATTTAGAAATGTCCACAAAATTCTGTTGTTCAACTAATTATAAATCCTATCAAATGAAAGTATATCTTTTGAAAAAATGTTTCTGAAATTCTTTTCAGCACATTTTGTTGATTTCATGAACTGCATAGGAAACTTCTACAGTTATTGTTACTTTCCTTCTCTCTCTCTCTCTCTCTTTTTTTTTTTTTGTAGGATTACCGTGATATTATTGAAAGCCTTCCAGAAAATGATAAACCTGATTTCTTTGGCCTGCCTGCCAATATTGCACGCTCTTCTCAACGCATGATAAGTTCCCTGGTAAGTTTTAAATTTTGCACTGCTTGTTAGTATAATTGGAAATATCACCAGCCTGGGAGATAAAATGCATTTCCATAAGAAAAATAGATCACACTAAAACATTTTTAGTTTGTTGCTTGCTACATAGAGAAAACTTGTAGTATTCATTATAAATTCAGAATGTAGAAAGTATTTAAAAATTAATTCTGTCTCCATTGGTAATATAAGTAAAATGTTTCTTAGAGTTATTTAACATGCTTGAAGTTCTTTTGTGCTGTGGGGAGGATTTTTATTTTATAATGGAGATTGCCTATCTCCTAGAACTGGAAGGGACCTTGAAAGGTCATCAAGTCCAGTCCCCTGCCTTCACAGCAGGACCAAGTACCATCTCTGACAAATTTTTGCCTCAAATCCCTAAACGGCCTCTGCAAGGATTGAACTCATAATTCTGTGTTTAGCAGGCTAATGCTCAAACCACTGAGCTATCCCTCCCCCCACTTGCGCTGTGTCTAGACTGCAGGGTTTTTTCAAAAAAAGTAGCCTTTTTTCAAAAAAACTTCATCTAGACTATAGCCGCGTTCTTTTGAAATTAAATCAAAAGAACGCGGCTTTTCTTTCGATGGTGGTAATCCTCATTTCACGATGAATAACGCCTTTTTTCAAAAGTGTTCTTTCGAAAAAAGGCGTTCTTGAATGCAAACAGAGCTTTTTCAAAACAGAGCATCCAGACTGCCTGGGTGCTCTCTTTCGAAAAAGCGGCTCACTTTTTCGAAAGAAGAGGTTGCAGTCTAGACGCTCTCTTTCAAAAAGGCTTGCAGTCTAGACATAGCCTTAATTGTGAGACATTTGAAATACTACTGGCTTAGAATGAATAACTTGCATTGATATCCAAGCATCTCTCACAATTTTGAGAAGTAGGGTCTTTTCCCCCTTTGAGCTTCGGAGGGCATTCAGCAGTACAGCATAATCCATACTGGCTATTCCCCCATCTCTGTCTTGTCACCAGAACTTTTGCCTTTGTGGTAGTAGTGGTTCAAGACAAAGCAAACAGCTACTGTTTCCTTTTCCAACTTTACTTTTCATTTGCATTTCAGAAAGTAGTGAGCAATGAAGCGATTTTCGTTCTCCTTCTCCATCAGATTGGGTAATTGCCCGGCTCCCAGGCTATGGCAGGGCTATCCTACAATCACTGGCTAAATCAGAGGTTTAATACTCAGTGCTTACTAAATCAGAAAGTTGCTCTATGTGCAACAACATTAAAAGGCTTGTCAGAGGATGAAGTATGTCTTTGCTATTCACAGCAAGCTGACCCTTGCACTGCCAGGGCATGGAGCTCAAAGACAAAATGACATGTCAGATCCCAGTCCCCTACCCTGAAGACTTATGTCAGAAAAAAAAAAAACCTTTTAAGTGATCCAACTTTAACTCTCCATAGTTCTGTGGTTCTCAACTGGTGGGCCATGGACCACTGGTGTTCCATTGTGGCTTTTTTGGTGGTCCACAGGAATATTGTCCAAAGGTGTGAGCAGGCGCCGCCGTCAGGCTGTTTTACAAGCACAAGTATTCACATGCACATGGCGAGTCATCAATAGCATCACCTAGGATGCAACCACGTTTTGTTGCCAGTAACTTCCGTCTGAGGCTCTGAGGGTCTGTACCACCGTCGTGCTGAGCAGTGCTGTGTTGTTCGTCCTGTGCTACATGTGCTGTTTTACAGGTGTGGTGTAGTTTCTATATAATGGCAGCGACAGAAAGAAATGTCAAGTGCAAGTATTCAAAGGACTACATCAAATTCAGCTTCACTTGTCAAGAAGAAGAAGGTGTGGATTTGCCACAATGTGTTATTTGTTTCAAAGTCTTGGGGAATGACTCAATGAAGCCGGCTAAGCAGAAACTCCATCTCGAAAAGTGTCACCCTAACTTGTTGCAAAAGGATGAAGATTATTTTGAGCAGAAGTTATCAGGTCTGAAACGGCAGCTCCTCGACTTAACAAGTGCATTCTACAATAAGACAAGCAATGCAGTATGCGCTTCCTACATTGTTGCATACAAAATTGCACAGGCCAAGAAGCCTCATACCATTGTAGAGCAACTTGTGCTCCCCTGTGCAAAAGAGATGGTGCAGCTTGTTCTTGGCGAAGAAGCAGCAAGGAAGCTGAATGATATATCTGTCTCTAACGACACAGTATTGAGACGGATAAATGAGATATCACAGAACATCAGTGAACAAGTTATGGATGAAATAAAGAGGTCTCCGTTGTTTGCCATACACTTGGATGAATCGACCGACGTCTCATTGTGCCCTCATCTATTGGTGTTTGCATGATAAATGGTTGAGGGAGACTTCAAAGACAAGTTTCTTTTTTGTAAGACTCTTGATACCACCACAAAGGCTAAGGATATGATGGAAATTGTTAACAATGTCTTTTAAGTACATGGTCTGGATTGGGTAAATTTTGTGGGTGTCACCACTGATGGTGCACCTGCCATGCTGGGCTCAAGATTGGGCTTCCAAACACTGGTGAAACAGCGCGCTCCAATGGTAACCGGAGTTCATTGCTTCATTCATAGGGAAGCTTTGGCACCAAAAACATTGCCTGATCAACTGAACGCCATTTTCAAAGGGCTGGTAAAAAGTGAATCCCATCAAATCATTGGCTCTGAACACCAGGCTGTTCAAAAGATTTTGCCTGGACATGGGTTCCGACTTTGATATATTGCTGTTCTACACTTCTGTATGGTGGTTGTCAGCAGGGAACGTACTCAAAAGAAGTGACAAGGAGTCCTGTAGCATCTTATAGACTAACAGATGGATTGGAGCATAAGCTTTCGTGGGCAAAGACCCACTTCGTCAGATGCATGTAGTGGAATTATCCAGAGGCAAGTATAAATATGCAGGCCAGAATCAGGCTAGAAATAACAAGGTTAATTCAATCAAGGAGGATGAGGCCCACTTCTAGCAGCTGAACTGTAGGTATGAATACCAAGAGAGGAGAAGCTGCTTCTGTAGTTAGCTAGCCATTCACATTCTTTGTTTAATCCTGAGCTGATGGTGTCAAACTTGCAGATGAACTGTAGCTCAGTGGTTTCTCCTTGAAGTGTGGTCTTGAAGTTTTTTTGCTGCAGGATGGCTACCTTTAGATCTGCTATTGTGTGTCTAGGGAGACTGAAGTGTTCTCCTACAGGTTTTTGTATATTGCCATTCCTAATATCTGAATTGTGTCCATTTATTCTTTTACATAGGGACTGTCCAGTTTGGCCGATGTATAAAGCAGAAGGGCATTGTTGGCACATGATGGCGTATATTACATTGATAGATGTGCAAGGTGAATGAAACAGTGATGGTGTGGCTGATCTGGTTAGGTCCTGTGATGGTGTTGGTCATGTAGATATGTGGGCTAAGTTGGCACCGAGGTTTGTTGCATGGATTGTTTCCTGAGTTAGAGTTACTATGGTGCGGTGTATAGTTTCTGGGGAGAATATGCTTCAGATTGGCGGGTTATCTGTGGGTGAGGACTGGCCTGCCTCCCAAGGCCTGTGAAAGTGAGAGATCGTTGTCCAGGATGGGTTGTAGATCACTGATGATGCATTGGAGTGGTTTTAGCTGAAGACTGTAGGTGATGGCCAGTGGTGTTCTGTTGGTTTCTTTCTTGGGCTTGTCCTGCAGCAGGAGACTTCTGGGTACATGTCTGGCTCTGTTAATCTGTTTCCTTACTTCCTTGTGTGGGTTTCGTAGTTTCAAGAATGCTTGGTGAAGATCTTGTAGGTGTTGGTCTCTGTCTGAGGGGTTGGAGCAAATGCAGTTGTACCTCAGTGCTTGGCTGTAGACAGTGGATAGTGTGGTATGTCCAGGATGGAAGCTGGAGGCATGAAAGTAGGCATAGCAGTCAGTAGGTTTTCGGTATAGGGTGGTGTTCATGTGACCGTCAGTTATTTGCACCGTGGTGTCCATGAAGTGGACATCCCATGTAGACTGGTCCAGGCTGAGGTTGATGGTGGGGAAGCTGTTGAAATTGTGGTGCTACAGGACTCCTTGTTGCTTTTGCAGATCCAGACTAACACGGCTACCCTTCTGATACTCATCAGAGTTTTTCAGCTGAGAGAGGAGTTAGATTTATTTCTCCAGGGAAAGAGGAATTCCGAAATGTGCTGACACAGTCAAATTTAGAACTTACGTATCTTGTCAATAATTTTGGAATCTTGAACAAACTTTATTGTCAGCTGCAAGAGAAAGATGCAAATCTGTTCTCTCACCAAAGCATCATCAAGGCTTTTCTTGACAAATTGGAACTCTGGATCATAAAAGTCGAAAGCAATAATTTGGTTCAATTTCCATATGTAGATGCCATGCTCGAGGAAAAGGAAGCCATTCGGATGCAAATTCTCTATCATTTATGGAAGTTACGGGACGAATTCCAATTATATGTTCCAGAGGTGGACAGGAGAAGGGATGGATTATCTTTCATCAGGAATCCATTTACAACAGATGTTAATAGTGATCCAGAGGATCTGCAGGAGGAATTCTTGGATCTGAAAAATGATTTTGCGGCTCAAGGTTTGTACCAGAAGTCTGCCATAGAGAAATTTTGGGCCAGCATGACCGGGAGTTACCCAAATCTGTCAGCACACGCAGTCAGATTTCTTTTGCCATTTGCATCAACTTATATGTGTGAGACTGGATTTTCGTGTTTCTTGCACGTTAAGTCCAAACAGAGGAATCGGCTTGCAGTGGAAAGCGATATTTGTTGTGCATTATCGGTACCACTGCAAACATTGAACAGCTTGTCAGTGAGAAGAGAATCCAAACATCTGTTAGTAAGAAATAAATTTCAAATGAAAATGTTTGTTGTCTGCTCTTTTTTATCATGTCTTAAAAAGAAGGTGGTCCACGAAATTTTTTTGATTGGCCTGGTGGACCATGGACTGAAACAAGTTGAGAACCACAGCAATAGTGGGACCTCAGCTCCTTGGGGAAAAAAAGTAGGGCTCCTATATAACTTCCCTAATACCCAGTGTGAATCAGGGGATTTTCACAATGAGTCCTCATTTCAAAAGTAGAAGCACTGAAATTCAGAGTGTGGGGCCAGAAAGGAAGGATATCTAAAAGTCTCAAGGCTTTCTTATGAAATGGAATGCAACAGATCCCACCAAGGCTACATTCACTCAGAAATTCCTGTAAAGCAGACCCTACTTCTGCTCAAAAAACAAAAACAACAATAAACCAAAAAACAAACCCCATACCATAGGAATCACAAAAATGGGAAAAAATATATAGTGTCTAAGAGATAATCATCTTCAGACAATGACTTCTCTATTGAGAAAGAAAAGCATTCTATATTAGGTTCTGAGCCAGCCACAGATTTTGCATTCTGGCAGTCAAACTGTTTGGCAGCTTCCCATTTTTTAGACTGGTCAAGTAACAAGGAAGCATATCTCAGGTCACTGAGATAAGATGCTGTTCTTGCACACAGGTGGCCAAAGGGCTTACTTTATACATGCCCTTCACATGCACTTGTAATGAAGATGATTCAGAAGGTAATGTGAGCTGAAGCAATGCTCCATGCTAACATAAGATATCCTGGTTTTTGGACTTAGTAGATATGGTATTGTACATTCTTCAATGGACATCCTTCATCAAGCCTCATTCTCCATACAGACCCATGCTTTCGCCAACACATTGGGATTTTACAGATATTCATATGGACTTCCATACTAAAAGCCTTCTCAGTCTAGCCATGGTTCAGCTCATAGTGCCACGAAGAAAACAAAACCCCAAGGACTCTGGAATTCCAGCTACTTTGGATTTTCCTCAGGATGGTTTGGATAATGGACTTCAACCAAGCATAACATCATCTTAGGCAGCCATAAGCAGTGACTTACTAGCAGGGTTTTGAGGGCCATGAAAGAAAATATCCACGTCTCAAAATTTCTCAGAGCTGTCAGATTGGCTAGACCTGAAATAAGTCTAGTCTTTCCTAAATGAGATATACTGTGGTAATAAAAGTCCTAACAACCTACCCTGTTGGCAGACTGTTTGGCAGCTGTTTGGCATTCTATCAAAATCTACTTTGTGGTTACTGTCATGTTATCTAGATGAACCAGAGTTAGCAGCAGCATCCATGCAAGAGCCTCACTATGCATTCCATGATGACACAATAGTTCTAACGTTATATATGGCATTAGTGAGACATCAACTGGGACACTGGATCCAGTTCTAATATCTACAGCTAAAACAAAAGGATGCTGACCTTTTGAAAAGGGTTCAGTAATACAAGAAGGATTAGATGGCTAAAAAAACAAGCTTAAAGTGAGGGATTAAAAATGCCCAGTCTAGTCAGTTTATTTACAAGAATGTTAAAAAAGTGACTCGATCATGGTCTGTAAGATTTCTGATACGGGAGGACATAAAAAGATCCAGTGCCTAGTAAATGAAACCATAAAAATTCAGACTAAAATAAGGCACATTTTTAATAGTGATGGTAATCAATTATTGGAACAATTTACCTGAGTATACAGGCAGTCCCCGGGTTACATGGATCCGACTTACATCAGATCCCTACTTACAAACGGGGTGAAGCAACCCCTCACTAGCTGCTTCCCCCCAGCAGACCAGGGAGACGCGACGCTAGTGCCCCTCCCCCAGCAGACCAGGGAGATGCGGAGTGGCTTTTCTCAGCAGACACCTCAGCTTGAGAATAAAGGACTGAGGGAAGTGAGGTGTGGGAGAATAAAACTGAGCTCGGGAGAAATGTTTGGCTATGGTTTCCCCTACAATATGTACCAGTTCTGACTTACATACAAATTCAACTTAAGAACAAACCTACAGTCCCTATCTTGTACGTAACCCGGGGACTGCCTGTATTGTAGATTCTCTGTAACCTGAAGCCTTTAAATCAGGACTGCTTGTCTTTCTAAAGGTAGGCAGTAGCTCAGCTAGAAGTTATAGGCTTGATGCAGGCAGGCATCATTTGATGGTCTGTGGCCTATGTTTTGCAGGCAGTTAGGCTAGAAGATGATTGTAATCATCCTTTCTGGCTTTAAAACCTTAGAATTTTTGTTTAATCTTTTTGTGATTATATTTAGGTACACACATGTTAAATCTGTTATTTATATTATAAAAATGTTACAAACAATACTGTGCAAAAGAGTGCTTTAATAGATGTATGAAGAGTGTGTAGGATTGAGCTCAGGAACTCCCAAATTATAATATCAGATCTGCCCATTTGTTGTGTCCAAATTTAAGTCTTGATATTAACTTTCACCAGGACTGAATTGGATCATTGTGTCTTTTCCTTATCTACAAGTGGAAATAATTACATTTTTTGAAATCAGAAAACATAGCTTGTAAAATAGCCATGTTTGAAATATAGTTCTTTCAAACTGTCATTAATATTCATAGCATGAACATTGCTCAAAATCTATTCCTATTCTAAGGGAAGCAGAATACGATATTCTTATTTGTAGCACACAGGAGGAATTATGTGCAAACATAATATTGCCCCCTCAAGTACTACGTTAGAACGTAACATAAGAACATAAGAATGGTCAGACCAAAGGTCCATCTAGCCCAGTATGCTGTCTGCCAACAGTGGCCAGCACCAGGTGCACCAGAGAGGGTAGAATGAAGACAATGATCAAGCGATTTGTCTCCTGCCATCTCTCTCCAGCCTCTGACAAACAGAGGCCAGGGACACCATTTCTATTCCCTGGCTAATAGCCTTTTATGGACCTAACCTCCAAGAAATTATCTAGCTTCTCTTTAAACTCTATTATAGTCCTAGCATTCACAGCCTCCTCTGGCAAGGAGTTTCACAGGTTGACTACACGCTGTGTGAAGAAGAACTATCTTTTATTAGTTTTAAACCTGCTACCCATTAACTTCATTTGGTGTCCTCTAGTTCTTCTATTATGGGAACTAAGAAATAACTTTTCTTTATTCACCCTCTCCACACCACAAATGCTTTTATATACCTCTATCATATCCCCCCTCAGACTCCTCTTTTCTAAACTGAAAAGTCCCAGTCGTTTTAACCTCTCTTCATATGGGACCCGTTCCAAACCCCTAATCATTTTAGTTGCCCTTTTCTGAACCCTTTCCAAGGCCAAAATATCTTTTTTGAGGTGAGGAGACCACATCTGTACACAGTACTCAAGATGTGGGTGTGCCATAGTTTTATACAGGGGCAGTAAAATAGTCTGTATCTTATTTTCTATCCCTTTCTTAATAATTCCTTGCATCCTATTTACCTTTTTGACCGCTGTAGCACACTCTGTGGATGTTTTCAGAGAACTATCCACAATAACTCCAAGATCTCTTTCCTGATTTGTCATAGCCAAATTAGCCCCATTATACTGTATGTATAGTTGGGGTTATTTTTCCCGAACTGCATTACCATAAAGTCGCGAGTATAGTGCGCACTTTTTTTCCCATTTTTTGAACTTCAAAGACGGGGTGTGCATTATCCACAGGAGACTTTTAAAAAAAATTTAAACTCTCCCTCGGCAGGCATGAGCTGGGTTGGGCTGGGCTGGGGTTGTGGGGGAGCTCGGCGCATTGGCAGCTGAGCAGGAGAGGCTCCCCCAGCAGGCACAAGCTCGGCTTGCAGACAGCTGAGCACGGGAGACTCCCCTGGCATGTGCGAGCTCCGTGTGCTGGCAGCTGGGTGGGGGAGACTCCATTCTCCCCCCGCCCCAGCAGGCATGAGCTCAGTGCGCACAAGCTCAGCTGGCCAGAGGGACCCCGTGACAGGCGTGAGCTCAGCGGAGCAGGAGGGCCCCGCAGCAGGCGCAAGCCGCTTCCTTCCTATGTATATGGTACCTTAAAATCTCGGGTATAATGGGGGTGTGCATTATAGATAAAAGTTTAGAATTTTGACCTTTAAAGGCAGATGCGCATTATATATAGGTGCACATTATACTCGAGATTTTACGGTACTTTACACTTATCCACTTTAAATTTTATTTGCCATTTTGTTGCCCAATCACTCAGTTTGGTGAGATCTTTTTGGAGTCCCTCACAGTCTGCTTCTGTCTTGACTATCCTAAACAGTTTGGTATCATCCGCAAACTTTACCACCTCACTGCTTACCCCTTTCTCCAGATCATTTATGAATAAGTTGAACAGGATTGGTCCTAGGACTGACTCTTGGGGCACACCACTAGTTACCCCTCTCCATTCTGAACATTTACCATTTATTCCTACCCTTTGTTTCCTGTCTTTTAACCAGTTCTCAATCCATGAAAGGAACTTCCCTCTTATCCCATGTCAATGTAATTTATACAAGAGCCTTTGGTGAGGGACCTTGTCTAAGGCTTTCTGAAAATCTAAGTATACTATATCTACTGGATCCCCCTTGTCTGCATGTTTGTTAACCCCTTCAAAGAACTCTAATAGATTAGTAAGACATGATTACCCTTTACAGAAACCGTGTTGACTTTTGTCCAACAAATTATATTCTTCTATGTGCCTCACAATTTTATTCTTTACTACTGTTTCGACTAATTTGCCTGGTACTGAAGTTAGACTTACTGGTCTGTAATTGCTGGGATCGTCTCTAGAGCCCTTTTTAAATATTGATGTCACATTAGCTACCTTCCAGCCATTAGGTACGGAAGCCGATTTAAAGGATAGGTTACAAACCACAGATAATAGCTCAGCAATTTCCCATTTGAGTTCTTTTAGAACCGTTGGATGAATGCCATCCAGTCCTGGGGATTTGTTAACATTAGTTTTTTCTATTTGTTGCAAAACCTCCTCTAATGACACTTCAATCCGGGACAGTTCCTCAGATTCATCACCCACAAAGGATGGTGCAGATTTGGGAATCTCCCTAACGTCCTCAGCCATGAAGACTAAAGCAAAGAAATCATTTAGTTTCTCCGCAATGGATTTATCCTCCTTGATTGCTCCTTTTATATCTCGATCTCCTACGGGACCCACAGGTTTTTTAGCAGGCTTCCTGCTTCTAATGTACTTAAAAAACATTTTGTTATTTCCTTTTGAGTTTTTGGCTAGCTGTTCCTCAAAATCTTTTTTTGCTTTTCTTATTACATTTTTACACTTGATTTGACAGTGTATATGTTCCTTTCTATTTATCACACTAGGATTGGACTTCCACTACTTAAAAGATGCCTTTTTGTCCTTAACTGCTTCTTTTATATGGTGGTTAAGACACGGTGACTCTTTTTTAGGTCTCTTGCTGTGTTTTTTAATTTGGGGTATACATTTAAGTTGGGCCTCTATTATGGTGTCTTTAAAAAGTTTCCATGCAACTTGTAGGGACTTTGCTCTAGTCACTGTGCCTTTTAATTTCTGTTTAACTAACCTCATTTTTGTGTAATTCCCCTTTTTGAAATTAAATGCCAGAGTGCTGGACTGCTGAGGTGTTCTTCCCACCACAGGAATGTTAAATGTTGTTATATTATGGTCACTATTCCAAGCGGTCCTGTAACTGTTATCTCCTGGACCTGATCCTGCACTCCACTCAGGACTAAATCGAGAATTGCCTCTCCCCTTGTGGGTTCCTGTACCAGCTGCTCAAAGAAGCAGTCATTTAAGCCATTGAGAAATTTTATCTCCGCTTCTCTTCCTGAGGTGACATTTATCCAGTCAATATGAGGGTAATTAAAATCCCCCATTATTATAGAGTTCTTTATTTTGGTAGCCTTTCTAATTTAATTATAATATTGATTCTGAACCGTTTGTTCAATGTCACTTTGTAGCAACAGAACCTTTTGAATATCCTGTGGGAGATCTCACAACCTGAACTGTTTAGAATAGTTGTGGCATCTTTGGCTGAACCACTGAATAAAGAGAATTCTGACAATTCTATATCTAACTGGAAAAATGTTGCTTTCTTCAACTGCATATTGATTACATTAACATACTAAAAGATTTACCTGACATTGCTCGTGTCCTTAACTCAAATATTTTTTGTTTTTATTCATTTAAATCATTGCTCTGGGGTGGAGCTGGGGATGGGCGGTTCAGTGTGCAGGGTGTCCCAGGGAGAGAGAACTACTCCAGCCCTCTTTCACTGCAGCAGCTGGGGGCTAGGTGAGAAGCTCTGTGACCGCTACAGCTACAGCAGGCACAGCTGGAGAAGGGGTGCATGTCCCCTGACTGGGGCAATCCATAGTCTCCTGCCCAGTGTGCTCCCCAGCCAGATTGAAGAACGGAGCAAAATGTGCACTTTCCCCTCACTCCGTGACAAACAGGAACATCCAACAATTTCTCTGCTGACTCTTATAACGTTTAAAAGGCTGGTGAATAGTGGGGGAGATCCTGCGTGAGTCCGGACAGCTGATTCCCAGCTCACACCAGGTCCTCCGCTCTCACCAGCTTTTTAAATGCATTAAGAACCTGCCAGCTCTTAATATATTTAAAAGGCTGGTGCACCTAGCAGAGCAACTGGCACAAGCCGGGACATCTGATTCCAACTTGTGCGTGGTCCTCCTTACTGCGGCGCTTCTGCTTTTTAAATGTATGAAGAGCCAGCAGGCCTGGGAACTAACCCCGCTGGAGCTCTCCTGCTTATCAACTAATTGACTAGTCAATAGAAATTCCATTGAGTAGTCAATTAGTTGATTAAACTGAATTTAACATCCCTAGTATTTGACACGATAGTAATTTATTAAATAAACTGTAAATATTGAAGTGATTCTGTGAAATAATTGGTATCTAATTTTATTTTATAAAATTGTTATTCTCACAAAAGACAGAACACTTAGGAGATTAATAAAAATGTTGGCTTTATGTGACCATTCTGTGAATATAGCTCAGCTACTTTTAGAATGTTTACACTTCAGTGTGCTTTAGTTGTTTGGGCAGACCATTAGAAAGTTCTTGCTGCCGCAGCATGACTTTGTGATGTAGAAGACAGAGATTTGCTGCAGCACAATGCAGCATACTGCAGAGTCAAGAGATTTTCACTGTAAATGTCCCACTATATTACCAATGCTTATATAAGAAAGTGATTTAAAGGTCATTAAGCAGCTTTTTTTTACAACCAAAGGCTGCATTTTCACATAAATATTACATTTTTATTTGGTAAACTATATGTGTAGTTTTGATCATATTCAATATTGCTAATCAATCTGAGCATTTAATGGTTTTTATAACCTCTGTCTCATTCTCTTTATTGGCAAGGACCAGTAGTGCTATGATGAGAAAATGTTCTTAGTAATTTAAGGAAAGACATTGCTGTGCTAAAATGGAAGCCAGGTGTAGTTCTTCCAGGGGAAAGAAGTATATCATCTGTGCATATTAGAAGGAGGGGAGCTAAAGGGATTATTTGTATATCAGCCAGGTTATAGAGTTAAACTAAACTCCATGTCAGATTTTTATAATAAATGAATAATAACAAAGACTTTGAAAATCTTCATTGTCAAAATATTGCTCTTTTATTGCAAATGAAATTAACTTCTACTACCACACTGAGCCCTTCAGAAAAGTATTCATTAAAAAGTTTTAGCGAGATAGGCATTATGGCTATACAATTATACACTTAAAAACACAAGTATTTCATACAGTGTTACATTGCATAATCCAGAAGTTTGGACCCCTGCCAACAGAGGCTCCCCTTGCAGGCTCCCTGATATAGAGGCAGCAGTGCAGAGTAATAGCGAACTGCCCAGGAGTGGGGTTCTCCCCCAAGGACTATTGAATCATTATGTAACTGCTAAGTCTTGATGCAGTTACACTATTATTAAATTAATGTATATCTACCATCCCTACATTTTAATGAATTTGGCTTTCTGGTATACCATATATCAAAATGTCATGAAATATAGTTCTTTACTCCTTCTTTTGTCGACTTACTATACATGTGTCAGCCGACGGTCAGGGCAGTGTGTGTGTGTTTCCGAGAAAAGGTTTAACGTCCGTGTCTTTACTGCTAGGACCGGGGTCTCGTCGCAGAGGGTAGCCAGCAGACCAACAGACGCCCCTTTATATAAGAAGAGCTTATTACATCTTAGATTTTAGCTGCTAGAACACAGGGTTCCTTCGCAGCGGGCAGCCTGGGAAAGGCTGAAAGGTGCCCCAATGGATCTGTCACCTGGGAGTGACACAGATCCAAACGCCCAAGCTCTTCCTATGCCTGTCCCTTTATGTCCGGCTGAAGTTCTTTTAAATTGTGCTTGGTTCTATTACAGCAACTGAAGGAGTCAGGTTAAAGCTTAAACAGTTACAGGTTTATTAAAAGACTTATAAAAGCATATGGTTACGATGGCTATTGCTCTCTTTCTTAACTGTTAACAAATACAGATTTTAAAAATGGTTACAAAGAAAATAAAGATAGAAAATAGAAATAATGGTACCAAGTGACAGCTTAATCTTTAAAGAGCTCTAAGTCTATGTGTACACTTAAGACAAAGGATGACATCCAGGTACAATTTTTACCCCTTTCTGTGCCTCTCGACTCCAGCGTGTCAGACCAGGGCCGGTCTCTCAATTCCTAGGAAAGACAAATACGAGGTGGGCGTCCCCTCTGGAACCTCGGGAGATCAAACGCCTAACCCGACCAGCAGATAGATGGTAGATTGACACTCAAAGTAAATGTACTGCTGGACCCATCTTTATACCCCCGGGGGCCTGTATCCTCTTTCTTATCTAAGAGGCCAAATTGTACTGGTCCGTTTTGTGGCACCAGTTCTTACAAGCAAGTTTCAAGTTAATTTACACTTGTAAGAGAGGAAGATAGGTAAATTAGGAGTGCCGGATATTCTTTTACTAGGCGAGAGATTCCTCCCCCCGCAGACGGCTGTGTGTTCGTATCAATATGGGTTAAGTCAAGGACACTCCTTGGCAGCCTCTTGGTCAGCAATTGGCGTATCTCTGTTCACGGTCACACAGCCTGGGCCTTCTGCTCTGTGTGCCCTGCATGCTCCAGGCAAGCAAAAATGGATGTTACAAGGGGGGTTCCTATCTGGCTATAACATGGCAGGGATGCAGTTGCTAGTGAGAGAAGTTTATTATTCTTATGGCACCCCGTTTGTAGAGGGAAAGGATTGCACAAAGTAAGGTTTCAAAGCATAATGTAAATCTATCTTTGAATTTAATTTCCTACAGTATTATTGACATCTATGTCTGTACTACCCTATCAGATGTATTATCTGATTTCATTGATAAGAATAGAGAGCCACCTGCAGTATTTCTGATTAGGCTGAATATATTTATAATCCTGCTTTGGTTATATGAGCAGCTTTGTCTGAATTAATATTGTTTGTTTCTGGTGAATGCAGTCCATTTGGAGGAGGGAGTAGGCAATGAGAAATTATTTTGATACTAGGCTGTTTTTAAAGAGAAGTGTTGCATAATGGTTGAACACAGTTGTATCATCAGTACTTCTGTGGGTATGAGGTTTTTGGGTACAAAACAATTGCGTTCTCTTCAGAAAAAGAAAGTGAACACAGGATGAAATCCTTTGAGACCGCAAATGCACATGTGGAATTACAGCATAAAGGAACTTTACCAGGAGAAATACTTCAATGTAGATGTTTTCTAAATTGATTGTTATGTGCAGTGCACTGGGTGGTTCAGTGTGTGTCACTTAATGCATAAAAATGTTGTTATTATCATTAAATCTGTAGAACCATTTATACCACTCTCAGCAGTGGCCTAGACACCTTTAATATAGATGAAAAACACATTATTTCTACCCCAGAGAGTTTACAGTGTTAGGGCCCGGACTAGTAAAGACTTCATCATGTGCTTAACTTTATGCACTGATAGGTTATTGACTTTAAACATTGTCCTTAAGTCACAGAAGGTACAGAGTCTAAGATTTAGACAAGACACAAC
Source organism: Pelodiscus sinensis (assembly GCF_052426305.1). Taxonomy (NCBI): domain Eukaryota; kingdom Metazoa; phylum Chordata; order Testudines; family Trionychidae; genus Pelodiscus; species Pelodiscus sinensis. Next base: position 318,157,216 of record NC_143052.1, read on the forward strand.
TATGATGATAAATACCTGAAGGCAGGAAGAGGGAAAAAAAGAAGACAAAATAAGAAAATGCTATTGCTTAGGCTTATGTGTATGATATTATTGTTCCATTAAATATGTATTTTCCTGTAAATATTCTGCCTTTGAATATGTGCACATCTCATACATTTTTAAAAATAATAATAATATATGACTTATTTTAATTTTATAAATTTAAAAGTGGTTAAAATTGAGGAGCGTATCGAACTTGGAATTTTTGGAGGAGTGGTTGTTCTAAGAGTTTGAAACAGATGGCAGAGGAGAGAAGGTACAAGAGTAAAATATGATGGAATGATAATGGACAGTGTCTTAAGGACCAGGTTTTAAAAAAACCTTACTGTTCTGGGGCTATTTGCACAGATGGGGAGTTTGAAATGTAGTTGGCCGTTTGCATGCACAAATATCAAATTTTTCATGCATTTGTGTCAGTTGTACAGAAAAATTACATATGCGATTTTCGTGACATTTTTATCTGCAAATTTCTAGAATTTTAAAATTTGCTTTATATTTTTCAAAAAAGATTAACGGTAGATTGTAGAGCTAATGGTATATTGGTACTTGTTCTAAATGAGGCAGTTGCAGTCCTGTAGAATAGTCCTCAGAGTATTCTACCAAATACAAAATTAAAATAATAAACAAGGCAGTGGATACAGCAACAGACTATACTATCAGAAGAAATTTTGAAATAGACAAGAAGAATTGTTTTACCCTCATATTACAAAAAAAATTTTGAATAAATCGAATTGATTTATCTTAAATAATTCTAGGCAGCAGGTCTTGAACATCTACTGTATTAGAGGAATTAGGAAATGTAACTTAGTCCCTTAAATACCAAAATCATAGGCTCAGTCAGAAAAAGACTTTGGGACAAACACCTCCCTGCAACTCTCACCTTCCCCATCACTGTGGATGCTGTGAATAAAACTAATGATAATTAACTTAATGTTATGCATACACCATGTTTCTCTCTGGATTTCTTAACATTTAGACAGTCCATTATGTTTCATTCTATAAAGTTGTATTTCTTCTGTTTATCCTATCCCTCCATTTGTATTTGTCATCCTCATTGTGTTAAATCTAATTGAGATTGCAAATTCCTTTGGGCCAGGGACCCATCATAATTCTTAAGGAATACCAGCAGCATGTATTCAGTGTAAAATACAGTTTTTGTAATTTGACAAACTTTAACTTTAAATTGTACAGTTATAAAGAATTGCAGCTTCTTTGCATAGGGATACTTATAGTTTTCTCTCTGTGACAAGAGTAATTCTAGTACACTAGTAATTATGCTGAATGTAAGACTGGCATGCTCCTCAATATTATTTGAATAATGTTTTCAGACTGACTTTACAGAAATGTGATGCAACTACAGAAATATTTTGAGCTACTTAAAATTAATTCCAAATTTTCAGTTACTCTAGTTAATCAATGTGTCTTCAATTATAAATATAATTTTACAGAAAATAATTATTTGTATATAGAAAAAAAGAAAGTGAAAGGAAAATATACCCATTGTATGAGCTGTGCTTTTTTTGTAGTCATAAGTATGAACATATATTTAATTCTGTGGACTAAAAGTTCTGCAGATTATAAAATAGTGCATGGTACAAAAACAATGATGAGTATGTCCATTAAAATAGTGACATACTGGTAGAGATGATCAATTCTGAAAATTACCTTTAAATAGAAAAAGAGAAAATCTTTATGGACATCATGACATCTACCTTAAAAATCCTGGGTATTCTCTTTTGTTGTTTTTTTAATTCTCTCAAACAATTATTTGCCTTAGTAATGATCAAATAAAAAAATACAGAGTCACAGTGATCTGAAAATAGTAATAAAAATTAAAACCAAAGAAAATAATTATGGTATTATTTTGAACTAATAGCTTCCTTCATGTGAGCATGTGTAAAATGTACTGGATTACAGCATTTGACCACTCTTGAGTATGTATTGGTATCTTTAATTATTTAATCTCAGATGGTACTATACAATCTATGGTTGCTTCATTAGCAGTTTCTCTTTGGTTAATATTTTTGCATTTCTTCTAGGCATCTCAAACATTTGTGTAAAATGTGATTATTGCAGCATTCTTAAATGTAAAATGCAGATCAATTGTTTTGCTAAACAAAATTGTACCCATGGAGATGCATACGAAGCTTCCATTGCCATTGGGAGACATCCATTCAGGGGCACAACTTGGGTAATAAACCCTTTGCTTTTGAAGGTCTTCAGCACAATACATTTATGGATTCATGCTGAATAAAATCCTTCTGATGTATTCAAAATGTAATGGGAATTTATTTTAATTTGACTACCTTAATATAATTTCTTTAAATAAACCAAGGGTGAAAAAATATAATGATCAAATCAGACTACAACTAATTGATAAATTAATGAGCAATAATATGAAATCACTGTTAATAAATGATCAAATTAACACAATATTCAAATAGTGAGATCAATGTGATATGTGACTATACACAAACTAACCCTGGATACTAAAGGAAATATAGCTGTTACTAAACTCCTTCAAAGATCTTGTTGATAGATTGATATCCCTGTTTTCTCCCAGTATAGCTAATTTCTCTACTTTCAATACTCTGATGATCAGCAATTCATGATTTCTCTTGTGGAAAAAGTATATTAATGTTGACACTTTTAAAAACCCAGAACTTTGTGATCTGGTGTAGGATCTGCTTAGAATTTGGATTGGTGTCTAATTTATACCTCTTTGATAAACATTTATGAATGAGCTACTGTTTAAAAATCCATTCAGACTCACCCAATTGCAAGGTTAGAAACATTGATAACATTAGCGGAGGGAGTCCTAACAATTATAGTGAAGTAAGGACATTGAAGGAGAAAATGCTAAAAGAGAAAAAGGGTCTGTTTTTCAGCTTGCTTGATCTGAGAAACTTCATTTTAGGGTACTAGATGATGTTTGTTCTGGGTTGGTAACTTGCACAACTGAGAAACCGTAATCTGCTAGGGAAAGGCTCTCTGAGGAAGATGAGTGCCCTGTCTTACCATTTCTGTGTCACAGCCTGGGCACATGATGAGTCCTAACAGCACACAGATAGTAGTTTCACTACGGATCAAGACTTTAAATCCAAAAATATTGATCATCTCTAGGTATAAGGACTCTTTCAATGTGGGTAAGTGACCACATTTATAATATTCAATAACATTTATGTACTTGATCTCTGGAAAAGAAAATGGCATCCTACTTGTTTCCCCGCTTACTAAATCTTCTGGAAAACAAGTCACCATCCTTTGCCCCTTCTCTAGAGATGATGAAGGAAAGGGGTTATTATTCCTTTATAAGTCACCTTAAAAATATGTTCTATCCCTACTGAAAAAGGAGCTTCCTAAAAATGTTATGAAAAGGCCATTGTGCTCCTCAATTCGTAAATAAATGTATAGCTGTTAAAATAAATAAATAAAAGCATATTTCTTCCTTTTTCGTACCATAAAATCCAATGAAAGGAGAGAATTGGGTGCTTCACAGATGAATGAGATTGACCATACAAACTTGTTTGGTATTTTTCCACCTCCAGAACAACTGGAAGTGTCATTTGTGACATAGGCTTTTAAAGCTGAAGAAAGAGGTGAATAGCAATCTTCCTAGCAAATATCTGTTTTTTAACTGCAAATGTGGCTCTTCATCCTTATTTCAGAGAGGTGTCTAATAAAAAAAAGAGACTTTACTGTCAATATCTGTAATTTAATTAGATTCAGGAACCTCATAGCTCCACCAGTCCTTTTTGTGACCAAAACAAAGAAAGATATGTTAAGAAGGGCTCAGATTGTTCGAGAGGAAAATATTAAATCTGGCAGATTTTGACATCAGATAAATGCATCCTGGCAATTGTGCCCACAGACACTCCTTTGAAGTAGATAACTAAAGATCTTTTGTTCCAGTCTCAAATAATAAGGGGAAAATAATCTAATACTTCTAGAAATTCAGAAAAGGTTCTTAGTGCTTTACTGCATACTTTTATTATGGAAAATAAAGCCATAGGAGTCAGAGCTGCCCTCTATATGAAGAATCTAAATAGCATAATAAAGAATCCAAGTTTCCAGATAGAAACCTTATTATACTTGAAGCCAGCCATAGTTTCATCAGTAATTTATTTCTTACTGATTCCTTCTTGCAAAATTCCAGTCAGGAAACATCATCAAAATATCCTAAGATTTGTTCCTTATGCACTTTCTATACAATACCCTTCCTTGTTTGTCTTCCATCAGCATAATATTAGTCCTGATTATAGGCCACATACCTTCCAAACTATTGGTTTTGGCTGTGTCTAGACTGGCAAGTTTTTCCGCAAAATCATCTGCTTTTGTGGAAAAACTTGCCAGCTGTCTACACTGGCCGCTTGAATTTCCACAAGAACACTGACGATCTCTTGTAAGATCGTCAGTGTTCTTGCAGAAATACTGTGCTGCTCCCGTTCGGGCAAAAGCCCTCTTGCGCAAATCATTTGCGCAAGAAAGCCAGTGTAGACAGCACAGTACTGTTTTGTGCAAAAAAGCCCTAATGGCTAAAATGGCGATCGCAGCTTTTTTGCGCAAAAGCGCATCGAGATTGGCACGGACGCTTTTCGGCAAAAATTCCTTATAAAGTCCACACTTTATAAAAACTTTTCCATTAAAAGCATTTCCAGAAAATCATGCCAGTGTAGACGTAGCCATTGTGTATATCTTGAAGAGGTGTATTAAAGCCGGCAAAACAAAAATGTAGATTTTTTAACTGGCTGTTCTAACATTAACAACTCAGTAGAGAGAAATGGTGACACATACCAGTTTAATACATTCTAGTGCACACAGTGCTGCTATCGCTTTAGGCTTCCTTTTTTTGTTATTTGTTATAGAAATACCATAACATCGAAAGCTGTTATGCTTCTACTTTAATTTCTGTATTTGGTTTTCACAGTTTATAAAATTTTACAGCATTAAAAAAGTGGATGTGCTGATTATGATCAGCCTTTATTTTGTACTTGTCCTTTTTTAATACCAATAATTATTCTTTTTATTTAAAATACAAAAATATGCAATTCAGCTGCCCGCATATATAATTTACATTTCTGTGAATTAGCATCTCCAGTACACTGATAATAAACAACTAGATTCTGTTCATTTTGCAAAAAGTTATAAAGCATTTTAATTTACTAAAGCTTGAATGCTAGCTCTCTAATGGGAAAGACTATTTACAATAATAATAAAGAAAATATTCCCTTTCTGTTTCTTTATTAGGTGTTATTACTTGTTTGTTCTTTGATCTGGACAATTAATAAGGCTGACGTATATTAGCTAAGTTGTATGTTTTGCTGTGTAATTAATAACTGTCTCTTCTAGGCAATATAAAAACAGAGAGATGGTTTATTATATTTCACTTCTAGTTTTATACCTCAGAAAAATATAGCTTAAAAACAGGTCTCAATGAGTATGATATATAGCAATACTAGAACGCTTATTCAGCGTTGCACAAGTCTGGAGCCGTTTTGGGTTGGCAGGTGGGCCACATAGCCCACCCGCTGGTTTCACTATGAGGCTGGCCCAGGGAGGGGGCTGCTACGAAGCCTGCCTACTGGCTTCTCCCTAGTGCTGCTGGCTGGTAGCTGCTCCCTGGGACTGAGGTGCTTGTTTCCCCCTGTGATCATTTGTGAGTATAACTGTCCATGCTATTACATCCCTCCTTTTATGTTTGATATGAAACGATCACAATCCACACACTTTTCATTGTCCTAACACAACGAAACCCTGATCTTGCTTTAAATTATGAGAAGAGGAAGCTGCATTCCAAATTGGTGGTCCTAGTTCTACTGTCTAGGAGGAGTTCTTGAACAAACATACTCATGATGGACAGACAGATGCACAAACTCTGTCTTTGTCTTGCTCTGCATAAGGAACATTATCAATTTTCCCTCGGTTACATGGATTTTAACTCCTTTACAGTTTCTTCCAAAATTCTCCTGTGGTAATGGGGAAACATTTATGCCAGCCGCAGATTATTTCTACATTTTGCCTTTCCCCAGACCTCACAGGGGGAAGGCAGTGGTTGCATAGGTCCTGCTCTCCATCCTCTGCATGCAATGGTAAGCCTGGTAAGATCTGCAACATAGAGCAAGTTAGTTTTACCCGTACTGTGGGATGCCCTAAGAACCCAGTTAGGAGAATGACCCCTTTTGTGTTGGGTGATGTACAAATACTTGGAAAGACAATGATTATAGGAACATTATTATGTCACTCAGAAGCCCCAATTATGACTGTGTTTTCACTGTGCTAGCTAATATTCAAATATGCAATAAAAATATGGGATTGGATTCACAAGTGAAATTTCACTTAGCATACTTTAAGCACCCAAATCTAAAATTTAGATCTTTAAAATCCCTGTTCAACTACAGTTGAATCTTGTAGGCAGCTGAACACCTAGACATTTGTGTTTCCACTAGTAAGTCCTTATGGGTACGTCTACACTGCAGAGCTATTTCAGGATACTGAAATAAGTAATAGTGTTGCTCAAATTGCGTAGCTTATTTTGAACTAAGGGTGCTGTGTAGACTCACCCTATGGCACCTAAACTTCTGCTGCTGGGTATGACTACAGCTTCCACAATCCTAACATTGTTAAGCAGCTTACCTAACTCATGCCTTAACACCAGTGTGATTCACAAAGTAGATATTCCCCTGCCGTCTGGCTTATGGGCCATGATCTGGCAGATGTACTTAAATGCTGCCTTACAGCATGGCTGTGTGATATTGTGGGGAGGAAGGTCTCTCTCTCTCTCTATCTCTCTGATTCTATTCCACTTTGTATAAAATATTTAATAATCATAGAGCTAGAGAAACTGTATAACCCCATGGACACTCACTTGTGATATAGGAGACCCAAGATGAAATCCCCACTCCAATGACTATTCAAAGTATAATAGCTTCATGAGAAGATATCAAGATCCACCCCCAAACTATTCTGTAACCAGTTCGTTGGGGAACTCTTGTGGGAGACCTGAATTCAAATCCCTGTTCTTCATCAGATGGAATGAGGAATGAAACCCATTTATCCCACATCCAGAGTGAGTCCTCTAACAAATGGGCTACTTGTCTATAGGAGCAGTGGTAGAACCACTATTCCGACCTTTTGTTTCTTCTCAGGTTTATTTTTGTTTTGTAATGAACTAATCTGTTTTAGGCACATACACAAGTGGAGAGAGGTGCCTCGTAGTTTGAACTTAGGTGCCTAACTCAGTTGAGAGGTGGTACTTTGGTCACACTCTCATTGGCTTTTCCTACTGGCAAGTATAGACCATTTACTCCTCAGTGAGCTGGCTTTGGGGAATCCCATTATTAGCCCCTAATTCTTTACATGCATTAGGCAAGGAGTCTGGGTACTAACTAGGGGTTGTGAATTCCATTTGGGAGCAGGACTCCTAAAAATTAGAAGCTAGAATACTCCAAATAAGTACCCCTTGTGAGCCCACAAACTTGAAAAACTTATCTAAAAGACTCAAAATACCAGCAAAATTATTATAGGAAAGAGGTGCGTGAATAAGCAAAATTACCATGGTGAGCAAATGTCTTGTTAGTTCATTTTCTTTTCTGCTGAGGTAGCATCCTAAAAATTCAGAAAGTATTCCATATATAATTTTCAAATTCCAGTACAATATAAAAGAAATGTACCATGCTACCATGTCAACTATAGTGTAGAGTTCAGTCCATTTTGTGGGAAGACTGTCTTTTTTAAACTAATAAATACATAATATAAAGCCTTTTCCATTTTGTATGTGTTCTCTGTAACTCTTACTTTCTATCATGTTTGGCAACATTTTTTAAAAAACTATGTGAATATTTAAAAAGGTAAAATAACATTTTCATACTCTACCAATCAGTGATACTTCATGCTTTAGCAAGGCTGATAAATTAGATGCCATTGTTTGGCTCAACCAAAGCAAATGAAAATAATTTATCAGGGAAAACAAAAGAAAATGAAACACTGCATCATTACACATTTTTCAAGATTAGAAAATCAATCAAAATGCAGAAACAACTTGACTGCAAGTGCATGATTCTGAATGCTTACAATTAAATAGTCCAATCTTTTTGAAATATTAATGTACTTTTTATTGCAAACTTTAGTTTTTTGAAGCCAACCAAAACAGAATTACACGACATGAAAACAATAAAGGAATTAGCTGTCTAAATTAACATATCAACAGAAGATCACTTGACATTCCATATTCAGCAAAACTCTTGCCTTACCTGTAGTGTCAGAGGCATATTACATTGCCATCAAAGAAGATCAATTACAAAAACATGTTTAAAAGGAAACAAACAGTTGTGCTTTAGAAGTGAAGAATTCTGCATTTTGGGGGTGAAATATTGGCCCCATTAACTTGATGGGTGTCCTGCCATTTACTTCATTGGAACCAAGATTTCACCCTGGATATTTACAGAGAAGGAACAAAGTTGAATTTCCCATAGCCCCATTACATTATTTGTGTGCTAAATTTTAACTCCAGATCATCATTCTTATTTACCAAATAAACATTTTTATTTGTCTCTTTCCTTAAATAAATGGCAAATAGTTTGATCAGACATGGATACTAAGTAAACAGCAGAGTTCCACTGAAAAATAAGAATAAACAAATTTTAATTGACTTCATGTCCCTTCAGAGATGTACATATCTGAGAGTGTCCAAATTCTGCCTTCATTTGCACAGACATTAAGCTCAGAATTTTGATCATTGTTGTAAATTTCTGGGAAAATGCGAAGTTTTAATTAATTTCATACTTCATTAGTGTATAAGTTACAACTGAACACCAGAAATATAACAGAGTTAAGGCATTTTTTTAATGACTGGGGCTCAAATAATTAGCACAGCAGAGTCTAATGATGAGTTGTATTTGACTTAGCTCACAATATTAAAAATTAGTTGTACACAAAATTAGACAAATATCAGTTCATTTGCTTCTGTATTGTATTTTTATAAAAGAGGAAGTTTCTGTTTATCTTATGTAAAATTCTTTTCATGATATGTGTATATATATATAGCATTCTTCTCATATAATCTTCTCATTTTTCAGGTCATTTCGCAGCTTCGAATCCTGAGCAGGTCAGTAACTGCTGGCTGCAAATTTGACCGAGAAATCTGGTCTAATGAGCTTTCTCCTGTCCTCAACCTATGGAAGAAACTTAATCAGGTAAGAAAACAGCTTGTTAGAAAGACTGCTATTGCTCTTAGAACATAAGAACATAAGAATGGCCATACTGGGTCAGACGAAAGGTCCATCTAGCCCAGTAGCCTGTCTGCCACTACTGGCTAGCAACAGGTGCCCCAGAGGGGTTGGACCAAAGACAATGATCAAGCGATTTGTCTCCTGCCATCCATCACCAGCCTCTGACAAACAGAGGCCATGGATACCATTTTTATCCCCTGGCTAATAGTCTTTTATGGACCTAACCTCCATGAAATTATCTAGCTTCTCTTTAAACTCTGTTATAGTCCTAGCCTTCAGAACCTCCTCTGGCAAGGAGTTCCACAGGTTGACTATGCGCTGTGTGAAGAAGAACTATCTTTTATTAGTTTTAAACCTGCTACCCATTAATTTCATTTGGTGCCCTCTAGTTCTTCTATTATGGGAACTAATAAATAAACTTTTCTTTCTTCACCCTCTCCACACCACACATAATTGTATATACCTGTATCATATCCCCCCCCCCCCCCAGTCTCCTCTTTTCTAAACTGAAAAGTCCCAATCGCTTTAGCTTCTCTTCATATGGGACCCATTCCAAATCCCTAATCATTTTAGTTCCCCTTTTCTGAACCCTTTCCAAGGCCAAAATATCTTTTTTGAGGTGAGAAGACCACATCTGTGCACTGTATTCAGAAATACATAATCATTTTAATTTTTTAAATAAGGACATACTACAACAGTAATGTAAATGAATGTACTCGAAATTAGAAGTATCATAAGGATCCATACACTTGGATTAGGTATAAAATCCACACCAAGGATGATACTCATTTTCACTGTCAGTCTTTTCTTCATATTGGTATAACTGCATAGTCTCAAGATATGTGAATAAGATCTCTTCTGTGGCTTTGAACCTACAGTAAGCTGTGTAAGTCTCAAACTCCATCTGATCTACAGGAGGTCAGACTAAATGATCTGATGATCCCTTTTGGCTTTAAACACCATCACTATAAGATTGCACGAAAGATTATTTGCAAGAGAACAACATCTATAATTGAATAAAATGGCAAACAAAAAATGTTTTCTTCCCATACAATACTCAGAATGCTTTAGAAATTGTAAGAGTAATTGTAAATAATACAATTTAGTAGTTAAGTAATAATTGGTAATTGCAAAGATTGAAATTATCAAGTAATCATTATGGGTATGTCTACACAGCAAAGTTATTTCGAAATAACACCCCTTATTTTGAAATAACTTTGCTAGCATCTACACAGCCAAATCGCTATTTCAAAATAAAATCAAATAGTGGAGCACTTATTTCGAATTTGGTAAACCTCATTCTACAAGGAATAACACCAAATTCAAAATAGCTATTTCGAAATAAGTGCTGTGTAGACACTTATTTCAAAATACGGGGCCTCCAGCCTTCCCAGGGTGCCCTGGTGGCCACTCCAGCCTCAACCAAGGACACACCTCTCCCTCCCCTCATCCCCAGAGTCCTTAAAGGAGTAGACTGTGGCCACAGTGCCTGTGCCAGCTTCAAACCTGCCATCCGAGAGCCAGCAGTCACTGCCCCTGACCCTGTGGCCCCAAAACATGAGCCATCAAGCCACTGGCAGCCAGCCCTCCTCCACTCCCCAGGAGCAGTCTTCCAGCTCCCAGGAGCATGCCAGGGCCCGGAGAAGGTGGGTGCCTTCCTGGTCCAGGGTGGAGATCATGGATCTTATTCAGGTTTGGGGAGGGATGCCCCCAACATCCATGATCTCTGCACTAGATGGAGAACGTGGCCGTTTATGGCAGGATAGCTTGGCCACCAAAGGCCACCAAAAGGCCACATGCGAACACTGGAGCAGGTTTGCATGAAAATCAAGTTTGTCCAGTGAGACCCGGCGAGAGGGACCAGGGTGTGGGAAAATGAGCAAAAAGATCAATGAGATAAACTGAAATTCAAAAAGGAATCCTACAAAAAACATTGAAATGTGGACTGCAACAGGGTGACACTCTCCTCCTGCAAGTGCCCTCTTCTGGTCAAGTCTGTATGCCTACACTGTCTCTGTCTGAAGCCTCTTTGGCTACTCAGCCCACTGGCCGAGTCACATCCTGTGTGAAATACAACCCTTCTGGGGTAAGCCTTTATCAGGAACCCATCTCAGTGACCGCTGTATAGTCTCTCGGTCTATTTCCCCCTCAGCTGTAGAGTGGTGCCTCTAAGGCTTTCCCTCCTGTAGACAAGTGTCCATGCCCTTATCTCAGGGCTCAATGGGTATGTCTACACTACCCTGCTAGTTCGAACTAGCGGGGGTAATGTAGTCATCCACAGTTGCAAATGAAGCCCGGGATTTGAATTTCGCTGGCTTCATTTGCATGAAGCCGGCCGGCGCCATTTTTAAATGCCGGCTAGTTCGGACACCGTGCCGCGCGGCTACACGTGCCACGGACTAGCTAGTTCGGATTAGCCTTCTAATCCGAACTAGCTGTACGCCAGAACTGGACACAATACTCCAGATGTGGCCTCACCAGAGCCGAATAAAGGAGAATAATCACTTCTCTGGATCTGCTGGCGATGCTCCTCTTAATGCAACCTAATATGCCATTAGCCTTTTTGGCTACAAGGGCACACTGTTGACTCATATCCAGCTTCTCATCCACTGTAACCCCCAGGTCATTTTCTGCAGAACAACTACTTATCTGGTTCGTCCCCAGCCTTTAACAATGCTTAGAATTCTTCCATCCCAAGTGCAGGACTCTGCACTTCTCCTTGTTGAACCTCATCAGATTTCTTGTGGCCCAATCCTCTAATATGTCTAAGTCACTCTGAACCCTATCTCTGCCCTCAAGCATATCTACCTCTCCTCCTAGCTTAGTGTCATCTGCAAACTTACTGAGGGTGCAATCTATCCCCTCATCCAATCATTAAGAAAGATACTGAACAAAACCTTGGGGCACTCAGCAAGAAACTGACTGCCATCCTGACATCGAGCCGTTGATCACTACCTGCTGGGCCCAGCCTTCTAGCCATCTTTCTATCCATCTTACCATCCATTTATCCAATCCACATTCCCTTAACTTGCTGGCAAGAATATTGTGGGAGACCGTATCAAATGCCTTGCTAAAGTCAAGGTATATCACATCCACTGACTTTCCCATGTCCACAGAGCCAGTTACCTCATCATAGAAGCTAATCAGATCAGGTCAGGCACGACTTTCCCTTTGTGAATCCATGCTGACTTTTCCTAATCACTTTCCTCTCTTCCAAGTGCCTCAAAATGGATTCCTTAAGGATCCCTTCCATGATTTTTCCAGGAACCGAGGTAAGACTGACCGGCCTATGGTTCCCTGGATCATCCTTCTTCCCTTTTTTGAAGATGGGCACTACATTTGCCTTTTTCCAATCATCTGGGATCTCTCCCGATCTCAATGATTTTTCAAAGATAATGGCCAAAGGCTCCACAATGACATTTGCCAACTCTCTCAGTACCCTTGGATGCATTAAGTCCGGACCCATGGATTTGTGTACTTTTAGCTTTTCTAAATAGTTCCTGACCTGTTCTTTACCCACCAAGAGCTGTCCATCTCCATCTCATCTTGCGTCACTTAGCGCATTAGTCCAGGAGCTGACCTTGTCTGTGAATACAGAGGCAAAGAAAGCTTTGAGGACTTCAGCTTTCCCCACATCATCTGTCACTAGGTTACCTCCTTCATCCAGTAGGGACCCCACACCCTCTTTGATCACCTTCTTCTTGTTAACATGCCTGTAGAAACCTTTCTTGTTATCCTTCACATCCTTTGCCATTTGCAATCCCAATTGCGCTTTGGCCTTCCTGATAACCCTCCGGCATTCTCGAGCTTATTTAAACCCCTCCCTGATCATTTGTCCAAATTTCCACTTTTAATAAGCTTCCTTTTTGTGCTTAAGTTCACCAAGAATTTCCCCTGTAAGCCAATCCGGTCTCCTACCATGTTTGCCTCTCCTGCTATGCATCGGGATGGTTTCTTTTTGTGCCTTCAATAAGGCGTTTTTAAAATACTGTCAGCTGTCCTGGTCTCCTTTTCCCTTCATGGTAGCATCCCAGGGGATTCTGCCCTTCAGGTCTCTGAGGGAGTCAAAATCTGCTTTTCTGAAGTCCAACGTGTGTATTTTACTACTCTTTTCTTCCTTTGGTCAGGATCCTGAAATCTACCATCTCATGATCACTGCTTCCCAGGTTGTCACCCACCTCTGCTTCCCCTATTAGTTCCTCCCTGTTTGTGAGCAGAAGGTCAAGCTGTGCACGGCCCCTGGTCAGATCCTTCAGCACTTGTATCAAGAAGTTATCCCCAACATTCTCCAAAAACTTCCTGGATTGCCTGTGTACTTCCGTATTGGGTTCCCAATAGATGTTAGGGTGATTAAAGTCCCCCACGAGAACCAGGGCCTGCAATCTGGAAGCTTCTCTCAGTTGTCCAAAGAAAGCCTCATCTACCTCATTCACCTGATTTGGTGGCCTGTAGCAGACACCAACCACAACATCACTGCTGTTGTTTGCACCTCTAAACTTAATCCATAGACTCTCAACAGGTTTTTCTCCCTCTATATACTCGAGTTCAGAGCAATCATAGTGCTGTCTTACGTATAGTGCAACTCCTCCTCCTTTTCTCCCCTGCCTGTTCTTCCTTAACAGTATATACCCTTCCATGACAGCACTCCAGTCATGTGAGTCATCCCACCAAGTCTCTGTTATCCCAATTAAATCATATTTCTTAGACTGAACCAGGGCCTCCAATTCTTCCTGTTTGTTGCCCAGGTTTCTCGCATTAGTGTACAAACATGTCAGATAACCAGTTGATCGCCCTGCCTTCACAATTCGAATCAGGGGTCCTCCTTTCTTGCTCGTTCCTCTTTGCATTTCTTCCCAGTATCCAACTTTCACCACTGCAGAGCCTGTGGAGAGAGCCTGAAAGCGATTACTTACTTCTATGGCATTGGGGGATTCCTGTGCTGGCCTTTTTCCCCTTCTAGAAGGGGAAAAAGCCTTGGTCAATACACAACCTCACTCTTTACCCCTCTCATGGGATACAAGAGCAGGGATGAGGAACCCAGACTCATAAACCTTCCCCCAAAATATGATCATAAATTGAAATAGGTAGGACCAGGATGTATTTATGCCTTTTAAGGGGATGGGGGTGAATGGGACACTGGGAAACAAGGCTCTGTGGCTTGCTTGAAATTGGCCTCCATAAACATTATAATGCCTGCACTTTGGACGTCTGGTCTTCTGCTTTCTGTCTGCACGAACCAGGGGAGAGAGTTAAGGGAAAGCCTTTAAGAGTGGAGATGTTAATGGAATTGAAATAGAGGTAATGTTGCAGATATCAAAGATGGATAGAAAGGTTGTTGAAAGATTTTAAAATTATGCAGTTTGATATGAGATGCATAAAATGAATTTCAGGTTTAAGGTACAGATAATTCCTAATTGTTTTGAATTAGAAAGAACACATTTAACTTCAGCAATTCTTTACAAGTTGCTCCACTTGTTCATTTCATCTCTCATATCTAATTTTCACATGCATTTCTGACTCTTCCCAATGTGAGTAATCACGAATAATACAGAAGTCACAGGTTGCTCACAATATTTTCTTTTGGTGAGCTGTTTAGTTCTCAGACATTGCTGCTGTAAATTCTCCAGTGATGAAATAGAAGGACAGAGAATAGATGTGACAGCAAGGTGATTTGGGGATCCCTAGGGAAGCAGATGGTCCAGCACCCAGGAGAGAAATGATATAGGGGAATGAGGAGCCTTTTCCCTGGGAATAGTAGAAGATTCTTATGACAGACATGCGTCTTTTTGAGAAGCTTAGAATATGCTTTGAATTCGGTAATGTCTAGAAACTTAGAGAACTGTACTCTCCAGAAATGCTTGATAAGATAGTCTCCTTTATCTGAAGGAAGCAATGGAGCCTAAATGTTGCATTGCCTTGTCTGTCTCTTTGCTTATGCTTGAATATTGAACAAAGGCAAATAACTGTGTTAAGCCAGGGAGTCCAGAAGTGTTCTACATCATGCATAATCTTGGATCATGAAAATTTACATAAGTTTATATTTATAGATTCAGGAAGTGGGGAAGGTGGCAAAAATAAGTTAAATTTAAAATGAATTACAATATAATTGTTCCATAGTCTATATGAAATCTAAAGTATATAGGTAAAGCCAAACTTACAAATACTGGGCATGTATTTATTATACAGACTTCTCAACAATAACCAACTTTATTTAATTGTTTGTTGAAGACCTTTTTTCTATTTGTTGGCAACCATGATCCCTGGCTTTGTATTCTTTTGTCAGTCATGGCCCTACAGATTCTTCAGTTACACTGTGAACTTGATATCAGTAACATTCAGTTATCCTGAATGTTAGGATTGGGTATGATAAGAGGAGTGATGGCCTTTTTTGAACATCTTAGCATTCGACAACTAAAGGGTTAAACTCAGGTAGCTAAGGCATCTTGGCAGGGAGCCAGGAGAATCAATGGGAGAAGGTGATGAGATTTGAATTGGAAGATGTACCTGCCTGCTGTTCTTCTATGTGTGAGGTTTAAGCCAGGAGCTGGGGGAACAAGATTAAATGAACCATGCAGAACGACCACACACACACACAAACACACACATACACACACAAGGTAAATCCTATCTTACATTAAAAAGACCCAGAAGTCCAGGGGATAGGACCTTGTACTTGGAGTCAGGAGACGTAAGTTGTTCCTGGCTTGACCCGCTGTAATCCGTGGCAAAATATTTTTGTGATAGGTATGGTTGCTAGATAGTTTCACAAAAAATGTCAGGAAAAAAATGTGATTGAGGGGAATAAAAATGACCCACCAGACACAGCAAGGGAAGAATGTCCCCACCAGCCTTCCATCAAGAAAAACAGAAAATACTAGTATTTTCTGTTGTTGTTTTTTTTTACCAGACAGAAGATGCAATTGCCAGACTGTCAAGGTGAAAACCGCACACCTGGCAACCCTAATCCCATGCAGGGAAGGGGTGGGGGAGCTTCTCATCCCTCCCCCTCTTGCAAGGGATTCCTCCCCCCCTCCACACCCAGCCTTTCCCTCAGGTCCCACATGCCTCCTTAACAGTTAAGGAGGCATTGCAGCCAGTGTAGGGCTAGCTAGGACTAAAAGACACTGCTCCTTGCTGCAGCCAGCCAATTGCAGGGAAGGAGTTCTGGGGCTTGCCCAGATGTGGCTACTCCTTCCTCCCTAAATGCACCCCATGCAAGGAAGAGGCTGGGTGTTATTCTCTTCCTTCCCATTCCTGCAAAGTATTTCTTCCTCCCCTTCCCCCACTCCTCTATCTCCCACCACCTTCCCTCCAGTCCAGCATGCCTCCTTAACTGTTAAGGCTCCAGTCTGCCAGAGGCTAGCCAGCCTATTCAGGGAAGGTAGGGGGCAGGGGAGAAGCGGGCCCTGCTGTGGCTTCCCCTTAGATCCAAAAGATGCTCCATGCAGGGGAGGGGCTCAGGCTTCCCTTCCCTCCCACTTTGGGAATGGATCCCCTCCCTCTCCTCTCCTCTCATCCTGCTCATGGCAAAAGGAGTTTTGCTGGTAGCCTCTGCAGCCGCCTGAGCCTGGGAAGGAGTTGAAGTTTCTTTCACTGCCGCCTTGCTGAAATGCCGCAGGGCTCCAGCACATGGAGCTTCTCCCTCCACCAGCTTTCCTGTGCAGCCTCTCCCATGTGCAGGAGAGAAACCAGAAGTATCTGGCCATGCTGTAGGGGAGGCTGGGGAAAGTTTTTAAAGTAGGCCCCGGGACACCCCGCCCTCTCCCCTGCCACATGTGGCAGGGGAAGAATGTCCCTGCCAGCCTTTTGTCCGAGAAAAACAGAACATACTGGACATTTTGCATGTCCGGTATTTTCTGTGGGGGAGGGGTTACCAGACAGAAGACGCAATTACCGGACTGTCCGGGTGAAAACCGGACAGCTGGCAACCCTAGTGATGGGTTGGATCATACAAATCCCCTTGTGTATTCCAGTGTGCTGATGAAGCCACTGAGCCTGCCTTCCTGCTTTCTGGGGCTTCTCACTACCCTGTCCTGTTGGGCCAGAAACACTGATCTCCCCTACCCAAGGCACAGAGTTGGGATTACTGCTCCTTCAGAGCAACACAGACATTGAACCAGCTCAGCTCTGGGAGGATTCAGTTATAAGGCTGCTGACAGCACCCAGGAAACCAACCCCCAAGAGACCATACCCCTAGATAAATCCTTTTTACCCTGTGTACAAATTTTACACAGAGAAAACTCATAAAGATGTTCCCTTTAGCAGTGAAGTAGAGAGATGCACAGAGTTTGCTGCTTCTCCCTCCGCCCTGTAACAGTTATTTACACTAGTCTTGATAGTAAACAAAAGTGTTTTTATGTAAGTATAAAAAGTAGGATTTAAGTGTTTGCAAATGAAAACAGACAGATCAAATTAGGTTTCTAAGTAAAAATAAACAAAAGACATCAGCTAATTCTAATATACTAACACATTTGTTACATGCAAATTCTTATCCTAAAGAGCTGTTCTTAGCTCAGGTAAAATGCTTCAACTCAGAGTTGATCTTACTCTGGCCTGGGTCTATAGCTTTTCAGAGTTCTTTAGAGTTCTTTGTTTTCAGGTTTCTTCATAAGTATCCCATTAGGTTGGGTGAAGCATTGTCAAAGGCCAGCTGAAGACCAAAATCTGATTGCTTTCCATTTCTTAAATAGACTTTCTCACTGGGCAAGAACCTTTTGTTTAGTCTCTCTGCCCTCATGAAAAGTACTAACTTCAAGATGGATTCCAAAACCAGGTGCCATGGTCACATGTCTTTCTAGGACCAATGACATTTTGGGCTTACTGGAAAAATAAAATCAGTCATGGGTCATTGGTCTGAGTACGAGACATTAAGTTCCTAAAGTATCACTAATAGCCCTTGTTAGCACAGTTAGAGTTAAACCAGATTCACACTACATTATTTCTAACTTCACATACAAGAAAGATACATGCACAAACATGAGCTATTCAGATTAAGCAGATTGTAACTTTAAAAATGATATGTTACATGACTTATTTTGCATAAAACATCTTCATGTTATGCATATTCATATTATTAAGCCAATTTTCATAAAGCCTGGGAAGCTGTCACAGTTTTATGCTTCTTATTCTCCTTCCACTCTTAGTTTTTCTTGCTTTTTTAACTTATAAGCTCTTTAGTGCAGGGACTGTTTCTTACTACTGAGTTTGTGGAACATCTCACGCAATAGTATTATGGACTGCTATATTGCATATACTAAATGATCCTGAATGAAAATATTTAAAATGCAGTATAATAATCTAGTTGTCACCTTGAGTTTATTAATTGAGCATTGTAAAATCTTTTTTTCAGAACTCCAACCTGATTCATCAGAAGGTGTCTCCTCCTACTGAGCAGCAAGGTTCCCCAATCTTATCATTCATTATTCTTGAACAATTCAATGCCATTCTCCTAGTGCAACGTGTCCACCAGTCACTTGCAGCTCTTAGCAAAGTCATCAGAGGCACCTCGCTATTGAGTTCTGAAGTACAAAGTTTAGCAAGTGCTTTGTTAAACCAGAAGGTAAGTTAATATTTGAAAAAGAATATACACTTACCAAAGCATTATAAATATTTACTCTGAAACTTTCACATTGAACAAAAGGCTAAGGTAATGGTTGATAAGGTCATATCAGAGATGCCATCTGAAGAAAACAACATTTATTGGAGCTGACTACCCAGGAGCAATGTGTGATGAATCCAGTCTATCTCCACTTCTCATAAAAGCCTTAAATTTAAAAAGACATTTTTCGTAATTCATTTTAAATCACAGAGGTAAGAATTCCTTGCAAAGTAATTTAAGATATTATCTGAATATGGTTTATAATTGAATATGCTTTGACCTGTAAATAAAAGCAGTTTCTTGAATACTTTAAAGTTTGTTGCTATTATTAGCATTAATAGTAGTTAATGTAAACAGTATTAAATATGTTGAAAAAACAACCAGTGGTCTAGTAGCACTTTATAGACTAACAAAACATGTAGATGATATCACAAGGTTTCGTGGGCACAGCCCACTTCTTCATCTACATGTTTTGTTAGTCTATAAAGTGCTACCAGACCACTTGTTGTTTTTTCCTGTTCAGACTAACTTGGCTACCCCCTGAAGCTGTTAAATATGTTGTTAGCACTATTCTGGCAAATAAGACACAGACAATTTTCATCTCCTTATTTGCTGTGCTGATTCACCTGCACCCAGTTCAAGACTGAATAATAAGAAAACAGTTTGCTCAGCATCCCTCGGGAGAAAGCTAATGCTTCTCTCTTTAAGCACTGCCTGTTGTTTGAGGTTTCTATCCCAGATAGTGACCCCTGTATACACTTCCTTCGTGCCTCAGGAAGAGACATATTAATTAAAGAAAGGTGTAGTATCTAGCACTCTTTTAAGAAAAGAACACAGATTCCCTGAGACCTATCCTTCAAGTAACATCACATGGAGCAGACACTTAGGCCCTCAAATAGTGCCCTGCCTTCTGCCCAGGATGCTAGTGTGGCTGCAGTTGTCTCTGATGGATCTATGGTCCTGTCTCTTCTCCACAAAGGAAGTTGGATCAATCTTCCTCTCTAGGACCTCTCTGACAGAAGACATGTGTGATATGGGGGGAGGAGGGGCACTTGAAGTCAAAGAAGCGCTCATCTACTTTGAAAAAGGATTTGGACCATCATCCGCATTTTTCAGGTACCCAAAGTGGAACTGGGCCATTAACTCATTTTTCCTTGTGCTACAGCAGGAGAATATGAATATTGTGCCATTGAGTCTGGTGCCATCTCCAGGACTGCTCTTGAGTCAAGTACTAACAGGCACCATTTTATTGCTGACATTGTTGGAGCCAACAATCCCATAGGGTTCTGAGGCAGCCAAGGTTCCTTCTGGTCAGGGATTTCTATTCCCATAGGGTATGTCTAGACTACATCCCTCTGTCGACAGAGGGATGTAAATTAGACATACCGAAATTGCTAATGAAGCGGGGATTTAAATATCCCGCGCTTCATTACAATAAAAATAGCCGCCGATTTGCTGGCAAAAAGCATCTGTCTAGATAGGGATCAGTCGACAAGGAAAGCCTTTTCCGACCGATCCCTTATGCCTCGTGCAACGAGGTTTACAGGATCAGTTGGAAAAGGCTTTCCTTGTCAACCAGTCCCCATCTAGACTGCCGCTTTTTGCCGGCAAATTGCCATGTCAGCAAAAAGCGGTGGCCATTTTTATTCTAATGAAGCTCAGGCTATTTAAATCCCCTCTTCATTAGCAATTTTGGTATGTCTAATTTACATTCCTCTGGCGATAGCAGGATGTATTCTAGACATACCCATAGAGTTTAATTGATGGGACAGGTATTGGCACCTCTTCCTTTTCATTGGGTTGGGGGTGAAGAGAGATGGAATCAAAAAGTCTTTATCTTATGCTGTTTTACAATGGCTCATTTGATTTCAGTGGGACTTTTTGTATGCGGGACCAGCACTTGACATTAATTAATATATCTTTCTTGTTTGAGTTATAAAATTAGGGTATGTCTACACTACAAAGTTAATTCGAACTAACGGACGTTTAGTTCGAACTAGGTAAACCTCATTTCACGAGGACTAAGCCTAGTTTGAACTTACTAGTTCGAATTAAGGGGTGTGTAGCCCCTTAATTCGAACTAGTGGGAAGCTAGCCCTCCCCAGCTTTCCCTGGTGGCCACTTTGGCCAACACCAGGGAAACTCTATTGCCCCTCTCCCGGCCCCGGACCCCTTAAAGGGGCACGGGCTGGCTACGATGCCCGTGCCAGGTGCAAGCCTGCCAGCACCCAGCTAGCAGACCCTGCACCTGGCACGGCTCGAGCCAGCCACCCGATGCCCCCCATCCCTCCCCCTCTTCCCGGGACCAGGCTGGCGGCTCCTGGGAGCTTGCCCGGGACCACAAGAGGCGGGCACCCGCCTGGTCTAGTGCGGACATCGTGGACCTCGTCCACGACCTCCGCACTAGGCACAGGAAAGTGGCCGTCTGGGGCAGGAGAGCTGCCAGCCTGGCCACCCAGGAGCAGGTGTGCATGAAAATCAAGGTGGTCCACTGAGACCCCCGACCCTGAGCTTACAATGGCCGTACTGGGTCAGACCAAAGGTCCATCTAGCCCAGTAGCCTGTCTGCCGACAGCGGCCAACCCTAGGGATCCTGGAGGGGATGGACCGAAGACAGTGACCAAGCCATTTGTCTCGTGCCATCCCTCTCCTGCCTTCCACAAACTTTGGGTAGGGACACCACTCCTACCCCCTGGCTAATAGCAGTCCATAGACCCAACCTCCATGACTTTATCTCACTTCTCTTTAAACTCTGTTCTAGTTCTAGCCTTCACAGCCTCCTGCAGCAAGGAGTTCCACAGGTTGACTCTTTGCTTTGTGAAGAACAGCTTTCTGTTATTAGTTTAAAGCCTGCTACCCATTCCTTTCCTTTGGTGTCCTCTAGTCCTTCTATTATGGGAACTAATGAAGAACTTTTCTGTATGCACCCTCTCCACCCCATTCGTGCTTTTATAGACCTCTATCATATCCCCCCCTCCGTCTCCTCTTTTCTAAGCTGAAAAGTCCTAGTCTCTTCAGCCTCTCTTCATATGGGACCTGTTCCAAACCCCTCATCATTGTAATTGCCCTCCCCTCTCCCACCCTCTCTCTTCCCCTCTCCCACCTCCTTTTCCCAGTCTCCCCCAGTTTTGTTCAATAAAGAGAGATTCTGTTTTTGAACACAATTGTCCTTTATTTTGTACATCAGGAAGGGGGGCTAGGGAGGGGTAAGTGGAAGGAGGTGAGGGAGGAATGGGGTACGAGCCCCCGATGGGGAGGACTGGGCTGGCTCTGCGGGCTTCTGGGGATGGAAGCTCTCCTGCAGCCCCTTAATTGGCCCCCTCCCCAGATGGCAGCCTGCGGCAAGTAGAGCTGGTCTGATGGCCTAGTGCCGTGATGTGCCCAGTGTGGGCACTCAGGGCACTCCAAGCCAGGACTGCTTTGCAAGCGGGGCACCCCTGAGAACTGTCTGTCCGGGGTGTGGGTCGGGTCTCTTTAAGCACAGCCTCAGCTAGCCTGAGGCATCAGCTCCACGCTCTAAGTCCTCATCTGATGCCCTGCCGGCACTGCTTCTGGCCATCCTTAACCCCGATTCAGGGTCCACTTAATGTGGACATGCTAGTTCGAATTAGCAAAACGCTAATTTGAACTAGTTTTTTAGTCTGGATCCGTTAGTTTGAATTAGCTTAGTTCGAATTAGCGCTGTAGTGTAGACATACCCTTACAGAGGTTCCCAATGCAAACACTAAGCATAACTATATGCCGTGGGATACAGAGGTGTCATAAGGGAGATCAATGCATCCAGCATCCTACAAGCATTTCATCAAGACTAAAACACAGTCTAGTAAAGTTCACATCTATTTCAACTGTGCTCACACAGGTGAGACAGACTAGTTTCCAGCTATGCATATGTCAGGCATGTAGTCTAGACATGTAGTCTAGACATACCCATATTGTAATACTAACCTTACTCCTATCAAATAGGTACTGCTAATGTTTTTTGTCTTTGCTGTAAAAGGACAGTGCTAGTATTAGGTCACATTTATCTGGTAAATATAAGCTCTGCTATAGTCTCTGTTACCATAGTGTCTATACACTACATAAGAAGTTTGCATTAGAGCTGGGAATTCATAATGTATGCCCATATCATGACATATTGTTTCTTTTTTAAAACTACATTCAGTCTCCAGATAAATGTAATACAATTGGTTGCATTAAAACAGAGTAATAATTGTATTTAAATTGCACTGCATATCCAATTAATCTATTTTTATTTCAGTGTCCCCTCACATGGCAGAGCAAATGGGAAGGTCCAGAAGATCCTTTACAGTACCTCAGAGGACTTGTAGCTCGAGCACTTGCTATCCAGGTACAATAAAAGACTTTAACTTCAGGATATTACTGAGGTTTATGCCAAAATATTCTGTCATGTCAACTTAATAAGAATTAGCCACTGTTTCATATTTGATTTATCATATTTGATATCTGTTTACCATCCATGGATACTGTATATGAGTATGCTAAGTTATTTGAACTTCAGCTACTCTCAGATTTCAATAAAAAGTTCCAAGGATATTATTTACAGTTGTATAATTCCATCAGCCTTGTATTATTATTCAAACTGATAATAAACACTTCATAAAATTATAGATATAAATCCATATTTTGGCCAAATTCCAGTTAGATTCTTCCTATAGTTTCAATTTCTAGTTTTAAACTGTAGTGTGATTGGATATTATTTAAAAACACTTTCTAGAGGAGAAGAAAATATTGGTTTTGGGGAAAGACTTTTCTCAAGTCCCTGGCAGCTCGCTGCCGGCCATCTGCTGCCTTGCCAGCCCACAGGGCTCCCTGCTGCCATCCCTCCACCATTATTCTCTGGTCCTGGAAAACTGCCAGACCAGAGAGACCTGGTTTAGAGAAGTCCAACCTGTACATAGGTAGCTAACTAAAGCAAATATCTTTGAAGACTTTTAGAGAACAGATACGGCCTTAGAAGACTAGAAAAGGGCACACATAGTATCTATCTTTAAAAAGGGGAACAAAGAGGACAGGGGGAAGTATAGACCAGTCATCATAAGCACCTAAAATTTAATAGGCGTAAAATAACAAATATGGATATGACAAGAACAAATTGTGCCAGCCAATCTAATTTCTTTCTCTGATAGGCTTACTAGCTAGATGGATAGGGAATTTAGATGGAATATACCAGGTATAGGTATTAATATAGCCTAGTCACTGTCCTATATTAAATAGTGGTGGGTTTGGTATTCAGAGACCTTTGCCCACTTAGAACCATGACACAAATACCATTAAAAGCCTATTAACCTTTTATTAAATATAAAAAGAAGGAAAAAGAGCATTTGAAATGTTAAGCATGAAATGAGACTTTTATTTTAACAATATGTTTTTTATCTGTAGAGCGTTTTTAGAAGGAAAACATCCAGTTTGACAGATTGCTAGATGGTAATAACTGTCCCTTTTGGAGAAAAGTGAAAAAGTTAGTTGAGATGGGCAGGAGCCATTGATGTTGCTGCTGTTAAAGTCAGATTCTGCTTCCTAAAGGACAAAACAAGACAAACATATATGAGCAAGGAGAAAAAAAAGTAAATAATAAAGATTGAAAAGTGCAGCTTCTGCTCTGATATTGATTTTTCACTAGGAATCTCACTGCTAGAAAAACACAGGTGCAGCAGTTATTTTTTAAGCAACTCTGAGACCTGGGAAACTTGTTACCAGAATTGGGCTTTTTAGGGCACTGCTATTTGCTTCCTCTTTTGAGTCACAGGCTCATAGCAGAGTTGCAAAATATGCTGTCCTGGTGGGTGAACCAGACTTTTATAAGGAGGAAAAAGGAAGAGGCTAGGAAAGAAAAGAAATAAGGAAGGAAAGGAAAAGAGCACGCTGAAAGGGGAAAGAGGTGACAAAAACCTCACCTTCCAGGTGGTGTTTGGGAGTTAGCCAGAAACTAAGTGGAGGTGACAGTATCATCTGTGCCTCTGTCTTTGGTCTGATCTGGTCAGGACATTTCCCAGTATCAGGATGGCAAGCATGCAACATTCTCATGTTCAATCCTGGGGTCTCAGGGCACTGTGGGGATGGCCACAATGGTTGAAGCTCACTTCTTTCACCTTCTTTCAGTCAGGCAGCATGACAGTAGCCAGTAAATGAAATTACTAGAAGATGTGTTCACAGCTGGTTAAAAAAATATTCTCAAAAGTAGTTATCGATGATTTGCTCTCAGTCTGGAAGGTCGTATCTACTTGGGTCCTACAGGAGGCTAGTCCTGGGTCCATTACTTTCAATATTTTCATAAATGATTTTGATAATGCAGTCCAGAGTACCCTTCTAAAATTTTCAGACGATGCCACTCTGGGAATTGTGCATGTACTTTGGAGGACAGAATGAAAAATGAAAATGACCTTAATAAATTGGAGAATTGGTCTGAAATCAACAACATGAAATAAAAAAAAGACAAGTATAAACTATTTTTGAAAACGATCTAAGGAGTTATAGGGAATCTCAAACTGAATTTGACCCAACAATATAAGGCCATTGTGAAAAAAGGCTAATGCCTTTCTGAAGTATATTACCAGGAGTGTTGTACGGAAACACTCCTGGTAATTATATTTTCTACCTTGTACTGGGGAGTCTCCAAAGGAGTGTTGTGTTAGTTTTGAGTGCTATACTTCCAGGACAATTTGGATAACTTGCAGAGGGACCAGAGGAGAGAAAAAAAATGATAAAGGGTTTAGCAAATCCAAATGTTTGAAAAAAAAAGCCTGGAAATATTTAGCTGTGGGAAGAGATTTGGTGGAGATATCATAACAATCTTCAAAATTTGATGATGATCAGTTTTTTCTGTGTCTGCTGAAGAAAGAAAAAGAAATACTCATCTTAATCTGCAACAAGGGAGATTTAGCTTATCTATTAGGGGGAAAAATATTATTATAATGATAGTTAGGTACTGAAGTAGGTTACCAAAAGACGCTGTGAAAATCCTGACACATATGTCAGGCAGGGTGTATATATACTTCGTCCTGCCTCAGTGTAGGGAGCTAATCTAGATGACCTTGTAAGGTTCTTCCAGCCTATATTTCTGTGATTTAATAATTGTCTTTACATTAAGCTTCAGACATACCTATTTACAGCATTCGAGCCTGAAGGTGACAAATACATAGATCACCATGCCCAGGTCTCCATTCAAGAGGGAAGGGCAAAGACTTTTAGCAACTTGAAGATGAAAGAAAGCAGTTTCAGGAACTATTGCTATCTCGTCATCCATGTATAGTGAGGAGTCTGACAAGCTTCCATGTGTTCATGCCAGTTCGACAATTGGGGTTATATGCTGTAAGTGCAGACAGGAAGAAAAAAAAAAAAAACCCTCAGCTAGATCGTCATAGTGGTTCCCCCTATTTAATAGGATTGGTTTGTTTTTTTCCTGGTTCAGTCTGAATCAGCTGCTTTCCTTATGTAGATATTTATGAGGGATGAAAAATGTGAATATTTAAAATGTATTCACACTTGTTGCTTAGTAGATGACTTTATGAATTATTATCTGTATCCTATTTTAAAAATGTTTATGTAATTTAAAAATATGAAGGTTATCTTTTTTCTATGCTGTACTGTACAGCAATGCAAGTAGCAATTTCATGTTTACTTCTGTGGTCTAATGAAAACTGCAAGGTTGCCAACCATAATTAATTATATTAATTCAGACATTAATAGAGTGAAATCTGATTGTCAACTGTGCTGGCCTTTTTAATTAGATTAAACAGGTATCTGTATTCCTGTCAATATATCTCTTTAATAGTTAAAAGTTTATTTGAAAACACTAGTAAAATGAACGTACTAAATATAAATTAAAATATTGTATGGCCTTGGATAATATACTAAGCAATTTAAAGCTGGTCCTTCTAATCGTCATCCACAGTTATTGCTGTACAATAAAAAGGGTTACTGTTATTTAGAGTCAGTAAAAGAAGCAGGCAGACAAGAGCAATTAACTTCATATCTTTAGCTAATGAAAATGGAAAGCAAAAAACCTAATTTGTCATAATTGTTTGGAATGAGGGCTCATAATCTATGTTGTGACAGACTTAAAGGTCACTGAATCAAATGTTTGAGCGTGGTGGAAACATGATGGTGATCTCATTTGACACTTTGACTGAGAAAAAACTACAATTAATTAAGTGATAATTTATATATATTTTAGATGACTATCCCATTTCTAAGCAAATTTTATAGAAGAAGGCTATTAGCAATTTTAAGAAATAAGAGAAGTATGTTTTTTCAGCAAGATGTGGGTATGTCATAGGTGGTACATGCAATTTTAAAATTTGTGGAGCTTCACAGCTTTTTTATTCCCTCAGAATCTAGAATAGACAAATAGTCATAGTTATACTGAATATGGTACTTAGCAAAGAGTACAACTTGTCATTCTTTCTCTGGCGATAACAAAGAATATGTGAGCAGGTATGTACAGGCAGTCCCCGGGTTATGTACAAGATAGGGACTGTAGGTTTGTTCTTAAGTTGAATCTGTATGTAAGTCGGAACTGGCGTCCAGATTCAGCCGCTGCTGAAACTGACTGCCAGTTCTGACTTACATACAGATTCAACTTAAGAACCCCAAGCGTCCCCAAGTCAGCTGCTGCTGAAACTGATCAGTGGCTGATTCCAGGAAGCCTGGTGCAGAGCAACTCTGCCTCCGGCTTCCTGTAGTCAGCACTGGTCAGTTTCAGCAGCGGCTGACTTGGGGACGCCTGGGGCAGAGCAGCTGGGGTGCTGCTGGGTTGCTCCAGTAGCACCGCTCCTCGCTCCTTGGCGCTACTGGACCAAGTTGCTCTGCCCCAGGCGTCCTGATTCAGCCACTGCTGAAACTGACCAGCAGTGGCTGAATCAGGACCTGGGGCAGAGCAGCTGGGGTGCTGCCGGGTTGGTCCAGTAGTGCCCAGAGCGGCGCTGCAGGACCAATCGGCAGCGCCCCAGCTGCTCTGCCCCAGGGTCCACAACAAAAGCCTGGTCTGCTGGGGGGGGGGGGGGCACAGCTAGTGTGCCCCCCCCCCCAGCAGACCAGGGACACGGGGAGCAGAGCCGCAGTGGCAGCGGGGTGCCGCACCTCTGAGGCTTTGCTCTGGCAAAGTCTCAGAGGCGCGGGACCCCGCTGTGGCTGCGGCTTCAGTCCCGGTGCCCCTGGTCTGCTGAGGACCGTCTCCAGCAGACCAGGGGCACCGGGAGCAGCTTACGAACGGGGCTTTCTCGCCCCGGAGCTCGCAGGCAGCAATCCGCCACCTCGACCTCTGGGGCAAGAAAGCCCCGTTCGTAAGTGCGGATCCGGCATAAGTCGGGGACTGCCTGTATTGGTTTATTATTAGGCACTAACTTTCTATATACAAGTATGTGATTTGTGACTACTTACAGAATTGCACCATTTAACTACATTCAGAAGGGTACACTGTTCTTTAATATTTATATAACAGTAAAAATGGAGATGCCACATGTCAGAAATGGGGCCCTGTTTGTTAGAAACAAAAAGAAGATAGCATCACTGTCCTGAAAGGTTTACAGTCTAAGGCCCAGAGGCTTAAAACCAAACAACTTTAAACTGAAATGTAATAGTTTATGTAAATACATTACTATTTTTTTGCAAAAGACAAGCAATATGCAAAGTAAGACTCACAGGTTGTGTTTTGCTTCTGAATGTCATGTTACTGATATAACAGTGGGAAGTTGAGGGAAACTAGCTCACAGAATCATAAACACTAGAACTGGAAGGGGCCTCTAGAGGTTATCGAGTCCTGTCCCCTGCCCTCATGGTCTAGTACTGTCTAGGCCATCCCTAATGTCTATCTAACCTGCTCCTAAATATCTCCAGAGTTGGAGATTCCACAACCTCCCTAGGCAACTTATTCCAGTGTTTAACCACCCTGACTGTTAGGAAGTTTTTCCTAATGTCCAACCTAAACATCCCTTGCTGCAGTTTAAGCCCATTGCTTCTTGTCCTATCCTCAGAGGCCAAGGGGAACATTTTTTCCCTCCTCCCTGTGACACCCTTTTAGATACCTGAAGACTGCTATAATGTCCCCTCTCAATCTTCTCCTTTCCAAATTAAACAAGCTCAGTTCTTCCAGTCTTCCTACAAAGGGCATGTTCTCTAGAACTGTAATCATTTTTGTTGCTCTTCTCTGTACCTTCTGCAGTTTCTCCACATCTTTCTTGAAATGTGGTGCCTAGAACTGGGCACAATACTCTAATTGAGGCCTAATCAGCACAGAGTAGAGCAGAAGAATGACTTCTTGTGTCTTGCTCACAACACCCCTGTTAATGCATCCCAGAATCATGTTTGCTTTTTTTGCAACATCATCACACTGTTGGCTCATAGTTAGCTTGTGGTCCACTATGAGCCCTAGATCCCGTTCTGCAATACTCCTTCCTAGATAGTCTTTTCCCATTCTGTATGTGTGAAACTAATTGTTCTTTCCTAAGCGTAGTTATTTGAATTTATCCTTATTAAACTTCATCCTATTTACCTCAGACCATTTCTCCAGTTTGTCCAGATCATTTTGAATTATGACCCTGTCCTCTAAGGCAGTTGCAACCCCTCTCAGCTTGGCATCATCTGCAAACTTAATGACTACGTCTAGACTGGCATGATTTTCCGCAAATGCTTTTAACGGAATAGTTTTCCATTAAAAGCATTTGCGGAAAAGAGCGTATAGATTAGCACGGACACTTTTCCGCAAAAGCACTTTTTGCGGAAAAGCGTCCATGCCAATCTAGACGTGCTTTTCCGCAAAAAAGCCCTGATCACCATTTTCGCGATCGGGGCTTTTTTGCACAAAACAAATCGGAGCTGTCTACACTGGCCCTTTTGCGCAAAAGCTTTTGTGCAAAAGGACTTTTGCCCGAACGGGAGCAGCATAGTATTTCCGCAAAAAGCATCGATTTCTTACATGAGATCGTCCATGTTCTTGCGGAAATTCAAGCGGACAGTGTAGACAGCTGGCAAGTTTTTCCGCAAAAGCAGCTGCTTTTGCAGAAAAACTTGCCAGTCTAGACACAGCCAATAAGCGTACTGTCTATGCCAATATCTATTTCATTGATGAAGATATTGAACAGAACCAGTCCCAAAACAGACCCTTGTGAAACCCCAATTGTTATGCCCTTCCAGCAGGATTTTGAACCGTTAATAACTACTCTTTGAGAACGGTTATCCAGCCAGTTATGCACCCAGTTATAGTAGCCTCTTCCAAGTTGTATTTGCCTAGTTTATTGATAAGAAGGGCATGAAAGACTATATGAAATGCCTTACTAAAGGCTAGGTATACCACGTCCACCGCTTCTCCCTTATCCACAAGACTCATTATTCTGTCAAAGAAATCTATCAGATTGGTTTGATATGTTTTGTTCTTTACAAATCCATGCTAGCTGTTACCTATCACCTTATTATCTTCCAGGTGTTTGCAGATGAATTCCTTAATTACTTGCTCCATTATATTTCCTGGCACAGGAGTTAAACTCACTGGTCTGTAGTTTCCTGGATTGTTTTTATTTCTCTTTTTATTGATGGGCACTATATTTTCCCTTTTCCAGTCTTCTGGAATCTCTCCTGTCTCCCATGATTTTCCAAAGATGATAGCTAGAGGCTCAGATACCTCCTCTATCAGCCCCTTGAGTATTCTAGGATGAATTTCATCCGGCCCTGGTGACTTGCAGACATCTACCTTTTCTATGTAATTGTTCACTTATTCTTTTTTTTATTTTAGCTTCAAAACCTACCTCATTCCCACTAGCATTTACTATGTTAGGCATTCCTTCATCATCAGACTTCTTGGTGAAGACCGAAACAAAGAAGTCATTAAGCACCTCTGCCATTTCCAGGTTTCCTTTTATTGTTTCTCCCTCCTCACTGAGCAATGGCCTATCCTGTCCTTGGTCTTCTTCTTGTTTCTAATATATTTATAGAAAGTATTTTTGTTTCCCTTCATGTCTGTAACTAGTTTGAGCTTGTTTTGTGCCTTTGCCTTTCTAATCTTGCCCCTGCATACCTGTATTCTTTGCTTATATTAATCCTTTGTAATTTGTCCTAGTTTCCACTTTTTATATGACTCCTTTTTTATTTTTAGATCATGCAAGATCTCCTGGTTAAGCCAAGGTGGTCTTTTGCCATACCTTAAACTTTACCATGCAGCAGAATAGCGTGGTTTTGGGCCCTTAATAATGTTCCCTTGAAAAACTGCCAACTCTCTTCAGTTGTTTTTCCCCTTAGTCTTTCTTCCCATGGGACCTTACCTACCAGCTCTCTGAGCTTACAGAAATCTGCCTTCCTGAAATCCATTGTCTCTATTTTGCTGTTCTCCTTTCTACTATTCCTTAGAATCATGGACTCTATGATTTCATGATCACTTTCACCCAAGCTGCCTTCCACTTTCAAATTCTGAACCAGTTCCTCCCTATTTGTTAAAATCAAATCTAGAACAGCTTCCCCTCTAGTAGCTTTTTCAACCTTCTGAAATAAAAAAATGTCTTCAATGCAGTCCAAGAACTTATTGGATAGTCTATGCTCTGCTGTGTTAGTTTCCCAATATATGTCTGGATAGTTGAAGTCCCCCATCACCACCAAATCCTGTTCTTTGGATGATTTTGTTAGTTGTTTTTAAAAAGCCTCATCCACCTCTTCTATCTGGATAGGTGGTCTGTAGTAGACTCTTGCATGACATCTCTCTTGTTTTTTACCCATTTTAACCTAACCCAGAGACTCTCAACACGTCTGTCTCCTATGTCCATATCCACCTCAGTCCAAGTGTATACATTTTTAATATATAAGGCAACATCTCCCCCCTTCCTCCCTCCCCCATCCTTCCTGATTAAGCTGTACCCTTTTATACCAATATTCCAATTGTGTGTATTATCCCACCAAGTCTCTGTGATACCAACAATGTCATAGTTGTGTTTATTTATTAGCACTTCAAGTTCTTCCTGCTTATTACCCATACTTCTTGCATTTGTATATAAACATCTAAGATACTGATTTGATTTTGCCTCCCAGTTCTGCCTAGTCCTCCTTTTTCCCTGCTATTATAGCCCATGCTCCCTCCCATTTCTGACCCATCTCCCAGGTCTCCATGTTTATTACTTACCTGTGGGCTTTGCTCACCTGCCCTGTCAAACCTAGTTAAAGCCCTCCTCACTAGATTAGCCAGTATGCATCCAAATATGGTCTTCCCCTTCTTCGAAAGGTGAACCCAATCCCTGCTTAGCAGTCCTTCTTTGAATAGCATCCTGTGGTCAAGGAAGCCAAAGTCCTCCTGGCAACACCATCTTCGCAGCCAGGCATTCACCTCCAGGATGCACCTGCCTCTGCCTGGGCCCCTACCTTTGACAGGAAGGATTGAAGAGAATATCACCTGAGCTCTGAACTCCTTCACCTGTACTCCCAGAGCCCTGATCTGCTCAATGTCATACCTTGCAGTATCATTAGTGCCCACATGGATGTGTTACACAGGGAACACTGTAACATTTATAAAATGAATTTGAATGTAATTTGGACTCACTCTGACTAAAGATATTAATTGTCCCTGAATCAAGAAGCAAGGTACACCTGATAAATCCTGTATCTCTCATCGGGGATCTCTTTGTCCAAATGACAGACAGACACAAATTTAGAGCCAAAACATATATTTTACAGAATTTGAAACAGCAAACACAGGAACAACTTTAAATACAACTCACCCTATCCCTAGAAATAGAAGAATATAGAAAAGACCCTAGACAAAATGGAGTATATGTTACAATCTCGCAGTTGGAGATCGCAACCTACAACTCTTTGGCTATTTTAAAGCCTCAGAGGAGGACCAGCAGGAAGATCCCTCGAAGCAGTGATCCCAGCCTTTTAACGTAGGGCTGCTAGGTGATCCTCAACCATTTGGACAATGGCTCTTCTCTGGATATGGTGGTTACTAATCCTTCAGTAAAGTCACCCGATCCAGAACGGTTGTGGAAAGATGACAAAAGTCCGGCTGCTGTTAACTCAGACCTAATTCCTTCACACAGGATGTCTCCACATGCAGGTGGCATGTGAGTTAATCACACAACAGGATCCACATATACCGCAATGTCCATAGATGTCAAGTAAAAGCAGGAACAGGGGACCAAAAAGGAACGGAGCGGAATGGAATGGGAACAAGAGGAACCTAAGCCTTTTCCAGCCTAAGGCTTTTATTGGCTCTTAGGTGGGAAAAGAGACTTGTGTGCTGAGTGCATTAAATCAGGGTCATGTGCAGCAGTTCGGCAGGCTGTGTGCAACCTTGAGGGATGAGTGCAACTTCAAGGGGGGCCAAGTGCACAATGTTTGAGAGGAGTGCAAAAAGGACTGAGTGCAAACACTGGCTTTTGGCGGGAAAACTTGTGTTCTATAACTGAATTCTATCCTTCTTACAAAATAGAGGTCATAAAGACTCCATTTTGTTTATACCCTACCGACATTCTTCACTGATTAATATACTCAGCGTAACAGATTAGTAGCATGGGGTAGTAGTCAGAGACCCAGATAATCTTTGACAATGCTTCCATAACATCTCAAATACAGGCCCCTGGCAGGCAGCATACATCCTGAGATGACATGTCAGGGAGACAGATGGGTGCCTCTATCCTCAGAAGAGAGTCTCTGACCACCACTACCTACGTTTCGTCCTCGCGGTGGTGGCAGCAGACCTCCCAGCCTTGAGGGTACAAGACTTCTTTTCTTCTGCTATAGGGGGTGATTCCTTATCTCCTGTATCCAGAACAGAGTAGCAGTTCTCCAGTACCACAGTAGTAGGGTTGGGAACAGGGGTGGAGCACTGCCAGCTGTCAGAAGTGACCAGCTGCCAGTGTCTGCACTGAGCCATCTCCTCCTCCACCAGTGGTGTGTCAGCAGTCTTTTGTAGTAGGACAGCTGCCTCAGCCTCCGCTGTCTCTACTTGAATACTGTCCAGGAATTGCTTGTGGATTCGGATGCTCCTGAGTCTAGCCACCTCCTCCTGTAGTTCTCCCACATGCTCCCTGAGAGATTCCACCAGCAAGCACTTTTCACATTAGATGGTTCCCCAGCCTGGATTTCAGTATGTGGGAATTGGAAGCCACAGTCCCTGCAAAACCACACCAGGATCTTAGTAGAGGCATCCATGGTCTGGAGGTCTGTCTGGCCACAGGTGCAGGTGGAGGAGACAGGATCAGCGCTGGCAGTGGTGTTGCGGGTCTTCCTACCCATAGTAGGTCTCCCTTTGTGAAACTTCCTCTTAACTCCTGTCTGCAGCCACCTGGTTGTTCTGCCTCTGGCTTTTAAAACCTGCTTACCTAGGTCATGCCTACTCCCTCATTAGCCACACAGGGCAAGTTTGATCCTGAGGCTGATAAGGGCAATCAAGGGAACAAAAGATCTAACACTCCCAGACACACAATCCCAACTGCCACAGTAACTGAAATCACCTAAAATCAGAATCAAAATCCAAACAGTCGAGCAAACTCGTTCATGCCAAAGCTAGTACACTCACCTGGCAGTCTCTTCAGTGGCAAGATCTCTTGCTCTCCCTCTTAAACTCCCCTGTCTGCAGCCCCCTGTCCACTTCACTCAGAAAGAGATGACTCATTTCCGCAACTAACAGATGGTGAAAGACTGTCTCTTGTTGAATTGTCTAAGAACTCAGTGAATGTAAAATTAAAATTTTCAAACTTGGATGTCCACAGTTGGATGTCCATATCTGCATGTTTATTTAAATAAAAATACAGGTAGAACCTCTCTGGTCTGGCAGGACCACGGATGTTGCCAGAACAGAGAGCCACTGGATCAGAGAGCCCCAGCTAC
This sequence comes from Pelodiscus sinensis, assembly GCF_052426305.1. Taxonomy (NCBI): domain Eukaryota; kingdom Metazoa; phylum Chordata; order Testudines; family Trionychidae; genus Pelodiscus; species Pelodiscus sinensis. The sequence goes on from NC_143052.1 coordinate 318,191,905, forward strand.
AGAGGTTGCCAGCAGCTGGGAGCAAAGCCAGTCTGGTGGGCTGGCAGCCTTCAGGGCCAGCAGCCAGGAGCAAAGCCTGGCTTTAAGGCTGGTAGCTGGGAGTGGAGCCTTGCCATCAGGCTTGCAACCTGTATATCCAGTAGCCAGGGACAGGCACCCTATGTGACTTGCAGCCAAGAGCAGAGACTCACCAGCAGGCTGGCAGCCCATGGGCCTGGCAGCTGGAGACAGGGAGCCCTGGGGGTCATTAGCCAGGAGAAGAGCCCTGCCAGCAGTATGTAGGCAGTGAAACCTGGCAGGTGGTCTGGGGGTACTACACTGTGTGGGAATACACCAACCTGTACTGAGTTTCAGAGGTGCTGTGCACCAACTACTATTAATTTTAATTAAATACTATAATGATGGAGACTATTAAGTTTAATTAAGTGTAACTGAAGCAATAATTTACCTTAATATATGTTGTTCCTGGGTCAATCATTAACTAACTGAGATAAAGGAGGCTAGGTCCCTGGTCAGAAATCACGACCGATCATGTTTCAGCCAACCTTATAAACACTTTGATAAGCTCCATACATTGCAGTTGAGAACATCATTGAAAGAAAGGCGCCTTGAAAAGATTTATGACCACAATAACTTTGCAGTTGCATTATTCAGCAGTTCAAGAATCCTTGGAAAAAAGTATTGAATCTAGGATATCACCATTTTAATTGCAAAGGGTATTCAAAAATAAATTAATTCAGAGATTAGAGGGAAACCATGCACTCTGGAAAGAGGATATATTTGAGGACCAAGGAGCTTGTATAATTCTGTATTATAATGTCGATGTAATTTAATTCCTTTCAAAATTACATATTCTTCATATAATCGTACCAGAATTTTAAAAAGAAATTACTGGAATATACTTTAAAATACTACTTTCACGCTACAGCATAAAAATTAAACTTTTTGAATTTAAAAGGTGATTTGCACAAAAGAAAATAAGTGGTCATAAATTGAAAGAAATTCAGTAATGTATCCAAACTAAACAACTTAATAACAATAATGGTGGTAATATTTTTTGTGGGATACATTCCCACATGGAAATAATTTTAGTTATAAATTATAGTTTACTAAAGGTAAAATAAGAATGCTAGAGAACACCCAAAAAAGTCACTGTTGGTATGCAAAGAGCTGAGTTCTACAAGTTTATAAATAATTGGTGAGTAACTTCAGAGACATACAAAATGAACTACTGTCTTCAGAATGTTAAATGCTACTTGGTTTTGTTTATTTTCTGGTTGACGGTGCTAAATAGTAGGAATCAATGTTCCTCCTTAAGATTATAGTGCCTTTATACTTACACATTTACCGTTAATCATTTATACGAAAACTTTTAGTACTAAAGGCTGCCATCAATTTCCACCATCTCAAAGTAATAGAACATCAAGCAATAAGTTACTTGTTTAATTGTTCTCCCAATTAATGGGCAATATATTTTTTATTTTAGAACTGGGTAGATAAAGCAGAAAAAAAGACACTGCTCTCGGACACCCTTGACCTCTCAGAGCTCTTCCATCCAGATACATTTCTTAATGCCTTACGTCAGGAAACTGCAAGGTAGGTGACATGAATCAGCCTATTCACATGTTTTTCAGTTCCATTATTTTCTTTCCCATTTATGTTCGCTTTTTCTTTCTGTGCCTTCATTGTCAAAAAGCATACATAATATATTACACTTAAAATAGCCTCTTCAATTTATTTTCTTATTGTTTACACTGGGGTAAAAAAGCTACTTTGTTAATTCAATGCTAAAAACATCCCTTGGAATTTAACAACAAAGTAAATGTGATTTTCTATTAAAGCTGTATTACGTGGGTAACAGGGGATGGATCATTTGATGATTACCTGTTCTGTTCATTCTCTGTGGGCCACCCGACATTGGCCACTGTTGGACGACAGGTTACTGAGCTAAATGGACCTTTGGTCTTACTCAATATGGCCATTCTTATGTTCTCGTGATTAGCCAGGATGACCAGGGATGATGTTCCTAGCCTCTGTTTTGTTGGGGATGAGAAAGGGTAAGAGGGAATGGATGGATGTGAATTGTTCTGTTTTTATATTTCAACCTTTTATTATGTGCATGTGACATTTAGGGTGTATTGGTTTATCTTTTAGGGTAATGAGCTGTTCAGTGGACAACCTTAAATTTGTAGCATCATGGAAAGGTCAAATTCAAGAAACAAAACTCCAAGTTAAGGTACTGGGTCTACTCAGATTTCTGTCTGAATTACTGAAACTAATTAATAACAGAGTTGTTAGAATCACAATATTGGTATTACAGAAGTGTTGCTGAAATGGCTTATTGTGGTAATCAAAATCTAGATGTTTTACTGAATCTAGGGACCTTGAGACACAAAGGATCTTCAGTCATTTATGAGTACAAAATATTTGCACAGTAGAATATTATTATTAATTTTATGCTGAGGTAAAGGAGAGGATGGGGACAATTTTGGTTGTAATTTCAGCTCTTCTTCCTCTGTCCTTTTTACTGTTGTTAAATATAATCCTGTCTGATAACCTCTTATAGTTGTCCAGATAATACTTAAAGACCTTGTGACATTTACCAAAGCATGTATAGAGACATAAAAATAAATAACTTTAGCATTATGGTGAACATTTCCTTTTTTTAGCAAAACAAGCTCTAATGACCAAGACTGTGTGTAAGGAATTGCTGAACTTTTGAGCTGGGATTTTTAAAGGGGTTAGGCCAATGTACAGGCAGTCCCCGACTTACACGGATCCGACTTATGTCGGATCCGCACTTACGAACGGGGCTTTCTCGCCCCAGAGGTCGAGGTGGCGGATTGCTACCTGCGAGCTCCGGGGCGAGAAAGCCCCGTTCGTAAGCTGCTCCGGTGCCCTTGGTCTGCTGGAGACCATCTCCAGCAGACCAGGGGCACCGGGCGGGTTCCCGCGCTTCTGAGGCTTTGCCAGAGCAAAGCCTCAGAAGCGTGGCGAACCGCCGCTGCTGCCGCTTCAGTCCCGGTGCCTGTGGTCTGCTGAGGACCGTCCCCAGCAGACCACAGGCACTGGGACTGAAGCGGCAGCAGCGGCGGGGTCCCGCGCCTCTGAGACTTTGCCAGAGCAAAGCCTCAGAGGCGCGGCACCCCGCTGCCGCTGCGGCTCTGCTCCCCGTGTCCCTGGTCTGCGGAGGGGAGGGGGCGCAGCTAGTGTGCCCCCCGCCCCAACAGACCAGGCTTTTGTTTTGGACCCTGGGGCAGAGCAGCTGGGGCGCTGCTGATTGGTCCTGCAGCGCCGCTCTGGGCACTACTGGACCAACCCGGCAGCACCCCAGCTGCTCTGCCCCAGGTCCTGATTCAGCCGCTGCTGGTCAGTTTCAGCAGAGGCTGAATCAGGACACCTGGGGCAGAGCAGATGGGGTGCTGCTGGGTTGGTCACTTTCTCATTTATGTTCCCCATACCGGTCATGATTTTGTAGACATCTATCATAGCTCCCTTTAATCATCACTCTTCCAGCTGAAAAGTCCCAGTCTTCTTAGTTTCTCTTCATATGGCAGCCATTCCACACCTCTAATAAATTCTGTTGATCATTTCTGAACGTTTTCTAATTCAAATATATCTTCTTTTTTGTGATGGAGGTGGTTACAGCTACATGCAATATTGATATAGCAGCAATATGATATTTTCTGTCTTTGTATTATCTATCCCTGTCCTAATGATTTCCAACATTTTGTTTGCATTTTTGACCTGCATATGTAGTGGGTGTTTTCAGAGAACTATCCACAATGACTCCAAACTCCCTTTCTTGAGTGGTAATAGCTTATTTAGAACCAGTCATTTCATACTGGCTGTGTCCAGACTCAGGGGTTTTTTCGGGAAAAGTAGCCTTTTTCCGAAAAAACTTCCCTGCGTCCAGACTCAAGCCGCGTTCTTTCGAAATTAAATCGAAAGAACGCGGCTTTTCTTTCGATGGCGGTAAACCTCATTTCACGAGGAAGAACGCCTTCTTTCGAAAGTTCCTCTTTTGAAAGAAGGCGTTCTTCAATGTAAATAGGGCTTCTTCAAAAGAGAGCATCCAGACTCACTGGATGCTTTCTTTCGAAAAAGCAAGCCGCTTTTTCGAAAGTTCAACGTGCAGTCTAGACGCTCTCTTTCGAAAGAGGCTCTTTCGAAAGAGGCTCTTTCGAAAGAGGCTTGCAGTCTAGACATAGCCACTGTGACAAAGCTCTTCCTCCATCTTGGTGAGTCCCATACTTTCAGGTGGATTACTTGTCGCAGAAGCTCCCAGCAACCCACAGTAGCCTGCTGTTTGTTGAGCTACTCTCACCATTGGCCAACCTGGAGAAAATGTCATAGTCACAGGGTAGGACAAACCGCTTTTCCAAAACCAGTCTTTTTCGCAAACTGAATGGGGAGTTAGTGTCATGGGGTATGTCTATACTACCCCCCTAGTTCGAACTAGGGGGGTAATGTATGCATAGCGAACTTGCTAATGAAGCCCGGGATTTGAATTTCCCGGGCTTCATTAGCATAAAGCCGGCACCGCCATTTTTAAAAGCCGGCTAGTGCAAACCCCGTGCCGCGCGGCTACACGCGGCACGGACTAGATAGTTCGGATTAGGCTTCCTAATCCGAACTATCTGTACACCTCGTTCCACGAGGCGTACAGATAGTTCGGATTAGAAGCTTAATCCGAACTATCTAGTCCGTGCCGCGTGTAGCCGCGCGGCACGGGGTTCGCACTAGCTGGCTTTTAAAAATGGCGGCGCCGGCTTTATGCTAATGAAGCCCGGGAAATTCAAATCCCGGGCTTCATTAGCAAGTTCGGTATGCATACATTACCCCCCTAGTTCGAACTAGGGGGGTAGTGTAGACATACCCTAAGGGAGGAGGGGGACCTGGGCCCAACCTCTTCTCTGGGTTCCACCCCAGGGATCCTGTGATAGCAGCTGTCTATAATGTCTCTGGTATCTGCTGCATGTCAGCTATGAATCCCTGAACTATGTCTCCAAAGCCTTCTCCAGCACCTTCCTTACTTCAGGTTCTTCTTCCTGGTTCCTGCTTGCATTTTCTCCTCCCAGACTCTCCACAACACTTTCTCTCATCAGCTCCTTTCTCAAACAGCTAACGGGAGGGAAGCCTTTTTAAACCACTCTCAACAATTTCTTAATTGGCTCCCAAATATTCTGGTTAGTCTGACTCCCTTGAGACTGGAAGCTTCCTAATTGGTTCCAGTATTTTTATTGGCCTTATTGCTCTGATTGATTTTTGCAGATTCAGAGACTCATAGAGCTGGAAGAGATCTCAGGAGGTCATCAAGTCCAGCCCTCTGCCCAAGGCAGGACCCATCCCAACTAAATCAACCCAGCCAGGGCTTTGTTAAGCCAAGACTTGTGCACTATATTTATACTCTTCCCTAGTCATCTGTCCAAGTTTCCACTTCTTGTAAGCTTCCTTGTTGTGTTTAAGCTTACCAAGGATGCTCCCGGTAAGCCAATCTAGTCGCCTACCATATTTGCTTTTCTTGCTGCGCATTGGGATGGTTTCTTCCTGTGCTTTTAATAAGACTTCTTTAAAATACTGCCAGTTGGCCTGGACTCCTTTCCCCTTCATGTAAGCATCCCAGGGAATCCTGCCCATCATTTCTCTGAGGGAGTCAAAGTCTGCTTTTCTAAAGTCCAGGGTGTGTAGGGCGATCAACTGATTATCTAAGGTGTTTGTACACAAATGCAAGAAGCCTAAAAAACAAACAGGAAGAATTAGAAGCCCTGGCCCAGTCGAAGAACTATGATGTGGTTGGAATAACGGAGACTGGGTGGGATGACTCATATTCCTGCTGGTTCTGTATTGGCCCTTGTTAGTCTACCCTGGGAACAGGGACTTATTTAATCTAGGGCAAATGTATTTCCCCTCTACCACTTTCCTGTATCCCTCCAGCCTGAACTTGTCACAATATACATATTTGAGATTATGTTTGCCAGTGTACAAGAGTTTGTATTGATCAGCATTGAAATTTATCTGTCATTTTTTTGTCCACTCACCCACTTTTCTGAGATCTTTTTGTAGTTCTTCACAGTCTGGTTGGGTCTTAACTATCTTGAGTAATTTTGTATCATCTATACATTTTATCATCTCACTGTTTACCCCTTTTTCCAGATCATTTGTGAATATTTTGAATAGGACTGGTCCCAGCATATACCCATGGTTTACACTACTATTTACCTCTCTGTATTCTGAAAACTGATCATTTATTCCTATCCTTTGTTTATCTTTTTAACGAATTACCAGTCCAAGGGAGGATCTTTCCTTTTATCCCACAATAGCTTACTTTGCATAAGATTCTTTGAGAGCTCTTGTCAAAGGCTTTCTGAAAATCTAAGTACACTATATCCACTCAAAGAATTCTGGTAGATTGGTGAGGAATGATTTCTCTTTACAAAAACTTTTTTCCCAACAAATTACGTTCATCTATATGTCTGACAATTTTGCTCTTTACTCTAGTTTCAGCCAGATTGCCTGGTACTGAAGTCAGATTTACAAGGCTGTAACTGCTAAGATCACCTGTGGTGCACTTTTTAAAAACTGGCATCACTTTAACTATCCTCCAGGAATTTGGTACAGAAGCTGATTTAAAAATAGATTACAGACTATTATTGATTTAAAAATAGATTAGACTATTATCACCATCTGGTTCTGGTGATTTATTACTTTATCAATTTGGTCTAAAACCTCATCTAATGACATCTCAATCTGGACAGTTCCTCAGATTTGTCACCTAAAAAGAATGGCTCAGGTTTGGGAATCTCCCTAACATCCTCAGCTATGAAGACCAATGCAAAGAATTTATTTAGTTTGTCCACAATGACCTTATCATCCTTGAATGCTCCTTTAGCATCTTAATCATCCAGTGGACTCACTGATTGTTTAGCAGGCTTCTTGCTTCTGATATACTTAAAAAAGTTGCTCTTTGAGTCTTTGGCTGACTTCTTCAAATTCTTTTTTGGCCTTCTGAATTATATTTTTACACTTTTTTTATTCTCATACCATATTGCTTTGTTTTTTGTTGTTGCTGTTGTTGTTGTTTTTTAATTTGGGAAATACAATTTAGATTGAGCTTCACTTATGGTAGTTTTAAAAATTTTCCATGCAGTTGGAAGGGGTTTCACTTCTGGTACTGTACCTTTCATTTTCTGTATAACTAACTTCTTCATTTTTGTGTAGTCCCCCTTCTGAAATTAAATGTTATAGTATTTAATTGAGTTAATATGTTGTGAAATAATCGCTTGAGTTAACTGTGATTAATTAAAAGCTCGCCTAATTTGAACATAAGAACATAAGAACGGCCGTACTGGGTCATACCAAAGGTCCTTCTAGCCCAGTATCCTGTCTGCCAACAGTGGCCAGCACCAGGTGCCCCAGAGAGGGTGGACCGAAGACAATGATCAAGCGATTTGTGTCCTGCCATCTCTCTCCAGCCTCTGACAAACAGAGGCCAAGGACACCATTTTATCCCCTGGCTAATAGCCTTTTATGGACCTAACCTCCATGAAATTATCTAGCTTCTCTTTAAACTCTATTATAGTCCTAGCCTTCACAGCCTCCTCTGGCAAGGAGTTCCACAGGTTGACTACATGCTGTGTGAAGAAGAACTTTCTTTTATTAGTTTTAAACCTGCTACCCATTAATTTCATTTGGTGTTCTCTAGTTCTTCTATTTAGAGAACTAATAAATAACTTTTCTTTATCGGTCCTCTCCACACCATTCGTGATTTTATAGACCTCTATCATATCCCCCCTCAGTCTCCTCTTTTCTAAACTGAAAAGTCCCAGTCGCTTTAACCTCTCCTCATATAGGACCCGTTCCAAACCCCTAATCATTTTAGTTGCCCTTTTCTGAACCCTTTCCAAGGCCAAAGTATCTTTTTTGAGGTGAGGAGACCACATCTGTACACAGTATTCAAGATGTGGGCGTACCATAGTTTTATACAGGGGCAGTAAGATATTCTGGGTCTTATTTTCTATCCCTTTCCTTATACTAATTTTCTAGACAAATACAATAGATCTAATGTAAATGGATTTCAGTGAAGTATTTAAAGTATTTGATGCAGTCCAACATGGGTAAGGAACTTGTTAAAGGGATGACTGCAACAGATCATGCTGAAAGGTGACCTATCAGGCTGTAAGAGATTACCAGTGGCATCCCTCAAGGAATGGGCTTAGGATCAATCTTATTTAACATTTTCATTAATGATTTTCCGTCAAAAAATTGGAGCGTGCTAATAAAATTTGCAGATCATAGGCAGCTGGGTGGTAGTGCCAATGCTGAGGTTGGAAAACCATGTAACAAAATGTCGATGACCTTGAAAACAGAAATAATAGACATGAGATTAAATTTCATAGTGTAGAGTGAGGTCATACACTTAGTACCTAGTAACAAGAGATTTTGAATAGGATGAAAATTTATCAAGTAGAAGTGACAGAGGAAAAAATTACCAACTCTGAAATGGACAATTAATTTGTCAGATGTCAAAAAGACTTAATTAGTAGCAGTTTCTTCCTAGTAGGAATGTGAGGAATACCTAATTAAGAATCAATTTGTATATGATGGGACCTTATTTAATGGCACTTAAAATTGCTTGGACAGAGACTCTGAAAATGTATGGCTCTCACGTGACAAACACCATTCCTAAATAGCTATCCCTGCCCTATTTTGATTGAAACAAAAGACAGAAGCATGTAGCACTTTAAAGACTAACAAGATGGTTTATTAGTTATGTTTATGTTAGTCTTTAAAGTGCTACATACTTCTGTCTTTAGTTTCAGCTAGACCAGACTAACACAGCTGCATCTCTATCACTATTTTGATTGGTCTGTCAACATCTGAAATAAACTGACCTTATCCCTTTTGTCATAAAACCGCCATTTTCAAGTGTTTTGGAACCAGCTTCATAACAAGAGCAGAAGAAGCACAGTAAAGGACTTTTATTGACAGTAAATAGTATGCACCCAGGTAAAAATGGATATAAATTCTGTAAAAGAAAATATTATTGCAAAAATGTTATATTCATCCACTCAAAAAAAGCTATCAAAAATATTGAAGCTAAGTTTCCAGATGCTTACAGAGATATCTTTAAAAGAGTTCATAGGAAGGACTTTTTTCAAAATTTGATTCTGTCTTTAAACACCAGAAACTATTCAACCTATGGAAGAAGGGAAATTTGATTTCCTGCCTGCTGCTAAGATCTGTATTGTCCTGTGGAAAACAATGGCACTTAATACACAGGAAATGTTTATTGTGGAAAACATGTTTTTATGGAGACAGTGTCTTTGAACCCTGAAATTAGCTCACTTGCCAAAGATTCATTTAAAATTACATGAATCCTAATACTCAAGAGTAAATTTGCCAGAAAGTAATATACTGTAAATGCAAAATTCTGCAAGGTGCTATTCATTTAAGGTGAAATCTACTCCACTTGCAAAGAACACAAGTAATCATGCTTTATGTGAATGAAATACTAATAGATAATGGAAATAAAATGCAAAATCTCCTTCCCCCACTGGCCTAAATCCAAACTAGAGAGGTACACTGTAACTCTCCTCTTCCTGCTGTTCTAGTCCACAATCTGGGTACTAATGGCAATCCCACTGCCCTATTTTTGTGTGGTATACTAGAGTCTCAGTTCAGACCATCATGGCCTGTTTGTTTAATAATACTGATGACTTAGAGTTCATTACTCCAATGGGTTGCTTTCTTCAATGGCTTCTCACTGAAGATTTAGTCAAATTCAGGGTTTTGGTGTCCATCTTCAGAATACTTCCTGGGATTGGCCCAAATTCTCTATGAGACTACATTTTATTATTTTATGTGACTGTGAACTTACAGGAACTGTCAAACTCAAAAGTGAAACCTGAGAGTGGCATTTAGAGCCTTCTCAGTAGCTAGTTCTCTGCTGTGGAACTCACTTTCAAAAATGTTCAGCATGACCATGAATTTGAGCATGTTCAGAATAAAAGCTAACATCCTCTTCCTCAAATTATCTTGCCTTCTTTTATTCAACCTGTCAAAATCACACACTGAATAAGCAAGGCCACCTAATGAGAAAGAATATGTGATGCCTCAGTGGAACAGGCAACACAAGTTGAATATTTTTTGTGTATGTTGATTAGCAGGGACAACTGGCCCAGTTTTTCTGTAGTTCTTGTTGCTGGAGTTCCAGTATTCATGGAGCATTTGTTTTCAGAACAAAAGGTTCTGTGTTTGTATTGTGATTTTATCCCAATCACTGTAATAACCTGTTAAGATAAACTCATTCATTCTTACATAACACAATTATTTAGTTATACTGTTGAACTAGCAATAGTTGTATGGGTAAAGTTGTAGCTACTTAGTGGCACAGCTACTTTTCGGCATAGAAGGGCTGCAGAGTTTTTCTTGTAATGATAATATAGCTTCTCTGAATCCTCCAATGCATTTATTATGAGGCCTGGATATATCTAATTAAGGGTGTGCTCATTTTCCATGTCCCTATACTGAAAATTTATTCTGTTTTGTTTAACTTGATTGTTTGAGAGGGAGAGTTATCTGTGAATCTCATTAATTTTGGGTTTTTTCAGGTTGACTTGTAGAGTCCATGTGTTGCAGGCAAGGAAAGTACCAGACTCCAAGAGTCGTGATCATCAAAGGAAATGTTTTTTAGGAGAACTGCTATTATACGCACTCTAGGTCACCTTTGTCATTAATCCACGGAGAGCTTAGTTAAGAAGCTTATTTTCATTCATTTAAAATATGTTACAAATAGAACAATATGAAGGCAGTTACTCATGCATTCAACCACTAACATTTATTTTATTCAATAGCACTTGTCCTAAAATCTTATTTCATATGCTAAATATTTATTTTGTTCATTCTCCTCTACATATTACTTCTGAAAGGAGTGGAAATACAAAATTATCTTATTTGCTCCTGTAAAAATTATATAGTGGCTTATTCGTTTCTAGAAAGCTAAGACCAAACTTTGAAGCAAAGAAACCTTGTCTTTTCAGTTATTGTTGTGTTTTGTTGTTATTGTTGGATAGTTTTGGTTGTTTTGTACTATTGACTTTTGACATTGTTAGTAAATGATTACTTGGCTTTTGCCACTGTAAGTGCATTAATCTAATGCCAGGGCAGGCACCTTTAGTTTCATAAATGTTGACATTTACTGGTATTGTTCTCTAGCATTTTCAAAGTTAAAACAAACAAGAGGAAGTTCATTCTGAAGCATAGTCAAGATCTTTTAAATCATATTTCCTATTCCCACGTACAGGATTATGATAATTAGTTCTTATTTTTTAGAACATGGTCACAGTACAGAGGACTATCCATGTCTTTAATAAGGCAAAGTATGATTACTGACATTACTGACATTTCAGGCTCTTATAAGTATATATGAATGTTTTGTATGTTTCCATGACAGATAAGCGGCCTGCAATTGGAGGGTTGCAGTTTTGATGGATATCGACTTTCAGAAAACCAGCATGATTCTCCCAGTGTGTCATCTGTTCTGCCTTGTTACATGAGCTGGATTCCACAGGTACTAAATTATTAAGGGACCTAAACTTTTATAGTCTCCATTCTTCTGTTTAATAGCTTTCCAGTATGGTATTCCTGAACAGTTTGTTTCTTCTTTTAAAAAATAATCAACTGCAAGTTTTAATAGAACAGTTGAGTATAATGTGACAGAATTATTTACATATTTTCTAAACAGTAAAAAACAAATGAAGAGAAAAGCACTAAAAAGAGGAAATGTATTAAAATAAGAGCTTTTATTATTTTTTTCCGTACTTTAAATATATTATCATGCATTTTCAAAATGATATTTAATAAAACACTTAGAAATATTTGGGAATTGTTAATAAAAATGATTTTTGTATTAGAGTTTTAACCCCATATAATGTGAAAAATAAACTTTAGTTAAAGAACATCTTTTGATCTCTAGGGGGAAAAATTCTTACCCTTCATATACCTAATAAAAAATGAATTCCAGTGATTACAGTAGTTCATTACATTAAAGCAAAATAAGTAATCCAAACACTAAAAATTGTAACCTATACAACTTTCCAATCACAGTAATAATCTCTCTTTAAATACTGGAATCAGAAGCTGCAAAAAAATGTGTCTTACCTAGCAATTTCTTCAAACACAGGGTAGCATTACAAAATCACAAGATTATAAAACCTGTAACTATAATGCAACCTAAAAACCTTAACGAACTATGAAAGACACACAGAAATACATGTAGAAAAGGAAGAATTATTATAGGTATGGAGGGAATCATAGAATCATAGAACTGGAAGAGACTTCAGAAGGTCATCAAGTCCAGCCCCCTGCTATAGGCAGGACCAATCCCAACTAAATCAACCCGGCCAGGCCTTTGTCAAGCCGAGACTTAAACACCTCTAGGGATAGAGACTCCACTACTTCCCTAGGTAACTCAGTCCAGTGCTTCACTACCCTCCTAGTGAAATAGTTTTTCCTAATATCCAAGCTTGACCTCTCCCACCACAACTTGAGACCATTGCTCCTTGTTCTGCCATCTGTCACTACTGAGAACAGCCTTTCTCCATCCTCTTTGGAACCTCCCTTCAGGAAGTTGAAGGTTACTATCAAATCCCCCCTCACTCTTTGCTTCTGCAGACTAAACAGACCCAACTACCTCAGCCTCTCTTCGTAGGTCATATGGTCCAGCCCCCTAATCATTTTGGTTGCCCTCCGCTAGACCCTCTCCAATGCGTCCACATCCTTTTTGTAGTGGGGGGCCCAGAACTGGACACAATACTCGAGATGTGGCCTCACCAGAGCTAAATAAAGGGGAATAATGACGTCTCTGGATCTGCTGGCAATGCTCCTCTTAATGCAACCTAATGTGCCATTAGCCTTCTTGACTACAAGGGCACACTGTTGACTCATATCCAGCTTCTCATCCACTGTAACCCACAGATCCTTTTTTGCAGAACTACTACTTATCTGGTTGGTCCCCAGCCCCTAACAATGCTTGGGATTCTTCCGTCCTTGTTGATCTCATCAGATTGCTTGTGGCCCAATCCTCCAATTTGTCTAAGTCACTCTGGACCCTATCTCTGCCCTCAAGCAAATCTACCTCTCCCCCTAGCTTAGTGTCATCTGCAAACTTACTGAGGGTGCAATCCATCCCCTCATCCAGGTCATTAATAAAGATAGTGAACAAATTTGGTCCTAGAACCGAACCTTGGGGCATTCTGATAGAAACCGACCGCCATACTGACCTCGAGCCGTTGATCACTACCCGCTGGGCCCGGCCTTCTAGCCATCTTTCTATTCATCTTACCATCCATTTATCCCTTAACTTGCTGGCAAGAATATTGTGGGAGACCGTATCAAAAGTCTTGCTAAAGTCAAGGTTTATCACATCCACTGACTTTCCCATGTCCACAGAGCCAGTTACCTCATCATAGAAGCTAATCAGATTGGTCAGACATGACTTGCCCTTTGTGAATCCATGCTGACTATTCCTAATCACTTTCCTCTCTTCCAAGTGCCTCAAAATGGATTCCTTAAGGATCCCTTCCATGATTTTTCCAGGAACCAAGGTAAGACTGACCGGCCTATAGTTCCCTGAATCGTCCTTCTTTCCTTTTTTGAAGATGGGCACTACATTTGCTTTTTTCCAATTATCCGGGATTTCTTCTGATCTCCATGACTTTTCAAAGATGATGGCCAAAGGTTCCTCAATGACATTTGCCAACTTCCTCAGTACCTTCGGATCCATTAAGTCCAGACCGATGGATTTGTGTACATTTAGCTTTTCTAAATAGTTTCTAACCTGTTCTTTCCCACCAATGGTTGTCCATCTTCATCCCATCTTGCGTCACTTTGTCAGTGAATACAGAGGCAAAGAAAGCTTTGAGGACTTCAGCTTTCCCCACATCTGTCACTAGGTTACCTCCTTCATCCAGTAGGAGCCCCACACCCTCTCTGATCACCTTCTTCTTGTTAACATGCCTGTAGAAATCTTTCTTGTTATCCTTCACATTCTTAGCCAGTCGCAATTCCATTTACGCTTTCGCCTTTCTGATAACCCCCCGGCATTCTCGAGCTAGGGAGAAAGGGATTTTTTTCTCTTCTCCTGTATTACAGCACACTCAATTAGCAATACACGATTTTCCATTGTTTTGTGTAATTTTTAATCCCATTCTGCAAACTAAATCCTGTACAATAAATGCAAGTGGCAAATCGTGGGTTTTGGCATGTGTCAGTCTGGTGAATTTTTCATCCAAAGTTAGCTTTTCGGGATAATACATTTAGCCAGTATTAAGTAATAAAAAATGAATTGAGGATCACATTACATGTTTCAAAGGTCTGTAGAACATGGCCTATGAAGGAAGACTGAAAGAATTGGGCTTGTTTAGTTTGGAAAGGAGAAGACTGAGAGGGAACATAATAGCAGTTTTCAGGAATATAAAAGTGTGACACAAGGAAGAGGGAGAAAAATTGTTCCCCTTGGCCTCTGAGGATGGGACAAGAAGCAATGGGCTTAAACTACAGCAAGGAGGTTTAGTTTGGACATTAGGAAAACCTCCTTAACTCTCAGGGTGGTTAAACACTGGAATGGGTTGCCTAGGCAGGTTGTGGAATCTCCATCTCGGGAGATACTTAAAAGCAGGTTGGATAGACTGAGAGGGAACATGAGATCCCAACATGGGGGGCATGAAGAAACTCCGGGGGGGGGGGGGCGCGAGATGACCCAACCTTCCCCCACCACCTCGGTCAATTCCCCCCTCCTAAGTTTTGCTGCTATTTTTGTTTTTTGGCCCTGGTGGTCAGTTCCTTCCCCCGCCCCTCAACAAGTTTTGCTGCTGGCAGTGGGGGGGGGGGGGAGGGTTTCTCAAAAATCAAAAAGAGGGCATGATGCCGAAAAGTTTGGGAACCACTGGTACTGGGTCCTGCTGTGAGGACAGGGGCTGGACTTGATGACCTCTCAAGGTCCCTTCCAGTTCTAGTGTTATTTGATTCTATGATTCATTTTTACTGATGTACCATTTCTGACCAAGAAGTAATAGTGTCTTCTAGTAACTTGAATATCTTTGAACAAATATTGGGTAAAGACTTTATTGCTCAACCTTATTAGCTGAACTAGACTTTTTCTTAAAATGTCCTATCAGTGCAACTACCAGTGCTGCTAGACTAGTGATACCCATAGTGATTGAATTAATATAGAATAATTTCCAGTCAAGATTTAGTTTGAGAACACAGGGCATGTCTACAATAGGAAATTATTTTGAAATAACTTATTTTGAAATAATAATTCTAAAAATAACTATTTTGAAATAGTGTGTCCATACTACAGGGAAACCTCAAAATTAGTCCAAGGCAGGCTCGCTTAATGTGGATGTGCTACCTCGACGTAGAGCCCCAGGAAGCACTGTGGAATAATTGAATGACTCTGGGGAGTAGTTATTTCTAAATAACAGCAATGGATCATGTATAATACTTCTATTTCGAAATAACTATTTTAAAATAAGGGTTATTCCTCATGGAAAGCAGGAGTTTCTATTTCAAAATAATGGGTGTGGTAGTGTGGACACTCCACTTGTTATTTAAAAAATAATTGTTTAAATGAGTTGCTCAGCATCAGATAGGAATTTTGTGACAGAAACAGGAATAGAATCCAGTCTTAATCCTGACATGATTCCTTCATTCCACGGCATCATTCACTGTACGCCTCCCAACTTCTATAGCAAATGTGTGTGGGATACTATGGACAACATCCTTATTAACTACGTAATCCTGATTCATTTCCTATGCACTATCCATACTGTGCACTAACTGATGGTGTCCCTGTGAGGAAAAAAATAGCATGTGATAATGTGATGAAATACTGTAGCATAATTCATATACACAGGTGGGCCTCATTAAGACAGTAGTATTTAAATTGATGGAGAAATAGATGCAGTTATCCAAAAAGATAAGACAACTATGGTGTAAAGACCTAGGCAAAAAATACAATTTTCATGTGTCAGTTTTTCAATCTATTATAGTTTGTTTAAAGCAGTGTTTCTTAAACTGTGTTCCGCGGCACACCGGTGTGCCGTGAGGCAGTTGGAGGTATGCTGCGGAAAACAACAGAATTCAAAATAGCCGCCCTTAAAGGGGCAGGCGACCTTGTTTTTTTGCTCAATAACTTTCCCCCAGCCCTTTTTTTCCCTCAATAACTTCCCCGCAAACCTCACCCCCCACACACCACCTTTTTTTTTTCTCAACAAAAAATCCTTGGTTTCCTCATTAAAAAAAAGTTATTGTTTGGTGTTCCTTAGTCTTAAAAAGTTTAGGAAACACTGGTTAAAAGTCTTATAACACAGCTATCACTGTGATACCCTCTCAATGCACACCAACATTCCATTTTATGTGCCACTGTGTATAAGTAAGCATGCTATATTTTGTGGTTCTAATTAGGTGTATCTCCTTTCTTCCTTCATTGAATCATTGCTATGAAGTTTAAACCTGAGAATCAAGATACTCTGGTGTCAAGTATCAGAGGGGTAGCCGTGTTAGTCTGAATCTGCAAAAGCGGCAAGGAGTCCTGTGGCACCTTATAGACTAACTGAAGTGTTGGAGCATAAGCTTTTGTGGGCAAAGACCCAAGATACTCTGGTTGACATCTCAAAATCAAGACACTCTTGTCTTTGAATGGAAAGAATCTTCAAAATACTTGGTCATTGCTTTGTTCAAAGGAATTTAACAGAGGTGACCTATTTAGTGTCAGGAAATGGAAAAGGAAGTGAATATCAAACTTGTAGTTCCTGGGAGCCAGTCAAAGCATAGTATTAATATTATCTTTAAAGGAAACCATTTTATAACTATTGCAGGTATCATGAATGCAGATGGACATTTTGTGTGCATAATGCTCTGTTAATAAGACACCTAGTAACAACAAAACAGGTCATGAGTCAAACAAGATCATCTCCAGAAAAGGAAAGTAAAAATGATATGTTTATCCCATGAAGTTACTAGGACTTAAAGTAGTAGAACGGTAATGGCAAAACTAGCTCTGATTTCACTGGAGCCAAGATTTCATCTTTCATATTGAAAAGATGAGGGAAGTTGACTTACAACAGCAAAAAAATCTTCAAGAATGGATAGATACTTCAGGTATAAAACAGTCATGGTTTGTATTTTTTCTGTGTCAGCCGATGGTCGGGGCAGTGAGTGGTGTGTGTGAGTTCTGTTATACACCCGAGTCTTTAATTGCTAGGACACAAGATCCCTTTGCAGCAGGCAGCCTATGAAGGCTGATGGGCACCCCAGAGATACACCCGAGTCTGTGACTGCTAGGACGCAAGATCCATTCGCAGCGGGCAGCCTGGAAGGCTGACGGGTGCCCCAAGGGTCTGTCCCGTGGAGGCGACAGAACCCAAACACCCAGCTCTGCCTGCGTCTACCCCTTTGACTGGCTGGAGTTCTTTTAACTGTGTCTGGTTCTGTTACAGCAACAGAAGGAGTTAGGTTAAAGCGTAAACAGTTACAGGTTTATTAAAGAAGCTTATAAAGCATATCATTACAGTAGCTATTGCTCTGTTTCTTAACTGCTAGCACATACAGGTCTTAAAGTGGTTACAAAGGAAAAGGAAGATAGAAATAACGGTTCCAAGTGACAGCTTAGTCTTCAAAGAGCTCTAATTCTATGCATGTACTAAGACAGACACATACAGGTACAATTTTTACCCCCTTCTGCATCTCTCGATTCCAGCGTGTCAGGCCAGGATCAGTCACTCAGTTCCCCGGGAAAGATGAATACGAGGCTGGGTGTCCCCATGTGGACCTCGGGAGGCAATCACATAACCCGACCAGCAGGTTGATGGTAGATTGACGCTCAGAGTGAGTGTGCTGCTGGACCCATCTTTATACCCGTGGGGTCACATATTCTCTTTCTTATCTATGGTGTCAAATTGTGCTGGTTCGTCTTTGTGACGCCAGTTCTTACAAGGGAGTTCCAACGTAATTTACACTTATAAGAGAGAGATAACTAAATTGGGAGTACTGGACATTCTTTACTCAGCAGGAGATTCCTCTCCCAGAACGGTTGTGTGATCGTATCAATATCAGTGCTAGCCAAGGGCGGTTTTTTACAGCCTCTTGGTCAACAGTTAGCTTGGTCACCCTCTTATCTATGTTTACAGTTATCCAGGGTCACGATGAGCCAGCATATCCGGGCCTCTATCAAGGCATCAAAGACTATGCTGGTTTTATTGCTTTCTGTGTCCTGTGTGCTCTGAGGCATCTTGGAGGAGCAAGCAAGATGGATGTGGCGGGGGGACCTCTGTCTGGCTACAATTTGCTTTCCCATTTTGAGATATTTATATGGTTTCAAATTATGAAACTTAATTTACTCATGCTTGTCTGATTTGCAGTAAAAACCTGTCGTTTTTGTTCCAGTTCCTATACTGGCAGATGTCAAATGGCTTGTTTGTTTCACAGTAATTTCTGACACTTCTTAGAGAATATACGATGAGATTTTGAGTGTTGTGGGGGGATGTGATTTTCTGACTTCACTTATTGCCTAGGAATTGTGTCAACCAAATTTAGTTAAAGTAGCATGTAAGGTTTTTTGTTTTATACTTGTGATTGATTCCCTTTCTCCCTAAGCTCTTGTCTGTCTGCTATAAAGAGAGCATGGAAGAGACAGCAGGCATATTTTACACTGTGAGCATATTCTCTGGTCTTGCTGAGTTTACCAACTTTGGGATCCCTTGGCTCCATAGTGTCCAACACGCTAGTCACTAGCAGCTATTTGGCCAGTTGAGTGTGTCTAGTTCGCTGTGTCAGTATCTACTATAGTAGCTACTGCTTCAGGACTGGTTGGACACCACAGCCCTAGCTGTTGGCTGGGAACCATGTCAATCCATGGTATAAGTTAGAGCAACTCCCTGTGGCCTCTTAGTATAATGCCTTTAAACAAGCATTCATTGTTTAAAAAATGCCTTAATAAACGCTTAAAAATCCTCAGAATAGTCTGCAACAGAGGGGGAGAGGAATCTGTGTGAAATGGGGTTCTGTCTATCTGTCCAAAGCCCAAGGGCAGAACTAAGAGGATTTTTTGTTTGGTTGGTTTATACATAAACAGTGACTGCTGCTCATCTGTTTGCACATCTCAGGATGTGTAACAAGCCATATCCTCCAGGACACCCCATTCTCCATAACCACTTCCCCTTTGCAGCAGCTCTTGTGCTACTTCAGAAGCCCAATCATGCTCCTGCTGACCTACATGTGAGAATTTAGAAAAGCCTTTTCATGTTTTTTAAAACAAGTCTATTTTGTCTTTTTCTCTTTCTATGTCCTTCAGGTCAAAAACCTGCAAATATTTATTTGTAATTATTGCTGTTAAAATTGTTAATGTATTTTTTAATATTAATGCAGTAATGGCTTAATAAGAGGAACTTGATTGGAAGCAGACTTTCGAAGAGGTGGAAAGTATTGGAGCTTTGCTCATGGGAGCTAGTTCATCCTGCTTTAGATTTTTAGTGCAGGTGTTATATGATGTCAGATGTTCTCAGTTTACTCTTCTAAACCCCATAGGCACAGTAAAGAGAATACAGATGCTGAGTTGTGTCAGAAATCTAGAGAAAAACACTTCTTCTGGAACCTTTGCTTTCTTCTTTCCCTTCCAAGTCTTAGCAGATTATTCTTCTGATACCTACCAAAGGTTACACTTATAACTTCAGATTCTGTTTTGGATACCATGTAATCTGAAACTGTTTTTGTCTACTGCTAATACATATACTGTATTTTTAAATGATTTTTAATGGGCGGTTTCGTTGACAGGATGCATTCGGTCCATATTCTCCAGAGGAGTGCATATCTTTGCCAGTCTATGCTAGCGCTGAGAGGGACTGTGTAGTGACGAATATTGATGTACCCTGTGGAGGCAATCAAGACCGGTGGATCCAGTGTGGAGCTGCTTTATTTTTAAAAAACCAGTAAGATGAAAGTAAGCTAATAATATGCAGTCATGTTTTTTTAATTATATGTTAAATATTACTTCTAAAACAGAGGTGTATAAATCCCCAAAATTTTTATAACTTTTAAAAAATAATGAGCTGGCATTGGAATACATTGTATCTTTGTGAGGTGATGTAAAAATTATCTGCAGTTCTAAAATAGCAGACACACAAGTGGCAGTTTCTCAAGATTGTAATGTATTTTATTTTCTATTCTAATTTGTTACAATCTTATATTTTAACTATTGCAGTACTAAAGAAATTGAACAAAAGTAAAAATAAAATGTTTTTTTTGTTCTGCTTATTTTTATATCTTATATCTATATTCTATTCGCTATTTATAATTATTAGTTAATAAAAGTAGCTGCTGAACCTTATTAGGTTTAAGCTGTCTTCTTATGCACCAGTTGAAGTGTTTGTAATTTATAGTAATGATTTTAACTAATCACATTTTGTTGGGGAACGATCAGTAAATTCCATGACGTTTGTGCAGTCCTAATGTGTGCTATGCATTGGGGCCTCTGGCTGTTGCAGTTATCACACATAAATGGCTGAACACAGAATTACAAAACCAGATGGAATTCAAACAATGTAGATATAAAAGAACAAATTAAAGTGAATGCTACTGGGTTCCAAATTAGAATTTAGAATTAAATCCCTGTATTTTCCATATTTGTTAATATGCCTAAAAGAGAGCTACCAGTGATACCAGAATAAAATATTGAGTCAGATTGAAGAGTCTTTCACCATGCAGTGGTCTGACATAAGAGAGACATAATTGTGTTTATGGCCTCCTAGGATCAAATGAGTCCTGTCCTCAGCACAGGACGCTGTATGGTAGAGCCAGCTCATTGAGTCATTCCAAGCAGAATGACACAAAATGGTGCGTCACACTGGGGTAGTCCCTGTACTTTGGGTATGCTCTAAGATAAGTGCCACAGGCTGAGATGAACCAAAACCAATAACATCCCATCATGATACACATCTTGCTATTTAACTGGCTTATACAAAGCTTTATGAGGATAATTTTAGGATATAAGAAAAGAATAAATTTACTGCATTACAGGTTGGACCTCCCATTGAAGTCCCTAATTTTAGAGCCGAAAAGTAGAGTTCCATAAAGCAAGCTGGGCTGAAACTTCCCTGAGAGATGAAGTATCAGCTGATTCCTGATTGTTCCAGTGTGTCTTTCTCAGAACCAGGAATGCACAGGAGGCTGAGAAAAGTCATCTACCAGAGCAATTGTAGCAGTTCTATTCAGGAACAAGGCAGGCTGGGGAATATATTAATTTCATTCTGCTCACAGATGGGAGAAGGCTGGAAAGCAGTAGACTGTTCTAACAATGTCTCCTGGTTGTTAGCCCTTCCTTCCTGGTAAGAGGTTAGGGACTTGATGCTGCAAACCTTACTCAAGCAGGTACTGTTTACACTTACTGAAGACAATGAGGACTGCACACCTGTGTAAGTATTACTAGTATAAATAATTGCAGGACTGCACCAAATACCATTGTGGCACTTATGCTCCTGTGCTGCAAAGGTAACAGTACAGAGCTGCACCAACAGAGAAGGATCATCCGAGAGATGACACCTCAGGAGATGGGGAGTTTTCTCCACTTATTGTCATGGAGCCGATTACACTTCCAGGGCATCAGCCCTATTTCGCGTTCCTTACCCTTGTCACTGTATTTTTACACTTGCTGTCTGGTGAGGAGCAGAAGCAAACTGTTCTCATGTTCCATAAAGCACTGCGACTGCCATTTAAGTGGTCCTTTGTGACGGGGCACTCCCGCCCCGCACTCAGAACGCGCCGGGGGACGCCGGGCGGACACACCGGGGGGTGGAGAGCACGGCCCAGCCTGCTGCGTCGGGCTGCAGGAACGTGCCGGCGGTCGGCGCAGGGAGCGTCGGGAGGCAGAAGGCGCCGGCCGGCAGGGCCCAAGAGAGAGGGGCCGGCGAGGCGCAGGGGGGTGATGTCACGGGGGAAGGGTGGCTGGGAGGCGTCGCAGGGGAAGTGACGCGGAGGGGGAACGGAGCCGGCGGGGGATTTAAACCCAGGGTCGGCACGGTGCAGGGGAGCGCGGTAGACGGAGCTGGAGGAGGGGAGAAGGAAGGAGAGGTGAGGCAAGCGGTGTCAAGGGAGACGGGCCGGGAGGCCTGGTGGAGTAGGAAGCGGCCCAGGGCGGGGTCGTGGAGCCCGTGAGCGGGTGTGTTTTGGGGCATTCCCCCATCCGCTAGGGAGGGACCGTGGGTCCCTGCCTTTAGGGCCCTGGGCCGGGGTTCGGAGAGGGGGCGGGCCCGGCCCCCCCTACTCCGCTGACCGCCAGATCCGGCTCGGGTGTAAGCACGAACATGCGTAATAAAAAGGGCCACCGGCCTGGGTGGTGGCTGCTTATGCTTAACTCTCTGTGATAAGATTGGTTCATAGTTGACTCTGAGGGACGAACTCGTTCACATCCTTACAGCCACATCAGTGTAAGGAGGTGCTTTACTCATCTATAAGTCTGTGCAACGACTATTCGTGCTTTGACCCTAACCAATTACATTGAAAGATTTAAGCTCAAGTGTACAATGTGCACCATTGTATTGCACAAGCAGTTGTATTGTCTACACCTACAGATGATTAGTTCTGGGGGCTCATGAGCTCTCTCACAAATAACATGAATGTACATGCAGTCACAAGAAATGCATGGGCACATTAAGCAGACAAATGTGCATTCCTGAATTTCTGAAAACTAAGACTATGATGTAACTTCTTATTATTCCAGTAAAGTGGGGTTTTGTGCAAAAAGCTGTCATAATTTTAAAGACATTTTTCTGGTAAGAGTGGTATTAAACCCAACGATTTGCCCAAAATCAGTGTGCAAATGTATTAAACAATGATGTTTCTGAACAAATTGGGCATATTTCCTCTGTATCTATTTTATATTTGAGATAGTTTGCCTGTCTGTCCATCTGTGTGTCTGACCGTCCACCTGTTTGTTCAAGAACTCCTCCTAAACATCAAGAGCTAGGACCACCAAATTTGGTGTACAGCTTTCTCTTATCGTAACTTAAATCAATATAAGGGTTTGGTTGTGCCAGGAAAATGGGATGTGCCTAGAATGGAATTGTTTCTCATAAAACCATACAGAGAAGAGAGAGAATCACCAAGAAGGTGAAGGGGGCTGGCTGGGGATGCCAACCCTCATCTGGGACTTCCGCAGCCCCAAGCCTACCACTCTCCAGGCACTTTTAGAGAGGGTGGAGGGGCTAAAGGTCTCCTCCCCTTCCAGTAGCTCTTCCCTTTCATTAGGGAGCAAGGGGAAAGTACACAATTTGCTGCACTTCTCAGTCTAGCTGGGAAGTGCAGGAGGCAGACGAACCTGGACCTGCCCCAGCTGGAGGACATGCACCCCTCTCCCAGTTGTGCCCCTGGAGCTGCAGTGTCCATGGAGAGATGCTTCTCACCTGGTCCCAAGCTGCTATGGTGAGAGAGGGCTGAGGCAGTCCTCTCTTCCTGGGGAAGCCTGCATACTGAACCCTTCATCTCCTGCCCCACCCCAGAACAATGATTTAAATGAAGAAACACAAAAAATAAGTTGAGGACCCAAGCAACACCAAGTAAATTATCTCATAATAACTAATAGTAATAATAATAAAGTTTGGGGTTTAAAAAATATGTTAATATAATTGTCCTAAATTTGAAATTAATAGAACATAAAAGGCATGATCTCTTAAAGAATTATTTAAAATCCAAGGCCCAAAACTGGGCTGGTGCTATACATATTTCAGTAAAACTTAGTGCTTTATTAAATTCACAATACATTTGTAAAGATGAAAGATTTTTCTGAAAGCAAATTAAGACCCCAATCATATTTAAAAAAAATATTAAGCCCTGATTGTTCAATGACTTGCACACGAACAGAGCCCAGCATGTATGTGTGCTTGATTCAAATCAGTGGGGCTTTTCTCAGGGGTCACGGTCTGATCACGTTGTGTGCAAACCAATAATAGTAATGTCTAAGGCCATGTCTAAAATACGAGATAATGTCAAATTTATTAAGGCTGATTTCTTGCCACCCAATTTTGTAAAGTCAAAGGTCCATGATCCCACATGTGCAAGAATTCAATGTACTTCGAAGTAGGGAGACTGCAGATGACATTGAGAGTGATGCACCGAGGGTAGCTATCCCACAGTGCCTGTATCGCTTTGCATTCTGGGTTATGCTCCCAGTTCATGCTAGGACCAAAACTGTGCAGCGGATGCTTCTAGGTTCATGTCATCCATGTTCCATAATGCGCTCATCTACTTCCTCCCCCCTTGCTTGAGATCAATAGGAAGCAGTCTTTTCACACCCTGTATGGCCCAGGTTACTTGCATAGATGACATAGCAGCGCGAGCATGGCCTCCCTCATGGATTCTATTGTGCATCAAAGCATTGTGATGCTGATGTCTACCTTGGTGCGCCCAATGGTGCAGTGTTTCAAAAGCATATGCATGTCACTCCACCTGAAAGAGGACAAGATAGAATCTAGGTCTCAGGGTGTCACAGGCACGCTATACAGGAAAGCCCTTGTGCTGAGCAAATTGGAAACACAGCTGGCACTTGATCCTCTGGAAACAGTAGAATGCAGGTTCTGGTTAGACTACTACGGGTATGAGATGATCAGCAATGGGTGCAAAACTTCCAACGCACAAGGCCACTGTCATGGAACTTTATGAATGGCTTTCCCCTGCCCTGACATGCAGAGAAACCTAAATGAGATCTGCTCTGCCAGTGGAGACACGTGTGTCAATTGCCCTGTGAAAGCTTGTAATGCAGACAGCTACCGGTCAGCTGGGACTCAGTTTTGGAGTGGGGAAATCTACAGTGGGGGCTGTTGTTATACAAGTAGCCAAAAGCAATCAATGCTCATCTGCTACATAGGGCAGCGACTCTGGAAAATGTGAAAGCCACAGTGGAGGGCTCTGCCGTGATGGGCTTCCCTAATTGCATTGGGGCAATAGAAGGAACACACATCCCCATTCTGGCACCTAACCATCCTGCCAAGAAGTACATAAACTACGAGGGGTACTTCTCGATGCTCCTTCAGGTACTGGTGGATCACCAGGGTCGTTTCACTGACATCAGCGGAGGATGGTTGGGAAAGGTGCATGGCACCTGCATCTTTTGGAACTCCTGTCTCTCCAGAAAGATGCACACCAGAACTTTTTTCCCAGACCGGAAAATTAGAATCAGAGAGATGGAAATACCAATAGTGATCCTGGGCGACCCAGCCTACTCCTTGCTTCCATGGCTCGTGAAGCCCTACACGAGCAGCCTGGACCCAATAAGGAGGAGTTTAATAAGAGGGGGTATGTCTAAACTACCCTCCTAGTTCGAACTAAGAGGGTAATGTAGTCATACCGCACTTGCAAATGAAGCCTGGGATTTGAATTTCCCGGGCTTCATTTGCATAAGCCGGGCGCCACCATTTTTAAAACCCCGCTGGTTCGAATCCCGTGCAGCGCGGCTACACGGGGCACGAACTAGGTAGTTCGGACTAGGCTTCCTAGTTCGAACTACTGTTACTCCTCATTCCACGAGGAGTAATGGTAGTTCGAACTAGGAAGCCTAGTTCGAACTACCTAGTTCGTGCCCCGTGTAGCCACACTGCAAGGGGTTCGAACCAGCGGGGTTTTAAAAATGGCGGCGCCCCGCTTATGCAAATGAAGCCCAGGAAATTCAAATCCCGGGCTTCATTTGCAAGTGCGGTATGCCTACATTACCCCGCTAGTTCGAACTAGCGGGGTAATATAGACATACCCAGGCTGTTCAGATACAGAATGGCTGTTGAATGTGCTTTTGGGCATTTAAAGGTAAGGTTCAGGAGTCTAATCACTCGATTAGACTTCAGTAAACACAACATTACCTTTGAGCTAGCAGCCTGCTGTGTGGTCCATATTTTTTGTGAGAGCAAAGGGGAAAGTTATCTGGCAGGTTGGGAGGCTGAGGCAGAGCACCTCACCAGACATTTTGAGCAACCAGACACCCGGGTGATAAGGAGATCACAGGGTATGTCTACACTTGCAGCCTAATTCGAACTAGGGCTGCAAATGTAGGCATTCGGAATTGCAAATCAAGCCCAGGATTTAAATATCCCATGTTTGATTTGCATCTTCCTGGCTGGGCACCATTTTTGAAATTTACAAGCCCGAAGTAACTGCCTGCGGCAGTGAAATGGGCATTCGAAATAAAGCCCTAGTTCGAACTACCTGTTAAACCTCATTGCAGGAAGAATAAAATGTAGTTCAAATTAGGGCTTTATTTCGAACACCCATTTCACTGCCGCGTGAAGATGCGGGCAGTTACTTCAGGCTTGCAAATTTCAAAAATGGCGTCCGGCTGGGAAGATGCAAATCAAGCGCGGGATATATAAATCCTGGGCTTGATTTGCAATTCTGAATGCCTACATTTGCAGCCCTAGTTGGAATTAGGCTGCAAGTGTAGACATACCCACAGTGTGGGGCAGTGCAAATCAGGCTTTGAAAGGAAGTCCAGTTTTGAGAGTCATGCACATTGCTCTCAACAAGGTGCCTCTGCATTCAGTGTGTTTGCCTGTAATCCCCCACCTCACTCCTGCAATACAGGCATTACAGACTGTTGTTTAGAGATCATGCATTTGTATTTGGGAAAGACAGCAAGGAAAGAAAAGAAGTCCATTGTGGAACCTGAAGCGGGAGCGGGATCAGAAATGTGAGGACAGCTTTTTGCCTCCCAAGACCCTGAAGGCTGAGTGTGAGGCTGCCCCTGAGGTTCCCCCCCCCCCCCCCCACCATGTACTGGGGCCCCGAGGATGGAAACTGCAAAACTGGGTAAGGTGAGAAATTTGTTCTGCATGGGATTGGGGTATGCATGCCAGGAGGGGCTCCATTACAGGCATCAGGGATAAAAAGATATTCTCCTGCTGCTTCGTTTGCAGTTCCCTGCATGATGTCCTCTCCTGCTGCTCCACTATCCTCTCTTGCCGCTCCACTCTATCTCCTCCAGGAACGTATTCCTCTACTCCATTTCCTCCTCTTCCCTTGTCTGATTTCACCTGCAGCCAGGAGAGTAGGCAACAAGCTCCTTGGTGTCCTCGCTGTAATGAAAAGTTACAAGGGCACACATTACAGGAGATACACTATGGAGCCTAAAACTTAATCCATTAACATACAGTGAAGGTCTCTTTAAAGACAATGTAGCTGTGTTCTGTGCAAGGCCAAAGTTATGCTTTGAAGCAGCCACTGTACAGCAGATACACAACAGGGTTGCCAAGGGAGCCTGTGGGCACACATGGTTTGGAGGCAAGCATAGCAAGAGGCCTGCCAGAGCATGATCCTGTGAGTGGGAGGGGGGACAGTGGGAGCAGAGTGGCTTCCTGGGAAAGTGCATCCCACAGAAGCCTGTGGGCAAGAGAGCAGGAGGGAGGGAGGATGTGCCAGAGGCTGAAACTATGCTAGCAGCAGAGGCAGCAACTAACAGCTTCGCCTCCTCCTTAATCCAGATTGCCATGCGAGGTATCGTGTTTATCATTTTTACAGGGCAAATATTTGTAATAAAAATAATATAAAGTGAGCACTATAGTAATTTATATTCTGTGACCTAATTGGTATCATTATATTTGAAAATGTAGAAAAACATTGAATAATATTACATTTCAATTGGTATTGTATTAAAACTGAGGTTAATCATCATTATTTTGGGGGGTTACATATATGAGTTAATGGCAATTAATTGACAGTCCTAAAATAAATGAGTTGACAGACAAAAATATAAAAAAATCACTTCATATGTTTAAAGGTAAATGTTACAATCTGATGACAGTCAAGATTTCTTTCTTTCTTTTCTTTTTCAGGTTTTCATTTTTTTATTTTATTTATTTATTTATTTATATTTGGTGTTGTCAACTGTCAAAAAAACCGGCATTTGGGTCACTGAGGAAGTTAAAGGCAAGTTTACTGTCATAGAAGTTATGTTCTATGACAGAAGAATAAATGTTTGTTGAAGAGTCAAACCCACAGCAGTCATTTTGTTGCTGTTGTATGAGGTGAATGGGCTTTCAGAAACAAGACATATGTTTTTGTTGTTTTGAAATGCCATCATTGTTTACAAAAGATGTATACTTAAGGGCTGAGTCTAGACTGGCAAGATTTTGCACAAAAGCAGTCGCTTTTGTGCAAAAACTTGCCGCCTGCCTACACTGGCCACGAGTATTTGCGCAAGAACACTGACTTTCTAATGTATGAAATCAGTGCTTCTTGCGCAAATACTCCGATGCTCCCGCTCAGGGATAAGCCCTCTTGCGCAAGTATTCTTGCGCAAGAGGGCCAGTGTAGATAGACAAGTTAATGTCTTGCGCAAGAAAGCCCGATGGCTAAAATGGCCATCAGAGCTTTCTTGTGTAAGAGAACGTCTACACTGGGCATGGATGCATTTGCGCAAAAGCAAATCTTTTGAGCAAAGGCACATGCCAGTATAGACGCTCTCTTGCGCAAATGCTTTTAGAGGAAAAACTTTTCCATTAAAAGTATTTGCGCAAAATCATGCCAGTCTAGATGCAGCCACCATGATTGGGTGAGGACCATAGTGGAGAATGTCATTTGTGTTGCCTCTGTATAAAGCTCAGCCACTTAAGTTGCTTAAATTTTCACTCAGTTGATCTGGAAGTTCAAAATATAAAAATAATTGTTCCTCTTTTTGAACAGCACCAGAGCCTCAACAATTTGGCAAAGAGAGTGTCCTGAGGTCACAGATGTACCTTTGTCCTAGTGAAAAATAGTTTTTATTTGGCCAAGTTACAATGTTTTAAAAATCTCTATAGAAACTGCTCAAGATCTTTGAACAGCCTGATTCTAAAATGGTTCTTACGTGTAAAACAGATGCCCAAAGACGATTTACTGCAACCAATGTTGATAATTAAGTAATATTAAAACATGTATAATTGACTATTATATTCTTTTAGTCATAGCCTTGTTCATTGCTGAGTCCCTGATGAAGACATAAGTTAACTGAGAATATGTAAGGGTCAATTAGAGTGCAAAAATATTGTGGTGGGCTAATTACAGTTTGATGGTCCCACCTAGGAATTTATCCAAATAGCAATAACCTATTATGCATAAAGTGAAGTCCACTCCTGGCATCTCATATTTTTGGGATCAGCTTCTAAGTAAAAGCTTGTCAGATGAGTCACTAGTTCTCCATCTCTTGAGGAGAAGACAAAAGCTGGGATCTAATGAAAAAGAAATATCAGGATCTGAGGTGAAAAATTTCTGCAACTCCTTTTCCCTGGCATGTTCAGAAGCTTCAGGGGGTAGCCAAGTTAGTCTGTTACAGAAAAAAAGATGGTATTTTAGAACTTTATAGACTAACAAAACATGATACCATTTACATGTTTTGTTAGTCTATAAAGTGCTACCAGACCATTTGTTGGTTTTTTTCCTTTTCCCTTGTTAGGTTCACAGCTTTCCTCCATTTCTTGTGGGGAGCAGCAGATAATAATTTTCTCATCAGTTTCATACTTCTTCAGAAAAGGCAATCTACAATACAACACTTGTGAAGTGCACTGGAGATAGCTCTACCAAATGAATTGCTAAGTGGTGAAATGGGAGACTGTAATATTAATGGTTGCCACTAGATGGTACTGTGGGCTAAAGCTATATGACTTGAGCCGAGTTAGTCAGAAAATGGGGGAAAATGAAAAAAATTATATAAAATGTTTCCATCTTTGCATCACAGTTTTGTGTCAAGAGGAATTGTCTGACCAATCTACACTATAGCAGATGAATCTTGGAGCACTGCTTACAGTGAGTTGTGATGTCCCTCTTCCTGCATTATTTCTTAGCTGCAGCTGCTGCCTAGAGCAGAGATTCCTGAAATTGTGATCCATGGTCCACAGGGAGCAGACTGATCACATAGTGCTGGGTCTCCTATGTTTCCAGCCCCTCCTACAGGTCTTCAGTCCTTGTTGCAAAGAATCAAGTGGGCTATAAAAGTAACTGGAAACAAGAAGGAACTAGCCAAGGTATCTCGGGTAGGGTACACACCTCCCTGAAAGATGACACAGGCACCCTATCTCAGAAAGTGGAGCTGCCAACCAATTAGCAATAAGTTCTAGCCCTTAGTGTCATAAGGATTCAAGTGTGTGTGAGAAAGGAAGAATAAATGGTGAGCCCTGAGCACGTATGTGCTTCTAACTTCAGTCATTTCAGCCCATACCTGTCATTTCTCAGAGAGCTTGGAGCTTTGTCATGAACATCTTTACTGTGAGCTGTGTTCCCCAGAGAGAAGCTGCATTTAGCCCCAGTGCACTCAAGTTGGAAAGCACAAAATGAAAGTTACAATAGTGTTCCTATCATCTGTCTAGGAGGGATTTTCCTTCCTTAACTGCAATAATGTTCTACGTGCTGGTGTTTACAGCACAGCCTGCTCAGAGTTGACCCAAGTTCCAGGAACACTCAGCAAGGTGTTAGGAAATCTTCCTCAGAGTTAGCAAATGGTATGGGAAACCACCCAGCAGCAGCAGAAGCCATCAGGCACCCTAATGATGGGCCTCCCTAAGTACCTGGACACCTCAGCATCCGCATTGATTTCAGTCGGGTATAAATCAGGGCAGACACTGGCCTATTGTGTCTTTTGCAGGTAGCTCAGGGGAACTGAGAGCACTAACAAGAGGAGTGTGACACAAGGGTGTGGATGAAGATTGACTTTGATTGCTACTGGGGCTTGAACTTCTGGACCAAAGCAAGTCCCAGGATATAATCTCTTTCTGGACTCCTCTCTCATCCCTGTCTTCTTGCATCCCTTTGTGTCCAATCTGCTTCTTTCTTCCTTTCTCTCTCCCCTGCCCAAAGAGAGCAGTGGCGACTCCCCAAAGCTAGCCACACCAAGGAGCATTGGGCTCCCAGAGGCCTCATGAGGCAGAGACGGCACCACTCCCTTCTCAAGCCTGCAGTTTGAAAAGGACATTGGCAAGAAAGCAGGATCTCTGCGTCTCACTAGCTCAACTCCTCTTGTGCGGTTCCAGGCCCCTGAGGAATAAGCAGCAGGAGCAGATAAGCACGTACACAAGTGTGATCATATTTTCAGCCCTTCATAATAAAAGTGCAGTGCCTCATCCACTCCTGATACGCTTCAGTGGACAGTCCTGGGTTCTTCTGGATCCTACTTCCAGCTCAGCAGGGTATAACTTCCTAATTTTCTTCCTATATGAATTTATGGGGTGGGGCCACCACACCCTCACTACTTTGCAGCATGGTCTTCAGGGCACTTTGGAGGGAAAATTCTAGCCTCAAGGTACCCCCACTTACTTGCCAGGTAAATGGAGACGTCCAAGACATAACACAAATACATACGATATATTCAGCAGAGTAATTATGTTAACCAGAAAGGATAAAACACCATTTTCAGAGGCACTAATGCCCACACTGATAATGCCCATGAATTCCCCTCAGACATGATAGAACAAAGCCAACATGTAGTGTCTCATCAGTTCACATTCTTTACAGGGCTCTTTGATAGCCTGCGGCAATGATATCCTCTGTAGCAGCAAAGCAACTTTCCTGGCTGGGTTCGGAATAGCCCTCAAAACTCACAGTTCGGGGAGTGGGGGGAGGTGGCCCCCAAACATTTCCATGACTACCTACCTAATTGAAAATGGCGCTCTCACAACTCTGTGAATGAGCCTCAGGTTCAGAGCTGAATGTGGACAGCTTCAGCACCTGCCGATGATCGCTGCTGTCAGGCATGCTCTTCATGCAGGCCTCAGGCTGCTTCTGTGACCCTCATTTCCCCTTATTGCTGTGGGATCCAGAGCTCAGGGAGACAATTATAAGAACTCTGCTAAAATTCTAACTTTCATCTCCTCGTCCAAAGCTCAGATACAGGCACAGCAGGAGGGCAGCCCTGAGCTAGCAGCAAGAGCAGAACTTTCCACATGGTAAATGATTTCATCAAGGGAGCTGTAAGCTAATGCATGGGGATAACCCAGCCTGAGTTGGGGAAAGAATTTTTCTAACCAAATTCCATACCCATGGAACTATTTTGAAGAGGGAAAGAATGGACCAAGCTGAGGAATTTTGCTTGCACTTACCCACAAGCCAGCTCTTAGAGGAAACTCTGCGTGCAAGCTGGGGGCAGACCAGCTGCTCACAAAGCGAACCCTGCCTTTTCAATGCCTGTTGGCTTCTCCCCTCTCACCGAACTCCCAGGGTTGAGCGTTTCACTTCCTATTGGTCAGGAAAGCTCTTCTTCCCAGGCTTTTACTTGTCACTCATTTGATGCTACAGCTCCCCCTTCCACTGATACTGCCCCTTTCAGCTCCCTTGATAATCATCCAGGCACCCCTGCTATCTTCCCCCAACTAATACAGGACCCTACCACCCAGAAAAGTGTCTCTCCCTGTAGGGTTCCTAGCTGACCCTGAATCTGCCCTCGGCTCCCCTTCCTCAGAGGGACAGCATTTATCATGACTTACAAACTGTTGCAGGTCCCTGATGTGGTCATTTGGGAGGGGGGTCTCTACTGCCCTCTACTCTGGCTAGCCACTGGTCAGGACAGTTCTTGGGTCTGACCTCTAATTAGGCCCAGTAATCTGCTTCAGACCCTTTAGACCATATGTCTGGAGGTAGCCTGCTGCAGAAATTTTGCCCCTACATGGACCCCAGCCTTTCTGCCCCCTACTTCTCTGAGCTTTCTCCTTGGATAGCAAGCCTATTGGTTGCAGCCTAGGTGTCTGCCTCTATGATTGGCAGTTGTGGCAGCTGGGTGGGGGTGTGGTCAAACTGCTTGCCTATAGGCAGGAGAATCTCCCTTCCCCCTTCTGCCACTGCTCATATGCTATTTCTTCAAGTCAGCCTTGCAATGCAACCTTTCCACCTGAAAGGCATACGGCTGTAGTGACAGGTACCACCTCATGATCGTTGGGTTTGTATCCTTCATCACACTGAGCCAGCATAAGAGTGTGTGGGCTGTAATTAGCATGAACTGGTTTCCTAGGAGACAGTACTGTGAGCTCTCTATTGCCCAATCAGTCTTTCTCTGAGGTGTATGGGATGTGTGGGAGAGGTAATACCTTTGAGTGATTCAAACTGCTGCACTCCTTAAGTCAGTCCTCTCTGGTCGTCACCTTCCACCCAGCTCTTACTAGTTGCTGTAAGTATGCAATAGTGGCCACACCTTGGTAAACTGCCTCAACAGGTGGGTGAAACCAAGCGTGGGTAAAAAGAAGAGTGGCAACTGGCGGTGATTTAGGGATTGCCGCCCCATATGAAGACGGTTCTGGTAGCTGAGGCAGAAGAGACCATATCTTGGTCCAGCCCCTGGAAAAGCAGAGAAGCAACATATTGCCTGACAGGGCCCAAGAGAAGTCATGGCTATCCACTGAAGCCAAAGAAGACTCAGGTTGTAGCAGCCTTTGTGCCACTGGGCCAAACTTCAGCAGTCAAGAGAATGGGATTGTCCCAGTGCAATGACTCTGATTTTAATCAGCCTCAAGCACATGGCATTCATGCACATCTCTCTTCAAACTCATGTGGCCATGGGAGAGTGGCAAAGTGACAGGTGAAGATAAGGCAATCATGGCCACAAGACTGCATGCAGGTGGCCTGGCACATTGGTTGCCCAGGGCAGCAGGAAAGCTCAGCAATACCCCAGGTGACAAAGAAGCCCTTTTCTGGATTGCTCTGCTCTCCCTTGGTAAGGGAAGGGGCTAGAAAATTGCCTCAGGCATTGCCTGAGGAGATCTAATCAGGCCAGCTCACTGTGACTGGCAGTTTATCTTGAATATAGTCATTGCAGCACTTAGTGAAACTAACATGGCAGAGGAGGGCATTATAAAAGAACTTTCTGGATGGGGGAGGGGGAGTAACACCTTTGGGAAGGAAAAGAGCAACATGAAGATAGAATCCTTGGTGTGGGAATTGCCATTAACACCCAACTCTTGCAATGCTTTGAAGACTTCCCAAGAGGTATCAATGAAAATCTCATGAAACTCTGGTTATCACTAAATAAGTCACAATATGCTACCATCATCAGTGCATATGTGCCCACCCAGGAGTGGGCTGAGGCCAGATGCAGTAGTTGGCACCCTAGGCAGAAGGCGCGATCGGCGCCCCAGTCTGCACGGCCATCAATGGCCGTGACGTCATCATCGGGCGCCCGGGTCCGCAGTGCCCTAGGCAACTGCCTAGTTTGCTTAGGTCCACGGGCTGCCCCTGTGCCCACTTCAACAATCCCTAGCGATGCTCAGGAATGGCTCTGATCTCGACTCTCTCATCAAGTCAACAACACAAAGTGACAAACTAATCATCCTAGGAGATTCCAGCGACCAACAGATGTGCTCCTGTTTCTTATGCTAGCCAGTGTAGCTCTCTGGGTTCTCCTTGGATTTATCCAAGAGGGAGCTGTGTGAAACAGCGGCTAGCATGGCCACGTGGCCCCTTTCACTGCAGGTGCCAACCTTTCAGTTCCCCTTGGCCAGGAACAGAAAACCACAGCCACTGGGAGCAGGAGGGGGCAATGTCTGTGGACTGTGGTCAATGTAAGCAAAGTGTCTCTCAGCCAACAATGAAGTTACCTGATAGGCTGCATGTGGCCTGCAGGCCACAGGTTGCCCACAACTGATGTGGGACCTGTCACAAGACTTGTAGGTATAAGCAATTGCCTCTGATGTTTCATCCTACTCTCTGGCTCAGAAAGATTTGTCTTGTCAACTGTAAGCAGACTCAGCAGTAACCCAGGGATCACTTACCACTATCATACACAAGAGTGGTATTGGATGATAAGAGAAGTAACTATCACCCTCTGCAGACTCTGGCTATTCCCCCAGTAGGTGTTTAACATCTTGGGACTAATTGGTGTCTAATGTGTAGGGATGGGCAGCTGGTGGGGGACAATGAATTGGGTGCTTAGAAGGTCATACTGTAGTAGGATTCTGGAGGGGAGATCCCATGCATGCCCCTTGCCAGAAATCCTCATTTCTTTGCCCCTGAAGTGACCTGTATCCAGTTTTCAACTCTTCCCTAAATCTAGGGACTAGCAGAGGAGAGCAAGCAACACTGGGAGCCAAGGTCAAGAAGAAGAGTCCTGGAGTCAACTGCATCATACAGAAGAATGGGGAAGAGATGAATGAGCAAGTGTCTCTCTATAACCACACTGGGGATGGGTGAGAGGGAGGGAAGCACTTTCTGAAACAGTTGGATGGCTATGGAGATAGGAAATACCATATTTGATATTGGGATGGGAGACTGGGTTCCCAGTAGGAGAACAGTTTAGAAAATGCCCATAAATAAAGTGACCTCCAGCCATTATTAATATTTGTATAATTTCTTAAGCTTTAAACTGAGCCAAGAAGGCCAGATCCTTCGCTGGTGTAAATCATTGGAGCGCCACTAAAGTTAGTAGAGGCATGACAATGTTCAGCCACTGACTATCAGTCCCGAATGTGCATTATCCAACATTGACAAAATATGAACGCCAAGCAAAATATATTGTCACCATTTAGCAAAATGTCAGACCACATCCAGCAGAAACCTATATTAATTGCACTATCTTTGCCAGATCATCCAATCAGAACCATGAGTCCAGACCCTCAAATCACCATCACTCCATGAACTTAATTGACTTAAAGCTAATCAGCAATTTTTTGTACTTTTATGATAGGAGAGCCACGTAACTCACTGGAATTCTGCTTTAGCATTTCCAAGACGATGTAGGTTATCTTATCTCTCCTTGTATCCTGTGTGTTTGTGCAGTATCTCAAACACCATAATATTGATCCTCCTACAAGGAGGAAAAGAAAAAAAAATGACTGATTTGACTTGCTGGTGACATTGCTTTACTTTCTCAGATAATCAATACAAAGATAGTGACATTTTAAATAAGATAAGGTGAGATGCTACCTCTGGCTGGGAGTTGTTCAAGTGAGGTAGCAGTTATGTGGGGAGAATGAAGTGTCTCTTTTATCTTGGCAGATGTAATCCTAGACATGTAAAGGAATCACTTGCACGTTCCAGCTGCTTCCTGTAGTTGCCTGGAGCAGCCAGGATGTCTCTCTAGGAAAAAATGCCAGCAATGGTATTTTGACAACACTTCTTGATGGGCTTCTGGAACCACAAGAAAAAGACCAAGAATTCAAAGCCACATGCTCTCCACATGAAGATCTGCCCTTAAGGATGTACTGATGAGATCTAAAACTCTTGTACTACCATGGGCCAATCTGATTGACCCTCTTATGTGTCTGAAGTGCCAAGGTAATTAATGTCAGTGTAGCACATGTGAAATATAACTTGCTCTAGCTGTTTGGAAAGTCAAATAGTTTTTAATTTTTTTTATCTTTTTTATTATTTTGGTCAGGGCTCAACAACTGTATTTGATGGAACTGAAAAAGTCTAGCCTTTGGAACAGAAAGGGACCTAAGCATGCGGTGGATTGAAATTTTGACGTTAAATACAAACCTAGTGAGAACTAAAAGCTGATAAACCATGAACAGTGGAAAGACAAGAAGTGTTAGAATAAAACATGAAAAGCTAAAATGGAAGGAAAACAGAATGAAGGAAAAAAACTTTCAGTCTAATTATATAATGTTTGTAAAAATAGTTCCTTTGATCAGTTTTGAATTTGCCACCTTTCAACATTATTAAATGTCCCTTTCTTCTTGTTTTATGAGACAGGTAGAACAGAAGCTCTTGACTTCTTTATATAGCATTGTAATCATGTTGTTTCGAGGATATGAAAGAAAACAAGGTAGGCGAGGTAATTTCTTTTATTGGATCAACTTCTGTTAGTGAAAGGCACAAGGTTTTGAGTGTCACAGAGCACTTCAGGTTTATAGGAGGTAATCAGAGTGTCTAAGCTAAACAAAAGTTAGGAAGGATCATTAAGCATAGGGCATTCACATATGCTATAGGAGACAACTTAAAATGAAGTGGGCAATCAAGTATTAGAAGGCAGTA
This sequence comes from Pelodiscus sinensis, assembly GCF_052426305.1. NCBI lineage: Eukaryota > Metazoa > Chordata > Testudines > Trionychidae > Pelodiscus > Pelodiscus sinensis. Next base: position 318,228,868 of record NC_143052.1, read on the forward strand.
AGGTCTGTTACAAATAGTTGTAATGAGCCATAAAACCAGTGTCTCTGTTTAGTGTATAGTTTTTAAATGTCCGGCAGCCTTACATTTTTAAGTTTCCAGGTTTGTTTTTTGACAGTTTTTGTTAAGTTTCCTCTCCATGGAAATCTTTAGTAAAAGGCAAAAGATTTATATGATCTGAAGAGAACCAGAGTATGTCACCTTTGATGACAAAAAGTGACAGATTGCATTTAGAGCTGTGATAAGTGCACAACTATGGGCCATAGGATACTTATTATTCTTCTGTGTGAATTCATTTGAGAGTGTAGTGACTATGACTAGCTGGTTTCACCCCTACAGTTGCTGTTGAGGCATTTGATGCACTGGATGAGCTATACCACATGTTGTAACAGGCATGCCATGGATCTTGAAAGGTGTGTTGTGGGTGGTGTTGATCATTGCAGCAGTGGAGCTATGTCTTCAGGTTTTGCATCTTGTCCTCGCAGGGACTGGTACCACTTTGAGCTGATGTTGCTTATGTGAAGCTGGCAGAGACCAGCTCTTCCCTGGGCTGAAGGCTATAACTAAGAACTGACAACCTCACAGATGAACACCAGACCAGGTTACCTGTATGTTAGTTCTGCTCAAAATAGGTATTAATTTATAAGACCATATTTAATTTATAGACTGTATGGGATTGCCTTCTGTATGGGGGAAAGTTGACTGACATTATGCTACTCCAGCTACATTATTCACATAGCTGGAGTCAACATAGCTTAGGTCAACTTACCTTGGTGTCTATCTATGTCTATGCATATAGCACTGCAGTATTACAGCTGCACTGCTGCAGCATGTCGGGTGAAGATGCCATATGCCAACAGGAGAGCTGTGTCTCACCAGTAACTGGCCAAAGGTTACTATGACCAGTGCAAGGTTAGCAACCTCTTTGTACATCAGCTTCCACACGAAGTGGGGGCGGATTAGAACAGTACTTATCCATGCACTGCTATTCACACCGCTGTAGTATGAACTGCAGGGGAGTGTAGACATCACCTTAAATTATACTATACAACTGCAATGGAATTAGTTGGTTTTGTACCGTAAGCCTTGATTCTTTCCCCCAAGTTGCATGGATGCAACTCCTGTTGACTTCGGTAGACCCACAAAGGGGAGAATGAGGCCTGCAGAGTCTATGCATGTGGAATATATGTGTCCTTACTTTCCCTCCAAAGTGTAACTGCAATTTTAGGCATCCCTTAGAGAAACTGTCCTTTGGATTAAATAAGTCCACAAATTAGGACATTTGAAAATCTTTATTAAGACAATACTAGGATGCATAATACAGGACAGTCAAATTATCCGACAATGTGAAGCATAAACCCTTGACTCAGATGAACTACCTTTTGGGGTCAGATTACAATGACAATGTCTCCCTTTTTTTTTACCAATATGCTTGCCATCATTTTTCACCACACAATCGTTCCTTTCAAATTACCACCGGTCTCTGGCTGCCTTCATGGAAAATTTGCTAAAACCAAAATGAATGTCAAAGAAGGCACAATGAACAGTAAAAAAAAATTCAAAAGCCAGCTAGTAAAATGACTGCATCCCAGCCCATAATATGCACTAATCAAACCTCAAGCCACAAAAGTGAATATATATTCTTGGGAGGAAAGCAGATGGGATTTTAGCCTGACAGTTGTGGGCAGGGGACTCATCAGTATAAATTCCATGGATTTAGGCATTTTTGAAAATCCCATCATGTGCTTGCAGGGCCAAGTTTTCACACAAGTTCAGCACACAACAACTCTCACTTTGGGTATGTATTGTGTTTGCTACAGAGTTCTCAATCTCTTACCCGGGGTTTTACCCCCCTTTTCTCCCCACACACAAAAGTTTCTCAACTGAGTTTAGTGCTGCTTTAAATCTGGACTAACAGGAATGGCTGGGGGTATGGGTTAGAATCCAGGTTCTGCTTGCACATGGGCTGGTAATCCACATGTTGTGCAGTGGATATCAGCTTGTGAAGGCACAAGCTGATATTTCTCCAATCCCTTCCCATATTTTCCTTTGTCTGCACAGAAAGATACACACTTTTATTGACAGATGAATGGGAAAGTATTATTGAGCTGCTCAGGTTATTGCAGGACAAGGAATATGGAATTTCCCCCAGAAATCTTAGCACATACATAGAGAGTGCAGCAAAGGGGAGGGCACACTTTACACAGATAGGGTTTTGCAGTGGGGTTGCTCCGACCTTGGGTAGGCTAACCTGGGTACTTTATTTGGTGCCAATCAGTCAAACTAACTCTGCCGCAAAGACATTCCCCTAGGTGCCTGGGTTTTTCAACACTCAGCAGCTCCTGTGGAGAGCAATGATAGTTGTTGGGTGCTGAACACTTTTCAATATCCATCCTTTGATCGTTTCTTTAGTTGAAGTCATGCTGTCACTCTTCTCTCTGAAAGCTTCTCACCTACCTTTCTTTCCAGTAACATCCAAGAATACTCTTAATGAGAGAGATTACAGAGAGAGAGAGAAAGAGAGAGAGAGAATTTTCTCTTTCTTCCTTCTCTTCATTTTTTTTCTACCTTTGGCGGTACTTTGAGTCATTCACTTTCTCTGTTTATTCTGAATAGTTCAGTTTGTAAGTTAGTTTCTTCTGTTCTGATAGTTGCATGAGTGTTTCGTGGAGCAACACAGAGAGAACTTTTTAAGACTAAAATTTTCAAAAGTGACCAGGGATTTTGGTTGCCTATATTGAGACACTTTGGATTGGCACCTGATAATCAGAGAGAGTGCATGGCATTGTCTGAAAATCAGCCCCCTTTTATGGTGTGTCAAGTTAGGCACCCAAAATTACTGTCTTTTGTGATATTTGTGGCCTTGAAAATATCATGAAAAAGAGGTTGCAAACCTACAAAATGTGGCAGAGTGATTTGGAACAGGTATGAAGTACCTGAAGCTATTTTTAAATATTTTTTTAAAAATCAACTAAATTGTATGTTGTCAATACTGCTTTAAATAAATATGGTGGGGTTGCACAATGAGAGTATCACCAGGCACAAGAGCTGATGGAAAAGTACACCTCAAATTTATAATGCATCTCTGTGAATACCTGATCATTAAAAATACATCTTAAAATGGAAAAGTAGTATTTACATTTAAAATTGATTTGTTGGGAATGTTATATTCTGTTTAACTATTGAGGATTGGAGTCTACATTCCATCAAAGCATATGGTGTGTTGTGCTTCCCCCTTCTCTTTAGTCTCTGTGAAGTCCCATTTGAGTCTTCATGAACTTTTCAGTAAATCCAAGTTGAGTCTTACATGCAAATAGGACACATTTTGGCTGTCAAGTAGAATGGAACATGAAAATTTTGGTCTTAAACCAGGAATAATTCATTGGTTTCAGATATTTGCTCAGATTTTTCAGGTTCATTTGATCTCAAAATTTAGAAGCTATAAACTAAAATTAAGAAAGCTTTCAACCAAAAATTACATTCTTCTCATAGCTCTGCTTTGGACTTTTAGCTCTGACATTATGCTAGCTTTCATCTTAAACAGGAATTCCCCCATGAATCAATATTGTGGTAGCTGTGTCAGTCTCAGGATATTACAGAGACAAAGTGGATGAGGTAATTTGTTTTACTGGACCAACTTCTGTTGGAAAGAGAAAGCAAAGAAGAGCTTTGTGTAAGCTTAAAAGCTTGTCTCTCTCACCAACAGAAATTGGTCCAATAAAATAACTTATTTCAGCCACTTTATGTCTCCTGTAGATAGGGCAGTTAAGGAGAATCTTGAACTATAGACTTTCCAAAGCTTAGTGTGATTTTACTTCTGGAGAACATTCTGATATTAAAGCACTAAGGCCAGATCTACACTAGACCCAGCAGCTCAGCTTAAGGTACATAACCCTGGCTACATAGGATAAATACATAGCTGGAGTCAGCTCACCTTAAGCTGAGTTTGGTGCCATAACCACAGTGGGAGGCTGATGGGAGCAAATGGTTCCCTTTCTCCTGGAAAGAGCAGGAGTACCGGATGCCGGCAGGAGCATCCTCTGAGTTCAATTTAGTGAGTCTTAACTTGACTCACTAAATTGAACTCTGGAGTATTGATTGTAACAGTGCCAATCTTCCATGGAGAGAAGACATGGCCTAAGAGTACCCCTTTAATAAGAACTGGTGTTGAGGAAGTAAGGAGAGAGCAAACTGCTGCCTTTTCATTATTGCTAATATATATCATGTTGCATGATTAGAATGACAACTGACACACTGATTGCAACCTTCAGCTGTAAACATTGACTGGAGTCCTCTGTAGCTTGTAAGGGATATCTGCCATGAGGAAATCCTATTGGTGGTACAAGCTACCCCTCCCTACTGCAGAGAAAACAGCAACAGAGGAATTCAGAGGAGAGGTACAAACTGAAATGTGTACAATGAAACATTTTAAACGTGTCTGGTAAAATTTAATAAAATCCATTCCCCTCCTGCTTCTACATGCCTAGATGTATCATACTGTGAAGATGACTTGCCTTAACAAATTGCTCCATTGTGATGTTTTATATTGCATTGGGTTGGATTTTATGCTCCGTTTATCTCAACTAAAATAATAGAGGATTTTCGTACACAAATAATTGAATGAAATGGCATTTATGTAAAAAAAAATATCCCTTGCAAAATTGTAGCTTAGAAATCTGTGTATGGTAATGACACAATGTATTACCGTAATCATTATAAAACAATACACAATGGCATGTTAAAACTACTGTGATGGTGTATGCAGACCCTTAATAATAGAGGAGCCAGAAAACATCATTCCAGGACACTGGAATGAACAAAGGACCAAGAAATGTCCTTGTAGTTGAAGAAAAGAAGCAGTCGTAGGGATTAGTAGTTAAATGGGGAAGAGGAACTCAAGACACTATTCCTTTAAAAGGGCATGGGACCAGGAGCCATATAGTGTGGGTTGGGGTGGGTATTCCTGCTGATTGGGTGGAGCTCTCTGGAGGAGAACAGTGTATACACACCCTTCTCCCTCAGAAGAAGAGGAGATGCTGGTTGGACAAGAAAGCTACAGTCAGAAGAACTAGAGCAACAGGATACCTGGGACAAAAATATGCGTGAGCACAACGTTATACTAATGTGCTTGGAGGACAAATATTTTTATCTTGTTAAGGAAAATGCATTAATGCAAATGTGACTACAAAAGGTTATAAACATTAAAGGTAATTTCATTTCAAAGCTACTTAGAGTCAGAAAATATTACATTGCTGTTATAACACTGTAAATTATGTCTGATTTGAACTTCATTTTTAACTGCACAGTGAAAGAATTTCTAGCTAAATACAAAAGCGTAAATGAGAATTCAACACACAGGAGACAGCAGGCTGACAATATATGATCTCACTGAAGCTTGAGTGTGCATAGACCAGCACAGTTAATCAAAAACTCCACTCATCTGCCAGCTCTTTATGTATTCATCAAAGCTCAGCAGAGAGTTATCAGCATAGAAGATTCATACATCAAGGCTCCAGCTCTGGCTTCCTTGACATTCCAAGCAGATTAGTCTATGACAGATTTCTATAGCCCACTAAGCATCCCAAAGTGAATCTACAATGGGGATAACAAGCAAATCCTGGCATCTGGTGTCATGTCCACTTGTTTTATCAAAGCCAACAAGGCTGCCATAAAGGTTATGGAAGTCAGACAGTTTTAGGAGAAATGTTTTGATTTAGAATGTGACAGAACAAGGAATCACACAGGATATTACCTAGCATTCCTCTTAGATACAAATATAAAATAAAAATAACATGAAATGTGTAGCCTGGAGGCACTGAGACCACTGACGAGGAAAAGTGAAGACTGTTATTCAGCCTTAGCTGAGAGGCAGCTGGCTTTTAGCTCATGCAGTAGACACACACTGCTTTAGCTCCTAAGGTCTCAGGTCCAGTCCCACCAGCCAATGGACCACTTTACAAATGTACATTGCTTTTAAAACAATCGCACATTGTTAATGCAAAGGGACAAAGTTGAGAGCTCATTCACAACTATCTCTTTAAAATATTCTCTCAATCCCATCAAAGTAGCCATAAGTCACTAAATGTAAATCAGAGCTCTAAGAAACAATTAACACAATCCTTGGAGATTTGATGAATAAACTTATTCATTAGAAAAATGGAGACAGAAGCCCAGCAGCAGAGTGGGGGCTATCCTGTTTATTGCGTCAAGTGTAACATGTATGATTACCTGCCCTGTGGGCGGGTGGCGTATGTGTGCACCCATTGCAAGGAGCTCCTGACCCTCAGAGACCGAGTTCGGGCTTTGGAGGCCAGGGTGGCTGAACTGGAGGAGCTAAGGGAGGTAGAGAGCTATGTTGATGAGTCTTTCCGGAACACTGTAGTACTGTCCCACCTCAAGTCTGAGAGCCCCAGTGCTCTTAAGGAGGATGAAAGTCTCAAGGGAAAAGGGCATTCAATGGGAGCAGAGGGAAACCATCCCATAGTTGGGACCCTCCTCCCAGAGGATGTTGCGGTATCCTCTCGCACTGAGGATACCTCTGAGGAGGAGGGAATGCCAGTTAGGAGGACGCAGGTGTTAGTAGTGGGTGATTCGATTGTTAGAAACATAGATAGTTGGGTTTGTGATGACCGGGAGAACCGTATGGTCACTTGCCTGCCTGGTGCGAAGGTTGCAGATATCTCAAGGCATCTAGATAGACTTATGTGTAGTGCTGGGGAGGAGCCAGTGGTCGTGGTACATGTCGGTACCAATGACATAGGGAAGGGTAGGAGAGATGTCCTGGAGGCCAAATTTAGGCTGCTAGGAAAGAGACTGAAATCCAGGACCTCTATGGTGGCATTCTCGGAAATGCTTCCAGTTCCACGCGCAGGGCCAGGTAGGCAGGCAGAGCTTCAGAGTCTCAATGCGTGGATGAGACGATGGTGTAGGGAAGAGGGGTTTAGATTTATTAGGAACTGGGGACACTTCTGGGATAGGGGGAGCCTATACAGGAAGGATGGGCTCCACCTAAACCGGGGTGGAACCAGACTGCTGGCACTAAACATTAAAAAGGCCGTAGAGCAGTTTTTAAACTAAGAGATGGGGGAAAGCCGATTGGTGCGGAGATGCACGTAAATTGGAGGGAGACTTCTCTTAGAGGAGAATCCATTGATAGAGACTCTCTAAGTTGTAGTCAGAAAGAGAGGAGGGGAGAGGACAAACCATGGGCCAGAGCAGACAAACAACCGCATTCAAAGGAATCCAATGCATCAGGGAAGGGCAGACAAATAAGCAGTGGCAAATTTTTAAAGTGCTTCTACACAAATGCTAGGAGTCTGACTAATAAGATGGGTGAACTGGAGTATCTCGTATTAAATGAGGAGATTGACATAATAGGCATCACTGAAACCTGGTGGAATGAGGAAAATCTGTGGGACACGATCATACCGGGATATAAAATATATAGAAAGGATAGAGCAGGCCGGGTGGGTAGCGGAGTGGCACTGTATGTGAAAGATAATGTAGAATCAAATGAAATAAAAATATTAAATGAATCAATATGTTCCATAGAATCGCTATAGATAGAAATTCCATGCTCCAATAATAAGAAATTAGCAGTAGGGATATATTACCGACCACCTGACCAGGACAGCAATACTGACATTGAAATGCTGAGGGAGATTAGAGAGGCTACCAAAAAAGAGAACTCTATAATAATGGGGGATTTTAATTACCCCCATATTGACTGGATACATGTCACCTCAGGAAGAGAAGTGGAGATAAAATTTCTCAATGGCTTAAATGACTGCTTCTTGGAGCAGCTTGTGCAGGAACCCACAAGGGGAGACGCAATTCTCGATTTAGTCCTGAGTGAAGTGCAGGATCAGGTCCAAAAATAACCGTTAAAGGACTGCTTGGGAATAGTGACCATAATATAATAACATTCAACATTCCTGTGGTGGGAAGAACACCTCAGCAGTCCAGCACCCTGGCATTTAATTTCAAAAAGGGGAATTACACAAAAATGAGAAGGTTAGTTAAACAGAAATTAAAAGGCACAGTGACTAGAGCCAAATCCCTGCAAGCTGCATGGAAACTTTTTAAAGACACCATAATAGAGGCCCAACTTAAATGTATACCCCAAATTAAAAAACATAGCAAGAGACCTAAAACAGTGTTACCGTGGCTTAACCACCATGTAAAAGAAGCAGTGAGGGACAAAAAGGTATCTTTTAAGAAGTGGAAGTCCAATCCTAGTGAGATTAATAGAAAGGAACATAAACACTGTCAAATCAAGTGTAAACATGTAATAAGAAAAGCAAAAAAAGATTTTGAGGAACAGCTAGCCAAAAATTCAAAAAGAAATAACAAAATGTTTTTTAAGTACATTAGAAGCAGGAAGCCTGCTAAAAAATCTGTGGATCCCCTAGATGATCAAGCTATAAAAGGAGCAATCAAGGACGATAAAGCCATTGCAGAGAAATTAAATGATTTCTTTGCTTCATTCTTCATGGCTGAGGACATTGGGGAGATTCCTGAATCTGCACCGTCCTTTGTGGGTGGTGAATCTGAGGAATTGTCCCGGATTGAAGTGTCATTAGAGGAGGTTTTGGAACAAATAGAAAAACTTACTGTTAACAAATCTCCGGGATCGGATGGCATTCATCCAAGGGTTCTAAAAGAACTCAAATGGGAAATTGCTGAGCTATTATCTGTAGTTTGTAACCTATCCTTTAAATCGGCTTCCGTACCTAATGACTAGAAGGTAGCCAACGTGACACCAATATTTAAAAAGGGCTCTAGAGGCGATCCTGGCAATTACAGTCCGGTAAGTCTAACTTCAGTACCGGGCAAATTAGTCGAAACAATAGTAAAGAATAAAATTGTGAAGCATGTAGAAGAACATAATTTGTTGGACAAAAGTCAACATATTTTCTGTAAAGGGAAATCCTGTTTTACTAATCTATTAGGGTATGTCTACACTACCCTCCTAGTTCGAACTAGGAGGGTAATGTAGGCATACCGCACTTGCAAATGAAGCCCGGGATTTGAATTTCCCGGGCTTCATTTGCATAAGCGGGGAGCCGCCATTTTTAAAACCCCGCTGGTTCGAACCCCGTGCTGCGCGGCTACATGGGGCACGAACTAGGTAGTTCGAACTAGGCTTCCTAGTTTGAACTAGCGTTACTCCTCATGAAATGCTGCATGGGGTTCGAACCAGTGGGGTTTTAAAAATGGCGGCTCCTGCTTATGCAAATGAAGCCTGGGAAATTCAAATCCGGGCTTCATTTGCAAGTGCGGTATGCCTACATTACCCCGCTAGTTCGAACTAGCGGGATAGTGTAGACATACCCTTAGAGTTCTTTGAAGGGGTTAACAAGCATGCGGATAAGTGGGATCCAGTAGTATACTTGGATTTTCAGAAAGCCTTTGACAAGGTCCCTCACCAAAGGCTCTTGTGTAAATTACATGGCCATGGGATAAGAGGAAAGGTCCTTTCTTGGATTGAGAACTGGTTAAAAGACAGGAAACAAAGGGTAGGAATAAATGGTAAATTTTCAGATTAGAGAGGGGTAACTAGTGGTGTTCCCCAAGGGTCAGTCCTGGGACCAATCCTTTTCAACTTATTCATAAATGATCTGGAGAAAGGGGTAAGCAGTGAGGTAGTAAAGTTTGCAGATGATACAAAACTGTTTAGGATAGTCAAGACAGAAGCAGACTGTGAGAGACTCCAAGAAGATCTCACCAAACTCAGTGACTGGGCAGCAAAATGGCAAATGAAATTTAATGTGGATAAGTGTAAAGTAATGCACATTGGGAAAAATAACCCCAACTATATGTACAGTATGATGGGGGCTAATTTGGCTACGACAAATCAGGAAAGGGATCGTGGAGTTATCGTGGACAGTTCTCTGAAAACTTCCATGCAGCGTGCAGTGGTGGTCAAAAAGGCAAATAGGATGCTAGGAATTATTAGGAAAGGGATAGAAAATAAGACCCAGAATATCTTACTGCCCCTGTATAAAACTATGGTACGCCCACATCTGGAATACTGTGTACAGATGTGGTCTCCTCATCTCAAAAAAGATATTTTGGCCTTGGAAAGGGTTCAGAAAAGGGCAACTAAAATGATTAGGGGTTTGGAACGGGTCCCATATGAGGAGAGGTGAAAGCGACTGGGACTTTTCAGTTTAGAAAAAAGGAGACTGAGGGGGGATATCATATAGGTCTATAAAATCATGAGTGGTGTGGAGAGGGCCGATAAAGAAAAGTTATTTATTAGTTCCCTAAATAGAAGAACTAGAGGTCACCAAATGAAATTAATGGGTAGCAGGTTTAAAACGAATAAAAGAAAGTTCTTCTTCACCCGGGCTGTGTCTATACTGGGCCACTTATTGCAGAAAATCAGCCGCTTTTCCAGAATAAGCTGCGAGCTGTCTACACTGGCCCTTGAATTTCCGGAAAAGCAACGATGCTCTACTGTACAAAATCAGCCGCTATTCCGGAAAAGCTATTCTGCTCCCGCTCTGGCATAAGTCCTTATTCCGGAACACTGTTCCGGAAAAGGGCCAGTGTAGACAGCCCAGTAGTCTTTTCCGGAAAAAAGTCCCGATCGCGAAATTGGGGACCAGGTTCTTTTCCAGAAAAGCGCGTCTACATTGGCCACAGATGCTTTTCCGGAAAAAGGGCTTTTCCGGAAAAGCAGCCTGCCAATGTAGACGCTCCTTTTCCGGAAAAACTGAAAACGGAATAGTATTCCATTTTAAGCATTTCCGGAAATTCATGCCAGCGTAGACACAGCCACAGCGTGTAGTCAACCTGTGGAACTGCTTGCCAGAGGAGGCTGTGAAGGCCAGGACTATAATAGGCTGTGTCTACACTGGCATGAATTTCCGGAACTGCTTAAAACGGAATACTATTCCGTTTTCAGTTTTTCCGGAAAAGGAGCGTCTACATTGGCAGGTTGCTTTTCCGGAAAAGCCCTTTTTTCTGAAAAGCCTCTGTGGCCAATCTAGACGCGCTTTTCCGGAAAAGAGCCCCGATCGCCATTTTTGCGATCAGGGCTTTATTCTGGAAAAGACTAGTGGGCTGTCTACACTGGCCCTTTTCCGGAACAGTGTTCTAGAATAAGGACTTATGCCTGAGCGGGAGCAGAATAGTTTTTCCGGAATAGCGGCTGATTTTGTACAGTAGAGCATTGTTGCTTTTCCGGAAATTCAAGGGCCAGTGTAGACAGCTCGCAGCTTATTCTGGAAAAGCGGCTGATTTTCCGGAATAAGTGGCCCAGTGTAGACACAGCCATAGAGTTTAAGGAAAAGCTAGATAATTTCATGGAGGTTAGGTCCATAAAATGCTATTAGCCAGGGGATAAAATGGTGTCCTTGGCCTCTGTTTGTCAGAGGCTGGAGAGAGATGGCAGGAGACAAATTGCTTGATCATTGTCTTCGGTCCACCCTCTCTGGGGCACCTGGTGCTGGCCACTGTCAGTAGACAGGATACTGGGCTAGATGGACCTTTGGTCTGACCCAGTACGGCCGTTCTTATGTTCTTATGAGATCCCTTGTGCTTCACAGAAAAAAGTATCTATGAAGTATGGATATGTGCAAATCCTGAACCTTGTGCATTCAGCAGTAAAGGGCATGGTGGACTCCTATGATCAGAAAAACTGGTTATGCACAATGCCAATTGATCTTAGTGGCTGGCTGTCTCTCTTGGACAGGAGTGTGAGAAAGTGTTTTTCTCCCTTCCCATTCTTAATTATCAACTGCTGGGAAAAGGACATGCATTTTCCCTCCACCTACAGCAACTCAATGAAAATCTACAACCCATTTGCTTAGTTTCTTTGTGCATGAATCAATGGTCCATGTCTGTAAAGGGCCTAGCAAATTTTAGGATTCAATATAATATTTAGAAAATCATAGAATTGTACAACTGGAAGGGACCTCCAGAGTTCATTTAGTCCAGTCTCCTGCAGTCATGGTGCAACCAAGTATTATGTAGACTGTCCCCGACAGGTGTTTGTCTTACCCTAAAAAATATCCAATGTACTTGAAAACTGTTATCATGTCCTCCTCTCAGTCTTCTACAGAATTTAAAAAAACAAACACCTTTCCTCATGGGTCATGTTTTTTAGACTTTTAATAATTTTTTTATTTTTCTTGGACTTTTTCCAGTTTGACCGCATCTTTCCAGAAATCAACACAGTATAGAGCAGAAGAATTACTTCTTGTGGCTTGCTTACACCACTGTTGCTAACATATCCCAGAATGGTATTTTTTTGCAACAGACTTATGCTTTTGTCAACTCGTATTTAACTTGTGATCCACCATGAGCCCTTCCCACAGTACTTCTACCTAGGCACTCATTTCCCATTTTGAATGCATACAATTGATTGCTTCATCCTAAGTAAAGTACTTGGCATTTGGCCTTATTAAATTTCATCCTATTTATTTCTGACCGTTTCTCCAGTTTGTCCACATCATTCTGAATTTTAATCATATCCTCCAAAGTACTTGCATATCTTCCCATTGCAGTATTGTCTGAAAAGTTGATACAAAGTAAGGGATGATCCACACGACAAAATTAGGTCAAGGTAACTAAATTGCTCAGAGCTTGAAAAAATCATGCCCTATTCAATGTAGTTAAGTCAAGCTGGAAGAAGAATTATGTGATAATCCCTCTGAAGCTCCAGCTGGACAGATAATGGGATGGACAAGAGCCCCTATGATTTTCTACTGTTTTTGGTGTCTCTGTGCTTCTTTCCTATTGGCCAAAGGAGCAGGGATCTTTATCACAATTGGCCTTTCCTTTTTTCTTTCTATTCTTCTTCAATGGACCTCTGCTGAGCTGCTTTTTGGAGCTCTCAGTCAGGGGCAGGGGAACTGCCAGAGAGGCTAGTTCCATGCTCTCGAAAGGGGCAGAGCCTCAGGCACAAGGGGTGGGGCTAGGGGCCAGCCTTCAGCGACACCTGGATGGTGAGGTGCCCCTCCCACCGAGTCCTCAGAGCTATCTGGAGTGTGTCACCCAGGGCCCTGGAGTGCACCACCTGGTACTACGGTGGCAATCTGAAGGGCCTTGGGCTCCACAGCCACAGTTGCAGTGATGGCAGCTGGGAGCCTCAAGCCCCTTTGAATCATCAGGACCGAGGGCAGTTGCATTCTTTGCCTCTCCTCCCTCATTGGTGGGCCTGGTCAGGGGATGTATTTTTTATCTTCACAATCCCTTTAAATCTAATGTAATTCACCAGGAAGGCAAGGAAAGGGAATCTGCCATTGCTGCTGGGACATGAGACAAGGAAATGTTAATGCTTAATGCCTCACTGGCAACATCTTCAAGAGGCCAGATGCTTTATAGGGTAACTGGGATGTGGAGTGGAATCTTTGCTCTCACTGTGGTAATAAAAGGAACATGGATGTATACAGCTTAGCTGCTCATCTCATTGAGGGACCATTCCCTCTTCAGGGTACAATGAAGCTTCTGTGATGCCCAACCACTCTGTAGTGCTACTGCAGGCTTCATTCAATGGATGCTCCAGGTCCTGGAATTAGGATCATGTAAGGTGTGGCTCTTAAGCACAGAAACACCAGAGCATAAAGCACATGGTGCCATTGCTTCTTGCATGACAAATAGAAATAAACAATTGTATGGCAATGTAATTGTCAACTGTTGACAATCTAAGGATGATTTTTAAGCAGTTAATTAGCAAATTTCTGTTGATAGCCTATTATTTTTCACTTGCCACAATGCATTTCTGTTTAAGTCCAAAATTTAAATGATTGTCCACAGATGAAGGAAGCTACTTGTTCTGGTATTGTCCCTTAATGATTCTTATGTGTTTGTTACCATTTGGGTGACTATTAGAAAGAGTGACAGATTGAGATACAGCTTAATAAATGTTAAAGAGCACCCTCATATTTGATGTGGTTGCTGTTTTAAAGGCAACCACTACAGATAAACTGAATTTTACGCAGTTTATTGTGTAGTTGTCTTTCATATAAGACTTAAAAATTGTCTGATACAGACAGGTATTAAGGATTCTATAGCTATTCTTTTAAAAGTAGGTTTTTGTCTTAGTGACCTTGAACAAAATGTTTTTCTACCTCCATCTCAGCTATTGTGCAGAATACGGTGTACCATTTGATGGGTGTCATCTGTCCCAGAGGTGACAGTATCATTTTAGTGGTGCTTAGTTTGTGAAACCCTTGCAAAAAGTGAAACAGAATTTGAAAGAGAATAGTTTCCTATGAATGGTCAGGGTGGAATTTTTAAAAAAGGGATTCCTCCTGGATCCATTTCTATTTGCAAGAAAAAGTCTAATTGCTGCACATATTAACAGGCTCAGGATGTGTCTAGACTACATTCCTTGTCTTGAAAAAGGGATGTAAATTAGACACTTTGAAATTGCAAATGAAGTCAGGATTTAAATTTCCCATGCTTCATTTGCATAATGGCGGCCGCAGTTGTTGTTGGTTTTTTTTGTTTTTTTTTTAACAGGGCTTTTCGATAGAAAAATGGCAGTTTAGGCAGGGATCTTTCGAAAATAAAACCCTTTTTTGAATGATCCGGTAAACCACATTTTTTGAGGAGTACAAGATCTTTCGAAAAAGAGTTTTATTTTTGAAAGATCCCTGTCTAAACTGCCATTTTTCTATAAAATAAGCCCCGTTTTGAAAAAAAAATGTGGCCGCCATTATGCAAATGGAGAACTGGAAATTTAAATCCCAGCTTTGTTTGCAATTTCAAAGTATCTAATTTACATCCCTTTTTCAAGAAAAGGGATATAGTCTAGACACAGCCTCAGTAATTTAGTTAAAAACATCAGTGGGATAGCCATGTTAGTCTGAAAGAGTATGTTTACACAGCATGCTATTTCAGAATAACTGATGTTATTTTGAAATAACAAAATGTGCATCTACACAGCAAGCCATTATTTCAAAATAATTTTGAGATGGAGGACTTCTTACTCTGACTCCTGTAACCACATTCCACAAGCAGTAAGGAAAGTTGGAGGAAGAGTGTTCTTCCTTTGACTTCCTGCTATTTAGACAGCACCAAAAGCTGAGTTAAGTTATTTCAACTTCAGCTACGCAATTGATGTAGCTGAAGTTGTGTACCTTAATTTGACTTTTGCACAGCTGTGTAGATGTGCTGGGCAGGTTAAAATGTTCCTCAACAGGTTTCTGTGTGTTACCATTTTGAATATTTTATTCAAAGGATTAATGGACACAAATCAGATATTCAAAATGGTAACACACAGAAACCTGTTGGGGAACATTTTAACCTGCCGAGGCACTCATTAATGGATCTCAAAGTGACTGTACTATTACAAAGCAATTTCAAAAACCAGCTGGAAAGAGAAGCCGTGGACCTTGCCTTTATCTCTAAATTTGACACCTTTAATCAAGGTCTAAACAAAGACATGAACTGGTTAGGCCACTACATTCAGCACCCTTATGACATCAAAAGTTAGGTGTCAGTCACTTAGGATAAGTCTAGATTACATGCTCTGCTGATAGAGGCATGTAAAATAGGCTACCTGACATAGTCAATGAAGCAGGGATTTAAATATCCCCGACTTCAGTAAAATAAACATGGCCAATGCACTGTGCTGGCTCAGCTGATCGTCAGCACAGCACGCAAGTCAAGATGGGGATTGGTCGACAAGAGAAGCCTTTGTTGACCGCTCCTGTAAACCTCATTTCATGAGGCATAAGGAAGCGGTCAACAAAGGCTTCCCTTGTTGACCGATCTGCATCTTGACTCGCACGCTGTGCCAACGATCAGCTGAGCCGGCACAGTGCGGTGGCCATTTTTATTTCAATGAAGCCGGGGATATTTAAATCCCCACTTCATTGACTATGTCGGGTAGCCTATTTTACATGCCTCTGTCGGCAGAGGCATGTAATCTAGATGTACCCTAACAGCCCACTTTGTAAGCCTCATTCAGCATGGACACTCTAATTGACAAGATTTCCCCCCCCTTTCCCTCCCCATCCCCTCTTTTTCTGCTATTTATTTGTACCTCTGGACCCCTTGCTCTACTCATCTGCAGAAGTGGTTTGTGCCCACAAAAGGGCATGACACTATCTACGGTTATGTCTACACTACCCCCCTAGTTCGAACTAGGGGGGTAATGTATGCATACCGAACTTGCTAATGAAGCCCGGGATTTGAATTTCCCGGGCTTTATTAGCATAAAGCCGGCGCCGCCATTTTTAAAAGCCGGCTAGTACGAACCCCGTGCCGCGCGGCTACACGCGGCACGGACTAGATATTTCGGATTAGGCTTCCTAATCCGAACTATCTGTACACCTCGTTCCACGAGGCATACAGATAGTTCGGATTAGAAGTCTAATCTGAACTATCTAGTCCGTGCTGCGTGTAGCCGCGCGGCACGGGGTTCGCACTAGCCGGCTTTTAAAAATGGCGGCGGCAGCTTTATGCTAATGAAGCCCGGGAAATTCAAATCCCGGGCTTCATTAGCAAGTTCGGTATGCATACATTACCCCCCTAGTTCGAACTAGGGGGGTAGTGTAGACATATCCCCAATGTTTTGTTAGTCTCTAAGGTGCTGCAGGACCATTAGTTGTTTTTTAAGTTTTTTTTCAGTTAAAAAATGGAAATATAACGAGATCTAGGAATACGTTAATGACCAGTAGGAATGCAGACTGTGAATTAAGAACATATTTTTCCTCCCCAGCTCACAGGATCCTAATTTGTTAATGCTGATCATAAAAGCAGCAGCTGTTTGAAACTAGCAATAAATCACAGAAGCTGAGAGTTCTAGATAACCAAGCTGATAATCTGATTATCAGAAACTGGCTGTTACTAGCTTTTAATGGTCTGAAAACCCCAGTAAAATATATCACCCTTTCTGTTTTATTTCAATTCACAGTAGCACATACACAAACACTGGAGATGCTATAGTGAATCATATTAAATTTGTATATTAAAAATGTACACACTTGGGCTGTGTCCAGACTCAGGGGTTTTTTCGAAAAAAGTAGCCTTTTTTCGAAAAAACCTCACCTGCGTCCAGACTCAAGCCGCGTTCTTTCGAAATTAAATCGAAAGAACGCGGCTTTTCTTTCGATGGCGGTAAACCTCATTTCACGAGGAAGAACGCCTTCTTTCGAAAGTTCCTCTTTCGAAAGAAGGCGTTCTTCAATGTAAATAGGGCTTCTTTGAAAGAGAGCATCCAGACTCACTGGATGCTTTCTTTCGAAAAAGCAAGCCGCTTTTTCGAAAGTTCAACGTGCAGTCTAGATGCTCTCTTTCGAAAGAGGCTCTTTCGAAAGTACCTTTCGAAAGAGCCTCTTTCGAAAGAGGCTTGCAGTCTAGACATAGCCTTGGACTGAAGTGGAGATGAACGTAGGAGATAGCTGTGTAGAGAGTCTCTGGGTTAAGCTAAAAGGGGTAAAAAACGAGGGTGATATCATGCTAGGAGTCTACTACAGGCCACCTAGCCAGGTGGAAGAGGTGGATGAGGCCTTTTTTAAACAATTAACAAAACTATCCAAAGCCCAAGATTTGGTGGTGATGGGGGACTTCAACTATCCAGACGTATGTTGGGAAACTAACACAGCGGGGCACAGGCTATCCAATAAGTTTCTGCACAGCATTGGAGACAACTTTCTGTTTCAGAAGGTTGAAAAAGCTACCAGAGGAGAAGCTGTTCTGGATTTGGTTTTAACAAATAGGGAGGAACTAGTTGAGAACTTGAAAGTGGAAGACAGTATAGAGGACAGTGATCATGAAATAATAGAGTTCATGATCTTAAGGAAAGGTAGAAGGGAGACCAGCACAATTGAGGTAATGGATTTCAGGAAGGCAGATTTTGATAAGCTCAGAGAACTTGTAGGTAAGGTCCCATGGGAAGCAAGACTGAAGGGAAAAACAATTGAGGAGAGTTGGAAGTATTTCAAAGGGACGTTGTTAAGGGCCCAAAAGCAAACAATTCCGCTGTGTAGGAAAGATAAAAAATATGGCAAAAGACCAGCTTGGCTTAAAAAGAAGACCTTGCATGATCTCAAAATAAAAAAGGAGTCCTATAAAAATGGAAACTAGGACAAATAACAAAGGATGAATATAGGCAAGCAACACGGGAATGCAGGGGCAAGATTAGAAAGGCAAAGGCACAAAATGAGATCAAACTAGCTACAAGCATAAAAGGAAACAAGAAGACCTTTTATAAATACATTAAAAGCAAGAGGAAGACCAAGGACAGGGTAGGCCCACTGCTTAGTGAGGAGGGAGAAAGAGTAACAGGAAACTTGGAAATGGCAGAGCTGCTCAATGACTTCTTTGTTTCGGTCTTCACCGAGAAGTCTGGAGGTGTGCCTAACGTAGTGAATACAAGCAGAGAGAGGGTAAGTTTAGAAGATAGGATACACAAAGAACAAGTTAAAAATCACTTAGGAAAGTTAGATGTCAGCAAGTCACCAGGTCCTGATGAAATGCATCCCAGGATACTCAAGGAGCTGATAGAGGAGGTATCTGAGCCTTTAGCTATGATCTTTGAAAAATCATGGCAGACAGGGGAGATTCCAGAAGACTGGAAAAGGGCAAATATTGTGCCCATCTATAAAAAGGGGAATAAGAACAACCCAGGAAACTACAGACCGGTCAGTTTAACGTCTGTCCCAGGGAAGATAATGGAGCAGGTAATTAAGGAAATCCTATGCAAACACTTGGAAGGTAATAAAGTGATAGGGAATAGCCAGCATGGGTTTGTGAAGAACAAGTCATGCCAAACTAATCTGATAGCTTTCTTTGATAGGATAATGAGCCTTGTGGATAAGGGAGAAGCGGTGGATGTCATATACCTAGACTTTAGTAAGGCATTTGATACGGTCTTGCATGATATTCTTATTGACAAACTAGGCAAATATAACTTAGATAGGGCCACGATAAGGTGGGTGCATAATTGGCTGGATAACCATAGTCAGAGAGTTGTTGTTAACGGTTCTAAATCCTGCTGGAAAGGGATAACAAGTGAAGTTCCTCAAGGGTCTGTTTTGGGACCCGTACTGTTCAATATCTTCATCAATGATGTAGATATTGGGATCGAGAGTACGCTTATTAAGTTTGCAGATGATACCAAACTGGGTGGGGTTGCAACTTCTTTGGAGGGTGTACAATCAGCGTGCACTTCAGTTAACGTGTCCTTGCTTTAAATGCATATCATGTTAGTAATATTGGTAGGGAAAAAAACCTATGCAGACAAAAATCTGGCAACGGTAAACAAAATGTCTTGTGGGCCACGCATAAAACCTTGATGGGCTGGCTGCATGGTTGCAAGTTGCAGCCCACAGGTTGCAAGTTGCCCATCACTGCTGTAGTGAGTGTCTTACACAGCAGAGTGAGCAGTGGAGGGACAAGGTGGGTTAGTATCCATGTCTCAGAGTGTACCCATATGCACATTTTGCAGCATCAGAGGGTGCATATCTTGTAGTATATAAATAAGAGAGATTAATTATATTAGTAATCCTGGTGGGCTGCTGGCCTAGCTTTGGCTACTCACCTGAGAGACATTACACACAAGCAGTGTGTGTAAAACATGAGTGTTTGTAGGACTGGGCCCATAATGTGACTTCCTGCTTTCGGCAGTGAGTAGTACTTGATGCTTCAGAGGCAGTCAAAACAAACCCATCATGCATGTAACCATTTGGTCAGTGATCTTCAGGGAGTGGTGGGGGGAGGCAAATCTCTTCCTTGAAACCCACAGGTGATCAGCTAGTATACTGAAGCATGAAATGTGATGGCCCAAATCTTGTTTCACCTGCACAGTTACAAATGTTAATAGATCATACAATAATCCAGCCCTTTAAAAAAGCCAGGCACATGATTTGCTTCAATGAGCTCTGGTGGCAGTGTACAATTTCCTCTTACTGTAGCTTCCAACCATACTGTCCCTTTAGTCAAACATTGGTTATGTGGGCAGCTCACCTAAATATAAAGCTCTTTAACTAAGATGCCTTAACAGCGAACGTTCACATCATTAGACACTTTAAAACACGATCAATGTGTTTTTATGCAGCTGTTATTAAATAGGTATTTTAAATTGCTGAAAAAATACACTGCAAGAGGATTTAGTATTATAGGAATGGACCCTTGAGACCAAACACAAGCCCAGACTTACAGCTTTTATAACACCTCTGAATTCCCTGGGCTCGTGTGGGGTGTAAATCATGTCTGAATTCAGTGGCTTCCCTGGCAGAATGTCAGGGCAGAATCTGATCTTGTGAGTCTATTTCTGTAATTCTGAATAGCTCATTCTACAACTTGACTCAAAGAATAGAGCGACAAACACAAAAGCGCATAGGAAAGTTAGATAGGATTTAGATGTATTATTCCAAACCACTGGCATTGAGAAGACAGTAAGACAAAAGAAGTCTAGTAAGCTTTACGTCCCTGTTTGAATATATTTCAGAAATTGTTGAGCTATCGTTTTTAACATCTGGCTGCCAAGTGTGCATAAGCCTCCAGCTCACGTACAGTATCCCAGGTCTGTTCAAACACAATCTGGGTATTGAGATTCACGGTACTGAGAACACAGTGTTTTTTTGTATTTGTGACATGACTTCTCTTCTTCCTCCCAGAAAGTCTCCCCCGTCCTCAAGAAACCAGAATGGTCATGTTGATGCCCAGTAACCAACTCTTCTTTGGAAGACCACAATTTGCATCTTATATTTTCAGTCACAGCCTCATTCCAGCTGCCACCTTTTCTCCCTTGTCTCTTCTCCCATTGGAGGAGAAGCTGTTAAAGTATCTACCTGTTACCCCTTGCCTGACAAATCCAGTTCATCAAGTCCACAACTAGATATGAAGGGTGTATGGTCTACTGGGCCAACTACAAGCCTGTAAGATGAGCACTTGCCACTAATTCAGACTCCAAACACCTTGAGAGCTGTCTGTCAGATTGTGAACTCTGTATCGAGTGAGGAGCTCCATTTTGTATTGTGACACTGGAGTGGTGGGGGGGGGGGGGAGGAAGCAGTAAGGGGTTCCATCAACACCTGCTTTGCAACTCTGGGTTGCCTAAATGTCTAAAATGTCATGCTGTTGTGCCTCACAGCCCTGATACCAACAGCCAGCACACAAGCATGCAGGTCACACCCTGGCTTCCATGGTCCATTTACTCTTTGAAGGGGGACCTCAACAACCCTTCCAGACCTGAGTTCTCTCCCAGAAATGTCGTTCTCTGCAGTGCTCTGTCCTCCTTACCATACAGAACTTCATTATGTGCACTGCTCCTTTAAAAAGACGGTACACAGTGCCAGCCTCCTGCTCACAGCCTCCATCTCACACCTCTCCTGCACCCCAACCATCTGCATCAGGACAGAAACCCTCCTGCACCCAAACTCCCTCTCAGACCTCCACCTCTTCCTGCACCGCAATCCTCTGTCCCAGCTCAAACCCCCCTCCTGCACCAAACTCACTCCCAGGCACCACTTTATTGCATCACCAATTTGATGTATTTAAGTCAGAATCTGGTTGTCATCTGCTGTACACTTGCTCGCTTTGTGTATGTTTACAAGTAGTGTGATGTGGGTGGCTCTCGAAGTATTTTGTTCAAAGACAAAAACCCAAAAAGTCTCTTCTTCTTTGAAAAGTTGCTGACTCTGGCCTAGTAGGACCAGGAACAACCAAAGCACAAAGCTTTGAATCCTTTGTCATCTGAAGAAGTGGACTGTACTCATGATAGCTCATGTTACTATTTATATATTTTTGTTAGTCTCTAACATTCTATGGTGTTGTTTTTTAAGTTTCTTTGAAACTCTTGACATTGCAGTTAAAGCTGCAGAATGCTTTGGCTTTCTTTGACAGGCTGATTGACTGTTTACTCCAGCCCACCACTTGCTTTGCCTCTCCCTTTCCCACTTCCCATCTCTCTTAGGCTACATCTAGACTGCAGGCTTCTTTCGAAAGAAGTTTTTTTTAGAAGAGATCTTCCAAAAACACTTTTTTCAAAGGAGAACATCCGCACACAAAAGCACATAGAAAAAGCAATCTGCTTTTTCAAAAGAGAGCGTCCAGACTGATCGGACGCTCTCTCGCATAAAAGACCACCCGGAACCACTTCAGCCAGGGGTTTAGGTCACCAGTTGCTTCCGAGTGCTGGTGCTGTAGCTCTGCAGAGACACGTGCTTAAAGGGACCCCCCCTGAACAGCCGTTTCTCTACTACTGCTGAGTGCTTGCCTACCTCTTCAAGGGACAGCAAAGCTCCCGCAGTGTCTGCTGTGGCTGCCCTGCTCTTTTGGACACCACAGCTTTTCTCTTGGTGCCAT
This sequence comes from Pelodiscus sinensis, assembly GCF_052426305.1. NCBI lineage: Eukaryota > Metazoa > Chordata > Testudines > Trionychidae > Pelodiscus > Pelodiscus sinensis. The sequence continues at coordinate 318,251,137 of NC_143052.1, forward strand.
GGAGCCAGAGCTGCCCCAGGCCATGTGATGGTCCCACACAGCCATGCTGCAGTTTCTGCAGGCTGCCTTCCCGGCCCTGCATGAGCTCGACCCAGAGCTCATTCTGGAGACTCTCTTCCTGTCTGTGGGAACAAGACCCATGCAACTGTACATCACAGTGGAGTGGCGTTTTTGGAGGTGGGACACCAGTTTCAACCGGAGGGACTGCCTGGTCATGGAGCAGAGGGGCGACCAGTAGTGGCTCCAAAACTTCTGCATGCAGAAGGCCACCTTTTTGGAGCTCTGTGCTTGGCTCGTCCCCACCCTCTGGAAATGTGATACCCACCTGCGGCCCTCCATCCCCCTGGAGAAGCAAGTCGCAATTGCCATCTGGAAACTTGCCACCCCAGACAGCTACCAGTCAGTGGGCAACCAGTTCGGCATGGGGAAGTCCACTGTTGTGGTCCTCCTCATGGAGGTAAGGCACTCTGGAGCTGCAGTCCCTGGAGGGGCGGGGAGTCCTGGAAAAGGGAGACCTTTGGGAAAGGAGGGTTGGGAGCTGTGGGGGGTGAAGTGGGGGTTGGGAGGAAGACCCTAACCCCGTCCCACCCTCACACAACCCTGCTGCTGGAGAGGTGGCCTCATAGGGGGTGGTTCCTGCGTTGTTTGGGGGAGGGGAGGGGTGGAGAATGGGGCGGTGTGAATATAACTCAAGTTTTTTCAGAAAAACAGCCATCTCTGTAGTGTAGACGTACCCTATGTCTCTTCCCCTTATGTTCGCTCTGTTCCTTTGCTGTCCCTCACAATCACATTCTCCTCTTGTTTTCCATTTAACTGATCCTCTTCTAAGTAACAGTCCCCCCCCTTAAATATCTAGACCATGGGATTAACATGACCTCTGCCTCTGTCACATTGTTCACCCTGCTTGAGTGTCAGGATGGGTTAATTTAAATCAAAGCAATATAAATCACTGGTTTTAATTATGATTTAAATCAGCAAACAGAAAACTTTCATTTAAATCAGAAATTTGAAATGTGTTTTTATTTGTACTTTTTATTTATATTCCTAAAGAGAGATTCTGATTGGCCAGTAACCATTAAAACTTGTTGATTTACAACTAAATATATTATTCACACTAAATTTAAAGCATATTGTTTCTTGTTTTCTTTGCAAACCAAGAAGATATATTGTATCTACATGTATTAATTTAAGCAATGATATAGCTTAACTTTCAAGTACCCAGATTCTTGTTTTACATTTTTTATTATGTTAGAAACTGTTGAAAGTTGCAGTTCTTATCTAGAAGATTAATTTTTTACTTGCAATTTGTGTCAAGCTCTATATGATATAAATGGAAATTCAATTTTAAAATGCACAAAACCAGCATTTTAATTTCTTTGTAATTCAATAAAACTACTTTACATGTGCTGGATACATAATAAAAAAGCTTATTAAAAAGTATATCAAACACGTTTTGCATTTAAAAAGAAATATTATCTGTAGTTAGGGAATTGAACTGATTGTATCTGATCACTATGTTCTTCAGGATGTTAGAATAGTTGATTTCATCCTTCCACATCTAGTTTTTATTCAGTGATTGGACAAGCAAAACAAACTTTTCTTCTTTTTCAATCCCTATTGGTTTCTTAACTTTGAATGAACTAGTCATTGCACTGAATTGTTTTAATACACTGAAATTAAGAAAATATTTTCTCTGAATCTGCAGAAGAGGCAAATGCTGTCAAAAGCTACGTTAGCATTTCTGCAAATGCTGGTGCCAGGTGCTTAGCCTATGATTCAAATTACTTTACTGTTGAAAATTTCTTTAAAACTTGTTAGCAAACTTGTACTGTTTAGCATTATTTTTTTGTATTTAATTTTAATGTTTTTAATGGTGTATGCTAAATTCAGGCCTCAACAGAAGCTGATAAATTCAAAATTAATTTTAAATAAGAGTATTTAAAAAAAAACCTATATTTAATTGAAGTAATAAAAGTCCTATTTCCAATGTTAATGTTTTTAAATACTTGATTTTTATTTTCTCTATTGCTTGTTATACCCCTTCCCCAATCTTGTGCCTTTCTTGTCCATTTAGCAAAGTACAGAGGCATATCACTGGCTTGATAGGCTAACGGCACAATAATGGGGGAATGAGATGGCAACATAAAGCTGTCATCCCATTGGGGATAGAGGCCTTCTTCCAGCATTCAGTTGGGTTGAAAGGGGAATCTTTGGTTTGTGTGGAGAGCTATAGGACATATCATACTGCAAACATGTCTCACTTAATATCAAGAGTTATCCCTTTATTCCAGTTTTGAATTTGGCCTTTCATGTCTGACTAACTTCACATTTTAATAAAAATGGTGGCACAGTTTTGCTTGTGTGTTCCTCCTCTCTTGGAAGCCACTTAGAAATAATTTCACCACCCTTTAGTGACAGATCAGGTCAACTGCACCTTTGACCACGGCTCTAGAAAGTTTCTCTCTCCCTCTCACGTCTGTTCATTTGAACTTTAGTTCCTTCTTTGGGAATGCTGTGGGCCCAAAATAATAAATACCCAAAAAGGTCCACTGTCAATCAAGTCATGGCAGATACATCTCCACTGCTGACGTCCACAGAATACCATAGGGCCAAACATTTTCCCTCTGTCCTATTACCAGTGGCCTGGTCTCCTTCCAAATGAACTCTCAACTTCCCCTGCTGGCTTCCTTCACTCCTGAGAAGGTTTGGATGAAGCATTTAGCATTCCTGCCAATAAGTTTCACCGTTGCAACTCAGGATCTTGTGCTTCATTTTGGTATTTTATGGTGAGGACCGGTAAGAATAATATTCCATTTGTGTCTATTCGTCTAGGAGGTCCTCTTCTTTTTCTGCCTCAGTCAGGGCTGTGGGAAATAGGATAGTCTTCTCTTGCTTAACTTGAGGGTTTAGGAAAAGGTCTAGAACTTTCTTTCATCCTCTAAAAGTAGAGAGTGGATTTTATCACTAGGGAATCTTCCCTGTTATATTTACAGAGCCATCCAGCTTCTCCAGAAATCATTCTAGTCCTTAAAAGCCACTGCCAGGCATTTATTTCACTTTCAACCAGGGGTGATAGAACAGTTTTTTATAGTTGGGGTGCTGAGGGCCATTGAACCAAACTGTAAACCCTGTGTATGATGGAAACCAATTCAACAGCTCCTGCACCCCTCATTCCAGCACTTATGCCTTCTACTGCCCTAGCTGTTTGTCTCAACTGGAGATTTTAGTTCTTTCCTCTTGCACAGATTGTTTTGCTTAAAGAGAAAAGTTCTGCTTCTTAATGAATATGCATAATTCTCTCCTGTACCTTGATTGAAGTCTCCTGACCTGCCTGTAAAAGACTTAACTTAAAAAACAACAAATGGTCTGGTAGCACTTTATAGGCTAACAAAACATGTAGACGGTATCATGAGTTTTTGTGGGCACAGCCCACTTTTTCAGATGACTGGAGTTTTGAGTTTAGGATGTGCAGACCCAGAATAAATAGGAGAGAAGGGAGAGGAGGGAAGGAAAAAAATGGAAGAGGGCAGGAAATAAGGAGCAGAGGGTATGAGAATACCAAAGGGAAAAAGACTTGTTAGTCTTATTCATAACTGTGCCATTTTGCCACACTGAAGTTAAAAAATCATATGGAACAATCAAGTTTCAAACATCTCTTATAGTTTCAGAAGGGTAGATTGGAATTCCAACTGAGCCAGAATGTCTGTAGGTATGGTAATTTTTCTAATGTTTGAATGAACTGGAGTCTGATCCTGAGATTTCATTGATATGGAAATGTATGCTGCTAAGCACAAGTACATTTGTCTTTCTCCTACAGGAGCATCAAGAACATTTAATATTTTATCCTGAGTAAGAGTGTTATTCTTCTGTATCCAAGGGTAATTTATCTAGATAATATGTGGATGGCTGAAATTCATCACTTGAAATATACTATAGATTTTCTTTTAACCTTTTGATGTTTTCAGAGTGTGTGTGTTCCACTGTAATCCCTCAGAGAAGGTCTTTGGAGTGCTATAAATGTTAGCAATTCTTTTGTGAATGAATTACCCAGCTGAAAGAATGGAGCTGTTACTGTACTGGTAGCATATTTCTAATTGGAAACATATACCATTTCATTTGGGGTTATGGAGGAATGGAATAAAATTCCTCTTGGTTCCTCTGAGTCTACTTGAAGGGATTGTCTTTAATTTTCCAAAAATTAAAGGATGCATAAACTGGGGAATCTCAATTAAGAGTAAAGTTATTTTAATACTGTATTTGTAATTGGTGCAGTTGCTGTTGGAACATTGTTTCCATTTCTGGTGCCCACAATTCAATTGCATAGCATTTGTCTTACCTCTGGTAGCTCCTGGTCAGTAGCACAATGCCAGTCTGCTCATCATCCTATAGCAAAATGACCAATGATTTATATTCCATGACACAGTACAGGATTGTGAACTATAGTTTAAAAACCACTGGTTCATTTTACTCTCTGTTGTTCCTCCATGAGCGTACAACTGTGGTCACCTGGCCTGTGGGGACAAAGGCATATTTTCAAGCTTTACAAGCAATTGCTAATTGTTTCAATCAATCCATAACATTCTTTCCCAGTTCTCCTGCCCTGCATTGGCACCTGTGAATGTGGATGGCTAAAAAGCAAGTATCTGTGTGTGGACTGTGTACACCTTGGAGTTCTGGGAAAGGCAAAGGCTGGACTGTTGCTTAACTGTGGAGAGCCCCAGATTGTTTGTTTGCTGTCAAGGTTCCAAAGTGCTTGAAAGGTCTGAGATGCTGCCATTCCTCCTAAGCCCTGAAGAGTCCCTGTCACAGAAGCTCCATATTATAGCCACACTACAAAGCTTGAGAAATCATCACTGAGAGAAGGTCAGAGAGGAATGTGTTTTATATGGGTAATAGGTATAAAGGTTTATACAGATATGTAAATATTATGTTCAAGCCTATATATGAATATATAGAACAGCAACAAAGTAGGGGACTTGGTATGAGGAACACCAGTACATTTACTACCTGATAGCTTTTGTTTTAAAGTTATTCAGAGTATTCCAATTATTGTTCACTATATTTTCCATTTGCGTTACATTTGTTTGATTGGAATACTGTATGATCTTTACTCTCTGGCTATGTCTACACTACGGAGTTTTTCTGGGATACTGGAGGTCTCCCAGAAAAAATCCGCCACATCCAAGGAATGCGTCTGCTCTTCCCACATTTTTTTTTTTTTTTGCAAGATCAGATGCGCTCTTTCGGAAGCCCTGTATTCCTCATTTTATGAAGAATAAGGGCTCTTCCAAAAAAGGCGGTTTGCAATTTGCATACCTTTTTCTGAACCGCCCTCAGCAGTGTAGACATAGCCTCTGAAGCTGAATGAGAACTATTAATATCTGCTGATCAGTGTCTTATATATAGTCACCCTTAGGATGTATTGTGTAATGCTTTCTGAAAAGTCCTTGAAAGACAGCATTCTGGCATGTGCATCAGTGAAGTTAAGCTGAGGTGCAGAAAGAAGGGGAATGTAACAGAATTCTACATAATATTGCCCCCGCATCTTTCCCCTATTGATTGCTCTTGGTTACAAAAACATTCAGGAAAGGGTGTTCTCTGCTCCTGGGAGCTCTCAGTCTAAGGACAGACAAGTAGACCACAGAGATTTAGAAATTATGGAAATGGAAACAACACTACAAACAGAGGGAGGTATAGTCAAGAGACCTGGCTCTATAGCCCGCTGTATCACTGGCCTACTGTGTGAACAGTAGGCAAGTTGCTGTGCCTCTTTCCCCTACTACTGTGTCTTATCTATTTAGATTACAAGGTCTTTTTGCTTGAGACTGTCTCAGTTCCATACAGCAAAATTAGTTCAGTCTTGTCTTGCCTACTTTCTACTCCTACAAAATTAAATGCCCTTGTGCTGCCCTCTGCCCAGCCCCTCCTCTGAGGCCCTGCCCTACCCCTTCTCTGAGGTCCACTCACTCCACCACCCCCCTGTTGCTTGCTCTCTCCAGCCTCACTCACTCACTCACTCACTCACTCACTCACTCACTCACTCACCTATTTTCATAGGGCTGACTCTGTAGGTTGGGGTGTGGGAGGAGATACAGGCTCTGTGATGGCTTTGTGGGCTCCAGAGTAGGACCAGCAATGAGGAATTCAGGGTGTGGGAGTGGGCTGTGGGCTGGGATGGGGGTGGAGATGTGAAAGGGGGTGACACTTCCAGCATGGCTCTGGTCTGAGGCCAGAGATGAGGGGGTTGGGGTGCAGAAGTTATGGATCTAAGGGGTTCAAAGTATGAGAGGAAGATTTAGGCTGAGGCAGTGGGGTTGGAGTATAAGGAGGTACAGGCTCTGGGCTGGGGTTGCAGGTTTTGGGGTAGAGTCAGAAATAAGGGGTTCAGGGTGCCAGGAGGCGCTTCAGACTGGAGCAAGGGTTTGGGGGGTGGGATGTGTGTGTGTGAAGGCTAGGTCTGAATCTGTAGACTCTGGGGATGAGGGACTTGGGGTGCAGGAGGGTGCTTCAGGCTGGGACTTAGGCTGGGACTTAGGCAGGAGGAGGATAAGGGTTAGGACAGGGAGTTGGGGTGCAGAAGCAGCAGCAATTCCCCCCCCCCCTTATGTGGTGGTGCAGCCAGGCCCCACAGCTAATACCCCCACAGCTTTCATTGGCCAGTTCCCAGCCAATGGGAGTTGCAGAACTGGCACTTGCAGTGGGGTCAGCAGTAGGAGCAGGAAAGGTGACATGCCGCTGCTGCTGGGAGTCACGTGAAGCCTGACTGGACTTTTAATGGCCCAGTGGGTGGTGCTGACTGAAGTCACCAAGGCTTCTTTTCGACAGGGTTTTTCAGTCAAAAACTAGGCACATGGCAAGTCTATCTGGCAATTCTAGGTACTACTATAATTTAAATAACAATGTATGTAAAAGCCAACTCAATTCAGCTGTGAGGCAGATGTGGGTCTTTAATGTGAAGCAGGCTTGGGGCTTTGTGGGCAAGGCCAGGAGATCATACCATGTATCCTGGGAGGGATGGGCATAGGAGAGAGAGGTGCAGGGTTGATAATGGGGGAAGCTGACACATGGGTGACCAAAGCTGGGAACAATGGCATATGTGGGCACTGCACGAGTACACATTTGCAAGGCTAAATACAGGGATTTCAGGATGCAGTGTACACATCTGCATTTTGTGGGCACTCCAGTGCCCAGCTTTGCACATCTGGTCTCCAAGGCTTCTCCTAGCTCACTTTCCTCCCAAAGCTCACATCCCACCTACTTCTCCTCCAGTTGATAACCACTTGATAACCCTCTGCAGGTCCCAGGGGACCCAATTCATTACACCAAGCTTTGTTTTTTTTTTCCTTTCAGTCCCCTTTGGGATGTGTAAGGATCAGAATGTTTTCCTGGTTCCGTGTCAGGGTTTATCTGTTGGTGCAGTCAGTAGAAATGTTATAGTCATTGACCTTGATTATTGGGGTTTAGCAGTAATATATACACAATATACAATCACAGTGTATGGAGAAATCTACTTATTTGCACTGACTGAATTACTCACTCTTGGCATCACTTTATTTAGGGTTCTTGGCTATTGCTCAGCTTGTTGAGGTTTATGTGTGTGTTTGTGCAGGAACCCAGATCTGTAGCAATATGTTGTCATCATCCTGATGCCATTAGTCAGCTGTGCAGGTCAGCAAGGTTCCTTTACTGATCTAATCAAATTGAGCATCTGGCCCACAGTCCGAAATCAGAGGTTTCTTGCTCCATGGTCCTGATGAGAAAGGACCTGGGTATGGGGGAATGGACAATGAGGACCAAGAAGCAAGATTAACCTTGGCTCCAGCCACTCTATTCAGTAGTCCCAGTAGCTGACCAGGCGTGCATTGGGAAGAAAGCGACTCCACAGAAAGGGGTAAGTATTCACTGGCCTGCCAGACCTAAGAGAGGAATCTGACTCTGAGTCAAAGTATGTCCTCTGGTCTGCTCCTAGGGTGATATAGCTGTGTTGGCCTTGATGCATGGGATGCTATTAAACAGCAGTCTAGCCCTTTCTGAGCTTGATGGTTATTCAAGGTAACCTCTCTGAAATGGCTTCTTCAAGGCCCATTTGTTTCGTTTCATTTTTCTTAATGAAAAAAATTATAATGTGACCTAATATATTTTGACTTACATTTTCAAAAGGCTTTGTAGATGCTCCTCTTGAAACACCTTTAAAAGGCCTGACTTTAAGAAGGCAGAGGCCTAGCACTTTTAAAAACCATTTGCTTTCAAAGTGCTTCAAGCGAGGTACCCCAAAATTTGAGGCACTCAAAGTCACTAGTCAGTTTTCAAACTTGAGGAGACTGAAGCCCTTTGGGTCTGACCTAACAAGGCACTGAGCCTCCTCATCTGCTTTTGATTTCAGTGAGAGGTTTGCCTGAGCATTAGGTCTCCATCTGGATTAAGTCTACCCAGACAAATCTCAGGGGGCATGTCTACACTACAGCGCTAATTTGAACTAACTTAGGGTACGTCTACACTACAGCGCTAATTCGAACTAACTTAGTTCGAATTAGTTAATTCGAACTAAGCTAATTCGAACTAACGCGTCTAGAACTAAAAACTAGTTCGAATTAGCGTTTTGCTAATTCAAACTAGCAAGTCCACATTGAGTGGACCCTGAACAGGGCTTAAGGATGGCCGGAAGCAGTGCCGGCAGGGCATCAGAGGAGGACTTAGAGCATGGAGATGCTGTCTCAGGCTAGCCGAGGGCTGCGCTTAAAGGGTCCCGACCCCCACCCTGGACAGACAGTTCTAAGGGGTGCCCCGCTTGCAAAGCAGTCCTGGCTTGGATTGCCCGGAGTACCCACACTGGGCACATCACACCATTCGGCCATCATCCCGGCTGCACTTGCCGCATACTGCCATCTGGGGAGAGGCGGCAATCGGGGGGCTGCAGGAGAGCTTCCACCCCCAGAAGCCCACAGAGCCAGCCCAGTCCTCCCCATCGGGGACTCGTACTCCATTCCTCCCTCACCTCCTTCCACTTATCCTCCCCTAGCCCCCCTTCTTATTGATGTACAAAATAAAGATAACGTTTCTTCCAACATTGACTCTGTCTTTATTGAACAAAACTGGGGGAGACTGGGAAAAGGAGGTGGGAGAGGGGAAGAGAAAGGCTGGGAGAGGGGAGGGCAACTAACATGGTCAGGGGTTGGGAACAGATCCCAGATGAAGAGAGCCTACAGAGACTGGGACTGTTCAGCTTAGAAAAGAGGAGATGGAGCAGGGACAGGATAGAGGTCTCTAAAAGCAGGGGTTGGGTGGAGAGGGTGTACACAGAAAAGTTCTTCATGAGTTCCCATAAAGAAGGACTAGAGGGCACCAAAGGAAAGGAATGGGTAGCAGGCTTGAAACTAGTAAGAGAAAGTTGTTGTTCACAAAGCAAATAGTTAACCTGTGGAACTCCTTGCTGCAGGAGGCTGTGAAGGCTACAACTAGAACAGAGTTTAAAGGAAAGTGAGATCAAGTCATGGAGGTTGGGTCCATGGAGTAGTCTTAGCCAGGGGGTAGGAGTGGTGTCCCTGCCCAAAGTTTGTGGAAGGCTGGAGAGGGATGGCACGAGACAAATGGCTTGGTCACTGTCTTCGGTCCATCCCGTCCAGGGTCCCTAGGGTTGGCCACTGTCAGCAGACAGGCTATTGGGCTAGATGGACCTTTGGTCTGACCCGGGACGGCCATTGTAAGCTCAGGGCTCAGGGTCGGGGGTCTCAGTGGACCCCCTTGATTTTCATGCACACCTGCTCCTGGGTGGCCAGGCTGGCAGCTCTCCTGCCCTAGACGGCCACTTTCCTGTGCCTAGTGCGGAGATCGTGGACGAGGTCCACGATGTCCGCACTAGCCCAGGAAGGTGCCCGCCTCTTGCGGTCCAGGGCAAGCTCCCGGGAGCCGCCAGCCTGGTCCCAGGAAGAGGGGGAGGGCTGGGGGACATCGGGTGGGTGGCTCTGTGCTGTGCCAGGTGCAGGGTCTGCTGGCTGGGTGCTGGCAGGCTTGCACCTGGCACTGGCACCGTAGCCAGCCTGTGCCCCTTTAAGTGGTCCGGGGCCGGGAGGGGGGCATAGAGTTTCCCTGGTGTTGGCCAGAGTGGCCACCAGGGAAACCTGGGGAGTGCTAGCCTCCCACTAGTTCGAATTAAGGTGCTACACAGCCCTTAATTCGAACTAGTAAGTTCGAACTAGGCTTAATCCTCGTAAAATGAGGTTTTCCTAGTTCGAGCTAAGCGCTCCTCTAGTTCGATTCAAATTCGAACTAGCGGAGCGCTAGTGTAGCGGCTATGAATGTTAGTTCGAACTAATGTCCGTTAGTTCGAACTAACATTGTAGTGTAGACATACCCTTAGTTCAAATTAGTTAATTCGAACTAAGCTAATTCGAATTAGCGCAGCTAGACTTAAAAACTAGTTCGAATTAGCATTTTGCTAATTCGAACTAGAATGTCCACACTGAGTGGACCCTGAACAGAGGTTAAGGATGGCCTGAAGCAGTGCCATCAGGGCATCAGATGACGATTTAGAGCGTGGAGCTGCTGTCTCAGGCTAGCCGAGGGCTGTGCTTAAAGGGACCCGACCCCCACCCTGGACAGACAGTTCTCAGGGGTTCCCCGCTTGCAAAGCAGTCCTGGCTTGGACTGCCCACACTCGGCACATCACAGCACTTGGCCATCAGCCCGGCTGCACTTGCCGCAGGCTGCCATCCGGAGGGGGGGTCAATTGGGGGGCTGCAGGAGAGCTTCCACCCTGAGGAGCCCACAGAACCACCCCAGTCCTCCCCATCGGGGGCTCGTACCCCATTCCTCCCTCACCTCCTTCCACTTACCCCTCCCTAGCCCCCTTCCTGATGTACAAAATAAAGGACACGTGTTCAAAAATAGAAACTCTCTTTATTCCACAAAACTCGGGGAGACTGGGAAAAGGAGGTGGGCGAGGGGAAGAGAGAAGGTGGGAGAGGGGAGGGGGAAACCTGGGAGGAGGGAGCTGGAAGGGGGAAGCAAGGGAAAGGAGAGGGTGGGGAAACTCAGGGTTCAGGGGTGGAGGGTCTCGCCAGGCCAACCGCCTCCCAGCATGGCGAGGGAGGGGGCCTCAGCGTCCCCAGGGGGATGGGGTGGAGGGTGCGGAGGTTGAGGTGGGGGGTGTGGACATTGAGGAAGAGGGTGTGGGGGTTGAGGAGGAAGAGGTGGGAGGGGGGGCAGGAGTGGGAGGAGGGACAGTAGTTGCAGGGGCAGCAGGTGCAGGACCAGCACGGGGCACCATGTTCTGCAGCAGGACCTGCAGGTTTGTGCTCAGCCCTCGGACCTCAGCCAGCTGCTCCTGGCGGAGCTGCAGGTCTGCCCGCATCCAGGCCTCCAGTGTGCGGTGCACGGCTCGCAGGGCCCCCAGGTGCTGGTCCCAGTACTCCTGCTCCGTGTTGGCGGTCTGGAGAAGGCCGCGGGTGCTGGAGCATGTTCCGGGAGGGGTGGTGCACCCTGCACGAGCAGCTGGTGCAGCTGTAGAGAAAGAAGAGAAATGGTCAGTTGTCCCTGGGGACTCAGCGGATGATGCCCAGCCCCCTCCCCTACCCCACAACGTGAGGGTGACCATGTCCTGCACCGTCAGAGTCGCTGTGCTTGTACAGAGGCCATGGTCAGGATGTCTGGCTCTCCCCGGGACTGGCAGCTGCCCCAAGACCGCACCCATGTCCCTGTGCCATGTATAGTGTGGCCGGGGCAGCGGGGGGGGGGGGGGGGGGGAGCGGGAGATGTCCCCTGCCTCCGTGTAGAGGGGACATGTGAAGGGAAAGCATCCTGCTGGGTCCCGCCCCGGGGTCTCTTCGCACAAGCATGTGCCTATTGGGTCATGGCCCCTGGGTGTCACGCACCTGGAGCTACCTGCCCAAGGGTGGCATGGCACGTGCTCGCACGTGCACAGGTGTCTGCGTGATCTGTGGAAGGCATGGCCCACGCGCGTGGTCTCTGGTCTTCCTCCCGCCTCCCCCCCCGAACTACTTAATTCAAACTACTTACCCGGTACTGTCTCCCTGGACGACTCTGTCGACTCCGGTGCTGGGACATCCTGCGGTGGCCCCTCCGGTGTGCCCGGGTCAGGGCCCTCCGGTCCCGGCTCACTGTCCCCCGGGCTGGCACGGACCACCCCGCCCCCCCAAGAGTCGGTCGAGGGCAGGGAAGTAGAGGCAGGTGGCAGCCCCTGCTGTGGCGCCACCCCTGGTGGCCCTGGCGTACACCTGACGCAGCTGCTTGACTTTCAGGCGCACCTGCTCCTGGGTGCGCCTGTGTCCCTTTCAGGCCATGGCCGCTGCTATGCGGCCATAGACAGCCGCGTTCCTTCTCCTAGTGTGGAGATCATGGAGATTGGGAGCCTGCCCCCAAACCTCAATGAGGTCCATGACCTCCGCACCAGTCCAGGAGGCCGTGTGCTGTCTACAGCCCCTGGCTGGCTCCTGGGTGCTGGGGGACTGGGCAGGGGACACGTCACTGCCACTGGCTGCCTGGCTCATCCTGCGGCCACTGGGTCAGGGGCAGAGACTGCTGGCAGGGGTGTTTCTGCAAAGTGCCGTCTGGCCAGAGTCTACCCCTTTAAGGGCCCGGGACTGGGGGAGAGGAGAGGAGTTTTCCTGGTTGTGCCCAGAGAGGCCACCAGGGGGAACCTGGGAAGGGCTAGCCTCCCACTAGTTCGAACTAAAGGGCTACACAGCCCTTAGTTCGAACTAGTAAGTTTGAACTAGGCGTTAGTCCTCGTAAAATGAGGTTTACCTAGTTCGAACTAAGCGCTCCGCTAGTTCAAATTAAGTTCGAACTAGCGGAGCGCTAGTGTAGCGCCTATCAAAGTCAATTCGAACTAACGTCTGTTAGTTCGAATTAACTTTGTAGTGTAGACATACCCAAGAGGTTTGGGTTCATTTCTAATCATGTTCCACAAGTTTGCACACCTTCATCTGAAACTCCAGGACTACGTCTAGACAGCATCCTTTTTTTGTAAAAGGGATGTAAATTAGACGTATCGCAATTGCTAATGAAGCAGGGATTTACATCTCCCTCACTTCATTAGCATAAAAATGGCTGCCACTTTTTTTCCCACACAGAGCTTTGTTGGAAAAAAACGCCAGTCTAGATGCTGATCTTGCGGAAAATAAAGCCTTTTCCGAAAGATCCCTTATCCCTCTATGAAATAAGGGACCTTTATTTTCCACAAGATCAGCGTCTAGACTGATGCTTTTTTCCGACAAAGCTCTGTGTGGAAAAAAAGTGGCAGCCATTTTTATGCTAATGAAGCGGGGGAGATTTAAATCCCTGCTTCATTAGCAATTGCGATACGTCTAATTTACATCCCTTTTACGAAAAAGGGATGTAGTCTCCACGTAGCCCAAGGGTTGAAGTCTCATGGAAACAAGCTCTCATGAGGTTTTCCACATTCCTGCTCTTGGATAGGCCACACATACATCAAATACACTCTCTAGCTATCATGGAGCAGTTATGCCCCGACACAGAATTGTGGAAGTGCTTAAAACTGAAAAAACATAATGGATTTTTTCAGGCTTCTCAAACAGAAGTGTGAGGGGTTTTGATAAAGTCACACATTGCCATGGGAGAGTTCGGGCTCAGGCTCTTGCATCCCATTGCCGTTCTATCAACCATCACCTGTCCTCCTCAGAGAAGCACGTAGCAATGGTCCAGCAGCCTTTCTTAGCTGAGGCAGAGACTTTCCTAAATGCTAATAACTCTGATAATTATAGTTTCCAGAGAGTCAGAGGTGCAGGGTAAAACATTTATGTCTTGTCACGATGAAAGGTTGTTCCCAGCAGGTGAATGTCCAAATAAGGATTTAAACCACAGAAACCACACAACCAGGTGCCTTATTAGTGTGTATAATAAAACAGAATCCAAACAAGAGTGAAAAGATAAACATATGTCAATCTAAACTCCCCTGATTATGGAAAGTGCTCGCCAACAGGGCACCCAATTACCCCATGCAATCTAACATCTTGCCCATCTGTTTTTGCTAATGCAGACGCGAGTGTGCCACTTAGTGTTGTAAACCTGGGGTCGGGAATGTTTTATTAAGCTCTATAGCTTGTGGCATCTGCCTCCAGCTAAGAGAACAAGTTCTGAAAGGCTTCCAAGAGCCCAAATATGGTATTATATTTCCCATGCACAAAGAGCAAAGCACATAGTTATGGCCTGCTTTTGCATCCAATTAAGAGAGAGCAAATTCATAAAATCTCTGACAACTAACCCATGCAGCATGACCCTCCCATCTCGACTTGCCTCTTAGCGCACCTTCAAGCTCTCTTCTCCAAGCAGAGAAACTCCTCATGTTAATAGGTGCACTGCATGGGAAAGAAAATGGCTGCTTCCTCTCTATTACACAGCTGCACACTTTGCAGGGCTCTCCTGTTAGTTTTTAAAATGATTGTTATGTGTTTTTTTTCTTGTGGGCAAAGGTGCCTGTCAGGAAGGAGAGCTTGCACTTGCTCCTCTTCCGCTTCCTTCACCTTCTGCAGAAACATCACACACTCATACATATGGCATCATCAGGCCCTGTTGACCTGCTATGATCATTCCAATTGGAATACCCTGTCCAAATTCCTCAAAATGCTGTCCAGGAACTACAACAGTGAAAGTCCTAGTCTCTCCTAATGGTAGGATGCCTGGTTTCATGGTCCACACTACAGACTTCCCTGGATGTGGCAGCCTTAGCTGTCAGTCATGTCCATAGTTATCAGGGATGCTTGTAGAGGTACAGCAGATCACAGACCTCCCCGTCCAGAGCTGTGCCTTATGTTGTTCAAAGATTAACAAAGCACTGCATACATTAAAAGATTAGAGGCTGGTGTAGAGATCTTTCCAATCCTGATGAAAGGTGTGACATTATGTGTATTATCCCTTTGACAGGCTCGAGGGGGCATCTAGAAACCAGAAAGGTCTCAACCCATTTACAGAAGGAACAACAGCAATTGCAGCAGATAGCACAGCTACTCAGGCAGAGACTGTTACAGAAGGTGCAACTGATACAATCAGCCACAGACATGATAGCAAGTTCTATAGACTGCATACAGATGGCTGTGGACTGCAGAAAGGCAGGCCTGCAAGCACAATCTGGCTAAGCTGATTGTCCTTATTAGGTGAATGGGGCAGAAGTGATGGGCTTAGCGGACTCTGACTGTATCCAAGGTCTACAGACTCTAGTTGAGTTCATTGAATCAGAGAAGGTCCCTGTAGATAATGTTTTACAACATGTCTGCAGGGATGTAACACCCTTCGACAGCCAGCAGTTGACTGCCAGTAGGGAGGCACACCAGGCCTCTCCCGTAGGCCGCAGAGTGAAGCTCACTTATCTAGTCACCTGAGGTCAAGACTGGAAACCCCTGGGACAAGTGAGGAGAGAACAGAGTGATCTTATGTCAGAAGAAGCCATGGAGTCAGCCAGTCTGCAACCCATAAAACTAATAGGTCTTGGGGAGGAAGGGAAGCCGCTCGGCATCCCCTTCATAGTCTTAGGCAACTAGAGATTCCGAGGCCACCCCAAGGTCAGCAACGGACATTCTGGCCCATGACATGGATTTAATCAGTGACCAGAAAAATGACCAGATGCTAACATTGGGCTTATGAGCAGCTCAGGGTAGTGAATAGGTGACTGTGAACCCCCATCCGTCAGGCAATGGTCCCTCTCTGAGATCAGAGATGAAAGAATTTACCATCCCAACAAGACACAGATACTTAAACCTGGCTGGTGCCTTAGCTGGTAGGTGCTCCATGTGTGACAGAAAATAACCAAGGTGTGTGTGTGTGTGTGTGTGTGTGTGTGTGTGTGTGTGTATGTGTGTGTGTATTCGGCGCTATTTCAGGATACTTCCGGTATCCCGAAATAGCTATTCTGAATCTTGACAGCATGTTCATTATTTTAAAATATCTTTAGCAAGGCTCTTGCTACATTTCAAAAGCAGAAGCGCTGCAGGGAGCCTGGGACAAGCTGGGGATTCAACCAGTCCCTACTGGCCCTGTGCTCCTGGCAGCATTTTACTTTTGAAATGTATAAGAGCCCTTTGGGGGCTCTTGTACATTTCAAAAGCAGGGAGCACAGGGCTGGTGGTGGAATGCTTAAGTCCCCTACTGGCCGAGTCCCCCACTGGCCAAACTCCTCGTGGCCTTATCTACTAATAGAATAATCGATGTAAATTACATTAACTATTTGATTAGTTGATTAATCTAAATTTAACATACTTAGTACAGGTTGAATCTCTCTAGTCCAGCATTCTCTGGTCCAGCAACATCAGTGGACCAGCATTATTTCAATTAGGCAGATGTCCACTTATCATTGGTGTGGCCAAGTTTCCTGCACTCCCATAAAGTTTGCTTACAGCCATCAGTTCTGGCTCTCAGTGTTCTGTGCTATTATTTTGCTCTAATTTACCCCTAAATGTCTTCTAAGAGCCCAATAAGCAATGGAAGTGTTGGTAATGCTCCTAGACAATATTGATCACCCATGGTTTGGCAAATTCTCTTGTTCACCACTGCTCAGGTCCCAAGGGTGCCAGACTAAAGAAGTTCAACCTGTATTACTGTCCTGGTAAAGTAGTTTATTACTATTATCATTGTTGTTGTTAGTAGTAGTAGTAAATACATTTTATTCTTAAAGTACCCCCCCCCCCCCAAAAGGTGAAGTTTTATGACAATCATACAAAAAATTCTAAAAACAACTTTTCTTTTTCTAAGGCAAGGGAAAAGTGACATGGATGAAATGTATTGTGGGGGAAGGAAAATGCACAGCTTAATACTGAGGGTACATCTACACAGCAGGGCTAAAGTCAAATTAAGCTATGCAATTTCAGCAGCATTAATTGCGTAGCTTAAGTCAAAATAGCTTAATTCGGCTTTCAGTACTGTCTACACAGCAGGAAGTCTGAGAAAAAGCACTCTTCTTTCAACTTCCCTTACTCTTCATCAAATGAGGGTTACAGGAGTTGGAGTAAGAAGTCCTCCAGCTTGACATTATTTCGAAATAAAGGCTTGTAGTGTAGATACGCTCTTCGTTATTTCAGAATAAGGTCAGTTATTCTGAAATAACACTGTTGTGTAGACATACCCTGAGGGCGTGACTACACTATGGGATAAAGTTGAATTAAGAAACACAACTTCAGCTACAAAGTCAAAGTACCTTAATTTGACTTTTGGCACTGTCCACACTGCTGGAAGTCAAAGGCAGACCCGCCCCCCATGCCTCTTCAACTTCTCTTATTCCTCATGGAAGCAGGATTACCGGCATCAACCAGAGTGTCCCTCTCAGTTTGAATTAGTGTGTCTTCACTAGACCCGCTAGTTCAAACTCTGGAAGATTGACACCAGTGCTTCGATCGTCTCTGTAGTGTAGACATACTGTAAAGTAAATAAAACTGGTTTTAACAGTGGTTCTAGTAGGAGGACTGAATTGAAACTAAATGAGATTTTTACATAAAATAGCTTTTATACTAAAGTATTTTCTCCCAGCCAATTAAGTTGTGACTGAGAATGTGACTTAAAAAATTGCTTTTAATTAATAGGCATAAAACTAGTGAACAGGGAAACTAAATTCCTGAAGAAACTATTTTCTGCAGAGACATTTAGCTCTGGGTTATAGCTACAACAAAGGGGGAGCGGGGCCAGGCAGCTGATGCTATCCTGGTTAAGTAATCCCTGCTTATTCTTCTGCAATCAGGTGATACATATTTTAGCAAGATACAGGTTCTGGGCATGACTCAAACATACCTCACTTGAGCGTTGTCTGTGGCGCAAGAGAGAAACAGGAAATGTTCAAGCTGTGGTTAAAATAGATAGAACCATCTGGAGAAGCTCTCAGATTTATGGAAATTCAAATTTAAATGATGCAACCAATTTCCAATTCAGAAAGCATTCTAAAACTGGGGGGGGGGGGGGGGCTCTCTCACTGAACAGCATAACTTGTATTAGTGCATCTACAAAAGATGTAGGCGAACAATTCAGCACCCAGGCTTTGACACTTAGTCCCATGAGATAGTGAATAGGAGTTGTCCGGAGAATGCACTTGAGGTGAGGAATCAGTGGAGGGCTCTGTGTCATTTTCTACTCCTACAAGCCCTGAGGCAAGAGCTTCACTGAGGGTGGGAGATGGTCCTGAATGCTGAGTAGGACAGCCTGTAGGTGGTCACAAGTGAGGGCAGGGGACTAGACTTGATGACCTCTCAAGGTCCCTTCAAGTTCTAGATTTTATGGCTCTATAAATTAGAGCAGCCCTAGCCAGCACCTTCTTGTGATGCCTCATCAGGACATTAAGCCAAGGCTCAAGACCTGTTTGTTCCTTTTCAATATTCTGTGTCATTATATCAGAGAGACACGTTGTGGACATTTGTATTCTGGTTTCTTTCCTGGTAGTCTTGGCTATATTTATATTGATCCATGTTTTAGTTATGTATTAGTTAGGTGTGCTATTTGTGGACATGCCAAAACTGCTGGGTCCAGATCCTCAGAGGTATTCGGGTGTCTAATTGCTAATGGGTGAAGATTTTATGCTGCTAGTAAAGTAGTTTAGCCACCATATGGTTGGGATTTAAATGTCTTTACAGTAGAATTTCACAATGACCTAAGAGGATAAAATCAGGATTCTCATGGCTTAATTGATTGTTCCTTTAAACAAAATGAAAGTTCTTTCTGCAAGTTTCAGTCCCATTATTGACACTTTAAAAATTGAATTAAGACCTTCAGCTTCCTTTATCCAGTGTAGGACACACTGTGGAATTATCCTTTGATTTCAAAGTAATATGGGCCTGAGGCTATTTCCTTTCACAGGCCTAATAAAAGCTTTTTCAAGGACTCAATCTTTCTTTCACACAGCAAACAAAAAATGGGAGGCTGTAGGAGGTGTAAAATAATGAGACAGTGTATGCTAATGAATCTTTGATGTGCAGTATAGACTTGTTCTTAATTCACTGGGAGGAAAAGAAATAATTTTAGTGTGGGTGCTTGAAATTGTAAAGTAAAAGCTCTACCTTCGTCACCAGCTTGAGTATAGTTTATTAGTATCAGAAACCTATGTTGTGCCAGCAAAGCTGATTAATTAATTTACTCTTGCAAACCCAGCATTATTACAGTTGGCTTACACTGACTGTGTCCTTGAAAAACACACCAAGATAAAATACACCTATGTTTTGTTTTTTCCTGATGAACTTGAAGTCTTGAAATGTAAATGATTCTTATTTACTAGCAAGTCGGTGGCACAGCTATGGGCACCCGCATGGTCCTATAATAAGTCAACATCTTTATGGCTGACCTTGAACAACATTTCCTCAGCTCTCGCCCCCTAGCAGCCTTACTCTACTTAAGCTACATTGACACCATCTTCATCATATGGACCCGTGGGAAGGAGACCCTTGAAGAATTCCACAGGGATTTCAACAGCTTCCATCCCACCATTAACCTCAGCCTAGACCAGTCCACACAAGAGATTCACTTCCTTGACACTACAGTACAGTTATATGACGAACAAATTTCCACCACCTTATACCAGAAACTTAACGACTGTTAAACTTACCTATATGCCTCTAGCTTCCATCCAAGACAGATTTCCAAATCAATTGTTTACAGGCCCTAAGATACAACCAAATTTGTCCATTCCCACAGACAAACCCATACAGGATCTATATCAATCATTCTTAAAACTGAAATACCCACCCAGGGAAATGAAAAAAACAGATCGACAGAGCCAGACAAGTACCCAGGCATCAGCTTCTTCAGGATAGGCCCAACAAAGAAAACAACAGAACACCATTGATCATCACCTACAGCCCCCAACTTAAACCCCTTGAATGCATTGTCAGCCATCTACAACCTATCCTGAAAAATGTCACCTTACTCTCACAGG
Source organism: Pelodiscus sinensis (assembly GCF_052426305.1). Classification (NCBI taxonomy): domain Eukaryota; kingdom Metazoa; phylum Chordata; order Testudines; family Trionychidae; genus Pelodiscus; species Pelodiscus sinensis. The sequence continues at coordinate 318,271,016 of NC_143052.1, forward strand.
TCTGCGGGGATAGGCTAATCCTTGCCTACAAACAACTCCCTAATCTGAAACAAATTCTTTCCAGTAACCATGCAGCACACCTCCATCATCCTCACCCAGGAACCCACCCCTGCAATCAAGTCCGGTGCCAACTCTGACCACACATCTATACAAGTGACATCATCACAGAACCTAACCACATCCGAGACTCATACAACTGCACATCCACCAATGTGATCTATGCCATCAAGTGCCAGCAATGGCCCTCTGCCATGTATACTGGCCAAACTGGACAGTCTCTACAACAAAGGATCAATGGACACAAATCAGATATTTGAAAAGGTAACTTACAGAAACCTGTTGGGGAACATTTTAACTTTCCCGGGCACTCACTAATGGATCTAAAAGTGACTATACTACTATAAAACCATTTCAAAAACCAGCTGGAGAGAGAAGCTGCAGAACTTGGTTTCATTTACATGTTTGACACCTGTAATCAATGTTTGAACAAAGACATGAACTGGATGGGCTGCTACATTCCACACCCTAATGACATCAAAAGCTAAGTATTGGGTACATATAGCCCACTCTATTAGCCTCATTTAGCACAGACACTCAAATTGTCATTTTTTTCACTATTTTTTTCCTTCTCTTTTGTACCCGCCCCTTCTCTTTCTCTGCTATTTGTTTGTACCCTGGATGCCTTTATTCCATTCATCTGAAGAAGTGGGTTGTGCCCAGGAAAGCTCATGATACTATCTACATTTCTTATTAATCTCTAAGGTGCTGCAGAACTATTTGTTATGTTTTAAGCTTTTTCAGTTACAGACTAGAACGGTTACCCCTCTGATTCTTATTAGATAGTTTTCGATACTAGGTGTACTCACCTTATTTGGTCAGAAATAAAAGTTGTAAAAATCTTATAGAATTGTATTCACAATACTTCCCTTTTCCTAGTTCCATATGTTTCTGACAAAATACAAATACCTTATGGATTTATTTTAAATGTGACACATATCTGGCCCAAGCTTTTAGGTCAGGGACTGTTTATCTTACTGCTGCTACAGTGCTTACCACAATGGGATCCTGATCTTCATTGGTCCCTCCAAAGCTGTGTTTCTCAAAGTAATCCATGGACCCACTCTGAGAAAGCTGCAACTGGACTGCTCTAGTTTGTTTACTTACCGGCTCCTCAGCTTATGGAGCCTCGTGGCTCCCATTGGCTGCCTTTCACAATTTGCAGCCAAGAGGAGCTGTGGGAAGCAATGGCCTGGATCACGCTGTTTCCTGTGGCTCTCCTTGGCTGCAAATGGCACAGCTCCATGGCTGCAGAGCTGGTAAATAAACAAACCGGAGCAGCCCAGCAGCAGCTTTCTCAGAGTGGGTCCATGGACCACTTTGAGAAACACTGCTCTAAAGAACTCCATTCACTTCAAATGCACCTCTTTGTGGCTAGATCTGGGAATTAGTTCTCACCATATCTGTGTCCCCTGCCCTTGGTTACTCGTGCTGTGGCCCATCTCTGTCTCCATGACTTGGGGAGCTCCCTCTTTGTGAGTTGGCCATCCATGTAGGATTAAGATTTTCCATTAGGAAAAACTTCCTAACTGTCAGGATGGTTAATCACTAGAATAAATTGCCCAGGTAGGTTGTAGAATCTCCATCACTGGAAATATTTAAGAGCAGGTTGACCAGACATCTATCAGGGATGATCTAGAGGGTGCCTAGTCCTGCCCTGATGACCTTTTGAAGTCCCTTCCAGTTCTAGTATTCTATAATTCTATGTAGTCGCCTACTTTTGGGATAACAAAGTCCCAAACTGTCCATATCTTACCTCAGATGGTCTTTAGCTCCATGTCTTCTGTGCCACTTTGCATAAAATATTTTCATGGATTCGTAACCTGACCCCCAAAAAAGTTTTGTTGGAATTTTTCCAATGAGTCTTATTGAGCACTCAAAATCCCTCTTTATTTTACCAGGAGTTTGGTGTGCTCAACACACTGGACTGATCTACACTAAAGTTGTTAGGTAAACCTATGTTATGCAATTTCAGTTATGTGAGATACATAACTGATGTCAGTGTAACAAAGCTTGCCTTAGCACGGCGTAGACATCTCTGCATGCCAATGAGAGATGATCTCCCACAGATTTACATTCCTCTTGGCAAAGTAGACTACACATTTTGACAGGAGAGCATGCTACCATCAACTTAGCTTGTCTTCACCGCACCTGCTAAATCAACACTGTAGTAAGTTGAGGTCAGTAACATGGAATCAGCAGGCCTAAATAGAAGCCTGTAACATGAAAACAGCAACAGGCCTGCAATCTAGTGAACAAGACTTTGGTTCAGTAGCAGGAGCCAAGAAAGAGGCCCTATTGATAACTGTGCGATTGTGTAAGTTAGGTCGAGCATGGAAGGACACAGGGAGGCACTGGGTACAGACTGTAAGCCAAAGGGGAGTAATGGAACATCTTAATAAGAAATGTCTTGGTACAAAAACTCCCTAAAAACTAATGCACATACCGACCTAGGTTCAGGACCAGGTCGGAATTGACAGCATGAAGGATAGTAAGTAAGTCCCCCTTCCATAAGGTGAGGGGTGGTAACTATGCAACAGAGGGTGGTAACCTGGTGCGTAAAGAAATGATGTAAGTTGTTTGTACCTGTCTATAAAAGGACACCGCAGAGGGTGCTCTCCGGCCGACCTTGGGGAGGGGGGGCGCACTAGGCGCTTGAACGGCAGGTGTCATTGCCTAAACTTACAGAGTGCACAGTAGCTTAACTTTGACTAACTGCTGTTAATATTTGTTATATGGCAATAGGCCTGCCTGGTGTTGGTACCTTGTCAACGCGGGCCATAGTGCCCAGTGGTGTAACATAGTACTGATCTCTGTTACCAACTGGTAGAGCTTCGCATTTGACAATAAACCTGCTCGATTGATTTCAAACCTTGCCTGCATCTGTCGTTTCCGGGGCCTCTCAGAGATCTCTTGTGTTGACCCAAGTGCACGGGGTCTAACACTCTAGATAAAGGGAGTACCCATTGTTACGCACGCAGCCGAAAGTTTAACAACGGAGTAGAGGTTCTGTCAGGAGCGCGCCAGGACAACCCTGACCAGACGACGCTGACACTGACAGTCCAGACCACCGAAGGTACCGAGGTACGAAAACACCGAGGTACGACAAACATCACCAAATCAATCACAGCAGTGCTGATTTAGCTGGAAGTATATTCAAGGCCACTTTAGCTTTCGATACCTACAATTACTAAGTTTGGCATTGGGTTATGGACAGTGGCCTGTAGAATGCAGCAGACGAGACTACATAATCATAAATGCCCTTCTAACCTTAAAATCTCTGAAACTGGTGATGGTAGATTTACAATGTGGTAAAATAATTAGCTTAAGGCTGCTGCTTTTCACAAGATGTATTCTTCCCAGAGGATGTCTTTCTTCCTTGGGAAGCTGTCGGTTACAAGAGCATCTGTATTACATCATTCTGATGCAAGTCAGTGTTTAGACTGTAAAGTAACAACAACAATCAAGTCTTATTTTGTGCAGAACTCAGCTCCAAAAATATATTATATGTAGAGAAAACAAATTGCTGCATCATACAGGGCTTTCTTGTGCATGATAAAAGAAAACTTAATGTTTCTAGTATATTATTAACTGTTATGAACTAAACACTACCAAAAATAAAGATATGAGTTTTCACTTGGACTGTATTGTTCCAAAGGAAAGTAATTACATTAGCATTTTTCCTGCTTTTATTCTCAATGGAATTCAGTCTCTGCTAGTCACAGATTATACCAACATTATCTTCCTGTTTCATGGCTTTTCTGGTTTCATTCAACCACAATTGCAGCCAAGCCATGCTGAATGCTGCTCATTTTTTTCCCTTTAAGCATAAATATTCTGTCAACAGAGCAAAATCAGGTATTGTTAACCTCCCTACTCCTTTAGCCTGTACAAAATTGCCTTTTCTTTATATAATGGTGATTCATCAATTCATTTTAAAGTATATGCAGAATGTTCCCTAAAACTATGAAATGGAGGTGTAGAAAGGAGCTACTGCTGTTAATGCTGAGTGGCTGGTAGTCATCATTAGGACAGAGTATCTGTTCAAATATACCTCTGGAGAAAAAAGAAGAAACACCACAAAGAAGAAACTATATTCACAAAGTATAGTTCTTTTGGTGGGTTTAGAAATAATGCTGAGTCGCTCAGTCATGTGCAGTTGTCTATAGTAATGTCTTGGCACACCTCCCAAGAAAGCCAAGGATGGGCTATAGTACACATTACACGTTTAGCTGCTGTTGCATCACAACTGAGCAACTGAAGGAGTTAGGAGATGGACCAATATGCTCTCTCTGGTGTTGTTTCATCATCAGTCTTTTCTTTGTCTCCCAGTGGAGAAAATCACTGGATACAAAACTCGTGAAATCTTCAGGAATTAGGGGGAGCTGCAAAGTATGGCGTGTGCTCACTGACTTCCAGCCTTCTTCTGGGGCAAAGGTATCCTCAGTCCTTTGTTCAAGGTGATACTCATGCGCAGGAGACAGCGTTTTCTTAGACTGGAAATTCTGAGACTGGAATTCACTCCTGCAGGCACTACGAAGAACCGTAAGTTTTCCGGTCCAAATGTAAAACTCACCTCTTTCACCACACAGGCATTCATAACTCAATAGCATTTACATAAAGCATTGTATAAATGATAAAACTCACTCATCACAGTTGGGGAGAAAGGTAAGGCAACCTGATTTTGTGGTGCTAAGGGTATGTCTACACTTGCACCCTCTTTCTAGAGAGGGATGCAAATGCAGCTGAATGAAATTGCAAATGAAGCGCGGATTTGAATTTCCCATGCTTCATTTGCATATTTGCATTATGGCGCTATTTCGAAATAGCGCTATTTTGAAAAAAGAAATGCTGTCTAAACACGGTTATTTCGAAAGAAAACTCTTCTTCTGAAATAACCCTTATTCCTCCTACAACGAGGTTTACTAGTGATTTTGGAAGAAGGGTTTTCTTTCGAATAACCACGTCTAGACAGCGTTTCTTTTTTCGGAATAGCGCCATTTCAAAATAGTGCCATAATGTGAACATGCAAATGAAGTGCGGGAAATTCAAATCCGTGTTTCATTTGCAATTTCGCTCAGCTGCCTTTACATCCCACTCTTGAAAGAGGGCGCAAAGTATAGACATACCCTAAATCATTTAGCAGATCTTCTTATGTGTGTCTAACACGGGATGGGGCTCACATTCCACAAGGATGGATATGCTATGACAACCAAAGTAAATTAGAAAAGGAACAAATAGACCTTGGTTTTAATGTCAGCTTCTTCTATAATCCAGCTGATCACTAATCATTCTTACAGCCCTGTCTGAGAGGTCTTTTGAGGTCTTTTGTCTGCATCTGCATCAGCATCTGAATAGCATGGGTAAACTTAATCATACAATTTCCATGGATCCATCTCATCTTCCATGTCAAATATTCATTCTTACCCAGACCTAACTGAGTGCTGTGGTTTAATAGAACAGTTTACCTCAGATTGGTGGGGATTCAGCTACTATGTGGCACAAGGAAACACACATTGCATGAATCATTTCCCCAGCATGTTACTTGTTATTGGAGTCACCTGTTAAGCGCTGGTTTTGATCCCATTATACTAAGCAGTACAACATTTTTGTTTGCCTTGAAAATATTTTGGTTTGTTTATTCATGGTAACCCTGCCCCCACTATTAATTTCAGGTCTTTAATTATGACCTTCTGTCTTTATCACATAGGGACAAATTATTTTAGGTGATTTTCTAGCATCATGTTACAGCTCTTGCTTTTCTCGTTTGAGCATCTGGATTCAGAAGTATAACTAAGGCTGCATATCTATGGAATCATATTTGGGATGATGATAATGATCAGGGCTTGACAGATAATGCATTCTACTCGCCCGGGGCGAGTAGATTGTAACCCGGAAGAGCCAGTTTCAGGCGATCTGCGCATGCGCAGATCACCGGACAGCACGGCTGGCAAGCGGGGCTCGCCGTGGTTCGGCGAGCCCTGATGATGATAATTGATAAATATTCCATCCCTCAATAATTTTGCCATCCTATCTTCTTGCAAATGAAATTCTATCTCCATTGGTTCTTGGTACCACTCTGTAATACTTTTCTTGGTTCCTGCCTCATACAGTAAGCCATGCCGTGTTGCTTTTATATGTTGAGGCATTTATCTCATGTGTTACAGTTACAGTACAGTATATCAATCTTGAAATGGAAAACACACATGCCTGAAATGTTGTCACCTTCTTGCTGTAAAACTGTTAGTACTCAAGGCTATTTTCCCCCTAGTATTTCAAAACTGAAGTCCACCCAGCTGGTGTATTACAAGCTATTGTACCTAACCCTCATGAGCTTTATAGATAAATGTGACACTTAATACAACTAGTAGGCCTGCTGTATGTGGTCAGCTTGTTCTTGTTCCTCCTTAAAATGGGAAGGTTAAATATAGCATACTCTAATGCTAGCCTTTCTCTCAGGGAGCTGATGCAATTCTCCATAGCCTATTAATTTCAGACTTTCATTTTGTTTTCACATTACAGGATAATATAAAAGTGGTACCTCATATCAGACTTTTAAAAAAAGAACCTAATCAAATCATTCTGTGTTCTGCTTGCCATGCCAGTCAAAGTGCTTTAGCTGTGCTGCAAGGGGAGATAATAGCACCTGAAAAATATCCACCTCATAATAATGGCAAATGAGTAACATATGAAAACAGGAGACCACTAGTGATAGAAGGGACATGAGGTGAATTTTAATTGGTGCAATGTTCTTTGGGAATATCAAGGACAAATATGATTACAAGGTGCTTGCTCTGGGCTGTTGACAGTAAAAGAAAGCTCTCAGAGGTGGCTGGAGGAGGGTTCAGTATAGAGCCATTGGCTGGTTAAAGCCTGATCTTTAGGTTTTTTTGGGGGAGGAGTGGGAGTTGTTAAATAATAATCAAGAAGTTAGGAAAATAATTAGCCTGGCTGTAATAATTCTCCAATTAGAATGAGAGAGACATTATTCCCTTTATTTTATAATCAAAGTTTACATTGACTTGAATTTTATTTTGCTTAAGTGTTTAATCTTGCAAAAAACACAGACAAATAAAACAAAACACAAAGGATACAGCACTACATATTCTGTAGACAAACTTAAAATGTTCATTAAGGCTTTGGCTGTATTAAGATTTCCCTCTGTATTCGCTCGTGATGGACTGTATACCTCATACTGTGAGACAAAGAGTAGCCAGTAGCCAGGGAGCAACTGGTGTGCCCAATTGCAGCTGGAGGATGGGCCAGTTCAAATTTTGGAGTAAGCCCAGTTGGGGAGGACAGTAAAAGAAACTCAAGAAGACTAGGGAGAGAGTAGGCCTTGGGATTTTCTCCAGAAAGAAGAACTCTGCTAGATGTGACATTTGATGGTAAGTGTTTGAGAAAAGGGTAAGATACTAGGGAGGCAGGCTGAGGTTTGGGTTTCTGGAGAAAAGAGACAGATTCAGAGAGAGACAATAGGAGCTAGGCAGGCTTCTAGAGAGAGAGAGACAGTGTGTGTATGGGAGAGAGAGTGCACGCAGAGAAGCATTGTTCAGTACAGGAGCTGAGAGGAAATCTATGGAGCCTGGAAACAGAGATGAGCCTACAGAGGAGTTCAAGAAGGTGCTGAAAAAAAATGGTTAGCGATGGGCTGCAGTAAGTGGGGGTGTGTCTAGACTACAGGGTTTTGTTGACAAAAGTGGACTTTTGTCGACAAAACTATACCTGAATCCACACTGCCTTTGAGTTATGTCGACATAACGTCGACAAAACTCAGCAGTTTTGTTGACGTATGTAAACCTCATTCTACGAGGAATAACGCCTTTTATCGACAGAGTTCTGTCGATAGAAGGCATTATTGCATCTACACTGTTCTTTGTGTCCACACTGTTATGTCAACAAAGTGGCTTGCTTTGTTGACAGAACTGGATGTAGTCTAGACGCTCTTTGTCGACAGTATCTGTCGACAAAACCCTGTAGTCTAGACATACCCTGGTAGGCCAGCGGGCAGCAAGGTGTCAGAGGAGCAACTGTTTGCTACAAGAACCTTGGGCTGGAACCCAGCCTGAAGGAAGTGGCTGGATTCCCCAGTAGGTGGTGTGTAAGCCCCCAAAACTGGCTTGAATATCTTGTGTAAGATATCATTAGAGTATTGATTGTGGGACTCTGTCTAAGAAGGAATGGGACTGAATCTGACCTGGCTGGAGGGCAGAGTTATGTGAAGAAGTTCACAATCATAGGATCAGAGTGGCAGTCATCAGGGACATGAAAAGAAGAGAGCCTGCTATGTCTTGCCTCACCATGAGTGGGTGTGTTGGCTGGTGAGTCATACTTCTCCATCCTTACACTTAAAATGGGGCACAAGTAAACCCTTAATCACCAGAACCCTTTGAAATTCGGCATAACTCAGGAAGGTGCAGAATAGAGTTAAAAATCCAAATCTGTGATCATTTGATACAGGGATTGTGGAAATATAACCACTGGAAAATGACAATTTTCTAAAAAAATTTTTGTGGGTATGAATGTGAGTGAGTGTGTAGGGTTGGTTTTTTTCCAGATTTTATTTATGTGTAAGTTTTTTGTTCAGAGCAAGAGATCAAACAACTGATGGGATATGGGAAAACTATCTCAGTCTTTCAAGTGTTTCCCAAGGTAGTGTGTGATACCGACTATATCTTTAGGAAATGGAAATTCAGACACTATTTAAGAAAATGTTCACATTTTCAGCAAAAATGCACCAATACAGAACAATGTCACTCCTGTCATCTTATGGGCTTTCAAGCTTGACTCTTGTAAATGTTCTAAAACCCAAATGGTTACTAGGGTTGCTTTGCAATTTGCTGTCCAATGGGGTTATGGGATAGTATTGGTGACCCATATTTGGGATCATTTAACTAAGAGGTTCCTGAGTTAGTGTCCCACACAACTCCAGTTTCCTGGAGCTTGGCAGTGGGAGGCAAAGCAAACTGTCTCTCCTTTATTGGTCCTTTTTCTCCTCCTCTATCTTTGCTCCATTCTCTGCTTCCACAGAGTTATAGAGTCCTGGAATGGTGCTGCTAGCACCCTGGGAGCCAGCCCCATCCCTTGCATGGTGGTGATGAGGCCAAGCTTCCTTGGAGGGTCATTCCACCTGAGAGTGGAGTTAGGGATGGAGCCAGTGAGGGACAAAGGGCAAAAGACAGAGAGAAGAGAGGGGAAGGGAGATGTGGAGGAGAGAGCCAACCAGAGCCAGTTGTGGCCACCAGTACTGATGCACTCCTCTCTACACTCCATCCCAATTGCTGCCACAGCTCCTCTACACCCCTAGCTCATCTCTCTCACAGCTCATTCATCTCACCTCAGCCTTCTCCCCCATAGCCCTTGCTTTTATGCATCCAGTCCCTTCCCACCTCCCAAAAATCCAAACCCACAAGACTCCTCCTTGCCACAGTATGATACAAAACTTCTCAAGGTAGTTAAGTCCCTGGCAGACTTTAAAGAGCTACTACCAGGCAACAAAAGAGCATATTAAATTTAATGCTGATAGATGCAAAGTAATGCACAATGGAAAACATAATCCCAACTATAGATACAAAATAATGAGGTCTAAATTGGTTGTTACTCCAAGATTTGTTTCTTGAGTGGTCATTGTGGATAGTTCTCCGAAAACATCTGCTCGATGTGCAATCACAGTCAAGAAAGAGAGTGTTGGAAAAGGGCTAGATAAGATGTAAAATACTATATTGCCTGTGTAAGCAGGGGCTGAACTGCTGCTTGCTGTCAGCCAGCTAAAAGGAGGGGTGGGTGTGCCACTACAGGGCTATGTCTAGACTGGCCCCTTCTTCGGAAGAGGCATGCTAATTTCTAACTTTGGAATAGGAAAATCCGCGGGGGATTTAAATATCCCCTGCGGGATTTAAATAAACATGGCCGCCGCTTTTTTTCCGGCTTGGGGAAAAGCCGGAAAAGAGCGTCCAGACTGGCGCGATCCTCTGGAATAAAGCCCTTTTCCGGAGGATCTCTTATTCCTTACTAAGGGGAGGGATATGACTGAGGTCTACAAAATTGTGACTCGTGTAAAGAAAATAGATATGAGAAGGAGTAAATAGCTTTTCATTAACACAAGAACTAGGGATTACCAAATGAAATAAATGGGCAGCAGATTTAAAATAAAATGAAGTATTTTTTTCACATGACACACAGTCAATCTGTGGAATTCTTTGCCAGAGGATGTGGTAAAGGCCAAGACTATAATACGGTTAAAGAACAAAATATATGTATGGAGAATAGGTGCATCAATAACTGTAGGGTGTGTCTAGACTACAGGGTTTTGTTAACAAGAAGCAGTAAGTCTGGACCCATGGATTTGTGTACATTTAGCTTTTCTAAATAGTTCCTAACCTGTTCTTTACCCACTATGGGCTGTTCATCTTCATCCCATCTTGCGTCACATAGCGCATTAGTCTGGGAGCCCACCTTGACTGTGAATACAGAGGCAAATAAAGCATTGAGTACTTCAGCTTTCCCCACATCTGTCACTAGGTTACCCCCTTCATCCAGTAGGGGCCCCACGCCCTCTCTGATCACCTTCTTCTTGTTAACATGCCTGTAGAAACCTTTCTTGTTATCCTTCACAACCTTAGCCAGTCGCAATTCCATTTGCGCTTTGGCCTTCCTGATAACCCCCCCGGCATTCTCGAGCTATACATTTAAACCCCTCCCTGGTCATTTGTCCAAGTTTCTACTTTTTGTAAGCTTCCTTTTTGTGCTTAAGTTCACCAAGGATTTCCCCTGTAAGCCAATCCGGTCTCCTACCATGTTTGCCTCTCTTGTAACGCATCAGGATGGTTTCTTTCTGTGCCTTCAATAAGGCTTCTTTAAAATACTGCCCGCTCTCCTGGACTCCTTTCCCCTTCATGGTAGCATCCCATGGGATTCTGCCCATCAGATCTCTGAGGGAGTCAAAATCTGCTTTTCAGAAGTCCAACGTGTGTATTTTACTACTCTCTTTTCTTCCTTTGGTCAGGATCCTGAAATCTACCATCTCATGATCACTGCTTCCCAGGTTGTCACCTACCTCCACTTCCCCTATTAGTTCCTCCCTGTTTGTGAGCAGAAGGTCAAGCTGCGCACGGCCCCTGGTCGGATCCTTCAGCACTTGTGTCAAGAAGTTATCCCCAACAATCTCCAAAAACTTCCCGGATTGCCTGTGTACTGCTGTATTGGTTTCCCAACAGATGTTGGGGTGATTAAAGTCCCCCACGAGAACCAGGGCCTGCAATCTGGAAGCTTCTCTCAGTTGTCCAAAGAAAGCCTCATCTACCTCATCCACCTGTACAGACCCCAACCACAACATCACTGCTGTTGTTTACTCCTTTAAACTTAACCCATAGACTCTCAACAGGTTTTTCTCCCTCTTTATACTGGAGTTCAGAGCAATCATAGTGCTCTCTTACATATAGTGCAACTCCTCCTCCTTTTCTCCTCTGCCTGTTCTTCCTAAACAGTCTATATCCTTCCATGACAGTGTTCCAGTCATGTGAGTCATCCCACCAAGTCTCTGTTATCCCAATTAAACCATATTTCTTGGACTGGGCCAGGGCCTGCAGTTCTTCCTGTTTGTTGCCCAGGCTTCTCGCATTAGTGTACAAACACCTCAGGTAAGCAGTTGATCACCCTATCTTCTCCATTTGAATCAAGGGTCCTCCTTTCTTGCTCGTTCCGCTCTGCATTTCTTCCCGGTATCCGACTTTTGCCTCAGGGTTTTGGTCACCGTCCCCCGACGAACCTAGTTTAAAGCACTCCTCACTACGTTTGCAAGCCTGCCCGCAAAGATGCTCCTTCCTCTCTTGCTTAGGTGGATCCCATCTCTTCCTAACAATCCTTGTGCCTGGAACAGAGTCCCATGGTCGAAGAAACCAAAGCCCTCTCTGTGACACCACCTGCGCAACCACGCATTTAAGTCCTCAATTCAACGATCCCTGCCCAGTCCTTTCCCTTCAACAGGGAGGATGAATGAGAACACCACTTGCGCTCTGAATTCTTGGATCCTTCTTCCCAGCACTACATAATCTGCAGTAACCTGCTCAAGGTCGTTCTTGGCCATATCGTTAGTTCCCATGTGGAGAAGCAGGAAGGGGTAGTGAGCCGAAGCTCTGATCAGTTTTGTAAGCCTCTCAGTGACATCCTGAATGCGAACTCCCGGTAAGCTGCACACCTCTCAAGATTCCAGGTCCAGACGGCAGATGGATGGCTCAGTCCCTCTTAGGAGGGAGTCCCTGACCACCACCACCCATCATTTTCTTTTGTGGGTGGTGGCCATGGAACCCCCATCTCTAGGACTATGCATCCCATGCCTTTCAGAACCTGTGGAGAGAGCCTGAAAGCGATTACTTACCTTTAGACACACACAACATGATCTGGGCAAACTGGAGGAATGGTCTGAGGTAAATAGGATGAAATTCAATAAGGACAAATGCAAAGTACTCCACTTAAGGAGGAACAATCAGTTGAACACATACAAAATGGGAAATGATCACATAGGAAAGAGATCTAGCGGTGATAGTAAACCATAAACTAAATATGAGTCAACCGTGTAATACTGTTGTAAAAAAGCAAGCATCATTCTGGAATATACGAGCAGGAGTGCTGTACGTACTTAAAAGGCTGTTTTGAGGAGGGAAAAAAATTATTCTCTTTAACTTCTGGTGATAGAATAAAGCAGCAATGGGCTTAAATTTCAGCCAGCGAGGTCTAGGTTGCACATGAGGAAAAAATTCCTAACTGTCAGGGTGGTTAAGCAGTTAAGTGAATTGCCAAAGGAGGTTGTGGAATCTCCATCACTGAAGATTTTTAAGAGCAGGTTAAACACCAGTCAGGGATGGTCTAAATGGTGCTTGGACCTGCCATGAGTGCAGGGGACTGAACTTTATGATTTGTAGAGATTCCTTCCAGTCCTATGATTTTATACTCCATGTGATGTTTCCAAAGATACAGTGTGGAGGTTTAGAAGTGAGTTTGCAAATACTTTGGCCTTGGAGGGATCACACATGCACTGCCATGATTGCCAGCATGTGGATTCTGTGCAATTCCTGAATTAGAAGGCTGCCAGAATGCAGGAAAAACAACATGACCTGGAGATTGCTGACTACATGCTGATTTGGGGAGAGAGGTGGCCTGCCTTGGCATCATGTTTTGCCCACTCTGCACCATCTAATTTAAGAGATTGGTGGTAGGTCACAGTGTGCTGATTCCCTGGTGTGGAAATGATCTGGACATTATTTCTGGTGCACTCTTCACAATGTATGCAAGCCAATTTGGCCCACAGTAGAGACTTGTGTCTTGGAATTGTGATAGTTTACTCTGATTTGGCTGAGCATCAGAATAATAGCAACAGCTACAATATGGGAGCTATTAAACATTAGAAAAACATTAATTTGGGAACTGGGAGGGCTCATTGCTGACCAGGAAAAAATGTAGAAACGCTTCACATTCTGACACCTGACTGTTTCTTGGCAATGGGCTCTACACAGGTCCTTTTGTCACATCTATTGGACAGGAGTCTGAGGATTTTAAACATAAAACTAAGCATTTTACAACTGAAACCTGTCTGTGATTCCTCTTGCTGGCTCAGCCACAAACTCCCCTCTCCAGCCATTGCGAAACAATGGAAATTTGTTCCTTGTTCTAATATAGTTGCCCTTTGCTTCAGACAGTTAATCTAAATAGAGTAATAGGAAGTAGGGACAGTATTGGCAATAGAAACATTTGGATCCGATGGCGGGGGGATGCAGTGAATGAGCTCGGTGTGTGGCTGAGATGTGCTGACCCAGCTGGATGGAGGGAACCAGGGGCTGGGCTGACTTGGTATACAAATTGTGGGACATAACATGTACAACTGCCTGAGTTAGTAGTCACTCCTCCCAGCAATATATTTTCCTGTTCAGAAAACTAGGAAATGGAATGGCAAAAAATGATACCAATGCATCATTTGCCTGGTGATATTTTATTCCCTTGCAGAATGAGCTGAGCAAAACTCCCACTGAATGTAGGGTGTTCTGTTTGGTTTGGTTTGGGGTTTTTTTTTGCTACTGAATTAACTTCAGATATGCCCAGTGTACCAAGAAGCAGCAAAAGTATCAATAATAAACCTGTTGCTATGGGGTGGATGGACCTTGCAGGGGAATAGGGCATAACAAAAGTTAAAACCTTTTCTCATGGAACCAGAGAGGTTAGCTGAATGCTCTATTAAAGAGAGAAGGGTGTGTATTTTATATGCCATTATAGTACAGTCAAGACTGTGCAGTAAAATTGGCCAAAACATTCTCTCAATTTGCTACCAATGTGGCTTAGTCAAAATTTTCCATGGGAGTTGTCAAATCTGATGACTTGAAATATTTTCTGCTCAGGAGAATCAAATAAAGCATTTCTAGTCATTCCTTCAAAATGAAACACTGGTTCAAAATCACTTCTTTTTTTTTGCCTCTGTCAGCTCAAAATAGAAAAACTGTTTTTCAACACATTGAATCTTTCACTTTTAATACGAGTTGACATCATTAGTTTTGACATTTCTGAACTGAAACTGTTCAGAATTGGGTGGATTGTTATTTTGACTTTGTAGCCTGAATCAGACCAGAAACAAAGTCTGAAATGTTGAAATTTCCCTCATGATGGAAATGCCGTTTCTCATCTAGCTCTCTATATATGCAGGATTGTTTTGAGGGTTGTCGAACTAAAAGCTACTTGTGCTGTGCACTGGAAATGGCTTCTTTTATGCAGCTCTTGGCAAGAGACCCCATCACTGCTGTGGTTAGGCTTGTCAGCATTCCACTCAAGAAACATGTGTTGGTTTATCAAGGCTAATTGCCATCAGGCACGTGAGTCCTCAGAGGTGGGAACTGAGGGCCAGATTCACATCTCTCCTGCTGCCCCTCTGTACTCAATATGCCTGTGGTGCTAAGGCCCCTTGCCCAATAGACCTTGTGCCAGTGCTGAACACCAAGAACCCAGCTAGGTGCCTCAGCCCTGTAGAAGCCCAAGGGAAGAAGGGATGTGATGAGAAGTGGCATGGCAGAGGCACTTCTACGCCCTAACCATTGTTAAGTGCTGTAAGCCTCCTGGGCTACGACTACACTGCAATGCTATTTCAGGATACCGACATATTCCGAAATAGCTATCTCGCGTCTTCACAGAAAGCTCGTTATTTCAAAATGTAACAGTCCTTGTAAACCTCATTCCATGAGGAGTAAGGGATGTTTTGGAATAGCAGGTTATTTTGAAATTTGGCACTGTGCTGACAGCACCAAATTACAAAATAAGCTATTTTGAAATAAGATCAAAATAAGATATGCAATTTCCATATCTCATTTCAAGCTATGGTGCAGTGTAGATGCATCCCTGGTAGCCATGGTGGTGAGAAACACAGAGCATAGGGGCAGCTTACATGGCTAAACTGAAGGTGTGCACCACCTGCCATCGGTCACACAAACACAACAGGGAGTATCTGTGCTTGGAGGCTTCAAGAGGGTCAGATGCAAAGAAATTGGGTACCGTCTCTGGAATCAAATGGAGACTTTGCTAATTGGTGAGTTTTACTTTGTTTTTCTAGTTACCTTTTGTATTTTGTGCTTTAAAACTGTAACTAGGGGACTGTGCCCCCTGCTCGCTACACTTGCCAACCCCAGCTCTCTCTGGGGGTAGGTGTCCGAGGAGAAGGGTGCAGGAGTGGGCTAGGTGTAGGTTTCTGGCCAGGGGAGAGGGTGCACGAGGAAGCTGGTGGTGCAAGGTCTTGGCAGTGGGTGAGTGAGGTGTCTGTGGGTGGAGGGTGTCAGTGAAGGGAATGAGTGAGGGGGCTGACGGTGCAGGGTCTCAGAAGGGCAGTGAGTGAGCAGACTGGGAGAGTGAGGCTTGGCAGAGGAGGTATGTGAACGGACCGGGGGTGCAGAGTCTCGGCAGGGTGGTGACTGAGGTGGCTGGATGGTGCAGGCTCTCAGCAAGGTGGGCTAGGGGCATGCTGGTGAACTTGTTGAACTTCATCAGATTTATTTTGGCCCAATCCTTCAATTTGTCTAGGTCACTCTGGATGCTATCTCTGCCTTCCAACCTATCTACCTCTCCCCCTAGCCTAGTGTCATCTGTAAACTTGCTGAAGGTGCAATCCTCATCCAGCTCATTAATAAAGATATTGAACAAAACTGGCCCCAGAACTGACCTGTGGGGCACTCTGCTTGATACCGACCACCAACCAGACATTGAGCCATTGATCACTACTCGTTGAGACAGACAATCTAGCCACCCATACAGTCTTTTTACTAGTCCATACTTCTTTAACTTGTTGGCAAGAATATTGTGGGAGACCGTATCAAAAGCTTTGCTAAAGTCAAGATATATCACGTCCACCACCATCCCCCTATCCACAGAGCCAGTTACCTCATCAGAGAAGGCAGTCAGGTTCACCAGGACTTGCCCTTGATGAATCCATGCTGACTGTTCCTGATCACTTTCCTCTCTTCCAAGTGCTCCAAAATGGTTTCCTGGAGGATCCCCTCCATGATTTTTTCAGGGACTGAGGTGAGGCTGACTGGCCTGTAGCTCCCTGGATTGTCCTTCTTCCTGTTTTTAAAGATGAGCACTACATTTGCCTTTTTCCGGTCATCTGCGACCTCCCCTGATCACCACAAGTTTTCAAAGATAATGACAATGGCTCTGCAATCACCTCAGCCAACTCCTCAGTACCCTCGGATGCATTAGATGCAGCCCCATGGACTTCTATATATCCAACTTTCCTAAATATTTCTGGGTATGTCTACACTGCATCCCTAGTTCGAACTAGGGATGCAAATGGAGACAATCGAAGTAGTTAATGAAGCAAGGATTTAAATATCCTGCGCTCCATTAACATGATCTCGCCGGCGCGCTAGATCGAATCACAGCTGATTCGAACCAGGAAGTGCGCGCTGGGATGCGTTAGTTCGGACTAAAGCCCTTAGTCCGAACTAATGTTACTCCTCATATTTAAATCCCCGCTTCATTAACTACTTCGATTGTCTCCATTTGCATCCCTAGTTCGAACTAGGGATGCAGTGTAGACATACCCTCTTAATCTGTTCTTTCTGCACTGAGAGCTGCCCACCTCTTTCCCATACTGTGTTGCATAGTGCAGTAATCTGGTAGCTGAGAATCTTGTCTGTGAAGATGGAGGCTAAAAAAAAAGCATTAAGTACTTCAGCTTTTCCCACACTCTCATCCAGGAAGGGTCCCACGCGTTTCCTAATCACTCTCTTATTGCTAACATGCCTGGGGAAAACATTCTTGTTACCCTTCACATCCCTTGCTAGCTGCAATTCCAATTGCACTTTGTCCTTCCTGATTACACCCCTGCATGATTGTGCACTATATTTATACTCTTCTCTAGTCATCTGTCCAAGTTTCCACTTCTTGAAAGCTTTTTATGTTTAAGCTCACTATGGATTTCACTGCTAAGTCGAGCTGGTCGCCTACCACATTTGCTTTTCTTACTGTGCATTGCGATGGTTTGTTTCTATGGTTTCAATAAGGCTTCTTTAAAATACAGCCAGCTCTCCTGGACTCCTTTCCTCTTCATGTTAGCATCCCAGGGGATCCTGCCCATCAGTTCTCTGAGGGAGTCAAAGTCTGCTTTTCTGAAGTCCAGGGTCTGTGCTCCTTTCTTCCTTTGGTCAGCCCTTGTGAGCTGCTCAGCTTCTGTCCCCCACCTTGGCAGGAATGTCTTCCCCTTGTTCTCACACAGGTTGTGCAGGACACAGTAGGCCACCACCACTTGGTGGACATTCCATTTGCTGAGGACTAGGTGGTTGAGGAGGCAGTGGAACCTCCCATTCAAATGGCTGAAGGTGTCCTTCACCATGATGTGGACCCTGCTCAGCCTGCCGTTGAAACGTTCTTTCATGGGGGCCAAGTGTCCCGTGCTGGGCTTCATTAGCCAGGGGAGCAAAGGGTAAGCTGTGTCCTCCATGATGCACATCGGCATGTCCACGTCCCTTACCCTTATGGTATGGTCGGGGGAAAATATGCAGCATGCATCTTCTGGAAGCTGCTGGAGTTTTGGAATTTGTGTGCCTTCGCTGACCACCAATGTTGATGTTATTGAACCAGCCTCAGTGATTCACAAGGGCCTGAAGGACTATTGAAACACATCCCTGCCAGTTGACATAATCAGAGCCCAGGGGTTGGAGGCCTGGATGGGGATGTGGGTACCGTCAGTGCCCCCTCCCCCCCTTTCACAGCTGGGGAAGCCCATGGCTGCAAAGCTGACCACAATGGGGTACACGTTGCTCGGGATGACAACCCTGGAGGTATCCTGAAATAGCTATTCCACATCTCTTGAGTGTGCCCCTTATTTCAAAATAGAATGGGTTCACTATTCCAATGTTTCTGTAAACCTCATTTCACAAGATGTAAGGGATGTTTCAGAAAAGAGATTTATTTAGAAATAAGTGCTGTGTAGACCGTGCCAAATTTTAAAATAAGCTATTTCGAAATTGACTCAAAATAAGCTACACAATTTGCATAGCTCAAATTGTGTAGCTTATTTTGAGCTATGGGTGCAGTGTACATGCACCTTTAGAGAGCATCTCTTGCTGAAATAGCTAGTGTCGCTCATTGGAGGTGGTTTAATTATATCCATAAGAGAGCTTTCTCCCATCAGCATAGAGCAGCTAAATGAGATGTTACAGTGGTACCCAGCATCAGTACAGTGGTGTTGCTGCAAACTCTCTAGTGTACACATAGCCTTGTACACTTCCTTCGCACAGAATCTGAAAATACCATCCTGACGTATTAGGTTTCACAGCAATCCCAGTTTCACCTTGAAATATAATTTCCTTTCCCTTAAATTCTCACCACCAAGTTGTTTGGAGTTTCAAACCTGTTTTTCTTGTTTCTAAACATCACACACAGCACCGGAAGTACCCGCCAAACTTCTAGGAATGTTAACACAATGAATTCTGAGTGTCAAAACAGGAAACATATGGCAGTTGTGTCTGTGTTGATCTGCATGTGATGTAACAATATGAAAATATTGCTTTCTCACTTATCTTTGGGGAGTATTTATGATTGTCTTCACGCTGCAAAGGAAACAGCTTCATAGATCTTGGTGGACTGCAGGGGTTGAGTATTTTTCTTTCTTCGTGGAGTTTTGAGATCAGCATTCAATCTGAAAAGCTAATTGCATGTATATTACTGCGTTTTAATGCATTTTGCAGTGGTGGAATACTAATCTACAGACAAATCATTTTGCAATAGCTCCTCCATATCCAGAATAATTTCTTATTGGCCATAATAATATAAGAACATAAGAATGGCCATACTGGGTCGGACCTGTGGTCTGACCGAGTATGGCATCTAGCCCAGCATCCTGTCTGCCGACAGTGGACAATACCAGATGTCCCAGAAGGAGGGATCACAACAGATAATCCTCATGTGATCCCTCCCTTGTCACCAACCTCCAGAGAAACAGAGGTTAGGGATACCATTCCTACCCATCGTGGCTAATAGCAAATGATGGACGTAGGCTCCATGAATCTATGTAGCTCTTTTTTGAACCCTGCAAAAGTTTTAGCCTTCACCGCATCCTCTGGCAAGGAGATCCTCAGGCTGACTGTGCATGGAGTGAAGAAATGCTTACTTTTGTTTGTTTTGAACCTGCTGCCTATTCATTTCATTTGGTGACCCCTAGTTCTTTTATTGTAGGAATAAGTCAATAACTTTTCCTTATTCACTTTTTCCATGCCAGTCATAATTTTATAGACCTTTATCATATTCCCCCTTAGTCACCTCTTTTCTAAACTGAAAAGTCCAAGTATTTTTAATCTTTCTTCATATGGGACCCGATTCAAACCCCGAATCATTTTGTTGCCATTTACTGTACCTTTTCCAATGCCAATATAACTTTTTTGAGATCAGGTGACCACATCTGTACTCAGTATTCAAGATGTGGGTGTACCATGGTTTTAGATAGAGGCATTAAGATATTTTCTATCTTATTCTTTATCCCTTTTTTAATGACTCCTAACATTATATTTGCTTTTTTGACTGCCGCTGCACACTGAGTGGATGTTTTCAGAGAACTATCCACAATGACTCCAAGATCTTTCTCTTGAGTAGTTGTAGCCAAATTAGTCCTCATCATATCGTGCATATATAGACTTGGGATTATTTTTTCCAGTGTGAATTACTTTACCTTTATCAACATTAAATTTTATTTGCCATTTTATTGCCCAATTACTTAGTTTGGTGAGATCTTTTTGGAAACCTTCACCGTCTGCTTTGGTCTTAACTATCTTGAGCAGTTTGGTATCATCTGCAAATGTTGCCACCTCACTGTTTACCCCTTTCTCTAGATCATTTATAAATAAGTTGGATAGGATGGGTCCCAGGACAGACCTAGTCACCTCTCTCCACTCAAAAAACTTACCATTTATTCCTACCTTTTGTTTCCTGTCTTTTAACCAGTTTTCAATCCAAGAAAGGACATTCCCTCTTATCCCATGACAACTTACTTTACTTAAGAACCTTTAGTGAGGGACTTTGTCAAAGGCTTTCTGGAAATATAAGTACACTATATCCATTGGATCTCCCCTGTTCACATGTTTATTGACCCCCCCCTCAAAGAACTCTAATAGATTAGTAAGGCATGATTTCCCTTTACAGAAATCATGTTGACTTCCCCCATCAAATTATATTCATCCATGTGTCTGACAATTTTATTCTAAGAAAGAAGTGAGTGTGATGATCAACTGACAGCACTTTCTAGACACTTGTAATATATATAAAGTGTCCTGGGAAAGCATACATGAGAAAATTTAATGTGGGAATGGTGTGTGTGTTCAGAGCAGGAAAGGGCTGAATACAGTGAATGCTCAAACTGGTTTTGTGATGTCTTTCAAAACACCCTACCTGTCCACTGGCACTCACACCTTGAAAGTACAATGGATCTGCTAAACCAGGGGAGGTTTGACAGATGCATTTTGATCTGGAGAAAAGGGATGGTCCATTGGTTAGGCCACTAGCCTGAAATTCAAGAGAAGAGAGCTCAATTTCCCTTACCATCCTAAATTTCCTGCATGACCTTGGGCAAGTCATTTGGTCTTTCTCCCTCACACCACTATATGTAAAACTTGAGATTACAGCTCTTTCTTAACTGATAAGGCATTCTGTGGGTAAGTACATGACTCCCATAACCCATGTACTCAGGATGTTAAAATGTGATCTGGTTAATGGTATAATTGATACAATTTGTATCAATTATATGATTAGTTGATAAGCATCTCTGCAGAGCTGCAGCGGGGTAGCTCCAAGAGTCAACATGAGCCAGCCCTGAGCAGTCCCGGATCTGGAGCCATCCACACTGCTCCAGCTCCCCTCTCCCACCTCCCTACACTTGCTGCCTCTCTCTGATAGGGACTGCAATGGGGGAAGTGATGAGTCAAATTGACTATCTGATAAGCATTTGCTTATCGGATGGTCGACTAGTCACTTACATCCCTATCATGTACTCCCTCCCCCAATCTTTACTGTAAGTACGTAAGAGAGATTCTTGGGCTGGACTACTAAAGTGTTACGATCTTCTCTCACCCACAGTCACGGGTACACTGGGTCCTACGTGTCTAACTCTCCTGGAAACAGATTTCCATGATTGTGCTGTAACCTGCACTAGATGAAACAGAAATAGGTATGGAATTGGAATCCTGGTAGCAGAAAGCTGATTCTGAAGCTGATGGACTGTGGCAGAAAGGGTTTGATCTTTTGCTGTGATTGTTCAGAAGAGTAAGAGGTCATTCTCTTCTGCCAGAGTTCCTGCCATATCTCTACCAGCAGATTTGTTCCAGAAGGTGATTCTGTATGTCTAATCAGCTTGGACTGCCTTTGCTTCCTGACATGAGGAGCAGTTGTCTTACTTCACAGAGGAGTTTTTAAAGACACCATAATAGAGGCCCAACTTAAATGTATACCCCAAATTAAAAAACATAGCAAGAGACCTAAAAAAAGAGTCACCGTGGCTTAACCACCATGTAAAAGAAGCAGTGAGGGACAAAAAGGTATCTTTTAAGAAGTGGAAGTCCAATCCTAGTGAGATAAACAGAAAGGAACATAAACACTGTCAAATCAAGTGTAAAAATGTAATAAGAAAAGCAAAAAAAGATTCTGAGGAACAGCTAGCCAAAAATTAAAAAAGAAATAACAAAATGTTTTTTAAGTACATTAGAAGCAGGAAGCCTGCTAAAAAATCTGTGGGTCCCCTAGATGATCAAGCTATAAAAGGAGCAATCAAGGACGATAAAGCCATTGCAGAGAAATTAAATGATTTCTTTGCTTCATTCTTCATGGCTGAGGACGTTGGGGAGATTCCCGAATCTGCACCGTCCTTTGTGGGTGGTGAATCTGAGGAACTGTCCCGGATTGAAGTGTCATGAGAGGAGGTTTTGGAACAAATAGAAAAACTTACTGTTAACAAATCTCCGGGACCGGATGACATTCATCCAAGGGTTCTAAAAGAACTCAAATGGGAAATTGCTGAGCTATTATCTGTAGTTTGTAACCTATCCTTTAAATCGGCTTCCGTACCTAATGACTAGAAGGTAGCCAACATGACACCAATATTTAAAAAGGGCTCTAGAGGCGATCCTGGCAATTACAGACCGGTAAGTCTAACTTCAGTACCGGGCAAATTAGTCGAAACAATAGTAAAGAATAAAATTGTGAAGCATGTAGAAGAACATAATTTGTTGGACAAAAGTCAACATGGTTTCTGTAAAGGGAAATCCTGTCTTACTAATCTATTAGGCTACGTCTACACTGGCCCCTTTTCCGGAAGGGGCATGTAAATTTCACAAGTCGTCGTAGGGAAATCCGTGGGGGATTTAAATATCCCCCGCGGCATTTAAATAAAAATGTCCGCCGCTTTTTTCCGGCTTTTAAAAAAGCCGGAAAAGAGCGTCTAGACTGGCCCCGATCTTATTCTTATTCAAAGAAAGAATAAGAGCCTCCGGAAAAGGGCACTTTTTCCGGAGGATCGGGGCCAGTCTAGACGCTCTTTTCCGGCTTTTTTAAAAGCCGGAAAAAAGCGGCGGACATTTTTATTTAAATGCCGCGGGGGATATTTAAATCCCCCGCGGATTTCCCTACGACGACTAGTGAAATTTACATGCCCCTTCCGGAAAAGGGGCCAGTGTAGACGTAGCCTTAGAGTTCTTTGAAGGGGTTAACAAACATGCGGATAAGGGGGATCCAGTAGATATAGTATACTTGGATTTTCAGAAAGCCTTTGACAAGGTCCCTCACCAAAGGCTCTTGTGTAAATTACATGGCCATGGGATAAGAGGGAAGGTCCTTTCTTGGACTGAGAACTGGTTGAAAGACAGGAAACAAAGGGTAGGAAGAAATAGTAAATTTTCAGATTGGAGAGGGGTAACTAGTGGTGTACCCCAAGGGTCAGTCCTGGGACCAGTCCTTTTCAACTTATTCATAAATGATCTGGAGAAAGGGGTAAGCAGTGAGGTAGTAAAGTTTGCGGATGATACCAAACTGTTTAGGATAGTCAAGACAGAAGCAGACTGTGAGGGACTCCAAGAAGATCTCACCAAACTGAGTGATTGGGCAACAAAATGGCAAATGAAATTTAATGTGGATAAGTGTAAAGTAATGCACATCGGGAAAAATAACCCCAACTATACGTACAGTATGATGGGGGCTAATTTGGCTACGACAAATCAGGAAAGAGATCTTGGAGTTATTGTGGACAGTTCTCTGAAAACTTCCACACAGAGTGCAGCGGCGGTCAAAAAGGCAAATAGGATGCTAGGAATTATTAGGAAAGGGATAGAAAATAAGACCCAGAATATCTTACTGCCCCTGTATAAAACTATGGTATGCCCACATCTTGAATACTGTGTACAGATGTGGTCTCCTCACCTCAAAAAAGATATTTTGGCCTTGGAAAGAATTCAGAAAAGGGCAACTAAAATGATTAGGGGTTTGGAACGGGTCCCATATGAGGAGAGGTTAAACCGACTGGGACTTTTCAGTTTAGAAAAGAGGAGTCTGAGGGGGGATATGATAGAGGTCTATAAAATCATGAGCGGTGTGGAGAGGGCTGATAAAGAAAAATTATTTATTAGTTCCCATAATAGAAGAACTAGAGGACACCAAATGAAATGAATGGGTAGCAGGTTTAAAACTAATAAAAGGAAGTTCTTCTTCACACAGCGTGTTGTCAACCTGTGGAACTCCTTGCCAGAGGAGGCTGTGAAGGCTAGGACTATAATAGGGTATGTCTACACTACCCCGCTAGTTTGAACTAGCGGGGTAATGTAGGTATACCACACTTGCAAATGAAGCCCGGGATTTGAATTTCCCGGGCTTCATTTGCATAAGCCGGCCGGCGCCATTTTTAAATGCCGGCTCGTTCGAATCCCGTGCCGCACGGCTACACGCGGCACGGGCTAGATAGTTCGAACTAGCAAGCCATTCCGCACTATCTGTATGCCTCGTGCGGAATGGCTTGCTAGTTCGAACTATCTAGCCCGTGCTGCGTGTAGCCGCGCGGCACGGGGTTCGAACGAGCCGGCATTTAAAAATGGCGCTGGCCGGCTTATGCAAATGAATCCCGGGAAATTCAAATCCCAGGCTTCATTTGCAAGTGCGGTATGCCTACATTACCACCCTAGTTCGAACTAAGGTGGTAGTGTAGACATACCCATAGAGTTTAAAGAGAAGCTGGATAAATTCATGGAGGTTAGGTCCATAAAAGGCTATTAGCCAGGGGATAAAATGGTGTCCTTGGCCTCTGTTTGTCAGAGGCTGGAGAGGGATGGCAGGAGACAAATCGCTTGATCATTGTCTTCGGTCCACGCTCTCTGGGTCACCTGGTGCTGGCCACTGTCGGTAGACAGGATACTGGGCTAGATGGACCTTTGGTCTGACCCAGTATGGCCGTTTTTATGTTCTTATGTTCTTATGAGTTCTGCTGAGTTTGAAACAGTCTCTGCAGCTCTGAAGAAGAGGCAGAGATCATGTTTTCTCCTTCCCTGATGGAGTTTGACCCAATCATGCAAACAGATGTTCTGACACTGAGGAAATCTGTACCCCCTACTTCCAGAACTGAACCATGCCCCTTGAAGATGATGAAAGCACAAGTGAGATATTGTAGACTCCTGTACGATGGCCTTCTTCACATATGACTCGGTCACCTAGGAACTTGACACCAGTGATCTCACTGACCTGTGCCCTGTTTGTAATTTATCTAGGGCAATATGCTTGGCAGGGTGGTGCATCAGATCACTGCTAAATTTTAGATCCTTTCCTGGGTTGGCTTGATACTTGGATCTGGACTGGAACATGTGCTGATTGCCCTGACAACTTTCTTCTAGCCATAGACAACAGCTAAATATTCCAGTTAATACAGACTTCTCAGCTTGATAACTAGACATGGAAGGATTAGATTTTTAATGGTAAATGTCAGGAAATATTGACTTCATCATATGTTCACAAACAGTGACTGGAAATATTTCCATCAATAATCATTGAAATGTACAGTGAGCCAAAGTAAGAAATGCAGCTTAAATACTTTTAGTTAGAAATATGGATGTACGCGTCGTATTTTTTGACGTGTGCTAATGACAAAAGCACAATAGATTCAAAAAGTTAAAGCTTTATAACCAATCTGCTGTCCTTCAGTAATTACTGTCTGACCTCCCTCCATAATTTCCCACTGCACTGATAACATTGAAAAATGCTTTAAAATAAACATTGACATTATCTGTCAAAATTACATTTAAAAATTGAATTCTGCCAAAACTATGTCTACATGAGGGGGTTATTTTCCATCTTTGAGAAATGGCAATATTGCAAAGAACAGTTTACTTTGATATACTTTTCACTTTTGTCACTAATACTAAAAATATGAAATTGTACTGCACTTCTATACCACAGTGTGGGTTGTTCACATCAGTCACCATCCAGGTTGGCATTGTTTTGAATTTGTATACATAAATCTAGTTTATCAAAAGTGTATGTGATTGCAAAGAGTGAACACTTTGGCACTCCCAGATCAATTTTCAGCTGCATAAAAATGTAATAATACCCTGACTACTGCTTATTCTTCCTCATCATGCTGATTATTGTCTCCATTTGTCCTCTCCCTTTCTCTGATGCATCCCCACACATAATCTCTCATGTATACTTAGACTGCAAGTTTTCTGAGGCAGGGATTTTCTTTTATGTGGATGCATTGGTACCCTGATCCCCAATTAGTCTATAGACTCTACTGCAATACAAATATTAAGAACAAAAACAATTTTTATCACTGGATGATTAAAAGGCAAATATAAGCTATCGTTTTTTCTTCCAGGAAAAACTTCTGAGAGCTTTTATTTGGCAAACAAATTCATAGAATCATAAAACACTAGAACTGAAAGGGACCTCGAGAGGTCATTGAGTCCAGTCCCCTGCCTTCACAGCAGGACCTAGTACTGTCTAGACCATCCATGATAAATGTCTATCCAACCTGCTCTTAAATATCTCCAGAGAAGGAGAATTCACAATCTCCCTAGGCAATTTATTCCAGGGTTTAACCACCCTGACAGTTAGGAAGTTTTTCTCCCTCCTCCTTGTGACACCCTTTTAGATACCTGAAAACTGCTATCTTGTCCCCTCTCAGTCTTATCCATTCCAAACTAAACAAGCCCAATTCTTTCAGTCTTCCTTCATAGTTCATGTTTTCTAGACCTTGAATCAATCTTATTGCTCTTCTCTGAATCATCTCCAATTTTTCCACATCTTTTTTGAAATGTGGTGCCCAGAACTGGACACAATACCCCAACTGAGGCCTAAGGGAAAACTAAGAACATTTCAGAAGTGCCTAGAGACTTTTGAATCTCCCAATTTGTTGGGAATCCAGATTAAGACATGATAAAGGGGGATGACTTTCAGAGGGCAGGAGCTGAACA
This sequence comes from Pelodiscus sinensis, assembly GCF_052426305.1. Classification (NCBI taxonomy): domain Eukaryota; kingdom Metazoa; phylum Chordata; order Testudines; family Trionychidae; genus Pelodiscus; species Pelodiscus sinensis. The sequence continues at coordinate 318,298,036 of NC_143052.1, forward strand.
AGTCTGAAATTTGGTTCCCAAAAATGGAGGGAATCAAGCTCACTGGTCACTCTGGAAAACCTTGGCCAGTTTCTCTGTCAAGTGACTCACTTTATGTGACTTTGTCTTACACCCTCCCCACTTCTTATTGTATCCTTGTACAGGACTAACACAGGATGTGTAGCCTTCAAGTGGGTGAACCCAGAACTATTAGAAAAACAGTGGCACTTGGCACCAAGGTGATCACAGTGGTTCATGCAGCATGAGAATTTCTTTTCCAAGTGGGGAGACAGCACAAATTGATCTTAGAAGCTTTCAGGAAGAAAAATGGTAAAAATAGCTAATTTACCTGATTTATGTGAGCCATTAACTACTTACTAGTATGTCTGATTCAACTTGGGTTGTAAATTTTGTATGACAAAAGTCAATTAAGGACAAACAGGCAAGAAAATGCATCTATATTTTACTAACTTCTTTCTCTAAATGATTTCTTCCCTCACCTTTTAGACCTAAACTTTTTCAAGGCAGCCTAATTTTCTGTAGGGTCTTGTTTTGTCATGTGATAAAATCTTGATCACCAGCCTATGCAAGTTGTTAAATTCTCTTTTCGCAGCTTCTGTTCCTTGGTTATCTCATCTCTTGTACCAGAATGTGGGAGGATTATATAAGTTAGACTTAAATATTTTGTAACCCAGTCAGTCTAGTCCTCCTGCCCTCTCTTAAGCAGTGGTACCAAAGTGATCACAGGCTGTATCATGTCCCAGAGGAGGAGCCCTGTACATCTTCTGTAACGCCAGCTAGTGCAGCAGAACAAGGAAACATTTTAAGAGTAAAAATACCTGATTCTGACTTAAGTTTTACTTCTGTACAAGGACTGAGGTATTCAGGGACCAAAATCCAAGTGTAATGAACATTTTGGAAGCCTCTACCACCAGGGTCTCTTTCCCAGGTGCCATAGAGCCAGACCCTCCCTGGCAGCTCTCAGTATAGGTGTGTGCCAGCAGCAAAAGGCATGACTGAAATACATGGTGTGATGGCTAATATGGATTGCTGAAGTGACCCTAGTAGGACATGACAGGCAGCCCTAAGCCAACACAGCCTGCAGCAATATTCTTGCTTCTCTAACTTCCTCTCCTATTTGGAGACTACCAGACAAACGCATCCTTACATAACTCCATCCTAAACAACAGCGGTGGAGTTTGCCCAGCTGAAAGGAAGTCACTGACACAACCTTTGACTTGATCAGCATCCATCATTCATGCAGCACGTGCCTGACAAAATGTACAACGTTTATCAAACTGCTGCAACAGTCAAGCTGTGATTCACCGCTATTTGGTTTGGTTCCTCAGAGCGTCTGTCATGCTTGTAATGTACATATCAACACCACTGGCAAAGAGAATAGAGTACTGAAGAGTGCCCCTGCACAGCAGTGGAGGGTATAGCATTATCATTCCAGAACAACCAGAGTCTGGATTTTTTTTTGTTGGACTGTAATGGAATGGTAATTTAGTTTTATGATGAGTGCAAAATGATACCAGATGACTTTTAATGTTGATCTTCTAGAATAACAGGCAAAATTTCTCCCCAGTCTCCAGCCACTAGAGTACATGCAGAAATTCCCCTTTGCCGTTCAAATTACACTGAATGTTATGACAGGATGTCATACCTTCTGTTTCCCCCTTTCCGAGGGAAGCTTTAAAGGATGATAAATATTTAAGCAGTGAAGACAAGCCATATACAAATTTGCATAATGGCATTCAGGATGATGTGATGTATGAAAATTACTGTTAACATCATAAAACAGAAATGCAGGAGCATATCGATAACAAACACTGTCCTCATGATGAGAGAACCACAGTGCTTTCTTGGTTCCTTAATAAATGGCACTATATGAGGAGAGGGAGAAAGACAAGATTTTAGAGGAAAAAGAGCTGGAAACAAGAGACATTTACAAGGTTCAGGGAATCCCTTCTTATCTACGACAAATAGTGTTTGAAAACCTGAGGATCTATTCCGAGTAGATGTTGAGAACTTCTGAGAGAGGATGTTGTCCTACAACTCCCACTGCTTTCAATAGGAGATAGGGGGCCTAAATTCCTTTGAGGAACTGGCTTAAGGGTGAAATTGTGACCCTGTAGACTTGGCTACTTCTCCCATTGACCTCAGCCAGGTGAGGATTTCTCCCTGAGGCTATATCTACACAGGGATAAAAGCGCAGCTGACTCAGGTTTACAGGCAGGCCTGGTCAAAGAGTTTGCAGGACCCAAGGTGGCTCACTGGGGTTAGCTGCACAATGTGTCCAGATGGCTCTCAGCCAGGGCAGCAAGGGAGTGGCCAGGCAGGTGGGCACCAGGCAGCATGGGGCCCTGAAGCTGCGTTGCTTGCCTTACCCTAAGGCCAGGCCAGCTTGCCGGGCTCAAGTTGCATGGTTAAAATCACACTGTAGAGGCTCTGGTTGGAGCCTAAGATCTGGGACCTCTAAGGATGCAGGTCCCGGAACTTGGGTGGCAGCCAGAGCCGGGACATCTCTGCAGCAGTCTTTCAGCCTTGGAGTCTAAGCCCAAATCATCTGACCCTGGCTGGCCTTTGGCTTGTCCCTGTGCAGACATACCCTAAGAATCTAATTCTCATTTACACCAACATCCTTTTACACCATTTGAGCAGGGGCTTTAATATGGCTGCAACCCACCTAAGCATCTACTTTAAAGCTCTTTGACATTGTGCGAGTAGGTGGAAGGGGCCTTGGAAGAGAATCAGGCCCTGAGTATACAGTTTCAGAGTTGTGCAAAAGGGTTAGTTGCTCAGAGAATTTTTGTCTTGTCTATGACTTCACATGCATAGGGGAAGAACAGGAATCTTGGGGGAACAAGTAGCAGAAAGCTTATCATGGTTTGGTCCGCTCCTAAATGTGTTTGATTTCAGAACAAGGAAGCACTAAAATACACTGGCAGCATTATTCCTATAAGCAACATGTATTCTCATTTTGGTGGGTGCACAGGGAGGATGCATATGGAATCTGTAGCACAGAGTATAAATCCATTAGAGCAAATTCATTGCTGTTTTATGATAGCAACGAGTAGAGAGATGGCAACCATCGCTACATGGTGGGACCAGGTTGCAGAGGTGCAAAACAGTTATGTTCCTTGAGTGGGAGAGTGATTAAGTACCCAATGAAGCATAAAGTAAATGTATGGTACTTGCTAAAATGTAGGCATGATCCAATCAGTGCACCAATTAAGTGTCTTTCTTTAGAGATGCAGCAGCAAAACCCTACCTCTGGGCACAGGTAGGATTCCTGCTTCCATGATAGAAATCACATGCAGCAGGACAGCACAGAATTATCGCCTCCTATCCACTTGAGTCATTCTCCTCTCTCATGCAACAGGCTATGCTGTTTTCACACCTGCTTTTTTGAAATCTGGTCTATTGTCTTTGAAAAGGTTTTGCCTTAGTGACCGAAGAAAAGAAGCCCAAGGCTGTGTGTAGGCTATGGGGTTTTTCCGGGATACCAATGGTATCCCGGAAAAACTTGGCTGTGTCCAGGGAAAGCACCTGCCCTTCCACTTTTTTTTGTGGAAGAGCAGATCCACTTTTTTGGAAGCTCTGTCTTCCTCCTTCCACGAGGAAGAAGGGCTCTTCTGAAAGAGGAGGTTTATCCAAAATTTGGCCAGTGTGGAAGGGCCAAATTTCAGAAAAGCCTCTTCTGACAAAACAATTGGAAAAAAGTATGCAAATTGTGGAGCGCAATTTGCATACCCTTTTCCGATAAAACTTTGTCGTCTAGACGTAGCACAAATCTTCCCATCTTCTCATAATTCGTTGCCATTTTTTGCTCTCCCTGTCCACTTTCTTTGCCTGTTTACAGAAAGAGGGGCTTGCTGGTAGGGGACTGTGTTCAGCTAAGCATTTTGGCCAGATGAGTCCTGAGTCTTACACTACAACATTCCAACTCCTTTTCAAAAATCAACCAGCAAAGGGTTAGTTGAATGCTCAGGTTCAGCTAAATGCGCTCTCTTCCATTATGAGAGGAACATGGGGAATTATTTAAATTGGTAGAAAGAGGTAGTGGGGCAAAGTTCAGAAAAGAGGCATTTACATTAAATACCAGGACAAACCTTTGTGACAGGATTAGACTATGGAACAAATACACAAGGCAAGTGATGGAAGCCCTGTCACTTGACTGTTCAAAATAATGCGCTCATTTAAATGCACTCTTGGCAAGAATACCACAATGGCATTGTGAGGAGACCTATCCTGTTTACAACTTTTATGAATAGATCATAGAATCATAGAGCTGGAAGGTCATCAAGTCCAGCAGGTAATCCAGTCCAGCCCCTTGCCCAAGGCAGGACCAATCCCAATTAACATAAGATGATGCTTATGTTTCAGAAGCTCTAATTGTGAATTGGAATTCATAATTCCCCGGATCATTCTGTGATTATTGTGAGATGTTACGATATGGGATTTCCAAGCTGAAACCATTCACATTGCTTCTGGTTTAAAACCAACCGACTCCTCTGCTGGGTTAAATAGGCACAGAGACCATCTACAGTACAATTATATAGGTGGCTCTGCTGGAGGAGGCTACTCCTTGCTGATCTGGTAATTGATGGATAAGAGGAAGAATCTGGATGTGGATGTTAAATTACATTCATGGTGGGAGTAAATTGCATTGCCACCAGTGTTGCTATATTTATTTAAAGCAGCAATCATCATCACCACTTTTCGTACCCTTAGGAATTGGATGTGGCTATATCCACTCAGCATGGGTGTTTATAGGAAATAAAATGCACGGAAGAAACTGAGGTTTAATCAGCTGTCACATGAGAAGGGAAATCCAAGGCTCACCTACAGCTTACATGACCAATTTTTCTCTAGATTGTGTTTAATTGTAAAAAACATGCTGCATTTCTACATGAATGAAAAAGAACATCAAGCATTGTAAATTAACTATATGAGCACTGAGCTGTGCTGCTTACCACCACAATCTAGTTTGCCAAGGAGAAAAGCCCTGATTCTCAAAACATGCTGTAGGCAGTGTGAGTCATGCACACTGTGGCGGGGGAATGTCACTTAGACAGAGGTCTCCTGAGTTACAGGTTCCCCCATCAAATGGTTTCCTTCTGATCAGTTGTACTGTTAAATTGAGAAGACCTAATGTCTGGATGAATCACAGGCTCCTTGATGACCATGAATTCATCTTTCAGTGTGTATGACTAGTGATGAAATAATCACAAATTCCCATGTAAGACAAAAGGAGATTTGAATGGAATGACTGAAAGTTGCTGCACTTTGAATCCTGGGTGGGAATTTTATTTTGGGGAGGGAGATTGGGGGATGTAAGAAATATCTGGAGAGAGAGACGTGTGACTACTTCGTGGGAAGGGAAAGGTATCAGGGGACAGAGGAGTTGGGGACTAAATGTACAAGACTCTGGGGCTGCAATAAAGGGAGGGTAGATATGGGTAGGAGGATAAAAGGAGATAGATGGTAGGGAAGGTGAGAGGTTGGAAAGCACGGGATCTCCTGCTACATAAGGGTACCCAACCCACCTGCACCCTTAGCACTGCCAGTATCCCAGTCACTCTGAATGGAAACCCCATTGCAACTTTCATTTCTGACCGTGCACCCCACCCTGCCTGCACCCCAAACTCCAAGGGTGAGAGTGAATAGGCTGTAAAAGGAGGTGAAGAGCATGTATATTTCAGCAGCTGTGAGTTAGCTTAGTAAATGTGAGTGTTACTAGGGCACATTGGGGCATCATTGAAAGAGGTCAGGATTGAGTGCATTGGCCGCCTTTATTGTGCATTTCCTGGTTTGCAGAAGCTGGAGTTTTGCTCAGCTCAGCATTCTGCAAGTGGACAAATTATTATTAAGCCACCTGAAGTTTGGATTGCTATAGTGAGTGTTGGGAAGGTTTTTTGGGGACAATGAATGGATTTACATAGCAGATATAGCTAAAGCAGAACAACTCCCCACTGTGAGCACACTTTACAAGTATGAAGGCGTTTGTATTGTTTTAGCTTGTTTCTGCATCAGAAATAAGCTGTAACAGTACAACTGCATCAACACTAAGGGGCTGGATTGCTTTAGATACATTGGTTTCTAAATCACTGTAGTTCTGGACCACTTTAATCTGTGTGTAGACTAGCCCACAGTCAAAAGGTCTCCCAAGGAATTTTTCTTTGTGCACTGCTGGGCTGGGATGTCATAATATGCTCTATGGAGATCTCCCCATCAAGTGCAAGATAGCCAAGGATGTAATATGTATGCAGGCTCTAAATGAATGCTTCCCTGACAATTAGCTGGGAGAGGGAGAGACTTTGTTATGTATATTTATACCCTTTGCTCCTGCTTAGCTTGCATATTCAGCAGGTAGAGTGGTGTGAAAGTGATTGGCTTTGGCTGGTGTTTGGTTATAAACCACTTTAGAACTGAATGCAGGAGTCATGAAATATGGTTACCAATGTTGTAATTATTGTATAAAGGGGAGCAGAACTGTGCTTAACCTGTCCCAAATGAGGGGTCTACCCTCAGTTGAAAGAACATGAAGCCATGGGCTTGAATGTCACAACCCTATGAAAGAAAGGGGAGGGGAAAGGTGTCCTAGCCAGGCAGTTGCAAACCCTTCTCAAGGATCCCCTCTGGACTGTTCAAAGAAAAAAACTAAATAGGCTTCATTAGGAGCCTCTTTGTTATGTTAAATGCTCAATCACAGCCGAATTTTGTTGTTGTAGGATTGTATCTTTGCCCAGCCTGCAAAGAGCTCGATATTAAGAGGCAGCAGAAGGTGACTGATGACTAGTGAATGAGTGTCTGGTGAGGCAGGGAGGTGCAAGAAGTGGCTAGCAGGGCTATGGAAGAGAAGTGTGATCAGTGGATATCAGGTCACTGGCAGAAGAGACATGGCAAGCAAGGTACATTTTTACCCTCCCCTACCTCCTTACAGGGTGGGAGGTGAAATCTGTGGATGCACCTCTGAATTCTGGGTTTTCTCTGAACAAAGACAGCAACTGTGAGGCTATGTCTACACTGCCGGGGGGGGGGGGGGGAGGGAGGGTTCGGGAAAAAGATATGCAAATTGCAAACCACAATTTGTGTATTTTTTTCCGCTTGTTTTTTTGGAAGAGGCTTTTCCAACATTTGGCCCATTTACACTGGGTCAAATGTTGGAAAAACCTCCTCTTTTGGAATATCTCTTATTCCCCATAAATGATGAATACAGGGATGCTGAAATAACGCACCCGCTTTTTCAGACATTGTTCTGACAAAGCGGAGACGTTCCCTGGAGAGTTTTTCTGGGATTGTCACATGATTGGATTTTAAGGGGAGCAGCCAGATCATTACTGCACCCATGGTGGGGGGGGGGGGGGAGGAGTGTTTGCCCCAAAGTCCATGCAAAGGGAGCATGTGAGGTGTCAAATGAAAGCTTATGTCCTACTGATTTTACGTATGCTGCTCATGTACTTGTGTGATATCTGTATGTGGAGTTATGAATAAGGACACTGTGCTTGTACTGTAACCGTTCTCTGCCTGAGAGAGCAGTGGGCCTGGACTGCCTCTTCTAAAGAAGGATTGTTCAGTCAATGATTATGCTAATTAGCACGGACCCAAGGACAATGGCTCTCAAGGTGGCCCATACACACCTGAGGAATGCATCTGGAAACCTGCAACCAGTCAGGGCATAATGGCTGCCAGCATGCGAAACAGACAGGTCACTTGATCATGTGACCCATTCCAGCTTGGGAGACACCAGAAATGGATATAAAAATGCTACAAGGTGGACTCCATCTTCTCTTCAACTCTGCTACTGATCCTAGATGCAGCCTTGTGAGGAACAGAGAGTCAGGAAGGATTGCTGACCCATCCTGACATAGGATGTACACCAGAGACTTTTAAGATAGCAGTTTATAACATCTCTGCTAAGTGCCTGCATCAAGAACTTGGTGATTGGTATATGTAATGTATTCTCCTTAACAGCCTTACTCTTGACCTTTTCTTTCTTTTGTTAATAAACCTTTAGATTTTAGATTCTAAAGGATTGGCCCAGTGGGCTCTTGTGGGTAAGATCCAAAGTGTAAACTGACCGGGGATCTGTGGCTGGTTCTCTGGGACCAGGAGAACCTGTTCGAGGTAGGTGAGATTGGGTTCTATAACCCCATACCTGAGTGCAGGCCTAGGGCTGATTGTGGCACAGGGAGAGCTAGAGTGTCTGAGGGGTTTTTCTTGTGAGGCTTCCTGCTGGCCGGATTGGCAGCTGAAGCACTTGGTGTGACTGGTTTGTGACCTGTTTGGGAAAGATCTCCAGTTGAGAGCTGTAAGTAGCCTTGGTTTTAAGCAATTCACCCTGAGCGGACGCCCTCAGTGGTGCCTAGACCCAGCCCGGTCCGTCACAACAGGGATGCTGAAATAACACACCCGCTTTTTCAGAAACTGTTCCGACAAAGCGGAAGCATTCCCTGTACATGGCAGAGCTTTTCTGGGATATCTCTAGTATCCTGGAAAAACTCTGCAGTCTAGACATAGCCTGAAAGGGGTTCAGAGAAGGGTCAGGCATGTGAAAGAGATTGGTTGCTTTAAGCTGAGGGGGAAAGGACACTGACAATCTATTTGAGCCTGGGTCTTTTCCTCATGGTTTATGTTGATGTACCTTGTTTGCAGTGTTTTCCCAAATTTTTGCTATTACTTTCCCCTCTTTATTAAAATGTTCTTTTCTACCCATAGTCTCTGCAAGTGGGGAAGTATTGCCTCTCAGAGGCACTAGAGTGGTGTGTAAATTTCCCAGGTCACTGGATTTGAGCCAAGTCTGTATTGTATCAATGGAAAGGAACCCAGAGATATTGAACCCAGCCAGGTTGCTGTTGGCCCCATCTGGCAGCAAGCTTACAAACATTTAATCAGTAGAGCAACTGACTTCTTTGCATTGCTGAAAATTATTATGGATGATATATAGCCTTCATCTAACAATCACTTAAAACGGTAAAGATATCAGATTTGCTGCTGCTCCCATTTATTTATGGATAAGTTTATCCTGATTCTGTACTCTTAGTCAAAATACTGTAGTCAAGGCGACTTAGCTTGAATAAGAATGGTAGAATTTGGCCAAGGCTGTACTTGTAGTATTTTATCCTCATTTACTATCCTCCTTTTCCCAACCTCAACTTCTAATTCCTAATTCTGAGATTTTTCCATCATTGCCAGTTCTAGTTTCCCACTAATGATTGATTTTAATAATCTTAGGTTGCTACATAAAAGTGATTCATTATCCATATGCATTGCCATGTTACATCTCAGTTTAAATCTCTCAATCTGACTTTGTGTCTACAATATGTAAATAGTGGCAGCTGCTGACTTTGTTCTCAATATCCAAGGCGGTGGTGTTTCGTCCGTTAATTCTTGCCATTTAATGAAATAAGTAAGCAATGAGTAAACTGATGTAGAATTGTCATTCTGTGGACAGACTGAGTGACTAACATGGTCTAAGGATATATTGTTTTTTTCTATCCCTCTTTGCATCAAGATACATATTCAACTGAATTATGACATAACCAATTTTCCTTAAATCTCTGCCTTCTGTCACTTACTGTCCTAAATCTGGTATTGCTCAGTTGATAAATGAAAATCTATGTAACATTTAGTGAATTTAAAGAAACAATTGCTTTAGTGTAAGTGACTTCTAATTTGACCATCTGTTGCTTTACAAATACAGTTGTTATGCCTCCATTACAACGTTTTTTTCACTCCTTCATATTTCCACTATCCAGGAAAACTTGTGTTAGAACCACCAAAGTTAACTGACCAGTTAACCATATACCTCACTTGGAACAGGAAATATTCAGTCAGGCAGCAGCAGAGGGACACAAAAAGCAAATACAGTACACAGCCCTATGTTAAACATAAAGTAAAAATAATAAAAAAAGAAGCAGCATTTTTCTTCTGCATAGTGAAGAATAAAGTCCTGTCCAGTGTTCCCTGTAAATTGTGTGGCCACTTAGAAGAGATTCAAATGCTGCCCAGCTGATTAGCAGAGCACCTAGAGCACCCATAGTAGCAGTATGTGTTTCCATTGGTGGTGCACATCTGCACATGCATCAGTGCAAATAACAAAAAATATTTCACACATGGATAAAAAAAAATTAAAGGGAACATGGCCCTGTCCCCCATTTTCAGGATCAAAAAGAAGACACTGAGTCAGTTTTAATACAGCCTGTGTCTCTTGATCTGTGGAAAAATCAGATTGGACCAGTATTTGCAAGTCTTTCCAGAGATGGTACCTCTCTGTATGTGTTTTCAATTTAAATGATTCACCTTAATCACCATCCTTTCCAACCCCACACATGGTAACCTTACCCACTAGAATTACATACAATCCCTGGCCCACAGTGAGACATGAGGAAAGGCTATGAGGAAAGGCTGAAGGAATTAGGTTTGTTTAGTTTAGAAAAGAGAAGATTGAGGGGGGACATGATAGCAGTTTTCAGATATCTGAAAGGGTGTCATAAGGAGGAGGGAGAAAACTTGTTCATCTTGGCCTTTGGGGATAGAACAAGAAGCAATTGGCTTAAACTGCAGCAAGGGAGGTTTAGGTTGGACATTAGGAAAAAGTTCCTAACTGACAGAGTAGTCAAACACTGGAATAAATTGCCCAGGGAGGTTGTGGAATCTCCATCTGTGGAGATATTTAAGAGTAGGTTAGATAAATGTCTCTCAGGGATGGTCTAGACAGTATTTGGTCCTGCCATGAGGGCAGGGGACTGGACTCGATGAGCTCTCGAGGTCCCTTCCAGGCCTAGTATTCTACGATTCTATGATAAACCATGTGCACTTGGTATACAACTGTCCTCTAAGATATTAGAACATACAGCAGAGCAGGCACTACTTAATCATTACTAATGTCTTTTAGAGAATATGCTCCACCACTATCATATTTATAGTCAAACAGTATGTAACTGGGTTCTTATATGCTCCTTACCACTGGTGGGCTTGTGTGTGAATTCTGGTATTGTTTATCTAGCCATAGCAGTGAAGGATTGGCACGTGCCTGAGAGCTTCAACAGGCTGCTTCTGTTGCTGTTGCTGAACAAATTTGAATATTTTACTGATGGTGTCCAAAGAAACCCTTTATTTTTGTACCTGTCTGCCGGGCTGGGTTCAATATCTAAGAATTCCTTTTCAACAGTACAGCATAAAATCAGCTTGAGTCACCACCCAGTAAGCTGGGAAATTTACACATCACCCCTGGGCACTTCTGAGAGGCAGTTCTTCCTCACTCGCAAGCACAGGGTCTGAGTGTAGAAAAGAAACTTTTAATGAACGCAGAAAAGTCACCTGACATTTGGGAAAGTGGTGCCACCAGAATTTAATACATGTAAAACTGTGAGCTGGACTCCCTCCCCGGAATGACTGAGGCAGAATCTTCTGCCTCATGCTCTTGAGTTCTACACCCGCACATTCCTTTACTGTGTCTCCCTCTGCTCCCTCACAATGACCCACTTGCAGTGATTGTCCTTGGTCATTGAGGACCCAAGGTTCAGAGATGAATTCATGTGAGTTCACTCCCCCCCCCCTCCCGGGGTGAAATCACCTGGCTTGAGCGTATATCTGAGCACTTGTGCTGGCTGGCTGCTGCTCCTTGCCACTCTGCTGACCACTATCACTTTGGCTTGTCAGCCACTTCATTCTGCCATCTGCCTTTCTGTTGTGAGCAAAGGATTTCAGCTCTTAAAGAGTACTTAAAATAACAGAAGGCTCCCAATGGAGCCTATTTAGCTCTATTTTTGACCAATGGGGAGGAATAGGTTAAACCAAACCAGGGACCATTACGGTGACCCCTCATCTGGGACAGATTGAGTGCAGTTCTGCTCCCCTTTATTCAGATAATAAAGATAACACTGATAACAGCATTTCACTACTTCTTCATTCAGTGCTAAAGTGATTTGTAACCCAACACCAGCCAAAGCTGATCACTTTGAAGAACACAGCTCTATCTGCAGGATATCTTGGCAGAATAGGTGTGTTAATGTAAATACAGTTTGCTCCTGAAGTCTCCCTTCCTTTCAGATAAAAGGAAAGAGTTCAATCAGATTGTTTACCTAAATTCAGAATACAGTTCTGATCATAATGTAATACGTTATACCACTTTGTGTGACTGTACTTGATGACTATCTTGTCCTGAGCTCCTTTGTTTCTTCTCCAGTAGTAAATGTGTCATGAGGGAAACCAAAGGTTGCATTTATAGTGTACAGGAAATGTGGCATCCTTTATACTTCCTGATGGACATACTGTATTGCACATCTTCCCTGTGTTTAGATGCCTTTACTGAACTCAAACACTATTCAAACTAACTAACAAACTATGACAAGTAGAATAACTGAGCTAGCAAACCCTGGACAAAACTTAACATGTCTCTTAGGGCATTTCAGCAGATTTCCTGATACTCTATATTACCACACAAGAGAGCTCACTTTCAAAGTATGAGAGGCAAGCACAGAATTCAAGCACTTTCCCCTCACTCCCTTTGGGTATGTCTACACTACAGCATTATTTTGAATTAATATAATTAATTATTAGTTATTAGTATTAATATTATTGACACATATTTTGAAGCTAATTTGAAATAGCGCATCTAGACACAAAAACTAATTTGAAATAGCATTTTGCTATTTTGAAATAGTGCGTCCACACTGATTGGATGCTGGATTGCATTTAAGGGCAGCTGAAACCGGTTCCAGCAGGGCATCAGGTCAGTAGTTGCTTTCTGTGGCTGCTGTCTGAGGCTACCTGAGGCTTGTGCTTAAAGGGACCCCTCTGGACAGCCAGTTCTCAGCTTCCCCGCTTGCTTGCCTACCTCACCGAGGGACAGCAAAGCGTCTTCCTCTCCACCTGATTCAGTCGCTCTCGTTTGGAAGACCGCAGCACTCGGCACCGTGGAGCCAGAGCTGCCCCTAGGCACTTTGATGCTCATACTGAACATCTTGCTGCAAGCCTGGCAGCAATTGCTGGAGGCTGCCTGGCACCTTCTGCTGCAGGCCAGCCCCCTGGCCCTCCTGCTGCCCACCCTTGGGGCCCTGGAGGAGCGGCGTCCAGACGCCAGCATGCCCCGCCGCATCTGGGGTCTGGACACCAGCAGCGACTGGTGGGACCGCATCGTCCTGGAGCGCTGGGGAGACCAACAGTGGACCCAGAACTTCAGGATGAAGGACACCTTCCTGGAGCTCTGCGAGTGGCTCACCCCTGCTCTGTGGAGACGGGACACACACATGAAGCCTGCCATTCCCCTCCAGAAGCAGGTGGCCATCGCCCTCTGGAAGCTCTCCACACGGGAAAGCTACCGATCCGTGGGGAACCAGTTTGGCATGGAGAAATCCACCGTCAGAGCGGTGCTCATGCAGGTACAGTATCCACCGGCCACTGGGCCAGGTGAGGGGGCTGCAAGGAGGACATGGGCTGCCCCAGGGAAAACGGGGGGGGGGAGGTGGTGTAAGTGCCCTCCCTGGGAGGGTTTGGTCTGTACTGGCTGCACTACAGACTGCCCGCGATGATCAGGATTGCAGCGGGAGTTGCTCCTCGAAGTGGGGCACAGGGCAGCGGTGGGGAACGAACACTCCCAGGCACCCCAGTGACCCTCAGTTTTGTGTGTCTCTCTGCAGGTGGTGAAGGCCATCAATAGGGTGCTGCTCTGCAGAGTCGTCCACCACACTGACCTGGACGCGGTCATCCAGGGGTTCGGCGCCCTGGGCTTCCCCAACTGCGGGGGGCGGGGGCAATCGATGGGACGCAGCTCCCTGTCCATGCCCCAGACCATTAGGCCTCCCTCTTCATCAACAGGAAGGCATACTTCTCTGTGATCCTGCAGGCCATGTCTGACCACTGGGGCCAGTTCACGGACATCAATGTAGGTTGGTTCGGCAAGGCACACGATGTGCAGGTGTACCACAACCCCTCTGTATGCCAGAGGCTGCACGCCAGGACTTTCTTCCCCGACCGCCACATCAAGGTTGGGGACATGGACATGCCAGTGTTTCTGCTGGGAGATGCGGCCTACCCCCTACAGCCCTGGTTGATGAAGCCCTACACGGGACACCTCAGCCCCTCCCGGCAGGCCTTCAATGCCAGGTTCAGCAGGGCCCGCATCATGGTCGAGGGGGCCTTCGGCCAACTGAAAGCATGATTTAGATGCCTCCTTACCCACCTCAACCTCTCCCAGCACAATATTCCGTATGTGGTGGCAGCGTGCTGTGTGCTCCACAATTTATTTGAGAGGAAGGGGGAGGCTTTCCTGCCAGCCTGGATGGCAGAGGCTGACCGCCTGCCTGGCCAGTACACACAGCCCCATACGGCTGCCAGCCAGGAGGCCTTTCAGTGGGCTGTCCGCATCTGGGAATCCCTGTGGGAGAGCTTCCAGGCGGACGAGGACTGAAGTCCCCCTGGCGTGCCCCACTGGGGCCTTATGCCTTACATTCCTCCCCCACCTCCTTCCCCTTTCCCCTCCCTAACCCCCCTTCCTGATTACAATAAAAACACCTGTGTTGCCACAAAAAAACTCTTTATTTAACATAACTGGGGTGGGGGGAGGAGGAATTTAGGGTGGAAGAGAGGAGGGGGTGAAACCTGGGAGGAGAGAGCTGGAAGGGGGAGGCAAGGGGAGGAAGGGGAAGGGGAAGGGGAAGCTCAGGGTTGGGGGGTCTTGCCAGTCCTTCCGTCTCGCAGCACTGGAGGTGCAGGGGCCTCGGCGTTCCCAGGGGGGAGTCGGTATGGAGGGTGGGGCAGGAGGAACCGGGGGGGTGAAAAGTGGGAGGGAGAAGAGGGGTGGGAGGAGGAGCGATAATTGGGGTGGCCACAGGGGCTGGAGCAGCAGGAAGTAGCAATTGGTCCACCAGGGCCTGCAGGTGCTCGCAGAGGGCACGGCCCTGCTCCCAGAGCTCCCTCAGGCTCTCCCGCTGCAGCTTCAGGTCCTCTTGCACCCACTGCTCCTGGCTGTGGACCTGCCGCCCCTACAACTGCAGCTGCTGCCTCTGGAACTCCTCCAGGTTGTGGGTTCACCTGCTGGCCCGGGTGTGGGTGGATGTTCCAGGTGGGGTGGTGTGTCCTGCACTCGGAGGTGCTGCAGCTGAACAAGAAAAGTAGTCAGTTCTTCCTGGGGACACAGTGGGTGAAACCCAGCCCCCCACACTGCGAGGTGAGGACAGCAGCTCTCGGCACCATCACATCCTGCTATCCCCGGGAGTGGGGGCTGGCCCGGGACTGCACCCCAGCCCCTGGTCTGCCTATAGTGTGGTGTGTGTATATGGGGGGAGGGGGAAGATGTGCCCTGCCTCTGTGTAGAGGGGGGTGTCTGGGGGGAGAGCAGTGTGCAGTGTCTCTCCCCAGGGTCAGGAGCCTGTCATGAGCCTTTACACATAGACGCATGTGGGGAACTGGCCAGGGCCTCTGCATGGCACACAGCTTGGGCCACAAGTCCTGGCTGGTATGGTAGATGCACAGGTTGCCGCCTGCTCCGTGGTCAGCAAGGCCCACGTGCACAGTCCCTGGGCTCCTCCTCCCCCCCCACCCCGCATAAGGGGACCGTGATGTCACTGACATGTGGAGGCCTCCCTGGCCTTGGATAAGGCTTCTGACCAGCTTTCCGGTTTGGCTAGGGGGTCCAAGGTGCAAGGCTTGCTCCCTGCAGGCTCCCGGTTGCCGTCTTCCTCCACTTCCTCCTCTTACCCTATGTCAGGGGCAGGGTCCTCTGCCCTGGGGTCGATGATGACTGGGGGGCACGGACTGTCTGACCCCCCAAGATGCGGTCCAGGGCCTCAAAGTGCGGGCAGTCCTCCAGGTCAGCCCCTGGTTGGGAGGCCCTGGCATAGGCCTGCCACAGTTCTTTAATTTTGCTGCGCACCTGCTCCTGACTGTGCATGTGGCCTCTGGTGGCCAGGCTGGCAGTCATGCAGCTATAGACAGCCGCATTCCTGCACCTAGTGTGAAGATCGTGAGCATTGGAGGTCTCCCCCCAAACCTCAATGAGGCCCACGATCTCCGCTCTACACCAGGAAGGTGCCCACTTTTTGCACCCCCTGGTAGGCTCCTGGGAGCTGCCAGCCTGGTCCTGGGGAGCGGTGGAGGGCTGGATGGCAGCAGGTGGCTGGCTCATGCTGTGCCAGGTGTACGGTCTGCTGGCTGGGTGCTGGCAGGCTTGCAACTGGCACAGGCACTGTGGCCAGAGTCTGCCCCTTTAAAGGCTCCAGGGCTAGGGGGGAGCAGACAAGTTTTCCTGGTTGTGCCCAGAGTGGCCACCAGGGCTCCCTGGGAAGGCTGGAGGCCCCCTCATTCAAAATAATTGTCTACCCAGCACAGCACTTATTTCGAATTAGCTATTTCGAATTTGGTGTTATTCCTCGTAGAACATGGTTTACCGTATTTGAAATAAGGGCTCCACTATTTTGAATTTATTTCAAAATAGCAGTTTATATGTGTAGACACTATTAAAGTTAATTTGAAATAACAGCTGTTATTTTGAATCAACTTTGTAGTGTAGACATACCTTTCGTGTCTGGGGAGGCGGGATGAAAAGATAGCTGAGTCCTGGAGCGCACGTCTGCTGCCTCCACTACCTTCCTGAAATGGCACCCTTGGTGCAATTGAATTGATACTCCCTTAGGAGGACACATCTTGATGGACCACAGCTACTGCACAGAGTGAATAACCTGTTTTGTTCAGTGTCAATAGGCAAGTCTGCTTATAAACTGCTTTCACCTTGTATGTCTGTTTTCACTTCACTAGACTCGACCTAGTTGTCAGATATGTTGCACACGGCATATGATTCCTTCAGTAGATTTTCCTTCACCTATGATCACTTGTGGATGAGCAAAGTGACTCTTCTTTGGTCACTACAGCTTTGATCTCTAGTGCCCATCTTGTCAAACATTTTTGTTTGCTTTTTTTAGCAGTGGAAGCAAGCTTATGCCTTTATTATACTACTTTGCACTTACAGTATGATTGTAATTTTTTAGTCTTCTTCTCACTATTACAGTTTAGCCATTCTTCATTTTCCTCCCATATCTAGTAACAAAGCATTTATATGGGTTCACTTTCCACATTGCCATATAGCTCATTCGAGCTAAATATGGATCTGTTCTTGCAGCCATTGCTTTTTAAAATACAATCTTTCTATATATGTGTTCCATTTCCAGATAATTCATTAGATTAAAGAATCTGGGATTAGATCACCCATGAATAAAAACAAGCATGTTAGCAAAGTCTTGGAATTCCCTATTCTGTGGTCCATTGTCAGTTACTACTGTTCTTAGAATTCCATGATGTGCCAAGGCAGATTTAATGTCTGACAACTATAGCTGCTATGGTATCTTCAGGAGTGACTACTTCTGGTAAATTGACAAAACAGTCTGTTGTTATGTGGTGAGCAGGTCTTCCCAGGCTGAACAGGCCAATTCTGACTTTGTCCTGTGGGACTGAAATTTGTTCATGAGGTATAATTAGTTTATTCTGACCTTAGCCTAGAGCAGTGCTTGGGCTTCTTCCTTCCCAAGTCTAGGACTCTCCACTTGTCCTTGTTGAATCTCATCAGATTTCTTTTGGCCCAATCCTCCAATTTATCTCCCTCAATGTCATTATTAATCTGTGGCCTGTACACAGCTTCTCTAGCTCTCCTTCCTAATTTGGTCATACCATGATGCCCTTTCTGTATTTGTACTAATATATTTTTTCTTATCACTGTGGGATCCATGATCTGTGTCTCTCTAGAACATTCCAGAGCTCAGTAGGAACAAGCAGGTGGGAAGTGTTTGATTCCCGACACCTTTACTTATTGCTCGTAGCACCAATTGCAGGATGTTATATTCAGATCTATTAGTCCTTTGGGCTCCTAATGGAGCATAGGGCCTCCACAATCATTCTCCATCTCTTGTGATCCTTAGCGATAGTCTTGATTTGATCCCATGTTAAGCCAGCTGCTTTTACTTCATCCAGGCAGCTTCGTCGCCATGTTTGTTTGGGACGTCCCCTTTTCCTCTTTCCCTTTGGATTCCATTCTAACACTTGTTTTATGAAACGTTCCACATAGTTCTTATGCAGAATGTGGCCTGCCCATCATCATTTCTTTTCTTAATCTGGACCTCCATTCATTTCTGATTTGTTCTGGTGTGCAAGGTTTCATTTGGCATTCTATTGTACCACTTTAGCTGGAGAATGTGTCTAAGGCATTTATTGACAAATGTCTGAATTCTTTTAGTGTTGCTCTGGACAATGCGCCACGCCTCCGAGCCAAACAGCAGCACTGATTTCACATTGAAATTGAAAATACGTAGTTTAGTTCTTGTTGAAATGGCTCTTGTACCCTAGACTGGTCGTAGTATGGCAAAAGCTTGTTGCACCTTTCTTATTCTTGCACTGGTGTCCTCCTCAGTTCCCCCATTCTTTCTGATAACACTCCCTAAGTATACAAACTGATCTGCCACTTGCACTGCTTTTCCTTCAATTGTAATTTCACCTTCCTGTCTGTTGTTAATGCGCATCAACTTAGTCTTCTCTTGACTAATCTTAAGGCCCACTCGCTCAGCTGTTTCCTGTAGGGTATCTGTCTTCTCTTGCATATGCTCTAATTTGTCTGCAAGCAGGGCAAAGTCATCTGCAAACTCTAGATCTTCAAGTTTTCTAGTTTGAGTCCATTGGAGTCCCCTTCCTGCGTCAGCATATACTGTTTTTGTGACCCAGTCTATGACGCTCAGGAAGAGTAATGGTGAAAGAAGGCAGCCTTGGTGTACACCTGTTGTGACCTGGAAATTTTCCGATAATTTTCCATCGTGGATGACTTGGCAAGAGTATTCTTCATACAGGTTCTTGATGATGGTAATCAGTTTCACTGGAACTCTGTAATGTTTCATGATGATCCAGATGGACTGGCTGTCCACACTATCGAAGGCTTTCATAAAGTCTATAAGGTTGATATAGAGTGGTGCTTGCCATTCAATGCATTGTTCTACGATGATCCAAAGTGTTACTATCTGGTCTGTGCAAGATCGTCCTTTCCTAAAACCTGCCTGTTCTTCTCTTAGTTTGTGGTCTATGGCATCTTTCATTCGTTCCAGGATGACTCTGGTTAATACTTTGCTTGGGATGGACAGGAGAGTAACCCCCCTCCACTTTTCACACAGTGACAGATAACCTGATTTAGGGAGTTTCACTAGCAGCCCTTTTCTCCAGTCCTTTAGGATCTCTTCTGTTGTCCATATCAGATTTAGCAAACTGTGTAGCTGGTCCACTATAGCAGCTCCTCCTTCTTTTAGTACTTCAGGTGGAATATTATCAGGTCCTGCTGCCTTGCCATTCTTTAGGTTCCTTATTGCTTTGCAGACTTCCTCTTTTTTAATTGCCCCAGTGTTGATGTCTAGGGGTTCTCCTACTTCTAGCTGTAGTGGATTTGATGGTGGTGGTCTGTTTAATACTTCTTCAAAATGTTCCTTCCATCTGGCTAGCTGCTCATCCACTGAGGTAAGTAGCTGACCATCTTTGTTTTTGGCTGGTCTGTTTGGGTTTCTCTTCCTTCCACTCAGACTTGAGTTGTATTGTGCAGGGTTATCAAGTCCCCCTTGTTTAGACGCTGCCTCTGCTTTTTCTGCAGTCTCATTTATGAAATTTCTCTTATCCCTGCAGAGACTTTTCTTTACTTCCCCAGCGATTTCATGGTATCTAAATGATGCAGCTTGTTGTATTCAGATGCTTGTCTCCAATTTATCCCATATGACTAGAGATACAGCACATGACTGTTTTTAATCTGTTCACATGTCTATTTTTTGCTTGGTCCAGATCATAAGGCTGTTTATTTTCAGCTGGCGCATATGTTCTAGTGTCACTTTGTGATGGAGTTCACAGGGTGCAACCTGGACTGCAGGACCACTGAGCCCATCAATCTAAATTGCCTCTCAGGCTGGGATGCTGATGTCAAGCTACAAACCTCTGATAGGCACTGTACTTATGTACACACCCGTAGGCAGGGACACACCCATCTGTGCTACATGAATGATCTCCCAAGTATTCATGATTCACTAATAGGGAGGTTCTAGCCAATTCCCCTCAGCTCCCCAGCTTTGCACTACAAAACTGAATTAGCAGAGTCATGCAGAGGTGAAGTGACTGCTGCTCTGACTCAAGGCAAAATCAGTCAGAGTCAGGATAGAAACCAGGTGTTTCAATAACATACTCATTAGAGTACACCACACTGCTTCTTCGTCCTCGCTTCTTGTCCATCTTTTGTATGTAGACCATTACTAATGAGCATTATGTACACTGTTATAGCACGCAAAATTATATCTATATAATTATATTTATATGGAAACCTTATCCCAAAAAGCTTATAGACAGAGGTCAGAGGAAATGGATGAAACACACATAAGCATATGTCTTATTAGTTTTGTGTCTTCTTCTTTTGAATCTAATTAGATCTTTAAAAAGGAAATATAAATTATCCCCAGCCTTTCTTTTATTCGGCTATTAGTAGCTAATGAGCAAACTTTCCCACTCATTAGTTAGTCTCTTTTGCTGAAAATTCCCTTCATCCTTCTAAATTTTGATGTCCTGTAATTTTGTTAAATTAAACAAAATGTTCCCATCCTCTTCAACACATGAATGTGGTGATTTCTGAGGCTGTGATCAAAGAGTTAAATTCTGTGGAGTTTAGTCATCCAACATTTAAATTAACATCAATAGAAATTTGGCCCAGTTAAGACTGTGGCTCCGGAGTTATGCTGGGGTCTCCTATTTAAGGGTTAAAGGAAACATCCTTCTTTAGCACCCTAATTTAAAAATTGCCATGTACATTTTTCTTTTCTATAGGAAAACTTACATTGTAGATAGCAAATGGCCTCTGTGTTACATAAAGTACTGCATATGTGTTTTACTGTCACATTTGGACATGAGCTGAATGCCGCTTGTGTGTTGTAACTGTGGCACTGCATGGTGTCAGTGTCCTAGCTGGGTCATGTAGTACCTATTGTGGGTGTTAGTCTCAACATTCTTAAAGTCCAAATAATAGAAGATCTTTGTTAATGGCAAATACCTTTTGCTTCACATTTATATAATTCTTCCCCTGCCCTTATTTCTTCTAGTAGGTTCTTCTATTCTGCCTAGTCTTCCCTCTTTATGGTGTTTTGTCACCATCTTCAAAATTTATCTCCATGGCTTTTTACAATGCTTCCTCCTACTCAAGCTTGGGACTGTAATGTTACTGTTCTCCTCTCTCTACATTTGTTTCTTGGACCCATTTTATTTCCCTAAAGTCTCCCATCTCAGACTAAGATGCTGACTCCTCACCATTCATGCATTTGATGTGCCCATCCACCTCTGGATTATAAATTTCATGATGCAGGGAATTGTCTGAATTGGGTGTTTTCTAAAGGACTTTGTACACCTGTGGCACTGTGTAAATTGTAACACATTTTCAGAGCACTGTGCTGAAGCATTAATTGATCATCCAAGGTAGCAGGGTACTGTCAACCCTTTCTAACTAATGGAGAATCTGAGGTCGAGTTGGGTTAAACAGCTTATCCAAGGTCACACACGTCCTTGATAGAGCTCTGGTTAGAATCCTGCAAGCAGGTCAAGCATCCTAGTTCCTGGACCACTGGAAAAGTGATAGACAAAAAAGGAATGTGGAAGAGTAACCCACTTGCAGTAATGCAATTCTTGAATGTATGTTTTAATTAGTATATCCAGGATGCAAACCTACCTCCAAATGCTTGGAAAGCTAGTATGTTATTGACCCACTTATGTAAAAATGCAAAATCTTCATCATGACTGAATGTAACTTGAATAAGAGGCAACACATAACCACAGTGCCTAAGAAGATGGCAGGAATCAGATGGTGGCTCAATCGCAACATGGTTCATCTTCGTGCTTTGCTCTGGTGTGGGAAGTAATCTAGCCACTGAAAGGGCAGGCTCAGGATTGCTTTCCTCTCTGCTTTAATGACATCGTGTGGGCTGGTCCATGAGGAGGGGCTGAAGTCAAGGCTCCACCCATCTGCACAAGATGAGATGGTGGTGATTGTTCACCTGCCCTCAATGATGCAGGTAGTCCACACAGCTGTGCTGGAGAGCACACCATTGAACTCTGTGAACGTGAAATCTTTGATTACTCTGGTTAATGTGGTAACAGCCATACCCATGGCTGTTAGAAACAAGCGGAAGCAAACTTTTGCATGGCTTAAATTTAGATAAAGTGCTGAAACCAGATATTACCATGAAGTAGCTCTGGGATCTTTCCCAGAAACAGTTGTTTGGAATCTGGCAGGTCGTACAGGTTCAAATGAACTCTCATCTGTCAGAGCGCAATGCTCTCAATGACAGAAAACATGTATGTGATACTTCCCAGGAATATCCCAGCAGGCCTTGCTCCTTCTGTACAGGTACACAGCCAACCTCAGAGGCCTCTAAGAGTCCCACTGGAGTGTTCAGCCCCATACCACTATGAGGGTGCATCTATACTGCACCATTTTTTCTGAAATAACAGCCATTATTCTGGACAAAACAATACTAGCATCCACACTGGCCTCTAGGAAATACCACAGATGCCCTGCTGGCCATTCCATTCACACTCATCACAACTCTATAGTTCCTGTTCCCTGGCAGCTCTTAAAGCTGCAGACATAGAGGACAGAGCTTGTGGCAGGAAGCAGGCCTTCAGAGCTTCCAGCCATAGTGCAGCTGCCAGGGCCTGACATCTGGGCAGCATGTCATAGCCACAAGCTCCCCCAAGAGCTCCCTGTCCATCCCAGGGATCATGCACAGAGCTCCCAGGAGCCTGCCAGGAGACACAAAACTTGTGCACTGTCCTGGTCTGGGGTGGATATCCTGGCCCTCCTCAATGTGTGGGGCGATGAGGAGAACCTCCAGGATCTCCATTCCAGATGCAGGAATGTGGATATGTACGGCCGGATGGCCAAGAGCCTGGCCACAAAGAGCCACACCAGGACCCTGGAGCTGGTGTGCAGCAATGTTAGAGAGCGCCAGCAGGCCTACGCTACTGCCTGCCCCTATTTTGATGACCTGCACCTCATCCTGGGAGGCAGTGCAACCCGTTCCCCATCCCTGGTGGTGGACTCGGGTCTGGAGATGCCATCGTCACCTGCCGGGAGTCTCAGCTCACAAGGAGCAAGAGAAGAAGGAGGAAATGGTGAGCACCATCATCACACTCACTTTAGAGTCAGTACCCCATAGCCTGGATGTGTCCCAAGCATCCTCTGAGGCTGGGAAGAGATCATCAAGTGAGTGCTCTCACTTTTTCACACACACAGGACAGGGGTGTCAGGCGCTGAGGGGTTGTGGTGCAATCGTCGCTTGGCTTTCTTGCCCTGGCCATCGCGCTGCAATCTGTGCACATGAATGCACGTGCAGCACCAGTCTACATCACGCAGCCCCAAGAAGCAGCCCCAGAGCACCCCTGGCATCCTGCTCACAGGCTTTTGGGAGGCTGCCCACATTTCTGACCACTGGGGCGAGGACACCCTCCCACCGCCAGCCACTGCTAGAAGGAGGCTGGGCACAAGGGCACACACACTCACGCAGACTCTGGATTGCCGCGCATGGCACACAGGCATGCCTACATGCTTGAGGCAGCACCTGCTCCCGGTGACAGTGCTGCCAGGCACAGGTGCGTGTGAGGCCCTGATGCAAAGCCCAGACAGCTCGAGGCCTCTTTCCTGGCCATTAGATCCCAGTGTGGCCAGCCATTGCCCTTGTCGGTTTGTCCATGGGATGGGGGAGGCAGGCAGGGAGCATGGGCCCCTGGGGACATCTGGACCCTGTAAATCAGGGCCCACTATCCATGCCACACATGGCCTTGCTCCCGGGACATCACCTTCCTCTGACCCAAGAACTGTTTCTCTCAGCTCACTGATGAGGGCAAGGCCTCAGGGACAGTGTCTCCATGGATGAGTGACCACCTCTCTTTATTCTCCCCAGCTGGACCAGCTGTGACTCTGGGGCAATCAACACCACCTGAGCCAGGCGCCTAACCCTGGGGAGCCACAGGCTTCAAAGGTTCCAGGAGGACCTCAAGAGGGAGCACGTCTCCATCCTCTGGGACATGCAGCAGATGCTGGCCCAGAAGGTCCGGGCTCTCCACAATATCAGGTGGCAGGCCCAGATGTAGACTGAACTGCTGCAGCAGGGCTGCAATATGTGTGCAACGGTCTGGGATCTCCTGATCTTACCCAGCATCAGTCCCAGTCCCTGCTTCAGTCTCTGATCCCCTTCCCATACCTGACCCTGCTTCCCCTCCCATGCCTGACCCCACTCCAGGACCCCCTCCTGCCTATCCCCTATCCTCCCAGGATCCTCCCACCCCGAGGTTGTCAAGGTCCCCACACACAAGGCAGAAGAAGCACCTGAGCCATGTGGCACACTCAGCCCCAGCTCTGTGCCTCTCCTCCCCCCTCCAAGGTTCTCAGTCTCCCTTCTCCCCCATTACTTCTATCCCAAATAAATAAGCACAGACTTTTTTTTCTAAACAAAACATGTTTTTTTATTGTGTCTGCAGGGAAGAGTGGGGGAGAGGGGAAGAGAGGGGTTGTTGGAGGAATGTTGTGCTCCCCCACATCCAGGTGGGTGAGGAGGCACCTGAACTGCACGTTCAAAAGCCTGAAGGTACATTCAGCCTGCATACAGGCCCTGGAGAGGTGGCCACTGAACCAGTCCTTGCTTGGGTCCAGGTGTCCATTGTATGGCTTCATCAGCCATGGCATGAAGGGTTAGGCCGCATCCTCCATCATGCACTGTGGCATTTCAATGTCCCCAACCATGATGTTGCTCTTGAGGAAGAAAGTGCCAGCCTCCAGCTTCCGGTAGAGTCTGGAGTTGCAGAAGACACTGGCATCGTGCTCCTTCCCCGACCAACCGACTAAGATGTTTGTAAACTGGCCACGGTGGTCCACCAGGGCCTGCAGGTCTATAGAAAAGTATTCCTTTCTGTTTATGTACTACACTGGCCAGTGATCGGGGGCCTGGATTGGGATGTGTGTGCCATCAATACCCGCCCCCCTTCCCCCCCACAGTTGGGGAAATCCAGGGCGGCAAATCTGGTGATGATGGGGGCCACATCACCCAGGTGGATGACTCTGCACAGGATGGTGTTAATGGCCTTCACCACCTGTAGAAGAAGACAAACAAAGAAACAAAACAGAGAATCGAAGGGGGTGCAAGAGCCTTTGGGAGGTTCTCAGGTCCCCCACAAACACCCCAGGAGCCATCCCTCATGAAGCTCATTCCCTTCCCCCCTCGCAGGCCTGTGTGTGGGCGGGACTGCAGAACCCCCTGAGGATGGGGCTTCCCCATACCCCCAGCCCACCTCCCCCACAAAAAGAGGCAATCGAAAAAGCATCGGTGCCCTGGTGGTCATTCTGTAAATAGCAATCAGAGCTTACTTTTGAGAAAGCGTCCATGCAGTCTGGACGTTCTCTTTCGCAAAAAGCGCATCGCGTTTCCAATGCGCTTTTGCAGTGTGGACTTGCTCTTGTGCAAGAAGTTTTTGCGGAAGATCTCTTCCGATAAAAGCTTCTTGCTCAAGAAGTCTGCAGTCTAGGGGCGTGTGTAGACTACTAGTTTTTTTTTTTTTTTAAAAAAGTGGCCTTTTTTTTCGAAAAAACTTCTCCTGCATCTAGACTGCTGCTGCGTTCTTTCGAAAGTAAATCAAAAGAATGCGGCAGTTTTTTCGACCGTGGAAAACCTCATTTTACGAGGAATAACGCCTTTATTCAAAAGTACTCTTTCAATAAAAGGCGCTATGTAATGCAAACTGTGGTTTTTTGAAAGAGAGTATCCATACTGCCTTGGTGCTCTCTTTCGAAAAAGTGGCTTGCTTTTTTGAAAATACTGGTTGTAGTCTAGAGGCTCTTTTTCGAAAAAGGCTTTTTGGAAAGAAGCTTAAAGTCTAGACATAGCCTTAGGCAGTTAGCCTCAGGCAACAGTTCCTGGAGGCAACTGCTGACCTAATGCCCTGCCTCAACGGGTTCCAGGTGACCTTAAATGTGAGATAGCATCCAATCAGTTCACTATCTTTTGAAATAGCACAGACCTAGAGAGTATCATTTTTAATATAGATACATGATTCTTCACCTTTTGTATACATGCATCATGCAATGAATATGATGACCATAGTGATACAGGCTTTCACCAGAGAACTTACAGGGACTTTCTGGGCATGTCCACACTAGGAAATTATTTTAAAATAATAACTCCCAAAAGAGCTATTTCAAAATAAGCTTATTCACCAAGGAAAGTAGGAGGTATTATTTCAAAATAACCAGCCCCTAATTTCAGAATAATACGCTTGGTAGTGTGGATACTCTGCTTGTTATTTTGAAATAAGGTAGACCAGTGATCTTTTACTAGTATATGGATTCCTGACACAGGCATTCCCTGTAACCCTTATCAACCCCTATTCTCTCTGCCAGTTACCATCAAGAGGTTGTTGGGTCTCTTTGAAATTTGGTTTTCTACCCTAACGCAGCATATTAGCCCAGGATTTTTTCAAGACCTTGCCTGTGCTCGTCAGGTACTTCATGAACCTTAGTTTTATGTTTTGAGTTCGTAATGAAATCTAAAATCCTTTGAGTTTCACTACTCTCTTCTTTTATAGCCCAAAGAACCAAGAAAATGT
Source organism: Pelodiscus sinensis (assembly GCF_052426305.1). Classification (NCBI taxonomy): domain Eukaryota; kingdom Metazoa; phylum Chordata; order Testudines; family Trionychidae; genus Pelodiscus; species Pelodiscus sinensis. Next base: position 318,324,667 of record NC_143052.1, read on the forward strand.
TCTAAAAACTGGACAAATCTTCAAACGTCTGTTTGATTCTTATGTGAACAACAATTGGTCCCAAAACACCTCTTTTCCCAAAGAGAGAACTTTTCCACGGAGACACCTATTGTAAATACATTAACTTCTTGACTTAAGAATTGCAGCTTTGTGAACAATCATTTTGCTCATGTCTTACCAGAAAAATATATTCCATGTGGAATGCGCATAGTACTAAAGTACTATAAAGCTGCTATACTTTTCATGAAAAATAACTAAAATGCTTCCTTAAGCACATTTAAGATAGATTCTTTGCATTTCATAATACTTCCTGAAAACGGGGAGACAATGGGGGAGAGAATAAATGCCTATATCATCTGCTCTCTTTATTATTAATCATGTGTTGCTAATATGTTGTTACTGTTGTCTCTACCTTCATGTTAATTTAAGATGTGGGGAAATGGTATTAGAATGTTGATGTCTCATTTTTTCCAAGATTAAAAAAAAAGATTTTTTTTCCAGAATCAAGGGAAGCTGTTTAATTCATTAACAATTGGGCTTTGACGTCTGAGATTATTTTTATTGCACAAACCTTTTTATCAATGCATGGAAGCACTTCGATTTCCTGTTCCCACTATATGTCTCAATGTAGTATAAACAAGAAAAACTATCAAGCACAACTCAAGGCAATCTGTGATGTATGGGTTGTTTTTTTTAAATTCCCCCAGAACTACAACATACAACTCAAAGAGTTGAAATCCTAGGGAAAGAAATACATTATACCAAAAGATGGTGGCTCAAATCCTTGACTGCAACTGTGGGCTGTGCAAAACAACTCAGCAGGGGGAATGCAGAGGTGGCTCCAAACCATTTTTGTCCATCCTTATTTCTGGGTCAGCTCTCCACAATATCACACCTTACAATGACTCAAAGCAGCCCTAATTATGCTCCATATAGTACTGAATACCAATGGCCTCAATGGCTTTGGAAAACTGTGGCACATGGCTATCTTGGCCTTGACCCTTTTTCTTATGCCAGTAGGACAGGATAAAGAGGCATTATGTTGGCCCTATTCCACCAGAGGATACCCCTTGCTATTTGCTTGGTACACCAGCATAAAGGTTGCTTTGTACTAGTTGTATTGTAGAGAGGGGCCATACTACAACCCATTATCTGGCTCATTATAATCTATAGGAATGTTTCTTAAACTGTATTCATTCTGGTGTGCTGTGAGGCAGTCGGAGGTGTGCTGCGGAGAACAACAGCATTCAAAATGGCCGCCCTTACAGAGGGAGGCGACTTTTTTTTTTTGGTCAATAACTTTCCCCCTGACCATTTTTCCCCCTGATTTTTTTTCTTTTTTTGCTCAACAAAAAATCCTTGGTGCTCCTTATTAAAAAAAATCATTGTTTGGTATTCTTTGGTCTTAAAAAGTTTAAGAAACGCTGGTCTATAGAGTATATGATTAATATAAACATTTAAAGTTTCTTTTCTTCTTTTTGGACACTTGATGGAGCAGTGTCCTATTAGCTATTTCACTGAGTTAATTGGCTTCCCTCCTATACCAGTAACCCAATGGAAGTATGACTCTTGAGTTTCAGCAGGCTACCCCTTATAAAACTTTCACCTTATTAAGTTAAAATGTTTGAACATTTATTTTTTGTCATGTACACAGGTGTGGATGCCTGCAAAAGAGAACTGAAATTTAATTTTCATGAAGCATTAGAAAGAACACCGTTTTATTTGAAACTTTTCCTTTTTCTATTTTGACAAAGATATTTATTTGAAGTCAGATTTTTTTTCAAAATCAATTATTTTGTCTTGACAGGTTTCTGATTCTCTAGCAACCTTTCTCTCTTTCATACTTTTTTCCACTGAGAAGGCTAGGATGGAGTTAAGGAGAGTAAAAAGCCTAGGCCAGACATCCACATAAGAGTTCATTCTGTAATCAAAATTATTTTTTAGATTTGCCTAGAAAGTATGTTGATATCTCCAATAAAAGCATTATTACACACCTGAAAGAACCATGCAGAGAACATCCATCTTCTATCTAATTAAGGAGCTACCTTTTTGGTGGCAGTTGTGTGATCTGGTGAGGGGCTGTACTTGGCCTTCCTGGTTTTCTACAAGAGGTGACATGGTCCTACTACATCCTGCCCCAGAAGCAGTAAAGTGACAGGAAAGGTGGGGCCTCAAAGCCTGCCTAAAGAGGACTCTTAGGGTATGTCTAGACTGCATCCCTTTGTTGGCAGAGGGATGCAGATTAGGCAGGTCAACATTGCAAATGAGGCAGGGATTTAAATATCCCATACCGAATTTGTATAAAAATGGCCGCCGCATTTTGCCATGGGGCAAAGAAGGGTGCTGCTTTTTGGCCATGAGAGATCAACCATTTATTTCCAGCTATGTTTGCTTATGGGGAGTTTTCAGGGAGAGAGTCCCTAATGAACTTAACCCTGACATGAGGGTGAAGCTACAAGGGCCCTGTAAGAAGAGGTCAAGGGAAGAAGCAGCATCAAACTGAAATCAAGCCATGTCTAGCTGTTGTTTTATAGGGTGCTTAGGTTGAAACTCAGAGTAGTGGGTGGGCTTGTGTTTCCCCTCCAGCCACAGTGTCATAAACCTCCAAAAAGGGATGGCTTTTATAAGAGCCGAAAGCAAGGGTTGAATTTAAAAGATCCAGAACTGAGGCTGAAGACCCTAGTGAGGGCAAACTAACTGATTTATTGGACTCTTTACTACCTCAGAAAGAGTTCACTTGGACCATGACTTGTCCAGAGGGCTAAGCCACTCAATACCCACAAAGGTCAGCTGACAGCCTGCAGTGGTGCCAGGGCTGAGAAAATGACTGTGATACTACACCCAGCCACTAGGAGGTATCCCTATTAAAGACTCCTACCTCCAAAAAATAAGCCAGGAAATGCATCCCAACACTATGCAGACTCTGACACAAATTGGAACAATATTTTGAGGGCTCATTTTTCACTTCCATTTAGGCCAGTTTACAAGGTTTTGGAAGCACCAAAAATCTTACAAGTGGGAACAAATAAAACCTGTGATAGGTTTCAGTGTTGTGTATGGATAAGTTTTCAAGTGGGTTTCATGTGTAAATTACATTTGCACCCACTTTAAAGCCCCTTTATATTGCTAGAGTTCTGGTATGGAGCTACGCCCACTCCCCTTAGCACAGTGGGATCCTGATCTATGACTCGCGCTCCTAAGCTCTTCTATTGCAAAACAATGAAGAGTGATTCCAAAAGAAACTTGGGAACTTAACTGCAACAGAGTCTGAGAATTTGACCATTAAATCCTAACATTACCCATAGTTCTAGTTTTCTTCATTTTATCCCTTCACTCCTTGTGTCACTTCGTACTCCTCAAATAGGCCTATGAAAGAGATCGTATGTGCCAGCTACGGTCAGTTTGGCCTCTTACTGTATTCAAAAATATTTTGATCAAGATTGCAAGGTTTCTCATTATATTCCATAGGTAGCAATATTTTGTATCCCCTTCTCGTTAATTTATAACATCATATGTTGTCCAATTTTTCCTCATTATTAACTTCCTCTAGGCATGTTCACAGTGGGGAGTTATTTTGAAATAACTTCCCTTATTTTGAAATAACAAGCAGAGCATCCATACTACCAAGTCTGTTATTTCGAAATAAGGGGCTGGTTGTTTCAAAATAATAACTCCTGCTTTCCTTGGGGAGTAAGCTTATTTCAAAATAGATATTTTGGGAGTTATTATCTTGAAATAACTTATTTCAAAATAATCTCATAGTGTAGACGTAGCCTCACTGACCTCCTTCATTTCTGCTCTACCCCATTAACGTCTGTATCATCCTGTTTATTAGTACTATCAGGAAATCAGACCTGGTGCTTGCAACTTCTCTTACTAGTGCATCAGTGGCTGGCCTTTGCCTCCGAAGTGGAATAGCTCCTATTATGTCTTTAAATACAACAGTTCCTTGGCCTCTAGAATTAAAATTCTCTTGTTGGATGGCGCATGATAAAGAAATGAAACTTTATTGCTCCAACTACAGTACATAAATCTGGACATGCTCCTTTCTTTCTGAGGAATGTATTTTGCTGTTGGTGTTATTGTGATGATGGAAGCTACTCCTCCATGGAGCCTCCTACAAAAAAAGAGGCCCACAGTGCTCTGTGGGCCATTGTCAATTATGATTCAGACAAAAAAAGGAGCCCTCAAGAGGGAATTGCATGCTTTAGAAAGTCCATTCTTAAAAACAGTGTTAATGCCTTATGCGGCATCCAACATTTCCAGAAACAATACGACTCAACTTTCAAAATCTATTTCAGCAAAGATCAATGTCAGTATGGCTCATAATCAATGACAAGTAAACACATCAAATAAAAATGGATATTTTAACAAGCCTCCCAGAATAGTCTATAAAAATACTTCTATGTCAGATTTGTTTTTTAAAGTGCCAAAACAATACTCTTTTGCAGATAGGCTATTCATTTCATAATTCAAATTCAACGAATGCATATAGAATTGATCACATTCATTTTGTGGTAATAACTTTCCAATCTCCAATAAAACTGAAACCTTTTAAAGACCCATACATGAGCGTCAGTTTTAAGAAAACCACCAAATATCATGAAACTTGTGATAATGTCAAATTGGCAATGCTGCTTTTTCAGAGGGGGGAAGTAAGGCAAGAGGGCAGGAAATGGGAGAGCCATGTGGATACTAATTTGGGACAGATGCACAATTAATTTAATCCTCGTCTATTTGCTTCCTGATCATGATAGGTGATTTGGTCTTTCAGCCTGTGACAGATGGTGTTGACGCTAGCCAGTAGAAATTCTGTGCCAAGCTCTCCAGCATGACTTTAAAAGCTACCCAATGAAATGATGAATGACTTTCAAATAAAAAAAAACAATTCTGAGTTGTTTGATCTGGAAGCAAGAAAACTAGAAAATATGAAATGTTAACTTCTACAAATGGGAGAGGGTAATTAGAAACACTGAATGAAATGAACAGAGCTATTAAGCTTGTCCAAACATGGGAAAAAATTCACAGGAGAGTTAAACAAGGTATTAGGAGCTGATGGAGTTGGATAATCTGAAAGATATTGGCAATTTTTGCAAATGTATAAGGGGAAATTGTCAGAATTATATGGTTTTTGGATATTGGTTCCTCCTTACTTGTCCCTTGGAGCAATGTGAAAGCCAGGCCTGTGTTCATGCTTCATGTAATGGAGGACCCACAACTGTACTATAGCTATTACAGTGAAACCTTTGTTATCCGACATTCTATTAACCAGAAAACTTTGTTAACCAGAATTACCCCCAGCCGCAATACCGTCACATCTTCAGGCGCACAGGCCTGGCTTGGTTTACTATGATTGGCTTAACAATTTTTTATTTAAGAAGTACTAATCATCTTTAACTCAAAATAGAAATGTGAGACCAACCCCCTCACACTACGAAACTACTACTATTAAAAACATGAGTTTTACTATTATAGTCCATTGATTTTTCCTAGGTTGATGGGACCCTCAGATAACCAGAATTTTTAGATAACCAGAACACCCTAATCCCCGAGCATGTTGGATAACACAGGTTTTACTGTAGATACATTATATTGAGTTAATTTATTTAGGAGAACCACATCACTGCTAAATGGCCCATTGTGCTGAACCAACTAAGGATACTAAGCCAATTTTTTTTCCATTGGATGTGTGAGCAAGAATCCCATTCATATGAGTGATATCTGTGCTTGCTTCTTGAGGCAAAATACAGCCTCTTGTCTTCAGAAGCAGCTGAAACATTATTAGCAGGAATTAATCTCTCACTATGTTGCCGCTTTTGGGGGGTAGGTGGGGGTAGGTTATGGTAGGGATTATGTTTGTTTTCTCCCATGAAGGTGCTATTGGGAACCAACTATTTGATCAGTGTTTTCTAGGTGTACATGTTTTCCTGGTATAACGGCACAAGGTCAATTGAGTTTGATCTAGGATGTGTATGGCCCACTGAGTTCAATATATTGGGGGGAATAGTTTTGAAATGGGAGGTATAGAGATGCTCTGGTCTTCCAAAATGTATCCACATAAAACCCCTCCAGTGACCCAAACAAATGTAGTTATTAAGAGTCCCATAGGGATGTATTCTAAATGTAATAGCATGGTATTTAGCAAAAGTGCCATGAAATTATGGTTTAATATATCTGTTTCGTTCCAGTTCTCTTGGTACTATGAGGCCTGTGGGAACACATTTCAAGGAGTACTTGTCCTTAAGCTTTATGGTTTGTTTTAAAAGACTTGGGTCTTATATTCAATAATCTTTTACAGAACTTGGTCAACTTTTTATTGAGCAATGTTGCTTAACACATTAATGATTAGTCAGGCTTGTAAATACATTGTTCCAACCCGAGACTGACTGATTGATCACTTTCTGAATAGTAACCAGTTTGTAGTGTGAATGAAAGAACAGAAATTTGATACTTGATTTTGGGGAGAACTGTAAAGTATTTCATTAAAATTAATGAGTTCGATCTCTTCCTGGATACCAAAAGTTCCTAAGCCTTGGAGTATTAAGGGTATAACACAGTCTCTTGCAAAGGGTTCAGCCAGGTAGTTGCCAAATAGTCTCTGTACTGCCATCTTGGAATTCTAAGTTCAGTTCTAAGTCTCAGTCTCATACCCCCTGGTATTAAGGGACAAATGGGAATAAAAAGCACAATGCTTCCCAAGTAGCAATACTACTTGAGGAATTCAAAAGTTGCAGAGCTTTAGATTTTGGCTGCCTATATATTCTCCTGTGACTTCTTCCTTCCCCACCAAAACAAAGCAAAACAAAACAAAAAACCAACCTGAGTTTCCTGGGAGAGGGAAGTAGGACATAATTTTTGTTTCCCAACCCATATACAAATTTCTGAAACATAGGACTTTCTACAGTGGTTCAGAACAGTTCACCTCATCCAGTTTCCTGTGTTTCTCAATAGTACTACATATATCAGGGAAAAGCATACAAATCTTCATAATGCAATAACATGTTCCTTTTTCCTAGATCCTATCTGTTATCAGTTGGCTTGTATCCTGAAGCATGAAGGTTTTTATTCATTTCCAGAGTGTTTTGGGCCCTAAATTACCTCCCAATGTAACTAGTGACTTATACCTCGCATAATATTTCCACCTGTTGTAAATAATTCTGATAAAAAAATCTGTTCTAGAATAAATGAAATGTAATGAAAAATGCCACTTAAAAGTTATTACATTAGTTGTAAAGTTTAAAATTGTATAACTCAGGCATTAACTGTTAGTGGCTCTGAGTAAACATTATACCATGTAGTTAGACGGTAAACTTAATAAAAAACCTTGCTTAAACTGAGCATGTAATCAATCTGTATTATACTTTTAGGAGAATCAGGTTAGAATCATGAATACAACTAATGAATACAGGATGTGCAGTGTGCTAGAAAGTGTTATGTGCTGGTAAAAAGTGAAGCATGGAAGAATGAGTAGGTTTTTCTGAAGGCGAGGTGAGTGATATGTCACATCAGAAGAGTGCTTTGTTGGAATTAATAGAAATCTTCCTGCTAATTGGTTAGTTAATCACTTTCACGATTACTTAAATATTGCATCACACATCCGATGCATGGTTAATCCATCTTAGTAAATGCCCCTCCCCCCATGATCATATTATTCTCATGATTGGACTGGAATAATTGAACTGAAGTGCGTTGTGAAATCATGCATTTACTCTGGAGGATAGGCTCAAGCAATGTACTTTCCGAGCCTGAATTAATTTTTGGAAAATATTTTTTCCCTATTTTTATAAGGTGGTCTTAGAGCAATGCAAGAACAATGTTGGGTGTTTTTCTCCTCTGTAGTTTTTAAATGCATTCCAGGCAGGGTAGATAAATCAGCTTTTTTAAAAAAATCATTTTTTATATTTGAAATGAAATACACTTATTTTTAAAAATAAACCTGTTCAAAGCTCTATTGGAAATAATGAGAATCTATGTTAACACCTAAGCTTACTACAACCTGATACTTTATTTTTATTTAAATGATTTTAATCATGCCTTAAAGGGTGCAGTTTTTTAAATTACATTCAGAATCGAGGGAGAAAACATCTTTAACATTAAAGGTCAACTCAAGTTTTCTAAATGTCACAATGTCCTATAATATATTATCTATATGGTTTTCAGTCTGCACAATAGAGCAAAATGCTAGCATTTGCATTTTTCCATTTGTGAGCAGTTTCTGGTTGTGTCTACACAGCACCCATAGCTCAAAATAAGCTATGCAATTTGAGCTCTGCAAATTGCATGGCTTATTTTGAGTCAATTTCAAAATAGCTTATTTCATAATTTGGTGCTATCTACACAGTGTCAAATTTCAAAATAACCTGCTATTCCAAAAAATTCCTTACTCCTCATGGAATGAGATTTACAGGGACATTGGAATAGTGAGCCTGTTATATTTCAAAATAACAGGCTCGCTTGTAAGATGCTGGATAGCTATTTTGGGATATCGGAGGTATGCCCAAATAGCTCCTCAGTGTAGACATAGCATCAATTTCTGTTGTGAATAAAAGCTTATGCTTTAATTCCTTTTGGTTTCAGTTTAGCTAACAGGTGTATAGAGAATGTTTTATTCATTTGAACTACTTCATTCAGTGTTGCAAAACCAATTTGGAGTTGTAATGCAGAAAATCTTGTTTTTCTCTTTCAATTTATGAGTAAAATCCCAATGCCAAATAATGAGAGCTATGAATTATAAGGACACTGGGACAGGTCAAAGTGTTTGGACATCTAAAGATGCAGACAGATGGCTAGTGGAATTTTTAAAATACCTAAGCAGAGTGGGTGCTTAATTCCCTTGATTTCCCAATGGAATTAGGCACCTAACTTCCTTGGGCGCATAGAAGGATTTTCAGAAGTGCCTGTCTGAATCTTTAGCATGAAAATCTGGCCCACTGTGCCATCCATAAATTCACTAATTATGAATGATACTTCCTTTTGATTATTAAAACACTGTTCCCAAACATATTTTAAATCCCAAACATATTTTAATAAACTTATTTTTCTTCTGTATCCAGCACATTTAAGTTAATTTTATTAAAGTAATAAACATGCCAAATGCTTTTGTGTATATTTTAAATGAATTCCAGTTTTTATCCAAATGCAGCTTGACCAAAAGCCCAAATTAAAAATTGTAATCTAGTAAATGAATGACATTCACTATCATATATATAGTAGCCTACTGTCTGTGCGTCTGTAACACTGACGTACACGGCCACGCCCCCTGGCCGTGTACGTCAGCGCCCCGCCCCCCCTTCCCCTCACTCCGTGGCGGCAAGTGGCCGCAGGGCCCCCTGGATACCTCCCACCAGCACTGCTTCCCTCCCCCCTTCCTCCAGCCCCCCCCCATCCTCCCCTCCAGACCCACAGCCCCTGATTCCTCCTGCTTCCGGCCAGCCCTGCCCCCTTCCCCTCCCTGTGTGGCACTCTGTGGTGCGCTGCGCCGCTCCCAGCTGAGCGGTGCTCCCGCTGGGCCCCGGTGGGGGAGCAAGCGGCGGCGAGCAGCCCTTTGGGGTCAGACCTATATGTAAACATGATTTGTTGGGGGAAGAACCAATGTAGCTTTTGTAAAAGGAAATCATGCCTCACCAATCTGAGTTCTTGCAGACAAGAGTGATCCAATGGAGGCAGCTTACTTTCCATTTCAAAAAGCCTTTGAAATGATCCTTCACCAAAGACACTTAAAGTAGTTACAGAATAGGAGGGAAGATCCTCTCGTGTATCAGTAAATAGTTCAAAGATAGGAAACAAAGTGTAGGAATAGATGGTCAGTGTTCACATGGCAAGAGGTAAATAGTGGTGTCCACAAAGCTTCTGTCGACAAAGCCTCTGTCAAAAAAGGCATGCAGTCTAGACGTAGCCTCAGTGTTGAGTAAGAATGTTCAGACAGGATGCCAGTGCAGAACAGGGCGTGTAAGTTGACACCCTAATTTATTTTACAATAGTTTCTCTATGTAGACAAACCCTAATTCAGCTTAAAAACTGATTTACGTTGATGATACAACTTTCTTTTTAGGGAAATGTTATTTGTCCCTTTGCATAACACAAGTATGAGGGGCTCAGATGATAAAATTAATAGGCAACAGATTTAAAACAAACACAGGGAAGTGCTTCTTCCCACCCCATCCTCAAAGAGAACGGTGAAGGTCAAAAGTATAACTGGATTCCAAAAAAAAAAAAAAAAAAAAGGCCTTATTTCCTATTTAATGGAATTGCCCACACACTTAAATACCTTACTGACTTACAATAGCAAATTCAGCTGTCAGTGCAGTCAGAGTCCTTTTTTGGGCCAGATCCCATCCTGATGCTACACATAAAAGTGGCATGATGCTAATGAAAACAATTTGTTCTCACTTTGTAGCATAAAGCCTTAATGCTACAGAATGATTTCTGTAAATGGTCCCTTACATAGACTCCAAATGAAGTCAGTGGGGCTCCATGCGTGCTACCTGTGTAGCGCTCTTTATGAGATTAAGGCCTACCATGCTAAGCTGACACACTGAATGCTTGGCCTGGCCCTGATAAGTATCAGTAAATTGCATTCTGACAGAAAAGTGATATAAAGCTTGAACAGCATTTCTGTCTGTCTGTCATTCTGAGATACTGCTGGGCTTTATCAAATGTGTCCCTGTTTCAGATCCACACAATCCCCAATCTATAGAAGTGGAAAGGCCTCATATGCCTTGCTGCTATGATCTGTCTTCCTGCAGTTGCTTGTCTCTTCAGTGGCTTCCCCCAATTCTTTGCTAAACTAGCTGAGGATAAAGAGTATCATATAAAGAGGAAATCATCAGCAGTGCTCAACAAGCAACACCGGTCCCACCAGAGCTGGAAACAGGGCTACATCTTCTTAAACATCATGTAGTGGCACCTTATCCATTAACTATTTACATACACAGACATCCCTTGCACTGTTGTAACTTAGGCTACATCTAGACTGCAGGCTTCTTACGTAAGAAGCTTTTTGCAGAAGAGATCTTCGGCAAAAACTTCTTGCGCAAGAGTGCGTCCACACAGCAAAAGCGCATCGGAAAAGTGCTGCAGACTGCATGGATGCGATCTCGCAAGAAAGCTCTGATTGACATTAGAAGAATGGCCACCAGGTCACCTGTGCTTTTTTCGATAGGCTGTTTTTGTACAAGAAATCCCGGCTGCCCATCCACACACCTTTTTGTGCAATAACTCTTGTGCAAAAAGGAGTTATTCCTCGTAGAAAGAGGAATACCTATACTGCACAAACCCCTCTGTTCTGTTGACTCACTGTAAATTTTCTTGCACAAAAACACACTTGAAGTGTGGACACTCTGCAAGTTTTTGCCCCAAAATGGCTGTTTTTGCACAAAAACTCTGAAGTGTAGATGTAGCTTTAGATTGGGAACATACTGTTGTTCTGTGGCATCCTTTTGACTGGAGAGCTGCCTTGGACAGACAAGCAAAGTGCATTACTACATAGTTCAACGCCCATTAGGCCCTTAAATTAGTTGTAGGTTCTACATCACAGTAACATTCAGCTGAGATCAACAGACTGCCAAGATGTACTTTGCACATTCAGCAGTACAACTATGTTTTATTTGGTCCACATAGGAACAGTTAAGCTAGTTTTTTTTAAATAAAAAAGTCATAATTTTACCACTTCTTACTTCTAGCTTTTTACTAAAGTAAATGAAAGCAGAAGCAGGCACATTTTGTAGGGAGTTACATGGAGTTACATTGTGATAAATCTGTCTTACATATCCTTGCAAATTGCAACCAGTTTTACTAAGCAAGAGGCAGTACTGGTCAGGATTCTATGGTTAGCTCCTAATTTTTTGAGAGAGATCCTTAGGAGAGAAGATCTTGGTCTAATGCATCATATGAGGAACAGCATATCTTGGTGCTGCACAGGAATACTGTGTAAAAACCAATATTGCAATGGGGAATATGTTCCAAAGCATAACCCCTACCAGTTCAATCATGCCGACAGCTGAATTTGCTCTGCAAGGTCAGTAAGGTGTTTAGGCATTAGAGTAGTTTCATTGATTTTATAACTTTTGTTCTTAAGTCACTTGCTTAATTCAGGATTTGTATAAAGAGAAGGCAAAGGAATTTAGACTTAGAGAACTGAATGTGCTTTATGTATTTTTATATGGTAGCTAGTGACCATCCTGTCTTTCATTAACAGTTCTGGCAATGAATGTGTGTTAAAATTAGTTGACTTGCTTTTCAGGAAAAATGAGCTATTCTTGCTTTAATTATGTTATGCGGTTGTGAACTCTTCATTCCATTAAGTGAGGGATGGATTATGTGGAACCAGGGGGAGACATGAACCTCACACTATCTGTGCATGCATTATAAGCAATAGTGAATGAAGAACCATGCTTTGTGTTCATGAAAACATTTCACAGGTCCCTGAATTGCTCCTGATATGTACAATCTGAATGCAGGCCACAGCTTTATGTTCATTAGAGATGCTATAAAATAGCAATAAGTTCTGAATTTTATAACCAACAGAATTTACTATAAATGATGTGTGCTTTATCGTCTGTTAATGTGCAGTTGCTGTGATAAACTTTGCAGTCATGCCATTTTATAACTTTTCATCATACATATTAGAACAGCATGTTCACACTGGCATAGTTAAGGATGAGTTGCTGTTTCCATTATAAACCTCTGTTTTCAGCCATAAACACTCACTCTGTTCTACAACTTGGCACATAAGTTTCAGCTCAGTGTTATTTTTTTTCTCTTAAGCAGATTGGCTAATTTCAAATAATTTATATATGAATACAAAAATTGGCATTTGTTGTTTCTTGGATTCATTTTTGATCTTGTACATGGAACTGAAAAGTAGCTTTAATTTAAACTAGGAAAATAGTTTTTTGCTGGAGCCATTCTGTTTTAGTTAAATGAATTCATTTCCCCTGTGTTCCAGTAGAATAACATTGTGCTTATATTTATTATAAAAATCTATGATAAACAGTGGCCTCAAATGGTATCAGTCATAGTAATGACTTCTACCCCTGCCAAATGCAGCTTTGATTTTAAAGAGTCAAGATCAGGAACAGGCCCATTATGTGTCTCTCCCTAGGGCAGCTGGACTCCCATGCACAAATCAGATTTCCCCTATGTGAGAGATAAAACTTTATAATTATTTAACAAGGAAGAAAATCCAGATTTTTTTAATAATAATTTTGCACTTAATTGAATTTGTGCATCAAAACATTCTACAAACTTATGTAAGTATCATTACTAGAGCTGGAAAAGTTTTTCAACTGAAAAATGCAGATTTAGCTTCACTGAAACATTTTGCGAATTCCTATTAATTTTAACAAGGAAAAAAAAAAACAAATTTGGAAATATCAAAACATTCTGATGCCTTTGAAAGTAACAGTACTGACTTTGAGGGGAAGGTCCTATGTTCACAAGAAGACAAACACCTAACTCTAATTTTTAGGTATTCATGAAACCAACGAGAAAGTGGAATCATCTTTATTCTCAAAAGCCAGTACAATTGGGAAATTTCTGATATTATTTTTGTGAAAGAGCATATGTGATTCTCTTTCCCCCTCATACTGTTTTGTTACATGCTAGGGTGGTGATGGGGCTAACCTAGTTATCTTCCAATTGAGAGAAGTGACATACATGAGACTTTGGAAGTATGGAAAACTTCAAGAATATGATACTAAGATGGGGCATATAACTTGGGTACTTGTAATATTCACAGAGTTTTGTATCAATAAGTGATATATATATCATTGTTTTCCTGGCTCAAATATGGAGTCACTGTGGGATGATAAATGCAGTGTTCCAGTGCCAATTATGTAAACACCAACTCTTTGAAGCTTCCCTGGGAAAAAGAGTACTAGCTTGTTTTCCAATAGACCTGAGCAAAAATGCCCTAAACTCTAGAAACTACTCAGCAACTCTCAAGCCAGCACACCCACTAGAGCACCCTTTCCATCAATGTGCTTTGTATGGACATCTCTCAATCAGTATCCATAATACTTCCTGACTGACCTGCTATAAGCTGCTGGGGAGAAGTGAAGTTTACAGAATTTGACCTGCCCCCATCATATCTACAGGGGATATTACAGCCAGTTTCATACAAGACAATTGTCCTGATCCAAAGCAAGGAGCTTCCAAGGTGGGAAAGGTCATTGTGTGTAACCAAAGTGCCTGTAATGCCACAGAATGCAATGGGTCTGCTGTGTCATGAGGCAAGCAGATCAGTTACATGGATGGCAAACTGACAACTGGGAGAGGCTCAGAGGAATATTTGAGGAAAATTTAAGAAGTTTGGGAAAGACTGAAAAATGATTGGAGTTTTAAAAAGTGTTCTCTTCCACAAGCACATACCGATCAAATATCTCTTAAAACAGAATGTTCCCATCTAGCACTCCATTCATAACTGCGATCATTTTGGCAATCTAAACTAGTATGGGAGAGTCCTTAATAAGCAGTGTCTACATCAGTAAGATAAAATAGGAAATGGGTTTGGACTAAAATATAAACTAAAGCCTTGGAGGAAACAAAAGGAAAAATGAGTAACTGTGATGTACTGGTCCATGAAAAATCTATTAACTACCCCATCTATTAGGATGGGTGAAAGGGCACATTGATACCTTCACAAAATGTTAGTGTCCCTTAAATGAGGTAAATTGGGGCAGATATGTGTGCCTATGTATTTCTCCATGCCCCTCTGCATACGTATATAAAAATAGTGGAAGTGATTAACATGTTAAAAGGTAGATCATCTGTGTGGCCTTCTGACTAAACAGAGGATGTATAAATCATTTTTTTGCAGACAGCAGAGCAAATGCATTGCAATGGACACTTTAGTTTTTGCTCTAATACAGCTCACCCAAAGCTTGCATTTAAGTCAGTGGGAAATTTGGGTGGGTGCACAAGGACCACAGTATGCAAGCTTAGCTTTTAGTCCAAGTCATTGCTTCAAATGGCAGGCGGTTCTTGAACTGGCAGAAAATGTGAGGGTCTGACCCCTACAACCTACATTTTATGCCCTACTTTAGAAGCTTTGAATTTGCTTTTCCAGTTAGCAGTGATGAAAGTGTTGGGTGTGACATGCCCATGTACCCTTACACATTTGACACAGAGTGTAGGACAAAGGAGACATAAATCATATTGAACAGTGATGGTAGAATTTTGCTGTCACCGTTAGCTGAGTATCAGATGCAGCCAGGATTCTAGTCCATACGCTATCTCCTTTGTTTTCTCCTTTTTGGGGTCATCAAACAGTGTGGCAGAAATGTCACAGTAGGGCATAGTGGGTCTCTTGGCACTTTGCATTAGACACGGCTGATTGCCTCCAGAGGGAGAAACAAACTATTTACTTAGTAATGTGGCTCCTGCAGCTACCTACCTACACAACTGACCTGTTTATGACACCTAGAATAATTAGAGGTGACATGCCAAGCTTTGAATCAATACCGTTTCTTGCACTTTGCAGTTGCTTCACTTACAACAGGGGTAGGACAGGTGCTAATCTTTATGGCCCTTGAGAGATGTGAGCTGAATTTATTTTCCATCTACTCCCTTGTGACCATGCAAAGGGATTTAAAACAAAGGGCATTTGAGATTCTTTTCCTCAGGAGGAGAAGGGCTATTTAGAGAGTCTTGCCTGGCCAAAAATGGAGGGGAATTAGAAAGGAAATCATTCCTCCTGTGAAGATTAATGTATTTCTGTAATATATGTTGTGGGCAAAGCTGTCTCGAGGGGGACTGGGGCACCACCCAGGCCCTGCCCTGCTTATGCCCACCCCTGCTCTGCCCCTGCCCCTGCCCCTGCCCAGCCACCATTCTACTTCTTTCCCAAACCCTATCTCTGTTCCACCCTGGCCCAGGCTCTGTTTAGCTAGGCAATAATCTAATTCAAGCAACAAAGTTAAAGGATACTATCTACAGCCAAGATTGATGTACTGGTGGTCAATTTAACTGGTCCAGTGAGGACCCACCACATTGCAACTGTTAAATTGACCACCAGTCTCAGAGTGTCAATCCCAGCTGTAGTATAGATGTAGCTATAGTATCTTCTAACTCTGTTCCCTGATAAGTCTCAGAGATAATCTTAACAAACAACAAATAGTCTGGTAGCACTTTATAGACTAACACAACTTGTAAATGGTATCTTGAGCTTTGATGGGCACAGCCCTCTTCTTCAGATAATAGCTGTATTAGTATCTGCAAAAACAATTAGGAGTCCTGTGCCACCTTAAAGACTATCAGATATATTAGTGCATAAGCTTTTGTGGTAAAACCCCACTTTATCAGATGAATTTCAATTCCAGTTCATCTGATAAAGTGGGTTTTATCCACGAATGCTTATGTGCTAATAAATCTGTTAGGGTACGTCTACACTACAGCACTATTTCGAATTAACTTAATTTGAAATAGTTAATTCGAATTAAGCTAATTTGAAATAATGCATCTATACACAAAAACTATTTTGAATTAACTGCTGCTATTTGGAATTAACTTTGTAGTATAGACATGCCCTTAGTCTGTCAGGGTACATCTACACTACAGCACTAATTCGAACTTAGTTCGAATTAGTTAATTCGAACTAAGCTAATTCGAACTAATGGATCCAGACTAAGAAACTAGTTCGAATTAGCATTTTGCTAATTCGAACTAGCATGTCCACATTAAGTGGACCCTGAACCGGGGTTAAGGATGGCCAGAAGCAGTGCCGGCAGGGCATCAGAGGAGGACTTAGAGCGTGGAGCTGCTGCCCCAGGCTAGCCGAGGGCTGTGCTTAAAGAGACTCGACCCCCACCCCAGACAGACAGTTCTCAGGGGTGCCCGCCTCTTGAAAAGCAGTCCTGGTTTGGAGTGCCCTGGCACATCACAGCACTCGGCCATAAGCCCGGCTGTACTTGCCACAGGCTGCCATCTGGGGAGAGGAGGTAATTGGGGGGCTGCAGGAAACCTTCCACCCCCAGAAGCGCGCAGAGCCAGCCCAGTCCTCCCCATTGGGGGCTCGTACCCCATTCCTCCCTCACCTCCTTCCACTTACCCCTCCCTAGCCCCCCTTCTTATTGATGTACAAAATAAAGATAACGTTTCTTCCAACATTGACTCTGTCTTTATTGAACAAAACTGGGGGAGACTGGGAAAAGGAGGTGGGAGAGGGGAAGAGAAAGGCTGGGAGAGGGGAGGGCAACTAAAATGATCAGAGGTTTGGAACAGGTCCCATATGAAGAGAGGCTAAAGAGACTGGGACTTTTCAGTTTAGAAAAGAGGAGACTGAGGGGGGATAGGATAGAGGTCTATAAAAGCATGAGTGGGGTGGAGAGAGTGCATCAAGAAAAGTTCTTCATTAGTTCCCATAATAGAAGGACTAGATGAAACCAAAGGAAAGGAATGGGTAGCAGGCTTCAAACTAGTAACAGAAAGTTGTTCTTCACAAAGCAAAGAGTCAACCTGTGGAACTCCTTGCTGCAGGAGGCTGTGAAGGCTACAACTAGAACAGAGTTTAAAGACAAGTGAGATAAAGTCATGGAGGTTGGGTCCATGGACTGCTATTAGCCAGGGGGTAGGAGTGGTGTCCCTGCCCAAAGTTTGTGGAAGGCTGGAGAGGGATGGCATGAGACAAATGGCTTGGTCACTGTCTTCGGTCCATCCCCTCCAGGATCTCTAGGGTTGGCCGCTGTCGACAGACAGGCTACTGGGCTAGATGGACCTTTGGTCTGACCCAGTACGGCCATTGTAAGCTCAGGGCTCAGGGTCGGGGGTCTCAGTGGACCCCCTTGATTATCATGCAAACCTGCTCCTGGGTGGCCAGGCTGGCAGCTCTCCTACCCTAGACAGCCACTTTCCTGTGCCTAGTGCGGAGGTCGTGCACGAGGTCCACGATGTTCGCACTAGACCAGGCGGGTGCCCGCCTCTTGCGGTCCCGGGCAAGCTCCCGGGAGCCGCCAGCCTGGTCCCGGGAAGAGGGGGAGGGCTGGGGGGAATCGGGTGGCTGGCTCGAGCTGTGCCAGGTGCAGGGTCTGCTAGCTGGGTGCTGGCAGGCTTGCACCTGGCACGGGCACCGTAGCCAGCCCATGCCCCTTTAAGGGGTCCGGGGCCGGGAGGGGAGCAATAGAATTTCCCTGGTGTTGGCCAGAGTGGCCACCAGGAAAAGCTGGGGAGGGCTAGCTTCCCACTAGTTCGAATTAAGGGGCTACACAGCCCTTAATTCGAACTAGTAAGTTCGAACTAGGTTTAGTCCTCGTAAAATGAGGTTTACCTAGTTCGAACTAAGTGCTCCGCTAGTTCGAATTAAGTTCGAACTAGCGAAGCGCTAGTGTAGCACCTATCAAAGTTAATTCGAACTAACGTCCATTAGTTCGAATTAACTTTGTAGTGTAGACATACCCTAAGGGTGTGTCTATACTACATGTTTTTTTTTTAAAGTGGCCTTTTTTCGAAAAAACTTCCCCTGCGTCTAGACTGCCGCCATGTTCTTTCAAAATTAAATCGAAAGAATGTGGCAGTTTTGGCGACCGCGGTAAACCTCATTTTGCGAGGATTAATGCCTTTTTTCGAAAATGCTCTTTCGAAAAAAGGCATTCTTGAAAGCAAACAGGGCTTTTTCGAAAGAGAATATCCAGACGGCCAAAAGCGGCTCACTTTTTTGAAAGAAGTTGTTGCAGTCTAGACGCTCACTTTCAAAAAAGGCTTGTAATCTAGACATAGCCTAGGATGACACAGGGCTCTTCGTTGTTTTTTGTTGCCTGAGTTAGATTATTTGAGTAATTAAAACATAACTCAGAAGCTCACCTAGAACCACAAAACTCCCTATTGCAGTCAAGGCAACACAGATCTGAGGGAAAGTAAAGATTAAAATCTGAAAAAAGGAGAAAAATACCAAGGCAATAATATCACAGTTAGTTAATAACAAAGAGAGAAGGAGGTAAACCAGAAAGAACAAAGCAGCTTTAAGCTGTAAAAGGAAACTGCTCTGTGATCCCTGTATTTTTAAGAGCTTTTGATTTGGGATTCAAATGAGGGAACCCCTGCAGGCTGATAACCACTTTTAATTCTTGTTTTTCAAGAAGAGATAGCAAAATCCTGAGGGGGAAAAATTGAATCTCTTTATGGCTGAGCAAATCTTCCAATCAGTATGGAGTGTTCAGAACCATCTGCAACTATTGGGGTTTTGGAGAGTTGTGGGGTCTTGAGACATATTGTGACCTATACTATTGACTTCAGGAACAAAATCCAGGCCCTGAAAGTATTCTTATTTTCACTTCCTTCCTTGGCCCCACAAGTGGCGGTGTTTTTTAATGGAATTATTGTGCAGCTGGCTTCAAGTGCATGCTTCAAAAATAGAATTTTACTGTCATTTTAATTTGATAGATCAGATTTCCCCCAGCTAGTCTGCTCAAAGCTCTTTCCATAGAGCATAATTTGGTGTGTGTCAGATAGTTTGGAGATATTGCAAGTCTGGATGAGAGCTTGAGAAGCACAGATATTTCTTATTAATACGTGATTCAAATATCAGTTGATCTCTCTGCTACAGGTAAGCAAAATCACCTCTGAAGATCTGGGCCTCAGGCACTTTAGAAAACTTTTTCCTGAAGTCCCAGCTTCAGTTCTTGCTGCAGGATAGTTTGTTACACATGGATTAGCAAAAGCTGCAAATGCCCAGATCCTCTAAATGATTTAGGTGCTTGATACCCACCAATTTCAATTTCTGTGGTAATTA
Organism: Pelodiscus sinensis; assembly: GCF_052426305.1. Taxonomy (NCBI): domain Eukaryota; kingdom Metazoa; phylum Chordata; order Testudines; family Trionychidae; genus Pelodiscus; species Pelodiscus sinensis. The sequence goes on from NC_143052.1 coordinate 318,344,390, forward strand.
GGCTCCTAGGGTACGTCTACACTAGCTCGTTAGTTCGAGCTAGGTAGGGTAATTAGTGCAAGCAGAGTTGCAAATGAAGCCCAGGATTTAAATATCCCAGGCTTCATTTGCATGTTCCCGGACGCCGCTATTTTTAAATCCCCCTTAGTCCGAACTCCGTGCTCATGGCTACACGCGGCACGGAGTAGGTAGTTTGAATTAAAGATCCTAATTTGAACTACCATTACTCCTCGTGGAATGAGGAGTAACAGTAGTTCGAATTAGGATCTTTAATTCGAACTACCTACTCCGTGCCGCGTGTAGCCGCGGGCATGGAGTTCGGCCTAAGGGGGATTTAAAAATGGCGGTGCCCAGGAACATGCAAATGAAGCCCAAGATATTTAAATCCCGGGCTTCATTTACAACCTTGCCCTAATTACCCTACTTAGCTCGAACTAACAAGCTAGTGTAGACCTACCCCTAGATACTTTGAAGATCTTGGGCCTGAGGAACTTAGGCTTCTGTCTCCCATTTTAAAAAGTGACCAGCTATTTAGAGGTCTAAGCATTGGAAAATAGAATTTAGGGAGATACCATGTATTGGCCAGGAAAATGAACAAGACAAGTTAATAGTTCTTTTTTTTCATCTTGATGTTCTATAATATGGTTATTTCAGACAAATTCATATTTTAATCCAAATTTGATCAATCTGAGAATGTTGGCACAAAATCTGTATCTCCATTAAAATGATAATGTCGGTTTTGTTGGCAGAACAGTTTCCTATCGCTTATTTATTGTTAATTTCATGACGCTTCTGGCATTTTTTTAGGGAATGATTTCCAGCAGTCATTTGAGAAGCTTTAATAATTAATAACAAAACCGCACCGTGAACCAAGCTAACAGACAGTGGCATCTTAATCTCCTGCTGTCTTTTTAATTGGCACCTTTTGAGCTGTGAAATGAAGAGCAAATGAGTTAAATACCAGGTTCATGCTTGCATCTTTGTGAGAAAATCTGGAGTATCAAGATACTAGAGTCTGTGTAAATGAGATGAGATGTTAGTGTGGGAGTGACTCTAGTAACAGTAGTAATAAACCTCTGCACATGACTGGCATGAAGTAGATGTTTCCAGAAGTGTAAACAGATTCTGGTCTGAGCTGGCTACTTGGTCAGGTAAGTAGGGTACAACTCCTCTTCCACCATGGTGCCGTTCTCAGTGCTATGAAGTAACATGAAGCAAAAATGGTGAATTCTCTTCCTTTAAGTTCCCTCTGTAAGCCCTGAACTATTGTTGTAATTAAGAACTTTCAATGGTCACCACCGTAGTAGCACCTGAATGCCCCAGACATCATATTGGATTTATCTTCCTCATGCTTCTGTGTGAAAGGACCTTATCAGTTACAGTACATTTTTCTCCAGGTACAATTTTTGAACCAGACTTTGGAGCCATGGCTATGTACCAGACCCTTGGCTGTGTCTGAAGAGCTGCTTGCTGTAGTACATGTGAGTGGGTAGATGAAGCTTACTTGTTTTTGGTACTGATCTATAGACAGTTTGGTCCACAAGTGTGTTAGAACGGTCCCATAGTCTGCCCAATTCACATGGGGTGACAAATGCCCCAAGGGTATTATGACAGTAAAAGGGTGTCATAAGGAGGAGGGAGAAAACTTGTTCATCTTGGCCTCTGAGGATAGAACAAGAAGCAATGGGCTTAAACTGCAGCAAGGGAGGTTTAGATTGGACATTAGGAAAAAGTTCCTAACTGTCAGGGTAGTCAAACACTGGAATAAATTTCCCAGGGAGGTTGTGGAATTTCCATCTGTGGAGATATTTAAGAGCAGGTTAGATAAATGTCTATCAGGGATGGTCTAGACAGTATTTGGTCCTGCCATGGGGGCAGGGGACTGGACTTGATGACCTCTCAAGGTCCCTTCCAGTTCTAGTATTCTATGATTCTATGAAGGGGCAGCTGTGGCTGTCACATTAAGGGAGCAGCAAATCAAGTCCATGCACTCTTCCACCTGCCTTTGACTTGAATATCAGGCTCTGTGAGGGGATGTTTCTGCCTCTGTTACCGGAACGAGATCCTCATAGGGTCTGGGCAAGACATCTTTATGGTCAGTTTTGAGGCAGTGGAATGGTATAACACTATCTTAAAGCAACTGAGAATCTAGCCCAAAATATCTGTTTGTGGATATGGAAAATTGATCTGAAGTCAAGGTGATGAATTGCTTCTAACAGTGGCTCTAAGTAGAGGAGTAAGGGGGGTTAAGTGACTTGAACAAGGGCACACTGAAGGTCTGTATAGCAAGCATGAACCCCAGTGTCTGGAGTCCCATCCAAGACCATCCTCTTTTTGAGCCATCTAGTTCAGTTCTCTATGTAGGGGAATATATGCATGGTAGAGCTGCAGTATTCATTGACTATGCACTCAGGGAGGCATTCTCTGAGCCATCTTTCCTGTTACTGGCACTGGAACAGTGTGGTTCCACTCAGTGCAGGGCTGTAGCTAAAGCCACCCTAGAGCACACTATTACAGGGCACTTACAGTCTTCTGAGGTTTGGAAAATTCTGTCCCAGAGAGAAATGCACTGATCATTTACCCACTGAAATATTGAAGGGCTTGTATGCCTAGAACTCGAAGAATCAATCATCGGTATGTTATCAGGGAAAGAGATTAAACTTCTTAGATCTTAAAGTGAAAACTTACTCGGAATAGTGTCTCTAAAATGGCATCTTACAGTCCCACATTTATTATCTCTCAATTTTTATATCCAGTGTGCTCCAATGAGAAGAAAAATGCATATCCTGACTGAGAAACAAAGTAGGTGAGATAATATGTTTTACTGAACCGATTTCAGTTGGTGCAAGAGACAAGCTTTCACGTTCCTTCTTCACATCTTTAGTCTCCGAACTGATAATCCTGCAAATCCGTACTGAGAGTAAGGTGGGGCTGTTTCTTCTGGTGCATCCTCACAAGTAGTAAGAGGACAATTTATGCCTTTTCTGCCCCCTGGAAAACCCAATTGCCATCACTAGGTTTGAACAAGTGTACTTTGTGGGTTCATTAAGCGCCAACATAAAGGCAATTCTTTTGAGTCTGTACCAGAAGGTCAGAATCCACAGCATTCATAGTTCTAGTTGTGCTGCCTCTGCTGGGCTCACATGTAGTAAGTGATTTGTCTAGCCTAGTGGATGGAACAAGCAAAGCTGGAGGCAGCATTCGGAGACCAGAGCCAAGGGTCAGAACTGGAATCACCAGGAGCAAAAAGGATAACAAGCAAGGAGGGGATCTTAGGTAGGGACGGGCCTGAGGTGTGGCTGGGGGCAACATAGAGGCAAAAGGGAATGCAAGAGTAATCACAGTGGGCAGTGACTAGCCACTGATCTGCTGTTTGCTTAAGAGCTAATGCTGGCCCTTCTGGCTGACCAGGTGGAGTTAGCAATCAAGCAGCCTACTGCAAGCCACCTGCACTCTTGAGTTTTCCTGAAGACTAGCTCTGCTGGAGGCCCTAATTCCTGACAACAAGTATAAAACAAAAGTAAATGTCACTTATGTCAGCGGTGACAACTCTGAATATACCTGGCAAGCAAATCTGATGCTAGTCTGTTTTTGGAGTAGATCAGCATTTTAATTTTCCTTCCCAAACCAGCTGGGAGCTACCCTGAGGCTAGCCAGGTACACCATTTGACAGAAACAGTACTCATAGATTGTTCCCAAGTATTCTTCTGAATGATGCCTGACAACCTGCTTCTCTAGTGCCCTGGCATGAACTTTAGGAAATGCTAGAGCAGTGTAGTTGCCCATTTCAAAGGAGAAGCTCATTAAAGTTGTTTCCAATAGCATGCTTTGTCCTCTGGAATTTACATCTGCCAGATACAAATCTAAATCCAAGCCTGGCCTTGTTTAAGCCCAGATATTCAAAAGACTTCAGTTCCCTTATTAGGCTTCTCAATGAAGTGTCTAGATTTTCAGAAGAGCTCTTCAGGTCTTCATGCAGCAATAAGAGCTGCTGAGTGCTGAGTTCTTTTGAAATCTGGCCTGAATGCAAGGTATGCTGTATTCCTTTTTGTCTAGGCTTTCCACTAATTGCAAGTTCCAGAATCTCCTAATGTTTGACTGGTTAGCTTTCCTAGGCATCTGTCACATAGTCATCTAGTTTAGTGCTGTGGGAGAACAGAGTTGGGGTGGGTGTGCGGGGGGGGGGGGGAGAGGAAGGGAGAGTGGAGAGGAGTTAAAAGGCATTTGCAGACAACATGCTCCTTGTTTAGGGGGACCTGGTGTAGACCAAAAGAAATCTGGCATTTTTGGTATGTTGGGAATATAAAATCAAACAACTCCAAGTGCAAGGTCTCACATGAAGTCAGGAAAGGAATGAATTTAGCCCAGTGTTACAGTATGTTAGACTGTAAGTTTTAGATGATAATTGAGATGCAACTCAAGCACCTTTTGATATTTATCCACAAATACATTCCTATGATTGATACACAAACAGATCTATGTAAATTAATCTGGAGGGGAGGAGTCTCCATCAATTGTCATATGAAGATCTTTATTAAAAGTCTTCACAACTAAACTTGCAGGTTTATTTCTCGGTGATTGTGTAGAACTTTTATCCTTGACTTTTATTTCAGTACAGATTTTTCTTTTACTTCCTGTCCTTTGTTGGGGGCATATGAAAAGGAAAAGGGAGTGGGGTACAAGGACTATTGGAAACTTCAAATGATAGGGTCCAAATGATGATTAAGGACAATTATTACTTCAGTAAAACTGGTTCTTCCATCTCTATACATCTCCAAAGCTCTTTCCTATAGGCCTCCTCCTGCAACATACTGATTTATAATGAGTACCCTCAGCACCCAGTGAAATTACTGAGAGGCATGAGCAATACAGTGCAAGGTGGACAGACATGTTCTTTGGATTTGAGAAGCGCTATAACCAAGTGTGAACCTCTCAGTGTTTCAAATTCATTTATTTGCCGTGGAAACATTACTCCTCTATTCTCATAGGAATGCTAAATGGCTGTGTTCTTTAGTTCATAGCTCTGCCCAATTTTCTCATTCTATCTGCAGATCCTGTTTCTGATCTCTGAAAGTATCTGAAGCCCTATCTGCATTTCAGTAAACTTTAATCCACTTGAAGTACTCTCCGACTTTGTTAGTAAGTCAGATTATTGTAGGGGACACCTTTAATGGCCACGTTCACACAACAGGAAAGGCAAATTGTTCTAAAATTGCTGTTACTAATGTGGGCCGAGGTTTGGATACCTCAAAATATGTGAGTGCCTCCAGGCCATTATAAGATATGGGTTACTTTCCTAGTAAAAGATACACATCCCCATTTGGAATGAGGAGAGCATGGGGAAGAAAACCATAGATGCAAGAGTTATGAGAGGAACAAACTTTTATGGATGCTTTTATAACTCACTTGTAGGCTTCTTACAGTTAGGATTGCTAACTTTCTAAAGGCATAAAAATGAACACTTTTGCCTCACCCCTTGTGGCACCCCTTCCCAAGGCTCTGCCCCCTCCCTTTCACTGGGCTGGGGCAGGAGGTTGTGGTGCGGGAGAAGGTGAGTGGTCTGGCTTGGGATGTGAGCTCTGGGAATGGTCTGGGGATGAGAGGTTAGGGTTGCAGGAGGATGGAGTTAGGGTATAGGATGGTATGCAGGGTCTGGGCGGTGTTTACCTAAGGCAGCTCTCATGAAAGGGCTGGCATGGTCCCTGTGGCTCCTAGGTATCTGTCCAAAGCACTAGCTCCACAGATCTCTTTGACAGGGATCTGCAACCCATGGGAATTGCAGGGTAGTGCCTGCAGGAGCGAGCAGCATTAGGAGCTGCTCTGAATCCCTGCCCAGGAGCCACAGGGACTTGCCAGCTGGTTCTCAGAGTCACAAGGAGCCAGGGCAGGTAAGGGGCCTCATCTTTTTACAGCCTGCTTGGCAGCGCTGCCCAAAGCTGCCAGGATCCCTTTTTAACCAGACATTCCAGTCAAAAACCAGATGCCTGGCCACATTGGTCGCAGTCCTCACACACTGCACTTCTGATGTGTGTCTAGCATGTCAAGACATCCCAAAAAGGAAGCTCAATGCATTTGAATTCCAGAGGATAGTATGTGAATCCCCAGATCTGAACCTACCACTGTCCTATTGGTTCCAGGCTGAACCCAAGCAGAAATAAGCCTTGCAGTGCACTAGATTTCAGTCTGGATGCTACTCAACTTGCACGAGAACAGCGGTTCTCATGAGCTTTTAATGCACGTGAAGGCAATTTTGCAAGTGAGCTCGCTGCCATTCAAGAAAACTGAGGTCTCAAAAGTTTAGCTGATGGCATGACAATTCCAGCATTTAGGATGGAAATCTCATAATTGGTGGAGAAATGTTGATGTGTTTGAACACAAACCATGAACCCAAATTTAAACCTAATCAGGATTCAAACCCTAGCTTTTAGGTGAAGGTAAACTTACTCACACCAAATTTGACTAGACCTAGACCTCTGACCAAAACATAAGGGTTAAAAAATTGTTACCTTTTATTCTATTTGTAAATCCTGTTAGATCAGGTCATGGGACATTTTTCACACTGTGCGGCTCATTCTGAAAGCCCTCTGTGTGCCAAATACAGCAACAGCTCCAGCTAAGCATCCTCATGTGTATAGGACCTTGGACTTTCTGCAGCAAAGGCCTGAAATCACTGGAAGTCTTACCACTGGCTGTTATGAGGATAGGTCATGAGTAAAAATAGCAAATCTCTATACACTGAGCTCCATGAACTGATGGTCGCTGGCCTTTATCCTAATTTGGGCCACGTACCAGAGGAAAAAGCCTCCCTAGGGATTTGAGCTGGAAATGTGTCTATACTTTGAGCTGGGAATATGTTCCAGCACAAGGAGACATACTCAAGCTAGTGCACTAAAAACAGAATGTCCCTGCCATGGCACAAGCAGCAGGATGGGCTGGACATCCTGAATACATGCCTGGGGTCTCTGGCATGGCATCTAGCCCAGGTTGCAGCTCCATTCTGTTTTTAACATGCTAGCTCTATCAGAGCCATGTCTCCTCCAGCTGGAAATCACACCTCCTCCCAGTCACGTCAGTGGGGGTTCTACACGGGAGGGTTCTTATCATGTTGTCTTTACTCGACTATTACTCAGCTAAAATTCCCTCTTGTAGTTGATGACAGTTTGCTTGCCTCAGTAAGAGCTGAGTAAATACAGAATGCCTGTGCAGAACTTCATGGATGGTGTCTGGTTATTTTTAATGTGTTGGGCCAGGATTTTGTTTGTTTTTGAATACTATATAAATGAGTAGCAAATGTACCTGATGTTACTTGGGTCATTAAAAAGGGTCTCAATGCAAGGGGCTGCAGTTGTGGGGACTGGGGGGAAGGAGGGGCTCCCGCCCAGCACTATTTGGGGTAGGGGGAACACATACCTGCTCCGTTGGCTGGCAACATACAGAGCCGTGTGCAGTTAGACAGTCTTTTACTGGTGAGGCTGCCTCCAGTGGTCACTGTGAATATTGCATCCCTCCTCTCTGTCTCCTTCTCTTTCCATGTTCTGGAAAACAGTCCTCTTCCCATTTTCCTGGCACAACCAAAATCTGTTGATCTGAGATTTCCAGCCCACTTTTGCAACTCTGTATGGCAACTCTGTATGGCATGGTTCGAGGAATATTTTGATTATGAGGGTTTAGCTGAATGAAATTGAAGTAAATGACTGAAATGTTTGATGTTCACCAATCAATGACTTTTATGCAATTTTTTATTACATCAGCAACTAAGATGCAAATTCTGTCTCTTCGAGATGTATTTTTGTTCAGTCCCTGAAGAACATGAGGTCCAAAAGCTGATGCATAGATTTTATTTGTCCAAAGATGTCATTTCGCATTAGTAGAATAAACAATAACAATAAGTTAAGAGGAAAACTACCATTGATTTAAATGGGACCAAAAATGGCCCCTACATAAGCAGTATAAGTGGTACCTTGCAGATTTAATTATATAAAAATATTTTTTTGAATCCAGCTTTTTTCAACATTGTGTGTAAAACCACCACTAAATGAAATTGCTTTCACTATGTATTCTAAGTAAATACTATTTATGAGCTACATGTATCATGTGATGGCTAGAAATAGAATTCAGAGGTAGCCATATTAGTCTGTTTCAGCAAAACCAACAAGGTGTCCTGTGCATATGAGGAAGTGAGTTGCTATTCATGAACTTTATGCCCAAATAAAATTGTTAATCTAAAAGGTGCCATCGGACTCTTAGAAATAGAATGTGAGAATTAGGGGCAATACTATGTATTGCATTTCTCGGTAAATGGTATTTTAGGTTGATATACAGTTTGACTTTTGTAGTGAAAGTTTTGTCAAATAGTAGTTATAATAATTATTCTGATTTCAGTTGGCAGAATTTGCCTCTTGTGTTGCCCTATTGTAATTAGATCAAGTATAAACTTGGCTGACTATGCTTGGTACAGAAATCATCCTAATTTCCATTTCTATAATTTTTGGTATCACAGGATCTCAAAGCACTTTATTGTTTATTAGATTTTGTGATCCTACTCCATGGAGAAGACAGGCGATGTAGTCAAATTCCTATTATATTAATTACAAATTTAGTTATCCCTTCTGACCATGCCTTTTCTTTGTAAAACCATGGCTTGAATGCACTATGACAGCACTATTTTGGTTGAACTCAGTGCAGTGACTACAGGTTGGACTACCCAGATCCGGTACCCTCGAGACCTGAGCAGGAGGTCTCCTGCCTGCTGTCCCAGTCGAGCTGTCACCAGCCCGACAGGGCTCCTACCTGCGAATCCTCCTGACCCTGGGACTCTCTTGTTCAGGAACATCCATAGTCTGGCAGCCCAGAAAGTCATGGTTTAGGGAGGTGCAACCCGTACAAGGCTCAGTTATTGTACATCCCTCTGACCAGGCCTTCCAGCAGTGGGTGTCCCATCATTTGCAGCTTATTTAAAAGGCAACAGCAGGTTTACTTAGTGGTTTAACCAACCATGATTGTATTACTCTGCAATCCATCTTATGAAGAGACAGGTTGACTTAAAGTTGACAGTGTTGGCTTTTAAAGTCCTTGCTCCTACAGGCTTGGAAAGCTTTCTGCCTCTTTCCAATGTTTGTTCCTTTGCACAACCTGCTGATGATTTTACAGATGGTATGATGCAAAGAGGTTAAGAGATGGAACTGAAATTGTGCAGCGTCTCAGTGAACGGTCAGAAATAGAACTCAGGAATCTTCAGAGTTCCTTTCATAAATAGAACTCAGGAGTACTTCAGAGGAGCTTTGTTCTAGATTAGACAGAAAAATGAAGCTCAAAGCAGACATTAGGTTTAATTCTGCATTTTTGTCCTTAGATTTCCAGAAAGCCTTTGACAAAGTCCCTCATCAAAGGCTCTTAAGTAAAGTAAGTTGTCATGGGATAAGAGGGAAGATTCTCTCATGGACTGATAACTGCTTAAAAGACAGGAAACAAAGGGTAAAAATAAATGGTAAGTTTTAATAATGGAGAGAAGTAACTAGTGGGGTCCCCCAAGGGTCCCGTTCTGGGACCAATCCTATTCAAACTATTTATAAATGATCTGAAGAAAGGGGCAAACAGTGAGGTGGCAAAATTTGCATATGGTACTAAACTGCTCAAGATAGTTAAGCACAAAGCAGAGCTTCAAAAGGATCTCACAAAACTAGGTGACTGGGCAACAAAATGGCAAATGAATGTTAATATTGATAAATGCAAAGCAATGCATATTGGAAAAATAATTCCAATTACACACACAAAATGTTGAGGACTAATTTAGCTATCGCTACTCAAGAGAGAGATCTTGGAGTCATTGTGGATAGTTCTCTGAAAACATCAGCTCAATGTGCAGCAGCAATCAAAAAAGCAAACAATGTTAGAAATCATTAAAAAGGGTATAGAGAATAAGACAGAGAATATCTTATTGCCTCTGTATAAATCCAGTTCACATCTTGAATACTGAGTACAGATGTGGGTGCCTCATCTCAAAAAAGATATCTTGGCATTGGAAAAGGTTGAGAAGAGGGCAACAAAAATGATTAGGGTTTTGGAACGGGTGCCATATGCAGAGAGATTAAAAAGACAGGGCTAATCAGACTAGGAAAGAGGAGACTAAGGGCAGAATATGATAGAAGTCTATAAAATCATGACAGGTATGGAGAAAGTGAATAAAGAAAAATGATTTACTTAGTCCCACAACATAGGAACTAGGAAAAGTAGGAAGAAATGAAATTAATAGGTAGCAGGTTTAAAACAAATAAAAGGAAGTTTTCCTTTGTGCAGCGCACAGTCAATCTGTGGAACTCTTTGCCAGAAGATGTAGTGAAGACCAGGACTTTAACAGGGTTCAAAAAAGAGCTAGATAAATTCATGGAGGTTACTTATTAGCCAGAAGGGGTAGGAATGGTGTCCCTAGCCTCTGTTTGTCAGGGGCTGGAAATGGATGACAGAAGAGGGATCACTTGATGATTACCTGTTTCTGTTCACTCCCTCTGCATCTTCTGGAATTGGCCACTGTTAGAAGACAGGATACAGGGCTACATGGACCTTTGGTCTGACCAGCATGGCTGTTCTTAAGCATTTCTATACTGTCGTGTAGCAGCTCCTTTTGACCACGGCCTCGCTTGTATTGCCCATACTGCCACACTAAAGCCCCTCACGAGGAAAACACAGGCCGCTGAGGCGGATCCAGAAACAGAGCTTGAAGTCCTTCGGGTGCTCAGCACTGTTCTCAGTAAACGGAACTTAACTTGGCAAGCACCCGGGCCAAAAAGATAAGAGTAGGAACACAAGCTGTCCCATACACTAAGTTAATGAGCACTAAAAAAACAGGACAAGACAGGAATAGGAGAAATGAGCTGTCATATACATCAGTTAACAAGCACCTGAAGCAGGGAAGCAAAAACATAGCTAGCTTTCACGTGTGCCAGTCATGTCTGCATCAGGCACTGACCACAATGCCCTAAGGCAGACGTCATGTCACAAGGAATGAACCCTAATGTGGTACCGGTTATCAAATAACCCTAATATGGTACCGGATGTCAAAATTATAGTATAAATCACCCTGCGCCCTAAGCTCGGGGAGGTTCCGTATCAAGATAGAAGGCGCATATCGTCCAGCCTGGCTGAGGGGTTGATCACCCAAAGCCGCCTCCTACCGACCGAATCACGAAAGGATGTACGAATCTGGAGCTACGTGTTGTTTTGTGTCTGTGCATCGTAATTGTTATTGGGCTTGTGAGTATTGCTTACTATATTGTATTAACCATTTCATATTTAGAGGTTGTTAAGAATATGTGGATTAATGACTAACTTCACCAGCTGTTCAAAGATAACCATAGAAGGATTGGCTACAGGAGGAGTTTTTATTATTGCTGTATTGGTTTTATTTGTTATATTCTTTTTTTGCATGCTGCGCTGTGTAAAACGAATCAGAGACAGTGATTTAATATAATCAAATTTTAGTTAATAAAGTTTGTAATTGGTTAAGTGCATTTAAGTCTCAGGCTTTCCTCCTTCGCATCCCCAGTCCCTCACCACAAACACCACCCCTAGACAATCTTAGAAACCTCTGGTTCATCATATAGATGGTATAATTGTGCATTGTTCTGTCCATACGAGGGCTGCATTTGGTCCCAAAGTTTATTTAGTGACCATTAGACAGTGGTGAACATTAAACTGCCAGAGCTTACTAACTCTTGCCAGGAGTTATTTCATATTCCAAGTAGAATGGAAAATGCAAAATTTTGAATAATATGGACACCAAATGTAATTACTGGCCACTATATAGCCATCTACACACTAGTTGGAAGACTTCCTAGGGGTTGATGGCATTCCACTGACAGGTCAGACAGCCAACTGGAAGCTGCCACCATGGGCATGAGAAATTGTTTTCTTTCCAGCAGGGTTCATTTGCTGATGATATTTAGGCAGACAACCAGGCTGCTGTTCTGCAGTTTTGTTTTCTTCTCTGACATTTTGCTTGATGGCCTGCCATTGTCAGTTCAGAGCAGTCTGTAGTATTGAAGGCAAGGTGTGTGCATGCATGCACTGGTCCCTTTACATAAATAAACACCTAAAGAGCCTGAGTAGACTCCTGTGACTATTGTTTTGTGTTGGTTGGCTTAGTGAGTGATTGGAACAGTGCTGCCATTTACTTTAGCTTATTGCTACAGTAGGCACAGAGCTTCTCAGGTGGGCCTAGCTGTCTAGTTTTCCAGCAAGTGAACCTGTGAACAGCCTGGAGTTGTATCAGGCAGGGAGCCTGCCTCAGGGTCACAGCAGGCTGTGGGCCAGATCCAAAGGCTTAGTGGACGAGATCAGGCCCACAGACATATCTTGCCCACCCCTGTTATAAACACACAAATCCCCATTTTTCCTGTTCTCAGTTGGAATTCCATCAAACTGAATCAGTTGCCGTTTTTGCTCTTTTAAACTAACTTTCTGAAGGGGAGATGAAGCAAGAGAACTTGGGGAAAAGGCAATACTTAAAAAGTGAATAACAAATTATATATAATTCACTCCACTCAATGACAGTACAGTCCTAGAATCTTAGACCTGGAAGGGACCTCGAGAGATCATCAAGTCTGGTCCCTTGCCCTCACAGATAGGACCAAGCACCACCTACATCATCCATGAGAGATGTCTATCTAACTTGCTCTTAAATATCCCCAGTGATGGAGATTCTACAACCTCCCCAGGCAATTTATTCCAGTGTTTAAGTACCCTGACAGGTAGGAAGTTTTTCCTAATGTCTAGCCTAAACCTCCCTTACTGCATTTTAAGCCCATTGCTTCTTGTCCTACCCTCAGATGCCAAGGAGAAAATTTTTTCTCCAACCTCCCTATAGCACCCTTTTAGGTTCTTGAAAACAGCTGTCGTACGATGATACATGAATATGACTCCACATGCATAATATATTGGACTTTATTTCAACTATTTCCTGAATACTGTACTAAGTTGCTTCTGTGGAGTTTCATAGAATTGATGACTGAGACAATGCAAAATCCAGATCATACCCCGATATATGAAAAAAATTACAACTTCCCCTAAACTTATGCATTTCATAAATATGTTTAGTAATTTAGGCATCACTAGATACTTATTATAGAGGAGATTGGTAGCACTATCTATGATTAAGCCTGAAGTGCCTGACACTTCCTATTATATGACCTTGGATTTAGTTACCTATATCTTTGCCAAACTTCAACTATTTGGCCTCATATTTTCTAAGCTGGATGTTTGCCTGAGGCTGCTTTTTTCCCCTTGATTTTCAACCAGAATGATCCATCTCTTTTTGAGAGTGAGAATAAGAAAAATGTTATTTTGCTCATGTAAAAATATTCTTGGAACCATTTCTTTTAAGCACTTCCAGGCTCTGGAGCAGAGGCTTGAAATTCAGCCAAAGGTGGCCTTTGTGTTACTGAGGTGCCTTTTGTGAGTTTCAAGAAACTTTGGCCAGGTGATAAGGCTTTAAGATATCTCTGTTTGCATGTACTCAGTAGACTGGTGGTAGGAGCTTAGCAGGTACAAACTGCTAAGATTCTCTCAGCCCCTCAAAATTTCTATATGTGACCAGACTGTACTTGTGCCATTTCTCCAGAGGGAATATGCATGATCCAGCCATGACTGCAGGAGCAAAGCTGACTTTCCTGACTTCTGGCTGCTCTGAGCTGGGATAGGGCTGGGTGCTGGAACTGAGAACAGGAAGCCACTTCCTTCTGTCCTAGCAGTGATCCCTTCAGGTATGTCTACACTATAGTGTTATTTCAAAATATCTTATTTCGAAATAGTTATTTTGAAATAGCTTATTTTGAAATAACGCATCTACACACAAAATGCATTTCAAAATAGTGTTTTGCTATTTCGAAATAGCGCGTTCACTCTGATAGAATGCTGAATTGCAATTACGGCCAAACGGAACTGGTTCTTGTAGGGCATCAGGTCAGGAGTTACCTTGTGTGGCTGCTGCCTGAGGCTATCTGAGACCTGTGCTTAAAGGGACCCTCCCGGACAGCTGGTTCTAAGGTTACCCTGATTGCTTGCCTATCTCGCTGAGGGACAGCAAAGCATTTTTTTCTCTGTGTGCTCTGGTTGCCCTTACTCAGGACACTGCAGCATGGAGCCGGAGGTGCCCCTGGGCACTCTGGTGCTTCTCCTGGACATGTTCCTGCAAGCCCGGCAGCACGTTCCGCAGGCAGTAACAGTCTCCCTGGTGTGCCCCACTGGGGGCTTGTGCCTCATTCCTTCCTCACGTCCTTCCACTTAGCCCTCCCTAACTCCCCTTCCTGCTGTACAATAAAAGACACGTGTTCATTACAACAAAGCCTCTTTATTGAACAAAACTGGGGTGAGGGGAGAATGAAACTGAGGTGAGACTGGGGAAAGAAGATGGGAGAGGGGAGGAGGGAGACAGGGGGAAACCTGGGAGGAGGGAGGTGGCAGGGGGAAGCAAGGAGAGGAAGGGGGAGGAGAAGCTCAGGGCTCAGGGTTGGGGGCCTCGCCAGCCCAACTGTCTCCCAGCACCCCAGATGCGGGGGCCTCAGCATCTCAGGGGGTGTGGGGAGGGTGTAGAGGAAGGAGTGGGAGGAGGAGCGGTCACTGGGGAGGCCGCAGGGGCTGGAGCAGCAGGAGGCAGCAAGCTCTGCCCCAGGGTCAATGACCACCTGGGGGATATGGACTGTCCTGCCCCCCAGGATGCAGTCAATGGCATCAAAATAGGGGCAATGGTCTGGGTCTGCCCCTGGTTGGGAGCTGCCCCCTGTGGCCCTGGCATACGCCTACTGCAGCTCCTTTATTTTCATGCAAACCTGCTCTTGGGTTCGCATGTGGCCTTTGGAGGCCAGGCTGGCAGCCATCTGCCTGTAGACGGTTGTGTTCCTCCATTTAGTGCAGAGATCATGGATGTTGGAGGCATCCCCCAAAACCTGAATTAGGTCCATGATCTCTGCACTGGACCAGGCAGGCACCCACCTTTTCCGGCCCCTGGCAGGCTCCTGGGAGCTGGCAGACTGGTCCTGGGGAGCAGTGGGGGGCTGGCTGGCACTGGCTGCCTGGTTCATGCTGGGGCCACTGGGTCAGGTGCAGCAACTGCTGGCACTGGGCTGGCAGGCTTGGAGCTACCACAGGCACTGTGGCCAGAGTCTACCCCTTTAAGGGCTCCAGGGATGGCAGGAGGGAGAGGAGTTTTCTTGGTTGTGCCCAGAGTGGCCACCAGGGCACCCTGGGAAGGCTGGAGGCCCCCTATTTCGAAATAAGTGTCTACACAGTGCTTATTTCGAAATAGTAATTTCAAAATTGGCGCTATTCCTTGTGGAATGAGGTTTAACAATTTTGAAATAAGCCACCCGCTATTTCGATTTAATTTCAAAATAGCGGTTTGGCTGTGTAGATACTGGTAAATCATTTCGAAATAACGATTGTTATTTCGAAAAAACTTTGCTGTGTAGACATGCCCTTCTTTGCCCTCAGGCAGCATGGTGGAGAGCACTGCTGGGAGGATATGAAGAGGGGACGAGACAGACCAGGGAAAAGAGAAAGGAGTCTGGTGAGAGTGAGACTGAGGGAAGAGAGAAACGGCGGTTGTACAGGAGGAGGATTACACTAGAACTGACTGGGCAAAGAGACTACAACTAGGGGCAGAGCTGAACATGAAAACTGGAACTTACCTGGGACAGGGACAGAGAGCTATCCCTACTGCTGCCACAGAGTTCTGGTGATTCTGTACCAGTCACGTAAGCAAAATGTTTCACTAATTGTGTGTTCCACATTTTCTGCATGCTTCTCTTGGGACCCTGGGTTCTCATTTGCAGCAGTGCTGAGCAGACACAGCTGTAACTGAAGTTGATGAGAGCTGTGTTATATACTGCCAAATATGATGTAAAATCAGGTCCTAGTTCTCTCAGCTTTGACACCCCAGATTAGTTGACACACTTGACCTCAATCTCTCTGTGCCTTGGTTTCCCCAGCTGGAAAAAAGGTTAATCATCTCATAGGGCATTTGTTTAGATGAGTTCATTAATATTTGTGAAGATCTCAGGTACTATACGACTGAACATCATAGGAAAGCCTGTGAGGAAATTAACATGCCTGTCTTCAGTTCAGGGTTCAAGCAACGTGCAGTAAATACAACCTTTAGCCATACTGTGAACAGTGAGGAGAAAAGGAAATATTGCATAGCTGCTCATTAAGTGAGCATCATCCATCTTGTGTGCTAAATCAGGCCAGGGTCCTATGGGAAAAACAGTGTGTGACTGTGTAGTTACAAATTGTATCACAATTCATGGAGTCCAGAGGGATCAAACTGAAATGGCACAGGCAACATTAAATCTGGTATCTCCTAAGAGTTGAGTGCTTGACTTTGCAAACATCATATATTGTTTCAGCATAGTTCTTCACGTGCAATATTGTTTACAACACTATAGTATCAGAAATATCTGAAGGAATTAGATGAGGTGAAAGTTAGAAAATATTTTGTTCTAAAGTCCAATGAACTTTAATGAAGGCACAACCCTCCTGTGGGTGTGGCAATATATAGTTCACTCTCAACAGAGGACTTCGTTTCCCTTCCTCTTGCCCTGTGCCCCTCCTGCATCACCTTCAAACAACAACTGCAGTCTAGCTACTGGAACAGAGGAAGCCTTTTACAATATTAAGTGTGATGGCTAAAGTAAGAAACATAAAAATACCTTTTTATACACAAAGAAAATACACAGAGATATTATACACAGAGAAAATATATAGTAGAACCTCAGAGTTACAAACACTGTCATTATTAATTGACTGGTTTCATTTGGAACTGAAAATATGCAATCAAGCAGGACCAGAGATAAAATACAAGGCTAATATAAGTACAATTCTGTGTTAAACGTAAATGACTGAAACATTAAAGGGAAAGTTGAAAGAAAAATTTGATTAGGTAAGGAAACTGTTTCTGAGCTTGTTTCTTTGAAATTAAGATGGTTAAAAGCAGCATTTTCTTCTGCAGAGAAAGTTTCAAAGCCGTAGTCACTTTTCAGGTGTAAACTTTTGAAATAACAACCAGATAACTTTTGTTCAGAGTTAGGAACATTTCAGAGTCATGAACAACTTCTATTCCCAAGGTGTTCATTACTCTGACATGCTACTGCTGATAAATCCCACATGTATCTGGTGCTGTGGGTGCCTCAGACATAGGGGCTGTGTCTACACTGGCATGAATTTCCGGAAATGCTTAAAACAGAATAGTTTTCATTATAAGTATTTCCGGAAAAGGACCATCTACATTGGCAGGCTGCTTTTCCGGAAAAGCCCTTTTTCCGGAAAAGCGTCTGTGGCCAATGTAGATGCACTTTTCCGGAAAAAAGCCTCAAGCGTCATTTTTGCGATCGGGGTTTTTTTCCGGAAAAGACTACTGGGCTGTCCACACTGGCCCTTTTCCAGAACAGTGTTCCTGAATAAGGACTTATGCCCTAGCGGGAGCAGAATAGTTTTTCCGGAATAGCGGCTGATTTTGTACAGTAGAGCATCGTTGCTTTTCCGGAAATTCAAGGGCCAGTGTAGACAGCTCACAGCTTATTCCGGAAAAGCGGCTGATTTTCCGGAATAAGTGGCCGAGGCTGCGTCTACACTGGCCCCTTTTCCGAAAGGGGCATGCTAATTTTCAACTTCGTAATAGGGAAATCCGCGGGGGATTTAAATATCCCCCCCGGGATTTAAATAAAGATGTCCGCTGCTTTTTTCCAGCTTGTAGAAAAGCCGGAAAAGAGCGTCTAGACTGGCCCGATCCTCTGGAATAAAGCCCTATTCTGGAGGATCTCTTATTCCTACTTCAAAGTAGGACAAAAGCGGCGGACATCTTTATTTAAATCCCGCGGGGGATATTTAAATCCCCCGCGGATTTCCCTATTACGAAGTTGAAAATTAGCATGCCCCTTTCGGAAAAGGGGCCAGTGTAGACGCAGCCCCAGTGTAGACACAGCCTGAGGGTATAACATAAGAAAACAATTAATTAGACCACATCAAAATGGTGAATGCAATGAAGAATGCAATGTAAGCAGGATCTGATTGAGTTCTCTTCTGACAGCTGGCTGGGAGGGGGAGAGATTTCAGGACCAAACTGTACATGAACACCCCTACTTTGCTAAGATATCCTGCATATAGACTTGTGTTGCTCAAGGTGATCAACTTTGGCTGGTGTTGGGTTATAAATCACTTAGTACTGAATGCAGAGATAGTGAAATGTTATTACCAATGTTCTTGTCTTTAATGTTTGAATTAAGGGGAGCAAAATTGTGCTTAACCTGTCCCAAATGAAGGGGGTCACCTTAGCTGATAGGCCCTCATGAAGCCAGGGGCTTGAATGCCAAACCTTTGTGAACTTAAGAGTGGTGAGAGAGGTGTTCCAGCTAGGACTGTGGGTCTCCACTGGTGGCCCATGGTGACTTTTTCGGTGGTCCACAGGAACATTGTCCAAAGTCACACAGCATGAGCAGTCACTGCTGTGAGACTGTTTTATCCTACGTTCACAAGCATGCGGCGCGTCATCCATAGCGTCACCTAGGACACAACCGTAACTTCCATCTGAGTCTCTGAGCATCAGTATAGCTGCCACCGTTGTGCTGAGCAGTTGCCATGTCGTTTGTCCTGTGCTACATGTGCTGGAGGTGGTCCATGAAAATTTTTTGATTGGCCTCGTGGTCCATGGACTGAAACAAGTTGAGAACCACTGAGCTAGGAGGTGTGGACTCTCCCTTGGGCTCCCTGGTCTGATTTTAACCTGTTCCTTCACGTTGTTCAATGCTTGAGCTAAATTGGCTCCATTAGGAGCCTTTTGTTATTTCCAGTGTTCAGTAAGACTGGAAATCCTGATGAGAGCTAATAATTATTTTGAGACTTACCTACAGAGGCCACAGCAGAGAGGCAAGGGGTGGCAGTAAGTAGTCATGGGTGTTGATGGGAACAGCCAGTGAAAATAGCAAGAAGTCAGCTGGCAGGATGGCTAGGCATCAAGGGAAGCAATGAGCAGGGTGGCAAGGTGCAAGAAATAGCAGCTGGAAGGATGGCTACCAGAGATCAACTGCAGCTGGCCAGTCAGCGCAAGTGCTCAAATGGCAGAGCAAGCAAGTTTCCTTCTTCTGCAAGTGGGAGGTGAACTCTCATAGAAGCACTTTGGAGCTATGAGTCCTCACTGACTAAGGGCTACCACTGTAAATGGGACATCATAAGGGAGCAGAGGGAGAGCACAGTAAAGGAACTTTTGGTTGTAGAACTCAAGAACATGAGGCAGAACCCTGCCCCTCGACTCAGGGGTGGGTGTCCTGCCCATAGTTTCATGTTTATGGATCCTGCTTGTGTCATTTTCCCTAATTAATGTTGAGTGACTTCTCTCCTTTCATTAAAAGTTTCTTCTTTACACTTGGACTCTGTGCTTGCAAATGGGTTCCCAGGAGTGGGGTGTAATTTTCCCAGGCTCCTGGTTGGGGGCTCAAGCCAGTTCTGCACTGTTTTGCCCTGGTTGCTGAGTCCTGGGTTGCCTAGGATAAGAGTTACTCTATTGCTGACAAAGATCAGAACCAGAAATATCAAAAGAAATTGTAAGATGTTTCATAATAATTGACAATTATGGGATCACTTATGTATAGAAAAGGTTTTTTCCTAATAACAGGTAGTTTTTAATGAGGCGAAGCATGACTTATTATGTCCCCTTTATCATTTTATAGCTACCTAATATAACTCTGGAATTTTCATTCTACCAAACACTAGAAAATCCCACTAAGCTTTTAATGCTTTCTTGCAGCAATGAGTTCCATAGGCTAATTATGCATTGAATAAAAAGTATTATATTCTATCACTTTAATTTATTTTCTTTTAATTTCTGTGAGTCTCCCCTTGTTTTATGGAATAAAGGCGAATGGCACCAGAACCATCTCCAGCCTGGAAACAGGAAGCAGCCAATTTGTCTTTGCAATTCTTTTTATCATGAGTCCTCACATTCCTTAATTCACAATTCGTGTAATGTAATTCATTGAAATTCCTCAAAAAGACAAAAGGTTTTATGTAATGTTTCTTGTTTTAGAATATGAAAATGAGCCATGAGCTACATTTGTTTTATCAGTGCTTCCTCCTTTCCTAAAATTTATTTAAAAAAACAAAACAAAAAACAAAACAAAAAAACCCTCAAAACTGAAACTGTAAAATCACTTCTTTGGTTTGTTCTCCAGGTTCAGAGGATTCCCACAAAACAGATATCAGACAAGATCACAAAGAGAAAACAGTTTCTTGCCACTTTAACCAGCAAGGACACTCTCTAAATGACTTAGCCACCTGCATTCTGCTACAAAGACCTTTTACATCTGCACTTGAAAGGGAATCCTCTGAACTGTCATTCATGTTAAAATTCGACACTTGCCAACAAGGACTTAACAAGAATTTGAACTATCTCACCCATTACCAAGACAGTTTCCCCAATTATCACCTGTAATACCATTAACTCACAAACATCCCACTCTCCCTACCTCTAATATCATCAATTCACAGACACTTACCTTCCTTCCTCCCCCTCCCCCCCCCCCCGCATCCCCCTCCTGTTCTGCAATGTGATTTGTCCTTTTCATATTTGTTCATTTTTTTAATTGTATCCTTTGGTATATATGGTTGTGACTACTTTCTACCACTATTTGATCTGAGGAAGTGGGTCTGGCCCACGAAAGCTCATCATCTAATAAACCATCTTGTTAGTCTTTAAAGTGCTACATTGTCCTGCATTTTGCTTCAGTTTCCAGGCTGTCTTCTCTAGGCCATTCCTAATTTTAAAAGTATTTATTATATTTCCACTTATTCATCACTTTTCTAAGGTAAACAATCACTTGTTTTCTATCTCTCTTTATATGAGCAGTTTCCATGCTCTTAATTGTGCTTCTCACCCTTTTCAAATATCTATTCTGCAGTAAAAGAATTGTCCTCTCAAAGCACTGACAAAAATTATGCTTGACTCTTGAAGGAAGGAGAGGAGTAGAGATGGATTTACGTTGGATTAGGCATAAATGGATGCAAAGGATATCACAACAAACATACAGGTAGCCGTATCCTGAATTATCTTATCAACCACTATCAAGTACCCAAAGGTTTGGTCTCTTTTTAACACTTTACCAACACTTTACAGGCTATTAAAATCCATTGCATTAACTTTATGCACTAGCACTAAAAGGACTCAGGAACAGATTTTCAAAAGAGCACCACTCCAATTTAGGACTCAAATGAAGTGGCCAGATTTTCAGAAGTGCTGAATGCCTTAGAGCTCCCATTTACCTCTCTGAGAGCTGGTAGATGCTAAGCAGTTTTGAATATTTGCCCATTTCATTTATGTGCCTAAAGGGGGCCTGAGCTCTTGTATATTTCTGGCTCTAAACGTGCATGTTTTGGTTTTATTTGTATATGTCTGCATTTGGGACTAGGTTGGCAGCTGAGGTGTGGGAAGGCTCCTACAGAACAGGGATAGAACAGTAAGCAACAGGAACAAACTATCCCTGTCATGAAGTCTCTGAGGCCACCTTTCTGAGGGTACATCTACACAGATGTGTATTTCAGAACAACTGATGTTATTTTAAAATAACAAAATACCCATCTACACAGCAAGCCATTATATAGAATTACAGTAATGTCAAGCTGAAGGGCTTCTTACTTTGACTCTTGTAACCTTCATTTCACAAGGAGTAAGGGAAGTTGAAGGAAGACTGTTCTTCCTTCAACTTCCTGCTGTGTAGACAGTGCCAAAAACCGGAATAAGCCATTTCGACATCAAATATGCAACTGACATAGCTGAAGTTGTGTATCTTAATTCGACTTTTGCCCTGCTGTGTAGACATGCCCTGAGAGGTTACTTCAGGATCCCTGGTCCAGTAACACCTGGTCCTCTCAGATGCAACTGCCAGCAGGGTTGCCATTTAATGCCAGTTGTGGCGGCTTTTGTAAAATGGACGCATCCACTGGAAATTAGATTGTAACCATGAAGCTCATTTCATATAAGCAATAAATATCCATCAGACAACTCTCTCCAATTCTCAGTTGCTACTATTAACAATGACCTAACTTATTGTCATTCAGAGTTGTTACGGACTGTGCTCCTGGGCCTTCTTACTAGCTCCTTATTTGGACAATGTTCTAACCCCAAGGAAGTTTCTCTATAAAGCGACAGCCTTAAAAATGGAATAAGGAGATTGTTATACTAGAATGGCAGTTGGAAGAGAAACAGAGCAACATCAATAGAGACAGGTAGCTAGCACAGTTGGAAGCTACAGGGCATTGGTCTCCTTGGTTACTGGTTTCAGAAGCTCAGCTTCAGGGTGCTACTCCTTGTTCTAGAAAAAAAATCTCTCTGTAGAGGCCACAAACAAAGTATTGTTTGTCACACTGGCTCGAGAAATGAAGTCAGTAACTCTTCATCAGCAAGATTGCCATTGAAATCAATGAGGATACGCTTCAGCAGCAGAAAATAAGAAAGAATCCTGTCTGATAACATGAAGCAAAACAAGGAGAGCATAATCGGTTACATATCAACCCCCTGGTAATTAAAAATATTAATCTTGTAAATTAAAATCTCGGCCTGGAAGAAGCTGGTTACTTTCTCTGACATCCATGCAGTGAGTTTACTCCAGGTTCATGGTTGGGATCATAAAGCCTGAGTAAATAATGACAGACTTTCTGCCGGGCTGACTCTCTGGGGGTCTGCCAGGACTGTTGAATGATTTCTGGTCTGATGGAATTGACAATTTTTAAAACATTGCAATAACAGATGTGAGAGCAAATTCAGACATGGTGTAAGGAGTTGAATTGCATTTGAGTAAATAGAGTTGCCTCAACTGTCACCAAGCATGACTTTGGCCCATATTGTACAGCTGAAAAGTACACAGAGCTAATATGTCTTTTTTAAGGTGGCTCCTGTCAGTATCACAGTCTAACATTCTTTCCCTCTTGTATCACAAAATGCTATTTTAATATCTTTATGGTCACTTAATTTTCTAGCTAGTTCTACAGCTTTGCCCTAGATTTAGTCCTCCTCACCTAAAATTCAAGTTCCCTTGGCTGCAACTTGAAAGACACCGATCAGCAGAAACACTTACTGTACCTTTTCCTTTCCACCTTGGAACATTATTATCATAATTTGGTTTTGTTTTGATGCTACACAAACTCTTAATTGACTTTTAATTAAGTGCCAAGCAGGTTACAACTGAATAGTCTTTAACTGTCATATGCACCCGTAGGATTTATGCACTACCACTAACCCACTTGAAACTCTGCTCTAGTATACTAAGATTATGCAGAATTTTGCAAGGAAGATAAAGCCTTAAGAAGGGCAGCATTGCAGCTGTATGATTCATGGGTTCTTATCAAAGAGACACAAATACTATTTTAAAAAACACAGTGTCGGTTTTGCCTTTGTCTAAGCTAATCTATTGTGCTTTGACAGCTCAAAACTTGCACTGCTATAAGCCATGCAGTTAGACAAATCAAAGGCATACATTTTACCAGTGAGAGTGTTAACCATTGGAACAATTTACCATGAGTCATGGTAGATTCTCCATCCCTAACAGTTAAATCCAAGTTGGATGTTTTTCTAATAGATATACTCTAGAAATTATTTTGGAGACTGTGTATGGTCTGTGTTATATGGGAAGTCAGATTAGATGATCACAATGATATTTTCTAGCCTTGGAATCTATGAATAATCCTCAGAATTAGGCATAGCAGAAAAGGAAAGGTGAGGAATGTAGGCATACAAGTAAGTGCACAACTGTAGCTCATAGTGCTTATCATCTGTTTCCCTAAGAGACTGCATAGTTTTAGTCATGGATTTTACCCTATGGATGGAGATGGTTTTGATTCATGATTCTTTCGCTATATTTGTGCTGGATGCTTATAAAGAAAACTAAAATAATGTTACCATGATGCCATCCATCCAAAGGTTAGAACAGAGAGCTCTTGGTTCTGCACTTATGTAAACACCAAATTTATTTATCTCAGGATTTCAAAGCACTTACATATTGAGTACAGAACACATCTGTAAGGAACAGTCATCCTCATTTAAGTGTTTAGTGCAGAGTAAAGCTACCATAATGGTAATCACCTGCAAGTCATAAAAGTCAGCATTTTAGTAGTGACTGTTGTAGGTTAGTATTGTCCCCCTTTTATTAATGTCAAAATTGAAGCATAGGGAGAGTTCACCAAAAATTTATAAAGGCAGAGAGGACAGCCAGGCGTCCAACTCCTATTGTAGGTTAAAGAAACCTGGACACCTCTCATCCATTTGTGCTTTTCAAAATTCCCCCAATTGCCTGGAATGTGTCCATTCAACAAATAAGCAGCATAAAACAGGAGTAAGCATTCTTAGCTCCCAGTCTCATTCTAAGTCCATACCTCCTCACTTTTAAACACACCTGTACAACTTTGTCAGGGATTATTCCCTGGGTGTGTCTCTCTCTCAAAACGGAGGAAACGTGAGGGCAAAATAAGGATAGGGTATGTTATTAACATATTTATAAAGTCAGTGAGGTCCCAGGATATTGAACTCATGTAAACCCTGATTCAGTATCAGTGGTATGCTGAGTTGGGTCCTAAGCAAGAGAAAAATCAGGACAGCTAACATTTGTGGAGCATATGGAGATCATTGGATGGAAGAACCTATAGAAAGGCATCATATTCTTATCAGATACCAACATGTCACCTGGTTGGCTTTTTGTCTGACGTGTTCCAAATAATTTTAGCCCCTCTCATGGTATAGTTCAGTTGATCTGAGAAGGAAGAATTTTGACATGATCTTCAATCCTTTGGGTCAGATTTTAATCTCTAAGGGTACGTCTAGACTACCGGGTTTTGTCGACAGGAGTTTTGTCGACAGTATCTGTCGACAAAACTTCTGTCGACAAAGAGCGTCCAGACACATTGAGTTCTGTCGACAAAGCAAGCTGCTTTGTCGACAGAACCCTGTAGTCTAGACGCAACGCTATAGGCAATAACACCTTCTGTTGACAGAACTCTGTCGACAGAAGGTGTTATGCCTCGTAAAATGAGGTATACCAGCGTCGACAAAACTGCTGAGTTCTGTCAACGTTATGTCGACAGAACTCAGCGGTAGTGTAGACGCTGGTATAGTTTTGTCGACAAAAGTCCACTTTTGTCGACAAAACTCAGTAGTCTAGACACACCCTAACATTTCAACTTCCCTGGAGTTATTCATGGTCTAAACTGGGATCAGAATCAGGCTCTTAGCTATTATGTGCTCTGGGTTGTAAGAAAGAGGCTCCCATTGATTATAACCCTACACACTTCATAGAGCCAGGACTCCGTCTTGTAGCAGGCATCTGAAACTTTGCATCTTGTGCAGATCCTGCCCACTGAACCAGTGAAAGAAGTTTCTTTTGTTCACATATTCTTTGTTACAAGGTGATGCATGAATAGTGTTTTGCACACAGTCTGCAGCAACCTAAGACAGATGAGAAATTAACAATGACATAGAATTAATACATAGCTTGCTGTTCCTGTATCTCTTGGAAATGTAATTTTAATGATTAGTTCTTCTGAGCCTAAACTGTCATTGGCTCAGTGCATATGAAAATCAGAGGCTGGCTAACTCCTGCAGTGTTTCTAGTGGTAGTTTGAAAAGAGCCTATAGCTACAAAAGCCTAAAGCTATTGTTGTTTTAAACACCACAGGCAGTAGTTATCTGCTATTAATGCAAACTCTTCCAGCCTCCTTTATTCTTTGCAGGGAGTAAATTTAGTGCTTTGGTGGAAGAGTGTGCAATCCTATTTAAGTCGATGGGCTTTGACAAGATATAAGCCATTGCTGAATAGGGCCCTCTATCTCTTGTAAATTGTCTTCACTATTAGCTCTAGTGTAAGAATATAATTTCTCATACCTGTCCCAATATATCTTCTCAGCAGCATTATAGCATGCCTCTGAGAGCCAGGAGAGGCTATCTGTGTATTTGAAAACTGTGTTGGAATTATAGGGTGTCACTTTAATTTGTAAGGCGTCTCCTGGTTTTTCTTCTTGGAGGGAAGGGTCAGTCACTAGATAGACTAGAGGAGGGGTGAGTTGTTCCTCCCTGTTTTACGGAAGAGCCTGCTTTGTCTCTCTGTTCTGTGGTTCTTATGTGTTAGTGTTCTTGGTTTTAAGGAATAAAGTAATGCTACATAGCAACCTTCTGGAAAGAGTATTTATGTTTTTATCTGACGTGTGTGTGTGTGTGTACATGAACATAGAGAATACTGGTGATGAAGATGAGACATTAAAAAGCAAAATAGAAGGAAGGGGAAAAAAGAAGTAAAGATAAAATTGCTGCATGGGCATAATGTCAAATTTGATAAAAACAATAAGTTTTTGCAACATATATTCAGACATTTGATCAGGGCTTTTAAGGCAAATGCTATAGAAGATAAACAAAGGGCTATTTTCCTAATATCGATGCTAGGAAATTAGCATTTTCTGTACTTTAACACTTACGTTTTCCACATTAACCTGTTCTTGACAGAGTATAAAGACAAACTAGAACTTCTCAAGAAGCATTACATGCCTACCTCAATTTTTTAAAGTTATGAAAAACACTTATTCTAAGAATTCAATTAGAAGGAGCAGGTATCTCTGAATTTTTGTCAAGTCTAAAAAAATCTGCCTGCTATGAGTTGTTTTGGTAGCTTTCTGAAAGAGGATCTTGGGCCATTTTCTACATTGGGAAACCATTTCAAATTCCAACTTACATGTCCACACTATAGGGAAGCCTCAAAATTAGTCCAAGACAGTCTCCATTAATGTGACACTTTACCTCATCCTTAGAGTCCCAGGAAGTACAGGGGAGTAATTAGTTCCAAAATGGAGGGAGCCATGTTTCTAGTATTTAGGAACATCAGACAAGCAGGAGATGAGTTTCTTTAATAAGTTTCAGTGAAAGAGGGGACATACCTCCTGGGCTTACTGCATTGCATCGAAGTACATCAAAGGATACAATTAGAGGAAGCAACCAGTGTCTACAAATAGGATCCACCAAACTAGTTGTAACCCTTCTGCCGGGTAGGCCTGGCAGTAACCAGGGCTGGGTTCAATATCTTGGGGTCAATCTCACAAAGAACCGGCTCGAGCCCCCACCCAGTGATCTGGAAAATTCATGCACCCCTGGGCGCCTTTGAGAGGCAGTGCTTCCCCACTCGCAAGCACTGAGTCTGAGTGTAGGAAAAGAACATTTAATGAAACAGAGAGAGAATTCATACGGCATTAGCTTGAGGAAAACACCACAGAGTTTATAACCCAAACATGAGCCAAGCCCCCACCCCAGCCAAGAATCACCCAAAGTCCACAGAATCCGACTCCCCAAAAGTCTCTGTCCCCACAAGTCTCTGTGCCACCCAGAGTCCCAAAGTTCACCCACAGGGTTTCACCTCCCAACCAGGGTAGAAATGGGGGTGGGGGGATAGACAGGGGGCACCTTATACGAAACTCCGCCACACTTCACCAGCTGTCTCGTCCCACACCTCTGGACACTCCGCTGGGCACCTGTCGCCCCTTCTCGCCTACCGCCGCTCCACGCCACGCTGCTGACAGCGGCTCCTCACCTGCCGCCGCTCCACGCCACGCCGCTGACGGCTGCTCTTCACCTGCCACTGCTCCACACCAGGCCACTGATTGCCACCACTTTACTGGCTGCAATAGGTCTGGCTCTCAGCCAAACCAGTGATTTCAGCTCTCAGTGATTTCAACTCTTTAGCCACCAGCTGGGCTGTCAAATGAATCCAGCTTTCACTGAACTAGTAAACAAAAAGACTCCTCAGGGAGTCTGCTTTAGGTCTGTCCTTAAAACAAAGGGGAAAAGGTGCAGGCTGGGCCAGTCTTATAGCTCACACCTGGCAGGTGTGAAGCAGGCTGACTCAAGTCCATTAACCCTTTCCCCCAGCCCTGTTCACTCAACTCTGGAAGGGGGGAGGCTTGTTCCTCTGGGTATGTCTACACTACAAAGTTAGTTCGAACTAACGGACGTTAGTTCGAACTAACTTTAATAGGCACTACACTAGCGCTCCGCTAGTTCTAATTTGAATCGAACTAGCGGAGCGCTTAGTTTGAACTAGGAAAACCTCATTTTACAAGGATTAAGCCTAGTTCGAACTTACTAGTTCGAATTAAGGGGTGTGTAGCCCCTTAATTCGAACTAGTGGGAGGCTAGCCCTCCCCAGGTTTCCCTGGTGGCCACTCTGGCCAACACCAGGGAAACTCTACGCCCCCTTCACGGCCCTGGACCGCTTAAAGGGGCATGGGCTGGCTACGGTGCCCGTGCCAGGTGCAAGCCTGCCAGCACCCAGCCAGCAGACCCTGCACATGGCACGGCTCGAGCCACCCACCCGATGTCCCCCAGCCCACCCCCTCTTCCCGGGACCAGGCTGGCGGCTCCCGGGAGCTTGCCCTGGACCGCAAGAGGCAGGCACCTGCCTGGGCTAGTGCGGACATCGTGGACCTCGTCCACAATCTCTGCACTAGGCACAGGAAAGTGGCCATCTAGGGCAGGAGAGCTTCCAGCCTGGCCACGCAGGAGCAGGTGTGCATGAAAATCAAGGGGATCCACTGAGACCCCTCACCCTGAGCCCTGAGCTTACAATGGCCGTACTGGGTCAGACCAAAGGTCCATCTAGCCCAGTAGCCTGTCTGCCGACAGCGGCCAACCCTAGGGACCCTGGAGGAGATGGACCGAAGACAGTGACCAAGCCATTTGTCTCGTGCCATCCCTCTCCAGCCTTCCACAAACTTTGGGCAGGGACACCACTCCTACCCCCTGGCTAAGACTACTCCATGGACCCAACCTCCATGACTTGATCTCACTTCCCTTTAAACTCTGTTCTAGTTGTAGCCTTCACAGCCTCCTGCAGCAAGGAGTTCCACAGGTTAACTATTTGCTTTGTGAACAACAACTTTCTCTTACTAGTTTCAAGCCTGCTACCCATTCCTTTCCTTTGGTGTCCTCTAGTCCTTCTTTATGGGAACTCAGGAAGAACTTTTCTGAATGCACCCTCTCCACCCAACCCCTGCTTTTAGAGACCTCTATTCTGTCCCCGCTTCATCTCCTCTTTTCTAAGCTGAACAGTCCCAGTCTCTGTAGCCTCTCTTCATCTGGGACCTGTTCCCAACCCCTGATCATGTTAGTTGCCCTCCCCTCTCCCAGCCTTTCTCTTCTCTTCTCCCACCTCCTTTTCCCAGTCTCCCCCAGTTTTGTTCAATAAAGACAGAGTCAATGTTGGAAGAAACATTATCTTTATTTTGTACATCAATAAGAAGGGGGGCTAGGGAAGGGTAAGTGGAAGGAGGTGAGGGAGTAATGGGGTACGAGTCCCCGATGGGGAGGACTGGGCTGGCTCTGCGGGCTTCTGGGGGTGGAAGCTCTCCTGCAGCCCCCCATTTGCCTCCTCTCCCCAGATGGCAGCCTGCGGCAAGTGCAGCCGGTCTGATGGCCGAGTGCTGTGATGTGCCCAGTGTGGGTACTCCGGGCACTCCAAGCCAGGACTGCTTTGCAAGCGGGGCACCCCTGAGAACTGTCTGTCCGGGGTGGGGGTCGGGATCCTTTAAGCGCAGCCCTCGGCTAGCCTGAGACAGCATCTCCATGCTCTAAGTCCTCCTCTTATGCCCTGCCGGCACTGCTTCCGGCCATCCTTAAGCCCTGTTCACAGTCCACTCAATGTGGACTTGCTAGTTCGAATTAGCAAAACGCTAATTCGAACTAGTTTTTAGTTCTAGACGCGTTAGTTCGAATTAGCTTAGTTCGAATTAACTAATTCGAACTAAGTTAGTTCGAACTAGCGGGGTATTGTAGACATACCCTCTGAGACCTCTTACCATGATGGTGGTGTCTCTCCTGCAAAAGCACTGGTGGCATGTTTTACAGTTCCCACATTTAGGGGTAGCATGATTAGTTACCCCCACAACAGTCCCAAATTATATATAATTCTCCACATTCCATTCCAACACTGACCCTCCCTCAGCCCTGGCTGAATGGGATTTACATAGCCACACCTCGGATTCTCTCCTGAGCTGTATTTACATGTCAACAGTTAACAGTTAATTACCTTGTAGAGCTAAACAACTGTAGTGGGCACACCCACCCCTCCTTTTAGCTGGCTGACAGCAAGCAGCAGTTCAGCCCCTGCTTACATCGTTATGTGACTGTACAGGACTTGGACTTGGAAGCAGACTACTCCATAAAACAGAGGCACAAGTCATCCCACCTTGACCTTCTGCTGGTTGCTGACTGACTGACTGACTGACTGACTGACTCGGATTACAGTGCTTTGGTGATGTGAAGTGTCTATCATTACATACTGCATGAGTGTGGACATTGTTCAGCCTGAGGGAATTCTGCAATTTTACTATGGTTCCAAATACAATAATTGCAGAATTCTCCAGGACTAATTATTATGACTGTTTTACTCCATTGTGTGAGGTGCTGCACAAACACACAACACTAATACAAGAAGCTTACAACCTTAGGCTATGTCTAGACTGCAGGCTTCTTTCAGAAAAAGCTTTTAGGGAAGAGATCTTCTGGAAAAACTTCTTCCAAAAGAGAGCATCCACACTGCAAAAGCACATCGAAAAAAAATCTGCTTTTGCGAAAGATACCATCCACACTGAATGGACACTATCTCGCATTTCAGCTGTGATTACTATGGATGGAGTTGCCACCAGGGCACCTGTGCTTTTTCCTCTTTCCTCTTCTTTCGAAAGAACTTCCTCTTCCCCATCCACACATACCTTTTTTCAAAAGAGCTCTTTTGGAAAAAGGCTTCTTCCTCATAAAATGAGGATTACCAATGTCAGAAAAACCCCTCTGCTCTTTCAATTTTCTTTCAGAAGAACGCAATTGCAGTGTAGACATAATTGAAGGTTTCTTTGAAAAATAGCCATTTTTCTGAAAAAAAAAACTCTGTAGTGTAGACATACCCTAAGTGTAAAACAGAATAACAGATGGAGTCAGACAAGTGGGGAAGCGAAAGGAAAGACTGAAGCAATTATGTTGATAAGCAGCCATAACAATTTCCACTAACCTAACTATTGTCAAGTTTATTGTAAGAACCATGGCAAAGAAGTTTTGATTAGTGATTTGAAGGTGGATAATGAGAGAGTTTTGTGGAAATTTTTTGGGTAAATTACCTTTAAAATTCTACCTTTAACATTTTTAGAGTTACATTTAAATGCCTTAAAATAAAAATGTCAACAAAGAGGCAGCTAACTACCCCCCACCTTTATGCAGTTATTTGTAAGATTGATCTGATGACTGTTGTATCTGCATTGGGCAGTTTATTGATTAGAACTTTTCTTGTCTCCTGTTAAATGATCTGTATTTGTCGATTGTTTTCCTGAATCACAGGCTGCTTCATTGTGCTTGATTTTACTCTTGTGATCACTTTAATCTCTTAAATTCATTGATGTCTCTTTTAGTGCTTTCCTTTCCTTACCCTGAATTTATTTTATAGACTATCACTGGCTGAATCATTCACTTTCATGTTTCATGGACACTGCACCGAGTTGTGTTTGTTCATAAACTATATGAGAGCACCTTCAATTAAAATATGTCCTTACTGAAAAATGCTAAGCTTCTCGCAAGTTTTTGGCCCTGCCCTGAAATTTGTACTGTTTATGCAAACATCATGTGATTGGCTCTAATCCAGGAATCTCAAACTCCTGGCCTGCAGGCCATCCCCAGGCAGAGTGCAGAGTGCGCAATCCAGCACATGACTCCCAGTGGAAGCCCTAAACCCTGCCCCTTCTTACCACCCTGCCATAGCCCAATGGCATCCTCATCCCTGTGGATATGGCTTCAGGGATCACCGGGGGAGTGGGGCTTGGTTCAGGGTGACAACAGTGGTTGGGTCCCTCCCACTCCCTGCAATGGAAGGCTGCAGCGGAAGTAGAGTGCACTGAACAAGTACACTCATTCTGTTTCTCCATGGGGAGTGCAGGGGGCATGACTGCTGCTGCTGTGCCTACCCTACCCCCCAGGGGATCCCCAAATCCATGTCCTTGGAGATAGATTTCCATGAAGGGAGAGGGTGAGGCAATGGTGGGAAGAGGAAGGATTTGGTGCCTTTGCTAGGAGTCCCATACTAGATTGTGCAATTGCTTTGGCTGGGGATGGCCTGCGGATTGAGAGTTCGAGACACTCCCCAACACCCCGCTCTAAAATAATGAGATTTTCTTTTTTAAACTGAAGAGACTCTTTTCATTTGCCTTCTGATTTCTGAGCCTTTAGGCTACACTTGGTTTATATTTTCAAACTTTTATTTATAACCCTGAGAGCAATTTTTCTTTGTATTGAAAGCCAAGATTCTCATGCAATCACTTGATTCCATTAGTTGGGACTCTAAGAAAAAAACATACTGTGCCAGCACTCCTCCTATCTATCATATGACCCCCAAATCACAGACAGTGCAGGACAGGCTGGCCTAACTGGCTGTGATTTCTTCTTGGAGATCTAGGATAAAATATAGTTAATAAAATACGTGCACGCACTACATTTACCACTGAATACACAAAGAACTAAATATGATTTCCCACATGAATGGAATACAATGACTTAGATACAGGGAGAGTTTTCATTGGTTTAGTCTGGGAAACTTCATAGGAGAGTGCATCAATCACTTTGTTAGAAGCTCCTGCAATATGTTGTATGTAAAAGTCAAAGACTTGGGGTATGTCTACAATACAGAGTTAGTTCAAACTAACTTAGTTCGAATTAGCTAATTCGAACTAGCATGTCCACATTGAGTGGACCCTGAACAGGGCTTAAGAATGGCCGGAAGCAGTGCCGGCAGGGCATCAGAGGAGGACTTAGAGCGTGGAGCTGCTGTTTCAGGCTAGCCGAGGGCTGCGCTTAAAGGGACCCGACCCCCACCCCGGACAGACAGTTCTCAGGGGTGCCCTGCTTGAAAACCAGTCCTGGCTTGGAGTGCCCGGAGTGCTCACACTGGGCACATCACACCACTCGGCCATCAGACCGGCTGCACTTGCCACAGGCTGCCATCTGGGGAGAGGGAGCAATTGGGGGGCTGCAGGAGAGCTTCCACCCCCAGAAGCCCGCAGAGCCAGCCCAGTCCTCCCCATCGGGGGCTCGTACCCCATTCCTCCCTCACCTCCTTCCACTTACCCCTCCCTAGCCCCCCTTCCTGATGTACAAAATAAAGATAACGTTTCTTCCAACATTGACTCTGTCTTTATTGAACATAACTGGGAGAGACTGGGAAAAGGAGGTGGGAGAGGGGAAGAGAAAGGCTGGGAGAGGGGAGGGCAACTAACATGATCAGGGGTTGGGAACAGATCCCAGATGAAGAGAGGCTACAGAGACTGGGACTGTTCAGCTTAGAAAAGAGGAGATGGGGCGGGGACAGGATAGAGGTCTCTAAAAGCAGGGGTTGGGTGGAGAGGGTGCATTCAGAAAAAGTTCTTCCTGAGTTCCCATAAAGAAGGACTAGAGGACACCAAAGGAAAGGAATGGGTAGCAGGCTTCAAACTAGTAAGAGAAAGTTGTTCTTTACAAAGCAAAGAATCAACCTGTGGAACTCCTTGCTGCAGGAGGCTGTGAAGACTAGAACTAGAACAGAGTTTAAAGGGAAGTGAGATCAAGTCATGGAGGTTGGGTCCATGGAGTGGTATTAGCCAGGGGGTAGGAGTGGTGTCCCTGCCCAAGGTTTGTGGAAGGCTGGAGAGGGATGGCACGAGACAAATGGCTTGGTCACTGTCTTCGGTCCATCCCCTTCAGGGTCCCTAGGGTTGGCCAGGGTCGGGGGTCTCAGTGGACCCCCTTGATTTTCATGCACACCTGCTCCTGCGTGGCCATGCTGGCAGCTCTTCTGCCCTAGATGGCCACTTTCCTGTGCCT
This sequence comes from Pelodiscus sinensis, assembly GCF_052426305.1. Classification (NCBI taxonomy): domain Eukaryota; kingdom Metazoa; phylum Chordata; order Testudines; family Trionychidae; genus Pelodiscus; species Pelodiscus sinensis. Next base: position 318,378,288 of record NC_143052.1, read on the forward strand.
AGTGCGGAGGTCGTGGACGAGGTCCACGATGTCCGCACTAGCCCAGGCGGGTGCCCGCCTCTTGCGGTCCTGGGCAAGCTCCCGGGAGCCGCCAGCCTGGTCCTGGGAAGAGGGGGAGGGCTGGGGGGCATCGCGTGGGTGGCTCGAGCCGTGGCAGGTGCAGGGTCTGCTGGCTGGGTGCTGGCAGGCTTGCACCTGGCATGGGCACCGTAGCCAGCCCGTGCCCCATTAAGGGCTCCGGGCTGGGAGGGGGGCAGTAGAGTTTCCCTGGTGTTGGCCAGAGTGGCCACCAGGGAAACCTGGGGAGGTCTAGCCTCCCACTAATTCGAATTAAGGGTCTATACAGCCCTTAATTCGAACTATTAAATTCGAACTAGGCTTAATCCTCGTGGAATGAGGATTACCAAGTTCGAACTAAGCGCTCCGTTAGTTCGAATTAAATTTGAACTAACGGAGCACTAGTGTAGCGCCTATAAAAGTTAGTTCGAACTAACGTCTGTTAGTTCGAACTAACTTTGTAGTGTAGACATACCCTTAGAGAGGCTACTCTGCCTGACCACAAATGCATGCACTGGACTGCTTCCCTGCCCTATTTTAGCCTACCTATCCAGTTGCCCCGAAAGCTAGAAAAAAAAAACTATTTGGTTTGGACTCTCTGGCCCTTCAAGTTCAGCTTTCTGTGTTCCTTTCCCCCTCAATCAACAAAGGAAAAAAAAGTCTGAAAACTGCCAAAAAGGAAAAGAAAAGGGGAAAAATGAGTCCTTTGAAAATTCTGAGGTTCCTGGTTCAAAATGACGCGTCTGGTCTGTCTGCTGCCCGCGTGCTCCGCGGCTTTGCTCTGCTTTGCTCCCCGTCCCCCTGGTCTGGAGACCAGGGGGACGGGGAGCAAAGCAGAGCAAAGTCGAGGAGCCCGAGGGCAGCAGGACAGCCACGGCGCGTCTGGGCTGTCCCACTGCCCCCGTGTTCCGCAGCTTTGCTCCAGACTCCTGCGGTACAGCAGCTGGGGCGCTGCCAGTTGGTCCCGTAGCGCCGCTCTGGCGTACAGATAGTTCGGAATGGCTAGCTAGTTCGAACTATCTAGCCCATGTCGCGTGTAGCCGCGCGGCACGGGGTTCGCACTAGCCGGCTTTTAAAAACGGCGACGCCGGCTTTATGCTAATGAAGCTCGGGAAATTCAAATCCCGGGCTTCATTAGCAAGTTCGGTATGCATACATTACCCCGCTAGTTCGAACTAGCGGGGTAGTGTAGACATACCCTTGGTTCTTCTGGCTCCCTGCCAACATCCTTAGCTATCTGAGTTTAACTCTTTAATCACCGAATGATGGGCAGCACTCCTCCTATCCCTTACATATATATCATGGGTCTTGTGATAAAACTGTGAGATTTGCCCACAGTACTTCTGGTTTTAGTATCTATGCTTCATTAGTGGGTGTTGCAAAAGTACTTCAGTCCATATACCTAAACATTTAACTCAATTTGTCCCTCCTGTAGTCATGATGTCCATTGTCTCATGATTTTTACCAAGCACCTCTCATGATTTGAGGTTCTAAAAATAAGTACATTTTGTGCTACATTCCAGGCCGGAAAACACAAAGGAGGAAGAGAACTATAACATTGCTGTTTTTACTCAGCTTATGAGAACATCCTTTTATGGTATCCATCGCTTTTCTGTGTATGAGGTGAATTTGCTTTATTCAATCTTGTACTAACATGAAATAAATCAAAAAAGCAATAGCCAATGGCTTTTCTCCTGGTTAAACACTGCACAGATCCTGGAGTTGAAAGTCAGATTTAAAGCTACCTTTTACAGCTATGGTTTGACTACTGCATACTCTCAACATATTTAACCCCCAAATAAGAGTAAACATAATGTAAATGTGTATATGCAAATGGTAACACTGTTCATATAAGACACCAGGTAGATTTTGATGATATTTATACTTGCAGGCATGTTTGCAAATGACTATATTACCCAATTAAAATATCTGAAGTTCACACAATTAGTTCCTTTTCACACAATCTGGATATATTCTAAATGAGCCTGCTTAGAAAAGTTCACAAAATATACAGATCCCATGGACTGGTAATTACTGAAACTAGGGCAGTGAAAAAAAAATCCTTAGCAGCATGTGGTTTTTCATCATTTCTTAGAATTCTTGATGTGGCTTGCTGAAATAATCTCAACTATTTGCTGAGTTGTAACTTCAAAATCTTGTCTGTGTTACATAAGTTCCAATGTGGACTTATAGAAAGCTTTGATGAAAGAGAAGAAAACCCAGAATAGAGCTTGAATCTTTCCAAAATGAATTGTGGGCACATCAAGGGTTTTGTAGGTAATCTCCAGTAATGTTCCTATCCAAAAATCAATAATAAGAATGTTTTAATATGACTACTTTACTTTAAATTGTAAGGGCCTGATCCAAAATCAACTGAAGCCAATGCAAGTCTTTTTCATAAACTTCAATGGGCTTTGTATGAAGCCTTAAGTTCTTCCCATGCCATCTAAACAATAAAAAAAGAGAGAGAGCCTTCTTTTGAACTCTGCAATCCTTGCTGGAATGATTCAGGTTTTAGATCCACAGGAAACCCTATCTCTTAAAAAGAAACTTACCCACAGGGACTGATTTATTTATTTTGTGGGTGTGTGGTAAAATACCAAATAAAAGTAAACAAATATATGTGTTCCATTTACCACAACCAGAAAGCTGTATCATTCTGGTGGATTTGAGATTTTGCATTATTTTAGGAAAAGGAAGGGGACTCATTGCTGTCTGCTAAACAAACATGTTGTTTGTTTTTTAAATCACCACAGGGCTTTTTTTCAAAATGATTGCAATAATAATAAAAAGAGCAGATCCAAGAAATGGGAAATGAATGTGGTGAAATGCTATGCTGCAGATTTTTTGTGCACAGATCTGAAAACTCAGCATTAGCCATTTATTTTATTCCTGTATTTTGTAAAAAGAAAACACTCTTTTGAAGTGAAATCAAGTCACATATTGCAAGGCAAAAAATTATGTTCCTAACATCAGCCTATGGAGGGATTTAAAAGATGACTGTCAGTTGCTTTGGCAACATTTCTTCACTCCCACCCAGCCACCCACACACATTGTCCCTAGGACTACAGAGGCCTGTCACTTGGTATAACTTGTTCTGCTTCTGTCTAAAACTATGATGATTATGGCTGGGTAAGAGCGTTAGCAACAGCAGAGTATCAAAGAAGCTGAGTGAGTGAAAGTAGTAACCTAGTCTAGCGAGCAGCTTACAGAGATAGCTGTATCTGCAGTCTAATCCTGACTGACTTTGTGATTGACTTTGAGCATGCACTTCTGTCTCCCAGAATGGGGATGTTAATATTTATTTTTACCACAGGCGTGTTGTGAGGCTTAATGACTTAGGCCAAAACTGTTGAATTTGGCACCTCAATAAAAATAGCCTGATTTTTCAGGCATGCTGAGCACCCACAGTTCCTGACAGAGTTAACAGGCTCTGCTGGTGCTCAGGACCTTAAACAATCAGGCCACCTATGTCCCTCAATAGAGTTGCCTCAGCTAAGCTTTAAGCACCCAATAATGAAAGTTTTGGCCTTAAATATTTACAGTTTCTTTCACCTACTTTCAAAGTGGTGTATAAAAGCTCACAGGGGGTATGTCTACACTACCATCCTAGTCCGAACTACCATTACTCCTCATTTCACGTGTAGCCGCGTGGCAAGGAGTCCGCACTAGCGGACATTTAAAAATGGCGGTGCCCGGCTTTATGCAAATGAAGCCCGGGAAATTCAAATCCTGGGCTTCATTTGCAACTCCGGTTGCCTACATTACCACCCTAGTTCGAACTAGGATGGTAGTGTAGACATACCCAGGGAGATTTTCAGAGGCCCTAATAGGAAGTGCACCACCCCAATAACATGTAGTGGGATTTGGGAACCAAACTACCTTTGTGCCTTTGAAGATGCTCCTTTAAGCCCTGTATTTTGTTTCAGCTACACCAGACTAACACGGCTACATTTCTATCACTACTCCTTTAAGTCGTAAGTCTTCGCCCAAGATTCCTTGGTGGTAGTTGACCTGTGTACCAGAGGATGGAATTAGGTCCTAGAATTGATGGGAGTTGCATGCAGGTAGGAATTTAGGTACCTAATTAGCCAGGAGGGTTAGTGACAGGCTGTTTTTTTAAACTAGATCCTAGCCAACCTATCATTTCAGGGATCCTCACATCTGACTGAGCACTTCATTATTTACATCTTCTGCAATGAACTGCTTTCTCAGGATCTTCTAGCTCTCTGTCCAGATGCCCTGTAATGTACCATGCTTATATTACCCAGTGAACTGAAACATGGGGTCAGACATTTAGCTTCTCTCCAGCACACGATACACTCTCTACTCCCTTTGTGTGTTGTTTTTCTATTTTGATTTCCCTACCTTTACAGTTAAATCTGTGTTAACAGCATGCTTTAAAATATTCTGTATCTATTTTTCCCTTTGAGCAGAATTCTTAGGATCTGCTTTTGGGAAGATGGCAAGCTTTATCGTAGGGCTTGATCCGGCCACATGCTGAACTCTCCCTTGCATGCAATTTGTGAACAAGCAACACTTTGCAAGATTGGGCTTTATATGCTGAGCAGCAATCATGCTCCAGTTATGGATCCAGTCAGATGTGAAAATCACTGAAAAGGTGACTATGATTGTCCCAACACACAGGGGCGGATATAGGGCAGGGCGAATGGGGTGGCCACCCCGGGCCCCGCGCTTCAGAAAGCCCCGCGCATGCGCCGTGGTGCCGCTGCGCATGCGCCTGACGTCACTGCGCATGCGCCGTGGCAAAGGGGGGGACCCCGCGGAATTATGCTGCCCGGGGCCCCGCAAAACAATCATGTGCCCCTGCCAACACACTCATAAATGCTGCTGTAATCAAGAATGAATTATAAATACATATTTTGTAAGCTCTTTTTTGAGTCTATTTGTGGATTTCTGATTCCAAGCGGAGTAGTGTCGGACACACAAGTACAGCATATTTTCGTATACCCCAAGGTAAGACACATGTTATGGTTCATTTACAAATATTGTTTTCCTGAATTATGTCTGTTATATAATTATTAGGAACACTAAAAATGACTTCCCCCTTTTTAGTAATGGCAGATTTGATGCTTTCTGTTGACAAGGAAGTAGATGGTAACATCTGATCAGCAGTAAATTATCACCTAATTAGAACATGTTGTACATTTGCTTTTGTTTAAATTGCAGAAGTGAATCTGTACACTACATTATTTTATCTTTACTCTTGTTGGTATGTGGGTGAAATGTAAATTGCACTCATTAACCATCTGCCTATCTGCAGATAGATATAAATTCTTCCCTCTTCTGTGTGACCCTGACTGGCATGCCTAATGTCATCTAGGGAACTTGGTAAGTTAACAGCATCGGACATATCATTAGCGGGGATAACATGCAGCAGGAATAGCAGCACAGAGATGAAACCATTTCTTTTGAATTATGATGTCAAATGTTAGAAAGGGAGGGCACACCAAGATCCTGATACTGAATACATCTCTATTCAAAACACTACTTAAGTGTGAACTGAAATGTGTATGAAGTCCTATTGACTTCAGTCAGACTTAAACACGTTCCTAAAATTTGACAATATACTCAAGATTTTTTCTGTATCAGGGCCCAAATCATCAATACTCTGATTCTGGCTCTGCTCCACCCATGTGACTTTGAGCAAGTCACCAGCTTTCTTCTTCTTTCTGTAAAATGGGGGCGATCGTATTTAATTTCCTGGATCAGAGGCTCCATGAATCCTAAAGCAAAATGCTTGGATATAAAGTACAATAATTTTATACCATCTGGCTATGTATCAGTATGCAAGTGTGAAGTTCCTCAATAAAGCAGTGGCAAGTATCAGAAGGGTAGCCATGTTAGTCTGTATCTGCACAAACAAGAAAGAGTCCTGTAGCTTTTTAAAGACTAACAAATTGATTTGGGCATAAGCCCGTGGTGGGTAACCTGTAGTCCGTGAGCCTCGTGAGGCCCATCTTGGTTATGACAATCTTGCAGCCCAGTGAGATGAAGGAGGGTAACTCATGTGGCCCACTCACTAGTCTCGGTTGCCCATTGCTGGCATAAGCTTTCATGGGCGAAGACCCACTTCATCAGTTGCAGTGGTATACTGAGTCATGTGTGTCTGAATGAGTATTTCTGTTTGTATTGTTCATGAGCTTTTGTAATGACTCAGAACTCCCTCTATGAGGCTAAACAACTGAGAGAAGAACAGATCTTGTATAATTTTAACTACTGGATGATGGAAATCTGAAAAAAAAGGAGCACAACTCTTAAAAAAAAATTTTTTTTTTGGCCCATAGTTAGTGCTTATTAAAGGAAAACAAAACTAAATACCACTATTTGGGATTATATGTTTCATTTCTGTGGAAAGGAAACACAAACATATCCAATGCTGCATTCTTTTATAAGGCAGATCAGAAAATACATTGCATGGCTTTATAGTACTTTACAGTAAAAATTGTTGAAAGTATAAGTCTATTGCAAACTATATTCTCCCATATCACTACTCTGGGGTTCTAAATAGGGCTATTTTTATCATACTTTATAGTAAGGGTTCATTTAAAAATAATGTATAAGGGGTTAATACATGGTTAATAGATGTTTGGTTAGTCAATTGTGGTATGACCAATAGGTCATAGCATATGTCTTTCTACTGTTGTGCTTTTAATAGCCTTCTATAGTCTGTACTTCTTATGTTTTGTAAAATGTTCTAAAAATCGTGTTAACCATTTATAAACTGTTTATAAATGAAATTCTAATACTAAATATGTTTTTTTTTAAATTAACACACTGAAAGCCTAAATTTCCGACACTCCAAATAACAAGGGTATATTTCCAAATAACATTTTTCTTTGTAAAATTTAGCTCTTAGTTTTGTCTTAATGTTTGGCATCTTGTCTCTCTTATTTTTTTCTGGTTTCAGTCATGGCAGTCTTTTGTCTGAAAGGAAACTTGCAGTTGCCTGTTCATTTGTGAATACTGTTTGAGAAGCCTCTATATTCATATGCAGTAATTCTTCTGCAGTCAAATAAGCCACAAACCTTTTCATTTGGGCAAAATCAAATGAAAGGGCTCAGAGCCATTTTTCCCACAGGAAGAGAAAAGTAAAATGCTGAAGGATATGATTGCTGTTTTGTTAGCGTATACTAAACCCAACTGATGAGGAAGTAATTATAGGCAGGAAAAAACAATCCTTCTGAATCCCATCTCATACAAATTACAGGAATCAGAAAAGCTTTTCATCTGCAGAAACCTTTTTGAATGTTCTTATGGGAGGGGGGGAAATGAGGTTATTTTGTGAATGATGCATAAAATCAATGCTATAGGTTTGTCAGCCATCAGCTTCTGCAGACTGGAAACTGTGATTCACCTCTATTGTGTAGCAAGCATTTTTGGAAGTTAAATGAACAAGTCCCGCCGGATTTGTTCACAGAAACTGAACAATAAAGGGGAATTCTAATATCATTCAGAAATGTTAAATATTTCCTCCTTTCATTTCCTTCAGGGTTTGACTCTCTTAGACTGAAACAAAAAGACAAAAAAAGGTAGCATTGACGTAGTTTTTAAAAAGAATATCTTATTCCCTGCATATTGTGAATAAAAAGAAAGGATTGTGCCATTTAGTAGGGATTATAATTCTTTCCTTGACATGGCTTTAAGGAAAACATGCACGTTCTGCTTTGAGTCAGACATGAGAAAGGTTCTTACCTTTGCAAGGTAATATTGTGCAAGCTATTAATTGGATAATATAGACACATAGTATTATTGTTAGCATTTATTATTATAAAAATGTAGCATTTAGCACCATGCATTGTGCTTTGTAAACAAAGGGCTCCATTATGCAATGCATAATGCCTATGTCCCATGAGGACTCACGATTATGCCAAAGAGGAGAAGGGACAGAAATTTACTACAGAGCATTTCACAGTGTAACTTATTCCTACCTCCATGTAGCCATATTGTTTGGTGGGGCCAGGGCTTAGGGAGTGTGGTGCCATTGCTCTGTTCACTACCCACTAATATCTCCATGTGAGCAGAATCTGTCTACCAGCCCCTCAGCAGGCAGAACTGAGATCCAGATAGTGCTAGTACAATCCTTACATCTCCCGACTCATATAGGCAGCCATCTTAGGGCCACTCACAGTCTAGACCAATTATGAGCCATGCTGGGAGACAGCAAACATAAAACAAAATTGTAAGAAATCTCTGACCAGCAGATTTAAAGAAAATGAGAAAATCAATGAAAAGCTGATGAGAAAACTATCATAGTGCAAAAATGATATTACAGTGGAAAGTGTTTGTTTTGTAGCAGAAGCAACAAATGAAACATGATTGCCTGTGAGGCAGCATAGTCTTCAGGTGAACAGTGTGGCATACAGTGACCCCAAGTACAGTTTTTTGAGCTTGCTCAAGTAATGCCTAGTCAATGAGAACATGGGACCTCGTGGTGAGCCCACATAATATGGGAGGCTGGGGACATAAGTGCTGCTCCTCGTTTGACACACACATTTAAGTGTGTGACTATGGGCAAGTTACTCATCTTCTCTGAGCCTCAGTTTCAAGATCTGTAAAAAGGGGCAAAAATGTTTATAAAGCAATTTGAGATGAATGGCACTACATTTTTATTTTATTACCAGGTGCTCTGAAGCAAACTTTCCAGACTACTGTATCCCTTTCAGGAGCCTAATACATCTTGCGTACTCCCATGTTTCACCTCATTTTAAAACTACATGCTTAAAAATCAGACATGAAACTGAGAAAGTGTCACAGCACACTATTACTGAAAAGTTGTTCATTTTCTTATTTTTTAGCCATATAATTATAAAACAAATCAATTGTAATATTAATATTGTACTTACATTTCAGTGTATAATATTTAGAGCAGCATAAATAAGTCATTGATTGAAAGTTTTGTTTGTACTGTCTTCACTAGTACTTTTTGTGTAGCCTGTTGTATAATTAGGCAACTAGCTAGATGAGTTAATGTACCTCCTGGAAGACCTCTGCATACCCACCAGGGTACACATACCCCTGGCTGAGAATCACTGTTGTAAAGTACATTACTTCAAAAACACATTGTCACCATTAGGAAAAGAACCCCTCAAAATGTGGTATTATTAATTCTCAAAAATGTCTTGAAATATCAACAGGATGTCACAAATAACATAAATGGGTAACACTTATATCTCTGTAAATAACACACATCTAGAATTTCTATCCAGTTAAACTTTTTTCCTGATCTTTTTGGAGGGAGTATTTTGGTTTCAACATGTGGGGCTTTGAGAAAAAAACATATATTGTGAGACTCGGGATTGAATTGTGGGAGCTGGCAACACTGCCTTCTACCCCCTATTGTTTCTTAGTTTGTCCTTTCTGCCAGGTGCTGTTGGCAGCCACAAGGATTATATTTTAATACAAAACAGCCAAACTGCTCACTTTGACAAAGCAGGTCTGTGTGCTGGCCACCCTAGGCATAGCAAATGTGTCTATGTAAATATAGTCTGTTCCTGATGTCTATTCTACCAGTTCATTCTTGGGGTATGTCTACACTAGCTCATTAGTTCGAGCTAGGTAGGGTAATTGGGGCAAGTGGAGTTGCAAAGGAAGCCCGGGATTTAAATATCCCAGGCTTCATTTGCATGTTCCCAGGCACTGCCATTTTAAAATCCCCCTTAGTATTACTCATGAGGAGTAATGGTAGTTTGAAGTAAGATCTTTAATTCGAACTACCTACTCCGTGCCGTGTGTAGCCGCAGGCACGGAGTTCGGACTAAGGGGGATTTAAAAATGGTGGTGCCCGGAAACATGCAAATGAAGCCCGGGATATTTAAATCCTGGGCTTCCTTTGCAACTCCACTTGCCCTAATTACGCTACCTAGCTCGAACTAACGAGCTAGTGTAGACATAGCCTTGGGTATTAGGGGACAACTTACTCAGGGCATGCTTTCATGGGGAGGGGAGAGGGAGAAGGGAGAGCACAGGCCATATAGAACCATACTGTTCCTTGGGGCCTTTTTCAATAAATGGCAAAGAAAGGTGGAGGCAGACAGTGGACAGATCAGGTCTGGGCCTGTATTATATTGTTTTCAGTTATTTATTTATAACTTGTAATGTAGCGGCATGTAAGAGTCTCAGGACCCTATTGTGCTGGAAGCTGTACAAACACCCAACAAAAAGACAGTCGCTGCCCAAAAGAGTTTCCAGTTGTGTACAAGAACAGCACAACCATAGTCGCGGGGGGGGAGGGGGGGGGGAAATGTTGCTCATGTATCCATCTTGATCTGAGCTATAGCACTTGTTCCTATAATTTTGTTCCCTTTTCTTTGCTGAAATGACTCAGTCTCTTCTATAGATTAAGCTCTTTATAAAAGTTCACCATTCATCTTTGCCTGATCGTCGTATAGCCTGGTTGGACACAAGTGAAGTAGAGAGGCCATTTATGTATTCTGCTGCTGGACCCAGACCTTTGTTAATCATCTAACATTTCTTCATGGAGTCCTTTAATGAGTGCTTTTGGACTGAGCCAAATGCCTCTCCTTTGCTTTTCATTCTTTCTATTTAAGCAGTTTCTCCTTGGCATTCTGTGCACCTGAAAATCATTAAAAAGGAAAGCTTTTAAAAAATCAGTGCTGATCTCCTCATAGACAATGACTAACTGTTTACAGTGCATGTATTTTTAAAGATGATTAATGTTTGGTGATTTACATTATATGTAATTAATAAAGCACTATTTCTGCAGTTTACTCTAGAACATCCAAAATATGCACTATCAATATTTACCTTTTAATTTCAATGGATACATCTACCTGCCATAATGCTCCATAAACAGGAAAAGTTACATGTTCTGAGAGGGGCATGAATGTTAAGAATATAAAATATAAAAAGAAAATACTTTGGATTTGACTAGATTCAAGATATAGTAGTAATGTAAAGTGATATAGTCTGCATGCATAGATTACATCAATAGTGCATTGCAAGTACAACTGACTATGTGCAGAAATAAACATTTTTTCCAAAACAGTGCACTAAATTTCTGAGTTAACTAATTAAGAACTGAATTGGAGGAACCTAGAAAGCTGGGGACTGAGTCACCCATGTAGATTTACTCACATAAAGCTGGAGAAACACAGCAGGGATCACATCCTTAATGTTTTGTTTAGTTTCATTTTCTTGTACCACTACAGTCTGCACAGAGTAAAAAATGTATCACATGTATTAGATCTTTGGATCAAGGCAAAGGAACACAAGCAGGCAGGAAACAAAAGAGGACTGGCTTCCAGTCTGCAATCATAGCAAAAAAGTGTGCCAAGTTCTATTGACTCAGTGATGGACAATAAAACGGAGTTGGTTCACCAGGGTTAGCCCCTGTCCGGCCACTGACAATTTAATTACCTGTGCCTCTACAGCCCCTATTGGCCATGGACTGCCATTCCTGGGCAATGAGAGCTGCAAGGGCTCATACCTGAGGAGGTGTAGGTAAAAACAGTGGTGGCAGCCTGCCAGGGACTAACCTTGGCAAACCTCATGAGGCCTGTGGGCCGGTTATTGCCTACGAATGCATTGACTACTGAAATCAAAAGAAACGCCATCCTGATACCTCATAAAGCTTGCCCTATTAGTCAATAGGGATGTTAGGAAATGAGTAATTAGCTAATCGTGTAGTCAATAGAATTTCTATCAACTGCAAGATTAGCTGATACAGGAAGAAGCGCTCAGTTCCAGCTTGCACTGGGTCCAGCACCTTTCTCCCACTGCAGCTCTGTGGTTTAAATGTAGCAAGAGCCAGACCGCCTGCCTGACTCTTACTACATTTAAACTGCAGTGATACAGCCTGGGTAGCTCCCGGAGCTCAGTCCCAGCTCATGCTGGGTCCTAGATGGCAGGGGCTGCTGCCGGAGCCTCTGTTCACAGGGCTTAGTGAATAGGAGCACCTAACAAGGAGTTTCGTGAGGGAGTTCTCCAGGTGAAGGAGGAACGATTTCAGAATCCTTGGGGCAAGTGTCTGTCTGTAGTATATGTGTGTTTGGGGGTTACTTGCTGGTAGTCTGAAAGGCCGTGTCCAGACTCAGGGGTTTTTTCGGGAAAAGTAGCCTTTTCCCGAAAAAACTTCCCCTGCGTCCAGACTCAAGCCGCGTTCTTTTGAAATTATTTCGAAAGAACGCGGCTTTTCTTTCGATGGCGGTAAACCTCAATTTACGAGGAAGAACGCCTTCTTTCGAAAGTTCCTCTTTCGAAAGAAGGCGTTCTTCAATGTAAAGAGGCCGTCTTCGAAAGAGAGCATCCAGACTCGCTGGGTGCTCTCTTTCGAAAAAGCGGATTTCTCTTTCGAAAGATCCGCCTGCAGTCTAGACGCGATCTTTTGAAAGAGGCTCTTTCGAAAGATGCTTTCGAAAGAGCCTCTTTCGAAAGAAGCCTGCAGTCTAGACATAGCCAAAGATACTGTGTGCTGTGCTTGTATTTGTCTGTTTGTTTGGAGAGCCGTGTGCTAAGCTGTGCATTTGAAGGACCGTGTGCTGAGGCCAGCAGTTGGAAGCTGTGAGCTTCTTAATGAGGATTTGAAATTTATAACCCTCTGTTCATTGGTCAATCCTTAACTAGAGGGCGGGGCTATCGGGAAGGCAAGGGATATATAAAGCCTACTAATAAGTGACCAGGGAGCTTAGCAAGCAGGTGAAGCTAACAGCGTTTCATGAGGGAGTTTAGAGGAAGAGTTGGAAGGGAGCTAGGTACGCTTGGCATGCTTTAAAATCTTTTAAACTAAACTAAAACCAAAATTACTTGGTTTAAATATAAACCCTATCACGAATCTAATCATCTGTAGGAGAGGATGTGGGCAGAAGCCCATTAGCAGAGTTGGGGCTATCCTGTTTATTGCATCCAATAAGGCATGTATGTTTACCTATGGATGTGTGCTCATGGCCCTCAGAGACTGTTTATAGGCTTTGGAAGCCAGGGTGGCTGAATTGATGGAGCTAGGGAAGGCAGAGAGGTACACAGATGAGGCTTTCTGAGACACTGTAGATCTATCCCACATCCAGTCAGACAGCCCCTGTGGAACTGAGGAGGTGAAAAACTCAGGGAAGGAGACCATTCAACTGGAGCAGAGGGAAACCATCCCAAAGTTGGGACCCCCCCTTCCAAATAATGTTATGGTATCCTCTTGCACTGAGGATACATTTCTGGGGGAGGGAATTCCAGTCATTAGAAAAAAGGCATGTGTTAGTAATGGGGGATTCAGTCATTAAAAACATAGATAGCTGGGTTTGTGATGACTGGGAGAACCATATGGTGACTTGCCTGCTTGGTGTGAAGGTTGCAGATCTCTTGAGACATCTAGATAGACTTGTAGTGTTGGGGAGGAGCCAGTGGTCATGGTACATGTAGGTACCAATGTCTTAGGGAAGGGAAGGAGAGAGGTTCTGGAGGCAAGATTTAGGCTGCTATGAAAAAAATTGAATCCAGGCCCTCTATGGTAGCATTCTCTGAAATGCTTCCAGTTCCACACATAGGGCCAGGAAGGCAGCAGAGCTTCAGAGTCTCAATATGTGAATGAGACAATGGTGTAGAAAGGAGGGGTTTATTAGGAACTGGGGAAACTTTTGAGAAAGGGGGAGCCTATACAGGAAGGATGGGCTCCTCCTAAATCAATATGGAACCAGACTGCTGGCACATAACATTAAAAAGGTTGTAAACCAGTTTTTAAACTAAGGACTGGGAGAAAGCCAACGGGTGCAGAAGAGCACTCAGATCGGACAGAGACATCTCTTAAGGGAGGGTCTATTAATAGAGATTCTCTATGTTCTAGTCAGAAAGAGAAGATGGAAGATGATAAAATATGGGTAAGATCAGCTGAGAAACAATCAAATGAAAAAGAGTCTTAACACATCAGGAAATGGCAGATAAATAGTGACAAATTTTTAAAGTGCTTACACACTAAATAATAAGATGGATGAACAAGAGTGCCTCATATTAAAAAATGTTATTGATAAAATAGGCATCACACAAACTTGGTGGAATGAGGACAATCAATGGGACACAGTCATACAAGGGTACAAAATATATCAGAAGGACAGAACAGGTCATGCCGCTGGGAGAGTGGCACTATACGTGAAAGAAAATGTAGAATTAAATGAAGTAAAAATCTTACATGGACCAAAATGTTCCATGGAATCTCTATGGATAGTAAATCCATGCTCTAATAATAAGCCTAATAATAATAATTATAGCAGTAGGGATATATTATTGACCAGCTGATCAGGACAGTGATAGTGACTATGAAATGCTAAGGGAGACGAGAGAGGCTATTATAATAAAAAACTCAATAATAGTGGGGGATTCAACTATCCCCATATTGACTGTGTACACATCACCTCAGGATGGGATACAGAGATACAATTTCTTGATTCCTTAAATGATTGCTTCTTGGAGCAGCTAGTTCTGGAACCCACAAGGGGAGAGACAATTCTTGATTTAGTCCTAAATGGAGCACAGGATCCGGTTCAATGGGTAAATATAACTGGAATGCTAGGAAATAGTGGCCATAATGTGATAAAATTTAACATCCCTATGGTGAGGAAAACACTTCAGCAACTCAACACTGGCATTTAATTTCAGAAAGGGGACCTACACAAAAATGAGGTTAGTTAAACAGAAATTAAAAGGTACAGTTACAAAAGTAAAATCCCTATAAGCTGCAAGGAAACCTTACAAAGACACCATAATAGAGGCCCAAATTAAATGTACACCCCAAATTAAAAAACACAGTAAGAGAACCAAAAAAGTGTCTCCATGGCTTAACAACCAAATAAAAGAAGCAGTGAGAGCTAAAAAGTCATTGTTTAATAACTGGAAGTTAAATCCTAGTGAGAAAAGTAGAAAGGAACATAAAGTTTGTCAAATTATGTGTAGAAATATAATAAGAAAAGCCAAAAAGGAGTTTGAAGAATAGCTAGCCAAAACTGAAAAAGTAATAGCAAAATGTTTTTAAGTACATCAGGAGCAGGAAGCTGGCTAAATGATGAGTGGAGCCCCTGGAGGATCGAGATGCCAAAAGAGCACTCAAAGATAATAAAGTCATTGAAGAGAAACTAAATGAATTTTTTGCTTGGGTTTTCACTCCTGAGGATGTTAGAGAGATTCGCAAACCTGACCCGTCCTTTGTAGGTGACAAATCTGAGGACTTGTCACAGATTGGGGTGTCATTAAAGGAGGTTTTGGAACAAATTGATAAACTTAACAATTTCAAGTCACCATGACCAGATGGCATTCACCCAAGAGTTCTGAAATAATTCAAATGGAAAATTGCGGAACTACTAACTGTGGTTTGTAACCTATCCTTTAAATCGGCTTCTGTACCTAATGATTGGAAGATAGCTAATATGATGCCAGTATTTAAAAAGGGCTCTCAAGTTGATCCTGGCAATTACAAACTGGTACGTCTAACATCAGTACTGGGCAAATTAGTTGAAACTATAGTAAAGAATAAAATTGTCAGAAACATAGATGAACATAATCTGTTGTGGAAAAGTCAACATGGTTTCTGTAAATGTAAAGGGAAATCATGTCTTACTAATCTTCTAGAGTTCTTCGGGGGGGGGGGGGGGGTCAACAAATATGTGGACAAGGAGGATCCAGTAGATATAGTGTACTATTTCCAGTAGATATAGCATATAGTGTATTTCCAGAAAGCCTTTGAAAGGTCCCTCACCAAAGGCTCTTAAGTAAAGTAAGTTGCCATGGGCGAAGAAGGAAGGGCCTTTCATGGACTGAGAACTGGTTAAAAGACAGGAAATGAAGTATAGGAATAAAGGGAAAGTTTTCAGAATGAAGAGGTGTAACTAGTGGTGTCCCCCCAGGATCCATACTGGGACCAATCCTATTCAACCTATTTATAAATGATCTGGAGAAAGGGGTAAATAGTGAGGTGGCAAAATTTGTAGATGACACTGAACTGTTCAAGATAGTTAAGAACAATGTAGAGTGTGAAAAGCTTCAAAAAGATCTCACAAAACTAAGCGATTGGGAAACAAAATGTCACATGAAATTTAATGTTTATAACTGTAAAGTAATGCACATTGGAAAAAATAATCCCAACTATATATACAATATAATAGAGACTAATTTAGCTACAGTTACTCAAGAGAGAGATCTTGGGGTATTTCTACACATCAAAGTAAATTCAAAATAACAGCCGTTATTTTGAATTAACTTTACTACAGGCAAACCACTATTTCAAAATAAATTCGAAATAGTGGAGCGCTTATTTTGAATTTGGTAAACCTCATTCTATGAGGAATAACTCCAAATTTGAAATAGCTAATTCAAAATGTTGTATAGACACTTATTTCGAAACAGGGGGCTTCCAGCCTTTCCAGGGTGCCCTGGTGGCCACTCTGGGCACAACCAGGAAAACTTCCTCTCCTCTCTCCCAGCCCTGGAGCCCTTAAAAGGGTAGACTCTAGCCACAGTGCCTGTGTCAGCTCCGAGCCTGCCAGCCCAGAGCCAGCAGTCATTGCCCCTGATGCAGTGGCCCAAAAACATGACCCAGCAAGCCACTGGCAGCCAGCCCTGCACCGCTCCCCAGGAGCAGTCTACCAGGTCCCAGGAGCCTGCCAGGGCCTGGAGAAGGCGGGCGCCTTCCTGGTCCAGGGTGGAGATCATGGACCTTATTCGGGTTTGGGGGGGATGCCCCTAATGTCCATGATCTCTGCACTAGATGGAGGAACGCAGCCATCTATAGCAGGATAGCTGCCAGACTGGCCACCTAAGGCCACATGGGAACCCAGGAGCAGGTTTGCATGAAAATTAAGTTGATCTGGTGAGACCCCCAACCCTGAGCTCTGAGCTTCCCCTCCCGCTTCTTCCCTTTGTTTCCCCCTTCCAGCTCCCTCCTTCCAGGTTTCCTTCTCCCCTCTCCCATCCTCTCCCACCTCCTTTCCCCAGTCTTCCCAAAGTTTCATCCCCCCCCCCCCAGTTTTGTTAAATAAAGAGAGTTTGTGTTCATGAAAATATTTTATTTAACATCAGGAAAGGGGGTTAGGGAGGGGTAAGTGGAAGGACATGAGGGAGGAATGAGGCTCAAGCCCCCAGTGGGGCAGACCAGGGAGGCTCTCAGTGCTCCTCAGGGTGGAGGCTCTCCTGCAGGGCCTCCTGGATACTGACAGCCCCCCGATGGAATTCCCGGATGGCAGCCTGCAGAAAATGCAGCCAGCTCACAGCAACACATCCGAGAGAAGCACCAGAGTGCCCAGGGGTATCTTTGGCTCCATGTTGCAGAGTGCCGTGGTGTCCTGAGTGAGGCAAGCAGAGCACGCAGAGACAAAATGCTTTGCTGTCCCTCATCGAGGTAGGCAAGCAAGCAGGGAAACCTGAGAACTGGCTGTCTGTGGGGCGGGGGGGGGGGGGGGGGTAGGAGAGGGGTCCCTTTAAGCACGAGCCTCAGGCAGCAGCCACACAAAGACACTCCTGAGCTGATTCCAACCTTCATTTTGATTCAGAGCCCACTTAATGTGGATGCGCTATTTCAAAATAGAAAAATGCTATTTTGAATTGCATTTTATGTGTAGACACGTTATTTCGAAATAGCTTATTTCAAATTAACTATTTCAAAATAAGATATAAGGGATATAAGGGATAAGGGATCTTTCAGATAAGGCTTTATTTTCCACAAGATCAGCGTCTAGACTGGCGCTTTTTTCCAACAAAGCTCTGTGCCGAAAAAAAGCGGCAGCCATTTTTATGCTAATGAAGCAGGGGAGATTTAAATCCCCGCTTCATTAGCAATTGCAATACGTCTAATTTACATCCCTTTTACGAAAAAGGGATGTAGTCTAGACGTAGCCTGTGGGTTTGATTCAGACACCAGCAGCTTGTTCACAAGCACAAGATCTTACCTAGTCTAGCAAATCCTGGCCGGGTGATACTAACAGCCCTTCCAATTCTGAATTTCCCTCAATCCATCCTGCCCTAGCTTTTAACTCCAAAACATTTCCTCCCTTGGCCTCTGTGGATCTTCTCTTACTTTCTGTTGAAAAGCAGAGATAAAAATCAATATACTCTTTTTTTGTTAAAGAAGACTTTTTGGATATTTCATTATTGTCTGTAAGATTATAGCAGATTCTCTTACAAAATTTACTCAAAACTCTTCCCCTTACAATGTTTTAGATGAGATTAGGCAGCACCAAGCGTGAGTTACTGGCCATTTACCCAACCTCTGTGCAATGGCCCTTTCACATAGGCTGTCAGACATTTACCTATCTTTTGGCAGGAGGTGAAGTCTAGTGTTTGGGACACAAGTCTAAGGAGGCCTGGTGTGATGCTGTGTATAAGATTTATATCACTGTCTTACCACTATTACAAGATTTCCATAAGTGTTGAATAAAGTATATTGTATAAAGTATCAATAGAAAAGTTATGAATTGCTAAGTATAATTATCCTGTTTAAATGCATGTATCATCTTTGTACTTCAAGTTATGAATATTGGCTGTGTAGCAGTATCTCAGACATGTGTTGTATTCCTGAGTGACCGCCTCAGGTAGAGTTATATCAGTGCTAGACAGCTATATGTTGGTGCCTGTTAAGGACACTCCATTCTCAAAATTGGCCATTGAAGAATCTCATCCTGTCCAGTAAGCCTTTCCTGTGGATACTCAGACATCTAGGAGCCATCGGCCACCTTTTCTGATTCAGCAAAACCAATAGGAGCTGGTGATGTGCCCATGTGACCCTGGACTTCAACCTGGGACAGTAACTTTCCATACATTTGTCAGGTGATATAAAAAGTACCTGAGACATCTCCATTTTGCCTCTCTTCTGCTTTAATTCTCTGTTCTGTAGATTTATAACTAAAAGGATGATCTTAGATTGTGGATTTAGGATCTATCAATCTTTTGGAAGTTACCTGATATCATTTTTGCCAAGTAGCAGTTTATATCATCACTGCTACAAATCTGACATAAGGACTTGGCAATCATTTGTATTAGAAATTAATCCCCTTAAAAGCTGGAAGTGGAAAGCAGTGGAGCCATCATTGATTGTTCTCATCTCTGGCAGGGCATAGGTCTGTAATATTAACAGAATAGAAGGGGTTAAGTCAAAACTTAGACATTTAAGTACTAAAGTCGAAAGACTATTTACAAGAGAAACCAGTCAATGCTTCCAGAGCCATGGGGAATTGCTGTAGTTCAAACCTAAACAGTATTCTTTGGCTTATAAACATGTGGACTGTTCATGGATCACAGAAGCATTAAAGCTGCATAGAATAAATAAATATTCAAGTAGCTTTATTAAGTATTCTGCTTTCATTAGAAAAGCATATTCTGGTTTGGATTCAGTTCAGAGAAGGGCTTTCAGGCTTTACCAAAGGCACAAAATGCAGCAATTATATTACCTAAGCGATGGAGCTGCCATCACTTCTCTTGAGAGCCTATTTCACAGTCTAATAGACCTCACTGCAAGGAAGATCGGCCTGAATAGTCAGTCTGATATCCGGCCTAAATTTGCCTCTTCTCAGTTTCTTGGTAACATTGGATTCTTGTGGCCATTGCTGCTGTCGTACAGGCTGTCACCCTCTCATCTTGACTTTTCTTTAATTGTGTCTTTGATTATTTTGATCTTTTGTTGTCTTACTTATTCCTGTATCTAGTGAAGGGCCTTTCAGACTTGTTTCCAGAGATATCTGGCAGCTTTATTTTTTATGACAGAGGAGCTTAATTTCTCTGGTGAGTGGTACAAACAACTCTAGAACAAAAAGGAAATGTATTTCATAGAGGACAGTGTTGTATGCAGATCTAAAGTACTTGTAATAACAAGGTGCCCCTTATGTCCTAAATTAGGATATGTCTACACTACAACGTTAATTCGAACTAACTTAGTTCGAATTAGTTAATTCGAACTAAGCTAATTCGAACTAACGCACCCAGACTAAAAAACTAGTTCGAATTAGCATTTTGCTAATTCGAACTAGCATGTCCACATTAAGTGGACCCTGAACCAGGCTTAAGGATGGCCGGAAGCAGTGCCGGCAGGGCATCAGAGGAGGACTTAGAGCGTGGAGATGCTGTGTCAGGCAAGCCGAGGGCTGTGCTTAAAGGGTCCCAACCCCCACCCCAGACAGACAGTTCTCAGGGGTGCCCCACTTGCAAAGCAGTCCTGGCTTGGATTGCCCGGACTACCGACACTGGGCACATCACACCACTCGGCCATCAGCCTGGCTGCACTTGCCGCAGGCTGCCATCTGAGGAGAGGGGGCAATTGGGAGGCTGCAGGAGAGCTTCCACCCCCAGAAGCCCGCAGAGCCAGCCCAGTCCTCCCCATCGGGGGGTCATACCCCATTCCTCTCTCACCTCCTTCCACTTACCCCTCCCTAGCCCCTCTTCTTGATGTACAAAATAAAGATAACGTGTCTTCCAAAATGGAATCTGTCTTTATTGAACAAAACTGTGGGAGACTGGGAAAAGGAGGTGGGAGAGGGGAAGAGAGAGGATGGGAGACGGGAGGGCAACTAAAATGATCAGGGGTTGGGAACAAGTCCCATATGAAGAGAGGCTAAAGAGACTGGGACTTTTCAGCTTAGAAAAGAGGAGACGGAGGGGGGACAGGATAGAGGTCTCTAAAAGCAGGAGTTGGGTGGAGAGGATGCATACAGAAAAGTTCTTCATTAGTTCCCATAAAGAAGGACTAGAGGACACCAAAGGAAAGGAATGGGTAGCAGGCTTCAAACTAGTAACAGAAAGTTGTTCTTCACAAAGCAAAGAGTCAACCTGTGGAACTCCTTGCTGCAGGAGGCTGTAAAGGCTACAACTAGAACAGAGTTTAAAGGGAAGTGAGATCAAGTCATGGAGGTTGGGTCCATGGAGTGGTATTAGCCAGGGGGTCGGAGTGGTGTCCCTGCCCAAGGTTTGTGGAAGGCTGGAGAGGGATGGCACGAGACAAATGGCTTGGTCACTGTCTTCAGTCCATCCCCTCCAGGGTCACTAGGGTTGGCCGCTGTCGACAGACAGGCTACTGGGCTAGATGGACCTTTGGTCTGACCCAGGACGGCCATTGTAAGCTCAGGGCTCAGGGTCGGCGGTCTCAGTGGACCACCTTGATTCTCTTGCACACCTGCTCCTGGATGGCCAGGCTGGCAGCTCTCCTGCCCTAGCCGGCCACTTTCCTGTGCCTAGTGCGGAGATCGTGGATGAGGTCCACGATGTCCGCACTAGCCCAGGCGGGTGCCCGCCTCTTGCGGTCCCGGGCAAGCTCCCGGGAGCCACCACCCTGGTCCCGGGAAGAGGGGGAAGGCTGGGGGGCATCCGGTGGGTGGCTCGATCCGTGCCAGGTGCAGGGTCTGCTGGCTGGGTGCTGGCAGGCTTGCACCTGCCACGGGAACTGTAGCTAGCCCGTGCCCCTTTAAGGGGTCCGGGGCCGGGAGGGGGGCAGACGAGTTTCCCTGGTGTTGGCCAGAGTGACCACCAGGGAAACCTGGGGAGGGCTAGCCTCCCACTAGTTCGAATTAAGGGGCTACACACCCCTTAATTCGAACTAGCTAGTTCGAACTAGGCTTAATCCTCATAAAATGAGGTTTTCCTAGTTCGAACTAAGCGCTCCGCTAGTTCGATTTAAATTCGAACTAGCGGAGCGCTAGTGTAGCACCTATTAAAGTTAATTCGAACTAACATCTGTTAGTTTGAATTAAGTTTGTAGTTTAGACATACCCTTTCTGAGGTCACCCCAACAGTGAGGTACACAACTATGAGTTTTATCAATGAGTACAGGCAGTCCCCGGGTTACCTACAAGATAGGGACTGTAGGTTTGTTCTTAAGTTGAATCTGTATGTAAGTCGGAACTGGCGTCCAGATTCAGCCGCTGCTGAAACTGACCGCCAGTTCTGACTTCCATACAGATTCAACTTAAGAACCCCAAGTCAGCTGCTGCTGAAACTGATCAGCAGCTGATTCCAGGAAGCCCGGGGCAGAGCAACTGTGCCTCGGGCTTCCTGTAGTCAGTGCTGGTCAGTTTCAGCAACGGCTGACTTGGGGACGTCTGGGACAGAGCATCTGGGGTGTTGCTGGGTTGCTCCAGTAGCACCGCTCCTCGGCGCTACTGGACCAACCCAGCAGCACCCCATCTGCTCTGCCCCAGGAGTCCTGATTCAGCCGCTGCTGAAACTGACCAGCAGCAGCTGAATCAGGACGCCTGGGGCAGAGCAGCTGGGGTGCTGCCGGGTTGGTCCAGTAGTGCCCAGAGCGGTGCTGTGGGCCCAACCGGCAGCGCCCCAGCTGCTCTGCCCCAGGGTCCACAACAAAAGCCTGGTCTGCTGGGGGGGGCACACTAGCTGCGCCCCCCCCTCCCCCCGCAGACCAGGGGCACCGCGAGCAAACCCGCAGCAGCAGCGGCGGGTTCCCTGCTGGTTTCTTGCAGCGGCGGGTTTCTGGCCTGGAGACCGTCTCCAGCAGACCAGGGACACCGCGAGCAAACCCGCAGCAGCGGCGGGGTCCCCCGCTTCTGAAGCTTTGCTCCGGCAAAGCCTCAGAAGCGCGGGAACCCACCACCGCTGCGGGTTTGCTCACGGTGCCCCTGGTCTGCTGGGGACCGTCTTTAAAAAAACATTGAATTGACTCCTGGAAAATGCAGTCAAAAGCCAATGAGTATTATATGCAGATGCTCATAGACTAATCAAGTCATCCCCTAACCTTCTTTATGTTAAACTAAATGGATTGAGGGTACATCTACACTTGCCCCCTAGTTCAAGCTAGGGATGTAAATGTAGGCGACCAAAATTGCTAATGAAACGGGGATTTAAATATCCCACGCTTCATTAGCATAATCTCACCCACGCGTTATTTCTCATCTCAGCTGTTTCAAACCAGGAAGTGTGCTCCGGGCCGCATTAGTTCGAATCAAACCCTTCAAAAAATGAGGAGTAAGGTTAGTTCGAACCAAGGGGTTTGATTGTTCAGCAGACTGATTTAAAAATAACTGATTTTGGTAGCCTCTGTTTAACATCCTCCAGAGATACTAGTGGAATGGAAAAAGTTTTACCATGATTATATGATGAGACTATATAATTTGTTATTTTCCCAAATATGGAATAAAAAAGTCTATTGAACATTTCTTCTTTTTTTATTATTATTAATAAATTATATCATTTCTTTCTAAAAATGAAGCAATAGAATTTTCAAGATTATTTTTGTTCCTAATATATTTTTAAAAATCCTTATTGTCTTTAACGCTACTGGCCATAGATTTTTCCTGTGTCCACTTTCTTCCCTCATCAGTTTTCTACAATTCCTTAACTACCATGTTTTACATTTAGATTCTTTTATCTTAGTAATGCTGTGGTTATGTTCTTAAGACATTATATCCTTAAACCATGCAATTTTTTTTTCTAGTTATGGCTTTAGTCTTGGGGACAGAACAAGCTGAGATGTTTTTGACCATTCAGACATTACACTGGAATTCAGAATGCAATCTTCAGCTGTCTCTAAAGAGGCACAGCTTTTTGAGGGAGTTGGGAGGGAAGGGAGTATTAATGACATGAGGACTTGGTACGTCTTCTGGACCGAATGACCCCTTGTCTTGTGAATGGTTACTAAACCACATGTGATGTACAGCATTTCACGAAACTCACAATTTGTCTTTGCATATGTCTCTGAACAAATCTGAAAAGTAATTGGAAACGATAAGTGCGTAGGACACTGTGACGGGGCCCCGCAACCCCGCACTAAAACCCCCACGGCAAAAGCCCTATTTGGTTGGCGGGGGGGCACGCACCGGCATTGTGCTGGCTGTACTCGCGCCGCGGATCAGCTGACCGCCTCGGTGGCAGCGGCGGCACCGACGCTGCGGGAGGGGTGGAGTCAACTGGTGATGTCAGGAGTATGTCACCCTCCGGCGCTGGGCACGGCGGGAGTTTTAAAGGCTGCCCCGGATGGGGGTGGGGAAGACCCCTCTTGGCTGCGGAGAGCAGGACTTTGCGGACCGCCGTGGAGCAACGGGGTCTGGGAGGTCATCTGGAGAGGAAGTAGCCCAGGGAAGGGCTATATAAGGGCCCCTCACTTGGACAGGTTTCGGGAGGACGCCCCTGTCAACCGGACCAAGACCGAAGTGGGTCCGGGTTCTTTAGGGCCCTGGGCTGGGGCCCGGGCCCCCCCTCTCCTCCCTACCCTGCTCCCCCACCCCTCGGCATAACTGAGGAAGGACGAATTATTCCTTATTTCCCATTCCCCGGAAGGGGGAAAGCCCAGGCTGTGTGGGCACTGTCGGAGGGCAGTGGCCTGAACCGGATAGTATCGCCGCCAGCAGAGCCAATTCCCCCAAAGTTGGCGACGAGCGACGCTGTGGGGGGCGGACCGAACCCCTACAGCCACATAAACCCCAACCAGCATAAGAAGGTCACTGAAATGTATGTGAATTGAATATGGCAAGTTTTGTACAGCTCTTGCTGTGTGTGCAAATTGCTCAAGAGCTGCTGTAGAGGATGTAATACACTGTCTAAGACTTGATCATTACCTTTCATCAAGTCAAATTCCAATGAATGTTTATGGAATACTGCAGGGAGGGGGAACCCTTTTTTAGGAGTTGAGACTATCACAGGCCACAAATGTTTTTTCTGTTTTCTAATGGAGACATTCTCCCTCTCCTTTTTAGAGGGTCATACATTGTTTTGTAGTAGGCCTTTGTTCATGGCTTGGTTTTGCCTTGGGATTTGTTTGCTTGTTTGTTTCCTTTACTGCTCTGGCTTTTGTTTTCCCAACTGCAGTTTCCTCTGTCTGCTCATTTTAGTTATTTCAAAACTGTCTGGGTTATTTCCTTTGTCTCTGTTGCTTTCAAGGCTTCTTTACCTAATGGGATGTATATAAATACCATATAATATTATTAAGTGCTTTCTTAACTACATGATTAGCATGCAAATAGACAATTAAGACTGGAAGTAAAAGGTAGGAAGTATGTGTAGAATCCATGCAAGGGTCCTTCTCTGGGAATGTAGGAGAAACCCCTTATTAAAAAGGTTACCTAGGTAATGTATTGTAGTAGGAAAGGAAAAACTGTGCAAAGCTGTGTGTGGTCAGAGTACCAGAAGTAATATCCAATGGATCAATGCTAATCTGAATAATCTGTAGTGACAGTTGCATTCACTTATCATTCATTTTCCTTCAGTTCAGAGATGCATTTTCCTACATTCATTTTTTAGTTTAGTTTTTGCTTGATTGAATCAGATTTTTTCTTTTATTCTAAGTGATATAAATCTTCTTCTTATAGTTCTATTAAATCTGTACATAACCAAACTCCATCCTCAGATCTATGCAGCATTGCTTCAAAACCTGTACGAGTTCAGTGCTTCAGAGGCTGGCAGCAGACTCTCAGCATAACTTTTGATCCACAACCTTTCCATTGTCAATCAGGAAGTGCTGATTTCCACATCAACATGCCTAGTGTATTGGCAACAGTGGGTCTACAGACAGGTTTTTTTTCACCAAAAGAGGCTGAATTTCTCTTATTTGTTATTACTGTGGTGTTTTCTTATTTACTAACTGACACTGGATTTAATACAACTCCAGTTGAAGTCAGGGAACAGACTCCCATGGATTTTAGTGGATGTGGTATGGGGTGGTTAGAGGCCTCATTATTCATCCAGGTGCTTTCCGAGCTTGCCTAACTTTGTGCTCATGAGTAGTCTTAGGGTGCGTCTATACAGCAGCGTTATTTCGGAATAACGACCATTATTTTGAAATAACAATGCGAGCGTCTACACAGCAATTCCGTTACTTCAAAACGTTTTCAAAATAACAGATGACCTATTTCAAAATCTGTAAACCTCACTCCACAAGGAATAATGCTTATTCCAAAATAGCGATTTTGGAATAGCAAGAGTGTGGACACTCCACTGCTGCTATTTCAAAATAGCTCCTCCTCAGGGCCATTCAAAGTAATTAAGTGCCTCCTGGGGCTCGAATTCATAGTAGCACATCCACATTTGGAAAGTCTGCCTCAGACTAATTTTGAGGCTCCCCTATAGTGTAAATGTGCTATTTCGAAATAAGCTATTTCAGAAAAAATATTCCAGAATAGCTTATTTTGAAATAAGCATGCTGTGTAGATGTACCCCTATTGATTTAAAGTTAAGCCTGTACTTAAGTACTCCATTAATTTCATATAGCACATAAGACAGCAAACACTGCACAAAATGTAGTCAAATGATATGAACAAAAATAACTACAATAAAGAAGTTTCGGAGGGATAGCCATGTTAATGTGCATGGCTATGTCTACACTGTAGCGCTATTTTGGGATACTTCCGGTGTCCCAAAATAGTTATTCTGCGTCTTTTAAACAAGCCTATTATTTTGAAATATAATGGGTGTGCTATTCCGAAATCCCTGTAAACATTGTTCCACAAAGATTAAGAGACATTTTGGAAGAGAGGTTTATTTTGAAATTTGGTGTGTAGAAATTACACCAATTAAGTTATTTCGAAATTAACTCAAAATAAGCTATGCAATTTGCATAGCTCAAATTGCATAGCTTCTTCCAAGCTAACGGTGCAGGGTAGATGCATCCTATCTGCAAAAATAATTAGGAGTGGCACCTTACAGACTAACATATTTGTTAGTGCATAAGTTTTTGTGGGTAAAACTGACTTCATCAGATGTATTGGACTAGAGTTTACAGAAGCAGGGGTATATCTAAGAACAACAAAGAAAGAGGGTACTTGTGTAAATGAGGCTAATTGTGTAAATGAGGCTAATCGAGACATAGAGGAAGTGGCATTTGTTATTCACATTTCCACATCAACTTCTGTGAATGAACCACTTCCACCCTGCCTTGATTAGCCTCATTAACACAAGCAACTTCTTTCTTATGTTGTTCTTATATATACCCCTGCCTCCGAAACTTCCATTCCAATTCATCTCATGACGTGGGCTTTACCCACAAAAGCTTATGCCTAATAAATCTGTTAGGGTATGGCTACGCTAGTCACCCGAGTTCGAACTAGGGTGGCTAATGTAGTCATTCGAACTTGCAAATGAAGCCCGGGATTTAAATATCCCGGTCTTCGTTTGCATGTTCCCGGACGCCGCCATTTTAAAATGCCCGGTAGCTCGAACTACCTGCCCGTGACTACACGCGGCACGGGCTAGGTAGTTTGAATTAACACTCTTAATTCAAAATACCGTTACTCCTCCTTGTTAAGGGTGTGGATCTGATCCCACACTGCTTGCCATTTTTGCCCAAGGGAGAGAGAGGAAACATTTTAGCCAAAACCCCAGATTGATGATATCCTGGCTTGGCATAAATGTGGCTGCCAGCTTCTTAGGGCAGAGGCATTGTACCTGCATTCATGGATGGAGAGTAAACTGAGTGTCTGGTCACTCCAGGTAATAAATGCATAGATACCATATACACGCACTCCACATGATTAGTGAGCACCACAGTGGTCTGATTGAGTATACCATCCATTACACACTCCCCCACTGTATCAATTCCTATTCTACAATGATCCAGAATATGGTGTTTAACGGGAATACATCCATTCATTCCAGGGCATTTACAAAAGCGTCACTCTCTTTGGATGTCAGTCTCCTGCTCCCGATTAGCTCACAAGCTTGGATCCCGGGACGAGCCCCCATACTCTGATTGGGATGCATAGGAGTGGTAACGGTGTCTTCCCGATAGGTGA
The DNA here is from genome assembly GCF_052426305.1 of Pelodiscus sinensis. NCBI lineage: Eukaryota > Metazoa > Chordata > Testudines > Trionychidae > Pelodiscus > Pelodiscus sinensis. The sequence goes on from NC_143052.1 coordinate 318,406,016, forward strand.
TAGGTTTGGTCCATAGGTGCTTGTCTAGGGGTATAAAGCAAAACCAAAACAAAGAAAGATATGCAGCAGCAATTGTTTATGATATGTCTTTGGTAAATTAGCAAGTTGGGCTCGTGGTGCTATTTCTAGTTCCTTAGCAACAATTCGTGGTGGGCCTTAAGAGGGCAGCTGAGTGTCTCTTTCCCATGCAGATTGTGGGGCAATTCGCAAGGCCATAAACTTGAGTGTATGTGTGAAATTCATGATAGTGGTATCCAATTATGGCTGTTCATTTGGTGTTGTGCTGCCTAGCTTATAAATAGACGGGGCTGCTTTTCTGTGTTTGGCCTGATTTTTCCAAGCTTCCTGTTATTTGTTTTGACTTCAGCTAGGCTTGCTAGGCCTTGTCTCCTTGCTCCAACTGAACAGCAGGTTTCTGGGGGGACAGCTTAGCCACAGACCATAGTTTAAGGTTTTACCTATATATCCTGGCTACAATGGGTTAAAAAATTGTTCCTACATTCCCTTTTCTTAACCTACGGTTCTTTAACCCAACAGGTTAAATACAGCAATTTTAACATTTTTAGCTTACATTGGAACCATCGGTCGAGCACTAGTACCAGCAGGAATGTTATAATCGATACACCCAGCATAATTTGGCAAACCATACCCAAATTCAGCCCCAGGGTATTCTGTCCCCTGAGATGGCACTGCTCATGATCAAAGCTTTAACCTCCACTGCCTGGTTTAGGGCCTTGGAATACTTGATATTAGCCTGGTCCACGGTTTCCCGTATTTGAATGTGCCTCAGTCAGCCTTCCTGAATGTGTCTCTGGACCTCGGCCACCAACTCCTCGATCTTTGCCTGCAGGGCCAGTAGGCCCTCCTCTAGGTACTTACTGCTGTAGTGCCATTCTGGATCCCATTTTAGGTTACCCATCAGCGGTGGAGTACGGTGGAGCCGCGCCCCACCAACGGTCAGGATTGCCCTGCGAGGGACTGTCATGCACACGGATAGGTGTGTTGAGGGGCAGAGCTTTCCATTTAACTCGATGGAGTGGTTCTGGGCAGTCACATACCAGTAGGTACCATTTATTTGGTCCAACTCTGCATGTGTTAGTTTCTTGGTAACAGCCACTTTGAACCTAGACAGATTTGTTAAAGTGTTATATGCACATGTACATAAAATCTCTTTGTCAGAGTGGGTGCAACGTTCATTGGGGTACAGTGCCTTTTCAGCAACTTCAGAGTATGCCATACCTTTTATTCTGGTAACGTGACCTCACCTCAACACTGGCAGGGAAATCACCGTTCTTGCTGGTTGAATGTGAGGGATGCCCATGGTTGCTCGCCCACATTGTACACCAGGTGCTAGAAGGGTAAAGATCATGCTTGGCCCAGCCATATTGGCCTTTGTATTCTCATGGATTATCTGTTTCCTCATTCCCACAGAGGAGTATTGGGGAAATGGGGGTCTCACCACTTCCATAAGGGCTGGGTGGACTCAGCCATCTAAAAGGCTTGTTACAATTCCTTGTGTGCTTATAGCTAGAGCTCGTCCCATTCTTACCTTGTTCCTGAGAACTTGTTTAGTAGTTCTCAGCTGAGGGCACTTCAACATGGACCATTGCTTCACAAAGATTTGCTGTGCTTCCGGGGTGACCTCTGTCTGTGCTGTAAGTGGGAGGCCCCATCCGGAGTCGGCAGGCCTGACTTCCATGGGCACTATGCCAGTGTAATTAATGCATGACTTGATCTCAGTGCTTGGTTTGTTACCTATGAGATCCCACTCACGTTTTAATACAGAGGATTGTGTGGTTCTTTCAATACCAGTGTTGTTACAGTATGCAAAGTAGTTATGTTTAAATGAGGGGTAGCCCAGCACCTTGTATTTTTTTTGGCTGTCAGTACGCAGCTGTCCTCCTTTAAAGGTAACTTGGACACTGGTTGCATTGATTGCAACTACCGTACCCCTAAGAGAACTGCAGCATGGTTTAAGAATGTCTTTCATTATTAATGGGGATCCCATGCAATTCCATCATTCTCTCCAGGTATTTTTGAGGCCTTTTAAGGCATCAGGTACTTTGCCCAATTACTCTGGTGCCATCGGCTGTTATTACAATGGTGAGGTTACTAGTTTCCCTATTGTTGTGAGCATTGGTGTATGATTTTATCCACATTTTCTGATGTTCCACTTGCAGATTTATTGTTACCTCTGACCACACCCCTTCCACAGTTAGAGTCCAAGTTCTGCAAAAGCTAAATATTTCATTAGTGTGGCAACTAAAGCAAAACAAGTCCGGTGGAAGGGGGTTGGTACCCCACTCCTAGTCCTCCTTTTCACATGGCACATGGCACACTCCTTGCTCCCTCAGTCAGGTTCCATAGGGATAGCTGGAGCTGAAGCAGGAATGGTCTCATGGCTACCTTTTAGCTCCTTTTCTTGTTCACCTGTGAAGACATTGTTAGCATTCAACTAGCTTAAACAATTATCAAACTATTATCCTTCCACTAAGTATTTTAGAGTTGCCATTTGATTGGGCCCAATCCTTTTTTCTTTCCTTTTCTCTCACTGAACAGGTTTTTTTTTTTATCTAGCTCATGCTTTTGCTTTACTTAGAATGTTCTTTCATTTAAAAAACAATACACAACAATGTTTGCAATACATGTGCCACAAGACAAAATAAGACAAACTTAGAACACAAAACAAAACTTGTTATGTCATGAAAGTAGAACCATGGGTTTTTTTCCCCCAGTTGCTCTTCAGCTGGTACCAACTCTTTCTGATGTTCTGAAAGACTAAAAAACAATTTTCTACCCCCGTGGGGGTGGCACATTATATTTTAAAATGCTTCTTTCTGTTACAAGTATTCTTGCTGATTTTCATGTCAGCCTGCTGTTACCCGATAATTACTTATGCTTTTGTAAACCAGCTTTTGAGGATTCGGATAAAGTGCTTCACTGCTCAATTATTAAGTTAAAGGTGGTATTCCTCAATTTCCCTTATTTTCTTTTAGCAAATTTAACAAAAGTGTCCATGGCTAAATTATTTAAATCAGATTATTTCTTTGCCTGGATTATTTACACATTGCTTAGGAAAAAGGCTGCAAAGAAACGAGGAGTCTTTTATAGCAGGTTTCCCTCCAACACATTACAATTGCTTAATTCCTTCCACACTTCACAAAGTCAACTCCCACCTTCTCATACCCTTAATCACTTGCATTATCCCTCAAATGAAAACTTTCCTTATTTCCTAATAATTAACTTTCCAATGCCTATACTACTGCTTTTCTTATTCCTTCTACTTTGCCCACACAGGGCCCCAAACCTCTTACCCCCTTTCATATTCTTATTTCCTTCTTATGGTCTGTATCTGAACCTGCTTTTCCTGCTAAATGGCTCCTTTCCATGGACACAGGTTTTGTCCATTATTTCTTACTAAATTAGTAAGAAGGATGGACTCCTTGATTAGCCATTATACCTTCTGATTCCTTTACTTGGGTAAATCCAAATGTTCATTTTTACAGTCAGCTATATTTTTCTTAAAAAAAAAAAAAAAAAAAAACTCCTCAGTACAGGGTTTTTCATAACAGCCAGACTGCAGCAGTATCTTTTGAGTGAGACTAAGGGTTTGTAAACATTTGCCAATTTGCTTTCAAGGTTGCGTAATATAAACAAGCTAGCGCATTCTCAGACCGTGGGCCATGCCTAAAGCTTTGTGATACTTATTTTAAAAACATAGTTTACTCCTTTTCCTCTTCACATACACTGTGGAGTGCGCTTAGGAATACCCATCCAGCCTGACACACCCGCTTATCCTTCTTATGCACTTCCAACGCCTCTAGCACCTTTTGGATACCAGTGGGACTGACCCCATCAGCTAGCTCCCCCTCAAACTGCATGGCAGGCATTACATCATACCAGATTTGAGCAATCGAACCCCAGGCAGTTGTGCACGGACAGCCTGGAATTTAGCGCTCTACCCTACTCTTTCCCTCACCTATCTGCTTCCCCTTCTTCCACATGTTGAGTGGTTTGTAGCAAGAGAACGCTGCTCACTGTGCCAAATGTTGCCGGCAAGAGTTAGTCTCAGGTCCAACACTGGGTTCTCAAAGAACAAAGACATGCTACACATCTGTCCATCACAAGCAGTTTATTTTCTGACAGCTATCAGCTCTGCCGCTTAACTAAAAGAACAACATGATAGGAAAAGCAACATTCTTACATCCCTTCCGCTAGCCGGGGAACCCCGTTTCGGCCGCAGATGAACTGGGAGACTGTCTCAGATTCTGAGGCGCAGGTACCCAAAGCCCATCAGTGAGGCCCAAATTGCTGTGCTCTGGTGCAGCTTTAAATATTGTGTCTCTACCTTGTTTGTGGCAGTTTGGAAATTTCCAGGGGTTACTCATTGCTTGTTACAGTATGGCTCAGCTATACTGCTTGTCCTTTGACTTTGTTTACATGATCAGTACATTTAGGTAAACAAGATTACTATGTTCCCACCCTTACCTACAATTCGTTCTTGCTACAATGGCATATGTTCCTAGAGGCTTGCTTCTGGCTCATCAGTAGTAGGGAAGGGGAGGGGGGAGAGGCAGGGAATGGCAAAAAGGGGGGGGGGGTATGCAGGCCTCATCATCCCTATACTTCACACGTACAGAGTTCTTCCGCAATTGACCCTTACAGGAAGTAAAGCACTAATGTGCAGACTTCTGTGCAAAATGTCTTTGCTTACCATGTTACATGTATTATAAACCAGAAAGGTCATGCCTTTTGGTGAGGTTCTGGGAGAAGGTGTGTTTAAGCTACAGGTAGTCTGAGGAGTCCCCTTCTTTCAGGGACTGGGCATAAGGAACACATCTTAACTCTCCAGACCAGATGTTAGATAAGGCTCCCAAGACAGGGGCTCATTTCAGACTCCAGAAGTTTACAACATCCATGGGCCCATTTGCTGGATCTCCTCACAGTAAGCTAGTGATGTGTGAGCCTCAAGTTAAGGTTCCACATGATGCTGTCTGTTCTGTTCACACACACACACACACACACACACACACACACACACACACACACACACACACACACACACATTGATTTCACTACAGCTCTTCCATTGCAGCTCTTTGATTATTAAATTTATGAAGTCTGTATTCAGCTGATACACAACTAAAAACCACAGAGCCTATAAAATATGCTGTAACCACATTATATGACTAAGTGATTGTGACAACAATGCTCTACTCCCCCTTCAGGAGTATCTTGTAATAGTCACCAGTCCTCACTAACAAACAGTTTTAAAATCAATTCAGAGGATCCAGAGCAGGCATTTTGGAAATCATTAGGATGTACTGTCACACTGCATACACAAACATCAGGAACATCTGAATCATCAAATCTTTTTCATCTCCTATCTCTCGGAAATGCCTCATCCAATTTGTATTAAACATTCCATAAACCTTGTACTGTGACTCAGAATCATATCTGTCTGCCTTCAAGTGGATTGGTTTAGTCTTGGCAAAGTTCAAGGGGGTGTATGCCTGTGAAAAACAGGCTTGTAGTGGAAGGATATCTTCAGTCTTCTCTACTGAGAAATTAATCACTCCCTATGTTGAAATGGTGGTAGCATTAATCCCCCAATTCACAATTTTTCCTTCCTTTGGGATAGGAGGATGTCATATACACAACCTTGAGTTAAGGTTCATCATGGGTAAGGCATTGGACTGTGCTCAATTGCTGGCTCGGTCGCATACTTTGCTCTGGTCTACACTGCAAGCTGATATCAGTATAACTATGTCACTCAGGAGTATGGAAAATCCACACCCCTGAGAAACATTTATAGTGATGTAAACTCTGACACAGATAGCACTGTGTCAACAGGAGGGCATCTCCCCTCGCCACAGCTACCATTTCTTGCGGAGGTGGGTACTTTTTCAGAACTAAGGACTGCAGCAGCATTGCTGCAGTGTTGTAAGTGTAGACAAGCCCTTCCTCTGTGATCTTAGGCAAATGATTTATTATAGCCTACGCTTCAGTTCCCCATCTGAAAAATGAAATATTTTATGATGGGCATCAGTGTGACCATTTGGCCCACACAGAAAAAGAAAGAGAGAGTCTGTGTCTAAACTACATCCCTTTTTCGATAAAGGGATGTAGAGTAGGCACATCGATATTGCAAATGAAGCCTGGATTTAAATATCCCACACTTCATTTGCATAATGGCGATTGCCACTTTTTTTCGAAACAGGGCTTTTTCGAAAAAAAATGGCAGTTTAGATGGGGCATTTTTGAAAGATTTTTCATTTTTTTAGGAGTACAGGATCTTTCAAAATGGGGCATTTCTGTAGAAAATGCCCCGTTTAAACTGCTGTTTTGTTTTTAAAAAAGCCCCGTTTCGAAAAAAAGCAGCAACCACCATTATGCAAATGAAGCATGGGATATTTAAATCCCGGCCTCATTTGCAATATCTAAGGGCCTAATCTACATCCCTTTATCAAAAGAGGGATGTAGTTTAGACACAGCCAACAAGAGATCTGAACAGATAGAATATCTGATGGTGTCTGAACAGTACTGTGACACAGCTGGAGAAAACCCCATCCAATGTGGGTTCAGTGCATCCTGACTCTCAGGAAATAGAACTGAGGAGTACATAACCTACATCTATGCCTCCTAAGCCCAAGTCAATATATTCACTCTTCTTAGCTGAGTAATGAGGCCTAAAGGCCAAAGTCACTCTATTCTCCTCAAAGGCTATGTCTATACTGCAAGCCTCTTTCAGAAGAGCAAAAGCAAATGGAGAGCTCATTTGCATATGCAGTGCTCTCATTTGCATTTCCTCATCCTTTCCCTTTTGCGCAAGAGGTTTTTGCACAAAAAAGCGCTGTGGAGACGGCGCCTTTTTGTGCAAAAACCCCTTTTGCACAAGTGCCATTCTTCCTCAGTAAATTTGCCCCAGAGACACAGATCAGTTGGCCTAATGTCCAGACTTCATAGATGTGCTGGTCTTAGTGGGGTAGCAAGGCCTGGTGGTCATAGTCAGTACATTCACCCCTGTCAGCAGGGCAGAACGTCCTAGCAGTCAGTCAGTCAGTCAGTCAGTCAAGATGTCAGCATCCATGCACTAGAAAGGGAGGAGACCTGGATAGGGGGATCCAGGCTCCCCCTCTTCATTAGACTAGCCCAGGGCCCTGGTGGTAGCAGGGGAGTGTGCCACTAGGTAGGGGAGAGGATAGTTTCTGACTGAATTATGCTGATTCAGTATTCTGGTTCTCTAACATAACCACTATCAAATTCTTCTGGGCTGTTTCTTATCATTGTTGCTGCTGCTACAGTCTGGGAGTCTCTTTTATTTCCAGATTCCCCAGTCTATGCTGTTCCCTACAGCTTCAGACTTAGACTCCATAGTGCCTTGGAGTCTGCCTGGGTTGCAGCACCTCTGACTCTCACAGCCTCAGGTGCCTGCTGATTCTTGGGGCAGCAGTGTATGTCCTTCCTCCCCTGGAGTCAGCTGCAAATGAGCTGAGCTGCTCTCTTTTGTAGCAATGCACCTGGAGCATGCCCAGTACTGTGAAGGGTGCATCATTTCCTCAGCCTATAATGTAGGATTAAATCCATTCTCATCTGGCGCAGGGCGAGTTCAGCACATCACAAGTACATATGACATTAATATATAAATCTATATTACAGTGGGCACCAGAGATTGCAGTCAAGGATCATAGCATCATAGTACTAGACACTGGACAGACCAATAAGACACAAGACAGCTTATTGTCGAGGTGTGAGTTTGCAGTCAATGGGCCATATAAAAAGGATATACAAACTATTACTTTTATTCTTTATATTTAAACTAGATTTACCTGGTATTGCTCAGGTCCTTAACTCAAATAAGTTTTGTTTGTCTTTCTTTAAATCATTGTTCTAGGACAGGCGTTATATGAAGGGTTCAATATGCAGGATGCCATGGGGTGAAAACACAACCCCATCCCTCTTCCACCACAGTAGCATAGGGCCAGATGAAACATGGTTCTCAATGGCTGCTTAGCTCCAGCAGGCAGAGGGAAGACAGATGCACAGTCAAACAGATATACAAACAAACTTTCTGAAATATATAGTAGATAGTTTTTCCTTTCTCCACCCCTGCCTCCTGTTGGCCTAGTAGAGTTATAGCAGTCCCTGTCCCCATCTCTGGCCCCTTACTGCCCCTGTGGTCATTCTATCTATAACTCCCTCTTACCAGACCCCTCCCTTTCCATTTTATAAACAACAACCTAATTCCAGGCACATCCTATTGACCTGGCACAACCAAACCCTTACCTTTTTTTAAAAAAAAAAATTATGATAAAAGGAAGCTTCATACCAAATTTGGCAGTCCTAGTATAACACACACACACACCATGTATCGGCACTTACATAAGAACATAAGAACATAAGACCAGCCGTATTGGGTCAGACCAAAGGTCCTTCTAGCCCAGTATCCTGTCTACCGACAGTGGCCAGCACCAGGTGCCCCAGAGAGGGTGGACCAAAGACAATGATCAAGTGATTTGTCTCCTGCCATCCCTCTCCAGCCTCTGACAGACAGAGGCCAAGGACACCATTTTATCCCCAGGCTAATAGCCTTTTATGGACCTAACCTCCATGAAATTATCTAGCTTCTCTTTAAACTCTATTATAGTCCTAGCCTTCACAGCCTCCTCTGGCAAGGAGTTCCACAGGTTGACTACGCACTGTGTGAAGAAGAACTTTCTTTTATTAGTTTTAAACCTGCTACCCATTAATTTCATTTGGTGTCCTCTAGTTCTTCTATTTAGGGAACTAATAAATAACTTTTCTTTATCGGCCCTCTCCACACCACTCATGATTTTATAGACCTCTATCATATCCCCCCTCAGTCTCCTCTTTTCTAAACTGAAAAGTCCCAGTCGCTTTAACCTCTCCTCATATGGGACCTGTTCCAAACCCCTAATCATTTTAGTTGCCCTTTTCCGAACCCTTTCCAAGGCCAAAATATCTTTTTTGAGGTGAGGAGACCATATCTGTACACAGTATTCAAGATGTGGGCGTACCATAGTTTTATACAGGGGCAGTAAGATATTCTGGGTCTTATTTTCTATCCCTTTCCTAATAATTCCTAGCATCCTATTTGCCTTTTTGACCGCCGCTGCACACTGTGTGGAAGTTTTCAGAGAACTGTCCACGATAACTCCAAGATCTCTTTCCTGATTTGTCATAGCCAAATTAGCCCCCATCAGACTGTACGTATAGCTGGGGTTATTTTTCCCCGATGTGCATTACTTTACACTTATCCACATTAAATTTCATTTGCCATTTTGTTGCCCAATCTCTCAGTTTGGTGAGATCTTCTTGGAGTCCCTCACAGTCTGCTTCTGTCTTGACTATCCTAAACAGTTTGGTATCATCTGCAAACTTTACCACCTCACTGCTTACCCCTTTCTGGAGATCATTTATGAATAAGTTGGAAAGGATTGGTCCCAGGACTGACCTTTGGGGAACACCACTAGTTACCCCTCTCCAATCTGAAAATTTATTCCTACCCTTTGTTTCCTGTCTTTTAACCAGTTCTCAATCCAAGAAAGGACCTTCCCTCTTATCCCATGGCCATGTAATTTACACAAGAGCCTTTGGTGAGGTACTATATCTACTGGATCCCCCTTGTCCGCATGTTTGTTAACCCAGTCAAAGAACTCTAACAGATTAGTAAGTCAGTATTTCCCTTTACAGAAACCATGTTGACTTTGTCCAACAAATTATGTTCTTCTACACGCTTCACTATTTTATTCTTTACTATTTTTTCGACTAATTTGCCCGGTACTGAAGTTAGACTTACCGGTCTTTAATTGCCAGGATCGCCTCTAGAGCCCTTTTTAAATATTGGTGTCACGTTGGCTACCTTCCAGTCATTAGGTACGGAAGCCGATTTAAAGGATAGGTTACAAACCACAGATAATAGCTCAGCAATTTCCCATTTTAGTTCTTTTAGAACCCTTGGATGAATGCCATCCGGTCCCGGAGATTTGTTAACATTAAGTTTTTCTATTTGTTCCAAAACCTCCTCTAATGACACTTCAATCCGGGAAGTTCCTCAAATTCATCACCCACAAAGGACGGTGCAGATTCAGGAATCTCCCCAACGTCCTCAGCCGTGAAGACTGAAGCAAAGATATCATTTAGTTTCGTCGCAATGGCTTTATCGTCCTTGAATGCTCCTTTTATAGCTCGATCATCTAGGGGACCCACAGGTTTCTTAGCAGGCTTCCTGCTTCTAATGTACTTAAAAAACATTTTGTTATTTCTTTTTGAGTTTTTGGCTAGCTGTTCCTCAAAATCTTTTTTTGCTTTTCTTATTACGTTTTTACACTTGATTTGACAAGTGTTTATGTTCTTTTCTATTGATCTCACTAGGATTGGACTTCCACTTCTTAAAAGATACCTTTTTGTCCCTCACTGCTTCTTTTACATGGTGGTTAAGCCACGGTGGCTCTTTTTTAGGTCTCTTGCTATGTTTTTTAATTTGGGGTATACATTTAAGTTGGGCCTCTATTATGGCGTCTTTAAAAAGTTTCCATGCAGCTTGCAGGGATTTGGCTCTATTCACTGTGCCTTTTAATTTCTGTTTAACTAACCTCCTCATTTTTGTGTAATTCCCCCTTTTGAAATTAAATGCCAGGGTGCTGGACTGCTGAGGTGTTCTTCCCACCACAGGAATGTTGAATGTTATTATATTATGGTCACTATTCCCAAGCGGTCCTATAATGATTATATCCTAGACCTGATCCTGCACTCCACTCAGGACTAAATTGAGAATTGCCTCTCCCCTTGTGGGTTCCTGCACCAGCTGCTCCAAGAAGCAGTCATTTAAGCCATTGAGAAATTTTATCTCTGCTTCTCTTCCTGAGGTGACATGTATCCAGTCAATATGGGGGTAATTAAAATCCCCCATTATTATAGAGTTCTTTATTTTGGTAGCCTCTCTAATCTCCCTCAGCATTTCAATGTCAGTATCGCTGTCCTGGTCAGGTGGTCGGTAATATATCCCCACTGCTAATTTCTTATTATTGGAGCATGGAATTACTATCCATAGCGATTCTATTGAACATGTTGATTCACTTAATATTTTTATTTCGTTTGATTCTACATTATCTTTCACATACAGTGCCACTCCGCTACCCACCCAGCCTGCTCTATCCTTTCTATATATTTTATATCCCGGTATGATTGTGTTCCACAGATTTTCCTCATTCCACCAGGTTTCAGTGATGCCTATTATGTCAATCTCCTCATTTAATATGAGGGACTCTAGTTCACCCATCTTATTAGTCAGACTCCTAGCATTTGTGTACAAGCACTTTAAAAATTTGCCACTGCTTATTTGTCTGCCCTTCCCTGATGCATTGGATTCCTTTATACGCGGTTGTTTGTCTGCTCTGGCCCATGGTTTGTCCTCTCCCCTCCTCTCTTTCTGACTACAGCTTAGAGAATCTCTATCAATGGATTCTCCTCTAAGAGAAGTCTCTCTCCGATTTACGTGCCTCTCCGCACCAATTGGCTTTCCCCCATCTCTTAGTTTAAAAACTGCTCTACGGCCTTTTTAATGTTTAGTGCCAGCAGTCTGGTTCCACCCTGGTTTAGGTGGAGCCCATCCTTCCTGTATAGGCTCCCCCTCTCCCAGAAGTGTCCCCAGTTCCTAATAAATCTAAACCCCTCTTCCCTACACCATTGTCTCATCCAAGCATTGAGACTCTGAAGCTCTGCCTGCCTACCTGGCCCTGCGCGTGGAACTGGAAGCATTTCCAAGAATGCCACCATAGAGGCCTGGATTTCAGTCTCTTTCCTAGCAGCCTAAATTTGGCCTCCAGGACATCTCTCCTACCCTTCCCTATGTCATTGGTACCTACCTGTACCACGACCACCAGCTCCTCCCCAGCACTACACATAAGATGCCTCGAGAGATCTGCAACCTTCACACCAGGCAGGCAAGTGACCATACCGTTCTCCCGGTCATCACAAACCCAACTATCTATGTTTCTAACGATCGAATCAGCCACTACTAACACCTGCCTCTTCCTAACTGGCATTCCCTCCCCCTCAGAGATATCCTCAGTGCAACATCCTCTGGGAGGAGGGTCCCAACTATGGGATGGTTTCCCTCTGCTCCTATTGAATGCTCTGTTCCCTTGAGACTTTCATCCTCCTTAAGAGCACTGGGGCTCTCAGACTGGAGGTGGGACAGTACTACAGTGTCTTGGAAAGTCTCATCAACATATCTCTCTACCTCCCTTAGCTCCTCCAGTTCAGCCACCCTGGCCTCCAAAGCCCAAACTCAGTCTCTGAGGGTCAGGAGCTCCTTGCAACAGGTGCACACATATGCCACCCACCCACAGGGCAGGTAATCATACATGTTACACTCGACACAATAAACAGGGTAGCCCCCACTCTGCTGCTGGGTTTCTGTCTCCATTTTTCTAATGAGTAAGTTTAAATATAAACTGGGATTCTTTTTAAACCTCTGGAATATAGATTATTCTAAGAGTTAAGTTTTAAAGAAGGTCAGAAGTCACTAGTGCCCTCTAACCTCCCCCTCTAAACTTCCTCTCCAATCTCTCCTGTTAGCTGTTCCTGGTTGCTGAGTCACAGGCTTATATAGCTCTGGTAGCCCCTCCCCCTGACTGAGGCTCAGCCAATTAACAGAGGCTTCTAGATTTCAAACCTTTTAGAAGCTCCTTCAAACAAACAAACCAACCAACCAACCAAACAAACCAAACAGACAAACACAAGCTCAGCACACTTCAAATAACTCCCCCACACACAAACACACACTCCAGACAGCCACTTACCACAAGGGTCCCGTTTTTACTCCTCCTTTACCTGGAGAACTCCCTCTCCCAACTCTCCTGTTAGCTGTTCCTGTTCGCGCCTTGGACTACCTACAGCAAAAGATAAAAACCAGTGAACTCTAGAGCCTAAACTGCAAGTTAGTTGGCTTTATAGCTTAAGCTATAGAGGCTCCCACATTAAGCTCCAGAAGGCCCAAGTTCAATTCTTCCCTGTGGAGATTATACTAGTTCTTACCATCAAGACTCATAGATGGGCAATTAGACACATGCATATTTCTAAAATATGTACAGTAGTAAGATTTGTAAAAGTATCCTGACTAGGTGGTGCTCTATTATAAATTAAAACACGTAATTATTGTCTGGAAGGGTGTAGATAGGTTTATTTTTAAAAAGTGAATAAATAAGTAAATTAATAAGTATCTTGAATTGCATATTTTCTCACCATAGTGTCTCTGAGCACTCCAACTATTTGCTTCTTTTTCTCTTAGTCACACATGTTTTTTTCACAGAGGCCCTTTGTATTCAGTCTGTGAAGCTATCAGAGAAAAAAAGAAGGAGCTGTCAGACTGTGAGACAGCAATGTGAAATGGAGTGTCAATAGTTCCTTGTGTTATGTACCCTTTGCATCTTTCACGCTAAAAGATCTCAAAGTCCTTTTACAACCTTAACCAAGTGACCTATATATATATAACTTAACCCACTACAAAAGTAGAGTCAGTTTGTATTTGCAGCAGTGACTGATGCACAGTAAAATAGAGCAACAGCTACTAGTATGGGGCAGACAAAATAAGGCCCACGGGCTGGATCTGGCCCACCCACCACTAGATCCAGCCCACCAGTGTCTCATGGCACGGCAGGAGCCTTCAACAGTCTCTCTGCCTTCTGTGTCCCTCCATGACACTCAAAGTGGCTGGCTGTGGGGGCCATATGCTATAACCCCATTGGGGCAGCAGGTGGAAGGGGCTTCAAGCACAGCGAGGCAGGTCCTGTTGGCCAGTGTTGTAACCAAGACATAAGAAGTAATTCTTCCACTCTACTCTGCCTTGATTAGGCCTTAACTGAAATATTGTGTCCAGTTCTGGGTGTCACATTTGAAGAAAAATATGGCCAAATTGAAAAAAAAAAGTCCAGAGAAAAGCATCAGAAATGATTAGGGGTCTATAAAATATGACTTGTGAGGGAAAACTGAAAGAACTGGGTTTGTTTAGTCTGGAAAAGAGAAGATAGAGGAGGAACATAGCAGTTTTCAAATACTTAAAAAGTTGTTTCAAGGATGAGTGAGAAAAATTATTCTTCTTTACCTCTTACGATAGGACAAGAAGCAATGGGCTTAAATTGCAGCAAGACAGGTTTAGGCTGGACAGTAGAAAAAAACTTTCTAACTGTCAGACTGGATAAAAACCAGAATAAATTGCCTAGGGAGGTTGTGGGATCTCTATCACTGGAAATTTTTAAGAGCAGATTAAACAAACACCTGGCAGGGATGGTCTAAATCAGGCCAGGGAAAAATATGACTCATGGGCAGGATCCGGCCCAGCAAGCCAGTGGATCTGGTCTGCAGACTCTGTGGGGAGCCCTAGGAAGACTCCCTGCTTGCCTTACCCCACCCACACGTTGCTCAGAAATGTGGCTGTGGGGCAGTTTTTCTTTAAAAACTGAGAGTCTGAAGGGGAGGGGAGAAAGCTTTAGGAGTTACTCCCACCTCCAGCACAAACTCACTGGCCAGTTTCTGCCCAGAAACCAGCCAATGGGAGCTGCTTGTTTCAATAACAGGCAGCCATGGAGCACAAGGGGCTCCAGAGCACATGGCTGCAGCCTGTGTGGGGGGTGGGACAGGTAGCAGTGTTCCCTCTAAGCTGTCTGGCAGCACAGGTGATTAGTCAGCACCATGCAGTCAGAGGCTCAAGGCTCACTGCAGGGAGCTGACTGACTGGTCAGGCTGATTAATCACCTGCGCAGCTGTGTTGCACTGCAGCTTATAGGGAACACTGGCAGGCAGGGAGGCTGATACAGGAACGGGCTGCTGGCTGGTAAGTCTCCTGGACAGAATCTGCCTCTGGCACCCCTGCCCCGCCTTTCCCCAATCCTGCCCCCTACTCCACATACCCAAATCCTCTACCCCTCTCTTGCACCCATATCCCCTTCCAGATCTGACTCCTCAATCCCCTGCCCCAAATCACAGTACCCTCCTTTCCTAGTTCACAACCAAATCCTTGCACCCACTCCTGTATCCCATTTCCCTGCCCTAGGTCAAAATCCAATTTCCTGCACCCCAGTCTAGTGCCCCAGGTCACAACTGCTTCCTTCACCCAAACTCCCTCTCTGACCCCAAGCTCCCTCCTGCACCCAACCTCCATCCCAGACCCTACATTAATATCATGGAAGAGTGTGGCCTTTGAGCCCCCCATAAAAAATTATTGCCCACCCGTGGTCCAGATGGTGATTGGTTCTGCCATAAGTGCACCTCTTGGCAACATCTTGGCTACATCTTGACTGCAATGCTATTTCAGAATACTGAAGTATCCCGAAATAGCTATCCCACGTCTTCTCAGCAAGTCCGTTATTTCAAAATACAATGGGCTCACTATTCAAATGCCCCTGCAAACCTCATCCAATGTTTCAGATTAGTGGGTTATTTCAAAATTTGGTGCTGTATAGATAGCACCAAAGTACAAAATAAGCTATGTCAAAATAAGATCAAAATAAGATACGCAATTTTCATGGTTTAAATTGTATATCTTATTTTGAGCTATGATGCAGTGTAGATGCAGGCCTTGAGATTCCTTCCAGTCCTATAATTCTATGACCTCTTTTTAGTATTACTTCAGTCTCAGTTCTTTATTAATAATTGTATTCCTATTTTGCTATAAATTAATCCCAGTGCTATTATTCTAAAAGGAGGAGTGAAATCTCTGATAAACCATCAGACTAGTGTCTATCTGTGAGCAGCCAGTGACAGAGGTTGGATGCTGCTGAGGAATGTTTTTACGGGGGTTTCGGGAACTGAAATAAACCAAGTAATAACCTACAGCACAAAGTTTGGACAGTTAAACAGCAATGCAGGTTTGGGCTGTCCTGAGGAGGTTGTTGACCTGGCTGATATACAAGATGGGGTTTCAAAGTTATGTCACAGGATTACATCATGTTATTTCTCAGCTGCCACTAACTTCTGAAAAGTAGAACTCAGTCATAAAGCGACAAATACAGGAAGACGAGACTAAAGGTGAATATGATAGAAGCCTATAAAATCATGACTGATGTAGAAACTGTGAATAAGGAAAAGTTATTTACTTGTTCCCTTAACATAAGAACTGGGGGTCGCCAAATGAAATTAATAAGTAGCAGGTTTAAAACAAACAAAAGAAAGTTTTTCTTCACACAGCACACAGTCAGCCTGTGGAACTCCTTGCAGAAGAGGTTGTGAAGACCACGACTTTAGCAGGGTTTGATAAAGAACTAGATAAATTCATGGAGGTAAGGGCCATCAATGGTTATTAGCCAGGATAGGTAGGAATGGCCTCCCTAGCCTCTGTCAAAGGCCTGGAATGGGTGATGGGAGAGGGACGGCTTGAAGATTCCCTGTTCTATTTTCTCCCTCTGGGGCATCTGGCATTGGCCATTGTTGGCAGACAGGATACTGGGCTAGATGAACCTTTGGTCTGACCCAGTATGGACATTCTTATATTCTTAGTTTATTAAAATAGCTTAATTGTTTAGTAGGCAACTTGCATGCTTCTGGCCTGCTGGAAGCCTATCAGTTTGCACTATGCTCTCACACATTATAATAAATCTCCTTCACAAGTCTAAGCTGTATTTTATTTCTCTCTGGTGGTGTTGTGCAGCTGGATCTAAGTTTTAAAGCATGGCCATTCCATTTTATATAGGAGTCTCCAAATGGTTCATTGTAGCAGATTTCTTACACTGGTACTATTAGGATTTTGTTAGCAAACCCTGTAACTGCTCCCAGTTCTACTTTATTATTATAAAAGCAGCAAGTCCCCATTGTCAGGAATTTATAACATCATAAAAATACAATTTGCTTTAGAAAACCCAAGTACATAAACAGTGTCTGAGTTTTTCCCAATAAATTTCCAAATGTTTGGCTTGGCTTTTAAAAACTGCGTATACAGGGGGGAAAGTGTAGTTTCTCTATGTACATTATGGTGGTATGTGGTATGTTGGTACTTCTGTCTGTAGAAAACGTAAGATATGTCAGGAAATATAAAATACATCATTTCTTTATTTGTACCAGGTCCAACAAGAAAACAAATGAAACCCCACAGTGAAGAGTTTTAAACATAGGTGCCTAAAGTTAGGCTCCTAAATCCATATTTAGATACCCAAAAATGGACTGATTTTCAAAAGTACTGAGTATCCAGAAACTTCCATTTAAGTAGCGGATTAAGTAGTGATTTGGTGTGTAAACTTGGGCAAATAACATAGGGGGGAGGGATAGCTTAGTGGTTTGAGCATTGGCCTTCTAAACCCAGGGTTATGAATTCAATCCTTGTGGAGACCATTTGTGGCAAAAATTTGTCAGGGATGGTACTTGGGCCTGCTGTGAAAACAGCAGACTGGACTCAATGAGTTTTCAAGGTCCCTTCTAGTTCTAGGAGATAGGCCATCTCCTTTAACCCTTATTTAACTGTCCTGAGCCTCGGTTTTCCTATTGTATGATAAGGATAACTATGCAGTCTATTATGCAGAAGTCACATTCTGATGTCAGTCCTGAATAACACAACGGCTGTGTCTACACTGGCATGAATTTCCGGAAATGCTTAAAACAGAATAGTTTTCATTATAAGTATTTCCGGAAAAAGAGCATCTACACTGTGGCCACCGTAGACGCGCTTTTCCGGAAAAGAGCCCCGATCGCCATTTTTGCGATCGGGGCTTTTTTCCGGAAAAGACTACTGGGCTGTCTACACTGGCCCTTTTCCGGAACAGTTTTCCGGAATAAGGACTTATGCCCGAGCGGGAGCAGAATAGTTTTTCCAGAATAGCGGCTGATTTTGTACAGTAGAGCATCGTTGCTTTTCTGGAAATTCAAGGGCCAGTGTAGACAGCTCACAGCTTATTCCAGAAAAGCGGCTAATTTTCTGGAATAAGTGGCCCAGTGTAGACACAGCCCTCAAGTTTTAATTAAAGCATTTAATCATAAAAAACAGACAAATACATCCTAGTTTATTAAAATAGTTTAGTTGTTTAGCAGACATCTTATGTTCCTCAGGGCTCCTAGAAGCCTATCAATTTCCACAGTGAGCTCACACATTATAATAAATATCCTTGAGGAAGCCAGTGGTTTATTTCTTTCTGGATTTCTAGATTTACATC
This sequence comes from Pelodiscus sinensis, assembly GCF_052426305.1. Classification (NCBI taxonomy): domain Eukaryota; kingdom Metazoa; phylum Chordata; order Testudines; family Trionychidae; genus Pelodiscus; species Pelodiscus sinensis. Next base: position 318,424,177 of record NC_143052.1, read on the forward strand.
AGTCTAACTGAGAACAGGATTTTGATACTCAGACAGCATGGTTTCTGGGTGCATAAAAAAGTGACCACATTTTCAAGAGTGCTGGGTGTCCAGCCAATTATGAATTAAGTTTACAAGGACTGTAGTCATATAATATCTCCACAGTGACTCTGTGCAGTTGCAAAGATCTGTGCTAGCAACATGTCTTGCAGGGTTGGGGCTAAAAATTTGTACTTCAGCTGTGAATTTCTTAACTTCCTTGTAATGAATCATGAGACAGCTTTTACTCTGTAAGTGCAGTCTTTTGTTTTCATAATTTCCTAATCTCTGTGCTGTTTTTGTTTTGTTTTGTTCTTTGTATATGAGTCATTCTCTAAAGAACCCTGGCAATCATGAGAAAAATAACTAAAGACTATAGGGTGAATCTTAGATCAAGCCTTATAAGCGGCTTCAATATATGTGAAGTAATTTTTTTTATCATTTTGCCCAGCTGTGCAGACATGACCATTTCTTTCTGTCAGATGAACTGGAATGATGCTCAAGATCCTAAAAACAGTGAACATACACAAGGTCCCATTCTTTAGTGTCTTCTTTGTGGGGAAGGTTGTTTTATATTTCAGATCTGCAACCACATGCTGAATGACATCAGCATTAATGAAATGTAAGTGTATACCCATCAATTGGGAAGAGAAAGAATATTCCATACAGAGAACATAAACCAGTATAACAGAGAGCAGAGGATGTCAGATCAAGAAATCTCCACCAGGCATCAGAGAAAATGACAATGAGGGATAAAAGCTTGTCACTTTAACACACTAGGGCTGCGTCTAGACTGGCATGATTTTGTGGAAATACTTTTAATGGAAAAGTTTTTCCGTTAAAAGTATTTCCGCAAAAGAGCTTCTAGATTGGCAAGTGCCTTTGTGCAAAAGCATCTGTGCCCAGTATAGACGTGGTTTTGCACAAGAAAGCTCCGGCAGCCATTTTTGCCATCAGGGCTTTCTTACGCAAAAAATTCCTGTCCCTGTCTACACTGGCCCTCTTGCGCAAGAACACTTGCACAAGAGGGCTTTTTCCTGAGCAGGAGCATCAGAGTTCCTTCGCAAGAACACTGACAATCTTACATTAATTAGATCGTCAGTGTTCTTGCGCAAATTCTCGCGGCCAGTTTAGACAGCTGGCAAGATTTTGCGCAAAAGCATGCACTTTTGCACAAAATCTTTCCAGTCTAGACACACCCTAGATGTTTATATGTCACAGGGCTAGATTGGGAGCCCCTTGCTCCAACTGCAGAACAGTTACTTGCATAAGCCATCCCAATGATTTTAATGAACTCTTGTATGAGTAACTGCTGATGGAGTAGAGAGTGCCCAATCCATCCCAAAGTGAGAATCTTAAAAGCAAGGGCTAGCAAATCAGATTTCCCAGTTCCCATTCATCATTCTGTACTAGTTCACTGCGTAACCACAGGCAAATCACCTGAGCTTTCTCTGCATTAGTTTACCTTCCTATAGAACTGGGATAGTAATGCTAACCTCTGTACTCCAAACGGAAATGTTCATTCTGTGAGATATTACCTATGGCATTTTAAATAGAGGGAACATCTCATGGTCTGGTTGGATCTTTCAAAAAGAATGAAACTCTAAAGCTGGGTACTGGGAGTCTTAATTAATGCCTTTTGAGATTTGTTATACATAAGCACTACACAAGTACTATTATTCAATCTTAACGTGAATTTTCATTTTATGTCCTCTTTTTGTAGGGCTGAGAATCATGAGGCAATCTCCCAACGTGTGGTGCTCAACATTTAATACAAACTGTCTCTCCTAGGCTCCTTTTTAAAACTCAAAACAAGCCCTTCACATATTGCTTGAAGTTTGTTGAATATTTTCTTTATGCATTTCCCAAGAATAGACAGAATGAAAGATCAGTGTGTCAGACCCTTTGTCTAAAACCTGAGCTATATGCTAAAGAAAAGGCAAAGAACTGAACCATTGATCTTTCAAAAGACTAATGCAAGAAAGATCAAGTATGTAATGTTTTCATTTTCTTGATAAGTAAAAGGTGGCATCTGGGAGATGTGTTGATGGTGGCTGTGCAATACAGAAATAAATAAACGTGCCTTTCTAGCTCAAGGGTACTCAAGAAGGCTTTCGCACCAACCAATAGGCTAGACAAAAAAATCTGTATACCTCCCATGGCTCACTGATCTTGCAATGGTGTCAAGCTCAATTATCAAGATGGCTAGGTAGATGTTTGTCCAACTATCAAAATGCATGAGGAGAAGTCTAATGTAGGCTTTTCGGGGTAGATTATACCTTGGTGCAAAGTACAGCTCTTCCCACACCCTTTTGCAGAGATTGTGCTGATGTTCTTCACTGCATCCTCAGAGTTACAAATCTCTAGGAAACATGCCACTTAAATTCCCTGAGCAGTGAAATAAATTAATGAACTGAAAGAGTCTATGATCAGAAAGGACCACTGTCAGTGGTTCATGAACTTTTTCTTGGACCACTTGAAACTTGCTGAGGATCCCCACAGACCACTCTCCAAATGTTGTTTGTACATCACATAGGAACATAAGAATGGCCATGCTGGGTCAGACCAATGGTCCATCTAGCCTACCATCCTCTCTTCTGACAATGGCTAAAGCCAGGTGCCCCAGAGGTAAAGAAAAGAATGGGCAATCATCAAGTGATCCACCCTCTGTCACCTGTTCCCAGCTTCTGACAAAACAATGCTAGGGACACCATTTGTACCAGTAGCTTATTATTGTAAATCACTTTGGATGAAAGCATTGTATAAAACCCCTTAATAAATGTTTTTGTTCTACAACTAAAAGCACACAACTAATGTTTCAATATCAGCAGTCTTAGCTTTCTAATGTGATGAACATGCCCTTTCTCCTCTGCCATAGCTGCCTCTGAGTTGGGAAGGAGGGTGGACTCTGCCTCTGTCTCTTGCCTCAGCCCCTAAGCTGGGAAAAGCCGGGGGAGGGGGGCTCTTCCTCACCTCACCAACCACAGACCTGAGGCAGGGAAAGAAGGCCATCTCTTCCTGGAGCTGCAGACCTGGGGAAAGTTGTCTCTTTCTTTGGCTGCTACAGCCCTGCACGTCCCAAATCCCCTCACTCCTTCTCACCCTAGTGTCCCCCAAGGCCATCACGTCATTTTACTTGTGCATCTTCTCCAGGGTGCTGGCACCTAGTTCATGGAGTCACATCTATACAGCTCCACAAATTATGTGGGCAGACCTTTATTCTCTTGAGTTAGGCTGCCCAGGTGTGCCCAGTAGAGGAAACTATCAGCAGACCCCCTGACTCGAGCTCACAGACCACAGTTTGAGAAATGCTATCTTAAACCATGTCTTTTAGAAAAACACCAAATCTTGATTTTAAATTTGCTCCTCACCTTGATAAATTATTCTGATGACCAATAACTCCACCGTGATCTTGGTAAATTATTACCCTCAATGTTAAAAATGTACACCTGATTTCCAGTGTGAAATTTTCTAACTTCAACGTCTAGCCACCAGATCATATTAAATTTTTCTCTGTTATACTGACATGTTCATTATTAAATATTTGTTCCCTGTGTAGGTATTTTCAAACTATATTATAATCAAGTCAACCCTTATTTTTTTCTTTCTTCAGCTAAATAGGTTAAGCTCTTTCAGTCTATCACTGTAAAGCAGGTTTTCTAATCCTTTAATTATTCTCTTGTTTCTTCTCTTAAGCTTCTCCAAGTTATCAATTGTGGACAGTAGAACTGACACAGCAGTGATAGCAGCATGGTCAAATATAGGCACAGAATAACCTCTTCACACCTGTTTGACATCCCTCTGTTATACATCCAAGGATTACATTTGCCCTTTTGGCCACATTGGGAGCTAATGTTCAACTGATTATTTATCATTCCCCCCAATTCTTTGTTAGAAACACTATTTCCCAGGATGGAGTCCCATGTCATATAAATATGGCCTATATTCCTTGTTCCTGGATTTATACATTTACAGTTAGCCTTATTGACCATTATGGATAAGAGAAAATACATTGTGATTTAGAGTATTTAGTACGGTATTTGTATCCCAAGCAGAGTTTTTCTCTTGAGAAGAGAGACCAGGACCTCCAGGAAGGTCACTAGGGTCTTTGTTATTAGTACTGTTTTTACATGGAAGGTGCTCAGACACTAATGTGGTGTGTAAATAAATAGTGACTGTTGTATCTTTTTAACCACATGAGAAAATGAGAAAACTCTGCTCTCACATGCTGCTAGTTCATATGGCAGCTCAACTTAGTTTTCTTATGGCAGTGATACTCGGACAGTCTTATCAGTTCTTCTTCAAAGGTATGGCACTCACATATATTTAAAATTTCTGTTTTCAAGCCAATGCTAAAGTTATTTTCAGCATAAATTTATATCAGCTCTGTCTCAAGAGTAAACACGATAGTCTAATTAATGGCTTGAATAATTGTGCTCTGTATACAATTTGGCTGACAGCCACAGCTTTTCTTAACTCTATGATTGCTGTTTATGCCTTATATATTCAAAAGTCCTGTTATTACCCTTGTAAGATAATCAGCATTTACTTAGAAAATTCAGAGGATAAAAAAGGCCAGTGTTGTGTATACTAGAATAAGTCTGTGAAAGATACTGCATTGCAGCAAGACAGCTAAAATATAGTGAATCAACAGCACATTTACTGCTATACTGTGGAGAATAGGATGATACCATTTTTGTTTTATGTTTCGTGTGCACAGTTACTTCTGGGGATTTTGTCGTTGTTGTTGTTAAGAGATAAAGAACATTTCTGGCATGAGTGGCGATATATTAAACAGTCCAGTGAACTACTTTTGAATATTATCACTCAATTATTTGGAGGCATTGTTGAGAGAATTTTCTATCTATTACAGTGCAGTGTTTGTCTGATGGCACAGTACACAGGGGATGGAGAATAATGTAATAAGCCTGCTGCAGTAACAATCTCCTGATTTTAGACTAAAATCAAGAAGATATCTACTGTGGTTTAGGACAATAATACATCACCGGAGGGAAGAGATTTTCAAAGGCACCAATGAATTAAACACCTGTTTCCCATTGACTTTTAATGGGAAGTCATCTCTTAATTGCCATTTTGTGCCTTTGAAAACCTGTTTTCTAAATGCTGATGTCACTGCTTAGCAAGGTTACATTTGACAAAGGCTCATTGTTTTTTCTCTGTCTTTGGTATGGTGTATGGGTGGTATCCAATACTCTGGTAAAACTTGACAATGGATTCTTAAAATGGCAGTGCAGATATCAGCTGCATTGTACCTGTAGTGTACCTGTAGTGGCCCCAGGATTTGAGAGAGAAGGTAGATGAGGTAATATCTTTTATCAGACCAACTTCTGTTGGTGAAGACAACAATCTTTCAGGTTCATACAGTGCTCTTCTTCAGGTATGAACATTTTCTAGACCTAAAGAAAAGCCGTGTGAACTACAACTTGTAGTGTGAACTACAACTCTACAACTTGTCTCCTTCACCAGCTGAGGTTGGTCCATTAAATGATATTACCTCACCCACCTTGTGTCTTTCTTGCAATTAATTGTTCTCTATGTCCATGGATGGTAGGACAAGAAGTAATAGTCTTAATTTTCAGCAAGGGAAATTTAGATTAGATATTAGGGAAAACTTCCAAATTGTTAGTTAATTAAACTCTGGATTAGGTTTTCATGGGAGATTATGGAGATTATTGGTGGAGGTTTGAAAGAACAGGTGGGACAAATATGTGTTAGATGTATTTGGTCCTGCATTACCACAGAGGTCTGGACTTGATGACTTGTCAAGGTCCTTTCCAGCTCTACATTGCTATAATTCTACATGCTTATGTAATAGGAACTCTTTAATAACATTATATTAGGGCTGTCAAGTGATTAAAATATTAATCATGATTAATCACATGATTAATTGCACTGTTAAACAATCATAGAAAATCATTTAAATATTTTTTTTTATTTGTATTCATTTTCAAACATTTTTATTTCAATTACCAGACGAATACACGGTGTACAGTGCTCACTTTGTATTCTTAAACCTTGGGTTGAGTGCTGTGGTTATCTTTCAACATTTCACATTGGTACTTGTGACGGTTTGGATCACAACACTCTTCTTGGGATTGTCACCTGGTATGCTTCTCATATCACTGAGCCTACCTATCTGCCCTCTGGAGCACCGGATCACCCTGTTTTGCTGGTCTGAAAACTCTTGTCCCCCATCCAAAGGCATAGATTTGGGGTAACAGGCCCCTAGCAGAGTAACAATGACTCTGAAACAGCTCTGGTCTGGAGAGCTCAGTTATAGGAATTTGACAGCACCCAAGAGCACGGCCCTTCAAAGGGACCAGAATCCTCTCTTTATCAATAAAAGAGTTATTAACAGCTGTGGCTCCCCCCTCACTCTCCAGTATTATTTACAGTTATTTACACTGGCTTGATAATAAACAAAAGTGGTTTTATTAAGTATAAAATGTAGCATTTAGGTGATCGCAAGTGAAAACAGATCAAAGTAAGTTACCAAGCCAAATAAACAGAACACACCAATTAAGCCTTATGCACTAAGGGAAGTTGTTACAAAGCATGATTAATCGCCCTTGATCTTATCTTGGGTAAAACCTTCAAGTCAAAGCTCATCTTTTCTCTGGCCTGGGTCTTTTGTATTCTCTTAAGGTGAGGGAGACAGTTTCAAAAGCGAGCTGGAGATGACCATTGATCGTTTCCCATTCCTTAAAAACAATGTCTCCAGAGCAGGAATCCTTTGTTTAACTCTCTCCAACCCCATGGAAAAATACCAGATTCAAGGTGGATTCCAGGTCCATGTGGCATGGTCTCATGTTTTTGTAGGACCAACCACAGTGTGGGATTACAGGAAAAACCAAACCATTGAGCACTAGGCCATTAATACTTGTGAGCACCAGCATTCCCTGGAAGCTGTGCAGCAGCACAGCTTCACAGGTGATAAATCAGCCCCGCCTAGTCAGTCAGCTCCCTGAAAGAACCCCTGAACCTCTGACTGAGTGGGACTGATTAATCACCTGTGAAGCTGTGCTACCGCACAGCTTAGAGGGAACACTGATAAGCACCACTATTCGCTCTCAATAAAAGTTGTAGACTAATAAGCAAGTTTACACTACACATAGAAAAATGATATGTGCACACAAATAGAATGTACACATTCAGATGATCATAGGTTTTTGAATGATAGTTTACTCTACCTATTTTGTTTAAAGCATATTTGAGTTATGCATATTCATATTCAAAAATATTTCCATATAGGGGCATAGTATCATGGTACCTTCTTTGCATTTTGTCAGCTCTGCAGTTAAAGTCTTCTTAAAATGAACAACATGTGCTGGGTCATCATCTGAGACTACTATAACATGAAATATATGACAGAATGGATTTAAATAGCAGGAAACATATAGTTCTCTCCCAAGGAGCTCAGTCATAATTTTAATTAATACATTATCTTTAACAAGTGTCATGAGCTTGGAAGCATGTTCCATGGAATGGTTGCAGGCGCATAAAGAGGCATATAAATGTTTAGCATATCTGGCATGTAAACTACTTGCAGTAACAGCTACAAAAGTGCCATATGAATGCCTATTCTCACTCTCAGGTGATATTATGAATAAGAAGGGAGCAATATTATCTCCTGTAAACATAAACAAATTGATTTCTCTTAGGGTGCATCTACACAGCAGTGTTATTTCAGAATAACTGACATTATTCCGAAAAAACATAGTTTGCGTCTACACAGCAAGCCATTATTTCAACATAATGTCAAAATAATGTTAAGCTGGATCACTTTTACTACAACTCCTGTAACCCTCATTTTATGAGGAGTAAGGGAAGTTGGAGGAAGAGTGCTCTTTCTTGGACTTCCTGCTGTATAGATAGCACCAAAAGCTGAAATAAGGTATTTCGACTTCAGCTATGCAATTGACAAAGCTCAAGTTGTGTAGCTTATTTCAGCTTTAGCCCTGCTGTGTGTGATTGAATGAACAAGAAATAGGACTGAGTGGACTTGTAGACTATAAAGTTTTACACCACTTTGTTTCAGAGTACAGCTGTTTAACAACAAAAAATTTACATTGCAAGTTGCACTTTTATGATAAAGAGATTGCACTACAGTATTTGTGTGAGCGGAACTCAAACATACTAATTCATTTGTTTGTCATTTCTACATTGCAAATATTTGCACTGCAAATAGTATGATAAAGTGATCACTGTACACTTTCTATTCTGTTGGTAATTGAAATAAATGTATTTGAAAATGTAGAAAACCATCCAAAACTATTTAATAAATTTCCATTGGTTTTTTATTGTTTATCAGTGTGATTAAAACTCTGATTAATCACAATTAATGTTTTAATTTAGGGTTTTTTTTTAGTTAATCAACTGAGTTAGCTGGAACTGAGCAGAGCCCTAATTTATATTAAGTTAGTACTCAAAGGAGTTGGTTTGGTGGTCTAGATGAAGTGACTTAGTGATTCCAATAGGGTTTTCAAATAGGGATTTGTATGAAATTTGTGCTCATTCTTAAAAAGGTTCACCCATTTTTTCCAGATAACTTTTTAAAGGATGTTATTTACACCTTTTTTTATAACCACAAAAGCAGTGTTCAAAACCAAATTAAAGGGATTTTGCTCAGATTTTCCAAAACATCTCTTCTGTCAGAGACCAAACATGTAGAATTTCAGCCTCAAAGGTAATTTTTCAGAAAGTCAGGAGTGTATAAAAATAATTTATTATTTTTACATCTATAACTGCAGCATTTAGTTGCAGAATTGATGGGCAGTAATTTACTTTGAAAATTTAGCTTTCCAGTGTGAGAATTATCAGTGAAGAGAATGTACCTTTCATTAAGGTGCTTGCTATTTATATTTGTTCAGTGCAATTTTTATGAAGAAATTTAAACCTGTGGCTTGCTTGCGACCTGTTTTCTGTGATTTTGCCTTTGAGTATTTGATATTCACATTTCAGTGTAATTTCTGTTCCCTGACTAGAAAAGCTGCTATTATCTTTATTTACAATTTTTAGTTTCACCCAAAGAGTGAAATTCACTCCTATGCAAAGCACAAGCACAAACCATATGCATCTCCTATTTTCCACTTAAGCCCTGGTTTAATATAGCTTTGTTTCCCCCAAACAGTGTACATCCTTTAAGAAGTGTATTAGAAGCATCAAGAGTAGTGTAGTACATGCCTAGGCTATGTCTAGACTGCCAGCCTCTTTCGAAAGAGCGCGTCTAGACTACAATACGCGGATCGGAAAATCGATCCACTTTTTTGAAATAGAGCGTCCTGACTGCTGGACGCTCTTTCGAAATTAAAAGCCACCCGGAACCGCTTCTGCCAGGGCATGGGGGCAGCATTTCCTTCCGGGTGCTGCTGCCTGCCTGCCCTTTGCAGAGACGCGGCGTGGTTACAGGGACACTCCTGAACACCCGTTGCTCTGCTTCTGCAGCTGCCTTTGCTGTCCCTCTAGGAGGTAAGCAAGGCATTGCAGTGCTGGTTTGGAGTGCTCAGCTTCCTGGGACACCCCAGCAGGTTTTTTGTGTGGAGGTTTTTCTGTTTTAGACCCATTTTTTTGGCATGGAGCCAGAGCTGCCCCAGGGCAGGCGATGGCCCCACACCATCATACTGCAAGTGTTGCTGCATCTGCATGACACAGTCATGAGGCTACTTCCCCATCTGGACCCAGACCAGAGGTACGAAGGGATCGTCCGTCAAGCAGCCGCACTGCCCTTGCCTCCAAACGTCTTTGTGGACAGGCGTGTTTGGAGGCTTGACACCAGCTCTGACTGGTGGGACCGGCTCGTGATGCAGCTCTGGGATGACCAAGAGTGGCTACGCAACTTCCGGATGCGAAAGACCACTTTCCAGGAGCTGTGTACCTGGCTCACCCCTGCTCTGCAACGGCAAGACACCCACCTGCGGCCCGCTATCCCCCTGGAAAAGAGGGTCGCCATTGACCTCTGGAAGCTGGCAACCCTCGACAGCTACCGCTCCGTGGGACACCAATTTGGAGTGGGCAGGTCTACTGTTGGATCCATCCTGATGGAGGTAAGTCATTGTCTGGGGACAGTCACAGTTTGGGGTGGGGAGAAGGGAGACTGTCAGGAAGGGCAAAGTGGAGTGTGAGTGGGAGGGAGCTCCTCCACTCACCCTGAATTGTTGGGGGGGGGGTTCTGAGGAGGGGATTCCCGGGGTGTTTGAGAGGGAAGGTGGGCGGTGGGTTCTCCTCCTAAGAGATAAGGCACCCCTTCTAACATTTTGTTGTCTGTCTCGTTCTGCAGGTGGTGAGGGCCATCAATTCGGAGCTGCTCAACAGGCTCATCTGTCTACCAGATCTGGACAGCGTCATGGCCGGCTTTGCTGCCCTTGGCTTCCTGAATTGTGGAGGAGCGCTCGATGGGACACACATTCCAATCCGTGCACCGCCCCATCAAGCAGCCCAATTCATTAACAGAAAGGGCTACTTTTCTATGGTCCTCCAGGCCCTGGTCGAACATCGTGGCCAGTTTTCTGACATTTGTGTTGGGTGGTCAGGGCAGGCACATGATGCCCGCATCTTCAGGAACTCGTACCTCTACCGGAGGCTTCAGGCAGGAACATTTTTCCCGCAACATGACTTTGCAGTTGGGGATGTGCACATGCCGGTGTGCATAGTGGCTGATGCGGCCTACCCCCTGATGCCGTGGCTGATGAAGCCCTACACCGGCCACCTGGATGCGAGCAAGGAGCAGTTTAATGCTCACCTTAACCGGGCTCGCAACCAGGTGGAATGTGCGTTCGGACGTTTAAAAGGCAGATTCCGGTGCTTGCTCACACGCCTCGACATGGGGGAGAGCAACATCCCCGAGGTGGTGGCTGCGTGTTGCGTTCTCCATAACCTGGTGGAGAGGAAAGGGGATGCCTTCCTACCAGGGTGGGGTACAGGTGCTGATGGCCAGGAGAGGCACTTTGCCCAGCCCCGGACAGCTGCCATCCGCCAGGCTCACCGGTCTGCTGTTGGCATCCGGGAGGCCCTACGGGAGCAATTCTCAAGTGGAGGCCACTGAATCTACTGAGGGGCTTCTGCCTGGGGACTGGGCCCTGGCCCAAAAGAAGCTTCCCTCCACAACCCATCTCCTGACCCTGTTTGGAGAAATCATTAACACCAGGGTTTGTCTCAAAATAATAAGTTCTGTTTTATTTTTTTAAATATCACTCAAAAAATAGTATAACTGTTGCAAACATAAAAAAGCTTTTGTTCATTTCTGATGTAGAAAAAACTATGTACAATAAACATTTTGTTGAAAACTTTCTTTGTCATTTAACTGGGATGATGGGGGTGCTTGAAACCTGGAGGGGGGAAGGGGACTTGAAACCTGGAGGGGGGAAGGGGACTTGAAACCTGGAGGGGGGAAGGGGATCAGGTTGCACGGTGCTTGCCTGATCTCAGTCTCCTGCCTGGGCCTCGTGTTCGGGGTCCACCATGGCCACGGGATCGGGTGGTGCACCTGTCGGTTGGCTGGATAGGGTGCTCTTGGGACGGGGAGGCCTGGGGGAGAGGAGGGCCAGGGGGAGAGAGGGGCTGGGGAACTGAGGGGGCTGGGGGAGAGGGAGGTCCAAGGGGGGAAAGGGATGCTGTTGTGGAAGGGGGGTTTGGTGGGGCGGGCTCATGGGGTGCTGGAGGAGCAGGACCAGGCACAGGAGCAGGCAAGCCGCAGACCTCCCTGAGAGTGGCAGTCAGGGACGTGCGCTGCTGGACCAGCTCCTCCATCAGCCGGTCACACCACCGATCCTCTGCCTCCGCCCTCTCTCGCAGGATGGAGTTGAGCTCCTGCACGGCCTCCACATGCTGCCTCAGGATGTCCGCATACACACGCCTGTGTCTGCGGCTCCCATGTCCCCGAGATGGAGATGGAGGTGGGGCTGGGGTGCTGCGGCCCTCTTGCACGGCTGGTCCGGCTGTGGAGGAAAAGAAGAAGACACAATCAGTCCTAAAAAACTGTACTCTGTAGCACTTAAAATACTAACAGGATGGTTTATTAGGGGATGAGCTTTCGTGGGCCAGACCCACTTCCTCAGCTCAGAGTAACACGGCTACATTTCTATCACAATCAGTCATGTGTGCAACAGCTGTCCAAAAGGGCATGCCCTCTCCTTGAGACAGGGGAATCAGACATTCTGAAGGTAACACTGTGTGTGACCTGGGCATCAGCCTGAGCATGACAGGTTTCCCTTGTGCATCAACCACTGTGCACCCACCTACCTCTCCCCCCCCCCCCCGGTGTTACACAACCTCACTGCACTCACCTGCTGCTTCATCTCCTGCGCCAGATGACACCTGGGAGGCCTCTGGGGTTTGGGTGACTGGCTCAAGGGTGAGGGTCGCCGTCTCCTCACTGTCCTCCTCTGGCACCATGTCCCCGTCTCCTGAGTGCTCTAGGTCCTGCTCTGGTGCGTCCACCACAGGGTCTGCCAAGCCTGACTGGACGAAACACCGTGGTGTGCGTGCTTCACCACCACCACCCAGGATCTGGTCCAGCTCACTGTAGTAAAGGCAGTAGTAAGGGGGCTGCACCAGAATGGGAGCTCTCCTCCCTGGCCTTGACATATCCTTGGTGCAGCTCTTTAACTTTAGAGCGCACCTGGTCCTGGGTGCGGGGGTAGTGCCCTTTCTGGGCCAGGGCCTCTGCCATGCGGCCATAAATGTCCGCATTTCGCCGCCTGCTTTTGAGGGCTTGTAAGGCCTCCTCCTCTCCACAGAGCTTGAGAAGGGTCTTGATCTCTGGCCCAGACCATGATGGTGCCCGGCGTTTGGAGCCCCTGGCTGGGTCCCCAGAAGGCTCTCTGGAAGGGCCAGGAGGGTCTTGGGGCTGGGACATTCTGCACCTAAGTAGCTGTGTGCTCTGGCTCCTTTGCTGCAACAAGTGGCTGTGAGGTTGCCTGTCCCTTTAAGAAATGGCTGCAGACAGGAATCAGAGACATGCAACCCATGCCCCAGATTGTCCACCAGGGCTTCTTCCTGGAGGCCAGTATTTTCGAAAAAATGGCCTCCCCACGTCCACACTCACTTATTTTCGACGGATCTCCGTCGAAAAAGGCGTTCTTCCTCGTGCAATGAGGTTTACCGCCGTTGAAAGAAAAGCCGCGTTCTTTCGATTTAATTTCGAAAGAACGCGGCTGTAGTCTAGACGCAGGTGAAGTTTTTTCGAAAAAAGTAGCCTTTTTTCGAAAAGACCCCTGAGTCTGGACACAGCCCTAGTGCTGAAGCTGTGCAAAGGGATGAACTTCACCCCAGATTTAATTTTGTCATTCAATGTACCTTAATGGTGTGTTTGAAATATGCACTCAGTGAACATTCCATATAAACAACATTTTGAATGAAAGTTGACAAAAAAGGAAAACAAAGAGAAGTGTGAACAAAGTCAAAGTTAAAACATATTTAGATGCACCTAGAATGTTCACCATATTTGTTTATTTTCACCACCTTGTCTTCAGCAGAGACCAAACATATATATGGTACATTTCTAAATATTTTTCCCAAACCGGTATAATTTTAATGGCACAGTCCTAGGCACGTAGCGGAAATACAAATATAATAATATTACAGTAGACAACCTTCTTGGTAGCTTCAGCATAGAGGGCAAGAACTAAATAGGCATGAAGGTTAATCTAACTACAGAGATAGGGAATCCTTTTAGAATTAAATACAAATCATTGCTGGAGGAATACCACAGAAATGATTGATTATTCATTTGAATTTTTACCTGAATTCACTCTGCATTTGTGGCACTTTTGTGTATCCCCTTCAGAAGTATCCCAGTGAACAAAATTACCAGAGGCTTCTGCATTGAAATGGCAATTTTAAACAAATATGCAATATATTCACAAACAGATGCTGAATTATAAGTGATTGCGGTGGCATTGAGACACTCCAGTTGGACTTCGGAAATGTTCCCAGAAGAAATCTAATCCTAAATTCACTTCATCCAATCAGGGAGCCAAATATAATCACTGGTCTCTGTGTCCAGTCAAAACAGATCCCATATCAAACACTGAATACTTAAAGCCATATTTGCCAATACTTTATCACTGGCTGACCAAAGTTTGCTTTGCAATTATTGCATAAATGTTCTATGCAAACAAATTCATGAAATCATCTGTTCACTGTTATTTCTGAATAGCAGAAAATCTGAAATGACTAACCTGGACATTGTTTCCCCAGTGTTAGCTATGGCATATTGGCAGGCATTGTGGGCTAAGCTTGCACTGTTACTCTCTTTGCTACTCCTCATTTTCTGAATGAGTGGCATTTACAGACATATCCAATTTTATGTAAAATACAGAGTGAAAATTGCTGTTTTGTGCTATTTTTCCAATTGCTGTTTTATAGTACTTTCATTTTCAGCATTTGTGAAATATGAAGTATAATTGTTTCATTACACTAATATGTCACAGTAGTATTCTAGTGAAGTGGTAAAATGTTCTCAGTTACATACAAAAGCTCAATGCTCTCTGTTCAGGGGATTAGCCTTCAAGAGCCAAACTGGCTGACCAATTTTGAATCTGTTGCAGTTTACCAGGGAATTGTGAGTAAATATTAAAGTGCACCAGGTGCCTGGAGCTGCACTGACTGCCCTCTATTTAATTCTATCAACTTCCTGTAGTGCTCTGCCACAGAGTGCAGTGGTAGATGCTCTTCTTTTCAAGTTCAATGCTGTATATTTTCCTCATCATCTAATCCTTAGGATTTTGGCTTGCAGGGGAAACACGGCAGTTCAGCTGGCAAATACCATTTTCCCACCAGCAACCTTGAACATTTTTCTATCCCATTAGGTAACAAAATGAAAAAGACTAAACAGTGTTATCTTCCTCACAGTCATACAGACAAAAGGACTGTATTCAGTGAGTAAGCAGAAATGCTCTGCCTGTAGGAGTCTGAGTGTGGGATTCACAGCGGATTTGGGCTTGACTAGTGCAGTGTCTATTTTAGGCACCCTGCTGCCACTTGGATCCACAGCCCTGAGTTTGGCTTCCTATACAATGCCTGGGGAGAGGGAGGCCCCTTGGAAAGAGACTCACAGATGCCAGAATGCTGAGCAGGGAGTACCCTAAGATGTTCAGTAGGACATGCTGAGTAGAGGGTGTGGCTAAAGCCCTACCTCGAAAGGGGAGTCTTATGTCTAACTGTAGCCTGGAGGGAGGTTCCTCCCTTCACCTGTGATCGACAGCTGTGAAACCTCTTCCTGGAGTTAGGCAACAAAGCCAGGTCAGCCTTTATTCAAGAAACCCCGAGGAGGTACTGCCCCCTCCCTTTCACTCAATAGCCCAGTGGTTAGGGCACTCACCCAGGTCAGGGAAAACCTGGATTGAACCCAGGTCTCCTGCTTTCCAGTTATGTGACCTAAGCACTAGGTGTGGGAAGGAGAATGTGCCTTTCTCACTTTCTTGTGTTGCTGCCGCTCCAATTTGCATAAATTCTTAAATAATCATCAGAACAGGAAGTTGAGTTTCCCACATCCCAGGAAAATGCCCTAGCCTCTAGATCAGAGGTGGGCAAATATAAAAATGGCAGCCCGCTAGGGCTAGTCCCTTGTGGGCTGCCACTTTTATGTTTACCTGCCCTTCTGCAGGTATTGGACAATTGTCGCTTTCGTTGGCTGCAGAGCACCTTTTGCAGCCAATGCGAGTAGCAAGAAGTGGTGCAGATCAGGATGCCACTTCCTACCACTTGCATTGGCAGTGAAGAGCAATTTGCAGCCAACAAGAGCTGCAATTGCCTGATATATGCAGAAGTGCAGGAAAACACAGTGGGTGGGGTGGGGGAGATGACACCAGAGACTAGAATTTACCCAGCACTGTGGACCAGAATTTACCCAGCACTGCTCTAGGTAATAGTATCTCTCTTTTCCTCTGTGATCCCCTTGAGCCCTGCAATTCTGGAAAAGGTAGATTGGGACAGAGGGCAGTGTCAGTTGGCTAGGACTTGTGTACAAGAGCCAGGACTGCCAAGAGATATTTAAGAGACAACTTGTTCAGTTTTGGAGAAGTTGAGGACTCGGAGAGAGCCAATGTGGGTCTCTTCCAAAGCCTGGGCTTTCCTTACATCCAGTGCTTAATTTTTAATGAAAGAGGTGCCGGGACTCAAGCAATTTTTTTTAACTTTCATAACTGACACAGCAAGACCAGAAATGCTGGGGCTGCCAAACATAGTGGTGATGGGGCTCAGCCCCAGTAAGCCCCAGTGAAAATTAAGTACAATTTGCATCGTAAGTGCCTTATCTTCCTCCTTGTGGCCATGTGCAGCCAGTGTAAGTTTGAGTAGGCAGAGATGCCACCTTTGCATCTGCCCTACCTGCCAATAGCTGCACTTATAAACCTGGGCCAATTATCTAACACTAAAGGGCTACAAACAAAGGGAGGAGTTTTGGAGAGAATCCAGTGAAGGGCAATGAAGATGATTAGGGTGTAGGGCACATGACTTAGGAGAAGAGGCTGAAGGAACTGGGCTTATTTAGTCTACAGAGGAGAAGTGTAGAGGAGTGAGGGGATTGACAGCAGCCTTCAACTACCTGAAGAGGGGTTCCAAAGAGGATGGAGAGAAGCTATTCTAAGTGGTGACAGATGACCAACCAAGGAGCAAGGGTCTCAAGTTGCAGTGGGGGAGGTCTAGGTTCCATTTTAGCAAAATCTATTTCACTAGGAGGGTGATAAAGTACTGGAATGGGTTACCTAAGGAGATGGTAGAATCTCCATCCCTAGAGGTTTTTAAGTCCTGTCTTGAGAAAGCCCTGATTGCGATGATTTAGTTGGGATTGGTCCTGCTTTGAGCAGCAGGTTGGCCTAAAAGACCTCCTGAGATCTCTTCCTACCCTAATATTCTATGATTCTATGACAGTGGTGGCCAACCTGAGGTTCACGAGCTGCAAGAAAAAAATTCTGTCAAGTATCAGAGGGGTAGCCGTGTTAGTCTGAATCTGCAAAAGCGGCGAGGAGTCTTGTGGCACCTTAAAGACTAACTGAAGTGTTGGAGAATAAGCTTTCGTGGGCAAAGACCCACTTAATCAGATGCATGTAGTGGGAGCTGTTTAGGGGAGGGGAAGAGCAGCCCATGCGCTTCCTGAGACCTGAAATCCCCAGGTACTGACCCCAGCTGTCTCTGTCCCCTCCCCCTGGGAAGACACTCCCTCCCCCATGAGTACTCTGCCCCAGCACCCTGTCCACTGCTCCCACCAGCACAGTTGGGGCCACATTAGTGAGGCTTGGGGGGTTTTGGAGGGGTTGTTTTTTTGTATCTCACTTGTGTGGCCCCGACTGACTTTTCTGTGGGTCAGTGACCCCTGACTCAAAAGAGGTTCCCTGTCCCTCTCATAAATAAAGACAATGCTGCAACATTTTGTGTTTGACATAATATTTTATTTAAAAATGAAGCCAAGCCCCCACCTGCCCGCAGCATCATAACACTCCTGCACCTCCCAGACCCCAAACATGAGCCTATCATACACTGGACCCTCCTGTCCTGAGACTCTCACATCCCCAAACTCCTGCACCCCCACATCCCCAGTCTTCTGCCACAACACTCCTGCACCATCCACACACTGCAAATCTGTGTCCTGAGCCCATCATACTCCCAGCCTCCCTGCTCTGAGCCCCTCATGCATCCTAGCCCAAACTCCGGCACCCTCACAGCCACAAACCTGTGGCTTGCTCAGTACCCCAACCCTCCACCTGACCCCAACACTCTCTAGCCTGGAGCCCCCTCCCTGAGCCAGCATCCTCTTCTCTACTTCCTCCTGCACCCAAATTCCCTCCCAGAGCTTGCACCTCTCACTCCTTCCCAGTTCTTTTTTGGGAGCCACAATAGCAGTGGAGACAGCGTAAAGAGCTGGGACAAAGTTGTTGAGACAAAAAAAAAGGGGAGGGGGCAGAGCCGCAAAGACCCAGGGAAAAGTTGTTTAAAAAAAAAAAAAAAGCAACCATGGAATGATATAGTGTACCAGCACCTACTTTCCCCCAGTGCGGTGGGTTTTTGTTTGTTTGTTTGTTTGTTTGTTTGTTTTGCTCAACAACTTTGCCCTGGCTCTTCATGCTGTCTCCACTGCTATTGTGGCTCTTCGTCTAGAACGGGTTGGCCACCCTCTATTCTATGATTTTCAAAAGCATGCATTATTGAGTTGTCTTTGTTCTCACTAGAATCAATGGTAAAACTCCCATGGAGATCCACTGCAATCAGAGTTAGATGAACATTTGGAAACATTCACAGTGTCTCCTTTTTTTGATCATATACAATTGCAAAACCGGCTGAACCATTCAAAACCATTCCTGTACAAATACATAATTAATGCCATTCTCATCAACAAAAGCACCATGTGACTTACCGTGTTTTTGGTGTAATATAAAACAGCCATTGGAAAGTCATCATATGTAAACAATAAATGCTCCTAATGTATTTTTGAAGTTGCATTGCTCAGCACAGATATAATAAACTGTCCACAGATTCATCCATTTGGTGCTCAGTGAAACAATTTTAAATATAATGAACTAATGAGATTTTAATGAATTGTCTTAAGTATCCCTTTGCAAATTCTAATGCAGCAATTAATTTACTAATGTACTGTGATTCCTCCAATGTACGGTGAGATAAATCACAATGTAAAGCTTGTGTGGGGAATCATTGTGAGACTAGTGAAATTGAATGGGCATGTGCCTTGGACAGGATTTTCCTAACTTCTTTGGAAGGGGGTGTATATGTGTGTGAGTATGTGTTTGTGTGTACTAGACTCAATTATTATCAGAAATTCCTTCAGTAGAGGCTAATACTATCAATGAGAAATAGAGGAGTAGGTCATTTGTTGAGTGCAATTTATCAGTAAAACCTTTTTTACAAACTTGTGGCAGCTGAACAGAAAAAATAAAAACAAAAATAATGTTAAGAGGAGAAAAATATTGAAACATTTAGTTTCAGCATTTTAAAAAGGGACACAAATTACATACAAAATACTATGTACAAGAATGGTAATGGGTTGTAATTTTAGGTTTCCAAAAGTTAGTAAATAGCACAATTAAGCATACTGGTACAGTCTTAATTCTGTCCCCTAATGTGCATGTGTTACGATCTATGCCAGGGGTGGCCAACCTGCAGTTTGCAAGCCACACGAGGCTCCCCCAAAAGTGCATCAAGTGAAGCCACTCCAGTGCCCCCCAAATGGACCCCGGCTCTTCTGTGCTTACCAGGGTGGCAATTCGACAATTCTGGCTCTTCACATTTATTCCACTGCTGTTTCGGCTCTCTTTATTAAATGGGTTGGCCACCCCTGATATATGCAGTGTTGTTGTAGCCATGTAGGTTCCAGGATAGTAGAGAGACAAGGTAGGTGAGTTAATATCTTTTATTGAACCAACTTCTGTTGGTGAGAGACACAAGCTTTCAAGTTCACAGCAAGCTCATTTTCAGGTCCTGTGAAAGGTACTCACTGTGTCACAGTTCCATAGACGGTGGAACAGATTGTTTAGCATAAGCAGTTTATTCATATTTCAAGGGATCATACCAGGTGAAATGGCAAGTTATAGTCTTTAAGTGGATGATTTTTCATACTGTTTTCTTCCACAGAAACCTGGTCTCATTGACTTTTGTGGCACTTTTGCTGGATGTAACGATCTGCCTGAATGCATCTCATTGGAGGATCAGGGCCACAGCATTGAGTTTGATCAAGAATTTCATTTTTCATCCAGACTAAACACAGACAATGAACCATATTAGATTATCCCAAGACTGTTAATGATAGCATTTTTTTTTTGCCTCAGCAAAGGACAGAATAAGAATTTAGTCTGATGTGATTGTATATAGATGTTGGATTAGATTGAATAAAAAATGAGTGGGGGAGACAAAATCCAATTTCCAGAAAGGTATATGCCTACTTTCCAGAAAAGACACTCTTTCCCATCTCTCACTCTGACTTCAGGAGCAATAACTGCAGCCTACATCCTCAAAGGCACCCAAAGGCCTCAGATTTAGATCCGTGTATGATTCAGGTACAGTTCCCATAAGTTGTGTTTATTTCTTGTGAACTGTTTTCAGAGCAAATGTCCTGTGCAACATAAATCTTGATTAAATGTTTATTTCAGTTGTTACCTACATTGTCAGTAGGATAATAAGGACAGTGGGGATGGGGAAGATTTATCTGGCTAGGAAAATCACATAGTGTTCAGACTCCCTGTAGAGCTTTTATTGACTCTGCTGCCAGCAGAGATTAGTGCAATGCAAAACTGTTAAATACACATCCCAGCACATCCCTGTATTTAAGTGGTTCAAATAATTAGCAGTTCTCAGTCTTTCTATTACAGCTTTATTCCAGCTGGCAGAGGCACGTTTATAAAAATGCACTTATTTGTATGCCTCTCCAATACATATTTGGATGTAAAGAGTTGCATTGGGCATGCATTTCCATTGGATAAACAGCCTACACAACTAGGCTCTCCAGAAAATGTCAAAAGCCTAATTGCACATAGTGCACCTACAACATGTTTACATTGTATGACAACAAATGTACATTAAAATAACTTCCAGTCTGCAGCTAGCTACTGTCCAAATACCCACCTGGTGACAGAATATGAGGAGAGATTTAAACAAGTTTTGAGCAGAGAGTTGACCTAGATGACCTCATGAGGTATCTTCCAGCACTAATCTTCTATGATTCTATGAGTAGAGCTGTTCATCTTGGAAAAGAGATAACTTGGAAGTAGGAATACAAAAAGTTGTCTACAAAATCATGAATGGTGTAGGGAAAACAAATAAAATGCTTTTTATCCCTTACACAATGCAAGAACCAGGGTTACCCAATGAAATTAATAATCAGCAGGTTTAAAACATGCAAAAGAAAATATAGTTTGAACCTCTCTAGTCTGGCTTTCTCTGGTCCAGCAACATTTGTGCTCCAGCATGATGTTAGTTAGCATGATGTTAGTAAGCAAGTGGACCACAAGTTGAATATGAGTCAACAGTGTGATGCTGTTGCAAAAAAAGCAAATATGATTCTAGGTTGTATCAACAGGTGTTTTGTAAGCAAAAACTCGTGAAGTCATTCTGCCGCTCTACTCTGCACTAGTTAGGCCTCAGCTGGAGTACTGTGTCCAGTTCTGGGTGCCTCATTTCAAGAAAGATGTGGAGAAATTGGAAAGGGTACAGAGAAGAGTGACAAGAATGATTAAAGGTCTAGAGAACATGACCTATGAAGCTAGGCTTCGTGAACTGGGCTTGTTTAGTTTGGAAAAAAGAAGATTAAGGGG
Organism: Pelodiscus sinensis; assembly: GCF_052426305.1. Lineage (NCBI taxonomy): Eukaryota > Metazoa > Chordata > Testudines > Trionychidae > Pelodiscus > Pelodiscus sinensis. Next base: position 318,445,473 of record NC_143052.1, read on the forward strand.
GGACATGATAGCGGTTTTCAAATATCTAAAAGAGTGTCACAAGGAGGAAGGAGAAAATTTGTTCCTCTTGGTTTCTGAGGACAGGACAAGGAGTAATGGGCTTAAAGTGCAGCAAGGGAGGTTTAGATTGGACATTAGGAAAAAATTCCTAACTGTCAGGGTGGTCAAATATTGGAATAAATTGCCAAGGGAGGTGGTGGAATCTCCCTCTCTGGAGATATTTAAGAACAGGTTAGATAGACATCTGTCAGGGATGGTGTAGACGGAGCTTGGTCCTGCCTTGAGGGCGGGGGCTGGACTCGATGACCTCTTGAGGTCCCTTCCAGTCCTATGATTCTATGATTCTAAGATGTCAACTTATCATGGATGTAGCCAAGTTTCCTGTGCCTTTGGCATGGGTCTCGCTGGAAGACAGTATATGGGGCTTGATTTATCATTGATCTTACCAAACATAGCCATTCTTATAGGCCAGGCAATTTGAGGTAAGCACATACAACAAATTGCAGATAAGGGACAAAGAAAATAATGAGATAAAGGTTCCAACTAACACACTTCTCTGCTGCAAGGCTTTGCACTGAAAACAAAAGATTTGTGCTTCAAGATGAGAATGTTCTTTTGGGTAGAATTTTCTGTTTAAGGACCTCCAAAATAGCTAGATTTGCTAACTTTGTAGGTTCCTGTGTGTTTTATCACAGCCTTATATGAATGGTACTCTCAATTTTGTTGTGTGCAGTGCTATTTAGCATCTCTCTTCTGTTATCCTGTTTTTTTCCTGATAGTAATGGTCTTCTATTCCCCCTAGAAGTGGAACAGAATTCCAGTACTGGGGTCGAGGGACAAAAAAGCTCAACTCAATAGATCGATTGTCAGCTTTTTTAATTGACTCTATGGTGTGATGAAAAGAGATGATGTCAAAAGGATGAATACCAACAAGGGACCAATGTCAAGAATATAAAGAATACAGCATCCCCTGGCTACAAGACTGGCAGACTCCTAGATCCATCAATAAATCCAGCAAGAAGTTAGTATTAACTTTTGATTTATGTAGTGTCTACTGCAAACTAAAAGCACTTCTCAGCGTTGTCCCACATACTTGTGGGGATCACTTCTTTTCATCTATTTTCTAGCCGCAGTCACTTCTAGGGCGGAAAATGACAAGCATTAATTGGAGCCAGTAAACACGATAAAGAAGTATCTACCCCTCTGAAAGCTGCTGCCTTCAGATTCTCACCCTCCGGTATCGCTGTATGTTCTCAGGCAAAGGACATCACATGGTTAGCTGTGGAAAATCAATCTCAATTCCCAGACGATAGAACTGCTGTCATGGAGGGTTACTTAGCACTAGCAGCAGCTTTTCAGATAGAGACTCTTAAAAACACATTCAAAATGCAAAGTTTGGCTTGTGCGTGTGTGTGCAGGTTCAGGTGTTTGTATTTCTCTTTCAAGTGTGACCTTTTAGTATTGGTATTCCTATCTGAACATACCTTATCTCTTTGTGCATATATCTTCAATGTATTTTCCCAAGTTTTTTTAATGCCTGTGGTAGTTGTGTATGAGGCTGGACCATGTATGGATTCTCTTTCCGCCATCCAGGATCTGGCATGTCATGTGACCGGAGCTCACATTAGTTTGAACTCATAAATTGTTTTCTGAAGAACTGTCCACTCAAGTCAGTGGGAGTTTTTCCACTCACATTAATGGTAATTGGATCAGACCAAGTGTCATAAGTTTGGAAAAGACCCCAGAAGGTCTTCTAGTCCAACCTACTTCTCAAAGCAGGACCAATCCCAATTAAATCATCCCAGGCAGAGCTTTGTCAAGCCAGGACTTAAAAATCCCTAGGGTGCATCTAGAGTGTTCACGCACAAGTGTTCATGCACAAGAGGGCCAGTGTAGACAGCCAAGTTAATTTCTTGCGCAAGAAAGCCCGATGGCTAAAATGGCCATCGGCGCTTGCTTGCACAAGAGAGCATCTACACTGGCACTGATGCTTTTGCGCAAAAGCAAATCTTTTGTGCAAAGGCACATGCCAATATAGACGCTCTCTTGCGCAAATACTTTTAATGGAAAAACTTTTCCGTTAAAAGTATTTGTGCAAAATCATGCCAGTCTAGACACAGCCCTAGAGACGGAGATTCTACCACCTCCATAGTGAAATAGTTTTTGCTAATATGCAACCTAGACCTCCCCCACTGTAACTTGAGACCATTGCTCCTTGTTTTGTCATCTCTCACCACTGAAAACAGCCTCTCTCCATCCTCTTTGGACCCCCCTTTGGGTAGTTGAAGGCTGTTATCAGACCTCATTCCCTCACTCTTCTCTTCTGCAGATTAAATAAGCCCAAATCCCTCAGACTTTCTTCATAAATCATGTGCCCCAGTCCCCTAATTATTTTTGTTGCCCTCCACTGGACTCTCTCCAGTGTGCCCATATCTTTTCTGTAATGCATGCATAAACACGAATAAATGCAAATAATGGAACCAGCTAAATGCCGTGCATATACATTGATGTGTGTATTTTGTATTAATACTTTCTACTGCCAGATCATCACTGATTATCTTTGTGTCATAGGCCCTCTACTGCTAGCATCAAACAGATACTCCAAGTTGCAGATACCTGTGCTATAGAATCAAGAGGCTCTGAGGGTTAGATTCACTGCTGACATGACACTTTAAATAGCCACAGTATGCAGCATGGTGAAAACCGTCATGAGGAGGATCCTGGTATGGATAGGAGAAAGATATTTTTGAAGTCACTTCTCCCTTTTTTAAGGGTTGCATGTCAATTACACATGAATGTCAGATATTTTTGTAATTTAAGTCTTTTTAGCAAGGGAGTTTTCTTTAGAATAAAACATATTCAGGACTCTTGTGAGACAGTATACTTATTCCACGTGAATTAGAAAATCTGAATCCACTGGATGCTTGTATGCTTCCCAGTCTATTTCCTAACTTCATTGGGATTCTGTAGGGCTAAAGGGATTGTTTTTAGATGAATTTCTCTTACAAATTCAGAGTCATATTTTATAAAACAAAAAGAATTTCATTTTGAGAGGAAGCAGTTTTGTGTATTGAACTTAGATCTAACAGCTAGAAACATCTGTATTCCCACCCTAGTTGTATCATTGACTTTCCACATAACCTCTGGCAAACCATTTAACCTCCTTCCTCTCTGGAAAATGGGCATAGTATTTCTCTGCCTAATTCACAGTGACTATGAGGATTCATTAATTAACATTTGTACTTTCAAAGATGCACATACAGCTGTTCAGTATAGCAATTAGTATAGAAGTATAGCTGAAACAAAATACAGGACTATGTAGCACTTTAAAGACTAACAAGATGGTTTATTAGATTATGAGCTTTCGTGGGCCAGACCCACTTCCTCAGAATAGTACTTTCAAGTGCTCAACTGAGCAATATGAACATTCCATTAATTTGATTTCTTGTGTGGACTTACAATATTTTTGGTAGAGCACCCATTCATACTGGACTCACGCAGATAATCCTTTTCTCCTTCCCCAAATTGTAATAGTACAGCATTTATTTAAATATTTGGACAGATATTATTTATAATCATCAGTAGCAACATAAAATACTCTTCTAACAGGGTTAAAAGAAAATAATAACTACCCTAATATGTCATTGCTCTCAGAGAAAATTCATAAATCTTTTTCTGTTGATAAATCTTTCAAAGAGTAGTCCTACAGACCCTCTTTTGAGAGACTTGTTCTTTTACCAGCAATAGAAAATTAATGCTAGCATAAATGTTGTCTCAACTGACATATTCATACACATGAGCTTTACTGTAATGAATCTATTACTGTGCTTTCTATCATTCAGGAGAAATGAATTGACTAAGAAGGTTTCAATGTTTGTGACAGAAAAAATGGAAGCAAGTAGGTCACATTCTACTTTAATCATCTGTAGCATTTTTAAGTGTTTTAAAATGATGCCGGTACCTACACCTGACAGTTAACTCCTGAGAGTTGCCAGATTTTTAGACCTCAGCACCATATTGAAGTCTTGCATAAAACTTACATAGTAAATCTTGCGATGTGGCATATATTATTTCCTTTTTTTCCATAGAGTTCGCCATGTGACAGTTATGTGTGAAATCACATTAGTATAAAGGTTTGGTAGCCCAGATGCCCTTTATACAATAAAAAAAATTAAATCTAAATTGATCTAGATTTACAGGTCAATAAATATAAATGGCTGGGTTTTCAAAGGTGCTGACTACCATAACATCTACTGAAGTCAAGGGGAACTACATAATTTCAGTGCCTTTGAGAAAGTAGCCAAAGGTTTCTTTTAAGAGCCTAACTATGGATTTAGGTGCCTGACTTTACACAGAACATTTTGCTGCTTCGCGGAACCATTTTTGCACGATCAATGCCATAGTCACACAGAGTTGCAACATTATATGTGCAATTACACAAGTTATTTATTCTTTATAATATTTTGAATAGATCACAAAATTCAATTTCTATGCTTTTGACAGCAATTATGCTTTCTTTGTTTGAGTGCACATAAGTGTTTTGCACTGAAAGTACATGTCTGGCTTTATTATATAGCTAGTGTGTTATGGGCAAGGTAGTGAACAAATAGGGTGGTCAGCTGTTCCTAAAAATTGGGGTTTTCAAGAGTGGTACTGGGACCTCCATCAATTTTATAAGAGTTGACTGTTTTTTGGTTTCTGCAATCTGTTGAACATTTTAGCCCTGGAAAAGCCACTGGTCAGCTGAGCCAGTGAAATTAATAACAGGTAGGCCTATCACAGATGTGCCCCAGAGACAAATCCCACCCACACGTGGCATATGTCAGCATCATGCCCTTGCTCTTCCCTAGGAGGTCTGCCAGCAATTTTCGTGACTCCCTAGGACAAGTAACTCTCATCTCCAGCTGTCAAAATCCTCCTATGGGCACTTTACCTCACACGCCACCAAACCCATCTCTACTACAGTTGTACTGTTTTTTCGCTTTGACAGTTTGGTCATCTACTTCTAGGTGAGGGAGAAAGTTGGTTGTTTGCAACCAAACTACTAAATGATTTCTCAGCACAGGCAGCTGTGAAAACAGGAAACCTCATAAGAATATTTCAATATTTCCAAAATTAAGCAATAATTAACTTAGCCAAATATAAAATACTGTATCTTAATAACTGCTGAAACTGCAGATGGCTATAAAGAAATCAGAGAAGTTGGGAATAATGAGGGTTTTTTTCTCCAAAACTTTCAGCAGGATCTAAGATCTCAGGGTACATCTACACTGCACGGTTATTTCAGGAATTGGGAAGTATCCCAAAATGGCTGCCTCACGTTTACACAAGCCAACCGTTATTTCAAAATGTTTTTCAAAATAACAGGTGTGCTATTCACCATGTTGGTATTCCTTGTTACACGAGGTTTAAGGGATGACTCGAAATAGCGTGTTATTTCAAAATTTGGCACTGTTTGACATGCCAAATTTCAAGATAAACTATTTCAAAATAGATTTGAGATAAGATAATCAATTTGCGTAGTGCAAATTGCATATCTTATTTTGAGTTTAGGGTGCTGTGTAGATGCACTATCAGTGCACATCAGAAAACAAAGTGAAAATGGCTTCTGCTTAGCTGGGTTAGATGGACTCTTTTAGTCACATGGACTAGAATCAGGCAACAGTAGGCAAATGACAAACAGCGTGTGACTTAGTCCCTATGGTATTTCCTCCAAACCAGCTTCAGAGAGGAAATAGACCATATACACAGCAGGACTGTAATCTTTACAGATACCCAGGTAAAAATAAAAAAGCATACACAACACTATTATTGGTGTTACACAGTAAAATTTGAGCAAACCATTACAGGACAATAGATGCAGTGGAAATATGTTCCAATGCAGTTTGGGGATATTTTTGTGATTCAGGTTGAACCACTTGATGAGCTGTCGATTGAGCCTTAGCATCTCTACATTTTGTTGTCATTTCTCACAATTCCATGGCATTTGATAGGGAGCTTGCACTACTCATTTTAATGGGACTTAGCTTAGTGCATACTGCATATAAGTATTCATACCTGCATAGGAGATGTAGTTATCAGTGCCCCAAACTGATTCAGCTGTAATTGATTGTAATGAGTCAACTGAAAAATATTCTTAACTGTATTCATTATCTACAATATCTTACTGTTTTCTCCTGACATGGTTATTGCAGGGAGTTCTTCACATTAGATGCCTTCCCATTTTTCTTTGCGACTTGCCCCAGGTGACTAGCCTCTGTTCTAAGGAAAACGGATGCTACTCTGTCAGACTGATCAATGCCATTCTTGGCTTAACGTGAGAGAGAGTGATTTGAGACATTCTTCTTACCAGGGTTAAAGCTGCTTCTGTAGTGCTCCCGGTAATTTTGGGGCAGGGAGTGAGACCTGGACAAAGCACAAGGGTGCTTCACGTGGCAAAACAGAGCACTAACCACAGGCCCACTAGAAATTTTAATTTGTTTGAAATATTACACTTTTTTATAGTTATAGTGTTTTTCCATGTATTACACAAAATCCAAGTTCTGGGGAGTTGGACATCTGCCCAATTGATCTCAATGGGAATTAGTGTGGCAAGGAGAAGGTAGTTTATGCAATGTTGCATATGATAAAACTCTTTAATGAAAACACAGTTTCATTCCTTATGAAAAACAGCCCTCTGTGTTAGTGGTAAAGTTGTGCAGAATCTTTAAATCTCTATGTTGTGGACTGGACAGATGGGAGTTCCTCTCCGGCAGGATGGTCTAGAGCTCTTCATCAAAATCAGAAATATAAAGCATATTTTTTGCAGCCAATACAATGGTTAAACTTTCTACCCCATTGAAGAGATCATATAAATATTCATAATATTTTTGTCACTGCAGAGCAGTCAGAGGCACTTGCTGAATAGCAGTTCATTATTTCAATAAAGTTTGCGCGAAATGGGCACTGTTTAGAGTGCAGCATGTTGGGGTTGTAGGTAACATATAATAACAGGTTAAAATGCATACCAGTTTGAGTGCACAGAATAAAACAAGAAAACATAATATAGGTTGAACTTCTCTTAACCAGGACTCTCTGGTCCAGCAACATCCCTGGTCCATAATTCAAATGTTATTAATGGCAATAATCAATAGTGACCCACCTGGCTATTGTTCTTTGTGGCAAATCATGATAAACTAGAGCATGAACTGAGCATGAACTGTAAAGCTATAATGAAAATTGTTATACACTCACATTTATGTGATTCTGACTGTTCTCACTAACTAGTCTGCGTATACTAGGGATGTAAACAATTATCCAGTTAATCCAGTTAACTCAGTAAGCATTAGGTGGGATCATGTTGACCTAGCAGCCCTGACCACATCCTCAACTATAGCCCTGGGCGGGGGCAGGAGGGACCCCAGTCAGCTGTGCTTCAGGGACTGCCCTAGCCCCGTTACCCCCTGGGTAAGCTGTGGGTGAGGGTTGCTCTAACCTGCTGGGCCAATGATGCCATGGGCAGGGGTGCTCTAGGCCAGCCAGACCCACTGCATCATGCCATGAGCAGGGGAGCTGCTCCAGCTCATGGGATAATGGTTAACCGGTTAAACCTTTTCTTTAGCTAGTTATCTGCTGAACTGCAATTTTACATCCCTAGTTAAAACTTACTTTAAAAAATTCTTTCCCTTGCATCTGAAAAACTATTTGGTATATATTGGATCACTGCAGGTATTCAAAAAAGCACCATGTTGTTTTATTGAAATTTTCACATACAGCCTATTTTTCCTAGGCTTTGTATGTTCTAGTGAGGCATAGGTATCCTCCCTTCCCTAAGAAATGCTGAACCAGAAACTGGAGGTTAAATAACTAGAAAGTAGTTGAACATTAAAACAGTTAATGTTATCAAGTTTGTGATCAAGAATTTCCTCTGAGGGCAGTAGCCATTTTAGTCTATATCTTCAAAAACAAGAAGGAATCCTGTGACACCTAACAGGTCTAACAGATTTATTTGGACATAAGCTTTTGTGGGTAAAAACCACTTTGTCAGATTCATTGCATCACATGCATCTGATGAAGTGGTTTTTACCCACAAACACCCATGCCATAATAAATCTGTTCGGGCACATCTACACTGCAGCATTATTTTGAAATAACTAATGTTATTTTGAAATAATAAGGTGAGCATCTACACAGCAAGCCTATTATTTTGAAATAATTTCAAAATAACAGGCTTCTTATTCCAAAATCTGTAGCCTTCATTTCACGAGGAATAATACCTATTTCAAAATATTCAAAATAGGGTCTGTGTAGGCAGCGCTGCTGTGCTCATTTCGAAATAAGTGGCCTTCAAGGAATCTCACAGCTACCCTGCTGGCCACACTCATCAGAACTCTATAGTTCCTTTCAGCCCTTAAAGTTGCAGCCACAGGGAAAAGGACTTGGGGAAAATCCTGCTAGCCTTGTGCCATACACCAGCAGCCTGTACAGCTTTTGCTGCTGACATGAGCGATCCCTATCCTACCACCAAGTTCTCCACAGCCACAAGCGAGCCAGCAGCCAGCTCCCAAGCCCTGCCCAGGGAAAAGGAGGGCCCCTTCCTGATCTGGGGTGGAGATCCTGGATCTCACTGAGGTCTAGGGAAAGGAGGCAAACCTCCAGAATCTCCACACCAGATGCAGGAATGCAGACATTTACAACTGGATGGCTGACAGCCTGGGCCAGAATGGACACAGCTTCACCCAGGAGCAGGAGCAGATGAAGGTCAAGGAGGTTGCACGTGGACCTGGAGGAGCAGGTGCTGGCCGGGAGCTATGCTAGACGCTTCCAAAGTTTGATGGCGACCTGCTTCTGGAGGGGGATGGCAGGTCGCATGTGAATGTCCCATCACCTGAGGGCAAGAGCGAACCACTTGCACAGCTCCAGGAAAGTGTCCTTCCACATGCAGAAATTCTGGAGCCACTGCTGGTCACCCCTCTGCTCCATGATGATGCTTTGATGAGTTGGAGCCATAAGGATGAACTGAATCCTACAAAGCCAAATTAGGATATAGCAAGCCCATGTTACTCCATTTTGTATCTTCCATGGGAGTTCCCTTGACAGTTTTAGGTCACTTTGAATCATCCAGTTGTTGGGTCAGTTCCCACAATTGTAGTTTCGACATTTCCTTAATCCTGAAAACCTGCAGTTTGCTGAATCCTAGCAAACTTACAGCTTCAGAATTCAAGTAAAGAGAAACTTAGCTCTGGATCTTTATTCATCAATGAACAGTTCCCTTTCAAGTCATCTTTTCAACTCATGTTGTTTCATTCACCCAAAAATTTCACAGAAAATGTTCTATAGTTCAGTTATAATGCTTAAATTATACTACACTTTAAAAATGTTTTGAGAGATAATGCACAAAAAAACCCTATGTTATATTAAATTAAACATATGCAATTACTATCATGCAGAAATAACCATAAATCCTTTACAAGGTTATCATGTCCCTATAGCAAAACAAAACTTCTCTGTAGCATTGTCCAGCAACTTCAGAGTTTTCACAGTAACTCTGGTGCATTTGGGTCTCAAAGAGGCTTCTAACATTTGTAATCTTGCAGTGAACTAGAAAGTACAAAGCAGATTTTGCAAATGGAAAGGGAAAATTTATTAAAGAATTCTTGGTCTACGCTTCCAGTAATAGCAACAAATCCCACCCTGTGTAATCCCTTTAGGTCATGAATGGTCATTTGTTTGCATTATCTCTATAGTCTTTGTAGTCTTCCTGTCTCACATTCCTTATTTCAGACCTTTGTGGTAATTTTTATTGGCGTTTGTTCCACACAAGTGGACTATAGCTGATTCCAATGCTATTCTACTGAGCAGGGTCACTAAAGTGACTAGAAGAGTGATCAGATATTGCAAATCTCCTTCAGTGCTCAGCAGCTGGAAATGAATCTGCTTGAAATTCTGCCGCTGTTTACAGAAAAATGGTTCTACTATAACTCAATCCGCCTTCTTCCGAGGAAACAGCTGCAGAATACAAATATTAGGGAAGAAAATCACATCCATGCCTTGTAATTCTCATTATTTTTCACAGATAAATTTAGAATTTAAAGCAAACTTTAGTAACAGACTGCATGCTTAGAATTCTGCTTTGCATGCTGAGACCCAGAGTGCTTTTCCAGAGCACAGCAGTTCCAAGTCAATGCCTCTTACTAAACTCCTAGAACAAACTGAAAACTTTGGCTGTGAGTGTGTATGCTCTGAACTCTATAAAAGGAACTGCTAAGAATAAGAATAATAGAATCATAGAACTGGAAGAGACCTCAGAAGGTCATCAAGTCCAGCCCCCTGCTCTAGGCAGGACCAATTCCAACTAAATCAACCCGGCCAGGGCTTTGTCAAGCCGAGACTTAAACACCTCTAGGGATGGAGACTCCACTACTTCCCCAGGTAACCCATTCCAGTGCTTCACCACCCTCCTAGTGAAATAGATTTTCCTAATATCCAACCTGGACCTCTCCCACCACAACTTGAGACCATTGCTCCTTGTTCTACCATCTGTCACTACTGAGAACAGCCTCTCTCCATCCTCTTTGGAACCTCCCTTCAGGAAGTTGAAGGCTACTATCAAATCCCCCCTCACTCTTCGCTTCTGCAGACTAAACAAACCCAAGTCCCTCAGCCTCTCCTCATAAGTCATATGCTCCAGCCCCCTAATCATTTTGGTTGCCCTCCGCTGGACCCTCTCCAATGCATCCACATCCTTTTTGTAGTGGGGGGCCCAGAACTGGACACAATACTCCAGATGTGGTCTCACCAAAGCCGAATAAAGGGGAATAATGACATCTCTGGATCTGCTGGCAATGCTCCTCTTAATGCAACCTAATATGCCATTAGCCTTCTTGGCTACAAAGGCACACTGTTGACTCATATCCAGCTTCTCATCCACTGTAACCCCCAGGTTCTTTTCTGCAGAACTACTATTTAACCGGTTGGTCCCCAGCTTTGTAACAATGCTTAGGATTCTTCTGTCCCAAGTGCAGGACTCTACACTTGTCCTTGTTGAACCTCATGGGTATGTCTACACTACCACCCTAGTTCGAACTAGGGTGGTAATGTAGGCATACCGCACTTGCAAATGAAGCCCGGGATTTGAATTTCCTGGGCTTCATTTGCATAAGCCGGTGCCGCGTGTAGCCGCGCGGCACGGGGTTCGAACGAGCCGGCATTTAAAAATGGCGCCGGCCGGCTTATGTAAATGAAGCCCGGGAAATTCAAATCCCGGGCTTCATTTGCAAGCGCGGTATGCCTACATTACCCCGCTAGTTCGAACTAGCGGGGTAGTATAGACATACCCCATCAGATTTCTTGTGGCCCAATCCTCCAATTTGTCTAAGTCATTCTGGACCCTATCTCAGCCCTTAGGCGTATCTACCTCTCCCCCCAGCTTAGTGTCATCTGCAAACTTGCTGAGGGTTCAATTCATCCCCTCATCCAGATCATTAATAAAGATATTGAACAAAACCGGTCCTAGAACCGAACCTTGGGGCACTCCACTAGAAACTGACCGCCATCCTGACATCAAGCCATTGATCACTACCCACTGGGCCCAGCCTTCTAGCCATCTTTCTATCCATCTTACCGTCCATTTATCCAATCCACATTCCCTTAACTTGCTGGCAAAATATTGTGGGAGACCGTATCAAAAGCCTTGCTAAAGTCAAGGTATATAACATCCACTGACTTCCCCATGTCCACCGAGCCAGTTACCTCATCATAGAAGCTAATCAGATTGGTCAGGCATGACTTACCCTTTGTGAATCCATGATGACTATTACTAATCACTTTCCTCTCGTCCAAGTGCCTCAATATGGATTCCTTAAGGATCCCTTCCATGATTTTTCCAGGAACCGAGGTAAGACTGACCGGCCTATAGTTCCCTGTATCATCCTTCTTCCCTTTTTTGAAGATTGGCACTACATTTGCCTTTTTCCAATCATCCGGGATTTCTCCTGACCTCCACGACTTTTCAAAGATAATAGCCAAAGGCTCCTCAATGACATTTGCCAACTCCCTCAATACCCTCGGATGCACTAAGTCCGGACCCATGGATTTGTGTATATTTAGCTTTTCTAAATAGTTCCTAACCTGTTCTTTACCCACCACGGGCTGTCCATCTTCAGCCCATCTTGTGTCACTTAGCGCAGAAGTCCAGGAGCCGACCTTGTCAGTGAATACAGAGGCAAAGAAAGCATTGAGTACTTCAGCTTTCCCCACATCATCTGTCACTAGGTTACCTCCTTCATCCATTAGGGGCTGCACATGCTCTCTGATCACCTTCTTCTTGTTAACATGCCTGTAGAAACCTTTCTTGTTATCCTTCACATCCTTAGCCAGTCGCAATTCCATTTGCGCTTTCGCCTTCCTGATAATCCCCTGGCATTCTCGAACTATACCTTTAAACTCCTCCCTGGTCATTTGTCCAAGTTTCCACTTTTTGTAAGCTTCCTTTTTGTGCTTAAGTTCACGATGGATTTCCCCTGTAAGCCAATCCGGTCTCCTGCCATGTTTGCCTCTCTTGCTACGTGTCGGGATGGTTTCTTTCTGTGTCTTCAATAAGGCTTCTTTAAAATACTGCCAGCTGTCCTGGACTCCTTTCCCCTTCATGTTAACATCCCAGGGGATTCTGCCCATCAGATCTCTGAGGGTATGTCTACAATACAAAGTTAATTCGAACTAACAGACGTTAGTTCGAATTAACTTTAATAGGCGCTACACAGGTAAACCGCTAGTTCAAACTTAATTCGAACTAGCAGAGCGCTTAATTCGAACTAGGTAAACCTCATTCTATGAGGACTAACGCCTAGTTCTAATTAACTAGTTCGAATTAAGGGCTGTGTAGCCACTTAATTCAAACTAGTGGGAGGCTAGCCCTCCCCAGCTTTCCCTGGTAGCCACTCTGGGCACTACCAGGGAAACTCTTCTGCCCCCCTCCCGGCCCCGGAGTCCTTAAAGGGGCACGGACTGGCTACGGTGCCCATGCCAGATGCAAGCCTGCCAGCACCCAGCCAGCAAACCCTGCAACTGGCATGGCTCGAGCCGGCCACCCGCTGCCACCCAGCCCTCTGCCTCTTCCCGGGACCAGGCTGGCGGCTCCTGGGAGCATGCCCAGGTCCACAAGAGGTGGGCACCCGCCTGGTCTAGTGCAGACATTGTGGACCTCATCCACGACCTCTGCATTAGGCACAGAAAAGTGGCGTCTAGGGCAGGATAGCTGCCAGCCTGGCCACCCAGGAGCAGGTTGGCATGAAAATCAAGGTGGTCCACTGAGACCCCCGACCCTGAGCCCTGAGCTTAGAATGGCCGTACTGGGTCAGAACAAAGGTCCATCTAGCCCAGTAGCCCATCTGCCGACAGCGGCCAGCACTAGATACCCTGGAGGGGATGGACCAAAGACAATGACCAAGCCATTTGTCTCGTGCCATCGATCTCCAGCCTTCCACAAACAGAGGCCAGGGACACCATTCCTACCCCCTGGCTAATAGCACTCCATGGACCCAACCTCCATGACTTTATCTCACTTCTCTTTAAACTCTGTTCCAGTTCTAGCCTTCACAGCCTCCTGCAGCAAGGAGTTCCACAGGTTGACTATTTGCTTTGTGAAGAAGAACTTTCCGTTGTTAGTTTGAAGCCCGCTACCCATTCATTTCATTTGGTGTCCTATAGCCAGGGGATAGAAATGGTGTGCCTGGCCTCTGTTTGTCAGAGGCTGGAGAGGGATGGCAGGAGACAAATCGCTTGATCATTGTCTTCGGTCCACCCTCTCTGGGGCACCTGGTGCTGGCCACTGTCGGTAGACAGAATACTGGGCTAGATGGACCTTTGGTCTGACCCAGTACGGCCGTTCTTATGTAGTCCTTCTATTATGGGAACTAATGAAGAACTTTTCTTTATGCACCCCGTCCACACCACTCGTGCTTTTATAGACCTCTATCATATCCCCCCTCAGTCTCCTCTTTTCTAAGCTGAGAAGTCCCAGTCTCTTTAGCCTCTCTTCATATGGGACCTGTTCCAAACCTCTAATCATTTTAGTTGCCCTCCCTTCTCCCAGCCTCTCTCTTCCCCTCTCCCACCTTCTTTTCCCAGTCTCCCCGAGTTTTGTTCAATAAAGTGAGTTTCTATTTTTGAACACACGTCCTTTATTTTGAACATCAGGAAGGGGAGCTAGGGAGGGGTAAATGGAAGGAGGTGAGGGAGGAATGGGGTACGAGCCCCCGATGGGGAGGACTAGGCTGGCTCTGCGTGCTCCTCGGGGTGGAAACTCCTGAAGCCCCTTGATTGACCCTCCCTCCAGATGGCAGCCTGCGGCAAGTGCAGCCGGGCTGATGGCTGAGTGCTGTGATGTGCCGAGTGTGGGCACTCAGGGCACTCCAAGCCAGGACTGCTTTGCAAGCGGGGAACCCCTGAGAACTGTCTGTCTGGGGTGGGGGTCGGGTCCCTTTAAGCAAAGCCCTCGGCTAGCCTGAGGCAGCAGCTCTACGCTCTAAGTCCTAATCTGATGCCCTGCTGGCACTGCTTCCGGCCATCCTTAACCCTGGTTCAGGGTCCACTCAGTGTGGACATGCTAGTTCGAATTAGCAAAAAGCTAATTCGAACTAGCTTTTAAGTCTAGATGCACTAATTCGAATTAGCTTAGTTCGAATTAACTGTAGTGTAGTTCGAATTAGTGCTGTAGTGTAGACATACCCTGAGGGAGTCTAAATCTGCTTTTTTGAAGTCCAAGGTGTGTATTTTACTACTCTCTTTTCTTCCTTTGGTCAGGATCCTGAAATCTACCATCTCATGATCACTGCTTCCCAGGTTGTCACCCACCTCCACTTCCTCTATAAGAGTGTGTCTAGACTACAAGGTTTTGTCGACAAAAGTGGACTTTTGTTGACAAAACTATACCTCCGTCCACACTACCACTGAGTTCTGTCGACATAACGTCGACAGAACTCAGCAGTTTTGTTGACGTATGTAAACCTCATTCTACGAGGAATAACTCCTTTGTCGACGTAGTTCTGTCGACAAAACAGCAGTGTGGTCGCAGGGGAAAAGTTATGTCGACATAAAAGGCCTCCAGGGAGAACCGCTGGTGGACACTCTTGCCACAGCTTGCAACTCTATTGTTCCTGCCTGTAGCCATCTTTAAAAGGCAGAGGCACCCAGGAGCAGCACTCTGGCAGCAAGCGAGATCCAGAGCAGATCAGAACTGTATTGTTCAATTGTGGGTGAGCTATGTCAGAGGGACCAGCCCCCCCAAACCCCTCCAGCCCTTCCAGGGAATCATCCCCCCGGGAACCCCGGGGCTCGAAGCACCGGGCACCCTCCTAGTCAGGGCCGGAGATAAAAGCCCTCCTGGGCCTCTGGGCTGAGGAGGAGTCCCTCCAGGCCATGCACTCCACCAAGAGGCGGAATGCCGACATCTTTGCCAGAATGGCAGAAGACCTGGCCAAACAAGGCCACCATCCCTGCACACTGGAGCAGGTTAGAGTGAAAGTTAAGGAGCTGAGGCAGGGGTATGTCCGGCCCATGAGCAGAGCTCCCGCTCTGGGGAAAAGCCGTACTCTTGTGAATACTACAAGGACCTGGACAGGATCCTGGGGGTAGGAATCCTCTGCCTCCTGAGAGACTGGTGGAGTCTGGGCTCGAGACCCCGGTTGTACAGCAGCCGGAACACCTGCTGGGGGACCAGGAGCTCCAGGAGGAGGAAGACGAGGAGGACGGCACCCAGAGCACCCAGGAGCCAGGCCTCGAGACACAGGAGGCCTCCCAGACCACCTCGGACCCCGGGGAGGGAACATCAGGTGAGTGCTATGAGGGTCCAACACACACAGGGCAGGGCAGGGCAGGCGGGAACAAAGGTGACGGTGCAGTGCTCTAACATGTCATGCTGAGCAAGGGCCGGGGGGAGGGAGGGAGCACACCATGGCTGCCCTCAGGGAGGACCGTGCTACCCCCCTACATCCACACGGCTGCTAGGCACCGCTTGTTCCTGCAGGCAGAGATGCCACATGCAGGCATGGGCTGGAGACGCTGGGACAGCCTCACAGCTGCAGGCCTCTCAGCACTCAGTGGGAACCCTGACCGTGGCCCGGCACTCATCTGTGTTGCTCAGCCATGGGGGATGCGTGGGGGCCAGGGGTGGGGGGTATGACAGTGGCCTGCACACCACCTGAGCCAGGCCGCACCATGCCTTACTGAGACACACAAGAGTAGCCTCTGACCCTAGCACAGGCACTGCCTGATGAGAAGAAGGAGGGCATGCCCTCTCAGGGAAAGGGTGAGCATGCATGACTGACGACTTTTCCCTCTTGTCCTCCACAGCCGGACCAGCTGAACAGGAGGGGGGGCGCCCCACCAGCCCGACCACCCAGATGGCCGCAGGGCACCCGTAGGCACTGGCGCACCTATCTAGAGCTGGTGCGCCAGCACACTGGAGTCTTTCACGAGATGAAGGACTCCATGGAAAGGAGGCTGGAGGCAGATGCCGAGTGGCGCTGGCAGTTGCTGCTAGAATTTAGGCAGTAGCACAGGGACATCTGCGCTGCCATCCAGGGGGCCATAGCCTTCCCCGGTCCTTTGCCTGCTCCTGCCCCTCCTCCTCAGCCTGCCCCCTCCTCAGCCCCAGCCCCACCTCCTGCTCAGCCCCCTTTTGTGGCATCCCGCACGCGCAGCCGGGCGCGACAAGGCCGCCAGAGCCCAAACAGCAGGAGCTCGGCCTCCAGACAGCTCCCTCAGCCCTGAGCCTCTCTCCCCCCTTCCATGTTCACATTTCCCCTTCCCACCAGTGACACAAACTGAGGGAAGCATTTTTTTAAGCACTTTATTTTCTATAGCAAGCATTTTTATTTTGTCTCTGAATCCAAGAGTTATTTATTTTCAATTGTTACAAAAAAACAGTTAAATAAAGTATACTGTATTTTTCAACATCACCTGTCTCCATTCTCACTGAGTGGGGACTGAGTAGAATGGGTGAATGTGGGGCAGGGAGGGGTTGCAGGGAGGAAGGCACCAGGGGTATGGGGCAATCCCACATGTGGAAGGCCCTGGGAACAATCAGGGGTCTCCCTGTGAGAATTGCTCCCTCAGGGCTTCCTGAATGCGCAGGCCCAGCTGGTGGGCTTGCCGGGTGGCAGCTGTCCGGGGCTGTCCAAACTGCCTCCCCTCCATCTCCATCTGTGTCCTCCATGCAGGGAGGAAGGCCTCCCCTTTCCTCTCCACGAGGTTGTGCAGCACACAGCATGCTGCAACCACATCAGGGATGTTGTGTTCCCCCATGTCCAGCCGCGTCAGCAGGCACCTAAACCTGCCCTTCAAACGGCCGAAGGCGCACTCCACCTGGAAGCGAGCCCTATTCAGGCGGGAGTTAAACAGTTCCCTGCTCGTGTCCAGGTGGCCGGTGTAGGGCTTCATGAGCCAGGGCATAAGGGGATAGGCCGCATCGGCCACAATGCACGTAGGCATCTGCACATCCCCGACAGCCAGGTTCCTCTCTGGGAAGAATGCCCCAGTCTGAAGCCTGCGGTACAGGTAGGAGTTCCTGAACACACGGGCATCGTGTGCACGGCCTGACCACCCGACACAAACATCCGTGAACTGTCCTCTGTGGTCGACCAGAGCCTGTAGCACCATAGAGAAGTAGCCCTTCCTATTGATATACTGTGCCGCTCGATGGGGCGGGGCACGGATAGGGATGCGGGTCCCATCCAGTGCTCCACCACAGTTTGGGAACCCCAGCCCCGCAAATCCAGCCAGGATGCTCTGCAGGTCTCCAAGGCGAACGGTCCTATGGAGCAGTTCCGCATTGATGGCCGTCACCACCTGCAGAATAGGAGAAATAGAAACACACAGCACAGGACTTTAGAGGGATTGGCTCACTTGATGAGAAGTGCTCCCCTCTTTGTCCCCCAGACAATCCCTTCCCTGGCCCTGCACCATGGCAGGGGGAGGCTGAGAGGGCTTCTGCCTGTGCCACCCTATCCCCAATTCCCCGTGCCTGGTCCTGACTGCCCCCTGGACTGTCCCCCAAGAGTGATTTACCTCCATCAAGACGGCCCCAATGGTAGACTTCCCCACACCAAACTGATGCCCCACAGAGCGGTAGCTGTCGGGGGTGGCCAGCTTCCAGAGCGCAATGGCAACGCGCTTCTCCAGGAGGATGGTGGGCCGCAAGTGGGTGTCCTGATGTTGCAGTGCAGGGGCGAGCCAGGTACAGAGCTCCCGGAAGGTGGCCTTCCGCATCCGGAAGTTTCTGAGCCACTGATCATCGTTCCACTGCTGCAGCACTAGCCGGTCCCACCAGTCCGAACTGGTGTCCAGCCTCCAAACCCGCCTCTCCAGGAAAAAGTTGGGGGGCAAGGGCAGCAGGGCTGCAGCTGGATCCTGAGCGAGGGGCTCAAAGCTGGCCTCAGGATCCAGCTCTTCTGCAAAGGTCAGCATGCTCTCCTGAGCATGAAGCAGAGCTTCCAGCAGCATGGTGTGGGGCCATCGCCTGCCCTGGGGCAGCTCAGGCTCCATGCCCAAAGAAGCCAAAATGACACACAAACAAAAGACCAAAACAAACAAATGCACACAAGAACAAAAATACAAACAAACAAAAAAACCAAAAAAGTCTAAACCGAAGCAAACAAACCAGCAAATACACACAGAAGCAAACAAACAAACAAACAAACAGACAAACCAGATAATACACAGCTGTGGTGTCCGACAAAGCAAGGCAACCAGAGCCAGGAAAGCTGCAGCAGCTTTGCTTTCCCTGTAAAGGTTGGCAAGCTAGAAGCAGGAGCAGAGCAACGGCTATCCAGGAGTATCCCTTTAAGCACGCGTCTCTGCAGAGAGCATGCAGCAGTGCCAGGGCTTTATGGCTGCCCTTGTGACCTTTCAGAAGCACTTCCGGGTGCCTCCTTCTGTCGACAAAGCGATGTAGTCTGGACGCTCTATGTCGACATAAGTTTTGTCGACAGATTCTGTCGACAAAACTTCTGTCGACAAAAGCCTGTAGTCTAGACGTACCCTAAGAGTGGAAGGTTTTCCGCGATATTTAGCCTAGATATTCTTGTGTGCAAAATCAAATGTAAAACCTGCATTAGGTCACAATAGCAATGAGAATAATATTTTGGTGACCTGCAGCAGAACAAATTAGCTTAAGTAACCATTTCCCATTATTTTTGTGCCTAATGCAAACAACTAAAGATGGGCTTGAAATAAAACCCTGGTTCTAAACAGTCTTGAATTTTGGAAAAACAATGAATAGTGTAGCAGCACCTTAAAGACTAACAAAACATGTAGACGGTATCATGAGCATTCATGGATACAACCCACTTGTACCCATGAAAGCTCATGACACCATCTACGTGTTTTGTTAGTCTTTAAGGTGCTGTTAGACTATTTGTTGAATTTTAAGTTTTTCCAGTTTTCCAGTTGTAGTCTAACTCGGCTACCCCACTGTAGCTTTTGAATGTTGGAGTTTGGTATTTGGATCATAACAATCCCAATGGTTCTTGTGTTGGGATTTGGCCTGTTATAGAGGGGTTAACAGTGTGAACTTGGCTCTGAATCTAGATGTGGATCTGGGATTTTGGGTTAAACTATGTCTAGACACAATTAATTCCAACTATCCAGACCCTGAATGAGATCACATGATGCAGCATGTCTGAAAAGAAATAGTACTGAATTGGGAAAATAAGCCCATGTATCACTCCTTCCAGGGGAAAGAAAAGTCCTTACAGTATCCTCTACACTTCTCTCTTCACTCAAATTGTCTTCTAAATACTACTTTACTTCTCTGGGTTCTGTAACCACAATTACATTCTTTTCCTCACTCACTGTGATTCCTTTATGGGAGTTTAATTATCCTGTGAACAGTAGCAGTACACTTTATGACTGAGCATTTCTTTGGAGCTCTGTAACCCTGGTCTGCCTTAACAGTTTAGAATTAATACAGGAAGTTTATGTTTTCAGCAATGTTCCTGTCCTTTTTGTTATATTGCATCCTGCCATTCAATGCACACTGGGAAGTGGACAGAGAGTATTGTTTGCCAACAGACAGTGGAGACGACTTGCTTTAATCTATGATTAACCACACACTTATTTTTAGATTCACCGTGCTGTAGTATAGAGGGATGAGTGAGATAATCCTATTCAGAATAGTTGGTGAGCATGCCTCTGAACAGTTTGTAGGCAGCATCACTATTGGATTATCTTGAACAATTTCTAATGGAGAAAAGGTTTTCTTTGTCTATATTGTAGTGGTTGCACTGGAGTGTACTGTGTTGTCTATGAAGCAGGACAATTTACTTTCCTACTGATGCATGCAAAAAAATCAACATACACTAAAATGACCTTTGTGCAAATATGTCATGTTAAAATAATGTATTAGGAGGGAGAAAGGGAAGAAAAGAAATCCTCGTATGGCAGCATGAAAAATAGCATAGTGGATAGGGAATATAACCCAGAAGACTCAGATTTTGATTTTTGTTCTGCCACTGAACTGCTGTGTGACTTTGGGCAACGGACTCTCTGGGTCTGTTTTCTTTCTTACTCTTTGTCTGTCTTGGGGTTCAAACTGTAAGGTCTTTGAAGCAAGGAGTAAGGGCTCAATGCACCTAGGGATTTAGGCACTAGATTTCACAGTAGGTAGTCACTAGGCACCTATGTTTTTGCTGGTAAAGTCCCATCTGTGCCTGCATTTCTGCCACTGGGCAGGCACATGGTCACCTAAATCCTGATACCATGTTGCCTACGTTCCAGTAGGATGCTCAAATTATCAAGCCCTTGTCATTGGTGGTTTTGGGGCCCAATCTGATAGGTATCCTCTGAACCTGCCTACTGGGTCAGGCCTCACTCAAAGCACAGCAGGAGCAGCATCCAGAAACTGACCCAGCTATCCACTGGCTACAGAAATTGGCCCATCTGCATTATCTTACATGGTTAAGCCCTCTGCTCCATGAAAGCCTATCAAGGATAAGGTTGTCTATCTGCTTGGGGGAGATAAGAAACTGTGCAAGGATTTGAGTATTTACATGGATATACTGGCCCTCCTCTGACTGCAATGTTCCTGCTAATCTTTTCCATCCATGTGTAGATTTTTACCAGCCATGTTCAGAATAATTTTTTATATGCACTGAAATGTGCAAATGTACACCACCAGTAGAAACAGAAACCTACCTGTCGGCACTCTACCCATCAGTTGGGTGGCATTTGAATCTTTCATGACAGGCCGCACAAGTGCACAGCTTACAGGGAACACTGTCTGATTTGCTGAGGTTTTCAGGCTTTTCCAGGATCCTTAACACTTGCCTGTTTTGAATAGAATGGTAAGAATGGACAATTCAAAGGAAATGCCACAAATACATCTGACAACATTTCCTGTTGAACTTGTTTTGTTCCTTGGGTTTCTCCATGGAAAGAATAACAGCTAATTTTACAGGGAAATTCTCTCATTCTCCATTAACACCTTGGCGATTATAAACCCCAAAGCTGTAACATTATTATTCTAAGAGTTTGTAGAGAAACCGAATAATAAAATACATAGCAAGATAACGATTCCAGATTAACTACAACTAGTAAAGTATGCACAGGGTCAAGAGGATTACAGGCAGTCCCCGAGTTACGCGGATCCGACTTATGTCGGGGCTTTTCACACCCCGGAGGACGGGAGCGGCGGGACGCCCAGATGTGCCGCAGTCCCGCCGCCTGCGTCCTCCGGGGTGAGAAAAGCTGCTCCGCGTCTCCCTGGTCTGCTGGAGGGGGGAGCCTTCCGCAGAAGACCAAGGAGACGCAGAGCAAAGACGCGGAGCACCTGGGCAGCGGGACAGCCCAGACGCGCCGTGGCTGTCCCACTGCCCACGTGCTCCGCGGCTTTGCTCCGCGTCTCCCTGGTCTGCTGGGGGGGGGGGGAGGGCGTAGCTAGTGTGCCAGCTCCTCGGCGCTGCGGGGACCAACCTGGAAGCACCCTAGCTGCTCTACCCCAGGCGTCGTTGGAGAGAAAAGCCTGGTCTTCCTCGGGCTTCCTGTAGTCAGCCGCTGGTCAGTTTCAGTAGTGGCTGATGCCAGTTCCGACTTACATACAAATTCAACTTAAGAACAAACCTACAGTCCCCATCTTGTACGTAACCCGGGGACTGCCTGTAATTGAAATTTGATGTGATGGAGCAATGGAGACCCAAAGGGTAGGACTGACACAGTTAGATGCTGGGTGCATGGTGTTTGTTTTAAAATTAATTTATGGTTTCCATTTGTAATGCTGATGGACCCTGGTACTGGCAGGTGGGACTGAACCTGGGACCTTAAGGGCAAAAGCCATGTGCTTCTACTACATGAGCTAAAAACCACTACTATCATGATTATTCCTTCTGGACTTAAAATCTGTGGGTGGTCCTGAGCAGAGAACCCCAGATAGGATAGTGCTTACTGCTTTTCAGAGGAGTCGAAGGAGCCAGTGGAGACTGTCTAGATGAACTCTGCTGGAGATGTGAGGCAATGTGTGATCAGAAACAGGTTCACAGCTGCAGAACAATCTCATGTTGCTCATCCTCCTCCTTGTCTGTGGATTGCCACTTGCTACTGGCTAGGGCAGGGTTGCAGGTTATTAAGAATGGCATTTTTCTGTTTAATGTGCAAGTGCAAGTTATAGGTTGATTTTCATTTTGCTAGCTTGTATGTGTTAATGAACAACTGAAATGGCCCTATATAAAAAGATAACATGTTTCAGAAGCTGAAACTGTTGTGTGCCTGAAACATTAACAAGCATATGGCAAAATAATTCACAAATTCAAGTTAGCTTCCTTATGCTCACTCAGGCTATGTCTACACAGCCGCGTTATTTTGTAATAACTGACATTAGTCCAACATAACAAAGTCCATGTCTACACAGCAAGCAGTTATTTCAACATAATGTCAAAATGATGTCAAGCTGGAGGACTTCTTACTCTGACTAGTCAATAGCCAGTCATAAAATGGGATTTTCGGGTCTCTCCTCCATGTCTGTCTCTCTTTCTCCTCCTCCTCCTCCTGCCCCCCCCACCTCTCTCTCCATCTCTCTTTCTCTTCTCCTCCCCCTCCTGCCTCTCACTCAGGGGACCAAACAGCTATTTGTGCTCCGCACTCCCCATGCAGCATGGGGACCGCGGAGCCCAAACGGCCTCTTGTGCTGCTTGCTCCCACGCGGTGGCCCAGATGAGTGGTGTAGAAGTCAGAAAGTCTGAGCACCATGGTGGGAAGGGCCAGGGCCTGGCCATGTACGTCACCACCCTGCCCCCCTCTTCACCTCCCGCCATGGCACTTGGCTGAGTTCTGCACCATTCAGCTGGTCCGCCGCAGGGGAGCAAGCAGCGCAAACGGCCATTTGGGGTCCATGCTCCCTATGCAGCAGAAGTCAGCCGAGCGCCATGGCGGGAGGCTACAGCGCCCCCCAGAGGCAATGTGTAATGTTGCAGCATTACAGAGTCACAGACATTGGGCTACTATCTTATTCTGATTCCTGTAACCCTCATTGTACGAGAAGTAAGGTCAAAGGAAGAGTACTCTTCTTTGGATTTCATGCTGTGTAGACAGTGCCAAAAGTGGAAATAAGCTATTTCCCACTTAAGCTACGCAGCTCAAGTTGCGTAGCTTATTTTGGCTTTAGTGCTGCTTATTTCAGCTGTAGACATGCTCTCATTGCACTCTGGGCTTCATTCTCAACATCTACCATTTGACTGACAAAGGAAGAACAGCAGTTTTAAACTTGATAAATGCTTCTGTTAAATATAGTGTTTGCGTGTCTGTCAGACAAATAGACCTATGTCTGCAGATAAAATAAAAGGTGTACTTTGTAGGGGCCAGAGAGCAGTAGAATAGAATAATGAGAGCACAATGCAAGCACTAATCTTCAGTGGTGCCTTGAATTAGCTTTATGTGGAAAGATTTACTGAAGGCTATTTCAGGTTTGTTTCAGTTAATAAACTTGATGACTTACTTTGTGTCGTCAAGTTCAAAGATTTTAGGTATGTGCTAGCTGCATAATTGAGTTAAGCTAATTTGCTTATCTTATTGTATCAGGATTTTAATTTGGACCCAGAAGTCTTCATTTAGATTTTAAAACAATCAGTCATTCACATGAACCTACATGTTTTATCTCTATTTAATAACTATAAGTTTAATTGGTATTCCAAGTTAGTTTAATTTGGAAAAGTACAGTATTTTGCTTACGAGCACTTTAATGAGTGCTGAAATTATGACTTCTGAACTATTGCTAGCATTTGTTTCCTGAGGGCACATGAATCTGTATTTGACCTTTTGAAAGAAATTAGTGGCAGCATCTGAGTCTTGGTGGTGAGATATAAAGGTTACCATAAATGCCATCTGTATATTACAATTAAAAGGCTTAGATTAGGGCTCTTTGGTATTAGGGTCTATCAGAGATTTACACCATATTTTAGCAAAATCTTTTATGGGTCTGTTCTAGCATGTGTTCTACATTTTGGACTCTGAATTCAGAGAATTTGTTTTCCCATGATTTAGCATGAGAATCTCTTTCTAAAAGCTGAGACACTGTAAAAAGCTTTTGCTTTTCTCAGTTGAAAATATTAACAACTATTTGAAGTTAAGTGCCTAACTATCTTTGAGGCACTTGGCCCAGGAGACGAAGAAATGTCTATAGCAATGGCAGACAATCTCCATTAGGGTATTGCATTAGACATCTACCATGCAGGTTGAAGGAAAGAAAACATTTTGAAAAGTTTAGTCTCTGGATTGCCTAATCACCCCCACTCCTCCATATTCACTCCCAGCTCCATCATTGAGCATTGAATTTGGGGAACACTGGCTGTACTGCAGGGGGGTTTAGAACTTTGAACTCATGAAAGATCTGACTACAGCAGACTAGATAACCTATGACCTGATTTTGCCCCATTGAAGCTAATGATATATTATCTACTGATTTCAGGGCTATCAAAATTTAACCCATCTCAGAAATTTCTCTCTCTCTAATTTCTTGGCTCAATTCAACAAAGGTTCCTTCTCCTATACATCATGCCATGGCCTGTTTCTCAATATTTAAACACAATGTGAAGAGCAGTAGTAAAGAAGTAATATACAGGCAGTCCCCGAGTTACATGGATCCGACTTATGTCGGATCCGTACTTACGAATGGGGCTTTTCTCGCCCCAGAGGACGCGGGCAGCGGGACCGCCCAGACGCGCCACGGTCCCGCTGCCTGCGTCCTCCGGGGCGAGAAAAGCTGATCCGCGTCTCCCTGGTCTGCTGGGGGGGTGGGGGGCAGCAGACCAGGGAGACGCAGAGCAAAGCTGCGGAGGACCCGGGCGGGACCGCGGAGCGTCTGGGTGGTCCTGCCGCCCGGGTCCTCCACAGCTTTGCTCCGCGTCTCCCTGGTCTGCTGGGCCCCCCCACCCCCAGCAGACCAGGGAGATGCGGAGCAAAGCTGCGGAGGACCCGGGCGGTGGCACCGTGGTACGTCTCGGTCCCGCCGCCCGTGTCTCCCTGGTCTGCTGGGGGGGGGGGGGGCTGCAGCTAGTGCGCCCCCCCCAGCAGACCAGGCTTTTCTTGCGGACGCCTGTGGTAGAGCAGCTGGGGCGCTGCCAGTTGGTCTTGCAGCGCTGCTCCTCGGCGCTACTGGACCAACCCGGCAGCACCCCAGCTGCTCTGCCCCAGGCGTCCTGATTCAGCCGCTGCTGATCAGTTTCAGCAGCGGCTGAATCAGGACGCCTGGGGCAGAGCAGCTGGGGTGCTGCTGGGTTGATCCAGTAGCGCCTAGGAGCGGCGCTACTGGACCAACCTGGAAGCACCCCAGCTGCTCTGCCCCAGGCGTCCCCAAGTCAGCCGCTGCTGAAACTGACCAGCGGTTGACTACAGGAAGCCTGAGGCAGAGTTGCTCTGCCCCGGGCTTCCTGGAATCAGCCGCTGATCAGTTTCAGCAGCAGCTGATTTGGGGACACCTGGGGTAGAGCAGCTGGGGTGCTGCCAGGTTGGTCCCCGCAGTGCTGAGGTGCGGCGCTGCGGGGACCTACCCGGCAGCGCCCCAGCTGCTCTGTCCCAGGCGTCCAGATTCAGCTGCTGTTGAAACTGATCAGCGGCTGATTCCAGGAAGCCCGGGGCAGAGAAACTCTGCCTTGGGCTTCCTGTAGTCAGCCACTGGTCAGTTTCAGCAGCGGCTGCATCTGGACGTCAGTTCCGGCTTAAGTACAAATTCAACTTAAGTACAAACCTACAGTCCCTATCTTGTATATAACCCGGGGACTGCCTGTATACTGAAAGACTGGATATCAATCACAATTCTGTATTTGACATATTTTTTAGAGGAAAATGTGCACCTTTGCAAGGGAATACATGGCAGCTGGATTATTCTTGTCACAAATGGACATGCCAGATTCATAGTCTGTAGGAGGTGTATTCTTCAAAGACTGGAAACTTCATATTCTGAATTGCTAATATTTGCTTTGTGATCTTTCCATTAGCAGACATGCAGCTTTGTGAATATAGTTTTTCCAATTTTTTTAAAATGCTGACATCACTGCTGTATGTTGCATACCAGTGCTTCATCCTTGCAGGAATAATACTGTTTCTCTGACCATGGGATAACTTTCATTTGCCAAGATGGAGATAGATAACCTCTCTCACCAAACCATTTTTTTAAGTAGTCAGTTCTTTCCACTTGAAACCCAAATTCTTTCAACCCAAAGAAATCTTGAAACCCAAATTCTTTCAACTGAATAGTAAAGACTTTGGCTTAGAACTTGGAACACCTGGTACAATAGGCTTTTGCTCTGTAATTAGCTGAGTTATATCAGCACTGCAGTAAATTTATTTGAGTACTATAGCTATAAAGAAGATGTTTTCCTAAAACTCCATTTGAAATTTCTCTGGTTCCCAAAGTTAATTTGTCTGCAAAGTTTAAATGCTTCTTTTCTACAATTTATGGCCAAATAGTAGCTGTTTCGGAATTTTCATTTGTGAGAGAAGACTTTGCAAGAAAATACATGCCTCTAATTTGCATTCTAAACATGTAAGGCTG
Source organism: Pelodiscus sinensis (assembly GCF_052426305.1). Taxonomy (NCBI): domain Eukaryota; kingdom Metazoa; phylum Chordata; order Testudines; family Trionychidae; genus Pelodiscus; species Pelodiscus sinensis. The sequence goes on from NC_143052.1 coordinate 318,472,489, forward strand.
ATTTTGAAGGAGTTTCAATAATGAAATAAATTATAAATATTCTGTATCCTAGCACATTTGATCAGCATTGTCAATAAACAAAGTTATATTTCGTAAAATAAGAAACCAGAATGTTAATTTCTGTATTTTCATTAACTGATGCATTGAAGTCCCTAAGAGAATACTTGCAAATTGGACATCTGTTGAGTTAGCATTGCAGCACTATCACTGAGCACGTGTGTATTCCATAAGAGAGCTAGAAAAATATTAAGGGCATCTGTATGATGCTATTTTATCACAGGATTTTGAAAGTATATTAAGTCCATTAAAACAATATTGCATAATGTTGTTTCTAAATGCAGCTAGAATTTTTTCAAAAAATGCTTAGTTTTCAAGAAGGACATCAGTCACTAAATCAAGATAGATAACTGTACATTGTGTCAGCCGAATGGAAATATAACTGACTGGGGTGGTGTAGAGTATTTACAAAAGCATCCAAGGACAATCTGATAAAGTTAGACAATGTATTCATTATGTAACATTACCAGGTCAGAATGTTTCATGCCATCTTTGTATTCTGCTGTTCAGTTTTGGACAAGTTAAGGCACAATACTTGTGTAGGACAATATTTGTGAAGGGCAAATGTGCTCCCTAAATCCAATGAACATTTCTGTAGTTCATGGCAGACCAGGAATAACCCCCTTTTAAAGAAGTGGTTCTAGTTTTGAATGGTTATGTCAAAAAAAGAGGCAGCACAATTCTTTCCTTGGATGTGGTTGCCTGAAAATAAGGTTTAATTCTTCAGCCCTTGCTCACATAACTAGCTCTGTCTCATGCACTTTGTTCCAGTGAACATGGAGTTACTTAAATATGGGTGAGTAAGGGCTATAGGATTGTAAAATTGTGATGAGTATCCTTATTTGATATTGATATAGTTACAATCTGCAAAATTAATTTGGCAATATTCTTATTCAGTATTTGTTTTCAAACACTGGAGTTTGCTTGAGTAGGGGCTTAGTAAAAACCAAATGAAGCCCTCAGTGTTTCATGCACAGTCTGATATAGAGTGAATATCTATTAAAATTAAATTCATGCTGCAATTTTTAGTTACTGAACACTGTTAAATGGGTTGTTTGGCTTTAACTTACACAGAGAAGGCCAGCTTCTGTTGGCTCTTACTTTTGTGTTCAGTGGGGGCTGCTGACTGGGCCTCCAAAAGTCCGGTTCGTGGTTCAGTGGGGTCAAGGCAGGCTCCCATAACCCCACATATGGCTCCTAAGCACAGGTGTGGCTATAGGAGTGGGTGCACACTGCCTCTACCCCAAGAGCAGGCTTCCACAGCCCCCATTAGCCAGGAACTGCCACTAATGGGAACTGCAGGGACTGCACTTGTGAGCAGGGGAAGAATGCAGAGCTCCCTGGCCCCATGGCCTAAGAGCCAGACATGGTGACTGCTTCTGGGAGCAAACTGAGGTAAGTGCCACCCTGAACCCCCTCCTGCTTCCCAGCCCCTGACCCACACTGGAACTCCATGCTGCACCTGAGCTCCTTCCCAGAGCCCACCCCCCCCACCCTCCCTCTCACAGCCCAACCCCTGCTCCAGCCCTGAGTCCTATCCTGTACTCCAAACCCTTCCTCTCCAACCCCACCCTAGATCCTGCACCCCTCACCCCCTCCCTCACCTAACCCTCTGCCCCAGTCCAAAACCCCCTTCCGTAGCCTGAAGCTCTCATTTCTGACCCCCAATATGGAGCCTGTGCTCTCAGCTGAAGAGCTCCCCCCTGTCAAACATCTCAACTTCCTGGCCCAGTCTAGTGAAAGTGAGTAAGGGTGGGGGAGAGCACGTGATGGATGGAGGGGGGATGGAGTGCGCAAAGAAAGGGCAGATCTGGGGTGAGGCAAAGGTATTAGGTTTGTACAATTAGAAAGTTGGCAACCCTAAGTGGGGGAGAGGGGAGCAAAGGTTTAAGGAACTTTCCCTCTTTGCCCTCCACAGGCACAAAATCAGGCACAACAGTGGCCTTGAGAACACAGGTCCTGCTCACTTCTAGAGCCCCTGGGGGACCCAGTCAACCCAAATCGAGGCAGGGAACTATTGGGGAAAAGTGGGACCGTAGCTCTGCTGGCTGGCTGCAGTGAGGAGAATGTGCTTGACCATTCCAACAGCGCATGTTACCCCTTCCTTCCTGGTACATGGTCCCCTGGAACTACTCACAAGAACCATTCTTAAAGGCACTATTTGGCCCAGAAAGGATCGTATGATCTCAGTCAAAAATACTTTGTATTAGTGAGTTCAAGTCAATCTGTGTAGCTTTTAATTATACCCTAAAAATCACTCAGAATTGCATCTTTCAAAAGCAGTATTTATTTTCAAGGGGAAAAAAAGAAAAATATTATATATTGAATGCAGTACAAAAGCCTTTCTAGAAAAGCTGCATTTAATTGATAACAATATATATATATATATATATATATATATATATATATATATATATATATATATATATATATTGCATTTGACAAAGTAGGTTCTAACCTAGATGATTACACAAAATAAGAAAGCTAGTGAGTTGCTTGAAATTATGGCTCTATTTATGGTTCCTTTGAAAGTTATATTTATATTTTGGGTTTTAAATTCCTTGAACAACAACAAAAAATAGCTGTTTTTTTTAAGAGAGATGATTCTTAAGTTAAAAATAACACATAAACAATATAGAAGCTATTAAACATATAGAAGCTATTACAAAGTACAACAAAGGAAAAATAAAGGAGAGAGAAACATGCATCTTTGCATTTTCTGGCAATAAATAAAAAGCTAGGGTCTTATTACTGTTTGACTCTATCATGACTTATTGCAGCTTGGATTGTGGTTTATTAGAAGCTTTGTTTTGTTCAGTCACACTACACATTATCCTCTTTACTGCTTCAACTCAAAGCATCCATTTGAATCCTGTTTATTCTTCATTGGCCTGTGACATAGAAACCATCATCTTCGTAGCAAATTCTGGCAGTTGGTGGCCATTTAATCATTGGTTCCCAATCATTGCTGCTAAGTGTAATAGGAATGTGTTTTTTCCATTTAAGCCACAGTTCAGAAAAAGCACTTAAATGCCTAACTTTAAACTAATATGTAGTCTTACTGACATTGCAGGGCCTAATACTCTAGTTTTTTTCTCAAATGAAATGCTTTTGTGCTGAGCCCTGGCGTACCATTATTGCCTGCACTTAATTGAATTGTGCAGTATCTGGTTGGCACAGCTGAGAACTTGTTCTGGCAGAGCTGCCCAAAAGAGTTGGGAATCAACAAACAAGACAAAAGTAAAAAGTAAAAAGAAACCATGTGCTTATAATAGAAATCCACAAACTTTAACCAGGCCTCTTTTTGCTAAAGGGCAGCCAGAAATGCCCAGCAAGGAGAGTGGCTGTATTGGTGTCAAGTGCCGATTTTTTCCCCAAAATAAGTAAGATTGGCCACTCTTGGTATTAAGCTTAGAGAAGAAAAAGAATGAAATTGCCTTTGTACAACCCTGAAATAACTAATACATCTGGCAATGTTTGGTCTCAGTGCTGTTCTTTAAACTGAATTGCTTTGAAAAATAATGAATAATTTCCCTTATCAGTCTTCAAGCACCTTTTGAAATAGACTTGTGGGAGCCAGAGAGTAAAAATTAATATAAATATATTTTTAAAAAATCAAAACAAAAATATTTCAAATGTTCAACTAAAGTAGAAAAACTAATACTATACTCACAATATTTATAGGAAATATATATAATACCATGAGCTTTCGTGGGCACAACCCATTTCTTCAGATGAAGAAGTTTCATCTGAAGAAGTGGGTTGTACCCACAAAAGCTCATGGTACCATCTACATTTTTTGTTTGTTTCTAAGATGCTGCAGAATTATTCATTGTTTTTTAATTGTTTTTCAGTTACAGACTAACAACTCTACTCCTCTTAGAATATTTATAGAGTATGTTTTGGGAAAGGGTTGGTAAAGTTATAAAAACAAAGATCAGGTAACATAGTTTACTTGATGAAGGAACTAATTCAGAATACTATGGCATTTTTATAATTTAGAGCTCTGATTTTATTACCAAAACCCCAATAATTTAAGAAGTTCTTCATATTATGTGATTGTATGAGCCAATTTCAGTTAATGAATACACTACTATTGTAAGACCTCTTCTCTCTCTCCAATAGACAGGAACACAGAGGCAACACACATAAAAAGGAATGAATGCAGCTTTGGTATACTGTTAAATAGAGACCCATGGTCATTAAATGTTCCACCCCATTTTCTCTGTTACATTCACAATAAAAAGTTCAGTTCTCTTTCAGGTTTATACAAAGTATACATTTTACACTGGACCATTTTCAGAGCAGAGTATTAAAGCTAGTTCGGCCAGCAGGTTTTTTTTTCCTTTTTCTTTTTTAGTCAGAGCCCTTTGGCAAAGGAAGCTATGCTAGAGCTTTTAAGGTGCTCAATTTTATTAAGAGGAGAATGATTATTTCTGTGAAAATTAATGGATGCTGACAATGTTTCAAAAGACAGATGTGGCATAATGAATTAATATGCCTCAGCAAAATGTAGTCCAAGAGCTATTCAGTGCCAACAGTCTGATCATGGCAATATATACTACTGAGATTACTATATATACTGGCAAGGTTATAGTACTCTTTATTTAAAAAAACAAATGAAACAATAGTGATATTTAATTTGTTCTCTAAAAGCTAGAACACTGTAGTTTGTTTCCAACTTACATGCAAGAAAAGTGAGTATTTTGAGCCACTAAGATGTTCTATTTTGACTGTGTTTCTAGAAACACAGTGAAGAAGAAAATGTCTTTGAGCCTGATCCTGAGAAATTATACACAACTTTTAGTAGGTGGCAGGCCTTCAATGGGAACTGGTGGTACTCGGGTACATATTCTTGTGTAAAGCACCAACTGATTTCAATATTTTGCTGGAATTTGACTTCACATTAAGCATGTTGTTTTCTATTTGTGTATGTGTGTGTATGTTTCCAAGAAGCAAGGAGGTTTTCCACCTCGAAGCTAGATTAAACTGGATTAACCATTCTTTATGAATACTGGATCAAATTTAGTCCTCATTTGCACTCGTGTAAACCAACTGACTTCAATAGAGTTGGGGAGTTATAAGTGAGGGTAGAATTTGGATGTGGATGCATCAAAGAGGTTATGTCTAGACTAGGAAGTTTTTTTGGGATACCAGAGGCATCCCGGAAAAACTCCGCCACATCCAGGGAACATGTCTACCCTTCCAACATTTTTTGTTGAAGAGCAGACACGCTCTTTTGGAAGCCCTGTATTCCTCATTTTATGAGGAATAAGGGCTCTTCTGAAAGAGAAAGTTTTTCCGAAATTTGGCCCCATGTAGACCAATCAGAAAACTGTACACAAATTACAGTGAGCAATTTGCGTACCTTTTTCTGAAAAAAAGTGGCAGTCTAGACATAGCCAGAGATAGAGATAAAGCTAGAGATATATAAGGTTAACTCAGATATCTCAGTGGAACGGCCATCCAGGGATTTAGCTACACGATTTAGTGGGAATTATGTTGTTATATCTTATAGTCAACTGAGAAAACCTCAACTGGCTGAATATATTGCTAAACCTAAATCTACATTCTTGGATGCTAATACACAATCTACGATATATCTTTTTAGCTGCCATGGCACTAATCGATATAGCTATGCTGAAACTCAGCATTCATTTTTGCTCATTGCAATGCAGGCTATTAGCAAAGTTTGCTTATCAGTGGAAGAATGTCCTCTGACAGCTCCTGTTTAAAATAAAAGGTCCTTTGAGCTGTAAGTTGTGTGCTTTGTTCTGTTTTTATCGAGGTGGTCTTGAGCTGCAAAGACAATCACAACGCTCATGATGCTCCAGTTGAATATCCACTATGGCCATGTTGTTCTTGGGTCTGCCCTTCCTCCTAGGATGGCCTGACTCAGGGATGAATTTCAGCACCTGGAAAGACAAAAGATGTCAGAATGCTTGCAGCGCTGTTAGAATGAGCGGATTCATGAGAGGCACAAACCCCCACAGTTAGCGGATGAGAGCCCACTAGATGGTGCTGCCTCAAGTATCTCTGCCTTTCTCCCACACTTCTAGGGAGTCATGCAATTAAAGCAGAAGATCCCAGAGTGGATTAAGCATTCAAGAGCAGCAGGGACTGGAGGGAACACAAGCAAGGCAGGGAAAAACACTGCAGAACCAAGGACGCTTATGCTGCCAGGAGACTGGATTCTAAAAGTTGAACTCAGGACATTATTTTCTGTCTGACAGCTGGCTCTGAATGTCTGCTTCCCCAGTGCCCACACTGCCACTCCCTGCCTTTCATACTCCTCCCTATTCAATTTCTCCCTCCCTTTTCTCAGGAATTCACACATTCTTCTGCCTGACTTTTCTCTTCCCGACCCTCTTTTACCTCACTTCTATCATAGGGTATCTAAACCACATACCTCTTTTGAAAGAGGGATGTAAATTAGACATATCAAAATTGCAAATGAAGCCGGGATTTGAATTTCCTGTGCTTCATTTGCATAATCATGTCATGGCGTTCTTTCAAAAAACACCATTTTGAAAGTGAAACAGAGTTCTAGATGCGGTTCTTTTGAAAAGAAAAGAACTTCCTCAAAAAATGAGGTTTACAGGATCTTTCCAAAAAAAGCTTTTCTTTTCGAAAGAACTGCATCTAGTCCGCTGTTTCACTTCTGAAATAGCGTTTTTCGAAAGAATGCTGTGACGCGATTATGCAAATGAAGCACAGGCAATTCAAATCCTGGCTGCATTTGCAATTTTGATGTCTAATTTACATCCCTCTTTCGAAAGAGGGATGTAGTCTAGACATAGCCATATAGAAAAGGACATAGAGAACACAAAGTTTGTTGGGGCTGAACTGTTTTCAAACTCCAACTGCTTCTCTGTAAACAATACATCATAGAGACCATTTCACTGGGCCTTGTCTTTTGAAACAGTCAGGAACGGAATCCAACAGGCCTGTGGAGATTATTTCAGAGCTGAAAATGGATTGTATCTTCAAAGATGCTTTTTGAAACTCATTTTTTAAAATCAAATACAACTGCTGGTGCTGAACCCATGATAAAAATGCTCTTTTTAAAGAAGCCTTTCATCAAAACCTGACAATTTTAAGTGATTGACACTGCAGGATCACAGCTAGGTAGATTTACTTTTTCATTTTAGAGTAAATGGAAGTGTCTGCAGTGGGATGAGAGCAGAAATCTGGGCAGTATTTAAGCTAACAGACCTCCTGGCAGCTTGGGGATTTTCCCTCTGTTTTGTATTAAGAAACATGAGCACACTATATGCGCTTTGCTGATAAGAGGAGAAAAATGAATTGGCAGACTTTTTCTCAGACAAGACAGGAAAGCAGCGTTTGAACAAAATGGAAATTGGGCTGCTTTACTAGCTGATCACAGAACAAACGTTCACAGCTTTTAGTCTAGTTTCCATCAAATAGTCATAGGTTCTGGTAAATACAGGTGAACTGAAAAGAATAAAGTAGTAAGGCCAATTCTGGTGACCATAGTCATTGAAAGAAACCTTTAACTTGGCAATAAAGCAGATTTTTAGGGTTTAGTTGGTCGCTCCTTCAAATGTGAGCGATACTGAATTAATTCAAATAATTCAATAAGGTCACTCCATAATACCAATCTCAACTGTTTCTTGTTTTTGTGACAGCAACAGTATTTTTAATGTTACAAAGTGAAGGATATAAAAATGGAGCAGAATATTCTGGCACTGTGTGCCATTGGACAAGTGAGAAAAAACCTTCATGGTTTTCATATCAGTGATATGCTAAGGAAGCAAAAGCAAGGAGGCTCAGCTTTTCATACCATTTTCTCACAAACTGTGTTTAACTGCAACCATACCCAGATCATCACATAAAAACACTGAATTAATCACAGCCATAAAACCATTACACTAATAAAACAGAATCAGATGGAAGACTTAATCACTGAGTTGGATTTTGTGTTTATTGGGGGTATAAAAACGGTTATTATGGCCTTGTAATGTTTTTCATGCAAATGACTATGTAGCAGCTCAGTAACATGCTACACATTTTTTTGGTAGATGTATTTAAATGGCTCAAAGATTTCAAGGTCAGGAAACTGCATCATTTTTCTCAGGGGGAAATAATGCTTGCTTGTTTTACCCTGCCAAAGGATCTTGCTCACAGAGCTTATATGGAATGAGGATGCGTTTAAAATATTTGAAGAAAAACAGAAAATTAATGAGAAGAAGGAGAAGAAAAAGTCCTTTAAAAGGGAAAAAACAGCTCACCTGTTTAAGCACTAGCTTCTGAGACAATGATTTCTAAAGAGGCCAAAAGCTCAGCTGTCGGAAAAGGATTTAGGGTCATAGTGGATAAATAAGATCTTCTGCAGTGCTGTGACAAAAAGGGCAAATGCGATATATAAATAGGGTAGGGAAGTGATTAGACGTAGGGAAGTGATTATACTTCTGTATAGGGCACTGCTTAGTCTGATATTGGAACAGTGAATACAATTCTGATGGCTGCATTTTTTAAACATGTTGAAAAGCTGGAAAGGATGAGGAAAAAAATGTTTCAAAGGCTGGTGGGGAAAAAACGAATGCAGTAACAGAATTAAAGAACTCAGTCTGTTTTGTTTATGAACAAGATTGAGAGGCTAAATGTTTACAATGTATAAGTGCCTTGATAAGAAGAAAATCTCAGGTAATTAAGCACTTTTTAATTTAGCAGAGAAATGCAGAAACAAGAACAAATGGCTGGAAGCTGAAGACAAATTTCCATTAATAATTAGACACAATTCTTTAAAAGTGAGGCTTGAAAAGTGGAAGAAATTGCCCATGCAATAAGGAGAAGGAATGCTTTCCATGTATTGTGAACTGCCTGAAGTTTGAGTTGATATACAACCTACACTCCTGCAGAGACCAGAAAAATTGTCTGATTGTCTAGATGTGCTCTCCATCCCACTGTGAAAGGCATCCATAATGAGAGTCTCTGTACATGGTGCAATGGATCTGGAGTCAGAACAGGCATGATTTGATATCTGGAACATTGGGCATAGTAGACACCTCAAATATGAGAGATTCCATGGGGGGAGGCTCTCCAGTTCCTGAAACCTGAAATAACTAAATTAATCAAATTTTAAAAATAATTTATAATTATTTACAGCTTTGAAGGTCACGCAGGAATGCTGAAAAGACTATGGACAATGGCGACTTCCATCCCAGACCTGCAGGGTGCAGGTGTAGGCCAATGGACACTGCTACTGAGTCCCAGGCATACAGAGTGCATGTGCACCCAACGAAGAATAGCGACAGGGACTGAAAGAAGAACTAACAAACTTTCACTCTAGATTTTTTCCACTCTACCTAAACCTAGATCACAGCCTCTCTCATTGGTGTCATCGCCATCAATTACACTTTAATAAGGCCTAAACTGAAATCTTATTTCCTCTTTCCAATCATTCCCTCTCCCTGAGGAACACACCCATTATCCTCCTGGTCACTCAGTCTTGTTACCCGGGAGTCATCTTTTACTCCTCCTGCTGCTTCTTGCATTTCTATTTTGCCTGTATATAAATCCTGTGAAGATCTCATTCTTCCCTGTCTTGATCACTGTACCTCACCCTCTTAAGTCTCTTTTGCTAACACATACAGTCACTGCCTTGTCAGATCACACATAAAACCAGACCACCTTCCTTGCCCATTGATCTGACCACATCAATTCCTTTCTGAATGAATCCCTTCTCAGGGAGCTCTTATTGTCTGTTACTGCATTGCCTCTCCAACCTGTACTTGTGTCCCCTGAAAGAAAAAGAAAACCTAACATTTCTGTATTGCACCACACCATACACATCAGTAACCACACTACCTTCTTCCTGTGATGTTCACCTCTTCTCTCCAATGCTCTTCTGTATTGTCTTACCACTACCACTACTCCGCCTCTGCTACCTGGTGACTGACGAAGTCTGCTTTTTCATGGCTTGTGACAAAATTCAGTCTTGGCATATGTATTCTGAGAGGACTAGCAGATACTTGGGTACAGCCCAAAATAAAAAAAAATACCATTGCTAATAATATTTGGAATTCTGTGCTACCTCTCAGATCCTAAGCCATGCATTCTACATCATGCAACTTAAAGTGGCTCTAAAAGTATTAGAATAAGAGGAAAGAGAAATGAATGTCTGTTAACATTCAGACACACAGTAAAAAAGGCAACAGGCCTTTGCATGACAGACAGGTCAAAAAGTGGGTAAAGGTGCAAGAGAGGGCCTCAACACTTTCCGTTTTCCTTAAATGCTTCTCAGCTGTCTTGCGCAGCACAGTGTTTGTGGAGAAGGTTTATATACTGTGACAAATTCCAGTTACCGCCTTAAGGGTGCTCATCCCTCATGGAAACTCATTTCACATCTCATCAGTTACAGCAATGAGATGGGGAAACTGATTTCTTGTTTCTTAGAGGTATGAACATGCTGGGTGGATGGCATAGGCTCAGTCCTAGCAGCATAAAGAATTGGACTGAGATCATCCATGGGATTTTTTTTTCTCAATGGGCTGAGTCTATGCTCTCTTCAATTTTAAAATATAAGATTTCTCACTGAAACAACTATTCTATTTATTTCCATGGAGAATGGGATGCAGCGGCAAATGTGTTTTCATTTCAGGTCTGTCTCAGCAAGTTAGATGAAAGCAGACATGGACATTTGATTAAAGTGGGCTGGATTCATTTACATTAATGATTATTGCTTTGTCTTTCCTTTGTGAGGAGCCCAGTGGTGTGCCTGATGGAATTACTTACTGAAGAATGCGATTTAAAGAAGCTTTTAAAACGAATTAATGCACACAATGTAAAGACCAGCCAGTTTGGTTTGCAGGGGTTCATGCCCACCTGTTTTAAATTTTGATTGAAGTGTGCTTGTCTGCCTTGTATTCTGGGCTCATATAAACTAGTTTTCTTTAATTTTACATTGGAACAATGAGAAATCATCCTGCTTCACAAGATTTCTGTTCAGAACCATAACATGGGCAGTCTTTTCAAATCAAGGCCCAATTTAAGTCCAAAGGTTTTTGCAGATTTTGGCAAACTTGCCCTACATTTCAGGGGTATAAAAAACTTTTATGTCTCACTAGTTACATTTTGCAATGTATTAGAGCAGTGGGGGCACCCACAATAGGACATTTTCATATTTCCTGCTGCCTGGTAGTTAATACCCTATAAATGGACAGGAAAGGGCAGAATTTTATACTGTTGGTGGAGTTTCTGAAGAACTAAAGCAGCTGTCTGAGAAAATTAAAGATCACATGACAGCTGTTAGTCATGTTGCTTAATGTACTAGTATAGGGTGTTTAGACATCCTAGTGATGGCCAAGGTCTAAGAATGTGATGAAAATAGAAGAGGGATCTTAACAAAGATAAAAAATACCTGGAAAAATAACTCTTTCAAACTTCTCTCTCAGCACAGTTAGTATCTGAAACAACCTCTCAGTGGAGTGTATGCAACTCGCTGGATAACTGGGAGATGCTGACTGCAAGGTGGGAAAGGAGAAGGCTGTTGCCGAAACATGTGCCTTTCCTGGTTCAACCCTAAATGAGAGTTTCACTGTTGAGAGTGACATGAAGGCTTTCTCAGGCACACTCAAAGATGAGGCTGACCTCAAACACTACTCAATTTCCTGTGTGATTGGCCAACAAATCAACACCACTGAGGAGAAAAATGTTGAGAAAAATGATGACAAATGGTGACCGTAGATCCAACAACAGCAGTCCAATAGTTCAGGCTCCAACAGACTGTTTAGGCAAAGTTAACACCAGGAATAGTGAAGGCCTTGAGCAGTTTCACCTATTATGAATGTCTTATGAACTACATTATCTTATGCCACCATTTGTTCTCTTTGGCATGTAAAATATATTACACTTAATCTTAGCTCTGAATGTGGCCCTTACCTTAAACTGGAAGTGGAGATTTTAAAGGGAATAAAGGAAATAAACAGCTTTTGTGATATAAAAATAAATAAGAAGCCCTCCCACTCCATTCATGATTTACAATGTTCTTATTAAATCTCAATGGCTATGTCTACACTAGCTGCTTCTTGTGCAAGAACTCTTTTGTGGAAGAATTCTTGTGCAAAAACTCTTCCAGAAGAGAGCGTCTACACTGGCATGTGCTTTTGCGCAAGAGATGTGCTTTTGTGCAAGAGCATCCATGCCAGTGTAGACGCTCTCTTGCACAAGAAAGCTCCGATGGCCATTTTAACCATAGGGTTTTCTTGCGCATGAACAGTTGCGCAAAAGGGTTTATTCCTGAGGGGGAGCGTCAGAGTTCTGGTGCAAGAAGCCCTGATTTCATACAGTAGAACATCAGTTTACTTGCGCAAGATCACGCGGCTTGTGTAGACAGGCAGCAAGTTTTTGCGCAAGAACGGCAGCTTTTGTGCAAGATTGTGCCAGTGTAGACACAGTCAATGGGTTTTAGATCAGGCTTTTAAACAACAAAGCAGCTACATACAGGTTGAACCTCTCTGGTTTGGAACTCTTGGGTCTGGCAACATTTATAGTCCAGCAAGACCACAGATGTTAGTAGACCAGAGTGTCCCTGGGGCTGTGAGCTGGGAGTCTGGTGGAGCCATCAGCAAAGCCTAGTCAGCAGCTGCTGGAGGTCAGCAGCAGGGTGGAGCCTGGCCAGCCTGGCAGCCCCAGGAGCCAGGAGTGCAGCCTGACAGCTGCCAGGGGCTCGGAGAGCAGCCTGGCCATCCCGGCCGCTGCCTGGGACTGGGAGTGTAGCCCGCACAGCCCAGCATTCACCAGGGGTCAGGAGCCGAGAATGCATCCCGGCTGCCTTGGGGATGGGAGCACAGTCAGGTTGGCAGCTGCATGGGTCTGGGAGCAAGACTGGCAGCCAGAAGGGGAGCCATCTGGGAAGCCGGCAACCTCAGGAGAGCCTGACCTCCCCTGGTCCAGCAAACTCCTTTATCTGGAACCTGCCAGGTCTTGAGGGTGCTGGCCCATGGAGGTCCAACCTGCAGCTTTAAAATTGATAAATCTGTGTCCTTCTCATGATGCCTCCACTCCCAAACTCTTTCCTAAGTAAAATAAGGAAATTCATCCCTGTAGGATAGAGTTAAATTTATATTTATAGGTGCCTGGTCATTCAAAGCTGAAACACTGTCTTTAACTCATACTGATCTGATAGATAAAAAGCACAGTAGAATAAATTAATGAAAAAGATTTAATATGACCTGTGAATTTAGCAAGTTATGTTTTTGGGAAACATAGGCAGTGGCATACTGATTCCGAGAAATGTTTAATTATCTGCAATATTGTTTTAGCTGTGTTGATCCTAGGACCTGAATAAGAGCTCTGCATAGCTTGAAAGCTCGTCTCTTTCACCAGAAGAAGTTTGTCAAATAAAAGATATTACCTCATCTGCCTTGTTTCTCTGTTGCTTTATTAATCTGCTATCCCATTACAACAGTACCAAATGCATCAAAATGCATAATGACAAACAATTATCAAATAGCATGTTTATGGAGGAAGTGTCTTCCTAAGTGCAGTCCATAATTAGCTTATGCCCTGAAGCTGATATGACCAAAGTTCATATTTATGTGTCTAATCCTTATTGAATCCTTTTATGCCATGTGTTGCAGTAATATTTTGGGGTAGTTTTTTATGTGCAAAACATCATTTTGCGGTTTATATTTTTAAATGTTTTGCCTTTGTCTTCACTGAGTCTTGTCTTGTTCCTTTGTTAAGGAAAAACATAAAATTGAAGGGCTTGATGTCCCTTCTTTTGACCATTCATTAATGTTATCTATCATGTCCTCTTATTTGGCTCCTCTCTAAATAGTTCTAAACCTTTAAATCACTTCTTATATAGAAGTTTTCTATTTGTCACCCTTCCCTGGAAATTTTCTATTTCTGCCAGAATCTTCTAAGACTTAATGAACAAAACTGAATTCAGTACTCCAGATGATGATGAACCATATACATGTGTTATGGCATGATAAACATTTTCTATCTTATTCTCTATGGCCCTCTATTCCTACAACGTAATATATTGTTTGCTTTTTTCCCCACCAATGTATTGAGAAAGAGTTTTCATTAAGCTGTCCACAATGATACCTTGGGTCAATTCTCCTCTGAATTTTAACCTGTGCATGGAGTTGAATGTCAGGCCCAAATTTGGCCTTCAGTCTTTTTTTCCAGAATTGTTGCACATTGTTCCTTCTAACGTGCACTGGTTGGCATTTGCCTACACTACATTTTGTCAGACTTTATGTTAGGTACTGCAAAAATTCCTCATGGCATTCACTAGTCTTGACTCATGTATTATGTGTAAATTTTACCACATCACAATTTGCCTACTTTCAGATCAATAATAAATACATTAAACATCCCCGAGTCTGAAAGCTTGGGAAAACGACAAGTTAGCTTCTTTCTATGCTGAAAACTGCCCATTCATTTCTACTCTTTGCTGTCTATCTAACTGGTTTCTAATCCATGACAGATCATGTTTTGTAGATTATAAACTCTTTGGAGGAAGCATATCTTTTAAAACTCTCTAAACTGTTATACAAAGCTGTGGTGTCATATAAATACATATATAAAGAAGCCAATGTAACTTATATATCAGCTCATATTCAGCTAGGGGTATTATAAATCTAAGAGTTTTTTCTCAATTATTTTACCCAAATTGTTTTTCAATTAATTTACCCAGCCTTGAGATACAGTTCTTTGGTCTGTAATTATACCAGTGTCATCTCATGTATCGTTCTTAAAAATTGGTACAATTTTAACTTCACTCCAGTTCTTTACAGCAGTGGAACTGAAGCCAAATGTATTTTGTAATACATTTGTGGAAAGACCTTGTGCCTAATAAAGTAGCAATGCTTACTACAGGAAGATAGAGAGCCTGCTTTCCCACGAACTGCCTACGCACCTACGTCTTGACCTCCAACAACATTCTGGCATTCCAGCCCTCAGCCTCTCCTGAGCTAGTGGTTTTGTGATGTGAGCAAACACCTTCTCCAGATTAAGAGTCCTTCAAATTCCTTCTCACTTGTGACCTAAACAAAACAGGAGAACAAAACTCTCACAGGTGAATGTGGTGTCAGACATGAAATCAACATGGCACATGTCCACCTACTGTGGGTTGTTTAAATGGGCAATAACTTTTAATGCTACTGCTTGCAAGCTTGCATATAACATGTTCTTGCATTGCTCATTTTGACTTCCCTCTCCAGTGAGTGAAACGTACTAAACATGAATATCCTTCTCACTTGTGACCTAAACAAAACAGGAGAACAAAACTCTCACAGGTGAATGTGGTGTCAGACATTTGTTCTTATGGGACAAGTGCTGCCCTCACAAAAAATTACTAAGGGAAAAAGTTAGGACAAAAAGGGTCAAAAGCCTCAGACATGCAGGGAAATTGGAAGAGAAGAATCCTGTAGTGCAATGAAAAGGGCTCAGTTTGTTCTTTCCAGTTGTGGCCTTAAGTTAGGCAGGAATGGCAAGAGGAAAAGCAGTTAGACAAAATTATGCTGTAAGAAAAACAGCCCCCTCCCTAAACTAGAAAGTCCCAATGAGCCTAGGAGTTTGTACTACATACAACACTGCAACATACCCCTACTTCTGGCCCTCTCAGTGGATATGTTATATCAGTTTAGGCCCCAGTCTTGCTATCTGATCCAATAGAGTTGGCTTATCCAACTGCATAGAGCCTGCGTAGAGCCAATTGCAAGAGCAGAGCTTCCTAAGACTTTTTTCTAAGACTTCCTTAGGAGTACGGACTCCCACTCATTTTCCAATGGATATCTGACTACCCAACCCTGCTTAATTGCCACTTCTAAATTTGGTTCACTGAGCCTGTGTTGTTGTAATTCATAATTTGCACATAGGAGGGAGGGGGGAAGCACAGAGGAATGCACCAAGAAAAGTAATTAATAGGAATGTGTAAGAAAGGACAAGTTGCAAGCCTACTGAATTTTCCATCTTTTAATGCTGTCTTTGAAACCCTTAGGATAAAACACCAAATTAGGCTCCCTTGCAGATTAATAGAATTGGTGTGTGTAGGTCTAAGAGAGTCTAAGACTTTATTTATGATGAAAGCAACACTGGTTTAATTAATACAAGAAAGCAATTTAAACCAAGTTTATATCTGGTTATATTAGATTGAGTCAATCTGTACCAGTTTTTGGCATGTTAATACAATTGGTGCACTTCTTACTATAGATAAGGCCCAGGTGAATATTGAGAAGGCGTTTCTACTATAGTGTGAGTGCTGTATATTACATTAGACACATGTATATGTTATAACGTATAGCTAGATCATGTCCATGTGTGGATGACATACATTTACTCTGATTTTCAGTGTTGCTGAACTTCTCTAGCTCCATCACATTTTACTGGGTACTGAAGGGGCACTTTGAGTAAGAAGCTGGTAATATGTGTTAAATATAAATGTAATGCCTTCCCATTCCTTGCACCTATATTAGTACATCTCTGCCTTTGCTGTGCAACTGATCTTTGTTCTTTTCTATGGAATAAGGCGTTTTAGCCATGCTCCCTAGTAACTTAGATAAAACTTAGCTTCTGTTTGTTTTTTGCCTATCTCAGCAATAACACTGCACTCATTGCCTTTGTGTACAAGTGCCAATCTCTGGGCATGTTCCCATAAACATGCTGCCCCCAAACAGCAGGCATTCTTATACCTCACATGAAGCTTTCAATGCTTAGGATATAGAAGCACCAGCACAATCAGTGATATCAGCACACACAGGTCTGGGAATTGTATTTATGAGGCTGCTTTAGCATGGAACCCCCAAAGAAATTGCAAAGAAGAAATATAAGAATGAAATACCTCGTGATATTTTTTCACTGTTTTCCCTGCTGTGCACATGCAAGATCTCCAATTCACTGTTCCACAGCCACAATTCCCTCCACAGCGCTGGACCAGGAAGCAACGAGGAAAGAAAACTACATTTGTCAGCTTCAGTTCCTCCCTTAAATTGACAGAGTAGTTCCTTGGAGTGCAGCTGTAACGTTTCACATCATCATTCAATCTGTCCAGGTCAACTGCAAAGCAAAAGTGGTCTTATTTGTAAGGTTGAGTGGGAAGTGTCTTAGACTGAATTGCTCTCTATCATGGGAAGTCACAACACAAGTTTGTGCTCCAGAAGCATCATTCAGAAAATAAATTTTCAATGTAGTTCCTTTCAGGGTAAATATCAGGAACCCAGTTTTTATATGACTGAACATGGTCATCTCAGCCCTGGTTCTGTTCCACTGAATTCCATGGCAAAATGCTCACTGACTTTAATGATGCAAGATCAGGTTTGTAGTGTGTAAAGCACTGAGATGGAAGTCAGGAGATTCCCTGCTCTGTAGCTGACCTGCTGCTGTGTAACTTTGGGAAAATCTCTCCATCTCTCTGTGTCTGTTTCCTCTCCCACCATTTGTCTTGTGTATTTAGGCAGAGACTGTTTTTTATTATGTGTTTATAGAGTACTTAGCACAAAAGACAAAAATTGAGTCAGGACATGTAGTTACTTCTGAAATACAACTAACTAAATAATAAAATATTAAAGTCTAAATACAATTTTAAAAACTTAAAAGGCAACTAGCAGTCTTGCAGCACCTTAGAGACTAACAAAAATGTAGATGGTATCATGAGCTTTTGTGGGCACAATCTACTTAAGAAGTGGGTTGTGCCCATGAAAGCTCATGATATCATCTACATTTTTTGTTAGTTTCTAAGTTGCTGCAAGACTACTTGTTGTTTTTTAAGTTTTTCCAGTTACAGACTAACACAGCAACTCTTGTATCATTTTAAAAGTTTGTTAAATACTCTTATTTCACTGAAATTTCCATCCACAGGTTTTCCACTGAGGTGAGTCATCTGATGTAAAATTACACTCAACAGTGATTTGAAGAATAGTTATAGTTTATGGTTTTAAAATCCAAAATTTTGATAAAAATCTCCCAATGGCAATTTTACAATGAAAAAAGAGGACTAAAATAACCTATTTTAGTTCTTGAAAGTTCTTTTTTGGTTTTGTTTTTTTGTCCTTTTTGTTGGATTCTGTCCCTGTATTTAATGATGAAAAGTTGATCTGTGTCAGCAAGATTACACACTGAAATGAAAACTGTAACTGGTAGGAAAATACACACTAAAATGTACCAGAAATTAACTTCTAAATTGAGAAAAAGTATAATGTATTGCTTGAGAATGAGTCAGAATTTTCACATAAGTAGTCCCCAAGCCACTGCATTAATTCTGATTTACAGGGAGGTGACTTGTAAATATCATGCACTTTTAAATTATGACTTTGAAATATTTACTTGTCCAAGATACATATGCAAATGACTTTAGCAGCAATGGACACATACAAATCAACTTAATTTTTTATGCAATATGTTAACCCAGCTGGGGGAAAGTTAGCAATTAAGTCAGGATTTAGAACATGTTTTAATAGTTGCGATATCATGAGAATCATCTCACCATGTAATATCAACTGTTCTATCCAGAGAGCTAGTATCCCCACAAAGAAGGTACAAAGTCTCCTCTTGAGATGAACATAAAATCAATCAGAGTTACCAGTATAGGCATGCATTGAGGGAAAAAAAATACACTCCAAATGCTCATAGATAGTTCTCAGAGGAATAAAAAAAATTGGTTTCAACAGACTATAGTATGTTCTCTGTGGTTGCAGGCTAATTTTTTCCTAACCCCTTCACCCCTAGTTCCCATAATTCCCATGTGACGAATCCCACCAGTGCTACCGTGTCAAGGCTGTTCCCCACTCTTGCACTCTGTGTGCAAAAGGTGGGGGCCTGCAAGAGACTAAAAATACCTTGCCAATAAAGGCTTGTGTTAAAACTCCCCAAAGTCACAGATTCTATGGCCTTGGATTGGTATCACTGCCACCACCCAAATACGCTACGCAAATTGCACATCATATTTAGATTCTATCTACACAGCACCAAATTTTGAAATAATATACTATTTCAAGACATTTCTTACCCCTCGTGGAACTAGGTTTACAGGGATGGTGAAATAGTATGTCCACTATATTTCGCAATAGCGGATGCGTTCAAAAGATGTGGGGTAGCTATTTCGGGATACCAGTGATATTCCAAACTAGCCTTGCAGTGTAGACGTATCTTTATGCACATGCACCCAAAGCTTGGTTTGCTCACTATTACTTTAACCTATTGGCAATGAGAAAAAGATAACCCAATGGATATGGTGCAGATTCTATCGTTGTGATTAATAGGCTCTCCAGAGGGAAAAGCCTAGTGCTTCAATGTATTGTACCTCATCAATCCAAGCACCTACTGAGTCCGCGGATTTCATCTAGCAGTCTAAATGCTCATCACCCCTGAATTTGATATCTTAGATAGCATGATCCAGATATAATGGGATTAAGACTACAAGGTCACTCATTACTACTGTCAGCTAGAAAAAACGCTGCAGTTCCTTTCTGACTCTGCCCTGTACAACTGCTGTTTTAGGTGGGCCAAACTGAGCAGGCAACATATATGCCTAACAGAAATACTATCTTCTGCATATATCTCAAAGACACACAAGAACTGTGTCCAGTGCATAAGTGACGTTAAAACACCATTTGTAAATCATTAACAAAAGAAAGTTCTCTAAAGACTACTCATTCACGAAAGCCCAGATTTGAACTTTTCTTCTGTCTCCGAATAGTTTTACTTTCTGAAGCCAGTTCACTTCCTAATTCATATAACAACAAGATCTTAAAGCACAGACAGCTTCATGCATCACTGCTGTGACTAAAAGTTAACTGAGTCTTAGTGTGAAATTCTGCTGCTTTACTTATCAAGGGAATGAAACCACTGAAGTCCTTAATTCAAAAGTGGAACTAAAAGGTTCTTCAGATTGGATGCAAATAGCTTCAAAACATTATTACAGAATTTTTGCATCAGACATTCAGTTTAAAGGCAAAGAGAGACATTGAAGACTACAATAGCACACAAGCTGGGATATAAGGCATTAGACACTCAATTTAAGCACCAGCTTAAATCCATTCCTATTGAGGATAGGACTGAAGTATATGCTTAATTTGAAACATTGATTCAATCAGATTTAGGCAGTGCTTAAAACTAAGCACGTAATGTAATGTGAACTGGAATACAGATATTTTATTGAATCATGGGTCGCAGCTATTACTCCTGCTGATCTGATATGGGCCTTTTTCATATGGGCCACAAAGACCTTGGAAGAGAGAAAATCCCTGCTGCTAGCCACAGTGTTTTCACCTCCAAGGAGGATCTTGCTGAACCTTTTTTGACATTCTGGCATAGGTACTCATATGGCCCCATCATTGTAACAAATAAGCATCTCACAGTCTTTAATGTGTTTATCTTCACAAGAGCCTTGTGAGAAAGGAAAGTGTTAGTGTTCCCATTGGATAGCAGGAGAACTGGGGTAACAAGGACATTGAAGTGACTTACCAAGGTCACAATTCAGTCAGTTAGAAATACATTTCTTCTGGTCTGCTGTTGTGAATGAACAAATTGTACTTGTTGAACAGAAAATTGCAACATTCACTTACTACTTTTAAGTAGCTGAATATCTGTTTGTGGGCAAGCATACTTGCACACATGAGGGTGGTAGATTGCTGAAAACAGTTAGCAAGTATTTTGTAGCTGTCAGTGCATACATCAGTGTTTGCACCTTGAACACTGCATTGGATTAATTGACTAATATTTCAATTCCTAAAATCCAGATTCTCTTGACATATAGGGGTTAGATTCACTAAAGGACATAGGTGTAGCAGTGCTAAGGTTCACCACTCCTAATTTTCAGGTGCCTAGAAAAATCGCTTTGATTCATAAAGCTTGTGTTAGGCCTTGTCAACACTATCAAGTTTTGTCGACAAAACTTATGTCAACAACACTCCAAAACCAGGCTCCTTTTGTCAACATGTCACATCCAAATTGGCAGCACCATCACTGATAGTGTGAAAAATGCACTGTGGGTATGTATCCCACAGGACAGTGTTGTGGGAAGGCTGTGCTGATCCTCACACACTTTGGGATTCCCTCTGAGTTCTCCCAGTCTCCTCAGCTGCCAGGAGAGGCATCATGAGTAGCTCTGCGAGCTCACCATGCTGAAGAACATCAAAGCATCCCTGCAGTCTCTCCTTGTGCTTCTCCCTCCTGACTTCCCCTCCAGCAACACTCTGCCTGCTGCTATGTTTCTAATGCAGGGCCGAACAGGAGCGCTCCAACGAGTTGCTCTTTGGTCCCCAAAGGGACCAGTACACTCAGCTGTCACTATTTCCTGGAGCTTTGAAAGGGGAGAATTGCATACCTACAGAGCACCAGAGCTCAAAATACTGAGCAGAACCATCAGGGTAGGCATTGTGTGGCCTCTAGTACGGTGGAAGTTTTTTTGTCACCAAAACTGACAAAAGTTGTATTTCAGTGTGAACACTCTGCTTTGTCTCCAAAAGGCAGTTTTGGATGAGAAAACTTGGTAGTGTAGACAAGGTCTTAGGCACTCAAACTTCCTATAAAATACATAGAGGACAATAAGTTCCTAAGGGTATGTCTACACTAGCTCAGTAGTTTGAGCTAGGTAGGCAAATGAGGGCAACTGGAGTTGCAAATGAAGCCCGGGATTTAAATATCATTTGCATCTTCCCAGGCGCTGCCATTTTTAAATCCCCCTTAGTCCGAACTCCGTGCCCGTGGCTACACGCGGCATGGAGTAGGTAGTTCGAATTAGGATCTCTAATTTGAACTACCGTTACTCCTCGTGGAACCTATTTCAAACTACCTACTCCGTGCTGCATGTAGCCACGGGCACGGAGTTCGGACTAAGGGGGATTTAAAATGAAGATGCAAATGAAGCCCGTGATATTTAAATCCTGGGCTTCATTTGCAACTCCGGTTGCCCTCATTTGCCTACCTAGCTCGAACTACCGAGCCAGTGTAGACATACCCCATGAGTGTGATTCACAAAAGCCAGAATTCTAGGCCCTTCTCCACCTAAACCAGCCAATGGGAGATGCCAAGGAGAGGGGTGTATCCTAAAGCTTGTAATTGTTGTCGAAAATGGGTCCAGTTCCTTGTCAGTGGTATATATGTCTTCACAGGCATCATCCGCCTTTACAAAACATTTACAAGAAAAGCTTTCTTTTGCAGCTATGAATGGCCCCAGAAACTTCACATATAATAACAGGAAACATAGGTGCTAGTTTTCTTTTTCTAAGGGGGGTGTTTCACCCCTTGATCCAGCCCCATGGCTGTCTGCCCTCACTCTGCCCTTTCTCCCAATCCCCTAATTTTGCTTTCCTTCTTCCTGCCCCCATTTTGCAACCTTCCCTGAGTTCCTGCCTTGCTCCACCTCCTCCCACCCAACTCCAACCCCTCATACAAGCTCCACCAACCTGCCATTCCTCGCTCTCTGCCCTCCCATGAGTTCCTTGCTTCTGCCACCAAACAGTCGATTGGTGACAGCTGTGGCTGGTGGGTACTTAGCACCAACTATTTTGTTTCTGTGGGTGCTTCAGCCCTGGGACACTGATGGAGACAGTGACTATGATAGGAAATATCCCACTTGGCATGGTAGGGAAGGGTATACATAATTACTGGGCCTGAGTTATATTATGAAATAACCGGCACTTTGCAAAGTGCAGATAAAGAAATTCCTAAAGATGGAAGGGTATTCTGTTTGTTCAGGGCCTATAATAGGATGCATGCATGCATTTAGATAATTAGTAGTTATTTGAGGTGGTATGTCATGAACTCAGAGTGTACATATTTGCCATTAAAGCAAAGGCATTTTGCATTTGTGCTGTTTGTATTTAATTTCTGATGTGCTGTAGCTTGCTGGCAACTATCCCAGAACCTTTCAAGGGAGAGTACACGGATGTTTGCGATAATTTATTGGCAATTGTTTGCAAACCCTGGAGAAATGAAATTCTTTAGTTCACATTTTGTTTAATTTCTTGCTAAATAATTTTAATTAATGATAAATAGAAGCTGCGGTTCCATGCACAGTGAACTGCCATGATTTTGGGAAATGATATGTTCATTTGGCCATTTATTCATCATGTAAGGTGGGAAAGTTCCATTCAGGTTTATGGTCCTTGTGCTTCTTTCTCTTTCCCCCTCTCTAGAGCAGAGCTTGGTTTGTTTATGTAACTTCTAAAACTCTCATTGTAGACAGATGTTATCTCAGGAATGTCCCACCTGATTAATTTCTTCTGATAACCACAGTCTTTGTGCATATGATTGTTCCAAAATAAAACAAGCAGAGAGAGAAAGGAGGGGGTTTGGTCCTGTGTAGCCTCCTTCAGTGCCACAATGTATGTTACTGTTAACTGAGATTCTTTGTGAACTAGAATGTCTCTTTGAAGTGGAACCCCATTCTCCACAAATCTTCCCTAGACTTTTGCATCTATTTCTGTTTTGAGAAACAGCTCAACTCTACCTTCTTCCTACATCTTTGTATATAAAGGCCACTTCAAAGTCAACACTTTTGCTGTAAAGAAAGTGGGTTTTTTTTTTGCTTCTGGAGCCATTTTAATGTATACATAATATGCAATAAGGCTTTCTTTTAAAAATAAAGATACATACAAGAGACTAAGTGACAAAAGTTCTGTGCTGCATAATGATAGGGAAGACATGCTTTGTCTAGATTGAAGTACTATCTCATGTCCACAGGCTGGCTGTTCTCTGTTTACCTGCACTATCACTGTAATGAAATTATATGCTGGGACACCCATTTAAGGAATCTGTCCATTAAAAATGGCAAAATTATTCTGACATTGAAGTTAAGCGTGAAATATTACTGCAAAATATTTTTACAATGATCTATTCTATATAGTACAACCATCTCTTCAAAATCACTTAGGGTAATTCCAAGGTTGCATATTCCTAAGCTTTGAGTTTCCTGTTATAAGATATAGACCTGACTTACAAACCTTTCGCCTTTTAAAAATTATAGGAAAGACTATTTCTAATATTTACTTGCTATATTTCTTTGCAGAAGAAATACCATGATATTTTATAGTGTTTTTATCTAGAGCAAGACTTAAGGATTTTGAAAATGCGAATATATACAAAAAAAGCCCCCTTCCCCTGGATTTGAATCACTGAGATTATGTAAGAAGCTGCTATATGAGAAATGAACTATATAAATTGTAGTATGCATACACAGCATTGAATTTCAAACAGTGAATGCAATTTTTAAAGATACACACCTGACACTGTTACCTCATATAATTAGTGTAAATAAAGAATGCTGTGAGATCAGATTTGGTGTATGAATTGCAACTGTCAGATATACAAATTTAATCAGGATAGTCCCAACCTTTAAGGTCATTGCAGGAACTTCAGTATTTGTATTACTTCTTCTCTGATCATTATTTTCAATCCATATTCATTGTCAACTCTAAAAATATTACATATAAAATGGCATTTACCATGTGGGTCCTGTTATTAGGTCTGAAAATCTAGTAATACTGCATTGAACTCAATTCCCTGGAACCACTTGGTATGCACAGGAAGTAGGATTAACAATGAAATCGTTAGCAATTTATTTATATAATTTACGTGACATGTTCTAAAAATGCTGTGAGAGATACACAGGGATTATGTCAAATTGGGCTCATCTGCCTCAGGGCAGTTTTAAACAAGAACAAAGGATAAAACCCAACCTGGAAGCCGAGAAAGCATGTAAATGGTGATATAATCTATTGTTCTTTCAGTTGCAAGGTTCCTACAGTGCCTATAAATATTCTTTAGAGTTTCACAGAGCCTGTGTTTGAAAGCCCTAATGTATTCCTAATTTAAAGGATTTTATTTGAAGCCATTCTCTAATTGGATTTCAACATGTAACATGGCTGTATTCCTATCACATTTCAAACATGTGCATTTCTTATTAGCTCTGGTGTGACCCTAAGAACCCCTCAATGTCAACTGGCATAGGATTCGCTGTTCTGTAACAGCTATGCTTATAATGTCTAACAAATTCATTATACCCCAACATGCTGCTTTCACAATATTTATACAAACAACCCCAACCCAATGGCATAAGGTATCTATTAAAAGCTTATATCACATTGATCATCATGATCACTACTAGATATATATATGGATGTCATGTAAGAAATTGTGTATCAGTATTAAAGATATTAAATTTGTATGTTAAAATGTAACCTGAAAAACAGATTTCTTCTATATAGGGGATGACTCTGTAACATGCAGAGTAAGCATTGACGTAAGTCGCTACAATGGAGGTGCTCTTCCATCATACAGAAACACAGGAGTAAGGGAGACACCTTGAAGCCAGGACCCCAGGAAGAGAACCACAATGTCTTTTGGGTGGCAAAACAATGAGTTTTGGAACATAAGGCAGGAAAAAAGACATTTATCAACCATTTATTGAAGAAAACCCTTGTAAGGCATAGGGATATTTGTGAAAACACAGATCCTGGTTTTGACTGAAAACCAGTAACTCTGTCAAAGACTGAATCTCTGGGAGAAAATCTACTTGATAAAATAGGAAAGGGTAAATATTAATAAGTGAAGACCTAGAAGTGAATGTTATGTTTTGGTTTATATGTGTAACCAGTTGTTTCCATTTCTCTTCCTTACTCACTAGCTCTTAAATCTTAACCTTAGTTTTGTTTTTGCTGTAAGTAGATTAGTGCTGTGTTGTTATAAAGAACCCGATCCTGACTTGAACCACTCAAGTGGCATATACTGTCTCTTTGGAGATACCTTACCTGGCAACTACTGTGAGTGCCTAGTGACAGGGGCTAGATAGTATAAGGGGTGACTACCTTATAGGGTTTATTGAAGGTCATACTGCTCAATTAACCAATCAGACAGCTGCTTAAAGGAGGCTCAGTTGGCCAGGAGCAGGTGGGGCCTATAAAACTCAGCAGCTGAAAAGAGAAGGGGCTACTGGGAGATAACAGACTCCCGGGAGAAAGGGAGGACTGAGTGGAGTAGGAATGCCAAACCTCTCAGACAGGCTAGAAGTCTCTTAGAATCTGCTTGAATCTCCTGAGGCTATTGAAAGCCATCTCAGTGATTTTAATAGGGGCTAAAACAAACTCCCTAACTGCTCTGGCTCTGCACTGCTCCCAGAAACCTCTGTATCTAGCTCCTAGGTACAGGAGTGGCCAGGGGTGTCTCTCCATGCTTCCCCTACCCTGAGCACCGATCCCACAGCTGCTATTGGTTAGGAGCCACAACCAATGGGTGCTGAGGAAGCGGTCCCTGCAGCCAGGGGCAGTGTGCAGAGCCACCAGGCCACATCTCCCCCTAGGAGCTGGACATGCCGTCACTTCTTGGCACCTCCTGAGGTAAGCGCTGCCCAGCCAGGGCCTGCACGCACTCCGACACCCAAATCCCTCATCCCCAGCCCTTACCTTGGTTTACATTATGAAAAGAAGAATCTGTATATCTAATGTGGTGGTCCTAGCTCTTACCATTTGGGAGGAGCTCTTGAATAAACAGGCAGATAAACAGATAAACAGATTCTCTCAACTATAAAGCAGACTAGAAGACTTATCTGGCATTGCCTGGATCTGGGGCTGGCCCAAGGGAGGCCACATAGTCCAAAATCTAACTTCTTCCTGGGGCCGGTCAACAGGGGGTCATGCACCCAGCCCACTGGCTTCTCTCTGGGGCTAGCCTGAGGCAGGAGGGGGGAGGCATGCGCAGCCCTCCACCAGTTTCTTTCCCGGGGCAGGAGGTGGAGGCTACGCAAGCCTCCCACTGCTTCTCCCAGGGTCAGCCTGGGGTGGGGGAAGAGCTGCAGACCACCCGCCAGGGTCCTTGGGTGGCCCAGGAGAGACCAAATTGCATTCCACGCATATTCCATTATCCTGGCACAACTAAACCCTGACCTTACTTTAACTTATGATGAGAGGAAGCTGCAGACCGTATTTGGTGGTCCTAGCTTTTACTGTTTAAAAAGAGTTCTTGAACAAATGGGCAGACAGATGCACATTCTAAAATAGATAGTAATTTTGGACTGAAATGTATATTGCTAGTAGCAGAGAATCCATCCTTTTGTTTGAAGAAAAGAAGAGAAATAAACCATACCACTTTTTTGCTTATTTCTAAGAAAAACATCCTGAATTATGAAATAAATTGGCAAACTTTTTACTTTTTCATAGCACTTTACTAGGCCAAAAAGTTGAATTCCATTGCATTCAATGGTGAAATCCTAATTAATCCAGATTTCCTGCAGACAGCCACAGAGATTGGATCAGTAATTGGAGCCAATCTGATTGGAATGGATAAAACACCGCATACATTGCTTTAGATGCAGTACATTTGCACTGGGATCAGATTTAATCTGAGACTCAAGTGAAATCGGGATGGAAGACTCAGTAAGAGATCAGGGTCTCTTGTCAGCCTCTGTTAAAATCAAATCAGCTCCTTTTTTTCTTTTGTGTACATTTCCATCAGTCCTGTCTGGGAATAAGAGACATGTAGCTGATTATGTTTCACTGACCTCCAAATGTGATCACATTTAATACAAACTAAACAGAAGAAATGTGGCCTACATTTTCAAAAATGTGTAGTGGTTTTGGTTGCCTAAATTTTTGTAGTGTCTTAAAGGGGCCTGATTTTAGAGGGTAGGTATTCAGCACTTTCTAAAAGTCAGACTCCTTTGAAGTTGGGCAGGTGAAAAATGAGGCAACTACAATGACCAGTCATTTTGGAAAATGTAGGCCTGTATGTTTCCAGTTTCAGATCAAATTGCACTAAGGCATAAGCTGATGATGTTTAAATGCCTAAACCGCAATTAAATGGGAATTGTCTAGGTTAAAAGACTTGCAGAATCAGACCCATAATTTGTTAATTATTTAAGAAAAATTATTCAGCAAAACATAGAGTACATGTATATTGAACGTGTAAAGTCAGATAAAAGTAATAAGAAAAATCATCATCTGAGTTAAACATATCATTAGTTGCTAAAATCTACGATGATGACCAGTTAGAAGACACTCAAGATGCCTTCTCCACCACTCTGAACAATGCTGGCGGGCAGTATTGTGTTTTCTGTTCAGTGTTTCTTCATCATTATTGGTTTGTGTCATTAACTTAATATTCTTTTACTTTAATATTTGTTGGATGGAATGTACCAAAGGAGGGGAAAGAGATGTATAATTGAGAGATGTACACTTTGTTCAACTGCAGTTAAAAATGCTAAACCACAATAATGTTTCCTGTCTACATAATGGAAATTGGTGAGACATTCACATCCTTAAAAAACAAACAGCTGCACGTACAGTTGTTTGTGCCAAATGCTTCCCTAAGTATGTTATAGAAGTAATTATCCCCCACTCAACACAGAACAATCTAAACACGCGGGCTGTGTCTACATTGGCACCCCTTTCCGGAAAAGGGATGCTAATGTAGACTTTGGAATAGGCAAATCCGCGGGGGATTTAAATATGCCCCGCGGTATTTGCATTAACATGGCTGCCGCTTTTTTCCGGCTTGGGGAAAAGCCAGAGAAAAGCGCCAGTCTAGACGTGATTCTCCGGAAAATAAAGCCTTTTCCGGAGGATCTCTTATTCCTACTTTCAAGTAGGAATAAGAGATCCTCTGAAAAAGGCTTTATTTTCCGGAGAATCACGTCTAGACTGGCGCTTTTCTCCGGCTTATCTCCAACCCAGAAAAAAGCCGCAGCCATGTTAATGCAAATGCCACGGGGGATATTTAAATCCCCCATGGATTTGCCTATTCCAAAGTCTACATTGGCACCCCTTTCCGGAAAAAGGATGCTAATGTAGACACAGCCAGGATGTTTAAAGCAGGGTGAGAATTCGGGAACCCTATGCTTTACATGCAAAATAATACTTCAACATGAATTTGAAAACCATCTGTCTTTAACATACATAATTTCAGGTGTCTGTGTTTTCATTTGTGACTATTAGGAGGCTGAAGCCAGCATGTTGGTATGGATGATAAATACCTTAATCGAACAAACTGAAAATGATAAAGGTTCAAATTCTGCTAGCCTTAGTTTTGCTGGGTAATTCCTTGCTCTGCAATTAGTCCTCTTGACTTCAGCATGAGTAATGGTGTCTGAATCTGGACTTGATAAGCAACCAAAGGGCATTTGTGAGTAGCGCAGAAAAAACATCTAGAATTAAGAACAGGTACAGTGTCCCTTCTTACCCTTAGACTTTCTGTCATGGTAGCTCCTGCCTCTATATTGATGTTCGGTGTCTGTGTACAGATTTTCAAGATCTTCCTGCCACGATTCTGGATTCAAGTGCTTGAGCAGCTCTTCCACAGTGTCAAATCCAGCGACGGTCTGGTCTAGCGCTTCCGCAGTGAGGGTAGGGTCGGTCACTGATGGAGAGGGATAGGATACCCCCTAAGAGTGACATACAGCTCAATGTATTTTGCAAAATGACAGCACCACTCAATACAACTGTCAATAGTTCAGAGACATTTTTCTCACAGCTGCTTCATGCAGAATATCCAGGCAAGACCCCAGATTAAACTGAGATTCTATCTTGACACCATGACCCTACTTGTGCGATTACTAATTATGCTGTGTAACTACAAAAGGGGGAGGGATAGCTCAGTGGTTTGAGCATTGGCCTGCTAAACCCAGGGCTGTGAGTTCAATCCTTGTGGAGGTGATGGGGGCAAAAATTTGTCAGGGATGGTACTTGGTCCTGCTGTGAGGGCAGGGGACTGGACTAGATGACCTTTCAAGGTCCCTTCCAGTTCTAGGAGATAGGCAATCTCCATTATAAAATAAAATTAACCTGAGCAAAACTATTTAGTTTTACTGAAAATTCAGCCTATTTAATTATAACTTCATCTTTACCAGCAAATATTTAGAGCCCTTGATATTTTACTGCCTACAATTTGCTGTAAATATAGATTATCTCACTCTAGAAGTAAAAAAAATGCAAGCATCATAATAACAGTGCTGACATGGAAGGAGGACTGCAGTTTGATAAATATCAAACTACACAAGGAGTTGAGAATGGGGATTATGTTGCCAACGTCTATCTTTTCACATACATATGATATAAAGGACTTTAAAAAAATAGTATTGCCCTGGAAATTATTAGGCCTTTAATAGACCCCATCACAAATAAGTTTCAGTTAACCTACTTTCATAATTTTTCTACAATTCATAGATAAATAGGGCACAATATAGATGATTCTAAAAATTCATGAGTCATTAAAAGGAAGACACACAGCAAAGAACCTCTACTGACTTCTAAGTGTTTTGAAATAAAACTTTTTTGAAGTGATGGGACTCCCAAAGGACAAAAAAGCTCACATCACTAAACTGAATAAAGTGCTGCTACATAAAATAATGCTATATGAAATTTGGTGTTCTAATCACATTCATCATGTCCAGTGCTTACATAATCTTTTATGATAAAAAATGAAACACACTAAAACAAGAATAGGAATCCTTAAGAGAGAAATCAGTGAGGCTAGTGACTGGTTTCTAATCACAGGAAAACAGTTCCTAACTTCCCTTCAAAGAATTAAGGTAAGGGGGATATAAGGAAAAAAGCGTGAGGATGCGGCGTAAGTAGCAGAATTGCAAATTGACTGCCTTCTGTTCCCATGCTTTCCACTAGAGGAACATCAAACCTACTCAAGTATATATGATTTTGTTGTCCTCTAGAGGCAGGCCCACAAAGTGGATATAAACACTCTCATCAAATTAATGGACTGCTAATGGAAATAACAGACTATATCCCTTAGCTCAAGTAGGAGCAGCCAGCACTTTTTATGCGATGGAGTCAGGCTCTATTTGTAAAGTCACAAATATTAGATTTAGATGAGAAAAATGATGTATGTGTTTAGCAATATATTTCCTTACATTTTGTGAGAGTCTTGGAGGTCAGATTGTGAATTTGCAGGATATGTCAAACCAATAAAAGCACCTTCTTCTGTTATATAACCTCTTCTAGGAGTTCCTCTCCCTCTCCCTCTCTCTCATATAGACAAGACAGAGGAATTATTGTACCTCAGATAACCTATTGGCAGCTACATCATGTGACAGACCCAAAAGTAACTTCAAAGCTGCCTGTTTTGCCTTGCCAAGAACTAAATATTGGATTTGTGAAAGCTTGTGCCATCTGGCTCCTATGACTGCTTCCAAAGAGAAGACATAGAAGAACAGAGGGGACAGAGTTACCACATCATACACTTCTTGTTAGTTACTTAAAACATTCAACATATTGCACCTTTCATAAAATACACTGGCAGCTCTTTTTTAATCCAAGCCAGATTAGTTCCTTTGGTCTCCATTATGATACATTACTATTCTATTAGGAATGACAAACATCTTTCTGTATCATTGTTCCTGGGATATGCAGTTCTGTACAAGTTCAATTGTTGTTAAATCAGATTGTTATGTGCTGAAACACAAGACATGGGGACTGGACATAATGGCTCTGCTGGATGAAAAATCTCATTAAGACGTTATTCCTGGGCTCCAGCACTTTAGGATAAAGACAAATGCTGAAAGTGTTGCTCTAAGCCTTAGGAGGAAAACCATGATGTATGTATTGGTCAGTGATTTGAGCTCAAGCCGGGGAACATGAAAATGCATGTCTTATCCCCCATTTGTTTCCCCTGTAAGATCTTGCAGTGGATTTTTAGGCTGTTTGCAGGTTTAGAAGGTGGAATTCAAACCTGTCAATCACTGTTAGACTCTTTGGTAGGTGCAGAGCATAATTGTGCCAGAAGTTAATGGATTAAAGTTCTGCCCTCATATGCTGACTGAAGATCCACAGTAGAATCTATAAACCCTTTTATGCAAAGAATTAGGCATTCTTGAAGTCTCGACCTGATTCTGTCTATGGTGATGGGCAAAGTGTTTATCTTCTTTGCCTCAATTTCTCTGTCCATGAATTAAGGTTATTAATGTTTACTACCCAACTGTGGTGTACTCTGTGGGGGAAGGAAGGAGTGTCTAGTAGCCATGGCAAAGAACTGGACCAAGAAATCTGAGCTCAGCTTCTAACTTAGCCACAAGCCTCCTGGTTTCAGGTGCCCATCTGTAAAATGGGAATAATTCTTCCCTAACTAACATGAGTACTGGGAGGATAAATAATTCTGAAGTGCCCTAATGCTATGGTCATAAGAGCCATATAAATATGCACAAATAGAAACCAACAATCTCTGTGTAGGGCTTGCCATAGAAAAAGAGCTGTGGATTATTATTTTAATTTTTGGCACTTTACTATGGTGAGGACAATCACTATGGCAATGTTTTCAGTATAATTTGGTCCCATGATCACAGCTATCTGATGAAGGAGCCTTTCCCTCACATTCCCAAAGTCATTTCCCATTTTTTCAAGCAACATATTGTTAGACAAAAATGCACAAATCTTATTTAAAAACCAACCAACCAGGTGAGGAGGAGAAAAAAGAACTGTTGTAAGAAGAGAACACGATTTACCAAATACTGTCCTAATACCCTCTGCATGGCATGTCTAATAGAGCCAGGCCCTTGGTAATATGATAATTCAGTATTAGACCTTGTATAGCACATTTAATCCAAGAATTTGAAAGCACTTTCCTCTGGAGGGTCAGTCTTGTAACAGTATCATTGTCATCATGTTCCATGTTTTGACCAAACCAGTACATTCTAATGCAAAAAATAACCCTCTTTCTATCTGTTATAGAAATGGAGTTATCAAGTGCGTGTGGCACCGGAAACTGCAACATATAGTTGTGGGACTGATTGTTCCATTAGCAAGTCCGATACTGGCATGACTCTCTCATATGGTGTGGTCCCAGAGTCTAAGAGTATGTTTACATTGCAATTAAACATCTGTGGCTTGTGAGGGTTCCAGAGCATGGGCTCCAGTGTAAGTTAGAATGACACTGAAATTAAACAGACCAAGCACTGGAAATCTGGGTCAGCTGAAATGGGCTAGTGGTGGGTGCTTAACTGCAGATTAGAAATGCCCTAAATTTTGCTGCCAGGAACAAATTTTTGTCTGTGACATAAATGAAATAAAGTGAAGGAGTGTGGAAATTTTTACCTGGGTTTTCTTTTTTTAAAAGCCATATTTAGCTACATAAAATTAAGTGTCAAATTAAGATTTAATTTCCTTGCTGGCATTATAAAAATTTTCAATAATGACAATTTAAAAATATCCATTCTCCTACTAACTTGCAAAATATCCTCATGTGTTTAAACCAAAATGTAAAGGCAGTTTTTGTTGTGAGGATTCAGTTTGAAGGTTCTAAGTATTTTGCTCACTGGCCATCTCATGTGGTTAAAAGGACTGCTGACATTTCTTACCTTCCACCCCATCTTCCCCAAATATATTGATTGTCTAGAATGAGTCTGAAGAACACATATCACTTAATCTCCTGCTTACAGGACAAGCAGTGATTCCACTGTGCAGATGCATTTTACACTGACTAAAAGCCATTCTACCAACCCTTTCACGGGCAAAATAGTAACAAGCTACTTACTGAGACAGAGCTTGTGACTGACTCCCAGTTGGTTTCTGATGCTGCAGGCTGCATATCATCCTAAAGGGGAAAAACCCATAGGAAAAATCATAGTAATGGCATATAAAGTTAACTATCAGACCTTAAACAATGTCTCAGTATTCTGTGTTCTTCAGCATTTCGAAACCTGTTCCATAGAAGAGATCTCTGCTTTTCTTCTTCATTCCTTATGAATTAGTTCTTGGGTATAGGGACAGTTATATATTCTATGTTTGTAAAGCACCTTTCAAAATGGGGTTAAGATCTTCAGATGCTTTTGTAATAAATAATAATAATGCTTGTTTCAAATCTTATGGGAACAAACCATTTTTAACAGAAGTGCCACTATCACAAAAAGAAAAAAATTGGCACTTAATAGATGGAATACAGCCTGGATGTCTGTACTATAATAGCCTACAATTACTTACTGGTGAACAAGCCAATTTGAGACAAATCTAATAACAGAAAGGAATTATTTGGCTCCATGACAGTTTTGTCTATTTCCAGTTAAAAAAGTAGAGGCATTTAAAGGGGAAGAAATGAAGGTTCCACTATGTCAATTTTCAGTAAATCTTGGAGTACAGAGGACATTCCAGAAGACTGGCGATCAGTTGTCTGAAGGAAAGAAAACTGTGCCAATTTTTTAAAAGAGTAAACAGGATGACCAGGGCAATTGTAGGCCAATCCACATGACATGGGCCCTAGGCAAGATAATTAATAGACTTACATGCAATTCAATTAATAAAAAGCAAAGGAAGATAATGCAAATCCATATGGGTTTATTGAAAATAAATCCAGTCAAAATAACAGTGTTCATGTAATACACTTAGACTTCTGTAAGGGGGTTGACTTAGTATCACATGACATAGAATCATAGAATACTAAAACTTGAAAGGACCTTGAGAGATCATCAAGTCCAGTCCCCTGCCTTCATGGCAGGATCAAGCACCATCTATATCATTCCTGAAAGATGTCTACCCAACCTGCTCTTAAATATCTCCAGGGATGGAGATTCCATAACCTCCCTGGGCAATTTATTCCAGTGTTTAACCACATCGACAGTTAGGAAAATTTTCCTAATGTTCAATCTAAACCTCCCTTCCTGCACTTTAAGCCCATTGCTTCTTCTCCTATCATCAGAGGTCAAGGAGAACAATTTTTCTCCCTCCTCCTTGTAACATCCTTTCAGATACTTGAAAACTGCTATCATGTCCCCTCTCAGTCTTCTCTTTTCTAAAGTAAACAAGCCCAGTTCTTTCGGTCTTACCCCATAGCTCATGTTTTCTAGATCCTTAATCATTTTTTTTGCTCTTCTCTGGACCTTCTCCAATTTTTCCACACCTTTCTTGTGGTGCCCAGAACTGGACACAATACTCCAACTGAGGCCTAATTAGTGCAGAGTAGAGCGGAAGAATGACTTCTTGTGTCTTGCTCACAACATTCCTGTTAATGCTTCCAGAGTCATGTTGGCTTTTTTTTGCAACAGTGTCACACACGGTTGACTCATATTTAGCATTTTGATAAAAAACCTACCTTGTTGTAAATTTAATATGGTACACATTAAATGGATTAAAAACTGAATAACTGATAGGCCTCGAAATGTAATAGTGGGAAACTGTCATCAAACATGTCTGCTTCCTGTGGGTTTCCTCAGGGATCAGTTCTTGGGCACTATTTAACATTTTTTCTCAAAGACCAGGAAGGAAACAAAATCATCACAGAAACAGTTTGCAGATGACAAAAAAACTGGGAGACTGGTAAATATTGAAGAGGACAGGTCTTAGTAAACTATGTGCAAGCAAACAGTATGTAGTTTAAATATGGCTTAATATAAATGTACTACCTCTTAGAACAAAGAAGATGAAGAACTCTTTCCTGGGAAGCAATGACTTGGGGAGAAAGATTTGGGGGTTGTGATAAATAATCAGCTGAACATGAGTGCCCAATGTGATGCTGTGGTCAAAAGAGCTAATGTGATCTTTTAATGCATTGGCCCTTGATAAATTAGAACCTTCTGCAGAAAGTTCTAAGACGAGCCATGAGAATGATTAAAGGATTAGAATACCTGCCTTACAGTGACAGACTCAAGGAACCCAGCCTATTTTTTTAAAGAAAAAGTTAAGGGGTAATTTTTACATGGGGAAGATATATTTAACAATGGGCTCTTGAGTCCAGCCGAGTGGTGTAACACAACCTAATGGCAAAGTTGAAGCTTTTCAAATTCAGGCTAGAGATAAGGTATACATTTTTAACAGTGAGAATAATTAACTACTGCAACTATTTACCAAGGGTCATAGTCGATTCTCTATTACTGATCATTTTAAAATCCTAATTGGAGGTTTTGCTAAAAACTAAGATCTAGGAATCATTTTAGGGAAGTTCTATGATCTATAGTGCTAAATGGAGGTGAAACAAGATTATTTCAAGGGTTATTCTGGCCTTTGCATCTATGAATCTTGAAAACCTTTATCAGGATTTTGAAATACAAACACAGCCTGATATTCTGCATGTGCAAAATACATAGATCAGTCCTAACAACAGAACTTCACGATAAACACATTTAAAACTGTAGAGCCTAATGATCAGCTCTGCCAATTTACATCAACTGAAAATATGCCCTATAAAAAAAAAAATGCTAGTCAATGCAGGGTAAAACTGGAG
This sequence comes from Pelodiscus sinensis, assembly GCF_052426305.1. NCBI lineage: Eukaryota > Metazoa > Chordata > Testudines > Trionychidae > Pelodiscus > Pelodiscus sinensis. The sequence continues at coordinate 318,508,672 of NC_143052.1, forward strand.
GACCAGCTCTTCTAGTGGTTTAAATCAGTATTGCACTATTGACTTCACTTGCAAGTAGGATCACGCTAGTGCACACACACACAATTATGTGGTGTGAATGTTACATGAGAGAACAGGCCATCAATAAATCTGTCAGGAAGGAACCTAGCTATTTTCAAATCTGGAGTTCACATGCATAGCTAAATATAATGCTCTACAAATAGCACAGTGAAAGATTTTAAATGTTCAAAAATTCACAAGAGTGCATATTCAAAGCTTTTCTCTCTTCCAGATTCAGGAAGGAACCTAGCTATTTTCAAATCTGGAGTTCACATGCATAGCTAAATATAATGCTCTACAAATAGCTCAGTGAAAGATTTTAAATGTTCAAAAATTCACAAGTGTGCATATTCAAAGCTTTTGCTCTCTCTTGCTCTCTTCCTGATGTGATTCTTTTCCTCAGTCCTTCCTCAACATGAGATAATCAAACCCAGAATTATATTTTTAGGTACTCTTCTGCATTATAAATTATAAGGTATCCAATCAGAGAACACAAACTATACAATGTCCTTTGGTTGGCAAATGAAATTGTTGATATCCAACTATGAATATTTATCATGGACAATTTGCATAACATACATCTATATTATCATAAACAACAAAGGCTATAGTCAGTTTACAAATAAGACAGGGAAAAGGACTGCATTTGCCAGATTACTTGCAAATTGTTCATTCAGTTCCGTTAATATTCATGTTTTGATTTTATGTAGGAACTACTTCAGCAGGCCCACAGATCACCTGACAATATCTATCAATTTCAGAACTTTGCAACCAATTCCTCCCTGTCATTAATTACCCTTTTGCATTCCCAAGAGAAGTGACATTGAGTTCTGAAGCATTAATTTAACATAGGGACAATCTGGCCTCTCAACTCTTCAGAGGAGATTATAGACATGAAATTTTGTGCTTGAAATAACTGTACTCTCCTAGGTTACAGAATACTAGTGATAAGGAAACTGCTTCTTCAGTCTGATTTTTTGAAACAGCTGTTGGCATGTGGTTGAGATGATGAGGTACACCACCTGCTACTTGGATCTCACTACTGATGACTGCAAATGTTGTCTTGGTGATTATACATCATCTACTGAAAGTCAAGATAAACCATTCTTTGCTAGATGGCTTTGTTCCACCAGCCCTTAAAGCCATTGCAGCCATTCCTGATTTATAAAGAGCTTTCAACCAAAACAAAGTTGAGAGTTAATTATAATCTATTGGTTCCAGCTCACAGTTATTTAAAGTAATGACATCAAAGTAGTTTCTTTTCTCATTTGCCTTCTGTAATCATAAGAGTCCCTTGGAAATCTGAGAGACATTTTAGGTATCACATTTACCATACTACCTGATGAGCTCATGCTGGTATGTTTTTGTAGGGTTTGCACATAAGCATGAGGCTTGTGGTTATTTTGTAGTCATTTTCAAACAGCAATGAACACACCTGTTTTAAAAAAAAAAAACCAACCCAAAACTAGTTGCCCTTAGTACTGGAAAAATAGGGAAGTAGCAATTAGGACCTACCATCCTTGACAATGTTGATATAATTCTTTATGTGTTTGTGTTAGTAAAATTTCCATAATGCTTACGACAAAGCAAAGTCATGTTAACTGCTGCGCAAGAAGCACATAACATGCCACGCTCATTAGGGGGATTTATTTTCAAACAAAGAAAAACCCATTTCCTGGTTACAAGTTAGTTACAACAAGGTGAAGATTTACATATCCTAATTTTCACAAGTGCATCTCAACACTGGAGATACTAATCTTAACCTTAAGGTTAAAATCCCAGAATGTCATGAGGGGTACCTTCTCTACCTCACCAACAGCTGTCATATGGGGAATTCAGCAAGGCAAAATGCTGTAATCTCTCCATTTTAAAATACATATGAAACTGCTTGTGAGATATAACTCTAATGTGAGCAGAATACGTACAACACTCAGCTCTGTGCCTCCTCCACCAGCGCAACTTCTGCCATTGTTACGTTGTCCCATTGTCTGGAAAAAGCAAGCAGAAGGATGGATAACAGCTGGCTCTAAAGTTATGCAGAGAAGACAGAGATGACAATGACAAAAAACAAGAAAACACTCTGGTTTGAGAAATGTGCCCTTGGCAAAGGACGTCTAATCACCAATCATCTAGGTAACATAAGACTTCTGGGACAGGCTGGAACTCTTGCTGATCATGGACTCATTGCAACAACTGAAAGAAATACTTTCTTCCATGTCAAGCTGAGCAATGTAGTGCATCCCAATCTTCTCAAACACTTTACAACAGTGATCCATGACTTTGTTGACTAACACATCCATACTAGATGGCTGTGAATCACTCTGGTAAATGCCACTTGAAAACAATGCTGTACACAACAATAGTGTAGTCTGCTACTGAACAACAATGGCACACAAACACAAAGCTCTGTATTTCTTTCTGATTGAATTAAAATTAGTCTAAAGGCCCTGAATGGACTTGACCAGCCACAAAGATGGTCTATCAATACACAAACCAGCATGACTACCACATTTCACAGATATGATACAGCCAGTAAAACCAAGAGTGGTACTCTTAGAATCATGGTACAGAGCAAGAATCCCAGGGTGGAGGGAACAGGAGTTCTGAGAGGGCATGAGCCAGATGTATTTAAAAGTAAGGCCCATATCTTTAATAAACCCTTCTCCAGAAAAGTTATCACCTCTCATGGTAATTCTAAATGAGAGGACAGAGGAAGAGAGAGAAGCAAAATAAAAAAAAAAGGAAAAACCAAGATCAGAAACATGTAAAAGCAGAAAAAGTTGACCCCCAATTATCCCGACATGCCAGAGTGATAAATGTCTTAGACATGTCATTAAACAGATGATATAGAATTATCCTTATGTCAGAGGTGATTTTGCTGCATCACTGGAGATTAGAAAAGGAATGGCTAATCATTTCTTGTCTAGCAGCATACAAGAAGTTGGAACATCTTACTATGACATAAGAAAGTACAGATTAGAATAGAGGAGGCCCTACAGGGGAAACCCTTGAAACAGTGAACCATGAGGAAAAAGAGTTTTAAGCTCTGTAAATATTTAAGTGAATAAAGGCAAACCCCTAAAAGGAAGTAAATGTAAAGTGGGAATATTATCTGTTTACAAACAGGCATAGCAGATTATAGAAGAACTTCCTGCAGCCAAATTCTCATAAAAGAAGTTACCCTAGTAAATGTTAATATTCCAGGCACAAATTGTGATGAGACTAGGTTTCATATCCCCTTTCTTTTCCCTCCCCTGTAATTGGCTTCAGTTCTGATATTCTTACAGAAGAGTGAACCCTGTAATCATCACATATAATAAAGTGACAGGTATTTTAAGTGAAATAATACAAGAAATAGAAGGAACAGTGTGATATCAAGCAAAAAGCATTAGAAACGCTACAACTCCATTAAAGAAACACAGTGATAAAATATTCACACTTGTGCATTTGGGCTGTTTCAAAATTTTCAGGAAGTACTTAGCACACAGCAACTTTGGATTTGAAGATGAATAGAAATGACATAGGCATAAATTACAAGCTGCCTGCAAAGTTTCTCACTTACCATTATTTCAATTCATCACATTGTGTGTTTTCATTTATCACTGCAGTATTTATTAATAACTCTTCTAGGGGTATCTAAAGATATTTACTGCCCTATTATAAGATTTTGATCAGGAATAGAGAAGCTGTATTACCTCTGTACAAATAAGACCAGTATGAATAAGACCAAGGCCTGTTTTGGTTGCCACTCTATAAACAAGATGCTGAAAAATTAGGGCAAGTTCAAAGAAGAGCTACAAAAATAGTTTGTCACCTGGAAATCATGCCCTGCAGTTTAAAGCTAAAGGTGGTTACTCTTGGGCATATAAAAAGCTAGTATGCTGTGGGTTGTAATACTTCAAATTTCTATTATTGGGTTCAATGTGCATATGCTGAAAGGTGTCGGTGGCCTGTGATGTCCTTCAGGTCAGACTAGATGGTCCGATGATCCCTTCTGGCCATAAACACTACCACTCTGTGACTCTTAGGTGAAGGTTAAAAGGTGTCTTGATCATGAGCTATAATCATCTACACGGGGGATATCTGATACTAGAAGGCTCTTTCCTCTAGCTTACAAACGGATAACAAGATCAAGTAACAGCAAACTGAAGTCAGCACAGTTCAAATGGAAAATACAATACATATTTTAACTGTGGGGGTAATTAAACACTGGAACAGATTTACAAGAGATGTGGTAAATTCTTCATTGCTTGCAATCTTCAAATCACATTTTGGATGCCTTTCTCAAAATGATACACTCTAGTTAAACCACAAGTTGATGAAGGAACCATTGGGTGAAATTCCATAGCTTGTGTTATGCCTGAGGACACTCTAGGTGATGACAAATCTCTCTGGCCTTAAGCGCCAAGAATCTATGATTAAATTTGCTGTGCCCATATTTTCAAACAAGCCTCAACCTGGACGATAAAATTGGAAGTGCCATTCTGCAACTGCAGATTTATTCAATGAGTAAGTAACAAAATGGATGTACCTTCTATTTGATTTCCAGAAGGTTTCCCAGAATTTGCAAGTTAAATTACAGATTTAGGGCCCAATACAAAGTCCACTGATATCATTGTACTTTGGATCAGCCCGATAAATTTAGAGGTACATTTTAAAAAATCCTTTTTATCGCTCTCTTAATGGTATCGTCATCTGGATGTTTCCTTCCATTAAATATCAGTTCAAAGAAAGTATTAAAATTATGTCTAACTAATTAATCTGATTATAAGCACTCAGGAATACTTATTGAATGGTAGAAAGAAGGTTATTAGTTAATTTCTAGATATTCTTGCACTCATTAACAACAGCAGCAATAAAATAAGCAGTAAACATCTGAAAGGCAGGAAGGAGATACTAGAACTTCCTTTCATTGATTGCCCTCATGGACTGAGAAAGAACAGGTTAGCATTATGGAGTTGGTACCTCACAACTGGCAGTGTTAGGGGAGACCATGTGGAAAAATCCTATACAATTTAATAGGTGTTTACCCTATACAGTTCTACAGTAAATTCTGCAGGGTGTTAGAGTATTTTATGGAAATGATATCCTTTCTGAAATTCTTCTTAAAGCATCCTACATCCTAGAGAATTCTGTATGCTATTATTCACAGAGAATTATATAGGATGGCTCAAAAACCTATTGAAAGGGTATATTTTTTCATTCTGTTCCATAGGAAAGTCCTAAAAGGATATGCTATTTAAGAAATCACACTGTGGAGTCAATATAACAAATGCTTTGACTAACAACCAAGAAGTACCTGACCTTACATCTGATATTATAACTTTTGCCCTTTCAGACTGAGATCCTAAAACCCAGCTGTTACTAGGTATCAGTATCTATAACCTATAGTCAAAGTGTGCATTAGGATCAATTATTTTCCATTTAAAAAAAATAAAATATGCCTATTAAGCACTTGGGTGCATGCCACTCAGTGAAATTATTGTGAACAAAATGTAAATGAACAGCATTAAATCTAAATATGAAGCTGTCATTCTGAGGTCATTTTTAACTGAGCCGCAGATTTCAGCACTATACTGGGCACTGTGCTGATGAGATGTTTAGTGCCATGAGTTCTGCTGCAGGAGTTTGTAGCTGTGTACTAATAGAGGTGGAGAAGGTGGCTTTGAAACACTAATGCTCCCTGCTTGAAAACAGTGAGCCCAGAAGTCTGAAAATAATTCTTAATGCAGAAGCCAATGTCACTGAGAGGACTCTGGAGAATTTCTGTCATATTGACTGACAGTGTTTGGAGGCAGCTTCCTTGGTAATAGAAGAAGCTGCCCTGAGCAAAACTGAAATCTCCCCCCCCCCCCCCACACACACACCTCAAAAAAAAAAAAAGATAATTCACTTGACCTACAGTGCTCAGGTGGGCAAAGCAGTCCTTCAAACAGGGCCAACCAGATCATATAGGTGAACTAGGCAATCACCTAGAGCACCAGGCTTTAAGGGGTGCCAAATAAGATGGAAGAGAATGTTTTCTCTATTTAAACATATATTAATATGTTATCTCTTATAAATAAAACTATCAAATATTGTATTTGTAAAACAGTGCATCATTGCCATGTCAGAAGTTGAATCATATTATTTATTTCACATTGTGGTGCTTGCTGTTAGTATATAGAGAGAGTTAAAATGTGTCATGGCATGGTTTCAAAAGTGTGCTACCTGGATTTGCTGCTTGGCGATGAGGTCTGGCAGTTCAGTCATTCTCAGAAGCCTAGTGTTGGCCATTCATACAGCTGAGTCCATGTTGCTCACCACTTAGTGAAGGTCAATCAGTGACCGGCAGCAACAGTACTGCCATGTTACGAGCAGTGACTTCAAAGACAATATGCCCACAAAGAATTTGTATTGTGTTGCCTTTAAAAGTGGTAAGAGGTTTTAAATAAGATTGTAATAGGTGAATAACAAGTTCATGTACGATTAAGATCGTGTATTTACTGTAGACTATTACTGTTAAAGTAATAGTAAAGCCCTGATTTTCAAAAACCTGACTGCTAATGTTAACAAATACCACAAATATTGCCATTCTAATTGCAATAATGCTCAATAATAATAGAAATTCTGGCCTTTTGTTTAATTTTAACATAGTTTTAAGTGAAAGTTGAAACTATAAAATAAAAGGTACCAGATTTTTGTTACTATGATGTCATTGCATGTACAGTAACTCACCAGGAAAGATTTTAATAGGTAAAGAGCTAAATGCTCTATTTTTTCTCTTTTCATTTGTTATTTATTCCACATTTAATCAGTCTCACTAATCATTCTGATTCATTTATCATTTAGTTTAACATAAATAGTATTCTACTTTACGATCATTATTCTCTATTTTGATAATTTAGTTGAAATTTTTAGTTAACATTTTTCAGAAAATGAAGAGCATGGCAGATAAAAAAGAAACCGTCTGGAGCTCAGTATTGTAAAATGTAAGCTGAACAGTAAAGCAAAAAACAAGTAAAGCAAAAAGGTTCCTTCCTCAAATATCTTCAATTTGACAAACACCACGATGGAAGCAGTTCACAAGATGAAGGCAGCTCAGAAAACTAACACTGAAGATGAGAACTACAGCCATATGTGCCAAGGTTGAGGTTAAAAAAAGATATAAGGGAGCAGAAGATAGATATGTGGAAAATGAACTTACAAGCATGATACAGTGCAGGGACCCTGCTACATGACCTAGACGTGATGATCGTGTATGACAAATTCTAGTGGAACATGGACCTGAATAAAGAATTTCACTTCCCAAAAGATGGAAAAGAAAAGAAAAGTCTCTGCACATCAATACAAAAGAAACTTGCCAATGGGGAAGAAACTGACAGTGGTTACAACACTCAGTGTCAAAACACACAGATTATGTCTACAGTTAATGGCTATTATTCCGAAATAACTATGCAAGAGTCTACACAGCCATTCCATTATTTTGAAATAATTTCAAAATAACGGGCGGCTAATTCCAAAATCTGTAAACCTCATTCTATGAGGAATAACACCTTTTCCAAAATAGCTATTTTGAAATAAGGTATGTGTAGATGCTCCACTGCTACTATTTTGAAATAGTCCCTCACCAGGGCCATTCTAAATTATTCTTCCCCAGTGCCCCCTAGGACTCTAAATTGAGATAGCACGTCTACATTAGGGAAGCCTGTCTTGGACTAATTCTGAGGCTTCCCTGCAGTGTAGACATGCTATTTTGAAATAAGCTATTTTGTAATAACTATTCCGGAATAGCTTATTTTGAAATTGATGTGCAGGGTAGATGTAGCCTCAGTGTTTTGCTTCTGCTGCAAGACATTTTTCAGGTACCAGTTGAATGATTGCTATTGATTCAAAGGATTGGAAAAAACGTAGCTTCAATTTTGTCTTCTCATGTTAAAATTCCTGAAAATTTACAAAATTGGAAAGAACTACAATTGAAAAAACTAGAAAACTATTGATGAAGAAAATATGAAATGAAAATGAATGAAGAGGAATACTGAAGCCAAATATTAGAGCATCTAATTGCTTTAGTGAGAGTTCTTAGGCAAAACTTGGCATTCTGTGGGACAAATGAAAAATTATACAGTACAGCTAAAGGAAACTTCCTGAAATGTATTGAATACCTAGCTCCATTTGATCCAGCCATTAGGGATGTCAAGGAGTAGTCAACTGTATAATTATCAGAGGCACCAAGGGGGAGAAGGAAACAGGAGCCACCCTGAGGGGAGCCGGCTTAAAACCATTCTGCGGAGCAGTCTCTGTGGTGAGCCTGGGCCCGCTTTTTTCAAGTTCAACACAACAGAAGAAATCTCTTCATGCTCATGTGCATTCTTTGACTCTGAAACCATTGAGTCAAACAAGATGGGAAAGTCAAACTGATGCCTTGTTGCCTCTTTGGTATGTGCTTGGACATATCTATGATGTACTAATTGAAATATCTGATGATACTACCCTATTGGGTCATCTGGCAATATGGAACATGCAGATGCTGAAGCTCTTACAAATGGTCTTTGCAAGTTCAAATTTGTAGTTTCACTCATGTTGCGGTATGGTATCTAGTTTGAAATGAACCTTACCAGGAAGAAACTTCGGGCAAAGGACGTAAATATACTCTCTGCTACATAACAGCTGCAACTGACCAAGAATTTTCTGGAGGAATGCAGGAGTGATGAAGCATTTGAAAAGACACTAGTAGAGGCTCATGAGCTTACTGAGGAATTTGAACTACCAACAGACTTTAAACCAGAACCAACATGTATTCAGAGAAAGAAGCAACAGTTCACAGATAAGGCACAGGACAAATCAGTTCAAGATAAAAAAAAATCAAAGTAAAATTCTACTTTTCAGTCCTCTAATCCTGTCAGTTAAAGCACTATTTGAGCAGATACAGCAATTTGATTTTAGAGTTTGTTTCCTCAACAATGTGTAGTTTGCAAAATAAGACTTCAAAACAGATATCAGAACATTGCTTGAAGCTAGAATTGGCATTACAACATGGAAATTAAAAATATATTGATACCATAGATTTGCACAGTGAATTGAAGTCTGTTTCATGATGACTTCCAAGATATCTTACACCTCAAGATGTACTGAAGTTTATTTGTGAACACAGATAGCTTTCCCAACATCTTCATTGCTCTTTGAATTCTCTTGACTCTTCCACTTTCCATTGCTAGTGGGGAGCATAGTTTTTCAAAGTTAAAATTGAAAAGACGTACCTTCCACACTGAAATAATGCACTTTGGACTAGCTACCATTGTGATAGTACACAAAATAGCTTTAAAACTTTGTCTCAAACAAATCATTGTCCAATTTGTGAAAGCTTGAAATGTTTACAGAAATCGATGGTTCAGGGCAAAAGGGTTACAACTCAAAAACAGACTTCATTCAGTATCGAGGAATAAAGGTTTTCATAGCCTCCCCAAAATCAGTTCCTTTGGAAGGAAGTCAGTTGCAGCTTGAAATGCAGCTGTTGATAGAGTGGAGCAGAAACAGTGTGCCATTCAACATGGTTAAAACTTTAAGGTGTCAGTGCTTGTGCTAGGATTAATGAAAAGTAGGGAAAAAAAGGTATTTATTTTAATTTTACATTGTTCATTTTGAATGCCAAGTAAATAGAGGTAAAATTTCATTCTAGACTTCTATTTTTTCCTCTATATTGAATGAGGGGAGGGGGCAAAGTCAGAGTTCACCTAGAGCACCAAAACCCCTTGGGCCAATCCTGCCTTCAAATTAACATAAAGCAGTGATAGCATGTGTAGTTAAGCTTATGTTCCCAGTGGTGGGAGAGATTCCGTAGTGTGCCCAGCTGAGTGGTCCTGTAAATTGAAGTTGCCCAGTGGGATACATTTAAAGAAGAAAAAACTCGTAGGAAACAGGATTATTTTTCTTTGTTTCTAGCAAATGTAAGCACATTCCACATACAGTGGAAAATAAAACATAAAAGTAACTTAAAAGATATGCATTTTAATATTCTAAATTCTCTGTTTTCTTATTAGGATAATTTGTGAAGTACTCTTATGTGATCAGTAAAAGCTGAGATGAGTTTTGGGTAAAACAAGAGAGGAAAATGAATTGAAGCTAAGCAAGATCCTAATTGAAGCTAAGCAAGATTTAGCTCTAATGCTAGGGTACCAATAAAAAAAAATACCAATGAGGAACATTAGTTGCTCCTATAGAAGTCATAGCTATTGATTTCTTTTGAAGGTTCCATTTGTTTTTAGTTCACTCCCAAGGGAATCCATTTAATTTTGCAGTAAACAGCCCACAGAAGCACATGTCATGTTCAGAAGGATAATGGAAAGCAAAACACTTTGTTCACCTTCCTGCTTTGACTGGCAGACATTGCCCTTTTAAGGATGACTAAAGATGCTATATAAACTTTTTGTGATACTAACAACAATGGAAAAACAACCACCACCACCAACCCACCGCCAAAACCACAATTCTGCAGAATACAAGCATCATTTTCTGCGTGCTTTTTAGTTTACTGATGGGATCACCAGCTGTTGATTTATTGCAAACAGTAAAGAATATTGCTTATTTAGATTATTTTAACCTGACCCTAGCATAAAAATTAGAAAAGGAAAAAAAAAGCAACTTAGTTTTTAGCACCAGTTCTGTATTTCCACAAATTAGTGCTCAAGTTAAAGGGATAAAAGCAACTTAAAATTTTTCACATTTCTGGTTATTAATTATTAAAAGTAACATTTAAGTTTTCTATAACTAATACAGATTACACAGAAACAAAATTTTTCTATATTCTTTTCCAATTTGTTGATAAGATTCCTTTGAATAATGCAAATGGAGCAAAAGAATCAGAACAAGATACAAGATGTACTCCATGGAAGAGGGAAGGAAGTCAAAGAACTAATACAAAACAAAGGCTGGGGTGAGCTCAACATGGACCAGAGAGGATATAGCTCCACTCTCTGTAGCTCTAGGGATACCATATTGTTCATGAGGATCTTCAAAGGCATTATGACTCTTAGGGTTTATCTACACTACCACCCTAGTTTGAACTAGGGTGGTTAATGTAGGCAACCGAAGTTGCACATGAAGCCTGGGATTTGAATTTCCCGGGCTTCATTTGCATCTTGCCGGGCACCGCTAGTTCAGACTCCGTGCCCGCAGCTACACGCAGCACAGAATAGATAGTTCGGATTAGGCAAGATGTAGTGAAGACATACCCCCAGGTACTACCTCTTGCAGAGCAACAGGACACAATGCAGGAGCACAGTTGCTATTACATGTCAGAGGCGGTAGCATGCTCTCCCCTCTGTGCTGCAGGGGAAAATGGGGTCACTTCTCTGTTTCCATCCATCTCCCATGACTTGTACTGGAAAGGAACAGAGTCACTGTGCTCAGGTGAGTGCAAGGTCTGCCACTGTGACTATCCCTGCATGGAGACTAAAGGAAGGAAACACCTTGAGGAGGCTCTCTGTACCTTGAGGCAGCAGCCTTTCATTATTTGGCCCTAAGTTTTAAGTCTTTACTGAGTGTCGGTCATTTTTTTTAACCACATTCAGGCATTTTTGTTTTTAGATTTGATTTGTTTTAATTTAACTTACCTTCCCTATCCTCTTCTTTGTTCAGACTGAGAACCTCATTTGTGCAAGCACATGGGTATCTTGGACTTAGCGATTTAAGAGCTTTCTATGTTTTTAATCTGTTTCTTACTGCACCTGGAAAATGTATTTGAGCCAGCAGGGCAAGCACTGGAAGCTGCTGCTGAGGTGAGAAAGCAGAGAGTTTACTTTCACACATTTGTGATAGAGATAAATTACATAGAAGGGGAGTGGAGTATTATATTTTTTGCTGCCTTGCATTACCTGACCTGAGTGCCTTTTATTCTCTGAGATTTAGTAACGGTGATTTTTCTTTATGATCTCACGTTTATAGAAAAGGGAGTGGATCTCATGAGCTACAAAACGAAGGGTAGGTGTTAGTTAACTGACTTATTCACATATGTAAAATGATTATGCGGGGCCTTGTTTATAGTTCGGATCCTTACAGGACAGGATGTGCTCAGCTACAAAGGCTTATATTACATTACACATTCTGATAGCCCCTAAAGCATTCACAACAAGTACCTTTCCATCACCCAGGTGCAAAAAAAAAATCCACCTTATCTGTATAAGCAGCAATTCAATTCAATCCGATGTGACTAAGCAGCAGGAGGTACAGCTGCAATATTTACACCAGTCATAATTTTGTTTATTGCTGCATCTAGTAGGGTTTCCAGAAACATATTTCTATCATTTGCAGTTTTTTTGAGACTGCCATAGAATCTATACTCTGCAATCTTAGCTACTGTGATCATATTGGCCAAGGTTTTTAAAATGCTGGTGACTGGCTATATCTTGGCAGTGACATAGATACTGGAACTATGAGTACAGGGGTTGCTGCAGAACCCTCCATCCCCAACTAGAAGTGGTTTACATTATATACAGGATTTACAGATTGGCTGAGTGGCTCACATCACCCTCATTATATAAACTGTTTCTGCATCCTTGGGCAGCATTCTTAGTCACATGTTGATGATACAAAAGGCTAAAATTCAGAGCCACTCCAAGATATTTGAGGAAATCCTTGTACCTGACTTTGGTATCACAGAAGGTGACATTCAGGTGCTTCTTTTCATGTTGGTTGTTCAATAGAACACAAGGGTCAGTTGGAATCAGCATAACTAAAGGTATGTCTACACTACCACCCTAGTTCGAACTAGGGTGGTTAATGTAGTCAACCGAAGTTGCAAATGAAGCCCTGGATTTAAATATCCGGGGCTTCATTTGCATCTTGCTGGGCGCCGCCATTTTAAAATCCCCGGTAGTTCGGACTTCGTGCCCGCAGCTACACGCGGCACGGAGTAGGTAGTTCGAATTAGGCTTTCCAATTCGAACTACCGGTACACCTAGAAAGCCTAATTCGAACTACCTACTCCGTGCCGCATGTAGCCGCAGTCACGGAATCCGAACAACCAGGGATTTAAAAATGTCGGCGCCTGGTAAGATGCAAATGAAGCCCGGGATATTTGAATTCTGGGCTTCATTTGCAACTTCGGTTGACTACATTAACCACCCTAGTTCAAACTAGGGTGGTAGTGTAGACATACCCTAATATCATTCGTACAGTATTCTTCAGATCTTCTCAGAAGATGTATTCTGTTTGGCTGAAGGTGTTCACTTGGACAATAAATATGGGATAATTTGTATGCCCAAAAATCTGTGATTGTGACATGGCATGTCACTGATATAAATAGTAAAGAGCAGTGGTTCCAAGATAGATCCATGTTGGAACCTTTTATTCGGTGAATGATGTCTGCTGCTCTGTTCATTAGACATACCTGAAATTTGTAGGTGATAAGCAAAGCTGTCAGTAGGTGCAGTCCTGTTCTGTAACACTATTTTCAACACTTTCAAAAGCAGGCAATCCCACCAGACTGCACTGAATGCGGAGGCCAGGTCCAGAAAGGCAGTTGCTGTTTTGAGCCCAATATGTCAGATTTGAGAATCTGTACCTGATTATGGAACCTAAAGATCAACCACTTGGCTTCACCCTGACACTGAAGATATAGATCACAGCAAACCAACTCAGCCTCACATGGGCAGTGCAGTTACTTCCCACACAATATGGGAAATTAACGGCAACCTGTTGTATGAATGTGGAGAAGACATGGACTATCTAGTGAATCTCTGCTCTCTAAGAGCCTTCTCTGCAGGGACAACCTTGATTCATTTCATATCACTGGAAGAAACTGACCAATTGGGAAGCGCAAATGTCAACCTTTAAAGTTACTTTTCAAGTTGCCATATGAACGATGGATAGGCAAAATGGTCGGTGTAAATTACCATGGTTCCAGTGAAGACAGCAGAGCTATTCTGACTTTCATTAGCTGAAGATCTGGCTGTAAATTTCAAGATTATTTTCACAAGGTAAAGAGATAGAGATGATTATTTCTGCCAGTTAGGATGATGAAAGAAAGTGGAAAGAGAATAACTAAGACCCAGATCCACAGAGGTATTTAGGCTCTTCACTTCCTTTGAAATCAATGAATTCTTTGTGGCTCTTGGCCTAAAGTGATTAATCGCCACATAAGAGCTATTGTAGAATTTACTTACACCAAGCTACAATATGAATCCACATGCAGTAATCTAACAGGACCCATGCACTTCTCCACTAGGGCTCCACTCTTGCAAACATGAGACTTTACTTTGGAGTAAAGTGAAATGTATGTGTGTTTGCAAGTGTAGGGTCTCATTGGGCGGAGGGGGGAAGTGGTGTGCAATTTGCATGGAGTCAAGGGCATGAGAGGAGAGAAATGCTTTACCTACTTTTTCAGTCATATGGAAACTTATTACAAGATATGCTTCTCATCATGTATACACTGAAATATATTTGGAAACAAGCATTGATGAAAAATTAGTATTTCTACTGCTAGAAGCTACAGCCCTGTTGCACCTGCATCACTGAAAAATAACATGACACTGAAAACTAGTTTCCCCCTTGCCATAGTCTATAGCATTGCTTTATGTATTTAAAACAGTTCACCAAGCCAAAAAACAAACAAACAAACAAAAACCCCACTAAGGTAAATTAATCTTGTTTGGAAGAATATCTCTAGGTCATAGAAAAAGGATCTAGCCATCCACATCCACATTTACTACTACTGAATAAAAACATGTACATGGACTCCTCGGCTCTAAACAACCTTTTAGGCGCTCAGATCCTGCAGGTGACTTTTCATGTATGGGCCTGTTCCTGTGCCTATGCAGAATCACTTACAAGATCAAGGCTTTATTAACCAGTCCAAGTTCTTTACTCAAACTATGAGAAAATAGGACAGACAAACTAGATTGGGGTTTTGTTAGACGTACAAAATTAGTGGATTGAAGGGAAAGCCAGAAATGTGATAAATCTCCGTTCTAGTAGAGCATTTATAACAGTCTCTCAAAAATCTCATTTCAAAATTAATTCAATTCATTCTCGATAGAAATGCCGTCATGCGGATTCAAAAGTAGATGAGGGACTGCTTACAAAGGGCTATCATAAATAGCAAAGCATTCATCTGCGAAGCAGCATCTAGTGGAGTAGCAGAGGTATCAGTGGTGGGTAAGTATGATTTAATTTAGACAGAAATTTTATGACCATCTTTCTTTATTTCCAGAAAAGGGAGAAAGAAGTATGAGAACCACATTTTCAGATTATATTACATTAGGAATTGTGACCACCGCTGAGAACATTGAGAGATTAAAAGGATGGTCAGAAATAACCTAGTAAGATTCACTTGGAAAGCAAATACATCCTGGTCTCAGATATCCCAAGGAAAAGAAAAACCTGGAAGTGTTAGGACTGAAAGAGACAAAGGGCATGTCTATACTGCCCAGCTGTATAGAGTAAAGGGGCATGAATTCTAGTACACACCAAAGGTGTGTGCTGTAGCTCCCCCATGTGGACATTATAACTACAAACTTAAAGGTTCATAAGATTGTAGTTATCTTTAAAGAGGACCATTAAGTTTATGTCTCTACACACCTTTAGTCCTAACTGAATAGACACGGTCTTACAGCTTGGGCTGGTCTGTCTTCATTGCTATTTTTGTCACTGTAGTAAGATTAAAGATAGCACAAAGCTGCAAATACATGTCTGGGGTTATGTCTACACTGCAGAGGGGATTTTTTTCCGGAAAAACAGCAAGTTTTCCAAAAAAACCACCTTCACTTGCATCCACACTGCAATTGCATTCTTTAAAAAAAAAATCTGAAGAACAGAGGGGTTTTTCCGACATTGGTAAACCTCTTTTTATGAGGAAAAAGCCGTTTTCCAAAAGAGCTTTTTCAGAAAAGTGTGTGTGGATGGGGAAGAGGGAGTCCTTTTGAAAGAAAAGGAAAGAGGAAAAAGCACAGGTGATCTGGGGGCTTCTTGGTCCATAGTAATCATAGCTTAAATGCGAGATAGCGTCCATTCAGCATGGACACTCTCTTTCGAAAAAGCAGACTGCTTTTTCAATGCACTTTGGCATCGAATGACACTCTTTTTTGGAATAAGTTTTTTTGGAAGATCTCTTCCGGAAAAGCTTCTTCCAAAAGAAGCCTGCAGTCTAGATGTAGCCTGGATGCAGTGTAGACATTCCCCAAGATGATAGTGGAGAGCAAATTAGACATGTCTCAAATGTTTTATGGCAGTCGAAGAGACCAGTGTAATTTTAAGACGAAGCAGAGGCAACAGTATCTCCTTACACTGGGGTGAGTAAGAGGTGACTAGCAGGCCTGATCTGGCCCACAAAGGCCCTGGATCCGGCCCACGGTCACCTTGCCTTCATCCTTACTACACAGCAGCTCACTCTGTTTTAAACGAAAAAAAAACGGCAGCCACCTTTATGTAAATGAAGGGTGGGATATTCAAATCCCAACTTTATTTACAATTTCAATGCATCTAATTTACATCCCTTTATCAAAAAAGGGATGTAGTTTAGATGTATCCAAAGAAAGATGATAGACATAAACCTGTAGGAGAACACATTAACCTCCCTGGACATTAAGTAATGGATTTAAAAGTAGCCATTTGTCTACCAAAAAATAAAAAAATCCCCAAACACTTCAAAACCAGATTACAAAAACAAACAGCATAACTGCAAATTATTTGCAAACTGAATACAATCAAATTAGGACTGAATATGGATTTAGATTTGTTATTTCACTACAAAAGCAATTTCCCCTCTCTTGGTATTCACACCTTCTCATGAGCTGCTCTGAGTAAGTCTCATCCACCCTGACAGAATTGGCCTCATTAACACTGGTCCTACAATTGTAAAGTAACTTCCTTCTTTTGTTAAACTAGTATAGATGTACATACACACACACACTTGTAATTTCCACTCCAATTCATCTGATGAAGTGGGTTTTAGCTACTAAATATTATGCATTAATAAATCTGTTAGTTTCTAAGGTGCCACTGAACTCCTCATTGTTTTTGCAGATACAGACTAACATGGCTACCCTCTGAGAACTATCAAGGGAAAAATACTTTCTGACAGCGTGATTTATTAGACTGTGTCTTCATCTCTACTTGGCATATATAAATATTTATGAGACAAAACTAATAAATGCACAATAAAAAAGGCCATTCCTGCGCTTGGAAAAAGAGGGACTAGATGACCTGAAAGCTTTTTAAAAATCATTAGATTTTATGATTGTCCACAGCTGTGCTATAACTGAACAAAAACTAAGCTAAAATGACTCTTAAAACATGGACTATTGTTTAATCAACAGCTATAAGCATTTTCTAGTGGTTACAGCTGTTACAACAAATATGGTGATAATTTGTTCTCCAAACAATGTATTCTGCAAACCATCATACCCACATTTTACTTAGTGAAGAGATGTATTTCTAGATTCCAAAGACTGACACCATACTACTTTGTAAAAATTCAGGGTAGAAAATGGAGATTGAAGTACAAGCTAGAGATAAACATGCTAGACGTCTGTGTCAGCCTTGATAAGGTAACACTGACATGTAATGGAATAAATAATGTTGATGTAATTCAAAACTGGACGTTGAGCCTCAGCGGCCCCCTCTCAGAAAGACTGGAAAGACACACAGGTCTTGTTTTCAATTAAAAAAGTATCAATAACCTAACTTGCTATGAAGGGTTTTCAGTGGGCTTTTAAAGGGAGGTTGGGGGCCCAATGTATGTCTGAACTCACAAGTCATCTACTACAGAAATCTCCCAAGCAGAAGTAACCAAAAGGGAGCAAATGGAATTCCTTCCTTTCTCTATGTAGAAGCTATATAGGGCTATATTCAAAAAGGGACATCTGCCTGCCACTTCAAGCCTTTAAATCCCAAATTTAAATGTGGGGCTCTCTCGGTATCTCTTATAGATACTGTTTGGCTGTGGCTTAGTAATTAGAGAATCACTGGGCCAAAGTCAGAGCACATATAGGCATGAGATTGCTATATAGCTTGATGGCTGGAGCACCCTGCTCTCCGAGGAACCAGTCTACCTGCTCCAATGACTCTTTATGCAGATTTCTTCATCTCTGGTATTCACTAAGGGCCCTTGTCTCTCCACTCCTGTGTTCTGTACCTTTGTTGTGCCTCATTGCTAGCATATCTGCAAATTTTTTGAGGCAGGCAAGGCCTTTTTCTTTGTACAGCACCCAAAAAAAGTAGCCTTCGATCCTGAATAAAACATCTGGACACTTCCACAAGAAACAACAACAAATACAACCTGGTACTAGGGTTGCCAAATGGTTGAAACAAAAATTCTTCCCCTTCCCCTCCCCCCCCCAAAAAAACACCAGGAAAAAATTCTGTTGAAGGAAAAAAAAAGGGGGGAGGGGGCGGAGAGACCAAAAAAAGGCCTCCAAGACTTAAAAAAAAAAACCCAACCATTAAAACAGCATGTCCCCTTTAAGAGTGAGTGTGGGGATAGGATCAGGGGAGCGGTTGAGCACTAGACCCAGGGGAAGCATTGTTTCCCCTTTGTCGGCAGTCATTTTGTGCCGGCAGCCTTGCAAAACCAGGTAATCATGGGTTCTGGGGTCAGGGGACTGGGGGTGTTGGGAGCCAGTGGGGACTCGGGGGGAGGGGAGGAGGCCAGGCGCTGAGTGTTTGTAGGGTTACCAGGACAGGAGGCAAAAATACTGGACTGTCCGGGTGAATACCGGACACTTGGCAACCTTACCTGGTACTCAGTTAGTCCTTCCTCTATTTTCCCTGCGTGTGACTACAAGATACTTTCCTCTTTTAGAAAAGCAAACGTTATCTCTTTCACTTTTAAATCACATAAGCAACAGGCTTCTTACTTAACTATCCTAGCAGGTAAGTGCTAGCAGAGAACACTGATTTTTTAAAAGCTGTTAATGCATCTTATTGAGCCATTCCTTTAAAGAGGCTATTTAGGCACCTGAAAATTCCTGAGTTTTTTTGGCAGGTGATAACTGATGACAGGAATGGTGTTTCTAATTCTTATATAAATTTTTAAAAAATTAACAAATACCAATTAAAGCTGCATTTTAAGTTTATTTGTAAGTTTAGAACAATCAACAGCAAGATATTTCCAATCCCAAATCTTGAGGAGTCCATTTTGGAGCCTTAACACAAGTCTGATACTTTGTACACTATCTTTAGTGAAATAAATAACATCTGCTTAAAATCTGTTTAGCCTTGCAATTATTTTTATTTTTAAGTGTTCTGTAGTCCAAATTGTGAAAAGGAGAATGAGATAGTTAATTTATTTCAGGAATGTTTAAAATTAAATGAATTACTAGAAACAAACAACATTCCAGACATGAGCTAAAGCAACGGATAACACCATGGTCTCATCTGGGCTGGGAAAAATCACCAAAAATTAGAATTGCCAGATTTCTGCTGAAACAATAGTCCACAGTCACTTAAACAGAACACATCCAAAAGTAGCCCAACCCATTTACTTAAGCAATTTCTACATTGGTCTATTCTTTTAAAAAGAAACACTATCAAGAGTACAATTAAATGATGGATGTTAGCAGCTCAGATCTATTCCAAACAAATTTTGTCAGTCAAATCTTGGCTTGGGTTTGTATATGTGCACTGAATGGTTTATGCAAATAGTTATGAATAAATACGAAGGATTGGAAAGTGATTCCTAGTGTGTTGCCTTAAGGATCTGAGAGTATAACATCACCTCCATGACATTCACTGAAGATACTCCAGTTTTTGAGAAATATTAAAGAGTAAGTAAACAGGAGCTAAGATGACTTACCAGTTGGAAAAGAACATTCAGCTAAAAAATGGTGGCAACTTAGGGCACATTTATTTGTATCTGCACATGTAAAAGACCAGCAGATCCTTAAAAGATTCTTTCAGTAAAAGACTTAGAATTAAAAAGCTCAATTCCCATCCTGCTGAGGAATCAAATATTGAATCTGAATGAGCCCACCTTGTAATCTGACCCAAAGTCCATTGTATTCAGAGGAAAGACTCTCACAGAAAAGTAGAATACATGGCTACTCTAGGGTTTTACCATTCCCCCAAAATGTGGAGAGCTGGGGAAAAAAGGGAAAGTTTTAAGTAATTTAAGCAATGTTTGTGGTGTCATGTTTGTTTCCCGACAGTAGAAAAAGATCCGAAGTGGTCACTCTTTAGTTGCTCTTTCAGTGAAGCACTGAAGCATCCAAAGCTGGACTAACTTGAATGTGTATGGGACAGCAGCCCCCTACCCCTTCCTGAGCAGCCCTATGTCTACTGGAGTCAGGAGAAGCTTGTCCCCTACAGCCTTTGTAACACAGCAACTTGTGAGGATGAGAGCACATCATCAGGAAATCTGCAAAATCATCTTCTGAGCTTCCTTCCTCATCCATCACTCCCTGAGCCTGCTTGTCTCAATGAATTTGAAAAAAAAAGTGCTGCAAAAACTCCCATGCCTGCTATTAGATCTGTCAGATACACCTCTGCATCCCTGTTGATAGGGCAAAGAATAGCCAGTTGGGGGGGGGGGGAGGGGAGCGGGGCGGAGTATGTGGAGCAGATGGGGAAGGGTTGGAAAGAGTGATCTTTTAAATCAATGCAGCTGAGGCTATGTCTAGACTACAGAGTTTTTCCGGGATATATCCCAGAAAAACTGTGCCACATTCAGGGTATATGTCTCCTCTCTGCGCTTTTTTTTTTTTTTTTTTTTTTCAGAAGAGCAGATGCACCCTTTCAGAAGCCTGGTCCTCCTCCTCCCATGAGGAAGAAGGGCTCTTCCAAAAGAGGGTTTTTTCTGAAATTTGGCTCAGTGTAAATGGGCCAAATTTCAGAAAAGCCTCTTCTGAAAAACTATCAGAAAAAGGCACTCAAATTGCGCAGCACAATTTCCGTACCTTTATCCGATGAAGGCCCGTAGTTTAGACATAGCCTGAGCAGGATTGGGAGAGAGCCTGGAGAGGAAGAGCAGCATAGATAGCCTTTAGCTGGCTGGTGAGGAAGAAGAGTCAGCTAACGGAAGTGACTGCTCACCTTTGTGTTTTGCATTTGCTGCTGCAGTTCTGTTCTTGCCAAGATGGAACCAGTTCAGGAGCTCTGCTTCTAACCCAGCTGCTCCTGATTTCTGCCAGGAGCCAAGCAGAAGTTTGCATTTATTGGGTCTTTTGTTGTGCTTGATGAGCCTGCATTCCTTTCACTCAAGTGAGTGGGAAGGGGAGGGGCAGAGGGAGAGAGTAAACAAAGAAAGCTGCCTGCATTGCTTTCAGTCCTGGCTAGAGGGGAGGCAGGAGACAGTGCCCTACTACAGTAGGACACTTGGGAGAGGGACTACTGTCCCTTTTTCCACCCCAAAATAGCAGCTTTGCCCACCTTGCCCAAAGCTTTGTATTTCCTTTCTCCCAGGTACTGACTTTGACACCTACAATCCTCCCCCCTTATCATCTTTGATAGCTTGCAAAAATTAGAAGCCTTCCTAATTCCCATGCTTCCCATCAGGTGTTCTGGCCAAGAAAACACCTACTCTGAACTGCCACCTGCCTCTCATACCCTTACCTTCAAGCATTTCAGTAACCTTCCTAAACTTGTGTCTTTAATTCTTCCTGCCTGCTGCCCTCAGACATCTCTCCATCCTCCTTAACCATGGTGACTACTCCCGACCCTTACTGCTGTTCTTTCCTCTGCAACATAGTGCTGCCCACTCCGCTTCACTGAGATACAAAGGTGACAACTGATCTTTTATTGGCCAACCCCACTGTGGAAGCAGGCTCTTTGCTGGCCAGGCCTCTCCTGTGTATTGCCATCCAAGCAAAAGGTCAACTTCCCCTTGATGAAAACCCTTACACTATGTAACTTAAAGATCAGCGATGAACAGTTACCTAAACCAGACCTAAAAGGTTCATGTAAAGTTCGTGCTGGTTGTGCTGACTGTGCCATGCCCGATAAGGCAGGAAAGGAAAAAACAGGAAACGATCTCACCCCCTTACTGTATTGCATTTTGCTTATTGGACATTCTAATACTTATTTGGTGCCTACGTATGTAAGAAATTGATAAAATAATAATTTATACATAGAAGCCCTTTAATAAAAGTTTAAAAGATATTTAGTATTAGTTTGTCTGTTTCTGCGCCTCCCTGGGACTAGCCGCATTTCCGAACCTTTTACTTTAAACCACACCCACCAGCCTTTTCTCCATCCTCATCTTTCTGAGTCTTGTGTTGAGTTTGACACAGTCAGTCAAATCCTCCTCTTCAACTTTCTCACCTCTGGGATTTTGCGTCTCTGCTTTTTCCTCCTGTCTCTCTAACAATTCCCTTAGCATGTCCATAGCTGGTTCTACTTCTTCCTCTTTCACTTTGTGTTGCTCTCACTAGCCTCCATTCTTGGCTCCCTCTTCTTCCTATTCTGCCCTTTCTTATCCACGGGTGCCTTAATCTCCTTGCTTTAACAATTTTTACGCCAGTGACTCTAGTAATAATCCCTCCATTCCTCATCTCTTTCTTTGTGCTCACATCTGTGACTGTCTCATTACTGTCTCATTCCTGCAGCAAAATCAGGTCTATTCATGTCTTTCCCCTCAACTTCTTTCAGCACCTTCCCTTTCCATCATAGTAGATAATTCCTCCATCCTTCCCCCCGCCCCAACTCTTTGACTACTAACTAGCCTTAGAAATAGAAGAAAGAATAGGGAGAATTCTAATGACATTAAAAGACAGGTGGGATTGGAGAGAGACAAAACCTCAGTTGTAACAAAACTATATTGCTATAATTTACTCTGAGAAGAGGATCTTCTTCAGCCTGGGGCTGGATGCTTCTCCCTGAGCTATGACACCCCGAGCCCATCGCCCTCATACAATACTGTGTCCCAGTCTACTTCTGCTCCGTGTGAAGCCTTAATCCTGACCTTCAAGGCACTCATCAAATCAGAACCCTGTGATAGTCATCATCCTGAGCTGAAGAGGATTTAGCTGTGGAATCAGCCTCATAAGTAGGTCACACTAATTCAGAACATGACTATTCTGGCCCTGCTGCAGAACCCTCCACTCAGAGGAGCTTTCCCAATAGAACCAAAACAAAGGGGGAAAGGAAGAAGAAAACAGAAGTCTTCATAAATATCCCAGACTGTCCCTCCTATAGGAGGAAAGAAAGATTCCTGAAGTACTCCCCCAGTGACTTTATCAAGAAGATACAGTTTATATGGAAAGCACTTATGTACTACTAGCACATTTACCCAGCCTTGTTCAGGTCCTTAGCTCAATTATTTTTTTGTTTTTTTTGGTTTTTTTAAACATGCTTTATTTAAATCATTGCTGTATGGTGGGGCTGAGAATGAGGGTTTAGTAGCAGGCTGCCCCAAAGAGAGAGGGGCCAGGTGAGAAACGTCTCTCCATGGCTGCTGCAGCTCCAGCTGGTACAGCGAGGAGGGTGTGTGTTGTGTGCATTTCCTCCAGCTGGGGCAGATCCAGGTTCATCGTCCCCTACATAGCCCAGCCAGAGTGAGGAATGCAGCAACCTGTGCTCTTTCCCCTCACTCCCTGACAAAGGGGAACAGCCAACATTGTTCCTATATGAATTGGGGGAGGGAGATACAGCCCCTCATCTTCCCTAAAGGGAGCCTTGGGGGTGGGAGGCTTGGGCCTGGGACAGTCCAGGATAGGGGAGGGAGTGTGTCTCCAGACAGCCCTTTTCACCTGCCTGGTGATTGTCTCTTTTCTGTATGGTTTTATGAGAAGCAATCCCATTCTAGGCACATCCCATTTTCCTGGCACAATCGAACACTTACCTTGCTTTAAGTTATGATAAGAGGAAGCTGTATACCAAATGTGGTGGTCCTAGCTCTCACCATTTAGGAGGAATTCTTGAACAAAAAAACAGGCAAACTCTCTCAGATATACACTAAAAGATCTCTCCAACCCTACGGCTAAAACCCTAGTCCAGACTTTGGACATTGCTCACCCATATGACTCTAGCTAACTTATCCTGATAACGCAACTGTCACTTTTTTTCCTTTGTCCAAATCGTTGGTGCTTTATCCTGTGCTGCTTTGAATATCTGAAAGGTTCTCTTTGCTCCCATATGCCATACAGTCTCACTTTCTTTGTAACACTCCCATGAAGCAGATAAACCGAGGAATGGATTTTAAAACTGCTGAGTCCTAGTCTCTGCACTAAAGAAGAGAAAACCACCTTCTTGTACAAGAGAAGGAGAAATTAGCCAATGTCAGCGCAAATGTTAACTGAGTTTCCTTTAACATGCAAACACACATTTGTAAGCCTTTTCATTGTGAGATTTATTCTTTGCTTTTAATGAAGAGTATAAATCACTTAGTACTTTTTAATGCTTCTTTTTAATGTAACTATTTCTCCTAAACAAAATGACCAATAAACTCTCCCAAATCCTTTGTTTACATATAAATAGCAAAGGAATTTTAAAGCCTTTGGTTAAGCCCAATGTAATTAGAAATAACTTCATTTCCCCCCCCCCTTAGTCCTCTAAAAAGATGATAATCTTGTTGACAAATTTATACATGGGTGACGCACTCTAGACAAGAACACAGAAGTTGGTTATCTGCCAGCATCTCAAGTAAACAGGAGTTTCATAACATGAAGTATTAGTTTTTTGTGCACAGTGTTTATGAAAATATCCATCCTGGCTAGCATACTCAGGAAATCAAAATTTAATCAGTGAAAAATGATCAGAAGAGTGAATGACAAGTGTGTGTGTAATATATATAATATCTCACATCCCTGTAATGTGATTAATTCCTGATCATTTAATTAACAAAACCAAAATATTCACCTGACTTCCTCCCTCCCCCAAAAAAATCTACTGGGATTCTTTCTTTGGTTTTCAAAAGCATTGAAATTAACTGCACGCTATTATCAGATATATCTTCACATGCAACACATTATGTAGGTTTCTAGGCAACCTATTTTGTCTTGGAGACATCAATGAAGTATTTGTCTTGCAAAAAAACCCAGTAACAACTTAAACCAAAGCATAGAGGGCAAATATCCATGTAACACTATACAGAAATAGGTTCAATTTGCATTTGATCTGATGAAATTCTATAACCTGAGATATCTAGGGGATCAGACTAGTGGGGTCACTTCTGGGCTCAAAATTTCTGAATCTGTATTTGCACTGCTGTCCTAGTATGGTTTTGTTTGTTTTTATTTTTTTAAAAAAAATTTAAATTTTTTGCTTCCATGCTTAATATTTCAAGTAAGTTGCTATTAATGGTAGTAATTACTATAGTCTAATCCTGTAAACGTCATTTGTATGATTAGATCTGTGGAAGACAGACAATAAGACTCATCACTTGCACGTTTGTTTGATAGGAGAGTCAGGACCAGGACCTTGTTTTGTGGTCTAAATATGCTTAGTTTGTTGGCATTTATTTAAAAGTCTGAATGGAGCAGTGCTGAACAGTTTAAATACAACATTTGGGCTCTATTTATCTTCTAATTAGAGCTGATTAAAAATCTGACAAATAACAGCAATTAAATTTCATGAATATGTGTATAAGTTTTCATTCTGTTTTTGGACTGGTGTTATTACTAGATAATCAGACAGGGACTGCACATCTTGTTTTAATAAAAAAAATTCAATTCTCTATCAAATTCCTCAGGATGGTTCAACATTTCTCGTTTCTATAAAATTCCACTGGACTCTTCCATAAAAGAAGTTTCATTTGCAACAAACAAAAACCAAGTAGGATGTGGCATAGTGACATCCCAATGAGTTGTACACTGGTATAATCCCACATATTTCAGTAGAGCTACTCACATTAACAGTAGGGTACATCAGATTTGATTTGCAATATTAGCCTGAAAAAAGTGGAAACTTAGTATAAACCTCCAGTATTTTTATATTTTTAAAATGGTATTACAGAGAAGAGTAGAATAAAAATAAAATTAAAATGGAATTTGTTTTGCTGCCCTAAACTGTTGGTTTTCTTTTTTATTATATGTTTTCTTGGAAAATTGGTTGGCAGTAATACTTAAGATAAAAAGTTCCTTAATATATGTTGAATTTACAAGCAATATAGGGTATACAGTAACTATGTATTAATGTAAATAAAAAACATACATACACCTCTTATAAAACAAAAAGACAAAAATAATGGCTGTAATTATCAACTGGAATTTAACATTTTCTAAGTGTATGTCTAGAGTACAAGGCTACCCTGTGTCCAAAGAACACATCTGCTATTTCAAAATAATTTGCAAAATAACAGACGTGCTGTTTTGGCATCCCTGTAAACCTCGTTCCATGAGGAATAAGGCATATCTTGAAATAGTGCTTTATTTTGAAATTTGGCACTGTGTAGACATGCCAAATTTCAAAATAGCCCATTTCGAAATCAAAAGATGATACACAATTTGCGCTTATTTCGATTTTAGAGTGCTGTCTAGACATACCTTAACTGGACCATTTAATCAAAATCAGATGCAGGATTGACAATTTTAATTTAAAACATCATCTTTTATTAGTGTGTGTTCATGAGCTACTTACTGATTATACCTTTTATATTCATGAAAGTGAGATTGGAAGAAGATATGCAAATTCCGCAAATCTGCATATCCTCTTTCGACACTTTACCGTAATCTAGATGAGCCCTCAGAGCCTTCATTAGAAGTAGCTCTACTGAAGTTAAGACAAGTATGACAGCTGAAGTGAGTGCTTCATTTAAAATGTAAATATATACACTTACAGTAATTTAATTACACAAAATATGGGAGTCAGATGATCATAAAGATTCCCCAGAACTCTGAACTTAGGCATGGACCAGGGCATTTATATTTTTAAAGGAAAGAAGTGAAACAACTCCTCTTCACCCCAACCTAAAGGTCCTTTTTAAATAGCAACCACACAGTGGAAAAGAAGAACAAGGGAAGAATTTCAAACAATTTTGCAGGCTAAATCTAGTTTATGGATAACAGCTGGCATGGATGATATTCTAGACTGGTTTGAGACTTGTGCTTTAGACCTGTGAAATTTTAAGAAAAAAATTCATAAGAAATAAAGGGAGAAATAGATGCCTATGTAAACTGGCAATAGCATTACTATAGTTTTGCAATGTAAATATGCAACACATGTGTGCAAAAGCTGGCCCTTTACATGTCTAAGTACCTGTTTGTGTACAAAGACTCATTTTACATAAGCATGTGCAACATGTGTATGTACCCAGGTGCAAGTTTGATAGTTGCAATTAAAAAAAATATTTGTAAATATTACACTTTCTTGTTCTTGAGTATTTTTTGTTTCTCTAAATGGAAAGATTGAAAGGAAACTAATGTTGGAATGTACTAGAAGAGGTGATAACAAATGTAAATCTTTTTCTTGCAACTATTGCAAGTGCCTCAACCTGCCACATGCAGAGTGGTGAACTGACAAACAAGTTTTGATACATCAGATTAAATAAATTTAACTAGTTTCCATGAAGGTTCATGGATTTCAAGACAAGAGGACACCATCCAGTATGACCTGAATAATACATAGAATTTCACCCAGTAATTCCTGCATCAAAACCAAAATATACAATTAATTTGGTAAACTCTGTTTTGCTTGCTTTGATATTTTTCTAAAGATTACGAAGACAAGAATGAAGCATACAACCTGAAGTGACCCCCTTTCAAACTCTAAAATATCTATTTGAATTCAGGTTCTTTTCTTTTTAAATAAAGTTTTGTGCATTTGTTACTGGAAAGGTTTCATGAGAAAGTTCCAAAAATAGTCCAATGTGAAAATGGCTGCAGAGCAAAGAAAAAAAGCAATTTAAATATATTTAATTTCATCTGATGCATGATATGTTTTTGCTTGATCCAGTAATATAGTATAACTTGCAGCCTGCAAATGCACGCAGAATTCAGCCTTCAGGGGTCAGCAGTGTGCAGTATATCCACTCTATGTACCCTGTCCTGACAGATTGTGAAGACTACCAACAAAGGGTTGAATCTGCTGAATATTAATTCTATGGATCTTGGATTGGACAATTTAAACTTTGAACTGAGGCTAAACAAATTCCATCTTCATCCCAGGACTACCAGTACCCTACAGATTTCTCTTCCAACAAAAAGAACATTTCATTTTAATAGTGTGTTTAGATAAAATTCTCTCACACAACAGCAGCTATATGGCAAAGCACTCCGTTTACTCTTCCCTAAGCATTACACAGGTAGGCTGTGTCTACTCTGGCACCCTTTTCCGTAAAAGGGATGCTAATGAGACACTTCGGAATTGCAAATGCCGCGGGGGATTTAAATATCCCCCGCAGCATTTGCATGAACACGGCTGCCGCTTTTTTCCGGTTCAGGGTTTTGAAAGTAGGAATAAGGGATCTTCTGGAAAAGGGCTTATTTTCCACAAGATCCCGTCTAGACTGGCACTTTTCTCCGGCAAAACCCCAAGCCGGAAAAAAGCGGCAGCCATGTTCATGCAAATGCCGCGGGGGATATTTAAATCCACACAGCATTTGCAATTCCGAAGTGTCTCATTAGCATCCCTTTTACGGAAAAGGGTGCCAGTGTAGACACAGCCGTAGAGCAATTATACTTTGAGCTTTCTAGTACTGAATATCTTCTACTTTGAATGATAACGTTCTTTTTCTCAAAACCTAAGGGTCATATATGAGCTATACATGGTTGCTATGCAAAGTTAGATAACTGTAACAATTTCTCTGAAAATATTAAACACACAATGTAAAAGACGCTGCTTCCTTTTTTGAATGTTTATGCTTTGTGGATGATGGACTGCGACATCATAAATATTACTTAGTCTTCCTTTCTTCAAATTAAGCTCCTGATTCTGCTGTTCTTATTCCCACAAAGTAGTACTTTACTCCATGAGTAGACCAATGTTTACATGCACATAAGCAGCATCTGGCTTTACATTTGTAGCCTTAAAGATATTTTTACAATGTATACCCCATATTTAGACATGGAATAGGTTAGTGTACAATTGTTTACACACAAACAAAAGGCACTAGCAGAAATGAAATGGTGTAAATATTGGATTTTTCCTAGTACAAATTTAATCTTATTGCTAACAAAATTAAGAAAACCTAGATGTATAACACTGTATTGAATTTAAAAAGTCCAGATTGTGAAGGATATGAAAACATAATGACATCATATTAATAAATTACTATCTGATTGCAAAACTTGTCTCTGTTCAGCTATATTGCACCAAAATGATTATATCATTATTGAGGACAATACACGGAAAACACATTTGTTTCAAAATCTACTTAGACTAATGAATATTCCTGCTTCTTTAAAAACAAAGGATTCTCATCTCATCAAATCAGCTTGTTCTACAATGGCAATACTGCTACATAATATAAAGAATCTTAGAGCTTATAACAACAATGTGAACTTTAACATACTTTGTATTGTATTATACTGCATGTGGATTAAACTCCTTACTGCTAGGAAAGAGACTGAAATCCAGGACCTCTATGGTGGCATTCTCTGAAATGCTTCCTGTTCCACACACAGGGCCAGGTAGGCAGGCAGAACTTCAGAGTCTCAATGCATGGATGAGACGATGATGTAGGGAGGAGGGATTTAGATCTATTAGGAACTGTGAACACTTCGGAGAGAAGGGAAGCCTATATTGGAAGGATGGGCGCCACCTAAACCAAGATAGATCCAGACTGCTGGCACTAAACATTAAAAAGGTCGTAGAGCAGTTTTTAAAGTAAGAGATGGGGGAAAGCCGATTGGTGTGAAGGAGCACATGCATCAGATGGAGATTAAATAATAAGATGGGTGAACTAGAGTACCTCGTATTAAAGAAGGAGATTGACATAATAGGCATCACAGAAACCTGGTGGAATGAGGACAATCAGTGGGACACAATCATACTGGAATATAAAATATACTGGAAGGACAGAATAGGTCAAGTTGGTGGTGTAGTGGCACTATATGTGAAAGATAATGTAGAATCAAATGAAGTAAAAATCTTAAAAGAAACAACATGTTCCACAGAATCACTATAGATAGTAATTCCATGATCTAATAAGAATAGAGCAGTAGAGATATATTATCGACCACCTGACCAGGACAATGATCGTGACATTGAAATGCTAAGGGAGATTAGAAAGGCTATCAAAATAAAAAACTCAATAATAATGGGGGATTTTAATTATCCCCATATTGACTGGGTACATGTCACCTCATGACGCGATGCAAAGATAAAAGTTCTTGGTGCCTTAAATGACTGCTTCTTGGAGCAGCTGGTACAGGAACTCACAAGGGGAGAGGTAATTCTCGATTTAGTACTGAGTAGAGTGCAGGATCTGGTCCAGGAGGTAACTATTACAGGATCACTTGGGAATAGTGACCATAATATAATAACATTTAACATTCCTGTAGTGGGAAGTGCCAGTCCAACACACTGGCATTTAATTAAAAAAAAAGGAATTACGCAAAAATGAGGAGGTTAGTTAAACAGAAATTAAAAGGTACAGTGACTAGAGTAAAATCCCTGCAAGATGCATGGAAACTTTTCAAAGACACTATAATAGAGGCCCAACTTAAATGTATACCCCAAATTAAAAACCATAGTAAGAGACCTAAGAAAGAGCTACCGTGGCTTAACAACCATGTAAAAGAAGTAGAGAGAGATAAAAAGGAATCTTTTTAAAAGTGGAAGTCCAATCCTAGTGAGGTTAATAGAAAGGAACATAAACACTGCCAAATTAAGTGTAAAAATGTAATAAGAAAAGCAAAAAAGTTTTTGAGGAACAGCTAGCCAAAAACTCAAAAAGTAACAGCAAAATGTTTTTTAAGTACATTAGAAGCAGGAAAGCCTGCTAAAACATCAGTGGGGCCCTTGGATGATCAAAATACGAAAGAAGCAATCAAGGATGATAAAGCCATTGTGGAGAGACTAAACGATTTTTTTGCTTCAGTTTTCATGGCTGAGGATGTTATGGAGATTCCCAAAACTGCACCGTCCTTTGTGGGTGATGAATCTGAGGGACTGTCCTGGATTGAAGTGTCATTAGAGGAGGTTTTGAAACAAATTGAAAAACTAAACAGTAACAGATCACCGGGACCGGATGGCATTCACCCAAGGGCTCTGAAAGAACTCAAATGTGAAACTGCGGAACTATTAACTGTGGTTTGTAACCTATCCTTTAAATCAGCTTCTGTACCTAAGGACTGGAAGACAACTAACATAACGCCAATATTTAAAAAGGGCTTTAGAGGTGACCCTGTCAATTACAGACCCCTAAGTCTAATATCAGTACTGGGCAAATTAGTTGAAACAATAGTAAATAATAAAATTGTCCGACATGTAGAAGAACATAATTTGTTGGCCAAAAGTCAACATGGTTTATGTAAAGGGAAATCATGTCTTTCTAATCTATTAGAGTTCTTTGAAGGGGTCAACAAACATGAGGACAAGAGGGATCCAGTAGATATAGTGTACTTAGATTTTGAGAAAGCCTTTGACAAGGTCCCTCACCAAAGGCTCTTGTGTAAATTAGGTTGTCGTGGGATAAGAAGGAAGGTCCTTTCATGGATTGAGAACTGATTAAAAGACAGGAAACAAAGGGTAGGAATAAATGGTAAATTTTCAGAATGGAGAAGTGTAACTAGTGGTGTTCCCCAAGTGTCAGTCCGAGGACTAATCCTATTCAACTTACTCATAAACTATCTAGAGAAAGGCGTAAGCAGTGAGGTGGCAAAGTTTGCAGATGATACTAAACTGTTCAAGATAGTCTAGACCAAAGCAGGCTGTGAAGAACTTAAAAAATACCTCACCAAACTGAGTGGTTGGGCAACAAAATGGCAAATGAAATTTAATGTGGATAAATGTTAAGTAATGCACATTGGAGAAAATAACCCCAACTATACATACAGCGGATAATTTAGCTACAGCTAATCAGGAAAGAGATCTTGGAGTTATCGTGGATAGTTCTCTGAAGACATCCACACAGTGTGCAGTGGCAGTCAAAAAAGGAAATAGGATGTGGGGAATTATTAAAAAAGGGATATAAAATGAGATGAAGAATATCTTACTGCCCCTTTATAAAACTATAGTATGCCCACATCTTGAATACTGCATATAGATATGGTCTCCTCACCTCAAAAAGGATATTTTGGCATTAGAAAAGGGTTAAGAGAAGGGCAATTAAAATAATTAGGGGTTTAGAACAGGTCCCATATGAGGAGAGGCTAAAGAGACTGGTACTTTTCAGTTTAGAAAAGAGGATACTGAGGGGGGATATGATAGAGTTATATAAAATCATGAGTGGTGTGGAGAGGGTGAATAAGGAAAAGTTATTTACTTGTTCCCATAATAGAAGAACTAGAGAACACCAAATAAAATTAATGGGTAGCAGGTTTAAAACTAGTAAAAGAATGTTCTTCTTCACACAGCGCACAGTCAACCTGTGGAACTCCTTGCCAGAGGAGGCTGTGAAGACTAGGACTATAACAGATTTTTAAAAAGGGCTAGATAAATTCATGGAGGTTAGGTCCATAAAAGGTTATTAGCCATGGGGTAAGAAATTGTGCCCCTGGCCTCTGTTTGTCAAAGGCTGGAGAAGGATGGCAGGAGACAATTTGCTTGATAATTGTCTTTGGTCCACCCCCTCTAGGGCACCTGGCAGTGGCCACTGTCGGCAGACAGGATAAAGGACTGAATGGACCTTTGGTCTGACCCAGTATGGCCATTCTTATGTTCTTATGTTACTTCTTGCTTAGAATCACAGTCCTAACTCCCTGACAGTATTTTTCTTTATAGCAAATGAAAATCAAAATGGAGTTTAAACAGCAATCATTTCAACTGTCATTGCTGTGGTGTTTGTCAGTGTGCTCAAACTGCTGCCTCAGTGCAGAAAGTGTTAGTGTTTCTGAAACATATTATTAGTTTTACATCTTGTGATGGACTTGTCTTTAGTTTCTATTTAATAACAGGATGTCAAAACTGTTTTTATCTGTGCGTAGTTGCTGGAAGGAAAGTATTTTCAGTTAATTAATATTGTAATCAGCTGCAGTAAGCTATGTCATCCAGTCTCCCAATATTGCTGTTCTTTCACACTCTGGCCTATCCTGTACCCTCTGAGAAGTTACTTACCACAAGGGAATAATATATCTTGAATCCAGGTTTAGCCACGAAGTAGTCATCAGATTTGAAGGTTATCTTTATTTGGTTTGTTTTGGATGTTATTCTTGGAGGAACTTCCTTGTGACCACACCACCGTCCTCGGATAACCGTGCTGGTTTCAGATAGATCTTCCACCTCCACAAAGTCATACCTGCAGATCAGTTTGATAATGTATTAAATTCTCATTGCATAGAACTGCTGCCACTACACAGGAACACTGCTCAAAAATTGGTCAAATGTATATTGGATTCCACTACAAAACATTTGATTAAAAATTATAGATGGTAAAAATGCTAGCTTAGTCCTTAAAGTGCTGAAAGTTACTAAGAATTTTAAATATGTAGGATGGTTGTGTAGGAAACAAGGAATTTGCAGTAAATGAATCACTAAATGTGTCTAAACTCAGCAACAATTACATTTTTCTTGCTTAAGGTGCCATGAATATAAAACTGTTTAAAAGGGCTCTAGAGGTGATTCTGGCAATTACAGACTGGTAAGTCTAATGTCAATGCTGGAGAAATTAGTTGAAACAATAGTAAAGAATAAAATTGTCACACACATAAGATGAACATAATTTGTTGGGGAAAAGTCATTATAATTTCTTTAAAGGGAAATCATGCCTTACTAACCTACTAGCGTTCTTTGAGGGGAGGGGGCGTTATAACCAGGAGGGCTAACCAGCAGCCTGGGGACTAACGGGTTAACTATGTCTCCTGTCTCTAGCCAGGTATCTGGTCAGCCAATAGTAATGCAGGTAGGGATTTCAAACTGGGACAAAGGAATTTTTATCTTTTCCCTCCTTTGTCTGAGTCAGAGCGATTTCTTCCAAGTAACAGGGAGATGGGAAGGCCTGTCTCTCTGCAAAAAAAAAAGTCTTCTGACAATGTGTAAGAGGGTCAAAGTTTAGCTAATCCATCAGGTTTTATTTGTTTTCCAGTTTGGGAATGTGGAAATGATGTTTGTGCTATTAAAAGTGGTTTTTCTCTCTTTTGTAACTAAGTTTTGAGCTGCATGAGCATATGAATTGGTGGCTCTTTTTCATCTAGTCACTATGCTTGCAACTATGGTTTTGTTTTGATAATAAAAGTTTATTGTCTTCTAATTAACCTGGTATTGGTTTATTTTTGTGTCCTAGTTTTACCTGTAAGGTCTGGCTGTCTGGCTGGCTAAGGAGTCAGCTACCACAGACTGCAGCTTGTTTCTCTTTTCTTTCTCAAGCTCTTTGGGGAAAAAGAGCTTGACATACCCCTGAGGTTTTAGGGAGGTGGTTTTCCAAGTGATCGCTTCCCTGATTTGCTTGGAATACTTGGGTGGTGGCAGCAGATATTCCCCAAAATCTGGGGTTTAGGATTTGGGGGGAGGGGCAGTTTTTGTACCAAAGCCTGTAGAGACCAGATTTTGAGGTGTTTTGTGGGCCCCCAATTCTGCATTTGTCGTGCCAGAGTGGGGAACAGCCATGACAGGAGGTCAACAAATATGTGGACAAGGGGAATCCAGTAGATAGAATGTACTTAGACTTCCAGAAAATCTTTGACAAGGTCCCTCACCAAAGGCTCTTAAGTAAACTAAGTTGTCATGGGATAAGAGGGAAGGTCCTCTCATGGACTGATAAATAGTTAAAAGACAGGAAACAAAGGGTAGGAATAAATGGTAAATTTTCAGAATGGAGAAAGGTAACTAGTGTTCCCCTCCTTCTCCCTCCCCCCAGCCAGGGTCTGTCCCGGGACCAATCCTATTCAATTTATTTATAAATGATCTGGAGAAAGAGATAAACAGTGAAGTGGCAAAATCTGAAGATGATATTAAACTGCTCAAAATAATTAAGACCAAAGCAGACTGTGAAGAGCTTCAAAAAGATCTCACCAAACTCAGTGACTGGGCAACAAAATGGCAAATGAAATTTAATGTTGATAAATGTAAAGTGATGCACATTGGAAAAAATAATCCCAACAATACATATAGTATGATGGGGACTAATTTAGCTACAACTACTCAAGAGAGAGATCGTGGAGTCATTGTGGATAGTTCTCTGAAAACATCCACTCAGTGAGTAGCAGCAGTCAAAAAGTAAACAATGTTAGGAATCATTAAAAAGGGATAGAGAATAAGATAGAGAACATCTGATTGCCTCTATATGAAACCATGGTATGCCCACATCTTGAATACAGTGTACAGATATGGTTGCCTCATCTCAAAAAAGATATGTTGGCATTGGAAAATGTTCAGAAAAGGGCAACAAAAATGATTTGGGGTTTGGAACGGGTCCCATATGAAGAGAGATTAAAGAGACTGGGACTTTTCAGCTTAGAAAAGAGGAGACTGAGCGGGGATATGATAGAGATCTATAAAATCATGACTGGTTGGAAAAAGTGAATAGGAAAAGTTATTTACTTGTTCCCATAACATAAGAACTCAGGGTCACCAAATAAAATTAATAGACAGCAGGTTTAAAACAAACAAAAGCAAGTTTTTCTTCACACAGCGCACAGTCGGCCTGTGGAACTCCCTGCCAAAGGAGGTTGTGAAGACCAGAACTTTAACAGGGTTCAAGAAAGAACTAGATAAATTGATAGAGGTTGATCCATCAATGGTTATTAGTACAGATCGGTATGAATGGTGTCCTTGGCCTTTGTCAGAGGATAAGAATGGGTGACGGAAGAGGGAATGCTAGTAGATTCCCTGTTCTGTTCACTTCCTCTGGGGCATCTGGCATTGGCCACTGTTGGAAGACGGGATACTGGGCTAGGTG
Organism: Pelodiscus sinensis; assembly: GCF_052426305.1. NCBI lineage: Eukaryota > Metazoa > Chordata > Testudines > Trionychidae > Pelodiscus > Pelodiscus sinensis. The sequence goes on from NC_143052.1 coordinate 318,544,553, forward strand.
GACCTTTGGAATGGCCATTTTTATATTGTGATGGTTGTGGTATGAGTAGGGTTTTTTTTTTACTGTCAGAGTGCAAGTGAACAATATTCCCTAACATGCTGCAGTGAGGATGCTTTTTCAGACATTTATCCTTGCAACAAAATAACCTTACCATTTTTATGTAGCTGGTTAACAGACTGTACATTTGACACAATTTTATTTAAGGAACAGAACTTTTTAATTTTCAGCAGACAAAAACTAGATCAAGATGGTAATTTACAGCAGTGAGACATTTTTGTACAGTGACGTTAATGGGTACACTGAATTTAGGTTATATATGCAACAATAACTCTAGTTAAGTATCAGTCCTGCAGCAATTGAAACCATGGCTTACATTGCTTGAGCTAAATCTGTCCATTGACTCATAAACCACTATACATAGTTTAGCCACTAGAAGGGAACAAAGAGCAACACTGTGTTAACATAGGTCAATGGTTCTCAAACTGTGCAGCAGGACCCCAAAGTGGGTTGGGACCCCATTGTAATGGATCACCTAGGCAGGCATTAGACTTGCTAGGTCCTCAGGCTAAAGATAAAGCCTGAGCCCACGTGTCCAGGGCTGAAGCTGAAGCCCAAGGGCTTTAGATCAGGATGACAGGGCTCAAGCTCCAACCCACCCATGTCCAGGGTCATGTCGTTATTTTTGTTGGCAGAAGGGGCTTGTGGTGCCGTGAAGTTTGAGAACTGCTGGCATAGGTTACACACAGTTAAAGTAGTATCAGTTTGTTCCTATAATTTTGTCAGTAGCTTGTATAGTTTATTGAGTTTTTCGCAGTTTTGCTTTAGATGACCAAGAGGGCAGCCATCAAAACCATGAGCCAATGCTTACTGACAACAGTGAGAGTCATTCAATTGATTTCAATATGCTTGGGGTCAGGCCCCAAGTGTTCCATTCAGCCTTGGCAGAAAGCTGGAGACAAGGCAGACAGAGAGGTTTAGTACAGAGAGCTGAAACAATGTTTATGAGCAAAGGCTGAAGAAACTGAGTATGTTTAGTTTGGAAAAGAAGATATTAAGGAGGGAAGATACAATAATAGTCTTCAGATACTTGAAAGACTGCCATAAACAAAAGGGAGAAAATGTGCTCTCTCTTGCCACAGAGGACATGGCAAGAGGCAATGGGTTCAAACTATAGTATAGTGGATTTAGATTAAATCTCGGGAAAAACTTCCTAACTGTAAAGCATAGGGCAATGGAACAAACTGCCTAGGGAGGTTGTGTGAGCTCCTTCACTGGAGGATTTAAAAAAAGGAGTCTGAATAGCCACCTGTCTTGGCTGGTTTAGACCTAACAAATCCTGCACCTTCCCAGGGAGTTAGATTAGATGACTTTTGCAATCCCATCTACTCCTGTGAATCTATGATGATGAACAGAGAGAGGAGTCATCCTCACCCAACAGTTAAGCACTAAATCTCTGGAATCTCTATTCAGGAAAGAATTTTATTCTGAAAACATGATAACAGTTATTAATTGATTATCATGTGGGCTATTAGATAATTAATTGATTATCAAAGGGATTCAATATTCTCAGAGGCCAGTCATTGAGAAAGTTCTCTCCCAGCTGCGGGGGGATGGCTGGGAGAGGAGGCGGTCAGAAAAGCTCCATAAATGCCAGACTTGGTTTGCTCAGCCTCCAAGATTCCTTCCTAGAAAAATAAAAATAAGGTGCAGATACAGAGTTGTCAGCATTACAGCATTTAAATTCACAGGCCTCAAATTACACGGCATAGGAAATAAGGAATCTACAGTAACTGCATCACTAAATGTGTCTAAACTCTGCAACAATTACATTTTTCATACTTAAACTGCACATAAATGTAAAAGTTTTGCACCCATTCTCAATGGTCTAATCCTTACTTTTGCTCAGGAAAATCTCAGAGGCCTTCTACAGCCTATGACTGGCTTGCTTTGTGTCCTTTTAGTTTCACCTTATAATTCCAAAATCCCTATACCAGCCCACCCCTGCAGACTAGCTGTAGTTGCTGGCTGTTTAAAATTCACCATGCCTAATGTACTATCCAAGCCAATGAAAGCCCAGGTCTGGCTGGGGCTAAAGTCACTGCTGCCATAAAATGGTGCAAATCCACTGACTTCTAAAGAATTATACCTGCTAAGAGAAGTGGCATTCACCCTAAGAACACAGAAATATACAGGAAAGGAGAATTTTCATCTGTTTATGCATTCAAAGCTCCACAGTGAGAGGATAATTTAAGTTCTCTTCAGAACCCCTCCTCACAGAGGGGAAATGCTTAGGGAAACCTTGAGAGCACTAATAACATGGGCAGAAACTACTGTATATTTTTAGATTTTCCCTCCTTTCTCAAACAGTGAATTAAAATGTCCACCTTTTCAACTCCCACCCCCAAATAAGTTTCAGACCATTTAAATTTTACAGTAATTTAAAATGAGTAAAATCAATTAAAAATTGAAAGTAAACAGTCAGGAAATTCTTGCGCAAAGGAGTACGGTCCAAAGCAGGAGAGAGGAGGCTAAAGAGCAAAGGTCCCAATTTAGCTGTCAGTTCATAAGTATGTGTTTAATTTTAGATGCATTCTTTATTGAAAGAATATGTTTGGATGTGCTTTTGCTGAAGTAGACCAGAGAAAGTATATGAAAGTAAACTATAGGATAAAAAAACCTGATTAAAAAAACCTCTAAAAGTTTCTCCAAACAGGTAAAGTAACATCATATGTTACTTACCATAACAAGCTTGAAAGTAATTCTAAGTAATCCCCTGGGAACTTCCTCATTCTAGTTTTAATATCATGTAAATAAAAGCCTTACGACAACTCAAGGCAAGGTTGTATTTCTATAAAAATGGGATATTTTCCCAACGTGTATATACACTACAGATTCTGGAAGGTCTTTGTTTCTCTGCTTCATAAATCTGTAGCTTTTGAAAGCAGACAGATTGTCCAAAGCCATGGTCAAAATCCAGTATGTAGATAATGACCTGACTTTCCCTCACCGTGTCATCACCCTTAATGTCCTTTTACAAGAGAACGCTTCATCCTTTTCCACAGTCAGTTAGATCAATATTTTAAGGTTCAAATCATTTAAGGTTAGCCATAGTTTATTCTCTATGTAAAATGTGAACAGGCATTAGTTTCTGCATTCCAGAACAGTCTTTGGTCCTAGAAGGTAACTATAACTTTTACACTGTGATTGTTCTCACAGCAACAGTGACAAAGCTGTGTGAAAGTTGCCAAGATAATAAACATGCAGAGAAGGATGGCCAGTTCATGGCTGCATTCTTTTGTAATTAACTGGAAAACAAACAGACTAAAATGGTGCTCTCAGTTCACTGGCAATGCAGAACACTGAAAAATAAGAATAAACCCACAGTGACTCGCCAAACCCTCTAAATGCAAATTAAGTGAAGATGCTAAGAGAAGACATGAAAAAGGGTGGGAATAGAGAGAAAATAACACAGTGTTTCTGGATAGGGGCTGCAATAAGTAATAACAGTCAGTGTGTTGGATGCTGATGTGCCAATATTGCCACCCAGCAATTTGTCCTCAGAAGATGTGTCTTGGAAAGTGCATGGGAAAGCTTTGGGCTTTCCCCCCCACATTAAATATACCACTGAATAACAAAAACATGAACAACAGAAACTTTCTTATAAGTTTATTTTATTAATTAAGGGCCAAATTCAAGTGTATATTCTGGTGAGAAAAAACTATAAACCTGGCTTATCTGTCAAGTAATTTGACTTTATAGCTGCGATGCATCATCAGAGTGGTGTACAGCAGCCAGAGCATACTGCTGACTCTGCAGCTATATACAGTATCAGCTAGAACAAATTATACCTAGATGCAAACAATAATTGAAGGGAGCTAACAGCCAGTCAGTCAATCTGGCCATACTATTCCAAGAGCACTACACACTGGTCCCCTATCCCAGCTCTTCCCAGTCTACCCCTTCCTCTCAGAGAATGCCTCATGGTCTAAACTGACATATTGAAAAAGATGTGTTTCACACAGTTGAAAAAAGGAAACATCCTCTGTCTTTAAATACAGAGGGCAAATCCCTATTCTTTTAGCATTTCCAAAGGGAGCCAGCCATGCATAAGACTGAAGTGTTCTGCATTTAAAATATCATGCTAAGACTTTAATCTTCAGAAAACAGTAACCCTGATACAGATAAATTTATTCAGAGAGTCTAGTTGGTAGTGTTGGTAGCCACACATCTCTTTAATCTGAAACAAAATCCCTCATGAACCCCTCCAAAGCACCATGCAAGACTTTCGGTCAGCTGATTTTTAGAATGACATGATTAGCTCTCTGGGTAGCTTTTCTCTCACCTGCAAATATCATTTTCTGGCTCCTCCAGACCAAACTGATTATCGAAGGCCAGCTGTATCCTTGTATTCTCTGTTGAGAGCAGCCTCCATGTCAGTAACAGGTTCCTGGGGTAGCTACTCGGGAAGCGGGGACTATGGATGCAGCCATTTCCTCCGACACTGATGACTTCTTCTTTTCGGTACAAGTCTGTGAGGTGATTGCTCTCTGTTAGTAATCACAACTTGTAGAAATTAGTATGATGTTCCAGATAGAGGAAGGCAAAAAAAAAAACACCAACAGTTTAACAATACAATGAACATTACTTACATAGAAAGTTTTTAAGGAGCAGGGTTAAGTGGCAGCTGTTGTTCAAACAGGGAAGCACAATAATTTTTCCCATTAATTTCAAGAACAGTCCCTTTTCTGACTCAGAACAAAAATAGTAATATCCATCCACATATTGCAGAAATAAAAGGCAGAAATAAAACCTGACTCCCAAATTTTGGAGTACTATTTGAACGAGAAAGGGTGTAGATGCCCTTTGAAAGTCAGAAGCAATAATAAGGCCATGAACATGCTTGCACATGCCCCATTTCAAACATTGCTACATCAATGCACTACTGAAACTTTCAGTGTGCACCAGCGGGGTCCACATGAACAGTTAGCATATGGTACAATGGTACGCAGCAGAATGGCCTGATCTAGTGCACACTAATGTACCATGTAGACAAGCTCCAAGTACAAAACAGAAGAAATCTATGGTATGAAAACAATTCTCTAAAACGGTTATAAATGGCAAATCCTTCCCCACCCCACAAATGTTGGTGTGCTGTAGCACAGTGTGGATGGTCAATGACACAAAGGCCACATTCGAATTAAGAACTCCACGATTTAACAAATTTGCACTAGCGTATCCTCACTATAGGGAAGCATTGAAATTAGTCTGAAGCAGGCTCTGATAATGTGGATGAGCTACCTCGGACTCAGAGCCTCAGGAAGCACTCTGGGGAGCTGTGGGAGACCTTCCGAAGGCCAGTAAATTCGAATTAGCGGCACCGCAGCAGCCACATTAATATTATTTTGAAACTACTATTTCAGAATTAGCTTTATTCCTTGTGAAAAACAGAAGTAGAGAGTTTGAATTCCGTAGCCCATTATTTCAGGCTTGGTTGTATGGATGCACCGCTTATAAATTGGGGGGGGGGGCGTATTTTGGAATAAGGTCCTGGTGTAGACCAAGCCAAAGAGATTATCTGCAATAAGAAGTGAGAAGAAAAACATTCTATGCACCACCAGACATTGTCTATATATCAGCAATCAAAGTTGTTCCCCCTTCCTTCTTTTAAATAAAAACTTCATATTTGAAAATATGTCTGAGCTCTTAGGATAAGGGGGAATTTTGTAGGATTCCCAAGAAAAACAGGAATGAAAAGAAATGGTACAAACTTCATGGTAATAAAATCTTTTATTTTTCCTCAGGTTGCTTTTCACTGGCTCATGACTGTAAATACCATGCTGTACACAGTGAATGGAGGAATTTTAATAGTTTATCACCTACTCCACTGACAAGCAAATAACTATAGCTGCAAAACAATCTGAAACTTATAAAAGCTTGGGTTGCTGGTAATAACTATTATAAAAATGCTTTTCTCAATCAATCTTCAAGATGAACTGTTCTCGACCCACCTCGCCCAACACACACTTTCCAAGTAAATAAGGGCTTGAACCTGCACGGCACTGAGCACACTGAAATGTTGCGCATTCTTAACTCTCAATGGAGTCAGTAGAATTTAGGCTGTTCAGTACTCCCAAATACTGCTTAGCACATTGCAGGTCAAGAGTACTAAACCACCAGTAAAAAGGATAAAGTTAACTGGTTCATGGAAAACATTCATCTCAAAAAAATTAAAGTCAAAATTCTGCAGTTCTGATTTATGCAGAACTTCTATTGAAATCTACAGGTGTTTATCTAGATTAAAGATGGCAGAATTCATTCTACTTTGGGGTGTATTCACACTTCTTTCTAACTCAGCAAAGCCCTGACTATAATGAAAAAGTGTAACTTGCTTGTTAACAGATCACATTTAATTGCTGACCCAGCATTGTCCATGCTCCACATTGAAAAGTTGATTTGTCTAGTCAATCTTTACACAGATGTACACTACAGCACTCACTTGGTGTAATTAGAGTGTCAGACACAATATATTTTAATTGGGATTCACAGTACATTGAAAACAACTATCCTTTACTTTAATTAGTTCACCTTTTCCCCCAACAGAGAAAGATATGTTACTAATATTTATCCATTCCATAGGAGATAGCCTTGCTTGCATTCTTTTTAATCTGAATCCTAGAATGTTCTGCCTGCAAATCATCCACACTTGAATAAGTCAGCACTGACATACAATGTCTGATAGAACTCTGCAATATCGAGATCAGACTTCTGAATCACATGTGCATGTGCAAAGCAGGAATAAATCAGCTTTATTAACAAAGTATAGAAAGCAGAAATACCAATAGTATCTAATTTCTCCATTGAGGCAAATGTGGGAATTGTAACTGATTATACAAAAGGAAGTGTTAGAACAGCAGAGGGCCGGGGAAGCAAAGAGAAATTCTGATTACAATGAAATGGGGAGATAAAAAATGTTATAATATTAAGATCATTCTCTTTCCCATGCAAGAAATTTCACTTGGTTATAAACGTTGCATCTACTACTCTTCACTAGGGACCCACTCAAAACTACCTCCTGAAGTTTGAACTGAACCTTTCTTGGGCTTTGTAATAGTTGAAATAACACTTCTGACACCTTTCCCCATACACTATGTTACAATTTCATGTGCTACCTTGCTTAATGAGTGAAGTAAAGACTGGATGTTTCTAATCTCTCATAGGATTTTTACATTCTGTTGAAGAATTAAGTGGATTTAGAGAAGTTCCGAAAACCTCTAGTAGTTATACAATCCAAACTAATCCTTTGGAGTTTTGACACTGGTGATGGGTAATAAGGAAACTTCTGGAGCAACGTGTGCCTATTACTCACATTACTGTCTTGCAGCTTAAGTACCATCCAACACATAAAACTAAATGGATGCAGTCTTTAGACTTGGACCATCCAGAAAGAGCAGGACACCAGTGGTAAGCGAATGGCAGAAAGAAAAATCAGTCTAGGATAGAAGAGTGCAGGTAAAACAAAATCTATTATTTCAAAATGTAAAACAAAATAAAGTGGATTTTTATTTAAATTGGAGTTTTTATTTTGTTATTTAAATTATAAAAAGTTTTTTAAGAAACCTGACTCAAATGAAATCTGATTTTAATACAAAATATGTTAAGGCCCAAAATTATAATCTCTTAAAATTTTTAAATAAAAAAAATGAATATGCTGAATGCATAACTGAATCTCTGTCTAAAACTTTGGATAAAGGCTGGGTTTTTGTTATAAAAAAAAAGAATCATGGGAAAAACACCTAACTTTTGAAGTCAAGTTTTATAAATATGGCACAATGAGTGATGTACTGTATCGAGGACTTGATTCTGTGGGGAACCCAGGAGACTGTGCTACTGGGTGCAAGATATAGGCAAAATCATCACAAGGGTTGGGCTTCACTTCTGACTCCAAGAGATACCATCATGTATCTCACTAGAATTATGAGATCACCTGGGTGGTCTCATACTCCTATGATGGGGAGAACCAACCCCGCACTAGCCAAGTGGAGAATAAACTGACCTGCTGGGCTGAGAAGGCCCTTCCCCCGCAGCCTTGCTGGGCATGCTCCGACAGTGGTCCTGTTATAATGGCCAGGGAAACAGCTCAGTTGGGGTTTGCTCTCCTTCTGGAGGGGAAGAAGCTCCTACCAGAGCACGGGAGCAGCTGCCGCCGCCGCTGCTGCCATCTCCGCCGCCGCCGCCACCGCTGCTGCTGCATGAGCCAAAGCTGCAGACCCAGCCAGCGCTGCAGCTGCAGCCACCACGCCGGTTTCTGCTGGCATGGCAGCCACAGCCTATAGCCACAGATACTGCCACTGCAGCAGCAGCCACCACCAACACGCCAGCTGCCACACCAGTCACCACTGCCGTGACAACCGCTTCTGCAGTGGGGTCTTCATACACAGGTGGGGCCTACGCCAGCCAGGGGAGTGGGGCAGGAAGCATCCCAGGGCGGGGAGCAGGAGGTAACCCAGCGGGCTTGGCGTGTTTCAGGGGGAACTCCCCGCCGAGCCAGTGGTAGGGACCACCCATCATGGATAGTGCCTGGGCTCGAGCCCAGCAGAAAGGGAGGGCCTGGGTCCCCTATACTCCCTCTTTACTAGCTCCCATACTAGACGTTGAGAGACTAGGCCCCCCGGCCTGATTGTGAGGGTATGTCTACACTACCACCCTAGTTCGAACTAGGGTGGTAATCTAGGCAACCAGAGTTGCAAATGAAGCCCGGGATTTGAATTTCCCTGGCTTCATTTGCATATTGCCGGGCACCGCAATTTTTAAATGTCCGCTAGTGCGGACTCCGTGCCCCGCGGTTACACGCGACACGGACTAGGTAGTTCGGATTAGGCTTCCTATTCCGAACTACCATTACTCCTCATTCCACGAGGAGTAACGGTAGTTTGGAATAGGAAGCCTAATCCGAACTACCTAGTCCATGCCGCGTGTAGCCGCGGGGCACGGAGTCCGCACTAGCGGACATTTAAAAATGGCGGCGCCTGGCAATATGCAAATGAAGCCCGGGAAATTCAAATCCCGGGCTTCATTTGCGACTCCGGTTGCCTACATTACCACCCTAGTTCGAACTAGGGTGGTAGTGTAGACATACCCTGAGAGACTAGGCAGCTGGGCCTGACGGGGAGAGATCCCCTTTGGGAGGATCATGAGGCTAGGCACCCCACCACATACAGCATACCCTACTCGAGCAGTAACTGGCTCATTTCTCAAATTATGAATATTTACAATTCTATACGTCATGGAAGTTTACTCCCCAGCTAAGGGGAAAACACTGATCTGCCCAGTAACTATCAACCCTTATTTCTGGATGGTTCTGTACACTCCAAGTAAAGCAGAGCTTTCGAAAGTGAAAGTAATTAAGACGTGACTTTTTCGGCGAGCCACCCCCTTACTCGAAAAGCTGCTCTTCTTTAAAAAAGGAGGTTTACTCGCTTTTTGACAAAGGGGGGGAAGCTTACGTGGGGGGGGGGGGGGAAGTTCCGAGGCTTTTCAACCATTTGGCATAGTCTAGATACGCCCAGGGATACAAACAGAAATCCCTTAATTTCTCAACTATCTTCCTCTGGCTCTAAACAAATAAAATACTGAAGTGTAAAGGCCACTGTGGTTACATGAGAAGAAGACTTTTGTGTTTTTTCTGGAGGAGTTGGGCTTGGGATAGTTAAAAAAATGAGGAAAAAGAAAAAGGAGCAAAATGAAGAGAAGGAGCAAAACTGGTATCAAAGCAGGACACTGCGAGAAGAATGAATAACATACTTCAGAAAGCAGGCTCTAGTGCTGATTTCAACATATGGTAATTGGAGGAGGAAAAATGCTATGGCTCTAGGTTGCAAAAAAAAAAAAACTATTTGAGAACATTTTCAAACAATTCCTGTCCCCTGGATAAAAAAAGGAACATATGCTAAATGTAAACAATGCAGAGAGGCAAAGTCTGGTTATCAGAATAAAACATTATGAAAAACAATCATCAGAAGGCAAAGACTCTGAATTTGGTATCAATATGTCTGGACAATCTGGATCAACCTGGTAAGCAAAAACAACAAAGAGTGTATGGCACGTCACAAAAGCTTATGCACAAATACACTTTTTAAGTGACTCCTCATTGTTTCTGCTGAAACAGACCAACATGGCTACCCACCTGAAACTGGTTCATAAATTTATTTTTTGCACCATTCTTATGGACTGCCTATCATGTCTTACTCTGCTAGTAAACCATAACTTTATTGCCATAAATGTGTGTTTTTTGGTGGATAATTCACCTATGAATTTCAACATTTTTGTGTTAAAAATATAACTGAAATGTTAGGTAGCTGGGGACATAGTTATCCTTTTTTTTTTAGTGTTACTGAACTTCTGAAATAATTTAGTATTCTCCATTTAATCAAATATCCTTGCTGAAGATTTCCTGTTTAAAATTAAAGTTTTACTAGGCAATTAGAAACGTTTATATTTTAAAACATTTTTCACTATGTTTAATATTTTACAAGAGATTAAGATTAGGGATGCTAATGTGTGTTACATTACTATGCAGAGGACAAGATCAATTGAATTAGGGTGGATGTGGCCCATTCCCAACAGTTGATGCGAAGGTGTGACTAGGAATGCAAAAAGGGTTAAACAATACTAACTGTGTAACCAATTACAATTTAATTGTTTACATGATTAAACACTGGCATTTCTTTAACTGCCAGCTTCCCTGTATGCCCCGGTCCACCCCGTGGACTGCCAGCACCTTTTGGCTGTTGGCTCTGTGAGAATTTAACCCATAACAGGAACTAATAAGCATCAGCTTATTGGTTAACTGGTTAAACTCTTAGGCTACGTCTACACTGGCCCCTTCTTCGGAAGGGGCATGCTAATTTTGAACTTGGGAATAGGGAAATCCGCGGGGGATTTAAATATCCCCCGTGGGATTTAAATAAACATGGCCGCCACTTTTTTTCCGGCTTGGGGAAAAGCCGGAAAAAAGCGTCTAGACTGGCGTGATCCGCCGGAATAAAGCCCTTTTCTGGAGGATCTCTTATTCCTACTTTGAAGTAGGATCTCGAAATAAGGATCTCTAATTCGAATTACCGGTTCCACGAGGAGCAACGGTAGTTTGAATTAGAGATCCTAATTCGAACTACCTACTCCGTGCTGCGTGTAGCCGTGGGCACGGAGTTCAGACTAAGGGGAATTTAAAAATGGCCGCGCTCAGGAAGATGCAAATGAAGCCCTGGATATTTAAATCCCGGGCTTCATTTAAACTTCGAATGCCTACATTAGCCACCCTAGTTCGAACTAGGGTGGCAGTGTAGACATACCCTTACTTTCCTAGGTGTGACTACCAACACAGGGAGAGGACCACATTCCTTGTTAGAAATGGCCACATACACCCTGATTGAATTGACTATGTTAGCATATACAGGCAGTCCCCGGGTTATGTACAAGATAGGGACTATAGGTTTGTTCTTAAGTTGAATTTGTACGTAACTCGGAACTGGCTCCAGATTCAGCTGCTGCTGCTGAAACTGACCAGGGGCTGACTATAGGAAGCCCGAGGCAGAGTTGCTCTGCCCCCAGCTTCCTGGAATCAGCCACTGATCAGTTTCAACAGCGGCTGAATCTAGAGCCTGGGACAGAACAGCTGGGGCGCTGCCGAGTAGGTCCCCCCAGGACCAACCCGGCAGCACCCCAGCTGCTCTACCCCTGCGTCCTTCCCCCCCCCCCCCCCAGCAGACCAGGGAGACCCGGAGCAAAGCCGCAGAGGCGGCGGGGTCCCGCGCCTCTGTGGCTCTGCTCCTGTCTCCCTGCTGTGCTGGGGGAGTCCCCCCCCAGCACAGCAGGGAGACCTGAGCAAAGCCGCACAGGCGGCAGGACCCCGCTGCCCGTGCGGCTTTGCTCCTTTGCCCCGGAGCAAAGCCGCACAGGCGGCAGGGTCCCCCTCCTCTGCAGCTTTGCGTCCCCCGCTTCCTCACAGTAGGGAGACAGGAGCAAAGCCGCAGAGGCGGGGGACCCCGCCGCCTCTGCGGCTTTGCTCCAGGACAAAGGAGCAAAGCCGCACGGGCACCAGGGTCCGCCGCCTGTGTGGCTTTGCTCGGGTCTCCCTGCTGTGCCGGGGAGTCCTCCCCAGCACACTAGGGAGACCCGGAGCAGCTTTTCTCGCCCCGGAGGACGCGGTGGCGAGACCGCTGCGCTCTGGGCGGTCCCACTGCCCGCGAGCTCCGGGGCGAGAAAAGCCCCATTCGTAAGTGCGGATCTGACGTAAGTCGGATCCGCGTAAGTCAGGGACTGCCTGTACTATATAAGCAGTGAGATTTGGAAACAAAGATCTTCATTTATTTGTATTTGAAGATACATGCTAAAAACAGCATCAAATTACATCAAGCAATGTTCCTACCAGATAAGTGCCTTTATCCTTAATACTATCACACAAAAGTGAATTTCTTCCGGAATTATATAAATCAATTATGATTATTATTATGATTATGATTACTGAGGCTAACGCTGACAACAACTCTTTGGCATCTTCAAAACAAAGAAAATCAACCATTGTCACTAGCATTTTTTAGGTTATTTTATTTTAGAAAAAATAGTTTGGCATTCACCTGTCATGGTTTTCAAGTTACAGCAGAACCTCAGCATTATAGACACCAAAGTTATGAATGGACTGGTCAACCAAACAACTCATTTGAAACACAATTAGACAGCAGAAACAAAAACAAGTACTGTGTGAAATATAAATTACTAACAAAAATAAAGGGAAAGGCAGCATTTTTCTTCTGCATAGTAAAGTCTGAAAGCTGTATCAAGTCAATATTCAATTGTAAACTTTTGACAGAACCATGCTTTTTCAAAGTTACAAACATTACAGAGTTATAAACAATCTCCATTCCAGAGGTGTTTGTAACACTGAAGTTCTAGTGTATTCATCTTCCTTGCCCCACACTGTTCCATCTGGCAAAACACAGTATTTTGTTACCAGTTTTTAAACATATGAGATATAACATTTTTGGAGAATAGTGACTCCTCAGTTCCCTGGACTGAAATAGCCTGTTCTAAAAAGCTGAAAACACAGAATAGTAAGAACAGAAAAATGGTTTTGAATCCAGCCCACCAATCAATTCACCTGGGGCTCAGATATACCAAGCAAACTGTAATTAAGGCAACCCTTTTATTTATTATATGTAGGGCTCCCTGAAAATCAGAGAGAAGGAGGACAGATTTCATGGTCAAAACAGCATATTTCATAGTTGGTTACAGCTTGCTGGGAAGAGGTACAATACTGCAGAATCCTTTGCCTTGTTAAAAATGTATGGTTACTTTTTCATTACTATAAACAAAAAAAGGGATCATAGCCAATAACTACATTCAATTTCTGAACTCTAATGAGGAAAAGGATATCATATGCTGCTGCTGCATCTTTTTGTCTTTTAAAGGCAAAAGGCACATGCTATGAAGTACAACCCTGCTCTCAAGGGCAAAGTACTTCATTGACAGCAGAGTTGGGTTCTGTAGCTTTATGAGTAATTGTCATTGAAAGAACCAGAATCTTTTTTAATGGAATGAAAGGAACATTTGGAGGGCAGCACAGGGTGTGGAACTGGCTCCAGCACCTGGGCAGTAGCAGGGGGCTGGCAGAGGCCGTGCAGCTCCGGTCCTGGCAATGCAACTTTGGCCCCGGTGGCAGCCAGGGAGCTCCAGCCCTGGCCGCACAGCTCCATCCAAGCAACAGTGGGCCAACGGGAGCTGGATGGCTAGCCGGGTAGCAGCAGGGTGGGCTGGCCAGATAGTAGCAGGGTGGGCTGCTGTCCTAGCTAGGAGCGGGCAGCAGTTTACCACAGGCCAGGAAAGGAGGGACCTTCGCTAGTCCAGCAAATCCCCTTGTTCAAGACTCGTCAAGTCCCAAGGGTGCCAGACCAAGGAGGTCCAACCTGTACAGTCATATCTGTGACAGCGGCAGACTAGGTGCTAAGGCCCTAGGCTTAACTGGTCACTGACAAATAGATATCTGGAAACCAGTCTGATTCCCCTGTGAATTAGTGTTCTTAAATTAGGTACTGGAGTTATAGGAATGTGTTTATAACTTAGGCTTTATGAAATGCTTGTGGGATGTTGCATGTATCAATCCTATTTATAACATCTGTATCCCATGCTAAAAAGATAATGTTTAATTATATAATTATATAATTCTGTAATTATAAAAAGGGAGGCTCATTATTAAGTGTGAAATACTACTTTACCACAAGAGGTGTTATCTCCTTCACAACAAAAGAAGGTCTACAGACAACAGACAAATGATTGTGGACAAAAGACCTTGCTGACTGCTACCCCAGGCGTGTCTGAAGAGAATATATGCACAAACCCTCATCCAATCATATGCTGAACACTAGGAAAGGGAATAAAAACGCCTGTTAAGGAGAAACTGTTATTCCAATGCTGCTTGAGCTCTAAAGGGCAAAGATTTCTAAACATAAGCAAGGTGCCTGGCTGCCTAGCATGAGGAAGCCCCTCGGGACATACAAAGATAGCATTTTACAGCAGATAATACTAATTTTTGGAATAAAAAATGTATCCTATTTGTATGAGTAAATTTGGCTGCTTTAATCTTATAAATAAATCTGATTTCTTTTCTTAGTTAATAAATTGTGAGGCACGTAGAATAACATAATTTGTTGGACACAATTTCCCTTCTGTAAAGGGAAATCATGTCTTACTAATCTATTAGAGTTCTCTGAAGGGGTTAACAAACATGCAGACAAGGGGGATCCAGTAGATTTAGTATACTTAGATTTTCAGAAAGCCTTTGACAAGGTCCCTCACCAAAGGCTCTTGTGTAAATTACATTGCCATAGGATAAGAGGGAAGGTCCTTTCTTGGATTGAGAATTGGTTAAAAGACAGGAAACAAAGGGTAGGAATAAATGGTAAATTTTCAGAATGGAGAGGGGTAACTACTGGTGTCCCCCAAGGGCCAGTCCTGGGACCAATCCTTTTTTAACTTATTCATAAATGATCTGGAGAAAAGGGTAAGCAGTGAGGTGGTAAAGTTTGTGGATGATACCAAATTGTTTAGGATAGTCAAGACAGAAGCAGACTGTGAGGGACTCCAAAAAGATCTCACCAAACTGAGTGATTGGGCAACAGAATGGCAAATGAAATTGGATAAGTGGATAAGTGTAAAGTAATGCACATCAGGAAAGATAACCCCAACTATAGGTACAGTATGATGGGGGCTAATTTGGCTATGACAAATCAGGAAAGAGATCTTGGAGTTATCGTGGATAGTGCTCTGAAAATTTCCACACAGTGTGCGGCGGCGGTCAAAAAGGCAAATAGGATGCTAGGAATTATTAAGAAAGGGACAAAAAATAAGACACAGACTATCTTGTTGCCCCTGTAGAAAACTATGGTACGCCCACATCTTGAGTACTATGTACAGATGAGATCTCCTCACCTCAAAAAAGATATTTTGGCCTTGGAAAGGGTTCAGAAAAGGGCAACTAAAATGATTAGGGGTTTGGAAAGGGTCCCATATGAGGAGAGGTTAAAGCGACTGGGACTCTTCAGTTTAGAAAAGAGGAGACTGAGGTGGGATATGATAGAGGTATATAAAATCATGAGTGGTGTGGAGTGGGCAGATAAAGAAAAGTTATTTATTAGTTCCCTAAATAGAAGAACTAGAGGACACCAAATGAAATTAATGGGTAGCAGGTTTAGAACGAATAAAAGAAAGTTCTTCTTCACACAGCGTGTAGTCAGCCTGTGGAACTCTTTGCCAGAGGAGGATGTGAAGGCTAGGGCTAGAACAGAGTTTAAAGAGAAGCTAGATAATGTCATGGAGGTGAGGTCCATAAAAGGCTATTAGCCAGGGGATAAAATGGTGTCTTTGGCCTCTGTCTGTCAGAGGCTGGAGAGGGATGGCATGAGACAAATCACTGATCATTGTCTTCGCTCCACCCTCTCTGGGGCACCTGGTGCTAGCCACTGTTAGCAGACAGGCTACTGGGCTAGATGGACCTTTGGTCTGAGCCAGTATGACCGTTCTTATGTGCTTGTGCCCTGGTCTACACTAGGACCTTATTTCAAAATAACCCTCCACGACTGAGGTCAAAATTTTTAAGCGGTGCATCCACATTACCAAGCCAGTTATTTTGAAATAATTGGCTTCAGAATTCGAACTCTGTACTCCTGCTTTTTATCAAGAGTAATGTTAATTTTGAAATAGTAATTTTGAAATAACAGTAGTGTGGCTGCTCTGGTGCCACTCATTCAAACTTATTGGCCTCCAGGAGTTCTTAAGTTGAATTTAGTAATTTCAAAATAGTTTCCTAGTGTAGACATGGCCTACTTGAAGAAACAGACTGAGTACCTGTTCACATCTAAACCAGAAAGAACCTATAAAAAAGTAAGCATACAAATATGTCTAAATTATTCTTATATGTAAAAAGCCATCTTGTATTTTAATTTGGTGAAAATCACTTGCCTGATCAGTATTTTAATAAGTGATAATATTGAAGAATATCTCTTTATTGGATTCTGACATCAACAGGGATTACTGCAAAAACTTCACTTGGGATTCCAGAATGAGATATGAAAAATAAATCAGACTATGTGACTTTTACTAACATTGAGCAGCACTTACCAATGTGAAAAGGGCTACTTGATGAGTACCAGAGGGATGAAGCAAAGTAGTTCTAGGGTCATAAAATCTTGAGAAGTTTTGTGGGAAAAAATAAAGAAGGAAATGGTTATCTTGATATGGAGAGGATGTAAAGGAAACTGATGCATAACTGGAGGTAACAGTCTATAACAGAAAAATCAGTGTTGAAAGCTCATCTCATTTTGCCATTGCGGACAGAGTGGAGCAGATACTCATACCTACAGTTCCACTGATAGCATAATGCCACTTATTCAAATACTATTCACAGAATGGATATGGGGATTAGAACTTGGTCCATTCTGTTTTGTAGGAGAGAAAGTACAGGATACAGTCATAAGTACTCACATTTTTCCTTGGTACACAGTTGCTTCAAATAAGCAGGCAACAGTGGGAGTTTTCATCTCCTGATGCAAAGATAATATCTTTCTTCTTTATTTTTCTTTATAATTTCACAAGATTTTATGACTGCAGGCTATTTTGACTCTGAAGTCTAGTTTGGTCAAATGGTCTTAAAACAAATTTGTTTTCAGATGTTGTATTAAAAACAGATTCATGCTCAAGCACTCCTAAGAATAAATAAGAACCTAATTTTTTTAAAAGGAAGAATATTAGTCTAAGGAAAAAGAATATTATTAAAGAGGGGAAATGGCTCCTCATTTCAAATATTTTGTAGCAGTCAGACATAAAAGATTACAACATATAAGGTTATAGGTTAGATCAGGAGTCAGAAAAGACTCAGTGTTTCACAAGAATCAAGGTAATTTTCTTGTTCAGTGCTTTTTCAATGGTTTAAGTGTCGAGTTTCTTTTTCTTATCAGCAATATTTAAGGACTTGAGCCAAAGTATATAGAAGTCAATTGTGAGATTCCTATCGCAATTAGGGATGTGAATGGTTAACTGGTAAGCATTGCTTTTAACGTGTGATACTTACTGGTTTCGATTAACCAGGGGTGTCATGGTCATGAGGTATGGCCAGCAGCTTAGGGACTAAGGAGTTAATTATACCTAGTCAGGTAGCAGTCAGCCAATAGAAATGCAGATAGGGATTTCAAACCGAGACAAAGGAATTTTGGGGTTTTCCCTCCTTTGTCTCTGAATCAGTTTGCTCTAGATACTGAGGGAGGCAGAAGACATGTCTCTCTCCAAGCAAAAGACTCTTCATATTGTAGAAGTAGGGTAAAATTTAGATAAATCTGTTAGATTTTATTGTTTTCTGTTGTGGGACTTTGGATCTGATGTCTGCACTGTTAGAAATGGGGTTTCCTCTCTTTTATAACTAAGTTTTGACCCATGAGAGTCCCCATGAATATATTAATTGGCGACTTTTTCCATCTCATCATTATGCTTGCAACAGGAGTATTGTTTTGATAATAAAAGTTCTTTCTTTTTATTACCCTGGTATTGGTTCAGTTCTGTGTCCTGGAACATCTGTCTGTGGGATCTGCATGCCTCTGACTAGGGGATAGCAGCCACAGACTGCAATTGGTATTTTCTCTTTTCTTTTTCAAGCTCTCTGGGGGAAAGAGCTTGGGATGCCCCAGGGTTGGTTTCAAGTGTCACCCCTGTTTGTGGGTTCAAAACAAACTTGATCGTGGCAGCGGATTTTTATCCCCAAAATCTAGATTTTTAAGATGGGGGGGGGGGTTATACCAAAGTCTGGCAAGTTAAGGTTTTGGGGTACTTTTGCAGGCCCCCACTTCTGCATTCATCGTGTCAGAGTGGGGAATTAGCCTTGACGGGGGGGAGGGGGGGAGGCTGGAGCAGTTCCCCACCCACCATAGGCTGGGGCTACTCCAGGCCCATGGAGCCTGCAGCAGGCAGGGGGGCTCCAGCCCAGCCAGGGCAGCCCCTATCTGCAATGAGCCTAGGCAGCTGGGCTAGAGCAGCTGGGCTGGAGCAGCCACTGTCTATGCAACACAGTCAGGGGTTGTTCCAACAAAGCTGGAGCAAGCCTGCCTGATATAGGGGGCTGGACTGGAGAGTCTCCCTCCTACCTGCCTCTGCTTTAATCAGTTAACCAATTAAACATTATATTTAACCCATTAACCAATTAAACGAGATTTTACATCCCTAATTGCAATGTCTCTCAGCAATGGAAAGACAGCTAACAAAGATGTCCCATCCTGGGAATCAACAGAATCTATTTCCTCTTCCCAAATCTGTCACTGACTTGCTTTAGGACCTTGGGCTAGTCACTTAGGGGCAAAGTTTCAAAGGTATTCAGTGTGTCCACAGATGCCTAGGCACATTTAAAATCCCACTAGGTGTTTACTTATATCCTTAAGTACCTAAAGACCTTTAAAACCTGGCCTTTATTCTTTCTGCACCACAACTACTTCATTTGTGAAATTGGGGTAATAAAGCTTACCTAATTTATGTAAAGCACATTACAAGTGCTAAATATGGCAAGTACCAAGTAAGTACAGAGTATTGTTCCTATAAAACCCCAAACTTTTCTATAGAGTGTTGGAATCAGAACACCACAGACTGTCATTTGGGCACACACTGACATCTGATGATGTTTTCAGGCACGCTCATAAAATTCTTAGCGGCTGCTTTTATTATTGTTTCTTGCATTAAAAGGTTCTTCAGCAGCTTTCCTTAACCCTGTACCTCAGAAATAAGCTATCCTTGGAATGAGTAAAGCAGCGAAGGATCTCGTTCACATCACTGATGATATACATGAATTGTGGCCAGGAAGCACGCTGTGATGCATATGAGCACAGCACACAAGGCAGTGATTCAGTTTGCAATCTCACCACCTGGCACAGCTATATCCACGTAATGAAAGTTGAGGATAAAGCTGGAAATGGAGTTGGCTTTCTGAAGGTACAATTTATCCCAATACATCTGCCTCATCCAACACATCTGTTTGAGTCTTTACCAAGAATATACTGACCCAAATATATTTTTAAATGATCTAGGGGCTATTCAAATATCTGTAGATCTGTAGGGGAGCAGCTTTGGCGATCCCTGGAGTGATGTCTTCATGAAGCAGAATAAGGGTTACTGCAAACCCAGTCCTGCCTCCTACCTGCTGAATGATGGTGTGAGAGATGAACAGGTAGACCAAGGACCATGTTGCAGCTCTAAAGATGTCCTGGACCGGTACATTGGCCAGGAAGGCTTCTAATGATGCCCGAGCTCTGCTTGATGAGGCCCTTATGATTGGTGGCAGTGGGACCTTTGCTAACTTGTAGCAGGTCTGTATGCAAGAGGTAATCTATTTGGAGGTAGGGGTATTAAGTTTTCATTGCTGGTAGCATAATCAGATGCAATCGGATATCCAATGTGAGAGCTTCCACAAAGAGATAGCTTTACCCTTATTGCAGTCTGCAATGGATATGAAAAGTTTAGGTGAAGATGTTAAAGATTTTATTCTACTAAGATAAAAGGATAGTGCTCTGCACACATATAGAGTGTGCATGATGGATTCAAAGGTGTTGGCATGTGGTTTTGTTAAAAAAGTCAGAAGGTGGATTGATTCATTGTTATAGAAAGAAGAATGAATTTCTGGAGAAACTTAGGGTATGTCTACACTACAAAGTTAGTTCGAACTAACTTAGTTCGAATTAGTTAATTCGAACTAAGTTAGTTCGAACTAACGCATCTAGAACTAAAAACTAGTTCGAACTAGCGTTTTGCTAGTTCGAACTAGTAAGTCCACATTGAGTGGACTCTGAACAGGGCTTAAGGATGGCCGGAAGCAGTGCTGGCAGGGCATAAAAGGAGGACTTAGAGCATGGAGATGCTGTCTCAGGCTAGCCGAGGGCTGCGCTTAAAGGGTCCCGACCCCCACCCCGGACACACAGTTCTCAGGGGTGCCCCGCTTGCAAAGAAGTTCTGGCTTGGAGTGCCCTGAGTGCCCACACTGGGCACATCACACCACTCGGCCATCAGCCCGGCTGCACTTGCCGCAGGCTGCCATCTGGGGAGAGGGAGTAATTGGGGGGCTGCAGGAGAGCTTCCACCCTCAGAAGCCCGCAGAGCCAGCCCAGTCCTCCCCATTGGGGGCTCGTACCCCATTCCTCCCTCACCTCCTTCCACTTACCCTTCCCTAGCCCCCCTTCTTATTGATGTACAAAATAAAGATAACGTTTCTTCCAACATTGACTCTGTCTTTATTGAAAAAAACTGGGGGAGACTGGGAAAAGGAGGTGGGAGAGGGGAAGAGAAAGGCTGGGAGAGGGGAGGGCAACTAACATGATCAGGGGTTGGGAACAGGTCCCAGATGAAGAAAGGCTACAGAGACTGGGACTGTTCAGCTTAGAAAAGAGGAGACGGAGGGGGGACAGGATAGAGGTCTCTAAAAGCAGGGGTTGGGTGGAGAGTGTGCATTCAGAAAAGTTCTTCCTGAGTTCCCATAAAGAAGGACTAGAGGACACCAAAGGAAAGGAATGGGTAGCAGGCTTGAAACTAGTAAGAGAAAGTTGTTGTTCTTGACAAAGCAAATAGTTAACCTGTGGAACTCCTTGCTGCAGGAGGCTGTGAAGGCTAGAACTAGAACAGAGTTGAAAGGGAAGTGAGATAAAGTGATGGAGGTTGGGTCCATGGAGTCCTATTAGCCAGAGGGTAGGAGTGGTATCCCTGCCCAAAGTTTGTGGAAGGCTGGAGAGGGATGGCACGAGACAAATGGCTTGGTCATTGTCTTCGGTCCATCCCCTCCAGGGTCCCTAGGGTTGGCCGCTGTCGGCAGACAGGCTACTGGGCTAGATGGACCTTTGGTCTGACCCAGTACGGCCATTGTAAGCTCAGGGCTCAGTGTCGGGGGTCTCAGTGGACCCCCTTGATTTTCATGCACACCTGCTCCTGGGTGGCCAGGCTGGCAGCTCTCCTGCCCTAGACGGCCACTTTCCTGTGCCTAGTGCGGAGATCGTGGACGAGGTCCACGATGTCCGCACTAGCCCAGGAAGGTGCCCGCCTCTTGCGGTCCAGGGCAAGCTCCCGGGAGCCGCCAGCCTGGTCCCGGCAAGAGGGGGTGGGCTGGGGGGCATCGGGTGGGTGGCTCTGTGCCGTGCCAGGTGCAGGGTCTGCTAGCTGGGTGCTGGCAGGCTTGCACCTGGCACGGGCACCGTAGCCAGCCCGTGCCCCTTTAAGGGGTCCGGGGCTGGGAGGGGGGCATAGAGTTTCCCTGGTGTTGGCCAGAGTGGCCACCAGGGAAACCTGGGGAGGGCTAGCCTCCCACTAGTTCGAACTAAAGGGCTACACAGCCCTTAGTTCGAACTAGCTAGTTCGAACTAGGCGTTAGTCCTCGTAAAATGAGGTTTACCTAGTTCGAACTAAGCGCTCCGCTAGTTCGATTCAAATTCGAACTAGCGGAGCGCTAGTGTAGCGCCTATTAAAGTTAGTTCGAACTAACGTCCGTTAGTTCGAACTAACTTTGTAGTGTAGACATACCCTTAGTGTGTGTGCGGAGAGTGACTGCCCTTAAAAAATATAGTGCACGGTGGGTATGCCATGAGCGCTCCAATTTCTCCCATTCGTCTGGCTGACGTAATGGCTACTAAAAATTCTGTTTTCAGGAATAAATGTAAGAGGGATCATGCTGTCATTGGTTCGAAAGGTTGGTGCATTAGGCAATAAAAAACCAAGTGTAGATCCCAATGTTCACTTGGCAGCTCTATAGTGGTTTTGTGAATGCCATTGTCATCTAAATGCAGACTTTGGTGCTAAATTATCTTTACGGGCTCCAATCAAAATGATTATGCTAAAAGGCTAAGTGTTGCATGAACACAAGGAGAGATATTGAAGGGAAGATGAAAGTTGACTGACAACATGTGTGAGGAAAACTGTATTGAGGACTCAAATCCCTTGGGGAATGGAAGATAATATACCTTTATGTTCTGTACAGAGCTGAACACACTGCTTGCAATCATCAAGTAATTAAATAATCCTTCACTGTCGTGCACTCTCATTTTTAAAAGTAAAGCCAGAGATGCTGGTGCAAGCACACTGGAAATAAAGCCACACTTTAGAGTTGTCCTTTGACTGCAGATTCAGGAAGATATTGCACGATTACAATAATTAATTTTTGTCAAGATCAGGCAAAATCTCTCTGGATCTTGTGAGCAGGATCATGAAACAGCATATTTCTTTTCAGAAGATTTCAGAACACAAAAGATAACAGAAATATTAAACCTCAGCAACAGATGCTGTTAGTGTGTCTATAATTTCTAGTGGAGAAGTGTTACGTACCCAAACTGTCCCCAGTAGGTGGATGAGGTTCTGTGGCATACAGTCTCTCCCTTCTGGCCGTAAAGCAGCAATAGCCAATAATTTTTGATGGGGACCACTCGAAGAATTTGGTAAGTAGTCAAGGGCTGCATGTTTCTATTATATTAATGGAAGAGGCGCAGATGTTGGGTGCAGAAAGGAGCTCAGGGTAAGGGACTGTGTTGCTGGAGAGGATGAGGGATCTGAGAAATTTTGGATGACAGAGGGGTTGTAACCTGGGGCACAGAGATTGGGGTGCAGGAGAAGGCACAGGGTCTGGGAGGGGGCTTGGGTGCACGCATGGATTCTGACCTGGGGGAGGGGTGTAGGAGAGGCTGTACAGTCTGGGAGGGAGTTTTGACCAGGGGCAGAAGTGAAGAGGGTTTGAGTTGTGATGTGCTACAGGCATTTGGATTGTGATTTGGGGGAGGGAATGTAGGAGGGAATGCAGAGGATTTCGGTTGTTACCTGGAGCAGGAGGGGGTTGTGACCTGAGATGGGTTTGAAGTGCGGGAGGAGGTACCAAGTGCAGGCTCTAACCATGAGGCACTTACCCGAGGTGGCACCTGCAAGTACAGTTCATTTAGCTCCTATTGGCAAGTTTCCACATGGGAAACCATGTGGTCTACACATGCAATGGAAGAGACTACAGAATTAGGACTTTAATCTTAAATATCCCTTATTATGTATGTGAAAAATTATATAGGTAAAGGTTGGCTGAGGAATAAGAGAAATAAATATAAGTTTTAGAAACTGAAAAAACTTAAGAAATAATTAATAGTCTTGTAGCACCTAAGAGTCTAACAAAAAAATGGAGATGGTATCATGAGCTTTTGTCAGCACAACCCATTTCTTCAGATGAATGAAGTTTAAGGGATCCAATTTCCAAATAAATAGCAGAGAGAGGGTATGGAGAGGGAAAGAGGAGGAGAGAAAAATGAGAAAAGAATAGTCAGAGTATCCATGCTAAATGAAGCTTATAGAGAGGGTTCTAAGTGCTCTTAATTACCTGGTGTTTGGCCTTTTATGTTTTTAGGATGTGAAATGTGGAATCTTGAGAAGTGTGCTGCTTACCGGGAGCTCGCATTCAGAATGTGACAGAGAGTCTTCCAAAAGTGATAAAACCTTCGGATCTCTACCTGTTCCTGCTTCTCCATGTAGGAACTAATGATACGGTCAAGAATGACCTTGAGCGGGTCACAGCAGATTATCTAACTCTGAGAAGAAGGATCAAGGAATGTGAAGCACAAGTGGTGTTCTCGTCCATCCTTCCAGTTGAAGGAAAAGGTCCGGATAGAGATCGTTGAATTGAGGAAATAAATGCATGGTTGCGCATGTGGTGTCAGAGAGAGGGCTTTGGTTTCTTCGATCATGGGACTCTGTTCCGGGCACAAGGATTGTTAGGAAGAGATGGGATCCACCTAACCAAGAGAGGAAAGAGCATCTTCATGGGCAGGCTTACAAACCTAGTGAGCAGGGCTTTAAACTATGTTTGTTGGGGGACGGTGACCAAAGCCCTGAGGTAAGTGAGGAAGTCGGATACGGGGAAGAAACACAAGGAGGAACGAACAATAAAGGAGGACCCCTGACTCGAATGGAGAAGATAGGTCAATCAACTGGCTAAGTTGTTTATACACAAATGCAAGAAGCCTGGGAAACAAACAGGATGAATTAGAAGCCCTGGCCCAGTCAAAGAACTATGAATAGATTGGAATAATGGAGACTTGCTGGGATGACTCGCATGACTGGAACACTGTCACGGAAGGATATAAACTGTTCAGGAAGAACAGGCGGGGGAGAAGAAGAGGAGGAGTTGCATTGTATGCAAGACAGCAGTATGATTGCTCGGAGCTCCAGTATTTAGAAGGAGAAAAGACTGTTGAGAGTCTGTGGGTTAAGTTTAGAGGTGGAAGCAATAGGGATGATATTGTGGTTGTTGTCTGCTATAGACCGCCGAATGAGGTGGATGAGGTAGACGAGGCTTTCTTCGGACAGGGAAGCTTCCAGATCGTATGCCCTGGTTCTCATGGGGGACTTTAATCACCCTGACATCTGTTGGGAGACCAATACAGCAGTACACATACAATCCAGGAAGTTTTTAGAGAATGCTGGGGATAACTTCTTGGTACAAGTGCTGAAGGAACTGACCAGGCGCCATGCGCAGCTTGACCTGCTGCTCACAAACATAGAAGAACTAGTAGGGGAAGTAGAGGTGGGTGACAATCTGGGAAGCAGTGATCGTGAGATGATAGATTTCAGGATCCTGACCAAAGGAAGAAAGGAGAGCAGAAAAGCAGACTTTGACTCCTTCAGAGAACTGATGGGCAAGATTCCCTGGGATGCTAACATGAAGGGGAAAGGAGTCCAGGAGAGCTGGCAGTATTTTAAAGAAGCCTTATTGAAGGCACAGGAAGAAACCATCCCGATGAGCAGCAAGAAAAGCAAATATGGTAGGCAACCAGATTGGCTTACTGGGGATATCCTTGGTAAGCTTAAACACAAAAAGGAAGCTTACAAGAAGTGGAAACTTAGATGAATGACTAGAAAGGAGTATAAATATATTGCTCGAGAATGCAAGGGACTTATCAGGAAGGCAAAAGCTCAATTGGAATTGCAGCTAGCAAGGGATGTGAAGGATAACAAGAAAGGTTTCTTCAGGCATGTTAGCAATAAAAGGGTGATCAGAGCGGGTGTGGGGCCCTTATTGGATGAGGGAGGTAACTTAGTGACAGATGACATGGGAAAAGCTGAAGTACTCAATCTTTCTTTGCCTCTGTTTTAATGGACAAGGTCACCTCCCAGACTAATGCACGAGGCAACACAGTATGGGAAGGAGGTGGACAGCCCTTGGTGGGGAAAGAACAAGTTAGGAACTATTTAGAAAAGCTAAACATACACAAATCCAGATTTAATGCAGGATACTGAGGGAGTTGGCAAATGTCTTTGCAGAGTTTTTGGCCATTATCTTTGAGAACTCGTGGAGATCGGAAGAGATCCCAGATGATTGGAAAAAGGCAAATGTTGTGCCCATCTTTAAAAAAGGGAAGATGGATAATCCAGGGAACTACAGATCAGTCAGCCTTACCTCAGTTCTCCGGAAAAATCATGGAGGGGATCCTCAAGGAATCCATTTTGAAGCACTTGGAAGATGGAAAAGTGATCAGGAATAGTCAACATGGATTCACGAAGGGCAAGTCATGCCTGACCAATCTGATTAGCTTCTATGATGAGGGCCCAATGGTTAGTGATCAATGGCTCAATGTCAGATTGGAGGTTGGTTTCAAGCAGAGTGCCTCAAGAATCTGTTCTAGGACCGGTTTTGTTCAACATCTTTATTAATGACCTGGATGGGAGGAAGGATTGCACCCTTAGTAAGTTTGTGGATGATACTAAGCTAGAGGGAGAGGTAGATATGCTGGAGGGCAGGGATAGGGTCCAGAGTGACCTGGACAGATTAGAGGATTGGGCCAAAAGAAATCTGATGAGGTTCAACAAGGACAAGTGTAGAGTCCTGCACTTGGGACGGAAGAATCCCAAGAATCCCAAGAATCCCATTGTTACAGGCCAAACACCGAATGGCTAAGTAACAGTTCTGCAGAAAAGGACCTGGGAATTACAATGGATGAGAAGCTGGATATGAGTCAACACTGTGCCCTTGTAGCCAAGAGGGCTAATGGCATATTAGGGTGCATTAAGAGGAGCATTGCCAGCACATCCAGAGAAATGATTATTCCCCTTTATTGGGCTTTGGTAAGCCCACATCTGGAGTACTGTGTCCAGTTCTGGGCCCCCCACTATAGAAAAGATGTGGACGCATGAGAGAGGGTCCAGCAGAGGGCGATCAAAATGATTAGGGGGCTGGAGTGCATGACCTATGAGTAGAGACTGAGGGATTTGGGTTTGTTTAGTCTACAGAAGAGAAGAGTGAGGAGGGATTTGATAGCAGCTTTCAACTTCCTGAAGGGAGGTTCCAGAGAGGATGCAGAGAGGCTGTTCTCAGTAGTGACGGATGGCAGAACAAGGAGCAATGGTCTCAAGTTACAGTGGGAGAGGTCTAGGCTGGATATTAGGGAAAACTATTTCACTAGGAAGGTGGTGAAGCACTGGACTGGGTTACCTAGGGAGGTGGTGGAATCTCCATCCCTAGAAGTTTTTAAGTCTTGGCTTGACAAAGCCCTGGCTGGGTTGATTTAGTTTGGATTGGTTCTGCCTTGGGCAGGGGGGCTGGACTTGATGACCTCCTGAGGTCTCTCCCAGCTCTATGATTCTAAGATTCATAGCCTGCCTCTGGCACTCCCCCCTCAATCCCCAAACTACCTGCCCCAGGTCACCAGCCTCTCCTTTCCTAGGTTACCACTCAAACCCTCTGTATCCCCCTCTCCCCATCTGTTCCAGGTCACAATTTTCTCTGGGTATGTCTACACTACCACCCTAGTTCGAACTAGGGTGGTAATGTAGGCAACCAGAGTTGCAAATGAAGCCCGGGATTTGAATTTCCCGGGCTTCATTTGCATCTCACCAGGCGCCGCCATTTTTAAATGTCCGCTAGTGTGGACTCCGTACCGCGCGGTTACACGTGGCATGGACTAGGTAGTTCGGACTAGGCTTCCTATTCCGAACTACCGTTACTCCTTGTTTCACCGTAACGGTAGTTCAGAATAGGCCAGAATAGGCCCACAGGCCAGAATCCTCTCATACACCCATACCCCCTCCTGGACTCCCAAATCCCTGCTTCAGATCATAACCACCTCCTTCACTCAAACCCCCTCAGACTCCACATCCCCTCCTGCATCTTAGTCTTCTACGGTATTGCAAGCTCCATTCTGCACCCCATCTGCCATCCCAGACCTCATGGCCCTCCACAGAAGTGTGGCCTTTGACCACTTACCAAAATCTTGGAGTCCCCGCCCCCCCCCCATTAAAAATTATTGCCCACCCCTGCCTTACACAGACCTAGTGTGACCTCCCTTGAAGATTCAGCTTACCTCACTTTTAAGACATTGGAACTGATGGGGAGGGTAATTTGGGAGTTCATAGAAGAACAATGAAAATGGTGAAGAGATTGCAGGGACTGACTACGTACACACTTAAAAAGATAAATATGGACATTATTTCTTGACTGAGAGATAACTAAGGATCTGGTGACATGAAAACACTCTCCAAGACTGGAGGGATTTAAACACCAATGAGAAAAAAGGAGTTTGTTATCATAATGAAAGGAAGTATAAAACAAGGAATGGGATGACATTAATACAGTCAGAATTAGGGCTATCAAGACAAAACCAATGAGGAGTCCTCTGGTACCTTAGGGTATGTCTACACTTGCCCCCTAGTTTGAGATCCACTAATGAGTGCCTGGGCAAGTTAAAATGTTCCCCAACTGGTTTCTGTGTGTTACCTTTTCAAATATGTGATTTGTGTCCATTCATGCTTTTCTCACAGAGATTGTTTAATTTGGAAAATATACAGTACATGGCAGCAGGGCACTGCTGACACTTGGTAGCATAGATCACATTGGTAGATGTATAGTTTTATGAGCCCTAACCACAGAAGCCACCACATCAAAGTTTAAACAAATAGAGATTTAAACAAAGAATTTAAATACATTTGTAATGTTTTAAAGTTTATTCAGAAAAAAATAGTCACAGTAAGTGGAATCCTCTCCCAGGATAGAGTGGTGATGGATACAGCTGAGATAAATGGGTCTTTTTCACTACAGCCTTATTCTAATTTCACAGTAGCCCAGCCAGTGTAAAACTAAAATAAAGTAAAAAACTTAAAAAACAAAAGAAATCCTGTAGTACCAAAGGGTATGTCTACACTACAAAGTTAATTCGAACGAACAGACGTTAGTTCGAATTAACTTTGATAGGCGCTACACTAGCGCTCCGCTAGTTTGAACTTAATTCGAACTAGCGGAGCGCTTAGTTCGAACTAGGTAAACCTCATTCTACGAGGACTAAACCTAGTTCGAACTTACTAGTTCGAATTAAGGGGTGTGTAGACACTTAATTCGAACTAGTGGAAGGCTAGCCCTCCCCAGCTTTCCCTGGTGGCCACTCTGGCCAACACCAGGGAAACTCGTATGTCCCCCTGCCGGCCCCGGACCCCTTAAAGGGGCACGGGCTAGCTACAGTGCCCGTGCCAGGTGCAAGCCTGCCAACACCCAGCTAGCACACCCTGCACCTGGCATGGATCGAGCCAGCCACCCAGTGCCCCCCAGCCCTCCCCCTCTTCCCGGGACCAGGCTGGCGGCTCCCGGGAGCTTGCCCGGGACCGCAAGAGGCGGGCACCCGCCTGGTCTAGTGCGGACATCGTGGACCTTGTCCACGACCTCCACACTAGGCACAGGAAAGTGGCCGTCTAGGGCAGGAGAGCTGCCAGCCTGGCCACCCAGGAGCAGGTTGGCATGAAAATCAAGGTGGTCCACTGAGACCCCCGACCCTGAGCCCTGAGCTTACAATGGCCGTACTGGGTCAGACCAAAGGTCCATCTAGCCCAGTAGCCTGTCTGCCGACAGCGGCCAACCCTACGGACCCTGGAGGAGATGGACTGAAGACAGTGACCAAGCCATTTGTCTCGTGCCATCCCTCTCCAGCCTTCCACAAACTTTGGGCAGGGACACCACTCCTATCCCCTGGCTAATACCACTCCATGTACCCAACCTCCATCACTTGATCTCACTTCTCTTTAAACTCTGTTCTAGTTGTAGCCTTCACAGCCTCCTGCAGCAAGGAGTTCCACAGGTTGATTCTTTGCTTTGTGAAGAACAACTTTCTGTTACTAGTTTGAAGCCTGCTACCCATTCCTTTCCTATGGTGTCCTCTAGTCCTTCTATTATGGGAACTAATTAAGAACTTTTCTTGATGCACCCTCTCCACCCCACTCATGCTTTTCTAGACTTCTATCCTATCCCCCCTCAGTCTCCTCTTTTCTAAACTGAAAAGTCCCAGTCTCTTTAGCCTCTCTTCATATGGGACCTCTTCCAAACCTCTGATCATTTTAGATGCCCTCCCCTCTCCCACCCTCTCTCTTCCCCTCTCCCACCTCCTTTTCCCAGTCTCCCCCAGTTTTGTTCAATAAAGAGAGATTCTATTTTTGACCACACGTTTTCTTTATTTTGTACATCACGAAGGGGGGCTAGGGAAGGGTAAGTGGAAGGAGGTGAGGGAGGAATGGGGTATGAGCCCCCGATGGGGAGAACTGGGCTGGCTCTGCGGGCTTCTTGGTGTGGAAGCTCTCCTGCAGCCCCCCAATTGCCCCCTCTCCCCAGATGGCAGCCTGCGGCAAGTGCAGCTGGTCTGATGGCCGATTTCTGTGATGTGCCCAGTGTGGGCACTCAGGGCACACCAAGACAGGACTGCTTTGCAAGCGGGGCACCCCTGAGAACTGTCTGTCCGGGGTGGGGGTCGTGTCCCTTTAAGCACAGCCCTCAGCTAGTCTGAGGCAGCAGCTCCACGCTCTAAGTCCTCATCTGATGCCCTGCCAGCACTTCTTCGGGCCATCCTTAACCCCGGTTCAGGGTCCACTTAATGTGGACATGCTAGTTCGAATTAGCAAAACACTAATTCGAACTAGTTTTTAGTTCTAGATGCATTAGTTCAAATTAGCTTAGCTCGAATTAACTAATTCGAACTAAGTTAGTTCGAATTAGCGCTGTAGTGTAGACATACCCTTAGAGGCGAACAAAAGTGTATACAGGCAGTCCCCGAGTTACGCGGATCCGACTTATGTCGGATCCACAGTTACGAACGGGGCTTTTCTCGCCCCGGAAGACTGGAGCGGCGGGACGCCCAGATGCGCTGCAGTCCCGCCGCCCCGTCCTCCGGGGCGAGAAAAGCTGCTCCACGTCTCCCTGGTCTGCTGTAGCCCCCTCCGCCCCCCAGCAGACCAGGGAGATGCGGAGCATAGCCTTGGAGCACGCCCGCAGCGGGACAGCCCGGGCGCGCCTGGGCTGTCCCGCTGTGGGCGTGCTCCAAGGCTTTGCTCCCAGTCTCTCTGCAGACCAGGGAGACGCAGAGCAAAGCCGCAGAGCACACCCGCAGCGGGACAGCCCGGGCGCGCCTGGGCTGTCCCGCTGCAGGCGTGCTCCAAGGCTTTGCTCCCCATCTCCCTGCAAACCAGGGAGACCGGGAGCAAAGCCGCGGAGCACGCCCACAGCGGGACAGCCCGGGCGCACCTGGGCTGTCCCGCTGCGGGCGTGCTCCGTGGCTTTGCTCCCCGTCTCCTTGGTCAGCAGACCCGCGTCTCCATGGTCTGCTGGGGGGGTACAGCTGCGGGGGGAGCAACCCAGCAGCACCCCAGCTGCTCTGCCCCAGGCGTCCCCAAGTCAGCCGCTGCTGAAACTGACCAGGGGCTGACTACAGGAAGCCCGAGGCAGAGTTGCTCTGCCCCGGGCTTCCTGGAATCAGCCGCTGATCAGTTTCAGCAGCAGCTGACTTGGGGACGCCTAGGTTTCTTAAGTTGAATCCGTATGTAAGTCAGAACTGGCATCCAGATTCAGCCGCTGTTGAAACTGATCAGTTTCAGCAGCGGCTGATGCCAGTTCCGACTTACATACAGATTCGACTTAAGAACAAACCTACAGTCCCTATCTTGTACGTAACCCGGGGACTGCCTGTATAGTATCATGAGCTTTTGTCGGCACAACCCCATCTTCAGATGAAAGTTGTGCCATGAAAGCTCATGATGCCATCTACATTTTCTATTATTCACTAAGGTGCTGAAGGACTATTCTTTGTTTTTTAAGTTACAGACTCATACAGCTACCCCTTTGAAACTTTATAATAAAGTAGTAATGAATCAGGCCCTTGTGTTCTAGATAGGCAGAACAGCATTTCACTAGCACATCATATGTCAGTTATTTGAAATAAGAGAACTGAGAAGGGAGTGAAATAGATTAAGAGAGTGAAAAAGTCCAATGAACATTTAAGAAGCAGTACTTTCTCTCCTCGTCTCATTTTGTTTCCATGCAATGTCACTGATGTCAAAGCCAAACAGGGACATACTTCTCCATTTCACATGAAGGTATTTTTTCAGGCAATTTCTTTAAGCACAAAACACTAGCTTCACACACTTTGGGATACCCAGTGGATCGTTTTATTTCATTAGTTGTGCATGTTTTAATGGCATCTAAGGTTATCCCTCACTAAGTTAAATATTTAGCGTTGGCCCATCGCTTCTCATAATGAAGCCTTAATGTACTAAAAGACAGAGAGGTTTTAATTAGCCTCAGTAACACTGAGCTAGATGTTACCAGATATTGTGTTGAGGGGAAAAAAATACACTTATCTCAGCACTGCCTACCACTAGATTTTGGTCAGTTTCCAGCACAAAATGTGAGAAATAATAAAAAAAGTTCTTTATTACATTTAAAGTTAGGAAAATAAGAGCAAAAGACTGTTTATTCTTGCCAAATTGAACCTTTGCCCAAAGAGGAAAGCAAAGTTCACATGTTTGACATAAGAAAGAAAAAGTTCATATGTCTGACACAAGAAAAAAAAGCGACTGATTCAGCTTGGCAGCCCACATAGGAACACAGGATTTTCAACAGCCCTGGTATGAACTCATATTTTTCTCATTTGCTTATTTATTGGGCAAAGTTTGGAAGAACATTTTTACTTGCACTTCTAACCTGCTTTTGTCCTTCCTGCAAAGCAGCTTCAATGTCCCCTCTTAGTCAGCTATGCCAAGTATGGAACAGAAATTGTCAGGGGGAGAAAAGCATGAACCTTCCTTGATTTAGAGACTGATGCCCATCTTTGCAGCAGATAGCCTAGAATGCTCACTTAATTAAAGTGGCAGCAGCCATTTGGGGGTAGAGGGTTCCCTAGGGTGAAATGTTCTGATTTTTATAGCTCAGACTGTAATTAAGAAAGTACTGTAACTATGACCTTGAATATCTTCTCATATAAACTGTAATTAAATAACCAATATCTTCAGTAAATAACAGCTGCACTGTGTGCTGCTAACGCCAGTTCTAAGTAGTGTTTTATTTACTCAGCTCTGCACTACAGCTCTAGCAGTTTGCCGGCTTGTCTAATGATTTATTTGATTTAAAATGACCCATCTTATATTTCCAAGGTGCTCTTCATCTTAAGACAGAGACCATCTTCCTCAAAACGTCATTTTTGATTTGATATGAAAAGAAAATCACTATGCCACAAAATCTCACCCTCTGTAAGAAACGCTGTTTCACAACAGGCTCAAGCATTTTTTAAAGGCTGCTTGTCTTAGCTGGAGCCAAGTATCTACATAAGGATATACATGCTCGCATGAGGGTCAGGCTTCTATGCAAACTTCAGGGGCTGGATGTGAGTGCAAGAGAGCTGGAGAATGGCATGCAGCACCTTCCCCCTGTATCTGGAGCTATTACTGTCCTGGTTGTTTCCATGCACATGATCTGGGGCAGCACTGAGCATGAGCAACTCTACATTCCCCAGATGGGGTTGCTGGGAACCAGAACAATGGGAGCACACCCTGAACCTTGTAAAAGGATAAAGGTCAGGGCTGGTCAGGTCCATGTTCCCCATGCATTGCGGGAAGCATGGCACTGCATTCAAAGAGAATGGCTTTGGAAGCAGTTGCATAAGAAGCCTCTTATCATGTCTTCCCACCTTAAGCACATAAAAGACAACTCTTAGGATCTTATAAGCACCCAATAATCTCTCTCAGATTCTTTACATCAGCGATGGGCAATGAAGAGTGGTGAGTAAGCCACATAAGTGGGGCTTCTTCATCGCAGTGGGTACACCCTCTCTATCCCTTTCCCCCATGCCTCTCATGCACTAGGGCACTGTAGCCCCGCACTTCCTCCTCCTTCCCTTCCAGCACTTTTGGAGTGCCATGAATCCACAGATTCACCCTCCCTCCCAGAGCCTGAACACTGTGAATCAGCCATCGGCGACTGTTCAGGCTCTAGGAGGGAGGGTGAGGAGTGATTCAGTGAATTCTTAGTGCTCGGAGTGCTGAGCGGAAGAGAGGGGGATAGGAAGTGCAGGGCTCCAGTGCCCCAGCATGTGAGAAGCACATGGAGTAGAAGGGGAGGCAGAGTGTGCACGAGGCAGAGGTAGAACTCCAGTGGGCGACCACTCAAACATTCCTAAAGCATATGTAATCAATATTTAGACACGAGAAACTCCCATTCCCCCAACCCTAGGCCTGTTTGCTTCCTTGCTGATGCACTGACAGCGTTGAGGTGGGCTGTGGTGCTGTTCCACTGAAGCTCCCAGGGTCCACTGGCACCCTACTCCCAGCCCACTCCTGCAACCTCCCCTGTTCCTGCACCCTCCCCACTGGTCAGACACCCTTCCCTCAGCCCGCTCCTCAGAACATAGGAATGGCCATACTGCGTCAGACCAAAGGTCCATCCAGCCCAGTATCCTGTCTGCCAAAAGTGGCCAGTGCCAGGTGTCCCAGAGGGAGTGAACCGAACAGGTAACGATCAAGCGATCTCTCTCCTGCCATCTATCTCCACCCTCTGACAAACAGAGGCCAGGGACACCATTCCTTACCCAGACTGGCTAATAGCCATTAATGAATTTATCTAGTTCTCTTTTAAACCCTGTTATATTCCTAGCCTTCACAACCTTCTCTGGCAAGGAGTTCCACAGGTTGACTATGCACTGTGTGAAGAAGAACTTCCTTTTATTTGTTTTAAACCTGCTGCCAATTAATTTCATTTGGTGGCCCCTAGTTCTTACATTATGGGAACAAGTAAATAATTTTTCCTTATTCACTTTCTCCACACCACTCATGATTTTATAGACCTCTATCATATCCCCCCTTAGTCTCCTCTTTTCCAAGCCGAAAAGTCCTAGTCTCTTTAATCTCTCCTCATATGGGACCCGTTCCAAACCCCTAATCATTTTAGTTGCTCTTCTCTGAACCTTTTCTAATGCCAATAAATCTTTTTTTGAGATGAGGAGACCACATCTGTATGCAGTATTTAAGATGTGGGCGTACAGTGGATTTATATAAGGGAAATAAGATATTCTCTGTCTTATTTTCTATCCCTTTTTTAATGATTCCTAACATCCTGTTTGCTTTTTTGACTGCCACTGCACACTGCATGGATGTCTTCAGAGAACTATCCACAATGACTCCAAGATCTCTTTTCTGATTAGTTGTAGCTAAATCAGCTCCCATCATATTGTATGTATAGTTGGGGTTATTTTTTCCAATGTGCATTACTTTACATTTATCCACATTGAATTTAATTTACCATTTTGTGTCCCAATCACTTAGTTTGGTGAGATCTTTTTGAAGTTCTTCACAGCCTGTTTGGTCTTAACTATCTTGAGCAGTTTAGTATTGCCTGCAAACTTTGCCACCTCACTGTTTACCCCTTTCTCCAAATCATTCATGAATAAGTTGAATAGGATTGGTCCTAGGACTTACCCTTGGGGAACACCACTAGTTACCCCTCTCTATTCTGAAAATTTACCATTTATTCCTACCCTTTGTTTCCTATCTTTTAATCAGTTCTCAATCCATGAAAGGACCTTCTCTCTTATCCAATGACAACTTAATTTACTTAAGAGCCTTTGGTGAGGGACCTTGTCAAAGGCTTTCTCAAAATCTAGGTACACTGGATCCCCCTTGTCTGCATGTTTGTTGACCCCTTCAAAGAACTCTAAGGGTATGTCTACACTACCCTTCTAATTTGAACTAGGAGGGTAATGTAGGCATACCGCACTTGCAAATGAAGCCCGGGATTTGAATTTCCCGGGCTTCATTTGCATAAACCAGGCGCCACCATTTTTAAATCCCGGGTAGTTCGAACCCCGTGCCGCGCGGCTACACGCGGCACGGAGTAGCTAGTTCGGATTAGGCTTCTAATCCGAACTATCTGTACTCCTCGTGGAATGAGGAGTACACCTAGTTCGGATTAGGAAGCCTAATCCGAACTAGCTACTCTGTGCCGCGTGTAGCCGCGCGGCACGGGGTTCGAACTAGCCGGGATTTAAAAATGGCGGTGCCCGGCTTATGCAAACGAAGCCCGGGAAATTCAAATCCCGGGCTTCATTTGCAAGTGCGGTATGCCTACATTACCCCGCTAGTTCGAACTAGCGGGGTAGTGTAGACATACCCTAATAGATTAGTAAGACAAGATTCCCTTTACAGACACCGTGTTGACTTTTGACCAGCAAATTATGTTCTTCTATATGTCTGACAATTTTATTCTTTACTATTGTTTCCTTATTATTGCTTCCTCACTGGTCGCTTCCCCCCGGTGAGACACCCTCACTTTAGCCTGCTCCTGCACCCTCTCTCCTGAACAGACACCCTTCCCACTGGCTAGACACCCTACTCCCACCCTGCTCCTGCACCCTCCCTTGCTCCTGTACTCTTCCTCCACCTCAGCCTACCCTTGTGCCCCCCTCTTGGCTAGAAACCCTACCTCCATCCTGCTCCAGCACCCTCCTTCCCGACCACACCCTGCACCTTCCTTTGTACTTGCCCCGGCCAGACACCCTACTCCCAGCCTGCTCCTGCACCCTACTCCTCACCCAGACATCACACCCTCTCCCCCTTCTGTATCCCACTTCCCACTCAGATCCTACAATCCTATCTTTAGCCCATTCACTGGCACTCCTGTCCCATGTACTGGATCCCTCATTTTTGTCCTCACCCAAGAGCTTGCTGGGGAGTCCACAACCCCAAAATATTAAATCTATCCCATGGGAAGCCCTGAACCTCAGTTCCCCCGTCCCTGCCCTTCACCCCGTGGGGCTGGAGCGCCAGAAGAGTGAGGTCTCTCAGTTGGAAACTACATCAGTAAGAACTGGGGGTTTTTGGAGGAGTTTTTTTGTTTCTCACTTGTGTGGTCCATGACTGATCTGTGGATCAGTGAGCCCCGAACCAAAAGGTTCCCCACCCCTGCCATAAATAAAGAAAACATTGAAACCTTTTGTGTTGGACAAAAATTAGTATTTTGCTTTATTTAAAATGAAGTTTGATAAACTTATATAGGAAACTTAAAGAATTTAATCTGTTTAATAATTTAAATTAAACCGTTCTCCCTAGCTGCTGCACTAGCAGAATGGCTCAGGCATACTTATGTAATTAATGGTGAGCTTCCGTTAGCAACTGGTGGTCTGTGGAAAGGTTTGGCATTGAGTCAGGTGGCCTTGGGCCAAAAAGTTTGAGAACCACTGCAGTAAACCCATAGCAATGGTCAAATTTTTTTCTCAATCGTTATTCTGAAATAACTTTGCTATGTAGACATACCCTAAGGGTGCATCTACACAGTGGCATTAGCTCGAAATAAGTTACACAATTTGAGCTACACAAATTGCATAGCTTATTTTGAGTTTAATTTGAGATAGTCTATTTCAAAATCTGTTGCTCTTTTAGAAATTGAAAGCTATTTCGACAAGTCCCTATTCCTTGTGGAATCAGATTTACCGGGATGTCGGAATAGCAAGCCCGTAATTTTGATTGCATTTCGAAATAATGGGTGTACTGTTAAGACATAGAAAACACTATTTCGGGATACCCAACATATCCCGAAATGGCACGGCTGTCTAGACATATCTTTAATGAAGAGGAGTCTAAGTCCCATTTTCAAAAAAGTAACTTAGGAACTTAAGTTTCATTGAAAAAATCAGTGGGACAAAAACTCCTTAGTGTTTAAGTCACTTCTGAAACTTTTAAATTAGGCCTTTTGAAAATTTTACCCACCACACCTTGGAGAAGGTCCAATTATTCAAACAAAATGCTAGATCATTAACAGTATAACTCATCTGACTTCACTGGAGCTATAGAATAGGATTCAGGAGGGGAAATTAATTGTTGAGCCAGACAGCTTGTAGTGAGTTGGTAACTCAGATTTTGTGTTTTCCTCTACTCGGGTATGCACTCAGATTCAGTTTACACTTGCAATTGAAAGACACTTTGTTGTTCATGGTGCTTAACCTAGCCTACCCTACAATGATACAAGTTTTGCCATAGCAAGTGCAAGTGTAAACACCACATTGTCAGCAAAACAAAAGCCACTCATGGAAGCTAGAAGTATTTTGTTGGCAACCATACCAACAAACTGCACTTATACGTGCTGACTTTTAGTGACAAGGTTGTAATGTAGTCATAGCCTCACAGAAGGAAGCATTTGACCTTTTACCAATATGTACTCAAACAAGGGCATTACAATGCTTTTTATCCTTATTTTCTGTTCACAGTTTTCTTTTGAACAAAGCTCTCCATGGGCATTAGGAAGGACCCAAATGTTAATGCTGAAATCACCATTTCATATTTACATGTAAAGTGAATCATTTCCCAGATTAGAGAATTACCTAGATTTCTTTTCATATCATTTGTGCTATTTTTCCTTTTTTTTAAAGTAAAGCTATTTCTTGACTATTATTGCCATGATGAAGTGCTGTGTTTAAGGAGTATTTTAAGATAAAATACAGGCAGTCCCCGGGTTACGTACAAGATAGGGACTGTAGGTTTGTTCTTAAGTTGAATTTGTATGTAAGTCGGAACTGGTACATATTGTAAGGGAAACTCTAGCCAAACATTTCTCCAGAGCTCAGTTTTATTCTCCCACACCTCACTTCCCTCAGTCCTTTATTCTCAAGCTGAGGTGTCTGCTGAGAAAAGCCGCTCCGCGTCTCCCTGGTCTGCTGGGGGGGGGGGGGTGCTAGCTTCGCATCTCCCTGGTCTGCTCGGAGGAAGCAGCTAGTGCGGGGTTGCCTCACCCCGTTTGTAAGTAGGGATCTGATGTAAGTCGGATCTATGTAACCTGGGGACTGCCTGTAGTTTAAAAGTGAAAAATGTATCTGTAAGTTGGGTAACTGGAGATTCTTGGTCTCAGAGGGGTAGCTGTATTAGTCTCTAACTAAAAAAACCTAAAAAAGAAGTGGGTTGTGCTCATGAAAGTTCACAGCACTTTCTATCTATCTATATATATTTGGTTAGTCTCTACAGTGCTACAGGACCATTGTTGCAGGGGTTGTTTGTTTGAGATTCTTGGGTGAATTGCTATTTTTTTCCTCTGGAGTGATCTAAAAAACATCTCCATGTGCCCTCCAAGAACAATATCCATAGCAACAGTCCTGAAAGAAATGCTAACTAGTCATTATGGGTCTACTGATTGATTAGATATGTGTGGAACTCATTCCTAGATACATATGGTTGCCATCTTCTAGGGATGTAAAAACTCCTAAAATATTAATCATGTGACTGATAAAAATGTAAATTGGTTAAACTGTTAGACAAGCTCCATAGAGCTGCAGCCACATGGATTGCCAGCTTCGCAAGCAGCCCGCACTCATGGACCCCGCGGGCTGCGATTGCGTCTGGAGCGTCTGGCCCCCATGAGCTGCTGGATTTACAGGCTGCTGAGGCTCCCGCCCCCATGGGATTCCAGAGCACCTGGTGCTCCCGGCCCCCACAGGCTGCTGGTGCTACCAGTGCTCCTGACCCCTGCAAGCTACTGGCCCCACCAGTTCCCATCTCTTCCCCCAGTTGTTTCATCATTAACTGGAAACAGTAAGCATCAGCTTATTGGTTAACTTGCTAAACTCTTACATTCCTACTCTAGATACAGAATTACTAGTCTACAACAAACACACGTAATCAAGAAACTTCAGGGCAGCTCAAGAAGAATGACCCCAGACAGCTACTTTCCAAATTAAATATTGTCAACAGGAATAATGAAAAAAGGATACTAAAAATTAGGCCAACTTTAGATTTTAAATAAAATAAACAAAATGAAAATAAAATAAAATTCTTGGCATTTACAAAGCCTTAGTAAAGAAACAGAAGAGAAGAAATGGAGACAGGCTATTCCGTGGGAGAGAGACGGTTTATACAGCATTTAAAGAATGTTCAAGGAGTATGTAAAAATTTACCATTTCTCCCAAGATGAGGACTAAATAGCTGGGCACATTGTTTGGAGAGGAGAAGGGACTAGATAAAGAATGGTTTTCTACCAAAATATAATGTCACTCTTGATTTGCAGATTGTGTTTTCTATAAAAAAAACAAAGGGAGTGAGTGGAAAAGTCTGTTGAGACATTCTGAAATTAGCAGAAGGCAATGGTATTATTACTTTCCAAATCCAAATAGCAGCAGATAAGACAGACCATTGCCTTGCTCACTCTAAAAATAATGTGAACTTCTACAATCATAGAAGTATTTGAGCTGGAACTTATTATTAATAGTACTGGCAGCCCTAGTATCCCCTACTAAGATCAGGGCCTTATTGTGCAAGGTGCTAAACAAAGGTAGTAAGGGACAGTTCTTACCCTGTGATGTTACAAGTAGAAGAGATGATAATATAGAGAATGAAAGTTCAAATAGGAATTAAAACGCACCCCTATCATTTGGACGGCTCATGAGGGAACTGAAGAATTTATTGTTACTGTCCCCATCTCTGCCACCGCCAACGTGAATAAAAACAAAATACGCGAGGGTTTTAAAAGATAGACACTGACAGCATGGGGAAGAAGAAAAGAATGGGAAAAAAAAACAAGAGAGGTTGGTATTAATTATCAGGAAAGGCTCCACTGCGCTCTCACATTTTATACCAGATCCCTCCAGTGTTAATAAGAAAACTGATTATTACCAAAGATCTACAGTTGATGCACTTTCAGAAAAAAAGGCTTTGATGATAAGTGAGTCAGAGAAAAAGATGTTGATGCAACTTCTCAGGGTATGATCCTATTTTCACTGAAGTCCCATTAATTTAAATAGGAGTAGGATTGGTCCCCTATTTTGCATTTCTTATGGATTTTATTTTCTTACCTCATCCCAATTTCTGTGGCTGGGAAAAACCTAAAATTTACAGAGAAATGGCATTATACAACTCTAATTAACATAATAATCAATTATCTAGCCTGCCAACTCCCCCCCGCCCCCCATTTTCCTATCTAAGTCTCTACTGACAGGCACCAGAGTTCTTAATATTGCTCTGCTTGGATCAATTGCAAGAGATATAGACAAGATTTTAGCACCCCCCTTGAGCTACCTTACAATGTGATAGTGTCCCTGTAATAGGACTCAAATTTAATTTTTAAAATAAGGTATTATTCTGGTTCTGAACTCACTCAGGGTATGTCTACACTACCACCCTAATTCGAGCTAGGGTGGTAGTGTAAACATACCCTCACTGATCTAAATCAGATGTAATTCCATTGGCATGTGTGAGGTAATTTTGCCTACATAAGATTAGGCTAAGAGGAGAACTAAAACCCTTTCTTGAGCAGTGGCTCTTTAAATATTTCAGGTACTTATTTAACTTGTAACATTTTCTGCTAGCAACTGTCATTCCTGCATCACTGGCAAGAGAACATGGATGCCTACAGCCACGGGAGCTGAGTTCCACCAGTGAATGATTTGAGAACTGCTGATGCAGCTTGCTAGATTTCCCTCAGAAGAGCAACTTGTGTTGGGTTCTCCTGTGCAGTGTAAGGAGCGCCATAGTTTCTACTCGGGGGGGGGGGGGGGATCAACAGAATTGTAAATATTCAGTCCCCTATTGCTTGGAGAACACCCCTGGAAAGGAAATGATGAGATCTGCCTGCCACTGCAGACTACCCTTTATCCCAGTGGTGATCGTAAAATATTTATGTTGCAGTAGCAACTCAAAACTCCAGTCAGGGTACAAGGCCCAACACTGTGCAAAATGCTGCACACACGTAAGTCCCTGCCAAAGAGCTTAAATCTTGGCATCCAACAACAGATGGAAGGGAAGGAGGGTGGACAAGGTAACAGTGTAACAAATAGGGTAGCAAATATGAAAATTCAGAATGAGGACGGGAAGTAACAAACACCTATATAAGACAAAGCCCCAAATATTGAAACTGTCCCTAATAAATTGAGACAACTGGTCATTGTAGAAAAAAAACATGTGTATTATTATAAGCAGCAGTGACAGCACACCCACTGCTGAGGCACTGTCCAGAATCTTGTAGATAACTTGACACTTAGGAGTTTTAAGAAGGCTTTGTATTGGTTTTGCTAATTTTATGGGAGCTCCTTCCATGCTTAAAGGGCAGGATGGGAAAAAGCAGAAATGAGCTGAAACAAAAAATTGAACCTATGGGCAATGAAGGCTGGCATCATTGGCAGAGTGGAGGTGCAGGTTGGAATGCCAGTTAAATGAGAATGATTTAAAGGGCATTTAATTTCTTTTGAATGTGGGCCGAGAAAGAATTTCAGGTCTGCACCCCATTTTTCAGGGAAACACAGAAGCTAAACTGTATTTTTGGAAGGGTTACTCTTCAGCAGTGATGAACAAATATAGCTTGCACATCTTTTCTGACAGCTGTGATGCTGCTGCTAGTGCACATAAATGCTCTAGAACAGTGGTGCGCAACCTTTTTGATCTGCAACTCCCGCATTGCAGGGGCCGCCAACTGCCAGGCCCAGCCCTCAGCCAGCTGGAGCTAAGTGCCGCGACCCTCTGCGAAGACATCCGCAACCCCTTTGGGGGTCGCAACCCACAGATTGCGCAACCCACAGGTTGCGCACCACTGCTCTAGAACAGTGATATTCAACCTGAGGCTTGCAAGCTGCAAGTGGCTCTTTCTTGTATCTCCTGTGGCTCTTTGTAGCGCATGATATTAAAACACTAATCAATTTCATTATTAACCAATTAAGGATGCATTTACCATGTTACTAGCCACAAGTAGTTGATTAAATAATAATGCTTAGTCAATCATTTCCCCTGCCATACTTAAATATGAAAATAAAGTACTATAGTAAATTAAACCATTCATTCACACAACTGAGGCTCTTTTGGAATAACTTTGATCACTAATTTGGATGCTGAACCACTCTGGTCTGAGTATCACTGTTCTAGAATGACATGACACTCTATTCTGCATGCTGAAGTTCTCCTTGAAAAAAAGCAGATGTTAAGCCAAGCTCCGTTCAGCATACAAGGCAGAATAAGAAAATCAGTATTCAGCCAAATGGATAAGGAAAACAATTGGTTAGCAAAGTGCCTGTATTTCCAAAGTTCTGGGCATCTAATTCAAAACCCACTGAAGTCAATGGAAAGACTCCCATGGGTTTTAGATTAGGCCCCAAGAGGCTACTTTATAAATGGAAAAGTGTTAAATAAAAAAACCAAAAACTTGACAATGAATCATGTACAGGTAGGGTAGGGATCCTCCTTCTTTAATATCATATTTGAGGGAAGTACACAAGAGGCCAGGAGTGATGATGGGTAGGTTACCAGAAAGTGTATTCATACCAACAGTAAAGATTTGAGCTATGTTATCATTTCTGTTTAATGTTAGTTAAAACAGTTATACTAGCCAATATTTCAACATCAAAGGAGTTGAACCTATCTCACGAAAAATATTCAGTTTTAAAGTCACAAGAACACCAATATTTTTAATAGTCTGAGAGATTTAAATTTCATTTTATCTTACTATTATTCAGTAATCTGTGACCACTGAGCAACAGCAAATGCTTAAAGAATAAATATTGATGTAAATGATTGAATCATCATAATTTGAGTTAAAATACCACTTTAGAAAAGATTTCCCCTTTGTGCCCTTCCCCTCTCTACCCCCACTAGCTTTCAGGATCCTTCACCAGAATCGAAGCCAGCGAATTGTTGGTTGTATCAGTATCATAATGACATTAATAATGGTAAAACCAATTATTTATTTACTTCAATTTCTGTGAAGGAGTTTGAAAGCTAGTAGAGGCAGGGAGGGGAAGAGCACAAGGGGAAAGAGACACTAATAAATCAGGCCTGCACAACATGCAGCCCACAGGGG
The DNA here is from genome assembly GCF_052426305.1 of Pelodiscus sinensis. Classification (NCBI taxonomy): domain Eukaryota; kingdom Metazoa; phylum Chordata; order Testudines; family Trionychidae; genus Pelodiscus; species Pelodiscus sinensis. The sequence goes on from NC_143052.1 coordinate 318,588,195, forward strand.
CTCACTGTGCAGCCCGTGATGACTACGGGTGGCGCAGCCCCATCCAATCTGCCAGCCAGGCAGAGGAGTGGAGCGCCACTGGGGAGGGGGAAGTGCGGTGATTCTTGCCGCTGGGCTGCCTGCGTGCAGCTCCGGTGCGAGGAGGCAGGGTGTGAGCCAGAGGGTGGGATGCCAGCAGATGCCAGGACGCTGGCGTGATGTGGCGGTGGGATGTCATGGCCGGTGACCACCAGATTCAAAAAGGCTCCGACAGCCCCGCAAACTGGAAGGCAAAAGCCAGGTAGGAGAGGGGAAAGGACTTGTGCTGAGGGAAGTGGGGCAGGTCAGGAGAAAGGGGAAGGCACCAAGGGGCAGGGTGCAGGAGAGACAAATGCCAGGGGGCCAAGTGGAGACAATGAGGAAAAGGGCAGGAGGAGAGGTGTCAGTGGAAGCGTGGACAGGGTGATGTTGGGGAGAGGAGAGGGTAAGGGCATTGGGAGCCATATGTTGTGCAGGCCTGATTTAATTGAAAAAATCTTAATAAAGTATCACCCGCCCTCTCCCCCCCCCCAAAAAAAAAACCCTACCCTTGCAGCCCGCAGCTGTTTTCTTTGGAGTAATATGGCCCTCGCCGCTTTCCGAGTTGTGCAGGCCTGTAATAAATCTTATCCAAAGAAGTATTTTAACTCAAATTATGATGACTTGGTCATTTAAAGGAAGAAAAATAACAGTATTAGCCTAAAACAGACAGACAAACAAAACAAGGGAGTCCTGTGGCACCTTAAAGACCAACAGTTTTATCTGTGCATAAACTTTCATGAGCTGGAGCCCACCACACCTAACTTAGGGCATGTGTACACTTGGGAGTTATTTCAAAATAATGTGAGTTATAGTTATTTTGAAATAAGGCGAGTGTCCACACTACCAAGCCTGTTATTTCGAAATAAAGGCTTGTTATTTTGAAATAATAACTCCTGCATGTGAAGAGGAATAGCTTATTTCAGAGTAGTTATTTCAGGAGTTCTCAAAACAACATCTTTTGAAATAACTCCCTAGCGTAGACATAACCTTAGTGGACTCCAGCCCACAAAAGTTCATGTCCAAATAGTCTTTAAGGTGTCACACGACTTCTTGTTATTTATTCTGAAACATATTAATACAGCTACCCCTCTGAAACTTTTCAGCGTTTAATTTGGATTTTAAAAATAAGAATTATTTTGGTATTTTTCACACCAGGAAGTAGCTGTCAAAATAATATTCCCTTTTGCAACTCTTTTTTTCCCTTCAGACTTCCAAATTTCCTTAAAATATGAAAGGAAAAAAAAACAGGAGAAGAGAAGAGCTTGTCTAAGCATATATGTTCAGAAATAACTCATTTCTTGCCTAGAGGAGACCTTACTCTGCAGTTGGCTTTCTAGCTGAACTTGATCACTTTCCACCTTGTGCCTTAGTTTCCCCATCTGTAAAATGGAGATAATGATACTGGACCTCCTGTATAATGCACCGCTGAAAAGTGCTATATAAGGAATGGTGTCAGAGGTATCTTTTTGCCAACATCCTGCTCTTTTGGCTTTGGTGGTATCTAGAGACCAAGTTGTCTTTTAAACCACAATTTGAGGGCTTCAATAACTCAACCAGAGGTTATGGCTTATTACAACAGTGGCTGAGATTCTGCAGCCTGCAGGGTGCAGATCAGACTAGATGATCACAGTGGTGCCTTCTGACTTTAGTAAGAGTATCTGCATAAGAACAGACATGACAATTTTAAACCTATTCAGTACTCCAAAAGTGACTTTCCACAAAATGTCAGAACATGTTAGTATTAGAGCTGACTGGATCTAGTACAGTTTAGTTTTCTTTCTTGATATAGGAATTAGACACAATGCTCCTGTCAGATATTTCTAAGGGTATGTCTACACTACCCCACTAGTTCGAACTAGCGGGGTAATGTATGCATACCGAACTTGCTAATGAAGCCCGGGATTTGAATTTCCCAGGCTTCATTAGCATAAAGCCGGCGCCGCCATTTTTAAAAGCCGGCTAGTGCGAACCCCGTGCCGCGTGTAGCCGCGCGGCACAGGGTTTGCACTAGCTGGCTTTTAAAAATGGCGGCGCCGGCTTTATGCTAATGAAGCCCGGGAAATTCAAATCCCGGGCTTCATTAGCAAGTTCGGTATGCTTACATTACCCCGCTAGTTCGAACTAGCGGGGTAGTGTAGACATACCCTAAGTTATTATCTGCAAACACATTGCAGCTTTCAGTTGTCTACATGGCCGCTGGAATCATGGTGAAAAATGCACCTTCCCCGAAATCTGAAATAGGGCTCCTATGGATCTGCCCCCACAAAAATAGAAGTCAAACTATGCCGGTGCCTGCCCTGTGCTTCCTTCTCTTTGTCTTTCTTTCCATTAAAAGTGATATCCCCTAGTCACTGTTTGTTCAATGTCACCCAGTGTTGTGGGAAACCCGTGTCCCCAATCAACTTAGTTATACTGATCTCACCGCTGATGTAGGCAGTGCTTTGTTGATGGGAGGGCTTCTTGAGGAGTATCTATACTGATCAGAGAATATCTCTCGTTGTCATAGGGAGCATCTTCACTAAATGCTACAGCAGTGCAGCTGCACTGGTGCAGCACTGGAAGTGTAGACAAGCCTTCAGTGCACCGAAGCTCATTCACAGCAGCTTATTATTTGACATGCACTAGTCTATCCTTGATTTACACTTAACCACATAGTTATATTCCTACCAGACCAAATCAGAAAACTAATGTAATACTGCAGCAAGATCCTGCCTTGATGCTCCAGTGATATACTGTACTGGAATTATGTCAGAGTAATGGCCTTGCCTGACTAAAAAGGAATGGAGAGGATCCCATCTGATTTCCTTCCAAAGAGCCTTTTCATGCAACTGAATTCTTAGAAAAGAAGGTCACAGCTGTAGCACTTCACGTTCACTTATGTAACAATCAGTGTCTATGTTTACATTGTTAATACAGGTAATTGCTCACAAAGAAAGGATTTCTTGTTTTTAAGAACATGAAGTTCCATGAGCCCGCCAGTCACAAACAAAAGCTAAGGCAAGGATTCAATCAATTACTGGTGTTCAATTGTGCAAGAAGGGAAGCACTGTAGAGTGGATGTCGCCACAAAAGGAAATTTTGGGAGGAAGGGACCAGGGACATTCCTGAGGGGTAGAAGTACTAGCAAGACTCAACATGAATATGATTGATGAAAGGGAAGAAAATCAACAGGAAAAGAAATATGGTGGATTTCCTCCACTAAACGCCACACTGAGATTTTTAGTGTAATTATCATGGAATTATAGAATCACAGACTTGGAAGGGACCTCAAGAGGTCATCGAGTCCAGCCCCCTGCCCTCATGGCAGGACCAAGCACTGTCTAGATCATATATACCTGTGATCTTTCCCTGAAGGAAACAGGGCTCAAGAATGGTACAAGGCTAAGCACTTCACTTCCTATTTATCCACACTAAATGCCTCTTATTTAATCAACAAGCATTAGTAGGAAAGGTTTTGCTCTTCTCACAAGTGAAAACACTTTTCTTTTACTGGTTGAGGGGGGTAGTCGTGTTAGTCTGTAAGGGTATGTCTAAACTCGCCCCCTAGTTCAAACTAGGGAGGCTAATGAAGGCGACTGAAATTGCTAATGAAGTGTGGGATTTAAATATCCCGCACTTGATTAGTATATTCCCGGCTGGTCGTCATTTTTGGAAACTGACTAGCCCGAAGTAACTGCCTGCGTCTACACGCGGCGGAGAAGCGGGATTCCGAGATAAACCCCTCAGTTTGAATGAACTGTTAAACCTCATTCCATGAGGAGTAACAGTTAATTCAAACTAAGCGGTTTATCTCGGAATTCCGTTTCTCTGCCATGTGTAGATGCGGGCAGTTACTTCGGGCTAGTCAGTTTACAAAATGGCGACCAGCCAGGATTATGCTAATCGAACGTGGGATATTTAAATCCCACGCTTCATTAGCAATTTTGGTCTCGTTAGCATCCCTAGTTTGAACTAGGGGGCTAGTGTATATGTACCCTAACTGAAAAAACTTAAACAAAAGTGTCCCCTTAACTCCATTTATCTGAAGAAGTGGGTTATGCCCACAAAAGTGCATGATACCATCTGCACTTTTTTGTTAGTCTCTACGGGCTATTTGTTGTTTTTTATTTTTTTTCTTTCACTGCTAGCAGTCAGGGCAACCTAGCTCTTTATTCTTGCCTCAATGAAGCCTGTATCACAGTAACATATCTGATTATTTTTAACTTTCTAAAATATACCCATTTGTAATCTCAGGGCTTGTTTACACTACAATGTGGTGTAATTTACGTAGCTCAGGGATGTGAATAAGCACCTCCCAGAGTGATGTTAGTAACACCAACCAAAGTGCCGGTGTGGATGATGCTATATCAGCAGGAGAGCCACTTGTGGAGGTGGTTTTATTATGCTGGTGGGATAACTTTCTCCTATCAGCATAGAGCGTCTTCTCCAGACGAACTACAGTGGTTCAGTTGCACTGGTGGAGCTGCGCTGCTGTAGCACTTCTAGTGTAGACTAGCCCTCAGCTTGGACACACTGAACACCACCGTACACCACAGAGCAACAGGAAAGATGTTCCGCCAAGAAGAGTACCCTGCCCATATTCACAGCTCCCTCAGGAAAAAGTCAGGGAGTCTTGAAATACGTCCTAAAGATTAACAACCACTGACACTGTCAGACAAGTTGGTTCATAAATTATAAAGCCAGATCACCTAGTGATCATTTAGCCTGACCTCTTGTATAACACAAGTCACAGTATTTTCCTGAATAAATTCCCACTTGAACTAGAGCCTATCCTTTTAAAAAAAAATCCAATCTGGATTTTAAAATTGGCACTGATAGGGAATCCTCAGTAAGTTGTTCCAATGGCTATTTACCCTCACTGTTAAAAAAAGTGCACCTTATCTCTAGTCTGAATTTGTCTGGCTTCATCTCCTAGCAACTGTTATACTTTTGTCTGCTAGGCTGAAGAGCCTGTATTAGCAAATTTCTGTTCCCTATTTAGGTACTTACAGGCTGATCAATGCCACTCCCTAATCTTTTCTTTGAGACCTATTTCAAAATCCTTTAATCGTTCTTATGGCTCTTTTCTAAAATGGGGGTCTATGGCCCAGTGCTGACATTGTTTAGCCCTCACTCCCAGATAGAGTTTCTTCTACTCCCCACATCTGAGGGATTGATGGCATGGCACTTTGCCTCCTTGTAGGGAAATCTTCAGAGGTCAAACAACAATGGACATAACACCTCCATGCTTGACTAAACTAACAATGAGGAGTATGGGCTCTATTCATGGGTCAGAATTTCCAAAGACAATTCATAACCTAGTGAACAATACTAATGGAAATTCTACCCACAAATTTATTGCATTTTTCTTCATTGATGTTATGTGCATGAATTTTTCATTCACTAATTTTCTTGGGAACCATGTGGAGATGGGGAATGGGGAAAGAGGGACTGTGCACAATTACAAGAATCCATTCCAATGTGGAGAAGAGGTAAGATGGAGGTTGCACAGGGAGTAAAACCGAGTGGTTGTAACACAGCTTGCAAATCTGACAGCCTATCTTGCAAATCTGCAAAATACAAGATAGGGAGGAGCAATGATATGGGGGACATTTGTGACTGAATTAGTTTATAGCGACTATTTATCCAAAAGTTAACATATAGTAAGCAATCAGCTCCTACCCTTTGATTTAATCCAAGGTCAGCCTTTCCTGCAAAGCTTTTATGTATGTGTGACGGACACACTATAAGTTGTGATTACCTGTCACCTTTCATTATGGCACCAACCAGGCTTCCTGAAATGTGCTATACCTATGTCTATTTCCATAAATAAACTCATGGGTAATGATAACAATTTATTCTACTCTTTGGGTATTGAGCACTGGAAACAGCTCATGCTCATAAATGATCAGCAATTTGATAGAAGCACAGGTGTTTGCATTATCTGGAATGTGTCTTCAAGCACCAGCCCTAGCAGCAACCGTGCAACAATATATAAAATAATAAGAGCTGCAGTTTCTCTTTCTGCAATTCAATTAACATTCATTTCAGATTTAGTAACACAATCTAGATTCTGTTGCAGGGCAGATGGGTTCCTCTCTCCCTCCCACAAAAGGAATATCTCAAGACTTTCCAGTGCCATCAGCAGAGTATAATGTTAGCAAAGTATAGGGATTGGAGTTGTTGCCCTTTTAATATTCTGAAGAAATATAAATCAAATGAGACATGATCAGGAACAGAACATGAAGTAGGGTTTTGTTTGTAAGTTATTTTAAATAGCTGTTCTCTTAAGTTCTTTTTCAATATTTCATGTTTTTGACAATCAATTACTAGGGATAACATTTGCAAAAGTGAGTGCCATTTTCAGAAGTGTCAAGGTTTTTTTGAAAACTTTTAAGACAACTATTAATATGCTGAACTGGGGCCTAAACATCTTGTCTAGAAATGATTTCTCTAACTCATATACATTACTTGCACCCATCACCTTCTAACACCAATGGATTTATCTGCAAGCACTTGATTGTGCCAAAACATAGGAATAGAGGCTAGATTGTAATGTTACAAAATGCCCCGCATAAGGGGCTGCATGTGGTTGTGCTGCCCCAGGAGCAGACTGGGATTCATTCCCTGGTTCCTTCTTGTTCCAGGGCCAGAGTTCAGGTCAAGACTGAAATCAGGCAAAGCTGTTTTCATGGGATAGAAAAAAAGAACTTGATGTAAGGGCTGTATTGGAGAAAACTGGATACAATTTCAGCCTTGAGTCTTAACATTCTAACTGTGCCACAAAAAGGACCGTTCAATAAAATTCATTGCTCAGGGCAAAAGTCTCCCAAAGGAGAGAGTTGGAGTTTGGGATTGCACAACTGAGAACAGCAATCATAGCTATCCTACTTTACTCTTAAGGAAAAATTCAATAAAAAATGACTGCATGTTTTATCTTTCATATATCCTTCTCGGAGATGCCTTAAAAGCAAACAAGTGCCTATTATTTTTTATTTTGGTGACCAGCGTTATGGTTGTCAGGGATGTGAGATATTTAGGGCTTGATTGTGAAGACACTGTGAACTGTATGATCTTCCAGGAGCAGACCGTGGGCAATCATAATCTGATGCATTCTTGCTTCCTCTTTGCTCTGGAGTTGGGGGACAAGCTGTGCCAGCCTTACGTCTAAATTCAGATTTCTTTCTCTTTGAAAGAACTGTGCTGGCTGCCATGTTGGGAGCATCCCTGGAGCCAGTTCCCCACCCAAGCCCACTCACTCCTTAGCCTTCTGCACGGTAGCAAAAGTAGTAGCCCTATGACTTCTCCACCCACCTGCAGCTGAGCATATAAACAGGAACAGGAACCTGTGCAGGTGAGTCAGAGGGCATCTTGCACCCCTTTCCTGCCTTGGGAAGCCGGGAAGACACTCACGATTGCACATGATATTGTGCATACATCTATGCATATAGAACAGTATTTCTCAAAGTGGTCTGTGGACCCAGTCTAAGAAAGCTGTTAACAGGCCATTCTGGTTTGTTTACTTACCGGCCCCACAGCCATGGAGCCTCGCAGCTCCATTCGCTGCAGTTTGCCTTTTGCAGCCAAAGGGCGCTGCAGGAAGCAGCACGAGTCTTTTCGTGTGCAAAAACTAGTGGAGTTTCCACATCTCAAGCACGTTTTTGTGCAAGAAAATTTACAGTGAATTAACAGAACAGAGGGGTTTTTGCGGTATAGGTGTTCCTCTTTGTACGAGGAATAACTCCTTTTTGTGCAAGACCTCTTGCACAAAAAAGTGTGTGTGGATGGAAATCAGGGAGTTTTTTGTGCAAAAACAGCCTATTGAAAGAAGCACAGGTGCCCTGGTGGCCATTGTATTAATGACAATTAGAGCTTTCTTGTGAGAGACCATACATGCAGTCTGGATGCTCTCCTGCGCAAAAGCACATTCCTTTAATGATGCGCTTTTGAGGTGTGGACGTGCTCTTGCGCAAGAAGCTTGCAGTCCAGACACAGCCTCAGAGTGGGTCTGTGAACCACTTTGAGAAATTCTGATATAGAAGGAACATTAGCTTTAGCTCTTCATTTTAGACACTTAGGCAAACCAAGCATATTGATAGCCACACGTACCACCAAACGTTAATCTATTGTACTGCAAGTACTGTCTACATCACTCATCCATGTTAAACAGCCTTGTAAAAATGCAAAGACAAGACTCACTGTGTTGTAAGTCTTTGGATTGGTTTAAGAAAACAAAGTATTACCTTATTTGGGGAGATTAAAGCTTCATTTTAATTGGCAGCCAGTTAGCTACGAAAGTGAGCATTCTAATAGCTCTGAATATGTGGTGCTGGTCATAAATATTCTATTAGGTATAAACAAAGGAGCACAGGTTATCTGCGTTAAGTGGCTGTCAAGTCAGATCAGTGTATAGCCTACCTGAAGAAACATGGTTCTTGACGTTATGATGAGTTGCTGACCTATGTGACAACTCCAAAACACTTCCATGCAAAGCATGTGCTTTGCTGATGTTATACACATTGCAAAGGAGAGATTACAACCAATAAGTAAGTGTGGGATATTTGGAGACTGAGAAAATATTGTTTTACCATATAAAACAGGAATCTTGGGGAAATCAACAAATCTCATTGTTTGCAATGATGACTCAGTTTAATTTACACACTGCCCACCCCCCACCCTAATACAATGGTAGCCATTAGTAAATCAGCATTTGCCACTGTCACAGAGTGGCATAGGAGACATTACTGCCTTCCTGAATATTTCAAAGAGGGGTTAACTGGAAATTACTGGCAGCTGTTCACTTTTTAACATATTCTACTCTTTCTAAATGTGCACTGTCAATTATAAATGTCCATGACACCATGCACAGAAAGTGTAGGGGTATAAACTATAACAAAAATGACACCGCAGCTGTTTGAAGAGCTGGAATACAGTACATAGAAAATGTTGGGATGTGAAGCACGCATGTCTTTCTTTGATAATAAACTGTGAAAATAGCTTGTTATGGGCTGTGGAGTTGGACTGGAGATGTGCGCTTGTCATTGTTTCAGCTATTAAGCTGTCCTGTTTTAAATGCTTTGCATAGTGCCTGGAGGACTGGCTTGGCACTTAATAAATACAAATGAAAGAGCTATCTGACAGAGAAGAGAAAAGAATCCAAATTTAGATTCCAAACTTAATGGAGAAAAAGGGCCAATTGATATTTGACTGCCATATTTTGTCACTCAGTAACACAAAATACACTGACAGAGAAGAAAAAAAAAGGCATTTAGATAGCTCCTCCAACCGTTCCTCAGGTATTGTCCTCCCTATTTGTCCATCTTCAACTCAGCCTTGTCTCCAAGTCTAGATCCTCAAATTCAGGTGGTGTCTAAATATTGCCAATTTTTTCTTTCTATCATTCCTAAGGTCAGGTATTTACTAAAGAGATTAGTGAATGTAAGCTAAGCTAATTAAGATATGTAACATATGTAACTTAAGTCTAAGTAGTTATATTGACTTACAGAAGTGTTTATACCTTGCAATGTCAACAGAAGATGCTCTCCTGTCAACACAGATTCCCTTTCTTGGGGAGGTAGAGTACTAAAGTTGTGCTCCCCCTTCAACTTACCATGTCTTCACCAAGTCAGCCAAATTCAATGCCTACTGTATTGATTGCAGCAGCATCGACTTAGCTAGTAGTGAAGACAAGCCCTAAGATTCTGCCTTTTTTCCCTATTCACAAAGCTATCTCCTGATACTCACTGGCAGAGGGCACACAGGTATATAGGATGATAAGGGTCCCCTGGATTCACCAAAAGGGGTCATGTAAAGGATGTTAAAATGCGCTTATTTAGGTAAATATGTTTTATACATGAGGGAGGGAGGCAGGGAGGGCTGATGGCTCCCATGAAGCTACCTTCCTTCTCTCCCCAGCCCCCGCTGCCTCTGATAGAGATAGCAACACAGGGGAATGGAACAGGTGGGAACAGTTGCTCACAGGGAGTCAGAGACAGCAGCACGGGGTCGGCGGTGGTGGTGGTGAAAGGCAGCTCCCTGGAAGCCAGTATGCAGAGGGAGCTGGCAACCAGCTCCAACCTCTTCCCTTCCCCCTTAGTTACTGCCTCTGATACAGAGGGGTAGGTGTCTCTGCAAAAAGCTGTACCCATGGGGAGCTGGTACTGCTGATACTGCCCAGGCTCATCAGTTAACTGTTCACACAGGTACACATTTACATCCCTTATGTAAAGTCTCTACTGAAAGCACATGTCACTCTGGTCTAGGGATGTCTGATTAACTGGTGGGGGCTGGAGCAACTCCCTGCTTACCATGGCATGGGGCTGCTCCAGCAGATGGGGTAATCGAGCTGGGCTGGAGCAGTCACTGACTGTGGTGGGCCTAGGTACCCTGTCCTCAGTGGGAGAAGGGGAGGGCCGCTTGCTTCTCCTTTAATTAGTTAATCAGTTAAACAATATGCTTAACCAGTTAGCCAATTAAACAGGATTTTACATCCTTACTCAGGTCACGACAAGCACTGTGAAATGTATGTGGAGATGTGTATGGAGTTATATTTGTACCCTGAAGGTACATTCTTTAAATATCTAAGTTTAGACAGATCACTAGAAGGTGATAAACTAATTCTAGACAGGAAGAAGTTAGTAAACACTTATCTCTCTGGCACAGCATTGCGTATTGTATGCCTCTCAGCCAGCTCAATCAGCATAAACAACAATGGACATACTTGAAGACAGGCTATGTTTTGCTATCAGGGCCAGATGCAGGCTCATGGATTTACAAAGACAAAAGAAGTCCAAGAAAAGCTGTTGAAGAAAGGAGTTGGGGTAATCTATCCTGTAGGATGTATGCAAATGTCCTGTGCATTAAGTTTAGGACCCAAAAAGTGTGTTATGATTTTATTTCACGTGTAACCAATTGTTTCCAATATTCTCCATTACTATAATTTGAATCTCTGTTCTTTGATAATGCACATTACTGCTTTCACAATAAACCTATGTTAAGTGTGGTTTGTTAAGTGGAGTGGTGATCCTGAAGTAAAACCGATAAATTGGTGTGTGCTATTCCTTTGGGAGTACAGAATCCAGGTGTTCAGAGGATCTGAGGTTGGGCTTGCCAAAGGGATGCCCAGGGGATGGTGTGTGTCTATCTCTTCCCACCAGAGAGAGGGAGAGCGGAGCCGGTGGGAGTTAAGAGGGGAGTTCTTGTCCAGTCTGGGGTTAAAATTGTCAGGGAGCTGGGCAGTGGCAGAAACAGCTAAGGACCGATGGTAACACGGTGCCTTCTCAACCCTTCTCCAGATCAGTTGTGGGAATGCTAGGAAGCATCATGCTCACCTAAATTCTCATCATCTCTGGCCTCTGCAAATTCAGTCTTACCCTGCTCATATCCATTAGGAATGCTGATGCATTTTCCTATAGCCCATTGCTTGGACCATATCCCCCTTCGCTTTGCATCCCTTCACTAGCTCTCCTTTCTTCATTGCTTTAGACGTAAGCTACTTGTCTCCACTATCAAGACCTTTTAGAGCCTATTCTATCATCTCACATAGGGTATGTCTACACAGCCACCCTAGTTCGAACTAGGGTGGCTAATGTAGGCATTCGAAGTTGCAAATGAAGCCCGGGATTTAAATATCCTGGGCTTCATTTGCATCTTGCCGGGCGCTGTCATTTTTAAATCACCGTTAGTGCGGACTCCGTGCCTGCAGCTACACGCGGCACGGAGTAGGTAGTTCAAATTAGGCTCTAACTACCAGTGCCTAGTGCAATAGGTCCTGATCTGTGACTTCTAATTAGAGAGCCTAATTCTAACTACCTACTCTGTGCCACGTGTAGCCGCGGGCACGGAGTCCGCACTAACGGGGATTTAAAAATAGCGGCGCCCGGCAAGATGCAAACGAAGCCGGGATATTTAAATCCCGGGTTTCATTTGCAACTTCGAATGCCTACATTAGCCACCCTAGTTCGAACTAGGGTGGCAGTGTAGACATACCCATATTCTGCAGAGATGTTAATATCCTGCCTTCAACTGGTCAACAATGACAGGTTTCGTCATCCTTGGGAGGTGCTCCTTGTAAATATCTGCAAAGCTATCTTAATATCCTCCTTTGGATCCCTCCTTAAAATCTCTCTTCTATCATGATGCCTACAAAACACCTGTCAATGGTTAGGTGGCTTGTGCTTATCATGCTGAGGAAACTGTTTCATAGAACTCCTCCTCCGTCTGTTGTCTCTTTTCTTATACTTAGCCTGTAAGCTCTTTGTGTTCTATTTTTCCAGTGCCTAATGCAATGGGTCCTGATCTGTGACTTCATTGTTGGTATAAAGCAAGACTGATTTTTTGAAGTAAGTAACCCAAACAAATTCAGATACTCCGATACTGGGTGACTGTGGTGATACTGGGTGGCACAGTCAGGTGCATGGAAAATTACTTCTAAAGATAATTCTCTCTGTAGATCTTTCCCTCAATGACCAATCCTCATGAGATCAGGGTCAAAAGGCTTTCACTTACATTTTAATTCTAGTCTGTCTTGCTTCTACTATGTATTTACGCTACAAAAGCATGGCAGAATCTGATCTGACTCAAGCTAACAGGGAAGGAAAGGCTCTGTGACTTAATGTAAGTCTTAGCAGGCTTTTCCTGGTAGCAGACCAAGAATATCACCTTTCTAAGGAGCACAGCCCTTGTCTACTTGATGTGAGAAAAGAGGTTAGCTTCCTATCTGGTCCCCCCATATAGCAGCAAATATGCTATCCACTCACACATCAGGATAGCCACTGATCTGCATTTTAAACAGAAAGGCTTGCATTACAAGTTTTAGTCAAAGGCAGCAAGTCAGAGGAAACTAAGTCAAGAATATTTCACCCTTTTTAGGAAGGGAAAAAATAACATAAGAACATAAGAACGGCCGTACTGGGTCAGACCAAAGATCCATCTAGCCCAGTAGCCTGTCTACCGACAGTGGCCAGCACCAGGTACCCCAGAGAGGGTTGACCGAAGACAATGATCAAGCGATTTGTCTCCTGCCATCCCTCTCCAGCCTCTGACAAACAGAGGCCAAGGACACCATTTTATCCCCTGGCTAATAGCCTTTTATGGACCTAACCTCCATGAATTTATCCAGCTTCTCTTTAAACTCTATTATAGTCCTAGCCTTCACCGCCTCCTCTGGCAAGGAGTTCCACAGGTTGACAACACGCTGTGTGAAGAAGAACTTCCTTTTATTAGTTTTAAACCTGCTACCCATTAATTTCATTTGGTGTCCTCTAGTTCTTCTATTATGGGAACTAATAAATAACTTTTCTTTATCAGCCTTCTCCACACCATTCATGATTTTATAGACCTCTATCATATCCCCCCTCAGTCTCCTCTTTTCTAAAATGAAAAGTCCCAGTCTCTTTAGCCTCTCCTCATATGGGACCCGTTCCAAACCCCTAATCATTTTAGTTGCCCTTTTCTGAACCCTTTCCAAGGCCAAAATATCTTTTTTGAGGTGAGGAGACCACATCTGTACACAGTATTCAAGATGTGGGTGTACCATAGTTTTATACAGGGGCAGTAAGATGTTCTGGGTCTTATTTTCTATCCCTTTCCTAATAATTCCTAGCATCCTATTTGCCTTTTTGACCGCCGCTGCACACTGTGTGGAAGTTTTCAGAGAACTGTCCACGATAACTCCAAGATCTCTTTCCTGATTTGTCGTAGCCAAATTAGCCCCCATCATACTGTACGTATAGTTGGGGTTATTTTTCCCGATGTGCATTACTTTACACTTATAAATCAGATACTGGTTATTCTTCCTTTTCTCTAGCAGGAAATATACAGAACAGGACAGTATTTTGTGTATGCACATAATATTAACTCCGAAGCAAAGGCACAAATCTCCCTTCTCCTCACAGATTTAACACCCTGTTCCATTCGGTGGCTCAACGCCATAGAGAATTTTATGGGATTGGTAGAAGGAGGTTGTTTCTCCCTCTGTTTTAAAAAAATACATGTTGCTGCCTCTGTTTTCGAAGAGTACATGCTGCTTGAGGTTTGATTGCTTGTCTTAGCTCATAAGCACACATTTGGATTTTGCAAGTTTTCCCTTGTCCATTACGAGAAAACAAAACCCAGTTTATAGAAAAATAAATAAAGGGGATGAAGAAAATAAAGTTAGCAAATTATGTGTCACCATTTGGTGCTGCTGTGGGACTACAACAAAAGTTGATTCCTTTTTCTTTATTTAGCAAATACAAATATGAAAGTCATGAGTCCAGTCTTTGTGCAAGGAAAAAATATATAATCTCGGTCTGGGTATACACTCATAGAAGTTTAAATGTGCAATACAGTTTGCAACTGTTAGTCCTGGGGGAATTCTGCAATTTTTGCATTTGGAGCCATAGTAAAATTGCAGAAATTCCCCGCAAGACTGATTTGTGTAGAGAGACATGTTAAAGATATCTAGACCTCAGAAAATCAGTGTCTGGAGAGTATGTGATATAGGATAGGATATGTTGAGATGTTTCAGGTAGGTGAGTGCATTTGTGTGTTTACACATGTGTACGTATTTTTTCAATAAGATCTGTGAATACCTACAAACCTATTGAGGCTGCAAAGTGGAGCACTCCCTGTTTGTGAGCAGCAAGTCAAGATGAGCATGGCCCCTGGTTGGTTCCTTCAACCTGTTCCTCTTTCCACCACCCTCCCACATAGGGTTGACAGATAGTTGAAATAAAAATACCGACCCTCCCCCTCCCAAAAAAAAACCACAGGAAAAAAATTCTGTTGAAGAAAAAAAAAGGGCGGAGGGAGACCAATGTTCCCTTTAAGAGTGAGTGCAAGGATACAAATGGGGGAGAAGTTGAGCACTAAGACCCTAGGTCTTTTGGCCTGTAGCCATTTTGTGCTGGCAGCCTTGCGGAACCAGGTAAGCATGGGGGCTGTGGTTGGGGTGCTGGGGGTGTTGGGAGCCAGGAGGAGCTCAGGAAGGGCAGGCCCTGAGTGTTTGTAGGGTTGCCAGGTGCCTGGCATTTTCGCCTCCTGGCCAGGGAAAAAATCAGAAATTACTGGACATTTTAGGTATTTTCTCTGAATTTTTTTACCAGACAGGAGGTGAAAATACCATACTGTCCAGGTGAATACTGGACACCTGGCAACCTCACGAGTCCCACAGCCTCTAGTTGCCTTTCCTACCCCCAAATCATATGCTCCATCTGCAGTGGCTCCCTGTACCCATTTCCCAATCTAGGCTCCTTATCCAGTCCCCCATTCTTTGTCTCCGTTTTTTACCCAGTCCTAGTTCTCTTCTCCTCCCCCCCTCCCCACACCTAGACTCCTCATGAGGTCTGTCTCCCCTCCCCTCCCCTGTACCCATTAGTTCTCAGTTCCAGTGTCTTTGTTCACCAAGTCTCAATCTTCCATGCTGGGTCCTCATCCAGTCTCAGCCTTCACCTATTCACTGGCTCCCACTCCTCCCCTACATCCTGTTTCCACCCCTAGCTCCCAATCTCCTTGTCCAGCAAGTCTAAGTCTCCCCTCAAATTGAACGAGATTATTAAACTGTCAGAGAATCATTAAAGATTAGAGTAGGAAGAGACCTCAGGAGGACATCCTGCCCAACCCTGTGCTTGAAGCAGGACCACCCACAAATAAATCATCCCAACCAGGGCTTTGTCAAGCAGGGCCTTAAAAACCTCTAAGGATGGAAATTTCACCACCTCCCTAAGTAACCATTCCAGTGCTTCTCTCGATCTCCTGACAGTGCTTCTACTAATGCAACCCAATATGCTGTCAGCCTTCTTGACAACAAGGGCATCTGTTGACTCATATCCAGCTTTTCATCTATTGCAGTTCCCAGGTCTTTTGCTGCACAACTGCTGCTTAGCCAGTTGGTCCCCAGTCTATAGCAGTGGGTAGGATTCTTCTGTCCTAAATGCAAGAGTCTGCCTTTGTCCTTGTACAACCACATCAAATTTCATTTGGCTCAATCTTTCAATTTGTCTAGGTCATTCTGGAATCTATCCCTATCATCCAGTATATCTACCTTTCCAGCAGCTTAGTGTCATCTGCAAATTTATGGAGGGTGCAATCCATCCCTTCATCCAGTTTATTAATGGAAATGTTGAACAAAACCAGCCCCAGAACCAAACCCTGGGACTCCATTTGATACCGGCTGCCAACAAGACATCAATCCATTGAGCCATTATGCCTGATGATCTAGTCAGTTTCCTTTTGGCCTTATAGCTTTCTATTTGTCCATTCATCCAAGCTACGCTTCTTTAACTTCCTGGCAAGAATACTATGGTAGACGTATCAAAAGCTCTGCTAAAGTTAAGGTATGTCACATTCACTGCTTTCCCCTTCACGAGATTAAAAAAAATAATCTACGAATCATCCACTCTCCTGACTCCCAGTACTAGTCTACCTCTTTCACCCTCAGCAGGCTCCCGTCCCAGTTGTGTCTCCCCTGCTTATAGGTTATCTGGGAGGGTGTGAGATGAGGCTTACTGGTTAACCGGTAGGAGCTGGAACAGATCTCCACCAACCCGAGGTACGGGACTGCTCCAGCCCTGAGGGGCTTGCCAGAGCAGCCCCTGTCTGTGGCAGTCGCGACTGCCCCTTACCAGCCACAGGTTATATGCTGGCACCCTGACAGAAGGCTGCAGAGCCTGCAGCAAAGTCTCCCATTGTTAAATGTCAATAAACCTCAGTTTCACTGTACACACAATAACCAATGACAAAATATTTCCATCAATAATAATAGAAATTCATAGACATGGAAAGTAAGAAAAATGTTCCATGAGAACTGATTAGAATTTGATTTAAAGATATTTATTTTGTATATTTGGACAGGTTATGTCGATAATTCATAGTGTAATGGTTTTAAATCTTAACTTTTTAAATCTCCACTTCTGCTGTTTTTAAATAATTATTGTCTGCCTCATAATTTTAGACAGCTATCAAGATAAAAAAAATCAGTAAAAATGGGGAATACTTAAAACCTATAATTTTGCACAACTGTGAACATTTAAATTAATAGAAATAAAACAAATAGCTTAAAAATAAACACTGATATTATCTGTCAAAATTATACAAAATAAAAATAAAGTTTTGGCAATCCTATTTGTGTGTTATTTCCTTACAATCACAATTATAATAATTTATAATCTGAACCCCATAAGTGACTATATGCAAGAAAAACTAAAACAAACTATCCTCATGATCTCAGAAATAAATGCTTTGGCCAGGGAGTTTTTTTAAAGATTAAAAACCCTCATTAAAGGCACCAAAAACTGCAAGAATCTGTTTTCACAATGACTCGATTGAAGTACACACACAAATAAAAAAGGATTATTTTATCTCATCACAAGTAAGTTAGATCTAGCTGACACACTAATATAGCAAATATTTTGTTTCTTGCAACATAATTAAAATCCATTTCTAAATGCCAGAAGAGACTGTTACATTCCCAAAAACATCATAAAGACATGCCTCAACCTACTTTGTGGATTTCAAACTCTTCAGTCACTGACACTTTCGCCTAGAAGGTCAATCATTTAAAAAGAAGACATTTTGTCTTTTTAGAGCCTTATATATCAATAGAAGTACTGAAAGAAGAATCTCACCAAAGGCCCGTAATGAAACATTCAATTAAACCCCACAATCAATAAACCCTTTGAAAAAGCGTTCTCTAGTACAACTTGCCTCATTTTCTGAACTGCTAGCATCAAATAGATTTCAAAGCAACTTTTCATAAAAGGAAATAAATAGAAATTGCTGTGTTGGACATGGAGACCATAAGTCAATCAATATAAACTTTTACACCCTCTTAAGTCTGAATCTATAAATGAATGCTTAGGAATTGTAGCCTTAAAAAACACCAAATAAAAAACCTCTGTATTGCAGTGGCAGCCATTTTGGGCACAGAGGTCTATGTTAGATGATCCTAACACAGGATGAGGGAGTTAATTTTTGATTGACTGAACAAAATCAGATTTCAGATAGTTAACTTGTTACTGAAACCATGCAAAACTGATCCATGTCCAGATTGTCCCCACCTGTACAGAAACACATAGAGATGAAATGGCTGAAGGGACAGACTATTTCATGACAATCACTCTGCAGAGTTTTCATAGTATGGCCCCTTTTATGTGTGTGTATGTTCGGTTAGAGCATATCCGGAATTCAGAGCAGGAAAAGAGCCTGGCCTCAGCATCCCTCTAATTCTGTTGCTTTTCAGGGCAGAGGACTCAGAGAATTGTAGGGACAAAGAAATCTGTAAGATCTCCTTAGAATCTTTCAGAGACCCACAGATTCCAACATGACTTATCCAGGATTCAGAGATGGTCTAAGTACACACTAGAACCTGTCTACAACCACAGGGTGCCAACTGGAAAGGACTGAAAAAAAATCGGTGAGGTTGTTGTATTTCAATTTTTACCACTGGGCTTCATTGAAACTTCATAATATTAAATTATTCAGAGTCCAAGCCTGAATTATACTGGTCTCTTTACAGGAGGTTGTGGTAGGGCAGCTGCCCTACACAGGGAACAGAGAGGTTAAGACAGCTGTGAAGATGGTGTGTGGAATTTCAACCAATGAGAAACGGCTTATTAAGGAGTCAATCAGGAGAAGGTTTGCTGGAGCAACTCATATTTAAAGAACTGCTCAGCAGAGAAGAGGGCAGTCCCCCCCCGGCCTGTAAGGAAGAAGCACCTAGATAGAGCAGTGCTGAGCTGGGTAGCAGAGCAGAGGAAGCTCCTGGCTGATGACTACCAGATTGAGGGCCTCGCTAGAAGGGCCGAGAAGATGCTAAAACTCAGGTGAGGCGGAGTACACACTATTGGCCAATGATGACAATGGTCAGTAGTAACCAGACTGTGGTTTGCCCCTGAGGTGAAGGGCTAGATGAGTGCCTGCAGTTTGCTGCTGAGGCAAGTGGTAGGATGAAAAACTGTAAGTCTCCTGGAAGGTGGGGAGATAGCAGGCTACGACACAGTCGGATGGCTATGCCTCGAAGAGGACAACATGGCTTGCAGATGGTGCAAGTCTGAACTGGTGGAGACAGCAGAATGATGGCAGACAAGACATCTGGAAAGAAGCATACTGAACTAAATAGAGCTAATTCCAAAGTGACCACAGGAGGTGCTGCCGTGGTGAGCCCAAACTTGTAGAGAGGTGCTGAACTCTCACAACTCCCACAACAATCAATGGGCATTTTTCTAGAACTACAAATGACTTTTCAGCACTGGCCCTTCTACAGATGTATTTGACCTCTGTAGTCTCATTACTAGTGTGCCAGGGTATTTGTTAGATATTTTAAAATAATTTACCAATGGTTAATAACCATGAAACTTATCCAGAGTGCTAAGCAATTCTAAAGGACAATGATGTAATAATGAAGGTTCAATAAAAATGTACGCTAAACCCTCTCAAGATGTTAAGATGTCACGTATGATGCAAATAGTGCAGTTTCTAAGTTTTCCCGAGGTTGCAGGAATTTTTCCAAATTAATCAGGGCTAAAATAGTACTTATGAGATAGTCATGATCATCAAAGTAACTTTTTTGCACTCATGAAACCTCACCACATTGTGAGTGGGATCTATATAGGGGGTTTTGACTCAAACGATTATATTTTTATGCAACGTCACCAAATTTTGCTTTGATGTTTTATATAAAAGCCACAATGTTATGAGCTTATGATGCACAAGTATTCTATGAGAGGGATGGATGCAGAGGGAGGGAAACAGGTTTAGAGGACTCAAGATAAGGAGATAAGTGTTATTCTTCTATAACATACATAAAGAGAAGTGTAACAGAAATATCCATAGTGCTCCTGAGAAGAGAGCTACAACACCTTTCCTGCTTTTCAGCTCAGAATCCTAAAGCTGCTTTCTACAAGTTATTCTCCGCCTGTCCAGTGCCACATCTTAGTTTATTTTGAAACATAATTCAGTGTCACTTCTACAACATGTTAAAAGTATTAATATGCAGGTGCCAAATTCAGAATCCACTTACACAAGCTTTCCAAACTGATAATATGTTTGTTACCTCCAAGTAAATTATATATGGTTGGAAACAATGACATTGAGTTATAAACTATTGCATATTTTTCATGTCCTCATTTGTAATTCTGCCTAGTGTCGCTTTATACTAAGGATATTATGCATTCTCAGAATGGTCAGGAACCTTTAACTGACATGTAAGAACATTATTAGAAAAACAGAAAGATAAATTGTGCATGTTTACTTCTGGGAATGTATAGTTGCATGCAGTAAAGAAGCAACAGATGGACAGACACAGTAAAAAAGAAGCAAAAAGATATTCTCTATTTAAAATTATCACCAACTGCTCTCTCTCAGTCTAAAAATCAAAAAAACAAAAAACAAAAAAAAAACACATCCTTTGTGGCATTCCACAAGCAACAGGACTTTATGACAGGACTTTATGTGACCTTATGTCATGGCATCAGTTAGGGTACATCTGTACAGCAGCGTTATTTTGGAATAACGTCAGGAGGACTTCTTACTCCGACTCATGGTAATCCTCATTTTATGAGGAGCAAGACAAGATGAAGGAAAAGTGTTCTTCCTTTGACTTCCTGCTGTGTAGTGCCAAAAGCCAAATTAATCTATTTCGACTTCAGCTACACTATTGACGTAGGTGAAGTTTTGTAGCTTATTTGACTTTAGCCCTGCGGGGTAGACATACCCTTAATGTAATATTGACATTAAGCACTTTTATGGTTTATGGTTTATCAGTATTTCATTAGCACTTATATATTATGGTCAAAATTTTCAAAGGTACCTAAAGATGTTGATAGACACCTAACTCCTATTGAAATAAATTAGCGATAGGAGCTTTTGAAATCCTACTAGGTGCCTTTGGGCACCTTGATACTTTGAAAAATCTGCCAACAGCACTAGATTTGTGCTGCATTTAAATAGTGTAAAGAAATACTGAATCAAATTTAAAAGACTGCCACGTGGAGGGGCAGGAGTACCTTCTGAAAACTCTACAGCTAAAGGGAATGGAAATAAAAATTGTTGTTAAAATGAAAGCCCTACTTACTGCTTTACATTTCAAATACTTGAACTGTTTTTCCTTCTTCTGTATATCTTCCATAAACTATTACAAGACTTTTTAATGATTGGTTTGCCCAGTTTCTAAGCCAGCTGAGGTCTCTGTATAACAAATACCAAACTTTTCTACATTGCTTAATGGACAGTGACAGGATCATGTTAAATCCTTTGACTCTTTAGATGGAATAAATGGGCCCAAATTAACTTTATAACACCTAGCAAGAGAGGTCCCCACCCCTGAGCATGAGACACAGACCCATTGGTAAGAGGAAGTGATTTTTAAGCTTAGATTAACAGACATTTTATTAGGGGGAAAAACCAGAAAGGGGCATACAGATTAATTTTTTCTCAAACATTCATGGCTGCCCCATTAGCCTCTCATGGCTCCTTGGGAGAGCCACGGCTCACAATTTGGAAAGCACGTTCCAGAAATAGAAAAAGGAGAATGTGGTTCTAAGCTTTTAAAATATACGGAAGGAATCTGAAAAAATAAATCCATTACAAATAAACAGCAATGTACAGGCTCTTTCAACAGGGACAAAAGTCAGACCACTGAAAAGTATATCACTTGGAACAATTCTGTAATGGTATAGCAGAGGACTACACAACCATTCTGGACTAGGCAACCATTCAGAACTGGTTGGACACCACAGCTGTATTTGATAGAAACCACTTCAAGCCAAGACATGCTCCCACTCACACAGCATCCCTAGCTCCATCAGCCTTATCTCTAACATTCCTGATTCTGTAAATGCAGGAAATGGTCCAGTGCAGTCTTTAAATGCCTCATGTCTATGATTTCATGGAGATTCAAAACATGACTAACACATTCTGCATTGTTTATGCTTCATTATACAAGCAAAAATGGGCAGAGTGAGGGCATTAAAGCGGCCTTAGCTATCAGTGTCTTTCCTTTCTACAGTGGAGGTAACATAGTTATGGTTACCTGAATCATCATGTAGTTTTATTATGGAAGCATTTCCTTATTTGGAATAAAAACAATGATTAATTCCCCATGGGATACTAATCTAGCTCAGTTTCATTATGATACAAACAGTGTGGGAACTTTTTTATACTAAAATAGTTTTCAGAAAGCATATTAGAGAAGCTAAAAGGCTATTTACAATGTACAGAGCCAACACAGAGAAGACAATCTCTTCTTTAGCAAACAGCTATACCATATAAAACACTTCCTTTTTTAAAGTTTAACCCCTTACACAGAACAATTTTTTGTGAATGTTTATAACCAGAATTTTACCCCTTTTGTCTCGTGATACTCCAAATCTATCATTCTGAACCATAAGTAGGATATAAAAGGCAATTCCTCTACTTAGAAATCTGTTCTTGTCTTTTATGTCCTTTTGCCTAAATCTTGGTAGGGAGAGTTTTCATGAGTGGTCTGAAGCAACCCTTTGAAAACAAGAGCAAGTATGCACAGAAAGTGATATAGCTATGGAAACACATTCCTCACTGCCCAAAGGCTGTTCTGCATTGTCTCTAGCTGAAAATCTGCATCCACAAAGGCAGCCAAACCTTGAGATTTACAAAATATTTCTTAAAACATGATTTAAATGGTGTAATGTATTTCTCCTTTGTGTTCTGTACTGGGGAGAAGAAAGAGGAGAATTACCCAAAGACTGTGCTTTATCACTACTTTTATAGCTCATAAAATAATGTTTTGCTTTCCAAACAATGAGTGTTTTTGATAACACTGAAGGTCGCAATGGAATCTGTGGCATTACGTGGTCACAACATGATCATAATCCTTAGAGTTCATACTCCCAACAGGAAACACCTTAGCATAAGAAAGACATATGGTGCCTGGAAGACAAACTAAGAGAAAAACACATAATTTATAAAAAAAAAAAATCTAAGTGTGGCTGTGCCTACAACCACAGCAATTCCTGACCTAGAAACATGACAATAGCAGGGAAGATGGATTTCACACACAGCCACAAGAAGGCTAGAATAAGAAGTAGAAAAAGCAATATCCCTACTTTGCCTGTGAACACCCAGAGAATTTCAGGGAATATATATTCCCAGATATCACATGCCATCTGATACTTACAGATATATATTTCTGATCTTTAAAGACTGTGCTGAGATGGCAGTTATATTCGCTGTCAGCTACAGATTATTTTGAAAGAGAAGACCTCACATTTGTTTGTTTGTTTGTTTTATACGTATGGTCTTAAACGATCTATGACTGTCTAACAAACAGATATGAGACTGCAGATGTAGAGGAAAGTTCTTTGGATCAGTTCAGAAGAGAGCAAAAAAAATGATAAAAGGTTTAGAAAATCTGACCTCTGAAGATAGGTTAAAAATGGATATGTTTAGTCTTCAGAAAAGAAGACTGGAGAGGGGACCTGATGATAGTCTAATATAAGGGCTATTATAAAGAGGATAGTGGTCGATTGTCCTAATATCTAATTTAAATCTCCAGATTAAGCCAATTACTTCGTATCCTATCTCCAGGTGACATGGAGTACAAACTTTCCAACTGTGAGGATAATTAAATTCTGAAATAGGATCCACAGGAAGATTGAGGAATCCCCTCACTAGAGATTTTTAAAAACCTGTTGAACACCTGTCACGGATTTACTTGATCCTTCCTCAGCACAGAAGACTCACCTTGATGACCTCTCAAGATTCTTTCCAGCCCTACATTTCTATAATTCTCTGATGATAAATAAATCTTTCAACTTTAGCATGTGTCATGACGGCTTCCCCCTCCTGCCCAATTTGTGAGATTTGCTAAGAGAGGTATGGCAAATCCACACTAAGAATGGTGTGTTAGTGCAAATGTGCCACCGTAGCACTTAAGTGAAGATGCTCCTAAGCTGACAGGCGAGCTTTTCCCATCAGTGTAGTTAATGCACTTTTGTGAGAGGTGATAGCTCGACCAGGTAGTGCTTTCTGCATGGGGTGGGGATTAGGTCAGAATAAATTAAATATGTCTCTCCGGGGTGTGGATTTTTCACATCCCAAGAAACATAGTTTACTGACATAAATCTGTGGCATAGACATGGCTTTAGACTCTGGTTCAGTTATATCTACCTTATTTGTTTGTTTAAACTTTAATGATTAGGGGAAGACAATAGCATAAAACTCCATTTACACTGCTGTATCCCCTTCATAATGAAATAGAGTAGTTCCTGTAGTGATTTCTCTCCCACAGGCTCATTATGTTCCTGCCCTTCCTTTGTTTTCTGCAATCAAAGTGAACACCTTACAGAATAAAGAACAGAATCCTGCCTTTTTTCACTGCATGTATTGTACCATATTATGGAGTAATTATGTGATTTGTAAATTAAGAAGAAGGTTAAATGGAGAGATGATAAAAGAATAAGAGAAAACCATGCTGAACCAGCTGAAGGAAGATGGGAAAAGAATTAGCTTCAATACCTGCTGAAGTCATTACAGTCATCCCAACAAAAATAGCAACATCTACTAAGTTATCACACCTTGCAACGTAATGGCCGAGTCCTACTCCCATACTTTGGGTATAACAGACATTTCTGTATGCAGAGAACAAGAAGCAATTTTGCCATATCAGGCAGTATTGTGTAGAAACTATTGATAAATGTTGAATGTTTAATGTCAGACCTGTGACCAAAGGTTAGGACTCCCAAAGGAGTTAAGGTAACTGCTGCCCTGTGGACTCTCACCAGATTTCACATATGGTGAGAGATATTTATTTGACTCAAGAGGAGGCTGTTCATAATCTGCATAATGGATGGTCACCGCATGACTCTATGGGTACGATTGTACACCTGTACCCTAATTCTGCCTTTCTTCCTTTTTTCTTTAACATCAGTATGTTTGAGCTGCCTGTGATCGGGAGTTTGCATTTGAACAACTTCTTTATGAGGCACTATGCAAAAAAGGAAAAAGAAAAAATAAGAAACGAAACAAAATGTAAACTCTCCTACTGTCAACCACAGAAAACTGAAATCGCCAGCTGGACAACATACTAATATGTCACTGTGCACCGTAGGCAAAAGAACACCTCTAAAAAGATGAGCAACCAGTTGTTTTCTCTGTCTTTTCATGATTTATGGATGGTACACATACCTTGGAGAACTGCTCCAGCTGGATTTTTTTCTTTTTTTCACATATTTAATCTTTTTACCAACATGATTTGTTCTGCCAGGGAATTTACATGATCAATATATTTGAGACTATGACTCATCATTTGTTACAAAAAATTAAGACCTGAACAAAAATAAGTATCTCAAGCTATACTACATCTGTATAAATTAAACTCTTTTGCAAATCTGTGTTTATTGCAGTAGATTACTGTTATGTCAAATGTCTCATGCCCAACAGGTACAAGTGGATCATAAAAGTGAAATAAAAAGGAAAACTTTATTACTAAAGGTTTAGTTTTCAAAAATAAGACATCTTTCAGGATAAGCAGTGCTATAAATACCTCAAGAAAGCACTCAACAAAAGAAGTGACACAGATGCACAAAGTGATAAAGACGAAGGCGGGAGCTTAATTTTCTAGAGGATATCAGATTTTCTATTATCTGTAGACCCTGGAGACAGAGAGCTAATATGACCGTGGAAAAGGCTTTTAATCAAAAGTTTAGATGGTAGTGAAAATGCTTTTTGTGGCAAGGAAATACTTGTATTGTGTGGGTTTCTATAACATACAGGTTCAGTGCCATACAGTGAGCATATCTTTTAAGTGTAAAAACACAGTTCAACATGTTATGGAGCAAACTCTGTCCTCAATTACTCCCAGGCCATCCCACTAAAGTCCATAGGATTGATGGGTATAAGCAAAAGTAGGATCAAAATCAGTGTTGGTGTATGTCATGACTTGAGTACCATGCTAGCCATTAGTAAAGTCCTTTTTTTTTCCTCAAAGAAATATCTTACTGGACTATTATCAGTTAACATTTTATATATAATTAGCTTTCCCTTTTGGAGAAATTAGTCTTTTTCAATCCTAATATAGCATATTAATGGGTGACTATTTATGTCTTTGGAGAAAAGTCACATTAGAAATAATTATGACTGATCTTAATTAATTAAACCCATTTTCCACTCACTTAAGTTTTTAATCTATTGCTGCACTCGCCTACTGAGAATTGACATATTGATAGCAAGGAATTGCTTATATCACCACTGGCATTTTCCTAAAAGCTAGGAGGTCAAACACTGAGTTGTCCTTGGGAAAGAGTGCACAGTCTAGAAAGGAGGTGAAAATAAAAGTGTTAAAAGCACCATCAGACGCATAAACTCAACAGTCTGCATTATCGAGGTCTGTCTGTGCATAGGTAGGAGACTATGGCTTTTCAAAGGCAAGCATCAGTTCAACAACAGCCTATACTGAACAAAGCTAGTAGGAGATGGACAGAAAGGACAAGTAACAAGCAATGTGAAATGGATAATATAAACCCATCACAGTAGAATGGAACAAAAGTTTGTGTGTTCTCAATGGCTAACAATCCAATAAGTAGGAAAAAAGAAAGAATACATGACCCATTGAATGATTTATCAAGTGCACACACAAAAATATATTTTCTACTATATATTTAAGAGAGTGTGTGTCTATCTGTGTGTCCATCCATCTGTCAGTCCATTTGTTCAAGAGCTCCTCCCAAACAGTAAGAGCTAGGATCAACTTATTTGGTATGCAGCTTCCTCTTTTCATACTCAACAGGATGTGCCTGGAATTCAGTTCTTGCTCACAAAATGGAAATGGAGGGGGTCTGGTAGGAGAGACTATCTATACTGTAGAATGACCACAAGGGGGCACCAGAGATGGGGACCAGGACAGCTAAAACCCCATTGAGTCAGCAGGAGGCAAGGATTAAGAATGGACAGCTGTTTACTATATATTTCAGAGTGTTTGTCTATTTGTGTGTCTGTTTTTCTGTGTGTGTTTTCCTCAGCCAGGGGACATGCTCCCCTCCTACAGCTGTGCCCACTGCAGCTTGGGGCCAGGGGATACTACTTCCTCGGTGCATCTTAATGGTGCACTCCATCTGTAATGTGAATGTATTTGAACATCCTAGGTTTTAATTTAGTTGTACAAGTAGAAAAGAAGAGGGAACTAACTTGCATAGGGACTTTTAATAAAATATTTTTGTTCAATGTTTCCTCCTCTTGAGTTAATTTTTAAATGCTTGGTCACACTGATTGCTCACTCTGTTGCTCCTATGTGCAAAGTATGTGACATGCACACAAAACAGGATGAATTTCATTAAAATATAGAAAGAAATTGTATTGATTCAATAATGGATATCTTCAGAATACCTTATGAATCCAGTTAAAAGTTTTACTTGCTGTATATATGGATATGTTGTGCCATGTTTGGCAGCATATATAAAAACTATTAAGCGATCCATACTGTTTCCATATTGGGTGATATACTGACTGAAATTTGTAGCAAGTTCTGAAAGATGCAGACAAATTGAAGACTCCTAAATCCATCTTTGCTGAAAAACAAATCCACAAATCTTAACTTCTCTACTCAATCTGAAGTGAGTTGACCATCTGCTCTTCTCAACTGGACATGTTTCCATGATTACAAATAGCTTCTTGGAAAGGGATGAAGGACTGCGTACTGCACACATTTTTTGTCAGCTTTCTGTATCTTATAGTAGCACAAAGTCTGAGAGGTAAATATTTTCTGCAATTGTTTCCCCATATAAGCACTGCTAATTTCTTAGGATATACAGTGGCACAGAACATTTTCTCCCCCACAGGGGGAGTAATGCATCTACAATAACCGCAGAATGCCAGTCAGTAAGAGCCACAGAACACAGCTACTGAGTTCTGCTGACTATCAGTTCTGTATCAGAAAGCGGCAATTGAGGTGCAGAGAGATGCCCTGATGACTACTTCTTAGTCACTATAAAAATGAACCAGCAATCAGGAAAGGAAGGAAAGCTCTCAACATGTAGCCAAAATCAGCAGGGAGAACTCTGTGATCTCCTTCTGCAGTAAGCCTGCCACTGATAAATACATGCACTGCTTCCAGCATATCTAGCATTTTTCTTCTGTGGATCACCCAGCACTTTGCAAAAGTATGTAGGTATCATTACCTCAATTCACAGATGAGGAAAGTGAGACAAAGAGGTATAGTGATATTCCAAAGGTCACACAGCAAATCAATGGGAATGATTGAATTAAAACACAGAAGTGAAAACCTGGCTCCACTGAAGTCAATCAGAGTTTTGTCACTGACTTCAGTGGAACCTAAATTTCACCACATGATGCCATAAGTGTTGGTTCACATTCAGCGACAGATTTTTTGAAAGAGGTCAACTCCCACTTAGGCACCAAATTAAATAGTAAGACGGCTCAGCATCCAGCAACTCCAATTGAGAACAAATTATTTTCAAAATCTAGTCCAAAGGTGTTTGCATTTCCAAAGTGCAGGTTTTTAGGTGCATAATTTTGCATGCATAGAAGTAAAGACAAAACCCAGAAAATCCATCAATGAGCACCAATTTCACATGTGCTTAATTTAGGAGCCAAAGTCCCATTTTCAAAAATGGTATAGGCATGTAGGCACCTCAGGGTTGGTCTACACTGCACGCTTATTTCGAAATAAGCTTTTCCAGAATAGTTATTCCAAAATAGCTTATTTCAAAATAGCACATCTACACTGCAGGTGTGCCTCAAAATTAGACTGAGGCAAGCTTCCCTAATGTAGACATGCTATCTCAATTTAGAGCCCCAAGAGGCACTGGTGAGGAATAACTAAGAATGGCCCTGGTGAGGGGCTATTTTGAAATAGCAGCAGTGGAGCATCTACACATGCCTTATTTCAAAATAACTATTTCAGAACAGGCATTATTTCTTGTAGAATAAGATTTACAGATTTCAGAATAAGCTGTCCGTTATTTTGAAATAACAGAATGGCTGTGCAGACACACACATTGTTATTTCGAAATAACGCTAGTTATCTCATAACAGTGTAGACAGACCTTCAGTCATTTCTGAAAATGGGATTTAGACTTCTAGGTTATGTAGGCACCGTGCTGCACATACTTTACCCAGTTTCTTTTTAACCTGAAGTTAGCAGCCTGAAGTTTAAAAATAAAGGTTTTTGCTTCAGTGCAGTGTCAAAAGCTGGAGCTTTGAAGTTAAAGCATCATCAGGCTGAAGCATCAGAACATAAAAACATCAGAGTGGCCATACTGAATCACACCAAAGGCTCATCTAGCTTAATATCCTCCCTTCCAACGGTGGACACAGAGGGAATGAATAGGACAGGCAATCAAATGATCCATCCCCTGCTCCCCATTCCCAGCTTCTGACAAACAGGGACTAGTGACACCATCCCTGCCAATCCTGTCTAATTAAAAAAAAATTCTTACTTGCTACATTCTTGCTATGATAAACTGTCCTATTTCACTTATTTTTTTAAAATAATTACTTCATTTCCCTTACTCCCAGCTCAACTCAGATCTTGGCTTCTGCTCCCCACACATATGCATGTAGTAATACACTACATAGGAGGTAACTGTAAGCTTCTTGGGGCAGGTCCTGTATTTCTGTTTTGTATTTGTAACCACCTATTGCATGGGGTCCTGGTCCATGATTAGGGCTCCCAGGAGTTACTGCAGTATAAATAATTAAAAACTGCCCATGACATTACTATAAATTGGCTTTTCTCTGTTAAGGGTTTATTAAATATCAATTTCAGCACTCTTAGTGGAATTCTGAAATTAGGCACTTTGTATCTGCCAGTCTCAATCAGCGTGTTACTGTGAAATCTCCTGGCATATAAACCTTCTGCTTTATCTACTTGTTTGCTAAAGAAGTGCCTTTCTGCTTTTCCTTAATTTAAATATAATGTAGAACAAGTCTCATGCGTCTTTCCTCTTTCTAACCTGCATGTTACTTTCAGTTAAATGCCAACCCTGTGCTCAAGACCGTATCAGACACAAAAATTAAGACAGCTCCTGTCCCTTGTTGCAATATATAGCCAAAGGAAGAAAATTCTGGATACAATGACAACCAAGAAGAGGGAATAACTTGGAATTTACAGAAACAAATGATAAAAAATTGGAAAAAGTGGTTTCGCCTTCAAATGGGGGAAGGGGAGGAGTGGATCTAGTCCTTGTAGAAGGTGAAAGACTAAAACATGGCCAATGAGATAATCTGCTTATTTACAGCAAAGACAACAGACAAGAGGCAGCAGAGCAAATATCGTTCATATTATTCTGTTAACACAGCTGCTTCTGAACTTGTTGAGATCACTTTTCCAATGGAAAAGTAATTCATTATTTCTGCCCATTCAGTACTTGGCCTCTCAGCTAAGACTGCCATCAATGGCACAGACATGGAATAGTCTTCATAAAGACTGCTAATAAGGCATCAGGTCGCAGTAACTTCAACCATTATTCACTTGGGCTAGATTCCAAGAAGTCTCTTCTCCAGTATCAACCCCTGAGCACAAGGAAGCATTTATTGCTCTCCATCTCATAAAATGGCCTCTTCATTTCTTTTCCTCTCATCAATACTAAATCCTGCTATTTTGGTCTAGTGCCTCAAAATTCAGATCCCTTACTCATGCCCTGATCTTATTACGCCTGCCTTACAATTTCCTGTTCTGAGCTCTCTACCATTTGTCTCAGCCCCTTCAGTCCATTCATTTCTCTGGCCTGATGCTGTGACAATGTCCAGACCTTTGTGAAATCCACACAGTCTTCCTTTCATCTAGTGCTCAAAAATAAGATCCTTGTCTTCATCATCTAGGTCCGGCCAAATTTAGCTCGTCTCAGCTATATGATTTTGTATCAGTTTATTGCCCATATAGCACAAGCTATTCTTACTTGCTGTGTCTGGAAACTTCCCTTGATCCCTCTCCATATCTTCTTTCAGGGTCTCTTTAAAATGCACTTGCACAACCCCTCCTCAGTTGTTCTCTTAAAAAAACACCCTATGTCCAGCTACATATGTTTTTATAAGGTTGCCCATCACCATGGTATCTGAGCACCTATGCATATCCCAGTCACTTCATCTTTTTAGCTTTAAGCTTTGTCACTAACCTTCTTTATTCCTTCTAACAGATTTTCTACCTGCAGCAGCGAGCTAAATTCTCAAGTCATTGCCCCAGTGAGATCCCTGGGAGGATATTGTACCAGCAGAACACATCCAAGAGAACAGCAGGGAACCCAGCCATGGTGTCGTTCTGTCACAGAGAGCACTGTTAGCCTCACTCCTGCATCTACACAATGACCCAACACCCTTGGGAAGTCAGCATTACTAACCTCTGCACTCCACTAGGGGCACAAATACTGCAGTTGTACTTGGCCACTGCATAGCTGCACATCTTCCTCCCTGCACCCCTCCCCATTATAATTGCATAATCTGCCCAGACAGCACTGAATATTAAGTGCCATCAAATACAGCATGAGCTCTACTAGCTATTTAAAGTCCTCAACAGAGAACATGCACTTCAGTGATGGATTGCTGCTAAACAAGCACATGAATAAAGTTAGAAGCAATCTGCAATGATGTAATTTCCTCCTTACATTATACAGTAGAGGAAGATTATTATAGAGGCAATCCCTAATACTGTATCCAAAGGTCAACTAGCAATTTCATTAACTCTGCCCTGACACACACACACATGAACATACACAAACACACAAACTTCAGTGGCTTATAATTCATCCAAATCAGCAGTATTGTGTACAAAAACTAAGCCCAAGAGCACTTTTATTTTTTGCCAATTTTACCAGCCAATTTGTGAGTATATTTACAGTGTGGGAGGTCTAATAACAAACCAGGAGTGGTTTTGTATCAGCTTATGTATTTATTACCCTACTACTTTGGACTGCAAATACAAAAACAGCTTTTACTTTTTCTTATAGGGAAATTTTTGCACTATATTAACCTTTCTTTTCATGTGTCAGAAACAAGAGCACAGCAATGTTATTGACGTGCCCAAAAACCAGAAATTGGACTAATGACCAGACTGATCTGTTGCACATATTCCTTCTAGTCAGTTCAATCTGACAGAAATGCAAAATGTAAAGC
This sequence comes from Pelodiscus sinensis, assembly GCF_052426305.1. NCBI lineage: Eukaryota > Metazoa > Chordata > Testudines > Trionychidae > Pelodiscus > Pelodiscus sinensis. The sequence continues at coordinate 318,620,313 of NC_143052.1, forward strand.
AATGTTATATGAAGTAAATATGTTTTAGAGATAATTTTATGATTAAAAATGTAAAAGGTTTTAGTAATGAAAGTTAGGCCATTTTATCAAAATAAAGATTTCAATCTGACAATATCTCTTTAAAATTGTAACAACAGCTTGTTATGGACTGACATAATCTTTAAAATAGCTGAGGATTTACATGTTGGAATTTAGAGAAAACTCTGAATTATCTTCTCCCATAAACCATAGTGAGTTTTTTTAAGCATCAATGAGGAAATGATACACAGGTTCAACACAGAGTTCTCAACTGCTATGTCCCATGAGAATATGAGTGAAATTTTGGGTGATAAATACAGTAATATTGAAGACAACAAAAGATCAAAGAACAAAAGGTAGGAAATAGTCAATACATTCAGGCCACTTATCAGCTAAACTAAGATCAATAACATGAAAAAATACAAACTCCAGAACATTTTTGCTTATTTGTGCCATTTCATCTGTTCCCAAGATTCAAGTAAAAGAAAGAAACTTAATTTATAGCATTGAAGTTTCATGACCTTATTCTATAATGTGCTAAGTTCACAGCAAAACCCAATAAGAGGAAAGGTATAAGTCATTTTACTTTGCAAGTGTAACAAAACTAGTCTGGACCGGCAGAAGTGCCTACTATTAAACAACAAGGCTGTGTCTACATTGGCCCCTATTCCGTAATAGGGATGTAAATGTAGAACTTTGGAATAGGCAAATCCGCGGGGGATTTAAATATCCCCCATGGCATTTGCATTTTCATGGCTGCCGCTTTTTTCCGGCTTGTAGATAAGCCGGAGAAAAGCGCCAGTCTGGACGCGATCCTCCGGAAAATAAGCTCTTTTCCGGACGATCTCTTATTCCTACTTGAAAGCTTGAAGGATGGAGCAAACTGTGTATTCCTTGAAAGTAGGAATAAGAGATCCTCCAGAAAAGAGCTTATTTTCCGGAGGATCGTGTCCAGACTGGCTCTTTTCTCCGGCTTATCTACAAGCTGGAAAAAGCGGCAGCCATGAAAATGAAAATGCCGCGGGGGATATTTAAATCCCCCGTGGATTTGCCTATTCCAAAGTTCTACATTCGCATCCCTATTACGGAATAGGGGCCAATGTAGACGTAGCCCAATAGTATGGCATGTGTCATGTACAGTAGTACCTCAGAGTTATGAGCACCTTGGGATGGAAGTCATTCTTTCAAAAGTTTACAACTGAACACTGACAATACAGCTTTGAAATATTCCTAGATGGGGGGGGGGGGGGGGGGAAGCTAGCCCTGAAGAAGAAAAATAATGCTTCTTTCACTTCTATTATTTTTAGTAGTTTATGTTTAACACAGTACTATATTGTGTTTGCATTTTATCCTTTGTCTCTGCTGCTGCCTGTTTGCAGACTTATAGTTCCAAATGAGAGGTGTAGTACACTGGTCAGTCCATAACTCTTGTGCTCATGACTCTGCAGTTCTACTGTATTCAGATATCATTGATTTAAAATAAACATTTAACTTATAACACCACAATAATTTGCGATTTTTTAATAACTGGAGGTGGTGGTATATATAGAACCTAGATAATTTAGCTGGCATTGCACAGCTAGGATGCTTAACTCAATTAGTTTCTGGTTTTTGGAAAATAAAATGAAAACGTACATGTTTCTAGGGTACCAGGTAGCTTCAGAAAAAATACTGGAAACACTTGATCGCGGGGGGGAGGGGAAGGGACCAGCCGGGAGGGGAGCCGGGGCGGGTGGGGGCAGCGGGGCTGGCTGGGGGAGATCGGGAGGAGGAGAACCAGCCAGCTGGAAGCAGGGCTTGCCGGGAGGGTTTCGGGGAGAGCGGGGCTGGCTGGCGTGGGGAGCAGGGGGGGAGAGAATCGGCCAGTGGGGAGCAGGACTGACCCGGGCACATGCAGATCCCAGGGCACTGCCCGTCTCGCGCATGGTCCTAGCAAAGCACGAGCAAGTCCAGCTACTGCTCCACAATGCGCCTGAACAGCATTCAGGAGTGTGGACAGGGCTTCTCCTCCTCCCCAAGGCATCACTCCTACGTCGGACGCAACCAGAGGCTCCCAGCGCCGATGGTGCCCCATCTCCCAGACACTCCCCCCACCCCCGCCAGGCTTCCATCAGGCACCCAGCCAGAAAACCAGAAAATACCAGACACTGCACGTGTCCGGTATTTTCTGAATTTTTTTACTGGACAGAGGGCCCAAAAACTGGACTGTCTGGTTGAATACCGGACCCCTGGCAACCCTACATGTTTCATATAAATCATTGCTCTGGAGTGGGTCTGGGGGCGAGGGGTTCAGTACACAGGCTGCCCTGGCAAGAGCGGACTACCCCAGCCGTCTCTCAGCACAGCACTTTGGGGTCAGAAGACAAGTACCTCTCCATGGCCACTTCAGCTCCAGCAGGCACAGCCAGGGAGGAGTGCATATCCCCTGTCTGGGGTAGTCCAGGTTCATCTGCCCATGTGCTTCCCAACCAGCTTGAAGGATGGAGCAAACTGTGCATTTCCCCCTCTCTCCCTGGCAAAGGGGAATGGCCACACATCAGGATGGGGGAAGGGGATGCCCAGCCAGCCCCTTTTACTGCCTGGTGATTCTGCTTCTTTTCTCTATGGTTTTATGAGAAGCCATCCCATTCCAGGCACATCCCATTTTCCTTGCTTTAAATGATGATAAGAGGATGCGGTATACCAAATGTGATGGTCCCAGCTCTTACCATTAAGGAGCAGTTCTTGAACACAGAGACACTCTCTTTCAAATGTATAGTAGATGAATGCAAATTACCAACACCAAAAACAGCACATTTTGGGTGCTCTGGTGTGAAACTAAGTACAGGAACCAGATCCAGGGCCAGATTCTGGCTGTCATTAGCAGCTCTGGGTTCACTAGTAAAGTCAAGAGATGGAAAAATAGGCACAGACAGAAATAATGTTGTGCCTTAATTTAGGCTCCTTACAAAACCACAGAGATTATACTTGCCAAGAACTCCATAAATAGATCCGTAGTGAGGAACTCTAAATTAGAGTACAGCTACACAGCAACATTATTTCAAAATAACTTAGTCCACGTATACACATGAGGCAGTTATTTTGAAATAATGTCGAAATACTGTCAAGCTGGAGGACTTCTTACTCCGACTCCTGTAACCCTCATTGTATGAGAAGTAAAGGAAGTTGGAGGAAGTGTGTTCTATTTCTAAATAAGTGCTGTGTAGATGCTCACAATTTGGAAATACACTACACTATTTAAAAATAAGCACCCTACGGATGCTTCTACACAGCAGGGCTTAACTCAAAATAAGCTACGTAAACTGAATTACGTCAATTGCATAACTTATTTTGAAATAGTGTATTTCGAAATTGTGAGCGTCTACACAGCATTTATTTCAAAATAGAGCACTCTTCCTCTGCCTGCTTTGTAGGTGCAGACTAAGTTATTTTGAAATAACTCTAGTTATTTCGAAAATGGTCATAATGGGTCACACCAGCTGTCCATCTAGCCTAGTATCTTGTCTTCTAAAAATGGACAATGCCAGGTACCCAAAAGGTGATGAACAGAATAGGCAAGCATCAAATAGCTGCAGATTCCCAACCCTCACAGAGCCTAAGGAATACCATCCTTGCTACTAACCATTGATGGAACTATCCTCCAGGACTTCAACAGAATTTAAAAAAGAACTAAATAAAGTTCTAGCCTTCACATCATCTGGCAGGGAGTTCCACAGGTTGACTGTGTGTTACGTGAAAAAAAACTTCCTTTTATTTGTTTTAAACTTGCTACTCAGTCATTTCATTTTGTGACCTCTAGTTCTTCTGTTAGGGAAAAGTTATTTACATATTCTCCTATTTACTTTCTCCACATCAATCATTCATTTATAGACTTCTATCATAACCCCCCTCAGTCATCTCTCTTCTAATCTGAAAAATCCCAGTTTTATTAATCTCTCTCCTCATATGGCAGCTATTGTATATCCCTAATAATTCCCTTTTTTTGAACATTTTCCAATTAAAACTTTTTTTTTAGATGAGGTGATCACATCTGCATATTCCCTTGAGAATGGCATTAGTGCTAATTAAATCAGAGTGGATGTGGCTCTTCTCCAACAGAGATGAGAAGGTGAGAGTACCTTAAGGGGAAATTACCTGTTGTAATGTGAGAACTAGTACATGTGTTTATTTAAATCTTATTTCAGGGTGTCAAATTTGCATCTGAATTCCACCTCAGCAGTTTCTCTTCCCAGTCTGTTTTTTATTTTATTTTATTTTTTTTGCCTGAAAATGTCAATTTGCAAGTCAGAAACTGTGTGTCCAGACAAGTTAAAGTGCACCCCCACTCCACTCTGACTTAATTAGCAACCAGCTCTTCATTTTCTGTTTTCCTTTCTCTTCAGCTTCTGAGGAGGTGTGTGATATCTCATAAAAGCATATGCCCTAATACCCTAATAAATGTGTTAGTCTTTAAAGTGCCTCTGGACTCGTTGTTGTTTTTGCTGAAACGGACTAACACAGCTCACCTCTGAAACTTTCTAAACAATGCCTTTTTTGTCCTCTCACTGCTTCTTTTGTGTGTTTGTTAAGCCATGGTGGCACTTTTTTGGTTCTCTTGCTGTTTTTTTTTAAAAAAAATTGGGTGAATTTAAGTTGAGCATCTATTATAGTGTCTTTAAAAATGTCCATGTAGCTTGCAGGGAATTCACTTTTGACACACTATTTTTTAATTTCTTTTTAACAAACTTCCTTATTTTGTGTAGCCTCACCCCCTTTTGAAATCAAATGCTATAGCATTGGAATGCTACAGTGCTTTCCCTACCATAAGGATGTCAAGTCTAATTATATTATGATCCCTATTACTAAGTAGTCCAGCTATATTCACCTCTTGGACCAGACCCTATGACTAAATCAAGAATTGCCTCTCCTCTTGTGGGTTCTTAGACAAGCTGCTCCAAGAAGCTGTCATTTACGGTGCAGTCTGAGAAATTTAGCTCTACATGCCCTTAGCCAGCCCTGGCTCCATTTTTCCATCCTGAACCCACAGTACAAAACGTAGCTCTGGAAAAGAATGTGGTTGGCATCATGGCCATAAAAAACACACTTGCTTTCTGGGAAAATGTTGCTCATCTTTTTTCAATAAATGATAGTTTATTTAAACATAGAAAAGTGGAAAGAAAGGAAATCCTTATATGAAAAATGGTTTCTATTCAAGGATACCCCAGCTCAAGTAGCCTGTCACCCAATCCAGTTTTTAGGGAAAAAAAGTATTGGTCTGATTTCATCCTGGGCACAAATTTCCTGTTCAAACCATTGCATAATATACACTTATAGCATATATTGAGTTGTTTATTGCTCTCGGTGAATAAGTGCAGAATGCAGCATATGAGAGCATGGGCTGAATAGAAGAATTTTTGCCTTTAGGCTAGAGGAGAAATCCAGTCTGAACAGAACTATCTAAGGTATTTATGGAACATCTTGAAAGCACCTTAGCACCTTAGCACCTCCCAATCTTCAACAGCTTCACAAAACCCGTAGGAGGAAGTACAGTATTAGTTAGCATCTCCATTTTACAGATGGAGATAACACAGAGAAACCAAGCTCCAAGTTCAAACAAAATTTGTGAGAGCTGGGACTTGAATCCTGTATATTTTAGATGTCATATTTAGCTGAAAGCCAGTTAGAAAGTAGAATAGCAGTTTTGACCCTGCTCAATGCAACTCTTTGCACAGTAGGCTTTGCAGACCCTAACCTCCTCCCTTACCAATCAAAAGACAAAACTGTAAAATGCAGAGTCAGACCTAAGGATTTTAAGAGGCGGGTACTTGCCTAATTGTGTTGTCGAAACAACTTGTATCGACTGCACGATTAGTTGATGAGGGAAGGCACTCAATATCAGTTCGAAGCTACCCCTACTGCGGCTCTGCAGTTTAAATGTAGTTGATCTTACTACATTTAAACTGCAGAGTCACAGCGAGGGTAGGTCCCAGATCCAGCGTGAGCTGGGACTGAGCCGGGCTTGCTCAGTCTCACCTCGCACCAGGTCCAGCAGCCCCTGTCCACAAGGGGTCCCAGCGGGTAATTGGGACCTTGCATGGATGCGGGCTGCTGCCAGAGCAGCCCTTGTTTTGGTTGTGGGGGTTTTTGCCTCTCACTTATGCGTGGCCCCTGACTGATTTTTCTGTAGGTCAGTGGCCTCCAACCCAAATAAGGTTCCCTCCCCTGCTGTAAATGGTAGTTATAACAAAAAATGCCTATATGCATAAAAAATCATGCCTATAGCAAATCAGTTTTAAAAGACCTTCTTTTAAAAGATCAGGGTAGTGTTATATTCGTTTTGTGTTAGCACTCTTAAAACAATACATTTAAAATACAGGTTGTGGTATGGCATGGACCACAGATGTCCTTGGACCACAGAGCCCAGGAATAGGGAGGTCTGGCGGTGGGGCAGGAGTGCCATGGGGGGCACCAGCAACTCAGCCAGGAGCTCAGTGTATGTATGTGTGTGTGTGACAGGGATGGGAAATGGGCAGCACAGTGTCCAGCCACGAAGCTCCGACCCAGCTGCGGAGCTCCAACCCCAGCCACTGAATCAAGCTGCTGCAGAGCTCTGCCCTGGCCGTGGAGCTCCAGCCGTGGCACTCCAGTGTTCCGGCCCCAGTAGCAGCATCTAGAGAGCCCCCAGGAGCTGGAGCCCTAACCTGGTGGCAGCCCGTGCCAGTCAGGCTGCAGGGTATCCGACCAGTGAGGTCCAACCTGCACCACAAATCTTTTATTAACCCAACAGACAACCTTATATCACTTAATTTGTATCCAGAAAATAAAAGATTCACCCTGCACTAAGTTATGCAGTCATTTTTTAGCTTTGCTGTGTTACTGCACAAGAGAGATAAAGTACCGTCACTGGGGAAGCTTGAAATGTTGCGATATAGCTTACAGCCTTCAGGGTGTATATCCTCAGATTGATTCACATTTCATTCGCTATTCCAACATTTTTCTGAGACATTGTACTGAATGCTAGAAATACATGGCTGACAGACTGACTCTAATGTATGCCTGATAGTTGTGATGGTTCATTGGCTATGGCCCTCAAAAATTACTCTACAGACAGCTCTTCAAAATGAGCTTCTGTATGTAAATAGGATGAGTTGCTAATATTAGGAAATATTCATTCCAGTCGTAATGAGAGAATAATTATTTCTGTTACTGACAGAAGATTAATATTTTTTCCAATTTGCATGTCTCCACTAATTAAAAATTCCACTCACGGTATGTACTGCAATGACAGAAATCTCTAGAAGAGTTAGTATTTATTACAAGCAGGGTAGCATTTACACTTGGATAATGCTCTCAGGATTTCTATTCTTGCATATAATAAGGATGTTCTTCAGGGCAGACACTATCTTATCAAATGGCTTTGTAAATGACCATAGGGAGTGTACTCATCCCCTTTCCAGGAGAAGCTGTCATGTCCCTGGGGTTCTTGGACCTATGCCCAACACCATATGTCCTGAAACTCAACTACACTCCCACTCCTCCCCACTGGGGCAGTGCGGCCTAGTGGCCCAAGTCAATAAGAAAAGCCCTTCCCACCGGGTATTGTGGCCTAGCAGCCAGAGTCTTTAACCAACACCTTTGTTGCTGAGGCTGTGTAACTGGAGTCAGTAATCAGCAGCCCTCTCACTGAGGCATTGAGGCCTAGCAGCCAGAGTCAGTAATAAGTGGGTGCAGGTCCCATGGGTTGGGGATTGAGGTGGTAGTAAGGGGACCCGAGCCCTCCCTACTCCACTGGGTCCCAGTCCAGGCCCTAGTAGCAGTGGCGTGGTCCACTGTTCACTCAGTGAGGAATCCCACTGCAACATGCTGAGTTCCACAAGATACAATCGCCCGCCCTGGGCTACTTCCTAGCATTCTCCACCAGACTCCTTCCAGGGTCCTTCCTCCAGATCTTCTGTAGGGCTGTGTCCAGACTCAGGGTTTTTTTCGAAAAAAGTAGCCTTTTTTCGAAAAAACTTCCCCTGCGTCCAGACTCAAGCCGCGTTCTTTTGAAATTAATTCGAAAGAACGTGGCTTTTCTTTCGATGGCGGTAAACCTCATTTCACGAGGAAGAACGCCTTCTTTCGAAAGTTCCTCTTTCGAAAGAAGGCGTTCTTCAATGTAAATAGGGCTTCTTCAAAAGAGAGCATCCAGACTCACTGGATGCTTTCTTTTGAAAAAGCAAGCCGCTTTTTCGAAATTTCTCCGTGCAGTCTAGACGCTCTCTTTCGAAAGAGGCTCTTTCGAAAGATGCTTTCGAAAGAGCCTCTTTCAAAAGAAGCCTGCAGTCTAGACATAGCCCAGAGGTGCTGGTGTCTCGCTAGCTAGTCTCAAACTCTGGTCCCTCTGGCGTTCACTTGCAGATGCTCTGGCAGTGCGCAGTCAGCCCAGACTAAGCCTCTCTTTAGGCCTTTTTACCTAGGCTGCAGCCCAAGCATGCACAGCAGGGCCACGGGGGTGTGACTTCTTCAACTAAGTGACCCTGGCTAGGCTTAGCTTCCCCAGTGTCAGGCTGGTACACCTGGTCACAGGACAATACAGTATTCCTCAAAAATAATTAAAACAGCAGGTTTCAGGTACTCAAGGGCAACATGAACACATATGCATATTGAGGCTCCACCTGTGCCAAACCTATGGTGGGACTGAGGCTGGAGTCATTAACTCTTACTCCCTCTGAAACTGGAATTATTCATACGTGTGAATTTCCTAAGGTGAACTAGGATTTAGCTGCTCTGCTTATGCAGTTTGCTTCTTCAAGGGTGGTTCTGTGTCTATCTTAAACATAAATAATAATGGAAAAATGTAAAAAACAACAAATAGTCTAATAGCACTTTTAAGACTAACAACATGTAGATGGTATCATGAGCTTTTGCGGGCACAACCCATTTCTTCAGATGACGGGTTGTGCCCATGAAAGCTTATGATACCATCTATGTGTTTTGTTGGTCTTTAAAGTGCTACTAGAAAATGTGTTGTTTTTTAAGTTTTTCCTGTTACAGACGAACTCGGCTACCCCTCTGAAACAAATAATATTATAAACACACTTAACATTTCAGGTGTACAGCCATCCCTTTGTAGCATTCAAAGGGTCTCTCTTCAGCAGGACAGTTTGTCACAGCAATCTCTCTCAAGTCCAAATCCTACCCTGGAATGAGATCATTGGCGTCAGCTACAGCAATTGGTCTAAGGCAGAATTTAGTCCTTGGCAAAAGAGGGAGTGGGGACATTTGGGGAGGTATGATAGGAAACCTTTAGTAGTATGGAAATTATTGCCCCATAGAAGCAGTATAGATTAGATTGTTAGAAGAGTCCTATTTTACCTTCTATATAAATGTATGAGTTCAACACAAATTATTCTAAATATCTAGAGAATTTAAGAGAAAATTATCACCTTTACATTTTTTGACCCTTTCATTTCATTTTCTACTAAAAGTTGAATGCATTTTCCATAGAGGGATCAAATTAGAAGGATCTGAGGCTCACATACTATTCACAGATGAGGTCCACAAACAGTTGGGTGGTCTACTGATGCTGCTTTCCATCCATTGCTATATCTTTTAAGCAGGTTCAGTGTGGTTCACCATGAATGCCTGGCCTGCTTCACAGTACCTGGTGGAGATGGAACAGGCCTATAGCCTGCCACCTTCACCCTCAGAAGCACTAGCAGAGAAACAGACATGGCTATTGTGAATGGCTGCTATGCAGGGCTGTACTTGGAGACCATGTGTCCTTTAGAGATGTAAACTCCTGTTTAATCAGTTAACTGGTTAAACATTACATTTAACTGGTTAACCGTTTAAATGGGGTCCCACAAGCAGAGAGCTACTTCAGGCCTGCCAGACCCACCACCTCATATGTGGCTCCAGTCCAGCTGGCCCTGCCATGTCATGGGTTGCTCTGGCCAATCCAGGCCTGACACAGGGACTGCTCAGGCAGGGCTCACCGCACTGTGGGCTGCTCTGGCCAGACAGGGCCCACGGTAGTGCAGGATGTTTGGACCAGGCCAGACCTATCACAGGCAGAGGCTGCTTGGGCCAGACTGGGCTCCATGGTGGGGAGCTACTCTCATTCAGCTGGACTGCTAGTTAATAGGTAACCAGTAAGTATCACTTGGTTAACTGGCGACCTCCCTAGTGTTCTTCCCACATAAATGTATGTACTAGCAGATCACGCAGGCATATATTTGACCTCAGGAACATTCCCACTAGCTTAAAGGATTGAATACTGAAAACTCTGGTTATTTGTCCTTAGCGCTCCCAAGTAACTCAAGTCAATCTTCCCAGGAATTTTAAATATTAGGAAGAGACTGTCCCACAGCCAACACACTGCTGCATTTGCAAAGTGAATGACATCTTCCATTTTTCTGCCAGAAGGATTCATTGCAGGAGAACCCATTACAGTGCTAATCTGTCAAAGTGACTACACAGTGCACCCTAGAAAGCTGTCTTCTTCTGTGTGTGTATGTAACTCCCACTAAAGATAATGGGAATTAACCATGTGTATCAAGAGGACACTAGGCTTTGAAAGTATGTAACAAAATATGTTACTGAAAATAACTGACAGATACCATTCAGCTGTCAAAGAGACTTAATTCTCCCTCCTCCCCTGCACTGTATGTTACCATTATCTGCTATAAAAAGTTACAACTGAATTTGTATCAAGCGCCTCTAATAATACTTTTTCTGTTTCTTTTTCATTAGTGGGAATTAGCGTGTTTGGGAGTTTACTTAAGACTAAATGAAATGATGGCTCACGATTTTAGGTTAAATGTTTCTTCACTTCCAAGCTGACAATGGTTGAGGCATATTAAGGTTGTGACAGAGGGATTGTGGAGGAAGCCACCTATGTCATGAATGAAATAGTTTCTTACAAAAAAAAAAATCAGCAACCATGCCACTGATGGCTTTTTCTGCAAGAAGAAAGCAAGCCAAGGAGTGGCTAGGCTGATGCTGAAATCAAAGAATGAAATTTCTTTTCTCACTGTAGCCTAAGAAATCTCCAGTGCAAAGGGTACGCATTGCAGTTGTGCACTATTCAAGCCAGCTCACATACATGTGTGTACACACACACACACACAAATAAATGTAGACATGCACCACAGCACAGAACTGAAGTGATTATATTATGTATATATAAAATGTGTGCATATTTTTATTTTGTATATAAAATGAGAGAGCATGGTCAAGCTATCTAGACCTGATTCTTCACTGCCTTGCTTTCTGTCAGTAGATCAGGATCTACTGGTAGATCTTGGAGCCTCTGACAGATGATCCTGACTGGTTAGGCTGGGAGGCTATCAAGTGCCTGCACTTCAGCTGCCCCTCCTCCACTGCCCTACTGCTCCTGCCCAGAGCCTCAGAACTGCCCCCCCGCCCCCCGAGAGCTTCCTGCTTGTTGTGCAGGGTGGGGGAAACAGAGGCAGGGGGGTGCTGATGTCACTCTGTCCCCCTCTCCTGTATCCCATCTTCACAGAGTAAGGAGGGTGGGGCCTCAGCGAAGAGGTGGAACAGAGGCAGGCCCTTGGAGAAGGAACAGGGCAGGGGTGTTTGGGTTTGAGGTAGATTCTGGACTGACAAATTCAAAAAGTGATCTTGTGCTTCAAAAGGTTGGAGACCATTGCTCTGTGTGTAATCATTCACACTGTGTAAAGAACGGTAGTGTTCTATAGTCATTTGGCAGAACTATAAATGAGCATACTAGCACAAATCACTCTGACCACAGAGCTAGAAGCCAGAAATACATGCTGAGTATGCTTACAATCTTGGGGCAACCACTTAACCTCTGTTTCTCATTCTTTAACGTGAAAAAATACCACCCTCTCCCACAAGGGGCTTGTGAGAATTATTTAATGTTTAAAAATCGTTTTGAAGGTGTCATGTGATAAGTATCATTATTCTGTTGCTCTGATTTAACAGATGAAAGAAAATGCTTCTTCAGAGCCCTTTTTTCTTAAGCTGTCACACAGATGTACAGATTGAACTTCTTTAATCTGACACTCTCTGGTCTAGCAACATCCATGATCTGGCATGATTTTAGATAGCTGGATGCCCACTTATCATGGATGTATCCCAAGTTTTCTATTGTCCCATAAAGTTTGTTTACAGCCAATAGTCCTGGCTCTCCATGTTCTGTGCTGCTATTCAGCCCTAATTTACCTTAAATATCTTCTAAGAGCCCAGTAAGTAGTGAAAGTGTTGGTAATACTGCTAGACAATACCAATCTCCCGTGGCTTGGCAAATTCTCTGGTTCAACACTAGTCAGGAACTAAGGGTGTCAGACTAGAGAGGTTCAACCTGTAGCTCTTAAAAAACTTAGAAAATGCTGGACCATTTACTAAGAGCAATCTGTGTTATAATATTTATTTATGCTATTAAAATGGTTACTGTACATTATCTTTCAGAGGTTAACAACTTTGACAGCAAGCCAGAATGATAGCCAACGTGGCCAATTATGGTACAGGCTGAACCTCCTAAATACGGGACTGTCTGGTCCAGCAACATCCGTGGTCTGGCAGGATCACAGATGTTGTTGGACCAGAAAGTCCCGGTGTCCAACAGTGTGAGAAAGTCAAGAGTCCATCAGCAAGGAGCCCCATCCCCAGGGAGGCCAGGCCAGCTGGGGCAGCAGCAGGACAAGCAAGCCGCATCCCTGGGGAGCCTCAGCTGGGCATGGGAGCCCCATTCCCAGGAAGCGGAGCTGCAGAGTCCCATTCCCAGGAAGACCTGTCCAGCAGCAGTGGGGCAGCTGTGGAGCCCTGTTGCCCAGAAAGCCCGGGTGGGGAGGAAGAGCAGCAGGGCCACAGCGGCTAGGGAGCTCTGTCCCCAGAGAGTCCCATCCGTCTGACATCAGAGGCTGGAGCCAAATTCAAGCCCTATAGCAGAGGGCTGGAGTGGAGCCAGCCGGAGGGAGGGGGCAGTGTCCTGGGAGGCCAGTGACAGGGGATCTTTCCTGATCTGGCAAATTCCCTCATTTTGGATGGGTCAGGTCCCGAGGGTGTCGGATCAGGGAGGTCCAAGCTGTAATAATTTGCATGGTACTAGCTTCAAACTCAATGTTATGAAGGGTTAGAGATATAAACAAAAAATATACTGTACTTTAAATCTAGTGTCAGAGACTTCAGTAGCGAGCTATCATATGAAAGATTCATTTGAAAGATAATCCCTCTCAAAGGTTGAAGACTGTATCACAAATTATTTATAAATCTTTATTAAGTGAGAAAAGATGGTGACTGAACCCAGATCTCTATCTCAGCCACTGGTTTCCTGTGTGACCTTGGGTAAACCACTGAACGTATCTGAACTATGGGGACTAGCCCTTCATTTATCCCACCTTGTGTCTGCTTTGTCTACTTAGTTTGTAATCCCTATTGTAGAAGAGAGGATGTTTGTACAGAGTCTAATACAATAAAGCCCAGATCTCAGTTGGGTTCACTAGACACATAATCAATCAAATTTTGAAAACAATCATGACAACTTGTGAGGAATATTAAAAAACATGTTTACAAACAAGACATTTCAAGTAACTGGCTCTTATACAAATGTGTTCTGGAGACAGTGAATATTTAGAAACACCTCTAAAATTTTGTATAGAAAACCATGTACAGGCAGTCCCCAAGTTACGCGGATCCGACTTATGTCAGATCCGCACTTACGAACGGAGCTTTTCTCGCCCCGGAACTCGTGGGCGGCGGGACCCCCCAGATGCGCAGTGGTCCCGCCACCGTGTCCTCCGGGGCGAGAAAAGCTGCTCCGGGTGTCCCTGGTCTGCTGGAGGGGTCCACCGCAGATCAGGGACACCCCAAGCAAAGCCACAGAGGCGGCGGGGTCCCGCGCCTCCAAGGCTTTGCTCGGGGTGTCCCTGGTCTGCTGGGGACCCCTCCCAGCAGACCAGGGACACCCGGAGCAAAGCCGCAGAGACACGGGACCCTGCTGCTGCCCCCCCCCCCCAGCAGACCAGGCTTTTGTTGTGGACGCCTGGGGTAAAGCAGCTGGGGTGCTACCGGGTTGGTCCTGGGGGGACCTACCCGGCAGCGCCCCAGCTGTTCTGTCCCAGGCTCCAGATTCAGCCACTGTTGAAACTGATCAGTGGCTGATTCCAGGAAGCTGGGGGCAGAGCAACTCTGCCTCAGGCTTCCTGTAGTTAGCCCTTGGTCAGTTTCAGCAGCAGCGGCTGAATCTGGAGCCAGTTCCGAGTTACGTACAAATTCAACTTAAGAACAAACCTATAGTCCCTATCTTGTTCGTAACCCGGGGACTGCCTGTATGTTGTTAATCTATAAATTATATTGTCCTCTTTATTTTATATAATATCTTTCTTCAAAAATGAAGCCCCTGTTAACCTCAGTGTCATAATCAAATTATAATGATATTTAAAGCACCTCATGTTCTGAATGTGTAATTCAACAATATAATTAAATTGATCAACCACTTATAAGAAGTCACTGCACCCACCTCTGAAATCCTGACCTTTGGGTGAAATATTACACAAGTTTAGGACAGACATGGCAGAAAACATTTGAATTTGCAGGCAAAATTTGGTTACCCAGAAGTACTGCTTGGTCGGGACACTACAATGATACTTTTTCTGATGCATCCTAACGTAGTTAGAAGGGGCTAGGACTCTGGTTTTGTTTCTTATCCAAGATACAGTATCTCAGGCAATTACCTCTCAGGCAAGTGCCACCTACTAAACTTTCAACGGCACCATATTGCTCCAGGCCAATCTAGTTCTTCCCCAGACATCTCCCATTCTTACCTCTTTAAGTACCAAACAAATCAAACCCTGCTTAACTTGAGAGAGCTGACAGGATCACCGCACAAGCTGATATCAATACAAACTGAAAACGCAAATAAAGGGCAATCCATGTAGTATTGGGTACTAGATTTTTGTTATGTTTCAAACATAAAAGAGCACTGCTTTCCATGTTCTTCATGTAATTCCTGTCTACCAACATTTTTAATTTGAGCAATTAAAGTAACAGTCTATAAGAGGCTTTAACATACTGCCAGACAAATTAAGAGACAAAAGTCTTGCCAGTTTATCACACAGTTTATTGCTGAGGAAAACAGTGTGCCCAAGCTATTAGCACTATTGTGCTACAAGTAGCAACAGGAAATCAATAAGAACGAAATAGAGAAGCTCACGTTTATCCTAGAGGTATTGAAATTCACTCCAAGATTCATAGATTCCAAGGCAAGATGGGACCGCTGTTATCATCTAGTCTGCCTTCTGGATAACACAGACCATAGAACTTCCAAAAAATAATTTTTGGAGCACATCTCTTAGAAAAAAAATTGAATTCTGATTTTTAAATTGTCAGTGATGGAGAATTCTCCATGATCCCTGGTAAAGGTTCTAATGGTTAACTGCTCTCTGTTAAAGATTTATATCTCATTTCCTGTCTGAATTTGTCTGTTTTAAAACTTCCTGCCACTGAGT
Organism: Pelodiscus sinensis; assembly: GCF_052426305.1. Classification (NCBI taxonomy): domain Eukaryota; kingdom Metazoa; phylum Chordata; order Testudines; family Trionychidae; genus Pelodiscus; species Pelodiscus sinensis. The sequence goes on from NC_143052.1 coordinate 318,635,786, forward strand.
TGTGCTATACCTTTTTCTGCTAATGTAATAATGGACTCCTCAATACTTATTCCCCATGTAGATGTTTTAGACTGTAATCAAGTCCTTCTCCTTAGCCCTCTCTCTGTTAAAACCAACAGATTGAGCTCCTTGACTGTCATTGTAAAGCTTGTACCTCTTTTCTGAACTCTTCTTGAATCACAGACGTCAGCACTGGACACAGTATTCCAGAAGTGGTCACATCAGTGCCAAATACAGAGATAAAATACCTCTCTACTCCTACTCAAGATTCCCTAAATTATGCATCCAAAGATCACATTAGGGATTGAAAGCAACTAGTCAAGTCACTACTATTAGGTAGCAGGAATTGGTGACAAGGGAGCCAGCTTAAAGCCGGTTCCCACCATCATTGTCTCTGCAGGAGAGGGGAGGGGTGGCAGAGGTGCAGCAGGGGACTGGTCTCAAGCTAAGAATCAGCTATCCTGGCTTGCACCCAGCCCCAGAAGCTGCTCCTCTAATTTTGAAATGTAGATAGAGCCGTGGGCAGCTCTTGCTACATTTCAAAGACAGAGGCTCAGCGGGGATAGCCAACACCCCCCACCCCATCGACTAATCGAATAGTCAATGAAAATTCCATCGACTACTTGATTAGCTGATTCATGAAAATTTAACATCCCTAGATCACACTAGTCCTTTTGGCCATCATATTGCAAAGAGAGCTGATGTTCAGCTGATTATCCACTACTTTCCCCAAAACTTTTACTGGCTCACTGCCTTCAATGACAGAATTTCTGGTCCGTAAGAATGGCCTGCATTTTTTGTTTCTAGTTGTTTACATTTAGCCATGTGAATGGCTTACCCCCACTTTACCAATAGATCCAGACTGCTGTTTCAATGACCTGTCCTCTCCATTATTTACCACTCCCCCTTATTGTTGTGTCATCTGCAAACTTTGTCAGTGATGATTTTTTGTCATCTTCCATAGCATTAATAAAAAATACCAAATGGCACAGGGCCAAGAACCAATCCCTGTGGGACCTCGTGAGAAATAAAGCGGTCTAATAAGGATTCCATGTTTACAATTCCTTTGTCCAAAAGGAAAGGAGTGGTTAGATGGCTGAAATATCACCGAGTAATGTCACAACAACATTCTGCGAGTCACAGAGGAAATGTAACTGCATAACCATTATCTGATGGTCTCAACACTACCTCAGATGAGTACTCTAATATGCATGTGCAAAACTTAATGAAATTAGATATGGGGTTAAGTTTTTCCTATACCAGAGGACCCAGGGTCTCTGTGACAAAGTGGGACTCACCATCCTAGTGCTTCCTGCTGGTGTCATCTTGTGGATCATCTCCACAGGTCAGTACAGCAACTCTCAGTGGTTTCTTGCCCTCCATCACTTCTGGTCCTGAACCAATGTCACTTCTAGGACTGACAGGTCCTTCACAGGGCACTGCTTTCTGGCTATGCCATTCTCTGTTGTTCCCCTCTTCCAGGGTCAGTACTACAGTCCAATAGTTAAGCCACTTCCTCTGTGGCAAATGGAAATGGGGGCACCTGGGCCAGTCCACTCCAGGTCCCAACCTAGGGACCTTGTATATGGAAGGCATGTGCTGCTTCCCCCCCAACCTCTCAGTTTAGTTCCCTGGGTTATATCTCGCAAGCCCCTACAGCCTCTGCCTGCACCTCCCAGCCACCAGCTGTTTCCTACTAGCAGCAGTACTCTGCCCAGGCTTCTGGCTTTCTTCCCCCTGCAAGGCAACCAGTCCTCTCTGCTTGAGCTCCAGAGAGCAACCAAAAGTATTCTTTCCTCCAGCTCTTCTTAAAAGGGGTTGCCCAGGCCTAATGGTCTGCTCCTCACAGCCCGTCCCATTTGCTGCTTTCTGTGTAGCTTCCTTAGAGCTCCGTTAACCTCTTACAGGCCAACGTGGGGCAAAGGCTCTATCACAGTCCCCAATTCAGAGGGCCAGACCTGCCATTTAGAGCTGCTGCCAGTCAGCTCTCAGCGACACCACTGTCATCGGATGTTTAACAGAGCTCCACTACATCCTCTTCCTGCTTCCAACACCCCTATCAAAGAGGGAGATCAATGCAGGTGTGTTCCTCCTACACCAGGGCATGCGTGGCTGGCAGTTTATGATGAAATTACAGTCCCAATACACCACCACAGCATAACTGGGTTTCAGAATCTTGCCCTTCTTAAAGAGTGTTGCCACCACTGGAGATTAGTAAATAAATTTGTTCAGATATTGTAGAATAAATAAATATGTTCAGGTATTGTAGAATGAAGGGGTGGCATTTACATAGGATGGGAACAGGGCACAGGCTAGTTGCTTCCTACCATGTTAATTTTAGAAACAATACATGTATCTAAAATGCAGACTTGACAATGGGGCTCCAGGACACAGGCAAGGCACAGGGAACAGGACCTGCCAACAAGATCTCTGTGGCAGGGCCACCTGCCAAGATAGCCCAGTTAGAAGAATAACCATGTGAGCCATCCCCGTCCTGTTGGAGTAATTAATCATTGGTGGAACTTACCAAGAGTCACAGCAGAGTCTCATCCCTAGCCATTTTTCACTCCATGACTGGAGATGTTTTTCTAAAAGACATGCTCTAAGATGGAACTTCTAAGTATTATACAGGAGGTCAGACAAGACGCTCGCAATGATCTGCTGCCCCTGGAATGTATGCATAATACCTAGCTCTTACATAGCACTTTTCATCTGCAGAGCTCAAAACATTTTACAAAGTGATGTCACCCACATGTTACAACTGAGGCACAAGGCAACAAGTGTCTTACCACTCAGAGCCAGAAGCTAAGCAAGGATTTGATCCAAAGCCTCCTGACACCAATCCAGTGTTCTATCCACTAGACTACAACCAGATATTTTCAGGTTAGAAGGACCCATTGTGATCTAGTCTGAACTTCTGCACATTGCCTCTTTTCACTACCCACTAACTCAGTTCACCTTCTCAGCCCTAGCGACTTCCTTTCCGTCAGTTACAGCCCATGTTTTCACTGGGATTCTGACCATGTTACATTGTAATTGTGTGAATTACCAAGACCACTCTACACTTACACGCTTACAAAAGGAGAAGTACTGGATGCCAGTAGAAGCTGCCCTGCGCATTCGATTTATGGGTCTATATTAGACCCGATAAATCAAATGCCAGAAGATTGAGCTCTGGAACATCGATCTTCCAGTAAGTATAAACATGCCCGAAGTGAATAAAACCAGCAGGAAGGCATGGTAACTGGGCATTCCTCTTTACTTCCAGTTCTATGGTTAGATTATTTTCTTTTGTAAAAGTACAAATTTTGTTAGATCAAGAAAAAGTCCATTACCAAGACAGAAGTACAGAAGTTGTTTATTCAAATGAATAGAGAAAGGTTTAGACATTACGGACACAAAATCCAGTCCTGTGGAATAACAGTCACGGGGCACTTAATACATAGCTGTGAAGAGCTGGGCCAGAGGCATGGTATCACTAATCTGGCACCCTTTCAGTGGGACATATCATTGTCATAACAGGAGACTGAACAGCTGGAAGACAGCTCCTTCAGCCATATGATCCTGTGCTTCATTAATCTCCGCAAATGTCTGAATTTCATTACATCTCCCTGTAAACAAGATGATATCATTTTCTATTTTTCAACCCTTTTGGCATGCTGTAAGAGCAGCATTTCTCCTGTAACCACTAATTGACAACACATGCTAACATTTTCCAGAACTGGAGAGCACACACATCATAACACATGCAGAGATCTCTGCCAATGTTTTTTTGTGTCACCTGCAGGTTAAGCAGTTTCAGAAATTTTCTCTAGATACAAAAACTGTCACCACTGCAAGCAATACCAGAGGCATTCATTTTTTAAAAATGGCACATTATTTTAATCAAAGCATTATAGGATTCTTCAGGAGCCATTAGCTATTTCTGGATCTATAGCTTGCTCTTTAAATGTCTCATTAAAATCAATGACTTTGAATTGACTTTTTTCCCAAAAAATTATTATTTCCTTTCAGCCCACTTCCCACTCCCATAAGCAGAAGTCAGGGTTTCTTAAGATCCATATAAACCATATAATGTGGCTTCCCACCAGATCCTCAGGATGGCCAGGTTGGGTGAGAAGGAAGGAAGGAAGGAAAGGCTGTGTAGCCACTCCACAATTTGAACCTGTAGAGCAGAACTTGAGATGAGAGCAAGAAACAGGGATCTACATGTAAATGATAAGCTCAACTTTGACTCTGTCTCACTTTCTCACAGTGCTTGATGTGCAATATCTATTGTATAGCTGTGGCTGCTTTATACTAGCTATGTACTGGTGGGAGTGGAAAGTGGTACATCTTAAGAGATCATTAACTCTGAGTTTTGTTTGAAAATCTTTTCAGCTTTACGAAAAGGAGAAAGAAAATCAGGGGAATAGCTGATAACACCTGCTTAACAGGTGGGAAAGTGAGAGATGCAGCCAGCCCTTGCCAATCACAAAATAACCACCTTGCAGCTGCTTGGTCCTACCAAATGTAAAGGGCAGGATTCAGGAAGGCATGCTCAATATATATTCTATATAAGGGATTTTCTATACAAGAGAAACTCTGGGCTGGGAAACTTAGCTGGGCACAAGAAATAAAATCTTACGCTCACTACATCATACTTTGCTTTGAGTTTGGAGATATCATATGATATACCCCCAACATGCCATATTATGTCTTAGCTAAATGAAAGATTTTCTTGAAAATTCTAAATTTTGGTTAATCACATAACTGAGAAAAGTTACTTAGGTTGGTCCTATATTTAAAAGCTCCACTGAATCTAATTTCACTTAAAGGAGGATCGAGGGAGTTTTCACAGTACTGCAAATTCACTAAAATAAATATTCTGAACCAGTACTCTGCCTCTGTTTCTTCTATTATTGCAAACATAAATATTTGAGCACCACAAACTCCCATGGCTCAAAAATAAAGCTACACAAAATTCAGACTGAAAATAAGTTGTAAATATTTAACAAGGAGGTAATTAACCATTGGAACAATTTACCAACAGATGTGGCAAATTCTCCTACACTGATGAGTTTCTCAAAATTGGATTAAAATGCTTCAACTCTACCAGATATTATGGACTTGAAGAAGCAATCACTTGTTGAAATCTGATTGCATGTGTAATACAGCAGGTCAGACTAGGTGACCGTAACAGTCCATTCTGGCCTTAAAACCTGAGGAAGAGCAAGTCTACACTATAAAATTAAGTTAAAATAACATTTCATCATCAGACAGCTACCACAGTAATTAAATGGCTTTTGCATGTGCACACTGCGTGTCTTGTGTTGGTGTTGTGCATCCTTGCCAGGAATACTTGCACTGATTTAACTGTCAATGGCACAGCATCTGAAAGGCAGCAACAATCACTGTAAGCACTAACATGTCTACATGGACACTAGGTTGGCTAACTACATTGACCCAAGCAGTGTACCTCTCACAGAGGTGGAGTTATTTAAGTGTAGTGGGTGAGTTATATCAGTGGGAACAACATTTCAATGTCAATGTAAAGTGTTTGCAGAGTTAAACAAACACGAACTGCCTGTCGTACATTGACCTAAATCTATAGTGTAGATCAGCCCTAAGAGCTTCTCTCTCACAAAACAATTTCCCTAGAGTGAACAAACCTGTGCTAATGATCTCATAATCCCATGACACTGCTTGGGCTGTCAAAGTTAGTATTATAGGTCTGATTCACCACTCTGCGAATCTCATTTTATGCCCACAATACTGAAATGATTTCAATGGAATTACACTGTCATAAAACCGGAGTGAGGCTCTGCTGAAAGGAGGCACTGGGACTTCACTGAAAGCTATTTAGACACATGAAGGGTAAGCAGGTTTAAGTTTAAACTAAAAGTTGAAAGACTTCCAATATACAAGTGAATGTTACTGACCGGTATTCATTCTGACACCTTACAAACCATTTCTCAATAAAAAAAGATTTAACATTTAAACATTTAAACACCAAACATTTAAACACCAAATATATTAGCCTATACTGATCAAAATCAACAATTTAAATGTTGGGGACATTTCAATCCCGTGAGAACATGTAGCTCTCACCTGTAGTGTCTCTACTTCTCCTTCTTATCTCTAGGCAATGACAAGTAGCTGCATATACTGTGATCTGCTGAGCATGACTACTCAATAATACATCTTGGGACCTGCAACTCGCTGAACAGATTTTTGCCTACAGGAAATTGATACATATAAGTATAAGTATTTGAGGTCAGATTCTAGCTCACAGTGTGAATATATGTACCACAGGGAGGGCAGGTAGGAAAAATTCATGTATTGTGTTGAAGTGATTGTTGCTTAATACAGCTTTCACAGTGAAAATTGATATATAGGGTTATGCAATATTGCTATTATAATTATTAAAACCAAGTCAGTGCTTATATAATTCATGCCTCTAGCGGAAACTAGCCCACCTAGAGATTGTTGAGTCTGCTGCAGTATGAGCCAAGAGATATAAGGCTTTTAACTCATGCAGTAGAGGCTCATCCACTAAGGTTCAAAGGTCACAGATTCAATCCCAACAACTGGTGACTGTCAGTGTTATAAAGTGCCACATTTAGGAAAGTATCTATATGGAGGGTAAAACATAAACCCGAGTCTAACATTCTTTGAACTCAGTTAATAGTGGGGAATTTTCAACTATCCCGATATTGACTGGATATATGTCACCTTGGGACAGGATGCAGAGATAAAGTTTCTTGACACCTTAAGTGACTGCTTCTTGGGAGTGGCTGATTCTGGAACCCACAAGAGAAGAGGCAATTCTTGATATAGCCCTAAGTGGAACACAGGATTTAGTCAAAGAGGTAACTTCTTGGAAATAGTGATTATATTACAATTAAATTTAACATTCCTGTGGCCGGAAAAACCTTCTAAACAACCAGTGTGAGCATTGGACAATCAAGATGGTAAAGGAGCACTCAAAGATGATAAGGTCATTGCAGAGAAACTAAATGAATTCTTTGCATCCGTCTTCACGGCTGAGGATGTGAGGGAGACTCCCAAAACTGAGTCATTCTTTTTAGGTGACATATCTGAGGAACTGCCCCAGAGTGAGGTGTCATTAGAAGAGGTTCTGGAGCAAACTGATAAACAAAACAGAAACAGCTCACCAGAACCAGATGGCATTCTCCCAAGAGTTCTGAAAGAACTCAACAAGCAAGTGGACAAGGGGGATATAGTTGATATAATGTTGTTAGATTTCCAGAAAGCCTTTGACAAGTCCCTCACCAAAGTCTCTTAAGCACAGTAAAATGTGATGGGATGAGAGGGAAGGTCCTTCCTTGGACTGTTAACTGGTTAAAAAATAGAAAATAAAGGGTAGGTATAAATGGTCAATTTTCAGAATGCAGAGGTGTGTCTGTACTGGGACCAATCCTATTCAACATATTCATAACAGGTGGCAAAATCTGAGGATTATACAAAATTATTCAATCCAAAGAAGACTATGAAGAGCTTCAAAAGGATCTCACAAAACTAGGTAACTGGGCAACAAAATGGTAAATGAATTTAATTTCCTAAATGCAAAATTATTGATACTGAAAAATATAATCCCAACTATATGTATAACGTGATAGGGATTAAATTAGCTGCTACCGCTCAGACAGCGATCTTGAAGTAATTGTGGATAGTTCTCTGAAAACATCCACTCAATGTCCAGCATCAGTCACAAAAGCAAACAAATTCTTGCAAAACATTAAAAAAAGTGATAGAGTATAAGACAGGGAGTATCTTATTGCCTCTATATAAAGCCATGGCATGCCCACATCATGAATCCCGCGTTCAGATGTGGTCACCTCATTTGAAAAAAAAAGATACCTTAATACTGGATAAAGTTCAGGAAAGGATAACAAAAATAATTAGGGGTATGTGATGGCTGACATGAGGAAAGAGTAATAAGACTGGGACTTTTCAGCTTGGAAAAGGGATGACTAAAGGGGGGATATGATAGAGAGCTATAAAATCATGACTGGTATGGTGAAAAATAAGAAAAAGTTATTTACTTGTTCTCATAACACAAGAACTAGGGGTCATAAAATGAAATGAATAGATAGCAAGTTTAAAACAAACAAAAGGAAGTATTTCTTCACATAATGCAGAGTCAACCTGTGGAACTCCTTGCATTGTGAAGGCCACATATTTGACAGGGTTCAAAAACACTACATAAATTCATGGAGATAGGTCCGTGAATGGCTATTAGCCAGTATGGGCAGGAATGGTGTCCCTAACCTTTGTTTGTCAGAATGGGCTGGGCATGGGTGACAAAGGATGGATCACTTGATGATTGTCTGTTCCATTAATTCCCTCTGGGGTACCTAGAATTGGCCACTGTTAGAAAACAGTATCCTGGGCTAGATGGACCTTGGGTCTGACCCAGCATGGCCTTCTGATGTTCTTATACTTGATCATGCCAGATCTGAGTTGACTCGTGTGGGTCCACTCACATGATAACAATCATGCTTCTGTTCCTTGCTGTATCTGGAGTACTCAGCTCCTTGTAGGATCAAGCCCATAATAAGGAATAGAAAGTGATCAAACAATTGTGAGCCTGATGAAGTTGTCAACAGAGATGACAGAGAGTTGGGAGTGGAGATGAGAAGCTTGGCTTCATTAACTTATTACATAGCTAATGTTCGCAAAGGGCTTTGAAGATACAGAATAATATTAATATGAAAACTGCTATTATGTTTAGTTTCTCTAGTCTAAATCAGATGTACCATGCACTGCAGTGCTATTCACACCAAAAGAGTATGAATGTCAGTATCTTTCAGTTCAGATTACATCAAATGAAGGTTTATTCAACGAGAGAATTAATACTATTCAAAGCTGAGGAGAAATAACCCCTGCATTAACTGATGGATAGCCCATTATCTCCAGTACACTATACTCAGCTGCATTTGTTTTTCTGATTAATTCAAGTCCAACAATCAGAGCCTCAAATGGGTTTTTATTATTGTTGATTTATATTTTTTACTAGAAACTGCTGGAACAGACCAATCCATCATTTAATCTTGTCTCTTCACAGTGGTTGCTTCAGGATTTTCAGAGGAGGGCTCAGAACTCCCATAATGCTTATGAGTGATTGCACAATATTATATATCAAAGGGGAAATTTCTTGCTGACTCCCTCTAGTGATTGGTGTGTATTTCTGAAGCCCCAGGGATTCACAGCCCTGGAAACAGTAACTACAGTTTTATATTCTTCTTTTGGAGACCAATTCTGTACTACTGAAGTCAACAGGAGTATTAGTCTCATCTTCAGTGGTCCCAGGAACAAATCCAGTAGGGACAAATCATTTATAAAACTATACTGAGCTCTTGCCTCACTTTTGGCCCAATTTCATGGAAATACTTGATTGGACTTTAGTGGATTATGGTTCATGCCCTAAAATCCTAAAATATAAAGTTTTTAAGCTAAAAATAATAATAATGGCCCATTCATTTTTACAGACATTTGGTTATTGTGAATGTGAGGTCACAGCTTTTCTGGTTATCGTGGATGTGAGGTGTTGCAGCTTTTCTGATGACTGTAAAAGGAAAAAAACAAAGGAAACCACTTTTTATTGCTTTTGTTAACCTGACAAAAGCATTTTACATGGTTATTAAATTCAATCTGTACAAAGTACTTCAAAATATTGGATGCCCTCGAAGCTCCTCAGCATAATCTTTCCATGACAATATGCAAAGCACAGTGCAATTCAAAGAAATTCCTCTGAATGTTTTGAGATAAAAAGTGGAACATTTTTTTAAGTACTTCTGTGTAATGAATTTACAGATTGTGACGGGGCACCAGTTCTGACTGCCCCGGAACTGGGGACGCCCCGCACTCCAGAGCCCGTGAGGGGCAAAAGGGGCGGCTGGCAGAACCACCGTGGCTCTTGCCGCGGCGTTCGCCGTCTCCAGGAGCCGGAGATGCGGCGACCCGCAGGCAGCAGCCCGAATCACATGCCCTGCGTGTATGGAGCCAGCTGGGAGCATTGACATCACCCGGAGGGAATTTCCCTTTCCGGGTGACGTCATCAGCGGGTGCCCGGGTAAAGGGGGCGGAGCCGTGGAAGGCGGGCCCTTCAAAAGAGGCCAGAGAGAGCAGGGAGGGAAGGATGCTCCGGCCGGGGGAGAGGAACCCGGTACGGAGGGAGCTGCAGTCAACGACTGGAGAAACGGAGCAGCGGATCACCGAGAAGGCGAGCTCGGCGAGGAGGAGGAAGTGACCCAGGACAGGGACGGCAGGCAGCAGCAAGGCCTCAACCGAACCCCAGGGGTTGGTGAGTTATGGGTGAGTCCCCACCAACCGGGCAGCGAACCGACGCTGCTGCCTTTAGGGTCCTGGGTCAGGACTTGGAGCAGGGGTGGGTCCAAGTCCCCCTCCTCCATCGCGGGCGCCGTATAGCACTCGGGAAGACCGAAGCCGAGGCGGCCCTGGACTGGGCTTTGGCCCTTGCCGTTTCGGAAGGGACGAAGCGGGGGGAGCACATTAGGGGCACGGGTGGTAAGTGAAGGGACAAAAAGGGGAGACGCGGGCAGGGGGCCCCGATAATGACAGGGCTGTAAGCCTGAGGGGCAACCTGACCCACAACACAGATGTAGACAATAGTGACATGCATCTGACGAAGTGGGTCTTTGCCCACGAAAGCTTATGCTCCAATAAATCTGTTAGTCTATAAGGTGCCAAAGGACTCCTCGTTGCTTTTGCAGATTCAGACTAACATGGCTACCCCTCTGATACCAGATGTAGACAATGATGTTTATCTTTCTATGTGATCTGATGGCAAGCTGTTCAATTTTGTTAGATAGAAAGTGAAGACTATAGTGCGAAAAGCTGCTCTGAAAGAATTCCTTTATGCTGATGATGATGCTCTCGCCTCTCATAGTGAAATTCACCTACAAGACTTTGTAAATTGCCTCCAAGATTCATATCAAATTTTCTCACTCACCATTAGGGTTAAAAGACAGTAATCATGGGGCAAGCCTTCTATTACGCTTAGAAATACTAATCTCCAACTGGGACTCATTGTGTTACCTGGGAACTACTATTGACAGGAACTTGTCATTAATGCGAAGTTAAACAAACATGTATTGGGAAGGCAGACACCAACTTTGGTTCCCTCACAAAATGAGCATAGAAGAACAAGAAGCTGATGACAAAGACTAAGACCTTGATTTATAAAGCTTGCATAGGCGGCATCTCCCTTTACGGCAGCAAGACATAGACTTCAGACAGCAGGCAAGAAATAGCTCCTATCTATGGTGCCTGAAATCTATTCCAGACATCACCTGACAAGATAAAATCACCAACAAAGAAGGGCTAATGAGGGCACAAATTTTCAGACTAACAGATAATATTGAGCACAATCATCTTCCTTGGTTAGAAGTCTCAGAGGGTATTACCGGTAGTGTGTATCTGCAAAAATGAGGACTAGTCTCCTTAGAGACTAACCGATTTATTAGGGCATAAGCTTTCATGGGTAAAACCTACTTCATGAAATGCATTGGAGGGACATTTACAGAGGCATGGGTATATATAAGGACAACAAAAGCAAAGTACACTCTTTCTTTTGTTTTCCTTATATATACCCAGGCCTCTGTAAACTCCATTCTATTCATCCAATGAAGTGAATTTTACCCACAAAAGCTTATCCCCTAATAAATCGGTTAATCTCTAAACCCTGGTCTACACACTAAGGAGTTCTTTCAAAATAACTCCCCTTATTTTGAAATAACAAGTGGAGCATCCACACTACAAAGCCCGTTATTTCAAAATAATGGGCTGGTTATTTCAAGATGATAACTCCTGCTTTTCATAAGAAATAACACTTACTATGAAACTGTTATTTTGAAAAAGTGTTAGTGTCAATGCTCAGCTGCTATTTTGAAATAATTGCCTTCTAGAAGCCTCTCTCATCTGTGCTTGTGGCCACTCCGGCCATATACCTGACAACTCCAATGTTCTACTTCTCCTGCAGAGTTTAAAGCTGCAGGCAGAAGGAAAAGGTCTCATGACACCAGGACAGATTTGCCAGCAGTGCCACACAGCAACCTTCATGGGAGTGATGGCTGACCCCAGTGCTCCCTCTGTACTCTCCATGACTGCCAGCACTCCTGCAGCACCCTCTGATGCTCCTGGCCAGGGACGCAAAAGAACTCCAGCCTGGAATGATGTGGAGATTGTGGACCACATTGAGGTCTGGAGGGAGAGGACCAATCTCCAGGATCTCTGTACCAAGAGGAGAAATGTGAATGTGTATGTCTGTATGGCCACCAGCCTGGTGAAAAAAGGACACATGCGGACCCTCGACCAGGCCTGCGTGAAAATCAAAGAACTCCGGCAGGCCTACACTGAGGTCAGGGAGCAGAGTGCGTTCTCTGGGGTGCCACCTCATACCTGCTGCTTTTATGAGCAACTGGATGCCATCGTGGGAGGGGTGGGGTCACGGCCCCACCTCCCCCATTGTCGACTCTACTCAGGACATGCCTGGCGTCAGCCTCCATGAGGGAGGGGTTGTGGAGGAGGAGAAAAAGGAGGAGGAGCATGCCAGCCAGGACAGCATGCCTATCAGTCAGAAGTTGATCCTCAGACTGGAGCCACTGCTTCCACCCACCCCTGGATGTCTCCCAGGGCTCCGACAATCCCTGGGAAGGCACTTCAGGTGAGTTCCATCACTTTCCCTATATACATGCAGGCACAAGCAATGGGCTGTGTGCTCCTTGCTTGGTCTACTCGACCTGGCGAATGCACAACAGCCTGTGCATGTGGGTGCACATGGAGCACCCATGCGGAGCAGTCAGCCCCATGATGCTCTTACACAGGAACCCCTCAGTCCTTCTCACAAGGCTCCAGGAGAGGCCTGCCTTCTTCGGGGACTCTGTGGTGGGACATCTTCCCATGACAAGCCACCACTAAGGAGTCTGGAGTCATGGAAACACAGCAGTGCTGCACTGCTGTCTATCTGTGTGTCTGTGATCCCATTTGTTGATCTCCTAAATGGTAAGAACTAGGGCCACCAAATTTTTCATGCAGTGTCCCCCTCTCAACTTAAAACAAGGTCGGGGTTTGGTTGTGCCAAGACAGCTGACAGCCCCGGGAAAGGGACTGTTTTCCATAACGTGGAAAGGAATTTGCTGTAAAGAGAGGCGCAATACTGAGAGTGGCCACTGGAGGCAGTAAACCAACAGGGGAGAGCTAACCTGCCGTGTCCACTGTAGGGATATAAGAGTGTAGGTGTTTAAAGGGGTACACGTGGAGTGGAATGGCAGGCAGGAGCCAATGCATGCTGGGAGTTGGCTTAAAAACTGGCTCCTGATATGCACCTGCTACTGCAGAGTGTGGCTGCCACCCCACGTGTAACCACGTAACCATTAAAAGTGGAGAGCAGATTATACACATTTTAACACCCTAGTCCACTGGGGGCAGCTGTACTACCAAAGGCGTGGCCAGCAGGGCTATGGCTCTGCCAATTCGCCTGCCTGCACAATGGGTATATAGCTTCCTCCTTCCCTAACCCTTTTCCCGTCTCCCAGCCCCTCACTACAGTGTTGAGGAGGAGGAAAGAGAAAAGGCCCCTGGTGGCCTGGGCAATGAGGGTAAGTCTTCTAGTTTTATATCTCTCTCTTAGGGTATGTCTACACTACAAAGTTAATTCGAACTAACGGACGTTAGTTCGAATTAATTTTGATAGATTTACTTCGAACTAGGTAAACCTCTTTCTACGAAGACTAAGCCTAGTTCGAACTTACTAGTTCGAATTAAGGGGTGTGTAGACCCATAATTCGAACTAGTGGGAGGCTAGCCCTCCCCAGCTTTCCCAGGTGGCCACTCTGGCCAACACCAGGGAAACTCGTCTGCCCCCCTCCCGGCCCTGGACTCCTTAAAGGGGCACAGGCTGGCTACGATGCCCGTGTCAGATGCAAGCCTGCCAGCACCCAGCCAGCAGACCCTGCACCTGGCATGGCTCGAGCCAGCCATCCGATGCCCCCGAGCCTTCCCCCTCTTCCCGGGACCAGGCTGGTGGCTCCCGGGAGCTTGCCCGGGACCGCAAGAGGCGGGCACCCGCCTGGTCTAGTGCGGACATCGTGGACCTCGTCCACGACCTCCGCACTAGGCACAGGAAAGTGGCCATCTAGGGCAGGAGAGCTGCCAGCCTGGCCACCCAGGAGCAGGTGTGCATGAAAATCAAGGTGGTCCACTGAGACCCCCGACTCTGAGCCCTGAGCTTACAATGGCCGTCCTGGGTCAGACCAAAGGTCCATCTAGCCCAGTAGCCTGTCTGCCTACAGCGGCCAACACTGGGGACCCTGGAGGGGAGGGACCGAAACAATGACCTAGCCATTTGTCTCGTGCCATCCATCTCCAGCCTTCCACAAACAGAGGCTAGGGACACCATTTCTACCACCTGGCTAATAAATTCATGGAGGCTGGGTCCATGGAGTGCTATCTAAATTCTCTGTAAACTCTGTTCTAGTTGTAGCCTTCACAGCCTCCTGCAGCAAGGAGTTCCACAGGTTGACTCTTTGCTTTGTGAAGAACAACTTTCTGTTACTAGTTTGAAGCCTGCTACCCATTCCTTTCCTTTGGTGTCCTCTAGTCCTTCTATTATGGGAACTAATGAAGAACTTTTCTTGATGCACCCTCTCCACCCCACTCATGCTTTTATAGACCTCTATCCTATCCCCCCTCAGTCTCCTCTTTTCTAAACTGAAAAGTCCCAGTCTCTTTAGCCTCTCTTCATATGGGACCTCTTCCAAACCTCTGATCATTTTAGTTGCCCTCCCCTCTCCCACCTCCTTTTCCCAGTCTCCCCGAGTTTTGTTCAATAAAGAGAGATTCTATTTTTGACCACACGTTTTCTTTATTTTGTACATCAGGAAGGGGGCTAGGGAAGGGTAAGTGGAAGGAGGTGAGGGAGGAATGGGGTACGAGCCCCCGATAGGGAGGACTGGGCTGGCTCTGCGAGTACTGGGCTGGCTCTGCGGGCTTCTGGGGGTGGAAGCTCTCCTGCAGCCCACCAATTGCCCCCTCTCCCCAGATGGCAGCCTGCGGCAAGTGCAGCCGGGCTGATGGCCGAGTGCTGTGATATGCCCAGTGTGGGGACTCAGGGCACTCCAAGCCAGCACTGCTTTGCAAGCGGGGCACCCCTGAGAACTGTCTGTCCGGGGTGGGGGTCGGGTCCCTTTAAGCACAGCCCTCGGCTAGCCTGAGGCAGCAACTCCACGCTCTAAGTCCTCATCTGATGCCCTGCCGGCACTGCTTCCGGCCAGCCTTAACCCCGGTTCAGGGTCCACTTAATATGGACATGCTAGTTCGAATTAGCAAAACGCTAATTCGAACTAGTTTTTTAGTCTGGATCCGTTAGTTCGAATTAGCTTAGTTTGAATTAGCGCTGTAGTGTAGACATACCCTCATTCTTTACATTCCCATTAGTTAGGCTTTTTTAGTCTCTTCTTGTATAGAAGTTGCTCTCTTAAATATTCATCCTGCTTTTTTTCCCCTGACCTTTTCTGTATCTTTATGTTTACAGACATTTATTTAATCTTTCTAAAGTATAGTTTATTTACACAAAGAAAGAGATGGTTCTCCACCCTACAAAAGGTCCCTGTCATGTAAATTTCCAAACGTCCCTATGTTTGTTTTTTAAGTGTGACCTTAACTTTGAATTTCCTGGATTTTTTAAAAAAATTTTAAAGCCACAGCTTTGAGATGAGAAGTGATGTTTTTAAATCAGACTATTCAAAATACTTTTGTTTGGATTGTTTGTGGACTCCTGTGTAATTCAAACAGTTTTGAGAAACAGGCTAAAGAGGTAAAGAACAGTAGTGAGTTATTCTTCTCGGAATACGATGTCTGTTTATGAAACTGTGCTCAGCGAGTTATGCTAGTTTTTTTTGCCCTCCAGCACATGTCAACCAGAAGCAACACATCTAGATATCCAAAAACAACACCAGCTTTCCAGATGTAGCTTTATTATATCCAACAGAGTTATTGAGCAATGCAAAATAGATCTCATAGACTCCTGTTTTTCATACCAAGACACATATTTCTGCTTGGCATCCATAATTTGATTTATTCCTCGACTCCTCCCGTATGTTTGCTATAATCTATGACATATGTAATGTTGGCTTGTTTATGTGTGTGTTCTGCTTTCAAATGGGACTTGCCTGCTTGTTATTATTACTGGCAAAGCTTAGATATACATGTCTTGGATCTCCAGTTGTGCCAGCAGATCATAACAGCATAACACTCTCTAGGCCTCTGCTTTCTTTAACATATTTTATTATTAGGCATGATTGTTATTATTCATTCTTCTTACCTTTTTGCTTATCACCCTTCCCCCCCCCCTTTTTTTTCTTGGTGTGGTTATACGTTCCACTACTCTAAAATGCTTGTAACTACTTGAAAAATTAAAAATAAAAGGGTGGGATTTCCAAAATCCTTCAACTCCAGTTCAAATCAATGGGAGTTTTACCACTGACTTCACTGGGAACTGAATCAAGCCAATGCGGAGTGCTTTGGATGATGTCACCCTTTATGTTATTTATCATCTTTGAGCAGCTCAAAATTGAGTGTCTTTTGGGATTATTATAATTATTTACTATCTGATTATGAGATTGTAAAGCAACTAGTGAAACCGCTCCTTTGGACAAACCCACAGGCAAGCACAGCAGATCCATTTTCAGCACCATTACTGAATTCATTTTTTCAAAATTATTCCATAACATTGTATGTAGCAGCAACAACAAAATGCACCTTTTTACAGTGTTCATATAAGTGTTTGGTCTGAAGGTTATTAGTGATTATTCAAAAATATCTGTGAGGAAGTTGTGGATTCCACACTCTTAAGATGCTCATGGTCTAATTCACAGATGAAGGCTACTGCTGGGCCTATATATAGAAAACAGGCTCAATAAGACCTGGGTTTAGTAAGGAGCTCCACTCTCCCAGAGCCTGACCAAAATCATCGACAGGGTTCTGGGCCAATGCAAAGGCCCACTTGCATACACAAAAGTTTCTTGCAGGTTTCAGGCCAGAATTTTTATCCAGAATTCTTCCCGATGGACAGTGATGTCATGATAAGAGTACCATGGAAAAGTGACCTGCCAAGATAACTAATCGTGTTGCTCAAGATAATGAAAGGCTGTGACATTCACATGCAGAAGGGCACTTGATGCTGTACTTCCTCTATGATATCCATGTCTGCCCTGGCTGGCCCTTGCTGTATCCAGCATGCTCTCTATCTTGCTACCACTGGGCTTAAATTGCTTTCCACACACTCACTGCTGAGGGGTGATGCCACCATATTTTTTTCAGTACAGGCAGTCCCCGACTTATGTCAGATCCGCACTTATGAATGGGGCTTTCTCGCCCCGGAGCTCGCAGGCAGCGGTCCCGCCACCTCGACCTCCGGGGCGAGAAAAGCTGCTCCTGGTGCCCCTGGTCTGCTGGGGACCTTCTCCAGCAGACCAGGGACACCGGGAGCAAAGCCGCATCTGCGGCGGGTTCCCGTGCCTCTGAGGCTTTGCCAGAGCAAAGTCTCAGAGGCGCGGCACCCCGCTGCCGCTGCGGCTTTGCTCCCCGTGTCCTTGGTCTGCTGGCGGGGGGCGCAGCTAGTGTGCCCCCCCCCAGCAGACCAGGCTTTTGTTGTGGACCCTGGGGCAGAGCAGCTGGGGTGCTGCCGGTTGGTCCTGCAGCGCCGCTCTGGGCACTACTGGACCAACCCGGCAGCACCCCAGCTGCTCTGCCCCAGGCGTACCCAAGTCAGCCGCTGCTGAAACTGACCAGCACTGACTACAGGAAGCCCGAGGCAGAGTTGCTCTGCCCCGGGCTTCCTGGAATCAGCCACTGATCAGTTTCAGCAGCAGCTGACTTGGGGACGCCTGGGGTTCTTAAGTTGAATCTGTATGTAAGTCAGAACTAGCGGTCAGTTTCAGCAGCAGCTGAATCTGGACACCAGTTCCGACTTACATACAGATTCAACTTAAGAACAAACCTACAGTCCCTATCTTGTACGTAACCCGGGGACTGCCTGTATCATTTTCCATCCTGTGGGCTGAGAGCAACTGCCACCTTTTCAAACATCAGAAGCACCTGAAAGCAGGGAACAAGGGTAAGACCCTGCCCATAGACTGAATATTTGCAGGTGCTGCAGAATTCACAATGACCTCTGTGCAGGAGTAGTGACCCATCTTCATATAGCTCTTGGAAATGGGACTAATCAACCTGAGCAAAGACAGCAGGGAAGAGTAACTGAGTAAGGATTAAGCTGAACAAGACAAACACACAGTAAGGAATTAGAAGTTAAAATGACTGCAAAGGATTTAAAAGAGGAGGAACCACCTGATTTACACTAACATTCTGATAAAGCAGTTTATTTTTGATGTCGTCATTGGAAACAATTCTCAAAAATCAGCCAGATTTACAAGTGTTCTCATTTTGAGTCATGGTTTGTACTCTACTATATAGCAACCCCACAGCAGCAGCTGGCTCAACTTTCGCTATGAAATATCTTCAACGTACCACCAAGGAGTTGTCTCCTTACAAGCAATATCATACAAGGACTACGGTTCTTGCCAGAATCTACTGGTGCAGAATAATGCTCTATGAATCAGAGACTATTTTATCTGCAAGGTTTGCACCAGCTGTCAGAGGTGATACATCTAAATCTCAAATTAATACTGTGCACGTATAAAATTGCCTGTAGTACAATGTATTGCGCTACATATGAAATTCTAATTATTGTGTGTGTCTCTGTATGTATATAGACAAATTATAATTCCGCTCCCATTAACAGTATTGCAAACTCTCCCCAGTTTTTCTTCTTGATATCCCAGCTTCTAGAGTCATATGATTCTATGGCAATCTCAATATTCATATAAAAATGTTTTAGCCCTCGTTGTGCAGAAGAGTTTCAAAATGTGAAAGTTTAAAAAACAGACAAGAATTCAACAAAACAAAAACAAAAACAAACAACAATGTATTATTAGAATCATTATATGATTCTTTTGGGGGTGGGATTTATGATTTTGGAACGACTGGGGTTGATAATGCTGACAATACCCTCGGGGTTGATACTGTTTCAGTCATGCCAGTATAGCAAATTCCCATTGAAACAATGCAAGTAAGATTTAGCCCTAAGTGTGTGAAAAAAGCTTTTAATGAAGGAGCAAACAATTATTTTAAACCAGGCCTAGAGAGAAAACTTAAAAGATTAAATGAATATAATCATGAAGCCCTGCAAATCTGCAGATATCCTGAGACTATGTTTGCCAATTTTGGATAGATGCGGATTCAAGCTTTTGGGCCATGTCTATATTATATGGAAGATTGATGGTCAATCTTCTGGGATTCGATTTAACGGGTCTAGTGAAGACCCACTAAATAGAACTGAGAGGGCGCCCTCATTGGCGCTGGTACTCCTGCTTCTCATGAGGAGTAAGGGAAGCTGACAGGAGCGTTTGCTCCCATCGACCTCCCATTGTGTGGATGGTGATTTAAGGTACGTTGACTCCAGCTACGCAATCTTGCATGTCTTAAGTCAACTTTCCACTCCAGTATAGACCAGGCGATGGAGTCCTTCAAATCTGCAGATGGATGTGGCTCAACATTTTGTATCGTGCAGAGCTCTAAAAATCCATCTCGGGCAGATCCTGAGCAGATATAAATTGAAGTCCTGAAGTCTATTTGAGTAAATTTTGAATGAGGTTTCATTTACTCAAATAGAGTTGAATGTTAGTTTGAGTTATCAATTTATTAGGAAGACATACTGGAGATGCAATGTATAATAATGTCGAGCCCTTATTAAAGTGAAAAACCAAGTAACATTAAAATAAATGGTAAAATTTCCAGAGAGTTCAATGAGAACTAAATTTTGCCCATGATATCTTACAAATAAAGATTTCAGTAAAAACCCTTCAAAACAGAAAAAGAGGCAAAATATGATTAGTTGCACTTTTTTCTCCCAGCTATAGCCAAAACCACAAAATTCAAATATTTTTGGTGGATAGGCTACAAATTGCCTTTAGATTTTCATTCTTAAGCATTGAAAATTTTTGAGTGCACAAAACCATTTAAAACCAGAATCAAACACATTTTATTATACTCTATTGTCAGTCAATGTGCACACTATCCCCTGTTCAAAAATAAAAATAAAACATTGCATAGGCCAAGAATCTCCTGAAGTTCTCCCCCCTGAATAATTGTTCAGGAAGAAGAATTTCCCCTCTGTAATTGGATGTGGGTGATGTCCCAAAACTTTACGAGGCCTGAAACCTCTGTACAGGGCTGAAGAGTGTCCTGGAGGCAGAGGAATGTTTTCAGAGAGGTCCTGTGCCTCCCACAATCGTTCCCACCTCACCCCACCACTCAGCTGAGCAGCATATGCATGGCGGTATGACTGCTAATGCTGACCAGCTACACTGACCTAAACTGTCTTCTTAATGTATTTCTGTAATGCAAGGGGCAAACTGAGTAATATATATAGCATTGACTGAGAGTATGTCTACACTACCACCCTAGTTCAAACTAGGGTGGTAGTGTAGACATACCCTGGGTGATCCCAAGAAATGTGGGGTCTACACTGTCACAGAGCTGCCATCTCTCATTGTTTCAGGAATCATCGTTTCATCCCTGACCATACAGTTTTTCCATGAAGGGCAGTCCCATCGCAGACAGTATGCATGAACACACCATGATGGTACTGCTCACACATCCGACATCTAACCTGCTAACCTGCATCCTACTTCAGAAGACATTCAAATCTGCACTTGAAAGGGAATCCTCTGAACTGGCATTCATGCTAATATTCGACACCTTCCGCACAGGACTTAACAAAGACCCCAACTATCTTACACATTACAAAGATAGCTTCCCCAATTATCACCTCTAATACTATTAACTCACAGACATTTCCCCTTCCCCACCTCTAATATCATTAACTCACTGGCATTCACCTTCCTCCCCCCCCCCCCCACATCCCCCTTCTGTTCTGTAATGTGATTTGTCCTTTTCATGTGTGTTCATTTTTTTAAATTGTATCCTTTGGTATATATGGTTGTGACTGTTTTCTTCCATTATTTGATCTGAGGAAGTGGGTCTGGCCCACGAAAGATCATCATCTAATAAACCATCTTGTTAGTCTTTAAAGTGCTACATTGTCCTGCATTTTGCTTCAGCTACCCCAGACTAACACAGCTACATCTCTACCACTATCCGACATCTGGGTACTTTTCTATTTTGTTCCTCTCTACTGTGTAGCATAGAAGGGATCAGGTAACATTATATATTTAAGCAGGTTAACCATTTACATGCCAAATCATTTAACCTTTCACTCATCTCTTCCACTAAAAATCAGTCAAAAGTGATTCACAAACCCCAGGTCACAAGCTCCCTGAAAACACAGATTAAAAATAGAAATGTGGATACCACTTTAACTACAGGGATACTAGCAGCTTCATTATAATTAGCTGGCTCCCAGCAAAGGATGTCTTAAAGTTGTCAGACTAAAACACTTATTCAGTCTAGTGTGCAAACTGGGTGCTAATTGAAGCATTTGAATACCTGAATTTTTGCAGCAGAAAGCTGCAAAGTAAATTAGCATTTCATTTACTAGTCATTAGTACAAGGTGAACAACAGTTGCACTCTACTTTAACAAGGTCACAAATACAGAAAATTCTTTAACACGGATTATAAACAATCATGCAAAGTTACACACTGCAGCATTCCGGCTCTTACAAAGAATGTACAAAAACATAGCTTGTGTATACACAAAAGGTCTGCCTGTGCACTGTAAAAATGAAAAATGAGGTACAGGATAACTAATTGCATATCCCCCGTCATTGCAGTATCTGAACCAACACTCTCTCAGAGGGGTTCCCCCTCCCACTATATTTAGTAACAAGTAAGATCAATAAATCATGTTCTTTTATAAATATGCAAAAGGGCCAGCTCTTAATTAATTGAAAGACCTGCAGAATCATATAAAATGTTAATCAGAAAATGTTTACTAAACGTTGTGGCCCCAGATCTTAGGGGCTAACCCAAAGTCCATAAATGTCAAATGGAATCTCTCCGTATTTTTTAGTATGCCCTAGATCAGGCACTTAGTAAGGACAGTGAGAAGCCCTTACCCAGAGTCCTCTTGCATCTATACCTAGGGTTGCCAGATGGTTTCAACAAAAATACCAGACACACTTGACATTACACCACAATCTACATTACATCTTAATTAGAAAATACTGGACATTTATATTTATATTTTCTCAATTTGTTTCCTGAACAGAAAGCTCAAATACTGGACTGTCCGGATCAAAACCAGACACCTGGCAACCCTATCTATACCTACCTATTATGTGGTCTGCTACACCCTCTACCTAAGATTGTGCAATTTTTCAAGCCAGAATGGTACAGAAGAAATCCCTGTGAACAATCAATATTTGGTATTTAGGGGGATTTAGTATTCATTTGTTAAACCCAGTGAAAGAGCACAAAATGCAAAAATCATGGAAAGGGAGGCAGGTTGCCCACAGATTATACCCATAAATAGACCAAAAGCTTATCACAGCTGTGAAGCTCTTGTTGTATATATCATATGTTGTGAAGGGAAGAACTAGCTCCTCTGTGGATACATCTACACTGCAAAATAAATAAAACAAAATACAGGACTATGTAGCACTTTAAAGACTAACAAGATGGTTTATTAGATGATGAGCTTTCGTGGGCCAGACCCACTTCCTCAGATCAAATAGTGGAAGAAAATAGTCACAGCCATATATACCAAAGGATACAATTTAAAAAAATGAACTCATATGAAAAGGACAAATCACATTTCAGAACAGATGGGGGATGCGGGGGGGGGGGAGGAAGGTGAATGCCTGTGAGTTAATTATATTAGAGGTGGGGAAGGGTAGATGTCTATGAGTTAATAGTGTTAGAGGTGATAATTAGGGAAGCTATCTTTGTAATGGGTAAGATAGCTGGAGTCAAATAAATAAATACTTTAGTCACAAGTGTCACTGGCTGAGTCATTGATGGATTCATGGGACTCACTTTGTG
Source organism: Pelodiscus sinensis (assembly GCF_052426305.1). Classification (NCBI taxonomy): domain Eukaryota; kingdom Metazoa; phylum Chordata; order Testudines; family Trionychidae; genus Pelodiscus; species Pelodiscus sinensis. The sequence continues at coordinate 318,658,872 of NC_143052.1, forward strand.
GGGTTAAAAATACCAATGTAAGCATTTGGTCTTGGATCTGAGCCTGGACTCCGAGATATGTCCTCCTCATTTGGTTTTAAAGCCTGGAGTCCAACCTGAGCCTGAATGCCTACGCTGATATTTTAGTCCAGCAGCATGAGCCAGAGTTAGAGTCAGGGGCTTGGACACTTGCTGCCCACAGGTCTCTTTTTGCTCTGCAGACAAACTCTCAGAGTTAGTGACTGACAGGGACAAGGAAACCTAACTAGAGAACACTGATCTATGTAAAAAGAAAATGAAAGGTTACAAACCCTGGCTTTGTTGGACACACCAACAGGTATTTACCAACAAGCCGCGTAGGACTGACAAAGTGATCTATATTTTGTGTCACTGCATGTGTGCGGAATGAATGCCCCCCAATGATATTTTTATTTTTTGCTTCCCTACAGAAAAATGACTGATAGGGAAGTAAACTGAAGCTGTAAGAGCAGTCATGAACAATTCACTACCAATCTACCAATGCAGGTACGTAAGTTTAGGCACACATAGCAGCAGAGAGGAAAATCACTGGCTCCAACAAGTGGCTCTTACCATAAGCCATAATCAGATTCTAGCCGTGAAAGGATGAAGGGAGAAGACAGGGCTTCCTCTTCCCTGTGAGGATAATTAACACCATTGGAACAATTGGAACAATTTACCAAGGCTTATGGTGGATTTTTGATATGAGAATTATTCTGGGCAATTTTTATGATCTGTGTTATACAGGAAGTCACACTAAAATGATCGCAGTGGACCCTTATGGCCTTGGAATCTATGAACTTATGAATTTCTCTTATTAACAAGATATCAAAATTTTTGTTCATGGTACATTTTAGAAAACTACTTTTTAAATTAAAACCTACATTGTAGGACTAAACTATCGATAGCTACCCTGTAAAGAGCCACTAACAAATTAAAATTGCCCTTTATCTCTGAATTGTTACAAGAAACAACTAAAATGACTATAACTGAAAGAAATTACAGATAAATGCATCTAATTCTTTCAGTTTCTTTCCTTCATGCAGCCAATAGCATTTTGTATATAATCTGTTTCATAGTTTACGGAAACTATTTTTAACTAAGTTATTGAAAGAAACGAGATTTTATGCCGATATTGTCCCTTTAATAATTTTGGCAATATCTAATCATCTTTACAGAGATCTTAATTAAAATACTTCTGAGGCTAAAATGTCCTCCATATTTTTGTGGCTACAATCAGAATTTTACCTGTAAGAAAATAATTGTCTGGAAGTTATCAAAAAAATTCCTTTGTCTTTAATAAAGCAAATGTAATGATTGGAAAGGTACTAGACTGAGAACACTGGAAACGAAAGCCTTCAATTTATTTATTACTTCTTCAGGATTGGAGTGGTCTTCATAAATTAATAATCACTGGATGTTACAAAAAATAGTGTCTAAATATAGGAAAACATCTTTGTATCCCTTTCACCATTGCATAGTTTAACTGTTGCTGAATGTTGACTAACATACATATTATATATATATATATATATATATATATATATATATATATATATATATATATATATATATATATCATGAGCTTTTGTGGTCAAAACCCACTTCTTCAGATGAGCATCTCATCTCTACTCATTTTTGAGATGAGACTACAGGACTACTTGTTGGCTACATCTAGACTGGCCCCTATTCCGAAATAGCCATGCTAATTTCCAACTTTGGAATAGGGAAATCCACGGGGGATTTAAATATCCCCCGCGGGATTTAAATAAACATGTCCGCCGCTTTTTTTCCGGCTTGGGGAAAAGCCGGAAAAAAGCGTCTAGACTGGCGCGATCCTCCGGAATAAAGCCCTTTTCCAGAGGATCTCTTATTTCTACATGAAAGGAATACTTGAAATCCTCTGGAAAAGGGCTTTATTCCGGAGGATTGCGCCAGTCTAGACGCTTTTTTCCGGCTTTCCCCCAAGCCGGAAAAAAAGCAGAGGACATGTTTATTTAAATCCCGCGGGGGATATTTAAATCCCCCGCGGATTTCCCTATTCCAAAGTTAGAAATTAGCATGGCTATTTCGGAATAGGGGCCAGTCTAGATGTAGCCGTTGTTTTTGAAGCTAGGGTACGTCTACACTACAACGTTAATTCAAACTAACTTAGTTCGAATTAGTTAATTTGAACTAAGCTAATTCGAACTAACGGATCCAGACTAAAAAACTAGTTTGAATTAGCGTTTTGCTAATTTGAACTAGCCTGTCCACATTAAGTGGACCCTGAACCAGGCTTAAGGATGGCCGGAAGCAGTGCCGGCAGGGCATCAGAGGAGGACTTAGAGCATGGAGATGCTGTCTCAGGCTAGCAGAGGGCTGTGCTTAAAGGGTCCCAACCCCCACCCCGGACAGATAGTTCTCAGGGGTGCCCCGCTTGCAAAGCAGTCCTGGCTTGGATTGCCCGGAGTACCCACACTGGGCACATCACAACACTCGGCCATCAGACTGGCTGCACTTGCCACAGGCTGCCATCTGGGGAGAGGAGGCAATTGGGGGGCTGCAGGAGAGCTTCCACCCCCAGAAGCCCGCAGAGCCAGCCCAGTCCTCCCCATCGGGGGCGCGTACCCCATTCCTCCCTCACCTCCTTACACTTACCCTTCCCTAGCCCCTCTTCTTGATGTACAAAATAAAGGACAATTGTATTCAAAAATGGAATCTGTCTTTATTGAACAAAACTGGGGGAGACTGGGAAAAGGAGGTGGGAGAGGGGAAGAGAGAGGCTGGGAGAGGGGAGGGCAACTAAAATGTTCAGGGGTTGGGAACAGGTCCCATATGAAGCGAGGCTAAAGAGACTGGGACTTTTCAGCTTAGAAAAGAGGAGACAGAGGAGGGACAGGATAGAGGTCTCTAAAAGCAGGAGTTGGGTGGAGAGGGTGCATACAGAAAAGTTCTTCATTAGTTCCCATAAAGAAGGACTAGAGGACACCAAAGGAAAGGAATGGGTAGCAGGCTTCAAACTAGTAACAGAAAGTTGTTCTTCACAAAGCAAAGAGTCAACATGTGGAACTCCTTGCTGCAGGAGGCTGTGAAGGCTAGAACTAGAACAGAGTTTAAAGGGAAGTGAGATCAAGTCATGGAGGTTGGGTCCATGGAGTGGTATTAGCCAGGGGGTAGGAGTGGTGTCCCTGGCCAAGGTTTGTGGAAGGCTGGAGAGGGATGGCACGAGACAAATGGCTTGGTCACAGTCTTCGGTCCATCCCCTCCAGGGTCCCTAGGGTTGGCTGCTGTCGGCAGACAGGCTACTGGGCTAGATGGACCTTTGGTCTGACCCAGGACGGCCATTGTAAGCTCAGGGCTCAGGGTCGGGGGTCTTAGTGGACCACCTTGATTTTCATGCACACCTGCTCCTGGGTGGCCAGGCTGGCAGCTCTCCTGCCCTAGACGGCCACTTTCCTGTGCCTAGTGCAGAGATCGTGGACGAGGTCCACAATGTCTGCACTAGCTCAGGCGGGTGCCCGCCTCTTGCGGTCCCAGGCAAGCTCCCGGGAGCCGCCAGCCTGGTCCTGGGAAGAGGGCTGGGGGGCATTGGGTGGGTGGCTCGCTCCGTGCCTGGTGCAGGGTCTGCTGGCTGGGTGCTGGCAGGCTTGCACCTGGCATGGGCACCGTAGCCAGCCCGTGCCCCTTTAAGGGGTCCGGGGCCGGGAGGGGGGCAGACGAGTTTCCCTCGTGTTGGCCAGAGTGGCCACCAGGGAAACCTGGGGAGGGCTAGCCTCCCACTAGTTTGAATTAAGGGGCTACACATCCCTTAATTCGAACTAGCTAGATAGAACTAGGCTTAATCCTCGTAAAATGACGTTTTCCTAGTTCGAACTAAGCGCTCCGTTAGTTCGAATTAAATTCGAACTAACGGAGCACTAGTGTAGCACCTATGAAAGTTAGTTCGAACTAACGTCTGTTTGTTCAAACTAACTTTGTAGTGTAGACATACCCTTACAGACTAACACAATACCCCTCTGAGTCATAAACATATGCAACCTGGTTACAAAAATTATAATGATCAGGAGCAAACAAAGGAAATGGGTTAACCCCTACCCTGTGAAATATAAGAAAAATGGAAACAGTTGCTGTTGGGCTGTAGTAGTACAGCCATTGCCATTAGAAATAACTGGATAGTTGCTTGGTGGTGGTATTCTAGGTCGGCCAATCTGCCAGTGGCACCTTTTAGAAAATAATAGGATAGACAGTTATGTTTTCCAAACAACAATAATTTGTACTGAATTTTAAACTATTCCACTACAACAGCACAGTAGACATGTATGTCACATTTCTCCATCAGTTCATGAGAAATAAGATAATGACAGTCAATATTCTGATCATCAGCTTTTTAAGTAGCCTGAAAGGTAATTTACATGACAAAACCTGCATTCAGAGTTCTATATTTCTCCTGTAAGAGTTGCTGACATTTCAAAAATGAAATATTGGGAACTGCATTTATTACACTAAGGCTTATGGGGAAAACACTGACCTGAAATCCTGTCGGTAGATGGAAGGAGAAGCAAATGAAGTACTTACAAAATCTCTTTCCGTACTTATGTAAAAGCCTACAGATCTAATCCAGGCTATATTAAGTATTGTGATGTTTTCCTTGCTGCCTTCTTGAATTTCTTTACACTACTGGACACAACCTGATTCCAGACACACACAAAGGAACAAGAACCATGAAGGCAGCCTTCATTGTTTGCTTTGACCATTTTTAATCATAACCGCCACTACAAAGAAACAGACTTTCAGTAAGGTATCTAGAAATTAAGGATGTTAATGGGTAACTGGTTAAATGGTTACCCAGTAAGCATCACCCATTAAGTGTGATGTTTACCAAGTAACAGTTGACCCTGCAGCTCTGTTAGGTAGCCCATGCAGTCTGGGAGCTGGCAGGTCCGCATGGGAGTCAGCACAGGCAGTCCCAGCAGCCCCTGCACCCGGGATGGGAGCTCCCTCACCAAGCCCCCTTTTAATAGGTTAAATGTAATGTTAACACTACATTTAACCATTTAATCAACTAAATGGGATTTTACAGCCCTACTAGAAACCAAGGGATTTGTTTATCATGCAAAACTGTATCAGGAGATATGCTGCGATATGGCGCTCATATTTTACCCCTCTCAAACAGCTCCCTGAGCACTAAAACCCCTGAGCTGAGACCAGAGTGGTTACAGTAACTCTGTGGTAGCATGGACTGCCATGCTACATACTACATTTCTATTTGGGGTGAGGTGACTTCATGGACATGGGGAGGGGAAGGATACTCTTTGTTGTCCTCTAGAATTCCTCTGGGCCAATTCTTTGCCCTAATGACCTTTTTTTATCTTCTCTTACAGCTAGAGTTATTAGCTGGGAGTGCAGCTGAAACACTGTGTAGACCTTTAAAGTTTCTCCGCAGCTGTCCATCAGATTGCTGCAGGGACCTGACTCACTTTGCTGTACAGCTGGCAAAACATCATTTACAAGGGTCTGGAAGGTGGGAGATAGTGTTACTGAGCATGGTTGGGCAGATGAGGTACTGCTGCCAGATAATAGCTACTTGGCTGCTTGCAGGGCATATGTGTTCCACTCAGTATTTTAACAGTGTGAAACAGAGAGATTCTGGTCCACTGCAAGAAATAATAAGACTGCAAAAACTTTGGGCTCATCCATTTGTGTCACATGCAGCAAGTTCTCCCTGGGTTTCTGTGACAAGGTTTTAAGCCCTTTTTTCTGACATGTTTATAAGCCAGTGAAATCATTCCTAACAATGATCATCCCTGCTGAGACAAGCAACTGTGTGAAGGGTGTCTGCTTACACAGAGAGTGATTACAACTCTAAATGTATCATCTTCTGCCCAATCAGCTATGCCAACATTACTTCTGTGTTGTTTGCATACAACAATTATTTAACAGGTTTGCTGGTGCAAATAATTGTGAGTCAATTTCTTGCTGTAAACTTAAGGGCACAAAAGTTGTGATATGGAGTTCCAAATATCATATTTTTCCAGTATCCATAATTATAACTATGTATTTACATGCCAACTGTGTAACTAATCTGAGTTCAAACTGGGGTATTGAATGGCTCCACACCTTATTTTAAATTTTCAATCTTATGGTAGGTGACATCAGTTTAGACAAAAAATGCAACTATTGGAACTCCAAGAACATGGCAAGAAATTTCCTGCCGCTGATCCAGGAAAAAAAGAATCACTCACAGTCCCCCCCATGTCTCTTTAAAATAGAAAGCAAACAGATTTAGAGATATAAAAAACACAGGTTTTTTAAAATCTGGTTTGGAAATATACTGTGCCATACGCTCCCAAGGGTCCCATTGGATATTCTGTGACTAGCACACACTGGGATTTTCAAGAAAGGCAGAAGACCAACTGGATTCTTTGAACCCTCAATGTTTTCAATGTTTGCATGGCTACCAGTGCCAAGGGTCCCCCCCACTCCCACACCAAATGTGCAATTACTAATTAAATATAATTGTAATTTGAATATTCTAATATTCACCTAGCATCAGACCAGCCCAACTGCTGCACAGCACTCACTGATGTGTGCTCCAATGGAAGTAACATGATAAAAGGAAAGTCAAGGTTGTTGTTTTTTAAGGTTTTCATGGCATAGCATTTGATCAATAGTTCTGTTCAGTTCAATCTCATAACAACCAGGCACAGTGGGGTTGAAATGCATCAGCAGAAGTCTATTCAGAAAGTAAAGTGTGTCTTCCTGCACCATCCCCAGCATGCAGGACTTTCTGCCTGCCAACTGCGTGATACTGGCCCTTTCAATGCACAAAAAAGATAAAAAATGAGGAATGAAACAAAAAATTCAGTACTCAAAGGCCACATGATGCTTGAGATCAGGCAGAATTAATTCTCTACCAAATTCCTAGTGTCAAACCGTGCTTCCAAAAGAAAGTACAGGCAGTCCCCGAGTTACGCGGATCCGACTTATGTCGGATCCGCAGGTACGAATGGGGCTTTTCTCACCCCGGAGGACGGGAGCGGCGGGACGCCCAGATGCGCCGCAGTCCCGCCGTTCGCGTCCTCCGGGGCAAGAAAAGCTGCTCCGCGTCTCCCTGGTCTGCTGCAGGAAGCCCCCTCCCCCCCCCCCCCCAGCAGACCAGGGAGACGCGGAGCAAAGCCGTGGAGGATGCGGGCGGGACCGCGGCGCGTCTCGGCGGTCCCGCCATCCGCGTCCCCCTGGTCTGCCGGGGGGGGGGGAAGGGCGCAGCTAGTGCACCCCCCTCCCCTCCAGCAGACCAGGCTTTTCTCACCGACAACGCCTGGGGTAGAGCAGCTGGGGTGCTGCTGGGTTGGTCCCGCAGAGCCGCTCCTCGGCGCTACTGGACCAACCCAGCAGCAACCCAGCTGCTCTGCCCCAGGCGTCCCCAAGTCAGCCGCTGCTGAAACTGACCAGCGGCTGACTACAGGAAGCCCAAGGCAGAGTTGCTCTGCCCCGGGCTTCCTGGAATCAGCCTCTGATAAGTTTCAGCAGCGGCTGACTTGGGGACACCTGGGGTAGAGCAGCTGGGGTACTGCCGAGTTGGTCCCCGCAGCGCTGAGGTGTGGCGCTGCAGGGACCTACCCGGCAGCGCCCCCGCTGCTCTGTCCCAGGCATCCAAATTCAGCCGCCGTTGAAACTGATCAGCGGCTGATTCCAGGAAGCCCAGGGCAGAGCAACTCTGCCTCGGGCTTCCTGTAGTCAGTCGCTGGTCAGTTTCAGCAGCGGCTGAATCTGGACGCCAGTTCCGACTTACATACAAATTCAACTTAAGAACAAACCTACAGTCCCTATTTTGTAGGTAACCCGGGGACTGCCTATACATTTTCTCCATCACTGTACACAGGACACTTCTGTTGTTTATAAAAAGGAGATTAATTCATAACAAAAAGCCATTCCAACATTTCAACCCAAAGTGCTTCATCAGGAAGATGTAAGCGTCTATATGAACAATGTCCCTTCAGAGGAAAATTCTGTCACATCGTGAGGAAATAAAGCTCTTATTTACAATATGATTGCTAGATTTGAAGTAGTGGGATTTTTGTTTGATACAGTTTAACCGATTAACTTTAACTTGTTTCTATGCAAACATGTTAGGTATTTTTTTAACATATAAAGTATGAGATTCCTGGCAGTGCAGAGGGCCAGCACAGAGTCAGTGCACCTCTTAAGTCCCATTTGTGATTGAAATGGTATATAGGCCTCATGCTGAACATTTACAGAATGCCTCACCTACAGCACAATGGAGAGAGCTTTAAATTCTTCTGTGGATGTGCCCTAAGAACAAGTAATTTCTTTTCTTATTAATGGGAATTTTCTAATACTCTGATTTGCTGTAGTTATATGTAATGTAGTTTAGTATAGATAATTCCACCATAAATATGAAAATTCAACATTATAAATATTCTGCTGCATCTTTTGTCCATATATTATTAGCAAAATGAAGGTGCAATTCCTGAACAGACATTTTATTATATAAGCAATATGAAATTATTCAGATTTGTTCCTTTTATGATTAGCCTGGAAAAAATGAGCCAGCAATGCAATGTCCTGAATCTGTACACTATTTCACTGTAAGATTTCTTGTCTTGGACTCTCTCTCATACTGTAATTTTTTTTCTCATTTTAAATAAATATTATAGTTTTTTCACACAATAATGTTTTAAACATCAAAGCACAGTCTCCCTTTGTGCCACTTGCAACCCAGAAAGCTATCAAGCAACTGCTTTAAAAATAAATTTTACTTTCAACTCAAACACCTTAAGTTCCAATGCCAACAAGAGCATATAACCACTTTGAGTAGTTCAAAACAAATATTTGTCATACAATTCACTTTTAAACTGGAGCTTTCAAAAATGTTATTACAACTTTTTGCTGCTCTCTGAAAAAACAGAACTGAAGTTTTGTTTTAACTTCAATACTATTTTTATAAACATCCTTCCCACTTCCCTCCTGCCTAATTTGCATTCTATAGAAAATAAAAATGCAGGAATTAATCCTGCAAACATTTATACACAGGCTTAACTTCAAACATGCAGTTAGTTTCAGTGGACTAGCTTCTCTCCTGCTAGTTTTCATAGATTCATTGTTACAGATCCACAGTGGATCTGGCTTACAGGGGCTTGTCTACACTACAGTGAAGATCAAAGCTGCAGAAAAACCCTCTTGCGCAATGCTGTTACGCTGATTATTTTCAGGCATAACGGCATTGTGCAAGATGGTTTTTCTTGCGCAAGAAAGGGCAGTGTAGACAGCTCCTTCTTGCATAAGAGCCTCTTCTGCAAAAATGGCGACTCATTAGATATACAAATGAGGCTCGGTGATATTCCACGGTTAGCCTCATTTGCATAGCTCTGGCACAAGATCGCGCCAGTGTAGCACAAGATCACGCCAGTGTAGACATAGCCTAGGAGAAGTAAGAGAAGTTGAAGGGAGAGTGTGCTCCTGTTGACCTCCCACTGTGTGGATGGCGCCAAAATGCAATTTAAGATACTTTGACTCTAGCTACATAATTAATGTATCTGCTGTTGCATATCTTACATCAGCTTTCTCCTTTAGTGTAGACCAGGCCTGTGTTCTTACATGCTGTAAGTACATGTATGCTTTGGCAGGATCAGAGCCTTAACAATTCCCTGTGATTCCTCTATTTATGCCTCTTCAGGGGTCATTTAAAAAACATTCTCCAGGGTAGGATTTAGACCAAGAAAACCATCATTCTAGAATTTAAAAACAATGATGTTCAATTTCTATGAACTAAAAACAATGATCAGGTTTTCAAAGTATATTTTAAGGTTATTACCAATAATATCATTCAGTGTGCTTCAACAGTTAGAAGCACTGTAATTCAGATACAATCTGGAAAGTCTCCAACGGAAATGTCTTCCCACTATGTGATATAAATCTATTTGAGAAAACAGATTTGCGGGCTCCTTTGAAGAACTCCATCATATTGATTGCTGCTGACTCAGAGTTATGATTTCCCTGTAATTTCCCTTGTTCTTTAGTTCAAACAGTTAATTATGTAGGCAGAGACACCATCAACTGACAAGCAAGTTATACTTGAGTCTATTTTTTATCAGTGGTAATGGCTAACGTTCTGAAAATGATAGAGATTATTAGACAAATATTTTTCTAAAAGCCACAAGATTGCTCAGTGGAACTCAAGGATAAGTGAAGAAAGTGCTTGAAACTATGTTTAACTCTTTTTTCCCTTTTTCTTTTTAGCAACTTAGATTAAATATAGCCAGGGTATTTTAAAAAAATTAGTCTTCACATAATGTATATAGTGTACGCCTAAACTTTCATTACACAAATACTCAATGAAACATACTACATTTATCATGGCCCACACTAGAGTCTTCTCTCAACTACATTGAAATAAACATATCAGTTTATCCCAGAATATGACAGTAGACTATGATGTCACACCCCAAGCCTATTATGTTATTGAAACAGTTGAAAAGTAGGTTGCTCTGTTCCATTCTGATTGTATTATATCTTGGTAGGGGGAGGGGCTTTATAAGGCAGTGGGCAAGCGACCAAGGAGCTTGTGAACAGGTGATTGCTAACAGGGAGTTTTGAGAGGGAGTTGGGAAGGGGAGAGGGAAGGCGGGAGGTTCTCCTGCCTTTCTTTTTAAATCCCTTTTCCAGGACAGCAGCGATGGTTGGTGATGGGTCTGCTGTTGTTACCTGCACAGCGTGTGCCATGTTTGTCTTCCTCCCGGAAGAAAGAACGGATTTCATCTGTACCAAGTGCAACATGGTCGACATTTTGGAAGAAAAAATTAGAGGACTGGAGGCCCAAGTGTCGACCCTACACTTGATCAGAGAGCATGAAGACTTCCTCGATAGAAGGCAGCATTTAATCCTTCAAGCACGGCAGGCAGAAGAGCCAGAGAGGGCAGTACGTGACCAAAAAGAGAACTGGCAGCATGTAACTTCTAGAAGGGGAAAAAGGCCAGCACGGGAATCCCCCGATGCTATAGAGGTAAGCAATCGCTTTCAAGCTCTCTCCACAGACTCTGCAGTGCTGAAAGCTCTGGAAGGGACCTCACAAGGAAGAAACCAGAAGGGAACACCATCTACTGGAAGGCATGGGATGCGTAGTCTTACGGATGGGAGTTCCACGGCCACCACGCCCAAAAGGAAACGACGGGTGATGGTGGTCGGGGACTCCCTTCTAAGAGGGACTGAGCCATCCCTCTGCCGTCCGGACCTGGAATCTCGAGAGGTGTGCTGCTTATCGGGAGCTCGCATTCAGGATGTCACTGAGAGGCTTACCAAACTGATCAAACCTTCGGATTGCTACCCCTTCCTGCTTCTCCACGTGGGAACTAATGATACGGCCAAGAATGATCTTGAGAGTGTTACTGCGGATTATGTAGCGCTAGGAAGAAGGATCCAAGAATTTGGAGCGCAAGTGGTATTCTCCTCCATCCTCCCTGTTGAAGGGAAAGGACTGGGCAGGGATCGTCGAACTGAGGACGTAAATGCATGGTTGCGCAGATGGTGTCGCAGAGAGGGCTTTGGTTTCTTCGACCATGGGACTCTGTTCCGGGTGCAAGGATTGTTAGGAAGAGATGGGATCCCCCTAACAAAGAGAGGAAGGAGCATCTTCGCGGGCAGGCTTGCAAACTTAGTGAGGAGGGCTTTAAACTAGGTTCGTCGGGGGACGGTGACCAAAACCCTGAGGGGAGTGGGAAAGTCAGATACCGGGAAGAAATGCAGAGAGGAAGGGACAAGAAAGGAGGACCCATGTTTCAAATGGAGAATCAGGTGGATGAGGTGGATGAGGCTTTTTTCAGACAACTGAGAGAAGCTTCCAGATCGCAGGCCCTGGTTCTCGTGGAGGACTTTAATCACCCTGACATCTGCTGGGAAACCTATACGGCAGTACACAGGCAATCCAGGAAGTTTTTGGAGAATGCTGGGGATAACTTCTTGACACAGGTGCTGAAGGATCCGACCAGGGGCCATGAGTAGCTTGACCTTCTGCTCACAAATAGGAAGGAACTAATAGGGGAAGTAGAGGTGGGTAACAACCTGGGAAGCAGTGATCATGAGATGGTAGATTTCAGGATCCTGACGAAAGGAAGAAAAGAGAGTAGTAAAATACACACCTTGGACTTCAAAAAAGCAGATTTTGACTCCCTCCAAGATCTGATGGGCAGAATCCCCTGGGATGTTAACATGAAGGGGAAAGGAGTCCAGGACAGCTGGCAGTATTTTAAAGAAGCCTTATTGAAGGCACAGAAATAAACCATCCCGACGCGTAGCAAGAGAGGCAAACATGGTAGGAGACCGGACTAGCTTACAGGGGAAATCCTTGGTGAACTTAAGCCCAAAAGGGAAGCTTACAAAGAGTGGAAACTTGGATAAATGACCAGGGAGGAGTTTAAAGGTATAGCTCGAGAATGCCGGGGGGTTATCAGGAAGGCAAAAGCATAAATGGAATTGCGACTGGCTAAGGATGTGAAGGATAACAAGAAAGGTTTCTACAGGCATGTTAACAAGAAGAAGGTGATCAGAGAGGGTGTGTGGCCCCTAATGGATGAAGGAGGTAACCTAGTGACAGATGATGTTGGGAAAGCTGAAGTACTCAATGCTTTCTTTGCCTCTGTATTCACAGACAAGGTCGGCTCCTGGACTTCTGCGCCAAGTGACGCAAGATGGGATGAAGATGGACAGCCCGTGGTGGGTAAAGAACAGGTTAGGAACTATTTAGAAAAGCTAAACGTACATAAATCCATGGGTCTGGACTTAGTGCATCCGAGGGTAATGAGGGAGTTGGCAAATGTCATTGTGGAGCCTTTGGCTATTATCTTTGAAAAGTCGTGGAGATCGGGAGAAATCCCGGATGACTGGAAAAAGACAAATGTAGTGCCCATCTTCAAAAAAGGGAAGAAGGACGATCCAGGGAACTATAGGCCGGTCAGTCTTACCTCGGTTCCTGGAAAAATCATGGAAGGGATCCTTAAGGAATCCATATTGAGGCACTTGGATGAGAGGAAAGTGATTAGGAATAGTCAGCATGGATTCACGAAGGGCAAGTCGTGCCTGACCAATCTGATTAGCTTCTATGATGAGGTAACTGGCTCGGTGGACATGGGGAAGTCAGTGGATGTGATATACCTTGACTTTAGCAAGGCTTTTGATATGGTCTCCCACAATATTCTTGCCAGCAAGTTAAGGGATTGTGGATTGGATAAATGGATGGTAAGATGGATAGAAAGATGGCTAGAAGGCCGGGCCCAGCAGGTAGTGATCAATGGCTCGATGTCAGGATGGAGGTCGGTTTCTAGCGGAGTGCCCCAAGGTTCGGTTCTAGGACCGGTTTTGTTCAATATCTTTATTAATGATCTGGATGAGGGGATGGATTGCACCCTCAGCAAGTCTGCGGATGACACTAAACTGGGGGAAGAGGTAGATACGCTTAAGGGCAGAGATAGGGTACAGAATGACTTAGACAAATTGGAGGATTGGGCCACAAGAAATCTGATGATGAGGTTCAACAAGGACAAGTGTAGAGTCCTGCACTTGGGACGGAAGAATCCCAAGCATAGTTACAAGCTGGGGACCAACCGGTTAAGTAGTAGTTCTGCAGAAAAGGACCTGGGGGTTACAGTGGATGAGAAGCTAGATATGAGTCAACAGTGTGCCCTTGTAGCCAAGAAGGCTAATGGCATATTAGGTTGCATTAAGAGGAGCATTGCCAGCAGATCCAGAGATATCATCATTCCCCTTTATTCGGCTTTGGTGAGGCCGCATCTGGAGTATTGTGTCCAGTTCTGGGCCCTCCACTACAAAAAGAATTGGACGAATTGGAGAGGGTCCAGCGGAGGGCAACCAAAATGATTAGGGGGCTGGAGCATATGACTTATGAGGAGAGGCTGAGGGACTTGGGTTTGTTTAGCCTGCAGAAGCAAAGAGTGAGGGGGGATTTGATAGCAGCCTTCAACTTCCTGAAGGGAGGTTCCAAAGAGGATGGAGAGAAGCTGTTCTCAGTAGTGACAGATGGCAGAACAAGGAGCAATGGTCTCAAGTTGTGGTGGGAGAGGTCCAGGTTGGATATTAGGAAAAACTATTTCACTAGGAGGGTGGTGAAGCACTGGAATGGGTTACCTAGGGAAGTAGTGGAGTCTCCATTCCTAGAGGTGTTTAAGTCTCGGCTTGACAAAGTCCTGGCCAGGTTGATTTAGCTGGAATTGGTCCTGCCTAGAGCAGGGGGCTGGACTTGATGACCTTCTGTGGTCTCTTCCAGTTCTATGATTCTATGATTCTTTAAACTTTTGATATTTAATATCTGATACACATATTGAGATTGAGTAACTCTACAAATATTGTTTCACAACAGATAATTATATATACTTCAGATGTCTGTTGCACCCTGTGTAGAGTGAACAAACCATCCCAAGGTAGAGAAGGTTAAAGTAGGTCAATTAACCTTATATGCCATTCCTAGTGGAGAGTCAGAGCTTAATAGAAGCTAATGGAAGAAGCCCAAGAAAGGAGCAGCCAAAGTTATTCAGCAGTAAGAGGGAGTTTGGGTTAGCAAATGGTGGGGGAAGGGAGGGGAGAGTTGATAATAGCAGACAGGGGCAGATGACTGTTCTGCGGGGCCCCGGGCAGCATAAATCCGCGGGGCCCCTCTTTGCCATGGCGCACGCGCAGTGACACCATGCGCATGCGCGGTGGCACCACGGCGCATGCGCGGGGCTTTCTGACGCGCGGGGCCCGGGGCGGCCACCCCATTCGCCCTGCCGTATATCCGCCCCGATAGCAGAAAGAAAAGAGTTCAGGGAGCTCCTGGACAAAATTGGGATCCCTGCCTCCTTGTTGCTCTGGCACCTATCCTTCCTTTTCCCTAGGTCCCCACCCTAAATGCTCCTTCTTCTCCCTGAGGCCCCCCACCTTATGAAGGCCAGAAGCTGGAGCTGGGCCATGGTAGCAGCTCCCAGTCCATATGCCCACCCTCTAAGCCACTATGAGGAGCTCATAGCAAGTGGAGGGTCCAGAGCTTCCCACAGCGGCCTAGGCTCCCTGGGCAGCTCTTACTATGGTGTGGTTCTGAGTTGTGGCCTGGCTAAGGAGCGGAGTCTCAAGGGGACAGGGCACATCTTGGTGAGGCAGGGCTACGGTACACCTCAGTTAGGGTGGCCAGGTATCTGGTTTAGAACTAGAATGCCAGGTTGGAAAGGAATCCTGGTGGCTTTAGTCAGCACTGCCATGCCAACCAGGCTGTTAAAAGTCCAGTCAGAAGAGCAGTGGGACTAAGGCAGACTCCCTACCTGCCCTGACCCCTCAGGAAATGGCTGGCAGATCCCTAGCATACAGGGAGCCAGGGAGGCTCTGCCACTGCCCCTACCCCAACCACCAGCGCCACAGCTCCCACTGGCTGGGAACTATAACCAATGGGAGTTGTAAGGGAGGTGCCTGCAAGTGAGACAGTGCACAAAGCATCCCTGGCACCCTGCCAAGGAGCTACAGGGACCTCACAGCAATTTCCCAGGAGCTGTCTTAGGTAAGCACCACCCGAATCCTGAACCCCAACCCCCGTTCCAACCCCAAGAACCCTCCCATACCCCAAACTAAGGATGCTAAAATGTGTTTATTTGTGTAAATATGTATCTGCAGAAATGTACATGTTTACACCCAGGGGAAATGGGGAGGAGGTGAGCCAAAGCCAGCTCCCCATATGCGTGGAGCAGGGGCTGCATGTAATCAAGAGGGTTAACCGATGAGTCCAGGCTGAGGGAGGCAAGAACTTAGGGCTGAGGAAGGCAATCCCCCAGCCCTGCCTCTACTGCCTGAGGCCCTGCCTCTGCCACCAAGGACCCCAAGGGGAGCCAAGCTCTCCCACTTATAGGGACAGACCACCCTCCCGCTGTGGGAGGTATACAACCCAAGCCTTCTCTCCTCTCTGAGCATGGGAAGGAAGAACAGAATGTGGCCCCAGCCTTCCCCAGAGGAGGGTTGGAAACATTGTCCCAACTTTGGCTATGCCGAAGCCCACACAGCCCCTGGAGACTGTGAAACCCACACTGAATGTGGTCTGGGAGTGGAGTGTGAGTGGGGCCAGCTGGGCAGTACGGAAAGGCATTGCTTTCCCCTGCCTCCTACAACCATTGCCTCTGCTCACCCACCTCTCACATCCAACCCAGCCTGATGAAGGGAATAGGAGGGAGGATGGAGGAAGGGTGATCACGGTCTCAGGGAAGGGATGGGTAGGGGACAGGACAAAGATGTTTATTTTGTGTTGTAGAGTATATAACACATTCATACAATGTGAGTTGGTAGATACTGATACAGATACACTGTCCTCTTTTTTGAAAGTTTAAATATGGTAACCTTAGACTTGGGGTAGTTGGTGCCTGCCACCCAATGCTGGGGGCCCTTGGCTGTGCTAGCCAGCACTTGGGGTGAGGGAAATGTGGCTGAAGGCTCTGGGATTGACCACCGTGTGCTGGGGCTAGTGTGACCCTGCACTTGGTTACTGGGGGGGAAGAGAGGGAAGGGAGGGCTGTTCTCTGCCCGCACTACTCTCAGAGGCTGGGGGTGGGGGAAGCCATGTGCTGCCCACCTGCCCTGCACTATGGGAGTGGGGTGACAAAGCTGTGTGCTATCCACTCAGTGCTCCGGGGCTAGTGGCTGTGAGGAAGAGGGCGGGGGAGGGCTCTGTCAGGAAAAGGGATGAGTCTGTGGGTGAGGGGGGTTGGTTGGAGCTAGCCTCCTCCAGCTGCAGGTTCACCAGCTGCCCAACTCATTCCACATCACTGGTATGAGGCTGTGCCACCCCTGAACCTCAGACAGACATGGAACAGTGCCACACAGAAGCCAGAGCAAATGCTTTCATGGAGTCATTCCACTCAGGACACTGACTTCAACTCTGAATTTGACTGACTGACACCCTCTTAATTTGGAATGGTTGGTCACCTTAAGTCCAAATAGTGATAGAGATGCAGCCCTGTTAGTCTGGTCTAGCTGAAACAAAAGACAGGACTATGCAGCACTTTAAAGACAAACAAGATGGTTTATTAGGCAATGTGCTTTCGTGGGCCAGACCCACTTCCTCAGATCAATTCAGAAGATCTGTCCCACGAAAGCTCGTCACCTAATAAACCATTGTGTTAGTCTTTAAAGTGTTGCAAGGTCCTGTCTTTTGTTTCAGCTTAAGTCCAAAGAAATAGTGACAGCCTGTAGCTGCTAGACATATGCATTTGAAAGTAGCAAATAGGTGCTAAGTATTATTTAGAATATTTAATTTTTAAATCCTTTTACTAAATGAACACTGTATCTGTGCTAGGTGCATGAAGGACACATGGGGAGACTGAAGATGGGAAGGGCCTAAACCTGAAAGCCCACCATGTGTAAATCTCTAACTTCAATGGATTTCCTATGAAGAGTCTACTAAAATATCATCAGATGCATAACAACTACTGCAGGCAACCCCAAACTACTGTAATTTAAAAATATATATATATTTGCTAAACTGGGTAGCTGAGTCATCAACACCTGTACTTTCAAGATGACAAAGAAGTCACAAGGATGTGGTCTTTAAATACATCATTTATATTCTTAATATCCTCAGCAGGAAGCAGTCTGGTTTAGATTGATAGTCATTACATTTCCAAAAATGCTAAGTGCTGCCCTTTATCTAGTGTTTCTTGTCCAAATCCACCTCAGTCTTAGCTAAGCACAAATTACACATATGCCAACATCTTTCAGACTAAAAGAAGACACTCTGGAATCCTCCACTGTACCAAAGAGGTTATCTTTGGTTAAAAGATACATTGAGTCCATATTATAACTATGCTCTTTCAGTAACTCTAGTTCATTCTGCTTGAGTTCACGGACAACTATAATCCAAAAGGTGTTTAAAAAATACAAAAGCACAGGTTGTCATTCATCTGGCAACCCACAATCTGGATTTTTTTTATAATGGCCTCAAAAGACTTGGATTCCTCTGTAGCTATGTCTGGAATTCTATAATATCATAATCATGATGGTCAATCCAAGGCATTGTAGTGTATTTGTATTTAATCTCTCTGGTGTATTTTTAAAAGCTGCATTGGAACAATTTAACACCAATGTAGCTCTGTGCTTTATAGTTATCACACATGGAATTATTTACAGAGAAAAATAAATAACTACTGCCCACCTTCAATTCAATTGTGTAAGCCACACATAATTAATTCTACTGCATATCAACACCTCAAATCAAACCAAGTTAAAAAAATAAACAGCACATGAAAGTACTTGTAGTGACCTATAGACTAGGGATGCAAAAGAATCATCAAATTGGAGACCACCCGATAAACCTAGGCTTATTGGATAGCCGAGTCAAGTATATCAGAGACATCAAGAGGGGCAGAAGCAGGGACCAGTGCTGGTTCCCCCAGTACCATCTCCACAATGGAGGGAGGCAGAGGTGCAGCAGTCCTGGCTCACGCCCAGCTCCTACTACATTTAAACTGTAGAGCTGCAGCGGCCCCTTATCGACTAATCATGTACTAGATATAAACTGTATCGAATACACGCTTAGTCGTTTACTCAAAAGTTAACATCCTTACTAAAGACAGCGTCTGTGCCTGTCCCCTAATTGCACCCATTGGGAATGTTAACTTGACAATGTCCTTTGGCTTCATAAACAGGCCTTTAGTCTACAACCTGAAGCAATAATTCCGTTTAAAAAAAACCTGAAAAAACAACAAATGGTCCTGTAGGACCTTAGAGACTAACAAAAAATATGGATAGTATCATGAGCTTTCCTGAGCACGATACTATCTATATTTTTTGTTAGTCTTTAAGGTGCTACAGGACCATTCATTGTTTTTTAAGGGTTTTTTTAGTTACAAACTAGCATCACTACCCCCTATGAGACAATAATTCTGTTGATAAATGGGGGTATGTCTACACTAAAATGTTAGTTCGAACTAACATTCATAGGCACTACACTAGCGCTCCGCTAGTTCGAATTTAAATCGAACTAGCAGAGCGCTTAGTTCGAACTAGGAAAACCACATTTTACGAGGATTAAGCCTAGTTCGAACTTACTAGTTTGAATTAAGAGGTGTGTAGCCCCTTAATTCGAACTAGTGGGAGGCTAGTCCTCCCCAGGTCTCCCTGGTGGCCATCTGGCCAACACCAGGGAAACTCTATGCCCCCCTCCCGGCCCCGGACCCGTTAAAGGGGCACGGGCTGGCTACGGTGCCCGTGCCAGGTGCAAGCCTGCCAGCACCCAGCCAGCAGACCCTGCACCTGCCACGGCACAGAGCCACCCACCCGATGCCCCCCAGCCCACCCCCTCTTCCCAGGACCAGGCTGGCGGCTCCTGGGAGCTTGCCCGGGACCGCAAGAGGCAGGCACCTTCCTGGGCTAGTGCAGACATCATGGACCTTGTCCACGATCTCCGCACTAGGCAAAGGAAAGTGGCCGTCTAGGGCAGGAGAGCTGCCAGCCTGGCCACCCAGGAGCAGGTGTGCATGAAAATCAAGGGGGTCCACTGAGACCCCTGACCCTGAGCCCTGAGCTTACAATGGCCGTCCTGGGTCAGACCAAAGGTCCATCTAGCCCAGTAGCCTGTCTGCCGACAGCGGCCAACCCTAGGGACCCTGGAGGGGATGGACCGAAGACAGTGACCAAGCCATTGGTCTCGTGCCATCCCTCTCCAGCCTACCACAAACTTTGGGCAGGGACACCACTCCTACCCTCTGGCTAAGACTACTCCATGGACCCAACCTCCATGACTTGATCTCACTTCCCTTTAAACTCTGTTCTAGTTGTAGCCTTCACAGCCTCCTGCAGCAAGGAGTTCCACAGGTTAACTATTTGCTTTGTGAACAACAACTTTCTCTTACTAGTTTGAAGCTTGCTACCCATTCCTTTCCTTTGGTGTCCTCTAGTCCTTCTTTATGAGAACTAATGAAGAACTTTTCTGTATGCACCCTCTCCACCCAACCCCTGCTTTTAGAGACCTCTATCCTGTCCCCGCTCCATCTCCTCTTTTCTAAGCTGAACAGTCCCAGTCTCTGTAGCCTCTCTTCATCTGGGACCTGTTCCCAACCCCTGATCATGTAAGTTGCCCTCC
This sequence comes from Pelodiscus sinensis, assembly GCF_052426305.1. Lineage (NCBI taxonomy): Eukaryota > Metazoa > Chordata > Testudines > Trionychidae > Pelodiscus > Pelodiscus sinensis. The sequence continues at coordinate 318,678,973 of NC_143052.1, forward strand.
CCTCTTCCAGCCTTTCTCTTCCCCTCTCCCACCTCCTTTTCCCAGTCTCCCCCAGTTTTGTTCAATAAAGACAGAGTCAATGTTGGAAGAAACATTATCTTTATTTTGTACATCAGGAAGGCGGGCTAGGGAGGGGTAAGTGGAAGGAGGTGAGGGAGGAATGGGGTACGAGCCCCCGATGGGGAGGACTGGGCTGGCTCTGTGGGCTTCTGGGGGTGGAAGCTCTCCTGCAGCCCCCCAATTACCCCCTCTCCCCAGATGGCAGCCTGCGGCAAGTGCAGCCAGTCTGATGGCCGAGTGGTGTGATGTGCCCAGTGTGGGCACTCCGGGCACTCCAAGCCAGGACTGGTTTTCAAGCGGGGCACCCCTGAGAACTGTCTGTCCGGGGTGGGGGTCGGGTCCCTTTAAGCACAGCCCTCGGCTAGCCTGAGACAGCATCTCCACGCTCTAAGTCCTCCTCTGATGCCCTGCCGGCACTGCTTCCGGCCATCCTTAAGCCCTGTTCAGGGTCCACTCAATGTGGACTTGCTAGTTCGAATTAGCAAAACGCTAATTCGAACTAGTTTTTAGTTCTAGACGAGTTAGTTCAAATTAGCTTAGTTCGAATTAACTAATTCGAACTTAGTTAGTTCGAACTAACTCTGTAGTGTAGACATGCCCTAGTTGAGTACCATCAGGCCTATTAGTCACTGACCTACTTTAGGAAGAGGGGTGGGGGAGAGAGATAGCTACACTCAGCAGCAGCTCCAGTACACAGTGTGTGCTTTAAGGAAGAACAGCACCTCCTGGACAAATCATAAAGGTTCCATGCTTAATCCTCAAGTCAAGTCATCCAAGTGGACAAGAAATCAATTTGGTAATACTTTCACACATATTAGTTCTCTGCTTTGGAAATTCCCAAGATGAGACTTAGTGGCAGTGATAACCAGCAGGGGTGGAGAACCTTTACGGAGTCAGGGGCCACTGACCCATAGTAAAATCAGTTGGGGGCTGGACAAGTGAAAAGTGCAAAAAAAACCAAACTCCTCACTGATGTGGCCCCTGTCGGAGGAGAAAGACATTCCCCGTATTCCCCTCCCACATCAGAGCTTGGGGGACCCAACCTAATATATTTTGTGTGCTCCAGCCCTGCAGGGAGGCAGCCGGAGTGCTAGAGCACAAGCTCAGGCTCCTGAATGCCGGGGGTGAGTGAAAGGTGTCCTGAGCTTTAGGGGCTGGATACAGGCAAGCCAGGGGCTGCATCCAGCCCTGAGGCTCCCCACCCCTGCTATACAGATTTTCCACTGAGGGAAAAAATGAAATGTTTTCAAACTGATCATAAACAAGGGAGAAAACTAACTTTATACCATCAGTTGCTGAACTCCACCCATTGTCCATGTGAAAAGAGGATTATTTTTAAGAGATTTAAGGTAAATTATTTCAGAGACTTCTCCAGTTCTACTGAAGAGCCTGTTTGGGTGAGAGTTGGATAAGGGAGCTGCCTCCTTAGAACAGTTCAGTGATAGTTGGCCATCCTACACTTTTTATGATGAGAAATGAGCAGACAAAAAGAATGTGAAGCTTAATAAAATGTTCAACAGCTTCAGCGAAACCACTGGGAGTGTGTCTTTATTATAAACACACATTATTTTAAGCAAAAGACTGAGTGCATCAGGGATAGAAATAGTTTCAGTTATATGCTTTCTTCTTCCTCCAGAACACATTTTCCTAGCTCTACAGAACTTCTCCATGGCTTCTTGTGGTGACCATCTGATGAATATAAAAGATTACCAGACTTATGACCCCTTACATTGGCCCTTGTGGGAAGACAGGATCTGAGCTAGATAGACTTTGATATGACCCAGTATGGCCGTTCCTATGCCCCAAAGTTGAAACTAAATATTTCTCCAAATTAACTAAAACTTCAAGATGCAAAAAAATAAAAAAACTAACAAATGATAAAAGCACAGTCTTTGACATGATGTTAGAGAATAAATGAATAGGAACAAAAACTTCAGCCAACTGAAAAAGGTTGTCATCTTAATTTTGGTTCCTTTTAAAAGAAGGAACCGCCTAGCTGCAGTCTTGGGATTTCCATCAGCAAGAAGCTATAATGGAATGTTGAAAAGTAGGACTTCATACTCAAAACTACATGAGAGGCAACAGTACAAAAGACTGTAGCATCCCAGTCAAGAAACTACGGTACTACCTTTTCCGAACCAGAAGATTCTTCCCTTATTATCTTTATGTATAAGCAGGGTTCACCAAATTCTGGTCAGTGGTACTTTCCTATGAGCATTCATCACCAGAAGAGTTTATAGTCACATCAGCACATTCAGAAGAGGTCACTGCTTTATTTGACATGCACATTATTACCTTCACTTTATGATCTGGAAGAAGGAGCTGCTAATTGGTCATCAATTGTCTTACTTAGGTACTGCAGACCTGTAGGGTGGGGCACATCCTAGTAACTAACTGAGTTCTGAAAAAAGCAGCTGCCATCATTCCCTGTTTGCACAAGTGGCCTCTAGAAAAAGGATATGTACCCAGTGCCTGGGGCTGGAGACACATACAAATGTAGCTAATCTGAAAAAATCCATTACAACAGAAGGAGGGAAGTTACAAAAATCTCACAATGGGACACTTGATACAGTCCTGCCTGTTGCCAAAACCTTTCAGGGCTTCCAGCAGCAAACAGCAGCTGTAGAGAGGTTTGCCACAGCTGTTTGAAGCTCTGAACCCCTGAAATAGCAGCTGTAGCACTAGTTGTATTTACACTTTGGGTTTGGGTTCCATTCATTGTTTGTTACATTCTCCTTCCCTTGGGCTCGTTGTGCTCCTTTCAAAGGAAAAAGGTACATGCTGGGGTGCAAGAACCTTACAGGAAAGTCTAGTAAACAAGAGCCATTCACTACCACTGCCTAATTCAAAAATAAACAAACCATCCAACAGGAAAATCTTAAATCAAACTATTCAAATCTTTCCATCCAAGTGTTTAGATCAGTCAGACGTCCCGCGGCAGAGTTTTTGAAGGCGAGCCAGTCAATTTAGGTAGCTTTCACCGTATCAGCCAATGTTACTGACACAATGAGAAGCAAAAGGTAAGGATCTGGGTATGTCTGTCCGCAGCAAGAAAAACATAGCCCTTCTTCCGAAGAGCTTGCACTCACAAGTGAGAGGGTGCAACATACAAAACTTCGGTGCCAGTGAGCCCTTGAAAAGCCTCCTGAAGTTACACTGAGAAGTTTGCTCCGATTCTTTTCTTCCCTTCAGTTGTGCCTGGATGTCCCGGGACAAGGGGAATTACAGGTGATTACAAAATAATGCTGCAGTGGGAGCACCCCCAGGCAAACAACACGGGCTGGGGAAGAAGATGGGTCAACTTACTCTCATCTACTTAGTGCAGCACCTCCACCTACGGAGACGTTACATCTCTCTGCCTAGCAAAGCTATTTAGGCTCAGGAATGCACAGTAAGCTCTAGTCAGCTATCTAGTAGGGCACTAGGTACAGCGTGCGGAGTCGGGGAGCACGTTTGAAAGCGAACGGGGCAGGTGATGGGGGAGGGTAGGATTCATCAAAGGTTTACATTAGTCTTGTAAATACTAGTGATAAGAAACAAGAGAGCCACTTACCATCTCGCCTGAGATTAGAGGATCGCAAGGCTTTTATAGATCCGCTCTGGGCAGTGGTGCCCTGACGGCTGCAAAAGTTTGCACAGACTACAACGTAGAGGAGGAGGCAGACGGACAGTTGCATTGGGATCCGCTGTGAGGGGGATCGTATCTGCCCAAAGAAACCAGGCTCAAGGAAGCCCCCCTCTCCCCTTGTGGGATATTTTTTTATGCTGAGTCAAAAGCCCCTGAGCTACTCTCCGAGCTGCCCGCGCGCTGCTTGCATGGCTGAACTTTCTGCTGGGGATCGCTGCCTTCCGAGCTCGGCAGGTGATAAGGCGGGGGGAAAGACAGGGCGAGCCCACACCCCGGCAGCAGCAGCTGGCGAGCTGCCCCTAACTCGGCAGAAGATCACAAGGTGCCGCTGCCGCAGCTGGGCTCCAAGCGGGCGGGCCGGGCTGAGACACAGCCTGTCCCCAGCCCCGGGGCTGCCTGCTCCGGCTGAAGTTGCTGCTCAGCGGCGGCTGGTGCCTACAGGCTCGGCAGCCCCCGGTGCAGCGCTGCAGGCGCGGGCAGCGCACAGCATGTCTGAGGGGAGCGGGATCCTGCCGTGTCATTCGGGAGGAAAAACACGGCGGCGGCGGTGGCTCCTCCAGGGGGAGGAAGGAGGCGGCTCTGGCCTTGGGGGCAGGGAAGGGGAGGGAGTGACACTGACCAGGGAAAGGCAAGTGGCCAGGCCCAGCGGGCGGTGGAGAGGTGGGGCCAGCTGTGGCCGGGGAAGGAAGGGGGCGCTGGAGAGGAGCGGGGCAGGGGCCAGCTGTGGCCGGGGAAGGAAGGGGGCGCTGGAGAGGAGCGGGGCAGGGGCTAGCTGTGGCCGGGGAAGGAAGGGGGCGCTGGAGAGGAGCGGGGCAGGGGCCAGCTGTGGCCGGGGAAGGAAGGGGGCGCTGGAGAGGAGCGGGGCAGGGGCCAGCTGTGGCCGGGGAAGGAAGGGGGCGCTGGAGAGGAGCGGGGCAGGGGCCAGCTGTGGCCGGGGAAGGAAGGGGGCGCTGGAGAGGAGCGGGGCAGGGGCCAGCTCCGGCCCGCTAGTACAGATCCTGTTCTGTGGTGTGCGCGGAGCGCCCCTCCCTCATGCTGTGCCGGGCCAAGGGGTCAGGGCTGGGCGCCACTCGCTGAGCGCCCCTGGCGGGATAGGCTGGGAAAGTAGATTGGAGCCCTTCTACCAGTGCACCTGCAGTAGCAAGGCCCAATCTATCTTTTTGTATCAAAGTCGACTAGCCTGGGCCCCCTTAGGCTCTGGTTTTCAAAGGGAATAGTGGAAGTGTCGTTTTCCTTCTCGGTCAGGGGCCACGTCAGTGCTTCTCATTTGCGTGTGGCCCCCCAACTGATTTTTTTTGTGGGTCAGTGGCCCCCAAACCAAAAAAGGTTCCCCTCCTCGACTAGTGTAATCACTTGGCTGGGCAGATCTGTACCCCTTGGCAAGCACTAGGTTTTAAGGAATAGTCTTTTGGGGGAGAGAAGGGGAGAAAAGGGAAAGATCAGTTTGAACTGGTTCAAATATTTACAGTTAACACCTTCCCTCACCATTTACCTCAGGGTGTATAAGTCACAGTCCCAACTATTTGGACACTGTATGCTCCATACAATTTGTTCTGCCTCCTCCCACCCATCCATCCCCCTATCAGTTTGTGGGTCCCCAATTTATTCCCATTTTGTGGTTCTGGAGTTCAGACAAATCAGGCTTCTTGTTTTGTAAAGTGGAAGTTCTGGGGCTCTACCACCTATCCTTCTATAGTGATATCAACAGTTAGGACAGCAAGGTCTCTCCTGAATTGCTATGCTGACACAGACCTTAGCTGTCAATTCCTCTGCTCTCCTGCTGGAAGCAGTGGGTGAATCTGTTTTGCTCTGGGTGCTGTGCCTGGATCCAATTAATATGTTGCTCTCCCTGCTGCTCTGGTGACTAGAACTGCTGCTGATCTCTGACCCTTGTTTGCCACTGCATGGACAACTTGGAATCTCTGGTGAGGTCTGGCCACATAAAGCACCTGGTTCTACAACTTTTCACTCAGTTCTGTCTGATACACAACAATCACTAGTCTTAGAAACCCTTCATAGTCCCTTCTATCCAAGGAATTTTTCCCCGCCCCAAGCCAGAAATTTCAGTTTCTTTCCTTTTGCCCCTTAGCACTGTTCAGGACCTTTCGCCCCACCTTGGCAAACATTTTTTCATCAGAGTGACCCCATAACCAGTCATTGTCAAGATTTTGCCCACCTGAGTTCCCAACAGACTGTGTTTAAAAATAAGTATCCCAAATACAAAGCTTAATCAAATTATCCCCCACTGTCCCAAAAATTACCTGCAGTTGATATTTAAATCAGGTAGTGCCTCACTAAGTCAACTCCCCTTGCTTTCCAGCAAATGCCATCAGAGAGCTCACTCAATTACCTCCGCTCTCTTGTTCTTTCCATGGCATAAGGCCATAAGATGTATTTTACAGGATAAGACAAGAATTCAAGCAATAGCAATACAGAGTTAAAGCTGAAAACTCATTTTAAACTCCATTCCCAGGTGCTTATGCCTTGAAATAGCTCTCTGTTTTCATCATCATCATCAAAAATTTCATCAGTTAATGTTACACATACAATAAAACAAACACAATTATCTTTTGCAGTCAGTTATGGAACAATACATACAATCAAATGTTCAGAATCGACCTGCTTTTTAAGTCATGAACAAACCAAGGCAAGAGTGTAGGAATCCTTTTCAAGTTATGAATACTTAAAATCAGCCAACTGGGTGCATGGTTTTTTTTTAAGATCAGCTTTAAATAGAGCACTTGAGAATGTTGTCTAGGGTTTTAGTCTTAAAATCATCTTACTTGTAGCTGTCAGATGCCTCTGAGTCAAAGTCACTACTTTGTGTACTGCAATTATTATAACTTCTATAACTGTATAACTGTTATAGAAAGGCCACCCTGTACAAACACACAATAAGATACAGCCTCCAGTGAAAGTGCTTACAAGTAGATCAGAAAGACATTGGATGTGAAAGGAAACAGAAGGCAAATAGAGACACAGAGAGCTGAAGTGACATGCCCTAGGCAGCTGCCTTCCTGGTGGCAGGAGGAGACTTTGCTCAGTTCCTCTGTCCCCAGGTCAATCAGGGCCTGGGGGCGGGAGGAGCATGGGAATTCTCTCACTCCATGCTCCTGCGCTGCAAGGGGCATGCGGCACTTAGAGTGAAAGCATTGTGTACCCCTTGCAGGGCAAGAGCAGAGTTCACGGGCTTCTTTCCCCTGCCCTGCCAGGAGCATGGTGCTCTCACTCTAAGCTCTGTGCACCCCTTGGAGGGTAGGAGGAGACTTCACATGCTTCCCCAGGATAATCAGGGCCTGGGGGAGGGAGGAGCTCACAGTCTTTCACTCCCTGTCCCCTCCCTGCAAGGGGCGCACAGCACTTAAGAGTGCAAGCACCTCATGCTCCCTGCAGGGCAGGGAGTGAGACACTTTGCGCCCTCCTCCCCACCCCCCCAGGCCCTGGTTGGCCTGAGGGCGGGGGAGTGGCAAGGCATGCGCAGGCTGGATCCACTTGCCCTCTTTGCCCACCGCTACACTAGACCATACTACAGAGTGAAACTCACAATTCCACATACATAACACATTGTTATACATCAGTTAACAAACTGGCATTAGTTAAATTTTTCCTCTTAAAGCAAAATTTATTCTAAGACTCCTGGTCTACATTAGGGGATAAGTTCAAATTAAGATATGCAACTTCACTTACATTAATTGTGTAGCTTAAATTGAAGTATCTTATCTGAATTTTTGGCACCATCCACACTGCAGGAAGTCGAAGGGCCCACACTCTCCCTTTTCCTAACCCCTTACTCATTGGAGCAGGACTACTGGCATTGACGGGAGCGCCCTCACAGTTCAAATTAACATGTCTTCACTAGACCTGCTAATTTGAACCCCAGAAGATCGACTGTGGCTGTAGTGTACGACTACTTTTCTGTAGTGTAGATATGGCCTGAGTGTGCTAATAATCTTGCACTATCCAGTTAATCAGTTTTACTGGAAACAACAAAACAAGGCAGCTAAATTCGTTTAGTATGTTCCCATACAAAAGAGTGAAGAGAAGAATATTTTTCATTTTATTTTTCATTTATCTAACTCCTTCATACTGAAGCACTTTCTAAATTAAATACTAAACAGCAGTGGCCTGTGGGCTGGTGGGTAAGAGCCAAGCAGCAAATTGAACAAGAGTAAGAAACCCTGTGTTTGCTTGTAAAAATTACTGCAGAAATTTTAATGGCCACAAAGAGATAGTCACAAGGTTCTTTGTTTAGAATTTAATGTATTTACCTTGATGATAAATGACTGCACCAACCCTTTCTAGGCTGAGAGGGCTCTGTGAAAAAATTAAATATTTCAAACCTGATAGGTCTAAAATCATCCCTCTCCATCTGAATCTTACAGCTCCATTGCTCATGTCATTTTTTAAAATCATTATATCTGTTGCAAATGCTTCTTAAAAAAATTCTCTTGACTCTTTTCCTCTCACCTTTTATTACACACACACCTACATTAAAAACACTATTAGGTTTGCAAATTGCAGCACTCATAAGTTAGGAGATGGTAGAATTAAGGTCGCTGACATAACTTTAGTTCAGCCCCCTCGAGTATAAGCATTTTAATACTATATTTTCACAGAACTAGTGCCTCATTCAGTGCAGAGGATAGATAATCCTCATTTAATGAGCAGCTATTGCATATTTTGTTTTATCCTCATTTTTCAGTATGTGGTGCCAGGCCTTATTTACTGCACACTATTTAAGTCCTGCTCTCAAAAGAGACTTATTCATTTCCTCATGGGCTTTTGCATAGCACTCATCATTATAGTTTCCAATCACTTAACCAACATTCATTTATCTTCACAACGCCCTGGTAAGTGAGAAGTATTATTATGTCTACTTTGTAGATAGGGAACTGAGGCAGAGAGTGATTAAGGTCAACAATTTCCATTAATTTTGGTTACCCAGTTTGAGACACCCTAGGATCTGATTTTTCAAGGTACTTAATCATTGTAATATAGTATGTTAGATGTCTGGTAGAGAGACCACTCATCACAACAAAAATAACACTTTATTGACAGGACTGCAGGCTGGGGGCTTTGCTGCATTATCCACCTGCAACACATCAGAGTATGGGAGTTTCTCCCACACACAAACAGGAAGTAGGGAGAGACAGAGTATGCTCCATCCTCCAATGCATGCGTACCACAGATACAATAAGTTTAAAGCACAGCTCCTGTTTACCTCAGTTGCAGCCATGAGTGCTCAGAATCCAAGGTTTCTCTAGTCAGGTACCCAGAAAATAAGAGGACACAATTACTGACTACTGATCTGAAAAGTTTGATTTAAGTGACTTGGCCAACATCACACAGGAATTTTGTAGCACATAGACTTTAATCTAGTTTTCAAGGGCAGGACTGGATTCTTTTAACTATAAGGCTGCCCTTTCTCCTCCTGCAGATCTCTACCTCATTCACTGTATATCTTCTGCAAAAAATGAATCTGGGTCCTATTGACAGCCACTTCTGCAATGACGCAGGGTCCTATGGACAACAGCCTCCTGTACTAGCCTACCCTGCTCAATCCCCAGAGCAAGTCCATCCTGTGGACTAAATGAAGGGGTCTTTATGAGCTATGAGTCTTCTATCAGGACTTCATCAGTACCTGGAAGTTTGTCTTGTCAGCTAGGCCTGTTCTAGCTGTTGGGTCACTGGGGGGAGGAAGTTGCCTTTGTGAATCCCTGCTGCATAATCCATACCTCTTTGTGCAAGTGGAGGAGGCCACTTCAGTGCCCAAAGATTAGTCCTGGTCAACATCACCAGAATTGGAGACCTCCTGGAATATGGTTGATGGGATTGGGTGACTGTATGGCACTTGCCCAGTGCATGGGGTTGCCCACACCATATATTCACCATGGTGTGCTCCAAGAGATGTGGGCAATCTTGCGCCTGTTTTTCTTGCTTCTCTCAAGTGTTTCACTGTAATCAGGCCCCAACTACCTCCATTGCACCTCCTAAGTCAACTGCACTGCAGCGCATAACCTAAGTCCACCTCTGAACCATGCCTCATCATATTTATGTCTCATACCAACCACTTCCTCTCCCTTATGTCCTGTCCCAATACTAAGTGGTAGGACCTCTTGCCATCTTTCTAGGGTAGTGAACCTAAGTGGGCCTGCCTATACCCCAACCAGGTCCCACTGCCTGCCAAAGATAATCAGTTGATGGCTGCATCATGGAGCCTTGAGCATGGATGAGTATACAGTTTCCTGGCACTTGCACATTCTTCAGTTATAATGAAATCTTGATGCCCACTTATAGTGCACCAGGCTGAAGACCCTATTTCAGCTCTGTAAACCTTCCCTGCTGAGGTCATGAAGGCACTTTCCCCTTGATTTGTATATTTTTGCACATCCCTTTGGTGGCCTCATGAAGTATCAAGACCCGCTCATTAACCACCTCTTGGTGCTGAGCAAGATGGGAGATGCTCTGTGGTTATGAGGCTATTTCCTGTCTCTTGTTGCCTCACATCTCCAAACAGAGATCCTCAGTATTCATAGACTCCTTGAACTCCTTCCCAGAGCAGCATTATATTTTCTGCTTGGTATTTCCATCTAGTACCAATTTTGATCCTTTGACCTTCACTCTTATTCATATATTCACATTTGTTTTCTCAAGTATTGACTTGGTTTCTCAGCCTTGTGGTGCCTCCCCTTGAATGAGGTGCAGGCCTATAGTCTTGCATGTGCCTACTCCCTCCACTTCCCATAATTAAAATAGGCTTTGCACTGAATGAAGGATCATGTGAAAAAAACCCCAGCATGTAATCATGCAATTAAAGATGGTCTTGTAATGCATACAGATAAGGGGACTGAATTAAAGTTGCACTTCCAAAATTTTAAGTGCTTGAGTTTGCAACTTTAATAATGGTCTTTTAACACAGTATCTCTGTTGGAATGGCATATGCAAAATCTGGTCTACTCTAGGGGCTCAATGATGCTCAAAGAAGATGGATGTTTTAGAGATTTAATATTTAAAGTCAATGAAGTTTCTGTTGAGCAATGGTTAATTGGGATTTTTCAAAGGCTTATAACTTGGCCAGATTTGGAGAGATTTTTAAAGGGATAGGAAAGGATACTTCCATGACCCAAAGGTCACCATCCATGCCAAATTTCAAGTCCCTGTTCCAAAAACATAAGAGTGCTAATGCTGTACAAACAAAAGATCTCAAGAATTTTTTAATTTGAGCAGAATAATTTTTTCCCCAAGCCTCAATTCTTCCAGATGTTTTGGCTGAAATAAATAAATTAAATTAAATTAATAGGCAAGCCTGACCCAGACATCCAGCATAAAAAATTCCAGCCCAAATTGCTGCAAATTTATAAACAGCTAAAAATAGGGTATTATAACAGGAAGTGTCAAATAGGAGATTCTACCAGCCAGGCCTATAACAACTTGAGAAAATTCCAGCCAGTCATGGTTCCATGGGAAACATTAAAATTCATACACAATCTTCTGTAGTCCTGTATACTTCTCATCTCTAGCCTTAAATCTCCTCTCCTTTAGCTAATAATACATTCATAGCATTTTCAAAGCATTTTACAAAAGTTGACTAATTCCCACAATCTCACGCCCATATGCGAGGTCAGTGTTTGTTAATATAACATTTTACAGATAGGAAGTGGTGGGATAAATGTCCAAGGTCATGAAGCACATCAGTAACTGAACTAAAACCCAAAGTTGCTTAACTTTTCTATGTCTTGGATTTCTCTGGGTAATTCCATATTATATGATCTACATTAATTTTGCTGTCTAAGGTTATGAACCACTGAGAGGAGAGGAACTGGACTACTACATATCTTGTACTACTTGTGCAGTAGGTTACTTCTAGCATGTAGTTTTAAAAAATTAAAGTGTGGCCTTTTGCTGTATGTTGCTGCGATATTGACCCTTTTCCTCCCCTGCTCAGAACCCATCCCTCACAGCTGACTCATTCAGCATTCTCACTTACAGCCCTGCAGATCTGGCAATGGCTTAAATGCTTGTTGTAATGTGTTTCTCACAGCCTTTCCCAAGTCGACAAATGAGAGGGCCAATAAATTCTAATTGCAAGTTTCATACTAAGCAGGATGGCCATCGTCTGTGTATTTCTGTAAGCAGATAAATAAACCAGTATTGTTATCTCCATTTTACAGATGGAAAAATTGAAACAAAGATTAAGGATTCAGTTCTTAGCATCTGGGCACAGTGGAGGCAGGGAGGGAGGGAGTGATCCTGGCTTACTGAGTCTCAGCATGCATTAAAGTGGTAGAGGGTCATACTTCAACTTATCATCTAGGTCAAGGTCCATCACAGGTAATATACCAGCAAGGAATAAATCAGAGTAAGTTAACTGGGAAGGTTTGCAAAAGTGATGAGGAGTCCTGTGGCACCTTATAGACTAAGGATATGTCTACACTGCCACCCTAGTTCGAACTAGGGTGGCTAATGTAGTCATTCGAACTTGCAAATGAAGCCCGGGATTTAAATATCCCAGGCTTTATTTGCATGTTCCCGGGCGCTGCCATTTTTAAATGCCCTGTAGTTCGAACTACCTAGCCCGTGCCGCATGTAGCCACGGGCAGGTATAAATATACAGGCATAAGAAAAGAGTACCAATCAAGAGTAAGGCTGGAGATAACAAGGTCAATTCATTCAGGGAGGATGAGGCACATGGCTACCCCTCTGATACTGGGAAGGTTTGTGTCATTGAAGATTTCTAAGAACAAACACCTGTCAGAAATGATATAGATGTATTTAATTTACCTCAGGACCAGGAACTTATCAGATCATCTCCTAAGGTTTCTTCCGCACCCTATAGTTCTATGATTCTATAGCAAAGCTTGCTCAGTCATCCTACCCATCTCTTCTGTCTTCCCCGAAATACTGAGATCTGCTCATTCTCCACTCCTTAAATTAGGCAAAGCAGCATCATTGGAGGGGGCAGAAGAATCAGGCACCAAAGTTGGTGTATTATGCCGGAGAGTCACCTCCTTCTGCTTTATATCAGTACCAATTCCCTTTTACACAGGAGGAATTTAGTAGAGGCAAGTTGTGGCTCTTGTAAGCTACTCTGTACTGTACAAGCAGCACAAGTGAGTTTGATGACTTACCAAGGAAGGGCACTAGGTTCTAGCATATTAGGAATGATCAGCCCTGGGAGAAGAGGAAAGGTCCTCTCATAGATTAGTAACTGGTTTGAAGATAGAAAAGGGTAGGCATAAACTGGGATGAGATTAAATTATGTTTGCAGTGGAAGTAGTTATGGCTTAAAAAGATTGAATCCTAAACATTTACATTAATTAATCACAATCAGGTAAAATTCCCATTTTAATAGGAGTCCCTTTGCTCTATTGCCCTTCTGTTTTCCTGACTTCTCATCCACAGTTGCAGCATAACCATTGGCTGCTGGTGATAAAACCATATATATGTAGAATTCATTATTAATGTATGTTAATACATTCACCATGAAGTGAAGCAGTGACTTTCTGATTTAACTCCAAAACACTTTTATTTATTGAAATAGTGATGGAGGCGTCATTGGGATTAGTAATGAGGAGAATGGATTCATGGGCACACAGGTTTTTCTGCAGTTTTGGTTAGTGTCCAGTATGCATTAGTCATTAAAAAATTCAAATCCAGATGTTAGGCATGCATGGTTTGGTAAGAATATTTCACAGCTCAAGTAGGTTATTCTCTTGGGGGAATTACACCATTATGTAGGTTTTCTTGAATACTGTAATTCTCAAATGGCAGTCTATTTGAGTTGCAGATCCAGATGTTTTTAATATATACCACACCCTTTGAGTTACTTTCTTAGATACAATCTATAAATGGCAATTTGAGAACCTGTATATTTCACATAACAGTGTCAAACACAATCTATCAGGCTGCATTGCACTTGCCTTTTTGATCAACTCCATCCATGATTTTGCAATTCAAATGTCCTTATTTTTTTCATTTCTTAGGTTAACATTTCCCTTCACTTCCATTTAGCTGCTCTTAAGCTGTGTTATCTACATTTTAAGTTTCAATAGATAAGTATATTGCCTATGCTGCAGTAATCTCCTTTAATTGATTTGGGATGTCCGCCAGTCTCTTCTAGTATTCTGTGCTGATATCTTTATATAACTGGCTTTCATCCCAGTCCTGTCTTCCTTTGAATTCTCCTTATTCCTTTGCTCTTTTGGTGCTGAGAGATGGCATTCTTAGCCTTTGAATGTTGCCCCTTCATCCCTCAAGTTTGTGCTGTAAACTGCTAGGACAAGCCTTTTAAATATTCAGATATCAGCATTCAACTTTTCTAATGTTTTCTCTCACTCCTTTCAGTTGAGACAGCTGTCACATTGCATTCATCTACTTAATAAACTGAAATATAAAGGTTTTATATATTTTACTCCCAGTTAGTACTTCAATGAAGTTTCTGACGTCTAAGACTTTCTTTTCGTGTCTTCAATGTTCCTTGCATTTTACTTTATATGTTTTCCTCTGTTTGGTTCATAAAAGAAAAGAATGTGATGTGCAATTGAAACATTGCAGCTTCATTATGTTTCCATCCAAAAAGGGAAGCTTTCTGATTGCTGTAAAATGTGCTGTAACAAAGATGATTTGTAATTTGCATTTAATGTAGTTGCAATGTAGCTGGCTCCATACTAGACAGAGTTACATTTTTATTTTCATTATAAGGCTCTTAATGTATCTCGCTCCTTTTTTAGTTTGCAGGACAAAAGCTGTCCCTAGGCAAAAGAAAATCCCTGCATTTCAGCTTTACATGATTGTATGTTCAAGGTCCAATCCTCTCTTCATCTGTCATCTCTTGCAAGATTATTTCTTCTCTAAAAAATCCATGTGAATTGGAAAAGTAATTGTTCCTTGCTACCTTTGTCTACAACATCAACAATGATCTACTGAAAAAGAAGTATAGAATTCCATTACAATCACTTACTAAGACAAAGTCAGATATAATTAATTTCTACTGTATTTCCCGTCAATGCTTCCATTGACTTCAGTAAACTTAGTAAGGCCATTAGGCCGATTCAGACATCTATCCCTATGCAGCACAGCACTTAGCCATTGGTTAAAGTTGGGCACATACTTAACTTGAAGTCAATGGGATTTAACTTAATGTTAGGAATGTTTTTAAGAACAGTGCTCAATCAATACAGTACTGACTTTAGCTACTGGTCAGGGGACTGCAAACATATAAATTTGAGGGAGGAGAAGAAGATCACTTTGCTAAACAAACAAGGCATGAGTGCTAATATTGGGCTGAGTGAATTTGCTTGGCTCTTTGGGTTCTAGCTGTTTGTGTTTTTCTTTCTCTTTCAGGTTATTTAAAATGTCAAAGTTAGAGGGGATTGAGAGTCTGAGGACTGTTTTTGAGCCTGTGTTACTTGGATCATCCTTGATCATCTTTGATCTGCCTCAGTCAGACTTGTGATCATTCTCCCCCTGTGTGATTAATGAGGGTATGTCTACACTACCCCCCTAGTTCGAATTAGGCGGGGTAATGTAGTCATACAGAGTTGCAAATGAAGCCCGGGATTTGAATTTTTAAATGCTGGCTAGGTCGGACCCCGTGCCACGCGGCTACACGCGGCACGGACTAGCTAGTTCGGATTAGGCTTCCACGAGGCATACAGCTAGTTCGGATAGGAAGCCTAATCCAAACTAGCTAGTCCATGCCGCGTGTAGCCGTGTGGCACGGGATCCGACCTAGCCGGCATTTAAAAATAGCGCCGGCCGGCTTTATGCAAATGAAGCCCAGGAAATTCAAATCCCGGGCTTCATTTGCAACTCCGTATGACTACATTACCCCCCCTAGTTCGAACTAGGGGGGTGATGTAGACATACCCTGAGGGAGTAGGACTGACCTCCGAGAGAGAGCCTTAAAAATCAGAGGCTAAGCCATCAGGGGTCCACAAATGGGAATTTGAGAGGGAGTTTGTAAGAGGGAATCATAATAGAATCAGTATGGTTGTAAAGCTGCATTGCAAGTGCCAGCACTGCTCCCATCTCCTCCACTGGCTACTGTATTGAGACAGAGAACATGACCATGGATGCCTCTACTCAGATCCTGGTGTGGACTTGCAGACTGTGGCATGCTTTTACCACTCTTAGGCTATGTCTATACTGCACCCCTGAACAGTGGGTGAATCAGGACTCCTGGGGCAGAGCAGCTGGGGTGCTGCCGGGTTGGTCCAGTAGCGCCAAGGAGTGGGACCAACCGGCAGCGCCCCACCTGCTCTACCACAGGCCCCGGGCTTTGCTCCATGTCTCCCTGGTCTGGTGGGGGGGGGGGAGCACTAGCTGCCCCCCCCCCAGCAGACCAGGGAGACGCTGAGCAAAGCGGCGGAGGACCCGGGGCCGGACCTGCGCTTCCAGCTGACCAGGGAGATGGGGAGCAGCTTTTATCGCCCCGGAGGAGGCGGGCGGCGGGACCAGGCGTCCCGCCGCTCCAGTCCTCCGGGGCGAGAAAATCCCCGTTCGTAACTGCAGATCCAACGTAAGTCGGATCCACGTAACTCGGGGACTGCCTGTACATAAAAGGTTGTTACAAGGAGAAGGACAAAAATATATTTCCTTAATGTCTGAGGTTAGAACAGAAAGCAATGGCCTTAAAATTGCAGCAAGGGCAGTTTAGAATGGACGTTAGAAAACATTTCTCAATTTTCAGGGTGGTTAAGCTCTGGAATAAATTGCCTAGAGAGGTTGTTGAAGCTTCATCATTGGAGATTTTTAAGAGCAAGTTCGTGGGATGCCCTGCTGAGGTCCTCAGGCACAGAACAGCCAGCCACTTTAGAGCAGCCCCACAATGCTTTAAGTTAAGCAAATGGGAGCTAGAATCTTCTTCTGCACCTATACTCCCTCCATGACCCCTACACCCCATTCCTCTATTCCAGATCATTACCCAAACCCTCTGCCCTCCCCCCCTCCCCCGCAGGTCACAACTGTACCCCTTCTACACCCTTCACCCAGTACAGAATCCTCTCCTGAACCCTTATCCCTTCCCAGACCCTGGACCCCAGGCTCCTGTCTCAGATCTCAATGCCCTCCTTCACCCAAACTTCCTCTTAGACCCCACACCCTCTCCTGCACCCTAGTTCCCTACCACAGGTTCCCTTCTGTATCCACCATTCATCCCAGACCTTGTACTCCCTCCATAGAAAAGTGTCCTTGACTGCTTACAAAAATCTTGGAGTGGCCTCCCATCAACATTTTTTGCCCACCCCTGGTCTATACAATACTTAGTCATGCCGTGAGTACAGTGGATTAGACTAGATGAACTCTTGAGGTCCCTTCTAGTCCTTTGATTCTATGATGATATGATTTGCTTAAGTACACAAACTTAAGGTTTTTTTCTTTGAGCTTTCATGATGTGCACAATCATTATTTCTACCACTATATTGCTTTTTAATCAAAGATTGTTGGGTTCTCTGTATAGGTATGCACATTGCAAACAGGAGTAGTGCTTTCTCCCTGTTATCAACATTGAAAAATATAATCAAAATAAAATATTATTAGTAATAATACAATACAAAATATATCTCTCCAAGGTCCTAATACAACTCCCTTTACCATAATAACTGAGCACCTCACAATATTTTTAATGTCTCTGCAATAAGGAAGTACTAGTGTCTCCATCCCACAGAGAAGCACAGGGAAACTAAACACCTTGCACAAATACATACAGGATAACTGGCAAAACAGGTCTCCCACTTTTCCTGGGTGACAACCCTAACCACTCCACCATCCTTTTTGTAGCATGAGAATATTGAGCATTTGTTTAGTACTGTCCAATATTTTCTCATCAGTACTCTACACACTTAGGAGGCAATTATTTATTCACCTTAATAGAAAGTATTAGCCCTAAAGCCAAATGTTCCAGTGTGGATTTTAGTCTTCTGCTTGATTTGAAATTCAGGTCAAGGAGGACCAAACCGCAAATTAACTAGTGCATCATTTGGCCACTCTGTCCTACAACTATTCATAAAAGTGTTAATCAACCTGGGTTTAATATTCTTGTTTATCGTTTAAAAAAAAGTGCAAGGGAAAAGATGGCCTGTTCACTACTAAGTGTGATAGAAATGCTGTACAATCTCTACTATTTGAAAGGCACCTACAAACCTTGTATCTAAGCACTGCTAGGTAGATTGAGTTCCAAAGGACAAGAGATAAATAGAAAGGCAGTACAGCCAGAGGGGAGAAGAGAAAGGGCAGATCTGCAGCTTTAGAGCAAAGCAGTTAAGTCAGCAGAATAAGAAAGAGAAAAAATAGCAAAACTCTGCTATAAGGCTGATATTCTATCACAGCCTTCAGATGACATTACATATGACTTGACTTCCAATATCACAGTAACAGCATTATTATGCACAACAGGTGAACATAACACTGCTATGAATGATTCTCTCCCCAAGCTATAGCTACCTACTCTCATATTTGGGGGATTTTTTTTCAGGTCCTCAGTATTGACTCTAACATCTCAGGACTTCTGGTGATACCAGAGCAACCATAGCAACAGAGAAAACAATGAAGAAGAAAATGAATTAGCTTGTGGAACTAATGCCCCAGAGATATGATGGCCAAGAATTTAGTAGAATTCAATACTGAACTGGACATTTATATGGATAATATGAATATCCAGTTGTACATAAGTCAGAGCTAACACATACAAAAGCAGGAGTTTTGGAAGAAATATAGACCCTCAGGCTGTGTCTACACTGGGCCACTTATTCCGGAAAATCAGCCACTTTTCCGGAATAAGCTGCTAGCTGTCTACACTGGCCCTTGAATTTCCGGAAAAGCAACGATGCTCTACTATACAAAATCAGCCGCTATTCTGGAAAAACTATTCTGCTCCCGCTCGGGCATAAGTCCTTATTCCAGAACACTGTTCCGGAAAAGGGCCAGTGTAGACAGCCCAGTAGTCTTTTCCGGAAAAAAGCCCCGATTGTGAAAATGGCGATCGGGGCTCTTTTCCGGAAAAGTGCGTCTACATTGGCCACAGACGCTTTTCCGGAAAAAGGGCTTTTCTGGAAAAGCAGCCTACCAATGTAGACGCTTCTTTTCTGGAAAAACTGAAAACGGAATAGTATTCCGTTTTTAGCATTTCCGGAAATTCATGCCAGTGTAGACATAGCCACAGGCTTTGGAGCATAGGTACACCTCAGAATGATGAAAGGAAGAAAGGGAGTATCCCCGTAGGCAGGTTATTCTGTAATCTTGCACCTTTCTCTGAAGAAGTTGGTACTGAGCACTGTCAGAGGCAGGATACTGGATTAGGTAGGTCATTGGTTTGATTCATAGTGGCAATTTCTCTTGCCAGATGAAAGTACAGGCAGGCTGTAATGCTTGAGTTCCTGAAGCCCACTGCTATTTCAGTGCAAATAAATCATGGGATAATGTTTTCTTGATTTTTTTTAAACTATGCTTTGTTTTTTTAAACGGAGAAATTCGTTGGAGAGTAAGGGAACAGAGCAGCCAAAAGGAAAAAAAATCTCACCTTGGCAGTTTCTCGTTGTAGGTGAGTATCCTCCAAACACTATTTCTTTTCCCCGTGTATATTTAGACATACTAGGATTCATACAAGATTCAGTTCTGAGTGGTAGTCAAAAGGAGTTTCTAGCCCTTTGAAAGCTACAATTATTATGAGTGCAATAAGACTCACTTTAATGTAAGGGTTATTTTTCCCCAAGCTCCTCATCCATTTCTGAAAGATAGCACTTCATCAGAGTTTGCTATCAGCACTACTAGTTGGAGCTCTTTCCTTCAAGCTGTTAATCTGTGATTACTAAAGTATTGATTTGGTTCACAGAAGCCTGACTCAGTTCAAGAATCATTATCTGCCATGTCAACCCAATAACAAAATGCTGACTTTCTGAAGAAAGATTCAGAATGTGGCAGGCTGAACAAATGACCTAGAAAATACCTCTGCTGGTTTGACATCTCTTCTCTGTTTAAGTGTAGAATAGCATCACGGCTACACAAATGGATAAAAATGAAGAAGGGCAATGTGAAAAATCTATGATTAATTGGTGCCCTGCAACAAAAGTGATTAAGGCATTTTCCCCAAATGATTAAGTGATAGTTTAGAATAATTAAGCTATTTGAAAAGGATAGAACAGAACTCGGTAAGAATAGGAGTGGAATCAAGGGCCACTGGTTGAAATGTTTCCTATGGTACTCACTATACGTCGCTATGGAGACATTCCTGTTGCAGCTGCTGGGCCCAGCACCTCACCCACTGAGTCAATGCCATACTCAGCCTTCACCTTTCATCCCAGCCTGCCCAGTTTCAGTGTCAGGCTCTTTCCTGGAGAAGGGACACAGGCTGCTGAAAGTGAGGCAAGATCAGGCATGCCCCTGAGGGAAGCCCTGGTGCTGTAGCCAGCCCTGTGAGGTAAAAAGGAGCAGTGGTGGCAGCCGCATTGCCCCATGCATCCACTTAGGTTTGTTCCCATGGCCCCTGTGCCAAATCTGAGCAGGCAGTGACGCAATCAGCACTGATTCTCCTTACCACTGCTGATGGTCTGCGCTGTGCGTAAGACGCCTCTGACTGCAGCTACCACTTGTGGTACTTATACAGAATTATACTTATACACAAGCCTAACTTTAGGCATATGTATAGTCTATGTAAAGTTATGTAACTTCCTGTATCAAGGCCACTTTATAGAACATCATCTCTCCTAGGACCTCAACCCATTTTGCAAATACAAACTGTGACATTCTATACCTTTGGGGAGTGCCTTGTGACCCCTATAGTGCTCATTTTGTATATCATTGAGATGTTGCATATAAAGCATGCTACCTGAAGTATTAGGGGAAAGGTTATAATTTGCAGAAAGTCATTTTTCTATCTAAATATGTTGTGTATCTTTAGTGCACATGAAATTATGAGATTGTGTTGTATAGTCGTCACTAAAACATGCTGTAAATTGGGGAATCAGCCAGATATTAGTTCCCAGTGACAATAGCAAGGAAAGTAACCAAACCCCATGCAGTTGTCGAAACAAACATCAACAGCCATTGTCCAGCAAGGGAGCAACAATTCAATGACGCACATGCATGAGGTCTCACCTGGGGAATTGCTCAACCTAACCTGGAGGCTCTGCAGTGAGTACCAGACTTTCCTGGACTTGCATTTTCCAAGCATGTGGGACGGAGGTTGTAAAAGAGATCACAGAGCCCTGTGCTTGGTCTTTCTCCTACACCCCTCACCTTACACTGCAAGTAACAAAGACATTCAAAGGACTGAAGTCTCTAATAGAGGGGACTGGCCAAGTTTTCAAGTAATAAACTTGTATATTATGACCTTTAATATCCCGTGGGTGAAAAAACCTGCCTAATTTAGATGTTGCCCAGTCTCACAGGATTAAGAGTTTAGACTGCGTGCTGGTAATTAATTCTGATGTTTTGCCCATCATTTATAATATGTGGCTGTGTCTAGACTGGCAAGTTTTTCCGGAAAATCAGCAGCTTTTCCAGAAAAACTTGCCAGCTGTCTACACTGGCCACTTGAATTTCCAGAAAAGCACTGACGATCTCATGTAAAATCATCAGTGCTTCTCCAGAAAAACTATGCTGCTCCCATTCGGGCAAAAGTCTTTTTCCGAAAGACTTTTGCCCAAAAGGGCCAGTGTAGACAGCATAGTACTGTTTTCTGCAAAAAAGCCCCGATCGCGAAAATGGCGATCGGGGCTTTTTTGCGGAAAACCGCGTCTAGATTGGCCATGGACGCTTTTCCGCAAAAAGTGCTTTTGCGGAAAAGCATCCTGCCAATCTAGACACGCTTTTCCAAAAATGCTTTTAACGGAAAACTTTTCCGTTAAAAGCATTTTTGGAAATTCATTCCAGTGTAGACGTAGCCTATTTGTTTAACTGTTTATCTTTACCATGAGTTTGTTTGAAGTGTCTGGTCAATATGTTTTACAGAGGCTGGTATATTTCCACTTTTCACTGATGAAGTGGTGAACCAATTAACAAATATAGATAGTACAGTATATTCCTGAGGTACAGGGCTGGGAGCTGGCAGGATTTGGCTGGTATCTTTGGGTATGTCTACACTACCCCGCTAGTTCGAACTAGCGGGGTAATGTATGCATACTGAACTTGCTAATGAAGCCTGGGATTTGAATTTCCCGGACTTCATTAGCATAAAGCCGGCGCCGCCATTTTTAAAAGCCGGCTAGTGTGAACCCTGTGCCACGCGGCTACACGCGGCACGGGCTAGATAGTTCGAACTCGTTCCACGAGGCGTTCAGATAGTTCGGAATGGCTACCTAGTTCGAACTATCTAGCCCGTGCCGCATGTAGCCGCGCGGCACGGGGTTCGCACTAGCCGGCTTTTAAAAATGGCGGCGCCGGCTTTATGCTAATGAAGCCCGGGAAATTCAAATCCCGGGCTTCATTAGCAAGTTCGGTATGCATACATTACCCCACTAGTTCAAACTAGCTGGGTAGTGTAGACATACCCTTTCTTTGTGTGATTCAGGAGTGTCTCTGGGAGCATCCATACAATCCAGCTGGGTGAGGGTCTCCATATGCAGTTGTGCTGAATATTAACAGTGCCTGGAGAGGTTTACTGCTTGTCATTAGCAAAGCATTGTGAAAGACAGCATAGGTTGGAGAGTTAAGGGGCTCAGTGGTCCCATAGTCCAGGCTGCATCCCTGGGATCCCGGCACATAAAACTCTCAATAGTCCAATAAGAAGGTAAGTATTATTATACTCACTTAACAGACTTCAAAATGGAGGCTTGGAAACATTATGTAACTTGCTAAGCTTAGCATGCCTGCAGCAGTCCCAGGATAAAACCAAGGAGAGTCCTTGTCCCAGTTCCTTGTTCCTACTCTTTTCTTTTTGAACTTTCTGTATTTTTTTCTCATGTATTAGCACCATACATTCAATTATATGTATCTTGTGTTTTTCCAGGGATTTCAGTTCTTTAGATCCTCTGCTGAGTTTCAGTAGTTGAGATCCTAACACAGATTTGACCATGTGGATTCCCTTTCCTTCAAACATGAATTGGATTTATCCTATCTTCATCCTGCTGGGTAGTACTGGTTTTCATCTGGTAATCATTTTTCCTTGCAGAATATGGAGCTGAAGTTTCCAGCTAGGTGGGAGAAGGGAGATATGCCACGAGAAGGGTTGTAATGACCAAGTTCCACCTTGGAACCACTCTAGAACAGTGTTATGTTCATGGCAGACATACAGAGAAGTTAGACAAAAATATAAATATTTTTGCTGGAATGGTGCGGCATAACGCTATTACTTAGCATTCAGAACAATAAAAAATCCAAAACAGAGAGATAGTCAAATCAGGTACTAATACTAAGTGTAAATGCTAAGAGGCACAACTTACTCTAGAGCTAGGCTATTTGTCTTCAAACTGATTCTGCATGTTTCCCTGAAGAGCTGTTGACCTGCCAGCAGGACCAGGAAATCCCCAGAGACTATAAAGTGATAGATCACAGTTTCAACATGGTATTCAATACATCACAAACAGACATGGGGAAAGTAGAGGAGTCCATCCCAAGCCATTGCAAGCTTTATAACAACGTTCCTACAAATTACAAACATAACTATAACAGCTTGTAGTTATCTAATATATTTTAATACTAATTGCACTCTGAATTATATGCAATGCATGATCATAATTAATGTAATAAGAAACACAATTTAAAAAAACCCTCCTGAATAGGTGAGTGAAATTGTCAGGTACAGAACACAGCAAGGAAGAATCGGGACAAACCAGTGCTTTAATATTTTGTACCAGCGGACTGTTTGCAGCACTTCTAATTACATCAAGGAGATTAAAGTTGCTCCTGAACATAGCCTCTTTTACTTCTATGATTCATGTACCTAAAGGTAGGAAGTCTTTAGTGCCACCAAGCCACATATGGATCTCAAAGCTGTTCTGTGGCACTCAAATACAACACCCCTAAATCACGATGAAGCAATTAATTTATGCTCTGATTCAGCAGAGTACTTAAGCCTATGGCTAACTTTAAGAATAGGAACAGTTTCACTGAAATCAGTGAGCAGACTATCATGCTTAAAGTTAGGCACATACTTATGTGTCTTGTTGAATGAGGACTTGAAGGAGCTAGAGAGGTACACAAGGGATAAATGTGACTTAGAAATTTTAACATTGCTTCTCACGCCCTATCAGTCTCTTAAGGAAAGATAATGAGAGCAGACATAACCCCCTGCCCCCAGTACCCCACTCTTTCTGGGAGATATGGTGCTATTTATTGTGGGAGAAAGGTATGGACCATAATGTTTGTCAGAATCTGTAGTAGTGACATGACTTAAATTTATCTTTGCTGGCTTCTTAATTATTTTTGTTGCATAGTATGATAATTAGGCAGAGCCATAAATGAAAAGCCCCAAAGCAGTCATATTTCACTTGGGGTTCACAGTGTATTGCTGTCGCTGTTTGTTTTTAGAGATTGTACAAGAAAATTTGTGTGCTATTATTATTTATCTTGGGCATTCCATTCTTCCTTACATTTAAAATTCTTACAGAGAAACCTGCATCAGCAGACTGTGAAACTGAGCTGATGTTGATGAAACTGGGGCCAGCAGGTCATGTTGGAGTCAGGAAATAGTTCTAATTCATCCAATAACCACAGTGATCAATAACCCAAGCCTAATTCACAAAGGAGTAGATTTTCTACAAGACTCATTGTCTTGGGGAGAGAAAAAAAGAACCTTGAGTAAACTTCAGCAGGTTGAACTATACTGAACTATACTGATTGTGAGTATACAGAGATTTAGATAGTATAGCTGAGGTACCAAGTTATTAACCTTAATAAAAGTTTTAGTGAGTAAAAGAAAATACTTTTCAGAAGATTGATTAATCCTTATAAAAAAACTGCAAAGATTTCTCGATCTTCATGTAACAAATTCATTTATTTTCCTCTTTTTTTCTTTAAAAATTCCCACAAAATATCACATGATGAGTACATTCAGGGTATGTCTACACTAGCTCATTAATTTGAGCTAGGTAGGCAAATGAGACAACCGGAGTTTCAAATGAAGTCTGGGATTTAAATATCCCGGGCTTTATTTTCATGTTCCTGTCCAGTCGCCATTTTGAAATTTCACTAGCCCGAACTCACTGCCGTGCGGCTACACGTGGCAGTGAAACATTAATTTGAACTAAGTCCTTAGTTCGAATTAACTGTTACTCCTAGTGGAATGACAACCTCAGGGCCCTGCTGCCAGAACAGGTTTTTCAGAAGGGTAGCACCTGGACCAGAACCCTGCTTTGCTCATGCTCCATTCTGAGGCCTGGTTTCCACTCAGACTCTTTCCCCTGAGGACTTGCCCACTGCTGTCTTCTCTCCACCCATTGCCTCCCATGTGAGCGGTGACGTGGGCTTTGCAGGGGAAGAGGCTGATCAGAGGTGGCACTTCAGGAAGGAGCACAAGTGAGACGTTCCGGGGAGGGATGGGGGGAAGGAGGAGAGGGAAGAAGCCAAGTGAGGGTGAGGCCTCTGAGGGGGACTGTGGGCAGAATGAGGGGGACAGTGGTCACAGACTGGGTACCAGCTCTTTCAAAAGGTTAATCCAGACCTGCTTGCTATTCATTTTTAGTGACATCAGGCACTAACGTACATACACATGAAAAGGAAAAATCCTTTTCGCCCCCAGAGAATTTACAAAAAAAAAAAAAAGGCTGAGGCAGACAGAGGGAAATGTGGTATCCATTTTACAGATAGGGAACCAAGGTATAAGGAGATTAAGTGACCTCGCTAAGGAAATTTGTGACAGAGTTCCAATTGCTTGAGTTCTGGTCCCATGGAACAATGAGGGGAAGGACGGAATGAGGAAAACCATCCTTCCCCTTATTGTTAGCATATGGCACCAACAGAACAAATTTAAACCCAATGGCTTTAATTAACAAATATAGAAGGTGCACTTCTTTTATAAAGTAAAAGATTTGGCAGAACAGACCAACAGCGAGAAAGAGAAATGAAGAGGTATAGGATATAGGCAAGGGTAGAAAGACAGGTCTAGATTTTCTGCAGCATTTCCTGAAAGGCTTGTGTTAAGGGAATTACAATGTGGTGAGGCCCCTATATGCCACTTATGCAGCCTAAAAGGCTTGAATCTGGAATATAGCCAGAGTGCCTTCATCTTTCATTTACCCATTAATTCTGTTAATTCCTGATTTACATTGGTTTAAAGTGGAGCATAATCAGTCTTGGAAAGTCAGTGAGGCAAAATCTCTACTCAACCACATTCTTCCTGTGTGATTTCGACAAGTCACTGAGAACCAGCTTTTAAAAGGTGCCTATAGATGCAGACAGTTCCTAGGTGCTTTTAAAAATTCCTGCCAGGTTTCTTTCTGCGTTGTTGGGCACCTAAATACATTTAAACATCTGGTCCTGAGCCTCTCAGTATGTTATTTTAAAATGGGAATCTAGCACTGCCCTACCTCACAGGGGCATTTTGAGGATAAATACATTAAATGTTATGAGCTGCTCATATACAGGCAGTCCCCGAGTTACGCGGATCCGACGTAATTTGCTGCCCGTCTCCCTGGGGAGCAAAGCCGCGGAGCACGCGGGCAGCGGACAGCCCAGACGCGCTGTGGCTGTCCCGCTGCCGGCGTGTTCCGTGGATTTGCTTCCCGTCTCCCTGGTCTGCTGGAGACCAACAGACCAGGGAGACGGGGAGCAAAGCCGGGGAGCACGCAGGCAGTGGATAGCCCAGACATGCCGCGGCTGTCCCGCTGCGGGCGTGCTCCGCGGCTTTGCTCCCCATCTCCCTGGTCTGCTGGAGACAAGCAGACCAGGGAGACGTGGAGCAAAGCCGCGGAGGACCCGGGCGGCGGGACCGTGGTGCATCTCGGTCCCCTGCCCGCGTCTCCCTGGTCTGCTGGGGGTGGGGGTGCAGCTAGTACGCCCCCCCCAGCAGTCCAGGCTTTTCTCTGGACGCCTGTGGTAGAGCAGCTGGGGCGCTGCCGGTTGGTCCCGCAGCGCCGCTCTGGGCGCTACTGGACCAACCCGGCAGCACCCCAGCTGCTCTGCCCCAGGCGTCCTGATTCAGACGCTGCTGGTCAGTTTCAGAAGCAGCTGAATCAGGATGCCTGGGGCAGAGCAGCTGGGGTGCTGGTGGATTGGTCCAGTAGCGCTGAGGAGGGCACTACTGGAGCAACCCAGCAGCACCCCAGCTGCTCTGCCCCAGGCGTCCCCAAGTCAGCTGCTGCTGAAACTGACCAGCGCTGACTACAGGAAGCCCGAGGCAGAGTTGCTCTGCTCCAAGCTTCCTGGAATCAGCCGCTGATCAGTTTCAGCAGCAGCTGACTTGGGGACGCCTGGGTTTCTTAAGTTGAATCTGTATGTAAGTCGGAACTGGCATCCAGATTCAGCCTGTTGAAACTGATCAGAGGCTGATTCCAGGAAGCCCGGGGCAGAGCAACTCTGCCTCGGGCTTCCTGTATTCAGCCGCTGGTCAGTTTCAGCAGCGGCTGAATCTGGACACCAGTTCCGACTTACATACAGATTCAACTTAAGAACAAACCTACAGTCCCTATCTTGTATGTAACCCGGGGACTGCCTGTACATATTACAGGAGCTACAGAAAGGTTTCTTACTCAAACTACACGTTGTCAGTACAATAGTGGATGAGCAAGGTCCATGAAGTGGGCCAGAGTACATACTGTGGCAAGGTGTTGTCCTGCCCTGGCCCTTGAAGGGGCTGAGAGTAGGGAGTCAGGGGAAGCCCAACTGTGGCAAATGAGGAGGGCCCAGCTGGAGGCAATAAGAACAGCTCCTAGGAGGAGTAGAGGGAGATCTACCTGTCTGCTGCTCTGGAGGGAGAGCAGTGGACACCTGACTTCCGGGGAAGCAAGAGGCTCCCTGGAAGAGGGCTGGACTGGGGAGGCTATGGCAGGATGAACCCAGGCTACCCGGCCTGAGGCCCAGAGCTGCAAGGAGGCAGTCACGAAGGGCTGGAGCTAGCATGGAGGCAGCCCTAAAAGGCAGGGCTGCGAAGAAGGCAGCTGTGGCTAGCATGGGGGCAGCTGCGGTAGACAGGGGAGCTTGAGCCAGGGAAGCCCCAGGTCGTAAGACCAGAAGGAAGTGTTGCAGGAGGCAACCAGGCAAGCAGAGGCACACCTGTGGCCAGGGAGGAGGGGCCTGGAGATACTGCGGTCTGCCCGGAGGGGCTATTAAAGAACTGGCAGTGGGCCACTGAGGCCGAGACAGCATGGAGGGAACTGGGTGTTCCTGGGGTAGAGAGGACCCTGGACTAAGGAACAGCAATAACAACCCCCCGGAAGGGGGTGCGGACTAAGAACGGAGTGGTCACTGCCAGAGTGCAGTGCCCCGATGACCAACACCACACCCAAAGGGGGCACGTCTGTGCCGGAACTGCCAGCTACTTCCCCCAAAAGCCACCCTGAGGGAAGAAGCTGTGCAGAGAAAGTGAGTGAACCCACTACAATATATGGATTGCTTTAGAAGTAAGAAAGGCAAACTGAAAGTGTATTTTGAAACAACAGCGGTTCAGAGTTCGATAGTATCTTTAGAAAGTTCAGAGAGTCATTTTATTGGGTATTGACAGATCTGAGAAAAGTTTAATGAAAGGTGGTGCTCAGGAAAAGTGTCATCTTATTTACATTCTGGGAAGGTGCATCTAAACCCAGCTAGGACAAAGGCCAGCCTTCTCAATGGGGGGGGGAGGACCATAGAGCCCAAAACCAACTGATTCCACAGGAGGACAAATAGTGAAAGCAAGAAAGCTCAAAGTAGCCAGGGACATTGAATGGAGAACTCCAGACACACACACTATTCCAAAATAGAGCCCAAGGAGCTAGTGGACACAATTCAGAGAAATTCTGCTCAGAGACTTACAGCAAGTAGGGACCAAAAGTAAGACTCCAAAATCAGATATCACCTGGGTAAGCCTTCTTGACTGATGTGTGGCTATCTTGACCAGTGCCAGGAGTTGAATGAGAAGTTAATACAACTTTGTGGGGCCACAAACAGAAAATGCAAACGAATTTTTACAGTCAAAGTTGCAGAGACTCTTAGGGTGTGTCTAGACTACATGCCTCCTTCGATGGAGGCATGTAGATTAGCCAGATCGGAAGAGGGAAATGAAGCCACGATTAAAATAATCACGGCTTCATTTAAATTTAAATGGCTGCCCCGATCTGCCGATCAGCTGTTTGTCGGCAGATCGGGGCAGTCTGGACGCGATGCGCCGACAAAGAAGCCTTTCTTCATCGGCACAGGTAAACCTGGTTTCACGAGGCTTACCTGTGCCGATGAAGAAAGGCTTCTTTGTCGGCGCGTTGCGTCCAGACTGCCCCGATCTGCCGACAAACAGCTGATCGGCAGATCGGGGCAGCCATTTAAATTTAAATGAAGCCGCGATTATTTTAATCGCGGCTTCATTTCCCTCTTCCGATCTGGCTAATCTACATGCCTCCGTCGAAGGAGGCATGTAGTCTAGACACACCCTTAGGCTACGTCTAGACTGGCATGATTTTCTGCAAATGCTTTTAACGGAAAAGCATTTACGCAAGAGGGCTTTTGCCCGAACGGAAGCATCATAGCATTTCTTCAAGAACACTGACAATCTTACATGAAATCGTCAGTGTTCTTGCGGAAATTCAAGCGGCCAGTGTAGAAAGCTGGCAAGTTTTTCCGCAAAAGCAGCTGCTTTTGTGGAAAAACTTGCCAGTCTAGATGCAGACTTAATCTACAGAACAGGTACCAATGCCATGGCAGAGTAGCTTCCCTGTATTGATCATAGAATCATAGATGATCAGAGTTGGATGAGCCCTCAGAAGAACCTTGAAGCAGGACCAACCCAAACTGAATCAAGCGTGGCCTTAAAATCATCTGGGGATGGAGATTTCACCTTTTCCTAGGCAACCCATTCAATGCTTCACTAGTGAAACAGTTTTTCCTAATATCCAATTTAGACCTCGCCCACTGTAACTTGAGACCATTGCTCCTTCTTCTGTCTTCTGCCACCACTGAGAACAGCCTCTCTCCATCCTCTGTGGGATCCCCCTTCTTCAGGTAGTGGAAAGCTACTATCAAATCCCCCCTCAGTCTTCTCTTCTGCAGACTAAATAAGTTCAGTTCCCTCACCGTCTCCTCATAAGCCATGCATCCCAACCCCCTATAATTTTGTTTGCCCTCCATCGGACTCTCTCCAATTTGTCCACATCCTTTCCTTAGTGTGGGGCCCAAAACTGTACACAGTGCTCCAGTTATGGCCTCGCTAATAGCAAACAGAAGAGAATAATCACTTCCCACAATCTGCTGGTAATGTTCCTACTAATGCATCCCAATATGCTATTAGCCTTCTTGGGAACAAGGACACAGCATTGACTCAGATCCAGCTTTTTGTCCACTGTAATTCTATTGAACTGCTACTTAGCCAGTCGGTTCTCAGCCTACAGCTGTGCATGGGATTCTTCCATCCTAATTGCAGATCTCTGCACTTGACTTGTTGAACCTCATCAGATTTCTTTAGTCCAATCCTCCAGTGTGTCTAAATCACTCTGGACCCTATCCCTGCTCTTCAGTACCTCTCCCCTCAGCTTAGTGTTATCTGCAAACATGCTGAGGGTGCAATCCATCCCATCATCCTGCTCATTAATGAAAATGTTGAACAAATCATTGAATCAGAGCCAACCCTGGGGCACTCCACTTGGTACCAGCTACCAACTAGACATAGAGCTATTGATCACTACCCCTTGATCCCAACAATCTAGCCAGCTTTCTATCCACCTTATAAACCACTGATTCAAGCCAGACTTCTTTAACTTGCTAGCAAAAGTACTGTGGGAGACCATATCAAGAGCGTTGGAGGTACATTGCTTTCCCCATACCAGAACTTCTTATGATAGAAAGCAGTTAGATAGGCCAGGCATAATGGGCTCTTGGTGAATACATGTTGATGGTTCCTGATCAATTTCCTCACCACCAAGTATCTAAAAATGGATTCCTTGAAGGACCTGCTCTGTGATTTTTCCTGGAACTGAGGTGAGGATGACCATTCTTCAGTTCCCCAAATTCTCATTCTTCCTTTTTTTTTTAAAGATGGGCACTACATTTGCTTTTTTCCAATCATCTGGGACCTCTCCCAATAGACATAGGTTTTCAAATATAATAGCCAATGGCTCTGCAATCACATCAGCCAACTCTCCTAGCGCCCTCGGATGCATTAGATCCTGCCCTATGGACTTTTGCATGTCTAGCTTTTCTAAATAGTGCTGAACCTGTTCCTTTAACCACTGAGGGCTGTTCACCTCCTCCCCCTACTGTGCTGCCCAGTGCAACATTTTGAGAGCTGACTTTGTCTGTGAAGACCAAAGCAAAGAAACATTGAGTACTTCAGTTTTTTCCACATCGCCTGTCACTAGGTTGTCTTCCCCTTTCAGTACGAAATATATTAATTAGTCCCAGTCCTGACTTGCAATGTACCTCATCCAATTGTATCATGACATCTAGCAATTTATTCTCTATGCTCACTGCTCAGGTCACCAAGGATGCCACATAATACCAACTGTGGTGACTGGTTTTGTTTTACAGACTCCTATAAGAAACAGAGATGAAAATATGAACACATTCCATATAGGCCACTAAATTTATATCAGATGGTAATGAACCACTCCACCATGAATGGTCCCTTAAAATTTGAACTAATTACTTATTCTAGACAGCTTGCATTTAGCTATGATGCTCTGATTACCTTTCCCAGACATAATGAAGAGCTCTGTATATCTCAAAAGTTTGTCTCTCTCACCAGCAGAAAGTGGTCCAATAAAAGATATTAGTACACTCACTGTATCTCTCTACTATCCTGGGACCAACATGGCTATAACTACACTTCATAAATCAGGTGGTGATGAGTTTTATCCACTTATTTGGCCATATGTGAACCAATGATTTAGAGTAAAAGACTCCATATTCTTACAGAACTAATCTAAGTCACCAATTCCTCCTATACTGTAAATTTATTAAAGGAGCCAATCTAATAGAAGTAATTTTGGTAATTACTTTTAGCATTTTATATTATCATATTTGTGTGCATTGAAATGAGAATTCATTAGGAAAGGATAGTTATCAAGTAAAGTGCAAAAGAGCAGAACAAAGAGAGGGGGGAAATGTTGAGAGTTTTATAACACATTTTCTGAGCTTTCACTGCTGCTGTGCGAAGTTAACAATCGAGAAAAAAAGGAGAGTGAATAGAATTTTAAGCATCATCGCTGTAAGTCACAGGGGCTTTCCTATGACAGTAACCCTGGAAAAATCTTCATTCCAAGTCCTTGATCAGTTAGTAAGACACAGCTAGAGTGTAATTTTGTATCTATGTGATTCTATACTGAGCTGGTTCACATTACATCAAAAAAAATTACTTACCAAAAGTGAACATGCATGTATAAAATTAAAGTTCAGTTATTTGATCTACAGTATTTTTGTTTTGCACTGATTGTATTAACATAGCCTGTTACTTTCCATTTAACTGTATCCCAATTTATCATTTTGCCCTTTTTATCTATTGAGATCACATGTATTTGTTAAGCATTATTTTAATCTGAGCTTTTAATAAAGCAGTGTCACCTATTGCCTAAAATCTGTTTGTAAAAACCATGATATATATTGTTAATTTTTTCATAAGCCATTTTATAATATGCATCTCACACAGATTTAAATATAGAGGTTTAATACCTCATCTGTGTCTGAGGAGTGCACAGAGAGTAGAGGGTGAACAGGTGATATAAAAATCCCCTTTGCACTCCCCTGGTAGGAGGCTACTGAACCATAGCAGCAATGAGAGGGCTGGCATGCAAACCCCTTTCCTGCATCTAAGTCACTGGAGTGATCCTCCTCTGGCTCATTATATCAGCTTTGGTATTCTTTTGAGAAGGTGGCACAGCACTAGGTCACCTCGCTGGAGTACAAATTTTGCACCAGCAAATCACAGCTCTGGCTATTCATTTTGTAAGCAATGTCAAAAGGGGAGCTACTTCCCTAAAATAACAATCTCTGGATTCTTTTTTTAAAAAGTTCCACTGTTAAATCAGTATCAGAGGGGTAGCCGTGTTAGTCTGAATCTGCAAAAGCGGCGGGGAGTCCTGTAGCACCTTATAGACTAACTGAAGTGTTGGAGCATAAGCATCTGACGAAGTGGGTCTTTGTCCTTGAAAGCTTATGCTCCAACACTTCAGTTAGTCTATAAGGTGCCACAGGACTCCTTTCTGCTTTTGTTAAATCAGTATCATTCGTAGTTAGGAAAATACTTGTTTTTTTCTTTTTTCCCCCCAACAATTTATGCACGTTGTCTTGCAACAAAACAAAACAAAACCAGAAATCAAACAAAACCTTTGCATTCAGATGTTATTTCTGCATGAACAACTTTTAGTTGGCATATTTTTACATAATGACCCTGTCTCTACTTCTATTAAAATCAGTGACAAAGCTAATACTGACTTACAGGAGAGCAAGACTGAACTCTGATCACTTGCTTAGTGAAACATCTTTGGTCAAATGGAATTCATTACAAAACTGAGTAAAAGTAAAGCTAAGGGTGTAGCACAAAAAAGAGTCCAACAACCCAGCCTACAAAACAAAACAAAAAAATCACCACATGACAGCAGGAAGAAAATGCAGACATCCTCTAAGCATGCCACCACCCTTTACTGAATCATGTCCTGACTAGACTGAGTTGCATATGGCAGATGGATAACACAAAATATTCCTAACTATGAGATCAATCTGGCAATTGAATCATTTACCCAGGAAAGTGCTCAAACAAGTTGGAGAGAAAATGTAACAAGAAATATTGTAGAGAGGACATTATGTTGTATTTTATTATGATTACTTTGTTAGAAAAGGTTATAAATTACTCATTTAATTTTTGCATAACTTTTTAAATATTTTGACTTAGAAAGGATTCAAAATTGAATAGGAAGAGCTGGGATTTACTGTTATTTGAGACAGACTTTATTCAATTGTGATAAATATGCCAGTGAGTGGATTCTTATGTAAACTTCAAAATACCTGAATGATATACTGCTGCAGAACTCTCATCAGCCGGGGCATTGGGCATGGCTGATCCCAGCTCCACAGAGATGCCCCTCTTGTCTGTTCATAAACACCATGGTGCCCTTGCAGAAGGCTTGGTTGGTGGAATGAATGGGCAGATTTCACTGCATCTTGGAACCCAGTTTGAATTTCCTTATCTGACTGCTTAATGAGATTCAGTATGTGCAGGGCCTTGAGTGTGAGATTTTACCAATGTCCTAGAGCAGTTGACCATCACACTGGGTAATGTCACCCTGCAGATAGATGACATTCTTTACCTGCAGATCATGGACCTCTGTCAGGCCAGTTATGGGGTGGAGGACCTTGAGTATTTAGGGATATCACCACTGAAAAGTGAAAACCTCAGCAAAAACCCATCCCCTCCACCACCACAATCTTCAACCATAAGGCAGCTCTGCAACCCTCCCTCCTTTCAACTGCCACTTATGCAGGTTGAATCTTTTTAGTCCAGCACTCTCTGGTCCAGCAACATCCGTGGTCTGACATGATTTTATTTAGCTGGATGTCCACTTACGGGTCTGGCCAAGTTTCCTGCAGTCCCATAAAGTTTGTTTAAAACCAACAGCCCTGGCTCTCAGTTTTCTGTGCTGTTGTTATGAAGTTCTAATTTCCCTCTAAAGGTTTTCTAAGATACCAGTAAGCACTGGAACTGCTGATAATGCTTGTAGACAATATTGACCTCCCCTGGTCTGGCAAATTCTCTGATTCAGTACCAGTCAAGTCCTGAGGGCTCTGGATTAGAGAGGGTCAATCTGTACTATATGCAGAGAGAACAGATACAGATAAAATTGATAATGTATTCTTATTTAACTGCAGAAGTGGGAACATGGCAGCATCTTTAGCTGGACACAGAAATCTTTAACATTCCATATCTCCATGCATTATGATAATAATGCAAATCATTAGACCCACGTAAAAAACCCTGGCAGATTATATCAGTTTTTTGGCACCTGGCAAATCTTGGATGATGCTTTGAAGCAATAGAACAGCAATGCAGCCACTTCCCTTACAGTATGTGAATGCCTTTTCCAAAATACTCCAACAACATCCTCCTGCTGTCTTACACCAGGGACACCACCAGCATGGTCATGCAGGCCCTGGGAATCTACAGTGTCCTGATCAAACCCTGGGTAAAGAGCCCAGAAGCCTCCGCACTAGCTTTGAGGTTTCCAGGCTCTCACCAGCTCCTCCCTTCACAGAGCTAATGCACACCAGGTGAATTCCAGCTAGCCCAGACATATGGATTACTATGAACAAACTGCTGTGGCAGCATCTGTCATGAAGCAGGGCACCCCCATCCTACCATGGGGTAAGCTCTGCAATGCACCTGCTATGGAGGTCATGCTCAGCTGCCCTTCCTGATCAGACTCTCTCCTCCCTCCTTTTGGGTCTTATTTCTATTTGGATTTAATCAATTGTGGTCAGGACCATTGGGGAAAAAAGGGGGAGGGGAGTATAGGAGGGCCATTTGGCCTGGGCCTCAAACTCAAATATACACAGTTAATAATTTTTTTGGCATTTGATAGGTTTTGCAACTTGTTTTTATAAACATACCTATTGGACCAAAATGTGATACACTCTCTCAGCTTAGAACAATGTTTCTCAAAGTGGTCTACTTCCTGTGGCTCCCCTTGGCTGCAAACGGCAAACTGGAGCCAATAGGAGCCGCGAGTCTCCGACGCCACTAGCTGGTAAATAAACACACTGGCACGGCCAGTTAGTAGGTTTCTCAGAGTGGTTTCATAGACCTCTTTGAGAAATACTGGCTTAGAGCTGCAAATTTAAGCAAATAAAAGATATAGTTTGGTAAAAGACATAATTATTTTGTAAACTGATATACATTTTGACCAACTTCAGCAACAGCACTACAAAGAAATCTCAAAAGATCTCACTGATGAGGTCATCTTCCTCAAATGAATATATTCTACAAAGTTTAAATTGGATTGCAAGCCAAATGAATTGCCTCAAGAAATACTTGAACTCAGACTCTCAGTTTGCCTGCCTTGGTGGCTTCAGGTGAATGCACCTTCAACATGCTGAAGCAAGTGAAGAACTATTGCCATTCAGCTATGGGACAAGAGCATCTGAAGATGGCAATGCATGAAAGCTAGATTTTTTTCCTCAACAATTACTGCATTTTCACAGAAAAAGGCTAGAAAAGTATTTGTTAAGTCACACTCTTTTATGATGCCTTATTTTGTTTTCATGTGTTGTCATTGTTTATTTTCACTGTGGCTAGGGACCTCAAGAGCTGGAAATGGTCCGGGCCTCTCTGAACCTCTGAGAGGGCATGATTGGGGTTGGTCCTGCTTTGAGCAGGGAATTGGAGCAGAGGACCAAAGGTCTCTTCCAAACCTAATTTTCTTTGATTCTAAATAAAAAAAAGCAGATGTCATATAAAAAGTGAAAGCAGTATTCCTATGTCAGTCAAGGTACCAACAATAATAATAAAAATATGACATCAGCTGAGTTTCCATGCCAAACTAATTTCCTCTTGTGCCCTAATTATTTTAAGTGTTACATGACTCATTAATAATGGCCCGTATAAAATATTAAAGTGGCAGTATAACTGTTTGTGTTAGAAAAATATCTAATATCCCTGCCTCGTGATTAAAAACTAGTCAATTCATTCCCAAATGATACTTTTTCAGTAAAATCTAAAAGATCAAAGTGGTAGTTATGCAAAATCCATCAGCTGTACTAACATGAATGTCATAGTCCCCCAGGATGAAAGTTCTATCAGGAGAAATGGACTTACTGCAGGAGACAAGAGTTTATGGAATAATTAATAGATAGAATGAAATTCTACTATAGGAAATTATATAGTTAACACTACAATTTTAAATGACTTAGATCTTAATGTGCATTTAGATCAGAGTAGCTGAGAAATGTTTCACAAAGTCTGCTCTATGACAGATTTAAAATTCAGCTGGTGAAGAGTTTGACTGGATTTTTCATGTGATGTATTAAAAAGTTAAGTGAAGGTATGTTTGGGGATGAAAGGGTTCTTTTGCAGCAGAATGTCCCTTTTTTCTATCAAGGTTTAAGTAAATTGTTGCAATTGATTAAAGCGCATCAGGCTTCATTTTTCAAAATTAGCTGCATCCCATCTTTCATGCACACATGCACTCACACACACATACACACACACAATTGCTGGTGCTAGCCTTTGAAGCAGTGGTAAGCAAACTCAGTAAATTGTAGTCTGTAAGGCTACGTCTACATTGCAACCCTCTTGCGCCAGCGCTTATGCAAATGAAGCACAGATTAGCATATTGCTACGCTTCTTTTGCATAATTAATTAGGGGCTGTTTTTGCACAAGAGGTTTTTGTGCAAGAGCCATTCTTCCTGAAAAAATGAGGAAGAATGGCTCTTGCACAAGAGGGGTTTTTTTTGTACAAAAAGGAGCTGTGTAGATGGCTTCTTTTTGCACAAAAGCTGCTTGTGCAAAAACGGCCCCTAATTAATTATGCAAATGAAGCACGACAATATGCTAATCCACCCTTCATTTGCATAGGCTTTTGCACAAGAGGGATGCAATGTAGACGTAGCCTAAGTGTTGCACAAAGTATTTCTGACACTGGGGAGAGTTTATGAATGTACACAGAAGCAAAAATTCTGCAGTAAGATGTTTTGAGATACTTCTGTTTTAGTATTAAGACTGGCTGTCTTGAAGTAACATCTGAGCCCATTACTTGCACTGATGTATGGGTAGTCCTATTAGTATTAATGGGTGACTAATTCCTCACTAACTTGGGTAAAAGCTGCATAATTGAATCTATAGTGATGGGAAAAGGGTGGATTCTGTAATGGACGCTACATAATAGTTAAGTGGTGAATGATCTCTTGGATTGTTTCTTGTTTATCTCTGAATCGTGTAGGTGCCTTGTTGTGTACAAGTTAATTTTAAATAACTGATATATTAACCCACTGGCTTGCTTCCATTAGACCCTACTATAGATACAATTATATGAGTGAAAACAGTGGGTCTGTTTCTCCACAAAGTTACACCAGTTGCATACTGGTGTCACCCATCAATTTCAGTGAATTTCACAGAATCATAAATTCTAAGGCCACAAGAGGCTAGTGTGAACACCTTGTCTGTCCTCTTGCAAAACACAGACCATAGAAAGTCACCTCATAATTCTTAAATCAAGATAATAACTTCTGTTTGGCCTAGCACATATTTCTTTAGAACTATATCTAGCCCTAATTTCAAAACTTAAAGTGATGGAGACTTCATGCTAATGTGTTCCACTGGTTAATTACTTCACTGCAAAATATGGGTACCTTAATTTGTGCTTCAGTTTCTAGCCACTAGATTTTGTCAACCTTTTTTTTCTGTTAAAGACCTGTCCATCTTCTATTGGAAATCTCTTCTCCATGATACTTGCAGACCATCATGAAATCACCGCAAGGTTTTGCAGACTTCATATTATTCTTGTAGCTCTATTCTGGACCCTTTCCAATTTATCAACATCCTTTTTTAAATGTAAACACCAAAACTGGATTCAGCAGTTTAATAATGGTCCCGTTAATGCCATATGCAGAAGTAGTAGCACTGACCATTTCCTATTTAATAATCCCCTGCTTATATGTCAAAGTATTGTGTTCTTCCATTTCACAGCAGCACCACATTGGGAACTCATCTTTGTTAGTTACCTACCATTACCCTCAAGCCACTGCATTCCTGGATACAGTCCCTCATCTTGAAATTTGACTTCCATATTTTCTTCCTAGATGTATGATATTTTAGTTCCATTAGTGTGATGGATGGAGGTTCCCTGTCCAGTTTCTCTTGAGACAAAGATCGGCAATACAAAGCCATACTAATTGGACTCTAAAATACAGGACTATGTAGCACTT
The DNA here is from genome assembly GCF_052426305.1 of Pelodiscus sinensis. Classification (NCBI taxonomy): domain Eukaryota; kingdom Metazoa; phylum Chordata; order Testudines; family Trionychidae; genus Pelodiscus; species Pelodiscus sinensis. The sequence continues at coordinate 318,717,627 of NC_143052.1, forward strand.
TAAAGACTAACAAGATGGTTTATCATCTTGTTAGTCTTTAAAGTGCTACATAGTCTTGTATTTTGCTTCAGCTACACCAGACTAACACGGCTACATTTCTATTATTAATTGGACTCTGTGTGGGAGAAGTATGCATAGGCTGTAGACAGGAAATCCACTGTCAGCTCCAAAGTCAGAGAATGAATCTGCAGTATCTCTGACCATGAACTCTGGAGTAGTAGTCAAAGCCCCCCCACTCGACTGTGTGGTGTTCAGACCACTTCAACGTAACTGCTGATTCGAAGGCCCGTTCCATAGTTTGCCCCTAGTTTGAATCACTGAAGTCTGCTGCATCTTCTTATGTGTAGTGAATACAAAGACTCCTACAGCATGAGAGCTCTGCAAAAGCACCAGTATGTGGCTATTTTCCCTGCAACTCTACCACACAGATCCCGTGCGAGGCCTAAGTGGTATGATGGACTCACCCTCAGAAATGGATTTTGCTCTTGCTTTATTTCAAATTGGGGTTTTTTAAAGCTAAGACAGGCTGGAGAGAAATTAATCTGTTCAGCTGTGTTGAGAAATCGTGCATCATGCATGGATGCTGGCATCTGGAACTTGCTCATGTCTCAGAGATGAATGAGTTCTGAGAATGGACAAAGCCACTGACGTTAATTCATGCATAGAAGACTGTGGCCTATAATACTGCAGGGCACACATGGGATCTGTCTCTGAACATTTGCTTCTGTTTTCTGTGTGAATGCCCTCATCCCAAAGGACTCAGTGGTGTCCCAGAGGAGCTAAATGTCAAGGGGATATTCTGCACATGGTGCCACCCACACCACACTGCAGGAAAGACCTCTCTGGCCGTGGAGGTGAGGAGGAGGACACACATAAGGGAGGGAAGACATTGGCATGCCATATAGGAAGGAAAGAGGAACACATGTCATGCATCCTTCACCTGGTAAGAGCCCACTTCACTGCAGCACCAGTGGCTGTAGTACGTGCCTAAGTTTGAGAGGTGTCTTTAAGGGAGAATCAAGTGGTAGCCATTGCTGAAGAACCTTCTACAGACCTGGCTCCAGTGTTGCTTTGCTGCTAGATTAGCGATGAGTAGGGACTCAGAACCATCATGGAGGCACAGAGCCTCCATGCACATGTCCTTCACCTAATTTAAAACACTTAACTGGTTAAGGGGTAGCATTTAACTGGCTAATCATTTTAACTGCCCAAAATTGAATCCCTTTGTGCAATGAAACACAATAGCAAGTGTTTCAAGATACACAGAAATGCTTGTCCTCTTGACTGAGGTCAGAAATGATTGGATTCTAGCTTACAAAAGTTACTAAAGGGATACATTGTGTTTGGTCATAGTTCTCTTTGAAAACACAAAGGCTACGTCTAGACTACAGAGGGATGTAAATGAAGCACTTTGAAAGTGCAAATGAAGCTGGTATTTAAATATCCTGTGTTTCATTTGCATAATCACGTAATGGCGCTCTTTCAAAAAGCGCTATTTCAAAATTCAAAACTCAGTCTAGATGCGGTCCTTTCGAAAATGAGGTGCTTTTTCGAAAGATCCTGTAAACCTCAAAAAATGCTGACAAAAAATGAGGTTTACAGGATCTTTCAAAAAAGCTCCCCATTTTTGAAAGAACCGCATGTAGACTGTGGTTTCAATTTCGAAATAGCGCTTTTTCGAAAGAGCGCCTTTACATGATTATGCAAATGAGATGCAGGCTATTTAAATCCTGGCTTCATTTGCACTTTCAAAGTCCTTCATTTACCTACCTCTGCCAATAGGGGGTTGTAGTCTAGACGTAGTCAAACAGATTTTCATATGGTACTTATACATGACTATACAAAACCCTGAGATGGATGGATAGATAATATGGAGGTGTAAGAATCAGTCAAAAAGTGTCTTTCCACTTCCTCCTTTCACTCCCCCCCCGCCACAATACTTTTTTTTTGCATAATAAGAAAGAGCTAACTTCTATGTTTCTACTTTCATTAGTTTTGTCTGTGTTTCTGCAAATCAGCATCTAAAAACTAGTTTTTATTTTGAATGCATCACACAATGAGCTGCTCATCAGGACCTAATAAAGTAATAGGTTGCTTCAGAAATCAAGACCCCTAATTGACAACATTCTGAGTGAATATTGGTGAGTTCAGCTCTGGGTTTCTTTATGGGCACTGGATCCATAAGGTATGCTGACAGGCAGATTTGTTTGCTTATGGATCAATGACATGGCTCCAGAGAGATGGATAACAAGCAAAATGGCCAAATAAAAATAACCGCGTAACCATCCTCTCAGCATTTTAATAATGCTGAAATACAAATACCATAATTTCATGTGCAGTAAGAAGCAACAAGACTGGTATTTGGGATCATTTTTCCATGCTGTGGGTAACAATAAATCACATAGCTAGAGGACCTAGAAACATGCTTCCAAAAGTGTCTTATGGCTGCAATAGAATGAAATTGGGTAGCACCAGTTAGGAAAAATCATAAATTGGCGGGATTGTGACATCAGAGGTACTCCCCTTTTTCTTCTCATTATCATCTTGCCTCTTGTACTTTACATTCTACCCACTGCTGCTCTGTAAATAGTTCAGTGCTGAATGCTGGGATTCCAACATCAATGTCTTTCCCTTTTTCCTCCTCCTTCACTCTACCCCCGATTTCTTTGCAAACTATTGTGAAGCAGTGAACAGGGAAACAAAGACCCAGACAAAATAGGTGACTCCCAGTGTAGATATACATACAGGCCTGATAAAAGTTGAGAGGAGAATCTGATTTAGCATGGTTTTCCGAGAAAGCATGATCAAAAACCAGTTTACTTTCTTGGACTGGAAATTATTAACATTGGTATAGCATGTGTGTCTACACAGTAAAGTTACTTTGGAGTAATGGCTGTTATTCTGAAATAACTATGCGAGCATCTACACAGCTATTACGTTATTTTGAAATTATTTCAAAATAATGTACTGCTTATTCTGGCTTCTGTAAACCTCATTCTATGAAGAATAACGCCTAATTTAAAACAGCTATTTTGAATTACGGCATATGTAGACACTCCATTGCTGCTATTTCAAAATAGCCCCTCACCAGGGCCATTCTAAGTTTTTCCTCCTGGGGCTCTAAATCGAGATAGCACATCTACATTAGGGAAGCCAGCCTCGGACTAATTTTGAGGCTTCCCTGCAATGTAGATGGGCTATTTCAAAATAAGCTATTTTGGAATAACTATTCCGGAATAGTTTATTCCAAAATAACTGTGCAGTGTAGACGTAGCCCCATAGTCCATGAGAAATCTCCATTTGCATATAGAATTCTAAAGCCATTTCATCAGATCCAATAAATGTGTGGAACAGACTTATTTTTAGGAAAGCCAAGAGGAAAAAAACCTTTCAGGCAAAGTAATTCCATGGCACAGATTAATAGTTTGAAGAGACTAAAGTGATATTTGGATGATACTTATTAGTGCGATACATTAGTGTTGTGCTGTCCTGCTTTTCCCTTCGTAAATCAGGAATTTGTGGCAGCAAAGAATAGGAAAAAGTAGAATGGAGAGAAAACAAGACCCTACAAGCATAGATCCCCAAAGAAAAATGAATGAAGAACTCAGTCTTTTTTTACTGTTTTGAGCCTGATTAGTGCTCAGAATCCACAAGGGTGGCACGTTACTATGTATTTGTGTTGCTCGAAGCTGTACAAAAACAATGGAAGACTCATTCCTTCCCTGTAGCAAAGGGGAGTGGAAGAGAGAGAGGAAAGCACAGCAAGGAGTGAACAGCAGGCAGGGTCTGGATGGGGCCACGGCTGTATACCTCAAATGTGCAGACAGCACAGCTATGCTAGAATGCTAGATGACATGCACAGTACCAGATATATGCCCAACACAGTTGTATCTAGGAAAACCATATTTCCTTAAACTGAAAATGGGATCTGAAAATGCTACCTGGCATCGCTACTTGCCCAGGCTACATGATGTCTTTGCTTGCCCAAGGCATCTTCGCTTACCTGAGCCTCCCTATGCAAGGCTGACAAGTTGTGACCCACCATGTGGGGCTGTCAGCCTGAGCTGGAGCTGACAACCTGAGTTTCCCACATGGGGCTGGCCTGGTCAACATCATGGACTTCACACATATCACAACATTTTTGGCAAATTGGGGCACTTTTGCTCGTGCCTGAACTTTCCTCCACACCACATAGGGTAAGAGAAAATGGGACAAATGCCCAGTTTTGCCTAAAAAAGGCAAGCATTCAGGATAGAGTATAAACCGGAGACTGTTACAGCCAAAATGGAACATATGATCACCGTAGTCATATCTTCACCAGGGCAGGAGGGAGACAGGGAGACACACTATGACTCAAAAAGTGATCATCTATTTTCTGGGCTGCCCCTTGTTCAGCGCAGATCCTAAAGTACTGATCTAGCCATATGTATTTGTGCTAGCACCTAGGCTAGCAGGATCCTGATTTTGGTTGGGCCTCTAGGTCCTTCTGTCTAAATTATAAATAAGAAAGAAACAAAGAGGTATTTACCTTGTGAGAAAGTTGCCTTGTGAGAGAGTATAAGGAATCTAGATTTTGATAACCTAAATTGGGGTATTAGGATGGAAGTCAGAGAAATAGAAAATGACAAACAGTTTAGGGCTACAGGTATTTCTCAATATGCATGTGTCATTCTCTGATTTAATATTAAATCCCCTGCATGAACCTCATGTAGGAAAAATTAATAGATGCTTGAAAATTCACTGTTGTTTATAAGGTAAAGCAATAGACTAACATTTATGGGCAATTCCCTGTTATTTTCTTTCATTGACCTCTTTAATCTGTTTACTGCTCTGGAGCAACACCCCTGTGAGAACAAGACATCTTTTCTGGAATAAGAAAGGGGAATGTAAAACTCTTGTTAATGTTTTCCCCATAGTTTCAGGGGGTAGCCGAGTTAGTCTGTACAGGATAAACTTTAAAAACAACAAATAGTCTGGTGGCACTTTAAAAACTAACAGAACATGTAGCTGGTATCATGAGCTTTTGTGGGCACAGACCATTTCTTCAGTTTATCCTATTCAAATGGTACTATGCCATAGTAATTTGGACACTAATGGAATCTCATAGACATGACCAAATGTATGTTTGCTATTGTTATTTTGCATATTCAATTGGAATAGAGTACAAAATTGATGTTTTCATATTTTCCAGACATACTAGTTCACGCTGAGAAAAGATTGTGAGCTAGAATATATGCAATATGAAGTCAAGCTATGCATTCCTGAAATCCCTTATACTCATCACACAGATGCATCTATATATTTACAGATTTCTACTGTGTATGTATAGAAACAGTCTCAACTCCTGTATGTGCTCCAAAATATGCCTTGAAATTCTTAACCCATATTCATATATTTCAGAATTCATTAGCCCTTGGTGCCAGGTCACTAGAGAAATTTTCCTGGTAATACCAGCAAACTTTCCTAGTGTTAACGCAGTTTATATTGTCCCACAAGTACTTTTGCAGGCATATCTTATACTGGTTCAGTAAGTGAAATTATGCAGGCAAATGCACTTTTATGCCAGTAATAACCGTGTTTACTCTGGGAGGGTATGTCTACACTACTCTCCTATTTCGAAATAGGAGGGTAATGTAGGCATACCGCAATTGCAAATGAAGCCCGGGATTTGAATTTCCCGGGCTTCATTTGCATAAGCGGGGCGCCGCCATTTTTAAATCCCCGCTCGTTCGAAGCCCGTGCCGCGTGGCTACACGCGGCACGAACTAAGTAGTTCGAACTAGGCTTCCTAGTTCGAACTACCGTTACTCCTCATTGCACGAGGAGTAACAGTAGTTCAAACTGGGAAGCCTAGTTCGAACTACCTACTTCGTGCCGCGTGTAGCCACGCGGCACGGGCTTCGAACGAGCGGGGATTTAAAAATGGCGGCGCCCCGCTTATGCAAATGAAGCCCGGGAAATTCAAATCCCGGGCTTCATTTGCAATTGCGGTATGCCTACATTACCCCGCTAGTTCGAACTAGCGGGGTAGTGTAGACATACCCGGAGTTCTACTAGTACAGAAAAGCCAGATGAAAATCATACCCCTAACTGACTTTGCTATAGTGGCAAAAGTTTCTAGTGTATACACTTGCCCTTAATTTACTGGCTTACCCTACTGTGCAAAGAACATACATAAGCACTGTTTACCACCTGTTGGGAATGAATGACAGCATATGGTTCACTTGATGATTACCTGTTTTATTCATTCCCTCTGGGACACCTGGCATTGGCCACTGTTAGAAGACAAGATACTGGGCTAGATGGACATTTGTTCTGACTCAGTATGACTGTTCTTATGTTCTGACTTTTGAGGCACCGTGTCAGGTGTTGAATACAGATACCTAAAGTATGAAACATGCAGACATTCACAAGTGCCATCTCAGTTACGTGGCCCTGACCAAAGATTTACTGGAAAATTTCAGTTAGCTTATTTGCTCGAAGGGTCTGGCCCCGGATTGCAACAGAACTTACTTAGAGGAAGAAGTAGTTGTACATGAGGTGGTAGTTTGTCTTTTTGGAACAGATTCTGTCATTTTGAGTCTCATCCAACTCTATGGGGCTGTTTGTACAAGTGGATACTACTTAATGCAAGTAACAGTGCTAGGATCTGACTTTTAACAGTGTGATAAAGAGCAGGCAGAGGGGGTATGTGATGGTTTCCCTGAAGAAGAGGGCAGGAAATTATCCAGAGATGCCAAAGGTGTGAAATGATCCTTAATTTCCATAAACTCTTGAAGGAGCCAGATACTAATTTGAGCCAAGCAACTATTTGTTGATTTTGGTGTGCAGCATGCATATTATTAGTCAGTCCAATGTAACCAGACATCTAAATCCTCATAAACAGAGAGTTGGGTCAGTGAATTTAGAATTACATAGCTCCAAATAGCTTGCAATCTTAAAAAAAAAAAAAAAAAAAAAACAGGGGCGAACTAGCAAGTGAGGCAACTGGGCAACAGGATTTACTTGGCCGTCCAAGTATTAAAGAGTATAGCTGGACTCTTCTCACTGGAATCATTGACTGCTGAATAAGCTGAAGTTCTGCCAGATCTCAAAACCTCCTGCAAGAGACAAACTGGAAATATTCCACTAGTTACTAGCACTCTGCCATGATTTTACAGGGCTTAACTGTGTACTATAGTGACCTACATGCTTTGTCTTAGTAATGAGCCCTACAAACAAGCTCCATGATCAATAACAGCAATGGAAGTGCCGAGAACTCAACTGTGATTCTTTGTAAAGTGTCAGTACTGATGCTTTTGAACAAGAGGAGGCAGAGAAGTTACTAAAAGAAAAGGAATGTGAATGTTAATTAAATAAGAAATTATTTAAGCATAAGAATAAGCAACAGAAAGAACATTAGATCTAATAAGTACTAAAGAATACTCAGTATTAATGTGGATATATAATATATAATATTTGTGGACATTTTAGTACTTGTTCTGAGTTTACTAAGATAATCATGGCAGGTTTGTTTTTATTTAAGTGAGTCTCTCTTTATTTTAATAACTAAATCTTATCCACTTTATGGGAAAAATGAAGCAAAAAAAACTTGATCAGAACTTAAAGAATGTTGTCCGCATTGATTACACAAGTTTTTTTTTTTTAAAAAAAGCCTCAGAAGGAAGTCAAATGTAGCTGATATGTAATACAAATGTTTCCTCTATTATTTCTCATATATAAATTCATACAATCATTTCACAGAGGGCACATTTATACTCATCAGGAGATCAATGCTCCAGAGGTCGATCTTCTGGCATTCAGCTGAGCAGGTTTAATATAGACCCATAAATCGAATGCTGAGGGAAGCTCCTGCCAGCATTCGGTACTCCTCCTTTTTTGAGAAGTAAGGGAAGCCGATGCGACTATTTGTTCCTTTTACTCTCCTGCAGTGTGGAAGCTGTCAAGGTTCAGATTAAGGTAAACTGACTCCAGCTACAAATTTTATGTAGCTAGAGTTGCATATGTTAAGCCGACCTGCCTGGTCGAGTGTAGACCAGGCCTGAGAAACTCTACCATGCTTTGAAGCAGGGATTGAAATATGGCAGAGATGTTATCCTTGTGTCAGGAATGCAATTTCTGTTCTCTCCATGAAAATCTGCCTAAATTTGGCCAAACACAAGCCTCTGAAAATTGCAGTTTACACATGCTCATAAGACATTTGTACTTAGTATGCTCTGGACCCACTACATGTCCACTGTACTGCATATGTGCCACCCTAAAAGACGCATTGAGCATGCTTTCCATCCTGGGGTCACAGGTACTCTGCATTTGTTACCTATAGATATAAAAGTGATACATGCACACAAATAGGATAATTATTCAGCAAATCACATCTTTTCCAATGGCACCTCACATGACTCTTCTTATACAAACTGCAGCATAAATATCTCAATCATAATCATACCCCGATGATGAATATGGTGTATAGTATAACTGAAGCATCCTGACATTAATGCAAAGGGGTGAAGAGAAGAGGGGGTGTGGACAGAGGTGGGCTGAGAGTGACAGAAGGCAAGGACAGGAATCAGGGATGGGTGGAGATATGAGCAGAAGGGGCCAGACTGAGGGGGAACATGGAGAGAAATATTTTGAGTAGTGGGTGTGGCCCAAGACCCCTTGGTGCCAGCTGGCAGAGGGCATGGGGGTGGTCGAATTTTACAGGGATCTCCTAGGTCAGATGTAGGGTTGCCATCCATCCAGTTTTCACATGGAAGCCCTGATTTTGGCTTGTATGGCCAAATGCCATTGGATAAATCCTAATGTCTGTTTTTCAGCTCTGTGGGAAAGGTGGCAACATGAAGTAGAAGGAAGGAGGCAGTGCAGGAGCAGCAACTGCCACCTCTGGGATCAGGCTGCTCATACAATTTGTGGTAGCACATGGCCCTTTGCAGGCTGCAGATGATGGGCAAATAGTCCTGGCCACACTAGTGAAGACCCTGAGAGTGAGGGGGGCATGGCTTCAGGGGAAAAGGAATTGCAGAGGCAGGGCTTTGAGTGTCCAGTTGATAGTCATTAGAAAGCTGACAATGCTTATCAGAAACATGCATGCTTATTCCACCAAAAGATGGCATGCAAGGTCTCGAGCAAGAGCCAGTAGCCTGCTGCTCATCATAATTATGAAATGCATATAAGGATAATATTTAAGAAGTTATGTCTCTATAATAAAAATGATGTTCTTCGGGTCTTGAAGGAGAAGCAGGTGACCAGGAAGTGACATGCCTCAGTCAGGCTTATGTGAGGCAGGAGGAGGCCTCATCTCTCTGTCTGGTTAAAAGTGTACAATGTATTCTGCTTCACAAGGGGAGTCTACTTGCACACAGAGCCAGATGTTAATCAAGAAAGGAAATCTACAAAAGAATAAAGCCACAGGAAAGAACAGTCAGCACAGAGCATCCTGTTTATGAATAAGGGCAAAGGATTGCTCTGTTATATCTAGGGCTAAGAGACTCTCTGGATCCTTCTCTGGGGAGACAAGCCGACATTATAGTTTGTCTCATGAGAAAAGGACCAGAGCCAGCCTGGCTGTAAAGCACTGGTGGACAATAGTTTATTAGAGATGACCATGTGATATCATTTAAGTCTAGGCTGCAAAATGCATATTGTAATTTTATTTTATCTGCAACCATTTGTTTCCAATACTTCTCTACTTGCTATTACTTTGAATCGCTAGGCTCTGCTAAATAAACCTATTCTTGATTTCCCTGTAAAGGTGACCTAGTGCCACATTTTAGGCAAAGCCGTATCTGAGATGTAACTGGTAAGCAGGGCTGCACTGTTTCTTTGGAAACAGTGGACTGGTGAACACAGTGAGTGTCCACTGGATCGGGGTAGGACATTCCAGGGAGAAGCTTGCTGGGCTCAGGGGCTGAAGTGAGCTTGTCACTAACTGGTAAAAAGACACGAGCACCCATGAAGAGCTAGAGGGGATTGCTTTGTTGCCAAGGCTGCTGGAATTGGGGACCTGACCTTAGCAGGCAGAGAAGAGGCTTCCTCCCACTAACAGCAAGTAGTAGTGAGGTGCTTACACCTGTAGGCTGGCTGGGCCATCCCTCTGCATCTGTGACTGAGGCAGGCCAGACCTCCTGGAAGTGTGGGTCTACTAAAGCCTTCTTTGAACAAAGGAAAAAAAGGGGGGTGGTTCAGTAGTGCTCAAGGGGCTCATCCTTTTAGTGGGGCAGGCCATATGCAGTCTGAGTTCTGGTCCACACCAGGCAGAGCGGTAGCAGTCTATCTACCTAGCCATTAAATAGGGTGGGGTAGGAGACTATCAGGCAGAGTTTCAGCAGTGTATTTTCTCTGCCTGCAAGCAGAGCAAAGCAGTAACCAGCCATGGCTCTGAGCTGCAATGAGGCAGCGTAGCAGTTCCTGCCAGGCTATGGGTCTTAGGTAGGGGTGAGCACCACACCCAGTGTGGCATCCTAGCTCTAGGGGATAACAGACAATCACTGGCCTCTTGGCCTGAGTGGGAATGCTGCCACCTTGCAGTTGGGGTGGCAGGAGGCATGCAGGCAGGGAAACTATCCACAACATAACCACCTTGTTAACCACCTGTGGCCTGTTTTCCCTGGACTGCTTCCTACTTTCCCATCAAGAGAGTGTCTAGGGCGGGGTCCTCAGTCTTCCCAGGATATACTGCCAATGGCAATGGTAGCAGCTCCACTGTGCTGAGAGCATCAGGGTTCCCAGGAAGCTAAAGTTGGTCCCTGGGGTGGCAGCACCAGCAGTTCCCTTTAGTGCTGTAACAGTGGGGAAGCTACCTCCAACAGCTACCTCCTAACTGAGTTGCTGGGCAGGCCTTTTATACTTTTGTATGGCATTGGAAAAAGTTCAGAAGAAGGGAACAAAAAGAATTACTAGTATAGGAAGACAGGATACTGGGGTACATGGACCTTTAGTATGACCAGTATGGCCATTCTTATGCTTCTTCCCACCAGGCAGCTTGTGGTGTTCCCTCAACATATCTGTCTGAAGTACCCTAGGAAGCATCACAGTGGGTAGTAAATAAAGTCTTGGGCCATTCATTGAATAAGTATGCTAAAGCAAAATAGTGAATACTTGCTGACTAGGCGTGCACTAGATGACATGTGCGTCCTGTGAAAAAAATAGTATGTGATTGTGTAATAATAAACTGTCATAATGCATAGGGACAAGGAGGTGAAATGAAGGTTGCACTGTTCAGCTTTTTTCTACATTTTGAGTACTTGATTTAGCAACCTTAATGTTCTTTTCACTTTTATTTTTTGGGGCTGGGTTGCGAAACACACACACAAACACACACTCGCTCTCTCTTTCATCACTGGTATTTTCACAGTGTAGGCTACACTTTAATAGAGACACAGCCTCCTGAACCACATGGCAACCTATTCACAACAAGGTGAGTCTCCTGCTCCTCGCATTCAGAATGGCACACCAGGCCTGAGGAAACCATGCCAATTGCATATATGGAAAATTATTTAGGGGAGTATTTGCTGTATTTTAGCTGTCTTTAATGCAGTTTAACATTTGGAGAGGAAGGTAAGTCAGTCCCATTTGATGAGCTAGCTCTCTCAGCAAATGTTCCACAATTGAAATTAAGCGCCTCTTTGCAGAGCTTAAAGGCCAGACAATTAGAGACTTTGTGTTCAGGAAAACTCTCTCCTTGAACCATGGGCATGCAGCTCCACAATGGGAATGAGATAGGAGAATGCTCGTTCATTGCAGCTCTACTTGCAGACGAAGGTGGCTATGCTTGGGGTGCAGTCCATGCTTCCCTTCCACCTCCCTTCAACTCACTCCCTGGAAATCACAGTTCAGCCCACACTCTTAATGTGGGAATGCCACTTCACAGTGCCCTGTCCATGGCTGTATTCCAAAGGTACAGTCTAGACCTAAAGAATATTGCCCCTTCTCCCTAATATTCTAAAATGATTTCTACAGGAAGTTTAACCAGGTTTAGTAAAATAATTTGTTTTAAGTTTTTGTTTTTAATAATATAATAATGTCAAAATAAAAATCATTGAAGTTTTGGTCTGGGGCGTAGTTCTACAGCATTTTAGATCATTTCTAGCAAGTCATTTTTTCCACTTGATGTTATTGAGGGAGTTTTTGTCTATATTCTCTTGAAGTCTGAGTAACAGTTCTTTCATTTTCTTATTGCAACAGCGTGTGTGGCTACTGAACCACTTGAAGTAAATAAGACCAGTATATTTTCTTAGTGGAGTTGAGAGCTTGCATGTTGTTTCCAGGAAACCCTGCCCGGTCTCTCCCAAATTTGAAGAACATATTCCAGACATTGGGAGGTGAGAGCATATTTCCAGTCGGCAGTGAGCATGACCTAGAGAGTTTGCAGGGCATCAGCTCCTCAAAAAAATCCAATCTTTATTCTACAACCTTCCATAAACCATAAAAGCATATTCCTTTATTATAGAAGGGAGATACATTAGTGGGTGTACATTTACCTGTTTTAACTTTGTAACTTACTCATTTATTTTTCTAGTTATTAATCCTTAATTAGTTTACCAGTGTTGTGTTTGGTGTGAAATCTAAGGTGTAAATTGACCTGGAGTAAATTACTGGTCCTTTGGGACTGGAAGTAACCTGAATATTTTATGATCTTTGATGTAAAGCAACCATCTGTCACAAAGTCAAGCTTGGCTGGGTGGCAAAATTGATCGGAATGCCCAAGAGGACTGTCTGTGACACCATGTTAAGGCCGTATAGCACCTGGGGAGCTTATATTTGTTATTTGGTTGGTGAAATCTTAGTATAGAACTTACAGCCAGTTTGGGATTTGTGCTTAGCTTCTTAACAGTCTGCCCTGCTGTTGGTATTCTCATTTACATACCTCTCCAGATAGCATGACATCACCTGTGTTAGATGATATTTAAAACATGGAAACCTTATCTAATCCATTTTAAAACATGCACATGTACTCACACAGGCTTGTAAAAATACTAGTTTGACAGTATTGAATGATGGTCTAAAGTGGTGCATAGGTCTTGTATTAAGCCACTAAAGAGGGATGAATTTCACTTACATCAAGTGGGTACAGCATGGGCAGTTGTGATATAAATTTATTCACAGTGATGTGTTAACATGACTTAATCCTGACCCCTCATGAGGGTGAGAGGGTAATTCTCTGGAGTGGCAGACATTTCAGGTAGGAGTAGTGTATCTTTCACAATGAAAAGTAATGAGTAGGAAACAGGTAATACAGGAAGCAGAGAAAAGGTACAACCCCCCTTGCACAACTACACAGCAGGGCTAATGTTGAATTAAGCTACGCTATGTCAGCTATGTCAAAATAGCTTAACTCGGCTTTTGGCACTGTTTACAGAGCAGGAAGTCGAAGGAAGAACAGTCTTCCTTCCATTTCCCTTACTCCTCATAAAATGAGGGTTACAGGAGTTGGAGTACGAAGTCCTCCAGCTCGACATATTTCAAAATGAAGGCTTGTAGTGTAGGCTCTTTGTTATTTCAGAATAAAGTCAGTTATTCTGAAATAACGCTGCTGTGTAGATATGCCCTAACTCTGTTTACCCTGAATGTGGGTGAGATTTTCAAGGATACCACGGCAGTTAAGCACCAAATATCCACCGAGAATTTGGCATCTTATTTCCTGTAGTCTCCTTTGAAATTCTCAGGCCATAAAATTGTCTTTCCTAACTTTCTTCTTTTTATAGGGTCCCTGACCTGATGGAACCCCCTTTTACTTCCATCATTCCAATGGCTACCGGTAAAGAGGAAGAGTATGTCAGGATGGGAGGGGGAAAGCAGATGTTTTGCAGATGCACATCTGAGATTCACAATCTGCAGCATATTTTGTTATGAATGGACTAGCATGCCCCTCCCTGTGGGCAATAAGCAACTATGCACCATGTAAGCACCCCTTCTCAGTTTGCATGCTTGTATATTTATCTCAAGCCTGAGTCGCCTGTGTGGTACACCTAGATGCAGCTTGAAATCACCATTCAGAGAATGAATTGCAAGGACAGGTGGCCAAGTCCACACTGAAATTATGGAGAGAGCTGCTGGAAGTGATGAGTGGATGAGTGGAGCTACATGGCTGATTCACACACACCATCTGAAAACATGACCTGATGTTGGTGAGGAAGATAGGTGGCCATTGCTTACATTTTATTTGTGAGAAAGAGACTACAAGCAGCTTTTGGGTATGGAAAATCATTTTGTGTGATTATCCATTTTCTATAATAATAAATATAAATAGATTTAAGTAAACAAATCTTGTCTGTTTTTGGCTTTTAGACTGCAAGCTCTTCAGGGCAAAGACATATTTTACTGACATCAGAGCCATTGCCAAGCAGAGTGTCAGCTTCTAATAGTAAATAAAAATAACTGCATTTAAGGGACTGATCAATAGTTCAATGAGGAAGAAGAGGTTTGCAATGCTGTCTTGGTAGGGCACATGCCTAATCCACACTGCAAACTTGTCTAGGTAAAGAGGCCCATTATTCTTTGCCCTGGTCTACACTAGGGAGTTATTTTGAAATAACTCCTTTTATTTCAAAATAACATGCGAAGCATCCACACTACCAAGCCCGTTATTTTGAAATAATGGGTTGATTATTTCGAAATAATAACTCCTGCTGTCCACAAGAATTAATGTTAATTTTGAAATAGTTATTTCAAAATAGCGGTAATATGGATGCTCCAGTGCCGCTATTTTGAAATAACTACTCCCTAGAGTCATTCACACTAACTACTCCCCAGTGCTTCCTGGAGCGCTAAGTCAAGGTAGCGCATCCACATTAATGCAGCTTGCCTTGGACTAATTTTGAGGCTTCCCCATAGTGAGGGCACAGTATTTTGAAATTATTCTTTTGGGAGTTATTTAGAAATAAGTTATTTTCCACATTTCTTAGTGTAGACATGTCCTAAGTATGTATCAAGCACTGTGTTTAACACAACCATCTGAATCCTCAGGACCAGCTGTTTGATGCTCTGTGTAGCTGAGCATCAGCTCATGTAGTTGGCAAGAGTAAGTCTCAGGTTCGACACTGGGTTCCCAAAGTACAAAGGATGCCACACAGGTATCTGTCAATCACAGTTTATTTCTTGACAGCTAACAGCTGTGCCCCATAGATGGAAGAACAATATAACAAAGAAGCAGCATATCTTACGTCCCTTCCTGCAAACCTGGGACCCCGGCTAGGCTGCGGATGAAGTGGGAGGTTGTCTCAGTTTCTGAGGCGCTGGTATCCAAAGCCCAACAGCGAAGTCCGATTTGCTAGGCTCTGAGGCAGCCTTAAATACAATTTTCCTGCCTTGTTTGGCAGTTTAGCAATTTCCAGGGCTTATTCATTAACAGCTAAGCTCTACATCAGCTGTAGTTATTGATCTGGTTCTGATCTGGATCTTCTTGTCCTTTGGCCCTGTTTATGTGATCAGTACTTTAGGGTAAACAGAGTTGTTTATGCGTTCTTGTCCTTTAACCTTATCTTATACTTGTTCTTGCTATGCTGGCAACAATGCTTATCTTAAATGGGTATGTTCCCAAAGACTTGCTTCTGGATCATCAGATATAGGGGAAAAGGAAAGGGGGGAAGGAATGCAGGCCTCACCACCCCTAAACTATCACATACAAAGTTCTTCCATAATTGACCACTACAGCTCAATTTTGAGAAACAACTTGAAGGGTATGTCTACACTACTGCAGCTTCAAAACTTTCAGTGTTTGAATTAGCAGTCTAGTTAAGACAGCTAACTCAAAGTGACAGGGGCTTTCACGAGAAGTAAAAGAAGTTGAAGGAAGAGTATTTTTCCTTTGACTTCCTGCTGTGTGGACAGTGCCAAAAGCCAAGTTAAGCTACTTCAACTTCAGCTATGCAATTAACTGAAGTTGAGTATCTTAATTCAACATGGTCCCATAGCGTAGTCATACCTGAAGAAACCTCCACGCTACTCAAAACTGAGCTGGTTGCAACAAGCCCTTCGGAGGCCAGTCTGGCGGCTGGACATTGCTGCATGATGGCAGCATTTTGGCCTTGTTCCCTTTTCACCCTTCCACATAAATTACAATGGAACAGGATACTAGGAGGTACTGTAGAGTGTCTTGCTTTCCAACATCTAAGTGTTCCCTTACTTCAGATGCATTCCCAGGTCACCATAGCTGTGCAGAGCAACCTTAGTGGTGTCAGGATCCTGTCCGAAATGCTTAATTGCCTAATTCTCCTTACCGCTAGTGCATCCCATGCATGCAGCCCCAATACGCACACTGAAACAGAGCTAGACTACAGCTGTCTAATTATGTATTTTCTTCTTATGGATAGAACGTGTACTCTGACTAGCAGATATACAAAAAAAAAAATGTAACTGCATAAACATTTATCTTTAATAGATACAGCCTTGTGTTACCATTCCTGGGAGAGCTGAGATGACAGAAATGCAAACTAGTTTGGTGTTGATTCATTATTTTGTTTGCATTCTAAATGAAAAGCCTTTAAAAGGAAAGGAGACACACCAATCTAGTATTGTAAACTTGAGTGGCCAAACTACAAAGGATGGTCTCAATCTATGTTTTACAAAGCTGCGCAAGTGATCCACTAGTCATGGGTGCTTTATTAATACCTCATTGCTTGACCTTTATGCCACAGCTGAATTTAATTATAGGCTCATACTGTCTATGTGACATATTTTATGCTTCAGCCCCTCTGTACTTGGTTTGTCCCTAATAAATTATTATAGCATCTCTCAGTGCAGAACTGATTTAGTGGCAAATTGATTGTCACTTTGGTGAGATGGAATCCTTGTCTCTATCCTGCTCTAAAACACTGAGTCATCCTTCTCAGTCAGTGATACATTTGTAAGGGAATTAGAAATGCATGTTCAATGCCATTAGCATCACCACACCCGGTGCTTTTGTTTGCGGGGCTGCTGGCATCTTTTGTGATACAAAACATAGGGTTGCTCTTCCTCATCAATTGAATCATCAAAAGGATCTTCCTGGATTTCATCATAAAAATTTTAAATGTAAAATATACTCTTTCCTTCAACACAGGTATGGAGATGCTCTTGAGACTACTAATACAGGGCTCTGTGTCTAGGTCACTACAGGCAGTCCCCGGGTTATGTACAAGATAGGGACTGTAGGTTTGTTCTTAAGTTGAATCTGTATGTAAGTCAGAACTGGCGTCCAGATTCAGCCGCTGCTGAAACTGATCAGTTTCAACAGCAGCTGAATCTGGATGCCAGTTCTGACTTACATACAGATTCAACTTAAGAACCCCAGGCATCCCCAAGTCAGCTGCTGCTGAAACTGATCAGCGGCTGATTCCAGGAAGCCCGGGGCAGGGGCTTCCTGTAGTCAGCCGCTGGTCAGTTTCAGCAGCGGCTGACTTGGGGACGCCTGGGGCAAAGCAGCTGGGGTGCTGCCGGGTTGGTCCAGTAGCGCCCAGAGCGGCACTATGGAACCAACCGGCAGGGCCCCAGTTGCTGTACCACAGGTGTCTGGAGCAAAGCCGCGGAGCCGTGGAGCCATAGGCGTCCGGAGCAAAGCAGCGGGACAGCCCAGATGCGCCGTGGCTGTCCTGCTGCCCTCGGGCTCTGCGGCTTTGCTCTGCTTTGCTCCCCGTCCCCCTGGAGCAGGGGAAAAGACCAGGGGGACGGGGAGCAAAGCAGAGCAAAGCCGCGGAGCACGCGGGCAGCGGACAGCCCAGACAGGTCTGGGCTGTCCGCTGCCCACGTGTTCTGCTGCTTTGCTTCCTCTCCCTGGTCTGCTGGAGACCAGAGAGAGGGCCCCGTTCGTAACTGCGGATCCGACATAAGTCGGATCCGTGTAACTCGGGGACTGCCTGTAGTTCAAAACCAGCCAAAGCAGGCGCTTATTACCCAATAGCTGATTATGTAGCTAATCTCACTCAACTTCCAAACTCAAAGATCACACACAAAAATACCTCTTTTAAATTGCACTTCTTGTTATGGTGCCTTTCATCCCGCAGGATTGATGTACTTCTATAAAATATTTGTAGCGCCCCCTCTCCACCTGGTTACCTTCTTTTAGAGCCAATCTCCTTTCAGGTTCGGATGGATAGGTCTGGGTTCTTCTGGATCCCGCCACCTACTCAATTTTATTCTTTCTGATTGATGTACTTGGCGGTGCCTCCACCCCCCTCACTCCTTCCTAGCAGGGTTGCCAGGGCAGCTTGGGAGGAAAATTCTAGCCCAGGATAATCCCCACGTATTCGCCAGATAGTTGGAGACTCCCAGAAAATAACACGAACACATACACTATAATAAACACAATTATATTAAACAGGAGACAATTATAACAGAACAGGGTAAAACATTATTTTTAGGGTCACCGGTGCCCTGCAACTGTGAAGTTAGTGTCCCGTTGGTACGCGTACTTTGTTGGGGCCCTTGATGACTGTTGACCACACAATCCTTCTCTGCAGAGGTTTAGCAGTGGGGCTGACTAGGTCCAGTACAGCCCAAAGGACTCACAAATGGGAGAAGGCAGCAAATCCCTCCACAGTTTAATAGGCTGCAGGTAATAAAATCCCCAAACAAATTCCCTGACTTACTAACTAAAAACTGGTGCACTCACACACTCCATGAATGAGCCTCAGGTTGAGAGATGACTCAGTCTCTGCAAAGGGGCTGCTCTCTTCTCACAGGGGTCCTCTTCAAGCAGGAACCAGGCTGCTTCGGTCCCAGAATTTCCCCTCACTGTGAAGGGGTGCAGGGCTCAAGATGCAGACCACACAACTGCACCAAAATTCAAAACTATAGCCTCCCAGGCCAGCCTCCAGACCCACACAGCAGGCAGCAGCCCTGAACTTGCTGCTAGAGCCCAGCTGACCATGCAGTGACTCTCTCACCCAGGGAGCTGGAGAGCCAACTCCGCCTGGCTGGGGAAGCCTCCCAGCAAACTCCACAACTGGGAATCAACAGTGGAGACATAAACCCAGCTGAGGGATCCTGCCTTCAGGTCCCTAGAGGCTAGCTCTCAGGGGGAACCCTGCATGCAGGCCTGGGGCTTACTAGCTCCCACACACTCAGTCCTCCCCTTTTCCTGGCTGGCTCCAGACTCCCCTCAACAATGGTCTCTCCTTCCCCCTGGGAGGGGCATCTCACTCCCTGTGGGTTGCCGGGCAGACTCTGGCCCTGGTAGGGAGGGGGAGCCAAGGCAAACTCAGAGCCTCTCCCTGAGCTGCCAGCAGACAAAGCCCTGGGAATCCAAGCAATCTCTTTGGGGGTTACATATTATAATGCAGCATCACTGAAATACAACGCTCTGCTGTGAAGTGCAACAAACCAGAACACTGATATCAGGGGAAATCTCTATTGTGATGAAACTTGTGCTGGGTTTGTCCATGCTGTAACAGTGTAACTGTTCTTCCTATATACGAATTTCAGTCTCTAGGGCTATCAATTTATTATCTTTTACAAACATTTCAGTCTGATCCAAAATCTATTGGCTTTGAATCAAGCCTTTCAAGAATTAAAATTAAAAAATTCGCCCATTTGTTTATCATTATTACTATGATTTATTGTTTATATTACCATAGTATGTAAGAGCCCTACTGATGGACCAGGTCCTCCCTGCACTAGGGTCTGTACAAACACAGAACAGAATGGTGTTCTGTTCCCAAAGGAGTTTATAATCCAAGTATAACACATGATGCAGCAGGTGGATAGAGATGGACAGATGGGGGAGTACAAATAAGCAAAGAGACGAGTAATAAATATTCTGCAGCCAAGCTCCATTCCTACACCTCTTCAAATCCAGTGTCTTCATTTATGTTCTCAGGCATACCTGTGCAGCCCTCCTGTTCCAGGTAGCTCTACC
Source organism: Pelodiscus sinensis (assembly GCF_052426305.1). Taxonomy (NCBI): domain Eukaryota; kingdom Metazoa; phylum Chordata; order Testudines; family Trionychidae; genus Pelodiscus; species Pelodiscus sinensis. The sequence goes on from NC_143052.1 coordinate 318,737,458, forward strand.
CTCTGGCTGTGTCTACACTGGCACCCTTTTCTTTAAAAGGGATGCTAATGAGACACTTCGGAATTGCAAATTCCGTAGGGGATTTAAATATCCCCCGCGGCATTTGCGTGAACATGGCTGCCGCTTTTTTTCCGGCTCGGGGTTTTGCCGGAGAAAAGCACCAATCTAGACGGGATCTTGCGGAAAATAAGCCCTTTTCCGGAAGATCCCTTATTCCTACTTTCAAGATCCCTTATTCCTACTTTCAAGTAGGAATAAGGGATCTTCCAGAAAAGGGCTTATTTTCTGCAAGATCCCGTCTAGACTGGCGCTTTTCTCCGGCAAAACCCCGAGCCGGAAAAAAGTGGAAGCCATGTTCATGCAAATGCCGTGGGGGATATTTAAATACCCTGCGGAATTTGCAATTCCGAAGTGTCTCATTAGCATCCCTTTTATGGAAAAGGGTGCCAGTGTAGACACAGCCTCTGTGTGCTGCATGTCATATGCACATATTTCAGGGACTGCAATATATTTTTTTTTACTCATTTTCATGCCTGTTAGAACTTCAGAATCAGACCAACTCTGGGAGAGTGAGCTAGAGTATATTTTGGCTCACACATTATCAACAGTATTATTAAATAATGGAATGACAGGGCCAAAAGTCTAATCTCATTTATACCTAAGCATCTCAAGCTAAATCTAAAGATGCATTTTTACATGGAACACTTTTGCTTGCACTCAGACAGATGGGTGCCAGAAGAAGATAGATTAAAAATCTAAAGGTTTGTTATATAGAGATCAAGTGTTCTGAAATCTAAATACACTTGTTACTATTAGAAATTCTTCACTATACAAGCACATATTTGTCTGCTTGCTCTTTCTTGTGAAAAATGCTCTCGCACACACACTCACCACTCTTCATTTGTACTTATTTTCTAGAAATCTTCACTATATGCTAACCCTTAAAAGCAGAGTACCCCTTCACTTTCTCTAATGTTGGAGTAACAAAAAAAAGAAGAAAAAAATCCCAACCTGAGGAGTGTGGAATGCTGGAACTCAGACATAACACCAGTTGTAATCCAACAACAACTTAATGTTCTAAGGGGTATTAACTGAATGAGATACTAGTGGTCATTGAGGAAGATATGAACATTGTGGTATTTGAAGGCAAAGGACCTAACATCTTTTTGTGGCTTAAACTTGAATTGTGTTGAACCATCCCATCCCATTCCAAATAATCTTTTCACATACCTTTTGTGTATAATTTTCCACAGAGAGAGCAAGTATTTAAGAAAACTATAGGCCCAACATACTGAACTGGCTTCTGCATTACAGAAGGGACCTGATCATGGTCCTACTGAAATCAGTGGAAAACCTCTGGAAGCATGATTAGGCCCATCACCACATAAGCAGTGATTTAGTCCCTTGATTTTGAACCTTGGGAGAGCTTTGGCAGTGCATAAACCCTCACATTGCTTTTAACTGGACTAAGACCTGAAAAAACACCTCTTCTGCATACATTCAGTGTGACATGTTAAGGTGAAGGAAAATAAAATTATCTGTGGAGCTGTGAAGTATTGGCACCTGACACACATCAAAGAAAGAATCTTACTTTCCCTTGAATCTTGTTGTGACAAAAATGAAACCAAACACATTTGCTGTGTCTACACTGGCACCCCTTTCCGTAAAAGGGATGCTAATGAGACACTTCGGAATTGCAAATGCCGTGGGGAATTTAAATATCCCCTGCGGCATTTGCATGAACATGGCTGCCGCTTTTTTCCGGCTTGGGGTTTGCCGGAGAAAAGCGCCAGTCTAGAGGGGATCTTGCAGAAAATAAGCCCTTTTCCGGAAGTTCCCTTATTCTTACTTTCAAGCAGGGGATTCGGATGTGGGAGGAAGTACAGGCTATGGGCTGGAGGAGCGGGTTCCAGGGTGAGGCCAAAAATGAGGGGTTCAGGGTATAGGAGAAGGCTTTGAGATGAGTCAGGAGGTTTGGTTGCCAGGGGGATGAGGCCTCTGGCTAGGGCTGTGCGCTCTGGGACGGTGCTGAGGTTCAGGCTCTGGGGTACAGGACGACAGTCTGGACTGGAACAGAGGGTTTTGGTGAGTAGGAAGCGGATCAGGTTTGGGGCTGCTGGGGACCAGGAGGCAGTCAGAGATGCAGCTTTTCTAGTGCTTATCTCAAGAGGAGGCAGGTCTCCCCTTCAACTCCTGCATGGAGTTGTAGCCAGGCAACTCTGCTGCCTCACCCACAGGCACCACTCCCTCAGACTTTTAAAAGGTGTGGCCCATTTTCTTCATCACGACAGAAGTCAAAATCAGTGCCATCCCAGCATGTAATAATCTCCACAGTTGAATCACATGTGGCTGACGCATGTCAGGATGCGTATCATACGTGCTGCCTCCAGTGTTACGCTTAATATTCAGAAGATAGTAATTCATAGAATCATAGGACTGGAAGGGACCTCGAGAGGTCATCGAGTCCAGCCCCCCGCCCTCAAGGCAGGACCAAGCTCCGTCTACACCATCCCTGACAGATGTCTATCTAACCTGTTCTTAAATATCTCCAGAGAGGGAGATTCCACCACTTCCCTTGGCAATTTATTCCAATATTTGACCACCCTGACAGTTAGGAATTTTTTCCTAATGTCCAATCTAAACCTCCCTTGCTGCACTTTAAGCCCATTACTCCTTGTCCTGTCCTCAGAAACCAAGAGGAACAATTTTTCTCTTTCCTCCTTGTGACACCCTTTTAGATATTTGGAAACCGCTATCATGTTCCCCCTTAATCTTCTTTTTCCCAAACTAAACAAGCCCAGTTCATGAAGCCTGGCTTCATAGGTCATGTTCTCTAAACCTTTAATCATTCTTGTCGCTCTTCTCTGTACCCTTTCCAATTTCTCCACATCTTTCTTGAAATGTGGCGCCCAGAACTGGACACAGTACTCCAGCTGAGGCCTAACTAGTGCAGAGTAGAGCGGCAGAATGACTTCACGAGTTTTGCTTACAACACACCTGTTGATACAACCTAGAATCATATTTGCTTTTTTTGCAACAGCATCACACTGTTGACTCATATTCAACTTGTGGTCCACTATGACCCCTAGATCCTTCCTAGACAGTCGCTTCCCATCTTGTATGTATGGAACTGATTGTTCCTTCCTAAGCGGAGTACTTTGCATTTCTCTTTATTAAACTTCATCCTGTTTACCTCTGACCATTTCTCTAACTTGCTAAGGTCATTTTGAATTATGTCCCTATCCTCCAAAGAAGTTGCAATCCCACCCAGTTTGGTATCATCTGCAAACTTAATAAGCGTACTCTCTATCCCAATATCTACATCATTGATGAAAATATTGAACAGTACAGGTCCCAAAACAGACCCTTGCGGAACTCCACTTGTTATCCCTTTCGAGCAGGATTTAGCGCCGTTAACAACAACTCTCTGACTACGGTTATCCAGCCAATTATGCACCCACCTTATCGTGGCCCTATCTAAGTTATATTTGCCTAGTTAATCAATAAGAATATCATGCGAGACCGTATCAAATGCCTTACTAAAGTCTAGGTATATGACATCCACCGCTTCTCCCTTATCCACAAGACTCGTTATCCTATCAAAGAAAGCTATCAGATTAGTTTGGCATGACTTGTTCTTCACAAACCCATGCTGGCTATTCCCTATCACTTTATTACCTTCCAAGTGTTTGCATATGATTTCCTTAATTACCTGCTCCATTATCTTCCCTGGGACAGACATTAAACTGACCGGTCTGTAGTTTCCTGGGTTGTTTTTATTCCTCTTTTTATAGATGGGCACAATATTTGCCCTTTTCCAGTCTTCTGGAATCTCCCCTGTCTGCCATGATTTTTCAAAGATCATAGATAAAGGCTCAGATACCTCCTCTATCAGCTCCTTGAGTATCCTGGGATGCATTTCATCAGGACCTGGTGACTTGCTGACATCTAACTTTCCTAAGTGATTTTTAACTTGTTCTTTGTGTATCCTATCTTCTAAACTTACCCTCTCTCTGCTTGTATTCACTACGTTAGGCACACCTCCAGACTTCTCGGAGAAGACCGAAACGAAGAAGTCATTGAGCATCTCCGCCATTTCCAAGTTTCCTGTTACTGCTTCTCCCTCCTCACTGAGCAGTGGGCCTACCCTGTCCTTGGTCTTCCTCTTGCTTTTAATGTATTTATAAAAGATCTTCTTGTTTCCCTTTATGCCTGTAGCTAGTTTGATCTCATTTTGTGCCTTTGCCTTTCTAATCTTGCCCCTGCATTCCCGTGTTGCTTGCCTATATTCATCCTTTGTTATTTGTCCTAGTTTCCATTTTTTATAGGGCTCCTTTTTTATTTTGAGATCATGCAAGATCTCCTTGTTAAGCCAAGCTGGTCTTTTACCATATTTTCTATCTTTCCTACACAGCGGAATTGTTTGCTTTTGGGCCCTTAACAACGTCCCTTTGAAATACTTCTAACTCTCCTCAGTTGTTTTTCCCTTCAGTCTTGCTTCCCATGGGACCTTACCTACAAGTTCTCTGAGTTTATCAAAATCTGCCTTCCTGAAATCCATTACCTCAATTGTGCTGGTCTCCCTTCTACCTTTCCTTAAGATCATGAACTCTTATTATTTCATGATCACTGTCCCCCATACTGTCTTCCACTTTCAAGTTCTCAACTAGTTCCTCCCTATTTGTTAAAATCAAATCCAGAACAGCTTCTCCTCTGGTAGCTTTTTCAACCTTCTGAAACAGAAAGTTGTCTCCAATGCAGTCTAGAAACTTATTGGATAGCCTGTGCCCCGCTGTGTTAGTTTCCCAACATATGTCTGGATAGTTGAAGTCCCCCATCACCACCAAATCTTGGGCTTTGGATAGTTTTGTTAATTGTTTAAAAAGGCCTCATCCACCTGTTCCACCTGGCTAGGTGGCCTGTAGTAGACTCCTAGCATGACATCACCCTCATTTTTTACCCCTTTTAGCTTAACCCAGAGACTCTCTACACAGCTATCTCCTACGTTCATCTCCACTTCAGTCCAAGTGTGTACATTTTTAATATACAAGGCAATCCCTCCTCCCTTTTTTCCCTGTCTGTCCTTCCTGAGCAAGCCGTACCCTTCCATACCAACATTCCAATCATGCGTCCCATCCCACCAGGTTTCTCTAATACCAATGATATCATAGCTGTATTTATTTGTTAGCAATTCCAGTTCTTCCTGCTTATTACCCATACTTCTCGCATTTGTATATAGGCATCTAAGATACTGATTTGATCTTGCCTCCCTGTTGTGCCCTGACCCTCCTTTCTCCTTGCCATTATAGGCCGTAGTCCCCCCCCATTTTCAACCCATCTCCCAGTCCCGCACATTCAGCACTTACCTGTGGGCTTTGCTTACTTGTCCCTGTCGAACCTAGTTTAAAGCGCTTCTCACAAGGTTAGCCAGTCTGTGTCCAAACAAGGTCTTCCCACTCCTGGAAAGGTGAACTCCATCTCTGCCAAGCAGTCCTTCCTGGAAGAGCACCCCGTGGTCAAGGAAGCCGAAGCCCTCCTGGCGACACCATCTTTGCAGCCAGGCATTCACCTCCAGGATGCACCTCTCTCTGCCCGGGCCCCTACCTTTGACAGGAAGTATTGAAGAGAATACCACCTGCGCCCCAAACTCCCTCACCTGTACTCCCAAAGTCCTGTAGTCACGCTTGATCCGCTCAGTGTCACACCTGGCAGTATCATTTGTGCCCACATGGATGAGTAGCATGGGGTAGTAGTCAGAGGGCCAGATAATCCTCGACAATGCTTCCATAACATCTCGGATACGGGCCCCTGGCAGACAGCATACCTCTCGAGATGAACTGTCAGGGCGACAGATGGGCGCCTCCGTTCCCCTCAGAAGACAGTCTCCAACCACCACTACCCTACGTTTCTTCCTCACAGTGGTGGCAGGAGACTGCTTAACCTTGGTGGTGCAAGGCCTGGTCTCCTCCACTGTGGGGGGTGACTTCTTGTCTCCTGCAGAAAGTATAGTGTAACGGTTATGTAACAACACAGTGGGAGGGTTAGGAGCAGGGGTGGAACACTGCCTGCTGCCAGAAGTAACCAGCTGCCAGTGCTCACCCTGCACCACCTCCTCCTCCATAAGTGGCGGGTCAGCAATCCCACATCCTAGGACAGTGACCTCAGTGGACTCCAGAGGAATACTGTCCAGGGATTCCTTATGGCCTCGAATGCTCCTCAGCTTGGCCACCTCCTCCTGTAGCTCTCCCACCTGCTGCCTGAGAGATTCCACCAGCAGGTACCTTTCACAATGGTTGTCTCCCCCAGCCTGGATATCAGTCAGTGGGAATTGCAAGCCACAAATACTGCAACACCACACCAGGACCTGGGTAGAGGCATCCATGCTCAGGTTCTCTGTCTGGATACAGGCACAGGTGGAGGAGACAGGAGAAGTACTGGCACAAGCGCTTCAGATCTTCATCACCATCAGTCACTCCCTCTTTAACTCCCCTGGTGGCTTTGCTCTGGCTTTTTAAAGCCTGCTTACCTAGGTCAGGCCTGCCCCCTTCTGAGTCACACAGGGGAAGGCTGAGCCTGAGGCTAATCAGAGACAATCAAGGGAACAATGGCAGGCTCTCAGTCCCAACTGCCACAGGAGCTGAAACTCCTAGCACTCACCTCATCAAACATCCTCATCAAACAAACCTCATTCAACATCCTCATCAAAACTGTTCTGTCATTTATGGACAATAGAATACATAGAACTATACAGGCTTAAAGATATCTCCGGAGCAGTGGTTCTCAACCTATTTACCATTGTGGGTTGCATCCAATACCACCTGTATGGCTCTGAGGATGTTACATGTGCTGCAGCTGTTTGCTGATTAGGCCATAGGTTGAGAGCCACTGATTGAGAGGGTCAGCTACTCCTTCCACCTGACAGGGATGGTTCAGGAATTAACAAAACCAGTTGAGAGACTAGTGTCAGGTCTGGAATATCTCCAGTGGTACAAGTGAAAGAGCCTCTCTTGTCTTTTATTCCCCCCAGGGAAAGCTATTTTTTATAGTTACAGAGATTCTTAATATTAATCTATTTTTCTCAGTTTCAGATTTATCTTCCCTAAAAATAACTGATATATCTCTTCTTTGTGTCATCTGTTCAGGGAATTGCATAATAAACTGTTATGAGATCATAATATTTGTTTTCACTATACACTGAATTGTGCTCAGTTCACTTATCCTTTTACAATAGGCTTCATTTTTTCAACCATTTTATAATTATACAGTTCAGAATAATCCCTTTATTATTTGTATACATGGTGCTCCTATTTATATAAGCCAATATGTCAGCTGGTTTTCTCGGCAAAACATGGCTGTTTTCATTCCTACCCACGGTCAAATCCTGCCACACTGAAGCTAATGTCAGTTGGATAAATGTTGATAAGTGTGCAAGTGTCACTGTTAACCAGAATTGAACTGAACCTTCAAATAAGGTGAAGTTTGTCCAATAACATTTATATATAATAGAGTGTGTGTGTCAAATAAATTGCCGATGCAAGATATAGCCACAGAGTAATAAGAATCACAATAAGAAGCCTCAGAATCAATCACAGTGGAACACCACGGATGATAATCAAAGCCTAAAGGGTTTTCTTCAGGCCTGGAATGCCTCAGATATCCAATCATAACCAATCTTCTAATCATTTTAAAAATATATATAATTTATAGCACAGTATGGGGTGATACTAAAAATCAGATATGCATTGAAAGATGCCAATGTTTGGAACTGAGTGTAAGAGAAATGTTTGGCCTAAATTCCCTACTTGCCATGCTTCATGTAGATAGCCACAAACAAAAGAATCATTTCTGCTTGTAAAATATTTGTGCTCTTCCCGTTCAAACAAATACAGAAATACTCATTCTTGGGTGGTTTTGGGCAACTGTCAAACACCCACTTCAACCGTTTAGTAGCAAAGGTTACTTAGTTAGTAGAGTTGGATGGATGCTACAAGATATCAGTCATGAATAGTAATATGAATTTGTACATGAATTTCTTTATCCACACATTTAATATTTGTTTCCTAAGACATGTTAAGAAAAAGTTTTCTATAAGACATTTTTGAAGAAAGGATGAGTTTTTAGATCTTAATGTTATTTTGTTTTGAACACTAAGAAAACAGGGTATTGTTACATTGCCTCAAAAGCAGATCAAGAGGGAGAGAAAGGAACTTGCAGGGTGCATCTACATAACATGCAGAAACCAACATCAGCAAGTTTCAGAGATGTGGGCTCACATGCTGGTAATAAAGATGGATGTGTAGTCAATTTGAGCTCCAACTCGGTAGTCCATTTCCCTGAGCTTTAGACCACTATAGCCTCAGTCTGAGACTCAATGTCTTCAGTAGTATTTTTAGTGCCATATCACAAGCCTTGTGAGCTCACATCTGAAGGCATGGGCTCTGAGACACACTTCTGCAGATTTCTCTTTGCCATGTATGCATACCAGAGTTCGTATCTATCTCCTGGTTTTTAACTTGTTGGAGAGAGTGATGGAAATATCCTCATAGGAACACAAAAATTGCCAATGGCTATCCATTGTCATTCAGACTCTTTCATGGCAACATTGAATAGCCATTGGGCCAGAAATAGCAAACAAAAAAACCCTCATAGCCTGGAGGTTAAGGCACATATGCAGTATATGGTAGACCCAACTTCTAGTCCCTGCTCCCGTGACTTCTTAAATATTATATAAAGCAGAACAGTTTTAAAAGAAGAAGGTGACAAAACCTCATAGCTCAGTGACTGGACATGTGAATGGAAGAGTAAAGTTCAAAGCCCTTTGTCCTGTTAGACAGAGGGAAGAATTGAATGTGGGTCATCAGTATTCCAGGAGAGAACCTCAACTACTGGGTTGAATATTAAAAGGGAGGTTCTCCTCCATTTTGTGGATCTAGTTTTCCTTGTTTTTTGTCAAAATGCCCAAAGTCAAAATGAAGTTTTCAGGATGGGTCAAAACAAAAATAGTCACATGATCCAAATATCCCAAACTTTGAGTTAAGCCATAATTTTTGGCGAAGTTGATGGGAAACACAAATAGTTCTGAGTCAACAGAAACTGTATTGCGGTGCAAACAAACTAGTCTTAAAAAACTGCCCAACTCTAGCTATGAGACAGGGGCAAGAGACCCTCTGATATACATTCTCTCTCTCATTCATTATTAAATATATATTTACCATGTCCCATGTTCATTTACTCTCTCTGGTAAACATTCCCAAACATTTCACTCTCTCTCCATGTGAGTTCTTCCAGGTCCTTGATCATCCAGGCTCCCCATTCTCTTCTCTCTCCTGCTCATATATGCCAGAAGGAGAACAACAGGGATGCAGCAGCCCCATTGTGGCTACTCAAGCCAATCATGAACAGTTACCAACATTATGAGCCCATGCAGTATCATAAGAGGATTGCTTTCAACTCCAGCAGATATACACAAGGTAGACTATGATCTGGTGGGAAACTAATCCCGAGGGAAATAAAATGACCAATTCCTAATGATGAATGGAACTGATACATAATTTACAAACACCTCTAATGTTGAACATTCACAATGGACTATTCACAACAGATTATTGTGAAAATGATTTGGCAAAGAATTTAAATTAATGGATGCAACACTGATAAAACTGATCAGTTCATGCATAATTCATAGCCAAGGAGATTAAATCAATAGAAAAATAATTTGTCATGAATTACTCATCCAACCCAACTCTTAATAGCTACAATAAATTCCAAGAGCCAACATCTTCCTGCCTGGGAAGGATCTATCCCCCAGTCAGAATGGAAACACAAGGAAATAAATGACATAGTTCTATTATGTATGGGCCTACATTGTCCACAGAATGATATGCCAGCTAATGCAGAGGGAAATTAACTCATTTTCAGTGCTTTCCCAAAATGTCACTGAAAGGGTCTCCTAATAATTCACAGATTCTTGGAGAACTCATCCCTGTTCTCATGTTAGGTTGTGTGGTACCAGGAAGAAAGTACTGTTTGATCAGGTTCTAGCAGCATTCAAGGCAGAGACTATCCTGTCATCCTCATTCACTGCATAGCAACACTGCTGACAGGTGACTGTAGAGTCAGGGCAAAGATAATTGTTAGTAAGTTGGGAACCTCTTTGATTTCTCACAACCTCTAAAATATAAGTTGCAGGCTGATCTGGCTTCTTGAACCCACTTAGATACTGAATGGCCAAATTCTATAAATATGACAAACTGGGGCTTGCATGAAAAGCAATTCCTGCCTCTGGAATTTCCACTACATGCATATGATGAAGTGGGTCTTTTGCCCACAAAAGCTTATGCTCCAATAAATATGTTAGTCTATAAGGTGCCACAGGATTTCTCGTTGTTTATGCAGATTCAGACTAACATGGCTACCCCTCTGATACGTCTCTCCCTGGTGAGGACACTATTGTTAGATCAAAATTGCCTTTTTAATGTTGCTTAAGTCACTATGGCATCAGCCCACAGAAAATCAAAACCAGGGCTCATATATTCCTACACAGAATCATAGAATACTAGGACTAGAAGGGACCTCGAGAGGTCATCGAGTCCAGTCCCCTGCCCTCATGGCAGGACCAAATACTGTCTAGACCATCTCTGATAGACATTTATTAAACCTACTCTTAAATATCTCCAGAGATGGGGATTCTACAACCTTCCTGGGCAATTTATTCCAGTGTTTGACTACCCTGACAGTTAGGAACTTTTTCCTAATGTCCAACCTAAACCTCCTTTGCTGCAGTTTAAGCCCATTGCTTCTTACATACGCACCACTTTCCTCAAGCCCAGATAGGAGTCACTACATGAGGAGATGTAATCTGCTACCAGAAGAAGCATAGCGCTGAGTTCACAACTATTCTATTTGCCTCTCTCCTCCTTCTGTTTGATCACACCCTGATGCTGATTTTTAAGATCACAATCATTTCCATGCTGATAGACCAATGCCATCTTCGGAGAAAGCAATAGGAAATGTTGGGTTGGAGTGGAGGTTAGAGTGGAATGTTTTTATTCTACCATAAATGTCTAAAACAACAAAAGAATCCAAATATCCAAATATCGTCTCAAAGCACCTTTCTCTGCATATATATATTTTTTCTTAAGTTTAAAATGTTCTCTACTATGAAATTCCCTCTTTTGTCACTGGGGCATTATAACTAGATGAGTTACACATTAGCATCTTGAAAGATTAGTGATCCTCTAAATACAGATTTGTAATAGCTCATTAGTGAGAGGAAGTGTTGATGCACTGGTGGGAAATAAACATCATTCAAATTCAAAGGCAATGTACTACTCCTGAGTTTACAAGCTGAACTGCCATTGGTGATAAAAGGCAGTATTCAGCCATTAGACGAAACACCAAGAAAGGAAACAAGAGTGGGCCAAAAACTCAGCTGGTGTTAATCACCACAACTTCATTTAACTCACTGAAGTTTCTCAGCTGCTATAAATCAGTGGTTTCAAGAGGGCTATAGCTAGCTTACACTAGCTGAAGAGGGCTTACACTAGCTGAAGAGCTGACCTGAAATTTAAGGACATCAGTATGCAGACAAACATGAATGGTTTCCTCCCCATGGGGGAGGAGAACATCTTTTGTAAGTATGAAATCCATTTAGAAGAGTCTACAAAATTATGAATGCCATATATTGATTGGATAGGATTTATTCCCTTTCTGGCTTTCCAATTTTCTTGCTTTGCAGAGGGGAAGCTGTAGCTGTATTCTACAATCACAGCTTCTGCAACCCCTGATGACCTAGCCACCACTAGGAATCCTGCAGAAGCGATGGTAAAACCAGGGTAATTCTGACCCACTAAGGGTGTGTCTACGCAGCAAAGAATCAGAGGGGTAGCTGTGTTAGTCTGAATCTGCATAAAGAATGAGAAGACTTATAGACTAACAGATTTATTGGAGCATAAGCTTTCATGCATCTGATGAAGTGGGTCTTTGCCCATGAAAGCGTATGCGCCAATAAATCTGTTAGTCTATAAGGTGCCACAGAAGTTCTCGTTGCTTATATAGCAAAGTTATTTCAGAATAACAGCCGTTATTCCGAAATAACTATGCGAGCGTCTACACAGCAATTCCGTTATTTCAAAATTATTTCAAAATAACGGGAGGCAGATTCCAACTTTGGTAAACCTCATTCTAGGCAGAATAACGCCTATACTAAATCAGCTATTTTGAAATAAGGCCTATGTAGACGCTCCACTGCTGCTACTTTGAAATACCTCCTCACCAGGGCCATTCTAAGTTATTCCTTCTGGGGCTCTAAATCGAGATAGAACGTCTACATTAGGGAAGCCTGTCTCAGACTAATTTTGAGGTTTCCCTGAGGTGTGGCTGTGCTATTTAGAAATAAGCTATTTTGGAATAACTATTCTGGAATAGCTTATTCCAAAATAACTGTCACATAGACATAGTCTAAGTGTTTATCACTTTGCTTAATGTGGGAAAGCGGACACCCTATATTCCCAACACAAGAGCTTCTTCCATTCCCTGAGAAAATACTTGGCTTGTGATTTAGACTCAGTCTTCCACTCCTCTCTGGGCTTAATAGTGTCCATGTCAGGCTTGGTTCATTCCTGCCTCAGAGCTGGTAGGGGAAGCCCTGCCCATCCTCTGCTCTGGGTTCTGGCCTAGGGACCCTGCATTGAGCAGCTAGCTCTACTCTTTCAGAAATGTTGTTACTTCCTGAGCCACTTCCTATCTCTGAGCCCTTTTCCTGCTTCCCTATAGCTGTGCATATCACAGCTTCTCTTCCCATTCCCAGGAGTCTCTGAAGTTGCTACTTTTCTGTACCCACCACAGAGATTCATGACTTCCCTGTGACCTTCTTCATTCTTCCTTCCCTAGACCCTTCCCAGAGAGAGGGAACTTCCTACATCCTCTCGCCTGGTCTCCTGTCCTGAACCTCCCATTTAGCTTGCAATTCTTTCTTCTATGAAAAGGCCTAGCTTTTCTTCAGCTAAGTCTAATATTGTGCTCAACCCATCCTACAGCTTCACCAAGGTAGGACTCCTGATCTCTTAAACACCTGTTAATCCCTTGTTCACCTGTGTGGGATAGACACCCCATCAAAAATAAGTCATCTGATTATTTGTTCAAAGTACTTCCTGGCTTTTTTGACATGTACAGGTGCTATGGGGTCTCAAGGCTCACTTTGACAATTTCTCTGGGACTTTAGAAGAGATGCCTTGTATACAGCACCTACTCTGAAGTGTTATGTCACCTGACAAAAAGGTTGTAACCTAGACCTTGATGGAAATTGGCTTGCAAGGAGAGAAAACAGACTACAATAGCACCATGGCAATGATACCAACATAAAAAGAGAGGACTAGTTAGTGGGGGAAATGAAAGTGATCACTTTTAATTTGCTTAGAGAAAAAAATAGCTTTGGGGGTTATTATGGGGCCCTTGTGACCCTAACCCAAGTAAATCAAACACCTCTGGGAAGCAGATGGAAATCAGTTTCTGATTGAATATATGCTTAACATTAAGTTCAAGAACAGTTCTTTCCCTGTTTTGACAAACACTTAAGCAAATACTTAACTCTAAGCATCTGCTTAAATCCCATAGGTTATGTCTACACAGCAGCCAGGAGCAAGCCTATCAGAGTGGATAGACAGACTTGAGCTAGTGTGGTAAAAAGAGCAGTGTGGGCATTGCGACTCCAGCAACATCTTAGGATTTCAAGCCACCTCTCCTGTTGGGTCTCAGCCATGTAGCTAACTAAGGATCCACCACTGTGGAGCTGTGATGGGAAATGCAGGAGAAATAGTCTGAAGTAAATCTGATGAAATTCAATAAGGACAAATGAAAAGTACTCCACTTAGGATGGAAAAAGATCTGGGGGTGATAATGGCTCACCCATTTAATATGTCAACAGCGTATCACTGTTGCAAAAAACCAAAACAAAACCCCCAACCATTATTCTGTGATGTGTTAGCAGGAGAGTTGTGAACAAGACAACAGAAGTAATTCTTCCATTCTACTCTGCACTGATTAGGCAACAACTGGAGCATTATGTCCATGTGTGTCCAATTTTTCCTAATTTTTCCTGAAATTTGGTGACCAAAGTCCAAAGGAGAGCAACAAAAATGATCATAAGTCTAGAAAAATATGACCTATGAGGGAAGATTGAAAGAACTGTGTTTGTTTAGCCTAGAAAAAAGGAGACTAAAAGGTGACAGAAAGGATTAAGTATTGAAAACTTGTGATAAGGAAGGAGAAAAAATATTCTCCTAGTCTACATTGCAGCTGGAAGCAAGCTTCCCACATCAAGTATAAGTATCAATGGGTTTAAATAGCTGCAAGACCTGTTTAGACTGGACATTAAGGAAAGCTTCCTAAATGTCAAGATGGTTAAGTACTGAAATAACTTGCCTAAAGGATGTGGAGTCTTCATTATGGTCTAATTTGCTCTTTAAAATCTCCAAACACCTATCCAGGATGGTTTGGATAATACTTAGTCCTGCCATGAATGCTGGGGATTGGACTAGATGGCCTTGGCCTCTTGTGGTCCATTACAGTCCAACAAGTCTATATTTCCATATTGTGACACATACAAAAGATTGCATCACTTGAAAAAGGAAGTCTAACCTACCTACCAGTGCTAAAAGAATGCTGCAATTTCAATTGTGGTTAACAGTTCCACATCTGATTCTCTTTTACTTGTGCATGCACTACAGAGATGAACTGTTTTGTGGCCAGAGAGCAACAAAATATTGAGCTATAAGTCAAATCTATATACTCACCTTTTACACGCCTTTTTGCTCACCACAGGGCACAGTAAATTAAACCTCTCTGCTGTAAGCTTCTATTTCATTATAAATCTCTCCTTTTATCTTAAGCTCTTTATCAAAGGTCTAAGCCATGAATTCTTCTAAGTCAATTATGTCTGTCTGTTAAATTCACAAGTTCTAAGATTCTTCATGCCAGACATTATCTGCATCAGAAGGATCAGAATAATTTAGCAGGTTTGAAAGTCCTACCCACATTTATACTGATAATTAGCTGTCTTAGCAGGCCTAGAAAAAAAAGCCAGAGTACTATGCATTTTCTGTCATAGTATCCTTTGTGTTAACGCTGACTTTTAATTTTGGCTATATACATATTCAAGTGAACACTATTTCCATTTCCCTTTGCTTGGTGGAAACCATTACAGAAGTTTGTCCTTTTTTTAAAAAGCACAACTGGAGCAGTATGCTCCTCACAAAGTTTTCTAGTAAGCAAGAAGGTCAATGCTTCAGGCTATGAAAGTTAATAGATCAGAGGAAGATTAGATAAGAAGGGAAACATTTTAAAGGATATTTTCATCTTATGCTTGCCGTTGTGTTGGTCACTGACATACCTATTCACAACTACTGACCTCAGTCTTTTGCTAAATTATATAAACACCAACACGCAACAGCAGATCAGTGTAAAGCTCCATGTATTTATCTTCTAATGTGATTGCTACAAATGAAGGAAGATGGGGAAATAAAAATGAACTTTTCCAATGGTAATATTTACAATCTCTTCCCTCACTAGCCTGTGTGAAGGGCAGGTCACATCTTGAAGAATTAATAAGGAAATCCTCTGTTCTGAAAGAACAGGAGAATGGCATAAGTCAGAGCTCCAGATTCACTTCTTACACTGGAGCTACATCAATGAAACTCCAACCTCAATTGACTTTTATGGAGCTGCTACAGGATTTTACCACTGTAAATGAGAAGAGAGGCAAACAGTAATTTGAGACATGCAAAATAATGAAGAGTTTAGAAAAGGTAGATCTGGGGCTTCTGTTCTCCTTGTCTCATAACACAAGGGCAATGGAACACTCAATTAAATTAAAGGATGACATTCAAAACTGTTTATAGAACAAACTACACATTTGTTTTCTTTTTAAATGTGTATACTGTGGAAATCATTGCCACAGGGATGCATTAAGATTTTAGCATAATTGAAAAAGGGACTGAACAAGAGAATAACATCTAGAGTTTTATACTTGTTATGGTAACAATTTTGAAAATCTCATGCTTCGTGGTATAAGCCAATTAGAGATAGACGGACTTAGCAAATGCCATATGTAAGGAAACCCATGTTCCTATGTAAAATGCCATGGGTCTAAAAGTGATTTTTTGATATTGTCTTTGCTTACTAATATTGCGACATAAGCATGAATCCATCCACCAAGCCTTTGAAGCTAACACAGCAGGTAATTTTTGGCATAAAATAAGTTACATTTTTGCTGTTGTGTTTGGATTGCCAGAACATTAAACTATTATTTTTATTTTATTAACAGTGTGACTGACTTTGTACAGGCTCTTTCTAGAGCCAAATGCTGGAAACTTCTTACAATGAAAATCTGGACTCTGTGGAAAAGGAAAGTTATTGAAAGCCACTAAGGCTTATATTTCACAACTGCCCATTAGCTTTTGAGAACCTCAAGTGTGGGGTACCTGCTTTTCAACACCTAACTAAAAACGTTCAAAAGTAGCATTTATACAAGTCAAAATACATGGGTGGGAAAAATATTAAAGTTCCCCAAATTTCAAATTGAGAACATTTGTGGGCAAAATTTCAAAAAATGTCACGGAGTCCTAGTGGTTAATATTGTTGACTGTTCTTGAGTAACTGTAATATGTTGCACTTACTGTCATCTGAAGAAGTAGGCTGTGCCCACAAAAGCTTATGACACCATCTACATGTTTTGTTAGTCTATAAAGTGCTACCAGACCATTTGTTGTTTTTTAAGTTTATCACATTCTCTACGTCTATGATCTTCAATCTGCCTTCCCCAGGCCCTTTCCAGAGAAGAAACTCCCTACCCCGCCCTCCTGGATCTTCCTCTGAGTGTGCCACTTGGTTTTATGTATTCTCTGCTCCTTCCTACAGCTACGGTCAGTTATTATCAGTAAGTCTCCATATTACATTCATGGTGGGGAGAGGATAGCTGCTAGGTAATAGGGAAACCTGAGCTTGACTCATTATAAAAGGTTAGACTGTCTGGGACATTAACTCTGCTAGGAAAAAGGAGAGAAATAAACTCCAGGGTCTCTTTTAATCTTTGAAATAGTAACAGCTATATTTTGGCTGCTAGGTATAGACCTTGACTTTGCACTGCTACTGTTAAAAGGAAAAAGAGAAATGTAGCTGCAAAGCCTGGACAAAGCTCTCCTACTCCTTCCTGCTTAGTAACATCTCCTACTGGTGAAAATGGCAATGTTGCCAAAACTTTTTATTTTATTATGAGGCTTGTAATAGTTGGTAATTTTCCTTAAGAATGAGCCCTAGAAGTCAGGTGATTATGGAAAAAAATAGTCTTTCTTCATGGTTGCAGTGCAAGTTTGAAAACACAAGCCCTAGGGGCTCAGGAACTGGAAAGAAAATGGAAAGAACCCTCCAGGTACAAAAATCTCACTACATAAGTCATGCTCCAGATTTGGGGCAGCCTCAGACTTGATTTTTGAGCGCTGGAGTGGCAATAAGGGTTGCCATAGTAGCTAGGTAGGAAATCATTCTGTCCTCTCGTATTATAGCTCCTGTGGTAGGGTGGTGTTGTACTTGTAAACCAAAGTTCCTTTTCCACTCCCAGAAGAGAGAGGTCATCAGGGAAAGGCAGAGACACTGCAGTTTCTAGCTCTGAGTCCAGAGGCTCTCATCCTAAGAGTGCTGTCTGCAGATACTGAGATCCTGTACCCTACCCCATCCTGGAGGATTGAGGGTTGGGCGTTGACAAGACTAGATGAGCTGATGTTGGTTGCAACTGTGTTGGAATTTAAGGATATTTTACTTTTTAAATGTCAATTCCTGCATATTAAATGGTTTTGATAAGAATGTATTTTTCAAGAGGAACAAGTGCTACTTAGAGTAAATTGTTTTCCTGAAAACAGCTAGCAGAGAGGGGCATTATGTCATATTAGTGACATTTTTATGACCGTAATGTTTCAACTTGAAAGCTCTATGGCTACAGAGAGGCTCAGTTCCTCAAGTAAATGCTTCAGTAATACTGAGTATAAACCTCAAAGATTAGCTTGATGTCTAAGATGTGCTTGCTGAAATGAAAAGGAAAAATTGTTCATCAAAGCCCTTGACACAATATACCTGTCTTATGCAAGCATATCAGAGGGTTAGCATCTATACTCAATTACTGCATTACATTTGGAATTTTCCATCTTGGTGTCTGTAAAGGTCAATATTGCTGACATACAATCTTGGCTTGAAATAATACAGCAATATTTTGCATCTTTGTTATTCATATTTTACCAGTTTAAGATTAGGAATTAACCCAATATTTACTGAATTCTTTAGATTTAAAAAAAAGTTGGGATTTTCCTAGAACTTGAATCTTATAGATGTACAACTATAAGCTGTGACAAAACAACATTAACACAGGCGTGGAATATATCAGATTATTTTGCTATGCCTCCACCCCTCATTAGAAGCGTGATGCCCAAGTCCAAGCCAGGACTTTAGCTGATATCCAGTAGCTAGGATGTTAGAAATAACATTATGTAAATGTGATGCCTTGGGGTCCAGTGATTCTTTGGGTGGAGATTCCATAGCATCTCAGGCTTTGTGTGAACTGTGTCAGATGTAACAACTTAATGCAAGAGTTTCATTTTAAGCACACAAGTCACTCATTGCAGGATCAGGGCCATAATATATCAAAGTTAAGCTAAAAAAAGGAGAGTTCCAGTCATATAAAAATGAGAAATGAATCATCACTTTATCCCTCTGGGTATGTCTACACTACCCCGCTAGTTCGAACTAGCGGGGTAATGTATGCATACCGCACTTGCTAATGAAGCCCGGGATTTGAATTTCCCGGGCTTCATTAGCATAAGCGGGGAGCCGCCATTTTTAAATCCCCGCTGCTTCGAACCCCGTGTAGCGCGGCTACACGGGGCTCGAACTAGGTAGTTCGGACTAGGGTCCTATTCCGAACTACCGGTACTCCTCGTGAAACGAGGTGTACCGGTAGTTCGGAATAGGCACCCTAGTCCGAACTACCTAGTTCGAGCCCCGTGTAGCCGCGCTACACGGGGTTCGAAGCAGCGGGGATTTAAAAATGGCGGCTCCCCGCTTATGCTAATGAAGCCCGGGAAATTCAAATCCCGGGCTTCATTAGCAAGTGCGGTATGCATACATTACCCCGCTAGTTCGAACTAGCGGGGTAGTGTAGACATACCCCCAGTATGTGTAACCTCACTGTAATCAATAGACTCATACCAGAGTAAAACTAGGCCCAGAGGTGAATGGGGCCCATAGGTGCTTGATAAACAGCCATGTCTGACAAGCATTATTCAAGTCAGGTCTCCCAAGCATGGATCAAAAACCACACAGCGGGGAACAAACTGTCCGATGTCTGATTTGTGGGCATTAATTCTTTGGCGAAGTGTCTGAGAAGTTTGTCCAATATACATAGCAGATGGACACTGTTGGCACATGATGGCATAAATTGTATTTCTGGATGAACAGGAATATGTGTTCTTGATCTTGTAACTGATGTATTTAGGTCTAATGATGGTGTCAGCAGAGTAAATATGTGGACAAAGCTGTCAATGGGGTTTGTTTCAAGGGAAAGTTCCAGGATTGGTATTAGTGTGGTATGTCCTGTGGTTGTTGGTAAGAATCATCCTGAGGTTAGGTGGTTGTCTATAGGAGACTATGGGTTTCAGACACTTCCCCAAATAATTAATGCCCACAAATCAGACATCAGACAGTTTCACAAAAGAAAAAACAGTGTCTTATCGTTTCAACCAGACTGGGCATTGTTTCAGTGACCTCACTACATGTATATTACTCCAAAGAGACTTTAACACCAGACTACAAAGGGAAACCTCAGAACTGTCATTCATGCTTAAATTTGACACTTTAGGAATGGGCCTTAACAAAGATGCTAACTACCTTACCCATTACAAAGATAGCTTCCCCTAATATCATTATCTCATAGACACTAACCTCCCCCTCTCATTCCCCCTCTGTTCTAAAATCTGATTTGTCAGTTTTATGTGTTCACTTTTTTTGATTATATCCCTTTGGTATATATGGTCATTCCAATTTTCTTCCACAATTTGATCTGAGGAAGTGGGTCTGGCCCATGAAAGCTCATCATCTAATAAACCTTCTTGCTAGTCTTTAAAGTGCTGCATAGTCCAGTCTTTTGTTTCAGGAAGACCAGACTAACATGGCTACATCTCTATTATGAAGGAAAATGGGTATTCTCTCAGGGTATGTCTACACTGCCACCCTAGTTCAAACTAGGGTGGTTAATGTAGGCAACCGGAGTTGCAAATGAAGCCCGGGATTTGAATTTCCCGGGCTTCATTTGCATATTGCCGGGCGCCACCATTTTTAAATGTCCGCTAGTTCGAACTCCGTGCCCGCGGCTACACGTGGCATGAACTAGGTAGTTCAGATTAGGCTTCCTATTCCGAACTACCGGTACACCTCATTCCATGAGGAGTAACGGTAGTTCAGAATAGGAAGCCTAATCCAAACTACCTAGTTCGTGCCGCGTGTAGCCGTGGGCACGGAGTCCGAACTAGCGGATATTTAAAAATGGCGGCACCCGGCAATATGCAAATGAAGCCCGGGAAATTCAAATCCCGGGCTTTATTTGCAAGTCCGGTTGCCTACCTTAACCACCCTAGTTCGAACTAGGGTGGTAGTGTAGACATACCCTCAGGGACTTCAATAAATGGTTCCTTCTCTTTTGTGTGAACAGTTGATATTCATTCAATGTCCATTGCGCAGACCAAAACATGAGAAATTTGTGAATAAAGTTAGGTACCCCCTTGTTGGTCTATTGAAGAAATGATGCCAATGCAGCTTCTCTGGCATGGCCACACAATGCCACCATCTCCTTAGAGTTTGTACATAGCCTTTTAGCACCCATAGAATATTTTTTTTTGTGGATAATGCATGTGGACAATGATTTTATGCACTGCCTGAACACACAGGTTGGGCTCACAGGGGAATTACACAGGAGGTCAAAATCACAACCCAGATTCAAGACCATGATCACCCTTCCAAGCAACTCCTCTGTAGTTCTTATGTAGCACATAAATGCAGTGCTTGGTCAGAGAATGTGTGCACGCTTTGTGAACCTCAGTGACTGGCTCTCTCAAATGCCACACACTGCTCCATTTTTGCAACAGTCTCAGGTTTCTTTTTTCCTTAGCAAATGGCCTGTTTATTTCTCCATCTTTCATGGGTTTGTAAATCTTCAGATATTGCAAATATTAAATCAACACACCAAATAGACAAAGTCTTCAGACGGCAATGGTAATAACTCGCTAGATACAGAAAATAAAGAATAGAGCAGGTGCAGAGAAGGTCTGCTAGAAGGGTCAAAGGAGCAAAATACCTTATGGGAGGTGCTTCACAAAGCTTGGCTTGTTTAGCCTAATCAAACAAAGGCTTAGGAGGAGATATGATCGATCTCTATAAATACCTCAGAAGGATAAATACCAGAGAGGGAGAGGAGTCATTTAAATTTAGCACCTATGTTGATACAAGAACAAGTGGATATAAACAACATTAGGCTTGACATTAGATCAAGGTTTCTAACCATCGGAGGAGTGAAGTTCTGAAACAGTCTTCCAAGGGGAGCAGTGGGGGCAAAATGACTAATTGGCTTCAAGGGTGGGGTTGATAAGTGTATAAAGGATATGGTATGGTGAGACTGCCTACAATGGTATAAAGTCAGTCAATCCTGCTAGTAGTAAATATCCCTACTGGTCAGTGATGGGGCACATGATGGGGAAGGCTCTGAGTTTCTATAGTGAATTCTTTCCTGGTGTATGGCTGGTAGGTCTTGCCCAAATACTCGGGGTCCAACTGACCACCATAGTGGGGTGAGCAAGGAAATTTTTCCTGGGTCCAATTGACAGAGACCCTAGCTTATTGGGGCGTTTTTTGCCTTCCTCTGCATCATGGGTCATTAGCATTGCTGGCGAATCTTCTATAATGTGAAATCTTTACACCATGATTTGAAGGACTTCAGTATCACAGCCAAAGGCTATTTTATTGACTTATTACACCTGTGGGTGTGCACAGCTTTGTTGCCTGCAAAGTTAAAGATTTCAGACTAGACAATTATGGTGGTTCCTTTTGGTCTTAAAGTCTATGGCTATATGGAGACCCCTTCCTTTGGCTGGATAAATTCAAAGTAAAAAATGTTGCAGAAATGGCATTTATTGACGGTGAGAATGATGGGAAACAGAAGAACATCAAGAACCCAAGGCATTTCACAATCATGCTATGACACTCTGA
Source organism: Pelodiscus sinensis (assembly GCF_052426305.1). Taxonomy (NCBI): domain Eukaryota; kingdom Metazoa; phylum Chordata; order Testudines; family Trionychidae; genus Pelodiscus; species Pelodiscus sinensis. The sequence goes on from NC_143052.1 coordinate 318,759,757, forward strand.
AGATCCCTCTTCTTGGGACTGTGAACTGAGCTCAGATAACTCTTTGCTACTAGTGATGTGAAATCCCATTTAAATGGTTAAAGGAAGGATGACTGGGAGCGGGGGAGGTGTTGCTATAGCCTATCTGGGTTGATGCAGCCTTCCTGCCTGCCATGGCTGGGCTGGAGTGACCCTCCCACTTCAGGCACGGATTGCTTTGGATGGCCAAAGAAGCCCCTGCTTGTGACAGGCCTGGGCTCACTGTGGACAGGGGCTGTTCTGGACTGCCAGAGCAAACCTTCTCCATGGCAGGCCGTGGGGGGGAGGAGAGGGAGGGGTGGCATAGCCCTCCTGCCTGTGGTATCCTACTTGTGTTTCACCCCCCTGGAACCATCTCAACTTCTAGGTGCTGTTCTTAGAAGCCTGAGGGAAACTATGTACAGGACTCAGAAATACGTTTAACTTCCTCTTCCCAAAACTCTAGAGCTGTTTCTTCACTGCCAGAAAAAAATAGCTTGCTTTTTCACAAGGCAATAACTAACCTATATCCTACTCCCCACCTGTGGTCTGACCTTGCCTTTCAACATCACAGTAAAAGCTTCCTGCATTTTGTCTCCACTAGGATATTGCAGCAAGTTGCCTAACATGTTTTAGCTATGCAATTGTAATAATACACCTTTCTTTTGACGATGAAGATAGACTAGGTCAAATACTCCTGCTTTTTTATTTGGTAACGAGATGAGACTGTATCCGAGAACCTCACACTCTTTAATGCATTTGTCCTAGATGCCACTGTGAGGGAGAGAGGTGCTATTATCCCCATTTTCACAAGGCAATCTGAGGATCAGAGAGGCTAAGTTCACATGGCAAATCTCTAGCAAAGCAGAGAACCTAGGTCTCTAGTCCTAGGCTAGAGCCTATCCATGTGATAAGACTTCTCTTTCACCATCCCTGCCCTGGGAGCTCTGTTCTCAGTGATCCTTTGTCATGTTTTTCCTCAGGTTGGGTCCCAACTCCTTGCTTCAAACTGAGCAACTGGTAAATGTTGTTCAATTCAGCCCTGCAGAAGTCTCCTCCATCATACTGCTGTATGAGGGGTGTGTACTATCGAAAACTGGAAGCAAGTTATTCCAAAAAAATTGCTCATATTAAAGCAACGGTCTTTATTGAAAGTGAGCACATCCAGGTGCAAGCCCTCTCTCTTCAAACTACACCCAGCTATGACCCAGTGTGCCATGCATCAACTTCAGGTTACGGGGCACAACAACTATGAGGGCCATGCTCCAGCCATCTCCCTGCCCTGGTCCATATGTAACAGCAGCACAAAGACTTTAATTAACAGCTGCCAAAAACTGACAAATCACAATGCTAATAGCTGCAGACCCAGAGGCACCCTCCAATCATAAACAGAAGTACCTGTATCTTCTATATAAAGTACTTATCTGGCCTCTTAATACCATATTGTCCAATCAACACACAAGGGTGTTGTGATGATAAATATGTCAAGGAGGAAATGCTATTATTCCCATTGGACAGATGGAGAACTGAGGCACAGAATGATTGGTGACATGCTCGAAGTCCCAGAGGAAGTTCATGGCATAGCAGGGAATTGAACTTGAGTTTTACAATACCCATGTTGTGTTCTAACTACTGCAGCCTCCTCCTCTAATATTTACAGACATGTCATCAGGGGAGTGAGTGGCTCAATGCAAATGACTACAAAAGGAATAAATACATAGTAAGAATTATATTGCCAACCGCAATGTAAGTCAGTGTTGGCGGAACCTTGTTTCATTTAAATTTCATGCTCTCTAGAGCAGGGACTGTGCCTTCCTCTCTAGCAGAAAAAAACCCACCACATGTTCTGGGTCTTACTGTAATCTAAATATATTAAAAAAAACCCAGCAGTAACTGTAGTGTGCTGTTATACTTGCTAAGATACAGCCTTAAATAAAACATGATATGGTACATGTACAGCAACAGAGCTGGTTGGCTACCTCAAAAGTTTTCCATAAATATTTCCTCAAATGAAAAAAAATGTGCTCCTTTATCTGTTTTTGGTTTATGAGATGAGTTCCATAGCTGGGATGTTGCTCCTCTTCCACAGGATGCTAAGACCTACCTCTGCCTTCCCTCTGTATATATTGCTTCCAGCCTACAATTCCCAACTTCTCTCTGGGTCTATCTACACTACAGCATTATTTTGAAATATCTAATTTCAAAATAACTCATCTACACACAAAATGAATTTTGAAATAGCTTTTTGCTATTTTGAAATAGCGCATCCACACTGATTGGATGCTGAATCACATTTAAGGCCAGCTAGAACTAGTTCTGGCAGAGCATCAAGTCAGAAGTTCCCTTGTGGCCAGGGCGGCCAGCACGGCACTCTGGGAAGGGCTGGAGGCCCCCTATTTCAAAATAAGCATCTACACAGCGCTTATTTCGAAATAGCAATTTCGAAATTGGCGCTATTCCTCGTGGAATTAGGTTTACCAATTTCAAAATAAGCCCTCCGCTATTTCGAATTAATTTTGAAATAGCAGTTGGCTTGTGTAGACGCTAGGAAAGCTATTTTGAAATAACAGCTTTTATTTCGAAATAACTTTGCTGTGTAGACATACCCTCTGGGACTACAAACTACGAAGGACCAAGACCCAATAATAGAAGTGCAGGCTGTGAGCCTGGATGTGCCAGCACCACCTGTTACGATAGCCCTAAGTTAACAGTACAGAATTGTCTCAGGAAGACATTTTTCAGTTTAAACACCATTATTTCATTCTGGAAAATGAAATAATATCATGTGACCTGACTGCCCAATCCAGACTAGCTAGCACACCTGAAATTTTGGATATTATATACAACTAACTGTTCCTGTACTATTCAATGGGCTGAAAATTATTTCCAGCAATTTTGTAGCATTTCAAATAATCAATATATTTGAGAAAAATCCAGTGGCTCATGGACAATGTGTGAATTCCAAAAGAGTCAAAATTAATCAAATAAATAATATGATGACAATTATTCACTCACCTCTACAGAATAGATAGCATCTCAACTGTGAAAATAATAGTAGGAAAAAGTATATCAAGAGATGTTCTTTCATATTAAATGATAGTAAAACAAATTGTCCACAAAGTCAAGGGGAAAAATATCCAATGCTGCTGTTTTCAATTTCTTGTAACAAAAAAGTGTCTGAACCAATTGTTCAAAGGTATTACAAGACTAAAAAAATTAGGCTTAAACTTTTGAATGCAAAACAATGGGTAATTTCCCAGAAAAAGCATTAAGGAAAGATTTATAAAAAGGACCTTAAAAATAAAATAAAATAATTAAAATAGAAAACCTAGCTGATGATGGACACATTGTAAGGGTTAAAAATGCTTTCAGCCTACACTGAATTTGTTAACGATGAACTTTGTAAGGATTTGAAAGCTCTTTTTAAGAATCCCTTTGATAAGTTGAAAGCTCTCCCTTTTGCCTGCATTACTTCCCCTTGATACCTATAGTTACATTATTTTTAAAGCTGCACATCCGGCCTTTCATATGATACAGCGATAGAGTTTCTAGGGCAAAGCAGTTCTACTGAAAAGGAGCATTCAAGTAACATCAGGGATGCTTTGTGTCTATTTTAGTGCTTGTGAGATGTGCCAGAGTCACAGCCTGAAGATAGAATTTCTGTCTTTATCCACCATTACATATCCCAGATCCCAGTTTCCTCTAAAAGTCTTCCCCTTGTCAGTCAGGAGGGGGAAACTCTACTCACCCCCCACCCTGCTAGCCCATGCATAGACTTGTCTCCCTTGTATACATTATTTATTACCACCTCTCTGGGCGGAAAATCATTCACAGTTGTCTTTCTTGTCCAGGGATTTTAAGAGCGCTTTCAATTAATGTCTGAGCTGACTCTGGGAGACAAGGTGGGTGAAGTAATATCTTTTATCAGACGAACTTCTCTTGGTGAGAGAGATAAGCTTTCGAGCCACCCAGAGCTGATTCTAGACATCCAGTGCAGCAAGACAGTAAGAGCTAGACACCTAGCAAGAAAGCAAAGGAAAGATGGTTCAGGAAGTAGCTGAATTCAGTGGCTCATCTCAGTTTATAGTTTATGTGTTAATTCTTGCCAATTTATACACAATGTAAAGGGAAAAGGAAAATGCAGGAAAGGGATGAAGGAAGATGAGCACTCTATTTAAATTTCTAGCAAGAAACAAGTTGGGGGAACCCTGGGGAAAGGGTCTAGGTGATACTTTACTGTGAAATAAAGAGAATAAGAGACAATTTTGTCTGAGAGTCACTTATTCAGACTCTGATGAAAGCAAAGCAACTCCTCTCTTGGCATGATTCAGATCCTGGGTTCTTTTCTGGAGTCTGGTAGCTTCACCCAAGATGGTGATGCCATGATCCCCCTTGAGAAAATCATTAATATTACTATATGGTAAAAGATTTAAAGCTCAATACACAGGGAACAGTAAAGTAAGGAACATACATCCCAGCAAAGGAAAGACACACACAAAATAACAGAATTACAAAGGGGTTTTACTTCAGAGGGACCAGGGTTGTGGAATCTGGGTAAAGAAAGGGTTATTGTTAATAACTTTAAATCATAGAATGAGAGAATACTAGAACTGGAAAGGACCTCGAGAGATCATCAAGTCCAGTCCCATGGCCTCACAGCTGGACCAAGCACCATTTAGATCAGTGTTTCTGAAAGTGTTCTGCGAAATCATTTTCAGAAACACATTAACTGGCCGCTCCAGTTTGTTTACCATGAAGCCTTGCAGCTCCCATTGGCTCCGTTTCATCCTTTGCAGCCAATGGGAGCCACGAGGCTCCGTGGCCACGGTGCCAGTAAATAAACAAACTGGGGCGGCCAGTTAATGTGTTTCTGAAAGTGATTTTGCAGAACACTTTCAGAAACACTGCTCTAGATCATCCCTGATAGATGCCTATAATTAATTAATTAAATCTGTTTTCTATCTCCTATCATGTACAGTTCCTCCAAATGCTTCTCTGGCACCTTCCAGAGGCTGAGTATCCATCAATGGAGTGCTGCACTGTTATGGTATTGGCTGGCTTAAATAAAAAACACCTGACTCTGTTTCTTCACCTCTGAGTGAGGAGGCAGGTTCCTCTGCTAACTCCAACCAAACTCACTCTTTCCTGCTTTGAAACTGGCTGGTTTTCAGTATCCAGCACTGGGCTGGATCTCTCTTTGCTGATGGCTGGTCACTGCAGTGCTGGAACTGCCTGGTCCATGCAGCTGAATTCTCCCTGTAGTGGAAAAATACCCTTTGGCTGGAGTAAGAGTTAGACAAGGACTCTCTGAATTGAGAGGTCTCTCTCTCAGCTTCTAAACCAAAAACTCTCTGTGTCTGAGTCAAGCTGCCCCTTAAATGAAGGATGTGTGGCCCTGGCTTATCATTAGTCCAGGGGGCTACTTATCAAGATCCCACAATGCAGGGGCCTCCTTGTTGGCCTCAGCAGAAGCTTCTACTTCCTTCTGTCCCCACACCTGACTCCTAGCACGTGGGGAAATGAGGTCAGAGAGCTCTGATTGCTCTCCTCATTTTAGTCCATTAGGTAGGAGCCCTTAGACCAGCGGTTCTCAAACTTGTTGGGCTCCAGAGCCCTTTACATGCGTAAAAAGTTATGTGGAGCCCCAGTGGTCCACAGATTGTATGTGTTGTACCTATCAATGTTTCCAGTTTGTCAACCTTGCGGAGCCCCTGGATGTCTCGCGGAGCCCTGGGGTTCCGCAGAGGACAGTTTGAGAAACACTGCCTTAGAGGCTCCATTTGGAGCTTCAGCAGCTGCAAAGTCCATATGGCAGTTCCACAGTATATAGCAGGGCTGGGCAATAACTTTGGACTGAGGGTCACTTCAGACATTTTTGAAGTGGCCCCAGGCTGCCCCAAAAGGGTCAGGGACTCATGCAGAAGGGGCGGGGCCTGATTGGTCTGTGGGTGGGAGAGCGTGTGAAGTCTTTGCCCTTGCTTCCCCCCTAGAGAGAACTGCCAGATGTTTAGAAAAGCTGGTGGTTCCTTCTAGGCACCTGCAACCCTGGTGGTAGGAGGAGAGTTGGCGTGCTCCCTGCTCAGGTCAATCAGGGTCTGGGGGCAGGTGGAGCACACAAAGTCTGCTCCTGCCCTTCAAGGGAGTGCTGCGCTTACAGTCACCCACCAGCTGAGCAGCAACTGCTGGTTGACTTTAAGTTCTGAGCCCCTTGCAGGTTGGAAGGAGATTTCACGTGCTTCCCCCCCATACTCAGGCCGTGATTGGCCTGGGAGCGGGGGAGCTGCAGGACCTCCATGGGCCGGATCAACCTGCTTGGTGGGCCAGATTCAGCCCATGGAGGCCCTTTTGCCCACTCCTGGTATATAGGCAAGGGACATGGGGTTCCTAACCCTCTAAAGGTCATTTACTTTAGAATCATGAGCCTGGAATTTATTTCTTGCTTTCACCTTCCTTCTCCTCAATATTCCATTTAAAAATGTTGGTATCATGCAAACAATCCAATGTTTCTTCCTTCTGTGTGTAGACTATTTTGGAAGCACTTGTTACCATCTGCCTATTATTGTAATTTGGATAGGCTTAACAAACCTTTCACAAGTTAGCTGTAGTGTCCCAATTTGTTCCAGTGAACAAAAGTTACATTGGAATCAGTAAAATACTCCGACTTCACATTCAAGGGTATAGACAGTCGCTCCAGCTGCAAAGAACTGCAAGGCATTGACGTTACATCAGCAGGTGCAGACTCAGTTGTGGGAGTGCTTGCACATGACGCTCTGAAGCCAAAGTCTTTCCAGCTGCTACTTGCAGACAAAAGTGATTTCCATGGTAAAGACTGTCTTGTGAATAGTACTTTACATGCCAGGATTTGTACAGGGCTTGCTTCAGTACCAAGTGAAAACAATGATCAAATCTCTGTTAATTTCATGGAGAAATAGGTCAAACCACACATAAACAAATGAAGCTGTTTTCCCACAATCTGCTTTTATTGTATTTTAACACTGGGATTTAACCTCAAATCTAACTAGCTATGACAATACTAATCACATGCAACATTTTGTAATGCATAACACAAGGTGGGTTAGATTTGTTACTTTCATTTTACAGTTGGGACAAATGAGACAAAGTGAGGGAGGGCCATATTTTCAATGTGAGGTAACTTAAGCTTGATTTTCCAAATTGCTGAAATCTCCAATGTCAACTGCTGCTCCTCAACACTTCTGAAAATTAAGGGGTAGGTATATCAAGTTAGGTATCCAAAATCTGAGACCCCTTTTGAAGAGTTTGTTTCATGTGACTTGCACAAAGTCATACAGCGGCTAATGGCATAGTTAGGAAAAGAACCCAGGTCTCCTGACAATGTTCCCTCTACTGAGGTAGCTCATCAGGGTTAGCCCCTGGTGGGCCGCTGCAGCTATATTTATCTGTCTCTCCATGGGTACAGGTGATTGCATCTCCCATTGGCTGGGAATGGTGATCCACGGCCAAAAGGAGCTGTGATCCCTTGTAACTGTGAAGGCACTATAAATAAGGGTATGTCTACACTACAGCACTAATTCGAACTAACTTAATTCAAATTAGTTAATTCGAACTAAGCTAATTCGAGCTAGTGCATCTAGACCTAAAAACTAGTTCGAATTAGCATTTTGCTAATTTGAACAAGCATGTCCACATTGAGTGGACCTTGAACCAAGGTTAAGGATGGCCGGAAGCAGTGCCGGCAGGGCATCAGATTAGGACTTAGAGTGTGGAGCTACTGTCTGAGGCTAGCCGAGGGCTGTGCTTAAAGGGACCTGACCCCCACCCCAGACAGACAGTTCTCAGGGTGCCCCGCTCGCTTGTCTAACTCGATTAGGGACAGCAAAGCAGTCCTGGCTTGGAGTGCTCTGAGTGCCCACACTCGGCACATCACAGCACTCGGCCATCAGCCCGGCTGCATTTGCCGCAGGCTGCCATCTGGGGGGGGAGGTCAATCGGAGGCTGCAGGAGAGCTTCCACCCCAAGGAGCCTGCAGAGCCACCCCAGTCCTCCCCATTGGGGGCTCATACCCCATTCCTTCCTCACCTCCTTCCACTTACCCCTCCCTAGCCCCCTTTCCTGATGTACAAAATAAAGGACATGAGTGTTCAAAAATAGAAACTCTCTTTATTGAACAAAACTCGGGGAGACTGGGAAAAGCAGGTGGGAGAGGGGACAAGAGAGGGTTGGAGAGGGGAACAGGAAACCTGGGAGGAGGGAGCTGGAAGGGGGAAGCCCGGGGAAGAGGTATGCCATATCTTCAGTACTGTGTACAGATGTGATCTCCTCACCCCAGAAAAGATATTTTGGCCTTGGAAAAGGTTCAGAAAAGGGCAACAAAAATGATCAGGGGTTTGGAACAGGTCCTATATGAAGAGAGGCTAAAGAGACTGGGACTTTTCAGCTTAGAAAAGAGGAGACTGAGGGGGGATATGAAAGAGGTCTATAAAATCATGAGTGGAGTGGAGAGGGTGCATAAAGAAAAGTTCCTCATTAGTTCCCATAATAGAAGTACTAGAGGACACCAAATGAAATTAATGGGTAGCAGGCTTCAATCTAATAACAGAAAGTTCTTCTTCACAAAGCAAATAGTCAACTTGTGGAACTCCTTGCTGCAGGAGGCTGTGAAGGCTAGAACTATAACAGAGTTTAAAGAGAGGTTAGATAAAGTCATGGAGGTTGGGTCCATGAGTGGTATTAGCCAGGGGGTAGAAATGGTGTCCCTGGCCTCTGTTTGTGGAAGGCTGGAGATGGATGGCATGAGACAAATGGTTTGGTCATTGTCTTCAGTCCATCCCCTCCAGGGTCCCTAGTGTTGGCCGCTGTCGGCAGACAGGCTACTGGGCTAGATGGACCTTTGGTCTGACCCAGTACGGCCATTCTCATATTTTTATGTTTTAAGCTCAGGGCTCAGGGTCTGGGGTCTCACTGGACCACCTTGATTTTCATGCAAACCTGCTCCTGGATGGCCAGGCTGGCAGCTCTCCTGCCCTAGACGGCCACTTTCCTGTGCCTAGTGCGGAGGTCGTGGATGTTGGAGGCTTCCCCCCAAACCTCGATGAGGTCCACAATGTCTGCACAAGACCAGGCGGGCACCCACCTCTTGCGGCCCCGGGCAGGCTCCTGGAAGCCGCCAGCCTGGTCCCGGGAAGAGGCGGAGGGCTGGGTGGCAGCGGGTGGCTGGCTTGTGCCATGTAAGGGCAGGGTCTGCTGGCTTGGTGCTGGCAGGCTTGCGCCTGGCACGGGCACCGTAGCCAGACTGTGCCCCTTTAAGGGCTTCAGGGCCGGGAGGGGGGCAGACAAGTTTCCCTGGTGGTGCCCAGAGTGGCCACCAGGGCAAGCTGGCGAGGGCTAGCCTCCCACTAGTTCAAATTAAGTGGCTACACAGCCCTTAATTCGAACTACTTAATTCGAACTAGAATTAAATATCATTTTCCCGTTTTGAAAACAATGGTGTTATTGTGAGAAGCCTGTAATAATTTATGAATACTAGATTGAATAAAAGAAGTCTGCTGAAAACTATAAAATAATCTACACATATAATAGAGGAGCTATGACATTGGCAATACTGAGCCAGTATTGAGAAGGCTATAGAAATGGAGCTTGTTTCAACTACCAGACTGGATTAAATCAGGTTAGTTATACTGAAATTAATGGAGTTACACTGGTGTAACATAGGGTCTAAATAAAAACCACAGTGTAGGTCAGGCATATCATACTCATCTAGAGGGGACCAGATTTCATGTTTGCTTATAGTCTGCAGACTAGGATATAAATGTTGACCTTTATATTTCCTCACTCCAAGAAGATCTCTTACTAAAGCCACTGTGAAGGTGGCACAGAGGCCAAGGAGAGACTCCAGCCTTCACATAGTAACTAAGTAAATTATTCGTTATTTTGTTATCATAGGTGGTGTGTAGACTAGGCCAGGGTGACTAAGTATCCCCTGCAGTGCACCCACTGACCTGCTGCCTTTCAGAGCATGGCTGGCTGGGCTGAAATGGGCCTGCCTATACTCCACCTCTACTCCTGCTCTACCCCTTCCCACACACTCTCACTGCCCAGCCGTGGCTGAGTCCCTTCTCTTGTCCACCGCCTTCCCCCACGAGGCCCCCAGTACTCACTGCTCACCATATTCCTCCTCTTGGTAAGCAGCAGGTAGCAATTTGGGTTAGCTGACGGCAGGAAATGCTTCCCTCCACGCTTTTGGGCATGGCTCAGTGGAGGAATGGAGGGTGCAAGTAGTGGGAGCTTTGGGGGAAGGGGCAACAGTCAACAGTGGGCAGGGCCCTGGGGGGGGGGGGTGAGAGTGGGGCGGAGAGATGTAAGCAAACAGGGGTAAGCAGTGCTAGAGTCCAGGTGTCGGGGCCAGAAAAGCTGAATCCAGCCCTGAGCTGCTATTGCTCAGACTCCTTTCCCTGCCTTTGCATGTCCTCTGTTTTTTTCACTGCACATTTCTTTCCTGCAGCAACTCTCAATTCTTAACCTTTGAGGGCTTCACTCCTACCCCCTTTTCCTGTTCCAGCCACAAAACTGGTCAGCCATGGAAAAGTTTATGTGGACAGTTCAGCATCATTATTGGTCTTTAGAGTTAGCAATGGGATATAAACATATGCTTAAAATTAAGCATCTGCTTAAGTGCATTGTTGAAAAGGGACAGATTTAAGCATGTGCTTAAATTCTTTTCTGAACTTGGCATTGTTGAACTAGTGAGAACGGACTGTGGGTTTGGCCTATAAGTAACAATCGGATAATTTCAAACTATCATTTTCTAGCTGCTGTATGCAGCTTCACTTCGAAGCATATATTCTATCATTGGATTGACTGCATTCAGAGAATTACAGTCCTAGGATCTACTTTTTACCTTGTTTCTTCAGTTATGTTAGACAGGTAATAAACCACCAGCTATTTAGGGCCTGATATTCAGCCCTTTCTTAACCTAATTTCCCCTGTTGCACCTGTAATTTTGTAGGCACAGATAGCTATGGACATAAAGGACCTCCAACTCAATGTTTAAATGACTTCTAGTACCTGCATACTATTTCTGTAGTCATGTGAAATTGGATCAAATGTGGATGTGAGGAGGGCGAGGCACAGTTAGAAAGTGGGAATGCTTTTTAGTTTTCTCTGCAGAGAATTTTTAATTTCAAACATTTGCTGAGAAAGACTAGGCTTCAAACATACAAGACCATTATAGGAGCTATTGTTTTATATCAGTGTTTCTCAAAGTGGTCCACAAAACCACTCTGAGAAACCTGTTAAATGGATGCTCCAGTTTCTTTGCTTTCCGGCAGCATGGTCATGGCTCCTCTTGGCTCCAGTTCACCCGTTTGCAGCCAAGAAGAGCCGTGGGAAGTGGTGACCCAGCCCATGCCACTTCCAGTGGTTCCCCTTGGCTGAAAATGGCAAACCAGAGTCAACGGGAGCCACGAGGCTCTGTGGCCATGGCACCAGTAAGTAAACACACCAGACTAGCCAGTTAGCAGGTTTCTCAAAGTGGTTTCACGGCTCACTTTGAGAAACACCATTGTATATGGATGGGAGATGTGGGCACTTACTAAAAAGAAAGGGCAGCTAAATATTTTCAAAAGAAAGCATTGAGATGAATTTTGGGGCTGGTAAGGGAGAATGAAAATGTGGATAAGATGATCTAAAAGATGCATGAAGATTGTAGAGAACCAGGCCTCCCAGCGGGTGGGGGGAAGGGGATAAAGGGAGCAATTGCCCCAAGGCCCAATGATTCACAGCAGTGGCAGTTGCCAGAGCCCCCAGCCCTTTAAATAACTGCTGGAGCTCCGAAGCCCTGGCATACTCCAGATAGCTGTGAGGACAGCAGGAGAGCAAGAGCTGGGGGGGGGGGGGGGGGGAAGAGTTGGTTTGCTCTGGGTGCCACTGGGGGCTGGCTGGCCCCTACCTTGCCCGTTGCATTCCTGGCTCCACCCCTTCCAGAAGTGCAGAACTGCCACCCCCACCTTGCCCCAGGTGTAGAGAACCAAGTAAATGGACTAGAATCCCAATGATTTCAGAGGAGAGAGCACAAAGCGGCACTGATAGACGACAGAATGACTAAGGCTGCGTTGGAAGGAAGGGCATCCTTGTGGTGTCCAAACTCCAGCCAAACCAAAGAGAAGATGGGGGAGAATTGGAGCAAAACCTACAAACCCTTACTGTGAATTTCCATCAGTGGGGAAAATTATGTACATGGCAGAAAAGCGTGGGTTCAAACTGTAAGAGCAGACAAGTCTAGAGAAAAAGGAAAAGGAAGAGGGAAAGTGGAATTTGTGTATGCAAAGTGCAAAACTGCATAGAAAGGAAACACCACTCATTTCTTGTGTCAGCTCTCTACTTGTAACATTTCCTTCTCAATGGTATCTGGGAGCTATAGCAACATGGTGACTTTTTCTTTTGTTGTTGTTATGTTTTGAAGGGGAGGATGGTGTGAATTTAGTGGTTGTGAAAGTTGCTTAATTAAGAGTTCATGAAAATGAAGATAGGATTAAAATCCTTTCACTGGCTTCCTTCCGTTTTTCTCACTGGGGGCAAACAACTGGTCCTCCCCTTTGATATCCTGTACAACTTTTCTACGACTCTACTTTCTACCCCCATTCCCTTCTGTCTCAACACCTAGTCACTGTCTTTCTTCCACACCTATTTTCATGCTTTGGGCTTGTGCTACTTTATAATTAGAAATGCCTTCCCAAGCCTAGTGCACAAGGCAACAATCCTATTTTCATAAACTTTTCCAGCAACTAACCTTCCTAAGCTATAATTTCCCTTATTTGAGCATTGAGGAAGAAATGACAGTGTTCTATTATGAGCATTTTGTGGTCATCAAGGTACTTAGCTAGCCCTTATCAGAGCCCCTCCAAAATATTTAAAAATAGAAACAGCAACAAAAATATCTCCCCCTTTTCATTTGTAGGGTGCAGCAATGGAGTTTGGACTGGCTCATTAATAAGGCTATAGACTGATTTAAACAATCTGCTGGCAGGAAACCTTGATAGTGAGACATTATAAAGCAGACTGGTTCTCTGAAATGCTTCCCCTTCATACAAGATTCTTGGACAGTTAATGTAGATACAGTTCTGACCATTCATCTAGATTATAATGCACAGGGGGACGGGATCATGTATTGTTCTGTCTTGCATGCACTGCCAAGTGAAGTAATGATTCTTGAGAAAAAAATGTTTAAAAGAAATATGAAGATTTTTCTTTTAAACAAAGAGAAACAGAGTGTGGTCTACTACAACGGTGCTGCCACGGAGAGAAGAACATCTGGTTGTGTTAGTGTGAGAAGAAATGGTTTGCAAGATACCAGGTGCCAGGATTATGTAACACTAAAACATCACATTCTTAAGGCCTTTAGAACAGTGATGGCAAACATCCAGAAGGATCAAGCCGAGGCATAAATCAACCACAGCTGTAATTTTCTGTGACAAAAGTGGCATGCATTTGTTTAAATTTAAGGTGTGAAGCTGCTATAACGGCAAAGAATTCTATCTCCCTTAATTATGGGCTAAGGCTTTTTCCCTCCTGACTTGCTCAACGCTCTGCTGTTAAAATCAACTTATCTTCACCATGGCTAGAGTTGTCATGTTGCATTAATGCAATCTCTGTGAATAAAGAATAGCCTGTCAAAAGACAGAAAAGTAAAGATGGGTGAAGAGTTTAAACAGTCCTTTAATTTTGTTCAAAATGTTCTGACAAAGTCTTTTCTCGGAATAAGACTTGATTCTTTTTAGTCAATAGGAGAAGATGGCTGTGCAGTCGTAGTACAATGAACCCTTTTGGATTGGTAGTTGGGACCTGCAAAGCTTTTAACGGGCATTGCGTTGCTGGGACTCTGTGTTAATGATTAGTGTTGCAAAATCCCAATTCTTGATCCTGCAGTTTTGCTACAATTAACCTGCTCTACTTTGTAGAGAGCACATCTTAATGGCTTATTGCTCCAGTACAGACTGACGAAAGTGAGGGCACTCACACTTGCTGTGGTGATTGTCCTTTCTTCAATATGGTACTTGTAAGATTGCACCTATAATATAAGGTACAACTTTGGGCACCTTGGTATCCAAAACTTCTAGTCAAATTAGAGAGCATATAGAGACAGCAACATAAACAATTAAAAGGTCAGAGCAAATGATTTATGAGGAAAGATTAAAAGAGCTTAATGCGTATCACTTGGCTAAATGACAATTAAATTGCCTTTAATAAATGTCTACAAGCATTATCTGAAAAGCATACGTTCCAGGGAAGGAGATAAATTGTGCACTGTGATCCAGGGACGAGGCTAGAGCTGAAAGAATGCTACAAAATTATCACTTCAATGATATTCACAATCCTTTTATTAACTTAACATTAGTTCATGACCAATTTCTGGGTTACCATATCTGAACTTTCAAAAAAGAGAACACTCTTGAGAGGGAGTGTATCTGTATCAGTATCTACCAACTCACGTTGTATTAATGTATTATATATAGTTATATATTATATAGTATATAATATAACACATTAATACAACGTGAGTTGGTAGATACAGTAGACTTCCGATAATCCGGAACCTATGGGACCTAGGTGGTGCCGGATTATCAAATATGCCAGACTATCAGGAGGTACTATAAGATGGTTATATATATACTGTATACATTATATACTGTATATAAAGTGTTCTTAACCCTTTTTATTGTACATACTGTATACAGTATACTGTAATGTTTTAGTTTTTTTAAGCCTTTTTACTACCCTTTTTGCTCAGTTCAGCTGCTGCCGCTGTTACCTTGTGACTCATTTTTTGCCAAAGCTCACTCACTAGGCTCTTGCCATTTTGATGCCAGACTATCAGGAGTGCCGGACTACTGGATGCCAGACTATTGGAGTTTTACTGTACTGACACAGATATACTCCCTCTCAGGAGTGTCCTTTTTTTTGAAAGTTCAAATATGGTAACCCTACATTTCCTTGGCAAGAAAGGCCAAAGGAACAGTAGCAAGTTATTGTACCAATGTTTAGAGAGTGAGATTTGTATGACTATGTCTTAATGTGGCACCAACTTCAGAAATAACATGGGAACCACCCTGGATTTGGATTTGGGAGTCCTCTAGTCAGGGAACAAAAAATAAATATGTGACTACTCACACACAATAAGTGGCTAGTTGTGCAAAAAATAAGTCAAAGCAATAACCATGGTGAACTATTAGCAAGCAAACCACAGTCCAAAACAGATTCTTTTAAAGCAGTGTTACTCAGGCTGAGGCTCATGAGCCACAAGTGGATCTTTTATGTGTCTCTCTCATGGCTTTTTTCCAGCACATGATATTAAAACACTATGTGGTTTCATTATTAACCAATCTAAGGGTATGCCTACACAGCATGAGTATTTCAAAATAAGCTATTTTAGATTTTTCCCCCAAAGGAGCTTATTTCAAAATAGCATGTCTATACTACAGGAAGCCTCAAAATTATTCTGAGGCAGCTTCCCTAATGTGGATGTGCTACCTTGATGTAGAGCTCCAGGCGGCACTGGGGAGTAATTACTTTGAATGGTCCTGTGAAGGAGCTATTTCAAAATAGCAGCAGTGGAACAACCTCATTACTGCTATTCCAAAATAGCTGGTTTGGAATAAGTGTTGTTCCTCATGGAATGTGGTTTACAGACTTTTAAATAAACTGGCCAAAAATTATTTTGAAATAACGGAATTTCTGTGTAGACACTCTCATTGTTATTTAAATAACAGCCCTTATTCTGAAATAACACTGCTGTGTAGACACACTCTAAGTTACTAACCAATCAAGATGCTTTTACTTTGTTATTAAACAATTGTAATTGATAAAATAATAATATTTGGTCCGTCATTTTGCTGTAATAATTATATATAGTGAGGAACTATTTCCCTGTCATACTATTTGCTGCGTCTAGACTGGAAAGTTTTTCCGCAAAAGCAGTTGCTTTTGCAGAAAAACTTGCCAGCTGTCTACACTGGCTGCTTGAATTTCCGCAAGAACACTGACTTCCTACTGTCTGAAATCAGTGCTTCTTGCAGAAATTCTATGCTGCTCCCGTTCGGGCAAAAGCCCTCTTGCGCAAATGCTTTTGCGCAAGAGGGCCAGTGTAGACAACGCGGTAATGTTTTGCGCAAAAAAGCCCCGATTGCAAAAATGGCGATCGGGGCTTTCTTGCACAAAACCACGTCTAGATTGGCACGGACACTTTTCCGCAAAAAGTGCTTTTGCGGAAAAGCGTCCGTGCCAATCTAGACTTTTTTTTCTGCACATGCTTTTAACCGAAATCTTTTCCGTTAAAAGCATTTGAGGAAAATCATGCCAGTCTAGACGTAGCCTTAAAGTATAAGTATATGTTACTATAGTAAATGAAACAGTGAATATACATGACTGTGGCACTTTTGAGTAATGTTGATCACCAATTTGGCTCCTGAACTGTTGAGGTCTGAGTTTCTATTGCATCCCAGCCTCTGTCCCACTCCATCCTTTCTCCCAAGAGCCCATTCTCAGCCTGCCTCTTTCCTGCTCATCCCTGCCCCATTCTTCCCTCTGTCTCTCCACCTCCTTCTCTTCTCACAAGTGTGCCCTCTCCTTGTTCATCCCACTCCCTCCAAGTGTCTCCTGCATGCTGCAGCACAACTGCTTTGCAGGAGGCACTGGGAGGGGGAGAAAGGAATTAATTGGCAGAGGACACCAGCAGATGGGAGTGGGAGGAGGAGAAAAGCTGGCTGATGGTGGGTGCTAAGTACTCACTAATTTTTCTCCCTGGGCGCTTCAGACCTGGAGCACCCACAGATCCAGTGCCTATGGTGGTAGCAATGCTTGGTTCCCTGTGCCTTATATTTTGAGTCTGAGTTCATCCCTTTGCTTTGTTCCTGTGATATGCAGTTGTCATTGGTATATGGTCTTCACAGCACAGAGAGCATTCCAGGCATGGCAGGTGGCAGATTTGGAGTGAAGAGAGGACCCCCTGGTTGAAATGGGACAGTACCAGAGTACCAGGAGATCCAATGACACATGTGAGCATTATTCACCACACAGTTAGAGCAGTCTGCCTCTAAAGGCCCCACCTCCCTTAGTTATATCTAAAATTGCTCTGGCATATTGGGAGGTTTAAGTCCATCCTCATCCCACCAGGACTAAGTAGTTTGGAAATTAAGATCCTCCTGCTACTGTCCCTAGTTCAGGAAAGTGTTTCTGTTCAGGATAGTACTTATCTGCATGTTCAAATTTAAGCACAGGCATAACTGCTTTCCTGAACTGGGGCCCATAAGAGTAAATAAAAGAGTATTCACTAAAACAAAAACATTATGCAGAATAACTCTTCTCTCCTGTTAAACCTATGGCCAACAATTTTGAATGTATGTCTCTTTTTAGATTAAAGCTACATCTGCATTGCTAACAGAGGAGCGTTTTGATATCTAGATAGCCAAAATCATGCAGGGACCTCAATATAAATTTCAGGAGGTAGAAGACACAGATACTTTTTACCTTGACGTAAAAACACACTTATATTTTTGTTTTAAAGACATAGCTTCTAGTTTTTTTTTTGAACCATTCTGGCAGTGTAAAGAAGCCTTAAATTGGATGTAAATGTAATGTATGCCCACTTTAAAGCCCCTTTCCACTGCCAAAGTGGTGTTCGGTGGCTATTGTGTAAATTAGAATTGGGCCCATGTGGTTTTGAATTGTTTTTTGATGTGTGGAATATATCTCAGTGGAATTTTTGTCATATATCTCCCTTGCAGCACCATGACTGAATTTATTTTTGTATGGATAGATTTGGGGACATGTATATAGAGTAATTTTCCTTTAATTTATCATGATTGCCTTTTTCTTTTTTATTCTCTGTATTGATTACTACATACAAAACTTTTATGTAGCCTTGACAAAAATATTAAATTGATAAATAGCAACTGAAAAATAAAGACAAGAAACTGCCCTTTCAGGCTTTGTATTTAGTGATTATAGTTACACCACACACACTAATGATTTAAAGGTATGGGTAAGACACAGGCCAGAAGGGACTTTTCTTTTTCCTCTAAACTCTATATATTTTGTTATAACTACTCACACACCTTTACTTTGTCTGTTTGTCCTGGCCTTCCTGTTACCTCTTATCTGACCCTTCACCTATAAGCTGTCTCTTCTCTGGTATTGTTTGCACAGTGCCAAGCACAAAGAAGGTTCTATGTGCTACTATTAAACCAATAACAAACAACAATAACGTAAAACAATAATTCAGACGATAGAACTCTTAACAAATACAATAGAGAAAGCAAAAACAAACAAAATCAAACACAAAAACAAAATGCTGAAAATAAAGCGGTGCGCAAAAGGGCCTCTGTGGGCTGCATCCAGCCTGCCAAATGGGTTGATCTGGCCCGTGAAGGCCCAGCCATTACCCCGGCCCCAGGCCAATTGGGACCTGGGGGTGGGGGAGCGTGTGAAACTTCCTCCCGCCCTGTGAGGAGCATGCTGCACTTCAAAGTGCTACGCACTCTTCACAGGACAGAAGGAGACGTCATACGCTCCCCTGCCCCCAAGCCATGATTGGCCTGGGAGTGGGAGGAGCGCATGAAGTTTCCTCCACCCTGTCTCACCTCCCTGTCGCAAGCAATGCTTGGCACTTCTAAGTGCCGTACGCTCACATAGGGCAGGAGCAGGGTGAAGGAAGCTTCATGCAGCTCCCCTGTTCCCAGGCCCTGATTAGCCTGCGGGCGGGGGAAGCATCTGAAGCCTCCTTCCACCCTATCCCTGCCTTGAGAGGATCACACGACAGTGAGCAGAACAAGGATGTGGCGTGGGTATCTAGTGGGAAGTGGGGACAAGAGGCTCCCCTGCCCTTGGACCAATCATGGTCTGTGAGTGGGGTAGCCAAGAGCATCCTGGCTCAGCCCCTTCCGGATTAGGCCCCACCCTTGTGGGCAGCCCTGGGGCACTTCGAAAATTTTTGAAGTGGCTCCCAGCCCAAAATTATTGCCCATCCCTGGTCTAGACTGCCGTCGCGTTCTTTCAAAATTAAGTTGAAAGAACACAGCAGTTTTTTCGACAGTGGTAAACCTCATTTTACAAGGAAGAACACCTTTTTTCAAAAGAGCTCTTTCGAAAAAAGGTGTTCTTGAATGCAAACAGGACTTTTTCGAAAGAGAGGGTCCAGATTGCCTGGGTGCTCTCTTTCGAAAAAGTGGATCACTTTTTCGGAAGTCTTGTGGCAGTCTCTTTCGAAAGGGGCTTGTAGTCTAGACGTACCCTAAAAGAAGGAAGGGGTGGGGAGGAGGAAGACGGGCATGAATTTAGGAATGGTTGCAATAGCAGGCTGGCTGATGGAGGGATGGTAGGAAGGCTAGGGTTGGGACAAATGTCACGTGTGGTGAAGAAGAGGATGCAGGACCTAGATGTGGGTGGGAGTATTGGGATGGAGACAGGGAGAGGAGCAGATAGAGCTGGAGAGAACAGTAGAGGAGTGAGTATAACTAGAAAAGGGAAATAGACCAGTGGGGAGAAGAGGAGAAGATGTAGAGGACAGAGAAGGGAGAATCCCAGTATAAAGGAGGGGAGTAGGGAGAACCCTGCCAGATAAAGCAGGCTGCAAAACAAAAACACACACACAGAAGGTCTGACAGTCTGTTCCTGGCCCCATGCTGTCTGACCTCAAGTAGGACATGTCCTCTGCTTCAACCAAAATCCCTATGGGGGTACAGGGCCAGGCTATCATGCAGTAACTGCTATGTAATTTGAATGGGAGTTAGGCACACAAGCACTGTATAAGTGATGCCTACCTGTATCTTCAGACAACAAAATACCTTTGAAAATCATAAGGTACGTCTAGATTACATGCCTCGGTCAAGAGAGGCATGTAAAATAGGCTACCTGACATAGTCAATGAAGCGGGGATTAAAATATCCCCAGCTTCATTAAAATAAAAATGGCTGCCGCGCTGTGCCGGCTCAGCTGATCGTCAGCACAGCGTACGAGTCAAGACGCGGATCGGTCGACTAGGGAAGCCTTTGTTGACCGCGCCTGTAAACCTTGTTTCACGAGGCATAAAGGAGCAGTCGACAAAGGCATTCCCTGTCGACCAATTTGTGTCTTGACTTGCGCGCTGTGCCGACGATCAGCTGAGCCAGCACAACGTGGCGGCCATTTTTATTTTAATGAAGCCGGGGATATTTTAATCCCCGCTTCATTGACTATGTCGGGTAGCCTATTTTACATGCCTCTCTCGGCAGAGGCATGTAATCTAGACATACCCATAGTGTCCAGTGACAAGAGACACTAATGAATCATCTTTCCTTCCTACCTCTTTTGAGATTTCCTCTCCCACCCCCAATTTTCCTCTGCTATGTTGCCTTCTTTTCTTATCAAGGTCTCCCTCCTTTTTACAACATGCTGATCTTGGGTTCATACTTGCTGGGTGCTAAGTCTTGTATTCAGTGCACTGGGAAAAAATTCCCACTCACTGTTTGGGTAAGGGGCCATTGTTATATTCCCTTTTACAGTATCTAGCACAGGAGGGTCTTGGTTCATGATTGAAGATCCTACAGGCTATAACTAATATAAAAATAATAATAAATACCAGAGAGTTCAGATTATTAGGAAGTGGTTTGGATATATGCAAGACTGTGCGGTTTGAGCTTTCATTTTTCTCTTCCTTCCATGATAGCACACACCTGGCTGTGTTGTCAAGTAACAAATGGCAGGCTGGCCTGGAGGGAGCTTTTACAGCCAACTTCTCATCCCTTTGAAAATGGGGGTTATAATGGAAAAGCTGACAGTCTTAAGTATGCCCGACAGAGTACTGCTTTCAACCAAAAAATAGGTTGCTGAACAGCTACTGAGCCTTTACACCTTCCAAGGGCAAATTCTTCCAAGGCATTGTATTGATTTAATTTGCATTCAAATTGCCCAGGATTTTGGTGGTGTATACTCACATGAATGATTTGCTATCAAGTGCAAAATGGGATGGCTGACATGTACAATTCAGTATGCAGAACAGAATTTTAAAACACTTGGTGGTAATAGAATAATAGTAATAAAACGATAAAAAGGAAGCTAAGAAGGAAATGATTAATGGAAAAGTGAATTTTTAGTGAATTGCACTAATTGCAAACCTGCTTTATCAGAACTAATTTTACTCAACAAGTAAATTAATTTGTTATATTCTTGCTAATAATAAATTAAGATGGATTTCAGTTCTTTATCATTGGAAAGTAACCTTGATCGAGTCATCATTTAAATGAGATTGATAGTTAGATTTAGGATTAGGGTTATCTAAATGATTAAATGATTATTACAGGAAATAGTTTATTTATTATTCACATTCTGTTTTTATTAATAGACTCATTATTTCAGCACAGATTTTTGATTACTTTAATACTCAAAATAACATTTTTTCATTATAAAATAAAAAATAGTAACCTAGAAATATTTCAAATGTAATGATAAACTAGATTGCCTTATTGGAGGGTGAGGATGGGGTTGAAAGCATTTCAGTAACTTAAGACCTCAAGTCCTAACAACTTGGGGGTCTCATGCTCACAAATCACACAGATTAATTTAAAAATATCCCTCTTTTTTCCCTAAAAAATGCTGTTCTAATATAGCTCCTATCATCGTCATTTGGTCCTGCTTTGAGGGCGGGGGGCTGGACTCGATGACCTCTCGAGGTCCCTTCCAGTCCTATGATTCTATGATTCTATGATTTCCAAGATCAAGATCCCAAAAGATATGTAGGCATCTAACTCACATGACCTTCTGCACAGTTAATAATACAATTAACAATAAGGGTATGTCTAATGGGTAGCAGGTTTAAAACTAATAAAAGGAAGTTCTTCTTCACACAGCGTGTTGTCAACCTGTGGAACTCCTTGCCAGAGGAGGCGGTGAAGGCTAGGACTATAATAGAGTTTAAAGAGAAGCTGGATAAATTCATGGAGGTTAGGTCCATAAAAGGCTATTAGCCAGGGGATAAAATGGTGTCCTTGGCCTCTGTTTGTCAGGGGCTGGAGAGGGATGGCAGGAGACAAATCACTTAATCATTGTCTTCGGTCAACCCTCTCTGGGGTACCTGGTGCTGGCCACTGTCGGTAGACAGGATACTGGGCTAGATGGACATTTGGTCTGACCCAGTACGGCCGTTCTTATGTTCTTATGTTCTTATGTACACTAGCTCGGTAGTTCGAGCTAGGTAGGCAAATGAGGGCAACCGGAGTTGCAATTGAAGCCCGGGATTTAAATATCCCAGGCTTCATTTGCATCTTCCCGGGCGCTGCCATTTTTAAATTCCCCTTAGTCCGAACTCCATGCCCATGGCTACACGCGGCACAGAGTAGGTAGTTCGAATCAGGATCTCTGATTCGAACTACCGTTACTCCTCGTGGAACGAGGTGTACCGGTAGTTCGAATTAGGGATCCCAAAGAGTTTACCCTAAGAGTAAACATACCCTAAGACATACCCTAAGAGTTTCTCTTTCTCCTAACAGAAGAAACAACTCAACTGTTTAATAGCATCTTGTTTGTGTGCATCTTTTTGTATTCATGTGTGAAGAAGTTGACAAAAAGTTAAGTATTTGTCTAATGCAAATATTTAAAAAATTAAAAGAGAAAATAGTTAAGAGGATTCATTCTGATTCAATCCAGCCAATATGATTTACATAATGGGAAGTCAAAGCATAACTGCTTGAACTAATTTTCCAATAAAATTGTGGACCCAGTTCTACATTCCTTATGTGAGCAGTTCCTGTAATACTGGCAAACCAGGTCCCAACTCATGCCAAGTTCTCCGGTTATTGACAAATACTTCTCTGAAATCAATCGGATTCATCTCTGTGTTAGTGTCATTAATGCAGGAATTAGAATTCTAAGAATGTATCTATAGTTTAGATTTTATTGAATTCTTGTGAACTACTGCTTGCAATGATCTAACTTATAATATCTGCATCCTGTACTGTAAAGCAATATTTCAGCATTTACACTTTAAGCCATTGCAACTGTGTAAATCCAAAGACAGAAGAATGACATTAATTTGTGTGAAATCATAGAATCATAGAATACTAGCACGGGAAGAGACCTCAAGAAATCATCAAGTCCAATTCCCTGATCTCATGGCAGGGCCCATCACTGTCTAGATTATCCCTGACAGGTGTCTGTCTAACCTGCTCTTAAATATCTCCAGTGATGGACATTTCACACCCTCCCTAGGCAATTTATTCCCATGTTTAACCACCCTGACAGCTAAGAAGTTTTTCCTAATGTTCAACCTAAACCTCCCTTGCTGCAGTTTAAGCCCATTGCTTTTTGTCCTATCATGAGAGACCAAGGAGAACAATTTTCCTTCTCTCTCCCTGTGACACCCTTTTAGATACCTGAAAACAGGTACCATGCCCCCTCTTAGTCTTCTTTTTTCCAAACTAAACAATTCCTTCAGCCTTCCCTCAGAGCTCATGCTTTCTAGACCTTTAATCATTTTTGTTGCTCTTCTCTGGACCTTCTCCAATTTGTCCACATCTTTTTTGAAATGTGGTACCCAGAACTGGATACAAGACTCCAAATGAGGCCTAATAAACACAGTGGAAGAATTACTTCTTATGTCTTGCTCACAACATTCCTGATAATGTATCCCAGCATCATGTTTGCCTTTTTTGCAACAATGCTACACTGTTGACTCATATTTAACTTATGGTCCACTAGGTCCCTTTCTGCAGTGCTCCTTCCTAGACAGTTGCTTCCCATTTGGTATGTGTGAAACGGATTGTTCTTTGCATTTGTCCTTATTAAACTTCATCCTATTTACCTCAGACCATTTCTCGATTTTGTCTAGATCATTTTGAATTATGACCTTATCCTCCAAAGCACTTGCAACTCCTTCCAGCTTGGTATCATCTGCAAAGGTAATAATCATACTCTCTATGTCATTATATAAATTGTTGATGAAGATATTGAACAGAACCAGTCCCAAAACAGCTCCCTGTGGAACTCCACTTGTTATGTCCTTCCATCATGACTGTGAACTACTCTCTGAGAATGATTATCTAGCCAGTTATGCACCCACCTTATAGGAAGCCCTATGTAAGTTGTATTTGCCTAGTTAATTGAAAAGAAGGTCATGCGGGACCATACCACATGCCTTACTAAAGTCTAGGTACACCACATCCACTTCTTCTCTCTTATCCACAAGACTTGTTATCCAGTCAAAGAAAGCAATCAGAAATTCTTGTCTACAACAAAAGGTGTTTCCTTCTGCTCCCTGAAGAAGGCCCATTGATGCTGGATGGACTAAAGTGGGATATCAAAGAGCCTAGAAGAGTTTACTCTCCATTCCTC
Organism: Pelodiscus sinensis; assembly: GCF_052426305.1. NCBI lineage: Eukaryota > Metazoa > Chordata > Testudines > Trionychidae > Pelodiscus > Pelodiscus sinensis. The sequence goes on from NC_143052.1 coordinate 318,784,087, forward strand.
TCCCACAAAAATGTATCTTGCACATGAATTCTTCCATCAGTTGAGCTTGCAACTCAAAGCAGAAGGGCAGAAGGGCAGAAGGGCAGAAGGGAATAAAACCTGTAACAAGGAAGAACTGTATCATTATTCTGTTGCTTGAACTTGGGGGTGGAGTGGGAGGATTACTACTCATAAGAAAAGATCCCCAATGCTTAGTCTGGGCTAGCATACTAATTGGCCTGGCATAAGTGACTGGCTCTTTGGATCTGGGGTAACCTGAATATTGTTAAGGGATCATCTATCCCACAAGTAAGGTTACTTAGCTGGCAATACAATTTGGAATACCCAAAGGAACTGTCTTTGACCTGCCATTAAGGCTGCAATAGTGCCTGAGGAGTTTACACTCAGTAACTGGTGAAAATCTAAGTATAGAAATCCCTACCAATTTGAGAGTCTGTGCCTTGTTTCCTAATGATCTTCCCTGACATTGGCACTCGAGCTTTTGAGTCACTGCAGGACAGTATGACAATTTCTTTGTCTTCAATAAATCATCCTCCATTTTATCAAGAAATGTCAACATGATTTACTAATGACTCAAGCACAAGTAAAGCCATTCAAGATTTCCAGAGCCACAAAAATACTCAGACAACGCACAAGGTAGATTTTATGATCCAAAAATAAACAAGCAAAATATTCCCATTTTGCTGAAACATACCTTCCTTCAGCTGAGAGGGTTTTTTAAAGAGAAAGCTTGAATGAAATAAGATCCATCTATTTCTGAGCGATATGAATGGGAAAACATATTTCCCACTTAAAATTGATTTAATTTACCTTACTGTTTGGATTTCCTGACTTTGGTGTGGCATTACAATTGTTTTTAAAACATATACTTAAAATAGTTTTTTATAATATATATATATATATAAAATAGTGATTACACACACACCTCCATCCATTTTTATATACAGACATTTTCCATAGAATAGCTAGCTAGATATTAGTCATGTCGTAAATTGATTCCCTGTGCACCTTTGATACCCATTACTAATCCATCTTCTTTGTACTAAGTGTGTATATCCATAGGAGATGGATTAGTGCAGCTGTTCTTAAATTGCAGGTCAGGATCCCAAAGTGTGTCACAACCTGATTTAAATGGGGTTGCCAGAGCTAGCATTAGATTCACTGGGACCCAGTGCTGCAGTCCCACTCCATCCTCACTTGGGGTGGCAGGAATCAGGATGTGGGCTCCTTCTTCCCCACATGGGACAGCGGGAGACAATACAGATCGAGAGAGAGAGGGGGAAAAAAACAACTTTCTCAGAAAGTGGAGGAGGGGCCAGGCAAGGTCAAAGACAAATTTCTTATTTTCGGAGAGCTTTGGGATTACAATGGGAATTATCTTTCCGCAATAGTTTACAATCACTGAGTAATCTTGGGAGCTCAAGTAGAAAATCATCTTCCATCTCTTGTGGATGGAAGCATACAACTTTCCCCTGGCCATATCAACTAGCTCTGCGTGCTACAATAGATAATTTCACACTGTTTACGACAGTGCTGTCAGCAGGAGATGCTCTCACCAAGCAGGAATAATTAGGCCTAAGGGAGAGCACTTTCTTTTTGGCATAGTGCATCTTCACCAGCTGTGCTACAGTTGCACAGCTGCACCAATACAGCTGCTTTGATGGAACACTGTAGTATAGACTTGCCCCATGGCTTTTACTTAAGCCATTTGCGGAGAACTCGCTTCAAGCCTCAAATCACCAGAGAATAGAAAGAAAAAGTCAATTCATAAAGTACTTAAAAGGAGTCAGCCTGTGCAAGGGAAGTGCCTCATTTCCAAGAGTCCTCTTCCCAGTCCTGTACCTTTATATTGGGTGTGGGGAACCTCAGGCCCGGGGATCCGATATGGATCCTGGCTTGCCTGGATCCAGACCTCTGAGGTTCAGGTTCCCCCTCAGCACTGGGGAACCCGTGCTGTTGCTCCAGCCACTTGGCTGCCCCACCACGGGGCTGGAGCACACAAAATCTAGTAGGCTGGCCCCTCTAGGCTCTTGTGTGTGAGGGGAATGTGGGGAGCGTCTTTCTCTTTTTCAGTTGAGGGCCACGTCAGTGAGAGTTTTTTTCTTCTCACCTGTGTGTGGCCCCCCATCTGATTTTTCTGTGGGTCAGCAGTCCCTGACCCAAAAAAGGTTTCCCCACCCCTGCTTTATAACCTTGGCAAGGTATCACTGCTACTTCTTTGTGTAGACAATGCCCAAGAATAATGCAAAGTATAAAGAAAGAGCTGACCTGCCACATGGACCTTATCCTCTCTCTCTGGACTTTCCTCTCACCTCCTTTTGCTTACCCAACACTTATCTTCTCAGCCTCGCTCTATATCCTGATGGGATGGCTAATTGACGTTTTACTTTGTAGTTCCTGACAAATGAAACATGCCTATATTCACAACCTTGACAATGAACCGCCTGTCATAGCTTTATTCATCTTCCTTTCTTTACCCTCCTTTTGTAATATTTTGAAATACCTCACTCTCTGATTCATGTATTGCCTATGATTACTATAAAATTCCACAGCCCTATATATGTTATTTTTCTTATCTAATTATGCAGTTAATTAAGCTTGCTAAAAGGAGTCAGGCAGTGGCACTTGAGATGTTATACTAAGTTAGTTATAATCAGTTCACTCATTCATGTATACACCATTATCAATAGGAACAGTTAAGTTTAATGAGCCATATGAAGGATCAGCAAAATATGTGGGGTGGGCCTCTGCCGTGGAATGGCACTGAAAATTCTCACTGTCATTTGCTTGGCTGATGGGTCTGGCTCACATGCTCAGGGTTTAACCAATCACCAGATTTATGGCTGGGAAGACATTTTTCACCAGGTCAGATTGGTTGGAACCTTGGGATCTTCCACCTTCAGTGCTGGTCACTTTTTTTTTTTTAAAGAATCATCTAGATCTCTCTCTCTCTTAATCAATTCCTCGGCTTGGGGCTCTGCAGTTTGTCTCATTTTCTTCTAGGGTGCACAATAGTTTAGTCTCCTGAGGAGTGTAATATTTGGTATCATTCTGGTTGTTGGTTTGATGGGGGATGGCAAGATGGTTTTGGTGACCTTTCATCTACAGGAGATCAGACTAAATGATCTAGAGGTCCTTTCTGACTTTAAATTCAATGTCTGTGCTCAAGGCCTGCAGCGGAAGAGGAGACAAATACAACATATATAAATCCATTGTGCAATGGTGACTGACAGTAACTGCATTGATGTCACAGGTATTCTCATTAGATTTTTCATGAAAGGTCAGGCACTGTTTTTCCTCAGTGAGATAAATGAGGTGGCATCTGTGGTAAATCTTGTAAGATATATTGCAATAGCTGTGCAGTTATTTCATGCCACTACTTTAGTTGTTGACCTTTATCCTCCTAAAACTGCTGCATATACAGCTTAAAGCCTTAACGGTCTGCCTGCTTATAGTATGTGGTTATTTTTTGTTTTTAACTAAGAACTCAGGACCAACTTTTCAGGTGGTGTAAATTAGCATAGTTCCATTGACTTTACTGGAAATTCAGGACAGTTGGAAAGTTAAATCTTCAGGGAGCCTTTTATGGTGGAAACCCACATTTGGGAGTGTCCATGGAGTTCTTTGCTTCTACAAACCACAATGATGGCTTCCTTCCTTGCATCCCTTATCATGGGATTGAGATGAGTGCTGGAGGCATGAAAATGGAGCTAGAGGTTCTCGGGCTCCATACAGGGAAAACTGGGTGTTTAGATTAAATTATCTGGTGGTGAAAAAAGTCAGATTAGATTATCAGGTGGTCACTTCTGGCCTTAAACTATGTTTTAGGAGGCTAAAAAATGCTCTTGTTCATTCAATTGATCTAGACAGTCCTTCTTTTGACATGCATTGGATTTAAATGAAGAATGAGCAGAAGTTATACACAGATGCTTGGAAACTCTCTGGATCAAACAACAAAATTAGACATGCACAGCTACTTACATCAGCTGAATTTTGTAGCATGACTAAATCAAAATCAAAATGACTGCACTGTATCAAATACATTCTAGTTGCTCCTATCTTCCAGCACTTCCTTCTCTCAGACACAGGAAATCCTCCTCTAATTTTTCCTTATATTTTTCCCAAATAGGGACATTTTTAAAAGACTTTTTAAAAATTCCATGGATGAGTAATAACAAAGTTTCATTTTGTTCCTGAAGTTAAATAAAGTGTTAGTTAATAGACAGATGTGTGGAGAGAGGGCTACGTGATATGGGAGGAATAGAAGCAAGCAAATTTTGGGTAGACTTGGTGGTGGCTATATGGAGTGAAGTGTGGCTATAGATTATGTTCCTCTCCTTTCTTTGTAGCTGCCTGTTCCTTCCATGGCTACTTCTCAGGAATTTTGACCCAACATACTCTAATAGACATGGAAAGGTAGAATGGTGAATGACTTATTTTCTCCCATTGGAGTAACACACTTTAGGATGTCAAGTTATTGTAAATAACTTTTACTTTATAGCTCTGTGAGACTTTGGAAAGGGGCTGCCCTCTTCTCTTCCCATCTGAAGAAATCTCTTTTTGAAAGGGAACTATGACCTACTGTGTTTTAATTGCTGTTTATGCCAATGTATAAAATGTATGCCATTACATACTTCACATAAGCAAATAGGATGAAGTGAGCCATTTTCCAGCTGTGGATGTCAATGAAGTTGCTGCAGAAAACTGTCTTGTTTATGAATAGGAACATTAAGTCTGTTTGACTTGATATCTCCAGTCAGCTGACTCTGCACCCTTTTTGATTCACTCAGTCCCTGGTTGCATAATGGAAAGTAGATATTTATGAATAGAGGGAAGTAGGGCCTTGACAAATCTGAAGAATGTGTATTTGGCTTAGAAAAAACACTTCTCATTCGTCCCCGTTGCACTTCGTACCAAACCGGTATAAATGATGCAGAACAGTTTTGTGAATTGGGTGCTTTGGATAGCCAATATTTATAACCAAAATGTGAAATCTTATTTTCCACAGACAGCATGTCCGCTGGGCAGGGATGATAATATTACATATTTTAGAGTAATTTATTAGGAGAATTCTCAAGCATTCATATTTCTCAGCTGCTATCCAAGGTTTAAGAAGTTGCATAAATTAATTCACATGAAAGTTGTATGCCTGGAGAGATTTCTCAGCATATTCAATGTCACCATATCCATTTTGCAAATTGCATTATAGTTTTAACACAAACCAGAGCATGTGCACTTCAGCCTTCATGTACATATTGCTCTATTCTCAGTAACAAATAATTGCACTGCCACACCTTGATGCTCATTGTTTAAATGTATCCTCGACTTCCAATGCTTCTGTGGCATAGCGCAAAAGTGTCTACTGTAATCTTTCTTCTGCTACTGCGCTGGAGCCATTTGTCTGAGAAACATGCTTTCATTTCAGCTAATTTTGCTACTGAACTTCATTTAAAAAAATAATGTAAGAACTTTTGTTTGGTAAATTTTGGACAAGAAAGCCTTGCAACAGAGGATTTTTCTTTTATAACAGCAAGTCACCACAGTACCACTGCTCCTGAACAAACCATCTAGGAAAGAAGTAAGACCACTGAAACCCCAATATTTAGTGAGATTTGAAAAACCTAGCTTAAAAAGATTGTGCCCTGTTGTATTCATGCCTATCCATGCATGCTAATTATAAACTCCATTGTCACAAATAAATGAAAGTTAACAGCATGTCACAGAAACCTGTAACACTAAATGTTGAGGGTGCAAGGTGGAAAAAAGGGAGACAAAAAGACTAAATATGAACAAAAATGGATGAATCTCAATGGAGATGTAGACTGCATCCTCACCCACCTCAGGGCATTCCTGGCTCTTGACACAGGGTCAAAGAACTTTAGGACGACAGCATGGTATTTACACCCCAGTAACAGGGAAACTTTTTGTGAGCTTCTTTTTCAAATAATACTTTTCAAAGATTTAGTGGGCTATAATAGGGGGTGTCTGAACCTCAAATGATAAGCAATTAAAGCAACTGAGTGTATCAAATGTTACCATGTAAAAGGGTATCAAGTAAGGTATTTTCTGAAAACTTTGAAGTCTTTGACCAAACACAGGGAGAAACAGGTTCTCCCAGATAGGAGAGAAGGAACTGTCTACTTATCTCCAGTGTAAATTAAGCATTCTGAAATCAAAGCAATGGACGCTCCATTTAAGTATGAATCAGCAGGGGATGGGAAGTCAACAGCAAGTGAAGACCAGTTGGAAGCCTTCCTGCCTCTAGTAATAGGGAGACATAGCAACAGAAATCCATTTTAGTGTCCATCACTTCAGGGATAAAAGGGACTAGAGTGCTTGAAATCATAGAATGTTGGATTCTTCAGCTGAGGGTGTTGAAATCTCTAGAAACTAAGTTTTGGTGAGAAAACTTCTTAGGCAAAGCTTATAATTTGCAGAAATGAAATTTTAATCTTAGAAGCATATTTTTATTTTTGTTCACTTTTAGACTTTTCTATCTTTACTACTTATAATTGGTATCACTTAATGCTATGTTCTTTTGTTAAATATAAATCAATTCAGTGCTGTGAGTGAAATAGGACTGTTTGTCAAACCCCAATTAAACTGATGACCTGAAGCGTACTGGCATTTTAAAGGGTCAATGACCTGTATAACTTCAGTGGGTGTTCTTGGAGAAGGCTGGGTGTTTTTGGAGAGGTCTGAACACTGATTTGGGGAACATTTGGGACTGGGGAATGTTGGTTTCACCCTGCAAAAAAAATGTGGGCAGTGGAAGCCAGAATGTCTGCATGTTTGTAGGCTGGCTGTTAGGGCCCGTCTGTGACAATAGCAGCATAATATGAACGGTACCCAGAATTGCAAGGACCCTTACTGCCCTTCCTGTCTGTGAACCCCCCAAACATCACATTGTTAAAAAAATAAATGTGATACCAGAAATCTGTGAACCAAATCTGATGTGTGGAAAATTAAATGTAATGGGGTTGGTCCTGCTTTGGATTCAATGACCTCCTAAGTTTTCTTCCTGCCCTAGGATTCTATGATTCTATGGTAGTCAAAAGAGTGAAAAGATGAGTTCTTCCACCCATCATCCCCTTGGGGTCACAGATTCCATGACTTTCTGAGACCTCTGTGACTCCTGCATCAATGAGTGTGCCTGATCTGAGGGCTGCCTAAGTAATGTATCTTATTTTGAAATACATTATTTCGAAATAGGGAGCAGCTACACGGCACTTATTTTGAAATAGAGCATTCTTCCTCTGACATCTCTTACTCCTTGTACATTGAGGGTTACAGGAGTCAGAGTAAGAAGTCCTCCAGCTTGACAGTATTTCGACATTACTTTGAAATAACTGCCTGCTGTGTAGATGCAGACTATGTTATTTCAAAATAGTGTTGCAGTGTAGACATACTCTAAGAAGAAGGAGGGGGAAAGAACACTCCCGTCTTGATTATACGGCAATGGCTATGATAATCTGAGTGCCTATAATACGATTTTGCTATGAGAGGTGAATGGGAATCTAGGACACAGGGTAGCCACTATAGAGCTGAGGTGTGTTGTATCAGGTGTGTTGATGCCACCTGCTTGGTCCACCAGTCCTAGCTGCAGTAGAAGAATATATGTTTTGCCACAAGAGGATTTTCTAAGGTCATAGATGGGAAGACAGGGTTCACCCAATGATATGATGATGGTCTGTGAATTAGAGATGGATGAATAAATTGATATATTAGTTATTCAAAAGCTATTTAAAATGGTAATGAGGTGTTGCATAAATTATTTGCCCAATTTATTTGTAAATTATTTATCAAGCTTTCTTATCATCAGCAAATAATGAAATAAAAATATTGAATAGTTTGGGAAATTTTACAAGGTTCAGCTAATCAATTATTCAGAAAATATTATTCATCTATTTCTACTCTGGTTAATACTGTTCTGTATAATAGGTATCCCTCTGCGGTAGAAAGATAGCAGTAAATATAAAAGGCATGCTCTCACAGCCTGTGCAGCTGGGAATAAACATAAATCAAAGCTAAAAAATAATACCTGAAGGTTACCTTATGATTTTCAATAACCTCAGTGCATATTTATTATTTATATTTCTTTTCAAGTTATTCAGCTATTGCATCACAGCTTCTGACATATCACATCAAACTTCATTCACATTTAGTTATTTTACCCAGCATGCAACACATCTAGGTGCTGCTAAAGAGATCTTGCAGAAAGTACAAGTTTACACTAGAAGTAAAGAATTTATGTGAACATGACAAAGCTGGGCAAGTTTGAGGAAATAAAATTTGATCTTATTTGGAAGAGGTGGAACAACAGCCCTGAAATGCCTTTAAAGGCCCTGCCTTCCATTTTTCCTTAACCCCTGAATGTAATTCTTGTACACAGCTTTTTCATACTCATTAACTGTCAGGTTGCATAATGATAAGGACCTGAAGTGTTGTGGCCAAGGGTGGTAGTTATGCTTTTTCAAAGAAATGTAAATGGTGCAGAGAATTCTGTATTACACTTAGGCTACATCTAGACTGGCATGATTTTCCGCAAATGCTTTTAACGGAAAAGTTTTCCGTTAAAAGCATTTGCGGAAAAGAGCATCTAGATTGGCATGGACGCTTTTCCGCAAAAGCACTTTGTGCGGAAAAGCATCCTTGCCATTCTAGACGCGCTTTTCCGCAAAAAAGCCTCGATCGCCATTTTCGCGATCGGGGCTTTTTTGTGCAAAACAAATCTGAGCTGTCTACACTGGCCCTTTTGCGCAAATGCTTTGCGCAAAAGGGACTTTTGCCCAAACGGGAGCAGAATAGTATTTCTGCAAGAAGCACTGATTTCTTACAGTAGGAAGTCAGTGTTCTGGAGGAAATTCAAGCAGCCAGTGTAGACAGCTGGCAAGTTTTTCCGGAAAAGCAGTCGCTTTTGCAGAAAAACTTGCCAGTCTAGACCCAGCCTTACAGAGTAGCTTTGCTCTAAAGATTTACTATACAAGAAGAAATGACCTTTAGGCTTGCCTAGACATAAAATTAGTGCACTTCAAGTTGGGGTGTAAACCTTCACCACAGTAGCGTGACACACACAGACTGTGGAAACTGCTATCCTGCTATTCCCCAGAGCAGAAAGTGAACTATGGAACTTTTAATCAAGACACACAGTCCCTGTAGGCTGAATCAGGCAGAGGGGCCGTTAATCACTTCTTTTACAAAGGACTGTGACTCTGGGAAATAGCACCCTCGTGTACTGCTCTGCATAATATTTGTGAAGATAAGGGGCAGAGTGGAGCACTGAGAAGGATGGGCCTCACAAACCTAGCGGATACAAAAACTGTGGTGTAATCCAAATGGAAGAGTGTTTGCTGCATGAAGCCATCATGGTCAGCTGGGAAGATGCAATGTGAGCTCTTATACCATGCAAACAGGAAGTAGAATTTCAAGTTCTTGGCCCTTCAAAGGGGAAAGGGTGGATACTGGTATATGTGACTGCAGGGCAGCACAATTCAAACTGCTGACCGAAGTAGTCAGGCATTGTGCTGGAGGCCATTTAAGATGACACAAACAACTGCAGTGTCTACACAGATCTGACTTTGCTGTAAGAGTTCTATGCCTCTTGTGGGGGTTGTTTTAGTTTGTTGGCAAAGCAGGAGAGTTTTGTTGGTAGGACAAGTATTATAGCATGTACACTTCCACTATGTTTCCAACAAAAGCTGATTTTTTGTTGACAGTGTAGACAAGGGCTTAATAATCAGATTAAGAAGCTTGAATACAAGCCAAATCATATAGCCGATATGTTTCCATAACAGTTCACAATATAGTAAAAGTCTGTCAGTTACTTGTTTGGACCTCACCACAATAATATTTGAACATGTCAGGTCTCTGGATTTGAAAGTGTTCTGTTTTTGCTACTGAGGCTGCATTTAGTTTGATAGGCCAAAAGAAATCACATGATATTGTTTCTGTTCCCTGACTGGATCAGTGTGCAAGCATTTGTCAAGCAAATAATCACACATGCAAATTTAAAATTCAGCCTTGACAATTAATTATGCCTGTGACCTTGAAATTAATTTTCCTACAGACACAAAATGCATGCCAGACGTTCTCTTCAGGGAGGCTATGCAGGAGCACAGCTGCAGAAAATTCAGTTACAAACGTGAGACTATATTTCATTCACAGATTATACATTATTCACTCAGCAGTAATAATTGTTCTTTTTGTTGTGTTTTCCTTGACATCCAAACCCAAAGTTTTCCCTACTGCATCTTAAACTCATTAATTCACATCCTATTCTCATTAACTGGTGATATTTTTTAAATTCACAAACTCTACCATTATTTTCCTGTATAATTTGTGTAGACAGTCATGACTCACTCAGTCGGACCATATCAATTATTTTAAAAACTGAGCCTGTGTAGAAAGATTACGGATAAATCCTGCTCTGATTGGCACCACAATGGATCTGGAGGGAAGTCCCATCTCCTAGCACCCTTCTGAGTTTTGGCTACCAAAGAGAATGATATTCTACGCTCTCTTCCATACCACCCTCTCTTTTTCACCAGTACCACAAAATGCAGATTTGAGTACTAAATTTCAATTGTTTTCTGCTCAACTCCTTCCACTAATATTTTCTTTTTAACTGTGGTGTCCAAAATTGAATATCAACCCAGCACAGTATTTGTTTTAAAAAACATCGCATAATTGACTCATAATTTTTACGCTGTGTTGCTCTCATTGATGTCAAACCGACAATCCACCCTTTTTTTGTAAGCAAATTAAACTATTCCTTCTGACATCACGTGAACCATTTGCCATTTCTTTTTGCTGCACATCATATTATGATATCTAGCTTGTTGCCACAATCATAGTATATTTTATTCCTCCCCTCCAAGTTAGTTGCATTCTCTCCCAGTTTTGTGTTATCTGCCTATATAATAAATACATTCTTGCAGGTCATTCATGGGAATGTTGATTGGACTGAGGCATAGCAAGAATCCTCATGACTGCTTCCACTGGTCCTCCACTTGCAATGGCTACAAGTTCCATTTTAACCTATGAAGTCACTGTTGTGGTAGTTCTATGTGACCAATGTCACCCAATGAGAATGCCACATGGAAAAGTTTTTGTTGGATCAATAAAATCCAAGTATGCATTGTTCTTTACACTGCATTTTTAAATGGGCAGACCAACCATTTGGCACCAGATAAAAAGCCACATGCTCCCAGAATCAAAGAAGCAACATTTTGGCATGTGGTCTGCAAACAGAAACTGTAATTCCAAAACCATACACCAAAAAGCCTCAGCCTAAACATACTCCTCTAGCTTACTGCTGCTAAATGCATGCTTTCAATACCAGTCTGTCCCAAACCTTCACTCCTTTGCTGGAGAACTGCCAACTTCTCTTATAGAGATAGTGGCATGTAATAAACCACAACTGCCCTGGTGTGTCAGCTGTAATCAAAGTGCAGCTGCCTTCAGGCTTTCAACATTTTCTGTCACCTTGTGGCTAAATAGGCCAACAGGAGATTACTGCCACTCAGTTACTTACCTAATCCTCTGTGGTGCTGAGTAGAGCTGGCTGGAATTTTTTGTCGGGATGAAAAATGCCTCCCCTCCCCCCTTTTATATAAAATCAAGATTTTCCATGGGAACATTTCAGTTTGCAGAAAAAATAAACGATTATCTGTGACAGTTCTCTGGCTGCAGTCCTGCAAGGCTCTTGTCATTTCATTTTCAACTGCAGCTGAACACCCTTAGTCTCTGAGGGTATGTCTACATTACCACCCTAGTTCGAACTAGGGTGGTAGTGTAGACGTACCCTGACTGTCTGGCTCTCAGGCTCCCCTGTTCTCTTCCTCTCCAGCCCTGGGCTTTGCAGAGGAGGTTGAGGGCCAGGTCTCTGCTTCTTCAGAAGCCAGGATGGAAGCCCTTGTCAATTAGAAAATGACATTGACAAGAGCATTCCAGGAGGGTAGCTGAAGAGGAAATCTAATTTTTATTCTCATGGAACAGTCTTATTTTCTCAGGATTCCTCCACATGAAAAATTTCACATTTTTGACATTTAGTTTTGGTTCAGGGTAGAAAGGTTTTCAGAATAGATTTCCATTTTCCTGACAACTCTAGTTCTGAATGCTCCTCTCCCATGGGCCCAGCACTCTGAAGCCTCTGGTTTGATATTTGTAGCTTAATAAGGTAAAGCAATAAAGTGGGCTTGAAAAGACTTTGAACTGATTCAATGTAGGCTATGGTGCTTTGGTGACTGCTTGTTATTTTTACATACAGAGAGTGCCCCTCTAGCACCTCTCTTCTCTTGAGCCTGAGCAGTGGCCTTCTGGCACCCCACTGATCTGAGAGCCAGACAGGAACAAATGTTATGATCCAAAGGAGGGAGTCAAAATCAGAGGCACATGAACATGGGGAGTTTTGAAACAGAAATTGTTGTGGCCAAAATTTCTTATTCTGTTTGGGTCATCCAGCTGGAGCATACTCAGAATGGTTTCTACTCACTTAAGGATAACAGTGAGAAATCATTAGATAATGACAATATCTTTTAAATCTCATAAACCAAATGACCTGTTAGCATTTCTCACACTCCACTGAACTCAGTTTACATCATTTGCACATTGAAAGCTAAAGCGAAGATTTCCTGGATAATTCAGCTCTCTCCCTCTTAGAGAAATCAGGAACACATCAAAAAAATCAGAGAAGTATTTGGAAATTGGCAATAAATATTAGGGACTAGGGCATAACGATAAAAGTAAGCATTTGAGAAAGAGTGTGGTGTACTTTGGAAGAGAGATATTCTCTGCTTTTAAAATTCTAGACCTTACTGAAGGACATTAGTGTCACTGGCACTCAGTGGATAACACTTCTGCCTCTGGGACAAAGGATTTTTGGCTTATCTCCATTCAGTGCATTACTAGGGAGGTACCACACAGCCAAAGGTTATCCTTTAGATGAGAAATTAAATTGAGGTAGCTCCACATATTCCCTCATCTTCCATTCTGTTACCTTATGCTTGCTTTCAGATGCAGTATTGCCCTTTGTTGCTTCCTGCACAGTGTGGACTAATGGTAAAGCTTTTTCTGATAATAAATCCTATGTCCTTTGTTTTAGTTTTTTAGAGTTCTGTGCACTGTTAATGAGAGAACTCAGTAACTAATCCCTTATTGTTCTTATGATTTCATTATTCCTAATTACTTCTTTTAATTTTGTTTGTCTTGACATTTGTTCTACAAATACTTCAGAATTTTCTGTTCCTTAGTGGATAAAGATCTCAAAACCAACTCCTGGACCCTTGAAATCCCTAGCCTCTGTGTGCCAGAGGCTGGGAGCGGATGACAGAGAATGGATCACTCAGTGATTGCCTGTTCTGTTCATTCCATCTGAAGTACCTTGCACTGGCCACAGTCAGAAGACAGGATACTGGGCTAGGATACTGGGCTTTGGTTTGACCCAGTATGGCCCTTGTTACATCCTTATGACGCTCCTAATTTTAATCAATGAATCTATTTCTATTGCAATAATTACGTGTGTGTGTGTGTGTGTGTGTGTGTGTGTGTGTGTGAGAGAGAGAGAGAGAGAGAGAGAGAGAGAGACATATATATATAATGCTACACAATTTGCTTTTTTACCCTCACATTCTTTTCTCTGTAATACTAAGTAAATCTCAGCCCCATGTACCCCCACAGCACTGAGAATTTAGGTGCTTGAGCTAATATTTCCCTGAAGCCAATCTAAAGTTAGCTAGTGGTTGAGAAATGGGTGTTCTCACTGTACTCAATTCTGGAATTCTCCTCTTACTCAATGCAAAAATCCAGATCTTTCCAGAATGAGAGAAACGCATTTGAGGCTCTATTACTCAGGAGCTGCATGGGATGACTTAGCCTCTCCAGTACAGCCAAGAACCATAGAAACATGCATGGAACTTGGAGTGAAGAACAGCAATTACAAGATCAAATAGTAAGGAGGGGGTCCAGGAACTCTGTTTGTGTGCATGTGGCCAGAATGCCAGTTGCATTTGCAGCATCTCTGTAAAAGGTTCTGTTAATAAAGAGCCAGTTTCCTTTGAAAAGCATGGAGTCCTCTCATTATCTAGCATGCAATATATCAAACAAAGTCTTGCAACTGTCAGTTCAACACTTCCTACACTCATGGTCCTGACTCCCACCCCCAGGACCCAGGCCTGAGAAGGTGACTGTAAATATTTTCCTAGATAATACGGACATAACTGATCATTCTAGAAGTTCTGCTTTACTTTGAGCCAAGAGTATGCAGGTGTATGGAGTCAGAAGGAGCACAGAGCAGATGGAAGAACAGTATCATACATTATGAATAATCTATACAAAATGGAAACAGCACGGTGGGAAGTTCCCTTTAACATTTTAACATTTTAAGGGTATATCTACACTTGCCCCCTAGTTCGAACTAGGGAGGCAAATGAAGCATGCCGAAGTTGCTAATGAAGCATGGGATTTAAATATCCCATGCTTGATTAGCATATTCGTGGCCAGTCGCCATTTTAAAAAGCTGGTAGCCCGAATTAACTCCTTAAGGTGTGCCCTCCTCTATGAGCAGCAGCCAACAGTCCATGGCCCAGAGGAGGGTGATGTCCCAGATGCAAGGCTATGTGAGGCCTGCATAGCAGGCATTGTCTCGCAGGGGCCCCAACATGCCCAGGAGACCATGTTGCCTGCTTCCCCCATCCTCCAGGGCCAGACAAGCCATGCTCAGGGGCTGCCTGCTCAGTTCATGTGGTGCACAGTAATGCTGCATGTGGTTCCACGTGTACAGATGGCAGCATGATGTCCAACTTGAGCAGGCCAAGCTACGCTAGCACCCTACACCCTGTGCGCTCACCTCCCCGCCCTGTGTGAGTGACAAACTGAGAGCACTCACCTGAGATTTCTTCCCTGGTTTTCAGATGATGTCTGGAGGATGTCCACACTCACAGGAACTGGCTCTAACGACAACATGACAGTGGCTGTGTCATCCACATCCTCCTCCTCCTGCTGCTGTTCCTGGTCCTCCTCCTCATCTGCTGTGATCTCCAGCTGGGAGACAATGGGTGTGTCGAGGCCAGAGTCCATGATGACATTTCTCCACCCTGCAGGAGTTGGTTGAGCTCCTGGTAGTAGGGGCAGCTGTGGGGTCCTACCCCAGAGTATGAGTTGTGCTCTCTGATCCTCACGTATCCCAAATGTAGCTTTTTCACCTTACTCCAGACCTGTTCCAAGGTCCGGGATGGGTGTCTGCACTCCACCAGGGACTCGGCCATGTGCCCAAAAATTTCAGTTTAGCAGCACTTGGAGGGGAGATCCTGCAATGTTTCCTCCTCATCCCACAGCTCGAGGAGGGACAGGATCTCCGCTCCAGACCGGGAGGGTGCCCCCCTCTTGGTCTCCCTGAGTGGGTCCTAGGACCCCTGGGGCTGATCCCTGTGAGGACTAGGGAGATTTGGGGGTTGTAGTTGATAGTAGTTGATAGTAAATCGAACATGAGCTGCCTGTGTGATGCTGCAGCCAAAAGGATGAATGCAATCCTTGGATGCATGTGTCTCATGTAGGAACAGAGACATGATTTTTCCTGTCGATGGCTCTGGTGCGGCCACTATTGGAATGCCATGTCCATTTCTGGTCTCCACAATGCATGAAAGACGTGAAGAGTAGAGCTATAGGAATCCTTTCACAGCTTTGAGTGATATAAGTTATACTGACAAAAGTGGTAGGGTAGACATGGCCTAAATAGGCAAGACAGACAAAGGGCAAGAAGGAAAATAGAAAAGTGAAGTGATTGGCCAGGCAGTAGATAGGTGGAAAATCCAGAAATGGAATTGGAAAACATACCCTATAGTAATAGACACACGTAGCTCACTATTTAGCTTAACAAATGGAAGACTAAAGGGTGATTTGATCATAATTGATACATATATAGGGAACAAATATTTAACCGTGAGCTCTTCAGTGTCGTAGAAAAATGCAAAACACAATCGAATCGCTGGAATCTGAAGGTAGACAAATTCAGACTGCACATAAGGCATAAATTTTTAACAGTAAGTGTAATTAAACATTCAACCAATTTACCAAGGGTCATGATGGATTCTTTGTCACTGACAATTTTTGAACCAAGATAGGATGTTTTTATAATAGATGTGATTTAAGAATTATTTTGGGGAAGTTCCATGGCCTCTGTTATACAGGAAGTCAAAGCTGATTGTCAGAATGGTCTCTTCATGCATTGGAATATATGAATTATAATGAAACTACTGAATAATCCTCCTGAAACTTATCCAGAAATTTCACACAGACAAGAATAGTTCAAATGTAAGTTTTCTAGTTTTAACATCTCATAAAACTGAAAGAAAAATAATGGATAGAAGAGGTCTTGCTCCAGAAAATCTTAGGGAGGTTCTAAACAATGCTCCTTTATTGGGACCTTTATTGAAATCCCAGTAACCAAGAAAAATACTAGTTGGAGGCCCAATATTCATCTCCTGTATCCTCTATCAACTTCTCTCAAAATATGAGGCCAGGACCCACTTGTCAGGTCTAGCTATCATGTAAAATTCCACTCTGCTTTATTTATAGTTTTGAAATTAAGAAAGTGAAAATCTCCCCATGGAACTCTCTTTTAGACTTTGGGTATGACTCCTAGCTCACACAGGATTTCTCTTGCATTACCTCCTTTCAGCTACCACCTAGGACAACTATCATGCTGGAATTTGAGCCACTGAGATGGTCTCTCTTCCTCCATGCTCAAAGCACCACCTTTGGGAATCCAGCCAAGGAACATGGAGAAAGGAAAGGAGAATAGAGAGAGAGAGGCCCTGGCTGCTTCATGGCCTTGCTAGGTGTGAGGTGAAGGAGAAGGAATTTAATTCAGAGGTGCTTAAGAGTGACAGGGATCCTGGTCTATTGGCCAGAGCTGAGAGGAGACCTCAGTTCCATTCCTGGATTGGCCACTTACCCTCTGCATGGCCTTGGGACAATAATTTCACTTCTCTGTTTTTCTTTTCATCTTTTGTCTGTCTTGCCTAGGCCATGTCTACACTACCACTTTTGTCAGTATAACTTATGTAACCCCTCCTATTCACTATGGGTATGTCTACACTACCCTCCTAGTTCGAACTAGGAGGGTAATGTAGGCATACCGCACTTGCAAATGAAGCCCAGGATTTGAATTTCCCGGGCTTCATTTGTATAAGCGGGGCGCCGCCATTTTTAAAACCCCGTTCGAACCCCGTGCAGCGCGGCTACATGGGGCACGAACTAGGTAGTTCGAACTAGGATTCCTATTCCGAGCCACCAGTCTGGTCCTGGGAAGAGGCAGAGGGCTAGGTGGCAGCAGGTGGCTGGCTCATGCTGTGCCAGTGTGCAGAGTCTGGTGGCTGGGTGCTGGCAGGCTTGCAACTGGCACAAGCACTGTAGCCAGACTGTGCCCCTTTAAGGGCTGCGGGGCTGGGAGGGGGGCAGAAGAGTTTCCCTGGTTTGGCCCAGAGTGGCCACCAGGACAACCTGGGAAGGGCTAGCCTCCCACTAGTTCGAATTAAGTGGCTACACTACTTAATTCAAACTAGGCGTTAGTCCTTGTAGAATGAGGTTTACCTAGTTCAAATTAAGCGCTCCGCTAGTTTGATTTAAATTCGAACTAGCGGTTTGTATGTGTAGCCCCTATTAAAGTTAATTCGAACTAACAGCTATTAGTTCGAATTAACTTTGTAGTGTAGACATACCCTGGGAGTGCTCTCTGTCATCAGTATAGAATAGCTACATGAGTGATCTCACAGCAGCGCATCTGTATCGGTACAGCTATGCCACCTTAAACTCTCTAGTGTAAACTTGGTGTTAAAGTATAAGAGACAGTCCCTACCCCAAGAACTGAGTATTTCTAACATTATGATGCCCTTATCTTAATTGGGTCTTCTAGGTGATGAAATAATACAAACAAAGGATGGGAAGACAGATAAACAGATTGTTTAAAATTTTGTATGAACATTCACAACGCTATTTTTGCAGCATGTGGTAGGATCTTATTAACATTGATATGCCCACAGATTTACATTTAAATTCACAGATCAGTATCAGCCTCCAATATTTTCAGTCACTCCACCTTTCCTTTAGTTTTGGCATCACAACTTGCGTGAGTGAAGCAGGAGATTATTATCCTTGCTGCAGAGAGATTTATTTCGGTGCTATGTTAAAAAAATCAAGTCAAATCTAGAGTAACATTTGGAACATTCACATTTTAAAAACAAAAGGAAGTTTTCTTCACTCAGCACACAGTCTACCTGTGGAACTCCTTGCCAGAAGATGTGGTGAAGACTAGGACTTTAATAGGGTTCAAAAAAAGAACTAGATAGATAGTTTGATCCATCAATGGCTATTAGCCTGGGTACAAATGGTGTCCCTAGCCTCTGTTTGTCTGGAAATGGGTGACAGGAGAGGAATCACGTTGGCTACGTCTACACTGGCATGATTTTCCAAAAATGCTTTTAACGGAAAAGTTTTCCGTTAAAAGCATTTTCGGAAAAGTGCATCTAGATTGGCAGGATGCTTTTCCGCAAAAGCACTTTTTGCGGAAAAGCGTCTGTGGCCAAACTAGACGCAGTTTTCCGCAAAAAAGCTCCGATCGCCATTTTCGCGATCGGGGCTTTTTTGTGGAAAACAGTACTGTGCTGTCTACACTGGCCCTTTTGCGCAAGTCTTTCGGAAAAAGACTTTTGCCTGAACGGGAGCAGCATAGTATTTCCAGAAAAGCACTGACAATCTTACATGAGATCGTCAGTGCTTTTCAGGAAATTCAAGCAGCCAGTGTAGACAGCTGGCAAGCTTTTCCGGAAAAGCTGCTGATTTTCCGGAAAAACTTGCCAGTGTAGACACAGCCATTATGATTACCTGGTGTGTTCTGTCTCTTTGGGGCATCTGGTATTGGCCACTGTCAGCAGACAGAATACTGGGCTAGATGGACCTTTAATCTGACCCAGTATGTCTGTTCTTATGTTCTTATGTTATGCCATTATTTTCCTTCCTCTGCCGTTTGATTTGCTTACTTGCTCTTTTATCCTGTTCAGTATTTTTATAGGATCCAATTATTTGACGATATAATTTTTAAAGTTGAATAATACTTGGGGGAGGGGTTAGTATTTGTCACAAATTCATGCTTACTCTTTGTCACAGCCACCTCTCTGCAGAGTATCCAGCACAGGAGAGCTTAGCTGGGGAAAAATCATAGAAAGAAATGTAATCTCCTGATTTATAAAATCCCTAATGCATGTGCTTATAAACATAACTCATATGAGTTGTTTTCATAAATCAAATCATTATTAGCTTGTTTCCTGTAGAGAAGGTGAAGCTCCTGCATTCAGATCTGATGAATTAAGTGTTTCATTAATTATAACACAGTAATAATTAGCCCAGTCAAGGATCTCAAAGCACATTAAAATATGAATGAATTAATCCTCAAAATGCCTTGGGCCTGATTCACCTCATGTAGTCATTTATCCAGTGCAAGGTGGGGGGTCACATGCTCCTGGCCTGGCAGTGCATTATCTCTACTTTGCAGTGATGTCAACAAACACAAAACATGCAGGACAATAGTGAATCAGGCCCTCTGCATGGGAGGCAAGCAGAATTATTATATCCATTTACAGATGGATAAATTGAGGCAAAGCCTACAATAGATTAGTGGCCTGATTTTTCACAGCAGAGTGATTGTGGTTCCCATTGATACTAGCTGGAGCTGTGTTTTCTGAAATACAGGCCTCTCATGACTTGCCTAAGATCACATGGCAAGTTACAGACAGAAACTGGCACGGCAGGCAGGTATGCTGACTCTCAGCCCTGCACACTAGGCAAACTTCAACACTCTATTGTGTGTAACAGCAGTCACCCTTCTGCTTTAGTCTGACCCATTCTACATTTAATTTTACGGCACACCAAAACATTCTGGTTTTATTTCTACTCAGCATCAGAATGGGGCTAAAGCAGATTGGCAGTGAAGAGGGTAGTTGATCTTATAGCTTATTATTGTTGGCAATATTCGGAAAAGCACGACAAAATAATATGGATACTTTGTCTCTTCAGAAAACAGTAGATAGGCCTACCTGCTTTTTCACAGTTATTATCAAAAGGAATGTCTGATGATGCATTTGCAGTTTTCTTTTTCTCTTACGTCTAAGACTATTAAGAAGCATGAATTATCCGTGGGAAAGCATTCTACTAACAGTGTGCTTCTTCTTATAGTCCTATTTCTAATTCATGTGAACATGAAGTGATAAATAATAAAATGTGAAGATACAAAATGCAAAGCTGTGCAATGTATGTCAGCCGATTATTGACTCATTTCCTCAGAAATATAGAAACTGAAGGCAGGTTGCCAGCAACACTGCAGCATTATGCTACTGACAAGACTCTTAATCCTTAGAGCAGTGAGTAAACAGGTTATGTTGGCCAAACACGTACAGAAGTGAAGTATATATTTCAGAATGCAGAGTAGGATGTTTATGTTTGTGGCCAGAGGGAAAAAAAATGTCCTTAGATGTTTAATTCTCATGTCATTTGCTGATTAAGGAGATGGTTGATTTGTGGTTTGTTGCAGACTTATGTGGAAATACACCTGACTAAACAATCAGAGAGCTTGATTTGAAAAATGGCAGGGCTATAATTAAAATTAAGTGGGCTAAATTATGCTCTCATTTACAGTCTACTGACATCAGTGGAGTTACTGCAGATGTGCACCAATACAGCTTATTTTTATCTATTGAGTCCTTGTTACTCTGGACGGAGACGAAGAAATGGTATAAGTATTGGCCCTGCCCTTGAAATGTTACAGTTGAATGTCAAGGACCTATGTGCTGCAAAGTAGCCTGTTCTTGAAAGCTTTGCCTCCTGACGTAACATGGATGTTACCTGCCTTTGTTTTCAACCTCATAAACTTTGTTTGTTTGTGTGAATAATATGTCTCAGCTCCTTAAGTAAAATCCAGCTTAGCTGATGTGGAGAGTCTGCTATGCATTTCTGACTACTATGACATCATAAGGACCAGTCACTTGAAAGTGGCTAAAGTCTACAAGCCCCCAATCAATTATGGCTGCTTCTGCTCTACCAGCACTCAAACATCCTGCCCTCTATGCAGACTTCAGTAGCAACACTACCATCTGGGGCTATAGAGAATCTGGTCAAAGTGTGATATACCTTGAAAACTGGGCATTCCTCAATTAACTACACCTATCTCATGACATGAAGCAACCAGCAACTCTTACTCTGCCCACTGGAACTAGGAATACTCCCCTGGCATTAGATGGGTTACTTCTGGTGGAGACCACCCTCTACTATGGAAGCTAGGAAACTTCCCCCATACACAGCGTCACCACATCCTCATCTAACTATATAGGGGTTCCTATATCTATTGTGACCACTAGCCCAAGGCTATATTGAAACTACAGATAGGCAGACTGGGACAATTACACTAAACTGATTGACCAATATACAGTGTGTATCCCGAATAACAACCTAACAGATCAAACATATTTAAGGTTAACCAAAACAATCTTTAAGGGCACTCCCGAGTCCATCCCAAATGGCTGACCAAAAAAAAAAAAATCCTACATAACACCTCTGGATGATGAATATGCAGACCTTAAACAGTATGAAAAAAAAGTCCAGTGATCCAGAAATAGACAACCATTTCCTACATAATCCAAAGAACACACTAGGAAAAATTAACCTCAGAAATGGATATGTCAAGTTCTAGCAGAAAAGATGGGCTCTCCCTGGGAAATTCAATTCACCACAGAACCTACCAGATGGCAACAGAGGTTCTTTTCAAACAATGCCACCTCATACCTACCATCACCACAGAAGACAAAGAAGAGTAGCATCAATACAAACAATCTCCATTGCTCAGTGAAGGCAAAAGCTTCCTACCATTCTCTGGGGGTAAAAATACAAAAGGCTCTGAAATCAAAGAAAACAGGGAAATCTTATAGCTTTGACATTGTATCATTAGAATGACATCATCATCTTGGGAAGAAAAGCCAACAATGGTTGTCCTTATGTCCTGCGTTATACAAGAGAATATGCTCACTAAGATATGGCAGAAATCTACAGTGATAGATTTACCAAAGCCAGGTAAATATTACTCTTCATCTCACTATCATCCAGTATCACTTCTGATTTCTAGCTACAAATTCAATGAATTATGCCCCATGACAGAACAACTTCTGAGTGAGGATCAGGCAGGTTTCCAGCCAAATCATAGCATGTGTGCATAAATGTTAGCAGTTATCATGCGTATTGAGAATGAATTTCAAGAGAAGAAAACGGTCTTTGTTTTTTAACTTGACAGTGGCATATGACAGAATGTGGCACACTGGTGTGCAATATAAGATTATCTTCCCAGATGTGCAACTGAATACGTTGTTTTGAGGTGGATGCATTAGGAGGTACTTAGTCACAAACCAGTACCTAGAGCATACTGAAGAAGACTCCCACAAGGCTTGGTGCTGATTCCAAATGTATTTAATGTATTCACGAACGTTCTGCTGAACACCATTTCCAAGTGGTTCAAGGATGCTGACAATATTTCTTTGGTCTCAAGGGATGGACTGTCAAACCTTTGGAGACTGGGAAGTGGGCAGTGGAGGAATTAAGTATGTAAGATCATTGGTCTACTCACCTATCTAGTTTCTACTCCCGCATATAGCATGGCCTAAGGATGGGCCTCTCCGTGATCCAGAATAGGGGGAAATGATGTAGTGGAGGTTTCTGATCCCAACCTCATGAAGGAAGTGAAGATCATCAAATGCAGGGTTCTGTCCAGGGACTGATCAAGGTGCAGAGGCAGGATGACCAGTCTCTCCACTTTCTCATTTTGATTTGATATTTGTCATTTGTTTGCAGTAAGTCTCTTACACCAGATTTTATTTGTCAAACAGAGTACAGGTTCCAACTCCACTAGAACACTACGGCCAACAGTGAACAGAAGCATTTTCTTTGGGAACTAAGCAATAATAAAGTAGGCTTTGTTAATGTTTCATTGAAAAATAAGCCTTGTATTTAGCTAGCTCCATAAAACAATAAATGCTGCCTATATATCCACAAGCCTTGTATCTCCTGTCATTAGTTAGATATACAACTTATAAATTATACACACTTCATGTACTCTCAATGCCTTACATAAACCCAGGAAAATCAATCAAGAACTGACAACACATCAGTGCCCTATTCCAGCTTAGAGCTAGCCCAAGAGAGACATGATGGTCTTGTTTTTAAGCTATTGGATACCTAGATTCAGGTCTTAGTTGTGGGATCTCTGTGCCTCAACTATTTGTGTATAAAAAATGTGGATTATAATATATATTTCCTTTGCCCTGTTTACTGTGGTTATTTAGACTGGAAATTCTTTGCAGCCATTTGTACAGAGTCCAGAACAATGGGTGGGGCTTATTTTAGTTCTGTAACACAGACAATAAATAATAATGTCTCCTATATTCACCCTTTTTGGGCACCCCAAGAAACCAGATGACTGCATGATAGTGTAGAGGCAGCACAGTGTCTGAAGTAAATGAATCTCTACTTAATCTGCAGTATCATAATTTCATCCAGGATACTGACACATTTTCTCCTTTCCTGAAAGCTTCATCATTCATAAGGGCAGAGTGGAATCCTAAAGATAACACGAGCAATTTATTTGCCTATGTAACCTGAGCTACATGTGGTTCACATGCTAAAGCTGAAAGAGGATTGAGGGGCATTTATAATTAGATATCCTGAATCAGGAATAATTGATTAAAATTAACATTTATGTTGTGACATTAGAAAGGTGGTATGCAAATGTTTCCATGGAGCTGGAGCAGATAGCCTTGCAACAAAAAAGCTCCTTAAACCACAACTAAGAAAGTGGGGCCCAAATCTTCTCTCCCAGAGAAAGAAAACAATGTTTTGTGACATCCAGCTTCTTAAAGGACTACTGCTTTGCCACATCAGCTTTGCCTGAGCACCTAAGGATATGCTAAAAGTGCATTGCTGTGAACCACAGTTTCATCAGTTTTAGACTCTGTTTGCTCTTTGCTTGCTCAATCACTGACCACAGCAAATGAAATATACTGATCTAATATTACTACCTCATATCTGGGTATTAGTACAGTAACAAAAAGAGTCAGCATTTACCTTCCATTAAGGACTTTACATTAGTTGACATTTCTCTGTACAAAATGTTAAAATAAGCTCTGGTTCTACAGTTAGCCCAGGACAGATAGACCCCTGCCCTGAACTCCAGTGAGTTCATTGGGGCTCTACTTAGGCTCATATGGGATGTATGATAGTATTGAAGCTTTAGGCCTCAATCTTGCAAAGACTGAAGTATGTGTATTATTTATATACACCAAGTAATTCAATTGACGTCTATGGGACTGCAAGTTACTGCACATCACAGGTAACTCTTTGCAGGATCAAAGTCCCTGATAGCTCTTGAAATCTGAGCTGTATATTAGTTTTCTCTCTCAAAGATCCATATAATTGACTCTTGGCATAATGTTCCTGATTTTACATGAAGAGGGATATGAAAAAATCCCAATAAATATTTTAAAATTTGTAACATTTCCAAAATAGTTTTCTGTAAAAATATATGCATAGCTAAATATGTTATGGTGTGGGTTGGTATAAAAGTTTCACCGCCATAGTATTTAGATCAATTTTCATATGTGTCATATATTCCCTATATATCCATAGTGAAGAGTATGCAGTATGAATAGGATTTTATTCCCTTAAGGTATGTCTACACTACAGCGCTAATTCGAACTAACTTAGTTCGAATTAGTTAATTCAAACTAAGCTAATTCGAACTAACGCGTCTAGAACTAAAAACTAGTTCGAATTAGCGTTTTGCTAATTCGAACTAGCATGTCCACATTAAGTGGACCCTGAACAGGGCTTAAGGATGGCCGGAAGCAGTGCCGGCAGGGCATCAGAGAAGGACTTAGAGCGTGGAGATGCTGTCTCAGGCTAGCCGTGGGCTGTGCTTAAAGGGTCTCGACCCCCACCCCGGACACACAGTTCTCAGGGGTGCCCCGCTTGCAAAGCAGTCCTGGCTTGGATTGCCCAGACTACCCACACTGGGCACATCACACCATTCGGCCATCAGACCGGCTGCACTTGCCGCAGGCTGCCATCTGGGGAGAGGGGGCAATTGAGGGGCTGCAGGAGAGCTTCCACCCCCAGAAGCCCGCAGAGCCAGCCCAGTCCTCCCCATCGGGGGCTCGTACCCCATTCCTCCCTCACCTCCTTCCACTTACCCTTCCCTAGCCCCTCTTCTTGATGTACAAAATAAAGGACAATTGTGTTCAAAAATAGAATCTCTCAATTGAACAAAACTGGGGGAGACTGGGAAAAGGAGGTGGGAGAGGGGAAGAGAGAGACTGGGAGCAGGGAGGGCAACTAAAATGATCAGGGGTTGGGAAAAGGTCCCATATAAAGAGAGGCTAAAGAGACTGGGACTTTTCAGCTTAGAAAAGAGGAGACGGAGGGGGGACAGGATAGAGGTCTCTAAAACCAGGAGTTGGGTGGAGAGGGTGCATACAGAAAAGTTCTTCATTAGTTCCCATAAAGAAGGACTAGAGGACACCAAAGGAAAGGAATTGGTAGCAGGCTTCAAACTAGTAACAGAAAGTTGTTCTTCACAAAGCAAAGAGTCAACCTGTGAAACTCCTTGCTGCAGGAGGCTGTGAAGGCTACAACTAGAACAGAGTTTAAAGGGAAGTGAGATCAAGTCATGGAGCTTGGGTCCATGGAGTGGTATTAGCCAGGGGGTAGGAGTGGTGTCCCTGCCCAAAGTTTGTGGAAGGCTGGAGAGGGATGGCACGAGACAAATGGCTTGGTCACTGTCTCCGGTCCATCCCCTCCAGGGTCCCTAGGGTTGGCTGCTGTCGGCAGACAGGCTACTGGGCTAGATGGACCTTTCGTCTGATCCAGTACGGCCATTGTAAGCTCAGGGCTCAGGGTTGGGGGTCTCAGTGGACCCCCTTGATTTTCATGCACACCTGCTCCTGGGTGGCCAGGCTGGCAGCTCTCCTGCCCTAGCCCCTTTCGTGTGCCTAGTGCGGAGATCGTGGACGAGGTCCACGATGTCCGCACTAGCCCAGGCGGGTGCCCGCCTCTTGCGGTCCCGGGCAAGCTCCCGGGAGCCACCAGCCTGGTCCCGGGAAGAGGGGGAGGGCTGGGGGGCATCGGGTGGGTGGCTCGATCCGTGCCAGGTGCAGGGTCTGCTGGCTGGGTGCTGGCAGGCTTGCACCTGGCACGGGCACCGTAGCCAGCCCGTGCCCCTTTAAGGGCTCCGGGGCCGGGAGGGGGGCAGAAGAGTTTCCCTGGTGTTGGCCAGAGTGGCCACCAGGGAAACCTGGGGAGGGCTAGCCTCCCACTAGTTCGAACTAAGGGTCTACACAGTCCTTAATTTGAACTAGTAAATTCGAACTAGGCTTAATCCTCGTGGAATGAGGATTACTTATTTCGAACTAAGCGCTCCGTTAGTTCGAATTAAGTTCGAACTAAAGGAGCGCTAGTGTAGCGCCTATGAAAGTTAGTTCGAACTAACATCCGTTAGTTCGAACTAACTTTGTAGTGTAGACATACCCAAAGAGAGAGAGAGAGAGAGAGAGACCTCACCACTCCATTGAGCTTGCACTGATCGGGGTCCCAGATGGTGATGGAAGCCGGGGGTCCAAAGGGCAAGAGACAAGCAGAGCAGAGCCCCCAGCACGATCAGACAGGAAATGAAGAAGTCTCGATGGAACTGATGCAGTTTAAATCCAGGTATCAGAACAGTTTTTCTTGGGCAAGGATAAGAGTTTTTATAGGGATAGGACAATAGTTCAAAGAGAAAAAGGAGAGACAATAGAGACTGATCACTCCTGGTTATGGGTGATGTTCCTTGAACGAGCTTGCAATGCAACTAGGCACTTTCAGTCTTTTAGATATCAATAGGATTGTTACTAGAATTGGTCTGATAATGACTAATTTGGGTGTGAGCAAGCCTTGGGTGTGAGATTTCCCATCAGGCAGTGCTTCTCTGCTTTCTGTATCCATAGTTCACTGCAGTTCCTGCCTTGGAAGAGCTGGTCTCCATTCTGTATGCCAATGAGTTCTATCTTCAATGCAGATGATGCTGTGGTCTTTCCTTAATTAGTTTAGGTGTGTCTTCTCTGGCCTTTTCCTTGCTTTGTCTGATTCTAGCAGAGGCCTAGGGGAAGGGGTGGGGGGGGGAAAGATTGTTTTCCATGAATATCACTCCCTGGCTCCCCAAAAACACAGGGCTGGTAGGTAACAGCTCGCACCTCTCCCCCTCTGCGCCTGCCTCCTCCACCCTGTGTGTGTGAGAGAAACTGAGAGCACTCACTTGAAAATCTCTTCCTGGTGTCAGACGAGGCCTGGGAGATGTCCGGGATGATGGGAACCAGCTCCAAGGAGAGCGTGATGGAGACCGTGTCATACACCTCCTTTTCCTCCTCCTCCTGCTGCTGTCCCTGGTCCATCTCCTCCTCCGCTGTGACCTCCAGCTGGGCGATGATGGGCATGTCGAGGCTGGAGTCCACATGACGGGTGGGGAAATGGCTTTCCCACCCTCCAGGATCTGGTGCAGCTCCTGGTAGTAGGGGCAGGTGTGAGGTCCTGCCCCAGAGCACGAGCTGTATTCTCTGGTCCTCACATATCTCTGGCAGAGCTCTTTCACCTTACTCCAGACCTGTTCCAAGGTCCGTGGTTGATGTCCATGCTCCACCAGGGACTTGGCCATGTGCCCAAAAATATCCATGTTCTGGCACTTGGAGCGGAGATTCTGTAGTGTCTTCTCCTCGCCCTACAGCTCAGGGAGGAACAGGATCTCCACTCCAGACCAGGAGGGTGTCCATCTCTTGGTCTGCCTTCGTGGGTCCTGGGAGCCCTGCTTGTGCTCCCTTTGAGGGCCAGGAGGGTTTTGGGGGGCTTATGGGTTGGCCATTGCTGACAGTTTGGCATAGCAGGGAGAGACGTGTGGTCAGGTACTGCTCCCTGGGCCAGCTTCCTGCCACAAGGCTTGTCCAAGGTGCAGCAGCTTTAAGAGGGTCCAGGAGACAGGAAATATAGAGTTGTGATTATTTTGGATGGAGTGACCACCAGGGCACCTGTGTTATTTCCTGGAGGCCTCTTCTTTCTAAAGAAAACCCTCTTCCCTGTACACACACACCTTTTTCTGAAAGAGCTGTTTAGGAAAAGGCTTCTTCCTCATAGCAAGAGGATTAATACTGTTGGAAAAAACCCACTGTTCTTTTAATTTTCTTTCAAAAGAATGCGATTGCACTGTGGATGTAAATGAAGTTTTTTTTTGGAAAAATGGCCATTTTTATGAAAAAGCTCTGTAGTGTAGACATAGCCTAAGTGTTTTTGGTTATCCAAACAGTGAAAAATCTTCCTTGGTCAATTATAGGGATTAAGACAGTTTCTTGTCTCTATGAAGGAGGTCGGTTTGACCTTAGAAGTTGATTTCTCAGAAAAACCAATGGAAAAACAAAATCATAAACAGGGTAGAGCAACACTCTAGATAAGCCCTATCTAACATAATCGTAATTTTTAAAAAAGCCACTTTATAGTTTAAGTATAAAAGAAAATGAGCTCAACTTCAAAGGAAATCTCAGAGACGATTTTAATGGCAATACGGAAATTCCATTAGGCCACCATGATCTACTTTGGATAACTTTGAAAGGAAATGCTTCTAAAAAATGTAAAAACATGCAGCTGCAAACACAGGGGAAAAAACCCAGCCTTTGGACTGTCAATAGTTTCTAATGCTGCATTTAAAACTTGAACTTGAGAGACTCTGAGTGTGCCTTCTGAAAAAAAATAAAAAGCTTCAGAGTAGTAGAAATCAAAGGGAATATGTCTTTCTCTAAACAGCAAAAGTAAAGTGCTGACTGAATTCTGTAACAGTGAAAGCAGATTTTTTTCATTCACTTAAAAGTCTAATGCAGAAGATTATTCTGTCTAAACAGGATATAAAGTACAATGCCAGAGTTTGGGGTAATTGGTCTTAGGCCCTGATCAGGCAAATACTATGCATGTGTTAAGTTTATGATTGTGAGTTGTCCCGTTTTTTTCATTGGTCAAAAGTTAAGTAAGTGGATTATAGCCTGAAATGGAAGTGCCCAGGACCGCAAGAGGCGGGCACCTGCCTGGTCTAGTGCGGACATCATGGACCTCGTCCACGACCTCCGTACTAGGCACAGGAAAGTGGCCGACTAGGGCAGGAGAGCTGCCAGCCTGGCCACCCAGGAGCAGGTGTGCATGAAAATCAAGGTGGTCCACTGAGACCCCCGACCCTAAGCCCTGAGCTTACAATGGCCGTCCTGGGTCAGACCAAAGGTCCATCTAGCCCAGTAGCCTGTCTGCCGACAACGGCCAACCCTAGGGACTCTGGAGGGGATGGACCGAAGACAGTGACCAAGCCATTTGTCTCGTGCCATCCCTCTCCAGCCTTCCACAAACCTTGGGCAGGGACACCACTCCTACCCCCTGGCTAATAGCATTCCATGGACCCAAGCTCCATGACTTGATCTCACTTCCCTTTAAACTCTGTTCTAGTTGTAGCCTTCACAGCCTCCTGCAGCAAGGAGTTCCACAGGTTGACTCTTTGCTTTGTGAAGAACAACTTTCTCTCCCACCTCCTTTTCCCAGTCTCCCCCAGTTTTGTTCAATAAAGACAGATTCCAGTTTTGAACACAATTGTCCTTTATTTTGTACATCAAGAAGAGGGGCTAGGGAAGGGTAAGTGGAAGGAGGTGAGGGAGGAATGGGGTACGAGCCCCCGATGGGGAGGACTGGGCTGGCTCTGCGGGCTTCTGGGGGTGGAAGCTTTCCTGCAGCCCCCCAATTCCCCCTCTCTCCAGATGGCAGCCTGCTGCAAGTGCAGCCGGTCTGATGTCCGAGTGCTCTGATGTGCCCAGTGTGGGTACTCCGGGCAATCCAAGCCAGGATTGCTTTGCAAGCGGGGCACCCCTGAGAACTGTCTGTCCGGGGTGGGGGTTGGGACCCTTTAACCACAGCCCTCGGCTAGCCTGAGACAGCATCTCCACGCTCTAAGTCCTCCTTTGATGCCCTGCCGGCACTTCTTCCGGCCATCCTTAAGCCGGGTTCAGGGTCCACTTAATGTGGACATGCTAGTTCGAATTAGCAAAACGCTAATTCGAACTAGTTTTTTAGTCTGGATCCATTAGTTCGAATTAGCTTAGTTTGAATTAACTAATTCGAACTAAGTTAGTTTGAATTAATGTTGTAATGTAGACGTACCCTATAAGAGATAAGAACAAAATCAGAGTGGTTACCAAAATAAAATTAAAACTAGGTATGCAGTCTAAACCTTAATATTGTTTAATGCAATAAGGCTCCAGATCAAAGAGTGTTTTTACCACATTAGGTCTTACAGTCCTTAATGCATAGGTTTCTCCCTTAAACCTGGGCCAGCTGGTGTCTTCAGTCCTCTGATTGCCCCTGTTGCTTGCAATCTGGCAGAGGATGGGGGAGAGAAAAGGCAAGGCATGGGCCCATGTGTTCTGTTTTATACTCTTACACCACATGCTTGGACAACATACGTCCAGGCATGTCTGGTAGGAATTTCAGACACTAGACAAAGTCAAGCAATCTCTCTGGTGTGGCCTTGTATAACTGAATTATTACATGTTAGCTCCCTTGCTAACAAGTGCTGATGTTTGTTTGTCTCATAGGGTATGTCTACACTACAGCACTAATTCGAACTAACTTAATTCGAATTAGTAAATTCGAACTAAGCTAATTCGCACTAGTGCATCTAGACTTAAAAACTAGTTCGAATTAGCATTTTCCTAATTCCACATTGAGTGGACCCTGAACCGAGGTTAAGGCTGGCCGGAAGCAGTGCCGGCAGGACATCAGGTTAGGACTTAGAGTGTGGAGCTGCTGTCTCAGGCTAGCCGAGGGCTGTGCTTAAAGGGACCCGACCCCCTCCCTGGACAGACAGTTCTCAGGGCTCCCCGCTTGCTGGTCTACCTCGATGAGGGACAGCAAAGCATTTGTGTCTCGGAGTGCTCTGCTTGCCCTCACTCGGGCACCACTCTGCAACATGGAACCAGACCTGCCTCCAGGGACTCTGCTGCGTCTTGTGGACACGTTGCCGGCAGTCTGGCTGCACTGTCTGCAGGCTGCCATCCGGGAGGCCCATCGAGGGTCTGTCAGGATCCAGGGGGCCCTGCAGGAGAGCTTCCACCCTGAGGAGCACTAACAGTCTCCCCGGTCTGCCCCACCGTGGGCTTGTGCCCCATTCCCTCCTCTCGTCCTTCCACTTCACTAACCCCCCTTCCTGATGTCAAATAAAAGACATGTATTTTCAAAAATAACAACTCTGTTTATTGAACACAACTGGGGAGGGGGAATGAAACTCTGGGGAGACTGGGGAAAGGAGGCGGGAGAGGGCAGGAGAGAGGGTGGGAGAGGGGAGGGGGAAAACAGGGAGGAGGGAGCTGGAAGGGGGAAGCAAGGGGAAGGAGGGGGAGGGGAAACTGAGGGATCAGGAGTGGGGGTCTCGCCGGGCCAACCACCTCCTAGCACGGCGAGGGAGGGGGCCTCAGCGTCCCCGGGGGATGGGGTGGAGGGTGCGGAGGTTGAGGTGGGGGGTGTGGACATTGAGGAAGAGGGTGTGGGGGTTGAGGAGGAAGAGGTTGGGTGGGCAGGAGTGGGAGGAGGGACAGTTGTTGGGGAGGCAGCAGGTGCAGGATGGGCATGGGGCACCATGCTCTGCAGCAGCGCCTGCAGGGTAGCATTCCTGGCTCGCTCCTCAGCCAAGTGCTCCTGGCGGAGCTGCAGGTCTGCCCGCATCCAGGCCTCCACAGTGTGGTTCAGGGCTCACAGGGACCCTAGGTGCTGGTCCCAGTAATCCTGCTCTGTGGTGGTGGTCCGGAGCAGGCCGCGGGTGCGGGAGCATGTCCCGGGCTGGGTGGTGCACCCTGCACGAGCAGCTGGTGCAGCTGTAGAGAAAGGAGAAAAGTGGTCAGTTCTCCCTGGGGACACAGAGGATGATGCCCAGCACCCCAATGTGACGTGAGGACAACTGTGCCCTGCACCGTCAGAGCCGTTGTGTTTGTACAGAGGCCATGGTCAGGATGTCTGGCTCTCCCCGGGACTGGGAGCTGCCCCAAGAATGCACCCATGTCCTTATGCTGTGTATAGTGTGGCTGGGGCGGGGGAGAGGTGTCCCCTGCCTCTGTGTAGAGGGGGAGTGTGAAGGGAAAGCATCCTGCTGGGTCCTGCCCCAGGGTCGGGAGTGTGTCAGGTCTCTTCACACACGCATGTGTCTATTGGGCCACGGCCCCTGGGTGTCACGCAGTTGGAGCCACCTGCCCAAGGGTGGCATGGCACATGCTTGCATGTGCACAGGTGTCTGTATGATCCATGGGAGGCATGGCCCACGCGCATGGTCCCTGGTCTTCCTTCCCACCTCCCCCCCCCCGGTATGACACAGGGGACACTTACCCGGTATGGTCTCCCTGGCCGACCCTGCTGACTCCGGTGCCAGAACACTTGGCGGTGGCCCCTCTGGTGTGCCCGGGTCAGGGCCCTCCGGTCCCGGATCGCTGCCTCCTGGGCTGGCGAGGACCGCCCCACCCCCCAGCAGTCGGTCAAGGGCGGGGAAGTAGGGGCAGGTGTCAGCCTGTGCTGCGGCGCCACCCCTGGTGGCCCTGGCGTACACCTGCCACAGCTGTTTCACTTTCAGGCGCACCTGTTCTTGCATGCGCCTGTGTCCCTTGTGGACCATGGCAACCGCTATGCGGCCATAGATGGCTGCGTTCCTCCTCCTACTGCAGAGTTCATGGAGATTGGGGGCCTGCCCCCAAACCTCAATGAGGTCCATGACCTCCGCACCAGTCCAGGAGGCCGCGTGCCGTCTACAGCCCCTGGCTGGCTCCTGGGTGCTGGGGGACTGGGCGGGGGACATGTCGCTGGCACTGGCTGCCTAGATCATCGTGCGGCCACTGGGTCAGGGGCAGAGACTGCTGACACGGTTGTCTCTGGAAAGGGCCGTCTGGCCAGAGTCTACCCCTTTAAGGGCCCCAGGGCTGCGGGAGAGGAGAGTTTTCCTGGTTGTGCCCAGAGTGGCCACCAGGGGGAACCTGGGAAGGGTTAGCCTCCCACTAGTTTGAATTAAGTGGCTACACAGCCCTTAATTCCAACTACTTAATTCGAACTAGGCGTCAGTCCTCGTAGAATGAGGTTTACCTAGTTCGAATTAAGCGCTCCACTAGTTCGAATTAAGTTCGAACTAGCAGTTTACCTGTGTAGCGCCTATCAAAGTTATTTCGAACTAACATCTGTTAGTTCGAATTAACTTTGTAGTGTAGACATACCCATATATAGGACTTGGTTATTTCACTGGTTATTGCTTCTCAGACACACAGAATATTTTAGTAACAGTCATACAACATAATTCTCATGGTTTCATGTGTACTGATGAGATATATATTTAAATGGAACACTGGGCTTCACCAGATCACAACCTTTTTCATGCTACCTCACATAACATGGTTTATGTGAAATACCACAATTATATACAAACAATGACTATGGGGGCTACAAGATGCTCCCCTGAAGGATAGAGTGTTACAGCAGGATATGCCATTTCCCTAACCCACTTCCCACAGCATCCGCATGCTCAGCTCCCAGCACTGAGCTGGGTTTGAATATGTCCAGAAATCCCTGTGCTTCTATAGTAAAATATTAGCTTTTCTGAGTCAACAGAAAAGCTCTCATGGATTTAAGTGGGACCAGAATGCCATCTTTGGTTTCTATCAGCAAAGGGCCAGAGCTACTACTGTTTCCTCAATGCAATAGGCTGAAAGAGGGTCCTTTTCTGATCTAGAAGATGGACATTGTACCCAAAGGACTGAAAGTGAACAATCCATTAAGATCAACATACTATACTGACTACAGTGAAAGACTCTGCCTCACACTATCCAAGAAATTAAGGAACCACCTGATAAGTATTTTATACAAGAAACAGAAAAACATCAAGAATGACATTTCAATCTTAGAGAGTCTCATCTCAAGACAAACATCCACACCGACTAACACCTTGCAAGACTTTTTTTCTACCAGACAAGAAATCTACTATACACACTTCTATTCCCTACAACAAAGAAAGGACAATAAACTTTCTAAACTGCTCCACACCACAGGCTACAACAGCAACTACCTTAACCCACCGAATAATATTGTTAACCTCGCCACCTACAAACTCAATCCAGCAGAAGAGTTTGTCTTATCCCGGGGTCTCTCTTTCTGCCCCTCGTCCCCCACAAACTGGATACAATTTTGTGGTGACCTTGAGGCTTTTTTTCACTGCTTCCGCCTCAGTCTCCGAGAATATTTCCAAACCACCAATGAACATCAATCTGACCTACCAGATGCCCCCTATCAACACCAAAGGAAAAATAATTTTATATGGACTCCCCCTGATGGTCGGAATTCCAATCTGTATTTCTATATACAAAGCTTCCGAAACAATGCACAGACTGACATTATTCGCAAATGACAACAAGCGATACACAATCTCAGCCGCTCTGAACACCATGCCGTCCAGAGTCTCAAAAACAACCTGGACATTATAATCAAACCAGCTGACGAAGGGGGTGCTGTGGTCATTATGAATAAGGCCGTCTATAACCAGGGGGCAACCAGACAACTCTCCAACACCACATTTTACAAACCTCTCTTCTCTGATCCCACCTCAGAATACCAAAAGAAACTACACTGTCTCCTTAAAAGCCTCCCTACAGCTACTCGGGAACAAATCCACACAGAAACACCTTCTGACCCCCGACCAGGATTGTTCTACCTGCTTCCCAAAATCCATAAACCTGGACACCCCGGACGTCCCATCATTTCAGGTATCGGCACACTCACTACTGGTTTATCCAACTATGTAGACTCTCTTCTCAAACCCTACGCAACCAACACCCCCAGCTATCTCCGAGACACTACTGACTTCCTAAAGAAACTACAAAACATTGATAACCTCCCCAATAACACCATCCTTGCCACCATGGATGTAGAAGCTCTATACACCAACATCCCACATGAAGACGGATTACAAGCAATTAGAAACACCATCCCAGAGGACACCACTGCCAATCTGATAGCAGACCTATGTAACTTTGTTCTCACTCACAATTATTTCCAGTTTGAGAACAACTTATACCTCCAGATCAGCGGCACAGCCATGGGTACATGCATTGTCCCACAGTATGCTAATATCTTTATGGCTGACCTAGAACAACGTTTCCTCAGCTCCCGTCCTCTTTTACCCCTTCTCTACTTATGCTACATCGATGACATCTTTATGATCTGGACACGTGGCCAAGAAACACTGGAGACATTCCACAGAGATTTTAACAACCTACACCCCACCATCAATATCAGCCTGGACCATTCTACATGAGAGATCCATTTCCTGGACACGACAGTACAAATCAGCAATGGAAAATTAGATACCACTCTCTACAGAAAACCCACTGACTCATACAGTTACTTACATGCTTCCAGCTCCCATCCAGAACACACCATACGATCCATCATCTATAGCCAAGCCCTTCGATACAACCGCATCTGCTCTAATCCCACTGACAGAGACCAGAAACTTCAGGATCTCTACCAAGCATTTATAAACCTCAACTACCCACCCAGAGAAATAAAAAGGCAAATTAAAAGAGCCAGACGAATACCTAGAAACCAACTACTTCAAGACAGACCCAAGAAAACCAACAATAGAACACCCCTTGTCATCACCTACAGCCCCCAACTTAAACCTGCCCAACACATTATCAATAAACTACAGCCTATACTGGAACAGGATACTAAACCCCAAGAGGCTCTGGGAGACAGACCCATAGTCTCCTAGGGTATGTCTACACTACCCTCCTAGTTCGAACTAGGAGGGTAATGTAGGCATACCACACTTGCAAATGAAGCCCGGGATTTGAATTTCCCAGGCTTCATTTGCATAAGCCGGGCGCCGCCATTTTTAAATCCCAGCTAGTTCGAACCCCGTGCCGCGTGGCTACACGCGGCACGGAGTAGCTAGTTCGGATTAGGCTTCCTAATCCGAACTAGCTGTACTCCTCATTCCATGAGGAGTACAGCTAGTTTGGATTAGAAGCCTAATCCGAACTAGCTACTCCGTGCCGCGTGTAGCCGCGCGGCACGGGGTTCGAACTAGCAGGGATTTAAAAATGGCACCAGCCGGCTTTATGCAAATGAAGCCCGGGAAATTCAAATCCCGGGCTTCATTTGCAAGTGCGGTATGCCTACATTACCCCGCTAGTTCGAACTAGCGGGGTAGTGTAGACATACCCAAGATGATTCTTACCAACAACCCCAGGACATACCACACTAATACCAACCCTGGTACCTTCCCTTGCGACAAACCCCGTTGCCAGCTTTGTCCACATATTCACTCTGCTGATACCATTATTGGACCCAACCAAGTGAGTTATAAGATCAAGAACACATATTCCTGCGCATCCAGAAATATAATCTATGCTATCATGTGCCGAAAGTGTCCGTCCACTATGTACATTGGACAAACGTCTCAGACACTTTGCCAAAGGATTAATGCCCACAAAACAGATATTAGAGAGGATCACAAAGAAAAAACAGTTTCTTGCCATTTCAATCAGAAAGGACATTGTCTCGACGACTTGATTACCTGCATCCTGCTTCAAAGATCTTTTAAGACTTCACTTCAAAGAGAATCCTCTGAACTGTCATTCATGCTTAAATTCGACACTTTACATTCAAATTTGAATAAAGACACTAATTATCTTACCCATTACAAAGATAGCTTCCCCAATTATCACCTCTAATATCATTAGCTCACAGACACTTACCACCCTTCCTTCTCCTCCCCCCCCTCAATCCCCCTTCTGTTCTGAAATTTGATTTGTCCTTTTCATATGTGTTCATTTTTTTAATTGTATCCTTTGGTATATATGGTTGTGACAATTTTCTTCCACTATTTGATCTGAGGAAGTGGGTCTGGCCCACGAAAGCTCATCACCTATTAAACCATCTTGTTAGTCTTTAAAGTGCAACACAGTCCTCTTTTTTGTTTCAGCTTTTCTGTTCTGATACCTTTGCTACAGAATCAGAGGGGCAGAAGAAGCAGGAGAAAGTAGAGGAGGGAAGGGATGAAGATCTTAAATCCTTAAGCTGCTGTCTCCAAGGACATGAAGGACTGCCTGGATATTCCCAGTCAAAAAATATATAAAATATGTAGTGTTGGTCCAAACAAGGTCTGGAGGTTACAATTATGGCCCAATTCTGAAAACCACCACTCATGCAAAAAGTTCCACTGAAATCAATATGATTATTTGCATGAATAATCATTTTACAAGAGTGGGCACTTTAGTGTGATTCTGTACCAAAGGTCCAATAATATTTAAGCCTCTGAAAGTTTAGTACTTATTGAAACCACTTTGGGCTGCATATTTCTGCTAAAAATATCTCCAGGCTTTGTTATGGCATAGCAAATCAGATCTGTTTGTTGTGAATACTGTTTGTTATGAATTTTGCTCAGTACTGAGTAGTGAATCAAAAGAACCAAAGAGCTGATAACATAATTTCACCCTCCTTCCTCATTCACCCTCCTTTGTAGTGACTTGTTCTAACTTAGTGGCTTAACTCCAAGCAGATGGAAATGTCTGATTACTATTTTAGGACTATGAGAACACAAGCAGTAAATAATTATAGCTAGAAGCAAGGTCTTTCAAAACTTGCTTCTAACTATTTTTCAAATTTACCAAGATTACACCAGCAGGCATATTGTCAAATTTCCTCATATAACTCGGTAAGAAGTGAGACCAAAAGTCTGACAGAATCAAAACAACCTATTGTTGCAAAAGATGAGGAAGCCAACACACTGGACATGAGAAGTATTCCATTTTCAAATGTTTATAACTTCATCCTTTTACAATAGGCATTTTTCCAAGCAGGCATAGGAAATTGCTTTGTTACTTATCCAAGCACAAAATGAGTATCAACAATTTTGTAAGTAAGGAATATGTGTTTCCTGAACACTGAAAATGCCTGGAAAAAAGAGCATAAATGGAAGGGCCATCTTTATCATAACTATAGCTATGCTAGTGAATCATGTATTCATAGTGTAATCTCATAAAAGTAGTAGTTAAAAGTAGAATATTTTTACATAGTAGAAAATGAGTGTTAATTTTTGAGGAATTAATAAATCAGAGATATAAATTGTGAGTCAATTAAACATCAAAGGACACTTTAATTACAGAAGCTGAGAAAGAACATTTCACTTATTACTTAATAGCAAAAGATCCTTTATACCAAACATTCAGATTTAACATTGTCAGCAACTGAGTTAAGGTCAAAACCTGTTAACTCTATTATTGTAAGATTCACTTCAATGAACTGCACAATTAATTTTTTTACCACTGGCTGTTTTCAGTGGCAAGAAAAATCTGTTTTCCTGTATAACAGGACTATAAACTGGAATGCTGAATATTTTTTTGTTTGTTAAATATCTCTGGATGGGAACTCTTTTCATGAGCTCTGATGTGGTCGAAAATTTGACAGAATGTTTTTTGGTTGCAAATGTTATTCATCAAAATTAAAATATTCTGCAGAAATGTATTGATGTCTGTGAAATGTAGATTTGAAAAAAAAAATTAATCAGTGTTTTTGAGGTCAAGAATACATTGCATTTTGGCCTTGTCAGTATGGAACATTTCAATTTTTTGATTCCAGACAACTTTGTTTTACAATTTGATTTTATATTATAAACTAGCCAATTAGCTCATCATAAAACGTGATTTTCAGGTCTCTCCTCCATGTCCTGTTCCCTTTCTGTCTAGGTCTTCTCTCCTGAGCTGCCGATCTCTCACTCCGTCTCTCTCTCCCCTCCTCCTACTGCCTCCCCCTCTCTCTCAGCTCTCCTCCATCTCCTGCCTCTCTCTCCGTCTCTCTTTCTCGTCTCCCCCTCCTGCCTCTCATTCTCTCTTCTCCTCCTCCTCCTGCCTCTCACTCTCTGTTTTTCTTCTCCTCCTCCTCCTGCATGGGGAGTGCAGAGTCCAAATGGCTGTTTGCACCGCTTCCTCCCGTACTGCAGCTCGGCTGAGCGGCTGCCTATGAGCTCCAGCTGCCCCCCAGTACCGTTTCCCTTCACCCCAGCACTGATCCTACAGCCTCTCAGTTGTCCTCCCCCTCCCCCTCCCCCTCATTCTCTCCTACTCTTCTCCCCCGGCCAGGGCCTGTTCATGGACAGGGGGCAGGGCCTGGAGCCACTGTCACGCCGCACGTCACCGCCATTTGGGCTCCCCCGCGGCGGCCCAGGTGAAGAAGTCAGCCGAGCACCATGGCGGGAGGGGAAGAGGGGCGGGGAGGTGACGTACATGGCCAAGTCCCACCCCCTGGCCGTGTACATCACCTACCCGCCCCTCATCCCCTCCCACCATGGCACTCAGCTGACTTCTGCGCTGCTCAGCTGGGCTGCCGCGGCGGAGCAAGTGGCTCAAGAGGCTGTTTGGGGTCCATGCTCCGCATGCAGCACAAGTGGCACAGAAGTCAGTCAAGCGCCACGGCAGGAGGCAACAGCACCCCCCAGAGGCAACATGTAATGCTACAACATTACAAAGTTACAGACATTGGGCTACTATATATATATGATTATAAATTATAATGTATAAAATAAATTGTCAAAATCAGACCATAATATTTTGATTTTATTGCAACACAATATTTTGTCTAATCTGGAAAGGTTTTTTTTTTTTGGTGGGCAAAGAGTAAAACCTGCAGGGAGTATTAATTCTGTGCTTGCACAGTGGTACAGAATTCCCCAAGGAGTACAGTATTACCTTGTTCCCTTAGAATCCTGTATCAGCCAGCTAGCCCAATACAATTGACAGTTCCAGGTAGGTCAATGAGATGGTGGCATAAAGTTGTGTGTCATGAGCATACTAAAAACACTGGGCCCTCTGTTTCTTCATTATCTTCAAAAATGGTCCTGAAGATGGAACACAGATTATCTCACATGCATATTGACTCCTGCTTTGAAGTTGACAAAATTGTGGCAATACTATCAAAGAGAGCAATAGCTCTAAAAATGTGAAGGTGGGTGTTGGCTCATCCATCAGCAAAAAGGCTTTAAAAGGGAGCTAGATCAGTGTTTCTTAAACTGCGTTCTGTGGCACACCACTGTGCCGCGAGGCAGTCGGAGGTGTGCTGCGGAGAACAACAGAGTTCAAAATGGCTGCCCTTAAAGGGGAAGGTGACTTTTTTTTTTTTGCTCAATAACTCCCCCCCCTCCCCCCCCCCAATCCTTCTTTTTTTTTTTCAACAAAAAATCCTTGGTGTTCCTCGGTCTTAAAAAATTTAAGAAACACTGAGCTAGATAGATTCATGGAGGTTGGGTCCATCATTGGTTATTAGCCACGATGGGTAGGAATGGTGTCCCTAGCCTCTGCTTCTCTGGAGGTGGGTGACAGGGGAGGGATCACATGAGGATTACCTATTGTGTTCCCTTTCTCTGGCATCTGGTATTGGCCACTGTCAGCAGACAGAATACTGGGCTAGATGGACCTTCGGTGTGATCCAGTATGGCCGTCCTTATGTTATTGAAGGATGCTGAAGAATGCACAGTCTAAGAAAGTGAGACCTACACTTCTCATATTTCCGTATCTAGGCAGCTCTATTTCTAGCCTGTCAAATGATGTCAATTCTGTGAGACAAGTGAGCACTGAGGACCTATAGAATGGATGTAGCCTGAGGCTGCTGTTCAGCCCTACTT
The DNA here is from genome assembly GCF_052426305.1 of Pelodiscus sinensis. Classification (NCBI taxonomy): domain Eukaryota; kingdom Metazoa; phylum Chordata; order Testudines; family Trionychidae; genus Pelodiscus; species Pelodiscus sinensis. The sequence goes on from NC_143052.1 coordinate 318,824,924, forward strand.
AGATTATGCCTCCAGGGATTACCTGTCAGACACTTCCAACTGTGAGGAAATGAACAAGAAAGAGGTAAAGGAGGAGTAGACCTGGCTCCATCCTCTCATTGCTGGACATAATATCTGCTCAATAAAATGGGGACATGAGGAGGTAATTCACTCCTGCTGCCCCAGAACAATATATGAACATGGGGGCACTGTGATATAATAAATCAAAACTCATTCTCTGGCATTCTCGTGGAAGGGCAACTACCCACAGCCTTTTACTTAGGAAAGATTGTAAAAGTTATACTCTATCCTTTAGAAAAACAGCCACTAGTTGGTGCTAGTGAAAAGTAGTAATGAGTTATAAACCACCTGCCAGAGGGGCCATTTCTCATCAAGCATCCCACTAAACATGAAACAAATCTTTTTGTTGTAGTAATCACAATTTCTGATGTCTAATTAAATACTGACACATTTAAGAGCCTCTTACTTTTCATTCCTCAGCATGAAGACAACAGATATTTTGCCTGGCAAAGTTTCCTTTAGCAAGTAGCACAGCATGAGCATCTCAAAAAACATCTCACGTAGCAACAAGTGCATTGAGAAAGCAAAATGGCATGATCTTTGAGTGGCTTCCCCATTGTTTTCTTCCCCCTGGCTTTTTTAGATCAGATAATGATGCCAATTTTGTAGAAATTGCTCATGTACAGGGTTTTATCTAATTGTTCAGGATTGGAGTGTGAACAGATGAACGTAGACAATAAGCTGTACCTATCTGCAATCATTTCAGTCATTCTTTTATAATCACTCACGTAAACCCAAGATGTTACAGTTACAAATCAGTTAGTTCTCTTTATCAGGTACCGGCTGTGATGATGTGCCTCCATAATATTTTTTATAGAAATGTGTTTTTAAATATGCTTTGTGCAAAATAAGGCATGTGGCCTATCATTCCAGAGCTTGTAATCCCCTGAATGTGTACTTCTATTTGTGTGTGTGTGTGTCTTTCTTGATGTGAAGTTAAAAATATGAAGTGTGAATCTATTTATTAATTTAGGTCTTCTAGTGAAAGCCATTAGTGATACTTAAGGAACTTAATGGCCTAGTGCTCAAGACAATTATCTGTAAATTGTGTCATTTATCTTGTAATCTTAAACTATGGTTGGTCCTACATGTGACCAGGCAACTCGGTGCTGGAATCCATCTTGAATTTTGTATTTTTCCACAAGGGTGGGGAGAATGTCACAAAGACTTCTTCCCTAGAGAAACTCTATTTAAAGAATGGGAAACAAACAATGATTGTATTCAGACGGCTTCACAAACTGCTCCCCAGCACAAAAGGATATATGAAAAGACCTGTAAAGAAAATAAAATACAGGACTACGTAGCTCTTTAAAGGCTAACAAGTTGGTTTATTAGATGATGAGCTTTCGTGGGCCAGACCCACCTCCTCAGATCAAATAGTGGAAGAAAATAGTCACAGCCATATATACCAAAGGATACAATTAAAAAAAAAGTGAACACATATGAAAAGGACAAATCATATGTGTTCACTTTTTTTTTAATTGTATCCTTTGGTATATATGGCAGTGACTATTTTCTTCCACTATTTGATCTGAGGAAGTGGGTCTGGCCCACGAAAGCTCATCATCTAATAAACCATCTTGTTAGTCTTTAAAGTGCTACATAGTCCTGTATTTTGTTTTAGCTACACCAGACTAACACGGCTACATTTCTATCACTATTCTGTAAAGAAAATAACTCTAATGTGGGGAGGGGGGGAGACGGACGGACGGGGGGAGAAGAAGAAGCTGCTAGACTCAGGTCAAGAAAAATATCAGTTCTGACCTGCGAAGAACTTTACTCCCAGCTCTGTGCCTTTGCTGGAGGAGGCCAGAGCTCCTGGCTCACCAAGACAGTGTGGTGGAGCACCTCAGAGGACAGATAACTGGACTCAGTTGTGTGATCAGCTCATCAGGTAACAATCTCAAGGAGATCTCACTACCTTGGCTAGAATGCCAGACTGTGACCCAGGAAATGTGAGTTCAGTCCCTGGCTCTGCCTGTAGTCAGCTAGGTGAGCATAGGCAAGTCTCTTTCCTTCCTGTGCTTTATTTTTCCCATCTGTAAAATGGGGATAGTGATACTTATCTTTGTGTGGTGCTTTCCAATCAAAGGTGAAAAGTTCTGTATAAGGACCAGGTATTACTATTTATTATTATTCCTATTTATCCTATTTATTATCTGAAAGTCTGTTCTTTATTGAAGCCTGCAATGGTGTGTGTGCTACCTATTCTAACTTTGTGGATACTGTGCTAAAGCCCTCTCTGTAGTATTTCTAGGCTTTAGTGGGGAGCATGTGGTACCTATAAAATGTGCGTCCTCCTGGATTCTAAAGTCCATGCCCATAGCTCCTTATACTGTGCTATAAAACAGACATTCTTCTTGTTCATGTTCCAGGAACATAATAGTGCATTAGGTGGTTTACGGAGAAGGACAATGAGACAAGTTGCTGGACTATATTCCATGAATTACATATTCATTACCAAAGTGGCGAGGAATCCTGTGGCACCTTATAGACTAACTGAAGTGTTGGAGCATAAGCTTTTGTGGGCAAAGACCCACTTCGTCAGATGCATAGGGTGCCACAGAACTCCTTGCCGCTTTTGCAGATTCATACTAATACGGCTACCCCTCTGATATTCATTAGAGTGCCTCCATTAAACATATGCATTTAAAATGTTTAAATTTTCCACCATTAAAACTTTTCACATAGTGGGACACCACTTAGAAAACTAGTCATCAGAGTGGTCACGAGTGCCCTAAGTAAACTTTTTTGGGTCTTCACTATTTGCACCAGAAAGAATCTCCTTTGCTCGGATATCAACTGTATGAAAATAAACTATATTATCACTGTTAAGGGCTGATGTAAACTGCTGCCCAAGGAAGCCATTTGTAGAACAAAACAGAAAGTTTTATTGGTTCTACAGAACCCAAAAATTATGTTTTATGTACATGAGCATCATCTACTGGCATCTTTAACTATACACATATACACAAACAAAGTGCTCCTGGAATTACACACTGATATGATTGTTGGGAGAGCTTTTGGGGGAACTGTGGTGACGCGTCGTGGTCCCCCACCTCCAGCACCCCCGTAGTGGCATGAGCAGACTCCACCAGCCAGTACAATAGGGAGTTTATTGCTTCTCCAGGATACAGCACAGCACAGATGTAATCTGGTTACAGGAACTGGGGCTAGGAGGCCTCAGTGCCCCCCCTTGAAATGGGGGGTGGCTGGGCCCTATAATCCCAGCCCCCCTCCCTAGCTCCTTCTCCCCTGCTTCCCAGACAGAAACTAACCCACTCACTTCCAGCCCTGCCCCCCAGTCAGGGCTCCACTCCGCCTTCTTCCCATTGTTCTGCTCCCTGGGGAAGAACTCGTCAGACAGGTTCGAAGCCCCCTTTGCATAATGACTCATCCCCTGCCCTGCTGGACCGTGCTGCAGCCAGCAGCCAGTGGAGGTCACTCACAACCCACTGCCCAGCATAGCAACCAGCAAGGTACCCCCCACTACATCACAGGAACATTATATTAAAATTTCTCTCTCACATCAGGTTTATCATAAACTTTGTAGAGGCTGAACTACATTAACTGAGGGAATAAAATGGGAATACTGGCCTCGTCACAAAGAATGCCTCATTGTTTAGTCCATGTACTACATGACAGTGCTCCAATTCTGGCACTCCTAGAGCAGCCTGAGTGATGGTAATGTGGTAAGTCTGACTCATGAATGCTTGTGGTCCCAAACTGAGGTTTGGAAGAGAACTGGCATTTATGTAACAACTTATTACTTGGGGGCATTAAAAGGACAACACAATAACCAGTTTGCTTTCAAACTGCAGGGAATTGAGTGGATGATGGAAGGAAGGTGATATAGGGTGCTGAAGGGAAGTATCAAGACTTGCAGATACAAACTGGACTGGAGAACTATGAGGATGAGAATGTGGCCAAGGGAAACATGTGAGTGTGAGAACATGGCAGACAAAAAAAGGCCACCTAGTGAAGGAGAAATAGAGCTCAGGAGCATATTTGTTGAGTTGCAAAATGAAGGGGACATGGCAAGCAGTAATTGAAGGGGGAAGGCCAACAAAGAGGAGAAGAGCAGCTTGACCTATGAGGAAAGGAGAAAGGTCAATGGAGACAGCCAGAATTCAGCGCCTCAGGAATAAAGAGAAACACTCACAGCAGATTACAAGACAAGAAGACTTGCAGCCAGAAAGAAAAGAAGGAAGAAGGCCTGATAATTGCACCAACAGCATTCTCGTCATTGGTGAGGTTAAAGAATTGGGGTGAAACCCCTCTGCAACCCTGGCCTCCCTTTTCAGAGCAGACCTTTTAGTGGTGTGGGGAGGGTTGGGGGGAACCCAGGCCGATCCACTATTCCAGGCTCTGGCCCAGGGTCCCTAGATAGCAGCAACTGATGGGATACATTCACATTTCCCATCTTTTCTTTACAACCACAAGAGCTAGAAACTTGATTTTAAAATGAAGGCTGCGAATCTCACAACCCCAGGAGTAGAGGATTAAGAAAAACACAAAATATTGTGAGACTCATGATAAAAATCACAAGAGTTGGCAATACAGGAATAAGCTAAAGTCAGGTCTCTCTCTCACATTTGTTGGAGAATTAATTTGCTATTTCATGCCTTTAATCCACCTCCACACCCTATCACAGTTACTGCAGTCATTTCAAAGATAGCAGACTCCTTTTTGTGTCATGGTGCAAACCAATAGAATATAAATAAATAAAAGCACAGGCCTGTGTTCTCCACAACAGCAAGGCTTTCTCATGAAGATTTTTATAATTCATGGGCTAATGCAGCCCCCTGGATCTCAAAGCTAAAAGGCACAGTGGTTGCTTGATTAATCAGCCTTCTCTTCACCTTAATAATAATTAACACTCATAATGCTTTGCATCCTCAAAACACCATTCAAAAAGTAACAACTGCTATTTAGTAGCTTGCATATAACTACCTGTTAAGGGAGTACAGTTAGCAATCCCCGGTCAGAAGCATAGATGCTTAAAATAGTGCTTGCAGTTTTAGAGGACTCTATCTGTATTCACTATTAGAGTAATGAAATATGTTGATGGATGCCATGGAACCTCCCACGACAAACAGATCATCTGCATATTGTAATTTTGTGATAGCTCTTTGGAATCTCTCATCTGGAAAAGCAACTGGGCATTATTCTTTATATATTCATGTCACTTCTGCTTGGTAGTCTGAGTGTTTTGGTGACTCTGGGATTCTGGTGGCTGTGTTCATCAGCTAGATGGAAAGTGCACTTGTTGTGGTCTGAAGAATCCTCAATTGGCTGATTGCAAGAAGCCAATATAGTCTGGAAACACTGCAGGAGATTGCCTGCTTTGTTGTGGGCAACAGGGAGCTTGTATCTTTTGTTATGCTTTGTGAGCAGCAGTCAACAGGGACATAAATGGGAAAAGCTCAAACTCTGGAAAGCAGGATTGCTCTGGTGGCAGAGCTAAGCTTCCCAGCAAACATGGTAAACTTGGATTAGACAAGGAAATAGGACTGGGGGCCTCAGGGTAGAAACTAGGTGTCATTTGGGTTTCAAACACTCATTTGGCTGAAGTCAAGACCAACCTCATCCCAACAGAAAGATAATTTACATAATTTTTTACCACAACTAAGTCAGACCTGGGGGCCTGAAATGATGCCAATGGAGAAGAGCCCAGTTAGTGTCTCTGAGGGACATCATGCAGGATTCCCTGATTGGAGGGGCTGCATTGGAGAAAAGGGGGAAAGGGGAAACCTGCACTTGCACAGGATCTAGAAGCTCAGGAAAGCATTGATAGCCAGAACCCATGTATGAGCACCAGACATTCCTACAAATTCCAGACCTGGATGACCCCTTCCTGCTTTCTGGCAGGAAGTAGACAATAGGATAAAGGTTCATAAGACCCTGATCCAGGGTACAGGTCAGAGGTGTTTCCTGTAAGTGGGAGCTCATTGTGCAGCCATTAATGGCATCTTAATTCATACTTTATTACAACCTTGTGGGACGTCTATGAACGAGTTCCCTACCTACTCCTAGAGTCCTCATTATTAAGCCACTCCTTTTTTGTGACCTTTTCATGTATGGAATAAAGCAAAGAAAAGCTCTGGAAAAGTCCCATATATTCTTGGGAGAGATTAGGGGTTGAGGACTTCATCAATCTTTCACAAACCTTGAGCACTCTGATTTGCATTTAGCTTTGATCCAATGCAGCCTGAGACCAGCTACTAAGGATCCTGGGATGAAGCATCCGGTTTGTGAATGAACACAGTCTCTTACTATTGCCAGCAACTTCAGTTCCTTTTCCTACATGAGTGCAAAATAGCTACTAAAGCAGTTTTAATCAGGGCAGGAAAAAAAAAAACCAACAACTTCCCACCCCTGCCAAAAAAACCAAACAAACCAGAATTAACTCTGGGAAAGAAAGCCAGGTGCCATCTTTTGCATTATATCCAAATGAGATGCAGCTGTTTAAAACGTAAATATTAAACGAGAGAGAAGAATGCCTTAATTAGCCCTCAAAAGGAGACAGGAAAGCTGTAAGAATGCACCTGACTCTAAGCAGTATGAGATAAACTCATTCCAGCTGTCACTGAACTGACTGTTTGAAGGCAGAGCAATGCTATTTTGTGCAAACAATGTAAAATGCTTAGGGAACTGCAATTAGCATCAAAATGCATAGTGTAAGTGAATGGAGCCTGCTGGTGTTTACTTGGCTTTGAATTGCTAAGCTTTGGAGTAGAAAAAATAAAATTAGCTATGCATCATGCATTGGCGATTTTATTCCAGACATTTAAAGCATTGGGTGTTGAGTGAAAAAGGAGACATCAAACTAGCTTAGAAAGGTGAAGTGATGCTCGAGCACTCATCTCAGTTTGTATCCTTCAGACATGAGCTATAAAATAGGGTGGTAGGGTCTAAAAAAGAAGAAATTTCCTGTGTGATATGGGAATTATTTGTATTTAAAATATTTGAAATTATCTATGCAACATACAGTTGTACATTTGCAAGGTACACAGTACAGTATATTTTACAGTCCCAAAATGTAAAGAAAATGTTTTATATTATCCAACAGAATCCAGAGGGAGGCGTTAAGGTTTTCTGTGTGTCAACTTGATGACTGTATTAAACTAAAGTTTTGTATGTGAATGACTGTGTGTAAGTATGTATTAGATGATAAGGGAAATGGGAATATAGCTCTTCTTTCTTTCCTGGTTTTCAGTATGATTTGATTTGGCCTCAGCAACCTGGATTTTTTTTAAATTATGTGTTAGTGTGTGTGTTTATATGTTTACTAGAGTATACCTAAAATACTCAAGCTTTGGTTATATACCCAGGTTTCCGCTTCTGTTACATTAAGGCTTATGCTTGGTGAAGTATAGGATGTAAAGTACCTTGGGTAATTTTTGTAGATATCTCTGTAAGGAATTTCAATTATAAAAACAAAACAGAAACAGTAGTTCTGTATTTGCTAATTTTGGGATCCACTTAGGCTATGTCTATACTACAGGATTCTTGTGCAAGAAGCTTTTTGCGGAAGAGATCTTCCACAAAAACTTCTTGCACAAGAGCGTTTCCACACTGCAATAGTGCATCGAAAAAGCAATGCGCTTTTGCACAAGAGAGCATCCAGACTGCATGGACGCTCTCTCAAAAGGAAACTCTGATTGCTATTTACGGAATGGCCACCAGAGCACCTGTGCTTTTTTCCATTACCTCTTTTTGCGCAAAAAAACCCTGTTCCTGGTCCACAAACACCTTTTTGTGCAAGAGTTCTTGCCCAAAAAGGAGTTATTCCTCGGAGAAGGAGGAATAACTACACCAGAAACCCCCCTCTGTTCTTTCGTTTTACTTGCACAAAAACGCGCTTGAGGTGTGGATGCTCCATGAGCTTTTGCACAAAACAGCTGGTTTTGTGAGAAAACTCTGTAGTGTAGACCTAGCTTTAGTGACCACAGCAAATCCAAACAACATAAGGAAACAAGCATGCAGATACCCTTCATTTATTTATAAATATAATTACTCATTAATTCAGAGTAAGTGCAAATTAGATGTAGGTGAGATATTTCAATACATCTGGTCAGTCAGAGGCATCAAGGTCCTGATCCAAAGCCCATTCAAGTAAACGTACCTGTTTGCTTACACTGAAGTCAGTGACAAAATTCCCAGGATTTTTAGTGACTGCAAAATTGAGCCTTTTGTGATTATTCACAGCAACAGTAAAGGGTGTGATTTATTTAGCCATGACCGGCATTGGGAATAAATTCCATCAGAACTCTAGCTTTGCATGCCATGGGAAATGTGGTGGGTTAGAATGATATTGATCAGAAAGACTGAATAAATAGTACTAATTCCCATGCCAGGTATTTGACTTATGCTAAATGCCAAATAGATCTTGTGGTTTTACTTACAGCAAGTGTTATAATGTTGCCTTATTGGAATGTGAACAAATCCATGCAGAATGACAGGAAGCATGAAATGCAGAACACACAGAGAATATTGATCATTATTTTGACACATGCATGTGCCAGGAATGATGAAGCCAGATATGAAAGCTCTGGCATCCACGGTTACTATCCAGACCTGAAGGAATCTCCCAACTGTGTGCACAGCACCAGGAAGCATGGCCCTCAACACAGAATCATAGAGTCATAGGGTGGGATTAGACCTCAGGAGGTCATCAAGTCCTCCCCCTTGCTAAAAGCAGGACCAGTCTCAAATGTGTGATTACAAGAATGCAGCTGTTGATGGTTGGCTTGTAGATTTCCCAGCAGAAAAGGAACTACTATGGCAAAGAGAGAAATTACAAAGAGGAATGAGTAGCTGCCTGAGAAATATATCTGCATACATTGTAAATCCACAAACAACAATTCCTTGTTGTTGTGGCCTATGTAAAAGAACTTTGTTAACCATCGAAGTATTATTGGATACCCATCACCAGTGAGCAACTCATAAGAGGTAATGATATCACTAAGCATATGAAACTATATATTATAGCAAAAGACATCCATTATGGTAATCCCAGGGGAACTGCTGGAATGTATTATGTCTCTTAACTGGTATTGAAAGAGAAAACATTGAGGATGGGCAACCTTGCACCAATTATAAATCATCATTTGTTAGCAGCACATGGTGAGGGACAGTCCCTGACCCAAATAGTTTAAAATCTAATGGACAAGACAAACAAATGGTGGGCATGATAGAGTGACACAGGTGATGAAGTGAGTTGCCAAAGATTATATAGTGGGGTCACACCAGAGCCAATAATAGATACCGGGCCTCCTGCTTCCCTAGCCAATGCATCATCCATTAGAATACAATGCTTCCTCCAGAAGTCTGGGTTCACATGTCCCATTTACACTTGAATGTTATTGGATTCATATTCAGAAGGGAGACAGTGACAAAAGGAGCAGAGACAAAGATTCCAATTTTAGTTGACTCAGGTAAAAGCCAGCTCAAGAAGCTCACTGTATGGGAAATAGGAAATTGAAAGAGACTCAAAACATTTGTTCAGAAAACCTGTTTTCGCTTTGATTGTGGCAGCAATTAGCAGGACTCATTATTTGCGTATTGCTCTGTTCTTCACTACTACAATGAGTCACTGTATCAATAGTTTGATTGTATTTTTGTGTATTATTATCTCTATAACCTAATACATTTACATAACCCCAGTCACAACTAGTACAGCACAATCTTTCATTATATGAGTCATACTTTTAAAGCGATCCTGTCAATATGACCAATCTTTCTTATATTGAAGTCTTTTCCAGAACATTCAAACTTTCACTTCAGGTTATTTCTAGAACTACTATAGCTTTCCACTGAATAATGAAGCCATCATTAGGTTGCAGTCTGACAGTTGGGTTTATATATATATTATTTTTGGCTACTATGTAATATACTTAGTGGAATTTACTCTGAGCTGCACTGAGTAGTTCATAGTAGACAGTTTAATGTTATTATTTACCTCCTTCCTTGATGAACTCTAATCTTCTGCAGTGTGATGAACGATGCACAGGATCATTACAATTGTAACATAAGATGAAATGCGCTAGATTCATTATTTCCTACACTATAAAGTGTTTCATTGTTGGCCGCGTATGTGTTCTACGAGTGCTGCACTAGCTCTGCATAGGTAGCTAATGCAACAGACCTAGATCGAACTGCCCAAGAAGTCCACAAACTTGGTTCAGTAATGAAGGCAGTCGGTCAGGTTTATTGCCAAAAAACATGATACTAGCACTCGACAGACTCTACAGCAGTGTTTCTGAAAGTGTACCATGGAAACACTTTAACTGGCCTCCCTGGCCATGGAGCCTCGTGGATCCCATTAGCTCTGTTTCATCCTTTTCCCAGCATGGAAGGGGCCACTGCTCCCCTTGGCTGCAAAGGATGAAACGGAGCCAATGGGTACACTTTCAGAAACACTGCTCTACAGGATCATTAACATATGTATGCCCATTAAAATAGACTGGGCTCAGTGAGTGATGGGTCCCTCTAGGCTGGAAAAAGACACTCACGCTATGACTCCCTCTTACACTGATACAAGCAAGTTATGGATTGTCCTGACGTGATTGGTTACCTTGTACCCATTGGTTTGAACAAAACATCTCTGTCCATCTTCCTGGCAATCTGAATTTATCAATAGGAGGAGTCAATATGTAAATTAATGGAGATTGCCTATCTTCTAGAACTGGAAGGGACCAAAGGTCATTGAGTCTAATTCCCTGCCTTCACAGCAGGACCAAGTACCATCCCTGACAAATATTTGCCCCAAATCACCTCTGCAAGGATTGAACTCATAACTGTTGGTTTAGCAGGCCAATGCTCAAACCACTGAGCTATCCCTCCCCCTTTTGTAGTTTCTTCAAAGTGTTTATATCATAACCTTGTATTGGGATTCACTGGAACTACCCGTATGGAGTGTGTTTACATGAATGCTTGGTGCCTAGGAGTGCTTGTGTTTTTGCAATACTAGCCCTGTTCCTGCCAAGTTCATATGGTTAACCTGTAAGCAGGCACCTGGCTTTGTAACAGGGCCTCATAGTCTGACTCTTGCTAACTTTGCTTTATAGCAGCAGGCCCTGACTTTAGCTTGGGCCTTCTGTCTCACAGCATACCCCTCATACCAGGCCTCATGTTTCAAGCTTTTTCTTTTTAATGCATGAGGGAAAAAACCCATGAGTCAATAGTTAAGTTTGGTATTGTCCCCTGAGTGTAGCTGTAATCACTAGGCTGAACACTGGGAACATTTGAAGGATTTGCCCCAGAACAATCTAATATCAGTACAGCAGATCCCCCTTGCGGAGAAGCTCAGAATCTTGACTCTTTTCTCTAGTGCAGTGGAGCTGAATTATGTCTGCTTCCAATACTGTGGAAGGTGGAGACAGAGGGAAAAATTTTGGTTCTTAATGCTCATAACTGAGGGAAAGCTTTTCCACCCTAAATATCCTGTACAATTCAAACATCCCTTTTATTCTCAACCTGCCCTTTCCCCAAAGAGAAACATTCACTCCAACCAAGAAAGGGAGATGTACTGAAGACTCCCTGAATTCACTAAGGTCTTAGGTATTGTTGCAGATTTTATGTGGAAGGTGCTCAGCTACTACTTAGATGGCAACAGTCTGAAATTCTAAGAGATAATTTAGAGACTCCTTTTCACATTAAATATCTTCAAAGACTAACATCATTTTATGATGTCACTTCTGTAGTAGCCATGCAAAGATCAGAAAACTTCTGTGCTTTTTGGCAACCTTCTTGAAAAAGTATTCCTTAGAATTTATGAGAAGGTTGATTAACAAGAAAAACACATTCATGTGGAATCCACTCCCATTGACTTCATCTGTGCACAATCAAGCCAATTATCTCAGATGATCTACATCAGACCTTCCAGCATAACCACAAGCATGAGCTATTCACTACAAGTAAAAACAGAAGCATGTCAGTCTTTTCAGCTAGGAACATGACAAATCCTCCCCATTTCTAAAAGCTAAGGATGTTCTCTCAGACAAAAAATAAATCAAGATTAAAGTTGAAATTATATTGTCCTTTAGAGAGCTTGGTACAAAGCCCATTGAAATCAGTAATGAGATTCCTACTGGCTTTGCATCAGGCCTAAATCAGCATTAATGGAATATGAAGGCTCAAAAGAAAAACAGCTTGTATGTGGTCATGTATTTAAAGACTATCATATTAGAGTTTGTTTAGACAAACAATTAGTGTGTGGAAAACTAGGGTTTAAATCTGCAGCATATTAAAGTACTGTGCACTAAACATATGTCTAGATAAGCTTTTTTATTCACATTAGGAGAGCAGAGATAAGACCTGAAGCTTAGGTTCATCAATGTCTATTAGCCAGGCTGGGTAAGAATGGTATCCTTAGCCTCTGTTTGTCCTGAAATGAATGATGACAGGAGAGGGATCAGGTGATGATCACCTGTTATGTTCACTCCCTTTGGGGCATCTGGTATTGGCCACTATCCTGTTGGCAAGACAGGATACTAGGCTAGATGGACCTTTAGTCTCACCCAGTATGGCCATTCTTATGATCTTCTGGGCATTTCCATGCTTCTGCGTGCTTCTCCTTGGAATCACTGTGTTTTTAGCATCTCCCTTACTTAAATTTACATTGTTCAAACCCAGAGGATTTTTGAATTAATAGCAAGTGTTTGGGAAGGATTTATTCTAGTGGCAAGGTTTCCAGAAGCTGCTCCAGTTGTCTGTCTGCTTGAGCAGCTGTCTCTTGTAGGTAATAAACTGAAAACATGACTATTTATTTCACTTTCTGCTTTACATTTACTTCATTTGTGCCTTGTTGTTTTGAAGGAGTCTGCTACTTTGTCAAAGCAGGCAATCGGTTTAGATTCTTAGAAAGATAAATGCTTTTTTCGATAGGAATTCAGTCATACATTCTTGGTCAACACAACTTTTTTCCCCTCTAAGTTGGAGTTTTGGGTGTGCAGGTACTGGAAGATCTAGGCTATTGAGTGCGTGATGAGGGGTGTGGCTGGTAAGAAGGGAAGGGGAAAAGGAGTGGCAAGATTTCATGATATAAATTATTTTCCATCAGAACATCTGACTGTAGAGTGAGAATCTTTTGAATGATTGGCAAACTTGACTTTGGTAAAGTGGAATCTGGCATTCAGATTTGGTCTAGTATGGCTATGGATGCAGTTGAGAAAACAAACAATTTGGGTACAATATAAGTTTGACATTGTATATGTGATCAGTGTTGCAGTGTGATATTTTTACTATTTTGTACAAATAGTTATAAAAATATTTGTACATTTTTAAAATAGATTTTCAGTATGAGAGAAAAAAATCAATTCATCTTAAGTGAACTCCCCTATACACTCACTGTTCAAGTGACCAGCAAAGACTACAGATAATTGAATAGTCGCATGCAGTTATTCTGATCCAGGAATACTTGGAAGTGGTCACTTATGATTGGGGAGTCTTTTAAAGATGTGATGCTTAAATACACATCAGTGAAGGCTCTGCTAGCCATAAATATATATAGATGGATGCTCTGAAAAAATTGTTTATGTATTTTATACTATTTTGTTAGTACCTTCCACTGTGTTTAACTCACTAAGGAAAGACTCCTAGATTTCTGGTCTGTTTACCACTACAACACTGACACCTGGCTGGGGGCGGGAAGGGGTGGAGAGGAAGGGAGAAGAATAGTGGTGAAGTTTAATGGTGTTAAACGCTCCAGAAGCTTATGGTTTTACTGCACTGACACTGGCAATATATTATATCTATCATTCCTTCTTAGTGGAGAAGAAGCTGAACATTTCACTTTAGTTAGAGCTTTACTAAAGCACATGTGGCATTTCTCTGTTCATACCTGGTGAGAGGGGTGGAAAGAGTGGACAATTGGACCCCTGCCCAAAGCTCAGGGATGTCCCCAAACAGCTGCAATTCTTTGTAATAAAGTGGAATGGGCGTGGTGCCACTGAGCATGAGGTACTGGGCCATAGGTGCTGACTTTTGTTTTTGCTGGTAGCCCCTTTTTGAGGAGGTATTTGTGTTGGGGGCTCCACAAGTTTTGGGAGAGGCTATTGTCTGCATATTTATACACTTCTTTCATATTCTAGTTACTGAATGTGTATCTTTCATTGTTATTGAATGAATTGGGTTCGGTTAGTCTAGAAAACAGAAGACTGAGAAGGGATGTAACAGCTTTCAAATACGTAAAAGGTTGTTACAAGGAAGAAGGAGAAAAAATATTCTTCTCAACCTCTCATGATAGGACAGGAAGCAATGGGCTTACATTGTAGAAGAGGGACTTAGGTTGGATATTAGGAAAAAATTCCTAACTGTCAGGGTGGAATAAATTTCCTGGGGAGATTGTGGAATCTCTATCATTGGAGATTTTTAAGAATAGGTTAAACAAGCACCTGTCAGGGATGCTCTAGATCAGGGATGGGGAAACTTTTTTGGGTTGGGGCCTGCTGACCCACAGAAAAATCAGTCGGGGGCTGCACACAAATGAGAAGCAAAAAACCCAAATCCCAAACCAAAAAAATGTGGCCCCTGGATGAGAAAGAAAGAGACTCTCCACATTCCCCTCATATACCAGAGCTTAGGGGACTCGTCCTAGTAGATTTTGTGCACTGCAGCTTTGCGGTGAAGCAGTGGGGGGAGGGGCTGGAGCACCAGTGTGGGTTCTCCTATGCTGAGGGGGGCCCTGAGTCTTAGGCAAGCCAGAGGCCACATTCGGCCCCTGGGCCTGATATTCCCCAACCCATTTCTAGATGGTGCTTGTTCCTGACGTGACTGCAGAGGACTTCTCAAGGTGCCTTTCAGTTCTAGTATTCTATGTTTCTATCTTAACAATTTAGTCATTATTAAAATAGTAATGAACTTGCATAATTACATTATCATGAATTACAGTATTAAAATCATTGCACTCGTCTCCAAGCTACTTTCACTAATTTCCCAAATTAAAGAGATTACGTCTCACTGTGGCTTTCTGGAGGAAACTGTGAGCAACACTGTGGCTTGGGGGTGCTCAGTACTGGTTCTACAATGGCGTTGTGGCACCAGGCCCCCAGGCACAAGGGGCCCTAATGCTCAGACCATGGCCCCACCCCTGCCACTTGTCCTGAGCTCTGTCCTGAAGCTCTGTCCCTGATCAATCTCTGCCCACTGATTCCTGACCCACTACTAGCTCCTCTCCATCCCCTCCCCTCTTCTTACATCTTTCTACCTCTCCCCATACAAGTGGTGTGCAGGACATGAGCAGGGGAAGAGGCTGAGAGGGGCAGGGTCGTGGGGCAGAGCATCTGTGGAAAGGGGGCAGAGCTCTGTGGGTGCTGAGCATCTCCTTTTTTCTTTGGTGGTTACTTGAGCCCTGTAGTAGAGTTGGCACCTATGACTGGGGCCCAAATGTCTCTCAGTGGGCTTTATATTACAGTATGTCATACACATACAATTCCAGAGGCTGATATAAATTATGAGAATTTAATGATGCTAAAGTTATACCAAATAATGTAAAGTATGCCTTACTTCAAATGGGTCTTTTGTGGATGCAAGGAATATAAGGGTGGGACCTATGCCAAAATCAAGAGAATAATTAAAATGCTGGAAAAGAAAAGAGGCTTCTTGGGAGATTGGGCCAGGGATAATTAGTCTCTTTAGGATTGCTTTCAAAAACTTTGTGAGGTTATTTTTCTCATTAAATTTCATATGTATTACTTATGCCTTGTATTAATAACACCATGACCATATTGCTAATGTAAGCAACTCATAAAAAGGCTTTGCAATTGTCTACATATTTTACAAACAGCCAGCTATATCCCAGACGTGGCTTCTGCTATCTGCTTTAGGCTATTGTACATACTTTCCCACACAAGCAATGTATGTCTCCTATTAATTTATAGGGCTGGGAACAGTTCCAAAAACCTATAATATAGATGTGTTTTATCAGTGGAACTTAAATTAAAACATCTATAAAAGTATCAAGATTGTTCTCTCTATCCCAAAGAAATACACCCATTCTGAACTTAGATCAATAAAGATGCTGACAAGGATGTGTTACAATTTAAATTAATGTACACTAAGAGAAATGTCAGTTCTACTTCTCTTTGGCTTACGATATACATGATTTATTTATCCTGTCATTTTAAGGTTACAGAATGCTATGAAAAAACTGTATTTTCTTCCTTCATTAAAGTATGTTTGGCAGCACACACCACTGACTCTCTCACAGTGCTTTTTTGTCATTCTGAATTGTAAGAGTTGATGACTTGCTGAGCAATGTGATGTCTGTTGGGATTAGTCAAAGTTGTTTGTTGTGCCTGCACTACAATTCAAACAGTTTACAACAAAATGAATTGTCATTTAAAATCTGTCTTTTAACAGCTTAATCCTAAAGGTCATTTGAATCAAGAGCAACAGTGCTTTCTCCAAAGAAAAAAAATTGCATACGGTTTGTGGCCATTTTATGAACAAAAGTTTGAATTAAATCCTCTTGCCACCAAAGAAAGATTAAGAACTTCTGGAAGTTTCCTAAGCTCTCAGTCAAGTTCATGATACTGTTCTGTGCCCTGAAGAAAATTGTAGCTATTTGTTTAAGACCTAAAGTTTCCATCTGTTCCATCTTGGTTTAAGGAAGCAGTTTATTTTTAAAAGCTCAAGGCAATATTTACTGAAAAGCATACGACATCCCTGATGTGACATCACTCAAGAAAAATATTGATGGAAGAATTTTAGAGTTTATAACTGCCAGAAAAATGATATATAATCTTACTATATATTTTAGAAACATGCATATGTCTGTCTGTCTGTCCATCCATCCATCAATGAGTCAGTTTGTTTAAGAACTCCTCCTGAACCTTAAGTTATAGGACCACCAAATTTGGTATGCAGCTTCATCTTCTCTTAACTTAAAGAAAGGTCAGGGGTTGGTTGGGCCAGAACAATGAGATGTGCCCGAATTGAACTGTTTCTCATAAAATGGAAATGGAGGAGTGAGGTAGGAGGGACAGTTATACCGCAGAATGACCACAGCAAGGGCAGCAAGAGCCCAGAGATGGGGAACAGGACAGCTATAAACTCATTGGACCAACAGGGGCAGGGGTGGAGAAAGGGACAGCCATGTACTCTATATTTTAGAGAGTTTGTCTGTTTGTGTGCCTATGTGTGTCTGTCTCTCTTCTAGCCCGGGGACATGCACCCATCCCCTGGCTGTGCCTGCTGCACTTGCAGTGGCCAATGACAGGAACTTTTCACCTGGCCCCAAGCTGCTGCACTGAGAGAGGGCTGGGCTTGTCTTCAGTCTCCAGGGCATTCTGCATACTGAAACCCTCATCCCATTCCCACCCCAGAGCAATGATTTAAATGAAGAAAAATAAAACTTATTTGAGTTAAGGACCTGAGCAATGCTGGGTAAATCTTCTAGTTTCACGTACTTTAGAAAAATTACTAAACTCTCACTAGAGTTAATTTTAAAATGTCACTAACTCACTGTCTGCAGTGAGCATATCTGATTAATAGAGATCAGAATTAAAGCAAACACATTTTTACGTTGACAAGAAAAAACTAAATATAATGCCAACCTGTATGTAAAGAGTAGAATATTCATCTTTTAAATTAAATATCTTTAGCAGGATATACAGGATTTCAATTGGTGGTGTGTTTTTTGTTTGTTTGTTTGTTTGTTTTTTGTTTTAAGGCAAGTGAAAAAACCCAAATACATAAATCCAAAACTGGTTTTAGGGACTAGTTTTAGTTACAGTATCTATCCTCTGCTATAGTGTTATTTAATAGAATGTTTCTACTTCTTTTAAGAGGGCTTTGGATTCTTTGGACAATGGAATGTTGTTCAGGAAAAACGATTGCTAGGAAGAGATGACATCTATCCAACAAAGAGAGGAAAGAGCATGTTCTCGGGCAGGCTTGCTAACCTAGGGTATGTCTACACTACAAAGTTAATTCGAACTAAAGGACGGTAGTTTGAATTAACTTTGATAGGTGCTACACAAGCGCTCCGCTAGTTCGAACTTAATTTGAACTAGCGGAGCGCTTAGTTCGAACTAGGTAAACCTCATTCTACGAGGACTAAGCCTAGTTTGAACTTACTAGTTTGAATTAAGGGATGTGTAGCCCTTAATTCGAACTAGTGGGAGGCTAGCCCTCCCCAGCATTCCTTGGTGGCCACTCTGGCCAACACCAGGGAAACTCTACTGCCCACCTCCCGGCCCTGGACCCCTTAAAGGGGCATGGGCTGGCTACGGTGCCCGTGCCAGGTGCAAGCCTGCCAGCATCCAACCAGCAGACCCTGTACCTGGCATGGCTCAAGCCAGCCACCCGATGCCCCCCAGCCCTCCCCCTCTTCCTGGGACCAGACTGGTGGCTCCCGGGAGCTTGCCTGGGACCGCAAGAGGTGGGCACCCGCCTGATCTAGTGTGGACATCGTGGACCTCGTCCACAACCTCCACACTAGGCACAGGAAAGTGGCCGTCTAGGGCAGGAGAGCTGCCAGCCTGGCCACCCAGGAGCAGGTGTGCATGAAAATCAAGGTGGTCCACTGAGACCCCCGACCCTGAGCCCTGAGCTTACAATGGCTGTACTGGGTCAGACCAAAGGTCCATCTAGCCCAGTAGCTTGTCGCCGACAGCAGCCAACCCTAGGGACCCTGGAGGGGATGGACCGAAGACAGTGACCAAGCCATTTGTCTCGTGCCATCCATCTCCAGCCTACCACAAACTTTGGGCAGGGACACCACTCCTACCCCCTGGCTAATACCACTCCATGGACCCAACCTCCATCACTTTATCTCACTTCTCTTTAAACTCTATTCTAGTTCTAGCCTTCACAGCCTCCTGCAGCAAGGAGTTCAAGGAGATAGCAAGGGGGTGGACAGGAGCCGTGACAGAATAGAACTCTACACAGGGCATCCTATTGCCCTGTTCTCTGTATCTCCAGAGAGAAAAATAAAGGAGTCACTCCAGTATAAAACAATGTTTCTTAGCTCAAGTGCATCATTTTGTACCTTGTGGTTAATAATAAGTGATTCACCATGGAAACAATTTTTGTTGTTGGGACATGTGCTGTCGACGTGCTACCCCCAGGCCTATAGTTAATATATGCTAGTGATCTGAATTCTGTTTTACCCATATTGAGAATGTGCCAGGTAGTCCTGCAACAACTTTTACTTGCATTAACAGCCTAGGTGCATCTTGGTCTCATCATTCTGCCTATAATGTATTAGCACGCATACTAGGAAATCTTGACTCCTGGTGCCAAAGCACTAAGTTTATGATAAAAGGAGATTCGTGCCATGTTGTGATGAGATATGATTAATTTTACTGGCTGTGAGATGAACTATAGCCTGCGGTGCAACACCTGTATGATTTACGGCTTTACAAATTATAGTTTCCATTTGCTTTACTATCAAACACGGAGTGTTTAGCTACAGGAACATTGTTAGAGGATAATACTATGTATACTTCTGCTTATTAAGAGCCTGAGTCTCCTACCCATAGTCCTATTGATTAGTCCCATGTTGGGTGAGGAATTCCACTGGTTTCAATAAGACTTTTCACAGCATACAATATATGAGTAATGCTGGCAGAACAGATTCCTAAGTAATATGCATCTAAATATCCATTATATGAAAAATGACCAACCACCGTTACAGTAATTACCTCAGCTCTTGTTTACAACTAGCATTTTTTTCCTATACTAATTCCCTTCCTAGATAATATTCAACTAGGCCATTTATCTACTAAGCCATATATTTGAGTGCCACATATTTGAGTGCCAATTTCTGAAAAATAATGCTTTTACTGACTTCTAAGTTCTGCCCTTTCCTCAAGTGCCTACTAGATTTCACAGAAGACAGCTATACAAGGTTTCAATGTGAAAAAAATGCTATATGTACTGTAAAATTTTACATACTTAGGTATTTCAGGACACTTTACAAATATAAATGAATCAAGCCACTTGGCTCATCTGTGAGATAGGTATTATCTTCCCATTTTGCAGTCAGAGAAGTAGAGGCTTAGACACAGGAAGTGACTTGACTTAAAGTTACACAGGAAGCATGTGGATATAGAACACAAACCTCCTGGCTCCCAGACCTATACTCTTGCCACAACAACATAGCAAAATTAGTCCCATGTGAAAAAGCTCTAATCTGTAACAAAATAAGAGAATAAGCATGGTTGTTTCTTGTTTGCTAAGAAAATGTTGACTCTCTTGGTCATATTTTTATTCGCTGACTTCAGTAGGACTTGTAATAGGCTTAACACTAAGCACGTTATACAGTATTGCTGGACCAGGGCCTATATGCATCAAACTCTGGTCTTCTAGGACATCACTTCTAGGCATGGTCTCAGAGTTTGTTCTCGCTAGGCCCACATCCAGGCAGCGTCTAAATCTGGCTGCTTCTCCCTGCCCAGCGTCTCTAAAAATGAAACCTTCTCTCTCCAACCTCACAGCTAGCTCTCTCATCCAGCCCCTCATCACCACTTATCAGGACTGTGATAACTTCCTTTCTTGTTTTGGCAAATACCAGCCTGTCCCATTTCTGTCGATTCAAGATGCTGCTTGGCACTTTGACCACTTCAGTCAATTTGTTTGCATGCCATTGTCAAACACAAAATAATTGTCTATACTTAAGACCCTTCATATCCTATCCCTGCTCTTCCTATGTCATCTAAATTGCTATTGAACTCACAGTTCCTACATTTGTTCTACCAAAAATACTGGTCTGGATGACAAATTTTATCAAGTTTCTAACAAGCACCTTTACACTCTTTCACATGTCTTCTCTTACGTGTCAAAGGATTATCCATGGAAATCTGTAGACAGGATCTGCCAAAGAGTTTGCGGGGCCCAAGGCGGCATGTTGTGATTGGCTACATCACATGGCTGTGCGGCTCCCAGACAAGGCAGCATGCATGCAGCTGGGCAGGCGGGCACCAGGCAGCGCCGGGCAGCGAGGGGCCCTGAAGGCATGGGGCCCAAGGCAACCGCTTTGCTCACTTTGACCTAAGGCCTGGCCTGTCTGTAGAGCCACCATACTCTCCTCTTTCAAATCATTTCTTAAAATGTACCTGAGCAGTGATTCTGCAAAACACTCCTTAGTGAGTAAGCAGCCTATATGCTGTGACTGCCGCTGTTACTCATGTTCCCCTTGTCTATTTCTTGTATTCACTTGACTCGTGTATTATACTTGGCACAGAAACCATCTTTGTATATTGCCTAGTTCTGGTGCAGCATAAACGAGTTTCACCTGAAATCACGAATCCTTTGTAACACACAGTACTTGTAATGAACAAAAAGAAGACTTATTAAAAGAGGTATAGAGGTTCCAGCAGAAACAAGAGAATGATGGGAAAAGATAGCTATAGTAGAAAACAAAATAACAAAACATCAGCTAAGGGCCTACACTTAAGTTACCTTTGCTGACTAGCTCCCCTCCACCCAAAGTTGAGTCTGATGCAGAGAGGGCTGGCTTCACAGGAACCAAGATCCAATCTTTCATGAAAAACGCCCTCTCTCAATGAGACACCTTTTCAGTGGATGTATACAGAGGGTCTTTCTCTGCACTGACATATACTGAATTAGTCTTTTGTTTTTATTCACAGCCAGGGGCATCACCTATCTGTCCTAACACCCCTTTTAATCTTCAAGTAGTTTTGATTGGCTGCAATTGTCTTTGATGGTTTTCTGTTACTGTTCTGAGCTGGGACAAAAGTAGGCAACTGAACAATACATTACATAATTGGCCAGGGGTGAAAACTCCCTCTTGCTTGAATGGGTCATTACTGAAACACATGATTCCCTAGTGATTAAGTTTACTCTATCCATAAGGGCATGCTTTTCAGTATAGTTACACAATTCCTTAAATTAACTGAATGCACAATTTAGTGATTGACAGTCTGTAACTTAGCAATACTCAATAGAGATCTTACATGTTACTCTTAAAGCAATATATTTGATTAATCAAGTCTGTCAAGTCTGCTACAAGATTTTTTTAAAAAGAATAGGGGACTTTTTGCCGAGGCACCTCTGCATCACAGATACTAAAAAGCTGTGCATATCTCTCTACCATCAAATTTTCATTCCAGCACAAAATGTTAATTGTGACATCATGTGCTTTTATAACAGCACATCATGGATTTGAAAATTATTTTGCCTTGTAAGCAGTATGAGCTAAGACTCAGAACTGGCATTGGGCCTAGAGTTCACAGTACAGCTGGAGGGTAGGAATGGAGTAATAATTAGGAGACAAGCCAGGGTTCAGGCCCAGAAGTTCAAACTACTGCTACACGCAGTACGGACTAGGTAGTTTGAATTAAAGCTCCTAATTCGAACTACCATTACTCCTCATTGCAGGAGGAGTAACAGTAGTTCGAATTAGGAGCTTTAATTCGAACTACCTAGTCCGTGCCATGTGTAACCGTGGGCAGGTAGTTCGAACTACGGGGCATTTAAAAATGGCAGCACCCGGGAACATGCAAATAAAGCCCGGGATATTTAAATCCCGGGCTTCATTTGCTAGTTTGAATGCCTACCTTAGCCACCCTAGTTCAAACTAGGGTGGCAGTGTAGACATACCCTATGAGACTTTGCTGGACCTCAGCATACATTGAACATAATTTGTATTTTCTTACATTACAGAGAAAACAGCTCAGCTAGTAAAAAAAAACCTGCCACAGTTCTTGTAAAATGTTTGTTTGAGCTGTGTTGAGCATGATTATTAATTAAATCACGTATCTCAAGGTTACATCTCAAAGCCCTATAAAGTGAAACCTTGTTATCCAGCACTCTGTTAACCAGAAAACTTTGTTAACCGGCATTACCCCCAGCCACAATACTGTCACATCTTCAGGTGCACAGGCCTGGCTTGGTTTACCATTATTGGCATAACAATTTTTTATTTAAGTACTAATCATCTTTAACTCAAAATAGAAATGTGAGACCAACTGCCTCATGGTACAAAACTACCAATATTTTGAGTTTTACTATTATTGTCCATTGGTTTTTCCTAGGTTGATGGGACTCTCAGATAACCAGAATTTTTAGATAACTGGAGCTCCCTAATCCCCAAATGTGCTGGATAACACAGGTTTTTACTGTACTTGACTATCTTTATTTCAAAATGTCAAGACAGTGTTATCCTTCCTATAGACATTTTTTTCTGTTTTAGTCTTGATGGGGCTGATTCCCTTGCCTCCTATATACAGTACATCTAAATCAGGAGTAACTTCAATGAACTCAGAGTTGCAGTGATGTAAAACTGCTGTAGGCAAAAGGGAGAGTTAAGCTCTGTAGAACAGATGGTGTCATCGTGCACACCAGGGTAGAAGATGGGGATCAGCCACCTTTATAGCATCTAGGGTATGTCTAGACTACATGTCTCCATAGACAGAGCCATGTAAAATAGTTTACTTGGCATAGTCAATGAAGTGGGGATTTAAATGATCCCTGCTTCATTAAAATAAAAATTGTTGCTGCACTGTGCCAACAATCAGCTGATCTGGCACAGCACGGCAGTCTAGATGCAGCGCGGTCGACAAGGGAAGCCTTTGTTGACCGCTCTGGTAAACCTCGTTTCATGGGGCATACTGGAGCAGTCAACAAAGACTTCCCTTGTCGACTGCGCCACGTTTAGACTGCCACTCTGTGCCGGATCAGCTGATTGTCGGCACAGCACGGCAGCCATTTTTATTTTAATGAAGCAGAGATTATTTAAATCCCTACTTCATTGACTATGCCAAGTAAACTATTTTACAAGGCTCCATCAATGGAGCCATGTAGTCTAGACGTACCCTAAGTGAAAGAATGGGAGACCTCCCACTGACTGTGAACACACCATCTTCCTTCATGAATCCCACAGAGCCTGACCAAGAGAAAGTGATTATTTCATTATATATTGGGATGGTTTATATTTTGCAATGGCGACACACGTCTGTAGCCTCATGGCTAGCAGGCGTTTATTTGAACCCATCCACAGCTATAGTTGCTGTAGACGTGTTAAAAATATACTCATACATATTCAAAAAAACAAAATCCAAAACTAAAAGCTATGTCAGTGACATCACAAAATCAGAAAATAACCAACCAGAAAGAAACAAAGATCATCCCACCAACTAATTTTAATCCCCAGCGCACTGATACTGATCTCCTTCTCACACACCCAGGGAAAGTATAAAAAAATATGAACTTTTTATAACCTACTTGGGGAGTAAATTCTTTTGGCGGGTGCTCCATACAAGGAATAGCCTGGCTTTTAAACCAAAAGGACTCCAGCTAAAGTGCCCCCTTCAATCACAGCTGGCAGCATTCCAGAGGGAGAGAGGCAATCTCACAAATAGACAGGTCTCCAGACCTTTAGGGCTTTATAGTTCATAACCAGGACCTGAAAACCAATGGGTAGACATTGCAGATCACAGAGCAATAGTGTCATGCTAATAGTGAGAAATTCCAGATAAAAAGTGGGCCTTTTACACTCTCATAAGCTTTAGTCTTAGACTGCATTTAAGTAGTATCATGATACAGTATGTCTACACTGCAACATGATCCAGTGCATGAGTCCAGGGTCAGTTATGTTCACCCTTTCCCCTTGTGACTACATTCCAATTGTGCTAATCAAGTGCTTGGACCCAAGGTCTCAGACTGGAAGATGCAGGATCTGAGCTCTATTGCTTTGCAGGGTAGACACAGATCACCTTGGCTCAGATCCTGGGAATCAGCTGGGTGTATTCCACACTTCCATTGGACAATTTGCTTAGTCTTCTCTATTCCAAGACTTTACAATCCACTCTACTGAAAATGGAAGTCTCCTTGGTTTGCAATGACAAGCAAATCAACCAGCCCTTTAGTAAAGAGAGCTGCTTCAAATCTCCTGTAACATTCAGTGTGGGCAATACATTTTCCCCACAGTGCACCACAATCATACCACTAGAGGGGCCACACGTCTTGAGTCTCTGGGATATGGTTACTTTGACTTTGGTCTGTACACTGCAATGTGGGCCACAGAGCCCTTGGTTCAAAAGTTTTAATCCAGGGCAAAAATACAATGTAGATACTCAGGCTTAGAGTTCCATAACACAGTTCAGCTGACTCAGATGCCACTAACTCTGAGCTTATATTGCTGTATAATTGCATTGCATTGGACCAATGGTGGGCAACCTGTGGCTTGTAGGTTGCATGTGGCCCATTGGGATTCTATGTGTGGCCCATGAGACATTTTGTTTACCATTGCCCATGCACAGGGTTGCCAGATTCTGTTAGTTTTCAGCTGCATAGGTTTTTTTCTTACTAATATTACGAAAGTGACACGCACGTAAAGCGTGCTGATTGCAAAAAACATTGTGAGGGATGTGTGCTTTTTTTGCATTCAATCAAAGTGCTGTTACACTTCAATCGGCACACCCCATGAATTCTAGAATACCACCTTGGGTTATAACAATCTTGCAGTCCACCGAGATGAAGCAGGGCCACTCATGCAATCCAGTCATAAGCCTAGGTTGCCCCTCACTGCATTAGACCGATCTCATGATGGCACTGAAATTGGTAACAAAATACACATACAAAAGAAAGAGTTAAAACTTCTTGGTTGGAATTAGGTGAAAAAAGCCAGCTTGCTTACTAATGCATGTCGTCTACAAACAATAGGCAGGTCCAATAATACTCCCAGATGGTGAACTTTAGTATGAAATTCTAGTTATATTAGGGAGACTCACCATCACTGCAGTCTCCAATTCACACAGCTGACTGGTATCTGAATAAGAATGTGTTATGAACACCTATGTACACCTCAGTTTTTACAACTATTTTTTTTTTACTATCGGAAACCATGCAAATGACTGAAAGCATAGAACTATTTATATGACAGGTCTAGATTGTCAGGGGTACCAGGGTATAACTAAAGTGAGGAAGGGATTATCCAAGGTGGATCCCACAGTTGGAGCAGAGATTTCTATCCCCCTTGGACATTCCAGCTCAGGCTGGAGCTTAGGTTCTTAGCCCTGGTGAGCCTGAATTTCTATGGCTATTTTTAGCTCTGTACTGTAGTGTGAGCATCTCTAGTCTTAGTCAGTTGACTCAGGATCTGAGACTTGCTGCTGTAAGAGTTTTTTTTTTCTTTGCAGTGGAAATACACCTAATTCTTTTGGCTTTCAGGCTTCCATAACAGGCTACACACACAAGAGAACCGAACTGTCGTGGCAGTGTCTGAGAGTGCAGCAAAGGTCTTTTAGAACTGCAATGGAAGTGGGATCATTGGCATTTGCTTGTCCTTGAAGAGGACTTGTAGGTAGCAAAATTTTGCCTCAGTGTAAACTCCCAGTCTCATGACTTTGTTCTCCAACAGCACTGACAGGCAGTTTTGGAGAATTTCAACTACTGCCTTTTGTTTTCTCAGGTTATTTAACTGTTCCGTTTGTCACTATATTTTTCTCTCTTACTGTAAGACAGATGTTGCTGCAGCACAAGAGGTGAGGGGCTTTGTTCAGTCTCTCTGCTTCCTTCTCTGTGTGTGTATGAGAGAGAAAGAGAGAGATTTTGTAAATCATCTTCATCTAGAAATACATCATGTAACTTTGTCCAGTCTTGTTTTAAGTATCCCAAGAGGAAAGATGGAGTCCAATATCTCACTGTTAGAAAGATTTTCCTAAAAATTTCCTTTCTTAGGATAAGTCTACACTGCTACTTTATTATGCTGCAAATTTCTGGCTCAGGTGTGTGAAAAAACACCCCCCTGAGCACAGCAAGATACAATGCCATAAAGAGCTAGTATGAACCAGGCTATAGCTCTGGGAACCATGCTCTCAATCCAGTGGAGGTGGTTTACCTAGCGTGCTCAGAGAGCGGCAGAAAGGACTGATGGTAAAATGGCCCATCCAGCTTATTTATATTTAGAGTTATGTGAACCCAATTTTTCAGTGCAGTGGCTAAACTAAAAAAATAATAAAAAAGAGTTTCAGGTTGAATTGAAATATACATATTTTGTGAACCAAAAAAAAAAGTTTAAAAATCCTTTTGGGTCCATTAAAATATCTTTGTTGCCTTTTTGAGGTATTTGTAATTTTTAAAATATTTTCAAAACTAAAACAGACGTAAAATTTAGAACAAAAAATTCTTTTGAATAGAAGAGTCATAAAATACTAAGAAACTGTGATTTTTTTCCCTAACTGAATCAATTAGATACATTTGTAAAATGTTTTGTCTGCCCTCAACGTATATTTTTTCAGTGATTTTTTTTTATCCAAAATGGTTGCTTAGCTCTAGTTATAACCTTTGCATTTCATTCTGAACATTTTGTATAATGCTTTTAACTCTTAGGTCTCAGGCAGAGGCAGCTAAACTGATCCTTTAATGACCTTAAAAATGAGTTCTCCCATCCTCTATTTACTTAGAAACGGGACCTTTAATAACTCCATTCATCTGAAGAAGTGGGTTATGTCCATGAAAGCTCATGATACCATCTACATGTTTTGTTAGCCTCTAAGATGCTGCAAAACTATCTGTTGTTTTTTAAGTTTTTCCACTTACAGCGTAACTCGGCTATCCCTCTGAAGCTTTAATGACTTTGTTATGCTAGAAGGTGTTGGTGACTACCAGCATACATGTCTGCTCCACAGGCAGTCATAGAATTCACTGACGCTGAAGGGCATGCTAACCACCCTTTGCTCATGATAAATGTAAGAAGCAATTAAGCTCTTTTCTGGAGTAAGATAGATGAAACAGCATAAAATACCACCCAAGGGACGTGGTCACATGTAAAGCAGATGAGCTAGGTAGGCAGAGTGGTTTTCCTGGGGGCTGTTAGCAACACAGGAGCAGAATGTGTCTTGACGAGCTGGAAGCAGATAGAACCAGAAAAGCCAGGAGACTGCCAGAAAAGCCCCAGGGGAAACCCAAGACAAAAAACTTCTTTTGGCCCAAATACTCTCTGAAAAGAAGCTGGAAATTGTGAGCAAGGAAACTGTTTTACGTAGCTTGAAAGCTTGCCTCTTTCCCATAGATATTGGTGCAATAAGATTACTTCACCCACCTTATCTCTCTGCTAGCCTGTTGTTTCGTTCTACTGTGTTCAAGTAAAGAGACCTTTGTTTATATTCTAAATAAAAAAAAAAAGGATTGAGCTCAAGAAATTAATATTTTGTAGACTGGGAGATTCCAAGATCAGACGAAATCATTGTAGAGCTTTTACAAAACACCCATTCAGTCTTGATTTCAAAGTGCCCAGCAATGGAGAATCCACCACTACCCTTGGCTAATTGTTCCAGTGGATAATAGTACTGACCATTATAAAAGTATGCTTTCATTCCGGCCTGAATTTGTCTAGCTTCAATTTCCAGCCATTGGATAGTGTGATACCTGTTTGTGTGAGACTAAAGAGCACCTTGTTAAATATTCCCTGTATAGACTGTAATCAAGTCAAATGAAAATTTCTTAATCTAAATAGTTGTGAGTCTATCACAATAAGTCATGTTTGCTACACCTTTAGACCTTTTTGTGAATCTTCTCTGAATCCTTTCCAGTTTATCAAGATCATTTCTTAATTGTGGATAATGATACTGTTCTGATACTGTTCCAGCAGTGGTCACTCCAGTGTCAAATACAAAGGTAAAATAACTTATCTACCCCTCCTCAAGATTCTCCTATTTATGCATTCAAGCTTCGTGTTAGCCTTTTTGATCACCCAGTCACACTAAAGAGCTCATGTCTCATTGACTATTCACCACAATCCCCATTTCTTTTTCAGAGTTAATACTTTTCCAGAACGGAGCCCCCAACATTCTGTAAGTATGCTCTGCAAGTTTTGTTCCTAGATGAACACATTTACATTTATCTGTATTCAGACTCAAATACCTGCCTATCATCAATTTCTTGTCCTAATATAACTAATCAAATAATCAAAAAATCCCCAGATGTCAGCTAGCAGCTTGGGTTAAATGGGGCAACAATACATTTCAAGGGCAATAATATCAACCCCCCCTCCCCCCACACACACAGTATCTGTCTTTCTTGAAATACTGAAATAAAACTTTCCCGTTACATACTTCCTCTATATCAGTCTTAAAAATAGGTAAGATGTAGACAGAAAATGTACACTGCTATAGTTTATTTACAGGCAGGTTGGGGCAGATAATGTTCTTAGTTGCTTTAAAAGAGAAGAAAATAAAAGAGACATAAAGGAAGAAAACAACTATTGACACCTGGAAAAATTATTTGAACTGCTTATGTCTCTGTTAAACCCACAAGCCCCTAGGAGTGAAAGGCAGAGCACAAATGACAACAGATGAACGCTCATCCCAGATTCCTATGTTTGGCACCACTAGCAGAGAGCTCTCCAAAGGGGTAACCCTTCAGGCTATCTCTTCAGTAGATGTTTCAAGCATTCCATCACTTGTGATCACAAAATATATTTGAAACAGTATGTTACAGTGCCACAAACATACATGTGTATACATTCTTTCTCTACCACAATGCCAAATCAGGTATTACTTTAATTCCAAAAAAGAATATAACTGCTGCAGGGGTTCTTAGGGAACATAACTGGCTCCTAGCCAGACAGCTTGTGCAGCCTGCTATTTCATTTCATTGAGTCTCACTGGAAGTATGCTTCTGTTCTAATTAAACCTCAGGATTTTCTTCTGTCATGACAAGAACAAGCCCCATGGTTCTACATGGGGACTGATGTTTTCATAATAAGCTCTGCCAGAGACTTGTCAGCCTTAACTCAGGTTGATCAGGGAATCCATCAAATATGTTGAGGTTAACAATGATAAAACCAGGGACTTTAATTTTTAACAGTTGGCTTCAGTACAATGCATGTTCTTTCCACTTACTGTCTTACTTAAATCTGTATCACATTTTTCTTTTAAAAGAGCTAACCATTTTGATAGCATAGTAAAAATTTGAACTTGTATAATATCTTATGTCTTATATCGTACAGTGCTGCATAAAGGTAGGTAATATTGGTTTAACAAAGGGAAAACAGAATAAAAAACAATGAAATAACTGACTCCAGATCCCAGAATGAGGCAGAGCTGGAGGCAGATACATAACCCATGACTCTTGCATGTTAAAGTTAAATATAGAGTCAGTCTAGGTATGTTCAAGACAGGCTATAGGGTGACTGAGGGGTATGTCTACACTACCCCCCTAGTTCGAACTAGGGGGGTAATGTATGCATACCGAACTTGCTAATGAAGCCCGGGATTTGAATTTCCCGGGCTTCATTAGCATAAAGCTGGCGCCGCCATTTTTAAAAGCCGGCTAGTGCGAACCCCGTGCCGCGCGGATACACGCGGCAAGGACTAGATAGTTCGGATTAGGAAGCCTAATCCGAACTATCTAGTCCGTGCCGCGTGTAGCCGCGCGGCACGGGGTTCGCACTAGCCGGCTTTTAAAAATGGCGGCGCCGGCTTTATGCTAATGAAGCCCGGGAAATTCAAATCCCGGGCTTCATTAGCAAGTTCGGTATGCATACATTACCCCCCTAGTTCGAACTAGGGGGGTAGTATAGACATACCCTAAGATAGTATAATTAACATTTTCCTCTGCATGTATGTTTCATTCATCTGGACATCTTCCAGACTCCCACAGATCTGCCTCTAACTCAATAAATCTATGGCAGCTTAGAGGGTGCCTATCCATCAGCATGTAGGAAGTCACTGTGGGTATGTCTACACTACCCCGCTAGTTCGAACTAGCAGAGGTAATGTAGTCATCCTCAATTGCAAATGAAGCCCAGGATTTGAATTTCCTGGGCTTCATTTGCATAAAGCCGGCCGGCGCCATTTTTAAATGCCGGCAGTTCGAACCCCGGGCCGCGCGGCTACACGCGGCACGGAGTAGCTAGTTCGGATTAGGTTTCTAATCCGAACTAGCTGTACTCCTCGTGGAATGAGGAATACAGCTAGTTCGGATTAGGAAGCCTAATCCGAACTAGCTACTCCGTGCCGCGTGTAGCCGCGCGGCCCGGGGTTCGAACTGCCGGCATTTAAAAATGGCGCCGGCCGGCTTTATGCTAATGAAGCCCGGGAAATTCAAATCCCGGGCTTCATTTGCAATTGCGGATGACTACATTACCCCTGCTAGTTCGAACTAGCGGGGTAGTGTAGACATACCCCGTGATAGCTACTCTTGCTATTTTTCTGAGTGTGGGGGAATTGCAAGCAGGACTGTAATGATGCTCTATCCCCCATCAACCCTGGTTTACACAAGGACTTTATTTCGAAATAGCGCCCCCGCCCGCCAGTTGAATTTATAAGCGGAGCATCCACACTACCAAGCCCGCTTATTTCAAAATAACAGGCAATGAAATTCGAAATCTGTTCTCCTGCTTTCCATCAGGATTAATGCTAATTCTGAAATAGTTATTTCAAAATAACGACATTATGGATGCTCCAGTGGGGCTATTTTGAAATAACTACTCCCCATAGTAATTCAAACTAATTATCCCCCAGTGCTTTCTAGGGCTCTGTGTCCAAAATAGTGCGTCCACATTAATGGAGCCTGCCTCGGACTAATTTCGAGACTTCCCCATAGTGTACACATGCTAATTCGATTTTGTTAAATTGAGAGTTATGAAATCAAATTTAGTAATTTTGAAATACTTTCCTAGTGTAGCCATGACATCACCATACAAGAGGGCAGAGAGAGTGGGCAAGAGTGGATGGATGCCTTTACTCCAGTCCCCCATGTGGCAGCAGCAGATAAGATGGAATACTTTTTATTCCCTGCTCCCTCCCTCCCCCCAAGCAGAGTGAGACTGGGAGGGATAGTGTAACTAGAGGTGGGCAACATTTTTTGATTGAAAAATGGAGTTTTGGTGACATTGAAACATTTTGTGAATTTATGTCAATTTCACCAAATTATTTATAAGGAAAAAACAAAACCAGAACCAAAAAGTTACAAAAAAAATGAAAGAAATCAAAATGCTCCAGCATGATATTTTGAAACATAACATTTGTGGGGGGTTTTCAAATTGAAAATTTTCAATTTTTTTATATTAAAAATGCTCAAAATTGGAACAAAATGTGTTCTCAGGTAAAACAAATTAGTTAATTAGACCGAAAATGTTTTTAAAATCTTCAATTAGCTGATTTTTTTCCAATCAATTGGTTTTGGATTGACCCGAAAAAATTTTTTCCTGATTTTTTTTTTTTAGGAATTGAACACAAACTGGAAAATCTGTCATTTTGCACAGCTCTAATTGTAACTCTTTAAGACACAAACTCCCTCCACAGACTGTTCCTGTGTTAGTGTCAGGATGGATCCCTTAGTTAGTTTCCCTTAGATAACAACATTAAGTTCTGAGGGTATGCAAGTGATACCTCCCACATCAGATCCCCATGTAACACCCTCTCTATTGGTGTTTAAGTTGGTTCAAACTGGTATAATTTACATGCTGCAGGCAAAGATAAAAGCCATAAGAAGGTATAAGTTAGAATAGTCACCATTCTGCTTTGACCTTCTTCCAGCTCCATAGCATGTCATTTATTACATTTTAGTCTCTCTTGACAGGTAAGTACTTGTAGTTAATTATAAAGGATTCTGAATGTCAGTTAGACTCTCTTAGTGCTCAATAGTTAATATATACAGTGCGTGTGATTTTTTTCTGTTATCCTAGTGTAAATCAGGAATACACTCCACTGAGATGTGTGAATTATGATGGTGTATAAAGAGTACAAAGCAGAGCAGAATCAGAACTCTGATCTCTGTGGGGGGTATCCATCACTCTCTGAAATCAATACCATATGAAGTCCTTTTTAAGTTAAGGAAATATTGGCATAGGAACAAAGAAGTACAAGTTGTTCATGAATGAATTTATGCAGTAGCACTATATGCACTAGTGCTTATACCAGACTAATTATACCAGGCTGGAATATTCACGCCCCATAGTGGTAGTGCAGACATAGCCACAATAAGAGGAGAGAAGATCAGAATTGTCCCACTCACAAAGGGACAGAAGCAAGTGAAGAATGAATTAAAAGAGGAATAAAAGGAATGAATTTCTGGAATAAGCTCCCAATAGTGAAGTGGGGGGCAAATAATTTAATTCATTTTAAAATAGATCTTGATACATTTATGAGAGGTTTGTGTGACATGGCTGCCTTAGATGGCAAGGGACCGAGGTTAATGTTTCAGGAGGGTTCTTTCTAATCCTATATTTTATGGCCTAAATCTCATGCTTCACTCAGTAGTCTGTAGGGGCAGGAAGGAAATGCCTCCTCCTGATGCATTCTGATTCCTCCCCCCTCCTCCCCCCCCCCCCCCCACACTCCTTTCTCTGAAACATCAAAGATGGCCACAGATGGTGAGAGGACATCAGGAAACCTATAGTTCACCAAATCAATCCCCTGCCATTGCTGGAGCTTCAAACATGACAGAGTTTTGTTGGAAAAATGGCTGTTTATCTGACAAAACCTGATTTATATCCACACTGCAATCGCATTTTTCTGAAAGTAAATCGAAAGAACCGAGGGGTTTTTCCTGCATTGGTAATCCTCTTTCTACGAGGAAGAAGCCTTTTTCCAAAAGAGCTCTTTCAGAAAAAGGTGTGTGTGGACAGGGAAGAGGGAGTTATTTCGAAAGAAGAGGAAAAAGGAAAAAGCACAGGTGCCCTGGTCGTCACTCCATCCATAGTAATCACAGCTTAAATGAGAGATAGCGGCCATTGAGTGTGGATGCTATCTTTCGAAAAAGCAGATTGCTTTTTCAATGCACTTTTGTGTGTGGACGCTCTCTTTTAAAAGACGTTTTTTCAGGAGATATCTTCTGAAAAAAGATTCTTCTGAAAGAAGTCTGCAGTCTAGACATGGCCTGATGCCCCTCACGCCATCACGTTCTATGTCAGTGGCACAACATGGTTTAGTCTATTATAGGTCATTGGACTTGATGCAGGTGTGACTGGGTGAAATTTAGTGGCCTTTGATATGCAGGTGGTCAGACTAATTGATCAAAATGACACCTTCTGACCTTAAAATCTATGTATCTATGAATATTTCTTTGAAATTGATACATATGGCTATGAGTGGGCTACACACCCTCAGCTCTATCATACCATATACACATTGAGTATAATGTAGGGCTAGTCAATGCATTTTATTCCCTTATTTCCTGACTTTTGAATATTTAAACTTATTTATTAAATTTATTTAGCAATGTATAACTGACATAAATGTTTGGTATTTTCAATTATAACGTCTCTCTTGCTGTTCCACTGGTTTAACAAGCACATAAGGAAATTAGGCATTTAAAATTAAACATGTGACATCAATATTAAATCTAAATGATTTTCTTCTGACTTTTAACTGGCCTTCAAGCCAGATGGAGACTATTTATTTATTCATTTTGAATGCATTTTTAAATGATTTTAAAATCAGAGGAGAAACTTTTAAATTCAATATTTAAACAAAACTTTTAATATTTATATGCTGAAATACATTTTTATGACTGTTAAGGTCAGCAGAATGGAAACTGGCTAAATAAATTTAATACTGTAAACAAATAAATAAATAAAAAGACTTCATTCTATTTCAGGCTTGGCAGAGTATTTCTGTAACGTATGAAAATGTTTAAAAGCATATTCAGTATTAATGATTTTACTTTTAATTGTCAATTCAATATTAATGCTGGTTGAACGCTTTGTGACATTTTTTCAGCATATACGTCCCTCCCTTTTACTATTTCTTTAATTTCAGACTCAACTCTCTAATCCTTATCCAGTCAAAGTTCCCATTGACATCAGATGTAATGTGAAATTTGTCTGCAGTGTGAGGACCCTGAAATATGTATATCAATCTAAAACTTTGTTTTTATTATTTTACTGTATTAAGCAACTGATTCTTGGGTCCAGTCAATTGTAGGCCTCAAGAGATGGTGAGGAAAATCAGCTCTCAGCCACTTTTCTGCTTCTTTGATCTGAGGAAAGCCAGGGGCCTGGTTTTGTAACTTAGAGTAGCCTAATAATGTCAGAATATCACAAAGAATGGACTAGAACTTTAAAAACAATGAATAGTCCTGCAGCACCTTAGAGACTAACAAAAAATGTAGATGGTATAATGAGCTTTCGTGGGCACAACCCACTTCTTCAGATGAATGGAATTTAAGGAGTCCAGGTTCCAAATAAATAGTAGCAAAGAGTGGGGATAGGGAGGGAAAGGAAAGGAGAAAAAATGGGAAAAGAATAGTCAGTTATAGTGTCCATGCTAAATGAATCTGATAGAGTAGATTCTAAGTACTGTTAAGTACCTGGTGTTTGGCTTTTTATGTCAGTAGGGTATGGAATGTAGCAGGTAATCCAGGTAAGGTTTTTGTTTAAACCTCTATTGTAAGTATCGAACTTGTAAATTAAAATAAATTCTGCAGATTCCCTTTCAAGCTGGTTTTTGAAATTGGCTTGTAACAATATGGGAACTGTGAGATCCATTATGAGTGCCCAGGCAAGTTAAAATGTTCCCCAACAGATTTCTGTGAGTTATCTTTTCGAACATCTGATTTGTGTCCATTAATCTTTTGTTGTAGAGACTGTCCAGCTTGGCCAGTATACATGGCAGAGGGGCATTGCTGGTACTTAATGGAACAGATCACATTGGTCACTGCAGTTATATGAGCTTCTGATGTGGTGGTTTATGTGGGTTAGGTCCTGTGATGTTCTTGTATAGATGTGTGGACAGAGTTAGAACCAGAGTTGATTGCAGGGCTGAGTTCATGGGTGAGTATAATGGAGGTCTGTTTGGTGGTTGATGGAAAGAATTTGTTTAAGGTTAGGGGGTTGTCTGTACGCAAGGATTGGCCTGTCACCCAAGGCCTGTGAGACTAAAAGGTCATTTTCCAGGATAGGCTGTAGATGGTTGATAATGCATTGGTAGGGTTTAAGTTGGGGGCTGTAGGTGATGACAAGTGGAGTTCTGTTGTTTTCCATTGTTGGGCCAATCTTGAAGAATACCTGATACCTGA
This sequence comes from Pelodiscus sinensis, assembly GCF_052426305.1. Classification (NCBI taxonomy): domain Eukaryota; kingdom Metazoa; phylum Chordata; order Testudines; family Trionychidae; genus Pelodiscus; species Pelodiscus sinensis. The sequence continues at coordinate 318,860,921 of NC_143052.1, forward strand.
GTAACTGTCTGGCCCTGTCGATCTGTTTTTTCACTTCTCTGGGTGGGTATTTAAGTTTTAAGAATGCTTGATATAGATTATGTTGGTGTTTGTCTCTGTCTGTGGGTCTGGAGAAAATCTGGTTGTATCTTAGATCCTGGCTGTAATCAATTGATTGGGAAGCTAGAGGTATGTAGGTAAGTGTAACGATTGGTAGGTTTCTGGTATAAAGTAGTGAAAATGTCATGTACTGTAGTGTCAAGGAAGTGGCTCTCTTGTGTGGACTGATCTAGGTTAAGGTTGATGGTGGGATGGGAGTTGAAATCCCTTCAAGGGTCTCCATCCCATGGGTCCACATGATGAAACTTTAATTAATGTAGTATAAGTAGAGTAAAGGTGTAGGGGGCAAGAGCTGAGGAAATATTGTTCAAGGTCAGCCATAAAGATGTTGGCATATTGTGAGGCCATGTGGGTGCCCATAGCTGTGCCATGGACTTGAAGATATACATTGTCCCCAAATTGGAAATAGTTGTGGCTGAGGACAAAGGCTGTGTCTAGACTACATGGCTCCATCGACGGAGCCATGTAGATGAGGGTTGTAGCCAAAGGGAAATGAAGCGGCGATTTAAATAATCACCGCTTCATTTAAATTTACATGGCTGCCGCGCTGAGTCAACAAACAGCTGATCAGCTGTTTGTCCGCTCAGCACGCTAATCTGGACACTCCCCTGCCGACATCAAAGCCCTTTGTCAGCAGCCCCGTTATTCCTCATGGGATGAGGTTTACCGGGGCTGCTGACAAAGGGCTTTGATGTCGGCAGGGGAGCATCCAGACTAGCGCACTGAGCGGACAAACAGCTGATCAGTTGTTTGTCGGCTCAGCGCGGCAGCCATGTAAATTTAAATGAAGCCGCAATTATTTTAATCGCGGTTTCATTTCCCTTTTTCGAATACACAAATCTACATGCCTTCGTCGATGGAGGCATGTAGTTTAGACATACCCCAGGTCTTGAAGGGTATGTCTACACTACCACCCTAGTTCGAACTAGGGTGGTAATGTAGGCAACCGGAGTTGCAAATGAAGCCCGGGATTTGAATTTCCCGGGCTTCATTTGCATAAAGCCGGGCGCCGCCATTTTTAAATGTCCGCTAGTGCGGACTTCGTGCCGCTACATGCGTCATGGACTAGGTAGTTCGGACTAGGCTTCCTACTACCGTTACTCCTCGTTTCACGAGGCTTCAAATTCAAATCCTGGGCTTAATTTGCAACTCCGGTTGCCTACATTACCACCCTAGTTCGAACTAGGGTGGTAGTGTAGACATACCCAGAGAGCTGTAACCAGGTATGCAGTGGCCCCATATTTTCATAAGAAGAAGCTGTCGTGAGATTTCCAGTCCTTCCTTTCTTTCAGTTTGGCGAGAAATTCTTTGTACCATGACATATCTCTTTCGTTCTTTCCTTTCTGATTCTGGGCAAAGACAATCCAGACTGGCAGAAGTGTACAAAGCTACTTAATACCAAAGCTACCCACACATTTCTCAACTTGAAGATTTTGTTCATTTCATTTATATTCCTCAGACACCATGGTGACAAGCATGGTAGAAAAAATGGTCATTCAACATTAGCTAGACTCTGCCTTTTGCTATGAACTTTACCTTTTGGATTATCAAGCCCATTGCACAAACTGTTCCTCTTTTGCTGTCATTAAGTGGCTTTACATGCTGTTCTGGGGAAAAGATTTTTTTTTCTCTCCCTGATTTCCATCAATCAGTTTTATGGAGCCAAACTGAGGTAAAATTCTTTATTGAAACCACTGGTAGTTCTGCCTTGTTAAATCTGAGTAAGGACTTCTGACTTGGTCCAATGATTCTGTATCTCCATATGCTCTCTGTGGGTATTCTGCATAGTTAACATCTGATGCCACATCTTGATACACTCACAGAAAAGGAGAGAGTGTAAGGCACATTTTCTTTCACTACTTTTCAGCATTCCCAATGAAAGTATTGTATTCTAAAACTTAAAGTATCCTCTGGTGCACTTAGGCCTCTTAAACAGTGCAGGGTTAATTTAGAGCTGCTGGTGATGGGCAATGGAAAATTAGGCCTGTGGGCGGGGGGAGGAAGGGGGAGACTTTCGGCCTCCTGTTCCAGCTACCCTTCACCATGAGTACAGGGGGTTCTATCAGGAGTATGCCAGGGTAGAGGTGTAGCAGGGAAAGGAGAGGACATGGCAGACCAAAGCTACTCTACACATGATTCTCCACCGTGGTAAAGTCCTTCAGGATGCACCATCCCCAGTGGTGTAAGCGAGAGCTCTAGGATGTCCCCAACATTTTCAGCCACAGAGACCTTAAAACAGTGTGATTTTTAATTCGATAGGTACCTAGATAAATACACAAAGTTTTGGATTGCTATTTTTATTTCTTATACTTTTTCCCAAGAAAACTAGCAGAAAATTAGTAACAAAATAACAGGGTCTTACAACTGTCAATAATATTTTCTTCTAGAGCCCCTGGAAGCATTTTATGGAGCCTCAGAGTTTCAGGGAGCAAACTTTGGGAAACCCTATGTTGCGGAAGAACAGCAGAGCTCAGAGAGCCACTACCAGCTTCCTAAAGACATTCTACTGTGCTTAAGTGGAGTTTAGGTAGTGTGGAGAATCTGTACAATTATATTTTCCACAACAGTGTAAATACTTGATTATGTAGGTTATATGTACGCTAGAGAACATACAGCAGCACAGCAGTACTGATGCAGCTGCACCTCTCTAAGGGTACGTCTACACTACAGCACTAATTCGAACTAACTTAGTTCGAATTAGTTAATTCGAACTAAGCTAATTCGAACTAGTGCGTCTAGAACTAAAAACTAGTTCGAATTAGCGTTTTGCTAATTCGAACTAGTGCGTCCACACTGTTTGGACGCAGGGGAGCATTTAAGGGCAGCTGAAACCGGTTCTGGCAGGGCATCAGGTCAGTAGTTGCTTTGTGTGGCTGCTGTCTGAGGCTATCTGAGGTTCGAGCTTAAAGGGACCCCCCTGGACAGCCGGTTCTCAGCTTTTCCTGCTTGCTTGCCAACCTCGCTGAGGGACAGCAAAGCGTTGGTCTCTGTGCCCATCTGTGTCGGTGCTTCCCTTCGGGGGGGCCGCCGCAGGTGGCAACATGGAGCCACAGCTCGCCCTGCACCTTCTGGTGCACGTTCTGGACTTGCTGCTGCAAGCCTGCCAGCAATGGCTCGAGGCTGCCTGGCACCACCTGGTGAATGTCAGCCCCCTGCCTCTCCGCCTGGCCACCCTGGGGGCTGTGGAGGAGCTGCGACGGCGCCCCGGCACCGGCGTGCCCCGCCGGGTCTGGCGTCTGGACACCAGAACTGACTGGTGGGACTGCATCGTCCTGGAGCGCTGGGAGGACCGACAGTGGACCCAGAACTTCAGGATGAGGAGGGACACCTTCCTGGAGCTCTGCGAGTGGCTCGCCCCTGCCCTGCGCAGAAGGGACACTCGCATGAGGCCTGCCATCCCCCTCCAGAAGCGGGTGGCCATCGCCCTCTGGAAGCTCTCCACGCCGGACAGCTACCGATCCGTCGGGAACCAGTTCGGCGTGGGGAGATCCACCGTTGGAGCGGTGCTCATGCAGGTATGGCACTCGTCGGCCACCGAGCCGGAGGGAGGGGGGCTGCGAGGAGGGGATGGGCCGCCCAAGGGACAAAGAGGGGGCGGGAGGAGGCGAACGCGCCCCTCACCGGAGGGGTCAGGCTGTCCCGGCCGTACTACACGCCACCGGGGGGGTAGCTTCTGGGAGTGGGGCGCGGGGCACTGCCAGGGCACGCACGCTCCCAGCCACCCGGGCGCCCCACTGATTGGCGCTTTGCTGTGTCTCTCTCCGCAGGTGGTCAAGGCCATCAACCGGGTGCTGCTCCGCAGGGTGGTCCGCCTCGCTGACCCGGACGCCGTCATCCGGGGGTTCGGGGCCCTCGGCTTCCCCAATTGCGGGGGGGCCATCGACGGGACGCACATCCCCATCCGTGCCCCGGAACACCAGGCGTCCCGGTACGTCAACAGAAAGGGGTACTTCTCCGTGATCCTGCAGGCCGTGTGTGACCACCGGGGACAGTTCACGGACATTAATGTGGGCTGGTCCGGCAAAGCACATGACGCCCGGGTGTACCGCAACTCCTCCGTGTGCCAGCGGCTGCAGGACAGGACCTTCTTCCCCGACCGCCACATCAGGGTCGGGGACGTGGACATGCCCGTGTGCCTGGTGGGGGATGCCGCCTACCCACTGCAGCCCTGGCTCATGAAGCCCTACACGGGGCACCTCAATCCCTCCCGCCAGGCCTTCAATGCCAGGCTGATCAGGGCCCGCATCGTGGTGGAGGGGGCCTTCGGGCAACTGAAAGCCCGCTTTCGATGCCTCCTCACCCGTCTGGACCTGGCCGAGCACAACATCCCTCCTGTGGTGGCGGCATGTTGTGTGCTCCACAATTTGTGAGCGGAAGGGGGAGGCTTTCCTGCCAGCCTGGATGGCTGAGGCTGACCACATGGCTGGACACTACGGTCAGCCCCGCACCACCGCCATCCGGGAAGCCCAGCGGGGGGCCGTCCGGATCCGGGAAGCACTGCGGGAGAGCTTCCTGGTGGAGGAGGAGAAGGACTGACCTCTCCCTGCATGCCCCACTGGGGCCTTCTTCCACCCTACCCCCCTTCCCCTTTCCCCTCCCTACCTACTGTACAATAAAGACACCTGTTTTTGAAACAAAAACGTCTGTTTATTGAACATAAATGGGTGAGGGAAGGGAGGAATGAGGGTGGGAGAGGGGAGGGGGAAACCTGGGACGAGGGAGCTAGAAGGGAAGGGGAGGGAAGGGAGGAAGGGAAAGGAAAGCTCAGGGGTGGGAGTCCGGCTGCCTCTCCCGTCTCGCCACACTGCGGTTCCGGGGGCATCGGTGGGAAATGGTTGTGGAGGGGGGGGCAGGAGGGACGGGGCTGTGGAGGAAGCAGGAGCGGAAGCAGGAGCGGGAGCAGGGGGAGCAGGGGGAGCAGGGGGAGCAAGAGGGGGAGCAAGAGGGGGAGCAGGGGGAGGAGGAAATGGGAAGCGGTCCAGCAGGCTCTGGAGGTGGCCTCGCAGGGCACGGCCCTGCTCCTCCAGGGCCTCCAGACTCCTCCGGCGCAGCCTCAGGTCCTCCTGGACCCAGTGGTCCTGGAGACGGAGCTGTCGATCCAGGAACCGGAGGTGCCGCATCTGGTAGTCCTCCTGGTTCCTGGCTGTCCTGCTTACCCGGGCGCGGGCGGCTGCTGCAGGCGGGGTGGTGTGCCCTGCAGTCCCAGGTGCTGCGGCTGTGGTGCAAGAAGACCAGTGGTCAATTACCCCAGGGGCCCAGGTGTGTGAAACCCAGCTCCCCTCTGCAAGGCCAGGGCCCCTGCAGGATCCCCAGCTGCTGCTCCGTGATGGGCAAGGCCCAGGAGCACGGTCCCGGGGCTCCCTCTCGCCCCAGCCCCCCGTACACATAAGGGGAACACGAAGGTACTCACAGGTGGATGCCTCCCCGGCCTCAGACGACGCAGGTGAGCGGCTCTGTGGGGTGCCTCGGGGGTCCCGGGTCCTGGGCAGGCTGGCGGCAGGCTCCTGGCTCTCAGAGCCCTCTTCCTCCTCCTCTGTGTCCAGGAGCGGTCCCTCTGTCCCGGGGTCAATCACGTCCCGGGGGGCAGGGACGGCATGAGCCCCCAGGATGCGGTCCAGGGCATGGAAGTGGGGGCAGGCCTCCGGGTCAGCCCCTGGCAGGCAGGCCCGGGAGTAGGACTGCTGCAAGTCCTTAATTTTCCAGCGCACCTGCTCCCGGCTGCGCTGGTGGCCCCTGGCGGCCAGGCTGGCAGCCATGCGTCCGTAGATGGCCGCGTTCCGGTGGCTAGTGCGGAGATCGTGGACATTGGAGGCTTCCCCCCAAACCTCGATGAGGTCCACGATCTCCGCACTTGACCAGGCGGGCACCCGCCTTTTGCGCCCCCGGGCAGGCTCCTGGGAGCCGCCAGGCTGGTCCTGGGGAGCAGTGGAGGGCTGGGAGCCCTCGGATGGCTGGCTCATTGTGTGGCAGGTGCAGGCTGTGCAGGCACGGGTGCTTGCAGCCTTGCAACTGGCACAAAGTGTGTAGCCAGCCCGTGGCCCTTTAAGGGCTCCGGGGCCGGGAGGGGGGCAATAGAGTTTCCGTGGTGTTGGCCAGAGTGGCCACCAGGGAAACCTGGGAAGCCTTAGCCTCCCACTAGTTCGAATTAAGGGTCTACACAGCCCTTAATTCGAACTAGCTAGTTCGAACTAGGCTTAATCCTCATAAAATGAGGATTACCTAGTTCGAACTAAGCGCTCCGTTAGTTCGAATTAAGTTCGAACTAACGGAGCGCTAGTGTAGCGCCTAGGAAAGTTAGTTCGAACTAACGGACGTTAGTTCGAACTAACTTTGTAGTGTAGACATACCCTAAGATCTCTCATGTAGCTGCTCAGTAGTGATGGGAAAAAGCTGTCCTGTCAACACAATTAATATGCCCCAACAAGTGGCTGTAGCACTCTATACACAAGTGCTTCTGCTGGCCTAATTTATGTTCCTCAGAAGAGTGGAATATTCTCACTCCTGAGTGAAATGAGTTTTGCCGACATGGTAATGTAGACATAACCATAGAACAAGAAGGAGAGAAGATCAGAAGTGTCCCACTCAGAGGGATATAAGCAAGTGAAGAATGAATTAAAGGAGGAATAAAAGGGAAAAAAGATAAAATAGTTGAAGTAAATGAGAAAAAGTGCCCTTTATTTTTGATAGACTTTTTACTCAGCAAAATGTGAACATTAAAAAGATCATTTTTCCTAATTAGCTCTTTCTGTACTACTCCAAGGCATATCTAAGATTTTTATGCGATGAAGCATAATGCAGTGAAGTCCATGAAGCTGATTGCCCTCACCCATGTGAATTGATCAAATTCCCTACCCAAATCCTATAGATCTGAGGCCATTTTATATTGTCTTCAGCCAGTGAGTGAAACCCTGCAGGGCTCAGCCACAGAAACCCCCCCACTGAAGTTTTATCTGAGGAAGTTTTGCCTTTGCAAGGAGAGGATGGAACAAGAACAGCAGGATTTGAACCAAGCATAGTACATACAAATCTCATTCTGGGGAAAAGGAGGATCACTATGTATATGCCAAGTGGGGAGTGTATAATACTACTTAGTCTGGGACTGAGGCATTTTGACAAAATGGAAGAAGGTATTTGCAGACTCTCAGCAAATGATCCGTCAGCTGTAAATAAGGGTTATTTTATAGTGTTTCTGTTTTCCTCTAGACAAATTGACTGTTGGGAAGCAGTGTATTTAATAACATATACGAAGTGTCTGAGACTTTTTGCAGAAATGGTAGCAAAAATACTGAATGGAGAATTGTATTCCACCTTTTAAATACAGGTCATTGTGCTCTTTAATATGACTAAGGGGTGCTTCCTCGTCCTAAGATAACCATTGGATCAGCCTTCCTCCTTTGTCTATATATCTATTTTAGAGATTTGTGCCTCTGTCTGTCTGTGCGTCTATCTGCAAGTCCATTTGTTCAAAAACTCCTCCTAAATGGGTAAGAGCTAAAACCACCAAATTTGGTATGCAGCTTCCTCTTCTCCTAATTCAAAGCAAGGTCGGGGTTTGGTTGTGCCAGGACAATTGGAAGTGACGGGAAAGGGACTGTTTTCCATAACATAGGGTATGTCTACACTAGCCATCCTAGTTTGAACTAGGGTGGTTAATGTAGGCAACCGGAGTTGCAAAAGAAGCCCGGGATTTGAATTTCCCGGGCTTCATTTGCATATTTCCGGGTGCCGCCATTTTTAAATGTCCGCTAGTTCGGACTCCGTGCCCGCGGCTACACGTGGCATGAACTAGGTAGTTCGGACTAGGCTTCCTAGTCCGAACTACCTAGTTCATGCCACGTGTAGCCGCGGGCACGGAGTCCGAACTAGCGGACATTTAAAAATAGCGACGCCCGGAAATATGCAAATGAAGCCCGGGAAATTCAAATCCCGGGCTTCATTTGCAACTCCGGTTGCCTACAATAACCACCCTAGTTCGAACTAGGGTGGTAGTGTAGAGATACCCATAGAAAGGGAGGGGTTGTTTGTAGGAACACGATACTGAGGGTACAACTACACTACGAACTTTTTCCAGATGAGGACATGCCAATGGAGTGCTCATTTGCATATCTCACACTCTTATTTGCATATTATCTTCCAATCCTTTTTGCGGAAGAGGTTTTTGTGCAAAAAGGCGTGAGATGCTAAAACCTCTTCTGCAAAAAGGATTGGAAGAGAATATGCAAATGAGAGTGTGAGATATGCAAATGAGCATTTCCTTATCTAGAAAAAGTTTGTAGGGTAGTCGTAGCCTGAGAGTGGCCAATGGTGGCAGCAAGCCCACGGAGGAGAACTATCCTGCAGATTTATCACTGTGGGCAGCCATACCAATAAGTGAATAGCCAGCAGGACTGGAGCTCTGTCATTTGCCTGTCAGCACACTGGGTAAGTAGCCCCCCACCCCAAACCTTCCCCCCAGCACTTGACCCCTGGCAGCCCAGGGGGCTGGAAGAAGACAGAAGGCCCGTGGCAATGGGGGAGCTAGGGAAAGATAGAAGGCCCTGCTGGCTGGGGGAGGGAGAGAGAAATTCCAGCCAGATGTGATCCCCTGCCCTAAACCCCTTTTCACCCCCCAACTCTCACTTTCACACCCACTCCCACTCTCAGACTCCTGCACTACCCTCCCCTTCCATATGCCTAAGACCCTGCACTGACTCCTGCACTCCCCACACTTCCAGCTCTCTGCTGTGAAGGATCCAGGCAATGCTGGATATGTCTTCTCTTTTCTTAATAAAAACAGCTAAAGTATGAAGATATATACTGCAAAAGGTACGACACAAAGGAAAAAATACACCTGGAAATCATGAATGAGTAGCTGTGGCAGATTTGAATAGGGAGAAAGTGAAAATGATATAGCCTGTAGTTCTAATTGGTGGTTGGAATAATTTATGAAAATCAAGCTGCAAAGCTAAATTTCAGCTCACGATCTCTATAAAAAACAGATAAGAAATATATTGGCTGGCCACAACTCATCCTTTTTTGGGAGAAACCTGTGATGTGGTGCCAATGTATTTAACAAGGGGCTCATATACAATTGTTTCATTCCTGGGCTGCAATCAATCCTGTGTACCAGCAGTGTATGTGTTTGCAGAAGGTGCCTGGGGAATATATTAATTCTGTTTTAGAATTTAAACAAAATTCCTTACTTAGGACATAAGCCTCCCCCCTAAAACAAAAACCCCCACAAGAATTTTAAAAAAAGTTAAAAAAAAACCACTTGGCCAACTAACATGTGAACTACATTTTAAGAGGAACACTTTTCCTAGAAAATATAATGTCCACATTATGTAAAACTTGTGTTCAATGTGTGCTTATTGGGGTCAAGTTGTGTGTTTTCAAACATGGGAAAGGGGCTGAAAATCTTGACTGGACTGCCCATTGGTGTCCTTTCAATGGAATTTTTTAAAATAATCCCTGAGACTTGGTACTTTCCAAACACTTGCATATAAGGATAATTCAGGGAAGGTGTGAAATCCAATAGAGGCAGGGAAATCTTCCCAGCCCTCTCTCAGATTTCGTGGCTAAATTTAGAATGGGATTTCTGAGGACCCCCCTCCCCTCCCCCATGTATCCTCTTATTTGCCACATTAATATATATATATTGCAGCTAAAAAGCTCTATTAGCTGGAGGCAAAGTGTGAGTGCATGTCATATATCTTTGACATGAATGTTACAAACCATGGAAACCATGAGTAAAAGTTAAACTTACAGGAAACCCAAACACATTAAGGCCTGAAAACACACAGTGAAGGTATTCAAACAACCTTAACTCTACCTTACAGTGATGCCAGGAGAGAAAAAAATGTAATCCCCCCATTCCAGTCTTTAGAAATTTGTTCCATCTAATTTGGAACCAGAAACACTAAACTCCCCTTATCATAACAATACAGAGCCTTACTCATGCTCATTGCTATTCAATACCACCACTAGTCCAATCAAAATAAAAAGGGATAATGACTTGTTGCTTGACCTTGGGCAAATCGCTTTCTGCTTTCTGCTTCCATTTCTCCTACCATCCTTTATCTATTTTGCTGATTTCAATTGTAAGCCTTTCTGAGCCAGGACCATCTCTTAGCAAATATTTGTACAGGACCTAGCACAATGAGATCCTGGTTTTAGTAGTGCCTAAATCTCTCAATCATAATATAAACAATACATTATAACACCAATACATAAAATGAGTATCAGTTTTAGGCTACTGTGAAGCAATGATGTATTTTAATTAGTATATTTTTCCATGAATTAAGTTTTCATTACCACATTATCAAATGAAAAAGAAAAATGTTTCAACTTCATGTGTGCTACCTGATTCTTTTGGAAGACAGGGAAACAATGTGACAACAACTCTCTGACTTTCACAAAAAGGAAAATGTGAATAATACAGAAGGCAATGGAGTACTTATACTGGAATGCATATATTTCCCTATTGCCTCCGGTTATACAAAATTGTTTGATGAAGTGTGTGTGGGGCCTGACTTAGCCAGATGAGAAGAAAACTATTGAGGGTCATGGTGTTCTGCCATAGACATATTTGGCACAACACATGCACATCATGTGGCATCACTAAGAGATAATACACTGTTCTTTTAAAAAAGAAAACAAAAGGATAGAGACAGCTCTGTGGTATGATTACTAATAGAAGCATTCTGAGGAGATGTTAAAAATCCTATGGCATAAAAGATGGCATAAAAGTTCAAAAGAATTAAAGAAACTTTTTCATAGAGATAAAGGAATAGATGCCATACATTGAGCCATTTCTCAAATGCAATAATTATCTCCAAATAATGTGTTATTCTAATAGCTATGGATAATGATGTGTGGTTTATATATTTATTAAAAAGGGGGGACATACCTACTCCTATTCAATAGAAAGAAAGAAATCTTTAAGGTCTGGTCTACATTGGACCAGGCATGTTGGCTTATGGTATACCATCCAGCTAAGCAAAATGTATAGCTAGATTCGGCTTATCTTATGCTGAACAACCGCAGCATCTACACTGCAGGAGGCCAGCAGAAGCACACATTCCCGCCGGCTTCCTTTATTCTTTGCAGAATGAGGAGTACAGGATGCCAACAGAACCTGCTTCAGCATTCAATTTGGGGGTCTACAGTAGACCTGCTAAATCAATTGCTATAAGATCAATTTCCGTAGGGTTGATCTTCTCTGTAGAGTAGACATGCCCTAATTGTAACAAATTAAATGGCAAACCCATAGTTAATGCAGAGTTGGTTACCCAGTTAGTTACTCATGTTAGTTACTCATGCCCTTCCAGAATGCTGAGTTCAGCAAAAATCAAAATTCTGCAAACCAGGAACTGAATCCACATAACCTTGACTATTTCCCTTAGAGCAGGCAACCACTGGGTGTTATCTGTGTGTGCTTCAGCTGCATTCAGTGTTTTGGGTGGAGTTGTATTAAGTGATGGAGGAATAAGTTGAATCAGGTTGGAAAAGCTGTTATTATGATATGAGGACCTATGAGATCACTTGAGGGAGCACATGGAGGTGGTCAGGCCCTCACAGATAAGCAGGAGTTTCAAGATCCCATCCACACACACTGGGGCCAGGGCCAGGATCATGACTCATGAAGCTCCAAAAAGACAAGGCTCACCACAATGGAGGCAGGGAGATGGACTCAAACATACCTAGAAGAGCAGAAGGCCTCCAGCTCCTGGCAACACAGGACAGACAGGGAATGGGGCTCAGATACTACCAGTAACTTTGTCTGCTCATCCTCAGTAAAATCTACTAGGAGGGAGAATAAGCACATGAAGATTGTGACATGCCTAACTGAAGAAGCAAAACCTTTTTTTTTTAAATAACATTTTAAATTGTTTTCCACCGATGGGATGGTAGGTGCCATACCGTGAAGTATTCCTTGAACACTGGGCACCTTGGTGCAATATTATGAGCCTTGGTTTGAATTCGATTTGGGTATGTTTATACTGCATGCTTATCTCAAAATAAGCTATTCTGGAATTGTTATTCCGAAATAGCTTATTTTGAAATAGCACATCTGTCCTGAAGGGAAACCTCAAAATTAGTCCAAGGCAGGCTTCTCTAATGTAGACATGCTGTCTTGATTTAGAGCCCCAGGAAGCACTGGAGAGGAATAACTTAGAATGGCCATGGTGAGGAGCTATTTTGAAATAGCAGCAGTGGAGCATCTACACGCCTTTTTTCAACATAGCTATTTCGGAATAGGCATTATTCCTTGTAGAATGAAGTTTACAGATTTTGGTATAAGCTGTTTGTCATTCCAAAATAATTTCAAAATAACAGAATGGCTGTGTAGATGTTCACATTGTTATTTCGAATTAACACTAGTTATCTTGAAATAACGGTGCAGTGTCAATTCACCCTTTGTGAGCATTAAAACTTCTCCAGAATCTGCCAATTTTAAGAAAAGCTGGGATTTTTTCCTCTGGAGCTGGATCTTGGAAACTCTTTGGTCAAATGGCCCCCAAATTGGATCACTAACAAAACCTTACGACCTCATGAGGCACACCACATTTCCAAGGAATCCAATTATCTTTAAAGCTCACTTTGAAGAGTTGATCTTTTAACAGAAAGCTGCTCTTAACCTTAACAATAGAAGGACTGTTGCTCTGCTATAATGTCTGTGATAGCCCTATAACCAGAATATCAAGTAAAAACACTGGTAATGGTAGAGTTTCAAAAAGTTAAATGAAGACTCTGGACATGTTAACAATCAAAATCAAGTAAATTTATCAAATCCTAGTATGTTGAGAAGAAGTGCTGTCTGGCTTTCCAGTTTTCTATTGCCCTCTTAGAGGAGAGAAAGAGATATACAATAGTAATAATACGTATTGACCCACCTCACAGGAATATTGTGAAGATTCATTAGGTAATATTTCTACAGTACTTTGAGGACTGGAACCTTGGCTGGAGCTTCCCAGCAGCTGCTGGAGCCAGAGCTGCGTGGCTGTGGCTGGAGCTCCCTGTCTGCTGTGGGGGCCGGAGCGGTGTGGCCACTACTAGCCCTCTGCTACTGTCCAGCTGCTGGAGTCAGAACTCTCCACTCAGCCACCCGCTCTCCCCTTCAGGACGTGGGGCTCCTGGCTGAGTCGCCATTCCTGTGACCCCTGCCAAGCTCCTGTCCCATGGTCAGACCTCCCTATACCTGGACTCTGTGGTCCAGGAACATCTGTGGTCCTGCTGAACCACGGATGTTGCCAGACTAGACTATCCTGTTTAAGGGAGTTACCACCTATAGTTTCTTCTAAAAGGTTTAATTCACAAGGCTTAATTAACAAAACTCAACTTTTATTATACAACAAAAGCATCTACTCTCATTTGCTTAAAACCTTTCTGTATATATTTCAGAAGTAGAAAAATTAGACTTACATTGTTGGGTTGGCTGGAAAAATAGTCACATTTTGTGGAAAAAAATGAGGCTTTGACAGTTGCTTTAGGTCTATGTTTTTGTAATAACACAGAGAGAGTCCTTTTCTGATTCGGGCTGGGCAGAGATGTATCTGTTCTGAATGGAAATTTAATAAGGTGTCTTTCTCAGATTCAAGGAGCAAAAGAGAATAGCCAATAGCCTGGTGACTAGAGCACTCCCTGGGATGTGTGAGCTCAAGGTCTGATCTGCCTGATTGACAGGAGGGACTTGAACCTGGATGTCCCATATCCCCAATGAATGCCCTAACTGCAGTAGTCTCGCTCTTAGTTGCTGAGCAAGGTAAGGAAACACGGGGGCACTGTTCAAGATATATTGTGCTCCCGGTTGCTCATTTTGTTCAAGTACTTCCACTTTCCCTTGTTTCTCTCTGACAATTGGCTTTCTCCTTCTCATGTCCCTGGTGCTGCTCAGCTTTGACTCTCTGAATACAAATGGCTGCTGGGATGATAATAAAAGGATACAACTCTGAATTTCTCAAGGAACTGATGGAAGGAAATGGAAGGGAAATCTTTCTTAAGCCATGGCTCCGATGGTGCCTTTTCTTCGGGCACCAAGGCACGGAGCCTCTCTCTGAAGGAATCCGTGAAAGTCAGATTCTCCAAGTGCCACATAATTGGCACTGTTAGTAGTAGTTTTACTGTTTATATTCCTGCTCACGTCTCCTTTCTGCAGACAATTGCCCATGCCACATTTAGTTGTGACATTGATACTGCTATTGTTCTGGGGGTGGGGATTTTTAACCCTGTAGATTCTGTTTTAGATAGGAACCATGAAGAGCCACAACATCAGTCAGGCAGGGAACTGGATTGTCTCCTGCAGACTTTGGGGCTAGTAGAAGTCAGGAGATTCTTTTGCCCCACTATTAGGCAGTACTGTTGGCTGTGGTCTCCTCCCATCCAGGTCTTGGGTTAGACTGCATCACTTTTATACCCAGAAGGCCAGTGTGAATATGTTTCTTTGGCCTTCCGTGTTTCCCACTCATTTGTCTGATCATTAGGATATTTGTTAGTGCAGCTCTCCCCCTTCCTGCCTGTGCTTCCCATCGTAATATCAAATTAATACAGGACTTGAATTTCCGCCAGATGTTTGCAATGGGAGCATTGGTGCTAGCACAAGTCCCTGAATGTGTCCTGAAACCATGGTGGGATGTCTGGGACGTCCAGATCCAATAGCACCATATCTAGTCTTTTGCAAGGTTTTCATCAGGTCATTAGCACCCTGCAACATGATACCTTGGGCATTCATGGCAACACTGCTGTGGGAAATACTTGTGCAGAGTTGCCAAAACATAACTGAGAAGAACCCACCTCTGAGGTGTTTGCTGGAAAACAAGATACAAGATACTCTCGTCTGGATCCATTTTACTCTGCTCCATGGCACTCCCACAAGTCTCTTCATTATGATGAAGAAAAAGTCAATGTACCATTGTCAGATTATTATTTTTATTTTTTTGCCTAAGCCTGCTGGGTGGCCATCTGCTGGTTGACCGAGCTGTGATCTGGAAAACAGCTGTTCCTTTTTGCAGGACTCTGTACTCACCTGAAACCCGTGATGTGCTGGCCATGGAGAAGCTGTGCCAGGAGTCACCCTGTTGGACGGGTGAGGAGCAGCGGAGCCTGGAAGCCCCACGGTCACCAGAGAAGCTCTCTGCTGCAGCTCCAAAGCTCTCTCCCTGATCCCAAATAGCAGCAAGCTGCTCTCTGAATTTTACAAACATTTCTGGCATCTTATGAGTCCTGACTTTTTTCTAGTTATGTTGGAGTGTACA
Source organism: Pelodiscus sinensis (assembly GCF_052426305.1). NCBI lineage: Eukaryota > Metazoa > Chordata > Testudines > Trionychidae > Pelodiscus > Pelodiscus sinensis. The sequence continues at coordinate 318,876,253 of NC_143052.1, forward strand.
TGGAGACAGAGCTGGTCCTCACTTGCTGCAGGACAGTGATCACCCTACTTTGCAAATAAGGGTTCCTCTCTGACTTACAGAAGTGGGGACCTATTCCTTTACTTTGTCCAGGGCTAACTGACTGCATTCTGAAGTGCTGTATTTTTGATGACTCATTTTTAATTTATGGTATTTTTACTGTTAGCAAACTTGGTAATCTGGATGTGGGGCTTATTTCAATGGACCAGGAGAATGCTTTTGATAGAGTAAACACTAGTTATCTTTTAAATATATTAGATACTTTTGGGATTGGGTCAGTGTTCTTTCTCTTTATTTATTTATTGTACCATAATGTTTTAATGTCCTAAAGATTAATGGAGTTATAACTCCATTCATCTACAGAAGTGGAGGGGACCAGGGACTCATTTGTTTAGATAGCAGGGTGCTAACCTTTTTACTTCAGTCCATTCAGCAGTTGTATACTCTGACTTCCTGCTGGCTTGGAAATGCCATGATTTTTTTCTTCTCCATCATGCAGAGGGGAAGGAGCTTTGACTCTCACCTGTTTTTATTGGCATCTGATTAATGAGAGTCTAGATTTGTCTGTGTTCTGTAATGGTCTTTGTAATGCCTGGAGACTTCCAAGAGGTGCGCAGTTTGATCAGGTATTTCCCAGTTTATGACTCTTGGAAGAATGGCTGTTTTGTAATACACTTTTTCTTGCCTTTTTTCTAGCTTTGCTCAGACTGGGGGTAGGTCTACACTAGCTTGTTAGTTCGAGCTAGGTAGGGTAATTAGGGCAAGCGGAATTGCAACTGAAGCCCGGGATTTAAATATCCCAGGCTTCATTTGCATGTTCCTAGGCGCTGCCATTTTTAAATCCCCCTTAGTCCGAACTCCGTGCTCGCGGCTACACGCGGCACGGAGTAGGTAGTTCGAATTAAAGATCCTAATTCGAACTACCATTACTCCTCATTCCTCACACATCCTCGTGGAATGAGGAGTAACGGTAGTTTGAATTAGGATCATTAATTCGAACTACCTACCCCGTGCCGCGTGTAGCTGCGGGCATGGAGTTTGGATTAAGGGAGATTTAAAAATGGCGGCGCCCGGGAACATTCAAATGAAGCCCGGGATATTTAAATCCCGGGCTTCATTTGCAACTCCGCTTGCCATAATTACCCTACCTAGCTCAAACTAATGAGCTAGTGTAGATGTACCCATAGTTGACCAACTGCCCCACCTAATTGTTCTAGTTGGTGAAGCTGGAGATAAGTAACAGCTCTTGCTGTTCAGACTAGAACTCGAATTTGAAGCTACGTTATAAAACATTTGCCTTCAGTGGGCCATCTGGTTTGTAGGATGAGCACTTTACCTGAGTCAGTGTTGTTTTTCCATTTGGTGAGTTACACGATTCTGAGGTTTACAATGCAAACACTTAATTTAACTTTATGCCATGGTCTATAGAGATTACATGTGAGATCACTACATTAAGCATCCTACAAGCATTTCATAAAGTCCAAACACATTCTTATCAACTTAACATCTAATAGCTATTTTGATAAAGCCAACACAAAGGCTGTGTCCAGACTCAGGGTTTTTTTCGAAAAAAGTAGCCTTTTTTCGAAAAAACTTCACCTGCGTCTAGACTGCAGCCGCGTTCTTTTGAAATTAAATCGAAAGAACGCAGCTTTTCTTTCGACGGCGGTAAACCTCATTTCACGAGGAAGAATGCCTATTTTTGAAAGTGCTCTTTCGAAAAAAGGCATTCTTGAATGCCAACAGGGCTTTTTAGAAAGAGAGCTTCCAGACTTACTCGCTGCTTTCTTTCGAAAAATCGACTTGCTTTTTCGAAAGTACTGCTTGCAGTCTAGATGCTCTTTTTCGAAAGAGGCTTTTTCGAAAGATACTTTCGAAAAAGCCTCTTTCGAAAGAGGCTTGCAGTCTAGACATAGCCAAAGGTAAGCAAGACTGTTTTCCAGCTATGCATTTGTAAGTCTACAGTGAGGCCGGGAACCTTGGCATAAGCTGTCACCTGGTCTCCCAGCATCACAATAGATAGTATTTTTGTCTTTCTCCAGGCTTCTGAGACCTCACACATCCTCAATGAGTTCTTGAAGATAATTGCTGTCAGTTCCAAGATTGCTTCGGCTAGTTCCTTAAGTACCCCAAGGTGAATTTCATCAGGGCACTCTGATTTGAATGCATATCCTTTTCTTAGATGGGCTTTTGTTCCTTGTTATTATTAAGTGTGTTCAAAATATGGTCACCATTAACGTTTGTCTTAGACATTAGCAAAATGGAAACTAAACACTCAGCCTTCTTGTTGTCATGAGTTATTAGCTCTCCTTCCCTACTAAGTAAAGGGCCCATGCTTTCTTTCCTCCTTTTTTTCTTTTTTTTTTTTTTGCTTCTAATATATTTAAAGTACTTCTTATTGCCTTTAATATCTGTAATATTAAATATAAAATTAATGTAATATATATACATTTATGTAGTCTTCCAAAAAAAAAGTTGAATGTATCTTGGATTGTATTAAATGACGATGGCACTCTGAATTGGTATACAGGCAGTCGCCGGGTTACGTACAAGATAGGGACTGTAGGTTTGTTCTTAAGTTGCATCTGTATGTAAGTCGGAACTGGCGTCCAGATTCAGCCGCTGCTGAAACTGACCGCCAGTTCTGACTTACATACAGAATCAACTTAAGAACCCCAGGCGTCCCCAAGTCAGCTGCTGCTGAAACTGATCAGCAGCTGATTCCAGGAAGCCCGGGGCAGAGCAACTCTGCCTGGGGCTTCCTGTAGTCAGCGCTGGTCAGTTTCAGCAGAAGCTGACTTGGGGACGCCTGGGGCAGAGCAGCTGGGGTGCTGCTGGGTTGCTCCAGTAGCGCCGCTCCTCGGCGCTACTGGACCAACCCAGCAGCACCCCATCTGCTCTGCCCCAGGCGTCCTGATTCAGCCGCTGCTGAAACTGACCAGCAGCGGCTGAATCAGGACGCCTGTGGCAGAGCAGCTGGGGTGCTGCCGGGTTGTTCCAGTAGCGCCCAGAGCGGCACTGCGGGACCAACCGGCAGCGCCCCAGCTGCTCTGCCACAGGCGTCTGGAGAAAAGCCTAGTCTGCTGGGGGCGGGGCGTACTAGCTGCGCTCCCTCCCACCCCAGCAGACCAGGAAGACGCGGGCGGCGGACCGAGACGCACCGCGGTCCCGCTACCTGGGTCCTCCGCGTCTTTGCTCCCCGTCTCCCTGGTCTGCCAGGGAGATGGGGAGCAAAGCCTCTGAGGACGCCAGCAGCGGGACAGCCGCGGGGTGTCTGGGCTGTCCGGGCTGTCCCGCTGCCGGCTTCCCCGAGGCTTTGCAAAGCTGCGGCAGCGGAGCAGCCCAGGCGCGCCTGGGCTGCCTCGCTGCCCGAGCCCCCCCGCTGCTTTGCTCCGCGTCTTCCTGGTCTGCAGAAAGCCCCGGAGTACACGGGTGGCAGGACACGGGTGGCAGTACACGAGGTCCCGCAGTCCATGTCCTCCGGGGCAGCCCCATTCGTAACTGCGGATCCAACATAAGTCGGATCCGCGTAAGTTGGGGACTGCCTGTATTTAGCAAAATGTTAATTATTGAAGATACGAACACAATGTAGTTGTAGAACAGAGAAAAACAAAATCAGAATGGATACAGAAAATAATTTTTTAATACAGAAAATAATACCCTGAAATGTGTGGTGTCTGCTGAGTTTATCTGTGCCAAAAGTCAAGGGTCATTCATTGTTGCACTCTAAGTGAAATAAAACACATATGAAGAAGCCTTCATGGGTTTCCTCACTTCCAAATAATTATTTCTTTTCTTAAATTGATTTATCTTAGTATAGACTCATATTAGCAAGTCTTTATTGAATTCTTGTATACCATGGCTATACCCCCAGAGAACAGAATTGACTATATCTGAAGCATTTTCCCATAAACAGAGAGGCAAAAAATTATTAATGTGACAGTGCTTTGAGACATTTCATCAGTCAAGAGGAAATCTTTGTGGAATACTACTATAAGAGACTAATGCATTTTATTTTAAAGGACTTTCATTAAGGGAATTTGAATAATTTAATTTGAAAGAATGTTCAAGTGATTTTTATTTTTTCCTCTTTGTTGTTAATAATATCATATAAGAAACCAAGAAATAACTTCCTCTACTGATTTTTCTTTTTCCATAGAAATAATGTTAGTTGTTCTCCTGTGGCTTCAATGCAGTTGAAATGATTATAATGACTTTTATTTAATCACAACATCTTAAATGTACATGCTAGCACCTCATATTGCTTATAGTTTTATATTGCTTGCTGTCAGAACATCAGTATTATTTCAGTGCTGGCTTCAGGAAAACAGATGTGTCTTCACTGATTGCATGAAATTAGTGCTTACTATTTCAGTGTTCAGTACTGGGGGTTTGAAAGGGGATTTTCAAAGAAAGTTTGGTGTTTGACTCATTTGAGCCATTCAAATTCGTGGAATAAGCTTGTGGAATAAGCTGTTTACTCAACATGATTAAATTATTGATACGTCTGATCCATAATTAATAATGTGAATAGTTTTAATGAAGTATCATGACACCAGGGGAAAAGGACCCCAACAGAGCCTTTGCCAGATTGCCCTCCTATTCTTTAAGCCACTTACCCATTTTTCAGGTTTGTTCCTGCTACACTTCCTTTTTCTTTATTTTTCCACTCTCCTTTCCCTCCCTCCAGTGTTTGCCCATGATGACTCATTCTCTTTCCATTTTTTTCATGCTCTTCCAGTCTCCCATAAAACCATTTGCTTGTCCCATGTTCCATTCCCCTCTCAACATTTCAAATAATTTCAAATAAGCACAATACAAAACCAAATGCTATTTAAAATACTAATTAAAAGATTCAAGTGATAATCTCACTCCCTCCTAAATTCTATATGTGTTCAAAATAATTACATTACTTCATATTGGGTAACTTCTCTATTCAGTTTTTCCTTTTTTAGGTTGTCAGTTAACATAAGAATATAAGAACGGCCATACTGAGTCAGACCAAAGGTCTATTTTGCCCAGTATCCTGTCTTCCAACAGTGGCCAATGCCAGATGCCTCTAGAGGGAATGAACAGACCGGGTAATCATTAAATGATCCCTCCCCTGTCACCCATTCCCAGCTTCTGACAAAGGCGAGGGACACCATTCCTACCCATCCTAGCTATTAGCCATTGATGGATCTATCTCCATGGATTTAAAGTCCTGGTCTTCACAACATCCTCTGGCAAGGAGCTCTACAGATTGTGCATTGCATGAAGAATTTTTTGAGGGCAGATATCTTAGCTCAGATACTAGGCTTCCCCTAAGGAGTTCTTGGTGTTACAGAGTGAGGAGGTATAACAAAAGGCACCATAGGGATTTAGGACACCATAGGGATTCTGCCATAATCCCAACATTGTCTTAGTACCAGTCAGATTCCTGGGATAACTTAAAACAGTTTGAAGGCTTGCAAAGGCCTCACTAATTTTTACTGCCTATTAATGACTCTAAGGATGTATCTACATAACTGGGCGGTGTGATTTCCTTATTGGGCAGACGTACACATGATAGTTCTACTTGAGTCAACACAGCCACATGGCTGAAGTGGCATGGTCCTGGGCTTGGGCTAGCCAAAGACCCACTGCTAAGTATTAGCTGAAGCATAGCTAGTGCATGTATGTCTACACAAGTTGGTAATTACAGTGTCTACTTACTATGCAGAGAGATAGGAAGTGTAACCCTAGCCTTACTGCCTTCACCCAGCCACCTCCACTTTGTTGGCAGCCGTGAGGTTGCTACCACAACAGCCACTTCATCAGCTCCTGAAGATTCTCTTACACAGAAAAGAAACTCTGATGGGTTTAAGGCTGCTAGGCACACCTATTTGTGAGAAAGAGCTACAGAAACTGCCCTAATCTCATTGTGAACTGCTGCTGAACATCCATCATAAATATGAGTGCTGGAGAGTAAACAATCAATCTAATAAAAACCTGAAAACACAATGGATTGTGGAGGACTCTCCCCATACAACATCACTGAGAATGAATCTTGGCATTTAAGACTAGGTCTATCTTGAAAATTTTCCCCACTTCCTCATTCCCCACAAAAAAATTTAATAAGTAAAAGTAATTCTAACTTGTGTCAATAAATCTGTTAAGTAGCTATAGGCATAGACAGATCAGATAAATGTAGATAACTTTTGAATTTTTTAAATGCATCCAGTATCTTTGAATCATTCCTAAGAAAAAGTAGCCATGAGAAAACACACAAAAAGTTTGTGAGAGCATAATACATTTTTAACATATTTCAAATATGGTTACCCATATGGCAGAAAACATGCCTTACTAATCTACTACAGTTCTTTGAGGGTGATAACAAACATGTGGACAAGGGGAATCCAGTGGATATAGTATATTGATATTTTCAGAAGGCCTTTGACAAGGTCCCTCACTAAAGGCTCTTAAAGTAAGTTGTCATGGGATAAGAGGGAAGGTCCTTTCATAGACTGATTACTGGTTAAAAGACAGGACACAAAAGATAGGAATAAATGGTCAGTTTTCAGAGTGGAGAGAGGTAACTAGTGGTGTCCCCCAAGGGTCTGTCCTGGGACCAATTCTATTCAATTTATTTATAAATGATCTGGAGGAAGGGGTAAGCAGTAAGGTGGCAAAATTTACAGATGATACTGAACTGCTCAGGATAGTTAGAACCAAAGCAGACTGTGAAGACCTTCAAAGAGATCTCACCAAACTAAGTGATTGGGCAACAAAATGGCAAATGAAATTTAATGCTGATAAATGTAAAGTAATGCACATTGTAAAAAATAATCCCAACTATACATACAATATGATGGGGTCTAATTTAGCCACAACAATTTGAGAGAGATCTTGGGGTCATTGTGGATAGTTCACTGAAAACATCCACTCAGTGTGCAGCAGCTCTCAAAAAAGCAAACAGAATGTTAGGAATCATTTAAAAAGGGATAGAAATAAGACAGAGAATCTTATTGCCTCTATATAAAACCATGATATGCCCACATCTTGAATGCTGTGTCCAGGGGTGGCCCGTGAGCCTAGGCAAACTAGGGAGTTGCCTAGGGCGCTGCTGGCTGGGGTGCCCTGTGATTATGTTACGGCCATTGATGGCCGTGCAGGCAGGGGCACCTATTGCACCTTCTGCCTGGAGTGCCAGCTGCCGCAGCTGGCCTCGGGCTACTCCTGGCTGTGTACAATATATCTCAAAAAAGATCTATTGGCATTGGAAAAGGTTCAGAAAAGGGCAACAAAAATTATTAAGACTTGGACTTTTCATCTTAAGGTGTGTCTAGACTACAGGTTTTTTTTCAAAAAAAGTGGCCTTTTTTTTCGAAAAAACTTCTCCTGCATCTAGACTGCTGCCTCATTCTTTCGAAAATAAATCAAAAGAACAAAGCAGTTTTTTCAACTGCGGAAAACCTCATTTTATGAGGAAGAATGCCTTTTTTTGAAAGTGCTCTTTTGAAAAAAGACACTATGCAATGCAAACTGTGCTTTTTCGAAAGAGAGCATCCAGACTACCTGGGTGCTCTCTTTCGAAAAAGTGGCATGCTTTTTCGAAAGTACTGATTGTAGTCTAGATACTCTTTTTTGAAAGAGGCTTTTTCAAAAGTATCTTTTGAAAAAGTCTCTTTCGAAAGAGGCTTATAGTCTAGACGTACCCTTAGAAAAGAGGAGACTAAGGGGGGATATGATAGAGGTCTATAAAACCATGTTTGGTGTGGGAAAAAAGGAATAAGGAAAAGTTATTTACTTATTCCCATAATATAAGAACTAGAGGTCACCAAATGAAATTAATACGTAGTAGGTTTTCAACATACAAAAGGAACACAGTGCAGAGTCAACCTGTGAAACTCCTTGCCAGAGGATGTTATGAAGACTAGAACTTTAATAGGGTTTTAAAAAGTGCTAGATAATTTCATGGAGGTTAAGTCCATCAATGGCTATTAGCCAGGATGGGTAGGAATGATGTCTTTAGCTTCTGTTGGTCTGGAAATGGATAACAGAAGAGGGATCATGTGATGATTAACTGTTTTGTTCACTCCCTCTGGGACTCTAGCCACTGTCTGCAGACAGGATACTGGCTAGATGGACCTTTGGTCTGACCCATTATGGCCGTTCTTATGTTTTTATCTTCATAAGCCTATCATTGCTTCTTTTAAATAACATTTGGTGGTACTGTGTTGCAGTTTTAAATGAGCTTCATCAAAACTTACTTTGATTTCATATTTTTCAATATTTATGCTGTCTATAGCTAAATATGAGTCGACAATGTAACACTGTTGCAAAAAAGTAAAGAGTATTCTGGGATGTATTCACAGGAATGTTTTAAGTAAGACACATGAAGTAATTCATCCACTCTACTCCACACTGATTAGGCTTCAACCAGAGTACTGTGTCCAGTTCTGGATGCCATATATCAGGAAAAATGTGGAAAATTTGGAAAAACATCTAGAGAAGAGGAAAAAAACAAAAAAAGATTAAAGTAAATGACCTATGTGGGAAGACTGAAATAAATGAATTTGTTTAGTTTAGAAAAGAGAAGACTGAGGCTATGTCTAGATTGCAGGCTTCTTTCGGAAGAAGCTTTTCCAGAAGAGATCTTCCGAAAAAACTTCTTCCAAAAGAGAGTGTCTACACAGCAAAAACGCATTGAAAAAGTGTTCTGCTTTTTCGAAAGATAGCATCCACACTGAATAGACACTCTCTCACATTTAAGCTGTGATTACTATAGAAGGAGTGGCCACCAGGGCACCTGTGCTTTTTCCTCTTTCCTCTTCTTCCAAAAGAACACCCTCTTCCCCATCCACACACGCTTTTTTCCAAAAGAGCTCTTTAGGAAAAAGTCTTCTTACTCGCAGAAAGAGGTTTACGAATGTTGGACAAACCCCTTTGTTCTTTCAATTTTTTCTCCGAAAGAATGCAATTGCAGTGTGGACGTAACTGGAGGGTTTTTTTTTTTGAAAAACGGCCATGTAGACATACCCTGAGAGGGGACATGACAACAGTTTTCAAGTACATAAAAGGTTGTTACAAGGAGGAGGGAGAAAACATGTTCTTAACCTCTAAGGATAGGATAAGAAGCAATTATCTTAAATTGCAGCAAAGAAAGTTTAGGTTGGATATTAGGAAAATCTTCCTGTCAGAGTGGTTAAGCACTGGAATGTATTGTATAGGGAAGTTGTGGAATGTCCATCAATGGAGATTTTTAAGAGCAGGTTAGACAAGCGTCTTTCAGGGATGGTCTGGATAATACTTAGTCCTGCCATGACTGGACCAGATGATCTTTCAAGGTCCCTTCCAGTCCTGTGATTCTATAGTATAGTGTTCCATGTAGACACATTAATCCAAAGCAAGCTGGGCAGATGGCGCTTGTTTTGAGATGCTTAATTATTCAGTTTTATTGTTAATGTCAGCAGCCTGCAGAAATGCATCTTGATGTAGAAAGCTGTGACATTTAGTAATATCCTCTATAATTATTTCTGATCTTTGAATGCTTTTAGCCAGATAAAACTCTTATCTTTTACCTTAAAGTCATACTTCTCAATAATTACATTTTATTAAAAATGAAAGTTTGCAAGGATTTATGTCCTGATAGATGTCTTTTTCAAATGAGGCACAGCCATTAGAATTGTGCTTTTTATTCAAGTCAAAACACAGGGGCTGTTTCTACACTGGCATGAATTTCTGGAAATGCTTAAAACGGAATACTATTCCTTTTTCAGTTTTTCCAGAAAAGGAGCGTCTACTTTGGCAGGCTGCTTTTCTGGAAAAGCGTCTGTGGCCAATGTAGACGTGCTTTTCCGGAAAAGAGCCCCAATCGCCATTTTTGCGATCGGGGCTTTTTTCCGGAAAAGACTACTGTGCTGTCTACAAGAATTTCTGCATGCAATGCACAGCTAACCTATGGAACTCCTTGCCATAGACTGTTGTGAAAATCAAGACTATAAAAGGCTTCATCATTAAATAGATAAGTTAATGGAAGACAGGTGAATCAATGGCTATTAGGCAGATGTGCAGGGGTGGTATCCTAACCTCTATTTGCCAGGAGCGGGTGACAGGGCATGGATCGCTTTCAGATTGCCTTATCTGTTCATTTACTCTGAAGCACCTGGCATTGACCACTGTTTAAAGATAGGGTAGTGGGCTAGCTGGGTCATTGGTCTGACCCAGAATAGCTGTCCTTATGTATTTGCTTATGAGTCTTTTTGAGAGTTCATTGACATCAGGGAGGAATTTGAGTGTTTGAAAAAAGAGGAGGGGAGGCTGTTTGACTAAATAAAAATATTGATGGCAATTCTGTGTCTCATAATCCCATCGTTTTACCTGCAATTTTACATATCACGTAAGATTTTAATTGACTAAGTTGAGGGGCTGAAGATTATACGTGTACTTAAGAGATCGTACCAGTTTATTCTTTACTTTGTTTGACTTCAACAGATAGAATCTTATTTCTCTCAATTGCTAGTGTTTTTTATTTATCCCCTTTTCATTGTCATCTTGGAAATCCTAGATCACCATGCTTCCCTCACACTCATAATATTCATAATCTCAGAGAGTAGTTATTAATGGTTCACAATCAGTTTCACACATACAGAATGAGAAATGATTGTCTAGGAAGGCGTACAGCTAAAAAGGATTTAGGGGTCATAGTGGATGACAAGTTAAACATGAGTCAACAATGTGACACTGATGAAAACAAGCAAACATGATTCTGGGATGCATTAATAGGAGTGTTGTGAGCAAGACATAAGAAGTCATTCTTCCACTCTACCCTGCACTGATTAGGTCTCAGTTGGAGTATCGTGTCTAGTTCTGGGCACCACATTTTAAGAAAGATGTGGAGAAACTGGAGGTGCAGAGAAGAGCAACAAAAATGATTAAAGGTCTAGAAAACATGAGCTATGAGGGAAGACTGAAAGAACTGGGCATGTTTAGTTTAGAAAAGTCTGAGAGGGGACGTGATAGCAGTTTTCAGGTATCTAAAAGGGTGTTATAAGAAGGAGGGAGAAAAATCGTTCTCCTTGGCCTCTGAGGATAGGACAAGAAGCAATGGTTGCAAGGGAAGTTTAGGTTGGACATCAAGAAAAACTTCCTGCCTGTCACAGTGGTTAAACACTGGAATAAATTGCCTTTGGTTGTAGTGGAATCTCTATCACTGGAGATATTTAAGAGCAGGTTAGACAGATACCTATCAGGGATGATCTAGACAATGCTGAGGGCAGGGGACTGGACTTGATGACCTCTCGAGGTCCCTTCCAGTTCTATGATTCTGTGTGTAGAAAAATTCAAGTGAAAAGTATTATCTGCCAATATTGTTAGCTAGGTACTACATGTAGAGGGGGACAGGGAAAGGGAAATGAAGACCTGGGAAATCATTAGTAGGGGAAACTAGATGAACTAAACTGGAACCTTTTTTCTGCTTCAGATATTTATTATAAAGCCATTCCTCTTCTTAAGCCTAAAAACTTCTGGGCTGAATTTATAAAGCCCAGAGTGAGATTTTTTAAATGAGGAACTGGTATTTGTACGCTTGGAGTTATTCTTTCCTTTCCAAAATAACCATCTCGTTCCTGGATGAGTGCTGACGGCAACACTTAGAAATGCAGGGTGGAAATTAGGCTTAAACAGCTAAATCTCTTTCCCAGCTGCAATCTAACTCCAAGACATCATGTTTTTTAATTAGTTGCAACATTGGAAAATTTCAGACATTAAACTGTTCCTCTGTTTTCCAGAGATGTATAGTTCGGTAAGATCTGTCTGTGCTTTTTTTGTTCTGACTAATCTGTCTTCATAATTCAGAGCCTGAAAACCCTAATTGATGTTGTTTGTCTTCCATTCCTCCTTTTCCGTTTCAGCAATGCCCTTTCTATAATACAATATGGCAGAGGTCAGCAACCTTTTCAAACCAAAGAGCCAAACTACATCAAAATTCAGAACAAGTGGTCAACAAAGAGCCATATAAGAATGCTCATTTGCATGACTGAAAATACAACACACTTTAATATTATTGATAAGTGATATAATGATTAATAATAGCATAAATGAAACATTGTAGTCACAAACTTAATTTAATGGGCCTTCTGCTGCTGCATCTTTTTGTACATTTCTTTGAAGTTTGCATAATAACTGATCAAATCCAGCTTCATGCATGCATTCAGGCTGTCTTCTGTCAATCTTATGGCAGGGAGCTGGGATGTGGGGGTGCAGGAGTCTGGGTTGGGGTTTATGAGTAGCTCAGGAAGGTGAATTGGGTATATTATGGACTCAGAACACAAGGTTGGGGGACGCAGGTGTCTTATGGCGGGAACTGGGGATGTGTGGGTGCAGGAGTCTGAGGATATGGGGGTGCATGAGTTTGGGGGATATGGAGGTATGAGGAGCTCAGGGAAGGAAGTTTGGGTGTATGATGGACTAGGTCAGTGTGTGTGGGGTTAGTGTTATGATGCTGTGGCCAGATGGATGCTGGGCCCCAATTGGGGGCTTGTGGGCCAGGCTTCATTTTTAAATAAAGTAAAATATTATGTTCAACATAACAGGTTTCAACTTTGTCTTTATTTATGACAGGGGTGGGAAATCTCTGAGTACAGGATCTTTCAAAATGGGGCATTTCTGTTGAAAATGCCCCTTCTAAACTGCTTTTTTTCCCAAAAGTCCCATTTTGAAAAAAAAAGCAACAGCCGCCATTATGCAAATGAACCACAGGATAATTAAATCCCGGTTTCATTTGCACTTTCAATACGTCTAATTTACATCCCTCTGACAACAGAGGGGTGCAGTTTAGATGAAGCCTATATGTTATACTGCTCTCATCACTAATGTAGTATAGTTTGTTTGTCCTCTCATTCTTTCTCTTGAGGAAAGAAGCTTATACAAAACTAGTTTTGATCGGTTTTTAAATTTATGTGTTACTGTGAACTTATGTTAGAGAAGCAGAGTCAAAAATATTACACTTGGAGCAGGTGACAGTGAGCTTTGTGCTGGTTCTTAGGTCTTGGGGGAGTTCATTCCACCGTCTCAGACTGGACCCTGAGAAAATTCTGTCTCCTGAACATAATATTTTACCCTTATTACAGAAAGTTCCAGTATGGCAGAGGAGTGAAGTTGCCAATCAAAGTATACATCCCAAATCTTTGTGAGCTCTTACATTTTCTGGGCCTAGGTAATGTAGGGCCTTGAAAGTGGGGACCCAGACCTCAAATAAGATGTGAAATTCTATGGAAAGATAGTACAGAAAGCAGAGGACAGACTTGTTCACCTTTGCAGTAGAGGTGCTAAGGAGACATGCTGCAGTGTTCTGTATCTGTTGGAATTTCAAAAGTGCTGAAGGTTACAAGCCCAGATATATTGGTGTAGTCCGGCTAAGAAGTGACCCCCACTTTTAAAAATGTTCCTGTGGCAATGCTTTCAAGTCTCTCCATCTCTGGTAAGTGAACCTCTAAATGCTATGACATTTGCTTTGCTTTGGCAAGCAATGAAGGCCTGAATAACTGAGGCCAGGTCATCATCTGCCAGAATGGCAAGTAGTCTCCTAAATAACCAAAGATGACAGAAAGTCATACTTGTGGATGCTGCTATGAAAGAGTTTAGCATCAGTGAGGAATCCAAGTGTGCCCCAGAATCTGTATTGAATTGACCCATTGTAGATGTGTAGTTTCAAACTCTTCAAATATGTTCCTTTGCCCACCATCATCACCTCTCTTTTGCTAAGGTCCCTTTTCAGCCAGCTGAATGGATCCATCAGGATTGACTAAAACCATTTTAGTGTGCTTACCTAGATCCCTGATTCCTTTCTCTCATGTGAAACAGCAGAAACTCATGGTCCATAGTGTCAAATGCTACAGAGATATTCAGGACGATGAGAGTAGAAGTCTGCTTCTATCTATTGTCTGAAGGAGTCATCCATCAGTGCCACAAAATGGTTTCAGTTCCATGTCCAGGCCTAAATCCGGACTGTGCCATAATGTTAACTTCACTTAGGTGACCATATGGCTTAAGTTTTGGCTAGCTTCTGTATGACTTTGCTGTGGAATGGTAAGTTTGGCACTTGGTGGTGGTTGGCTAGAACTGATGTATCAAGCGTGGCATGTGTAGTCCACAAAGTCATTGGCACTATTCATGCTTAGAGATCGGCATATGCTTAAGTGCTTTGCTGGATTGGGGCCCAAATAATTAAGCTTGATAGACAAATGGATAAATATTTGTGCACAGAATAAGTTCAGCTTCATCGCAAACTTCAGCACAAAGATATACAAGAAATTCAAAGGAAAACATTCTGAGATATTTCTCATGAATTCCTTTCAGACTCCCCTATTGCATTTGTGTGACTGGAGGTGGTTTTATCAAGCAAATAATAACACCAATGTAAATGGTGCTATATATTTCCCATGGCAAGTCCTTTGGCTGGTATGTAGAAGAGAGAGAGCTTATGCTCTATGTACTCTCAGACTGTCTGCACCCTATTTCCTCCTGAGGTGGTTATCTGCTGTGAAACACAGTCTTCCCAGAGCTATGACCCAAGGAACCTAATACAGTGAGTGAATCCTCTCTCTCTTTTATTCTCCTATGAAGCTATATTTGGACTAGGCACAATCTAGCCCCTACTAATATCTAGTGTGAAAGTCAATGAAAATAATTCCATTATATCAATGGATTTTTGGGTCAGGCCCTATATTATTTACATTTACTTACCCAACATAACAGTGCAACTGGATAAAGAGCAATCAGGGGTGACTTTCATTATACAGAGAACAAGTAACTAGATATCGCACATTTTAAAATGTGTGTGCTAAGCAGGAAAACGGTCGCAGCTTCATCTCCGCAGTGATATTAAAATCTCATTTGGACCTCTTCTAGAAGCCCATTGAACCACACTTTATTTTTATTTTTTTTAAGAATTAAACTGCAGATACTTTGTGCACTGGCTGGCTAGCTGCCATAAAACAACAACAACATCTATTGACCTTATATTCCTGCAGTTGAAAGCAGCCTATGAATAACAGAATCACACCGCACAAGCTTTTTTTTTTTTATGCTCTCTCTCCTTTTATGCATAAATATTTAAAATTAGTAGCCATTGTCCAGGATGATAAATAGTCAGTCTGAAAAGCTTCTCACAATTTAGACATGGCATTTTTGTTTAAAAGCTGGAAGAACATTAAGTATTCACATTCTGTTCCTCAAAATGAAATCCTCAAAGGATTATCTCAGGTCCTGACCTATTCCTTCTACACCAAAGCACCAGTGGATTTTGCTGGGTGTTTGAATATGCAAGGAATGCAGGAGCAGGGCTGTGTAATGATGAGTGCATTCATGAAAAATGCAGGGTAGGATTTTCAAAAGGGAGATAAATGAAACTAAGTGGGAGTTGGGTGCCCAGTTCTCTTAGGCTCCTTTGAGCCCCAAGGCCAAACATACTGTAGAATATGTTTAAATGATCACATGAGATACACTGCATATTGTATTTATGGACAATTATGAGGGCAGATTAATAGATAATATACAGCATGAAAGAGGAACACAAATAGCAGAGGTCCTAACAGCTCTTGGGGGCTGCATGGCTATCCATGGTTGTCTGCCTATCCATGATCTCATGCCTCAGTTTTTCTCTTTTCATTTCAGATTTCAAAGCAGCGACCTTTTCTTGTCTCCTGTTCCAAAGGACTACAAGTTCCTTTCCTTCTCTTTTCTGGATCTGTTCTTCCCCTGACCCCAGCCTCTCTTTTGTCTCTTTATAAAAATCCTGTCTCATTTCTTAAAGATCTTGTTCAGAGAAAGAGTGAGCGACAGGAAGCAACGCACAAGTTCTTCTGTCTTTTTCAAGCTTTTGTCTCTGATTTTCCTCTAAACAATCTCACTCCTCTTTTTCATCTTTTCTAAGTCTTGTCCATCTTTCTTATGGTTTGGTCTCTTTCAAGCACTGATGCAGAACTAGAGCATTGGGGAGTGCTGCAGCATCCTCAGGCTCCCAGTCTACTGCCCAGGGACCCACCCACCTGCTGGCCCTATGGGCCAAGATCCTCGCTGCCTCCCCGAGCACCAGGGTCCCAGCTGCCTCCCCATGCATTATGTGATGGGGTCCTAGTTTGAGCCCCATGTACCATGGGCCTCTGCTGCCAGCCCCATGCCTGGGGTCCCAGCTGCCTGTGCTAGGGCTTTGCTCCCAACCTCAGCTAGGGGGATGGGTGGAAAAGGGTAAGGGGGCTCAGCACCCCCACTTTTAAGTGTTCCTCTGACAATGCTTTCAAGTCTTTTCATCTTTCATAAGTGAACCTCAAAATGCTATGAGGTTTACTTTGCTTTGGCAAGCAACCGTAAGTCTGGATCATTATCAACATTTTTTTGACAGGCAGAAAGAAAAAAGGCAAAAAAAAAAATAATAATTAACTATGTCCACTGCTCTGGAAATCTCACAACCATTTTTTTTTTAAATCACCAGATAAGATATTGCCACTCTGGTCCAGATTGGTGGAGACCAGAGGTTGGTACCTTTTAACCAGTGGGGCTGATAGCCACCATGGGTCCCAGGGCAAGGTGTGTGTATGTGTGGGGAAAGTTGTTTCTATGCCCTGAAAGGGGCAGGGCCTTGGGCAGAAGGAAGGTTGGGGACAGCCAGTCCTCAGCGCTGTCCAGACCACAGCACTCCCTCCCCAGCCCTCAGAGCCACATGGAGCACCTGACGTGGCACTCAGGCAGTTCAACGAGGCTTGGGGCTCTGGCCAGTGTCATTGCTGCTGTCGCAGTGGCAGCACCCAGGAGCCTTGGGCCCCTTTAAATCACCAGGCCTCAGGGCAAATTCCTCCCTTTGCCTGCCTCTACCCCCAGTGGCGAGCCTGCTTCAGACATACTGACCTGTCATTACTGAACGGACTATGTGCAATAGACCATGTGATGATAGCATTCATGAGTGCCTCCTGTCTGCTGGGTGCAATCCTGCTCGCTCTGCTCTTGTTGCCCTCAGTTGTCTGCCAACCTCACTAGTCAGGTCTTTAAGATCAGCCCTCTGGCTAAGGGTGTGTCTAGACTACAGGGTTTTTTCGAAAAAAGTAGCCTTTTTTCTAAAAAAGTCACCAGTGTCTATACTGTAGCCACATTCTTTCAAAAGTAAACCAAAAGAACGCGGCAGTTTTTTTGATTACAGTAAACCTCATTTTACAAGGAATAATGCCTTTTTTCGAAAGTACTCTTTTGAAAAAAGGTGCTATTGAATGCAAAGCGTGCTATTTCGAAAGAGCATCTAGATTCTTTTTTGGAAAAAGTGGCTCGCTTTTTCGAAAAATCTGCTTGTAGTCTAGACACTGTCTTTCGAAAGAGGCTTTTTCCAAAGATTCTTTCGAAAAAGCCTCTTTCGAAAGAGGATTGTAGTCTAGACATAGCCCCAGTCCACAAATATAAAATATGTAATCCTAAAAGATACTCTGTGCCTCTGAGTGGACAATATGTGCTCTAAATCCCTCTGAAATCTATGAGCAGTGATAGTGCTAATCACTTTTCATGAGGTGCTTAATACCTTTAGAAGTTATGGATTGAAGGTGGGGGTGTACTTCTAACATTTACTAGGAAAGAAAACAGTCTATTATGGTTTTGCTTGTAGAAAAAAATGGATAAATAGCCATAGAATTTGGTTAATTTTCTATTCAGTTGATACTGATCCTTTTTTGGTCTTAGACTGGACAGTTCAATTCTGAAAATGGATAAGTAACATAATTAAATGAGAGCTGTTTCCACAAATATAAAAAGTTTTGTAGAAGCTGGTTTCACACCAAATTTCTCCCTCATCTAATTCATGAACTGGGTGGCATATACAATATCCAGTAATTTGTTTTT
Source organism: Pelodiscus sinensis (assembly GCF_052426305.1). NCBI lineage: Eukaryota > Metazoa > Chordata > Testudines > Trionychidae > Pelodiscus > Pelodiscus sinensis. Next base: position 318,894,112 of record NC_143052.1, read on the forward strand.
ATCGTCTTCAATTTGATGTTGATTATAGCTGTCTCTAGAGGATAAGGTGTAAATGTGACATTGCATGTGCAATCTGCAACAAGGAAAGAAAGTAGTAAATGAAGTTTGTCAAGTAGTAAGGAGTCATGTTGCAGATTTGCCAATGGGCTGTTTAACAAAGAAACCCCACTGCTAAAGAGATTAGCCCATGTTTGTATCATGTGAATGGTAGATTTGTTTTGGAAAGAGGAGAATTGCACTTATAACAATAATACATAAATTTTATTAAATTATTTTAATCTTGTGTATCTCAAATCACTGTGCAAAAGGTACAAAGAGAAAAGGTGAGGCTTGAAGAAGAGTGATTTGTTCAGATTGTGTAGTAGGTCTATTACAGAGCTAGAATAGTGCCCATATTTACTATTCTTAATCCACTAGAATATGCAGATTAGGAAAGATTTTCAAGAAGACAAGCATTTACAATTGATTTTAACCTATGAAGAATATATGTTTTCATAACTCAGCTTGTTGCATTTGTAACCCAAAGAGCATAGTGAACTGAACATCTTTGGCTTTCTTATGGCTAGCCAATGTAATAGAATGTGAGCCTATTACTACCACCAGCAATCAAGGTTCCCTGTATACTGCATGGCAGCACAACCCCACAGCTTCTTAATGAGCCGTACCCAGCCAGGAGCTTAGGACTCGCACTTGGAGCTGCTAGGCTGCGGGGAGGGACACGTCTTCTTCAGTGACAGCAGCAGCTTCCTGCTGAGGACAGAACAGCTAGTCTCTCCCAGCGTCCCCTCCCTACACAGAACCATGTCAATAATTTATGACTATCTTGTACTCTTAAGAGTTGGCCTACAAACAAAACAGAAGCCTTAATATTACAGTCAGCTAACAGAGATTCTTTATAGTTCCTGGAGTAGTAGCTTCTTGTTTTAGGCCAGAAGATCGTGAATTCTGTGCTCATATGTATTTGATAAAATCATATATAATATATATATTTTTGCAACTAATGACTGAAAAAGCAAGTTAGCTTGCTTTTTAAGACTTCAGTTTTACTCATGTATTCTAATCTCATAAATTAGAATTTACAGACTCATCTACAGAATTTACATCACATTGCATATTCACCTACTGGTAGAAATGGAAATTCCAGCACTTCCCTTTACAGATTATTCCAGTTTCACAGATTTCACTCATTTCCTGCTCCTCATTCAGAATTTTCTATTCTTAATTTCATTCCATTGTTAATATGTAGCCATTATGTTAGTTCACAACTAATGTCAGTGCACTACCACACTGATAAGATTGACAGTACCAGGGCACACTACTTCTTTCTGTCGTGTCTTCCTTTTTCCTTTGTGAAAATTAATGTATTGCTGATTGGGGATGTCTAAATTTTCAGCAGCACCGCACAGCCACATCATCTTCTGACTCCTGGGCTGCTTAGCTTATTAAAGCTATTTAAAAACTTGGCATCAGCCTTTACTAGACTTGTGAATCATTCTATTGTATCAAAACAATATTTCTGTCAATTCAAGTAATTTTAAAATGAGATTGTTCTGATCTTTCACATCCGGAGGTGAACAGCTGGCTCTAATGCTTTCAAATGCTTTCAGAAATTTGCTTAGTAGGACTTCATAAATCTGAAGGGAAAATGCTATCTCATTGAAGAATTCTGCCTTCTTAGGTGAGATCAGCTAGTAGTGACAGCTTTGCAGAAGGCAAAATACATTGCAGCAGTTTGCCGCATACTGGTATTTGTTGTTTATCAGTGCTTAAATACTAACTCTTCAGGTTATATATTCACAAAATGCTACTCTGGAATTAGCTGAGTTACATTATCTGTGATTCTTTAAAAGGAACTTGCTGTAAATACAACAAGGAATTTGGCGACACCTTAAAGACTGACAATTTTATTATGGCATAAGCTTTTGTGACTTGCAACTCACTTTGTCAGATGCATGAAAGGAAAGAAACAGATGGTAGGTATACAAAGATGGCACAAGCACCCTTGCTGTAGGTAATAATTAAAGTGTTCTGACAGTAGTCTACCTGCTGTAAATTCTTACTCTTTCCACTTGTCACACATGACAGACTGTGCTGGATTTTGAAAGTGTACAGGTTGTTTTAATATATTACCAAATTTCTCACTGCCACAGAAAATGAATGATTCTGATTAGAGTGCTTTAATATTTGTGGTTACTGATTAAATGAAAATGATATTTAGAGAGGAAGCAGTTCTATATTTTTATTATTTTTTGCTATATTTTTCTTTTTATGATGCCATTACAGAATGAGGATTTTTTTTTTATTCTTACATTCTAACATAGACTCAACTTTAATTTTGGCAAATAGTTGTTTTTCTGAATAATAAAATGTGTTGTTATTCTTATTTTCCTATTTAGGCACTGTCAGAAAAGCAAGAACAAATTCTGCTTTCTTCCACAGAACAATATTTTCTCATCTCAGTAATCCACCCAGGCAACACCCAGGGACAATCTGAGCACTATGTCTCATGTCAGGGCATGTCTACACAGCGGCATTATTTTTTAAAATAAAGGGTTTTATTTTCGATCGATCCCCATCTAAACAGCCATTTTCCTTTTGAAAAGCCCCTTTTGGAAAAAAAAAACCTGTGGCTGTCATTATGCAAATGAAGTGCGGGAAATTTAAATCCCAGCTTCATTTGCAATTTTGAAGTGTCTAATTTACAACCCTTTTTCAAGAAAAGGGATGCAATCTAGACACAGCCACAGCCCCACCACATCTTGAGGGGCAGGTCAGCCCCTTCCCCCCTTTTGTGGACTCAGGGATGGAGATGCCTGTCATCGCCCTTTTGGAGGGCAGAGCCAGTGAAGAGGAGGAGGAGCCAAAGGAGGTCAGCACCAGCTTGATGCCTGCCAGGCAGGAGGTCATGGTCACCCTGGAGCTGGTACTCCCTTTCTAGGATGTCTACCGGGCGACATCTGAAGCTGGGGAAGACCCCTCAGGTGAGTGCCATTACTTTCCCTAGACACCACACAGATGGAGATGGCAGGTGGAGAGGGGCAGCTGCATGCTCCTCACTTGGCCTTCTTGGCCTGGGGATCACGCAGGGTACGTCTAGACTACAGGCTTCTGTCGACAGAAGTTTTGTCGACAGATACTGTCGACAAAACTTCTGTCGACAAAGAGCGTCTAGACTACATTGAGTTCTGTTGACAAAGCAAGCTGCTTTGTCGACATGGTAGTGTAGACGCAAAGGACAGTTTACATTCAATAACACCTTCTGTCGACAGAAACTCTGTCGACAGAAGGTGTTATGCCTCGTAAAATGAGGTTTACTAGCGTTGACAAAACTGCTGAGTTCTGTCGATGTTATGTCGACAGAACTCAGTGGTAGTGTAGACGCAGGTATAGTTTTGTCGATAAAAGTCCACTTTTGTTGACAAAACTCTGTAGTCTAGACACACCCGCAGTGTCCTGTGCACCTGGGTGCATGTGGCATGCCAGACCGGGGCACATAGCTCCAAGAAGCTGCAGCAGAGGATTCTTGGGCTCTGACGCATAGGACGTCTGGAGGGACCTGCCTTACTCCCAACAATAGGGTGGGACTTTCTCCCACCACAAGCCACCTTGAAGGAGCCTGGGGATATCTGCTCCCAGGGACAGTGTGATGAAGCAGAGGAGCATCTGCCAGTCATACATACCTCCCTATAACACCTTCCCCTCCTCACCTCCAGCTGCCAGGGATATAAGTCCTCTCCCTGTGGGACACCGCCACTGCCAGACCCAGTGTGTGCATGGCACAGATGGAAGCCCAGCCACACCGTGGCCTCCAACCCGCCCGCAGGCTCCCAGTCTGGCTGCCATCTTCCCATGCCTGCTTGTCCCTGGGATGTGGGGCTAGTGAGGCTCCCTCCCCTTTCCTCCCCCTCCCCGGGACATCTGTGCCCCTGCTGGGAAACGCCAACTGTCTAGGCCTCAGATGGCCTTGCTCAAAGCACAACGTCTTCATGTGACCCGAAGGCTTTTGGTCTCATCTCAGAGATGAAGGGAATGGCACAGTGTCTCCCAGGATGACTGCCCTTCTCTTTGTTCTTGACAGTTGGAACAGCTTTGAAAGGGGCACGGTCACCACCTCCCATGCTATCCTTCTGATCCCGCCTGATTGCCAGTGCTGGAGAGCCCATGAGGGCCTCCAAAGGGAGCATCTCACTGCCCTGCATGTCCTCAATGCTCCATGGACCAGCAGGACCAGAGACTGGAGGAGTACCTCCAGCTGAGCCGCGACACCTGGTGGGAGCTGCGACAATCCATCTGCACAGCTTTCCACACAGTCATCGACCATCTGATGGCTGCTCATGCATCGGTACCTATCCCTCCAGTTTCTCCCCTCAGCCCCACATCCTGTGGCCCCCAAGGGTCCTGTTCACAAAGCAGTGGCACCACCTGAGGCAAGTGCCATTCCCAGCCTCAGCCCTGAGCCTATCCTTCCCCCTCTTCCTCCTTCCACTTCCATCCTCTCCCATCCTCTCCCTTCCACTTCCCTCCTCCCTCCCCAAGTTCTAATTCCAGTTCCTCTCCAGTTACATTTACCCCAATAATAAAAACAGAGTTTATTGTTTCCAAACAAAAAGTGTGGTTTATACATATGCAATATCCATGGAAGAAATCCAGGCCCCATTGAAGTCAAAGTGAGTTTTTCAGTTGACGTTAGAGGAGTCAGGATTTTGCCCCATTGGTACAAAACACATTTTCCTATCTTTACTTCCTTTTACACAATGAATAGGAATGAGGAAAGCTTTGTTCCTCCATTTAAGATGATCTACACCCATTTCTGTTCAATGTTTATATAAAACCGCCTTCTGAGTCATTCAGCTGTAGTTATTAGACAGATGTAGTTGATCCCTGGAGTGTCATACCATTATCTTTACTAAAAAGTAAAATTAAACTCTTGTTCAGCTAGTGATTTTCTCAAAATCCCTGTTCTACAGAATAGCTGGCATAATTCTTGACTCTGTGATTTATGTCAATTCAACATAGGGGCACTGTTTTCAGGGAATAATTTTTATGAATTAATTTTGAAGCCTGATATCCCAGTCAGCACATTTTTCAGAAGCTTTGAGAACCCAGGAACATACATTTGGGAATTTCTTCCTATGGGGGTACCCTCAAGCCCTTGAACTCTCCCTCTGGAGACATCTTAAAAATAATCTGTAATTTCTTAATATATGAGTTTGCAGTTTTAATCTCTTGACGCAGAATCTCATGCCTTCTAGACACAGGGATCAGATCATGTTCTTAAAAAAAGGTGATTTTCAATAACAAAGGAAAGAAAACATACTTGGTTCCCAGGTGTTACAGAACAACTGGGAAATAAAGGAAAATTAAAAACAGAGAGTTTTTTCCCTGGGACTCAGTTTAAAAGTTACAGTTACGGGGGGGGAGGGCGGTCACATGGGCTCAATATGGAGAACTCCAACAAACCCCAGAAAATAAAGAAAATAACCTGATTGCATCTGATTAAACATTTCCTGTTCTGCTCAAATATCTGTTGCTCCAAGCTTTAGTCCTTCCCAAGGCATGGATGTTACTAAATCCTCCATGCTCTGCTTTTTGGCTTAACTCATCTCTCACAGCTCTCCTCTGGCCACACAAAGTCTGCCTCAAAAAGATCACCGCTTCTAATTAAAAAACCCACTCTCTGTTTTCATTGATTCACCTGACTTCCTGCCAACTCACTTCTTACTTCCCTAGCATTCCTGGAGACTCTCTATACTCACTGTCTATGGTTTTAAACTATACAGGCAATTTAGTCAACTGAATGGCTGAGATGTCCAGAAAAGAGTAGTATCCTTCCCATTCATCATGTCCCACCCAAAATCTTTGTAAGTGCTGGGGAGCCTAGGCTAGGAAGATCCACACTGGCTGTGATTTCATCTTGGCGGTCTAGGATAAAACATAGTTAATAAGATGCTTGCACATACTAAATTCACCACAGATTACATGAAGAACTAAACAAGATCCCCCACATTCCTGGAATGCAATTACTCAGATTACAGGAACAGTTTAAACTGGCTCAATCTGTGAAATTCTTATGGGAGAGCACATCAGTCACTTTCTCAGAAGCTCCTGAAATGTGTTGTGTTTCAAAATCAAAGTCTTGGGGAGCGAAGTTCCACTGAAGGAGTTTCTCGTTAGTCTCATGACTGTGCAAAGCCACTTCGAGCAGAATGGTAAGTCTGCCGGTAAAAGTGCCTTCCCCAAATATAAGGTGTGACGGACCGGGCCGTGTCTGGGCACAGCTGAGGGTGCCCGCTCAGAGCAAATTGCTCAAATCCGGGGCTCCTTACAGCCCCCAGACTGGTGACCTCTCCAAACAGGCCACAAACCAGTCCCACAGAGCGCTTCAGCAGCCTGCCTGAAGCCTCACGAGCAAAACCCCTCCGACACCCCAGCTATATCCGTGCCCCAGATGGCCCCGGGCCTCATAAACAGGTGGGGGGGTCCTAGCATCCAATCCCACCTACCCCGAACAAGTTCTGTCCGGTTCCAAGAAACCAGCCAGAGATCCCTGGTCAATTTACCCTCTGGATCTTACCCACAAATCACGCTGGGCCAATTCTTTAGAATCTAAAACTAAAGGTTTATTATCACAAGAAAGAAAAGCCTGAGAGTCAGGTTGTTAAAGAATAGTACGTTACATGCACCGAATCTCCCAGTCCTCGATGCAGGCTCTAGCAGAGATGTTACAGCTGCTGGTTTAAAAGTTCTTGTTGCACATCCGATCATCAGGATGGGTTCACAGGTCTTCCAGGCTCTTCGATCCCTGCAGTGCTGCCTCTGGGATGAAGTGCTGAGCTGAGAACAAAATGGCATCGACCGCATGGCCTCTTTATACCTCCTTCCTGGCCTCTTCTAGTATGTAGCAGGTCACCTGGACAGAGGCCAATCTCTGTGTTTCCTGCTGGCTGCTCTCAGGTGACAGCTCCCATTCTTTAGGTGTGTCCATAGCCCATTGAGAGCCATTGTTCCACAGGGCCTCGGTAATTAGCATGTCCACAGGCTCGGCCCTGCCCAATGCTTAACCACATGCAGGGAAATCTTCAGTGTCCATACAAGTACATGCTAATAATTGCACACACAGACATTATACAAACACCAGAACAGCATACATAGGATTATCAGATAATAAGCTTCTATTCAATACCTCACATGGCCCCCTCCTATACCATTTTTGTGGCCAACACCCCCACCTATGGGTGCATCAGTGATCTGGCTGCTCCCCTCAAGATCCAGCAACGTGACATAAGGGCATAGCTTCTCCAGAGAATATACAATGGTGTAACATTCCTTCTCTGAGACAGATCAGTGGCTTTCCCTCTTAGAGAGATTCTTACTGAGAAACAAAACAGAATTGTTAATCTGGCCCTGGATACATCAAAACTGCTTTCACACCATGCTCTGACACATTCGTGGTGACAAAGAAAGGTTGTTCTAATCTGGTGCCCTTTCTACAAGGTCAGATATATGCTGCTTAAAAGCTTCCTGACATTCCCCGGTCCACTTAACTGCATTTGGTTGCTCCTTCCTTGTGAGGTCTGTCAGTGGAGCTTTCGGTAGTGCGATACAAATCGCATGTAATATCCTATCAAACCTAGGAATGATTGGACCTATTTTTTGACTGAAGGACATGCCAATTCTGGAGAGCCTCTCCTGTAGTCTGGATAGTTCCTTGTCACACCTGGTGTCCAAGGTAAGTCACCCTGTTTAGGCCTCTTTGACACTTTTTAGCCTTAACTGTCAGCCCTGCCTCCTTTATGTGCTGGAAAACAGCTCAGAGGTGCTCTAGGTGTTCTCTCCATGAATCAGAGAATAGAATCATAGAATTCTAGAACTGGAAGGGACATTGAGAGGTCATCAAGTCCAGTCCCCTCCCCTCACAGCAGGACCCAGCATTGTCTAGATCATCCCTGACAGATGTCTATCTAACCTGCTCTTAAATATCTCCAGTGATGGAGATTCTACCACTTCTCTAGGCAATTTATCTTAGTGTTTAACCACCCTGACAGGCAGGAAGTTTTTCCTGATGTCCATCCTAAACCTCCCTTGCTGCAATTTAAGACCATCGCTTCTTGTTCTACCCTCAAAGGTCAAGAAGAATAATTTTTCTCCCTCCTCCTTGTAACATCCTTTTAGATACTTGAAAATTGCTATCATGTCCCTTCTCAGTCTTCTCTTTTCCAGACTAAACTAGCCCAATTCCTTCAGTCTTCTCTCATAGATCTTGTTTTCTAGACCTTTCACCATTTTTGTTGAACCTCTCCAATTTCTCCACATCTTTCTTGAAATGTGGTGCCCAGTATTGGACACAATACTCCAACTGAAGCTTAATCAGCATAGAGTAGAGTGGAAGAATGACTGCTTGTGTCTTGCTCACAGCACACCTGTTAATGTATCTCAGAATCATGTTTGCTTTTTTTGCAACAGTGTCACACTTTTTTGACTCATATTTAGCTTGTGGTTTACTATGACACTTAGATCCCTTTCTGCAGTACACCTTCCTAGACAGTTGCTTCGCGTTCTGTATGTGTGACACTAATTGTTCCTTCCTAAATGGAATACTTTGCAGTTGTCCTTTATATAGCCACATTGTCCAGATAGACTACTGTACATTTTCCAAATTGTGACGGGGCGCCGAGACCCCGCACCAAACCCCCAAGACTTTGTGCCCTTGCAGAAGGGCAGCGAGGCACCTACCACCGCTGTGCCGGCTGCTCGCATGCCGTGGCTCAGCTGAGTGGAGCCACGACTCAGCCGATTGGCACCGCCTCTCAGCTGGAGAGATGCTGCGGCACAGCTGAGCGGGACGCGGCCCCGCCAGGGAGGCGGGGGGAAAGAGGGCGCACCGCAGCGGACGCAAAAGGGGGCGGGGCCGGCGGGGATTCTTAAAAGCTGGCCGGCCGCAGGAGAAGTGGGGGAGCGCGAGGAGGCTGCGGGAGTACTCCCCAACGGCAGAGGAGCTGCAGAGATGCCTACAGTCCCGGCAGGAGGAGCCGACGGTGTGAGCACCGACACCCTGGAGACGAGGTAGGGGAGAGGAAGGAAGTAGCCCAGGGCAGGGCAGCGAAATAGCCCGTGGGCTGGTGTGTTTAGGGGCACTCCTCTGCCAGTCGGCCAGAGACTTGCGGATAGTCTCCATCCTCAGGACCCTGGGCTGGGGCCCGGGAGTGAGGGCGGGCCCGGGCCCCCTTTCCTTCCCCCCTCCCGAGGGAACAATAACCATAAACGGGATCCTCGCCCGAGACTAGACTAATTGACCGAAAAGACGAATGACCACCCCCAAGACGGACCAAGTACGGGGGCACGGTCACACAAATCCAACCAGCAGATTATCTACAAGTCTTTGGAAGGAGGCGTGTGCATTATGCAGCCTGTAAGGGAGAACATTACATTCATATAGCCCCACATGTGTAAATGAAGGCTGAAATTTCCTTGGCTGATTCATCCAGAGGTCCTTGCCAGTATTCCTTGGTTAAATCTAATCCAACCACTCTCACAGGGATGGATTACACCCATCTCTAACATGTCCTTGGTATGAAGTGAACATCCATCAACTTCATGAACAAATTTACACAGATACAGACAAACATCTTCTTCTTCTCTGAATGCAGACAGATGGACATCATACCCGATGAACTGAAAGTGAAAATCCATTACAATCAAACCACACATGCAAACTAGAGTGAGAGGTTGCTGCAAGGAAGAAGGAACCATCTAATCACCATCCTGTACAGCAAGCAGGAGATGATCAAGAATGAGCTCTGAAAAGTGGAGAATCTCATAACAAAAATAACTTTTCACACTTATTTCCATGTGGTTGGATTTACAAAAACAAGACAAGACATTTACAATACATGCTGTACTTCCCTACAGAAGAAAAAGAACAATAAACTGTCTAAAATCCTACAGGCTATGGGAAGCTACAACAGTGGTACCCTCAACTCACCCAACAACATTGTTAATCTATCTAATCACACACTTAGCCCAGCAGAAGAATCTGTCTTATCTCATGGTCTCTCTTTTGTCATCCCCTCCCCACCCAAAACCACAACAGAGTTCTGTGGTGGCCTGGAAGCCTCTTTTGCCATCTCCAACTCAACTAATATTTCCAACACACTATAGAACATCACACTGATCCACAGGATCCCTCCTACTAACACTACAAGAAGAAGAATTCTACGCGTAGTCCTCCTGATAATCAAAATGGCAGTCTGCACTTCTACAAAGAATGCTTCTGCAGAGGTGCACAGGCTGACATTTTGAACAAATGACATCACTTGCCCCATAAATTCAGCCATTACACACAGGAGGCTGTTAGGCAACTATCTAATTCTATGTTCAACATACCTCTAATCTCTGATTTCACTGAGGAATAAAAAAACCCCTATAAAATCTGCTCAAGAAATTCCTTGTTTTAGGACCAAATCTATACAGACGTGCCCCAGGAGTATTCTATTTGCTACCCAAGAACCCCCATCATCTTAGGTATTGGCACTTTTACAGCAGTGTTATCAGGCTATGTAGACTCTCTCTTCAGACACTAAGCTACCAGCACTCCTGGCTACCTTTTAGACATCACTTACTTCCTGAAGAAACTATAATGCATCATCAATCTTCCTGAAAACACCATTTTGGCCACCATTAATGTAGAGGCTTTTTAAACCAATGTTCTACATGTAGATGGATTACAAACTATCAGGAACAGTATCCCCTATGAGCTATGTATTCACCTACAACCACTTCTTACGTTGGGACAATTTATATCTTCAAATCAGTGGCACTTCTGTGGTACCTACATGGCCCATAGCATACCAACATTTTTTGTAACTGACGTAGAACAATGTTTCTTCAGCTCTCATCCTTCAGCACGCTTCCTCTACTTGTGCTACACTGATGACAGCTTCATCATATGGCCTCACAGGAAGGAGCCTGGACCAATCCACACAAGAGTTACACTTCCTGATCACTACAGTACTAATAAACAATGGTTGTCTAAACACCACCCCATACCAGAAAACTGCTTACCACTATTCTTATCTACATGCCTCTAGCTTCCATCCAGGACACATAACATGATCCATTGTCTACAGACAAGCCCTAAGATACAACAGTATCTGCTTCAGTCCCTCAGACAGAGACTAAAACCTACAAGAGCTTTATCAAGTATTCTTAAACCTGAAATACCTACTTAGGGAAGTGAAGAAACAGATTCACAGAGCCAGATGAGTACCCATAAGCCCTCTGCTACAGAGGACAGGCCTAACAAGAAAAATAACAGAACATCACTGGGCAGCACCTGCTGCCCCCAGACTTCTAGCACACTGCTACCAATTCAAAAACCCACACTCTGTTTTTGTTGGCTCTCCTGGCTACATCCTGCATCTCTAGTGTTCCTTGATACTCTCTAGGACCCACTGTCTATGGTTTTAATACTTACAGGCAATTTAGTTAATGGAATGGCTGGCATGTCCAAAAAAGGGTAGTATCTCTCCCATTCATCACAGAGCCAATCACAAATTTGAGGGAGGGACAGAAGTAGCACAGAGCTTAGAGAAGTCAGGTTCCATAGGACGTGGCATAGGAGCCAAGCTTATGGCCAGCTGGCCAGTTCTTTGGAGACTCACTTTGGTTGCTTCCAGAAATGAATTACAAAGAGGTCTAGAAAAAGAGCTGCCTTTTTTATCTGGATGATAAATGGACAGAGACAAAAGTGGGGCTGTATGGGATGAAAGAGAAGACGTCATGAGAACAGGTTTCATTGCCGTCTCCTTAGCATCCCCCAAACAATAATATGCATTCAGAGAAAGATGATAGCATTGTATATTAAAGCTGCTACTGCATCACTACTGAAAAAGACTTACCCAACCTGTGGCTCCGATAAATTCTCTTTTACTTGGGAGGCAGTGTGGGCTGATAGAATGAGCATGGTCTTGGGTGCCATTAACTCTTGGATTTTAGTCCTGATTGCGTCATGGACATAGTCATTTCACTTTATCCATCTGCATAGTGACTGTAGAATTCTCAAAGGGGTATTGTTATTGCTTTTGTACAATAATAAAGCACACAGCTCCCACAACATACACAGCAAAGAAATACACAGTTATCGCTTTCTGGCTATAAACATAATTTATAACTTTTGCGGCAGATCTTTGGCTCACCCAGTGTTCAGTGCTATCTCTCAAAATTGCTAGGAAGTGAACGCAGCTTTAGCAAACGTCAGAATGCAGCTTCAGCAAACCTCAGAACAATGATAGCTACTAGCACATCTGTCTGACCCTGCAGCCAACATTTTTTGGAGGAAGCCACAACTATATTGTTTAGACATTCAGCTACTTTTTTCTTCCAATCTTCTGTTAGGAAATTATATGACACAGCTATGTGGTCTGCAAGAATTCAGTTGCTCAAACTGCTGTTGCATATAGTAAAAGCAGTGAAATCACTTCATAAGACACCAGTATAAATTTTATCTACAAAAAAAAAGATAAATCTATATTCCTTCTAAATTAAACCTTTTTTAATTACTAACAAAAATGTGAATATTTAGCTTCAGCTTTTCTTTTACTTTAATTGTGCTATGAGACAGCTGAATTAAATGCTGCTGACAGTGGAATGCTACATTGGTTTATCATGACTGGTAGAGAAACCAGAAACTGCTGACTAAAATATAGCTAAGTGCCAGTTATGCGTTAGATATTTAGACTCTTTTTAATAAGCTGCTCAGATGTGTACCAACGGCAGATGAAATCCAATCAATCCCATTTCTGCAAAACCCTTCATTCTTATGGGTTTCTGATTAATGCACCTTATACTATTTTAAATGTATATATTTTGCTTTCAAGATGAGGTATATTTCTTTCTTCTGGGCTTGTAGAGCAGAACAGATTTTTGGATTAATTATTTACAAGTCCTTTATGAACAGGGATTTGCAAACCTCAAAGCAATGGGTTAGAAAATAGCATTGCACAACTTCTTTTACATCCTTCTGGTCTTCTCATAGGTTGTGAATTATTACTAGAGCTGGGAATGGGGTTGTGCTGCTTATGAGGCCTTTCAATGCTCTTAAATCTGACTGGACCAAACTGAGCGAAGTCACAGAGAATTTGCAGTTGCTGAATGGGGATCAAGATTCTCATTTTCTTTTCTCAGCCCATTTACTTACTGGAAGCTCTCACTTATAATGCTGCTTTGTTCTTACAGAAGGGATCCTCTTTTCTTTTTGTTGATTAGAAAATGGGTTGTTTGTAATTTATGGGCTAGATTGTATCCTGCTCCCGAGTGACTATACTAGTGGGAGGGAAGTGAACAAGAAGCCGCTTTACCTAATTCTTTCCTTATGTTCTAGTAGTGCACTAATTGCATGCAGCTAGCCATTACGAAAGGGATGACAAGAAGTGGAGAGAGAATAGTGAATAAAGAGAAACCAGCGGCCGAGCTCCCTCTCCACAATTGGCAGCTCTGGGAGGTGTTATTTTTTAAACATATTGGACAGGAACAGGGCTTATCAACTTTACTAGAAGAGTGGCTGCTCAATACTTCTTGCAAATGTTCTTTAGAGTGTTTAAATAAGGAATTTGGCCAGCGCTTCACAGAGCTCCAGCTGGAGCATTGTAGCTCTGCACCTCCCAGCACAACTTAATGTGTTAAAGACTCAAATTCTGCCTTATTCTAGTAATACAGATGATTCTTCATTTGCTTAGAAAGCAACCTTTCAATGCATCCTCAGATACTACAGCATGATTTGGACAAAAATAAATAGTAAGCAATTAAAGTGCAATGGCTATTTTTCTATTCCTGGAAGTGTGTGTGTTGACAAAGGAATTTTATCTAGTCTTGTATGGTCTCAAAACACGCTAGCTTTGGGTGTCAGCATAATTCTCTTATCCACATGCATGCATTCATGTGTGCACTCTCATAAACTCTTCTAGAAATAATATTAAATTGCCTTCAGTAATAAATGATGGCATTTGGTTGTATGTTAAATCTGACATTTTTTATAAATTGTTAAATGCTGGGGGAAAAGAGTGTATTTTTTATTAAGCTGTTCCTAAATTGTTACAAGTAGTTAATGCCAGTGAATCTTATAGAAAGAAGGATACAGGCTTTAACTAATCCACTGGTCTTGCATGTCCCTGTCTTCTTTAATTTGTTGATCCTCTACAATCAGTTGTAAATCCCACAGAAGTACTTTTTGCCAACTTGATCACAGAAGGCAAATATAGAAAAAACCTACATGTGTTATACTTCCTAGCCCATTTCCCAGCCAATATAGGATTGATCCCTAGAATTTGTTTCTCTTATAACTTCTCCGCTATCATTTTAAATGTCATAAGCAATGCGACTTCCATCACTTCACTTGCAAAACCATTTTATAGCCAGGGTTCTGACGGAATTGCTGGGCCCCTAGGCAAGCTGGGGAGGGGGGACTTTGCAGTGCTGGAAGGGGTGGGACTTTGGGTAAAAGGGATGGAGCAGCCACCCTCAGCACTACCCAGGCTATGTCTACACTACGGAGCTCGGAAATTTCAGAAAAGAAGACATGTTTTTTAAGCATCCCTGTAAATCTCGTTCTACAAGGAGGAAGGGATGTTCCAAAAGTGGAGTTTTCCCAACATTTAGATAGGCCATGCAGACAGGCCAAATGTCGGAAAAGCCTCTTTCTGAAGAAAAGTGAAAAAAGATATGCAAATTGCGCTTCACAATTTGTATATCTTTTTCCGACTTTTCTTTGTAGTGTAAACATAGCCCCAGACTGCACTGTGCTATGCCTCCCCCTGAGTATACCCTGAAGCAGGCTGTGCGGGGCTCTGGTTGCCATTTAAAGGGCCTAGGGCTCCAGCTGCTGCCACTTTTGCAGTAGCAGTGGTGGTGACTGGAAGCCTCAGACCATTGTGAAACATCAGACCCCTGGACAGTTGGCCCCTTTGGCCCCCTCCTGCCAGTGGGCCTGTTTCTAGCCCAGTAGATCTCAACGTTAAGAAGGTTTTGCTGGTATTCTGCCTTCATTTGGTCTTGCTTAATTTCATCCACGCTGCTTCTAGTTACACCTCCCGTGTCACTCTTAAAAAATTCTGCTCCTTCCATCTCCTTGTAGTGATGACACTGTTCCATTACATATCTGTTGAGCTAAAATTTAATTTTTGCTCCTTCCTCTTATAGATCAAATCCTTTTCACTTCATTCCTTTTCAGACTCA
Source organism: Pelodiscus sinensis (assembly GCF_052426305.1). Taxonomy (NCBI): domain Eukaryota; kingdom Metazoa; phylum Chordata; order Testudines; family Trionychidae; genus Pelodiscus; species Pelodiscus sinensis. The sequence continues at coordinate 318,909,340 of NC_143052.1, forward strand.
CTGTATCCCTCCACTTTGTTTATACTTTTCCAATGTGTCCAGAATAGGGGTTCTATCAAAGCTCTTCAGTGACATTTCAGAGGTCACAAGAGTGTGACAGACTGCTAGCTAAGCCAGAACTCTGCCACCACAACCTGGCTGAAAAGGTCAATTACAGCCAGCTGAGCAAGCCCAGGCCTGAAGGGCTAATGGAAGCAGCTATGGGCCTCATTAGCCAGAGGCCTAGATAAGGCAGCCAGAGGGGAAGTGGAGAGGGAGGAGCCAAAGAATGGTTTAGTGTGTGGGCCCCAGCCCGAAGCAAAAGGTAGCTGAGTTAGCTTCTGGGGAAACCCAAGCTCTATAAATAGAAGGTGGTGGGAAGTTGGCACAAGCAATAAAAAGATACAGGTGATTGCACAAGAGAAGGTCTCCTGGTGATTTGTGACTGAAGAAGGGGTTACCAGGGCAAGGACCTTGCCACCAGAGGTAAATATGATGTATTCTGAGATGCTTTTCATAACTTTAACATCTTTTACAGTTCAGCATAAATCTCCTAAAAAGTAACATGTGTGCCATCAGTGGGAGAGGTTCTATCTGTTTTGTAAATACCCCCGTTGTTGAGATGTATATATTCCTCCCCTAATCATGTTTCTTGCCAAATACATGCATGGGGAATCGGATTTGACAGGCTATTTGTCATTACTATTATCAGCAAATACAAAGCAGGGGAAAAACACTAACACTTAACTTGTTATTAATAAAATAAATTACCCTAGAGGATAGTTCACAATACCTTGAAAGAAGCCATCAATCACTCGTAGTCAGAGAAAGACAGGGTGGCGAAGGGAGAAAGATGGCAGAATTTTTTTATTTTTTTTTTTATTTTTATTTTATTTCTTGTGGTCGGGGGACAGATGGTGAAAGTTTTTTTTTTTAGTGGGAATAATCCTGATTCAGCAGAACAACTCCTGATCTACCACTGAGTCCCTCAGCTGAGGTCTGAAACTTCCAGAAGTAGATGGAGGAGAGCTGCATACCGGAGAGAAGGCAAGGTCAGAACCCCAAGGTTGCTGTGATTGAAATTCAGAGCACAGTTCACAGCACAGAAGAGCTGCTTATTGTGACAACAAAACTTGGGGAGCTGTGATGAACTTTGCAGGCTTCTATAAGGAGAACAGTTCAGGCAGAGGGATCTTTCATCAGTCAGCTGACTCTGTAACCAGCAGAGCAGAGATGAGGGACGGGGATGAATTTATGTCTCAAACTCAAGGCATTGCTAATGAGTTACAGTCCCTACCACTTGTAGGTCAGAAGCTTGAATCCAGTTCTGGCTGCACTGGGATGCTCTGTAGGCACTATAGGATGAAGATTTTTCAGAATAGAAGTGGATCGTGTTAGCTCTGTACATCACAATCACCTTCATGCTTTGCACTAACTAGCAAATTCAGCACAGAAGATAAACACTGCCTAGGCCATACAGATTGACCAACTCTATTACTACTGGAGGAAATATTCCTATAGATTAGCATTAAGGTATGCTGGCAGGGTAGTTTGTATAGGAAATTTTCTCTGCTGCTGCCCTGAAGATATCCTAATGTTTCTCATGAACACAAAATCTACCCAATTTTAAGGTGAAATTTGTGCATTTTGAAAAGACATTGGCACTCATTATACCATATTCACTGCAATCTCTCACATGCAATAGCAGACAAATTTTGCACCATGCTAAGTGACATGGGCTATGTCTAGTCTGTGGCACTATTTCAGGATATGTCCGGTATCATGAAATAGTGTTTTCCACGTCTTTACAGCACACCTGTTATTTCAAAATGCAATCAAAATAATGGGCTTGCTATTCTGATGTCCCAGTAAACTTCATTCCACAATGAAGGGACTTGTCAGAATAGTGGTCTATTGTGAAATTTGGCACTGTGTAGACAGTGCCAAATTTCAAAATAGACTACCTCAAAATAAGCACAAATCACTACGCAATTTGTGTAGCTCAAATTGTGTAGCTTATTTTGAGGTAGCGCTGTAGAGTAGATGCACCCTCAGTGATCTTTGTGGAAACTAATCACCATAGAATGTGGACAGTGCAAGGATTAATTATGTGTGTCAGCTGCAAGGACACTGCTTCTTTTGACTAGCTGAAGATGGTAATAGAGAAACAAGATGGGCTTGTACAGCAGAACTATGGTCCTGTCTTTTAATTTAAATAGCCCAGATTGCTTCAATGGATTGATAATAAAGGCTTCTTTAGATCCAAACACCATTCAGAATGCTTGGTGTTTTGAAGATTTAGAAGTTTGATATTCAAGAAATCACCCCCAAATAGCTGCCTGGCATTGGACTTTGCTCATTGGCATTCAGTGTCAGTGAGGGAGAGGAAAGAGAAGCCCTTGCAACAATAAAGATGAAAAGACTAGATAAAAGGAGAATGCTATGAATAAGGGAAGCTTATAAAGGCACTGTGAATTTAGACCAAGTCTGCTTATATTCTTTCTTATAAAGAAGAGCAGAATAAGAAATAATTGGCTTAATCCATGAAAGGAAGCTTTGTTCAATATTGAGAAAAATCTTTACATCTCTTATAACAGGCAATGAACACAGGGGTCAAAGAATGTCATGGAGTCAACATGTTGGGGATGTTCAAGACAACATTTGACACTCTTGTCACTAGTGAAAATGGTGTCATAGGGGAAATAAAATCAACCCAAGCAGAGTTCAGGGGAATTAATGTTAATAAGGTTATTATTTTTCCAAGTGACAGAATTGGATATCTTGTAGTACAGACAGACAAAGGAAAACTGAGTACCATGAAAGGATCTCAGGCAATGAGAAAAAGGGGTTTCTGGTCCAGAATTGATTGCTAGATCCAGGGCTAAACTAACACAGAAACAGTAATGAGTAAGACATTGTAGAATAGGATATTGTGTTCATTCAGATGAACAATAAGCATTCTGCATGATTTTACTTGGTTATTGTTATAATTAATAATTTACAATATTTTAGTGGGGAAAGTAAGCCCAGGTGCTATAGATCACTTTGAAGTAGTGAGTTTCAAGAAAAGAGTTGGAGGAGAAGGTATAGGAATTGTGGGTGTAGGAAGGTGATCCAGGAAGATGTGGTGACAGGGATGAGGGTTCAGAATTGGACCTGAATCTGTATCTATGGCTTTTTCAAATAGAATGATAGAACACTAGAACTAGGAGGGACCTTGAGAGGTCATCTAATACAGTCCCCTGCCCTCACAGCAGGACAAAGAACAGTCTAGATCATCCCTGATTGATGCCTATCAAACATGCTCTTAAATATCTCCAGTGATGGAGATTCGTCAACCTCCCCAGGCAATTTATTCCAGTGTTTAACCACCCTGACAGTTAGGAAGTTTTTCCTAATTTGCAACCTAACCTCCCTTGCTGCAATTTAAGCCCATTGCTTCTTGTCCTATCATCAGAGGTCAAGGAGAACAATTTTTCTCCTTCCTCCTTTTAAAACCTTTTTAGGTATCATGTTCCCTCTCAGTCTTCTCTTTTCCAAACGAAACAAACCCAATTCTTTCAGTTTTCCCTCATAGGTCAAGTTAATCATTTTGTTTCTCTTCTTTTGACCCTCTCCAATTTCTCCACATCTTTCTTGAGATGTGATGCTCAGAACTGAACATGGTACTCTAATTGGGGCCTAAATAGATGACTTTTATGGATTGCATCAGGGTAGGAAACATTCAATGCAACATATTTTATATCACCTCATCCCTTCCTTTTATTATTTTTCCTTTGAATATATTCACTGGTATTCATGGACTGGAATTGTGTGGCTTTCAACAGAGTGAGTGTTCCTTTTTATCAGAGTACTGTAATAATTACTGCATTCACCTTAGGTTTGATTCAGTGTAGCCAGCTGCACACTTGCTGACCTGAAGCTCTTGTGTCTTATTTATCTGAAATTCTATTAACAGTGCATTAAGGATGACTTCATTATGAAGCTCCAGGGGATGGGTGGAGAGGGGATGCACTAGAAGACTAAGCAATTTATTTTCAAAGAAAGAAGGTGAAGCAACATAAACTTCCAATTTCCTAGCTTTTGGAGGATTCAAGAGGTGAACTCAATTAATTTTTCTAAACTACCAGAGCCTGGCATGAAAGGAACAGATCTTTTGGTAAATATACTAGCATAAATCATGAGTAAATTATTTCAATTTAATGGCATTATACTGGTGTAAAACCAGCATTAGATCACATGCAGGCAATTCATAAGGAAAAAAGAAATTCCCAGTGCAGATGAGCAAAGAATTTGGCCTCTATAAAGGAGAATGAGATGGATTCTAATCTAAGATGATAAAACTGAGGTATTATATAGAGAAACTGCATCTGGGTTCACAATATCAGATCCTGAGAGATAAAAGGAATTGTCAGCCAAGGGTGAGCACTTCTGGGGCACCACAGATTATACTGATTTAAAGAAAGTCACCACATCAGTGATCTCTGTCATTATGAGGAGAGTTTGGAATTTCTACACTGAGCTTTCTGAATCCTGTACACATCGTAAGAACTCATTATCTTTTGAGATTTTAACACATTGTTAAATTCTGTGTTTTTACATCTCTGATCCATGCAGTTACCTTTATTATCCTGATTCCGCAATGAAATTGATAAATGTCCCTAATGTATAACAGTGTGTCACAGAGATAATGAAATCACCATTTTCACATGTGAAGTCAAATTCCTATTGTTATGTTTTATAAGTTCACTTTCCCCTCTAATGTCCTCCCTATTATGCTGTTTTCATTACAGCTCATTTAGTGATTAAATAAATTGCTGAAATTCATATTGTGATACAGATCTGCAAAGCACAGTAGTGTTCTAGCTTTCATTTTCCCTACCAGAATACATTTCTTTCTAAATTAATTTTCAGTATATTGAAGAGACATTTTGCTTTAACTCTCAAAAAATACTTCACTGAAGTTTAAACCCACACTCTTTCAAAAGTAATGACTCTTGCTGTCATAGTTGTGTTTCAAAACCATGGCAGCGCATCACCTATCCAACCATGCAGCCCTGAGTTGGAAACATGAAACAATTTCAGATAGGAACAATTGGGAGCTCTTTGAAAATCACAGGGATTTGTTTTCAAAAAGAGAAATAGATAAAATCTAAAATGAATTTATTTTGCTTAAGGCAGTTCTGCATGTAGGTTTTGCAAAGTAAGAAACACAGTAAAGAATAATTATGGTCCAAGATCAAATAAACTCAGCAGTTCTTATTGTGAATGAAAACTGATTTCTTAAAACACCTAAGTGATTGCTGTGATAAAGTCAGTATTTGCCCACAGGATACACATCCTAGAGCAGGATAGCTTGGTGGGTCAAACATGACAAAAGACAAACCACCAGCCAGATCTTTGGCCCAATATGTGGCTTGTGGTAGAGGCACAAAGCGCTGCTGCATTCTGGTGCCAGCTACACACAATCCCTGTGACACCATTACTTCAAGTGCAGGTTAGAATGGGAAGCTGATCTAACTTTCCCTGGTGTCTAAACTGGCCACTAACAAATTTGGGAATCAGGGATGCAAACTGTTGGTGCCCTTCCACAACTCAGGGGTATACCAAGCACTGCTTGGCTGGATGCAATGGTCAGGAGCTTTGACTGCTGCACTTCCCGGGATATGAGCAAGATGTAAGAATTATCTAGCTTAATGGAAGGGAGAAAGAACAGGCAGGCTTTCGGGGGAGGTTTTGGTTCATTGATTTTGAGCTGCCAGTGGAACAGCCAGGAGGAAATGTGAAGAGATGACTGTAAAACTCACACCGAACAGTGGGACACAGGGATCAGGTCTGACAGGTACATTTCACTGTCAGCATAAAGTTAGTAGTTAAAGTTCTGAAAGTGGATGAGCTCACTCAGGGCATGTCTACACTAGGAAATTATTTTGAAAAAACTTATTTTGAAATAATAACTCCTGAAATAACTATTTCAAAATAGCAAGGCAGTTTTGAAATAGCACAGAATTATTTTGAAATGGCGCATCCACACTGACTGGAACCTGCATTGGATTTAAAGCCCCTGGAAGCATTCCAGGGAGGGTACCATCAGGACAGACACTTCCTGTGGCTGCTTCCTGAGGCTAGCTGAGACACATGCTTAAAGGGTGTCTCACATGCCACTTCTCCGCTCCCTACCCCTTCACGGGACACCAAACTCACACCGTGTGTTCTAGCTGCCCTTGCGGATGCCACAGCACTTCCAACATGGAGCTGCTGCAAGGCAATGCCAGACTCACGGGCCTTGTGCTGAGCCTCATGTTTCATTTCATCCATGTACTGTTCCAGAACAACGATGACCAGCACCGACCAGGGAACCTCTTCACCCAGGCCCTGGTGCTCCTTCTACAGCAAATGACCTAAAATCCTCTGAACTCCCTTCACCAGCCAGGTGTGAGAGGTATGCATGGAATGCAAACACTTTCCCCTCACTCCTTTATAGTCTGGGGAATGGGATGAAAAGCAAGCCGTGTCCCGGAGCCCATGGCTGCTGCTGCCCCCGACCGTCGCAAATCTCCACCCTTAAAGATGCACAAGAGGCACTTGGAAAGATCAGTGTTGAGTGCAGTTTCAGTAAGATGGAGCAGGTTGAACTCAGTGTATAAAGACCTAGGGTATGTCTACACTACCACCCTAGTTCGAACTAGGGTGGCTAATGTAGTCAATCGAAGTTGCAAATGAAGCCCAGGATTTAAATATCCCGGGCTTCATTTGCATCTTGCCGGGCGCCGCCATTTTTAAATCCCTGGTAGTTTGGACTCCATGCCCGCAGCTACACACGGCACGGAGTAGGTAGTTTGAATTAGGCTTTCTAATTCGAACTACCGTTACTCCTCATGGAACAAGGTATAACGGTAGTTCGAATTAGAAAGCCTAATTCGAACTACCTACTCCGTGTCGCGTGTAGCCGCGGGCACGGAGTCCGAACTAACGGGGATTTAAAAATGGTGGCGCCTGGCAAAATGCAAATGAAGCCCGGGATATTTAAATCCCCGGCTTCATTTGCAACTTCGATTGACTACATTAACCACCCTAGTTCGAACTAGGGTGGTAGTGTAGACATACCCATAGGGAGCAGGAAATTCCACTGCTCTCTGACATCATGTACAGCCAACTGCCTTTTTTTGTTGTTGCTGTCACAACCCTTTGCAAATATGTATCCAATCCTCCAACAAGTTTTGTGAAGGGATGGAAGAACTGAAATGTTGGTCCCTGTGACAGGGTGAGGAAACCCAGCACTAGCAGGGAGACCCCCAAGAAGATGTACAGGCAAGGAGAAGGCCCGGCTCTCACCAGCACGGTGGGAGGAAAAGCGGCAGCCGGCGCTAACTGCAAGAGTACTGGCGCATGTGCATCCATGGGCCAAAAAGACGTTGGTGCATGTGTGTCCAGGGGGGATAATGCTGGGACGTAAGGGGCCATTCTTGGAAGTATGGGGCGGCTCAACTGGGCAGGGAACAGCGGGGATTGGATGGAGGGAGATGGGCAGACCCGTAAGAAGGGCACAGTGGGCATCCAGAGGCGGGAAGGTAGGGCCACTCGGACCCAGTGAGCAGCCCAGGGACGAGCCTGCACCTGGGCGAGGCTGTAGGGTGGTGAGGAAACCACCCAGGGTGGGCAAGTAGAACCTATGGGCTGACAAGTTGCGGCAGACAGCCCCATCAGTCAGGTTGGGGAAGAAACTCCCCACCTTAGGGCCCTTGGTTGGGACCTGGAGAGAGGGTGGGCCCAGGTTCCCCTCACTCTCCTCAGCAGAGCTGGTGTGTGTGTGGAATGCAGCTTAGGGAATAAAAACCCTGAGGTGACGTCGTGGGCCAGAAAGTGAGGTTGAGCCCTGTATGGAGGGGGGAGACGGAATCCTGAAAGGGGGGCTCAACCTGGTACAGTCCCATCCATTTTAAAGATGTGGCTAGCCATGAAATCAGAACTAAATTAGAACCCAAAAAGTTAGTGGATGTTCAAATCTGGATTTCTACTCTATTATGTATTTGGGCATTCCTGACCATTGAAATGTCTCCTATCCATATGGAAATATTTTCCCAGAATTAACTCAATTTTCCCCCTAATTAATGTAATTTTGCTATTTTCTGCCCAGAAAACTCTAGCTGCTCTGTCTACACAACACTTCCAGATTTCTTCAATGTGTGCTGTACTTCCTCTCCTAACATCAGTGGAAATGGAGGTCAAACAGCAACACTCCAACCCAGGTGCAGAAAGAAGGAGTTCTGTGCAACACTCAATGCACATTGCTTGCTGTTCCACTCGTTGTGCTAGAAACTATATAAAGCTCCTTAGTATCAAAAGACACTGGGGATTAAAAGTTTGCAGAAGCTCCAATAGACAAAGGAGCCTAAATTGCATTTTCAAAAATGACTTAGGCTCTGAAAGGGCACATTTTTAAAGGTATCTAGGCACCTAGAGGGCTGCGTCTAGACTGGCATGATTTTGCGGAAATACTTTTAACGGAAACATTTTTCTGTTAAAAGTATTTCCACAAAAGAGCATCTATATTGGCAAGTGCCTTTGAGCAAAAGATTTGCCCAGTATAGACGTGGTTTTGCACAAGAAAGCTCCGGTGGCCATTTTCACCATCGGGGCTTTCTTACACAAAAAATTCCTGTCCCTGTCTACACTGGCCATCTTGCGCAAGAACACTTGCACAAGAGGGCTTTTTCCTGAGTGGGAGCGTCAGAGTTCTTGAGCAAGAACACTGACAATCTTACATTAGATCATCAGTGTTCTTACAAAAGCGACGAGGAGTCCTGTGGCACCTTATGGACTCCTCGTCGCTTTTGCAGATTCAGACTAACACGGCTACCCCTCTGATAGTGTTCTTACACAAATTCTCACGGCCAGTTTAGACAACTGGCAAGATTTTGCCCAAAAGTGGCTGCTTTTGCGCAAAATCTTGCCAGTCTAGATGCACCTGTGGGGTTTTCAGAAGCATCTAACTGAGGCATCTAATGCCCATTGATTTAAATAAATCTTAGCTTCCTAAGCAATTTTGGAAAAGTGTACCTAGATCTACATGAATCTAGAAATGCTGGCTCCACCTCTGCCCTACTCAAGGTACATATCCATCACTGTTGCAGTGGTGGCAGCAGCAGCAGGAGCCCTTGGTCCTTTATATCATTGCTACAGCCTCATGGTGTGGTCCAGGTGACACTGAGGGCTGGCTGGGAGAGGCTAGCCCCCAGCCATGTCCTTTCTGTCTAAGGACCCACCTAATTGGGCGGGGAGAGGAGAAGGCCCAGCCACACTTCACGCCACATTGCCCAGGATTTGACAAAGTCTATTGACAGCCCTGAATGTGGTGAGCAGACCAGACACTGTGTGGCTGCTTCTCCCACCATGTTTCCTTGAAGCCATTCCACTGACTTAAGTGCCACAAATGGCACACTGCATTTTGGGGAAATTTCTCCTTACATACATGTTTGACATGCATGGAATAATTAAAAGATAAATAAAAGTAACAATAGCAAACCACTCATGTTGCTTTCTGCTCATGGTTCAATAGTCCTACAGTTAGTGGGTTTTTTTCTTTTAACCTTTTTTGCTCTTTAAGAACCTCTTATAGAGGCCCCCACTTTTTTCCCCTCAGAATTTAATAGATCATTATATCCATGTCCCTTGTTCAAGTAAATATCACAGTAAAGGAATCTTTACTCCCTTTGTTTCCTCAATTCTGGATTTCTGACAGGTCTATTACATTATGAAAAGGTAGAGCTTCTATCTTTCAATGTGCATTTGCCTGCAATTCCACAATATCAAGTCCAGCCATTTTTGTGTAAAAACCTGTGGAGCGTCCACACCTCAAGTGTGTTTTTGTGCAAGAAAATCTGTAGTTAATTGACAGAACAGAGGGCTTTTTGCGATGTAGGCACATCTCCTTCTATGAGGCATGACTCCTTTTTGCACAAGAGTTCTTGCACAAAAAGGTGTGTGTGGATGCTCACCAGGGGCTTATTGTACAAATAGAGCCTATCACAAAAAGCACAGGTGCTCTGATGGCCCTTCTCATCAGAGCTTTCTTGCGCAAGAGTGTCCATGCAGTGTGGATGCTCTCTTGTGCAAAAGCACATTACTTTTGCAATGTGCTTTTGAGGTGTGGACGCACTTTTGCGCAAGAAGTTTTTGAGGAAGATCTCTTCCGCAAAAAGCTTCTTGTGCAAAAACCCTGCAGTGTAGACACAACCCATGTGTATGTTGCCTACAGATTAATGAAAGAAAAGAGAGAGAAAAAAAAAGACTGAAAATGTCCACTGAAAATGTTTTCGGGTATTTGTTCCAATTTTCCAGTCAGGTCTATTTAATTATTAGCCATTGACAAGTCCATCTCCTACATGAGAACAGAATACTTAAAGACTCTTCATCCAAACCAAAAGCAAGTTTTTCATTTTGTCACATGGCCATCAAGCCTGAATTTCTTGTTGTACTTGCAAGAGTTGCAAGCTCTCATGGCTGACTCTCCATTTCCTGTATTCCACAAAGCTAAGTGATCCTTTTGTCCAGACCTGAAATTCCTTCCTAAAGTTATTTTGAATTTTCACTCACATTAGCCTAATCATCAGTATGTTTTCCAAAACCACTAATCTCTTAGGAGAAACTAGATAATATAGGTCAGATATGCAAAGGATTCTTAGTTATAACTGAGAATGAACAAAGCTTTTACAAACTTTCCCAAGATAAAATGTTTTTTGGAGAGAGATCAAAGGGAAAAAACTCTTAATCCAAAGATTATTTAATTGGATTAGATTTTGTATTCATACTTGCCATGACATTGCTGAAGTTTCAGCACCAAAAACATTTGTTGTGTTTTTTCTGCAAAAGGAAAAGCAGCTATTACGGGCTTCTTCAAAATATATTTCAGTGGTAGAAATGTGCATAGCTGCAATTTGGGAGTCTTGCTATATTTTACACATTGTTATATTTTTATGTGAAAGTTAGATTGTATGATTGTTTTGGTGAGGAGAGCACTTGCAGTTTTTAAAGAGTTTCCTCTGAGTCTTGTTGGGGATTTATTACTTGTTATTCTGCCAGTGTTAAGGATCTATATAAGCAATTTATGAAAAAAAAAGTTTATTAGTAACTAGAGTTTTTTGACTATATGGTCTTTAAAGACCTATGCTTTCCTGCTCTCCATTTGGGAAGGGGGAGATCTGTTTACAACATCTGCAAGAGGGGAAAGAAACTACACATTTAACTTCTCTAGTCTGGCACCCTTATGCTGAAAATGCTGAATATTTCTCTGCTAGCATAAAACTGTGTGCCAGATCTAAATGGTTTTCAGCGTCTCTGGGACATGTTGGGTGACGAGCCATGGGAGGCCAATATTGCAGTAAGTAGGTCTCTTTTTATTTTTATTTTGCCATGGTGAAAAAAACGGAGCAACACTTGCAATGCTGCTTAATAATGTATGACTGTACCGATATACCCTAAAGCATAAAAACATGCGTATGCTTATCAGCATTACCAACACTTCAACTGGTAGTTGGGCTCTGGGAAGACATTTAGGGGTAAATTAAAGCTAAATAACAGCACAGAACACTGAGAGCTAGGACTGGTGACTGTAAACAAACTGTTCAGGACAGCAGGAAATTTGGCTACACCCACAACAAGCAAACATTTGGGTAACTAAACTCATGCCAGACCACAGATGTTGCTGGACCAGAGAGTGCTGGATTAGAGTGGTTTAACCTGTAAACTGTTCTTTGTATTGCCCTGTGATGGGGCAGAGGCTCCCCGCACTCTGGTCCCGCCGGCGGCCGCTTTCCTGGTAGCTATCGGGGCGGGGGAAGGAGCCACAGAGCCGGGCGTGCCGCAGCCCGGGGGCTGAGTGGCGCCGGAGACGGCATACCGGCGGTGCGCCAGGTGCTCACAGGCGGCCGCCTCGACAGGACGCCCGGGTACAGAGGAGAGTCTGGACGCCGGTGCAGCAAGGGTGAAGTCACTACATGACCCCGCCGCCAGCCTGGAAGTTTGGCCACGCCGGAAGGGGCAGGGACCCACAGGCTGGGAGCTGGCGCGGGGATTTGAACCCCAGGAGATGCCAGAGAAGGGGAGAGCTCGGAGGGAGCACCCCCGCAGCAAGGAGCAGCGATGGATGGGACTCAAAGCAAGGAGGTGAGCCCGTCGTCTAGGGAGAAGTGGAGACGGCGGAGAGAGGAAGTAGCCCAGGGTGGGCAAAGGGAGCCTGCAGGCTGGCAAGTTACGGTGAATGCCCTGCCAGCCGGACCGGATGGCATAGGTGTTCGTGTCCTTAGGGCCTTGGGCTGGGGTCCATGAGAAGGGGCTCAGACCCCTTTCCCCCCCGCCTCGGGGGCTAGCAATATCCCAACCTAGGGGAGGCCCTATGAGCCATTGTTGAGACAAACTTGGATGCCAGAGGGCGCATAAAAAGAGGTGAAGGAAGCACAGGACCAAGGGAGGGGTGACGGTGCCAACGGGGCACCCAATAGTCCCGTTTACACTCCCTTTCACAGTCTCCACACATTCCTGAATCCACATTTGCTGGGCATGTCTGTGACTTTGCCACAATGCTTTTGCTAGGTTATTCCATGTATTGAAGGTCAAAACACATATACTCCCACTTGCCTGGCTCTGATGAGGTAATACACATAAAGAAGTGAATTTGCTGTTGAGAAAATCTTCTTGGCTACATCTACACTGCAAGGTTTTTGTGCAAAAACCTGCAGAGCATCCACACCTCAAATGCACTTTTGCACAAATAAACCAGCAGTAAAATGGCAGAACAGAAGGCTTTTGCTGGTGTAGGTAAACCTCCTTCTCTGAGGCATAATTCCCTTTTGTGCTACAGCTTGTGCAAAAAGGCAAGTGTGGATGCTCAAGAGGTGTTTCTTGCGCAAGAAACCCCTATGGGAATGGTCATTAGAGCTTTCTTGCGCAAGAGCGTCCATGCAGTGTGGACACTGTCTTGCACAAAAGCACATCAAGAGTTTTGCGGAAAAACTCTTGAGCAAAAGGCTTGTTGCGGAAGAAGCCTGCAGTGTAGATGTAGCCCTTCTGTTATTTCATTAGAGAACTGATAGATGTTAGACAGACAGAAAAATAAGTGCCAGGATCATTCTTCTGTTTTAAAAATCAGTGCCATATTTCCTTTTCTGAGACTATGATTAAATCAGTGGACAATGCAAATGATAGCAAAAGTGAAAACATTGACCAGTGCAGAATTCATTTACTGGAAATGCAGATAAAATGTAGATTCCTGAAGATGTGGCCCATTTTGGCGCACATGTATTTTTAACATTTATGCACTGAGATACAAATGTACCCATAAAAACAAGCAGTCCTGTGACAACATAGGGTATGTCAACAGTACATGGATATTTTGGGATACCAGAGGTATCCTGAAATAGCTACCCCACATCTACAGAAGCCATCTGTTATTTTAAACTATTATTTGAAATAACAAGTGCACTGTTTCGCCATCCCGAAAACCTTGTTGCATGAAGGTTAAGAGATGTCTCAAAATAGTGTGTTATTTCAAAATTTGGCACGGTATAGATGTGCCAAATTTCAAAATAAGCTACTTTGGAATAGATTCAAAATAAGATATGCACTTTGGGTAGTGCAAATTGTGTATCTTATTTTGAGTTTAGGGTGCTGTGTACATGCGTCCTTAGGGTATGTCCACAAGCAAAGTTATTTCGAAATAACAGCCCTTATTTCGAAATAACTTTCCTAGAGTCTACACAGCCAAACCACTATTTTGAAATAAATTTGAAATAGAGAAATGCTTATTTCGAATTTGGTAAACCTCATTCTATGAGGAATAATGCCACATTCGAAATAATTATTTCGAAATAAGTGCTGTGTATACACTTATTTCAAAATAGGGGGCCTCCAGCCTTCCCAGGGTGCCCTGGTGGCCACTCCGGCCTGAACCAAGAACACTTCTCTTTCTCCCCCCCTCCCTGGAGCCCTTAAAGGGGTAAACTCTGGCCACAGTGCCTGTGCCAGCTCCAAGCCTGCCAGCCCAGAGCCAGCAGTCACTGCTCCTGACCCAGTGGCCCCAAAACATGTGCCAGCAAGCCACTGGCAGCCAGCCCTCCACTGATCCACAATAGCAGTCTGCCAGCTCCCAGGAGCCCGCCAGGGCCTGGAGAAGGTGGGCGCCTTCCTGGTCCAGGGTGAAGATCATGGACCTTATTCAGGTTTGGGGGGGATGCCCCCAACATTCATGATCTCCACACTAGATGGAGGAACGTGGCCATCTATGGCAGGATAGCTGCTAGCCTGGCCACCAAAGGCCGCATGGGAACCCAGGATCAGGTTTGCATGACAATCAAGTTGGTTTGGTGCGACCCCCAACCCTGAGCACTGAGCTTCCCCTCCCGCTTCTTCCCTTTGCTTCCCTCTTCCAGCTCCCTCCTCCCAGGTTTCCCCCTTCCCTCTCCCATCCTCTCTTCTCCCCTCTCCTTCCTTCTTTCCCCAGTCTCACCAGAGTTTCATTCCCTCCCCCCGTTTTGTTAAATAAAGAGAGTTTGTGTTCATGAAAATACTTGTATTTTATTTGACATCAGGAAGGGGGTTAGGGAGGGGTAAGTGGAAGGATGTGAGGGAGGAATGAGGCACAAGCCCCCAGTGGGGAAGACCAGGGAGGCCCTTAGTGTTCCTCTGGGTGGAAGCTCTCCTGCAGGGCCTCCTGGATACTGACAGCCCCCCGATGGACCTCCCGGATGGCAGCCTGCAGAAAGTGCAGCCAGGCTTGCAGCAACACATCCAAGAGAAGCACTAGAGTGTCCAGGGGCAGCTCTGGCTCCATGTTGCCGAGTGCTGTGGTGTCCTGAGTGAGGGCAACCAGAGCACGCAGAGACAAAATCCTTTGCTGTCCCTCATCGAGGTAGACAAGCAAGCAGGGAAACTTGAAACCTGACTGTCCGGGGGTGGGTGTCCCTTTAAGCACAGACCTCAGATAGCCTTAGGCAGCAGCTCCACACAGTAAGTCCTGACCTGGTGCCCTGCCGGAACTGGTTCTGGTCAGCCTTCATTTCGATTCAGAGTCCACTCAATGTGGACGCACTATTTTGAAATAGCAAAATGCTATTTCGAAATGCATTTTGTGTGTAGATACTATTTCGAAATAACACTGTAGTGTAGACTTAGAGAAAAACAAATATATAGGGTTGTGAGCTTTCATAGGTAAAACCCACTTTGCCTTTTTAAGGCTCTTGGGATGTTAATCTAGTAAACCACAGTGACTAAACAGGAGTGGGTACCAGTACATTTTGGGACAGAAGGATGTATTGACTCCAAATATGAATCCTGCTTAACGAAAAGATACTTAAATGACCATGAGATAAATAAACAAAACACACACATGCCCTTGGATAGATGGGTCTGGAATACTACTTTCCACATTGATGAGAAACAATAACTGTGAGTCACCACAGGTTGTCACATTTCATTTCACAAATGATCATTGTTTCCTTGGACCAGTTCTGCCTCTAGCCCCCAGCTTCACCTTCAGATTTTGTTAATAGTTAGAGAGGAGGGTGACTGGAAGATTTAGGGCTGAAAACCATTTAGCTCTGGCACCCAATGTTATGCTAGCAGAGAAGTATTTGGCATCTCCAGATGTGCAGAATTTGATGTCATTTGGGGTACGTCTAAACTACATGCCTCTGTCGGCAGAGGCATGTAGATTTGTTTGTTCAGCAAAGGCAAATGAAGCCGTGATTTAAATGATCGCGGCTTCATTTACATTTACATGGCTGCCGCGCTGAGCCGACAAACAGCTGATGAGCTGTTTGTCGGCTCGCGCGCTAGTCTGGACATTCCCCCTGTCGACATCAAAGCCCTTTGTCGGCAGCCCCGGTAAACCTCATTCCATGAGGAATAACGGGGCTGCCGACAAAGGGCTTTGATGTCGACAGGGGGAACGTCCAGACTAGCGCGAGAGCTGACAAACAGCTGATCAGCTGTTTGTCGGCTCAGCGCAGCAGCCATGTAAATGTAAATGAAGCCGCGATCATTTAAATCGCGGCTTCATTTGCCTTTGCCTATGTGTCTAATCTACATGCCTCTGCCGACAGAGGCATGTAGTCTAGACACAGCCTTAAGGAAAAGGTTGAAGAGGTACTAAAAAGATGAAAATGCTACTAATATGTTTAAACTATCTATTAAGATTCTCTCTAGATAATCTTCATACTTCTTAAGGAAATGAAACTCTGCAAAACAACTTACATTTAAACTAATTGTAGATGGCTGTAAAATCAAAAATGTGTTTCTGAGCAGTCATGGTACACTGCAGACATCAGAATAGAATGAAACTGAATTTTCTACTGGGGAAACCCAGACAATGTAATAGAAATGGTTAGACATTTTAGGAATAAAAAAATAAGAGAGCTTTAACCTCGGTGAGTTCAATATATTGGTAATAGTACTATGGTACTAAGTGCTCTCCAAACATATTCAGCTATCTCTCACCTTTGTTTTCATCTGAAAACCCCAATTGCAAATAAAAAACTGACCCAAAGCTTTGTTTTGACTGGAATGAGCTCATCTAATATTTTAGTAAGGAAACAGATTCTCTTTCTAAATGACATTGTTACCACATTCCTCTTTTCATTGTGCTAGTCATTGCCCTGTTTAATTTTAGCTAGGCAAACCTCTGTACAAATAAATGGTAAAATTTCATGCTTAGGCAGCACTGTGTTTTAGGTTTTCCAAACAGAGGCTGCATTTTCTTGATTAGATTTAATGATATAATATACAGTAACACACATGCCAGCTGAATTCCAGAACTGTAAAGCAGTGTTTTATATATTTTATATGTAAAACAGTAGACTTGTGCACATTAAGGTCTGGTTGACAGCTGTCCCTGAGCAGCCATGTAGGGGCAAAATAAGCTTCCCTCCTTTGCAAAGAGTCTCTCAACTAGCACTATATTCCTTGCACTCTTCCCTGCTGTCTTCCCTAGAAAGAAATCAAGTTGCTATCCATGTTATACTGAAGGAGAAAGGAATAATGATTCTCTTCAACCCTCGCACAATTTACCCTTGCCCAGAAACATTGCCTATTCTTCAAATGATTGCACCAATCCACTGCAGTTGAGCAGTTGGGTCCAATCACTGCAGTTGGGCATGTATCCCATGCACCGATATTGGTGGGTGTCTTCTGTTGTTGCGCACCACTGCAGTCATCTATTTGAGGGCAGAGTCACCTCTGACTCCCCTTAGTTCCTTCATGCCATGGGGGATGGTTCTCAGAACAATTCAGGCTTCTTAACTCAAGTGCTTCCTTTACGCTATTTTTCTGAATATAAATCTTGTTATAGTTTGTTAGCTGTAGTTAGTATTAGACAATTTTTAGATCTAAGTTTACATTTTTTGGCCTCTTTTGATCACTTTTAATATTTTGGTACTCATGTGGTGCCCTGTATGGTGCTGTGTTTGCTGGGGTTTAAGTCCTGCTGCGCCTGCTTGAAACTCATGCTGATCAGCAACCCACACCCAGCCTATTTAAAATGTTTGGAAAAATTCCATGTTAGTGACAAATGTCACATTTGCAAAGGATTCAGGCCTGTTCAAAAACTGCTAAAGTGTCCAGGCTTACGTGCTTTCTTATGGAAAAACTGGCCAGTCTAGACACAGCCACAGTGTTTTGTATGAAGAAGTGGGTTGTACCCATGAAAGCTCATGATACCATCTATATGTTTTGTTAGTCTTTAAGGTGCTGCTAGACTATTTGTTGTTTTCTAAGATTTTCTAGTTACAGACTAACTTGGCTACCCCTCTGAAGCTTTTGTGTTTTATATAAACAGACATATGGTTGAACCCACTCTACCATGACCCAGTTTGTCCCTGTGACTTCTGTAAAGCTAACACAATCTCAGCGCTATGTATTTTACAACATATTAGTGGAACAGCTGAGCAGATCCTTATCCAATCACCATAGACATGGCCAGGTCTATCTTCCAACTTTGGGGAGCTTCCCCAAGTGGGCCTGTTTGCAACAAAAATCAACAGGAAATACCATCAGTTCTATTTCAGGAGAACTCGGCCCAAGATCACTGATAGATGCCTTTCTCCAATCCTGGAAGAATTTCGTCTTGTACTCTTTTCCTCTGATTCCTTCACCACCCAAAGTGTTCTTCAAAGTGAAATGAGACCATGCTCAACTCATCCTTATAGCATTGGGGAAGCCTTGTCAGCAATGGTACATGATCCTGCTATTCTTGTCAGTCAAGTCTCCCCCTTTTCTCCCATTGAATCCAGATGTAATTTACGAGGACCATGGGGGCATGCCACATCCCAGCCTTTAAGGATGTCTCATGGCTCACCTTTTGAAAAGTCCTGCTCACGGGACATCCAGAAAGTGCATCTGAATAACAGAAAACTCTCAGTTCGGAGCGATTCCATTGCAAAGTGGAAGTGCTTTTCTACCTGGTTTGGTGCTAAAGGTGCATCTCAAGATCAGGCACTCTTGGACCTCATGATGGATTATTAGACCTAAAACAACTATTAACTCTATAAGGGGGCATCTAGTGGCTATTTTGGCATTTCATGTCTTGCTGAATGATAGATCCTTTTTTAAAGCCACATCTTCACTTGACTCCTAAAGGGCTTGGACAGATTATACCCATTATACCCCCATGTTCAAGATCCAATCCTCTTTGAGATCCGAACTTCATTCTAGCAAAAATGAATGGGACTTCCTCCTCCCTCCTTTGAGTCTGTCATGACTTGTGCTCTCCTTTATTTTTCCATGAAGGTAGCATTTAAGATGGCAAATACCTTAGCTGGACAAATGAACCACTTGAGATCTCTGGTGTCAAAGCTCCCCTTTCCCCCCTTTTCCATAAGGAAAAATATAATCTCTGCCCTCATGCAAAATTTCTCATGAAAATAGTCTCTAATTTTCCTCTTTACCAAGCAATTTCTTTGCTCATATTTTTTCCCCTGAAACTCCATCTGCACAGAGATGAGGAAAAGAATTACTCATTCCATGGGAAAAGGGCTTCTGCCGCTCAGGCTATGGCTACACTATGGAACTTTATTGGGAAAAGGTATGCAATTTGCGCTCTGATATTTTTTTTAGAAGAGGCTTTTCCAAAATTTGGCCTATCTACACTGGGCCAAATTTTGGGGAAAAAAACCCCTCTTTTGAAAGAGGCTTTCTTCCTTGTGGGAGGAGGAAGATGGGGCTTCCAAAAGAGCACGTCTTCTGTTCTGAAAAAAAAAAAAAAAGTGGAAGAGCAGACGCATTCCCTCGATGTGGCGGAGTTTATCCGGGATAGCTCTGGTATCAGAGGTATCCCAGAAAAACCCTGTAGCCTAGACATAGCCTCACCTGTCCCAGACCAAATCATTTAGATATTTTACACAGTTGTTTGCAGCAGTTGCAGACAGAGCTAAGAGCTGCTACATATGCTGCTGAGGCCACACCACTATTGTTAGTGTGTTAGTTCAAGCCATGCTAGTGCAGGTCTGTCTAAACATGCTGATGAAAATGGCCCTAGCTGATGTGTAGAGCATATGTCAAGAGGTTGTGATACACTGACATTAAAAAGGAATTTAAATTAACAGTGTATAAGTCATATAAAGCTGTGGTAAGCTGCAGCTGGTTTTTGAAAGTCTTTTGGGGTAAAAACCCTCTCTCTGGATACAAACTCATCATATCATGCTCTGTAAACACTAAGGACCAGCTGTTTATTTAGGATTTTCTAATATTTCTGGGCTGATGATGAAATGAACACAACATTTGGTGACTTTGTATCTGAGAAATCCTGTTTCTTATTTTAATGAAAGAAAGTGACTAACGTCCTCTTCACTGGAAGGAAGATAGAAGAGTTCCAGTTTATGAACATTTTCTCCATCTTCTTTCACATCAGAGAGTTACAGCATACTGGCAAGTTACCCAATGTTGCTTCACAGCAAGACAATTTTATCAATGGGCTTGTCATGCTGCCAAAATGAGGAGCTCTTGTGATGATGTTTCATAAATCCACTCATCAGAAAGTTTTGCAGTGTAAGCAAAATTAATGTACCTCTTAGAGAACATCTAAAATAGACTTTCTTGTTTAAATTTTAGCTGCATCAATAAAATTGCCAAGTCATCATCAAATGGCAAAGGCATATTGTCCATTTATTCTAAGCTGTGAAAACCAGAAGTGTAAAGTGTTTCGTTTTTTTAAAGCCAGCATCAGCAACAAATTAAATTGCCAGAGGAAAAAACATTCGTTTTACTCTAATTCAGAAAACTTAGCTGTTTTGAAACGATAATAATCTTCTTTTCCCTGAATTGTTCCAACTCATGCCATTTCAGATGTTACAAATATTCCTAAAGTCTGACCTGTCTATTTTCTTGCCCTGTCACACATACCTCTTCCCTGACATTCATGCTTATCACTTTTGGCTAGGCTAGTTCACTTTGAATTTGATTCAGAGTAAAGCCTTTGTTTTAAGTGAGGACATCAGTGATTGTTTTGTCTTAGTTTGTTCATCAGCTTCCTTTCTGAGAGTTATATTTTTTGTCCTTCTTTTGGGTGGTTATTTTTTGACTAATGGAAACAGCTTTACTTCAATTATTGTTGTTTTTAAGATGTTGAGGTTTTTTTTTAATTTGCAAGTCACATCAACAAATCATAGCATGTTCTACAAAATAATTCAACTGTAAAAGTAAGTGAACCTACATTTCTTTAGATTATGGCATATATATGACAAATGAAGTTGATTAGGAGGACAAACTCATTTGAAAGACATAAATATAGAGCAAAACCTTTGCTCAGCTCCTGCACATTCAAAATGGCCTGGCTTCTTTCCTCAGTTTTTAGTAAGGAGGCTCACATCTATCTGGTGCTCATCATGCCTATAAGGCTCACCTGCTCTTGCTTTAATGACCATCCAAGCACACATTCACCAAACTTCCTCTAGGAAACTCTCTGAAATGTTGGTTGGAACACAGAAGGGAAAGAGACATGGAATGTCACGGAGAGGGATGTAGACCCTTCAAAAACTTTAGGTTGTTTGTATGTACTGTATAAGCACTAGAAATTAGGGGTGAAAATCAAACTAGTCTCCCGAATCTTCTAAGGTTCCTCTATTTTATTCATCCAAAAATGAACATACAATTCACTGAGATAACATGACTACCAGAAAGTGTTTACAGCATGGATGACAAGCTTTTCTGTATACACAAATGGTCCTGAAAAAATGCACTAGCCAGGCTGTTTGTAAAATCTGACTTGTGATTCAAAAGACTCATCTTCATGATAATTTCATTTGTTTTCAGGAGGATTCAGATGACCATTTCCATAAGGATGTCTGTCAAACAGTTGAAACAAAAGACAGGCCTATGCAGCACTTTAAAGACTAACAAAATGGTTTATTAGGTGATGAGATTTCGTGGCCCAGACCCACTTCCTCAGATCAAATTGTGGAAGAAAATTGGCATGACCATATATACCAAATTCTTGTGGCTGGTTTGGAATCTTTTAGAGGAGGACCCCAGTCTTGGGCTGTACGTAGCTCTGGGTATGTCTACACTAGCTTGTTAGTTCGAGCTACGTAGGCAAATGAGGGCAACCGGAGTTGCAAATGAAGCCTGGGATTTAAATATCCTGGGCTTCATTTGCATCTTCCCGGGGGCCGCTATTTTTAAATCCCCCTTAGTCTGAACTCCATGCCCGCGGCTACACGTGGCACGGAGTAAGTAGTTTGAATTAGGATCTCTAATTCGAACTACCTGTACACCTTGTGGAACATAGAACGTGTAGCCGTGGACATGGAGTTCGGACTAAGGGGGATTTAAAAATGGCGGCGCCCAGGAAGATGCAAATGAAGCCCAGGATATTTAAATCCTGGGCTTCATTTGCAACTCTGGTTGCCCTCATTTGCCTACCTCGCTTGAACTAACGAGCTAGTGTAGACATACCCTCTGTTTGTAAGCAGTTCTCTCTGATTTGACCCTCTTGGCGGAGAACCCAGACAACCATTACATTACACCCTCAGCCACTCCTCATGAGTCATGTGCTACAACCTCCTAATTATTTTTGTTGACCTCCACTGGACTCTACAGTGTGTCCACATACTTTCTGTAGTGGGGAGCACAGAATGGGATGCAATACTCCAGCTCTGGCCTCACCAGTGCCGAATAAAGAGGTCTAATCACTACCCTATATCTGCTGGCAATGCTCCTACTACTGCACCTCAATATGCCATTCAGAACTGCTACTTGGCCAGTCAGTCCCCTGCCCGTGGCAGTGCTTGAGATTCTTTCATCCCAAGTGCAGGACTCTGCACTCGTCCTTGTTGAACCTCATAAGATTTCTTTTTGCCCAGTCCTCCAACTTGTCTAGGTCACTCTGGACCCTATCCCTGCCCTCCAACGTATCTTCCGCTCCCTGCAGCTTAGTGGCATCCACAAACTTGCTTAGGGTACAATCCATTCCTTCATCTAGTTCATTAATAAAGATGTTGAACAAAACTGGCAACAGAACCGACCCTGGGGCACTCCGCTGAAACCAGCTGCCAGCCAGACATCAGGCCATTGATCACTCTCCATTCAGCCTGATGATCTAACCAGCTTTTTATCCACTTTACAATCCATTTACCTAACCCACGCTTCTTTAACTTTCTGGCAAGAATGCCAGAGGAGAACATATGAAAAGCTTTGCTAAAGTCAAGGTATATCAAATCCATTCCCTTCCCCATATCCACAGAGCCAGTAACCTCATTATAGAAGGCAATCAGGTTGGTGAGGCATGACTTGCCCTTGGTAAATCCATGTTGACTATTCCTGATCACTTTCCTCTCTTCTAAGTGATCAAAATGGCTTCCTTGAGGATCTCCTCCTTGATTTTTCCAGACACTGAGGGGACGCTGACCAGTCTGTAATTCTTCAGATTCTCTTTCCTCCCTTTTTAGAAGATGTGCACTACATTTGCCTTTTTCCAATCATCTGGGACCTCCCCTAATTGCCAGGAGTTTTCAAAGATAATGGCCAATGGTTCTGCAATCACATCAGCCAACTCCATTAGCACCCTCAATTCATCCAGCTCCATTGATTTGTGTGTGTCCGGCTTTTCTAAATAGTTCTTAACCCGTTCTTTCTGCACTGAGAGCTGCCTGCCTCCTCCCCATACTGTGCTGCCCATTGCAGCAGTCTGAGAGCTGACCTTGTCTGTGAAGACAAAAGCAAAAAAAGCATTGAGTACTTCAGTTTTTTCCACATCATCTGTCCCTCCATTATTCAGTAAGGCTAAGTCTACACTGCAGCACTATATCAGGATACCAGATTATCCCAAAATAGCTATCCCGCATCTTAACAGCAAGCCCATTATTTCAGGCGCACTATTCCAATGTCCCTGTAAACCTCATTCCTTAAGGAGCAAGAGATGTTTTGAAATAGTGGGTTATTTCAAAATTTGGCACTGTATAGAGAGTGTCAAATTACAAAATGAGCTATTTCAAAATAAGATCGAAATAAGATACGCAATTTGTGTAGTTCAAATTGCGTATCTTATTTCAAAATATGGTGCAGTGTAGATGTAGCCTAAGGCTCTCACATCTTCCTTGACCACCTTCTTATTGCTAATATGTCTGTAGAAACCTTTCTTTTTACATTTCACATCCTTTGCTAGCTGCAATTCCAACTGTGCATATAAGCAATGCTGTTTGTTTTCTGTTGTGCTGCATTTTTAAATTTGCTCTCTATTTGCATGGAGTTCTGCAGTCATTTTATTCTCAGAATGCTACACAGCCTTTCAGAGACATCAGATACTGTAGTGTCTCTCATGGAGACTTGGCTTATATGTACACTACAGATCATGTCTACACTACAGAGTCCTCTGCCACGTCCAGGGAACATGTCTGCTCTTCCGAAATTTTTTTTGGAAGAGCATATGTGCTTTTTTGGAATCCTTGTAAACCTCATTTTATGAAGAAGAAGAAGAGATGTTCTGAAAAAGGGTTTTTTCCAACATTTGTCCCAGTGTAGATAGGCCAAATGTTGGAAAAACCTCTTCTGAAAAAATAACTGGAAAAAGTTATGCAAATTGCAGTTTGCAATTTGCGTAGCTTTTTCTGGAAGAACAGTGTAGTATAGACATAGCCTTGACCATTGTTCTTTCTTGTTTTTGCCACTCAATGTAGAATGTGACCAAACAGGATGGATAATGAACAACAGTAGATTGGAATTTGTTGGGCCAATCACACATACTTAAATAACAGAAGATAACAATCACTTGCAGGATAGTTTGCTAACAGAAAATGAGCTAAGTGATTGGCACAAAGAAGAAATTGTTCACCCAACTCTGGCAGCAACACATTATTTAGGAGACCAATTTACTTTGCTGAAAGTTCTTCTACAATATTAGAGTCACCTTCTCCCTCCCATGTGAAATATGAAAATGTGCCAATATAGTTTCTGTGAAAATAAATAGCACCATTTGCCAAGAAAAACTTAAGTTTAAAGTGCCATGTTTTCATATTTATGTGGATTATAAACTATCCCCTCCATTTGTTATCTTAAAAAAGTGAACTATAAAGCAAAGTATTATTTAAATACATTGCTCAAAATGGAACAGTCATTTGTTATGTCAATTTAAGTCTCCTTTTGGGCATTGGTTATAAGTTACTATTGCCAAGCCCTCAAAGATGTAAGCTAAGAACCATTATTTATTGAGTGCTGACTATGAGCTTGGCCCTGCACAATAGAAAGAGCAAGACGCAGTCCATAGCTCAAGAGGCTCTCAGTTTAAATTAGACAATATAACATAATGCCAGCTGCCACAGATCATAGTGAACACTGCTTCCTGGCCTCCCTGACTGGAAGGGGAATCCAAGTCTCTGTGCTCTGGATTCCCACGATGTTTCAGGCTTCGGGAAGGGCATCCAGACTATGCTCCAATCTTGGGATTTCCTTAGGCACAAGGACCTTTCACTTGGCAGCTCCCCTCGGAATGTAAGAACTCACTGGCCAGCCACCTAGCCCCCCTGGGCTCAATGCTGACCCTTCCAACTTGCCAGTATTTAAACACACCCCTCTCCAGAACTGCACACACACAGCTGATAAAGACCCCACCATTCACTGAGCTCCCCATTACTGACTTAATCCCCCGATTTCTCCTGTTTTAGTTTGAGTCCTCCCCCCTGTCCTGTAGGGTACTACCCTGTGTACGGGGCCTTACTCTTGCTACATCCCAATGCAGGGAAAAGAAGAGTGGTCCCAGAGGCTGTGATAGACAGGGAAATAACAGGGAAGCTCCCAAATCTGGAGGAGCACATACACAAACGCACTCACTGGCCAAACCCCTAACCTGGCAAGAGAAGCTTCAGAGGGGAGGGGAGTTAGTCTGTGTACAGGATAAACATAAAAAATAACAAATAGTCTGGTAGCACTTTAAAGACTAACAAAATATGTAGATGGAATCATGAGCTTTTGTGAGCACAGCCCACTTCTTCAGATGATTGGAGTGTTGGATGTCCAGAACCAAAATTATATAGGGGAGGGGGGAGGACAAAAAGAGGCAGTGGGTATATAAATATCAAAGGGAAAATCCAGCTGGTATGTAACAAGCAAAACTGATAGTCTATAAACACCTAAAGACTGGATAGTTAAAGGAAGCAGATAGGGACCATTAGTTAGCATGTAGGGTATGTCTACACTACCCCGCTAGTTCGAACTAGGGTGGTAATGTAGGCATACTGCACTTGCAAATGAAGCCCGGGATTTGAATTTCCCGGGCTTCATTTGCATAAGCCGGCCGGCGCCATTTTTAAATGCCGGCTTGTTCGAACCCCGTGCCGCGCGGCTACATGCGGCACGGGCTAGATAGTTCGAACAAGCCGGCATTTAAAAATGGCGCCGGCCGGCTTATGCAAATGAAGCCCGGGAAATTCAAATCCCGGGCTTCATTTGCAAGTGCGGTATGCCTACATTACCCCGCTAGTTCGAACTAGCGGGGTAGTGTAGACATACCCTTAGAGAGGAAGAGTACTAGCAACAGAATCTACACAGACAAAGAACCATTGGCACCTTCCATTGTTTGGTAGGTTGATAATGTCCCAGCCATTATTTTATAAGTTTATCCTGGCAAGGGAAGACATGAAGCTTAAAGGCCCTTCAGTCCCCAGACAATGAGGAATCAAGTGAGGAATGAGGAATCAAATGAGCAAAGAGAAGCTCCCTAGCTGGCTCCAGAACTACCTGGTCTAATCAGGTGCAGGGCTAGAGGGGAGCGCTGGGCATGCTAGAAGACTGTGCTACTCTGTAGCACATGCAGCACGCCTTTGGCTGCCATTTGCCAGGAGTTGTGGGGCATGGTAGCCGGAGTGGTGTTTCCCTACTGATCTGTCTGGAAGAAGTGGGCTGTGCCCACTAAAACTCATGAAATTAGGAAACTTGTAACCTGTGGGAGAACCCCATAGTCTTCGCAAGCATGAAATTCACCTTTGGTATCCTTAGCAACAGATGCTATTTGTGCTGTGTCAGATTTCCATGATAAATGCCTTCTTGAGAAAATTTGGCATGTAGGCCGGAAGTTTATTGCTTTTTGTTTGCTTGTTTTTTATCAGTTGGCGGAGTGAAAATACAACCAGCATTTACTAATGTCAGCTCTTTCTTTGTTCTGTATACGGAAACGAAAAGTTGTCATATAAAACAAGTGAGTGGTGCGGGGGATTAATCTCTGCTGTGATCAAATCCATTTTAGGGCTATATAAAAAGAAAGACAATGGGAAGGAGGTAAGATTTTAGCTTTGCAGCTTTTTGTACCTTTTCTCTGGGGTTTTTAGATCTTTGTATTCAAAAGTAATGATGGCATGAACTGTCCAGTGTGACACACTGTACCTGTACCTCAAAAGGGCATCCCCCTATGCTCATCATTCATTTATGGCTGTGATATTGCATGCCATGTGAGATATTGTATGAAAGGTCATGATCTCCTGAAATCCCCTGTTCCATCAATATATGAGAATCATTAGCGTGTATGAAGTGATTAGATTTTGCTGTATGGCTGTTACTGAAATATGCTGTAAGTTTGCTAGGGACTTATAAAGAAGGCAAACCACACCCAGGAGGATTCCCAAAAGACCTTTAATCAGCAGAGGAGTTCTAATCGTGGGATTTGCAATCTAATGAGGTCTACCCAAGCACCATGCAATGGGGCTGCTTGACCCTATGACTCAATTGCACAAGACCCCATAGGAGGATTGCTCAGTGGAGTGACCCAGCCAAGTCCCACCGGGGCCTATCTGGTAAGTGTATTCTAAGCACATGGACTTAGAGTATAAAATGAGAGACAGTGGCATCTTGCCTTGGCCTTTCTCCTTCTGCCCTGGAAGCAACTGGAACACTGAGAAAACAAAATATCATCTGAGGAGGATGGTCCCAGATTTTCAAGGGGAAGCCTGTGTATGAAGAACTGTAACACTAGTAAGGAAGCAAAAATGACAGATCTAATTATTGCCTAATGTAATAAACAGTCCTGGATTAACTTTTAGGCAAATAAGGCTGTAGCCTTAGGCCCTCCCGTTGTTTAAGCCCTCCTGGTCAGGCGGGAGGCAGGGCCAGGCCGGGCAAGGGCAGGGGAGTGAGCTTGCTCATAGAGCCTTGCCAGAGCCTGGAGCTCTCCTGCCAGCAAGAAAGACAAGGCAAAGCAGCCCTCTATGGATTAAAAGGAGCTCCGCACGGGACTTAACAAAGACCCCAGCTATCTTACACATTACAAAGATAGCTTCCCCAGTTATCACCTCTAATACTATTAACTCACAGACATTTCCCCTTCCCCACCTCTAATATCATTAACTCACTGGCATTCACCTTCCTTCCCCCCACCCCCCCACATCCCCCTTCTGTCCTGTAATGTGATTTGTCCTTTTCATGTGTGTTTATTTTTTTTAAAATTGTATCCTTTGGTATATATGGTTGTGACTATTTTCTTCCATTATTTGATCTGAGGAAGTGGGTCTGGCCTACGAAAGCTCATCATCTAATAAACCATCGTGTTAGTCTTTAAAGTGCTACATAGTCCTGTATTTTGTTTCATATAAGGAACAAATTTCCATACATTAGGAAAAACAAAACAACCCACTCTGGCTACCAATACTTCAACTTTTACAGAACCTTCCACCAAGTGGCTGCAGATTTATGATGCAGAGTTTGCAATGCTGTACTAAAGTGTACTAAAAATCAAAGAAATCCAATTTTTTAATTTGGTATATTTTTCTGTACTGTGATGCAACCAAGTTCTTTCGCTATGCTCAGCCTAATGCCACAGGCCAATGCATCTTTGTACTTTTAAGGAGGGGTAACTTATTGAGAGCCATGTGGAAGAGTCTCAAAACTGGCCTTGTATAAAACTGTCTTCAAGACCTCTCTGATTTGCACTGCCCCTAGTGTCTGCCTGCTCAAACTCTCTGGGTAGGTAAGTTTCCCCCTTACTCTTGCATAGATTATGGAGCACACAGCAGGCTGCTACCACAAAGGGAATGTTGCATTTGCTGAGGTCCAAGTAAGTCAGGAGAATCCTAAACCTTCCCTTTAAACATCTGAATGCACATTCTACAACAATTATGCACCTGCTCAGCCTGCTGTTGAACTCTACCTTCCTGGGGTCTAGGCTGCCCATGATTGGCTTCATGAGTTACGGGAGACAGGGGAAGGCTGAACCAAGGATCACAGTAGGTATTTCCACCACTCCAACTCTGATGTTCCTATCTGGGAAAAAGTTCCAGTCTGCATCTTTCAGAAGAGGCAGGAGTTTCAAAATGTTTAGGAGTCATGCACCTTTCCCAGACATTCCAAGTTGATGTTGGTGAAATAGCCTTTGTGATCCAGGAGCCCCCACTGTATATTTGCCCACTCTGAACTGATTTGCAACTAGAATTACCAGAGACTTTAAAAAAAATACTGAACATGGGAGAAAAAATATTTGTTGAGCAAAAAAAAAAAAAGGTCACTGCACCTTTAAATATCCCCACGCTCCCCACTCACTCCTCACTACTGCCAGACGCAGCAGGGGAAGAATGTCTCCACCAGCCTTCCATCTGAGAAAAACAGGGTTTTTTTCCCAGACAGAGGTGGTGAAAACCAGACACCTGACAACCCTATTCACTACTGACTGGTAGCTGTCTGAAGTTGCAAGTTTCCATAGGGCAATTGCCACATGCTTCTCCACTGTGACAGTGGGTCTCATTTGAGTATTCTGGTACCACAGGGCAGACGCAAGCTATTCACAGAGTTCAAGGAATGTGACCTTGTACATTAGAAAGTTCTGTAGCCACTGCTGGTTGTCCCAACTCTGCATCTCAATGAAGCCCCACCAGTCTTATTTTGTCTC
This sequence comes from Pelodiscus sinensis, assembly GCF_052426305.1. NCBI lineage: Eukaryota > Metazoa > Chordata > Testudines > Trionychidae > Pelodiscus > Pelodiscus sinensis. Next base: position 318,938,666 of record NC_143052.1, read on the forward strand.
ACAGCACCAGAACTGGCATTGGACTGTGTCCAGAGGATTGACTAGTGGCTGTACCAGCATCAGTGCCAGGCCTTGCATGAGCACCACCTCCATGCTATGCTGAGCTTCATCCTCATTGATATATTGGCATTGGAAAAGGTTCAGAAAAGGGCAATAACAATGATTAGGGGTTTGGAATGGGTCCTGTATGAAAAGAGATTAAAAACACTTGGACTTTTCAGCTTAGAAAAGAGGAGACTAAGGGGGGAGATGATAGAGGTCTATAAAATCATGAGTGGTGTGGAGAAAGTGAATAAGGAAAAGTTATTTACTTATTCCTACAATATAAGAACTAGGGGTCACCAAATAAAATTAATGGGCATCAGGTTTAAAACAAAAGGAAGTTTTTCTTCACTCAGCACACAGTCAACCTGTGGAACTCCTTGCCAGAGGATGCGGTGAAGGATAGAACTTTAATAGGGTTCAAAAAAGAGCTAGATAGATTCACGGAGGTTAGGTCCATCGATGGCTATTAGCCAGGATAGGTAGGAATGGTGTCCCTAGCCTCTCTTTCTCTGGAAGTGGGAGACAGAGGAAGGATTACATGAAGATTACCTGTTGTGAGTCCTCCCTTTGGGACATCTGGTATTGGCCACTGTTGGCTGAGAGGATATTATGTAGATGGACCTGTGGCTGTTCTTATGTTCTAATGTTCTCATTCTGTTCCTGGAGGGGTGACATGCATATGCTCTCCAAGTACTGCGCCATTAGGCACACCACAACACACATCACCATCACAATGGCTTGCTGCAAACCAGGCTCCATGCTCATGCTGCTATGGTGACCAGGGCACACACAAAAAAGGGGGGGGGACACTCCCAGCCCTTTATCTCACACAAGAGGAGAGGGATTAGACGAGTGCATTTTGGGATGCTGATGACATGAACCCATAACCACCCACTGCACAGAGATCCAATAAAAACAAGTTACAAAATATATAGGAAGGAAAGAGCAGATTGCACTGGTTGGGGAGTGGCACTATATATGAAAGGAAGCATACAGTAAAATATAAAAATCCATATAGCAGTAGGAATACACTACTAGTCATCATAGCAAATAATGAGAGTGATTGTGTAATGCTCAGGTAGAGTAGAAAGAATACAAAAACATAAATCTAATAATGGTTGAGTTCAACTATTCCCATATTGACTGGAAATAAATCACCTTGATCATGGGATGCAGAAATAGAATTTCCAGACACTATTAATGACTGCTTCTTGGAGCAGCTGGTTCTAAAACTCTAAGGGGAAAGGTAGTTCTCAAATTAGTTTTAAGTGAATCACATGATCTGGTCCAAGAGGTGAATATAGCCAAACTGCTCGATACAGTGGCCATAATTTAATTAAATTAAACATTCTCCTGGGGAAGAAGATATCAAAGAATCCCACCACTGCAGCATTTATCTGCAAAAGGCAAAACTACACAAAACATGAGGTGGCTAGTTAAATGGAAATTAACGGGGGGAGGGGAGACACAAGAGTGAAATGATTACAAGGAGCATTGAAACTTTTAAAAAAATACCGCAATTGAAGGTAACATTAAATGAAAATTGCAAATCTTTTTTTTTTTTTTTTAATGCTGACATGGCTAAACAGAGTAAAAGAGACAGCTAAAGACAAAAAGTCATCCCTTAAAAATTGAAGTCAGATTTTTCTAAGGGAAAAACTAAGGAACATAAATTCTGGAAGTACAAGTCAGCAGGCCAAAAAAGAATCTCAACAACAACTAATAAAAGACACAAAACCTAACAGATAATTTTTAAGTGTGTCAGAATCAGGAAGCCTGCCAAACAATCAGTGGTGCTACTGGACTAAAGATGCTAAAGGAGCACTAAAGGAAGACAAGTTCATTGACGAGAAGCTAAATCAATTCTCTGCATCAGTGCTCACTGCAGAGGCTGTGAAGGAAATTCCCATACCTGAGCTATTCTTTTTCGGTGATAAATCTGAGGAATTATCCCAGACTGAGGTGTTAATAGATGAGGTTTCGGAGAAAATTGATAAATTAAACAGTAGTAAATCACCAGGAGCAGATGGTATTCACCCAGGAGTTGTGAAGGAACTCAAACATGAAATTGCAGAGCAATTCACTGTGGCATGTAACCTATTGCTTATAATAGCCTCTATACCAGATGAGCGGTAGACAGTTAATGTGATGCCAATTTTCAAAAAAGGTTCCAGAGCGATCCTGGCAATTACAGACCAGTAAGCCTAATTTCAGTACTAGGCAAAGAACAAAATTATCAGACATACCGATGAATATGATATCTTGGGGAAGCAATCAAAGTGGTTATTGCAAAGAGAATTGTGTTTCACCAATCTACCAGGGTATGTCTACTCAGCAAAGTTATTTTGGAATAATGGCCATTTTTCTGAAATAACTATGCAAGCGTCTACACAGCAATTCCGTTATTTTGAAATAATTTTGAAATAATGGCCAGCTTATTCTGACTTCTGTAAACCCCATTCTACAAAGAATAACGCCTATTCTGAAATAGCTATTTCAAAATAAGGCATGTGTAGACACTCCACTGCTGCTATTTCGAAATAGCCCCTCACCAGGCCCAGTCTAAGTTATTCCTCCTGGGGTTCTAAATCAAAATAGCAAATCTGCATTAAGGAAGCCAGCCTTGGACTAATTTTGAGACTTCCCTGCAGTGTAGACATGCTATTTCGAAATTAGCTATTTCGGAATAACTGTTCTGGAATATCATATTCCAAAATAACTATGCAGTATGGATGTAGTTACAGTTCTTTGAAGGGATCAACCAGCTTGTGGACAAGGGTGATCCAGTGGGTATAAGGTATGAGGACTTTCAGAAAGTTTTCACATGGTCCCTCACCAAAGGATCTCAAAGAAGCTAAGCAGTCATAGGATAAAAGGGAAATGCCTTTCGTGGCTCAGTAAGCAATTAAAACATATGAAGCAAAAGAGTAGGAATAAATGGTCAACGTTCACAGTAAAGGCAGGCAAATAGCAAAGTCCTCCCCCCACCCATGGAATTGTGCTCAATGTAGTCATCGATGATTTGGAAAAAGGGGCAAAATGTGAGGTGGCAAGTTTGCATATGTTGCTATATTACTCAGGATAGCCAAGTCCAAAGCTGATTGTGAAGTGTTACAAAAAGATCTCACTAAATTGGATGATGGGACAACAAAATAGCAGATGAAATTCAATGTTGATCAATGCAAAGTAATGTACATTTGAAAATATAATCCCAACTATTCATACAAAATAATGGAGTCTAAATTAGTTGCTATCACTTAGGAAAGAGATCTTGGGGTCAGCATGGATAATTCTCTGAAAATATCTGCTTGGTGTGCAGCAACAGTCAAAAAAGCTAAAAATGCTAGGAACTATTAGGAAAGGAAAAGATAAGACAGAAAGTATAATGTCATAATATGCATCCATTGCATTCACACACTTTGAGTATTGTGTGCAGTTCTGGTAAATCCATTTCAAGAAAGACATGTTAAAATTGTAAAAAGAACAGAGAAAGGCAACAAAAATCATTAAGAATATGAAACAGCTTCCATTTGAGAAAAGATTAAAATGGCCGTCTGTTTTCTTTGGAAAAGAGGTGACCAAGTGGGGATATGATAAAAATCTATAAATCATGAATGGTGTGGAGAAAGTGAAAATGTTATTTACACATTCACATAACACACACACAGGGCATAGCCCAATTCAATTAATAGGAACCAGACTTAAAGCAAACATAAGGAAATATGGCTTCATACAACACACAGTGAACCTGTGAAATTCATTATCAGGGGATATTTTAAAGGTAAAAATGATAACTAATTTCAAAACCTACTGAATATACTCGAACATAAGCCCATTCGTTTATAAGCCAACCCCCCAAACGTACATAAGAACGGCCGTACTGGGTCAGACCAAAGGTCCATCTAGACAAGTATCCTGTCTGCCAACAGTGGCAAATACCAGATGCCCCAGAGAGAGGGAACAACAGGTAATCCTCATGTGATTCCTCACCTGTTACCCATTTCCAGACAAACAGAGGCTAGGGTTACCGTTCCTATCCATCTTGGCTAATAGCAATTGATGGACCCAACCTTCATGAATCTATCTAGCTCTTTTTTAAATCTTGTTAAAGTCCTAGTCTTCACCACATCCTCTGGCAAGGAGTCCAACAGGTTGACTGTGTGCTAAGTGAAGAAAAACTTCCTTTTGTTAGTTTTAAACCTGATGCCTATTCATTTCATTTGGTGACCTCTAGTTCTTATATTGTGGGAATAAGTAAATAACTTTTCCTTATTCACTTTTTCCACACCAGTCATGATTTTATAGACCTCTATCATCTCCCCCCTTAGGCTATGTCTAGACTGCAAGCCTCTTTCGAAAGAGCCTCTTTCGAAAGATACTTTCGAAAGAGCCTCTTTCGAAAGAGAGCGTCTAGACTGCACGCAGAACTTTCGAAAGAGCAAGCCGCTTTTTCGAAAGAAAGCACCCAGTGAGTCTGGATGCTCTCTTTCGAAGAAGCCCTATTTACATTCAAGAACGCCTTCTTTCGAAAGAAGCACTTTCGAAAGAAGGCGTTCTTCCTTGTGAAATGAGGTTTACCGCCGTCGAAAGAAAAGCCGCATTCTTTCGATTTAATTTCGAAAGAACGCGGCTGCAGTCTAGACACAGGTGAAGTTTTTTCGGAAAAAGGCTACTTTTCCCGAAAAAACCCCTGAGTCTGGACACAGCCACAGTGTCCTCTTTTCTAAGATGAAAAGCCCTAGTTTTTTAATCTCTCTTCATATGGCACCCATTCCAAACCCCTAATAATTTTTGTTGCCCTTTTCTAAACCTTTTCTAATGCTAATATATCGTTTTGGAGATGAGGTGACCACATCTGCATGCAGTATTTAAGATGGGGTGTATCATGATTTTATGGGGGGGGGGCACTGACCCTTTTATAAGCCGAATCCATAGTACAGACATCCAGTCCCAGCTCCTCAGGGTCAGTGTCAGCAGAGGCTCTCAGCTGAGCTTTTAGCACTTGACACTTCAACACTGGAAGCAACATGGGCTGAAGGATTTGCTGGGTGCTGGGAAGTGTTAAATGCTTATTGTTAACACTGATAACACTTAACACTTTATCAGTTAAGAGTGTTAACAGTTAAGTGTTATCAGTTATGAGTCTCCAGAACTGGTAGTTCTTGGAGCCTCTGACAGGTGATCCTGACTAGGTCGGCCAAGAGGCTATAAAGTTCAGGCACTTCAACTGCCCCTCCCTCCACTGCTGCTTATCTCTTGCTCTTTGCCTTAGAGTTTCTCCCTCCTTCCCCCCTCCCCAGGAGCCTCCCACTTGCAGTGCAGAGCAGGGAAAGGGGGGATGCTGATGTCAAGGTGCCCCCTCTCCCACCCTGTATTCTGTCTCCACAGAATGGAGAGTGGGCACAAAAGGGCTTGGGATGAAGGGAGTTTTCTGGCTGCTTTTGAGAATGATGCAAGGCCAGGGCAGGGGTGAGCCAGCCTTAGTCCCACTACACCACTGCCCAGGAGCCATCTGAGGTAAGTGGTATCCAGCTGGAGTCAGCTCCAAACCCCTGGCCTAGTCCTGAACTCCTCCTGCCCCAAGCCCCTCCCCTAGCCCTGAATGCCTGGACCCAAACTCCCTTACAGAACCTGAACCCTGAATCCCCACCTCTGCACCCAAACTCCCTGCCCCAGGCTCAGCTCAGAGCCTCTCTCACACTCCAAATCCCTTAGTTCAAGTCCAGAGCCTGTGCCCCAGCCCTCTGGCCCTTTCTGCTGAAAGGGAGAAAGAAGAGGGGAGGGAGGGAGGGTGGATGGAGTGAACAGGGGCAGGGCCTTGGAGAAGGGACAGGAAGGAGGTGGAGAAAGGGTATTTGGGTTGAGGTAGATCTTGGATTGAACTTAAATTCAAAAAGTGATCTTGTGCTTTAAAAGACTGGAGACCACTGCTCTAAGCTGAGAGTCCATGCTAGCAGTTGCTAACAAGTCCTTCAGCTCGCTTTGCTTCATGCGGCTAAGGAGGAACACATTCATAAGCAAACTTCCTCGCTTCACAGCAGGATTTTTTTTCCAAAAAGTCATTTTATGAATGAGTATATATGGTAGATTATTTCATGGAGGATAGGTCCATTGATGGTTAATAGACAAGATGGTCAATGGCACAATCCCATGCTGTGGGTCTCTGTAAACGTCTGAGAGCTAGAAGCTGGGAATAGATGACACGGGGTGGATCACTTGACAATTTACCCTGTCGTGTTCACTCCCTTGCTGCATCTGGCACCATCCACTGTAAAAGGAAAGAATATTGTGCTAGATCAGCCATTGGTCTGATCCAAGATGGCCATTTTTATGATATATTTAAACTGGAAATGTATGGTAGGACCTGTACCTTAACTGTTGCCCACTGAAGAAATGAGTCAACCACAGGAGGAAAACATGGACTCCAATGAAACCAGACAACAGACTTTCAGTCAATCCATTCCTCACCTACAAACAACCCCCTAACCTCAAACAAATTCTTTTCGGTAACCACACAGTACACCTCCATCATACTCAACCAGTTGAATTCACCCCTGCAATCAACTCCGTCCACACATCTACACAAGCAATTTCATCACAGGATCTAACCACATCATCCACCACATGGGAGGCTCATTTCACTGCATGTCTACTAATGTGATCTATGCCATCAAATGCCAGCAATGCTCCTGTGCCATGTATAGTGGCCAAACTGGACAGCCTCTACGACAAAGGATTAGTGGCCACAAATCAGATATCCTAAACGGTAACACAAAGAAACCTGTTGGGGAACATTTTAACTTGCTTGGGCACTCACTAATAAATCTCAAAGTCACTATACTGTTTCAGGACAATTCCATAAGCCAAAACACAGGGAAGCCTTGGAAATTAACTTCATTTACAGGTTTGATTCCTATCACAAAGGTATGTATAAAGACATTGGCTGGATGGGCTAGCTATCTTCCACACACTAATGACATAAAAACAAACTATGGATACTTAATAACAATTTGCAACTTCTTTATCATCTTTATGTAGCATGGGGATTCTAATGGACTATTTCCTCCTTTTTCCCCCTTGTCTCCCCACCCCATACTCTATTTAAAAACTCCATTCATCTGAAGAAGTGGGTTGTGCCCTCAAAAGCACGATACCATCTACATGCTTTGTTAGTCTTTAAAGGTATTGCAAGACTAGTTATTGTTTTTTAAGTTTTTCCATTTACAGACTAACTCAGCTACCCCTCTGAGCCTTTTGAAAATAAATATTCTTTGGAAATGTATTTCTTGTGTGTAATTGAAAACAAATATACTCATTTAAACATTTTCTATTGCGAGCCCTAGTTTATAGTGAGAGGTGTCTGGAAGACTGTCTGAAGGTCTTGTTTTAAACAAGAAAGTATCTCAGTGATCTTTCCTGGAGCATATCCTCTTCTATCAAGTTGTGGTAGTAGTTTATTTATATAGTTTAGTTATTCAAAATATGGAAAATCCATGTCACTTCTGGCCAAATAATGGAAATATTTTTCTTTGGTTGCAATTTTGTTTTAAAAGCAGCTCAGACGGCTGGAAACATTTCATTTAATAAATGTGTTTTCATTGCCTTTCATTCATTAATCTACATGAAGGGAAAAGAAGATGTTTTGAAAGGGTTTTAATCCCTTCACCCATAGAATTCTTAACATTAATATGAATTAATTCTGATCACTGAGTTTCCATTTTGTTTAATTGTTTCATGGCTATAGATATTGGACATTAATATTCATTTCACTTCTGCATTTTGAGAAAAGGTTGAGGGAAAAAAATAGGGCAAGTAGCGAATATTCTATTTGCTCCCCTGAATGAGTGCTTTAGTCCACTATTTATTATGAAAGTTTGCCAGATGGGAGACTTACGGGATCTTAAATTATTCTGGAAATCCAGACAGTAGCCATGGCCAAAAGTGCTTTTAAATCTGTGCCTGAATTATTACAAGGGATTCATTTGGCATTATACATGAACACCATTGATACTTTGATGCAAACTGAACACTACTGCATGCACAGAGGAGGGAAGAAGTATTTAACAATATTTGAACTTCAAGGGTGGCCAAAAACCATTCCGTCTGCTTTAAACTGAATGCACATCCCTGGCATTCATTCATTTCAAAACTCAGTTCACCTTCCAGATGATGTCGGGAAAGCTAAAGTACTCAATGCTTTCTCCTGGACTTCTGCGCCAAGTGACGCAAGATGGGATGAAGATGGACAGCCCGTGGTGGGTAAAGAACAGGTTAGGAACTATTTAGAAAAGCTAAACATACATAAATCCAAGGGTCCGGACTTAGTGCATCCGAGGGTACTGAGGGAGTTGGCAAATGTCATTGTGGAGCCTTTGGCTATTATCTTTGAAAAGTCGGGAGAAATCCCGGATAACTGGAAAAAGGCAAATGTAGTGTCCATCTTGAAAAAAGGGAAGAAGGATGATCCAGGGAACTATAGGCTGGTCAGTCTTACCTCGGTTCCTGGAAAAATCATGGAAGGGATCCTTAAGGAATCCATATTGAGGCACTTGGATGAGAGGAAAGTGATTAGGAATAGTCAGCATGGATTCACAAAGGGCAAGTCGTGCCTGACCAATCTGATTAGCTTCTATGATGAGGTAACTGGCTCGGTGGACATGGGGAAGTCAGTGGATGTTATATACCTTGACTTTAGCAAGGCTTTTGATACGGTCTCCCACAATATTCTTGCCAGCAAGTTAAGGGACTGTGGATTGGATAAATGGACGGTATGATGGATAGAAAGATGGCTAGAAGGTTGGGCTCAGTGGGTAGTGATCAATGGCTCGATGTCAGGATGGTGGTCGGTTTTTAGCGGAGTACCCCAAGGTTCGGTTCTAGGACCGGTTTTGTTCAATATCTTTATTAATGATCTGGATGAGGGGATAGATTGCACCCTCAGCAAGTTTGTGGATGACATTAAGCTGGGGGGAGAGGTAGATACGCTTAAGGGCAGAGATAGGGTACAGCATGACTTAGACAAATTGGAGGATTGGACCACAAGAAATCTGATGAGTTTCAACAAGGACAAGTGTAGAGTCCTGAACTTGGGACGGAAGAATCCCAAGCATAGTTACAAGCTGGGGACCAACCGGTTAAGTAGTAGTTCTGCAGAAAAGGACCTAGGGGTTACAGTGGATGAGAAGCTAGATATGAGTCAACAGTGTGCCCTTGTAGCCAAGAAGGCTAATGGCATATTAGGTTGCATTAAGAGGAGCATTGCCAGCAGATCCAAAGATGTCGTCAAAATAATGGTATTTCATGTGCAGGAACACAATTTGGTCATCTGGTAGCTGTTTTTGTTGGAAAAGTCATGGATGAAAACTTTTGCTAAATTATCAAACTTGACATGGATGACCTGGAAATAGAATAAATGTGGAACAAGATGACATTTTTTACAGAATGACTTTTTTTATCATACCAAGGTTTTAAGTTCAATAGCACTTGCTCAAGAGAAAGCCATAGGTCTCATTGACCTCAGTAGAATGACAAAGGTCAGACATGAATACATGTCCACATGCATGAATAATTCTTAAATTTTCTTTTATGAGGTTCAATCATGTTTCATTTCCCTACCATCAAGTGCGAGTTTATCTTCTCTTCCAGCCATGTTCTTCTTGAAATGAAAATAGCAGGTTCTATTATTATTTCGATTTCCAGTGTCCCTCCTCCAGTAACTCAACATGATGGCAAATCTCATTTTTAGCAGGCTTTTTTAGTACTCCAGTGCCACCATGTAAGTGATGTTGGTGGGGTAGGATGGCCTCACCTGAACATTTGAGGCCATGTGAGTGGAGGTCATTACAAGGCACAGGATACCTGCAGATTTGAGCCCCGGGACCTTGGCATAGACTCTCTTGGAACCAGGTGGTGTCCAGAGGCCCATTGGATTGGAAAAAACCCCACAGAAGAGCTAAATGGCAAGCTAAAAGAAAAGTCAAGAGAACTTTTTAGTGCCATTAAATAGACTAACTAGTTTTTTATATAGAACAGTAATGCTTTGACCCAGTGGCATAGCCAGGATGGGACAAGGGAGTGGGCCCTGACTTCAAGTAGATGGGCAATGATGAGGCCACCTCTTTACTTTTCCATCAGGCCATGGAGAAAGGTTGGTTAGATATACTGGTGAGGATTCTGTCAGCCGACGGTCAGGGCAGTGTGTATGTGCTATACACCCGAGACTTTAACTGCTGAGACCGGAGTCCCTTGCAGCAGGCAAACTGGAGGAGGCTGACGGGTGCCCAATAAGTGTACAGGGAGAGCTTATAACACCTTAGATTTCAGCTGCTAGAATTCGTAATTCCTTTGCAGCGGGCAGCCTTGGGGAAAGACTGAAAGATGCCCCAGTGGATTCTGCCACCTGGGTGTGACACAAATCCAAATGCCCAAGCTCTTCCTATACTGTGCCTTAAGACCTGCTGAAGTTCTTTTAAATTGTGCTTGGTTCTGCTACAGCAACTGAAGGAGTCAGGTTAAAACTTAAACAGTTACAGGTTTATTAAAGAAGCTTATAAATCATATGGTTACAATGGCTATTGCTCTATTTCTTAACTACTAGCAAAATATAGATCTTAAAAATGATTAGAAAGAAGATAAAGATAGAAAAATAGAAATAATGGTACCAAGTAACAGCTTACTCTTTCTATGTGTACACTTAAGACAGAGGACCACATCCAGGTACAATTTTTACCCCCTTCTGTGCCTCTCGACTCCAGCATGTCAGGCCAGGGCCAGTCCCTCAATTCCTAAGAAAGACAAAAATACGAGGTAGGCATCCCCATAGAACCTCGGGAGGTCAAACACCTAACTCGACCAGCAGGTAGAGGGTAGAATGACACTCAAAGAGAGTGTGCTGCTGTACCACCTTTATACCCATGGGGTCACGTATTTCTTTCTTCTCTGTCATGCCAAATGTTGCTAGTCTGTCTTTTGTGAGACCTGTTCTTACAAGGGAGTTGTGAACTTAATTTACACTTGTAAGAGAGATAACTAAATTGGAAGTACTGGGCATTCTTTTCTCAGTGGGAAATTCCTCTCCCAGGGACTGTGTGTGTTCGAATCAACATGGGTGCCAGCCTGGGCAGTTCTTGCAGCCTCGAGGCCAGCTTATTGCCTTAATCGCTCTCTCTCTCCTCATATCTATGTTTTCAGCTTCTCAGGATCAGATGAGCCAGCATAGACTATGCTGATTTTACTGCTCCTTCTCTGCCCTGTATGCTTCAGGAACCTCAGAGAGGCAAATAAGATGGATGAGATGGGGGGGGGGGGGGGCAGGCGGTCTGTCTGGCTACAGGGGACATATAAAAATGGGGGACCCATAAATATGCATGCCTTGCACTCCCCACCTGGCACTAGGGCTTGTCCCGTTCTGCCCACAGGGCTCCTGCTGGGGGACCGGTTGGGGCCTTGCACTGCTCTGTCCACCCGCTGCTCTCAGCATGGAGCAGAGTCTGGGCTCAAGGACTTGCCCGCTTTGGCTGCCTAGTGCTCCAAGCAGGTTGTGGGGTTGGGTCACTGGAGCTTGCCCCACTGTGCCCACCTCCCAGCTGGTGTGGGAGATTTTCAGGTATTTTCTATTAATTGAAGTCAGTTACATAAAAAAAGGACAAATAAAAAGCAAACACAGGAGCTTTTGGGGAAAGTGATCATCTTTGTATCATGCCCAGAGACAGGCTGTGTCAGATGAATGTGGGAGGAATAAAACTCAGAGATTAAGGACCCCTGACTGAAAAATCCCTGCTAAGAGGTTCCATTTTATACTGAGAGGACTCTAGTTTGTAGGCTCAGCTGACAGCAACTGTAAAAGAGTTGCATAAGAAAAGGGACAGTCAAGAAGATAGGTCACAAACAATTTAAGGCTTTATAGGTCAAAACTACAGTTAACACAAACCATGGAGCACTGGTGTCATGCATTCATGCCAAGATACTCTATGTATTAAGCAGGCTGCTTCATTCTTATTTAAGGTTGCTTGAAGGTGACAAAATAGAAGTTCAGAAGTTCACCATAGCAAGATCTGTGACTGCTAGAAACCGTTGCATGCAGCTGCTGAACAGTAAAAAAAAAAACAAAAAAAAAAACACAAAAAACAGTTCCTGGTCACTGCAGTTAAAATAATCCAACAGGCATACAAAGGATAAATTGGGGAATGAAAGGATTACACTGCCTCCAATATTTCAACAAGCACTGCCAGTCTCAACTGAACCAGAACAGACATAGCATTTGATCCCTGCACAGCTCACTCAATATCCATGAAAGCAGAGATCTTGTACTGTCTGAGGTTTATTTTTATTCTGAAAGCAGGATAACACTCCTTAACTATGGGTAGAACTTGAAATCAGCCAACCTATGAAGATAGCTCAGATTAATATAGCTGTTCATCACTGCACAGTGGAAGAAATATTGCCCTCCCTCCAACCCCAATTGCATCATATTAAAAGAAACTAAAATGTAATTGGTCAGATTAAGCATGAGACTTCTACCTCTGCTATTTTCTCTTGTTTGCCCATCACAAATAAATTAGGGTGACTTGGATGAATGAAGCAAAAAGAGGGCTTGTAACGGTAACCTCATCAGTGGTTAATCAGATTATGAAATCCTACTAAATGCTCAACAGAATCTGCAAGAGGAATATTCTTTTCTCTCATGTGCTCCTCTAAGTGTTCTGATTCCATTACATTCTGTGAACAGCTCTTGCCCTATCAAGACAGGTACACCTCACCCTCGTATGGTTGGAAGCGATGTTTCCCATATTAGGTAAGCATTCTGATTGCCAATTTCAGCGCACGTGCTAGATCAAGATTGTGCCTAGTGATGTGAGTTGCTCCAAAACCTAACTGATGTAGACCCACAGCCATGATGGTGGCTGTAACGCTGAGATCATTCAAAGATTCATCATCCATGTAAAATGCTATCGACCTTGCACCTTGTACCTCAATCACCGCCATAATGAGAAACTTCATAAGAGAAGAAGGGACTTTGCAGTGCAGCAGAGTAATTGGTATACCCAAATTAGTCTCCACTTGGTTGTAATCCAGGATTTTCATTACTGATGGGCATACTTTGTTTATTCCAATTTTGAGATGGGAGATCTGCTAATTTTCAGGATGAAGGTAGACAATATAGTGCACAGCACTAAGTCCATTGTTGCTACTCAATAGGGCTACGTCTACACTGCTCAGTTATTTTGGAGTAAGATATTCTGGAATAGTTATTCCGAAATAGCTTATTTTGAAATAGCATGCCTGGACTGCAGGGAAGCCTCAAAATTTATCTGAGGCAGGCTTCCCTAAAGTAGACATGCTATCTCGATTTAGAGTCCCAGGAGGAATAACTTAGAATGGCCCCGATGAGGGGCTATTTCAAAATAGCAGCAGTGGAGTGCCTACACACACCTTATTTCGAAATAGATATTTCGTAATAGGCATTATTCTTCATAGAATGAGGTTTACAGAAGTCGGAATAATCTGGCCATTATTTCAAAATTATTTCAAATTAACAGAATTGCTGTATAGGCACTTGCATCATTATTTCAGAATAATGGCCATTATTCCGAAATAACTTTGCTGTGTAGACACACCCTAGATGAATAACATTTAAATTTTTCCTGTGCGTGTGGGAGGGGGAACAGTATCTGAAAAATAATATACCACACAGCAGTGTAGAAGGAAGGGAGAGACAGATTTTTTTGCCAAAACATTATGTTGAACTTATGCTGTTAAATCAAGAGAGAGACCCAAACACAGGGAACTTCCTGGCACAAATTTTATCTATCTCAGAAGGATGAAGGGCTAAGACAAACTTATGATCCCATGGAATTAGAATATTTAAAACCTGATAGTTCAATTATAAAGTTTCAACTTTGCTATGTTGGTGGAGAAAAACTAGGTATTTCCACCAACTTTTTCCAGTATCTTTGCATGGTTTTGTACTTCATTTTGTTCTTGGTTACTCAAAATCTGTTAAATCAGATATCTTTATTGTCTGAATTGTACCAGCAAATTCTGTAGGACAAACATTGGGTCATATTTTGGTCTCAGGTACATCTTTGGAACTTCAATTTAATTATTTTAAAACTGGTTAGAAATGTTTCATTTTAATTTAGCCTTTCCTGCTTATTAATTTTATGTCCATGTCCTAAGTGCTAGTGGTATTTTATCCATGGATTATCTTTATTGCATATAGCTTATTGCAATGCAATACACAGAAGCCTGAATAAAAAATGCCTGGTTTCGTGATAATTTTTTTTCTTAAATAAACTCAACAAAATCAGCATTTTGTATTTAAAAATGCAAATAAAATAATATTTCTCAAATTGAAATTTGTTTTATAATATATAACTTAGGTACACTTATCATTTGTACATTAATTGCTTTGCCAATTTTATTTTTGATTAAAGAAATGCACAGTTTGCTTCATAGAAGAATCTCATTACGGTGAATTTTAATTTAGCAAATAGAACATTGAGTGCCAAATGTCATTTGTAATTAGAGGTGGATCCGAGCCACCAATTTCATAAATTCCCAAAAGTTTGTGGGGCCTTTGAATCAGGAGTTTCAGCATAATCTGTCATATGAACCAGTCATGAAGGTTATGGATTATGAGGCATGTTGAATATCAAGTAATTGACTAATCAAATAGTCAATACATTTTGCATCAACTATTCAATTGGTTGATAGGATGCCTCCACCTTTGAAACATAGCAACAACCTGAGGGCTGTTGCTACACTTCAAAGGCAAAAGTGCCACATGGAGCCCGGGATCAGATGGGGACTTCCTCTGACCCCGGGCTTCATGCATTGCTGTCACTTTGAAAAGCTGCAGAGAGACTGACGTCAGGGTCCTCAAGGCATTTCAAAGCAGCAGTGCCCCATGGAGTCCAGGATCAGCTAGGAACTCCTCCCGCTGACTCGAGGGTCCATGCAGTGTTTCAAAGTGGCAGTTCCGTGTGGAGCCTGTGGTCTGGTCCCCAGACTCCACACTGTGCTGCCGCTTTGAAGTACCCCACCTCTTCCCACTCCCTTGCTGCCTCTTTCTGATAGAGGTAGTGAGTGGGGGCAGGAAGCAACTAGTCGACTAGCTTGTAGACTATCGGATAAGCATTCGGATAGATAAGCATTTGCTTATCGGATAGCCAACTAGTCGTCTAGTCTAGCAATGTTGTATTGCTAGACTAGTCGACTAGCAATACAACAGCACCTGTAACAAAATTAAGCATGGGATAGAGTGCAGAGAGTCTCAGGGCAGAGGGCTAGGGCGGGTGTGGGGGAGCTCAGTGCAGGGGGCAGAGATGAGGTGAGTGCAGGAGTCAGGCTGGGGATGGGATTGGGGACTTCATTGGTACTACTCATGTGAGTAAAGTTAAGTATATGCGAATATATTGAAGGGATTGGTGACTTAAACCAGGAAATACAAAAAGTTCCACTATGAACATCAATACAACCTCATCACGTACACTGGAGACTATGTGTATTTTACAACAGCAATATATTAACCTACACAACTAAAAAGAAAAAGCAAGAACAGAGAATACTACCCTGCTTGCAGTGTTTTTCATACTGTCCCTCATCTTAAAGCCAGATTTTCAGGAGGAATTTTTGAGAATTTTGTTGTGAATTTTTTCACAGAGACATGTATAATAATGTGTCTCATGCAAATAGTCACAACAACAGTTTGTGTCTCTGCAAAGCTTCTTTGACCAGGTTGTGCTAGGAGGACATGCAGTAATGTCCCAGAATGCGAGGGCATCCTTGAACATGTGTGAAACTCTTCCCCAATACACATGCTCAGAAATGGTACTGGAATAAAATGATTTTCTCCCAAAGCCAAGCTCAGACCTCATTGATATCTATATACACATCAAGAATCAAATTTTGAGACATTTGTGATGCAGTGCTCTTCTGTGTTTGCTTATAGTGAGAGCTCCCTTATCATTCAAACGTAAAGCAATTTAAAAAAAATCACTTTCAGGTTGGGACTATGAATAAATATGTCAACCATGAAGTGAATCTTTTGGAATCTTTTGATGATTTTAAAATAAAGATTTTCAATAAAAAATGTTTTCCAAGCTCACTTACAGCAAATGATATTAGATGCTTATTAGAAATGATTGGGGCAAACTATTCTGAAAGAGCTAACATGCTAACTTGCCAGCATTAAATCCATGGGGCATGAATCAACAAACTTGTATCATCAGCTTCATGCTGATATAACTCCATTGGCTTCTATGGAGATACATCAATGTAAAACTGATGTGATTCCAGTATGAAGTAAATCCATGCTTTAAGTGTTGGACAAAAGTTAAGTGGTAAGAGACCAGTGCATTATACTATGAATGGATCTATTTGGTTCTGTAGACTGTTTTAAAGTTCCATGTCTTTCACATTTTGTGTGTGCTTGGATATTTTCCAGTTTTCACTGTTCCACACAGTATATGAATCTCTGTTATATGATTGCTGCTTTCAGGTTGTTTTAAAATTATAATTATTATTATTATGCTATATTAACATTTTAACATAATTTTACAAATCTCCTGTTTTCACAACACTGAAAATATCTGAAAATTTGTCCAGCTGCATTTATTTCAAAGCTCTTCTTTGCATCTCAGCTGTCTTTTATATGGGTTGTGGACATAATTTCCATAATACAAATGGAAGCACTACATTATTATGCTTGCAATTGGTAAAGCAAGATTAAAGGTTTAAAAACTTGTATAGTATCTTAAAATCCAGCAATGGGAAAAAAAAACTTCTAAGGTAAGAAGATTCTGCAAAATAAGACTGATATTTGCAAATAAGTCTTTCATGTATCAAGTGAAATATTGGTGTGATAAGAAAGAAATTACATAGTTGCATTAAAAAGTGCTTTTTACATCTAGAGTGCTTAACAATATTTAAATGAGATATCATTAATGCTGCTGTCAGCAAAGACCCATTGCTACAAGATGCTGAATATCTCCTACAACTGGTCAGGAACTATTTAACAAAATGGTTTTGTGGAAAACACACTCATTTCTGAAAAACAAACTTTTCAATTGTCAAAGAAAAACTTGTTGGGAATTCTTCTGACGTCCTGGATGACATTGCAGTTCAAAATAAAAGCAAGTGAGCCACCCATAACAGCCAAGAGACTGGTTGTTAGGGCCTTCCCTTGGGTTCAAATCCTGGTTCCATACTAGGTGGGCCCTCACCATAGAGGTGTTGGCTATTCCAGAGTCACTGGCTTTCTGATTATGATTCTGACCAGAAATTTCATCTTGGACCTGAGAAACTTTCCATGTGAGAAAGTTTCAAGAACATCCAGAGAGGGGTTCTCCATTGAATTCAGGCCAGAAACTGGATGTTCCATATGCTATATCCCAGGTGAGTGCAGTACCCCTTGGATAATAGAGGCAGTTTTTCTCTCTAGCCAAGTGAATATATAATGTATAAAGAGGGTATACAATGACCCTAGCAGAAGATATTGACAGCATAAAACTGGCTTTAACACCCAGTGGTTAGGAAACTTTGCATGGATGCAAGAAACCAGGTTCAAGTTCTTCCCTCTAAGCAAGCAAACCAGGGACTTGAATCTGAGTCTTCCACTTTCCATCTGTATTTCCTAACAAATTGGCTATTTTGGAAGCTGTAGCCAGACAGGAACCCCCTTGTAACATCCATTTTTGCTTGCCTGGAGCATACAGGGCACACAGAGCAGAAGGCCCAGGCTGTGTGACCATGAATGGCTATAAACAGAGATATGCCAATTGCTGACCAAGAGGCTGCCAAGGAGTGCCCTTAACTGAAACCCATATTGATACGAACACACATCCATCCGCGGGGGGAGGAATCTCTCGCCCAGTAAAAAAATGTCTAGTGCTCACAATTTAGTTATCTCTCTTGCAAGTGTAAATTAACTTGAAACTTGCTTGTAAGAACTGGCGCCACAAAACGGACCAGTACAATTCGGCATGTTAGATAAGAAAGAGAATACGGGCCCCCAGGGGTATAAAGATAGGTCCAGCAGCGCATTCTCTTTGAGTGTCAATCTACCATCTATCTGCTGGTCGGGTTAGGTGTTTGATCTCCCGAGGTTCCAAGGGGACGCCCACCTCGTATTCGTCTTTCCTAGGAATTGAGTGACCGGCCCTGGCCTGACACGCTGGAGTCGAGAGGCACAGAAAGGGGTAAAAATTGTACCTGGATGTGGTCCTTTGTTTAAGTATATATATACATAGACTTAGAGCTCTTTAAAGATTAAGCTGTCACTTGGTACCATTATTTCTATTTACTATCTTTATTTTCTTTGTAACCATTTTTAAAATCTGTATTTGTTAGCATTTAAGAAATAGAGCAATAGCCATTGTAACCATATGCTTTTTATAAGTCTTTTAATAAACCTGTAACTGTTTAAGCTTTAACCTGACTCCTTCAGTTGCTGTAACAGAACCAAGCACAATTTAAAAGAACTTCAGCCGGTCATAAAGGGACAGACATAGGGAGAGCTTAGGCGTTTGGATCTGTGTCACTCCCAGGTGACAAGATCCGTTGGGGCACCTTTCCAGCCTTTCCCAGGCTGCCCGCTGCGAAGGAGCCCCTGTGTTCTAGCAGTTAAAATCTAAGGTGTAATAAGCTCTTTCTATATAACGGGGCGTCTGTTGGCCTGCTGGCCACCCTCTGCGACGGGACCCCGGTCCTAGCAGTAAAGACACGGACATTAAACCTTTTCTCGGAAGCATACACACACACACTGCCCTGACCGTCGGCTGACAGAAGCGAAGGGAAAGTGTCTCGCTTCCGCTCCCTGATTGTTTTCATGAAAAATTTCAAAAGGTCTTGGCTTTGTTCTACATCAGAATGGAAAATTGTCAACATTGATTGTTTTTAATGCGATAAAGCCATATTATTGTTTTCCTGCCAGCCCTAATGCTGAGTGCTCTCCATTACCAGTAAAGTTCTAGATTTATGCTATCTAGCATTCTGCACACTTTCCATGGAAGTTATCTGGAGTGCAGTACTTGGCAATCTCACAGGATTGGCCATTTAAAGGACAAAGTGGTGAGGCAGGCCCCATCTTTTACTCCTGCGAAGAGCCGAAACTTCTCAATTCCCAACTTTGGCAGGAGCCGGGAATGTCACAGGGATGTGCTCAGCACTTGCAGTAGAGTGGAAAATAAGAAACTAAACCTCTACAGGGAAGTGGGTGGTGTTGGAAACTCCAAAATAAAGCACAATGAGGATGAGATTCTACTGACTTAAGAGGTGTTCGTTCTACTTTCCTGCTGTCTAATGGCTCATTGTGAAAGCAGGGTAGCACAGAATCTGTACCAAACACCTCACTTTGTTGATACAGTAGACTTCCAATAATCCAGAACCTATGGGACCTAGGTGGTGCCAGGTTATCAGATATGCCGGACTATCAGGAGGTACTATTAGATGGTTATATATATACTGTATACATTCTATACTTATATAAAGTGTTCTTAACCCTTTTTATTGTACATACTGTGAACAGCATACTGTAATGTTTTACCCTTTTTGCTCAGTTCAGCTGGTGCCGCTGTTACCTTGTGACTCATTTTTTGCCAAAGCTCACTCACTAGGCTCTTGCCATTTTAATGTCTGACTATCAGGAGCGCCGGATTATTGGATGCCGGACTATTGGAGTTTTACTGTATATGTATGTCAATTCAATGGATCCTGCTGTGGCAGGAATGTTCTTCAGAAATACACAGTGTTCAACTTGCAGCTGGTGTTAGATATGGAAGAAACATAAGCATGTGTTATTCAAAAAAACTTTGAGCTGCCAAACCAGAGCAAGTCCCCATTATTTTACTATTTGAAATTACAGTGGTCATGTGCCCAATTTTGTGTTGGCCCTCAGCATGAAGCTCAATTTCACCCATTAAGCAGACTGAGGCTGTTTCAGCTTTATTATCAGTGTCATTGTCAGAGCAATAATTTATGCTGTGGAGATGTGGACAAATTCATTCTTACTGGGTATGATTATCTAAAAACCTGGTTCTGAATGGTGTAAGAACAGCTTGATATTTTAAACAAACCTCTTATCTTCATGTTATTAGGCTATAATTACTCTACCAGTCTTGCTTAGGCAATATTAATTGAGCAATTATTACCTAATAGGACTACTATATCTGCAAACTGGAAAAAAAACTACTATTCTTTCACTCAACAGATGGCTTGTAAACAACCCAGAAAGTCTTAGCCCTGGAAAAGAATATTAGCCCTAAGAATGGTTCATATAACAGATATCTGAACGCAAAGCTATTTTTAATCATTTATGCTGAAGCTGTATTAATAAAGAGAATATTTCTCTATACTCACACAATTGATTTGTATGATGTGCAGAGTAAACTGTAGACTCTGTCCAGAATTTGACATATGACCCAATGTCCTTTGTTTCCATGGTGTCTTGTAATCTGTTTTGTCTCTTTGATCTCATGTTCTTTTTAATAGATGAATGAGCTAGACATTGTAGGTTCTTGATCAGCTGGTGCTTTTTATGAGCCCCAATCTTGGAAATATTTCAAGGCAGATGCATCCCTGTGCCTATGTGAGTTACCTTAGAACCACAGTTCGTTCTTGTTTCATGGATTCAGTGAAAAACCAGCAGTCAGATTCTGACACTTTTCCCTTCAATAACTAGAACTTGACTCCCCACAAGTAATTCCACTGATTTCAGTGAGGCTTCCTGAAGTGCAACATGCTTACACCATGAGTTAGGGTGTTGGAATCTGTGTTAAACTTGGTTAGAGAACTTAAATGTAAAAAGATTAAATTAAATTTCTAAAGATAGAAATAGGGTCTATTTCTCCACTTGTTCTTTACACCTGTCCAAAGTGCTATCAAATCATATTCATATTTGATATGCAGTCTTCCTGAAATAAATGCCCTTTTTTGCACCCTTATATGATTTGACTGGATCATATTCAGTAGGGGTAATATTTTATTGACAGTGAAGTAGAAGAGCTCAGGGGTCTATCTTGCTCCTATTAAAGTAAATGGAAAAAATGCCCAAAACTAAAAACTCCAAGCAACTCAAGAAAACTGTAAGCTCAGCTGGCCAGACACTGTCTTTTTTGTTCTGTATATACAATTCCTAATACAAAATGAATTCCTTGAAATATAAGTTGGCACTACCACAAAGCAATGAACTAAGCAACAATGGTATATGTTTAGGAACTTTTTTGCAGGCCTTCCCATCTGTTTTTCTCTCCTGCCTTTCCTTCATCAATCTTCAAGCCCACATAATTCATTGGGAAGCTATAACCACTGTAACCCCAGCACAAGCTTCTGCCAGTCTCCTCTGCTGAAAGGGTGCCAGTCCCTCTCATCAATGGTCAGCAATGGCTAGGGAGGATCCCGCATGCCGTGGATGGATGAACTTTTAAGTTGCCATACTGATCATTCTGAGTCCAGCAACATTGCTTTCAACTCTAGTAGCACTGAGTCACTTGGGAGTAACTCCCACAGGCATGGCGATTGGTCCAGAAACCCTCTTGTACCTGAATGAGATATTGCTCACTTAGTCATATTTTCCACCCATATAGATACAATGTGAAGAGAGCCTCAGGCTTAGGTTGCAGAGACAAGCAAGTATAGGATGCTTTCTGCTTGGTTAAGCGATCTGCTTACTCTGGGCCCTATCTTACATTCTTTCCTCCCATTGAATTTAACAGGAACTTTGAGAATGGAATGCAGGATTTGAACTTCTGATCATAAGTGTGTGTTATTTCAGAATCAATCAATCGCAAAAAAGCATGGAGGTTTCCTCCCTAGAAATGCTAGAATAGCATTTTTTAGTTTGGATTAGATGATGTTTCTCTACATAAAGCACTAGTAAATATTGCTTTGTTTTTATCATACAAAATGCTCTGTACCAGCTGCTAAACAGTCTGAGAAAATGCTACAACTCCCATGGAAAGAAGTACTAAATAGGCTTAACTATTTTAAACAAATCTATTTAAAAAAGGCCACAACGTTGACTGGTGCTGGAAAAAAAAGCAAGTATATGATATAAAATTTTCTTAGCACTGCCTTTGAAGAAGCTAAACTACTGTGTTGTGACATAAATAAAATATGATTGAGCCTGAAGCTGTGAAGAATAGTTGATTACATTATTTTCTAAGACAAGCCATGCTAATTTGTACTAATGTTTGCACTTCCACTTGCATGTATTATACTAGTCTTAGTTTTAGCAAATGTTAAGTTATAATTCTGTTTTAAATCAAATCAAAACAGTGAGACAATCATACTTTTTTTACAGGCCAAGTGTCACTAAGATACTGGTGGTTTTAATTTTCTCATTATATAAAAAATTAAATAAATTGAGATACTTTCATAATAAGATCATGATACCAGACATAGTAAAGCAAAATACAGAGTCTTAGCCAGTGATGCCATCATGCAGCAGTTACACTAGATGTGCAAATGTGTTGATTTCTCCCTATTCCATATGTTGCCTGTTTGCATTTATGGTTGGGTAACAGAGAAAAAAAATAGAGTGCAACTATGCTCAGAGAAGGGAGGCATTGGGCACTTTATTTTCCACAGAGATCACCAGGAAAACACAATATGCCGTGAGGTGTATCTCTGCTCATGAAAAGAACTAAAGTAAGAGCTAGGAGTGGTAGAAAATAGTGATCCTTTCTCAGATACTCATGTTCCTCTCCACTTCCCCATTTCCTCACTAGTTTGGGTGGATCTGCCTGTTTTCAGTTGTAGACAAGGAATACAGATTACACAAAGGATCTTAAACTGAGCATATTTCAGCAAATACTCCATTTCCTGAGTGAATTCCCAAGAAAGGACCAAGAATTTTTTATCACTCTACCTCTTATTTTAGTTCTTTTCATGACCAGAGATACACCTCATGGCATCTTGTGTTTTCGTGGTGATCTCTGTGACAATAAAGTGTCCACTAGCAGAATTATAACCACAATTCATTTGTTCATTTTCCCCCCTTTGAATATTAAATATTTAAAAGAAAACAAAAAAGTAACCCTTTCTTTTGGAAAAAGACTGCTAAAGATCCAGATTATGGTAGTAAATTCAACACGGGGTGACAGATTTCAGATCAAACCTCATGTTTCTCATCAGAAGACATAATGTAGTTACCATTCAGAACCGCACACTTGAATAGTCATTTAGTAACCATGAACAACGTTCAGCCAAGTGGTAATTAGCTGTAGAACAATTTATTTTTAGGAGACTAAATGTCAGCTACATTAGATTGTTAAATGCCTCCAATTACATTTATAGAAAGTTTTAAAATGGAAAAAATGTTTTATGAAAATGAGGGACTATCCTAACTTTATGCAACCTTATTCAGGGCAACATAACTCTGCTTTGAGACACAAAACTCACTTTTTGGCACCAAAAATATTTTTTCTGATCCTTGACTTTCCCATTTCCTCATCAATTTGGATGGATCTGCCTGTTTTCAGTTGTACATAGGAAAACAGATTATATGAAGGAGATTAAACTGAACACATTTCAGCAGATCGTCCATTTCCTGCATGAATTCCCAAATATTACTACTAAGATATGGCTCTTTAGGGAAGCTACAGTGAAGACAAAAATTACAGACTAAAATGAAAATAATTTTAATATATATGTATATTTTCTCATCATATCTGCAATTACTTTAGAACCTTTTGTACAGGCCTTTGCTGATATGCTGGGGTCAGAGGTTACTTGTGCACAGCCCACCACAGAGACATAATCTGTACCGTGATCCTAATGAGACCTGTAAGACCTCATTGTCTGTTTATTACTTCCCTGTGTTTGTTTTAAATCTGCTGCCTGTTAATTTCAGTGACTAAAGGGATACATAATACTTCCTTATTCACTTTTTCTACAAGGATGCTCTCATGGTTATGATAATTGAATGCTGTTGTGGAGAATTGAATTCTCTCCTTGCCCATGCCACAGAAATCCCTGGGCAAATCACTAACCATGTATTTTAATCTGAATTGTGTGTTCTTCAATTTCTTGGTGTTCAATTTAATAGTCTGGAAACTGATTGGCAGATCTACTGAGCCCTCACAACAGCAAGTGATGTTATTGGGAGTTATGTTTGAAAACAAATTACTATACAATGCTAACCACTCTGAAAAATTTGTTTCTATTAGTCTCAAATTGGGCACCCCAAATTAGTGGAAAATGTTGAGTTACATTTTTTGAGCCTCAGTTCTTCATCTATAAAATGGGGATAATGCCATCTGCTCACCACAGTGGAGTGCTGAGAAAATAAATCCCTTATTGTTTCTGAAGCATACTATACTGATGAATACCCCAGAAAATCCCACCAGGAAATTAAGAATTCTGTGTTCACAACTAAGTTAAAGCCTGAGGCCACATATAAAACAATGAGAAGAAAACAAAATCTTGAGTAGCTGCTAATTAAGTGACTATTGGTAACTTGGTGCACTGTCTGAAGCAGGAGTCATGTGGTAAAAATGATATGGGATCTGGTAGAAAAACAAAACTAAACGTATCAAAATGCATATGCACAGGGTGGCCTAATTAGAGATGCACAGACAATTTCTGGCATTTCCCAACTTTGCAATGTTTGACATTCCACCATTAATAATATTCTTTTAAACTAGTTTATGCGTAATGTATAATTATCAAACACTGTTATTATTATTTATTCACTCACTAATTAGTATCTGTAATCAAACCAACAGTTCAGGGTGACTGTTTATTATTGCTATTATGTGTATTGTAAAACAGATGCAACGGGATTTTTTAAATCAAATACCATTGGTGAAAGTTATGTTTTTATACTGTATAGTCTCCACATTGCTACAATTATTATAGATAATTTTTAGCAATGAAGATAAGGTAAAACCAGGACTAACTGGCTTGGATATATATATTGGGCAGTTTTGAACTTGTACTAGAACCATTGAACCACTTTTTTAGGAGCAGAACCAAAAAAGGACCATCTTTGTCTTCTTCTCACACAGTTGTTACTGTGATCTAAGCAGCAAATGATTTAAAAATGTTCTCTCAGTTTTAATACATGCCAGTTTAGCTAGAAACACCATATATTATTACTGTGTGGTAGTTTGAATAACTTATTCATTTTATGCATACATATCGAAATATGTATAAAAATTGTCATAACATCTTCTGTTTTATAGCACTAATTGTACTGTTTAGGGTTATTCATCTAACACATTTTTGCCAGATGTGTGAAATGTTAGTTTTTAACGTAGCTGCCTCAGAACTGCTGAAACTTATTATTAGAGAAATAAGTTCACAATCCATTATTTAAAGGAGGAGGATTTATATTTTGATGAATTATAGGCACATTAATTCCAAATTTCAAGGGCAGAAGTGTCAGCACACACAAATTTGCAGGTGATGAATACAAATGTCTAAACCAGTATAATTATTAGCAATGAAGATAAGGTAAAAACCAACTTGGGAAATTCTGGACTAACTGGCTTGAATACATTATTACTAACTATTTAGCACCGCCCACATGTGTCCTCCACCCCCTTCCCAAAGAGACTGGTTGCAATTGCTGTCTTTGTATTGACCCATACTTAAGGACTGCTGCTGACTAGTGCTGCTGGGCTGATAAAGAAGAGAGAAGAGGAAACAGTGAGTCACAGAGTTACATAATTTAAAGCCAGCATGGTTTACTCGTGTCATCTAGATTGACCTCACAGATTACCAATTCCACCCAATACATATTCACTCAAGTAAGACTACTGTGCACCAGTCCTACTCTATATTGGCTTCCCTTGTCGACCTCAGCGCATCTAGACTGCCCCACTGTGCCGATCAGCTGATCATCGGCACGGCCATTTTGATGTAAATGAAGGAGCGATTATTTAAATTGCTGCTTCATTTTGCTATGTCTAATAAACTCATCTACATGGCTCCGTCGATGGAGCCATGTAGTCTAGACATACCCTGAGAGTGAGTAGATTTTATGTTTGGAGGAAAAAGTGGCTTAGAAGATACCAAACGTATAGGTTCAACAAACTAGAAAACGCTGGCTGAATGTTAACTGTTCTAAGAAGGTGTCAAATGTGAGGTGTTTTCTCTCCTCCACAATGACTTTGACAATAGGATAGTTGGTATATTTGCCAGTATGAACCAAGTGCAGGACAAAAAGTGTTAATGCTATGTAGGGTTGTTGTTGTTTTGTTGTTTTAGTTTTTATGTATATTCTTTATGCTCCTGTACAATATTTAAATGAGATAATGGTTAGAACACATTAGACCTTGATAGCAGATGTAAGTGCTTCCTGCCAACCTTCATTGTTCAAATAACAAACAGTTTACAAATTACATGTCATGAACAAAGCAAGCATCCTAATCTTTTTTTTTCCACAAGAGTATCTCTATTATGCTTATTGCCTCAAATACATCCCATAGTCTTCAGCTAATAGGTCATTAAGACCACATAACCAAAAGTTGTTACAGTCCTAATAACAAATATGATTGTATTCTGACTTTTCTTAAATTCCCAAACCTGCTCTCATCTTAAAAGATGAGGAGAAATATTTGGCAGTTTAGGTGCATATGGTGGGCGAAATCAGCTAGTGATGTAACTCTATTAACTTCCATGAAGTTGCATAGAGGATGAATCTAGCCCAATGTATTTGGCTGTTTAGGACTGAGTACCAGTTTCACTGAAATCACTAGACATTTTACCATTGATTTTATGGGAGCAGGATTTGGCTGTAACTGAACAACAAAAAATCACCTTAGTTTGCAGGGAGGTAAAGAACTCAGGAAGGATGTGTTCATCAGAGAACAAGCTACTTATAGTCCTGATTTGGAGCAGAGTCAAAATCACAGCCTACACTATGGGAGTTGAAGACAAGCAACATTATAATGGGAATCCTCGAGGGAACTTCAATTGGCCAGAATACTTAAAGGGAAGCATAGTGCAGAACATACTCTGACCATATTAGCTGAGTTCCACTGCATGGTGTACAGCCACATGGACAGCTATTCTGAAATAACACTTCTATTGAGAATGTGATGATTGCCATGGGGGGGATGCATTAAGAGAACTGTTTTCTGAGTGACTCTGTTTGTGCTTCTTTCCCTTCCAGACCACCTGTACACCCGCTAAGGGCCAGTCTCAACTGTGAACAAATACAGCCATAAGTCAATCTTTGCTACAAACTGAAAATGCTCCAAACCCTTTCTGGGAAGGGCTGGAAGCAAGTTTATGTCAGGAAGTCTCTGTTGAAGCAACAAGTAGCTTTGTAAGGGATTGCCTATCTGTGTGGTCTGTCTGAAGATGGGGAAACAGGCTGTCTGGGCACTCCCTTAGCATGACTGGGATTAGCAGTCACTGACTGCCAGGCAGTTGCAATTTATCTTTTCTTTTAATATTATTTTGATTTATTTTCATTTTTCCAGTAAGTCAATACCATTCTGTCAAGTTACAGTCACTTGACATAATGATAAATTATTCAGATTCCTGTGCAGTATTCTTGTTACTGACCTTTTAAAAGTTATGGTAATCTTTAAATGGAATCGAAAATAATTAAAAAATCCCTACAGCTGAACATCTGAAGTATCAACAGAAAAAGAGGTAATTGGTGCACAAATTACTCATTTTCTTTTTGTTGGGATCCCTTGAAGTCACAAATCTATAGGCCTTGTTCTTTAAACTGTCCTTGTATTGACTATACCAGTAACAACACAAGCACCATAGAGAAGGGCTGTAGAGATTCAAGTTTTTATTAATTCGCAAAAAACCCTCAAAAATTCCAATAATAGTTTAAAACACTCAGAAGCTGATATCTCATTCCCTGGTTGGATGGTGAGATGAAACAGCTCTTATTTTGGCTCAACATTTCAAATCTTTTCTAGAAACACCGCCTGATTGTTCCTCATCAGACTCATTAATGATTGGATATCAGAGTGGAGAGTGTGAGTCTAAAAATTTGCAGAAGACAACAAACTGGGAAAGGTTGCAAGTACTTTGGAAAATAGGATTAGAATTAGACAAATTAGAGAGCTGATTTTAAGAAAGATAATTTCAAAGTAATACATTTAGGATAGAAAAATTAAATTTATAACTACAAAAATGGGGAAACACTGGACAGCTGGTAGTATACATTAAACAAATTGGGGAGGTATAAGGAATCACAGATTGCATGAAAGTCAACAATGTTGTGCAGTTATAAAAATAATAGAGAAATATTTATAGGAGAAGTTTTGTAAGACATGGAAAGTAATTGTCCTCTTCTAACTCTGGATTAGTGAGACTTCAGCTAGGATAGAGTGTCTAATTCTGGGCACCACACTTTAGAAAATTTGTGGATGGACTGAAGAGTCTAGATGAGTGAAACAAAAATGATAAAAGGTTTAGAAAACCTAATCTATTAGGAAAAGTTAAAAACTAAACATGATTAGGTCTTGAGAAAAGAATACAGATGTGTCTAGATTTACTTGGACCTGAAGCAGGGTGGACTAGATAACCTCTCAAGGTCCCTTCCAGTCCTACATTTCTATGATTATGTTACAGTACACATGCACTTTAAAAAGGCTTGTTCCGATATTCCCCTCCTCAAACTGTTGCTCAGTGTATATGGTGCTGAATGTCTCTCATGGTTCCACCCCAGTAGTAGCAAATTTTTGTAACGATTCTATCTACTTTGGGATTTTTAAGGTATTACCAAGGTATCAAAGCTGAGGTATTGCACATATATACTGCTTTGGGATTCATTGGGATGAAAGGTACAATATGAAAGTGCATTGTAGTTATTACTGAGTCCTTAAAATTACATCCAATACTAATGATTAATTTTCAATCTGCAATCAAAACACATAGTAACAAATAAATACTTCTTATTTCTATTGACAAAAAGCCTGAAGCTTCCATTGTAGCCTTTCTGGTACACTATCACTAAATTCACTAATAAGGACATTTTTTAATTAAAGATATTGCTCAACTTTTAAAGGCTTAATTTATTAAATTTTTCAGCAATGGAGGAAGGAGGCAGCAAGGAAGAAAAATTGATGAATGTTGCCTTCAACCTGACACAGAGTGTAGCTTTAAAAAACTTGATTATTTCCATGAAAGCCTGACAGGAGGTTAGCAACCTACATGTGCCGATGTATATATCGCAGTATGAGTTTATTCTAACAGTCATAGCTTGTTATGACAGATTTTTCTTTGTGGTTATGCCTGTTAACTACTCCTGCTCACATTGTTCTTCATAATTCTCTGGAGAGCTAGCCTATCATTGCAAGTATGAAGAAATTGTAAGGGGCTCTATAAAAAATTAAAGAACAGGATATAGAGAACTTTGCAAAATGACCTTTGATGAGTGTCTTCTGAAAAAAAAGTTGTATGTGTAACAGGTCAGAAAAAAAACACCCCTACAAATTGTACTTCAGAGTCATTCAAGGACATGCAGGGTTTTTTTGGTTGATTATAAATAGCTATTTTTTCCATTAAGGAGAAATTGAAAGGTAGAAGAGTTGCATAAAAGTTCCATTTTCACTTAGGGTGTGTCTAGACTACATGCCTCCGTTGACGGAGGCATATAGATTAGCCAGATCGGCAGAGGGAAATGAAGCCGCGATTAAAATAATCGCGGCTTCATTTAAATTTAAATGGCTGCCCCGCTCTGCCGATCAGCTGCTTGTCGGCAGATCGGGGCAGTCTGGATGCGACGCGCCGACAAAGAAGCCTTTCTTGATTGGCACAGGTATGCCTCGTGAAACCAGGTTTACCTGTGCCGATCAAGAAAGGCTTCTTTGTCGGCGTGTCGCGTCCAGACTGCCCCGATCTGCCGACAAACAGCTGATCGGCAGAGCGGGGCAGCCATTTAAATTTAAATGAAGCCGCGATTATTTTAATCGCGGCTTCATTTCCCTCTGCCGATCTGGCTAATCTACATGCCTCTGTCAACGGAGGCATGTAGTTTAGATGTACCCTTAGGTTTTTAACATTGTAGATAACAGGTAAGGTGACATTTACTATTATACATCTGTAGGTTCCCTTTTTACTACAGGAGCCTCTGACTTTTACTGGGGAGATCCTTTGTGTTTCAGTCTAACCATAGAAACTACAACTCCCAGGAGCCCTTGGGAAAAAGGCGAGAACTGTGGCTCTTCCAGGCAGGGAGAGAGAGTTGGTTGGCTGCATTTTGGAGAGAGCAGACTTTTTCCAGTCCAGGAGCCACGGCTGGAACCTAGAGCTTGCTGAGGCTTGGAGCTAGCAGGCTGCTTCAGGGGCTGTTGGTGTGATTGTCACTGGAGGGGAGAGACTTTGGCTGCGCCTATGGCTGAGAAGGGCTTTCATAACCCTGCAGAGAAGGTACTATGAGTACTTGTGACTGTTTGGAAAAGTGTTGCCTGGGATGGAGCACAGAAAATAGACTGCCTCTGGGTCCAAAGAGAGGCAGAGAGACCAGCCCAATGAACCAGTTCTGCTGCTCAGTGGCAGATGGATTTTGCAACTGGCTGATCAATTTGGACTGACACTAATACAGAACCTGCACAGTGTTGTCTCCACTCCAGCTGCAGACCTTCAAGCACCCCCATGCAAACAAGTGAATTCAGAGGAGTGCACACTCTGGGGTGGGATAAATGGTGACAGTGTAAATGTCAATTACACAAGTTTCCTTTATTTCAGTGTACTTTGCTAATTGACTTTATTCACTTTTAATCTGTTTCTTTAAGTTATTAAGTAAAGGTGTGTTAATTCTAATTTAATCAGTTAGATGTATATTATTTATAATTGTTGTTTTGTAATTAGATCCGGATTATTACTGAAATAAGTTTATTCCTGGAAGCGCCCAAGGCTCACCATTAAGTGTGTACAGGGCCAGCCAGGTGGAGACACCACCATTGTATATTCCTTTAGGGACAAGGGACTACAGCAAGTGGGTGGATAGAGGATCCCCAACTATACAACATCAGCACTGTGGTACTCAGGATCTCCTTTTATGTTAAAAACATCAGGTGCCCAGGTACACAGGTGAGTATGACCTGCTCCAGAGTAATCCAGTACGTCTACACTGCATCCCTAGTTCAGACTAGGGATGCAAATGGAGACAACCAAAGTAGTTAATGAAGCAGGGATTTAAATATCCCGTGCTTCATTAACATGATCTCGCTGGCACTCTAGTTCAAATCACAGCTGATTCGAACCAGGAAGTGCGTGCTGGGATGTGTTAGTTTGGACTAAAGCCCTTAGTCCGAACTAACGTTACTCCTCATTTTTTGAGCTGTGATTCGAACTAGTGCGTCGGCGAGATCATGTTAATGAAGCGCGGGATATTTAAATCCCCGCTTCATTAACTACTTCGGTCGTCTCCATTTGCATCCCTAGTCCGAACTAGGGATGCAGTGTAGACATACCCCTAGGGGGTTACACATTGAAAACCTAAAAAAGTTATTAAAACACAGAAGCTTCCATTGTTTTATGCTCCAACTTATGTTTTATGGCTCATTATTTTAGGTTAACTCTCCGGTCTATCCTTTGGAAATAAGCATTTGTTTATACCTTGTGACTTGTAGAATAAGGAATGTACAATTTCATTCTCTGTACAATAATGTGGCCAAAACTATTCAAGTTTGATTACACTGGAGAGAGGTTTCAAACCTGCATGTGTACTGTAGAGGTTCTCAAATGAGTGGATACTGTTTGGTTTGGAGTAACAATATTTATATTGGGACTAAATTTAGAATACAAGTGCTTCTTTAGAACAGCTGTACTTTTAACTATGGAGCAACTGGGGAGACTCCTCTAAGTTACATGAAGTTCTCTACCCATAGATAGATTTGGGTTGCCAGGCTTCTGGTTGTAAACTGGAATGCTTGGTGATTGGCATCACCAACCAGGCTGTTAAAAGATCACTCAGCAGCAAAGCACAGGCCTGGGACTCAGGCAGTCTCCCTACCTGTGCAGACTTCCTGCAGCTCCCAAAAGCAGCCCCCAGGTCTCTGCAGTCCATAGGCACAGCAAGGTTCTTCATGCTGGTCCCAGCCCAGAAACCATAACCAACAGAAGCTGTGGGAGCAGTGTAGATAGAATCGCTACTTTCTCTAATAAGTGCCATCGGGACCCTGTACCATGAGCCTCTCCTGAACCCAC
Organism: Pelodiscus sinensis; assembly: GCF_052426305.1. NCBI lineage: Eukaryota > Metazoa > Chordata > Testudines > Trionychidae > Pelodiscus > Pelodiscus sinensis. Next base: position 318,970,838 of record NC_143052.1, read on the forward strand.
ACCCCTCACCCCAGAGCTCCCACCCAGAGTCCAAGCTGCAGCACTCATCCCCTGCATCCCAAATGACTTCCCCACATCTTTGAGCTCCCTCCTACACCTCAGGCCATCATCCCTGGCCCAAAGCCCACACCCCAAGCTCTTATCCCAGCCCAGAGCTCACTCCTCACCCCAAACTCCTCATACCTGGCCCCACCCCAGAACCCACATCCCCATCCAGAGCCCTCTCACACCCCAACCCTCTGATTCAGAGGGTGAGGAAGAGCAAGTGAAGGAAGGATGGAACAGGGGTCAGGGCCCCAGAGAAGGAGCAAAGAAGAGGTTTCAGGTCTGTGTGATTAGAAAGCTGGCTATCCAAAATCAGATACCAGTTGCCCTCAGGGAGTGGGAAGTGCTTCACCCAACCTGGCCCTCGCACAAAGTGCTGGTAAAACACATTGTGAAAAGTATTATCTCAGAACACTCCTATTTGCAGAACCCTACCAAAGTGAATTCTTTTGTCCTGGTAATTTCTATGAGCTTATTTTTGAGGGTCTCACAATGAGGCTGATATCACTTTGATTCAGATTTACTGACCCCTTTGATATGAGTATGGAAAATGCATCACTGGTGATAAATATACATATATAACTTCATATAAATGTGCCTGAAAAAGCAGCAGTAGGAAGAAAAATGTGCAAATATAATAAGGGCATACATGGTGTAGGGTGAGGTTCAGCCCATCATCATTTTTTTCCTTTGTATTTTTTTTTCTGGAAGGGTTACTTGAACTACTGTCTGCCTACAGACAGTTTTGTGGAAAGATTAAATTGTTCCTTCAAAAATTCTAGGAAGGAAAATGCTGCAGCTTTCCAGGTGAGGGCTGACAGTGAAGAGAAAAGGATGTGAACATCTGAAGCTAGAATTATATGCATATAATTCTGAAAAGCAAGGAGTGTGGAGAATACAGTCCCTGTCCACAACACATAAAAGACATGTTCACAGCCTCAGATGACGTAAGCTGTATTTACTTCAGTGGGTCTGTGCTGGTTTCCACCACCTGAGGAAATGGCCCACAGCCTGTATGGAAGATAGATTAGAGAAAGTCTTTGTGCTTGTATATATGTTTTACTATGTTTCCTAGCTTTGAACTTGAAACAGCTTTTTTATCTTTTGTGGTGATCTTTTCCTCAGCCCCTTAGAAGAACCCTGCTCTCAGGAATGACAATGTCCTCATAACATGATTTATTTTACCTTGTAATCATACCAGTATGTGAACAGAAAGAATAACTGGTCCACATAGTCAGTAGAAGTGAGTTTTTAAACAACGTTGCTGGACCAGGAAATTAGTACTACTGGTGAAAGAAGCAGAACTGCATTCTGAATTCCTATACTTCAAAATATCACTCACTGATCAAACATATATTAACATCATGAACATTTTTATTAATACAGTACAATCAATGGAATAAATTGAGAGCAGATGTTGAAGACATAGGATAGCACAGATTTATACTTCATGATATATACACATTGAGTAAGTGAAATAAAAGAAAATGTCTTTGGTCTCAATGGCCTGGTTTATACTAGACTAGGCAGGTCGGCTTAAGGTATGCAAACAAAATGTGTAGGTGTAGTCGGCTTACCTTGAGCCGAGCCATGGCAACATCCACACAGCAGGAGGCGGACAGCACCAAATGCTCCCATTGACTTCTCTTACTCCTCACAGATGGAGGAGTACTGAATGCTGGCGGGGTTTAGTCTTGTGCTCTGATGTTGTATAGACCCACTGCATGAGTAATTTGAATTGCATGAATAGCCCAGTTAAAGTCAATGGACAATATTGTGACACAGGTTTTTATGTAGATCTTCAACTAACATTAATGTGGACTTTATATATATACACAACTGGGTGGCATGACATGACCTAATGGAAATAGTCGCATGTGTAGTGTTAGCAATCTCTAAATTAAGATGTGACATGAAAGGTGAGGACAAGGAATACTAAAGGAGATCTATAAGGTCTTGAAACTGCTTAGTTTGGTGTCTTGAAAATGGTATTTTTTTAAAAGTTATACTTGTTCTGAATAGAGAAAATTAAAGTTATAATCCCCATGATAGTTCAGAGTGGACATTTGATTTTTATAACCAACTGACAAGCTGGATATGAGCATTAAGATATTGAAGTAACTGAAACTACATAAATGCTAAGGTAAAAAGCACTTCTCAGCTCTGTGGGGGTGGGGGAGAGGAGTAAACAAACTGACCTCTGAGCCTCCTGCAACAGTCTTCAGAAGTTTGAGAGCTGGAACATACATGCCGGAAGTCAGGGCTTCCACATCTTGGGATGTACCTGCTGGGGCTCAGAGTTTTAGACCTGCTCCTTCTGAAGCCCAATCACAGCAGGTATAACTTGTGAGGCTCATATCCCAAGACCATGCTTCCTGCTGGGCAGAAGAACCTACCTCACCACCCCACTGCAAGACAGAAGTCCTGAGCTCTCCCTCCCCATCCCTGTCTGGGAGGTGGATAATGGGGGAGGGATGTGCAGGGAGCTTTGAGAGTGGGAAAAAAGAGCTGCTGTCTGGTAAAGATTCCATCTCCTTTCACATATAGGCTCATGTTCCATAGTGATAATACTTGCATAAAAGGTCACAAGGATGGATGGTCTTGTGGTTACAGCACTGGCTTGCAACACAGAAGACCTGGTTTTAATTCAGTGATCTGAGACATGCTTTCTGTGTGCCCATTGGCAAGTCCAGCTGTAAAACTAGGGAATTATGATTTCCCCACAGGGGTAAGGAGCACAAAAACAAAATAGACTGTAAAGTAATCAGATGCAGGGGTGATACAAGTATTGAAAGAAATGGGTTTTAGATTGCATAACAGCATATCACATTATTTGAAAATAGTTCTTTTTGTTATAATAAATAAAATTCAGTTAATTCTATTTTAAAACTGAGGCTTAAAATAGACTCCACAATCAGGACATTATGACCTCTCAAAGTGAAATCTTACCCAATGAGGAAGAACAGAATAACAAGGCGAATGCAATAGATACCAAACTTGGATAAATAAAGAAAAAAATGGCCACTGTAAAGCAAGAAGTGAGTGAAAATGGGAGACACAATTTCATAGAATCATAGAACACTAGAATTGGGAGGGACTTCAAGAGGTCATTGACTCCAGTCCCCTGCCCTCTCGGCAGGACCCAGTACCATCTAAACCTACCCCATTCTGGCTACATCTAGTCTACAGGCTTCTTTTGGAAAAAGCTTTTCCGGAAGAGATCTTCTGAAAAAACGTCTGCTGAAAGAGCATGTCCACACTGCCATTGAAAAAGTGATCTGCTTTTTCAAAAGATACCGTCCACACTGAATGGACACGATCTCACATTTAAACTGTGGTTACTATGGATGGAGTGGCCACCAGGGGATCTGTGCTTTTTCCTCTTTCATCTTCTTCCAAAAGAACTCCCTATTCCCCATCCACACATGCCTTTTCCTGAAAGAGCTTTTTTGGAAAAAGGCTTCTTCCTCATAGAAAGAGGATTATCAATGCCAGAAAACCCTCTCTGTTCTTTTGATTTTCTTTCGAAAGAGCACAATTGCAGTGTGGAAGTAATTGAAGGGGTTTTTTTTCAGAAAAATGGCAATTAAAAAAAAACCTCTGTAGTGTAGACATACCCTCCCACTAGTATTCACTATGTTAGGCATTCCTTCCTCAGATTCTTGGTGAAGATTGAAACAAAGTAGTCATTAAGCACTTCTGCCATTTACAAGTTTCCTGTTACTGTCCCCTCCTTACTGAGCAACGGGCCTACCCTGTCCTTGGTTTTTCTCTTGCTTCTAATATATTTATAGAAAGTCTTTTTATTTTCCTTTATGTCTGTAGCTAGTTTGAGCTCATTTTGTGCCTTTGCCTTTCTAATCTTGCCCCTGTATACCTGTATTTGAAAGTGACAAGGAAATTAAAGATTAGAAACGTGTTAAAATGAAAGATTTTAGAAAGCAGAATCAGACATTCAAATCTTAGAATGCTCAGAGTGGAAAGAGGAACAGAGGAAGGGAGAACAATTGCATTTGTTTCAAAATTACTAAATACCAATTTGCAAGGAGACAAGAATAATCCTGTTTTTGAACTTGAATCATTCTCTGAGCTTCTAATATCAAGAGCCAAGGAAAATGAAACTCCTTGGTTTCTTATTAAATTCTTGATATTTGAGATAAGGTGTAGAATCTCAGGAACACAAAATGGCATGCATGGAAGGAGAAACCACTATTCAAGATAACTATTTGAGAATACATATTAATTGATTTAAGATACAAATACAATAGAGCAATGTCAGGAAAAGAGTCTAGTCATCTTTTTCTACTGAACTAGAATATTCATGCATTTGGGAAAAGAAAGAAAGGGGTTTTTGAGGATCAAAACCAAGTCTGCTATTGAAATGTATTTGATGGACTATAATCATTTAAATAATTGATATTACAACTTTTAAAAATTGCAATACAACTTAGACAAAGTATGTCATGTAAGTTGTCAATGGAAATGTTATGATTTCCAAGTGTGATTATCCTGTTTATATTTTGTATCATCCTTGTGCCTAAAGTTGTGAATATTGGCTATGCACTGCTAACTTACACATATGCTCTATTCCTGGAAATCACCCAACACATAAGATTTACATCAAGGCCAGACAGCTATGAATTGATGGCCCAGCAAAGACACTGAGCTGTCACCATGGACCATGGAAGAAATTCATTCTGGCCAGGTAGATTTTGTGAGGACTCTTCAGCCTCAAATGGGCCAATGGCTGCCCCCTGAGCGCGAGCCATATAAGGACATGTGATATGCTCATGTGACCCTGGACTCCATCTTGTGCCGGTAACTTTCCACATACTGGGCTTTGCTTGAGACAGTAAATTTCCAGGCACGTGAAAAGAGCATAAAAGACCCATGAACTATCTGTGCCTCCTTCCTTCTATGAATCTCTGTTGTGGATTTACAGCTAAAAGAAACATATCTAACTATTGACTGATGACCTTCCAATCTTTTGTAAGTTGCCAAAGAAACTTTACAAGCCAACAGTCTATAATATCACTGCTACACATTTGGCAGAAAGACTTTGCAATTATCGTATGTATCTGATCATTAACCATTATTAACTCTTATTCTTTCTTTCACTATTTAACCTTTAACTTTTAGTTACTAACATATTAGCACCAGCATGATTATTGGGTGTGATCTCAATTATAAATTGACCTGGCTAAGTGGCTGGTCTCTTGAGATTGAAAGAACCTTTTGTTTGATTAAATTGGCTTTCTGTAACCACTCATCATAGCATCCACTATCTGGGTGGTAACACAAGGGCTGAAATGCCTAAGAACACTGCATCTCTGACATCTGGATAACTAGTGTGGTGAAACAGACGTTCATTTTTCCTACTGGCTTGGTATAATCTAATGATAGAATAAGTACCAGTTTGGGCATGAATCTGTCCTATTTCTCAGCAGTTTGTCCTGAGTCTGGTATCCTCAGCCAGAACCCACTGATGCACAGTGACAATTTTTTAAAGAAGCCCACCTAAAACTTGAACCCAAACAATTGTTATGGGTAAAATACAGAATTCCATATTTATGTCAGCTGGCAAAATGGCATTATTAGACTAATTCAACAAGTTGCCAAACATCCCTTCACTCACTGAATGGGAGAGGAGATGAGGATATATGTCACTTCATAAGATCAGGATACCTAAGCTAAATTCAGGACATGATTATTCCAACCTGAGCATATAAGACTCTCAGTCTTTCCAGATGATTGTACCCCTTTCAGTATATATACAAGTCATTCTCTATGAAATTTTAGCTTGAACTGACTTTGCTAGTGCTTTTTATTCAACGTATTGTCAAACCTGGCAAATATCTTGATGAGCTGCTATATCCCCTGGAAGACCTCTATGTATCCCCAGGGGAAGCCATATGCCTGGTTGAGAACCACTACTAGAAGGCATTGATCTCCTTCAGCTTCCATTGACTGTTAGGAGTGATATAAGAAAGCCCATTAGTGAGTAAGATTATGTGGTGAGACTACTAATATGTCTGAATAGGAAATGTCTGTTGCTGTTGTCAGAAGAAGGCTAGGGAGAGATCAGCTTCCAACTTGACTAAATTCTTTGCTTTTTACTTGGTAAAAGAAAAACAAGTCCAATTAATTTTGGAAACACTCAATATAATTAATTATGGAATTATTGCTAAATGATGCAGAATTCTTCATTCAGGGATTGTGGCTTTGTCCATATCCATTTAATTACTTGTCCCTTGCCAGTGACCTCACAGATTTGAGACTTCTTCTGAGTCTGACAATCCAAGGGTTTGTGTTATGAATCACTACACAGAGACCTTTGCAGTCATGTTATTCTAGCTGCCAGAAACTTGACAACTACAGTGAAGTTGGGAAATTAATAGATCCACAGAGCATTGTTTCTCCCAAGAATGGACACATTTATATTGGGCTAAATAGTGGTGTTGCCTCTAGCACTATCTATGGGGTCACATCTACCCACACCAAAGAAGGAATGTACCTGGTAGGTAACATTGTCTCCTAGGCCCTGCCCCAACCCTCATGCATTTCCTGGTCTAGAACATACTGTGATACTTGGACACCCATTTGTCTGGGCTTACATTTAAGCACATAGCAAGCACAAAGGCTTTGTCCATAGTCCTCCCTGCCCTCTCCTCAACCACTTGCTCAGGAGTATGTGTGTACACCAAATACAGAGGGTCCACTTACTTCAGGAAACCTGTATCCAAAGGGGGGAAGGTCATTATTCCTCCTTAAGCCCATAAACAAGTTCATAGTCCATGTCAGTCTAGTTCAGAGGTGAGCAAAATACCGCAGTCTCTGTGTCACATACACATAATACACACAGTCTCTCTCTTTCCCTCTGTCTAGTCCCCATTTCTACCCCTTCTGCTTGAGACTCCTACCCCTTCCAGGGCCCTAGAGCCAGCCCCTGACAACTTCCCAAAATTCATGAAGTGGCACCTCTTTAAAAAGTATAACCCACCTCTGATCTAGTTCATTCTTCACCAAAAACTCATCAAAGTTACAATAGTATCTGCATTGCTTTTGGCATACATGGGTAGAAAGGAAGTTCCACAAGGCTGCTGTGCATTAAGAAGTGGAAGAAGAAGGATTGGCAGTGCTACCAAGATGCTCTCTCATACATGCACATCCAGGACCTACCAAGATGTTCCCCACCCCATGCACATCCAAGAGCAAAGGCAGCTGAAGCTGGCCTGCCAAGTGAGGATTATGTTGCCTCAATTCAAGAGACATGTGGGCTACCACACATGTTGTGCCCACTTACAGAGATTGTGTACTTCCCCATGCACCCAAAGGAGACCACTTAGCCCTGCATGATGCAAGGTGATACTTGCATGTACATAGTTTCTCTCATTTAGGGATCTCATAGCCCTTTGAAAATATTAGTGATGTGTGAACAGAATCTGGATCTCCTGACTCCCAGTGCTAAACATGAACCATTAGACCACACTCCTCTCTTTCTCTGGCTATACTTTGTTAGAAATAACATTGACTCTAAGTGCTTCTATACAGACTAGTCAAAATAGGCATTTTTAATCCCACAAGGCTCTTTGGCCAGTAAACTCCTTGTATCTAAAATGGCATAAGACCAGCTCCTGCAATTTGCAGGTTTTCCACTTTCTGCTGCAAGGCTTTCACATAATGTTAAAGCTTTAACTGCATTCCCTGCCATAACAAATATAAATACACAAGGAACATTTGTGAGAGATAAGGTGTTTTAGCACTCTGAAGTTTGTCCTGTTGAATACATTATTTCTCCAAGGACTGCATCTAATTGCATCTTGAATGACTGTAATATCTCTGCTTCGAGAGCCTTGCCTGGCAGGTCATTCCATCACGTACCGTATTAATCGTAGGTGAAGTGTCTTTTTCTGTGTCTGTTCTGATAAAGCGTTTTAACCTCTCTTTATGCCTTCTCCTCCTATCCTCTCATCTGTGCTAAATTGTGTATGTAAAGTGTAAGCATATTTCACACTCTGCTGTCCACTGGAGAATCAAGGATAGTCAGCCAGGCCAAAGCAAGGGATCTTGCAATAGCAGTTGTACCATGACTATACCAATATATTAACTGATGTTGGATTATGGGGAACAAGCTGCTGAGAACCTTTGTTCTGACTAGTTAGATGAAATTGTATAGTTGGACTATAATTGTATAGTTGGTTTTAAATAGACGAAGGCATAAGTATTTTCGTATTTCCTCAGTCACATACAAGAGGCTATAGCAAAACCAAACAATAAGCTCTACCCGTTGCAAAAAGATTTGAGTTTCAATTAATGTATTTGCATATTTAATTTATGAGAGAGCATATTTCAGTTAACTTTCTTTAATTTAGATTGCACATCCTTCAGAGCAGGATTGTGTCATAAATACCAAGGGAGCTAAAGGACTCCTCAGTTGTTATTTATACTCTGAGGTATCTACAGACTATCAGGCTACCAGTTTCATTCCTTCATGCTTCTCCCTCAGCCCAGGTTTACACTGAAGAGTTAATTCAACATAACAAAGGAACATCCACAGTACCAAGCCAGTTATTTCAAAATAATGGGCTGGTTATTTTGAAATAATAACTCCTGCTTTCCACAAGGAATAATGCTTATTTTGAAATAGTGGAAGTGTTGTCACTCCACTGCTGCTATTTCAAAATAATTGCTCCCCTGAGTCATTCAAAGTAATTACTCCCCAATGCTGGGTCTCCTCAACTGGGTCTCTAAGTTGAGGTTGCACATCCACATTAAGGGAGCCTGCCTCAGACTAATTTTGAGGCTTCCCTGTAGTGTGGACACGCTATTTCAAAATAGTTATTTTGAGATTTATTATTTTGAAATAAGTTATTTTAAAATAATTTCCTAGTGTAGACAGGCCTTCAGAATAAAATTCTATCACATGAGCAGCCATGATGTTCTGAGACCAAGGGAGAATAGAATTAGAATCTCACAGGTGGGGAAGTTCTTCATTCCTTTCCCTATGAGGCCTGTGGAAAAAAAAATACAAAGGACACACAAATAAGCAAAGGGGAGGAGAGATTAAGACCCTTTCAAAGTGAAGTAAAGACTATGTAGTTGGACTGCAGAGGATGCAACCTTCTAGCTGGTGGACGATGGCCCCTGCTGAAGTGTTCAAAGATTGACCAAAATACTTAAACTATTTCATTAAGAAAAAGAATCCGAGATGTTTTCAAGTGATGTGCCAACAAAAATGTGGGTGTAGTCAGGCAGTGCTTAGTGTGTAGCTCAGCAATTAATTACATCCAGAAGCAATAAATTCATCTTGTTATAGCGCAGATGGCATCACTGACTTCTTTATTACCTACCTAAGAGCCTCCCATCTGCGTTAGCTACAAACAATCTTAGCAGCAGGCATGGGCTGCACTAGCTGCTGCAGAGGTACCACGGCTGTTTCTAACAATATCCACAGAAGACCTACAGGTTTCAGGAAGGCATCTGACACACAATGCAGGTGCAGAAGAAACATTGTGTTTCCCAAGCTTCCAAGAATTCACATGCAGCTTCTTCACCAGGTGGAGAGAGTGAAGAAAGTGCATTTGAGAGGCCAATCACTATGATTCTGGCTAAACAACTGAATTCCTTATTTCCCCACCAGAGCCACAGGAGTAATAGCTCTGCTGTCCAGTCTTTTTTATGTCATTCCTGGTACGGCAGCACATTGCCAAGCAGAGACTAATATCTGTTTTAGGAACAATGTGATTGAGATTGGTACTCGTGTGTGAGGCTAATCCAGAGAGTACATAGGGAGACTGAAAGAATTGCTAGGACCCTGTGTTATACTTGAAAGAATTTCACGGGATCTTTTTCAGGGGGAAAAGGCAAAACTACATCTTTATTGACATTGTAACATTATTCTGATATATACATACACACACACACAAAGAGTCTTGTTGTTGCAATAGAGTCTTGTTGTTACTTAAACTTACCAGTCTGTTGCTCACACTAACTCACTGGCCAAGTGAGTTAAATGCGAGGGGGAGGAGCAGGGACTTCTTCCAGTCTGGATCAATTCTCTGATCTTGACAAAATGAGACCAGGAGAGTTATACAGGACTCCCCATTTTATAGGACTTTTCTCCCATTCAGGTCTATACATTTTGCTGTGTCAGCTCTTAATCAATCACCATCAATTCTGTTTAACAGCTGTTTATCTATAAGTCTTTTTTATATATATATATATCATCTGGGATCAGTATGTTGGTGCCTCCTTCCCAGTGTTTATCTAAAAGGGGTGCTTGCTCTTCATTCCACAGCCATCCATATGTCCTGTTCTGGTCTGTCTTATGTTGGGCCCAATTGATGGCACCCTGATGCCCCTGAGACTTCCAGTTTCTTTGACCATATGGACTCTGAAACTGTTGAGCCTTCAAGTTGTTATCTCTTTCCAAACACTCACATTCCAAACTCATTCATTCCCTCTCCCCAGGAACTATATAACTGTCACATGAGGAAAAGGATACAATTGCCTTAGGAAGGTATTAATCTACTTCAAATACAAAGCTTCTATTAGTACAAACTTTTAACCATTCATCATATTTTCTTTCTAACACAATCTGTATTCTAATTACTTCTAAGAGCAACAGTGTGATCATGCTGAATCGCAAGGATCCTTCTGATCTCTGTATTAACATCAGATACAGATGAATAATCTGTTTGATGCATACTTATTAAGGGGCTAGAAAACTGTTCTTCCCTGCTAACCAGAGAAGGATGGCTGGCAGAGTTATAGTCGCTTAACATTTATTCTCACGCTACCCATTAAGCACATTACATACGCCATTATAAAATCCTTTTGTCTATACCTGGGCAATGAAGAAAGGCAGTTCCATGTTCCTGGAAGGAGCCGGGTCTCAAGCAGAAGGTGCAGGGTTGGGGGCTAGACTCCCCCTGCCATCCCTTCAGCACTGCTTTGAGTATGCTTCCCAGGACGTTGGCAGTAATTTAAAATAGGAGCAGCCGACAGTCCCAAACCCTTTAGAATCACCAGATCTTAAGGAAGTTGTTCCCTTTGCTTCAGCTGTTGGCAGTCCTGACTACAACAAAACATTCACCAGTAAAATGGATTTTATTATTAATATAGAGCTAGATTCTGTCACCTTTACTGACATTGAACTGGTGTTGACATGTTCTTTGGGAGGCCTCACACTGTAAGGCATTAATGAAGGTGTTTAAGAGTGAAAGAACCTAACTCTACAAGTAGAATAGTGATAGAAATGTAGCCGTGTTAGTCTGGTGTAGCTGAAACAAAATACAGGACTATGTAGCACTTTAAAGACTAACAAGATGGTTTATTAGATGATGAGCTTTCGTGGGCTGGACCCACATCCTCAGATCAAATAGTGGAAGAAAATAGTCACAACGATATATATACCAAAGGATACAATTTAATTTTTTTTTTAAATTGTATCCTTTGGTATATATGGTTGTGACTATTTTCTTCCACTATTTGATCTGAGGAAGTGGGTCCGGCCCACGAAAGCTCATCATCTAATAAACCATCTTGTTAGTCTTTAAAGTGCTACATAGTCCTGTATTTTGTTTTAACTCTACAAGAATTGCTATATAATCTAAAGCAGTGATAAACCCCCATAAAATGCTGGAAATGCCCCACAACCCCAAAACCTAATGTAACAAATGCTCAGCTGTTCTGTGAGGAGAGCGCAAAAAGTAATTCAATTATGGATAAAATGGCAAGGACTGAGAGGTTAATTGCATTAAATAGAGATCTTCCAAAATTTGAAAATCTAACACTGGCGACACAAATAAATAGGAGCATAAATTGCAGCAGGCAACATACAGGATGTCAGGGAAGAGGGTTAAGATAAATTTCAAAGAGCAAACAGACAAAGGCATAAAACTAAGCAAAAGATTATTTCAGTATATCAGAAGCATAAAGCTTGAAGACGAATAATTGGGTCTGCTGGACCACGAAAGAATAAAAGGCGTTAAAGGAAGATCAGGATATTGGAAAGGAGCTAGATTATTGCTTTGCATCAATCTTCACAGTAGAGGATGAAAGAGATTCCCATCCATAACCATAACCAGCTCTTTCCTGGTGATAAAAATGAGGTAACTGAAGCCAAGAACACACCAAGCTTCAAAGAAATATTTGATATTTACATGAATAACATGTAAATGCTGAGTTATAATAATGCTAATCAAGGCTTCTCTGTCTATTAGGAGTTAGGATAAAACTATTATAGGAGGCAGATTATCCCACATCTGCCTGCAGGAGGTTTCTAATATCCATTTCTGACCACTGTTGGATCTGATTCAGTACTGAAGTTCTCATGTTCCTTATACACATAATTGAGGTGCTGAAAGTGCAGGTACTGGAAATAAGCCAAGTTGACCAGGACCTAATTTTTGAATGGGAAGGTAAAAAGAAGATTCTGTCCGGGGTGAGGGTCGGGTCCCTTTAAGCACAGCCCTCGGCTAGCCTGAGGCAGCAGCTCCACGCTCTAAGTCCTCATCTGATGCCCTGCCAACACTGCTTCCAGCCATCCGTAAGCCCGGTTCAGTGTCCACTTAATGTGGACATGCTAGTTTGAATTAGCAAAACGCTAATTCGAACTAGTTTTTTAGTCTGGATGCATTAGTTCGAATTAGCTTAGTTCGAATTAGCGCTGTAGTGTAGACATACCCTCTCTTTCTCTTCTCCTCCCCCTCCTGTCTCTCACTCGGGGGACCACGGAGCCCAAGCAGCTGTTTGGGCTCCGCGCTCCCCGTGCTGCATGGGGAGCATGGAGCCCAAACGGTCGCTTGTGCCACTTGCTCCCACGTGGCAGCTCAGATGAGCGGCACAGAAGTCAGCTGAGCACCACTGTGGAAGGCAAAGGGGGGCAAGGCGCTGACTTTCACGGCCCGGAGCCTCTGTCATGCCGCACATCACTGCCCCGCCCCCCTTCGCCTCCCCTTGTGGCGCTTGGCTGACTTCTGCGCCACTCAACTGGGTCACCGTGGGGGAGCAAGCGGAGCAAGCATGAATTTGTAAATTCACGGTGGGAGGCAACAGCGCCACCCAGAGGGAACAGCCAGTGTTTCAGGATTACAGAGACACAGACATTGGGCTACTATTTATATGATATCTGAGAGGGATTTTCTGTTTGTGTGTCTATGTGTTTGTCACCCAGCTGGGGGACAAGCACCTCTCCCCTGGATATGCCTGCTTCAGCAGCCATGGAGAGGTGCTTCTCACTTGGCCCCAAGCTGCTGTTGTGAGAGACAGCTGGGGTTGTCCTCTCTCCCTGGGGCAGCCTGCACACTGAACCCCTCATCCCCAACCCCACCACAGAGCAATGATTTGAATGAAGAAAAACTAAAATGAATTGAATTACAAACCTGAGCAACACTGGTAAATCTTCTAGTGACTAAATAATTAAAGAAATCAAAATCAAAAGGAAAAGCTTGGTGTGCTAAAGGCAATGACAGATACAATATTAGGTATGATCACCTCTGTAAAATCCTTATTGCTATGATGACTTTCCGATAGTGATTATGCATAACACCACTCTGTGAGAGAGAATAACAGCTGTAATTTTTGCCCTTCTTGAATTACACCAATGGGATGCAGCTGCTATCTCAGCTGGAGAAAGTCTTATTCTCTTAAAGTAAGAGATAATTAAGTTAGGGTGAATGCCAGAAGTAGGTTAGCTTTCCAAGTGAAAGCTCAGAACATTATGGACAACCCTGTGTGTGTTTTAATATTCTTATTCGAACTAATAATAAATTCAGCTTTAAAGCTTTTTTCTTGGCAGCTTCTCAGGAGTACATGCTATAAGGCACCTGTTTGTAATCTGAATTCTATGGATGAGATCACAATTGGCCCAAATTAGATATTAGTCATTTATAATTAGTTTTAACAAAGAGATATATTGACAAAATATGCATTCTTAATTAACATGTTCAGTCGCAATAAACTGCTACTAGGAAGGCTTTCGTTGAAGTCAGAAGAACAAAGAGCTTTCCCTTTCTTAAAGGGAATTTTACTGATACGTTTGTCTTACTTTGGCACTGTGGAATTCAGTAACTAAAAATAAACTTAATTTCTCACTTTATACCAAAATAAGAAGTCACTCAGCATAAAGGAGAGCTGCCTTATGCTGTTGCAATAGATTGTGTATCCCTGAAGTTTTCTGCTACCCTGTAAAAAGAAAGAACCAATACTTGATATATATCATTTACCTTCTGCCCAGAGACAAACAGAATACCATTATATCAGCTGGGCCAAGAGCTAGGCCCTGATGCAAGGTGGGAAGGCAGGCTGGCTCCATGCCCCTGGAAGGGGCGGGGCTGAAGATGAAAGGAATGGGCCAAGGAGAATCTGTCCTTAGTACCGCCAAAACCACAATGCTACCCGCCTCCCTGACTCTAGCCCTCAAAGCTCTGTGGCATGGTGGAGTAGCATGCCTGCAACAGTTCAAAGGGGTCCCAGGTACCAGCCTCCATCACTTCCAAAGTAGCATTGGTGTCAGTTGGGCGCTCCAGGCTTCTTTGCAATGTTGGACCCCTGCGTAGTTGCACCCTTTGCCCCCACTATTGGCAGGCCTACAGCAGATGCCATAAAAGTGGAAAATACAGTACAGAGTGCATCTGGGTTTGGATGGCATCAAGGGTAGGATGGAGCAGAGGACCTAACAGCAATGGATACTGTGACATTAAAAGAAAAAAGACTGGCAGAGTTATTAATGATAATCAACATGGTTTTATGGAAAATAGGTCTTGCCTAAGCAAATTTTTTTTTGAGATTAGAGATTTAATCTATAAAAATAACTGTGTTTTGGATATGTGTACACTACCACCCAAGTACACACCAAGACTGCAACTCAAGTAGACACACTTGGGCTAATTATAATGTACTTAGAGGAAAAGTGTGGAAGGGGGCCATAGTCACATCCCTCACCCCGATTTGCTGTTTGGCTTCTACTGAGTGTGTTCAGTAACACTGCTAACAATAGATTCCCTCACTGTCCCTCCTATGGATACATACTATGAACTGGCATAGGTCATCTCTGCTCTAGCTAGATTAAAGCTAGCTTGAGTACCAGTAGCAATGTGTCCATGGCAGAATGACCAGAAGCAGAGGACAGATCTTTAAGGGTGCAGATCTTTGAGCGTGCATAGTGAGGTTGATCTTGGGAGTCTTGCCTGTGCTTCTGTGGCTTATAATAGGAACATTCAAAATATAACATGGTTGTAATGGGGGACTTTATCTACCCGGCTTTGAAAAGTAATACAGTAAAACACAGAATTTCCAACAAGGTTTTGGAATGGATTGGGAACAACTTTTTATTTCAGAAAGTGCAGGATGTACAAAAGGGAAACAGCATTTTAGATTTGATTTTGGCTAGCAGGGAATTACTGGTTGCATATATGAAGATGGAAAACAAAGAGATCATCCAGATTTTATTATTCTAAGGAAGCAGAAGAATAAGGAAAATAGACTTCCAAAAACAGACATCCACAAAGAGGACTTTAGCAAACTCAGAGAACTATTAGGTAAAGTAATAGTTCATGGGAAGAAAATCTAAGGAAGAAGGGAAGTTCAGGAAAGCTAGAAATTTCTCAAGAAGATGGTATTAAAGTGTACAAGTGAAAACTACATTTGTGTGAATAACAGAATAATAAGAGGCCAATATGAGTTATTCAGGAACTCTGTAATTATATGAAAATCAAAAAGAAATCCTACAAAAAAGTGAAGATATGGTCAAATTGCTAATGAGCAATGAGTGATGAAATAGCAGCATAAGCATGTAGGAACAAAACTAGAAAGGCCAAGACACAAAATAAAGTAGATTTAGCATGAGACAATAAGAAGAGGTTCTTTAAATGAATTAGGTGCAAGAGAAAGATGAACAAACATATAGGTCCTCTATTTAGTGGGGAAGGAGAGTCAATGACTGATGACAAAGAAGGTACTTAATGCGTGCTTTTCTTCAGTCTTCACCAGAAAGGATACTCAACATAATTATTTTAACAGTCAGTGGGAAGGAATGAAAGCCAAAACAGAGAACAGATTAAAGAATATTTAGATAAGTTAGATGTATTCAAGTTGGCAGTGCCTAATAGTAATCATTTTTAAGGAAATAGCTGTGTCAGTCTTGGAACTATTAACAATTATCTTCAGGAAGTCAATCCTGCAGGACAGGTGAGGACTCAGACAACTGGAGAAGAACAAAGTATCTATATTTAAAAAGGGGAATCACAAAGGACCTGTAGAAGCCATGATTACACTTATCAGAGATCAGCACTGCTATGATCTATGCAGGGGTTGATATAGTGGTTGATACAGTGTGTCTGGTGAAGATTTTATTATTCAATGGCACAATTCTCTCTGGTTGACTCCAGCATCCAACCAGAACAAGATGAGTGAGGTAAGTCAATGGGAAAGTGTCTCCCATCAACACAGTGCAACATAGACACCATGTTATTCGACCTAAGCTATGTCAATTTCGACACTGCTCCATGCCATAGAGGTGGGCAGGCTGGATGAAATGCTGGGTGGGCCATAGCAGTCCTGTGGGCCAAATCTTGCCTATTCCTGTGATAACAGGTTCTCAACAAAGTTAAGGGCTGTTCTAAAGAGGATAGTAATGAACTCTTCTCCAAGTTGATTGGAGGTATGACAAGAAATAATTAGCTTAACCTGCAGATACTGAAATTTGGGTTAAATACTTTCCACTTTATAAAATGGAACACTGGAACAGATTTCCATGAGAGATTGTGGTATCTTCATCATTGGTGCTTTATCTGATGAAGTGGGTTTTACTCACAAAAAATCATGATTCTATATATTTTTGTTAAATCTCTAAGGTCCCATATGACTACTTGTTTATAAAGATACAGTCTAACACAGCTACTCCCTGAGACTTTGTAAGGCAAAGCTAGCCCTAAAAGGCATTTTGTCTCGATCCTGTCTTGATTCAGAGGCAGGACTTTATGATCTCTCAAGGTCTCTCTTCATCTGCACATTTCTATGAATATCCAATTCTATGATCTAGAGAAATCAAAACTATCTCTGGAACACCTATACAAACTCCAGTCACACCTCCTGATTTCAGTGTAGACATTAGGCTTCTGTGGGTGGTTGATTTAGTCTTGGATGACATTCTGATTTAATTAAATTAACACTATACAAAAATCAATGAAGTTCTTATTAACTAGATTAAAAATCACAAAAGTAATTGCAAAAGTAGAAACTTTATTTAATGTGTATTATTTCAATAGCTCTCACAGGGATATTAATAATATCGTGGCTCAATATTAATCAATATCATTATCAAAGAACCAAAAGAAAGTATAAAATGAATTATTGGAGAAACCTGCAAGAGATACAAAAATTGGTGGTATGGTAAATAATGATTATGACTGTGATGAATGGGAGGGATAATACATTTTTCTGGATATTCCAGCCATTCAGTTAACAAAATTGTTTGTAAGAGTTAAAACCATAGACAGGAGGTCCAAGCAAGCCTCCAGGAATGCTAGGGAAGCAGGGAGTGAGTTGGCAGGAAGTCAAGACAGCCAATGAAAACAGAATGTGGGTTTTTGAACTGTAAGCAGTGATCTTCCTGTTACAGTCTTTTGTGTCACTGGAGGAGAGCTGGTAAACAGTAATTGAGCCAGAGAGCAGGGCATGGAAGATCAAGCGACATCCATACCTAGGGAACGACTAAAATTTTTAACAACAGGTATGTGAGTAGAACAGGGAATGTTTAGTCAGATTCAATCAAGTTATTTTCTTAATTTTTGGGGTATGCTGGATTTCTCTGTGATGAGCCCATGTAAATAACCTCTTACACTGTAACTTCCCACATTGGATCCCAGGGAAGCAATTTTCTGTATTTTAATCTTTCTTTTTTTCGTTGCTCTATAACAGCTAACTACCAAGTAATACTTCTCCAAATACGTTTTCTTTGTTTTGTTAAGAAAAATCACCTTTTAAGACTGCGATCTGATTCCTGTGTCCTAGAAGGCAGGAGGTTCTGTGTGCAAGTGGCTAAGATTGCAAGGTCAGATATTAAGAAAAATTACAATTCTCTTCCCCTCCCCCCTGCTCTCTCCTGGGGGAGAGTTAAAAAGCTCGAGAGTACCCCATGGGCAGAAATTCCCAAATGTGTCTTCTTGGGCTCACAAAGCAATTTTACTTTTGGTTGGTGGCAAGGAGAGCAATCCAAGGCCAGGGAATCTGTGATCTTACAAAGTTTTTAAACAGAAGCTTTAGTGGCAAGGTATTTTTAAAGTCTCCTTTGGGCCCCCACCTTTTGCACTTGACAAGGACACATTCATTATACAGTCTGATCACATTTGCTGGAGAAGCTCAGTAGAACAAATGTAGGGTTGTAGCTCTACCCTCCAAAGCACTTGCTTGGTATCATCTAGTAACTATATAAGTGTACACTCTCTGTCATTATCCAAATCATTAATGAAGATATTGAACCGAGTGGGTCCCAAAACTGATCCCTGTGGAACTCTACATGTTATGCCCTTTCAGCATGACTGTGAACCATTGATTACTTGGAATGGTTTTCCAACCAGTTTCGTACCAATCTTATAGTAGCACCATCAGATTGCATTTCCCCAATTTATTAGTAAGAAGGTCATAAAAGATTGTATAAAATACTTTCCTAAAATCTAGGTAAACCATATCTACCATTTCCCCTTTATGAGGCTTGTTATACTATCAAAGGAAGTTACCATGTTGGTTCGATGTGATTTGTTCTTTTTAAAATCCATTTTGACTGTTACTTATCACCTTATTATTTTCTAAATGTTTGCAAATGGATTCCTTAATTATTTGCTCCATTATCTTTCATGGTACGGAATTTAACTTCACTAGTCTGTACTCCTATGTTACACCTCACTTACAAAATGCTTGCTTACAAAGTTACTCATAAAAGTACAAAAAAGTCACAGAATACTATTACTAAAAATTGTGTACTTTCTCATTTTACATTTCTGTGTATAGTGTATACAGCAGTATAAACAAATCATTGTCTATATGAAATGTTAGTTTCTACAGACTTTGCGAGTCCTTTTTCCTGTAGCCTGTTCTAAAACTAGGCAAATACCTAGATTAACTAATGTATCCACTACAGGACCTCTATTTACCCCCAGGTGCATGAGTATCCTTCACTGAGTCCTACTCTATTAGATAGACCATTACTGGATTACTATGTCTGTGTCTACTCTTCAAACAGGATGTTGAAAAAACTGAACAGGGTGAAGAAAAGAAGTATGAAAAGGAACAGAGGTCTGTAAAACATGCTTTATTCTGACCGTCTCAGGAAGCTCAAGCTATTTAGTTTATCCAACAGAAGGTTAAGATTTAATTTTTGTCTACAGTCTACAGGTTGTACCTCTGTTAACCAGGACTCCCTGGTCCAGCAACATTTGGGGTCCAGCATGGACAATGTTCCTGAACCACAAAGCCCAGGAACAGGGAGGTCTGGTGTTGGGGTAGGAATGCATCAGTGACTCAGCCAGGAGCCCCTTGTGTGTGTGTGAGGGGGAGGACGGGAGGCATAGGGGGAGTTCTAGCCCCAGCAGAGCTCCCTGGCCCCAGCAGCCACAGAGCTCTAGTCTGGCAGTGCCTGAGGAGCTCCGACCGCAGTGGCAGCCACGGAGCTATGGCCCCAGCCTTGGCCGCAGAGTTCTGGCTCCAGTGGCTGAAGAGCTCCCGCCCCAGCCCCAAGCAGCTAGGGAGCTCTGGACCAGGCCGTGGAGCTCTGGCCCTATCCCTCCACCCCACCCATGAAGCTCTGGCTCCAGCCACAGAGCTAGGCAGCTGCGGAGCTCTGCCTGGGCTGTGCAGCTCTGACCATGATGCTCCGTCCCTTGCAGTAGCATGACCGCCTGTATCCAGAGAGTCCTAGGGGGCTCGGGCAGCAGCAGGGATAGGTAGGAGCCCTAGCCCAGTGGCAGCATGGGCCATGAGGGGAGGGACATTCCTGGTCCCGCAAATCCCTTCATTCAGGACCAGTCAGGTCCCAAGGATGCCAGACCAGTGAGGGCCAACCTGTACAAGTACCTACATGAGCAAGAGATTTATGACAGTAGATGTCTCTAATCTAGTAAGAAAAAGAATATCTAAATCCACTGAGGGGTGGTTAAATCTAAACACATTCAGACTAGAAATAAAGTGCCAAAGTTTATGAGTGAAGTTAATTAATCACTGGGGTGAAGTTAATTAAGATACCTAGGGATGAGGTCTATTCAGCATTATTTAAAGCATATATATCAAGATAAAACATCCTTCTAAAAGAGAGAGACTAATGTAAACACAAGTTATGGGCTATATTCAAAAGTGCTAGGTGATGCTCTTTGGCCTGGGTTATGGTGTGGACTATTTAGGGGACAATAGCAGTTCCTTCTAGCTTTATAATCTTAAGATGGCTCAGAGGCTCTTGCTTCGATATAATATTCTCTTTGATGTGGGAGAGACAGAAAGAGATGTAGCGATAATCACAGTGTACATCTAAACGTGGAATGGAATAGTAAAACCAGCTGACACAGGGAACCACAGAATGGCTAATAGGGTAGACTAATTGAAAATAGTCCTTGAGAGCTTTATGAAGGAACAGAGTGTCAACTTGCAACTGCACATCTCTTTATTAAAAGCTTTTTAACCATTAAATTGGCTATTAACAGTACGATTATCGTAAGAAAATTGTAATGTCTTACTTAGATCAGTGTATGTTAAAAGAAATGTCCTCTCAATTTGATTGACCTCCAGAGTTAGAGCTGAATAAAACCACATATCCCTCCTTGAGCAAGAAAAGTAGCAATTTCATAAGCTTTTGAAATGTTTGACCTTATTCTTATAAATAAGAAATAAAAATGAGGTGCTGTACAAAATGCAGGTATGCCAATGAGTTAACAGCCATTTCCTTGAAATCTTAATGTTTTTAAAGGCACAACGTAATACAAAGTAATACATATAATAGACAAAAGAGTGGGATGTGGTCTTTACAGTAGCAATGTTTGCTACAGAAGAAGCTGGTCTTCAGAAGTCTGAAAGAGAAGATAAGAGGTTATGGAGATTATGGAGGTAGATTCCCAAGTGTGGTCTCAATTCAAAATACTATGGCTGTGCCAGCTCCCTTATACCATGTAAAAGGGCTAGAACAGCACACAGTGGTCCTAAAGGCCCTTTATCATAATAGAAGAGGAATTTGACATGCAAGTAATGTGAAAGCAGACATAAGGATGCCTTGCAAGGGCCTCTCATAAGCCCTGCTGTAGGGGGCATACCGGAGTTAGGACGAGATAGGGTAAGAGTTTGCAGTGTTCTGGAGATTCTAGGCAGAGCTGTAACCCTTGGGTTACAAACAGGCCATCAAAACATGCACAAACCCTCAAGGCTGTGCAAGCTATGGCAGGCATCCTTCCAGCTCCTGTAATGGCTGAAAACTGGGAGGGTCCAATGGTGCTTTAAAGATAACTTATACAGACACATCATCCCTGGGCTCTAAGAGGCACACCACAGAAATTTCTGCTCTGTATGCTTGGTTGCTTGTTCTGCCTCTCTTTTAAACACACATATGTGTGCACACACAGATCTTCATGGGAGTTTCCCCTTATTCTCATAATCATACAAAGGTCACCTCACAGAGACCATGCACCAATCTTCCTTTGGAACTGCCTGTTTCTAAAGAATCTCTCTCTCCTCAGTAACCTTCCATGTTAGCCTTTTTCAGAGAGATTGTCTTGCAAGTCTTTACATACTAGGACTTATAGCTACT
The DNA here is from genome assembly GCF_052426305.1 of Pelodiscus sinensis. Lineage (NCBI taxonomy): Eukaryota > Metazoa > Chordata > Testudines > Trionychidae > Pelodiscus > Pelodiscus sinensis. Next base: position 318,992,670 of record NC_143052.1, read on the forward strand.
GAGACCATCATTAGACTGACTGTCCATATGCAATATCTGGCATGAGCAAAATAATTCTGCCTCTTCCTGATAAGCTGTCATTTGAGGCAACTAAAGACAAGGTGACATGAAGTTAGGCACAAAGTCAGGAATGGGAGAAGCAGACAAAGAAAACAGGCAAATGACATTTGAGTGATTTTATATCATTTCTTATATATAGCCAGTAAAAATATTTAACATGAGATTCAGAGAGGGGTGAAGTAGAGGGAGACAATTGTGTAGGAAGGGATAGAATGGACAAGAAGAATGAAGATTCTGAAACTGATGCAGAATTAAAACTGAAACTAGTGAAATGATTTAAGAAGGAGGAGTTACGGTCAGAGTGTCAGAAGAGGGAGATAATCTTGGCAGCTGTTTTTCCATGGCTCAGCACAATCTCCATAATTGATTTTTCACTTCAGGGTGAAACTAGCTAAGGAATCTCTGTAAATTAAGTTCAAAACAAAACTGATCATTAAATCCCACAATACTGTTTATTTCTGTCTTTACTTCCTTACTCCTATGTCGAATAAGACATGCAATTCTTTGTGCCTTGCTGTTTATCTTCTACCTAATGCTCTCTGCTGGCATATTATTTGTATGCAATGTAAGAAAACTGGAAAATTGCAGTTAACAAACAAAGCACAATCTTTGCTTCCACTGACCAATCTGTACCTATAATTGAGAAGCATGAAACAACTGTTAAATCAGTGGAACATTTGAGGTATTTGACTAACTGGGTAATTGTTCTCACTGTTTCACCAGATCTGTGTGTATCTGAGACACTGTCTTATTCAATGGGGCACTCCAGCTGCAAATCTCTTGGTTTAAGCAGCAGAGATCAAATTTGAGTTCTGGCAAATGAAGAGGAAATTTAGTTAGTTCTCCATGAATGCCCCTTCACTCTAGAATTCATTTTCCCCTTCATTTGCCAGAACTCAAATTTGTTACCTTCCACTCATACTGCAAAAGCTACTCTTTCCACTGGACTTTGGAGAAGTCGTGGGCAGAATGATAAGTAGAGTGGGCAGAATCACAGCAGGGACTTCAGACTTCATCCCTCACATCCCATGTAACTGCTCAGTCCTCCTTACTATTGTCTATTCTGGAGTGAGTCTCTTCTCAGAGAAAGACAGAAATACCATTCTGGACATCAGAAATCTTTCCCAAAGGAAATTTAGTCAATAGTGTTACACACCAACAAAATGTATTGTTTCTGACAAATCTGCATTTTACAAAATAGCAACAATAAATAATCACTGAAAATTTCCTAAACAGCTCCAATGGAGATAACAAAGGGGTCCTGTGGTTATGAAGGATTGGCTCAGATAATTAATGAATTTAACCCTGGTCTTACAATTATTCTTTCAAAATAGCAATGATCCATTACCCAACACACCTTGAAATATCAAATACAGATCCAGAAAAAAATTACATGGTGCTTGTAAATGCAGGCTACATAAGTGTATATGCAAGACAGGACATACAATACTGGTCTCTCCAAAATGAATGTGAGGTTTGTTATTTTGTTCACTAGCAGCAGGATTTCACTCATAGTTTATTTGTTTCCCTGGTATAAGTCCATGTGAGGAGACCCCTTGTGTCCACACAAATGAGTTGTAGGATCATGGTCATAAAAGCTACAAGTGCAATAATAAATTAAGTAGACCTGGCCAAAATTTTGCACAGTGTTTCAAAATTTGGATTCATTCGGAGTCAGAGCAAAACCAAGTTTTTTCAAAATGTTCACATATCAGAAGTGTTTTTAAAAGTAATTTTAGAAATACCAACACCAATGTTCTTTAACTGAAATATACTCCCTTTGGACTAGAAGCTGCACTGTGAAAATGACATGTCAGATTTGCTGCTATTGTTTATGGGCAACCTGGGAGACAGCTAATCCAAGAGTCTGAAATCCTGTGGTCCCTTACTCTTGGGAAGACTATATGGCAAACTGGTGCCTGTGATTTTGAAAAAAAAACCCAGCTCACTCAAACTCAGTTCAAACTCAGCTCACTTTTGTCAGATATTCTGCTCAAGAAAGCAACATTTTCTGATGAAAGAGTTGCATTGGAAAATTTCCAACCAGCTGTAGTCTACAGCTACATATTTAAGAGAATTTGTGCATCTGTCTGTCTGTGAGTCTGTCCATCTGAGTCAGTTTGTTTAAGAACTCCTTCCAAAAGGCAAGATCTAGAAACACCAAATTTGGTATGCAGCTTCCTCTTATCATTACTAAAGCATGATCGGGGTTTGGATGTGCCAGGACAATAGGATGTGTGTGGAATGTGATTGTTTCTCATCAAAAAGAAAGGGATGGATCTGGTAGCACGGACAGTTATACTCCAGAATGATCACAGGGAGAGAGCAAGCAAGCATGCCCCTGACAGCTCCAGAGAGCCACGGAGCAATTGCCAGCTGGGCAGTGCAGCCCCTCCTACTCTGGCCTGACCCACAGCAACAACTGCCATCCAGCCGGTGCAGCCTCTGCTACCCCAGGGAGCAATGCCAGTAGGTGGGCAATATGGCCCTCTTCACCCTAGACTGGTCCCAGGGAGCAACGCTACTGTTCACTGTCCTGGTCTGGCCCTCATCCTCTTCCCTGAGTACCAATACACCTCCCAGCCTTCTGCCCTCATTCCTGTATCCCCACCCCCTGCCTGGAGCCCCTCACCTTCTGCTCTAACTCCTGCAACGCACCACCTGCCCTCACTCCTGCACTCCTTACCCCTTCCCAAGCTCCCTCACACCTTCCATCCTCTTGCCTGATTCCCATTCCACGAGACCCTCAGCTCCCTGCCAAGAAGGATCCAAGCAACACTGGGAAAACCTTCTAGTTTTTTTCTTACTGGGATTATTAAAGTGACACGTACATAAAGCAAAGGCTTGTCAAGTGAGGTGTATGCTGATTGCACACCACATTGACTGTGAGATCTGTGTGCTTTTTCTGCACCCAGTCAAAGTGCTGCTCTGATTCTATAAACACACCCGGAATATACTAAGTACACAAGTGAAACTAACAAAATTACCCTGTCCAAGGAAACTGTCTTTTTCACAACAACCTTGCGGCCCACTGAGATGAAGGAGGGCCCCTCATACGACCCACTCATTGGCCTCAGTTGCCCATCACTGTTCCACATCTTCTTGAAGCTTCTAGTTCTGTTGGATGTTCATGCTGAAGTTTGTAAATTCTTTCTGAATGGCTCATCCATTCTATTCCTGATTCACACAAAATTGACACTGATCTAAAGTCCTTTCAAATATTACTTCCTGTGTTTATACCAATGTAAAATTATTTCTAGTTGTTTTGAGTTGTGTAGTATATGGTCACATTAAAAAATTGGCCTGCAGCCTTGGTAGCATATAGCTGATTGCTCAAAGGAACTATCACTTCACAAAGAACAATAACATTGCCTGACAAGCGTGCTTTCTTTCTTTTTCAGTTATCACTCCTGAACAATTGGCAGGAACACTAATGGACACAGCTGCTTTGAAGAAGAGTTTAAATTCCTAGTTGCCTGACACTGGCATTGCATTGGAAATACTGAATTTATTATTTAGCAATGTATTACCATAGTATAATGGAACAAACCTCTTTTTTTACATTTTAGAATGCAGCAATAGGAAGGTAATTAGAGTCATAGTCATAACGTATGTAAGCAGGGTCTGAATCAATGCCTCCATTTCAGCCAGCTGGAATGGGAAAGAAATCCTGGTTGTGGTTATGTAAATACAGTTCATTCATCTTGCTAGATACTCATCTGTTAGAAGGTGTTTTTCCCATTGTAACCAATTTGGCTGTTGTGGGGTCACAAACTACGTTAACACTAAATGCAAAAATTGTACGTTATGACCCCCAATGCTTGCTGTTATTGTGGAAATACACAATGCAGACAAGTCAGACTGTTTTTAACTCAGTTAAAAGGAGAGACCCTGTCAGTGTAAATACACTTGGAAGGACAGAGGATAGTCTTTCAGAGCCCTGTAGATTAATCTGGGGAGGGAGGTGAGTCAGCAGGCTGCATGCCTTCCAGGAGTGAGATGTAAGACTGGTTCAAACTGTTTCTCCCCACTGTTTCAATGACAGAGTTAAAGAAAGACTCCATAAGGAGTCTTTTTTGTATGTAAATTTACTCCAGTGAATGCTGGACTCTCTTGTGGCTGGATTGTGCTTTGGTGAAATCATTGAGAACTGAAATCATTAGGTTTGGCCCACAGTGAAATCCACCACAAGCCAGAAGATGTGATGAGCAGCCAGTAGGGTGGTGATGCAGAGGCACGAGAAGCAGTCAGCAGAGCAGTGCCAGAAAGCAGGTTGATGGCAAGAGACCAGTGGAGTGGGTGAGATGCCTCCTACCCCTTTCCCCAACTCAGGATGGGAGGTGAACTCTGAAGATGCACCTCTGAACTCTGGTCTGCTCTGACCAAGGGCAGTGGCTGTGAATGGGGTACAGAGAAGGGTTGGGCATGTCAAGGGAACATTTACATTGCTGGGCATGAGAGGAAAAAGACACACCCAACCTACTTGAGTTGGGATGTTGTGACGGGGTGAACAGGCCCCGCACTGCAAGGCAGGGAGTAGCCCAAGCCCTTCCAGCCCTGCTGGACATGCTCCCGGCAGAGGCTGGGTATAAAGGCAGAGGGAGCCCGACAGGCAGGAAAACTGCTGGGTGAAGGAGGAGACCAGGCCAGGCCAGGCCAGGCCAGTGTTTTTGCAGCCGCTGGGATCAAAGTCGCTGCCTGTGCCGGCCCCTGACACGGAGGAAGCAGCCCCCGACCACGGGAGACCGGAGCGTACCCACAACCCCGGCAGGTCCGGCCTCAGAGGCTAAGGGGCCCCGGGGAACCAGGGCGCGGTAGGAAGCAGCCCAGGGCAGGGGATACAAAGTTTGGCTCGGCGTGTAGCAGCCGGATCCCCCGCCGAGCCGGCAGGAGCCACAGACCCTGCCTAACGGGCCCTGGGCTGGGACCCGGTGGAGAGGGAGGGCCGGGGTCCCCCTACCACGCACCCCCCCCCCCCCGGATAACCAGGCCTGGGGCCAGGAGAGGCTTCCCTGAGGGACTAGGTCTCCGATACCATATATCCCCTGATAGAGGGGCCTGAACTTTGTGTTGGGACATTGATATCCTATATCCCCCTGATAGAGGGGCCTGGACTTTGTGTTGGGACATTGATACCGTATATCCCTTGTTAGAGGGGCCTGAACTTTGTGTTGGGACATTGATACCGTATATCCCCTGATAGAGGGGCCTGGACTTTTGGGGACTTTGGGGTGCGGTATAGGCCCGGACTAAGACGCGGGTCAGTAAAAGGGGGCAGCAGCCCCCGTCTGGGGCGTACCCTCTGACAGATGTTTACTCATGGTTTTGTTTATGAACTCTGTTTGTGGTATTTTCCCAAATGTAAAATCTTCTTTTCCCTTTTATTACAAGTTTCTTTTCCACACTCAGACTCTGTGCTTGTGTGTGGGGAAGCATTACTTCTCAGAGGTGCCCAAGGGTATTGTGTGAATTTCCCAGGTTACTGGGTGGGGGCTTGAGCCAGTTCTGTGATGGATGGATGGAAAGGAACCCCTAGTTATTAAATCCAGTCCTGTCTGCTGCTGTTGCTACCTGGCAGAAGAGTTACACTTGTATCTATAACATTCTGTTTCGCCTGGTATCATCATAGCTACCAATCATGCCATCCCAGTTTTAGTTGTACAGCTGTGGAATTTCTTACAAAACCTTTGGAGAACAAAAACATTGGATAGAAACATTCTTTAACATGTCTTTCTCATGAGGATCTGATCCTGAGAAATGAAATACTTTTATCCAAATATTTATTCTATATATACTTTTACTATAGGCTCATTTCATAGCTCCAGCTTCACTCTCTGAGACTGGTTGGCCAGTCCTGACGGTGCACTTTTACTATGTGCTTATTTTGTATCTCCACTTAGTTTTTATGAGAATGTTTGGCTTCTAATCTCAATATTAATGGAAATACTAAAATCCTGTGTGTGTGAATATGAATTTTGGGTGGGCTAGAGTTTTCTACGGTATGTCTAGACTACATCGCTCCGTCGACGGAGACATGTAGATTAGGTTTCCAGACAGGGAAATGAAGCGGTGATTTAAATAATCGCTACTTCATTTACATAAAAATGGCTGCTGCGCTGTGCCGATAAGCTGTTTGGTGGCATAGAGCAGTAGTCTGGACACTCCGTGGTCAACAAGAAATGCCTCATGGAATGAGGTTTACCGGGGCAGTTGACAAGGGCTTCCCTTGTTGATGGTGTAGCGTCCAGAATACCGCGCTATGCCACCAAACAGCTGATCAGCACAGCGTGGCAGCCATTTTGATGTAAATGAAGTGGCAATTGTTTAAATCGCCGCTTCATTTTCCTATGTCTAGTAAAGTAATCTACATGGCTCTGTCGACGGAGCCATGTGGTCTAGACATACCCCTAGAGAAAGGCACATGAAGACCCAGAAATAAATCACTGAATATCTTCAACAAGGCTTACACAGGGTCAAACTTTACCACAATCAAATCCAAAAAGAAAAAGAGGCATGAATTTAATTCTTAAGTATCAATTTTATAAAATATTACGATAAACAACCTAACTTATACAACATACAGTCCTGGGGGAATATTATAATATTACCATGGCTTCAAATACAACAATTGCAGAATTCTGCAAGGGCTAATACATAACATGGCTACTTGAAAATTCAGTCCTATAGAAACTAAAAGAAGGCAAGTTAAATCTGAACAATTTACGTCCATAGAAACACAGTGAGATGTAATTCAGAGTTTCCAAAGCTTAGGTTGAGGTCTCCAGAGTCTTTTATAGTCTTTGATCATCAAAAGTCTACACAGTCTGCTGAGTCAAAAGCACTGAAAGAATATCTTCCCTCCACGTGCACACAGAAAATTCTACCTGAAATCCGTGCACTCCTCCTCTACTGCAATCACTCTGGTAGCTAACTAATTAATGAACCAAGCACTCAGTTTAAGTATATAGATGTGAAAAAAACCCTATTATAATAAATATACAAAACCGAGAAGAGCAAAATATAAATGTCTCTTTATCATCACATACAAAGAAGAGACAGGTTGGTGAATCATACTAGCTGAGACTATTTAACTAAAACAGTTTGGATAAATCAAATAATATTCAACATATGCCATTATAATACAATGAATTGTTTCCCTCCCAGGAGGTTTTCTATATAATTAACACTGACAGGGCTTCTCTACTATAGGCTGAAACTCTTTTGACTGGGATTCTTTTCACAGCAACATCCATGGTCCGGCATGGATGTTGCAGGACCAGAGTCCCTGTGGAAAGCCAGCAGCAAAGATCCCTGTAGGGCTGGCGGGGAAGTGAGCTGCCTGCAGTGAGCTGACAGTGTGGCTTCGAAGTGGAGTTGGGAGAGATGGCGTGTGGCTCCCCAGGGGGACTGGGAGCCATGGTAGCTCGATGCGGCAGAGAGTTGTGGCGCGTGGTGTACAGTTGCCTGGTGGGTCCCAGAGTCCCAGCATGGCATGCACAGCTGCCCAACAAGTTCCAAAGTCCCAGCATAGGGTCCTGGACCAACGGCAGTGATGGCCGCCCAGTGGAGTCAGCAGGACAGCAGGGCTAGCAGGAGGTGGGGAGCCAGCTGGGAGGCCAGCAGCCAGGCCATGGGTGCCAGTGGCAGGGGTCCAGAAATGACTTCCCCTGATCTAGCAAAAATCCCTCATCTGGGACTGGTCAGGTCCCAAAGGTGCTGGGCCAGGGTGGTCCAACTTGTAATATCACTAACCTGCTGTGAAACATTTCAGACTTAGGGGAAAACCACATGCCTCAGATCCTGTAGGAAATGTTCTATCCATAATTTGACATGGGTGATACACTAAAGGCAACACTTTATATTCAGAAAAGATCTTATAGCCTACCTCATTTTCATTGGTATTTATTATGTAGTTGTCCAAGCTTCATCAAACGTCTTGGTGAAAACCAAAATAAGTAAATCATTAAGCACCTCTTCCATTTCAACTTTTTTTGTTATTATTTTCCCCTCATTGAGTAAAAGACCTACCCTGTCCTTGATCTTCCTCTTTCTTCTAATGTATTTGCGAAATGTTTTCTCTTTACATTTTATAACTTTGGCTAGTTGGAGCTTATTTTGTGCCTTTTTAATTTTGTCCCTAACTAATTGTGTTTATATACAAGTTTCCACTCTTTGTATGACCCTTTTTATTTTTAGGTAATTGAAGATCTCCTACTTAAGCCAGGGCAGTCTCTTGCCATACTTTCTAGCTTTCCTACACAGAGGGATAGTTTGCTCTTGGATCCTTCATAAAGTCTCTGCAAAACTTTGGGTGATTTTGTTAGTTGTTTAAAAAAGCCTCAGCCACTTCTTCTTCCTCATTAGTTGGTCTGTAGTAGACTCCTGCTGCAGTATCACCCTTGTTTTTTACCCCTTTTATTCTCACCCAGATATTTTTGACAAGTCTGTCTCCTACTTAAATTTCAAACTCAGTCCAAGTGTATATATTTTAATATACAAGGCACCACTTCCTCTCTTTTTTCTCTACCAGCCATTCCTGAGCAAGCTGTACCCTTCTATACCAATATTCAATATTCAGTCATGAATATTATCCTCCAAGTCTCTGTGACACCAACTATGTCATAGTTGTGCTTATTTATTAGCATTTTGAGTTTTTCCAGCATATTCTCCATCTTCTTCCATTAATATAAACATAGTGATTAGGTTACCCTCTAGTTCTATCTAGTCTCCCCTTTATCCCTACTGTAACAGCCCACGTTTCCCTCAAATTCTGACCCTTCTCCCAGGTTTCCAGATTTTTGACTTACTTGTGGGCTTTGGCCACCTGTCCCTTCGAATCTGGTAGTTTGAATTTTGCTGTATAGCTGACCTGTATGACACATTGGGTATCAATCCCAGCAGTAACCTTTTTGAAATAATATACCTATTCTGTTTCCTATAACAGTCTACCCAGATGCATGATAGTAGCTTGAACAGCATGAGAGAATCATCCTGAAGACATATTATCACTATGTAATGAGTCTACACAGCTGACAGTTATTTCAACATAACGTCAAAATACTGCCAAGCTGGGGTGCATCTACACAGCAGGCCTTAACTCAAAATAAGCTATGCAAATTGAGCTACGTCAATTGTGTAGCTTATTTCGAAACAGCTTATTTCAAAATTGGGAGCATCTACACAGCACTTATTTTGAAATGGAGCACTCTTCCTTCAGCTTCCCTTACTCCTTGTACAATGAGGGTCACTGGAGGACTTCTTACTCCAACTCCTGTAACACTCATTTTATGAGGAGTAAGGGAAGTCAGAGGAAGAGTGCTCTATTTCAAAATAAGTGCTGTGTAGACTGCACCAAGACTCGAAATAAGCTATTTTGAAATAAGCTACGCAATTGATGTGGCTCAATTTGTGTAGTTTATTTTGAGATAAGCCCTGCTGTGTAGACGCACCCTAGAAGACCTAGATAACTAAACAGGTTTATACTTTATATTTCTAACTTCACATACAAGAAAGATACATATACACAAATAGAATACACACATCAGGGAATTGCAAGCTTTTCAATGAGAGATTACATGTTGCATAAATATATATTTCCATAAAAATATGGGACTGCAGTGTCACACATACCAGTCAACTTATAGACTTGTCAGAAAGCTTTCCTGCAAAATTGGAATGAAGAGACAAAGTTACTTTTAACTGTAAATATTTTCACTTGCTCAGATAGTTTGATAATGGAAGCAATATAAATACTTAGATATGTTTAAGGATAACAGCAGTGTGGCAGATAACTACTTCTCAGAACATTCAAAGCTGTCAGCCACACTTAGGGTACGTCTACACTACAGCGCTAGTTCGAACTAACTTAGTTCGAATTAGTTAATTCGAACTAAGCTAATTCGAACTAACGCGTCTAGAACTAAAAACTAGTTCGAATTAGCGTTTTGCTAATTCGAACTAGCAAGTCCACATTGAGTGGACTCTGAACAGGGCTTAAGGATGGCCGGAAGCAGTGCCGGCAGGGCATCAGAGGAGGACTTAGAGTGTGGAGATGCTGTCTCAGGCTAGCTGAGGGCTGCGCTTAAAGGGTCCCGACCCCCACCCCGGACACACAGTTCTAAGGGGTGCCCCGCTTGCAAAGAAGTTCTGGCTTGGAGTGCCCGGAGTACCCACACTGGGCACATCACACCACTCGGCCATCAGCCCGGCTGCACTTGCCGCAGGCTGCCATCTGGGGAGAGGGGGTAATCGGGGGGGCTGCAGGAGAGCTTCCACCCCCAGAAGCCCGCAGAGCCAGCCCAGTCCTCCCCATTGGAGGCTCGTACCCCATTCCTCCCTCACCTCCTTCCACTTACCCTTCCCTAGCCCCCCTTCTTATTGATATACAAAATAAAGATAACGTTTCTTCCAACATTGACTCTGTCTTTATTGAAAAAAACTGGGGGAGACTGGGAAAAGGAGGTGGGAGAGGGGAAGAGAAAGGCTGGGAGAAGGGAGGGCAACTAACATGATCAGGGGTTGGGAACAGGTCCCAGATGAAGAAAGGCTACAGAGACTGGGACTGTTCAGGATAGAAAAGAGGAGACGGAGGGGGAACAGGATAGAGGTCTCTAAAAGCAGGGGTTGGGTGGAGAGGGTGCATTCAGAAAAGTTCTTCCTGAGTTCCCCTAAAGAAGGACTAGAGGACACCAAAGGAAAGGAATGGGTAGCAGGCTTGAAACTAGTAAGAGAAAGTTGTTGTTCTTCCCAAAGCAAATAGTTAACCTGTGGAACTCCTTGCTGCAGGAGGCTGTGAAGGCTACAACTAGAACAGAGTTTAAAGGGAAGTGAGATCAAGTCATGGAGGTTGGGTCCATGGAATGGTCTTAGCCAGGGGGTAGGAGTGGTGTCCCTGCCCAAAGTTTGTGGAAGGCTGGAGAGGGATGGAACGAGAGAAATGGCTTGGTCACTGTCTTCGGTCCACCCCCTCCAGGGTCCCTAGGGTTGGTCGCTGTCGGCAGACAGGCTACTGGGCTAGATGGACCTTTGGTCTGACCCAGGACGGCCATTGTAAGCTCAGGGCTCAGGGTCGGGGGTCTCAGTGGACCCCCTTGATTTTCATGCACACCTGCTCCTGGGTGGCCAGGCTGGCAGCTCTCCTGCCCTAGACGGCCACTTTCCTGTGCCTAGTGCGGAGATCGTGGACGAGGTCCACGATGTCCGCACTAGCCCAGGAAGGTGCCCGCCTCTTGCGGTCCAGGGCAAGCTCCAGGGAGCCGCCAGCCTGGTCCCGGAAAGAGGGGGTGGGCTGGGGGGCATCGGGTGGGTGGCTCTGTGCCGTGCCAGGTGCAGGGTCTGCTGGCTGGGTGCTGGCAGGCTTGCACCTGGCACTGGCACTGTAGCCAGCCCGTGCCCCTTTAAGGGGTCTGGGGCCGGGAGGGGGGCATAGAGTTTCCCTGGTGTTGGCCAGAGTGGCCACCAGGGAAACCTGGGGAGGGCTAGCCTCCCACTAGTTCGAACTAAAGGGCTACACAGCCCTTAGTTCGAACTAGCTAGTTCGAACTAGGCGTTAGTCCTCGTAAAATGAGGTTTACCTAGTTCGAACTAAGCGCTCCGCTAGTTCGATTCAAATTCGAACTAGCGGAGCGCTAGTGTAGCACCTATTAAAGTTAGTTCGAACTAACGTCCGTTAGTTCGAACTAACTTTGTAGTGTAGACATACCCTTAGGAATTATACACCAAGAAATGAACAAGCAGCCAGCACTGAATTCTGAGAATAAGTTTTATATGATGAGAACAACTTGCTCCATCTAGTATCATGCTACACTAGTTTAAGCTTTTGGTTAGTCCTCAAGAATCATCATGGGTAAGGTACATTATTCTACACCACCCTGAAGGTAACAAAGTTGTAGATCAAGAGGTCTTCTAGTCCAGTCCCCTGCACTCATGACAGGACTGCGTATTAGATCATCCCTGTTTGGTATTTGTCTAACCTGCTCTTCAAAATCTCCAGTAATGGAGATGTTGCAACCTACCTTGTTAATTTATTCCAGTACTTAACCACTTTGACAGTTAGGAAGCGTTTCCTAATGTGCAACATAAACAACGCTTGCTACAATGTAAGCCCCATTGTTTCTTGTTCTGTCATCAGAGGTTAAGAACAAGTTTCTCCCTCCTCCTTGTAACAACCTTTTATGCACTTGAAAAACTTTGAACAGAAAATCTCTCCAATGCCTGAATAAACAAGAGAAAAGATGAAACTCGTGGGTCAGCAGAAGGTAGAAAATGGCCATATGGACTTGCTTCTAGGTAAGAATTCAGCAGCTCCAATGGATCTAATTGGAGCCCAGAGCTGAGAGCATTCATCATGAAAATCAAACAAATCCCATAGCACATCATACAGGTGCTGACTCTTCCTACTATTCTAAATGCTTCCCTCTGCAGACAGCCCTCATAGCCCATTCATTTTTACCTCCATCCCTCTGTCGGTCAGTAACTGGAAGAATAATGGGACAGTATCATCTGGATTTGATGAAAAAAGAAACAATGTGAAAAGCTCATCAATGCTCTGCTATCATGAATACACCTTGAGCTGGGTCAGGGTAGTACTACCTGATTGCATTGGGTAACAGAGGATTCACCACTTCTGGATCAATGTAATAATAATATTTGTAGTACATATATGTAAATAACCTGATGTCCTGAAGCACTTGCAAATTCTCATCTGACTGAATCCACAGATTTAAATATGAGATGAATTACGATGGTTGAAATATACACGTTTTTCTAAGTTAACTTTTCATGTTGTTATCTGGGATATAGTTGTGCTATATTCTACCTCATGAAGTAGCGCTACACACCTAAGTTTAGAGATAAGGCTTTTATGAATTTGTATTTGAAAAACTCCAGCGCAACACAGATAAAATAATTACTGATAATCACCTCACATATGTGGTAGGATTACCAATCTTGCTCAAAGTACAATAACATTTTATAGAACTAGTGATCACATTTATACAAGAGAGGCTTTGCTCACTGAATGATCACCCTGAGGCAAACAAAGCCATAAAAATGCAGTTTTCCATAAAAGCTTTGTTATGTAGAATGGCACAGCCATAGCTGCATCGTGGAAATTATTTTTCTGAATTTTATGTATTTCATTACAATTACCCTTGTGGTATTTGAAAGACAAATGGCTGGTTTCTCCAGAAACTAAATTTATCCTTTTAATTTTTTTAGAAAATAAAAGTACTGATGAAGGTAACAATTTATTTTTTGGTGTGAACATTGCAGGAATCAACATCATGACCTCAAAGCATTCTTATTTAGTGAGAATAATTCACCTTCACTGCATAGCCTTCTTAGGAGCAAAGTCTGCCAAGATTGCTATCTTGTATAATGCTTTTCTGCTGCTGCTATTTTCACTGGCACGGTTTGCAGTTTAGTATTTTATTCGAGATTTATAGTTAAGGGAGGGTGACTTTTACATGAACACACTAAGGATTTCAGTTTCAGAAACAACATGAATATTTCTGTCTGCTATGCTTTTGTATCAGTCTTTTATATTATTACATACAATGTGTGCTGCAGGCTTGCATCAAAGCATTAAACAGATCAACACATGGAGGGAGTGCTTTTTGTCTAGTGAAACATTTGTTTTGATTGTTAAAATTGCAAATGAAATGTAAGAGAGTGGGACTGTATCACAAAAAGGGTCTAATTTCTAAAGTTGGAGTCATCACAAAAATGCACGGCTACTGCATACAGAAAGCAAGTTGATGGATTTGGCTTTGGGCATACAGATGTAATCTTACCTCTGTAAACTTGTGAACAGGAACAGCAGACAAGGGAGTTTTGCAAGAGAGTTCTCCAGATGAATAAGGAGAAACTTCATGTTCATTACAGTGAGTTTGTTTGTTTGCTATATGCTTGCAAGCATGCTGCATGCTTGCTAATTTGAACGTTGTAGTGTGGTCTGTTTGTTCAAGTTCAGAGAAGTGTGAGAAGTAGATATACTTAACAAACAAATTTAGTCTAAATGTATGCCATTAACCCATCCCTCATCAACCAAAGAAGCAAAGAACAATTACAAGAGTAAACATTCTATAGGGAGAAGCCCAGCCTTGCTGGGGAAAAGCCAGCAGAGCCAGGGGTCTCCAGTTTGTTGCACTGAATGCAGGATGCATGATTATCTGCCCTGTGGGCTGGTGGTGCATATGTGCACATGCTGCTCATGGCCTTGAGAGACACAGCACAGGTTCTTGAAGACAGAGCAGCTGATCTGAAGCAGCTAAGGGAGACAGAGAGGTTCATAGAGGAGACTTCCAGAGACAAATATAGAGCAGACCCATCCTTAGGGATGTAAAGCAGGATAAAAGTCTTGGGGAAGGATAGCATCAAGTTAGAGCTGAAGGAAACAATCCCAGAGGTGGGACCCTACCTCCAGATGATCTCATGGTAGCCACTGACACTCAGGATACCCTCATGAGGTGGGAATCTCTGTTACTAGCAAGAACCATGGTAACGGGGGAATTCAATTATTAAGAACATAGATAGTTGGATTTGTAACGAATGGGGAAACTACATAATAAATTGTCTATAGCAGGAGACTCAAACTCCCACCCCACAGGCCATCCCCAGATGGAGCTATTGCACAATCCGTCCTGGAACTCCCAGCGGGCTGGGGAGGGAGGAGCTGCCCATTACCGACCTCCAAGCCCCTCCCCCTGTTCCTACCATCACCATGCCCTCTCCCCTCCCATGGCACCCTGGCCCCAAGAACACAGATTCAGGAATTACCAAGGGGCCTAGTAGCATGCAGAAGGAGTAGTTGCACCCCACCCAAACTCCCTGTGGTGGCAGAAGCCATGGAGGAAGTGGAGCACACTGGGAGAGTGCACTTGCTCCACTGCATTCTGCTTCCCTAAGGCTCCTGCTGCCACAAGAAGTGCAGGGGGCTCGACCACTGATTTCACGCAGTGCCATCCCTCCCCCCACTCCTGTAATCCCTGAAGCCATGTTCTCAGGGATGAAATGCCATGGGTGGGAGAGGGCAGGATGATGTCGAGAAGGGGCAGGGCTTGGGGACCAGTAACAGACAGTCCCCGTCCCCCCCTCAGCCCATAGGGAGTCCATAATTGCTGTGGTCAGGAATGCACAATTGCGGTGGTCAGGGATGGCCTGCAGCCCAGGAGTTTGAGAACACTGATCTATTGGTATGAAGGTTGCAGATCTCATGAGACATCTGGACAAATGTATGTGCAGTGTTGGAGAGGAGCCGGAGAGCATGATACCTGTAGTTACACAAGACATATGGGAACTTGGAGAAGAGGTCCTTGAGATCACATTTAGGCTTGTAGGTAAAAGATTCAAGTCCAGGATGCCCTTGCTGCGAGTCATAGAACTGTTTCCAGTTCCATTCATAGAGCCAGTTAGACTTGCAGAACCACTTGGTTTCAATGTGCAGATGAAACAATGGTGTAGGGAATTGGGTTTTAGGTTCATTGAGAACTGGGGAACTTTCACGGAAAGAAGGAGCCTATACTCAAAGGATGGGCTTCACCTAAACCGAAAAAGGAATCAGATTGCTGGTGTGTAAAATTGAAAATGTTGTAGAAGATTTTTCAAACTAAGGCCTGGGGAAAAGCCAGTGGTTGTGTAGGTGCATACAGTTCAGACAGAGACATCCATTAGGGATAAGTTCATTAAAGAAGGTAGCTAGAAAAAATATTGGCAATATAACACATGAAGGTAAGGAACTGAATGTTGACAAAATGTACAAGTGTCTATAACACAAGTGCTTGAAGTCTAAATACCAAAATGGATCAACTTGTGTGTTTAACATAAAAAAGAAGATACAAGTGTAACAGGCATTGCAGATGCTTGGTGGTATCTGGAAAATATATTGGAGAAGATAATACTATTGAAAAATATATATAAGAATGTCAGAATAGGTCACTTTGGTGTCAAGTGACACAATGCTTGAAAAAAACACGGACTCAAACAAAGTGAAACTCCTAAATAAATCAAACTATCCCATAGACTCTCTATGGATAGAAATGCCATTCATAACTATAAGAGTAGAGGGCATCCTTGCTATACGTCACCCAATTTGTACAAATGGAAGTCAGCTGCAGGGGGAAAAAATCCCCACTTTATGTCCTTTCGCCATACATCCACATTTTTTTAATGTATCTTGGATGTATAGTGGGGATGCCCTGTAAAGAAGCAGGACCAGGATGGTAAAAGAAGCAGGACCACTGGACCAGGATGGTAAAAGAGATTGTGAAATACTCTGGGGCTACATCTACACTGCAGACTTTTTGCGTAAGAACTTGCGAAAGAGTGCGTCCACACTGCCATATGCTTTTGCGCAAGAACTGTTTTGCACAAGAGCATCCATGGCTGTGTGGATGCTCTCTTGTGCAAGAAAGCTCTGATGGCCATTTTAGTCATAGGGGTTTCTTGTGCAAGAAACCCCTGTTACCTGTCCACACTGCCTTCTTGCTCAAGAGCTCTTGCACAAGAGGGCTTATTCCTCATGGGGAGAGGAATAACTCTTGAGCAAGAAGCCCTTTTTTCTGACGCTTTACTGTAAATTTACTTGCACAAGAATGCTCATGCAGTGTAGACGCTCCTCAAGTTTTTGCACAAGAAAGTCTGTTCTTACTCAAAAAGATTGCACTGTAGACATAGCCTGGGAGATTGGAGAGACTACAAAGGGAGAAAATCCAGTAATAAAGGAGGTGTTCAATGTTTCCCATATTTACTGGATATATGTCACCTCTGGAAGTTATGCAGCAATAAAATTTTAGACACCATAAATGACTGCTTCTTGGAGCAGCTTTTTTGGAACCCACAAGGAGACAGGCATGTCTTGATTTAATGCAAAGTGGAGCACAGGATTGGGCCCAAGAGGTCAATATAACTGAACAGCTCAATAATAGCGTCCATACTGTAATTAAATTTAATATCCTTGTAAGGAGAAAAGTGCCAAAGAAACAAACCATAGTTACGTTTAATTGGACTACACAAAAATGAGAAAGCTTATTAAATAGAAATTAAGAGGAACAGTCTCAAGGGTGAAATGCCTGAAAATGTCACAGAGACTATTTTAAAATGCCATACTAGAGGCTCAAACAAAATGTACATTCTGCTCTCTCCCTCTCCTTGCTGAGAAAATAAGACAACCAACCAAGTGTCAATGTGGCTAATCACCAGAGTAAAAGAAGCAGTTGGGGCAAAAGGACATCCTTTAAAAATTAGAACTCAAATCCTAGTGAGGAAGATACAAAGGAACATAAACTCTGGTGAGTCAAGTGTAAAAATGTATTAAGACAGGGCAGGAGAGACTTTGAAAAGGAATTAGCTAGACACACAAAAATAAACAGCAAAATCAAAAAAACAAAAACAAGAAAACCCAAACATATAGTAAGGACATCCTAAGCAGGAAGTTTGCCAGTCAGTGGCGCCGCTGGGCAAACAAGCTGGTAAATGAGCACTGAAGGAAGACAATGTATACCAGAGAAGCTACAATGAGCTACAATGAATTACAGGCAGTCCCCGGGTTACGTACAAGATAGGGACTGTAGGTTTGTTCTTAAGTTGAATTTGTATGTAAGTCGGAACTGGTACATATTGTAGGGGAAACTCTAGCCAAACATTTTTTTTAGTTTTGGATAGCATAGGGAAAGGTTAACTCCCCTCTAATGTTTGTTTTGCTGTCTGTTCCCCTGTTCAGAAGATTTCACATCTATTTCTGTCCCTGTGACAAACTCAGGACTAAAGGAGTAACTCATCAAATACCAAATAGCTCTGCACCATGCTTTGAGCTAATAGCTTTATTTCCACACACCACCCAGGGTTCTAGGAGGAGGGTCCTTTTTTTGCTAACACAATGAGGCCAGCACTTTGTTTGTTTTGGTGGAGTCTTTGTTTGCCCAGGGAGCCCAGCATGTATAGGGGGAGGAGGGGCGGAGAGGCTGCTTTTGTCTGCTGTTCGGCAGCCTGTTGCTCAGGGGAGGGGGCAGCCTGTTGCTGGAAGGGGGGTGGGGGGGCAGCGGGCGTGGGGAGGCACTTTTCCTCTGCCCGGCAGCTCTGCGGGACCCCAGTCGGAGCCGGCCCGAGGAGGAGGAGGATCCTAGGACCCAGGTGAGCGAGCCCCGGGAATGCTGCTGCGCATGTGCGGGAGTTGCCTCACCCCGTTCGTATCTAGGGATCCGACGTAAGTCGGTTCCACGTAAGTCGGGGACTGCCTGTATTTGCATCTGTGGGTATGTGGATGATGTGGGAGGCAGGAGATCTCACAACCAAGACATTCTTTTCAGGTAACTGTCCCAGAATGAGGTGTCACTAGACGCGATTATGAAACAAATTGATAAATCAATTCACATTAAGTCACCAGCAAGAGCTCACAAGAAACTCAAATATGAAATTGCAGAACAACTAACTGGTATGTAACCCGTGTACCAAATTACTGAAGGGTATTTTTTTATGAAAAAGCTACCACAGGCAATCCTGGCAATTACAGGCCAGTAAGCCTAACTCTAATGCTAAACAAATTGTGTGAATATATATATATATATATTTAGCTGGTTATGTCCCTCTGAGGTCGCATATTTTAATTTTTTAAATTTTTTAATATATTTTGGGGTTTTTTTTGTTCTTGTAAGCCACCTTGAATATTTTAAATATTTAAATCAATAAAATAATTTTTTAAAAATATGATAAAGAATGAAATGATCACACACTTAGATAAACACAATATGAATGATATGGAAGCCTGAACACAGCTATTGTAAAAGGAAATCGTGACTCACTGATTTATTAGAATTCACTGATGGTGTCAATGATCCTTTGGACTAAAGGTGATGCAGGGTATATAGTGTACTGGGTCTTTCAGAAACTCTTTGGCAGGTCCCCCACTAAAATCTCTTAAGAAAACTATTCTGTTGTGGAATAAGAGGGAAGGTCCTCTCATGGATTGGTAACTGGTTACAAGATGGAAAAAGTAGGGATAAGTAGTCAGTTTTTTTTAAATAAATAGAGGTGCTGAATATAGGGGGATCTGTACTGAGACCAGAACTGTTCAAAAACATGATCTGGATAAGAGTGAACTGTGAGGTGGCAAGTTCACAGACGATACAAAATTACTTAGGTCTTAAGCTGTCTGAAAAGTTGCAAAGGGATCTCTTTAAACTGAGTTACTGTGTGACAAAATGGCAGGTTAAATTCAGAGATAAGTGCAAAATAATGCACATTGGAAAAATATTACCTTCTACACACATATAATAATAGTGTCAAAATTTAGTTGTTACCATTCAAGAAAGAGATTATGGAATCACAATGCATAATACTTTGAACATTTCAGATGAATGCACAGCTGTGATCAAAATGTCTAATAGTCTGTTTGGAACTGTTAGGAAAGGGATAGATAGTAAGATTGAAAATAGTGAATGCCATTTTATAAAGGATGGTATGTCCACACCTTGAATATTGTATGAAGGTCTGAACACTTCTTCTCAGAATGATATATTAGAATTAGAAAGGTGCTAAGAAGGACAACACAGGAGATTAACACTATGAACCAGGTTCCATACAAGGGAAGATTAAAACGATTGGGAAGGTTCAGTTTAGAAAAGAGACACTGAAAGGGATGCTAGAGATGTATAAAATCATGAGTGGTGTGGAGAAAGTAAATAAGGGAATGGAATTTGCCTTTTCATATAACACATGAGCTAGGGTCATGGAATGGAATTAATAGGCATCAAGGTTAAAACAAGGAAGAAAGTACTTTTTCACACATGCATAGTCAACCTGTGGAACTCATTGCCATAGGATATTGTCAAGATCAAAACTATAGGCTGGGATCAGCAAATAATTAGATATATTCCTGGAGTATTGATCCATCAATGGCTATTAGCCAAGACGGTCAAGGATTCAAGCTCATGCTCACTAAACTCCAACTGCCAGAAGCTGGGACAGGACAGCAATGGCTGGCTCACTTGATAATTGCCTTGTTCTGTTTGTTCCCTGTGAAGCATCTGGCATTGGCCACTATAAGAAAACAGGATATTGGGGTAGATGGACCATTGACTAGACCCAGTATGGCTGTGCTTATGTCTGTGATGCATGAGGATTTTTATAATTCCGAACTGTACTATGCCATGAGAATACGTTTGATATCTGTACTAAATCACAAACATTTTCTTCATAGAGTTGCAATACATCCCTCTCTGTCCCCCTGTGAAGCTGGAGCACATAAAATCTACTATCCTGCAAGGGGAATATGGAGAGTGTTTTTCTCCTTCTTATCAGTCAGGGCTACATTAGTAAGAGTTTGATTTGGTTTGGTTATTTTTTTGCTTCTCATTTGCGCTTGGCCTGCAACTGATTTTTTCTGTGGGTCAGCAGCCCTGACTCAAAAAAGGTTCCCCACCCCTGCTATCCACAAAGGCTATGTCTAGACTGGCATGATTTTCCGCAAATGCTTTTAATGGAAAAGTTTTTCTGTTAAAAGCATTTGCGGAAAAGAGTGTCTAGATTGGCACGGACGCTTTTCCGCAAAGGGGTCTACACACCTAAAGCGCAGTGAAATAGCAATTTGCTGTTTCTAAAGACAGTGTCCACATTGATTGGACGCTATCTCACATTTAAGGCCACCCAGAACCAGTTCAGGCAGGGTATTGGGTCAGCTGGAGCTGCTGCCTGAGGCTAGCTGAGACATGCGCTTAAAGGGACCCCTTTGTACAGCCATTTCTCAGATGCTTCTGCTTGCTTTTCTATCTCTCTGAGCATTTCCCCTTGGAGGGGGGAAGAGAGGCTCAGGGCTGGGGCTGGGAGTGATGCACAACTTGGATGCTTTCTCCAGAATACGTGGTGGGGGCTCAGCAACCTTGGGGGTCCGGGGAAGCTAGGAGGATAAGCAATTGCTGCATAGATGCTAGCATTGTTATTCTGGAATAACGGTGCAGTGTAGATGCACATTAAGTATGCCCATTTTTATGTTCTTATGTAAATAAAACCAAATCCTGGTTATCCTATTATCATAGTGGGAAACTGAGGATATTTAGCTCTGTCCTTCACTAGAACATTAGTGACACTGCTAAAAAAAACCCCACACACTCCAAATCTTGGCTTTGCGCTTCATTCAGGCTGCTTTGCATCATTCTTACAACCCTAGCCTTATGCTTTACAATTCTTGCTTTCTCATCTTATATTTAATAAAAACCACGATAGGAAGACTTTAGGGCAATGTATTTGATTTGGTTTGAATGAGCATCTAAAATTGTGGGTATTCTTTGGACCCTACAGAAGATTGTGTACATTCCTTAGGGTACGTCTACATTATGCACTTATTTCAAAATAAACTATTTTGGGGGGAAAAACCCTTCCAAAATAGCTTATTTCAAAATAGTGTGTCCACGCTGATGAGCAAATGCCCATCAAAATAGCGCTGAGCTTTTTTGAAAGAACATGTCCACACTGATTGAAGACTGAATCACATTTAAAGCCCCCCTTTTTGCATCTGTTCACTGGCTCCTCCTTCTGTACTGCATAAAACGTAAGATATTTGTCGTCATTTGTAAGATCCCTCACTACCTTTGTCTACCATATATATCATCTCTCAATTAGCATAGAAATGTGGACTCCCACCTCCTATTGGCCAACAATGCCCATCTCTATCGTCCAATTGTTACATTTTCAAAATGCACCATTGTTCTTTCTCCACTGCTGCTCCTTACATTTTGGATGGGATCCTTATAATGATCCACATAGCTCTCTCATTCTTCTCCTTCAAATCCTTCCTTCAAACTATGATTCCCTATAATGCCTATTCAGAAATTGACAATGATTAGGTCTATACCACAGATCAATACTATCTCAGGGTATGTCTACACTAGCCCCCTACATCGATCTAGGGAGGCTTATGAGGGTGACCGGAATTGCAAATCAAGCCTGGGATTCTGGAATAAAGCCCCTAAATCAAATTAGGTGGTAAACCTCATTCCACGAGGAATACCACCTAATTTGAATTAGGGGCTTTAAATCGGAATCCCGTTTCACTGCCACGTGTAGATGCGGGCAGTTACTTCGGACTAGTCAATTTCTAAAATGGCTACTGGCCGGGAACATGCAAATCAAGCGTGGCATATTTAAATCCCAGGCTTGATTTGCAATTCCGGTCACCCTCGTTAGCCTCCCTATGTTGATCAAAGGGCCTAGTGTAGACGTACCCTCACTGTTGCCTTGTATTCCCCTCTCTGTTTGTATCTAGCTGTTGTTTCTTGTCTTAGACTTAGATTGTAAGATGCTTAGGCAGGGACCTTTCTATTCTGTTTTTTGTAGCGCTCATAGTTGAATGGGTCCTCGTCTATGAATGGTGCTCCTAGCTGCTCTGGTAATACAAATAATAAATAGCAACAGCAAGTGAATACATTGAGTGTCCTCTTCTTCACTCTTCTCACTGACAAGGAGCAATGTTACCCGTGTCTCTCTTCCACAGTTCCATCACTTTTATGTCTACATCCATTTTAAATGACTGAGCTTTGATGGAGATCAAACTCAGTTGCGCTTCGTGTTAGCTAGTAACCTCTTGTTTATCAGGAATCAGAAAAATATTTAACAGTCCTCAGTCTTGATTTTTCCCTCAGCTGAACTGTCAGGTTAGACTTCATTCTACTTCTGGACCAAAAATCTGGAGTGGAGATTCTATTTGCTTGAAACCTTCCCCTTTTCATTTTGGAGAGCAAGAGATCATGTGGAGAAAAAGGTTGTGTTGGCCCGTGTTGGCCCATCATTAAACCTGACAAACAGGAAGGTATTGTTTACTTTGTAGGCTGTTATTTTCTAACACAATAGCAGGTGCTTGAGTCCAGACACGGCTAATTTCATAACTACATTTAACACCAGTACATTTAAGAGAAAAGCAAGGAAATTAAGTACTCAAGAGACAAAAATAGTTCTCTCAATCCCTTGGCAGTTTTCTGCAGCTAGAAAATTTATGAGGAGTATCTAAATTGGATGACAACTCCTTCTTCTTCAGCAAACCACATTTGTTAAGCATAATTAGAAATTTTCTTTCTAGTGCCAGGTTCCTATGGATACATAGTCTTCACCAGAATATTCTGATAGAAATATTAGTATAACACCTGCTTCAGCCATTGTATATTCCAACCCATGGGAAATATAATGTATTAAATAGCAGCATAGAAAACCTATGTTGGTGCTTTCATTTTTGAATCAGTTACATATGGATGAGAAAATTCTGTGTGTGGAATATTTGCTTAATTACTTTTAAAATCTCAATATTACTACCTTCAATGCAGAATTTTGCTAGCAAAAATTCACCAGAGATTTCAGTTCATAAAGAGGTGTTGATAAATGGCATTCTTATCTTACCTTCATTAGAAAAATAGAACTAAATTCAATGCCTTCCACTCATCTATATGCAGTGTTGTTGTAGACATGTCAGTCCCAGGATATTAGAGAGACAAGGTAGGTGAGGTAATACCTTTTTTATTGGACCAATTCTTGTCACTGACAAAGAAAAGCTTTAGACCTTATCAGAGGGGTAGCCGTGTTAGTCTGAATCTGCAAAAGCGACGAGGAGTCCTGTGGCACCTTATAGACTATAGTCTATAAGGTGCCACAGGACTCCTCGTCGCTTTTAGACCTTATGTAGACTGGAAGAAGAGTTCTGAGAAAACGTGTCTCTCTCATCAACAGAAGTTAGTCCAATAAAATAATCTTACCCACCTTGTCTCCACCGAGCTAAGCAGTTGCTTGAATTAGACAGACAATCTGATAACTTAGCTCTCAGATATCCAGTAAGGTTATCAGGCAAATAATAAATAGGCCCAAATGATCATGCAGCTCCCTAGTGCCAGAATATGCTCATACTCAATCAAGACTGGATCAGGGGAGGTAACTAGGTGACTGCATGTGGTGCTTGGCATTGGATGTACTGGACTCTGGGTGCTATTTTTGTTATTAGTGGCAAAAGACAGAATGTTTGAAGTCACATGTTTCAGGTATTCTCAATGTGGATTTATTTTCTCTAATCACCTAAAATGTTCTGGATCATTGTAGCTTCTTGTGGAACCTTCCAGAATTTCTAAGAAGTATGTTTTCCTTGAATCTCCTAGCATGTTCTCAGATATGCTTCTGTGGGTGTATAAGGGATGGGATGTTGCCAGCCTGTTAGAATGAATGGTAGTGAAAAGAGAGCCTTACTGTGATATTGTGGACCTTGTTTGATTGTATAACTATGAAAGTGTACTTGTGTTTTAAGACTTGAAGGGTGTCCTAATAAAGGACATATTTAATAATGTGCCAGAGTTATCTATCAACCCCCTTTCTGTATGTAACCCACACACCTCCTAGGTGTGGTTCACTGTCTCATGTAATGGCAATTAGATCACTTAGGGTACGTCTGGCGACAGAGGCATGTAGATTAGACTATCAGGCATACCTGGGAGGTTGACAAATGCCTTTGATGTCGACCCCCGCGCGTCCAGACTACTGCGCTGAGCTGACAAACAGCTGATCGGCTCAGCGTGGCAGCCATGTAAATTTAAATGAAGCGGCGATTATTTAAATCGCTGCTTCATTTTCCTATGCCTGGTAGTCGAATCTACATGCCTCTGTCACCAGAGGCATGTAGTCTAGACATACCCTTACAGAAAGAGAGAGAATAAGTTAACTCTATAGCCTTAGCTGAGAGCTAGTTGGCTTTTAATTCATGTGGTAAAGGCTCATGCATTAAGCTCCTGAGATCCTAGGTTTGATTCTGATTTACTGATCTTAATGTGCAAATGTATTGTCTTATATGACAGGGATTAAATCATGCATCAAAGTCATGAAATGAATTACAAATGCAATGAAAATCTGCTATACAAAAGTTTAACAAATGGAGAGAGGGGTGCTGAAGACACTTCTCACCTGGGATGCCGTTTGATCTAGGTCTGTCCCTGTACTCACTTGCTACTACTGTTCTTGGGAAAACCCATTTAGGGAAAGAACCAACACCTTCAATAAATTTCAGTATATGCTTTATGAGATAGCATTTCAGCAACATTTTCTAAAATATTTAATCAATGCCAGTGTTTCCTTAGAAAAGGCCATCACAGAGGAACAAGACTGCAAAGCATCCTAAGCAAGTTTGTTGGTATGCAAATGTGCTAGACCATAGGGAAGATCACAAGTGACTAATAGAAAGCTTTCCTGTTGTTTGCGACTCTTGAAGCATGTGGGTCTCATCCTTAATAAATAAACAAGCACATCGAAAAAACAAAACAAAAGAAAACCAGATAAGAGAAAAAATGTGTAGTGATCACGAGGTCTGCAAGAAATCTCTAACAATGGTTAGTTTCAGGGCTTATAAAGTACAGTTTATGATAAAATTTGCAAAAAAACACTTAATCATGCATATATTAAATACAAATATTGTAATAATTTTAGTTATAGCCTTCTCTGCACTGAGTATGTTGCCTGAAGAGTGAAAAGAAGAGACTGAATTTATAAGATGTGTATTTATCCAGTCAGTCTCACCACTTTCCTATATACTGCTCTCAGTTTTTTTTTTAATTTCTGTCCTTAGATTGCAAACCTCTTTAAGGTGTCTGGCACAGATGGGCCTTGACCATGTCTGAGACTCTGGAGGTACAATACAAATTAAATATTGATTGACCCAGATTTTTAAGGAACAAGTATACTTAGGCATGATGAGAAGACTCCAGGGCATGAGCATCTCTGTGAAAAAATAAATCACACACATCCATCAAGACAATTTTATATTCAGAAAATAAGAGTCCAAAGAGTGATGTCATGCCAACTAAAACTGCTTGGCAATTTTCCTACAAAAATCTCTTTCTTCAGAAAATGCTCATTTGTTGAAATCCAAGCTGCAGGAAAAAATCAATTTAAAAAAATATCCCAATACAAAAAGATGTCTGAAAAAAAGCTCTGAAATTGTCAAAATATCTCTTTTCAACATTTTTCATGATTTTATTTTTTGTTTTGTTTTGACGTGACTTCATTTTACATTTTAGTTAATTTATACTCAGAAAGAGTTAATTTTTTGAAGTGGCCAGCATTGAAAGAAAGCTTCAAAATTATTGAAGTAGAAAAGTTTTGAGTTGATGCCATTTTAAATTGTTTTCCATTTACAATTTAATAAAAAATAAGATTTTGAATTTTGGTCCCAATTTGGAACAGGAATATTTTTCTAAAATCTCACAGTCCCATGGGTAAGAAAATCATTTCATTTTCATCTCTAATGCTCACACATTTAATTTTACTTGATGAGTGTGTATCTCTCTACTGAAAAAAAAATCTTGTTAGTTCATCTAAGAACTTCAATCTAGCAGGACAAAATAAAACATTAATTTTGCACTTCATCTATAGGAATACAATGCTTTCAATGTATTTCATTTCAATACAATGCAGCATTTAATTCAGGGCTTATGAAAGGAAGAACAGTTTTGGAAGCTAATAAAGAAAACAAGGAGTGCTGTGCAATATAAGTGAGTGCCATGTAACAGCTCTTCAATCAGTGTGTGGATTGGTGTCAGTTCACAGATATAAAAATAATAAAAACCTGCAACCTCAACTGCCAGAAGCACTGATGTCAACAACTCTTCCACAGAGACCTTGCAGCCTGTGGCAACAGACTAATTCTTCTGGAACAAGAACACTATAACAGACTTCTTCTCTGAATATAGCAAAATGTCCAATTTGAAGGAAATAACTGACTGCATAATTAATCAACTGAAGTCCATTGACAATTCTCATTTGTCTACTGCAGCTTTTGCTTATTTTCCAAAGACTGATTTCAAACACATCACCAGCTTTCCTCAGAGTAACAGGGAATTGGAAAGAGCAATGACAATTTAAAAACAGTTCTAAAAAATGCCAGGAGACCCCAAGAGCATAATTAGAATATCAGTCAACCCTTCAGCATACAACATTTCACCAGCAGAATTCTTTATGGGAAAAAGATTCTGTATTTTATTACCTGTGGATTCAAAATAGCTTCAGCCTCTGAGGCAAACAATTAGAATATCTAATTCTCTGGTTATATGGCAAGGGTAATGGTCCCACAATTGTCACCGTTCCATCTGGTCAGGAATTTTCTCACAAAACATTTTTGATGGATTTTTCATTAAAATATATTGTTTTCAATTCAGCTTTGGTCAGGAAGGTTTCTCATAGCCACACTGAAAGTTGCTTGTAGGGCTTGCAGTCCATCCCTTTGATCATCTTTAGGTCCTTTCCAGTTTCTTTCCATGCATTGGCGACTAAAATTGGACGTCGTACTCCAGCTGAGACCTAACCAATGCTAAGTAGAACAATGCTATCCCCTTCTCTGACTTGCATTGTTAGCAAAAGCGACGAGGAGTCCTGTGGCACCTTATAGACTAACCGAAGTGTAGGAGCATAAGCTTTCGTGGGCAAAGACCCACTTCGTCAGATGCATTGTTAGCAAAGTTATTTATTTAAACTCCCAGGCTCATGTTTTGAAGGTGTTGGGA
The DNA here is from genome assembly GCF_052426305.1 of Pelodiscus sinensis. NCBI lineage: Eukaryota > Metazoa > Chordata > Testudines > Trionychidae > Pelodiscus > Pelodiscus sinensis. Next base: position 319,020,242 of record NC_143052.1, read on the forward strand.
AACTGTCCTCTGAGGACAAACAGTAAGCTGTCAGATATGCAATGATCATTTTGTGCAAAGTGTTCACTCACAGATGCAATGGTATTTTTTATCTTTTATCATTTTTCTGTGATAGTTCACAAGTGTGCTTTTGAATGAGCTAGCAAAACTTTTTACCTGAAACTGTTTTTTCCCAGTGAAAATGAAGACTTGGAAGCCCTGAAGTGTTTTATGAGTTTGCGTCAGTTTCACGAAATTATTTTGGTTGGAAACCACTAATACCAACAACAAAATCAGAAAAGAAAATCAAAATATTTCATTTTGACATTTACAAAGTGAAACATTTCAGTGTTTCAATTAGAATCTTTTTGTTTCAAAATCTGTTTATTTTATTTTATTTTATTTTATTTTATTTACAAAAATTGATTCCTCCTGGAGCGACAGGGATTCTTTATCCCTTTTCTCACAGGCCACATGTTTTGGTAGCAGCAGTATTCTCTTGTTCCCAGGCCGAGGGAGAAGCTACAGGAGTACTGAATTAAATAAAAACTAAATAATGTCTAGGAAACTAAACTGAAGAGTACAAAGTACAAACAAGATTTAAACAAATGGGCTATGTCTACACTGGCCCCTTCTTTGGAAGAGGCATGCTAATTTCTAACTTTGGAATAGGGAAATCCGCGGGGGATTTAAATATCCCCCGCAGGATTTAAATAAACATGTCCGCCGCTTTTTTTCCGGCTTGGGGAAAAGCCGGAAAAGAGCGTCCAGACTGGCACGATCCTCCGGAATAAAGCCCTTTTCTGGAGGATCTCTTATTCCTACCTGAAGTACTCCACTACCTGAAGTAGGAATAAGAGATCCTCCGGAATAGGGCTTTATTCCGGAGGATCGCGCCAGTCTGGACGCTCTTTTCCGGCTTTTCCCCAAGCCGGAAAAAAAGTGGCGGACATGTTTATTTAAATCCCGCGGGGGATATTTAAATCCCCCGTGGATTTCCCTATTCCAAAGTTAGAAATTAGCATGCCTCTTCCGAAGAAGGGGCCAGTGTAGACACAGCCATGCTGCCTGCTTGATTATTTAAATCAGCATTAAAATCAGTGTAAGACTCATAGACTTTAAGGTCAGAAGGGACCATTATGATCGTCTAGTCTGACCCCCTGCGCAATGCAGGCCACAGAATCTCACCCACCCTCTCCTAGAATAATCCTCTCACCTATATCTCAGATATTGAAGTCCTCAAACAATGGTTTAAAGACCCCAAGATAATGAGAATCCTCCCGCAAGTGACCCATATCCCATGCTACAGAGGAAGACAAAAAACCTCCAGGGCCTCATTTCATATTACTTAGATTTAAATTCATCTACCTTGTTTCATGAATGGCTCAGCATGGCACAATCTGGCCCAACATTATTTGTTCACCTACTATTCTCAAGATAGAGTAGGATGGTATTTGCTTAAATACAAAAGATGGTTTTAATTTTTGGCCATCTCTTTTTTTAGTCTAAGCTGGGGTTTATGTACCCATTAAGGGTATGAAGAGGTCTTCCAGAGGGTATGTCAACTTGTCTAGATGTTTGCCTAATTTTACAACAGGCTACACAATAGGTGCTAGCAAAGTCAGTACAAACTAAAATTTCATGCAGATATTAGGGGTTTTTTTATACAGCTCTGTATACGGTTTCAGTATTTCATAAGCTAGTGGTCACCATTTACTTTAAATGGTAAACATGAGAAAGTAAGCATTTTTCAGTAATAATGTGTTATGATACTTTTCTATTTTTATGTCTGATTTGTAAGCAAGTAGTTTTTAAATGAGGTAAAACTTGGGGCATGCAAGACAATTTGGGCTCCTAAAGTTGTACAGTAATCTGGGAAGGTTGAGAACCACTGGTCTAAGCTACTGAAGGTAGAGGAATCCACACACATTCTACATTTTCTTTTTAAACCAATGCAGAGTCAGAGATAACCGCTGAAGTCTGAATTTACTTAATTAGGAAACAATATTGTATTATCATGAGAACTGGTAGAATAATCAAATTTAAAGACAAAAAACATTCTTTCTTGCAGACAGTGGGGACCAAAAAGCATTGTTTCTTTTTGACAAACTCTAATTATTATGCTTTCCTGCTAAACTATGATTACTAATTCAAATAATAATCGTATATTGCCAATTCTTGTTTTTCTTTTTGTATTTGTATTCCAGCATATATTATTACATCAGGACTTTTGTCATGTAACCTCTCATTGCATAAGCTTCCCCATATGTAATGTGAAGATAATGATAGTTATAAAGGACTTTTAGATCAATATATGAAAAATCTGAACTAAATTAATGATTAACATTGTGCAAATGTTATGTTCTGTTAATTTTTTCTTCCATTGTGTTTAATTTTTTAACAATATAAGAAAAATTATGTCTGATCTCACCTTTTTATCTTGGAAATGAGAACTTTATACTGAGTGGTTTTTTAAAAATGTTATTTATATTTATTCCTGGGCTGGGCTGTAATTTGTTGTTATGTTAATCAGTTAAGGGTACAACATAATTTTTGATAGCACATACCCAACCCTCACTTCCTGTGATTGCAAAAAGTCAGCATTGAGGATGATATTCTGATATTACAGATTTCCTTCTCTGAGCTGAGTGCTATTGATACCTGTGACACACTACTGATAGCTATAAAAGTGAAGCTAGTTGTATATGCTGAATAGTCTTCTGGACTGCAGCAGTATTAGTAAATAGACCCATATATTCTGGGTCTAAATTGATGCAACTGGGATAATAATCTGGGACAGTATGGAAACTTTCCTCTGTGATTTTCAGTAAGCAGGATCTAAAATAATACAAAGTGACCTTTGGCATCTACTAACCCATAGTTAATGAGACAATATGTCATTATATACGCTATTTTGTACCAAAGAAAGATGTAAGCTCTGGGCAACAAAACTATCAACCCAGGGACAGAAAGAGAGAGAGAGAGAGAGAGAGAAAAAGAAAGTGAGAGAGAGGTGTGCAGTTATAGAACCGGAACCAGAATATTGGGAATACTAATCCTGGGGCTCATCCTTACATTGCTTTCAATAAGTAAGTTAGGGAAAATGTTGCCATCTGTAAAATGGGGGTAATATTTACATACTCCAGAGAGGTGTTGTGAAGATAAATTAGTTTACAGGATCCCAGGGGGCAACGTGGGGACAGGCACAGTGAGTGCACAAAACACAACTTTGTTCCCTAAGGCATACAGACAATGGACAGAGGGAAGCCAAAGGCAAGCAATAGAAAGGACTGGTCTGCTGAATTCCCTGCAGCACAGATCCATCCATCCTACCTCTCTCTAGGGGAAACCAAAGCAGCTTCAGAGCTTGCTCTAGACCAGACCTAGGCAAAATATAGCCCACGGGACAGATCCAGCCAGCCAAGCCACCAGATCCAGCCCACACAGGCAACGGGGAGCTTCAGGCAGGCTCCCCTGCTTGCCCCACAGCCCTGCACACCTCTAAGGAACACAGTTGAGGGGACAGTTTCTGTTTCAAAACTGGAGGGGAGGGGAGAAAACTTCAGGAACTGTCCCTGCCCACAGCACAATCCCACTGGCCGGTTTCTGGCCAGAAACTGGCCAATGTGAGCTGCCTGTTTGAATAACAGGCAACAAAAGGGAAACACACCCCCTCTCTTTGGCTCAGTTATTGACACCAGCACATGGCTGGGCAGGCAGGCTGACTGGCTGGCTGGGAAATATTTTAAGCTCTGCAAGCCTTAGCTCTGCAGGCAGACAGGATGGTATGGCTGCTGACTGGTAAGTCTCCTGCACAGAGCCTGCCACTGGCATCCCAGCCACTCCCTTTTCCAACCCTTTGCTCCCCTTCCCCCACTGTACCCATACACTTTCCCAGATCTGGCATCCCAGTCTCCTGCCTCAGATCACAATCCCCTTCTACCCTAGATCACATCCCAAACCCCTGCACTCCAGTCCCCTGCCTTAAGTCCACCAGCCTCCTTCACCCAAACTCCCTCCCAGACTCCATTCTCCCTCCTACACCCCAGTCCTTTATCCTAAGATCCCTTCTGCACGCAACCTCCATTCCAGACCCTGCATCTCCTCTATTCATATCGTGGAAGAGTGCAGCCCTCGACCACTTTCCAAAATCTTGGAGTGGCCTCACATCAAAAAATGATTGCCCACCCTTACTCTATAAAGTAGACTGTATTATAATAAATCTGTGTTTCCTATGACACACAGTAGAAACAATTAACATTATTCTGAATTAGAGTGTATCGGCCAGGAACATTTGTCAGGGACAGTATGACTATATGTAATTTCCTTTATTATTTCCTCCTTTTTCAGGTTTGAAAACAGCAGTAAGCATAGCCTCCATGAGCTAACTTGTTCCATATGCAGCGCAAGATGTATAATTGATCCTCCTACTTAATAGTGTTCTGCTAATAAAGGATAATGAGATATCATAATGAAGCAATATAATTTATGAGTAGGCATCAGAGAAAGGTCTCCAGAAAGGCTAAACAACAAAACAAACAAACAAACAAAAAACACTCTGTCCTCCATTCTACAACTTTGCTCTCCATAGTCTGCCCTGGAAATTAAATCAAAATCATGGAAATCATGAATAACAGAACATTGTGAACCAGCTGTCTCATACAGCTGACTAATTGGTCTGCATGTACTACAAATCAAAAATATTTGTTATCATTTATGTAGAGTAATCCTGCAGGAATTTGCTTGTCAGTACAATGAAATACTTCGAAAATAAGGGGGTTATATCATCTGCATACAGAAGGCTCTCTGCAGACATGAAACTGAGATGAGTACAGTAAAGAATAATGGGTATGAATCACCTAATATTTGCACCTATTTCAGACTAAGTGGCTTCCACACATTTCAGTGGACTTACTCCAGATTTATAATAGTGTAAGTGGGAGGAGAATGCCTCATATCTCAAATTTCTTCTTCTTCTGAATCCTTGTGCAGTTACTTCCTGCCCTTACTACATGCACATCTGGAAGAGGGAGAGAAGGGAGGAGAGAAGGGGATAAGTACAGATTGTCTAAAGGCTGTTATATAAAATTGTCTTATGTCTTATGACCCTAGCATCACTCTTAATATTTTCTGAATCAGATAAAACTGTTTGAGCTGACAAGACACCCGAGGTAATCCCTGTCTGGAAATGTCAAAGCATCAGAAAAGAATTTAATGTTGTTGCCTTTTCTATTACAATGACATTACACATAAACAGCTGTATCCTGACACATGTACACACCCTGTCTCTTATTCTGTACCTTTTCTGATGCATCGTCAGCTTATCCATCTTACACTTTTCATATATTTGCTATAACCGACTATGTGCGCACTCTGGCTTGTTTATGTGCAAAGAATGGACATGAATTATTGTTATGGTCTGATCTTCAATATTACTGAAGATTGGAAACATATTTTTTCATTTCAAGGGAAATTATGACAGTATCTCTGAGTACTAGAGACTGTACATAGTCCTGCCTTAAAGAGTTCACTGTTTGCCTTTATGTTCTGTTTGTATAGCAGTGAATGCAAAGGGTCCTGGTGCATGCCTGGGGATAAAGGCATCACCACAAATCAAATTAACAATAGTGAGCCAAATTTCTCCAGCCACAATTTGCTTGACTATGGGAGAATGGCAACAAAGCCTTGCCATGTTGTTTCTCTAATAGCGTCTGTTAAAGTTGATCCCCTGCAGCGAGGCAACTGCAACAAGTTCCAGGAGGGTACGTCTAAACTAGCCCCCTAGATCGATCTAGGGAGGCTAATGAGGGTGACCGGAAATGCAAATCAAGCCCGGGATTTAAATATCCCATGCTTGATTTGCATGTTCCCGGCCAGTTACCATTTTAGAAATTGACTAGCCCGAAGTAACTGCCCGCGTCTACACACGGCAGTGAAACTGGATTCCGATTTAAAGCCCTAATTCGAATTAGCTGGTATTCCTCCTTCAATGACGACCGGCCGGGAACATGCAAATCAAGCACAGGATATTTAAATCCCAGGCTTGCAATTCCGGTCGCCTTCATTAGCCTCCCTAGATCAATGTAGGGGGCTAGTGTAGACATATCCTGACAGTGCTCCCCCTCTCCACTACACTCATTCTAAGCAGCTTTTAGATGCAACCCAGAACCAGATCACAGAACCCCAGCAAATGGTTAGTGCAAATAACATGGACAGAGATGGGGTTAGCAGAAAAACCATGGAAATGAGAATGGATGGATAAGGAAGAGCTCAAAAGTATAGTGTTCAGACCCCAGATATCTAGATGCCAAGTTCTGCAGACAGTTTGTATGACTATTCACAAGTTGAGGATCCCAGTGTGGAGACTGGGGAGCTAATGAGTCATATCAGGGATTAATTTTACCTCGTCACCACTGTAAGAGACTGATTTTACATGGACGATCTTTTCCTTATAGTCCGATATGACATATAACGTAAAGGGGTGTCAAGTGACCTTAGGTAGTAGGTCTGAGTAACTAATTAACACCTTATTTGTAAGGATGCATTTAAGCTTTTTGTGCTCTTACCTTTCCATGATGGTACATAGGGGCTTAGCCAAAAGTAGCTACTCTAGTCGCTTCCATATATGTTTCTGTACTTAAAAAACAAAGAGTATAGATTGGACCTCCCTCGTCTGGCACCCTCAGGACCTGAGTAGTCCTGAGCAAAGGAGTATGCTGAACCAGGGGAGATCACACATCGGGCTCTTCCAAGCTCTCTTCTGCCTGACCACAGATGTTGCTGGACCAGAGAGTCCTGGCTCACATAGGTTTAACCTGTATCATACTTCACATCTCCCTCTTTCAGTTGTGTAAAATGTTAATCACTATAATTAAGATCATCTATGTTTCGTATTGTTTTTGTTTTTTCATTCAAACAAATAATTGCAGGAAGGTTTACAAACAATAACATATAAAGCATAAAAGATGGTACACACACAAAAAATATTGCAAATTATCTGTAGGCTGGGTGTTACATAGTCCCCGTTCTGTTAAATTACAAATTATCTTAGAGAGCAATTTTTGGTCTGTCTTTGTTCACAAAAGCCATGGGAGAAAGCAAAGCTGCTCTTTGAATCTTATTTCTGCCCCTGATGGGAATTCTCAAGCTGCCAAGGAATCAGAATAATCCTTTTCCAGGAAGTTATCTGTGCTAATTTGGAAAATCACTTTTGGAAATTTGAACATTACATTAGCCATCTAAAACAGCTGCAACATAGTAAGATGAATTACCATCCCTTAAGAATATGAAATTCAGAGAACAGTCATTAGAAACTTTCCAAATAAATACAAATATAGGACACAACAAGTAGTATAGACTAAACAACAGGGGATGCATAAGACATTGTAATGATCAAGTGTCATCATTTTCATATATTGTATCATGGCCTTCATTTAAACAAGGTTCAACCAGTTGAAGTCTTGATGCAGCACTTGAAGAGTGTATCAAGGAGACGTGTCCGCTGTCAGAGATTGACAATGAGGGACGGTTGCCCCTCGATGCATGGATCTTGAAAGGCCACACTCTCCATTCCAGAAGCAGGGGGACAAGACAGGAACAGGAAGAATAAAAAGAGGATCTGGAAGGTGAGTGGGACAGAGAACACTGAAGCATCCAGACACCTCCTGTTTACCCTGGAACTGGGAGACCACTATAGGACACGATGGCATTGAGGATGGGCTGACGCTGCCAGAACCACTGGCGGACCAAGCCCAGGAGGATCTGCTGGAGCTGCTTCTGACCTTCTATATGGGCCTGCCCATTCCAACCCAGCCCAGCCCAGGGCTCTAATGGTAGCAGGGGAGTCTGTGAGTTGGTCATTGGGGATCTGCTGACCTTGTCACAGGGCAGCCCTCAGCCAGAGGTTATCTTCTTCACCAGGGCTATTTACTTTCTCCAACTCGGGGCAAGCCTGGTTCATAGGGGTTTCTCTGGGTCATGTAGGCAGAAGGCCACTATTTTCTGTTCCTGGTCAATAGGAGCTGTAGGATGCGGCATGAGTTTCCCATAGCTCCTGTTGCCCAATGATGTCAAACAGTAGTGAACGGGAGCTGTGAGCTGAAACTATTTAGCAAATACACACAAAGATCACAGCTTTAGTGCAACCAAAATTACATATTTCAAAAAGTAAGATAAAAAGTCTCCCCAACTCTAGCTGTAACATATATGCATAAGGGATGTGAATTAAGGCTTCACAATAAACTATAATTCTGGCATTTCTTAACTTCTGACCATCTTAGGACATGTCCAGACTATGCAGAAGATCTATGTTGCTGCAGTTGATCTTCCAGGGTTAGATTTAGCACGTCTAGTGAAGACCTGCTAATTTGAACTGAGAGAGCATCCTCATCAGCATCGGTAATCCTGCTCCCCATGAGGAGTAAAGGAAGCCAATGGGAGGGTTTGCTTCCATCGACCTCCTGCTGTGTGAATGGCAGGAAAACGTGATTTAAGATATGTTGGCTCCAAATACGTAATTAACGTAGCTGGAGTTGTTATCTTCAGTTGACCTTACCCTTTTGTGTAGACCTGCCCTCAGTGTTCTTGTAGTGCAGTTTCTAATGTAATTTCTTATGTTTTAAAAAAACAAACTGAAAAAAACCCCATAACTTCAGTCATATGGAACCATATTAATCCCCACATAGTTCATGGTTAGAGCTTTTAGATCCACAACACATATCTCTGCCACTTGAGCTAACAGAGTTTCTGAGCAGACTACCTGCAAGCGGGACAAGTGTTTTCTCACACACAAAGACTAGTTTTCATAGCTATTTTCTAGACATTAAAATAATTCTGGGATTCAATGTCCTGATTTCAATTTTGGCTTCTGAAGCAGATAGTTCTCCAGTGGCTATAGAGCATTCTGTCTCATCCCGCTTCTTCTCCTAGCATGCCCCTTAATGAACTCCCTGCCAGCCCCTCATTTCTACCCATCAATTCCCTGAAAGCACTAGCCTATTGCCTCACTAGATTGCCCTCTCCCTCCGTCTCTGCTAAATTTCAAGTACCTGATTGAGATCATGAAGGTGCAAGAGCTTATTAAAAAGCAATTTTTAAACATTGCCAAAGAAGCATACTATTCCCTAACCTCATCCTTGAAAAGAGCCATTTTTGCCAAAATCGTCGTAAAAAGCGTGGGCCATTTCTTTTCAAATGAAGAGCGGTATATTTAAATCCCCACTTCATTTGCAATAGCGATGTGCCTAATATACATCCCTCTGTCGTCAGAGGGGTGTAGTTTAGACACACCCAGGGTGCGTACCCATATATGACGCTGAGATAGATAAGTCTGTTTGTGTCTTAACTTATAGAGCTATAAAAAGATTACTTGTCTGACAGAGGTGTTCTGACTGTGACTTAATTGTTTGCAAAATTCTTTACAATCCTCAGGAAAAGTGCTACATAATAATATGTGGTACATTGCACTAGGCTCTTGAATGAGGGTATGAAATAAAATGCGTCTAAGTTTATAAAACCAAGGTGCAATGCTACTTGTTATTAGAGCCAGTCAGCATTTTTCAAGTATTAATGAGAGATGGTGAAAGACAGATCTTGAGAAAAAAAATCTAATTTTGGCAGTTCTATTATATTTTGACGTCTGTCAATTTGAACAGTATTGTACAAAATAGAAGGAAAAAAAGAATCAGAGGATCCCAAGGGTCATACATTGTAAATTAAACAGGACAATAGTACAGCATTTAATGCTTTTTAATGAGACAGAAACCCACCAAGGAAAGGGTCTTTCAAATACTGCAGTGTAGGTGTTTTGTAACTGCTGGTTTGCAAGATATCCAAGCTAGGGATGTGATGGTTCAATAGGTTAATTGCTAAGCCTCACCCTTAATGAGTGAGGCTTACTGGTTAGGATTACTTGGTGGGGCTGGAGCAGCTTCCCACCTTCCATGGGCAGGGTCTGCTTTACCCCACAGGGAGGCCTGCTGTGGACAGGGGATGCTCCAGTGCAGCCGCTGCCAGTGGTGGCAGGCAAGGGTTACTCTGGTGTCCCACAGAGCAGCCTCTATCCGTGGTAGGCCTCAGGGTCCTGGGGGATCCCAACAATGGCATAAAAATGCTATCAATCCAGAACCAGAATATTACCTGCCCTGAACTTTGAACCAACATAGTGTTCACTTTACCTGAACCACAATCAGAGGCAATGTCTATTTCTCTCTATTTATAAAACTGTGTGGGCTGCACAGAAATTTGGAATGTTAGAAGTTCAGTGTGGAGATGAATTAAGCAGAAAGAGGCCAGAATATGTGCAAACTAGATGCAATATATCACATGATTGTAGCAATACTATAATTACATGTGGTGTTTCATCTTGTTTTCTTTGGATTTTCACATCTCACTCAAAGTAAAAAAGAAACTGGCAAGATGAACTACAGCTATACTTTATTTTTCCTTCTTCCATAAATACCAACCTGCTGAGAGTTGTTCTGTGGAAAAGCAGCATTGATAAGAGCTTTTCATTTAGATCAGAAAATTGTGAGTTTTGTGATTTGTCTTCGTTCTTGCAGGAGTGAATTGCAATATCAGACCAGCTGCTAAGACAGGTTTGTCTCCTGCTCACACAACCTTTATGTTTGAGATGGACAGTTGCATTATGCCTAAAGAAAGGATCAATGCAAAGTGGTTGAGCAATCAAAAGTGAGATGAAAGGATCAGTGGAAAGTGGTTGAGCAATCAAAAGTGAGATGACCTACCCAGCCTAGTCTCCGAAATTTTTTTCAGAAAAGCAGTCGCTTTCCTTGGATACGGCAGAGTTTTTCCGAGATACCTCCAGTATCCCAGAAAAACTGCAGTCTAGACATATCCAGTGTTCACTGGGGAGCTAGTAGAATGAGCTTCAATGCACTTGCGTAAATTCATATGTACTGCAGATGTCTTTCGAATTCTCATTGGTTGATTGCTTTGAACAGTATTTTAGTTAGTGCAAAATAGCCAGCAGAGAGTTCACACTGTGTAGTGGTTGAACCTTGCTCTTTGCTGCTATAAAGCTGATTCACATAGTGTGTCAGGGAAGCGAGGAGGGATGACTATTAGTATGTGAACTTCTCTCTATCTAGCTTGATAGATATTAGATAGTCTGCAATTGAGAAATATTGAGAAGGATCAATGTTGTTCTTTCCCTGCAGGACTAGAGTCATTTGCTTTTTCACAATGAAGTTATAAGAACCTCATGCCTTCTAAATCTTGTGCTTGTTAAATCCAATCCAATGTCACAAGTGTTTACATAACTAAGGTAATTAATATATCCGTAATCACTTTTGCTGGCAGTCTATGTAAGAACCTTGTGCTTCAATCTCAGCCCTTTAATATAAAATAAAGAATAAGTCAATGTTATGCAAGCAAAGCTATAAATATTGAACACAAAACTACCAATTAATGTTAGACACTAAGGGTGTGTCTAGACTACATGCCTCCTTCGACGGAGGCATGTAGATTAGCCAGATCGGAAGAGGGAAATGAAGCCGCGATTAAAATAATCGCGGCTTCATTTAAATTTAAATGGCTGCCCCGATCTGCCGATCAGCTGTTTGTCGGCAGATCGGGGGAGTCTGGACGCGATGCCCCGACAAAGAAGCCTTTCTTCATCGACACAGGTAAACCTGGTTTCACGAGGCTTACCTGTGTCAATGAAGAAAGGCTTCTTTGTCGGGGCATCGCGTCCAGACTCCCCCGATCTGCCGACAAACAGCTGATCGGCAGATCGGGGCAGCCATTTAAATTTAAATGAAGCCGCGATTATTTTAATCGCGGCTTCATTTCCCTCTTCCGATCTGGCTAATCTACATGCCTCCGTCGAAGGAGGCATGTAGTCTAGACACACCCTAAATGGCCACTAGGGAAAAAATCCATCTTACTTTTAACTAAACTTATTAACTAACAGTTGGCTCTCAGTATCCTAGAAAGAATAGCCCTTCACTTCCTCATTGTGGGTTTGCACAGTAAATGCAAAACAAACATTGATTGTCTTTGAGAACAATGGCAATAAAATACTGCTGAAGGACAAAATGGTCCCTGACATCATGATGAAAAATGAAAAGGATGCACAATCAAAAGGACCTTTCAAAGAAATTTTTACTTTTCACTCTTCTTAATTTACAAGCGTCATTTACCACATATAAGATATTTTGTCTCAAAATTCTTCTGCAGTTTAGCTAGTTGAGAGAATGTGCCTTCAGGGCCTTCAGCCCTCTGCCATGTTAGAATCAGAGTTAACGGTCTCTTTTTTTCTACCAACTGCAGTGGAAGGCTGTGGTGTTTTTCTTCTCTCCCTAACTGTAATTGTCTCAACTGTTGGCTCTGTTCACAGTGAAGAAATATGTATATGGCTCTATTACTGTTTATTTGAGTACCTAGAACAAAATACAATTAATTTATCCTTAGCGCCTATATCTCCTTCTTTAAGACCTGTGGTAGTTGAGCCCTTGAATTTCGGAATTCACCTCAAATGCTTTCATCACATAGTTGTTCACAGAAGCTCTAGTGCTCCTCCAAAAAAGCATTCCAATGAAGTAAAGCCAACAACAACCACAAAGCCCTCTAAACCTACCTGAACAACAGCTAGAGCTGAGCATGTGATCACAAGCAGCTTTAAAAGGAATTAAACACGTGAGTCCAGCAGGTCTGCTGTCATTAATTTGGCTAACCAGTAGTGCATATTTATTTTTTGTTTCATGGTGAAATATAGTTGAAGAATTTTCTGGAAATTGGGACTTTTAAAGTTTTAATGACCAACAATAGTGCTGCATGTAAATTCCTCAAGACACTTTGCTACCATGATGCCTGATGGTCGAGTAAATTCATGGTGGCTCAGCAAAGCCCTTGGAACTAATTATAAATATAAAATAGAATTATCAGGATATTGCCAATCATCACCTTGAGTACTTCCTGAATACACTTTCCCCATTTTGCTCCAATCTTCATCTGTCTGCTTGACAGTTCTGTAAGCACTGCACGGAAGAGGCACTATCTTCCTGTATGTTTGCTTAGCAACTTTCTGAATGCTGTTGTACTCATTTTTCCTTTAAAAATGTTTAGTTACTCCCTTAATCCCCTGGATCTGCTATAAAAATCTATATTTTCACTTTAAAATCTATTTTTACTTACAAATCTTTTGCTATTTCTTAACTGATATGGTCTTCAAACCAATCATTTTTTAACAATAATAATATAATACTCCTACTCATTTATCCAGGGGCTTAATAGTTTTCATTCAATACATTTTTGAAGGAAATTATTATTTGCTGTCACCCTTTGGGCAGCATTAATCTTCCTCCACTGAAGGGCCACTACACAAACATATCACTATGTTTCTATGTATTCCTCTTAAATTACTCTACCACACACATCTTATTATCTTATTATTTATTATTGTACATTCATTCTTTTGGGGAACCTATATTGTTTTGATTGCTCTACTTGTCTTTTCTCTGTCAGTCTTGACTGACTGTATAGTCTTGTTGTTGTCCTTTCCCCTCTCGATTTCCTATACGATTTTTAAAAGAAATCTCAGAACTAAGCTCCTTCTTAGAACTTGCTTCTCTCCCTCACAGGAAATGAAGCGGTTATGCCTTATATATGCTGGTCTTCAATAATGCTCTAGTCTTATTCCACACTCGAGAGATCTATTCTTCCACAAGGGAAACAAAGTCTTGATGTTCTTCTTTTTTTCAATACATAGCCACTTTCACTAAATGCAAGTGACTGTTTTGATGAATGTCTCTGCTATTGTGAAATGTAAATTACTCAGCATTCTTATTATGCCAGCTTCATTCAGCCTAAAAAAGATTCAATATAATGGATGAAGGGGATTAACCTTCATTTGCTTACCACCTATATCATCAATGCCTATAGAACTACCTGGATATGAAATAAAATATATAAAAGAAAATGAAAAAAATTATTAATCAAAACCAGAATATTCTGCATATGTTTTCCTAACAAGCAGTGAGTCAGTCTCTAAAATAATACCCATCATCTTCATCACCTTGCCAAAACCCAAGGGGACATGGCCTCCTTACAGATCAAGCTCCTTACAGATCGGCTCAATCTCTGGCATGGACCTTAAGGTGTTCTAGCTGAATATGTGAACTCGCATGGCCAGTAGAAAACACCACATTATTTAATGAACTGTGGCCCAAATGTGTGCTATGATCGAAGTGCTCAAAGATGGATGCAGAAAGATAGGCTATTTTACCCAGTTATATAGAAGTGACCTAATTCTCATAGGTGTGTGTGTGCCTCTGTGTCCCCCTCCTGCTCTTGAATTTAAGTTTATTGACCCTTGGGGAGAAGCTGCTGCTTTAGGGAATTATTTTAGCGAGCCATATACTAGGGGTATATTTACACTACATGCTTATTTCAAAATAACTCATGTTACTAAGAAATAAGAGAGCATGCAAGCCCGTTATTTCAAAATAATTTTTGAAATAATTTCTTCTGACTGACTTCTGTAACCCTCATTTCATAAGGAGTAAGGGAAGTCAAAGGAAGACTTCCTGCTGTGTAGGCAGTGCCAAAAGTCGAGTTAAGCTATTTTGACTTCAGCTATTCAACTGACGTAGCTGAAGTTGCATATTTTAACTCAACTTTACCCAGCAGTGTAGACGTGCCCTAGGTAAGTAGTGTGGGATTTATTTATATATGGTCACTAAAGCATTCATTTTACTGACTTATGTGACAGCATAAGTCTTTGAGTTTTGATTCCTTTAGCTCTAAATATCAGTCTAAAAAAAGAGTACTTCAAACCAGTAGTTTTCAAACTTTTTTCTCATGACCCAGTTGAAGGAAATTGTTGATGCCCATGACCCAGCATAATTTGAAGAGAGTGTGGGATCTGGGATGAAACTGAGGATGAAAGCTTTGGGATGTAGGAGGGGGCTCCAGCTTTGAGGGAGGACGGCTTAGGGCTGGGCCAGGAAGGTTTTCCCTTCAGCAGCTCCTGGTCAGCAATCCAGAAGAGGGTGCTAAGGCAGGATTCTTGCCTTTCTCAGCACTGCAGTCCATGCTGCAACCCAGGAGCAGCCTACAGCAGGTTCCCAGCCAATGGAAGTACGGAGCTAGAGCTCAAGGTAGGGGCAGTGAACAGAGCCTTGTGCCCTCACATTCGCATCTAGGAGCTGGGCCTGCTGCTGGCCATTTCTGGGATGCAGCACAGTCTGCGGTGCCAGGAGAAGCAGGTATCCTGCCTTAGCACCCCTGCTGGTCACCTGATCTCCCTGCAGCAAGGAGTCCCAGTGCCTGACATTCCTGTGACCCAGTACTGGGTCATGACTCTAAGTTTGAAAATCTCTGCTTTAAACCAAAAATAGTATTAAAATAAATAAATAACAGAAGAAAGGTCTATTGCCAGGATTTCTGAGTACTAGTGTAGTCCAACATACAGGGAATATTTATCTAAAATGCTGAGTCCCCGTATTTCAAAATTGGAACATAATTTATAATTACAAACATTTTACTAGTATATGATAAAGTCTCTGGGATAGGCAACAGTTAAATATATTACAGGTTGCACCTCTAAAAACTGGGATTCTCTGGTCCGGCAACATCCATGGTCTGGCATGACCATGGATGTTTCAGGAACAGAGAGTCCCAGTGCACTGCAGTGTGGTGGGTGCCTGGAAGCTGGCGCATGACTCAGCTGGGCTGTCAGAAGAGCCAGAAAGCAGGGAAAGGGGTGTTGCGGGGAGACCACATTTTCAAATACATATAATTCCATACATAAAGATTTGACAGGGATGTTTTAAAGATCAGTTATGGCTCCAGTGACCTATAAACATTTTACTAGATGCAGCAGCATGGACACTTTTTGCAGAATTAAGGTCAACATTCATAAATAATTTTGAAGATGAAAAGTGCTACTTGCAGTATTATCAATGTTATTAAATATGTAACTAAAAAACTAAGAGAAGAACCAGGAAAAGTACCAAGAAAAATGACTTTGGAAGACCTTGGACAGATGAATGTCAGCAATTTACAATCATTCAGCTCAGAGGCATTACTGGAATCAGTTACCATTATGGTAAGTGGTGCATTTTCACTTGATTTATTATACAAAGGTTCAAAAAAGCCTTTTCTCAAACTCTCTTTTAAAGGTTAAACATGAGTGCTTATAAGCTTCAGAGGGGTAGCCAAGTTAGTCTGTAACAGGAAAAACTTTAAAAACAACAATAGATTAGTAGCAGCTTAAAGACTAACAAAACATGTAGATGGTATCACAAGCTTTACCACTTCTTGAGCTGTGCCCATGAAAGCTCATGATACCATCTACAAGTGCTTATGTCATCCTACAAATCTCTTGAAATACTTTTATATTACATTTTGTGAACAGTTGGTCCAAATTTCTTGACTCTTAATACATTTTTTAATTTCTTATGTCCCTGTGTAGAGCTATTGAAGGGATACTATTTTGGAAAAAAATCAGTAATACTTGGGTAAAATGAGAAATGAGCAGTTGGGCATATGTATCTTTCTCAGCTAAGTCCACATACATTAATGAAGTTATGGGCACTTCTGGTTACTCTAGCTTAAATGCTTAACACAACAATAATATCGTTAAGCCCTGGTTTACACGAATTTATAAGCCCCTTAAATCGAATTTATAAGCAGAGCGTCTGCACTACCAAGCCCATTATTTTGAAATAAGTCCGCTTATTTTGAAATCTGTACTCCTTCTTTCCTAAGGGGATAATGCTAATTTCAAAATAGCTATTTTGTTATAGTATTAGTGTGGATGCACTGGGGCTCCTAATTCAAAATAATTGGACTCTGGAGGCCTCTCACAGCTGCAGTTCTGACCACTCCTACCACACCTAGCATCACCATTGCTCCGCTCTTCTCGAGGAGCTTAAAAATCCCAGCAGCAGGAGAAGGGCATGTCCCATGTGGTGAACTGTGAAAGCACTGTGGGAGACAGCAACAACAGAGGCTGGCATAAGTAACCCCAATGTTGCCCCAGACCTTCCCATAGTTGCCAGCACTCCTGCTGCTCGCTCAGCTGTCACTGGCCAGGGATGCAGGAAAGCTCTGGATTGGACCAGTGTGGAGATCCTGGACCTCATCAAGGTCTTTCAGGAGGACACCAATATCTAGAATTTCTGCACCAGGAAAAGGAATTCTGAAGTCTACAGATGGATTGCTGCAGGTCATACCTAGACACTTGATCAGTGCTGGATGAAGACCGAAGAGTTCTGGCAGGCCTACCACAGGGCCAGAGAGCAGAGCAGATGCTCCAGGACAGCACCACATAGCTGCCAGTACTACAACCATTTGGATGCTATCCTGGGAGAGGGGCCAGTCAAGTCCCCCACCGTTGTCATCAAATCAGGCCAGGACATGCCCAGTTTCAGCCTCCAGGAGGGTGGGGTGGCAGAGGAAGACTAGAAGGAGGAGGAGGACACCATGCCCACCAGCCTGGACCTACTGCTCACCCTGGAGCCAATCCTCCTTCCCCCAGGATGTCTCCCAGGCTTTGGGGGAACCTTGGGAAGGCATTTCATGTGAGTTCTATAACTTTTCCTATCTACAAGTGGGGATAAGTGATGGGCTGCAAGGGGCTGCACGCTCCTCTCTCAGCCTATTCAGCCTGGGGGTCACACAACTCCCTATGCATGTGGGTGCACATAAAGTGCCAGTCTGGAGCTCTCCGATCCATGACGCTCTCACACAGAAACCCCTGGGTCCTTCTCACAAGGTTTCTTTCTCCGCCCTCTGTGGTGGGACACCTTCCTATGACAAGCCACCACTAAGGACTCTGAGGTCATGGAACCACACAGAAGTATGCTCATGGCACAGAGTCATGCCCACACTCAGGCAGTGTCTGCTCCCAGTAAAGGATGGTGGTGTGGAGGAGACTGATTCCATCTATGGGACCCTGCCTAGAGGAGGAAGATGAGGGGAACCCATTAGCACTTTCTCCAGCAAGCGCCAACCAGCTCTCACATACATCTCCCCCAATAACACCCCTCCTTTCCCCTAGGCAGGGATAGAAGTTCTCTCTCTGCGAGATGCTGCCAGTGCTGGATCCAGCATGTGCGAGACACAGTAGGAAAATGAGACAGTCTATCCCCCACTCCCATCTTCAGACTCCTGGCCTGTCTGGCACCTTCCTCTGCCTGTTTGTCCCTGGGCCACTGGTGTTGCGATGCTCCCCTGGGATGTCTGTGCCCCTGCTGGAAAGTACCTGCTGTCTAGGCAACATATGGCCTTGCTCAAAGCATGTCGCCATTATCTGAACCGAAACCTTTGGTGTCAGCTCAGAGATTAGGACCAGGCTTCATATATAATGTCTCCTGTGATGACTGGCCTTGGAACTTTTCTTCACAGCTGGGTGAGGTATGAGTTTGGCATCTCCTCCACCTCCCATGCCATCTACCCAACTCTGTGGGATCTGTAGGAGGAAACATACCTAGGAGGCCTTCAAGAAGGAGTAGTTTCACAGGAATGGGCTGCCAACCAGGAGGAGAGCTGGGCTGACTGGGAGCAAAGGAAGGCCGCCTGGGACCAGCTGGTGCACCAGCATGACACCATGTGCTCTTCCATCACCTCGATGATGGAGTGCATGACATCATGGATAGAGCGGGCCACCAGCCACTTCCCCACCCCCCATGGTTTCCCTCCTATCTCCCCCAAGGGCTGCTGGGCCCCCAGAACATAGGGTGTTGGGACCTCTTGGGCAGTCAAAGCCTCCTGACCACCTGGAGACAGATGCCACTCCCAGCCCCAGCCCTGAACCCCCATCCTCCCCCATTCCAGGTTATTTTCCCAGTCCCTCACCTGTTCTATGTCCCTCCAATAAATAGTCCTGGTTTTGCAACAAACATGTCTATATTATTTACTTTGCAGGACAGGCTGGAAGGTGGGAAGGGAGGGCTGAGAGATGAAAGGCACACAGAGGAAATGCAGGGGCCCCTTGTAGAGAGGCACGGGAAAGAGTCTCACATGAAATTCTCCTTCAAAGCTTCTCTGTTGAGCATACCCCTTGATGTTCTCTCTGAATGGCATTAGTATCTGGCTGTTCAAATTCCCTAGCCTGACATTCAACATCAGCCCTGCACACAAGCAGAAAAGTCTCTCCCTTGCTTTCACATAGGTTGTGGAGCACACAGAAGGTTGCCACCATGAAAGGGATGTTGCATTCACAGAGGTCCAGTCAGGTGAGGAGACTTGTGAAGCTCCCCTTTAAACAGCCGAATGGACATTCAATGACCACGTGGCACCTGATCAGACTACCATTGAAGTGTTCCTTGCTTGGGTCCAGGCTGCATGTGTAGGGCTTCATTAGCCAGGAGAGCAAGCGGTAGGCTATGTTGCCCAGGATTACAATGCTAATGTCCACCTCCCAGACTCTGATGGTGTTGGCATGCATCTTTCGGAGCAGGCAGGCATTCCGGAAGATGCAGGTGTCAAGCACCTTTCCGAACCAGCCGACATTGATGTTGGTGAAGTGTCCCTTGTGATCCATGAGGGCCTGCAGCAACATAGAGAAGTACCCCTTCCTTTTGCTGAATTCTGAGACTCAGTAGTTGGGGAAGCCCATGGAGGCAAAGCCATCCATGATGCTGTCCCTATTCTCCAGAGTGACAGCCCTCCATAGCATCCCATGGTTGATGGCCTTTGCTACATGTATGACCGTGGCACTGACTATGGATTTCCCCACATTGAGTTGGTTCCCGTTGGAGCAGTAGCTGTCCGGCACAGTGAGCCTCCATAGAACAATGGCCATGCACTTCTGAACGTGGATGGCAGATCATATGGGGATGTCCTGTCACCTGAGGACAGGGATGAGCCACTCACAGAGCTCAAGGAAGTTCTGCAGCCACTCCAGGTCATTCCATACCTGCAGGACAATGCAGTCCCATCTGTCTGAGCTTGTCTCCCACCACCAGAAGTGGCGTTCTGCGGTGTCCAGGGGATTGAGGGGCATACACAGCAGCAGGAGTGCCAGGACATGGGTGAGCAGGGCCTGTGGGCCATGCTGGGGTTTGTCCTCATCCCGCTGGAGTAACATGTGGGCAGTGTGGAAGTACTATGCCATGAGGCACAGCATGAGACCTATGAGTCTGGCACTGCTTTGTAGCTGCTCTGAATCCATGTTGGGAGTGTTGTGGTGTCTGCAAGGGCAACCAGAGCACAAGAATGCACATGCCCACTTCATCCATTTTGTATCCTCTGAGGGGGGCAGTAGTGGAGGAGTGGCTTGTGAGATGTTGCCATAGAGAGGACCCCCTGAAAGCACGCATCACATCTTGCCTGATCAAGCAGCCACAAGAAGTATCTGCCCTCCTGGTGCCCTCTCCAGAGTGCTTCCAGGTGCTCTAAGTCCGAGGCAGGCTCCAATCAATGTCAATGTGCTATTTCAGACTAATTCTAATGGATTTTGATGCTTCCCCAAAGTGAGGACAAGTTATTTTGATTTTGTTAAATCGGATGTTAAGTTGATTTTAGTAATTTTGAAGTAATTTCCTAGTGTAGACATGCCTTGAGATTGCAGCTCCAACTATTAGAACATGTCAGAAATCAATTTAGATTATTAAATATCTAGAGTTAAGAATCCACATCTGCATCTGTTGGAATCAGCAGCAAAACTTTCCATAGAAGTGGAGGAGGGGTGTCTATATTATTTGTCTAGAGAAAAATCAGAGAAAAATTTATTCCCACAATGTTTTGTATAACTTTTTTTTTCAGAAATAGTCTGGATGATATCGTGCCCTTGAATTTCTTCTGTGCAGGTCTAGAAAATGGTTATTATTTTAAAATAGAAACCATGCCAAACATTTCCTTGTGCTGACCAGAACACTGCTTTAGATAATTAAGAAGATACATGTGGTTTTACAAAACATCCTTTTCTACCTCTGTGGGGAAATTTAGTTGTCTAATAGAACTTGGGTGTCTTCTTCCCTCTGAGAGCAGGTATTTCAATTTCCATCTGACCAATTATTGTTGTTTCTTTTTCTTCAGATCCCACTGTCCCATTCTGGCACCACAGCTGAGCAGTGACAGGTTTCTGGGGCCTTTCAGGCAGCTTCCATTGGAAAAGAAATCAGTGCCATGCAGTCTGGATATATTTTAAGTGTGATTTGTTTTATTTACACATATACACTATACATGTATAGTCCTGATGTGATATAGTAAAACAGTAGATAGGCCAATTTTCTTCTCGGAATCTCAACTCATGACCAATGACTAGACAGCAATTTCCTTCAATTATATTTTAAATACTTTTAAAAAATGCTCAATAACAAAATGAAACATTTCATTTCAGAACTGCTGGTGAACTGACAAAGCAGATATTCACTGAAAACTAGCTAGCTGACATGTCTCAAAATCCACTTGAAATTAGGAATCATCAAGGAGTGAGCATGTTTCTGGGCCCAACACTATATAACACTTTAATCAATCCTTTAGAAGAAAATATAAAAATTATCATTGATAAAGGTTGCTGATGACAGAGCTTGAAGAAGTGGTAAATAGGGGTGCATCTACACAACACCCTTAGCTTGATATAAGCTATGCAATTTGCACTAGGCAAATCACATAGCTTATTTCAAGTGTATTTCAAATAGCTTATTTCATAATTTGGCGCTATCTACACAGTGCCAAATTTCAAAATAACTTGCCATTCTGAAATTCTCCTTGACCTTCGTGGAACGAGAGTTGTTGAAATAAACCACCCATTATTTCAAAATCTATTTCAAAATAATGGGCTGCTTCAATAGACGTGGAGTAGCTATTACGGGATACTTCCAGTATCCTGAAATAGCTCCTTAATGTAGACGTACCTTAGGTGTCCTTAATTTATAATGAAAGAGGTATTAAGGATCATGCAATTACTTGCTGAGGCTTAAAAATGTTTTACTTTTATAATGGAGTCAGCAAGGCCAGATGTGCCAGAGTTATGAGCTACCAATATTGAGGTGCCCAGGCTTAGTCCTGGCAAACCTTGGCACAAATTAAGCACTGATAAAATAATGAACAGGTTAGGTCACTGATACAGAGCAATGTGGCTCACTTGGTGAGATGGGTGCAAGCTAACAATTTGTGTTTTAATAAGGTTAAAGACCAAATGTAAAGCCATATATCTGGGAACAGAGAATAAGTCATGCTTAGAGAATTGAGGACATGATCCTGGAAAGAAGAGACTCTGAAAAAAGATTTGGGGCATTATGGTAGATTATCATCTGAATTTAAGATCTTAGTTCATTGCTGTGACCAAAAAGAGCTAATGTAACCCTTGGAGGCATAAACATAGGAAAGCTGAGTAGGAATAGAGAGGCTATATAACCTCTGGCTACGTCTACACTGGCCCCTCTTCCGGAAGGGGCATGTAAATTTCACGAGTCGTCATAGGGAAATCCGCGGGGGATTTAAATATCCCCCGCGGCATTTAAATAAAAATGTCCGCCGCTTTTTTCCGGCTTTTAAAAAAGCCGGAAAAGAGCGTCTAGACTGGCCCCGATCCTCCGGAAAAAGTGCCCTTTTCCGGAGGGTCTTATTCCTACTTTGAAGGAATTCCTCCTCCGGAGGATCGGGGCCAGTCTAGATGCTCTTTTCCGGCTTTTTTAAAAGCCGGAAAAAAGCGGCGGACATTTTTATTTAAATGCCGCGGGGGATATTTAAATCCCCCGCGGATTTCCCTACGACGACTCGTGAAATTTACATGCCCCTTCCGGAAGAGGGGCCAGTGTAGACGTAGCCTCTGTGTTTGGTACCAGTAACATTGCTAATCAAGATTTGAAAGATATGTTCTAGTTGCCAGTGTTATATAGGAGGAAACAATAGACTAACACTATAATCCCTTCTGGCCTTAATCTACAAATCTAAATGGAACTTTGTTACCAGAGAACTGTACCTCACCTCCAACTAAACAGAAGTACATGAATGAACCAGAGGCAATTTGACATCACTAGTGTGACTGGCAGCTGCTAATAGAGGAGTTTGCAAAGTGGCCAGATGTTTTTACTAACAAAATATATTTTACAACTTGACATCTGAGATTTCAGGAAGTCATCTATGTCCCATGCAGCAACATTAGGGCCTTAAGGAAACAAGGAATGCTTTCATCTACGTATGTGATATTTCCTTGTTTTCATTTAAAGTAAATCAGTAGATGAATAGTCTCACTCTTTGTGTAATTCTAGCTCACCCTGATTAAGTGCAATAATGAAATGCATTTACTACATAATTGTAGTATTTTCCAAAGTAAGTTCATATTTGTTTATAAATAGGTCAAATTACACATGAGTAACTATTGACATATATTTCATTACTGTAATATGCAGTGCATAGTTGTCTATTAATGTAATCAAGAAGTAAACTTTAAAATTGTCAGATATTTACTATTAAGGCAGAGGACAGTTTAGTATATTCTCGGCATCCAAAATGGAAGATAAATACATCTACCCTATATCTATTGCAGATCCTAATGCCTCTATAAATTCTGCTTTCAGAGACAACTCATACTCATTGCTCAGTTGTTGTTTCTCATCTCTTGGTTCTTTTAAAGGTTTTTAATAGAAAAGGAGAAAAGGACTCATGAAGTTATTGTTATTAGTTTGCTGTGGTTGTAGGGGATGTGCATCGGAACAAGTTTTTGTGTCTGGAAAAATATTCAGGTGTTTAATGGTAATTATTCTTTGCTCTTAGCCAAAAACTGTACGGCTACATCTAAACTACAATCTTCTTGCGGAAGAGGAAATGCAAAAGGAGCGCTCATTTGCATATGTCATGCTCTCATTTGCATTTCCTCTTTCTTTCCTTTTTGCGCAAGAGGTTTTTGCGTAAAATGGCGCTGTATAGATGATGCCTTTTTGCACAAAAAAACCCTTTTGCGCAAGAGCCTTTCTTCCTCATTTTTTGTGTGCCTTTTCTCCCCCATTCCTCCTTTCCCCTACCCTCCCTTGCCACCTTCCCCCCAACCCTGAACACCAAATAAAAAATCACTTCTGTTTGGAAAAACAACTCTGTTATTTGTATTTGGAGAATATACAACAGGGAAGGTACTGGGGAAAGAAGCTGGGAGCGGGAGGGGGAAGAACAGGGGAGAAAGGGATAGAGGGGCTCAGGAATGGGACTGGGACTGGCACCTGCGTTCGGTACCTTGTGAGGCTTCAGCTGCCCAAGAGGTCCCACTGCCACATGGTCACAGGCCTCAGTGGCTCCTGGGGAGAGTAGGAGGAGAAGTAAGGGTACTGGTAGTTGGGGAGGGGCAGGTGCAGGGAGTTGGGGGGGTCAGATGCAGGGGGAGGAGGCTGGTGGACTGCTCCATACACATGGCCATGTGCTCCATGACAGATGTTATTGAGTAGCATGTGGCATCATTCTGGGGTGACAGCAGCTCCCATATCATCCTCCTCAGTTCCCAGTAAGCCTGGCAATCCCCACACTGCTCCTCAAAGTTCCGGTTGAGGGAACAGAGGGAGTTAAGATGTTCTTGCACCAGGTCAACATGAGGGTGACTTTGTCTGTGGCTCTTGTGGGGTCGGGAAGATGGCACGGGAGGTGGTGTATGCACTGTGCTCACAGCTGGCCCAGCTGTAAAGAAAAGTGACAAGGGCAGTCATCCCAGGAGACACTGTACATGAAGCCTAGCCCTAATTTCTGAAACAACACAAAAATCTTGGTTCAGATGATGGCAATGTGCTTCAAGCAAGGCCATCTGTTGCCTAGACAGCGGGCACTTTTCTGCAGGGGCTTGGTTGTCCCTGAAGAGCCTCGCTACTCCCATGTACTGAGGACAAGCAGGCATGGGAAGATGATGCTGGTGGGTGGGGGGATAGAGCGGCTCAGCTTCCTTCCTTGTCCTGCACACACCAGGTCTGGCAGTGACAGAATCCTGCAAAGAGAGAACTTTTAGACCAGCCCACTAGAGGAGGGGGGGAGAGCTTAAGGGGAAGTGTGTGAGAGGCAGACACCACCTTCTGAAGAGAGTGCTCCTGGGGTCTCTTCCTCTACCATCCCCCAGCTGGTTCCATTGCAGGTGATTGGTGTCCTCTGCATCACCATGCTCGACCGGCAGCAGATACTGTTTGAGAGTATTTCACTTAGGAAGGAACAATTAGTTCCAATCACATACAGAATGGGAAGTGATTGTCTTGGAAGGAGTACTGGAGAAAGAGATCTAGAGGTCATAGTGGACCACAAGCTAAATATGAACACAAACACAAATATGATTCTAGAATTCATTAACAGGAGTGTTGAGAGCAAGACATGAGAAGTCATTCTTCTGTTCTACGCTGCACTGATTAGGCCTCATTTGGAGTATTGTGTACAGTTCAGGGCACCACCTTTCAAGAAAGATGTGGAGAAATTGGAGAAGGTCCAGAGAAGAGCAACAAAAATGATTAAAGGTTTAGCGAATATTACCTGTGAGGGAACATTGAAAGAATTGCATTTGTTTACTTTGGAAAAGAGGAGACTGAAAGGGGACATGATAAAAGCTTTCAAAGGGTGTTACAAGGAGGAGGGAGAAAGATTATTCTCCTTACCCTCCTTACCCTTACAAGAATCAATAGGCTTAAATTGCATAAAGAGAGGTTTAAGTTGGATATTTAAAAAAAAATCCTGTCAGGGTGGTTAAGTAGTGGAATAAATTGCCTAGGAAGGTTGAGAGCAGTTTAAGCAAAAACCTCTCAGTGATGGTCTAAATGGAGCTTGGTTCTGCCATGAATTTGGAGATCTGGATTTGATGACTTCTCCAGGCTCCTTATAGTGCTATGATTCTAACTGTTTCAATGGTTAATTGTCTTCAATGTTTAATTTCAAGGTGTCTATTTGCGATATTCACCAAATGTATAGATGGGATCAGTCCTGTTGCAACTTGGTTCTACGTAGCACCTGGTCAGTTAATTTCCAAGAAAACATTTTTCTGTGGAAAAGTCATCAATACTAAGATGGTTTGCAGAAAAATATTGGTATCAAAAGTTCCAGGATGGAACAGAGGGTGCATCCACACTGCACTGTTATTTCGAGATAACTAGTGTTATTTTGAAATAACAATGTGAGCATCTACACAGCCATTCCGATATTTTGAAATAATTTTGAAATAATGGACAGTTTATTCTGAAATCTTTAAGCCTCATTCTATGAGCAATAATGCCTGTTCTGAAATAACTATTTTGAAATAAGGCATGTGTAGACTCTCCACTGCTGCTATTTCAAAACAGCCTCTCACCAGGGCCATTCTAAGTTATTCCTCCCCAGTGCCTCCTGGGGCTCTAAATTGAGATTGCACATCTACATTAGGGAAACCTGACTTCGACTAATTTTGAGGCTTCCCTGCAGTGTAGATGTGCTATTTTAAAATAAGCTATTTTGGAATAACTTTTCTAGAATAGCTTATTTCGAAATAAGCGAGCAGTGTAGATGTACCCTTTAAAGAAAGAAAAAATAGCCAAATAGCACAGTTGTTAGCAATATGAGAAATCCAGGACTGAGCCCCTCCTCTGCTTAATTCAGACCAGATATGTGAACTGGAAGCTTGGTCTACATTAGAAAATTAGGTTGTCTTAACTATATCTCTCAAAGGCATGAAAAATCCAAACCCTTAAGGCTCGGTTTACACTAGACCTGGAAGATTGGATTAAGGTAGGCAGCTCCAGCTATGAGTTGGCTTATTTTAAGCCGAGCTTGACATTGTCTCTACTGCAGGAAGTCAATGGGACAAATGCTCATGTCAGCTTCCCTTACTCCTTTCAATTGCGCAGAGTATGGACACCAGCTGGAGCTTCCCTCAGCATTCGATTTATGGGTCTACACTAGACCCACTAAATTGAACACCAGAACATTGATTTCCAACCAGTGACTGAAGATGTGCACTAAAAGTGATGTAATCAAATCAACCTTAGTCCCCATGTAGGCAGTGCTAGGTCTACAGAAGAATTTCTTCATCTAGCTAGTTACCCTCCTCTTAGGCAAGATGGACTATCTACACTAACAGGAGATTCCCTGCTCAGCACTTATTCTCCAATGGAGTGCATCAAATATTCAGAAGATATACATCCATTGGTTTCCTTGTATTAAGACAATTTATACCATTTTAGGATTTGTCCCCTAAAATACTGCTGATGGTTTAAAACACACAATTGCCCTGGTTCTCCTTTGGCTGGAACTTTGTGTAATCATTGCACTTGTGCAAAGTAAATATAAACCATGACCTTATCAGAACAGCTGTGTTTCATACCTACCTTGCTTAGTAATAAGTGATTTCACAGGATGAATGAAATAGAGAATCAGTCTCAGTATATTCTGATTTGCACAACACATTTCTGAGCATTTGCACCACTCACAACATTATCACTATTTCATGCACGGAACCATTGCTTGTAGATAGACCTGGGTTTCCAGAAGGGATTAAATATACTTTCTAGAAGTACATTTTGAATATACTGTATATTATAGCTATAGACCTTTAGGCTCTCTAGAGTATACTCTACAAAAGCAATACTGCTTTTTTCCTCAGTCCTATATCCTGTTCAGTTTTAAAATGACCGGTGTGATAGTGTGTCCCTCTACATACCTATGTGCCGCTCAGTCACCACAGTGTCTCAGCACCTAATGATAGTTTCCATTTCCACCACCTTTGGCTGTCCATTTATTGTGTTTCATTTCCTAGCAAGCTGTGGTAGGAAAAAAAGTTTCATATATGCACTGTTGTCTTTCCTTCTCCTCTATCACACAAAGTGAGTAAGGTAATGTCTTTTATTGGACCAACTAGTAAAAGAGGAAGCTTTTGAACCACACAGAACTTTTCTTTAGCTCTTTTTATGTATAATCCTTTCCAGACACTGAAAAACCACTCCATGTTCAGCAAGTCATCCTATTTTAGTTTACCCTAGTGCAAGGTCTGGTTGTATCTTTTCTGACCATCCTAGCTTGATGTGCTAACACCATCTTGCACATTCTACAGCTTCTCTGGTAAGAGGCAGCATTACTTTTCAGGTTATCTCTACATTGCAATCAGAGCTGTGACTGTAACATATGTAAACATACCCATGCTAACTTTTATTCAGGTAGTTCAAATAATAGTGATGCATATATTGATTAATTAGAAAATTTTCCATTAGGTTTTCATATTTGTAAATCAATTAGATATATTACACTGATATTTCATTCTTTATTAATAACTGAACTTCTAATATTACTGTTTCAATATGGCATCGGTATGAAGATAAGCCAAGTTAAAAAAAGGTTATTTTTGTTCTCTCTAAGTTTCATATCCTGTTTCTTGGCATTTACAGTATAAAAATTCTTTAACATTTGCACATGATGATTCCCTAGTATGTTCAATTGCTAAGTAGCTTAAACCAATACAAGAAGTGTAAGACAAATACTTGCTATATCAGGGATTTAATGACTTAGTCACTTTGTGAGGAATTTATAGAAATCAACTCTTAATCCTTTCCATACTGAATACTGACTTCTAGAAATTTCCTAAAGGAGAGTGTAAATTGTACTGATGGATAGGTGGATTTCTAAGAGCCAAATTTTTCAAATTTATTCCAGTAGGAATCTGGAGAAACTCAACTTTAGATTTCATGGGGAGTTTGCTCCAGCTTTATTCCTTTATGGCAGACAGAAGATTTTGCCTTTAGATGCAGTCATAAACATACCAATGTGTAGCCATCTTCCCCCTTCTTCCACAGCCTTTCCATACCACTTCTAAATCTGGTCCACCAAGTCTGAATTTAAGGAAATCTAAACTGGTGTATCTCATACATGGATAGGCCACATCTGGAGTTAAGCAAAAGACACAACTGAAAAGAGGTAACCATTTTAATGTATGTAATATATATGTATGTGACCTCATTGGGGGAAATTTGAGTGTAAGGGGTAGGGTTTAATTTAAGCCACTGTATTCATCATGGTACAGCTATACTATGATTTAAAAATAAATAGTATAAAAAACACTATTATGCAGCCTCAGATCTGTCTCTTAGGGTGTGTCTAAACTACATGGCTCCATCAATGGAGCCGTGTAGATTAGGCTGATCGGCAGAGGGAAATGAAGCCGCGATTTAAATAATTGTGGCTTCATTTAAATTTAAATGGCTGCTGCGCTCTGCCGACCAGCTGATGATCAGCTGGTTGTCGGCAGATCAGGGCAGTCTGGACACGCTGCTGTCAACAAGGTGATCATCAGTGAAATGAGGTTTACCTGCCTCATGAAATGAGGTTTACCTGAGCCTGTCGACAAAGGCTTCCTTGTCGACAGCGGCACATCCAGTCTGCCCCGATCTGCAGACAAACAGCTGATCATCAGCTGGTCGGCAGAGCATGGCAGCCATTTAAATTTAAATGAAACTGTGATTATTTAAATCGCGGCTTCATTTCCCTCTGCCGATCAGCCTAATCTACATGGCTCCATCGACGGAGCCATGTAGTTTAGACACACCCTTACAGTCTTTAAATATTGTGGTCCACAATCAAACTACCTGTTAAACCTCCTTGCATGAGGAATAACAGGTAGTTCGAACTAGGGGCTTTAATTTGAAATACCAGCTCCCTGCCATGTGTAGACGCAGGTAGTTAGTCCGGAATTGTAAATTTCAAAAATGGCAACCGACCGAGAAGATGCAAATCAAGCACGGGATATTTAAATCCTGGGCTTGATTTGCAACTTTGAATGCCTACATTAGCCTCCCTATTTCAAAATAGGGGGCTAGTGTAGACATACCCTAAAAGGGTGCTATAAGGAGGAGGGAGAAAAGTTGTTCTCCTTGGCCTCTGATGATAGTACAAGAATCAATGGACTTAAATTGCAGTAAGCGGAGCTTGGGTTGGGCATTAGGAAAAACTTCCTAACTATCAAGGTGGTTAAACACTGGAATAAATTTCCTTGGGAGGTTGTGGGATCTCCTTCACTGGAGATGTTTAAGAGCAGGTTGGATAAATATCTATGAGGGATGATCTAGACAATGCTTGATCCTGCCATGAGGGCAGGGCACTGGACTTGATTATATCTCAATGTCCCTTCCAGTATTCTATGGATTAGACCACCTAATATTATTTTCTGCAGTTTAGAAAACATACATAAGAAGTGCCTAAGGTTCATCTCATTATCCTTAATTTTGCCTTTGCTTCTAATTTTAAGTAGTGTTTTGAGTTTGCTAAACATCAATATTTATTCAGCAATACAAGCTAAACCCACAGCCAATCAAGCATAGCTAATGTTACACATCTATTTAAACCTGACCTTCAAACAGTTCCGTGTTATCAAACAGTTTCTTCGCTATTCTTCAGATAATGGATTTTTAGCACCATATGTGAAATGTGGACTGTTTATCAGCATCTTTTGCATTAAGTCTCTCAAGAGGATGAAGGCGGGGGGGGGGGGGGAGAGAGCAGGGAGGGAATCTGAATAAAAGTGTCTAAATGGATTCAGCTGTACAAGCACGGCCTATTCATTTGCACAGGAGAATCTGAATGACAGAGCTAAGTTTAAATTAGGCAAACTGCCAGCTTTATTGAGACTGATAAATATGCATATTAAGATGAACAGCCATCCAGCTCATTATTTGTGGTTTCAGTTCTTGTAAAGTCTGCCTCCTGAAAGCAGGAGAAATCTTTTGTTTCCGTATAATGAATTATTTCTCAGGCTTTCTCTTTTAATTTGTTTTATTAAATTTAGGCCCACTTGGTACAAGTCTCTTCCAAATGGCAACTACACCTGCCCTCTTATGGGACCACAGCTAGATGTGGAGGAAGAAAACAAAAAACTCTTTACACTCAAGGGATTCACCGTTAGCCAAATGAGTTTCATTTCAATGAAAATCTATATCTATCTGAGAGTATGGATTTTTTCAAAGGAATTCACATGTCCTCTTAGTCAGTTTTCACATTTTCACATGAAATGACTAGACATGAACATGTAGAGCATAATAATATCATACAAAGGAGATGTAATTTTCTTTCATACTGCCACCTTTATTGCATGTTTTAACGTTAAGTAATTACAAACTGATGGTGCAAAACATTTCTGTATGTTTTCCGCTATTCTTTTCACAGTCCTGCATGGATGTTGTTCATTTGTTATGACACTGAGTGAGTCCAATCTAGTTTTGGGCCCTAATTCTGCAAGCACTTTTGCAGTCAGACTGTCAATAAAGAGGACAAAAACCCCAAACTGGTGGTTTATTCTGTAATTAGATTCCACCAAGTCAGTAACAAACGTACAGTCCTGGATCACTATATTAGTCTCACCATGGAGCTGCTCGCAGTTCCCTTAGCCTCTTAAGAATATCTGGCCAGTCAGACAAGATGGACTTCTGTGAAGAAAGGGTGATAAAACCAAAAATCACCACACATTAGGTTACCCCAGATCAATGGATCTCAAACAAAAAATAACACTGACAGGCAATCCTTTTATAAGATAAGTAAAGATTTATTAGCTAAGAAAAAGAAATGAGAATTACTGGGGGTATGTCTACACTATCCCGCTAGTTCGAACTAGCGGGGTAATGTATGCATACCGCACTTGCTAATGAAGCCCGGGATTTGAATTTCCCGGGCTTCATTAGCATAAAGCCGGCGCCGCCATTTTTAAAAGCCGGCTAGTGCGAACCCCGTGCCGCGCGGCTACACGCGGCATGGGCTAGATAGTTCGAACTACGTACCCATTCCGAACTATCTGTATTCCACGAGGCGTACAGATAGTTCGGAATAGCTAGCTAGTCCGAACTATCTAGCCCATGCCGCGTGTAGCCGCGCGGCACGGGGTTCGCACTAGCCGGCTTTTAAAAATGGCGGCGCCGGCTTTATGCTAATGAAGCCCGGGAAATTCAAATCCCGGGCTTCATTAGCAAGTGCGGTATGCATACATTACCCCGCTAGTTCGAACTAGCGGGGTAGTGTAGACGTACCCTGAGAGATTAAACCAGGTAAAATACATAACAGGTGAGTCAGTGTTTTTAAGTACAACTAATAGCAGTGTGTGTGGTATCTGCCGGTTTCCCATACATCTCTCATAGCTGTCCTAAATGGCTTTGGGGACCTCTATCTTGTGTCTCAGATGCCTCTGGCAGCATCCAAATAGATCAGAGATGGAGAATTGCTCCCAGGGTCCCTTCTTATTGCTGAAAGCAGTCTGGCAAGCATTTCCATCACAGCATGAGTCTACAACTGCCCCATTGTTGAACCCACATTTTAAAGTCAACATGCCCCTTCCTTTAAATTTCCAAGGCTTCAATTGCCAATGGGTAAAAATAGTGTAAACGCACCATGAGAGCCAGAAATAATTCTTCATTAGTTTTCATCCTGGAGCTTGATCCTGCCTTGAGGGCGGGGGGCTGGACTCGATGTCCTCTCGAGGTCCCTTCCAGTCCTATTATTCTATGATTCTATGATTCTATGATTCATGCAATTTTATACTTCATGTAAATTCACATTTAAACACGAACTTACATTTCAATCTAAAACTAATTAAGCAGAGGACAGGGACAGATGGAAATAATACAACAAATATCTCTTGATTTTTATCTGAACAAGTGAATTGGCCTGAATATATATTGGCACATTCACCCCTTCTTTGCAATTCATACAGAAATGAATTGTCCTGTTGCTATGATATGACTTGTCTGCCTCACAGAGATGTTAACCTGTTTAGACAGCATCATGCAGACCATCTTAAAAGTGACCTAAATTACTCTATAGAATTCACCTTTATTTATATTTATGCTTTCACTCTCTACCAATGTGAGTCATCTGCAAGCTTTACCAGATCATTGATAGAGATATTGAATAGCCAAGAACAGATTCCCAGTGGCACCTATCTTGAACAATCTCAACTGTATGAAGATTCCCTATTTATAATTGTTTAAATCAGTTACCCCTGACAATTCACTTGCCCTCCAAAAATATGACACTGAATAGATTGACATGAATAATAATCAAGTCACCAAAATCTCCTCTCTGTAATACCTGTGTGAAACTGGAGTAACCACTGAACTGAAGTAACTGGGTTTACACTGGTGTAAGTCAAAACAGAACTTTGTCCTAGAAGAGTTGCTCAGAGATATTTTCTCCAGATCTTTCTAATGAGACAATTAAAATATATTCTGATATCTCAACTAGTAAACGATTTTTTAGATACAACAGTTAGACCACAAAGCTACTAGGCTGTGTCTAGACTGGCAAGTTTTTCTGCAAAAGAGGGTGCTTTTGCAGAGAAACTTGCCAGCTATCTACACTGGCTGCTTTGAATTTGCGCAAGAACACTGACGATCTAATGTAAGATTGTCAGTGTTCTTCCGCAAATACAATGACTCTCTCGTTCGGGAAAAAGCCCTCTTGCACAAATGCTTTTGCACAAGAGGGCCAGTGTAGACAGCTGAGAACCATTTTGCGCAAAAAAGCCCCGATGGCGAAAATGGTGATCGGGGCTTTCTTGCGCAAAACCACATCTAGATTGGCACGGACACTTTTCCGCAAAAAGTGCTTTTGCGCAAAAGCGTCCGTGCCAATCTAGACACTCTTTTCCACAAATGCTTTTAACAGAAAAACTTTTCTGTTAAAAGCATTTGTGGAAAATCATGCCAGTCTAGACATAGCCTTAGTGTTTTAAGCACCTGGAACTTGACATGGAATACAGTAACAGTTTGTTAGGTTTCTAGCATCCTGCCAACTATATAGGCTCATGGTTTAAATCACAAAATTCTGGAATGAAAAACTTTGTTCAACTTTATAACACACAACAATCAAAGTTGCAGTAAGGCAAACACAAGAATAATGGGCTACTAGTCACACTAAGTCATTCATTTGAAAAGGCTTCTCCCCCTGTAATAAGAACACTTCAGACTGCCTGACGGATGTCCTGTCATGTGGACTCATTGCAGGTAATGAAGTAAATTCATTCTTGTAGTCCTGTAATTGCTCTGCCTTTGTTTCTGCTTGAGAATGCCTCCAGAGCTTTAGTTGAATTTTCAATCTACCACTACCTAATAATTATATAGGGTTATCTAGTGTGCTCTGGTACGTGCCAGTTTATAATAGCTAGAGATTCCAATTGTTGTTCTTGTCATTTGTGTAGGCTCAGATAACATCTATGACAGTGAGACTGAGGCTTTGACTACACTTGAAATGTAAAAGCACAGTCAGGGCAGCACTTTAACATGGCAGTGCTTCAATGCAGCAGTGTAGTCATAGCAGGAGCGCTGGGAGAGCTCTCTCACAGCTCTAGATTAGCCACCTCCATGAGGGGAGGAGCTAACTGCCTTGAGAGTGTGGCTCTCAGTGCTGTAGCCTGATACTTTACAGCGCTATAAATTGCTGCGCTGGGGGGTATTTTTCTTGCTCTTGAGCCAGAAAGTTGCAGTGTAGTGAAGTGGCAGGGTAGACTTAGCCTGATGCATTCAAAGAATCCTAGGGCTGGAAGAGACCTTAGGAGGTCATCAAGTCTAGCCCTCTGCCCAAAGCAGGACCAACCCCAATTAAACCATCCCAGCCAGGGCTTGTCAAGCTGGGACTTAAAAACTCTGAAGTAGGAATAAGAGATCCTCCGGAATAGGGCTTTATTCCGGAGGATCGGGCCAGTCTAGACGCTTTTTTCCAGCTTTTCCCCAAGCCGGAAAAAAAGCGGCGGACATGTTTATTTAAATCCCGCAGGGGATATTTAAATCCCCCGTGGACTTCCCTATTCCCACTTTCAAAATTAGCATGCCCCTTCCGAAAAAGGGGCCAGTGTAGACGTAGCCTACGAATAGAGATTCAACCACTCCCTAAGTAATGCTTTCCAGTGCTTCACCATCCTGCCAGTGAAAAAGTTTTTCCTAATATCCAACCTAGACCTCCTCCACTGCTCCTTATTCTGTCATCTGTCTTTACTGAGAACATCCGCTCTCATTTTGATTTGACTGTGACTGGTTGTCCTCATCGTACAATCACCTCATAACAGTTCTGTGTTGGAATCAGATTTGGGGTGAATGGTAAACTTTAGTGTGATGAGATTAATACCTTGTATAATTCCACAAGAGGCAGCTGGATGAATCTGTAAATCACACTGAAGTCAATGGAATATGTCAATGACAGAAGAATTTGCCTTAGATGTTCCAAGGTGAATTTGGCCCAGCGTGTTTGGTGTTGGGTGTCATGCAAAGATTTTGTGAGTCCAATTTCTTGTAGCTACATGAATGCTAGTTGTGATGGTTCACCCTCCCCCATGCTTTATGAAATGGACTTATGGACATAAATGTTCATAACTCAAAGGTGCTTTGAGCAAATTACTTCATGTAACCTATCAGTCTTCAGTAATCCATTGGATCTGTTTATCTTATTTTGGTGTAGGTATCATTCTTATGTATAAACTTAGACATATGAGGTAGGGAATATTTTATGAAACAAAATACAGGACTATGTAGCACTTTAAAGACTAACAAGATGGTTTATTAGATGATGAGCTTTCGTGGGCCAGACCCACTTCCTCAGATCAAATAGTGGAAGAAAATAGTCACAACCATATATACCAAAGGATACAATTAAAAAAAAGTGAACACACATATGAAAAGGACAAATCACATTTCAGAACAGAAAGGGGATGCAGGGGGGGAGGGAAGGAAGGTAAATGTCTGTGAGTTAATGATATTAGAGGTGGGGAAAGGTAAATGTCTGTGAGCTAATGGTATTAGAAGTGATAATTGGGGAAGCTATCTTTGTAGTGGGTGAGGTAGTTGCTGTCTTTGTTGAGCCCGACATGAAGAGTGTCGAATCTTAGCATGAATGACAGTTCAGAGGGTCCAAGAAGGAGGGTGGCAATGGCCATGTCAGCACCCTGGGAGACTTCCCCAAGGGGTTTTCTGTGATTTCACCCCATCACACTAGTAATTTTTGAAGGTCAGATATTCTCTCGTGTATAAATACCTTTATATTCAGTGTCTCTGACAAACCTCGGTGAATACTGCAAAGTGTTCCGACCAAGATTCAGACTTATATGAAATCTTTTCTAGAAAGAAATCAATTCATTTCTCTTAACAAGAGAAACCCTCTCTTTTACCTCCCATGATGTTGAAGACCAAAGTTAAAGAATATTTGGTTTAAGCACCTAAGAACCACCTTGGCAAGTGAAAAAAAAAATCAGTACAACTTATTTGTAAAACTCTGTAAACATTTAAAAAATATGAAAGGTTTATGACAGACATGTTGCATCCATCTTGGTATTTTGGATGACAAAACCCTGCTCACAAGAGAAAACATGGTCTCAGACTTAAAGTGTTTGCCTAGGACTAAGCAGATTCTGTCACAGGTGTCCTAGGAGAAAAAATATCAGTGCTGGTGCTTTATTTCTCTGTGTCTCAGGATAAGGGTTTGTCTCCACTACACAGTGGATCTGATGGCCATTGATTTATTGCATCTGCTTAGACAAGATAAATCGATCACAGAACGCTCTCCCATTGACTCTGGCACTCCAAAAGTACGGGATGAGTAGCTGGAGTCGATGAAAGAGTAGCTGATCTTACCACACCAGGGTCAGTACATCGAGTTCAGCTATGCTATTTGTGTAGCTACAGTCATGTAGATTAGATTGATAGCGGAGGTTAGTGTAGACAAGAACTAAAGCACCCACCACTCCCATTCCTTGTATATGAGTCTAGGCATCTAACTCAGGGTTTGTGGACCATGGTGATTTTCTTGGTGTTTAGAATTTAGTCTGTGATCATGGGCAGTGGAAGAGTCTAGCCCCCATCCCTCCCTGCTCCTCCCTGCTTCCACAAGAGCTCAAAGCACCTCCTCTTTTCCCAGCACTGTGTTGCACAGGTGGAGGGGTGTCCCCAGCCCTAGTGTGCTGGGCAGCACAGCCTCAGAGCCCCTAG
Source organism: Pelodiscus sinensis (assembly GCF_052426305.1). Classification (NCBI taxonomy): domain Eukaryota; kingdom Metazoa; phylum Chordata; order Testudines; family Trionychidae; genus Pelodiscus; species Pelodiscus sinensis. The sequence goes on from NC_143052.1 coordinate 319,057,066, forward strand.
TCTTATTTCTCCATGTGGTTGAGCAGTGCAATTGTTGTCCCCCAACTCTGGTACTCCCAGGCCCAATGCTGCAGATGGCCAAATGGTGTGGTCACTCTGCTCCCAGTCCTGGTGTTCTGGGAGGCATGGTCACTGAACTCCTAGACCTGGGGCTTCAGTCAGCCAAGTAGCGTGACCACAGCCCCCAGTCCCATGGTCTGACTGTCAAGCAGTCAGCATAGCTCCAGCGCCAGACACCCCAGTCCCTGCCACAGGAGGAGATCTGGCATGGGGGAAGAGCATGGGCAGGGCCATGGTAGGCTGTTTGGTGTGGCACACCTCCCACTGCCTATGAAACCCACTGCCCATGGCTCTGATGCTCATCATCACCATACCTAACTCCTTTCCTGTACCCATGCCAGAATGATCTCTCTACCACCCTCTGTACCACATTAGTACTAGATCGTTTGCATTTTAATACATTAATTTCAGGCAACACTTAGCCCTGGGGACTGATTTTTGTCATATGGTTGTGTGATTGCTCTTCCATGGCACAAATATTTGCATGCTATTTTCAGTCAGCTAAACACTACAATTTTGTTTAATATATAAAGCTTCATTGAACGAGTTCAGAGATTCTTAATATTGCTTCCATTGCAAAATTCAACCAAGCTTTACCCCCAAAATTTAGATGATATATTTTATAATGAATATTTCTCCAAATGCTAGCAGGAACATTCTGGAAAGCCATGGGCACATCCTTGTGAGACTATTAAAACAAGGCACTTTTCTTTGAGTTAACATTGGTATTGTAAATCAAGCATGGGCAGATTAACTGAGAAAGACAATACATTCAAGTGCTTTTGAATTTAGCTCAGTTTCACTTGTGATGAGACTATGCCTTTCTTCTTGATTTATATCTTCAGACTGTGGTCGTGGGAGGGCATCCAAGATATTTAGTAGCCAGATAAATGAGCACAGGCCAAATGGTTTCTTCAGGTTTCTAGTAATACAAGTTTGATCCTCTGCAGTTTGTTTTGATCAACCAGACCCAACCTACTGACTCCAGATGCTGCTATTATTTAGTCTGTCGCAGATGCAAGTTTCTTGAAACTCTTTTTCTAGAGAATCCAAATGCCTTCAAAAATATCTGTGCTAAATTCTACAGGTCTTACTGAGGCAAAACCTACTTAATAAAGTGACAGTTTGAGCTGATTAAAGCCATACGATCAGATCCTAAAGCCTTCACCCAAAGCCCACTGTCATCAATAGAGACTTTTATTGCTTTGTTTGGGTATGGATCAGGCCCAAGGTGGCGAGAAAAACAAACAAACCTTTTCAAATAACAGCAGGCAGAGAAAACTAAACAGATTATTCCACCAGTCTTCTCTCCTTTATGCAATCTAATGTATCTGTTCCTGTGGAGTTAGTCATTACAGTTTGGCTGCTAGGCAACTTATTTTTTAAAATTGTCACAGCCACAACCATGCACAGCTGCATTAATGAATGCATCCACTATAGATTCCATTTTGTTTTCTGAGCACTGAATTAGCAGAAAGATTGCATTCTTCCTTCACTGTTGTCTTTCTGTCTCCATCTTGGACTGAATTTCCAGGAGATGCTGGCAGAGGGAAAATAATGAAAAACAATCAAGAGTCATTAACTTGGAAGGTAGCCTATTCAAATGCAAGCCTCATTAGACCATGAATTAGGAGGGATTTCTCTGGGCAGAAGCTATCAGGTAAATTGGAAACAAATGTATCATCTGGCAGGGTATTGGTCACCATTGAAGAAGACCACAAGGGATTCCTGTTGAAGGGGAAGCCTCTCCTACTATAATCATTTTATAAAGGGGGGAGGGAGGGGAGGTTAGATGAGAAGAAGATAGGCTGGAGCAGGAGGAGAAGGAATAGAGGAGAGTTGTGAAACCCTGAAGACACACTGACCAAATTCTTAGAGGTTGCATCACTCATTATCAGGGCACCTAACTTTTAGGCAGCTAGTATATCACAGGAACACTAATCCACCTTGAGTTAGGCACTGGGACTACCTTTGTATTGAATGGGGAGAGACTGCTACCTAAGAATATGATCCACAAAAGCCAGGAGCTTAGGCAGGGAGCCACATAAACTAGACAATAGTCAGAGATGCTAACTCAAAGCCTCACTCTTCACAAAGAGATAGTGTCTAAATCCAGGATACACGTAGGCCTGGAAATTACACTTCCAGCTGCAGTGTAGAGGTACATCATGAGAAGTGCAATCTCAGACCTCTGCCTTAAATGTAATTCACTAAGACTATGTTTATACAGCAGTGTTATTTTGGAATAACAGGCATTATTCAAAACAAACAAACAAACAAACAAAAACCCAAAGCCCGTGTATACACTACAAGCAGTTACTTCAGCATAATGTTGAAATAATGTTGAGCTGGAGGTTTTCTTACCCCAACTCCTGTAACTATCAAGGTATGTCTAGACTACATGGCTCCGTCGACAGAGCCATGTAAACTAGTTTACCCAGCATAGGCAAAGAAGCGAGGATTTAAATAATCCCCTCTTCATTAAAATAAACATGGCTGCTGCGCTGTGCCGATGATCAGCTGATCCGGCACAACGCGGTAGTCTAGACACAAATCGGTCAGCTGGGTAAGCCTTTGCCGACCGATCCCTTATGCCTCATGAAACGAGGTTTACAGGCTCGGTTGGCAAAGGCTCCCCCAGCTGAGTGATCTGCGTCTATACTACTATGCTGTGCCAGATCAGCTGATTATCGCACAGCGCAGGGGCCATGTTTATTTTAATGAAGCGAGGATTATTTAAATCCCCGCTTCTTTGCCTATGCCAAGTAAACTCGTTTACATGGCTCCGTCGATGGAGCCATGTAGTCTAGACATACCCTCATTGTACGAGGAGTAAGGGAAGTTAGAGGAAGAGTTCTGTGACTCAGACTTCATGCTGTATAGGTGGCACCAGAAGCCGAAATTATCTATTTCGACTTAAGCTATGCAATTGACATAGCTCAAATTGTGTAGCTTATTTTGGCTTTAGCCCTGCTGTGTAGATGTGCCCTCAGGGACAGAGATAGGCAGTTCTGTTAGAGTGGTTAGAGCAGGACCCAGTCCTAGTGTTCAATGCAGGAGTTGGTAATCAGAGTCAAAGGTTAGAACCAGAGTTAGAGGCCAAAGTCAGGAAGCAGGGTACCTCAAGGGAGGCAGGGCTAGAAGGCTTGAGATAAGCAGACATAGGAGGTATGAGTAAACAAGTTTAAAGGCCAGCTGGCTGAATGTTTCAAGCAAACAGTTAGGGTAGGCAATAAAACAGCCTGAGACAGACAAGTCAGCTGTACTCATTTTTAAGTTGCTCAGATAATATATCCTCTCTATTTTAGGTCCTGCTTCCAGGATGGCTCTTTTGCTACACAGAGCTGTTCTCAAAATCATGACTCTCTCACCAACTGAAGTTGGTCCATGTCACGTTACTGGATTTTGAGGGGATCAGCCGGATCACTGCTACACCAATGGGGGGATGTTTGCCCCAAAAGCTGGTACAAAGGGGGCCATGTGAGGTGTCAAACAAAAGCTTGCTGTCTACTGATTCTGCATATGCTCTTTATATATCTGTATAATGTCTGTGTGTGGAGTTATGAATATGTACTCTGTATGGAGACTGGAAGTTTCTCTGTATGTGGTTGTGTATTGGGCCAGGAATGTTTGCCCATGGACATGCTAATGAGCGAAGCTCCAGGGAACAATGGACCTCTGGAGGCCAGACACACCTGGCCACTGGCCATGTGACTCCCTCCAGCTTGGAAGAAGCCAGGAGGGGGTATAAATATGCCATGTGGCTGACTCCATCCTGGTGCTCAGCTCAGCCCTTCATCCCAGAGGCAGCAGTGCAGGGATCAAAGAGCTGGAAAGAACTGTGGACCCATCCTGATGTAGGATGTTCACCAAAGACTTTTAAGCCAGCAATTGTAACATCTCTGCTGCAAGCCTGCATCCAGAACGGGGAGATTTGATGCATGTAATGTATGATACTTTAACAGCTTTACTCTCATGTTTTTCTTTCTTGTAGTAATAAACCTTTAGATTTTAGATTCTAAAGGATTGACTCAGCATGATCTTGTGGGTAAGATCCAGTGAGTAAATTGACCTGGGAACTGTGCCTGGTTTCTTGGAACCAGACAGAACTTGTTCGGGGAAGGTGAGATTGGGCTCTAAAATCACTCACCTGTGTATGAAGCCCGGAACCATCTGGGGCACAGATATTGCTGGGGTGCTGGAGGGGTTTTACTCACGAGGCTTCAGGCAGGCAGCTGAAGCGCTCTGTGGGACTGGTTTGTGGCCTGTTTGGGAAGGTCTCCAGACTGGTGGCTGTAAGGAGCCCCGAATTTGAGCAATCCGCCCTGAGCAGATGCCCTCAGCTGTGCCCAGACCCAGCCCGGTCCATCACAGTCCAATAAAAAAGATTACCTCATTCACCTTGTCTCTCTAATTCTAAGCAAGCAGATAACATATATGTGGCTTGATGATTAAGCTCTGATGAGATACATCTTGGTTAGGACTTACAATATAAATGTTGCCTGATCTTCAATGAACAAAAACTATATATATATATATATTATATTTTCTACTGTCTTGACTGAAGATATTTCATTATTTTCAATAATAAACAATTTATCATTACAGTTTCTGGTTATGGTCTCCTAGCAACCATTTTTGTTATGATATCTCTTATTATCAAGGATTCTGAATCTAGAATAATTTCTCTATATATTTAAACTTAACCCTTTTTTTTAGAGGTCCACTTTCTTTCAGTGCAGGCTCCTATTAGTCCAATATCACTATAGATTACACATATTCAGTACCAGCTAGGTTGCAAAGGGACTGTTTTTCTGCCCTTACCTGTATGGAATAGTACTTTAAAATATAGAAATCCCATTGATTTCAACAGGCCTACACAGATAGTAAAGAGTTATGTAGGGAGAGCAACATTGAAATAATTCTGCCCAAAATGAGGAGTAGAAAGTTTCTCTTGCACAAATGCAACAGTAATCTGTGTCTAGTAAATTGGTTGGTTCTCTGTCTCAAAACCCATCTTCTCTTAAGCCAGAAAACAACTTTCATTTTGTGTCAGAGGTTTCAGCCAATAAGCCAATGATATGTGTAACACTACTATTATGAAAATCCTTATTTAAGAAAAAACTAATTAAAAGTTGATTGCTATCCTTTTTGAAAGTTACTGGACAGTTATTAATATCTTCAACAAAAGAGAAAGTGACCCATATTTGTAAAGCTCCTGAACTTTCCAATTACTAATCTCAATTACAGCCACTCAAGAGCAGCTTCTTATAAAATGAAACATGTAATACAACACGGTAATGAATTTTTCAGCTTCTAACTTCTATTGTGCTTTTACATATCAGCATTCTATAATTATAAATATAATTATGATTATTGTTCCTTTATAAATATTTATGTCCAGATCTATTTCATTCCTGTGACAGTCTTTGTGCTGTGAAGGACAATGATACCCTTCAATAAATCCCAGCTTATGTACTAATTTACATAAAAAGTGAGCCATATTTTCATTTCAGTTACACTGGTGCAAACAAGAGCAGTGTTTAACTCAAACTCCCTAGCACAGAACCAATATTGGGGAAACATTCTGAATTTTTTCCCTTTAATTTGTTAATAAATGAAACGTGGACAAGGGGACTCCAGTGGACATAGTGTACTTAGATTTCCAGAAAGCTTTTGACATGGTGCCTCACCAAAGGCTCTTAAGTAAAGTAAGTTGCCATGGGATAGAGGGAAGGTCTTCTGCTGGACTGATAACTGGCTAAAAGACAGGACACAAAGGTTGGAATAAATGGTCAGTTTTCAGAATGGAGAGAAGTAACTAGTGGGGTCCCCCAAGGGTCCATACTTGAACCAATCCTATTTAATCTATTTATAAATGATCTGGAGAAAGGGGTAAACAGTGAGGTGGCAAAATTTGCAGATGATATTGAAGTGCTCAAGATAGTGAAGAACAAAGCAGAATTCAGCTATAACTATTCAAGGGAGAGATCTTGGAGTCTTTCTGGATAGTTCTCTGAAAACATCCACTCAGTGTGCAGCAGCAGTCAAAAAAGCAAGCAGAAAGTTAGAAATCATTAAAAAGGCATAGAGAATAAGAGAATATCTTAGGGTATGTCTACACTACCCCCCTAGTTCGAACTAGGAGGGTAATGTAGGCATACCACACTTGCAAATGAAGCCCGGGATTTGAATTTCCCGGGCTTCATTTGCATAAGCGGGGAGCCGCCATTTTTAAATCCCTGCTGGTTCGAACCCTGTGTAGCGCGGCTACACAGGGCTCGAACTAGGTAGTTCGGACTAGGTTCCTATTCCGAACTACCGGTACACCTCGTGGAATGGTAGTTCGGAATAGGAACCTAGTCCGAACTACCTAGTTCGTGCCCCGTGTAGCCGCGCTACATGGGGTTCGAACCAGCGGGGATTTAAAAATGGCAGCTCCCCGCTTATGCAAATGAAGCCCGGGAAATTCAAATCCCGGGCTTCATTTGCAAGTGCGGTATGCCTACATTACCCCCCTAGTTCGAACTAGCGGGGTAGTGTAGACATACCCCCACTGTCTCTATATAAAACCATGGTACTCCCACAATTTGAATACTGTGTGGAGTTGTGGTTGCCTTATCTCAATAAAGATAGCTTGGCAAAAAAAGTTCAAAAAAGGACAACAAAATAGATTAATGGTTTGGAACAGGTGCCATATGAACAGAGATTAAAAATCGGGGGCTTTTCAGCTTAGAAAAGAGGAGACTAAGGGGGGATATGATAGAGGTCTATAAAATCATGACAGGTATAGAGAAAGTGAATAAGGAAAAGTTATTTATTTTCCCCATAATAAAAGAACTAGGGGTCACCAAATGAAATTAATAGGTAGCAGGTTTAAAACAAACACATTGCACAGTCAGCCTGTGGAATTCCCTGCCAGAGGATGTTGTGAAGACCAGGACTTAAACGGAGTTCAAAAAAGAACCAGATAAATTCATGAAGGTTAGGTTCATCAATACTTCTTAGCTAAACTGGGTAGGAATGGTACCCTAGCCTCTGTTTGTCAGGGGCTGGAAATGGATGACCTTTGGTCTGATCCAGTATGGCTGTTTTTATGCTCTTACGTTTTTATGTTAAATAATATATTTTTAAAATCCCAAATGTATGCACTCTTTTCTCCTACTGAAAGTCTGAATTCAGTCACTGCTTCAGGGCATAATAAAAATCTTAATAAAGTAGTTCTGTCTGTTAAATTCTGTATCTTTTGTTATAATAAAATTTAATAGGATAGAAAAAAATGTTTCTTTCAGACATTTTAAGGGTATGGAAAATGATTCTTTTATTATTAATGTTGGTAATTTGTGATGCAGTATGAGTTTTAATGAGAGCAGAGTAATCAGTGTTAATTAACGATCCACTAAACCAAGACTATTAGGCAAAAGCATGCTCACAAAAATAGAAATGATGATGTGTATCAGTAGCAAAGGAAAAGCCTATGGAACAAATCAGTAAAAAAAAAAAGATGATAAATGTGTTGCATACACACATCTTACAGATATGGTAAGTAAAATCCTGGCTCCATTAAAGTCAATAGGACTTTTGTCATTGACTTCAGTGGGGTAAGGATTTCATGCAATAAGTTGAAATGTCTTGCAAAATAAGATTTTAAGGAAAATATTGTTGGACAGAAAAAGGAGTATTTTATATTATTATATTAAGTTGTCTCTTCAACATAATTTCTCCGTGGGAGACAGCGTAGTCTAGTGGCTAGGACACCACACAGGAAGTAAGAATTCCTTGTTCTATTTCCAGGTCGGCCATTGACTTGTATGACCTTCCAGCTTCCTGGCTATACAAAGGGAATGACATTGGTCTTCCACTGGAAAGTAAGATGAGATGTATGGATGAAATCATTGGAATCACAATTCAAAAAAGCCTTCCGAGAGCATCACTGTAACAGGAACAATCTTCCTAGGAAGAAAACCAGCATTCTTTACTCCTAGACTTGATGGGAGGACTACTTTTTTATGTCTTTCAGTGGCAGGGAATTTGAAACACCTAAAAGATGCCTCTGGGATGCTATATCTTTTCTTCCAGCAGGGAACAATTTTAGTAAGTCCATCCCTTCATCCATCCATACCTGAGGGGCATAAAGAACTAATAAATAATCCTCATAAGTACTTGTCTGACCATAGTACCTGAGTGGTTCGCAATTATTAGCTGTTGTCCCCCACAGCACCACTGTGAGGAAGAGAAGTACTATCTCCATTTTAGAAATGGGGAACCAGCTAGATTAACTTCAAGACCTCACAGAAAATCTGTGGAAGAGCCAAGAATAAAACCCAGGTTTCCTGAAGTCCTGTCTAGTGCCTTGTACACAAGGCCAATCTTTTTCCTTCCATGTTTCCCAGAGGCTGAAATTCTCATGTTATTTTAAAATTAAATAGTTTAAGTATTTGGGAAAATGTGTGTAGCTTCCAGTGGCCCATTGGACAGCAGTGTAATGGATCATGGGTCTTGAATGTGTGGAGGCAAGGTCCCAGACTCTGCTCAGATTGCAGCTTCCTCCCAGCAGCTCATCAGCACCACTCGAGAAGGGACATAGGAGAGCTCTAGCTCACCAAGGATTCTACCTAGAAAGCGACATCTGACCCCTCTGCTTAAGCCAGAAGGGTGCACAGGAAGCTGTCTGAGCAATTAGGCAAATCCTAAAATGAGGGTTACAGGAGTTGGAGTAAGAACTGTTTGTGTGTAGACACAGACTATGTTATTTCAGAATAACATTAGTTATTCCAAAATAACACTGCTGTGTAGATGTACCCTCAAAGTATTTACTCAGTGCTTTCTGGGGCTCTAAGTTGAGGTAGCATGTCCACATTAAAGGAATCTGCTTCAGACTAATTTCACAGCTTCCCTGCGGTATGGACATGCTATTTCAAAATAGTTATTTCAGGAATTATTTCGAATAAGTTATCATATATATAGTAGCCCACTGTCTGTGACTCTGTAACGCTGAAATGCTGACTGTTCCCTCTGGGCGGTGCTGTTGCCTCTCTGGCTGTTCCCTCTGGGCGGCGTTGTTGCCTGAGTCACATCCTTCACCTCCCGCTGTGGTGCTCAACTGACTTCAGTGCCGCTCAGCCAGGCCGCCGTGGGGGAACAAGCAGTGCAAGTGGCTGTTTGGGCGCCGCAGTCCTCATGCAGCACCGGGGTGCTGCATGAGGAGCACGGGGTCCAAACAGCCACTTGCATCACTTGCTCCCCCTCGGCAGCCAGGCTAAGTGGCACAGAAGTCAGCTGAGTGCCTCGGCAGGAGGGGAAGGGGGTGGGGTGGTGATGTACATAGCCAGGGGACAGGGCCTGGCTGTGTACGTCACTACCCTGCCCCCTTTATGCCCTCCCTTCGCCTCCCTCCATGGTGCGCAGCTGATTTCTGTGCTGCTCAGCCATGCCGCCACAGGGGAGCCCAAACAGCTGATTGCTCCACTTGCTCCCCCGTGGCAGCCCGGCTGAGTGGCTCAGAAGTCAGCCGAGTGCCACGGCAGGAAGCAAAGGGGAGTGGGGCATTGACATGCGGCATCACTGGCCCAGCCCCCTTCACCTCCCACAGTGGCGCTCAGCTGACTTCTGCATCGCTCAGCCAGGCCGCCGCCTGGAAGCAAGTGGCGCAAGTGACTGTTTGGGCTCTGTGGTCCCCTGAGTGAGAGGCAGGAGGGGAAGGAGAGCTGAGGGGGGGGGGGAGGTAGTATGAGGAGGAGGAGAGAGAGAGCAAAAGAAAGAGAGAGAGACACACAGAGTGAGAGACCGGAGACTCAGGAGAGAAGACGGACATGGAAGAGAGACTTGAAAATCCCATCGTATGATGGGCTAATTGGCTAGTTTCAAAATAATTTCCTAATATAGACATGCCCTCAGAGACTAGGTTTAGTTTCTAGGGTTGGAAACGTATTAGTTCTGTCTTCCCAGGGGTGGCCTGTGGCTCTAGGCTGACTCGGCCGTTGCCTAGGGCGCCACCTTCAAGGGCTCCCGATGATGACATCACCCCATTGACGGCCCATTGATGGCCATGCAAATGGGGGCGCCAATTGCGTGTTCTGCCTGGGGCGCCAGCTGCCGCAGCCCGCCTCAGACCACTCCTGTCTCTTTCCTCCAGTATATACAATAAAGTGTATTTGATATGAAAATACAACTATTTTGATGAAACCCTCTGATACCATCTTCACAGTCTCCTCTCAAAGTAGAAATTTAGTTTAATTTTCTCAATAATTTTATTAGAACCTTTTTGGTCACACAATACAAAGAAATCTACTCCATATCTGTTTAAAAGAAAAGCTGCTTCCCAAACAAACCTCCAACAGTACAAAAAACACAATCCCCACACAGCAAGGTTCTCATAGCTCTGATATAGAAGACCACAAACTGAACAAGAAATATATATGAATCTGTTAGACAGGTGTACTCAGGTGACAGAGGTTGAAGGAATTCAGCTCCTATGATGGGATCTTGATCTAGGACAAGGGCTCCAAGATGCTACCATAACAAAAAATAATACTAATCAACATAGATGCAGACTGTTTGTTACTGGAGACAGGGAAGTTGGAGACTGAATTAATGTTGCATTGATTCCTAGAACAGAAACTACTCACTTAGCATATGTAAAATATGTCTGTAGAAAAGAATGATTTTTTTTAAAAAACAAGCATTTTCAGGTACAGAAGATAAACTCTATGAAATAGAATTGCCTTGCTATAAACTAAAACTGAAATTGATCAGACTAATAGGGCTCTGATTGTTTTCTCCAATTGAATAATGCAGAAAAGCCAAGAGTGAACATGAGAAATGCCAATTTCATAAATAAAATAAGGTATACAGAAGAGAGAAGAATAATAAATTAGCTAATATTGAGGACAAATGTGTTTTTTTAAATCACTTTGTGCAACTAAAAAACCAAAACAATTCAAAGAGACTAACAAAAGATATGAGAAATGAACATGCAATATTTTTTTAACAAATATTTTAAAGGCTAAATTGCAGACACCTTCCCATGGGTATGGACCTAACAGGCAAACTGAAGCTAAAGATTGCATATCTTAATAGGAATTGGACATGTTTCATTTGTGAGTCCATATGAATGGCCATCTTATCTATTTAATTACAAGATTGTTAACATTTGCCTGGATATTATAGATGTTTCTGCTATGTCACAGAATAATAAATACTTGGAACTATAGTCTAAAAACATTACGGCCTAGTCTAAACTATAAAGTTAGATCAGCATAAGCCACCTTGGATAGACTTAGCTGTGAATGGGTCTACACATAGGCTACGTCTACACTGGCCCCTTCTCCGGAAGAGGCATGTTAATTTCTAACTTTGGAATAGGGAAATCCGCGGGGGATTTAAATATCCCCCGCGGGATTTAAATAAACATGGCCGCCGCTTTTTTTCTGGCTTGGGGAAAAGCCGGAAAAGAGCGTCCAGACTGGCGCGATCCTCCGGAATAAAGCCCTATTCCGGAGGATCTCTTATTCCTACTTGAAAGGAATAGGGCTTTATTCCGGAGGATCGTGCCAGTCTGGACACTCTTTTCCGGCTTTTCCCCAAGCCAGAAAAAAAGTGGCGGCCATGTTTATTTAAATCCCGCAGGGGATATTTAAATCCCCCGCGGATTTCCCTATTCCAAAGTTAGAAATTAGCATGCCTTTTCCGGAGAAGGGGCCAGTGTAGACATAGCCATAAATTTGTGATGTAAGTGCCATGTTACAATAAGAAGTAAAATGACCTCCCTGAGTGACACTGAGCCATGGTTAGTGTACTGAAGTTGAAGCAGTCTGAGTGTAGATACTATGTTACTTAGGTCAACACTAACAGCTCTCCAGTAGCTGTCCCACAGTATCTGGCATTAACCACTCTGTTTAGTTGTGAATGCTACTGCCCGGTGGCCACAGGGATAGGAATATCCTGCCTGCATGTTTAAATCCCACAAATTTCTGAAATGCCTTTTCCTGATTTGACATCCCTTGAATACTGCTAAGGTTTCTTGAAGAAACTTTCATGGAAGTACTCTGCAATCCTCGCCCACAGATTTCTAGGGATAACAGCCTTATTTCATCCTCTGTGATAGGCCGCTTTCCCATGCTCATCAGAGATCACTTTGGCAGGCATCATTGCATTAAACACCGGGCAGCTTATAGGCATAGGCAGCTTTGGGACCCTAGCAGTAGCTACATTTTCTCGGTTTTTGTTATTTTCAGTCATGGGGTATCAGCTAAAATCACCAACATCTCTGGAAAATGGAGCCACCAGGATCCAATGTCATTGCTCCATGCTGCTAGTTTCATGCAGGCAAGCATTTCCATCCTCATTCCCCTCACTCTGGGTGAACCATACTTTCCAGGGATGGTGCTGTGAGTGGTGCCATGCACACACACTGCAAAGTAGAAGTGTCAATGAGCACACCTTGGATAACTTCAGGGGAGCAAGGGAAGGAAGGTCTGAGCCTTAACTTTTCACTGTCCATAGTGACTATCCTGACAATATTACCTCTGTGTAGTTGCTGCCATTATGGCCTTAAGGGGATCCCCAGCCACAGCTGTGGAACTCCTGAGCCAGATGAAAAGAAAGATGAGAACTTGTAATGAATCAGTCAGTGAGATCCTGCAAGCCAGTGCTGCATCAGACCATGAGCAAAGGCTGCTGCTAAGGTGATCTCCATGGGTTAGAGGAGAAAGGGCTAAGCTGGGTCCTTCAGGATCAGCACAGGAATTCAACACTTTCATTGGTAACATGCTGATTGGGGTGGGAAATGGGGGTCAGGGGAAGTCCTTACTTGTAGTTTTCTGAACAGTCCTTTGTTGTTAAAAATGTGAACGTCATGCACATTCCTTGACCAGGAATGTTGGTCAAGTGTCCCTAGTGATCAACCAGTACTTGAATAATCATAGAAAAAAAGTACCCTTTCTATTGATGAAATCTGTAGTGAGGTGGTCTGTTTCCAAATAAGAATACACATGCCATCTATTAGAGAATCCCACACACTGACAAAGGCTAGGGACCAACTGGCTAACCAGCAGTTCAGCAGAAAAGGACTTGAGCATTAGAGTGGATGAGAAGCTGGATATGAGTCAACAGTGTGACTTTGTAGCCAAGAAGGCTAACAGCATATTGGGGTGCATTAGCAGGATCATTTCCATCATATCTAGGGAAGTGATTATTCCCCTTTATTCAGCACTGATGAAGTCACATCTGGAGTATTGCATCCAGTTCTGCCCACCACCCCACATTACAGAAAGGATGTGGACACATAGAAGAAAATCCAGCAGAGGGCAACAAAAATTATTAGGGGGCTAGAGCATATGACTTATGAGAAGAGGCTGAGGGATTTGGACTTATTTAGTCTACAGAAGAGAAGAGTGAAAGGGGACTTGATAGCAGCCTTTAACTACCTAAAGGGGGGTGGTTCCGAAGAGGATGGAGAGAACATGTTCTCAGTGGTGACAGATGACAGATGACAGAAGGAGGCACAGTAATCTCAAGTTGCAATAAGGAAGGTCTAGGTTGGATCTTAGGAAAAACTATTTCACTGGGAGGGTGGTGAAGCACTGGAATGGGTTACCTAGGGAGGTGGTAGAATCTCCATCCCTAGAAGTTTTTACGTCCCGGCTTGACAAAACCCAGGCTGGGGTAATTTAGCTGGGATTGGCCCTGCTTCCAGCAGGGGTTGGTCTAGATGACTTCCTGAGGTCTCTTCCAACCCTATGATTCTATTAGTCCAACACAGCTTAGGAACTTCATTACTGCATATCCATCTGCTATATCCTGCAAATTGCCTAGGGGCACAGCCTTGCAGTGGATTTTCCAATTTCAAAATGATTTTCCCCTGATCAGTAGCAATCCAGCATTGCAAGTTTCCATGGTGCAATCACCACTTGCTTCCCCACTATCAGTGGCACTCTCATTCTGGTGTGCATGCATTGGAGGGCTGAGGTGAGCTCAGCACACTGATTCAGGAATGGGGCCCCAAAGCGCTAAAGGTTTTGCAGCCTTTGAGCACCATCCCAAGATTGCGTCATGATGTGAGTCCATCTATCAGTGTGTGTTTTCTGGGGCAAGGAGCAGTGCTTTACCATCCATTGCTGCTCTGTGAATGCCCTCAGCAACATTAAGTTGGTTCTTGCTATGCCCCACAGCGATCTGTCCTCCATCGTGTTCCCTCCCTGCTGATTCAGTTCTTCTGACAAAGCTTACGACAGCAGTACAGCACTGTACTTATGGCAGCAGTACTGTCAGAGGGTATGTCTACAGTAGCTCGTTAATTTGAGCTAGGTAGGCAAATGAGGCAACCGGAGTTGCAAATGAAGCCCGGGATTTAAATATCCCGGGCTTTATTTGCATGTTCCCATCCTGTCGCCATTTTGAAATTTCAGTAGCCCGAATTCACTGCCGTGTGGCTACACACGGCACTGAAACCATAATTCGAACTAAGTCCTTAGTTCAAATTAACTGTTACTCCTCGTGGACTTAGTTCGAATTAACATTTCACTGCCGCGTATAGCCGTGCGGCAAAGAGTTCGGGCTAGTGAAATTTCAAAATGGCGACCAGACAGGAACATGCAAATAAATCCCGGGATAGTTGAATCCCAGGCTTCATTTGCAACTCTGGTCTCCTCATTTGCCTACCTAGCTCGAATTAATGAGCTAGTGTAGACATACCCAGAGAGGGTGGACAGTGAGGAAAGCCATGTGAGTTCATAAAGACTTTTTTTAAAAAGGCACAAAAATTATAGACTATAGAAGAGATTATGGAGACAGTTGCATGGTGGGAAAATAATCCATGCTCCCAGTCACTGCTGCACAACTTATTTCTGTCTCACCATGTATTACCAAAACTTTTCCGAAGACACTGAGTTGGACAGTGTCAGCTTCCACACTGAGGCTATGTCTAGACTGCAAGCTTCTTTTGGAAGAAGCTTTTCCAGAAGAGAGCTTCCAAAAAAGCTTCTTCCGAAAGAGAGGTTCCACACCACCAAAGTGCATCAAAAAAGCGATCTGCTTTTTCGAAAGATTGTGTCCGCACTGAATGGATGCTATCTCACATGTAAGCTGTGATTACTATGGAGAGAGTGGCCATCAGGGAACTTGTGCTTTTCCCTTTCCTCTTCTTTCAAAAGAACTCCTTCTTCCCAATCCACACATGACTTTTTCCCGAAAGAACTCTTTTGGAAAAAGGCTTCTTCCTCATAGAAAGAGGTTTTCCAATGTCAGAAAAACCCCTCTGATTTTTTTTTCTCAAAAGAACATAGTTGCAGTGTGGATGTAAGTGAAATTTTTTTGAAAAAATGGAAGTTTTTCTGAAAAAACTGCGCAGTGTACACATACACTTAGATATCTATCAATGCTGCACTGCACTATACATTAACACAAGCATTACATTACAAAGAAATAAGTGTGCACATGCTCAGAAGTTATACTAACTGCAGCAGCTATAGGCTAACATACATGCAACATCAATGCAAGGAGCTAAGTACACATATGCATGAGCAATAGTCTAATTGCAGCAGCTTTATGCAGATATACCTTGTATTAACCAAATGTAGACAAGTTTGTAGGGGGGACAAGATTTCATTACTATTCTGAGGGGAATGGTGGGGGTTTAAATACTAGTGGTAACCAAAGGAGATTCCAACAGATGCTTAGTGTCTCTAATTAGCGTGGGAAACAGCATTTGAGCAATGTCTTTAAAGTTTAAGCCACACAAGGGAAATATAAAGACTTAATGAGGAAAAAAAGAATATAAAAGAAATGTTCTTACTTAATATTTCTTTACTTGGAATTATATCCCTGCCACTAACCTTCACAGTGGGGATTTTCCATAACATGAATATGCTTAGGGAAGATCTACATTCTTCAGTTGCTTGTACTGGAACAGAAGCTTAATTTGCTGAGTCCTGGTTGTGTATAGTATGCTTCTGCTAGACAATGAAATCTCCTGGGGCCTGCAGATTTATACTATAGCTCTCTATAAATATGTGTATGCCCAGCGAGAACCCTTGTGCAATGATATTTCAGGCCAAGACATGACAATGTTCTGGTTGAATATGTCCTTAAAAACACCAGAAGCTTAACTCATGGATATCTCTCACACAAGCCTCATCTGTTAATTTATGTAGTAAATGTTGATTGTTACAGTATGCTACTCTCTGTATGCAAGCTTAATTGGTGTCAGAGGCCCTGGATGCTTTCTAGCCATCCTAGTGCATTGCTACACAGCAAGGTTAAATCCGAAATAAGCTATGGAACTTCAGCTACATCAATTGTGTAGCTTAAGGTGAAATTGCTTAATTCGGCTTTTGGTGCTGTCTACACACCAGGAAGTCAAAGGAAGAAGTAAGAAGTCCTCCAGCTTTCCATTATTTCAAAATAATGGCTTGCTGTGTAGATGCGCTCTTTGTTATTTTAGAATATCAGTTATTCTGAAATAATGCTGCTGTGTATACATAGCCTCTGAGTTTTATATGCGTCTCATCAAAATAGTATCTAAGTATCCTGATGGAAAATCAATAGCAATTTATGGATTTGATGCATTGCTGAGTGCTTTTTGCAAGAGGGAGGGTTGCTTGGATTTTGGGGGGGGTTAAGATTTCTTTTTTGTTAGCAGAGGTAATTAAACAGGTGGCAGTGTCTGTGCCCTTCTTAAGGTGGAAAGGGTTTTTTAAAGGAAAAGGCTTTGCATCATTTCCTAGTGATCCTCAAACTCTGGAATTATCTGGCCCTACCTGAAAGTTTGTTCCATGACTGAATCCCTTCCAGAAAGAATGCTTTTATCCCCAGCTTTCATGTGCGTAATCCCAGACTTTGTGAGCTGCATTGCCCCAGGATATGGTTGCCAGGGTGCTCCTCAAAGACTGATATTTGAACTTTAATGCATCTGAGGAGTGTTGCATTCATTGCATTGAAAATTAGGGCTGAACTTTAAACTAGCATCAGTTTAGCTTCCAGTTAAGCTGACTGGGAACTAGTGGAAGTGACCTCTGTGTTCTATGGAGTCTCTGCTTTTCCACACATTTCCTCCTCTTTAACATACGGTGATGCAGAGCAAATGAGGTGGCCTTGTAGAACTGTTTAGTGGCTTTTCTGACACTCACTTTGGGTCATGCTCTCTCTTCATGTTTGAGGTAATTTGTACTGAAATGAAATAGGACTATTTGCACACATGTGTGAAACCCATTGAGACAATATGTTTCTCTCTTGTGATTAATATTACTACAATTACATCATGCACATCATTGTACACACACACACACACACTATAAAAGCCTATGCCCTGGCAAGCTTTCACTCCCAATAAGAAAGCAAAAGCTCAGTGAAGTAAAGTGACTTGCCCAAGGATAACACTGCCGGTCAGTGGCAAACCAGGAAAAGAATCAGGATCTCCTGACTCCCTGTCTAGTTACCTATCCATTGGCCTTCTTTACCTCTCTTGGCCCTTGTACCTGTGGAAATGTTCCTATGTTGTATGCAGCCTCAGTCTTATACTAATGTTTCTTCAAAACTCACCTATTCCAACAATAACTTTCATCCCAATGCTACTCACAGGGCCAGACCCTCACCTACTATAAATCAGTGTAATCCCATTGACTTTGTAACCTAAACTTTGCTGTGTGTATACACTTTCCTCCATTCTGCCTTGCTTAATGGCATTTTTCCTTTTGTCAGATCTAGCTTAGGGGTCAATTTTGAAAGAAGTTCTGCAAGGACTTACCCTTGTGTCCTTGCAGAATTCCATTGAATACACTGTGCTCTGCATTGGAGGGGTTCTCAGGTGCAGGACGTCTAGCAGGTAGGTGATCCTCAATTGTAAGATTCCCATGAAATGGAATTTTGTCTTTGTTCTATCCATGAAGCAAGATTAAAGTTGTAGGCACATATCAGCATTCAGTATTAGAGTGCATATCACCTCTGAAGAATGATAATCTTTCAAAAATGTGAGAAACCCAGAAAATGCAGAATTACATTTGCACTTTTCTAATGCAGCTATTTACCTTAGTTCATAGTGAGTGCTCAAGGCAGTTGCAGTTTTATTGCTCATTTTAAGGTGTTCTCCTATTCTTCAGTATGTGGGTTTCTTTAGCAAGAGTCCACCTTTTGATAATATTGCTGTGCTTTTAAGTGAGGCAATGGTCCACATCTACCATTAGCAAAATAATTCAGTTTTCTTTATGAATTGCACGAAGGGATCTGAATGCATTATTTTTGTTTGTTTGTTTTTAATTTTCTGCTTTTGTCTGGAACTGCTTAGATCACATCTCACAGTATTATGTATAAAGGGACCCAGTCATTCATGACTTTGAAGTTCAAAGAATCTCCCTGATATTTGTCCCACTGCTTTTCTATTGTTTCTAGCTCCTCAGGTTATACTAAACATAGTAACTAAAAAACATTGTGATGGAAACATTCTTTCATGTATCTCTTCTTTTGAAGGAACCTGGTTCAGATTATGAAAGCCCAAACTTTTGCTTTCCATCAAGCTCCTGCGGTCTTCTAGTGAAGAAGTTCTCAGAGAGAAACAGATGGTTCTTTCTCTGTTTGATTACTTTTTGCTGAGATTTGCATTTTCTTTTTGGGATGCCTTTTTGATGAGCTAGGAAGACTTAAATCTGCAGTATGATTTACTCTTTGAAGTGGATTTTTCTCTCAACTACAGCTGCAACATTTTTACTATTTTACTCCTGTTCAATCAGAAAAAGAGAAACATTTTTACAAAGGCAACTTGGGAACAGGGCTTGATTTCTTTCTGATTATTTGTATTTGTTTGCCATTCAAGGTAGACAAGGTAGACAGAATAGCTGCAAGAGCTGCAGAACTTTACTCGCTGCAGAACATAGGCAATGTAGAAAATTAGTCTGAGATCCAGCCCGTAGAAATCCTGCCTGTTCATCTGTCAAACTGACTGGTGTTTACACAGTCATGCCATCTTGTTCACAATATGTCTTGTTATTTAGGAAGACAACCACTTTTATACGTTTGACGTTACCCCAAACTCCACTGACTGGTATGGGGAGCTAGCAGAGAGAATTCCATCCTAGGATAGTCTATACATTCTGATAGTGGCTACTGAAATATCTCGATTGTGCCAGAGGAACATTTCTTACATGCCAGAAAGACTAACTCGGGTGGACTATGGGAGACCACTCCTTGTCCTGACCATTGGGGTGCTTTTGCTTTCAGTTTTTTATGTTTTCTTTAGGAACCAAAGAGACCCTAACTAACTCCAGCATAAAGCTGGAGACCAACTAACTGTGAAGTAAACATCTTTGTTTGCCTATAACATTTTCCATTTTATTTTCCATCTTGAAAGGCTTATCAGCAGGGTAGGGATGTGCACAGTACACCTCTTTTGCCGAGCAGAGTTTTGTAGTAAAGAGGAAATAACTAGAATTAGTTGGAATATTTTTGACAAAACATTTTTTTAAAAGCTGAAACCTTTCCCAAGGACATAACAATTTTAACAAGGCTTTTCACAGAAAGGTTCCAGTGGTGCACAGTGGACTCTGCTAACTGCAGAGGAGAATGAGAGACCTGAATCAAAAGCCTGACCTTTTCAATCCCAAAACGGACATTTTGTGACACAATTCGGTCTTCAGAAAACATTCAAAAGATTTTTTTTGTTTCAATATGGAACAAAACCAAATATTGAAATCATGAAAATTGTCATGAAATGGAATTGTAATCCCCCAGCCAGCTCTGGAAGTAGCTCAGTTTGCTGGCTAATAATGCATTTTGAACTAAAACATCAGATCCTGGCATTGATATGTTGGCTTTCTACAGACAGGTGTTTCTGATGGGCATTTTCTTAAGAAGCGCTGAATATTACTATTAATTATTTGCATTAGCATAGTGCCCAAAAGCCCTAATTATGGACTAGGTCAGTGGTCCCCAACATTTTTACACCCAAGATCACCTTTTAAATGTCAGAACAAGCCAAGATCTACGGCTGCATCCTTCCCCCAAGACCCACCCCTTGCTTGAAGCCCCGCCCTCTCTATTCTCCTCCTCTCTAGCACTTGCTATCCCCAGCCCTTATACACTCTACACTGCTGGTTTTTTTTATTCTTCCATAGGAAGAGGCTTTTTCAACCTTTGGCCTGTCTAGACTGGACCAAATATCAGAAAAACCCCTTCTTTTGGAAGCCCCCTTATTCCTCGTAGAACGAGGAATACAGGGGTTACTGAAAGAGCATGCTTGCTCTTCCACTAGAGAAAGTGGAAGAACAAATGCATCCCTGGATGTGGAAGAGTTTTTCTGGGTTATCTCCAGAATCCTGAAAAACTCCTTGGCTACGTCTAGACTGGCCCCTTCTCCGGAATAGTCATGCAAAGCAGGTAAGTCAGAATAGGGAAATCCGTGGGGGATTTAAATATTCCTCCGTGGAATTTAAATAAACATGTCCGCTGCTTTTTTTCCGGCTTGGGGAAAGTAGGAATAAGAGATCCTCCGAAAAAGGGCTTTATTCCGGAGGATCGCGCCAGTCTAGACGCTTTTTTCCGGCTTTTCCCCAAGCCGGAAAAAAAGCGGCGGACATGTTTATTTAAATCCCGCAGGGGGATATTTAAATCCCCCGCGGATTTCCCTATTCTGACTTACCTGCTTTGCATGACTATTCCAGAGAAGGGGCCAGTCTAGACGTAGCCCTTAAGTCTAGCTGTACCCCCACTGGATTGAGACAGGATGTGTGGGATCTGCGGTGGGAATAAGGGATTTGGGTGTGGGAAGGGGTGAGAGGTGCAAGCTCTGAGAGGAAATCTGGATGCAGGAGGAGGTGGAGAAGGGGATGCTGGTTCAGGGAGGGGGCTCCAGGTCGGGGAGTGTTGGGGTCAGATGGAGGGTTGGGGTACTAAGCAAGCCAAAGGCTTGTGGATATGAAGGTGCAGGAATTTGGGTTGGGGTATGTGAGAGGCTCAGGGCAGGGGAATCCAGTGTATGATAGGCTCAGATCTAGGGTCAGGATGTGTATGCAGGAGTGTTATGATGCTGCGGCCAGCTGGTAGCTTGGCCCCAATTGCGGGTTTGTTGGCCAGGCTTCATTTTTAAATAAAATACTGTGTCAAACACAAAAAGTTTCTGCATTGTCTTAATTTATAAGAAGGGCAGGGACCCTGTTTTGAGTCAGAGGTCACTGACCCACAGAAAAGTCAGTTGAGGGGCCACACAAATGAGATGCAAAAAAATAACTCCTCCAAAAATCCTCAAGCCTCACTAATGTGGCCCCAACTGTGCTGGTGGGAGCAGGGGACATGGTACTGGAGAAGGGTGCTACTGGGTGCTGGGGCAGGGGACAAGGTACCAGTGGGGGCAGGTGACAGGGTGTTGCTGGGGGCAGAGGGCAGGGGACAGGGAGTCCTCTGCACCCACCTCCTTCTGGGATTCCTCCCTCCTCCCCCTCATGGAGAAGGGAAGCCCCGGTGCACTCCTCCTCTGGGGACTCCTCACCCTCCCTGCAAGTTCCCGGCATGCCACAGTCCTGGGTGAAGGGAGCAACCAACATGCTTCCGGAACCCCCAGAAGTGGTGCGCAGCTGCAGGACTTCCATCCACCCTGCAGGAAGCCGGCACTACCTCCATTGTTGCTGAAATTAGGTAGTGGGGCTTCTTGGGGGTGGGAGCCCAAATGCTACACGATTGACTGATCGAGCCCTCCTGATTGACCAGTTGATCCCGATAGATGGGTTGGTGATCACGGGACTAGGTGATGAAGAAACAGATATAGTTGCCAACTTTCCTGACCAGAGACACCAGAGACCATTTGCAACATTGATGTCTGGTCCCTACATTCAGGAAAGATGGCAACACTATAAACAGAACAAAAAGACAGTCCCTGCTACAAAGAGCTTGTCAAACCCATGTGCCTACTAGGGAGATACAGCTCTTTAGACATGTGCAGGGGGGAAGGGGAAGGGGAGATAGGAGGGAAGTTATCAGTGAATCGTGTTTCAGTCATTGTTGCTAGGCAGAGTTAGCACTCTATATCCAGAAATGTCTGGATGAGGGTGTGGTAGTTTGGGATATGCTCCAACAAGTTCCCTGTTGCTGTGGTCAGGTTCCATTAGGGCAAGCAGTCAGGACAGCAGTTTTACAAAAGGCCACGTGCCCAGTGTGAGGTAGGAGAAAATGAGTCCAGAGCAAGTTGTTTTCCCTAAGAGTACGTCTAGACTACATGCCTCTGGTGACAGAGGCATGTAGATTAGGCTACCCGACACGGTAAAATGAAGCGGCGATTTAAATAATCGCCGCTTCATTTAAATTTACATGGCTGCCGCGCTGAGCCGACAAACAGCTGATCAGAAGGCATACCTGGGTGGTCGACAAATACCTTTTATGTCGGCAGGGGAGCGTCCAGACTATCGCGCTGAGCCGACAAACAGCTGATCAGCTGTTTGTCGGCTCAGCGCGGCAGCCATGTAAATTTAAATCGCCGCTTCATTTTACTGTGTCAGGTAGCCTAATCTACATGCCTCTGTCACCAGAGGCATGTAGTCTAGACGTACCCTAAGTCTGAAGCATTTTGCAGCAGCGTTGTTCTCATTTTTTATATCTATAAACTTAAATGAGATGTTGGTTAATCAGTGAGCTGACTGGCTAAGGGTAGTTTCAGCAGAGGAAGAGGATAAGTCTTTTTGGACTCCAGCTGAATTTTCCTACAACCCAGCAGAGGATAGATGTTTGTTTTGACTCAGTAGACTGTACATTTAGTGATCAAAGTTTCTAACTGAGACTCAGGTGAACTCAAAATAAATTTTTGGGAACTCTGCATTTCTTTTCACTGTGTTTCAGTGGGAACAGCTGTTCAGATTTAATTTGTTTTCTTTATTTATGTTTATTATAACTATAAAGATAATGCAGGTGGGTTATAAAATAGTCATGTTATGTTATAAAAATAAATTACTATAATGTATTGTATTTGTTTATCATAAGATTCTCTAAAGTTGTTCATTACATTCATTCTTTTCATTCCATTTGCAACCTCATTGTGGGAGGCTGACCCTGAGCACTCATTGCTGAAAATCCCTAGATACTAAATGCTGGGTCTCCAGTTGTTTTCAATCGAGTTGGTGATTTGAGAGCACTGGAGAAGTGCAATTTAGCCATGATTACCCTTGCAACCCAGGTAAAAAGCAAAAGAGAACAGATGGATACAAACATCTACAGGAGCACAAGAAAACAATATTGGTCAGCCCAGTAGGAAATGGTCTTAACAAGCAAGAAACCTAGTCATTAGCAAGTATTTTTGTAAGTATCATAGTCAAGGAGAATTTTAAGGAGGGATTTGAAGGAGATTAATGAGTTAGTTTTGCAATTGTTTATAGGAAGTTTCTCCCAAGTGTGAAAGGCTGCAATCATCCTATTTAAGAGATACATTCCCTATCAAAGAGGTGGAAATGATAATGGACCTACATAAATATGGAAAAGGAGAATTTTCCTAGACTAACTCAGCTACCCCCTGAAGCTCCTAGAAACAAACTTTGAGATAAGGGAAATAATTGAAAATTGCATTCTATGTGGCAAGTTTTAAAATTTGTTCAAATATCTATTGTGCTTATCAATCTCTGAGAAGTGACCATGACAGTTATTTTTATTTTATGGTTTCTTTCAGAAGCAATGAAAAACACAAACCTTGTAATTTTGGCTACAAGTTGAATCTCTCTAGTCCAGCAATTTCTTGTCTGGCAACATCCATGATCTGGCATGATTTTAGTTAGCTGGATATCCATTCATTATGGGTGTGGCCAATTTTCCCATGGTCCCATAAAGTTTGTTTACAGCCACCAGTCCTGGTTGTCAGTGCTCTGTGATTTAAATTATTTAGCTCTGCTTTACCCCTAAATGTTTTCTAAGATCCCAGTGAGCAGTGGAAGTGTTGGTAATGTTTCTAGACAATATTGACCTCTGTGGTTTGGCAAATTTTCTGCTTTGGCACCAGTCAGGTCCCAAGGATGCCAACCTAAAGAAGTTCAACCTGTAGTTACTTAAACTGATAGCATACAGAAAACCAGGTTCAGGGAATTAGAAAGTAGCAAGAATGCAAGATTTATGGGTAGGCTGAAATATCAGTGAAACTTATCCTGAAGTTTGTCCTTGTCATCTCCAATTTACACCATAAGCTCTTTGGAGAAGGAAATGTGCATTATCTGTAAAATACAGAGGTTACTTATGCTATTCATTTAAAAAATCATTGAGATGGTATCTTTGTAGGCTGTAGTTCAGTATATTTCCCATTATTTTCCTAGGAATACCCATGCATTGAGTATATTAACTACGAAGGAACATCAACAGGAAGATAAATGTGTTTTGACAAGTCTGAATGTACCTATTTGAAGCAATAGCAATGGCATAGATCACAGACAACCATGAAGTTCTTGTTATGACAAAGGTACTTCTTTCCTCAACTGTTATTTCCTCCTGCAAAACTTCTTAAGTCACTAGCCATGCTTTAAATGCAGACCAATACATGATGTATAATTTTTGTAATTATTTTAATAATTCATGTTTAATGCTTAGTGATTTAGCATACAGCAAACCAGTCCTCTGATAATTTTCTTCCATCCAGGTCTTCTACACTTTTATGCCCTAGATTTTTTTATTTTTATTTTTAATTTGCCCTTTGGGTACCAGTTAGTTTTTCTCAGGCATCAGTGTATTATATTGTTGAGATGATGCAGCACCTGAGGACAACAAAAGTCACTGTAGATCCAGTTCCTGCTTGGAGTCTGAGGGAGTGTTTTTACTTGGTACGCAGTCTCATGGGGTAGCTGTGTTAGTCTGTAACTTAAAAAGCTATGTGAGGTCATGTGTACTTTAGAGACTAAGACATATAAAGGTCCAACCCATTGGATGAAGTGAGTTTTACCCACAAAAGCTCATGATCCTATTTATTTGTTAGTCTTTAAGATGAGGACTTCGCATTGTTTGTATTTGGTGTGCTTACATTCAAATAGGGAACAATGATTTTGTCATTAGGGCCTGGAACTCTTTTTATTAGATTCAAAAACAGACCTTCATTCTTAACCGGAAATGGTAAGTCTAATTTGTGTCCATTTTCTAATGTATACTTTTCTTTAAAATCAAAGTTCCTTGAATGAGTTATTTGTATTCTGTTGAAAACTCATCTTGCTCCATTTGATTTAGTTTAAAAATATTCATGTCAAGTGTTAGAATGCGCCATGGTTCAGAAGCTGCCTTGTTAACGGTACATGGAGATTGACATGAGCTGATTCAGATTCATTGTTATGTTAGTTGAGTTGAATTTGCTTAGATATCTGAGCAGCATTTGTTTTGGTTTTATTATTTAGTTTAAAATCCTCCCAGTCCTTAGAAGGGCAACCTGTCAAAAAATGTCCCCAGATCCCCGAGTCCTTGACACAGACTTCTTATGTGGGGAATCACATCTTTACCAGCTTTCCTAGTCACATATGTGCGTGTCCCACCAAAGTCATGATGGCAATGACTATGGTGAATAGTGATGGATGTAAGAAAATTAGAGACCAGAAAATGGGAGAGAGGACTAGAAAAGGACAAATATAGTGCTTAACTATAAAGAAGAGAAATAAGGACAACCCAGGCAATTAGAAACAAGTAAACAAGTCAATACCTGGAAAGATAAAGAAGCAATTAATTAAGTAATCAATTTGAACACATCTATAAAATAAGTAATATTCAACATGGTTTTGTTATGAACACATTATGTCAAAAAAAGTTAATAGTTGTCTTTGACTGGGTAATAAGCCTTGTGGATGTGAGAAAGCAGTAGTTGTGGTACATCTTGACTTGTTAAGGCTTTTCATACTGTCTTACATCAATTCTGGGTTCAGTGCCATTCAATATTTTCATCAGTGATTTCTGTTCACTCCCTCTGGGGCATCTGGCATTGGACACTGTCAGAAGAAAGGATGCTGGGCTGGATAGACCTTTGGTGTAACCCAGTATGGCAGTTCTTGTGTTCTTATGGATAATACCAAGATGGGAGGGGTTGCAAATGCTTTGGACACTAGGATTAAAATTCAAAATTATATAGAAAACATGACCTATGACCTTTGTTTAGGCTGGAGAAGACTGAGAGGGGATATGAAAACAGTTTTCAAGTACATAAAAGGTTCTTACAAGAAGGAGAAAAAATATTCTCCTTAACCCCTGAAGATAGGACAAAAAGTTCAGCTTTAAAATGTAGATTTTTTTATTGTTACATAAGTTAACTTAAAAATAAACTATAAAATTTTAGAGCCTACAGATCCACATTTGCAGCCAGAAGTGTATGATAGTTGCATGCCAGATATGCTAAAGATTTTGTATTATGGCAATTTTGGATGACAATTTAGCACATGTTGTTCCATTAAGAACACTGTCATTGCAGATTTGACAAAAAGTGAGATTTCTAAAAGTAGCTATATTACCCAAAACCAAAATTTAAGAATCTGATGTGACTTTCAGAATCTGAGAGGGACGAGGTGTGGAACATGCTGTCAGAAGTCTTAAAAGAGCAAGATGCCAATGCAGAAACTACAGAGCCTGAAACACCGCCACCAACAAAATCAACCTCCTATTGATGGCATCTGACTCATATGATGCAAATAAATGTGGGTCACTTCATATTGTTTTGGATCATTATTGAACAGAAGCTATAACCGCATGAAAGTATGTCCTCTTGAATGGTGATTGAAACACAAATAGCATACACATGTTTAGCATATCTGGCACATGAATGCTTTGTAATGCTTGCTACAACAGTGCTATGAGAACACCAGTTTTTACTTTCAGGTGACATTACAAATAACAAGAAGGAAACACTATCTCCCATAAACGTAAATAAACTTGTTTGTCTTAGCAATTGACTGAACCCTGCCCACCTTGGCTAACCGCCACTGATGAAACTATCCTCCAGGAACATACCTAGTTCTTTTTTTAATACTATGGTCTTGGCCTTCACAACATCCTTTGGCAAAGAGTTCTGCAGGTTAACTGTATATTGTGTCAACACCTTAATTATTTTGCTTGCCTACTTCTGTACCTTTTCCAGATCCAATATATCTTTTTTGAGATGGGACAACCACATCTGCATGTAGTACTGTAGATATGGGTGTACCATACATTTATATAAAAACAAAATAACACATTTTATTATGAATATGTACAGAATGTGAAATTATCTGAAGCACATTAAAAATAAGAGTCCAAATTCTTAATTATAAAACACATAAATCCAGAAAAACTTCCTGTCAATGGAGGTTCTCCACTTGTATTATGGTACAAGAAAAGGATTTAGTACAAGAACAGGTAAAAACATTTTTCTTCTTAAGGGCTAAACCCATGTCATTTTTCTTCATAAGGAATAATCTGAAAGATTACACTAGAAATCTCAGTAGGTGTGTGTTACATAAATCACAGGGCTTTGAGGCATTTATGGAACAGTCAATCTGCTTCTGGGAAAGTTTTAGTGTGGTCATCACTCTCATTCAAACATTTTTATTTCTTAACAATTTTGCCATGAATAAATACTTTAAAAAAATCAGGAAAGATAAATCTTAGGCTAGGGATATTTTTTATTAATAGCCACCCATTTAAAATGACAATGAAGTTATCAAGTTACTTTCTTTTTTTCTGTGTTATTGAGCCTGGTGTGTACACATGACTCTCTCTATATTGTTATGAAATGGTTAAATTTTGGCTATTGTGTTATATTAAGGCATTTGATTTCTAACATTGTTTCCAAACTATGTGGAGTTGTTGACCTACTCTAGACTAAATAATATTTACCAACCCTCTTTCAGGCCCTGTTCAGGAAACCATTTTGGATAGAACTATGAAGACTCTAAAGATGAACTTTAATGATATAGAAGTTAAAAATTCACACACATACACACACACACACACACACACACACACACGCTATCAAATGTGAATGTTGAAATTTAATGTCAAAGTCAAAAGATATCCTAAAGAGATGGATAGAGGACCTTTTTTTTTAAGAAGCAGGATTTATTTAAATTTGAGGTGTTTAATGTATATTGCTACTATTGCAGAGAACCCTGCCTTATGAAGATATGAGGAAGAAAATGGGATGAAAAGTTAAAACCAGATAGGTTCAGATTCTTCAGCTAACATCTGCTTATTTAGAGAAAATCAGAATGCAGGGTTTTGTCATAGGAACTGTCTGCCAGTTTGCCTTCCAAAGAACCATCAGTATTGGGCTTATGTTATGAAGGATTTTTTTAGTCTTTTTGTATGTATATTTCTCTTCCAGAATTTGCTATTTGTATGTCTTTTCTGTACCACCCCAGGAAATTACAATCCCCAGTCTGGAATACCTGATTTCCTCTCATCTTACCTCTGAATTATTGAATAAGCAAGCTTCTAACGTACTGGAGACTTATCAGTGCAGGCAAGATTTTTTGTATGAAAGCTCTTATGAGTTGAATCATTATATTCCAGTGCAGAGTTTTACCTCAAAAGCTATGTCTAGACTGGAACCCATCTCTGCTATGTCCGCGTCCAAAGAACCCATCTGCTTTTTCGGAACAATTTCCGAAAAAGCGGACGTGTTCCTTCAGCATCCCTGTATTCCTCTTGGTGAGAAGAATAAAGGATGTTCCGAAAGAGGAGTTCTTTCCAAAATTTGGACCCGTTTAGATGGGCCAAATTTCAGAAAAGCCTCTTTTGGAAAAAAAAAGTGGAAAAAGATATACAAATTGCGGTTCTCAATTTGCGTATCTTTTTCCAACTTTTCTCAGCAGTGTAGACATAGCCAAAGAGACTTCATTGTTTCCTCAGGCCGGGCACAGAATCTATTTACAAAATTGTTTTCTGTGCCTGCCATTTAGGAATTTACTCTATTCACTTATCAGCAAGTATGAGCTTTACACAGGGTAGGTAACTCACTCATTAACACTGATGAGAATTACTTGGGTAAGTCCCTTGGACATCCACTAAAGCAATGTTTCTCAAACTGTGCTCCGCAGAGCCCCAGGGCTCCGCAAGACATCTCCAGGGGCTCTGCGAGGTTGACAAACTGGAACCATCGATAGGTACAACACATACAATCAGTGGACCGCTGGGGCTCTGCATAAATTTTTACGCATGTAAAGGGCTCCAGAGCCCAAAAAGTTTGAGAACCACTGCACTAAGGAATAAAACTCTACACTGTCTAGGAGATAAAACACGTTATAGACTCACTTTATAAGGTGAAAATGTCATAGATGGTATAGGAGGAAGGAGCAGCAAAAACCAAGCAGATATTGAGAGAAATCCTCCTAGATTTCTAGATTGCTTAGAAAACTTTATGCCTAGACACCTGGCTTCATGGGGGGAATATTCTTTCTCAAAAATTTTTTGGCATCTGCAGGTTTCATGTGGACCTACCTAGTATATGCTATTTGGCCTGTTCAGATCAGATGTTAGCTGATTACAGGCAGTGTCCGGGTTACGTACAAGATAGGGACTGTAGGTTTGTTCTTAAGTTGAATTTGTATGTAAGTCGGAACTGGTACATATTGTAGGGGAAACTCTAGCCAAACATTTTTTTTAATTTTGGATAGCATAGGGAAAGGTTAACTCCCCTCTAATGTTTGTTTTGCTGTCTGTTCCCCTGTTCAGAAGATTTCACATCTATTTCTGTCCCTGTGACAAACTCAGGACTAAAGGAGTAACTCATCAAATACCAGACAGCTCTGCACCATGCTTTGAGCTAATAGCTTTATTTCCACACACCACCCAGGGTTCTAGGAGGAGGGTCCTTTTTTTGCTAACACAATGAGGCCAGCACTTTGTTTTGGTGGAGTCTTTGTTTGCCCAGGGAGCCCAGCATGTATAGGGGGAGGAGGGGCGGAGAGGCTGCTTTTGTCTGCTGTTCGGCAGCCTGTTGCTCAGGGGAGGGGGCAGCCTGTTGCTGGCAGGGGGGGAGGGGGAGGCGTGCAGGATGCGAGGCCGCGGGGGGGGGGGCAGCGGGCGTGGGGAGGCACTTTTCCTCTGCCTGGCAGCTCTGCGGGATCCCTGTCCCTGTGGCCAGCTGCTGCAGGCAGAGGCCAGTTGGAGCCGGCCGAAGAAGGAGGAGGTGGATTCTAGGACCCAGGTGAGTGAGCCCCGGGGACGCTGCTGCGCTCCGGCAGCCCGGCATGTATAGAGGGGAGGAGGGGCAGAGAGGCTGCTTTTGTCTGTTCGGCAGCCTGTTGCTCAGGGGAGGGGGCAGCCTGTTGCTGGCAGGAGGGTGGGGTGGGGGGGGGCAGCGGGCGTGGGGAGGCACTTTTCCTCTGCCCGGCAGCTCTGCGGGACCCCAGTCGGAGCCAGCCCGAGGAGGAGGAGGATCCTAGGACCCAGGTGAGCGAGCCCCGGGAATGCTGCTGCGCATGTGCGGGAGTTGCCTCACCCCGTTCGTATCTAGGGATCCGACGTAAGTCGGATCCACGTAAGTCGGGGACTGCCTGTACCTTGATTGTTGGATCCTTCAGGCTCAAATAGATTGTGCTGATCACAACATGTATTCTGTTCTTCTCATATCTTTGTCTTCTTTTCCATGTGCTGCCACGTGCACCAGTTTACACACACCTCTTACATTTTAGAATCTATACATTTTGAGCTTGTGGGGAGAAAAATCATCACCTTGCTATTTTCTTCTTAGAAAAATATCACCTTTCTGGCTGTGAATGATTTATGACCATTCCATGGAATAGCTCAGAAGACTCTATAATCTTTGACAAAATTCAGTTATTTCTCCACTCAGTAAATTCTGATGATATTAACTTTATACTACATGAACTTCTGATAAATTATCCTCTTGAAGCTCAGCACATGTAAAACCAGAAACAGTGGATTGTTGCAGCACCACATGAGACAAGAAAGCAAATAAGTAATATTGAGGAGCATTTCTAATATGCCATCCAATGAAGCAAACTGTTTTTAAAAGCTTGTTTTTAACTCTTAGTTTCATTTAAATAATCACGCTGTAAATTGGTGCACTTAAATGGAAGTCAAGTAACTTGAAGAGTGATGGCGGAAGCAGTAATCAGTTTGAAAAGATGCTGCATCTCTGATGAGTGTTGAAGATGTCAGATTAAGTTATGTCCTAGAAAGGGAGGTTCCCTGAACAACTGCTAGTCACTTTAAATTACTTTGCATTTCAAACAGAAAATCATCCAATTAGACCAACAGCTGCAGAGATGGGAATAAGCCTTGCATATTAGAAAATTAAAGAAAATGCAGCTGAGTACTATAAAAAGCTGTTAAGGTAACTCATTTCCCCCTCTCCCTTTTTTTCAATAAAACTAATTTTCAAGGACTTTTAGAACAAACAGTGAGTACACATTTCTTACACCTGATTCAAACATGAAAACTCCGTCATTCAACAGAAAGGCAGTGTATCAAGATGTGTGATGGTGTTCAGCTGAGACTTCATACGGATGTTGCTATGCCCCCAATTGCATGTTACTTCTTTTTAGAAAAAAGTAGTGTCATTGTCACTTTCTCCCTCAGCAGCCAAGCCCTCCGCCACCACTCCAGAAACTTCTGCTTCCTCTGAAAATGGGTACTTTTATGTATATATGTGAGACTGAAGATATCAGAGAATGTCATTTTGAGATCTCCCCCCAGCGAACTGCATGGCTTCCAAAGTTCCTCTCAAATATGAATGTTAGTGGGCTTCCATTTTACTTAGAATATGAAAAAGTGTGCTGAGATGGGGGGAGAGCTAATAAAAATTAGTTCAGATGGAGCTAAGAGTTGACACAGTGGAAAACATCTACAGGAAGACTTTAGAGGAGAAGAAAGGAAAATGCTATTGGCAATGTACTGACCCATGTAAAGGATGCCCACCTCAACAAGTCTAGCTTTGGTGATTCTACAGTTCCTAAATAGAGTACATTTAGCAAGTTTCCCTTGATCTAAAAATGGAAATTGAAAAACTCACAGTGGTCTGATTGATTGAATCCCAGTTAGAGATAAAATATGGAATTGAATTAGTCAAAGGAAAAGTTAAAGCTTTGTATATTTGTTTACAATTTATAAAGCAAGAAAGTAGGTTGAAAGCTTTGTATAATCTTGAACTCCAGGTAGTTTCCCCAACATGTAGTTTCAGCACACACATAGTGGATTGGTTTTATAAATTGGTCGGACAGCACTTAAATAATATATGATTTGTTTGCATAAAAACTTACATTATTCACCAATGCTTTTACATACTATTAAATCAACTCTGTTGGACACTCATCCACACACCCTCATTGCATTTATGAGAGAACATTTCCAATGGATACCTGTTCAGAAACAGGTTACATTCTGAAAAGGCTGCTAGTGAAAGAACCTTAGTTTAGCCAAACCCTTGCGTTTGCTGACCATACCATATATTGAGTCTATATTGTATACTGTTATCATACAAGCATAATTCTATATGCAGCTTTGATCCTGGATCTCTTACTCTCTAACATACACAGAACATGACACAATTTGTTACAAGAGTTTGTTTAAATCACAAACGCAGCTCTTCTGGAAGTAGTTTGACTTCTAACTACCTTGATTCTACTATGTGTCATGCATTCTTCTGGTGCCTTTAAATTAGTCTCCAAACATAATTAGAAAAAAGTCTATTTTTTCCTAATATGCAATTTCAAATTGCTTTCTTTGGAAGGTCTTTTACTACTATTCAAGTTTTAAAAAACTTAAAGGATTCAACACATTCGATCACAAGCATATATGGAGAGGAAAAAATAATTATTTGTACTACCATATACTGCCCTCACATCAAGGATCAGTCAGTACCGAATAAATCAGATATGAGCAACCATTAAAAGCTTTTAGTTAAAATATATATTTTCTATGTGAAAGAGGAATTAAATGAAATCCATAAACTATTGGCAGTTGTTGATAGTCAGTGTCTTTGGGGGCAGAAAGGGGTGGTTAATTTCCCTGCTCCATAGATTTAGTTGCTGCAAATAAGAATCCCAATTCAGCAAAGTGTGTAAGCACATGCTTAACTTAAAACATGGATTTAAGCATGTGCTTAGATGTTTTACTGAATCAGCTTCCAAGTTGAAAACACATTGATAGCTCAATATAGGAAGCCTATACATTCTAGGTTACAGAGAGAAGGGATTGTGCTTGGGAAAATTCAAACCCACAAAAATATCTTCGGTGCAGTATTCCATGTAAAAGGATAATTTGTAGAGTTTCCCTGATCCCAGGGAATATCACAGTGCTTTACAAATTCCCATTGACAAATGCACAGAAGTGACTTTATACACTTTTGAAATGCAGTCACCTTTATGAGGAAATGTGGCAACTATTTACTAGAGCAGAGAAGGGAAAGACACCTTGTCCTAGTTGCAACTGTAATGATGAGTTTACCCTGGCCAGAGGCAAGTATCAATCAGACTATACTGAAGAATATGGGTTAATTTCTGACTCTGCTATTTACACCATGTGGCAATAAATACACATATGCAGTTGCAACTGGGATACAGTGTTCTCCCCTTCTGGTCAAAGACTACTGTCCTGTACAACCTATTGTAGCTGTTTTGCAGCAATCTCCACTCCACATATTAAGTTGGCTGTGACATGTGCAGTGTAGGAGATCTGTAAATATAAATAAATAAATAAAAATATATGGAGATATAAATAAAAATATATGGAGAACTGGAAGGGACCTCAAGAGATCATCGAGTCCAGATCTCTGCCCTCATGGCAGGACCAAGTACCATCTGTAATCATAGTGCAAGTAGGTGGCGTCCCTCATAACCTTTAGCAGAGGGGTTATCATGGGAAGAGATTTGAATTTGTATCCTCCATCTTTCAGATGAATGACTGTCATATGAAAGAGAGAGGTTAGCCCCTAAATAACTGGGCTATGGTATATTCTGATCTGGTTGTCTCTGAACTGTTTCACTGGGTAGAAATAACAGTGTGGCCAATTGCATGAGATCAAAAGTAACAAATCAGGGACCTTTAAGAGATCAATACTCATGAGTCAGAGCCCCTGAAATCAAGAGACTTACAAACCCATCAATTCATGTGTTTTGTTTGCCTTTTGACTTTTAAATTGTCCCACCTCCCCCCGCACTGTGAGAACAAATTTCAGGCTTAAACATCAACTTTTAATGCACACCAACATGCACATTTCTCTATGGCTGTTCAGATTGAGACTCTATTTACCCTCTTCTCATTCCCGTGACAGGGAATTGCTATCCATTCCCTATTACTTTCTTGACTCCCTGCCATCCTACTCTACTGCCTTGGATAAAAATAAGTGCTGGATGTAAATAGTTTGAGAATTACTGACTTAATTAATATAGCATGATTCAAGGCTGCATATAAAACAGTACTTTCTACAACTGATGAATTACACATACACATATTAAAGAATATTAAACTTATTAGAATAATTGATAAACATGATAATGTCACAGAAACAGCAATATGAAATAGGCTTAGCTTTTTTAAGAAACAACACTTCCCTGAATTATCACCACCACCTCGTGTGCCTGAGATCAGACAGCATTCTCCTCCCCACACTCCTTTCCTTCCTCCCTTGCTACAAACTCCTTTGCCCTTCTCATTCCTTCCTCTTACCAGTCTCATCACATGCTCCTGTACCCACTAACTCTGCATCCTTCTTTTCCCCGCCCCAGTGTCCCGCTCAGGTCACTCTCCCTACTCATCTTTCATAGTGTTTCTGCTACTCCTCCCTGTCCTCCCCTTGACCTGTCTGCCCTTCTGTGGCCATGGCTTCAATCTTAATGAAAACTGTGAGAGGGAGTAGGCAGTTTTATGAAAAGAAGATACAAAGAAGATGGAACAAAATTACTCAATATAATCAAATTTGAAGCAGATTGCAAAGAGCTACCAAACGATCTCAGAAAACTGGGTGACAGGGCAAAAATATGGCAGATGAATTTCAATGTTGATAAAGCAACGCAATACACATTGGAAAACAGAATCCTAACTATACATGTAAAATGATAGAGTCTAAATTAGCTGTCACCATTTAAGAAGATCTTGAACTCACTGTGGACGGTTGTCTGAACATTCAGGTCGTGTCCAGACTCAGGGGTTTTTTCGGGAAAAGGCTACTTTTCCCGAAAAAACTTCCCCTGCGTCCAGACTCAAGCCGCGTTCTTTCGAAATTATTTCGAAAGAACGCGGCTTTTCTTTCGATGGCGGTAAACCTCAATTTACGAGGAAGAACGCCTTCTTTCGAAAGTTCCTCTTTCGAAAGAAGGCGTTCTTCAATGTAAAGAGGCCGTCTTCGAAAGAGAGCATCCAGACTCGCTGGGTGCTCTCTTTCGAAAAAGCGGATTTCTCTTTCGAAAGATCCGCCTGCAGTCTAGACGCGATCTTTCGAAAGAGGCTCTTTCGAAAGATGCTTTCGAAAGAGCCTCTTTCGAAGGAAGCCTGCAGTCTAGACATAGCCTCAGTCTACATCTACACTGTGGAGCTATTTTGGGATAATTCCGATATTCTGAAATAGATATTCCTCATCTTTTGAACAAATCGTTATTTCAAAATATAACAGGCTCGCTAGTCCAACATCCCTGTAAACCTTGTTCCTTGAGGAGTAAGGGACATTTTGGAATAGTGCTTTATTTTGAAATTTGGTGCTGTGTAGACAGAGCCAAATTTCAAAATACTCTATTTAGAAATTAACTTGAAATAAGTTATGCAATTTTCATAGCTCAAATTGTGTAGCTTATTTTGAGCTACAGATGCAGTGTAGACACACCCTCAATGTGAAGTGTCAGTCAGTCAGAAAAGTGAATACAGTGTTGGGAATCATTAAGGATATGTCTACAATAGCTCGGTGTAAAGGAGTAATGGTAGTTCGAATTAGAGATCCTAATTTGAACTACCTACTCCGTGCCGCATGTAGCCATGGGCACGGAGTTCGGACTAAGAGGGATTTTAAAATGGCGGCGCCCGGGAAGATGCAAATGAAGACTGGGATATTTAAATCCCGGGCTTCATTTGCAACTCCAGTTGCCCTCATTTGCCTACCTAGCTCGAACTACCGAGCTAGTGTAGACATACCATAAGAAAGGGATAGATAAAACAACAGAAAATATTGTAACAGGTTTCGGTCACAGAAGAATCCATGTGGCTTCTGCCCAGTGTGTTGATCAATCATAGAATCATAGGACTGGAAGGGACCTCGAGAGGTCATCGAATCCAGCCCCCCACCCTCAAGGCAGGACCAAGCTCCGTCTACACCATCCCTGACAGATGTCTAAGATGTCTATCTAACCTGTTCTTAAATATCTCCAGAGAGGGAGATTCCACCACCTCCCTTGGCAATTTATTCCAATATTTGACCACCCTGACAGTTAGGAATTTTTTCCTAATGTCCAATCTAAACCTCCCTTGTTGCACTTTAAGCCCATTACTCCTTGTCCTGTCCTCAGAAACCAAGAGGAACAAATTTTCTCCTTCCTCCTTGTGACACCCTTTTAGATATTTGAAAACCGCTATCATGTCCCCCCTTAATCTTCTTTTATCCAAACTAAACAAGTCCAGTTCATGAAGCCTGGCTTCATAGGTCATGTTCTCTAGACCTTTAATCATTCTTGTCGCTCTTCTCTGTACCCTTTCCAATTTCTCCACATCTTTCTTGAAATGTGGCGCCCAGAACTGGACACAGTACTCCAGCTGAGGCCTAACTAGTGCAGAGTAGAGCAGCAGAATGACTTCACGAGTTTTGCTTACAACACACCTGTTGATACAACCTAGAATCATATTTGCTTTTTTTGCAGCAGCGTCACACTTTTGACTCATATTCAACTTGTGGTTCACCATGACACCTAGATCCCTTTCTGCCATACACCTTCCTAGACAGTCGCTTCCCATCTTGTATATATGGAACTGATTGTTCCTTCCTAAGTGGAGCACTTTGCATTTCTCTTTATTAAACTTCATCCTGTTTACCTCTGACCATTTCTCTAACTTGCTAAGGTCATTTTGAATTATGTCCCTATCCTCCAAAGAAGTCGCAACCCCACCCAGTTTGGTATCATCTGCAAACTTAATAAGCGTACTTTCTATCCCAATATCTACATCATTGATGAAGATATTGAACAGTACGGGTCCCAAAACAGACCCTTGCGGAACTCCACTCGTTATCCCTTTCCAGCAGGATTTAGCACCATTAACAACAACTCTCTGACTACGGTTATCCAGCCAATTATGCACCCACCTTATCGTGGTCCTATCTAAGTTATATTTGCCTAGGTTATCAATAAGAATATCATGCGAGACCGTATCAAATGCTTTACTAAAGTCTAGGTATATGACATCCACCACTTCTCCCTTATCCACAAGGCTCGTTATCCTATCAAAGAAAGCTATCAGATTAGTTTGGCATGACTTGTTCTTCACAAACCCATGCTGGCTATTCCCTATCACTTTATTACCTTCCAAGTGTTTACATATGATTTCCTTAATTACCTGCTCCATTATATTCCCTGGGACAGACGTTAAACTGACCGGTCTGTAGTTTCCTCGGTTGTTCTTATTCCCCTTTTTATAGATGGGCACAATATTTGCCCTTTTCCAGTCTTCTGGTATCTCCCCTGTCTTCCATGATTTTTCAAAGATCATAGCTAAAGGCTCTGATACCTCCTCTATCAGCTCCTTGAGTATCCTGGGATGCATTTCATCAGGACCTGGTGACTTGCTGACATCTAACTTTCCTAAGTGATTTTTAACTTGTTCTTTGTGTATCCTATCTTCTAAACTTACCCACTCTCTGCTTGGTCAGGATGTCTGGCTCTCCCCAGGACTGGGAACTGCCCCAAGACCGCACCCATGTCCCTGTGCCATGTATAGTGTGGCTGAGGCGGGGGGGAGATGTCCCCTGCCTCTCTGTAGAGGGGACATGTGAAGGGAAAGCATCCTGCTGGGTCCCGCCCCGGGGTTGGGAGCATGTCAGGTCTTTTCACACATGCATGTGCCTATTGGGCCTCGGCCCCTGGGTATCACGCAGCTGGAGCCACCTGCCCAAGTTTACTAACGGCTGTTAGTTCGAATTAACTTTGTAGTGTAGACATACCCACAGGGATTACTATGATGTATATGCTTTGTTTGGAGCAATCTATACAGATATTAGCTAGAATGAGCAAGTTAGAAAAGTTGGGAGAGTATTTTGACAAGCCAGGTAGGAGACTGACAGCCAACTCCCTCGTGACTAGGAGGAAGGCTGGCCACCAGTAGCTTGTTGCTGAACACTTAACACCATCTCAGACTTTGCATAACTATATCTGAGGTTCTCTCTAAACTAGCTTATATATTAGATGTGTGCTGCAAACTCACCAAAAATAAGGATTTTTGGATGAAAGCACTCTTGTGTGTACCATTTATCAGATAGAGCTGTGTCCCCATTGACTTGCGCCCTGAAACTGTCTGGAAAACACAAACTGGTTATCATAGTTTCAGATTCAGGAAACCCCAGGTAAGAATATGGGCACCTCCTTTCAGCTGGGAATTAAGAACCTAAATCCCTTTAAGCCCCACCCCTCTCCTCAACATCTGATATTAGCTATCTACGTTCACTCGGTGTAATAGCTTTGAAGGATTCCATTCTTAGGCACTGAACTTTCTCTTTTTTTAAGAAAAAAGAGTAAGATAGATTGAGAATTATCAAGTTCAACTTGCAAAATCCTTTTGCATTGAGAATTAAGTTCTTGTTTGGAGTAAAAAATGCTACTAAGCTGGTATCTCACAGAAGTCGTGTTAAATGACTGGAGGGTATGAGCAGACCAGTAAATCAAGTGATCCATCATCTGTCACCTATTTGCAGCTTGTGGCAAGCAGAGGATCTAGGGACACCATACATGCTCATCCTGCATAACTGTCATTGATAGACCTATCCTCCATGAATTTATCTCATTCTTTTTTGAACCCTTCACAACATCTGCTATCAAAGAGTTCCTGGGGTTTACTGTGCACTGTAACAAACGACATAAAATTGTGTTGAAATTAACAAGTGGCATAAAATTGTGGCAGTTGAAAAGGTGCATGTTAAAAGGAGGGAAAGGAGACATAGGAAGATGAAAGGTGGTTGAAAGATACAGAAAGACTGATAAGGCAGAAGAAAACCAAGACAAAAAAACCCAATTTTAACTTTAGCTAAGTTTCAGTCCTCTTCCATTAATAGCACTTTAATTGGCATTAAAATTAAATTTGTGAAATTATTTTCACACCTTCTGCCAAAATAATTTTGTCCAATAATGGATTTCTCGCATTTTAGTTAATAAACTTTGAATATTCAGTTAATTAAGATTAGTTTATAGTGTGCTAATGAAAATAGCACTTTCCCTAATCTTCATTATGTTTCACACTTTAGGCTATTAGTTGGAGAGTGTTTCTCTCTGGTGTTATGGCTTTCACTAGTTTTTCATTAAATCCTTGTCTCCTTTCTCTTACTTAGCCAAGATGAACTGATTGGCCTGAGACTGCACACATATAGTTTTATGATAGAGAATTTCCCTACAAAGTGTGAGTTAAACAACATTGTTTATCAGAGCTGAGGGTTTTAATTATTTGGGCCCAGATCCACAAAAAGAATTAGGCATTTCAGGGTTCATCATTGCATCATCTAACTTTTATGCAGTTATTCACCCAGTTAGCTGCTCTGGCTCAAGATACAATATATGAGGAGAGAGAGTCACTGAAAAATGGGATCCAAAGTCTCTCTAACACACATGCTTTAAATTGCAGCATTTGACTTTGTTTCTCCTGAAGAGGAGAAACTGATCTTTTTGTTGAATATCCTGGGCCCTTGCATACATGCAGGCAGCAGAGAGTAACAACTCAGTTTGAAGGGCTCAGAAACTTTTGGAATACAGGCAGTCCCTGACTTACGCGGATCCGACTTATGTCGGATCCGCACTTACGAACGGGGCTTTCTCGCCCCGGAGCTCACAGGCAGCGGTCAGCCACTTCGAACTCCGGGGCGAGAAAAGCTGCTCCCGGTGCCCCTGGCCTGCTGGAGACCATCTCCAGCAGACCAGGGGCATCGGGAGCAAAGCCGCAGCCCCAGCGGGTTTGCTCGCGGTGCCCCTGGTCTGCTGGAGACAGTCCCCAGCAGACCAGGGGCACCGCGAGCAAACCCGCAGCAGCGGCGGGGTCCTGCGCTTCTGAGGCTTTGCTCTGGCAAAGCCTCAGAAGCGCAGGGACCCCGCCGCGGCTACGGATTTGCTCCCGGTGCCCCTGGTCTGCTGGGGACCGTCTCCAGCAAACCAGGGGCACCGGGAGCAAAGCGGTCCCGCACCAGAGCAAAGCCTCAGAGGCGAGGCACCCCCCCGCTGCCGCTTTGCTCCCTGTGTCCCTGGTCTGCTGGGGGGGGGGCACAGCTAGTGTGCCCCCCCAGCAGACCAGGCTTTTGTTGTGGACCCTGGGGCAGAGCAGCTGGGGCGCTGCCGGTTGGTTCCGCAGCGCCGCTCTGGGCACTACTGGAGCAACCCGGCAGCACCCCAGCTGCTCTGCCCCAGACGTCCCCAAGTCAGCCATTGCTGAAACTGACCAGCGCTGACTACAGGAAGCCCGAGGCACAGTTGCTCTGCCCCGGGCTTCCTGGAATCAGCTGCTGATCAGTTTCAGCAGCAGCTGACTTGGGCTTCTTAAGTTGAATCTGTATGTAAGTCAGAACTGGCGGTCAGTTTCAGCAGTGGCTGAATCTAGACACCAGTTCCGACTTACATACAGATTCAACTTAAGAATAAACCTACAGTCCCTATCTTGTACATAATCCGGGGACTGCCTGTACATACTTAGTAGCTGTTCTGAGGTCGATTATGACGTTTTTGTTGTGATCAAATCACCTGGCACATGGTATCATAGTCACCTTCTGAGAGCTGAGCTAATCAAAGTGCAAGGGGAG
This sequence comes from Pelodiscus sinensis, assembly GCF_052426305.1. Taxonomy (NCBI): domain Eukaryota; kingdom Metazoa; phylum Chordata; order Testudines; family Trionychidae; genus Pelodiscus; species Pelodiscus sinensis. The sequence goes on from NC_143052.1 coordinate 319,098,005, forward strand.
AAAGATTACAATCAGAGATGTCAAGAACTGTCCTATGGGCTCAGTGACTGATCAATGCAGTATCAAAAGATGTCTCCATTATGAGAGTTTGGTCCCAATCCCTGCACACTTTGGATAGAAGCCAGTGCTATTTCAGCTTTATTTACTATGCAATTCCTTAATTAGCACAATGTTTGGCTCACTGTGTTGTAATAGGCCTAGAGGGAAAGCTAGGGGAAACAGTATTTGTCTATATAGTACATAGACAAATGTACATAATCCTCTCCAAGATACACAAACAGGGAGATCCTTCCCTGCTGTCATGCCTATACCCCTTCATTCTGATGATCTGGAGAGAAGAAACCATGCCTAGCAGCTCAGAGATGCCATCAAAGGGTACGTCTATACTTGCACCCTAGTTCGAACTAGGGATGCAAATGTGGGGGACCAAAATTGCTAATGAAGCGGGGATTTAAATATCCTGTGCTTCATTAGCATAATCTTGCCCACGCGCTATGCCAATCACCAGCTGATTCAAACCAGGAAGTGCGCTCCGGGCCATGTTAGTTCAAATCAAACCCCTTGGTTCACATTAATGTTACTCCCCGTTTGCCTTGCCCCACCTGCACATTGCTCAAAGACACGGCTGTGGGACAGCATCACTCTATAAACTGATAAACTCTATAAACTATAAACTGATCCCAGAGGTGATGAGGGGAAAATTTTAGGAGTTGCTCCTGCCCCAAGCACAATCTCATTGGCTGGCTTCTGGACAGAAACTGTCCAATGGGCGCTGCCTGTTTCAATAACAGGCAGCCACAAAGCACAAGGGGATCCTAGTTATTCACAGAGCACATGGCTGCAGCCTGTGCCAGGGTGGGGCAGGCAGGAAGACTGATTCAGGAACAGGCTGCTGGCTAGTAAGTCTCTCCTAGCCAGACCCTGCTTCTAGCATCCCAGCCCCTCTATTCCCCAACCCTCTGCCCCCCAGTCCACATACCCAAATCCTCTACCCCCCATCCTGAACCCATACCCCCTCCCAGATCCAGCACCCCAATCCCCTGCCCAGATTACAGTCACCTCCTGCCCTAGCTCATAACCCAAACTCCTGCACCCTCTCCTGTACTCCAATTCTCTTCCCTAGGTCACTATCCAACACCCTGAACCCAGTCCAGTGCTCTAGGTCACAACTGCTTCCTTCACCCAAACTCCCTCCCTTACCCCAAACTCCCTTCTGCACCTAACCTCCATCCTAGACCCTGCACCTCCTCCATTAATATCATGGAAGCGTGTGGCCCTCAACCACATTCCAAATTCTTTGGAGTGCCCCCCTCCATCAAAAATTATTGCCCACCCCTGATCTAGTAGATAACTCTTTTACATTGGGATTTTATCTCAGAGAATGCGAAGGAGGCAGAATGAGGGGAGGATTTGTGCATTCTTGTTTGAGATAGCTGGGCTCAGGTGGAGAAAATAGAGCCCTATGGAATGAGAGTCTTCTCAAGATTCAGAAAATTGATATTTATATGTTGACCTCGATATCAATAGCTCCGTGGATACAGGCTGCAGACTTCTGTTGTACCACAAGTGAGAGAAGTCAGCTATTAACCAAGTAGCTCAGAAGACCCCCCACACTGTTTGGTTGCTAACATAATTCTGAAATGTTTGGAAGGACTCTAAGCCCTTATCTAACTCCTTGGTGAAAATATTAAACTGACCGCTGCAGAATCCCACTTGTGATGCCCTTTTAGCATAATTGTGAACTATTGATCACTACTACTCTGTGGGAATGGTTAGCCAACTGGTTATGCACCCCCTTTTTAGTAGCTTCATCTAGGTTGTATTTCCCTACTTTGTTTATGAGAAAGTCATGAAAGAGTATCAGAGGGGTACCCGTGTTAATCTGAATCCTCAAAAGCAGTGAGGAGTCCTGTGGCACCTTTTAGACTAACCAAAGTGTTGAAGCATAAGCTTTCGTGGGCAAAGACCCACTTCGTCAGATGCATGCATGAAGTGGGTCTTTGCCCACGAAAACTTTTGCTCCAACATTTTGGTTAGTCTAAAAGGTGCCACAGGACTCCTCGCCACTCATGCAAGAGTGTTTCAAAACACTTATTAAAATCTAGACATACCACATGTGCCTTCATCCATATTGCCAGTACACTAGAGTCATTTTTGAATTGCTGAGGGTCATTAGTTTCATTGCAGTATCATTAGTGCCCACATGGATGAGTAGCATGGGGTAGTAATCAGAGGGTTGGATGATCCTTGACAATCCCTCTGCAGTGATATGGGTCCCTGGCAGGCAATATATTTAATGGGATGCTATATCAGGGCAAGAGAAGGGAGTCTCCAACCACTCAGGAGTCTCCAACCACTAGGGCCTTATCTTTCCTCCTGGGAGTGGAGGGCTTCAGACTTCCCAGGCTTGGGGGTACATGGCTTCTTTTACTCCAATTTAGGGGTGATTCCACATCTCTCATTGCCAGGGCAGTAGAACAGTTCTCCATCACCATGGCATGTAGGTTGGGAATGGTGGTGGAACACTGCTGGAAATAATCAGCTGCCAGTTTTCTCCCTGTGACAATCAGAGTCTCCTTCCCCACTGATGTGACAGCAGTCCTCTGTAGTTGGATGGCTTCCTCAGCCTCTCTCAAGGAATTCCTCATGGGCACCAATGCTCCTCAGCCTAGCCACCTCCTCTTGTAGCTTCCTTAGAGATTCCACCAGCAGGCCCCTTTCACAATGGATGGTCCTTCCCTCCCTCTCCTGGCTTTCTGTGCATGGGAAATGCAGGGTACAATCTCTGAAAATCCACACCAGGATCTAGGTAGAGTTGCCATGGTCAGATTGTCACCCAGTGAAAATGAGGGCTAGATTCTCAGCTACTGTAAATTAAATTGTCACATCCAACCAGCTGAAAGTGACTTCTTAGTCCATTCTTTCAGAAATATTCGTTTCTCCAGCAAACTACTGGGCTTTACCCCATGAAAATGCACTTTAGCTGAAGAAGAGAAATGCTGAAGACATGCAGTATGCTGATACAGAAGTAGCAAATACAACTCTGTGGCTCTTAGACAATCTTGCATTTCAGTGATATCATACTTAAAAACACTTTGATCTTAATTCCTCCCTGCTAAAAGGGATACTTTTGCTAAAGTTAAGTAATTAGTCATACTGAAAATCTGTATCCAGCTACACTGTATTTGGTTCAAAATAGAGAGATCATACAGAGTGTGTTTTGAAGAAGATTTAGTCAATTTAGAGAGAACAACTTTAAGGGTATTTTCCATTAGAAGTTGAGGGAATCGTAAAACCAGAATGATTGTTTCAAGTGCCTTTGTTGTTTTTATTCTGAGTTCCATTAAAAAGTCAACACTCTTTTTAATGCTAAACAGAGCTATCTAGTGAAACAGAAACAACGTAGTGAGTCTGAACTGAGTTTGTCAGTGTCACTTTAGTCACTACTTCTATGCCGCTCTGCTTCCCAGAGGGGCTTTTGTTTTGATTCTGAAATTGTGTCAAAATAGTGTGGAGTGATGATATAAATTATCACACATGATTGTCAAGTTTAGTCTACTATCCTAATATCCTCTTCAGGGTTGAGGACTTTGACTTTATCTTGATTCAGAAGATTCATTTAGGCAATATGGGAGTAGAAGTATTAATTAACAGTCACATCTATATGGCTTAGCTGAGATGGGGGCCAGGCAATAATTTTTGATGAAGGGCCAAAAATTTGATAAGTGGCCAGGGTGCTGCACTTTTCTGCAATATTAGGGTACGTCTAGACTGCAGGCTTTTGTCGACAAAGCTTTTGTTGACAGATACTGTCGACAAAGCTTCTGTCGACAAAGAGCAACTAGACTACATCCAGTTCTGTTGACAAAGCAAGCTGCTTTGTCAACATGAGAGTGTAGATGCAAAGGACAGTGTAGATGCAGTAACACCTTCTGTCGACAAAAGGCGTTATTCTTCGTAGAATGAGGCTTACCGCCGTCAACAAAACTGCCGAGTTCTGTCGACACTATGTCGACAGAACTCGGCGGTAGTGTAGATGCAGGTATAGTTTTGTTGACAAAAGGCCACTTTTGTCGACAATACCCTGTAGTCTAGACACACCATTAATGGAAGGGGTGCAATGTCTGTGATGGAATCTTGTTTCAAGAAGGAGCTTTGGGTAGGAGTTGGACTATGAAGGTGGGTAAGTTCTGGGAGGGACTTTGGATTCAGGAGGGGATTATAACCTGGGGCAGGGTGCAGGAGCAGGGGGATAGAGGTTTGGGGTGCAGGAAGAGGTTCTGACCTGTTTCAGAGGTGCAGAGGAGGTTCTGAAGTGACACAGAGGGTTGGGGTGCAGGAGGGTGTGGGGTGCCACGTTCAGGTCTGGTCAGGAGGCACTTACCATAGTCAGCTCCCAACCTGTGGCCCAGGAGGACCTTCAGGCTGCCACTGCCCCCACACCATTAAAAGCAGACAGCTGCTCTGTGTCTCTGCACATGCTCCTTGGTAGAAGTGGGGCACTGGGCATTCACAAGCACAGCCTTTGCAGTTCCCATTGGCCTGAGAGTTCTAGGGCGCATAGACAAGGCCCCCCTCCCTCCAAGGGGCACATGCCATACAGACACACACATAGACACTGGCCCCAGCTGCTGGTCACTTTGAGTAGTGTGCGGAGCAGCAGCAAGCAGGGAGCTGGCCTGAGTACCCCGCTGAGCAGTGGCAAGCTGGATCCAAATGTTTGGCGGGCCAGATGCGGTTGGTAGGCCATATTTCACCTGACACTATGCCAGATCCAAGTCCCTGCCCTGAAGAATTTACAGTCTAACTGGACAAGAGAGAGGATGGGAAAAAGGAGTTATTGCTATTCCTATTTTACAGAAGTGAACAAAAGGAGAGATTAAATGATCTACTCAATGCCACTCAAGAGTATCTGGAGAAGACACAGGAAATTAATCAAATCTTCTCAACCACATTCCAGTGCTCTAACTACATTACACTGGGAAGCTACTTACTATCCTAGGTATCTTCGAGAATCCAAGGATTGCAGGGCAAAATGATGAGATTTGTTTTAAAGTCACAAAAATTAAATCTGATGGTGCATTAAATCTCATGATACTTTGCCCCAAAACTAGAAATCTACTGCTGTAGAGCAAGTTCAAGAAGGGAATGTTAACAAGGGATGCACAGAAGTAGCTATTACAGATAAACAACATATAAAACCCAATGAGAAAAGTTGACATTTATTTTGCTTTTCTGGGAAATCTTGTGTCTGATTTTCATTTTCCATTTTTCACTTAGTCTTTGAGTTGCAGTTTTGTTTTCTGCTTTTGCAAATACTAAAAGCAATAAAATACTCAGGGAAGTATATAGGCCATGATTATCAACTTAAAAAGCAGTAATATCTAATGCAGGATATACAACATTATTGTGTGGAGCAGCCACTGTTATTATGTAAGGCTACGTCTAGACTACAGGCTTCTTGCACAAGAAGCTTTTTGTGGAAGAGATCTTCCACAAAAATGTTTTGCGCAAGAGCATGTCCACACTGCAAAAGTGCATTGGAAAAGCGATACATTTTTGCTCAAGAGAGCATCCAGACTGCATGGATGCTCTCTCACAAGAAATTTCTGATAGCCGTTCTGTTAATGGCAACCAGGGCACCTGTGCTTCTTTTGAGAGACGGTATTGTGCAAAAAAAACCCGTTTCCCATCCACACAGACCTTTTTTGTTCTTGCGCAAAAGAGCTCTTGCGCAAAAAGGCTTATTGCCTTGTAGAAAATGGAATAACTATTGCGCCAAACCCTCTGTCTTCTTCTGATTTACTGTAAATTTTCTTGCACAAAAATGTGCTTGCAGTGTGGATGCTCTGCAAGGTTTTGCACAGAACCGCTGCAGTCTAGACGTAGCCTCAAAGTGCTCAATATGCCTGCAGTGAGAAAAAGGTCACTGGGGCCTGGACTGCAGGTAACTGCAGAGGACACCAGGGTCTGATGGCTGTTGTTTTAGTTATTCTTCATTCAAGTCCAGTGTTGTGATGATACTATGAATGGCTCAATCTTCACAATACCTGAGAGGAAGCTTGCCCCATATTTCTATAATAGCTTTGCACAAAATCATAGCCAATATGTGGATGCTAGTAGTGCACATCAAAATGGACTGTATATAAAAAAAAACGTTCCACTTGAAACATTAAGATTAATTGTAAAGAAACCTGTGAGCCTTGAAAGGAAATACGATTTCACCAGGCCCCTCAGATATTGATGAAAACACAGGAATGCTAAGTTATGACTGACTTTTTACAAAACTTAACATTGGATATTGTGAAAATGCAGAGGTAAGGTAACCCTAAACAATATTATTTCTGTCTCATATTTCTAGTTATTTTCTAATTACAATTATGTATCTTGCCCCTCTAACATTGACAATAAGAGTCACATGACCTCATTATGGTGTTATACTAATATTTACATCAGCACAGTCATAGGCTATCCTTCAATCCACCTCCTTTGACCAGTTAGTAACAGGTATTCTATTATAATTAATAGAAGAAACTTACATTCAATACTCATCTACCAGTCACTGGGTGGACTGTGAGAATGGCAAGGGCAAAGGAATTATTCTTCATTCCTAAATTCTGTACTCCAGTGGGATTTGGGGAGGAGAGGATAATCTATAACATAATTCTCTAATGTTCACTGGCTTTAAATAACAGATAGTATCTGCAATCTTAATTCCACTATAAACAATGTGCTGAAATGGTTATTGTGAGCGGCAGTTGTGAAGTACATCTCTTAACTATGCTATGCACTTAGATATTGCGATGAAACCCTCTAGTTGATGCAATTTCTCTTAACTTTATTTGTCCCTCAGATAATGACTTGTTGATAATAGCATTACACATTGAAATTGAAGTGTGAAAACAAAAAGTTGCACTGCTGAGTGATAGCTATTTCTTGTATAAAACAATCACGTTTTTTCCATAAGGAGTAACATTACTGGGTTTGCTAGGTTGATGGTAATTATAACCCTTTTTGACCCAATCAGCTAGTCCAAGTTGGAGGCTAGAGGGATATCTAACTGGAAATTCATGGAGTGGCATACTTTCTTTGATGCAATCTTGTTTATTTACAAAGAATGAACGAAGCTCTTCAAATACAAGAGCAATTAAAACCAAGAGAATAGTTTCTTAGCCTACGGCCCCAAGCCTTTTTCTTCAATGCCAGACATCCTTCTCCCCCCCCCCCCCAAAAAAAAAACCTTGTAGCTTCTTCCAAGAATTTATACCATACTTAGAGGTTCCTGCTTGTCTTTCTTGCTTCTCTGTTCTTGCGTGTTCTGCTGCTACCAGGTCAAAATACTTGTGAGGCCACACCACAACTGGACTAGGGTTGTTCATGCAGTGGCACTGATTCATCACTCCAGCATGGCATGCAGTGATTCAAACCTCAGGGATGCTGCAGCTGGCTATCCCACAGCAGGGTCCAGGTCAGATGACCATAAAGCACAGATATTTTACACTCACACCAGCTGCAAGGTGATCTGAGTGTAACACTGACAGACTGGGTTGTCGGCAGGTGGGATTGAACCTGGGATCTTAGGGGCTGAACCCATGAGCCTCTTATGCATGAGCTAAAAACCAACTGGCTCTGAGCTAAGGCTGTAAAGCAGACTTCATTCTCCCGTCTCCATGTTCTCAGTGTTACACATGTAATAGCTTTACTCAGTTAAGAATTCTCTGGCAGGATTACAGACTCCTGAGGCTTCAAACTTACCCCTGATTATGTCTCTGTTCCCATTCCTGCTCAAGCCTTGTCACAACCTGTTTCAGCTTCATCTGTGCCCCATTCTGCCTCAGCTCCAGAATGATGTGGGATTGGCGTGCAGTCTCAGGTGAGGTGCCAAGGGATCGCTTATGGGTCTGATATTGTTTAACTTCTTAACTAATGACACTGATGCTAGAATAGGGAGCATAATGATCAAATTGCGATAGGGTCACCATATTTCCCCACGCCAAATATCAAGCGGCGAGGGGAGAGGGAGGGCTACCAGTGCTTGGGGCTTTAGCCGTGCAGTGGGGAGTGGTGCTCAGGGATTCAGCCCTGCGAGGGGCAAGGGCAGCAGCATTCAAGGCTCCAGCCATGTGAGGGAAGGGAGAGGTCAGCCACCTGTACTCGGGGCTCCAGCCCTGCAGAGGAAGAGAGAGGGGAGCTGGCTCAAGGCTCCAGCCCTGTAAGGAACAGAGTGGGGAGTCACTGGCATTTGGGGCTCCAGTCCCACAGTAGGGTAGGGGGAGGAGCCACTGGCATTCACAAGTGCTCAGCACTCCAGCCCTAGAGTAGCTGGGGAGAGGAGCTGCCCCATAGTAGGCAAGGGGAGGAACCCCCAGCATTCGGGGTTCCAGTAAGGCAGGAGAGGAGCTGCTGGCACTCAGGAATGTTCGGGGCTCCAGTCCCAGAGTGTCTGGGGTGGGGGGGAACTGCCAGTGCTCAGGGCTCCAGCCCCACAGTAGGGCAGGGGAGGAGCCACTGGCACTCGGAGCTCCAGAGGCTGAAACTCTGAGTGCTGGCAGCTCCCTGCCCACCCTTCACTATTGCAGGGATGGAGTTCAGCCCCGCTGCATGCAGGTTAGGGAGGGGAGCCACTGCTGCTTGAGGCTTTAGCAGCTGTGCCTGTTTTTTAAAAAAATTGGGATGCCAGGAACAGACTTTAAATACGGGACTATCCTAGGAAAAATGGGACAGATGGTCAACCATGATTTGCAGATGACAAAAAGCCAACGCTTTAATATGAGAGAGCTAAAATTCAGGGAGTTCTTGATAAATTGGAGAACTGGGCAATAGGCAACAACATGAAATTAAGCAGAGACAATTGCAAGGTTCCACACTTAGGGGACAAATGAATAAACAAATAGAGTAGGGGGGGATAACTGGCTTTGGAGCATCATTGCTGAGAAGGATCTGTGAGTAGTGGTGGATCACAACCTCAGCATGAGTCAGGATTGTGATGCTGTGCAAAAAAGCAAATGCAATTTTTGGTTGCATTAACAGAAGCGTAGCATGCAAGTCACAGGAAGTGATAGTGCCACTCTGGTCAGTGCTTGTTCAGTCTCATCTGAAGGACTATGTCTGGTTTTGGTCGCCAATGTATAGAAAAGATGTAGAGAAACTAGAAAGAATCCAGAGGTGAGTGGCAAAGATGATCAAGAGGAGAGAAAGGAAGCCATATAAGCAAAGGCTGAAGGAACAGGGCACGATTAGTTTGGAAGAGAGGAGGTTGAGAGGGGACATGAGAATGATCTTCAAACACTTGAAAGGCTTCCATAAAATGATGGGAAAAATTGTTCTCTCTTGCTACAGAGGACATCGCAAGAGGCAATGGGTTTAAACCAGAACAGAGCAGATTTAGATTAAATCTCGGGGTGAAAAAAAAAACTTCCTAACTGTAAAAAGAGTAGGGCATTGGCACAGACTGCCTAGGGAGATTGTGGAAGCTCCTGCATGGAAGGTTTATAAAAGGAGGCTGGACAAACATCTGTCTTGGGTGGTTTAGATCCAAAAAAATCTTGCATCTTGGCACCAAATGTTTAAATTACTCTTGCAGTCCCTCCTAACCCTAGGGTTCTATCATTCTATTAAACAGGGCAGAAAGTGCTGTCACTTGCTCCTGATCTGGCAGAATATTAAAAAAAAAAAAAAAAGACAGAAAATAGTGTTTTTTGAGGCTCATCGAGGCTTGTTAGAGTCCCAGCATTTGGGGAGCTGCTGGCAAAGAGAAAGGAGATTTCAACACAACAAGACATAGTCACTCTAAGGAGTGAGCGGACAAGAGGTTTACATCCTTCTAAATATACATTACCCTATGCTCAAGTGATTTTTTTAAAGCCAAGCATTTTAAGAGTCCTTTGAGTCTAAGAGTAGTTCAGATGTATGAAATTATGTCTGTTCACGTTATCCATCTGACTGATTCACAATCTGCAGTAATATCAGCTGTAATGTTGAATGACGAGCCTGGACTAATTTCATGTAGATCTCAGCGAACATAAGAACAATTTAGGGGGGTACACGCATCTGTAAAAATACTTTATCCCTTTGTCTTACTTAGAAATATAATGAGAATTATATTCAGAGATGTTTTCACCATATGAGCCAATTATTGTTAATTGGCCAGAGAACTAATGTAAATCATGAAAATAAGCAATTAAAGTGCTGTATCAGCAATGCTGTTGTAGTGGTAGTTTCTGATATCACCATTTCAAAATCAAATTATATTTGTTACCCATTAAGTCTACTTGGTTCTCCCACATTAAGGGTACGTCTAGACTAATGGGTTTTGTCGACGGAAGTTTTGTCAACAGTATCTGTCGACAAAACTTCCGTCGACAAAGAGCGTCCAGACACATTGAGTTCTGTCGACAGAAGGTGTTATGCCTCGTAAAATGAGGTATACCAGCGTCGACAAAACTGCTGAGTTCTGTCGACGTTATGTCAACAGAACTCAGTGGTAGTGTAGACGCTGGTATAGTTTTGTCGACAAAAGTCCACTTTTGTCGACAAAACTCAGTAGTCTAGACACACCCTAAGACTAGAGAGTTTGAATGATACACTGCAATATTTGTGAGCCAATTGTTCAAGTTCTAAACTGATGTTTGATTCAACTATGTGCCTTTGTCTTTCTTAGTCACTTCTCAAACATTCACAATAATGTGTTTTGCCCCCACTCATTTTCAGGTTTCCTTTATGGGCCTGTTCCTATTAAAGTCAATGGTGACATTTACATTGATTCCAATAGACCAAGTTTAGGCCACATAGAAATAACTTTATTCTTTGAAAACAAAGGTATTTTATAAGAATAAGAGCAACCAATATTTCCTTTTCTAGTGTTGAATAGTCCAGTCTGAGAAGAGGAATGATACCATCAATCTTAATGGTTTTCTGAACACAAATGTGTACTTGTTTATTTAAATGGGTGCCAACTCTTGTCTGAATACTTACTCTGGATTTTAAAAGTCTTATTTTGATTGCTCTTAAAACCATCCATAATTGAAATTTAATTTAATTCCTAATTTAAGCCTGCTCTTAATTTCAGCTAAACTAATCCATATTTCCTTATGCACAGTAATCTAATTTGTTTTAAAAGTTCACCTTCAGTTGAACTGATGCAACTGTGTGTGTAAATAAGATCTTAGGTCAAAAATTCTCTGGTGTTTTATGGTCAGAAGGTTATTCGCTTCTGTCCAAAAAGTAGTACAGTCGTATAATTTCAATGTTATAATACATTCAAGTGGTTTCAAATATTACTTTCTGCCAATTAAAAGAGCTGATTTTGATCTCCATTACATGAGTGTAAGTTCAGAGTCTTCATTGACTTTCCTGCCATTTAAAAAAGTTTTTTAAATCTTTAAATATTGATTTTTTCCCCTTCAAAATACGCAAAAGTGTAGGAAGTGTTTTAATATCTTCATTCCTTGGGGAATTCAACTGTACTACTACCACAGTTTACAGAGTAATCAGAAAGATCTGACTCACTTATAAATGAAAATATGCTCATGTACAGTATAAATGAGATACATTGCGACAAAGTTCTAAATTAAACATATATTTCAAATGATTTAATAATAATGCCACATGTGGAAGTACTCATGGAAATCCAATATCCCTGTAAAAGTGTCTAGGTGGAAAATATGAAATTGAATTCCTTTCTTGACTCTTTTTGCACCAGGTTTATAATTTCACCCTTGAAATGCCATTGTAATTTATGCCAAATTATTATATTCCAGGAACTACATTTATTCAGGTTACTCTCCGTTTCTAATGATGATGGAATTTACTATAGTACCAAGAGTTCCTATCAAAACCCAGACAGAGCAAACAATAGAATGTTTCAATGAGCTTAAGGAGCTCAATTTCTAAAGTGTATTTGGCAGGGAACTAATCCGAAGTTTAGATCTTAATTGGCCAAGTGGCAGTTTGGATACCCATAAATAATGAAAATCTGAATTCATCTGAAATCAACATTTGCCATCTTGTAGTGTTGTTGTTATGGGTGGTTCACCATGCCCAATCAAATGACAATTTAAGAAGCAAACAACAATTTCTGCACTGTTTTCTTGTGTGATATTCATTTGTACACTATCCACACATCAAGATAAACAAAAAACACTTAATGTTGGTTTTCATGTGTTTTCCAAAATACGAGCTTGCAGCTTCATTCTGAAAATAGGAGATGCTTTTAAATGTTTATAGCATATTTCTGGAACGAGCAACATGGCTGAATTAGCCTCATAATTATGGCGAATAGTAAAAAAAATATTGCTTGCTTCCTCCAGCATATTTCTGGCGTTGTTTGAAAAGCTTACGCTTGCACTTAGCTTTATGTTTTGCCAAGAATGGTCTATAGGCCTTACACACACTCAACTCTACTGCAGTACAGTAGGAAACACTTGAGGGGTTCTATTGGAAACCATCTGGCAGCAAATAAGTGGGAAAAAATTAAAGAGCTTATTTTCTATACTGAGTGCCCCTTTAGAGTATGCTGTCTGTTCATGTTGTTGTTCGCCCAGCTGCCATGTGGAACAAGATGTGCTGCAGCTATTCTGGGACCACAAATTGCATATCTAAAAAGATAGATAATGCAATTCATGATTCAGTGGCTGAGGGTTAGTGACAGTTTTTTTTTTTTAAAACATTATGGTTGGTTTGTGTGATACACCCACACTTTTCTGGCAAGGGAAGTATGTAACAATCTCCCATATATCTCTTCCACAGAAAAGAGTCTGCTGTGCCTACTGGAGTCCGGGAGGTGGGCGGGTGTTGCCTTCATCACAGGAGGTTTTGCCTTCCGGGCAGGGATCTTGCCCTTCTTGGTTCCCTGGCCCTTCCTGCCCTTCAGGGAGGCTTTCTTAGTGCTGACACTGGTGGCAGAAGGTGCCACAGCAGGAGCAGTTGGGGTCCCGGAATCCACATCCATATCCACCACCTCCTCTGCATGAGCGGGTGGCCCAGCAGCCTCAGAGGGTTCAGGGTTCATAGAGGCAGTGAGGGGGGTGTGCAAGGGTTGGCAGGGGCATCACACTACTGCCCCTCCATTATGTTCATGGATACAGGGGTGGGGAAAGACAGGAACAGACAATTAGGAGAGACCAATAGTGCCAAGGGGTGGAGCAAGGGGGAGGGGAGAGAGGGAAGGGGGAGGGAGAGAAAGGCTCACCACTCCCCCTGCTAGGTTGGAAGTGGGGTGTGAGGGCAGCAATGCACATAGGAGGAAGGGGGTAAAGGAACAAGGGGTACAGCTCCCAGTGCAGGATGGTAAGAGCGGCTCCTCCAGCTGCACTGGGAATGTGAGAGGGTCAATTATTTGAAAGACATTTGAAATGGTGCATAGGGGGAGGGTAACTAAAGAAGAGTGGGGGACTCAGGCACCAAACAAGATGCATGGGCACACAAGAAGAGGGGAGGGGAATGTAGGCTCTGAGGAGGGGCATGCTCAAGGAAGCAAGGGGGCAGCAAGACACTGCTGGGTGCGGCGGGGAGGAAACTAGTGTGCCCATGGGTGCCTGAGTGGCAGGCTCATACCACCTGCTGCAGGACCCAACAGAGCAAGGGAGGGGCAGGGAGGCAAGCAGTGGGGCCAAGGGTGGAGATGGCCCCTGCAGCATCTGGGGCTGGGGAAGGAGCAGCAGCAGAGATGCAGGGGAGCCAGCAGGGGGCAGAGGGAGCCACCCTCCAGCCCCAGCCCCCCACAAAAGCTGTACCATCCACCACCTAGGGGCCCAGATGGCAGGAGCCCCCTCACAAACACACCCCAAAAAACTTGTAGAGGGGAAGGAAGAACCCCAGGAGCTGCTGTGAAGCAGCCCCCTTACCTCTTCTACTCTAGAGGGTGTAGCAGCCACAGGAACAGTGATGTCCAGGCTTGCAGCAGTGAAGAAAGGGGCCAGATAGTCCCCAAAAAGATGGAAAATGGGGGGGTCCTGCCACCCAGGGTGAGGGCAGCAGAGGGCCCCCATCTACCACCACACCCCCAGCAGCTCCTGCAGCCAGCTGAAGGGTGAGGGGGAAGGAAGCTGCCTGCAAACAGAGCAGGCAGAGAGAAAAGGGAACCTCACCCAGAATGCAGCTATGGCCGGCTGGCCTGCCTGCCACAACTCTAATAGCCCCCACACCTATCCCCAAAAAAGGGGGGGGAGCACAACAAGCCCTGAACAGCAGCCTGCCTTACTCAGTGGAAGAGTGGTTCTCTCCACCTCAAGGTCACATGACAAGACAGGTTAGAGGGCTTGATTAGAAGAGAGAGAAAGGCAGTTCTGGAAAATAGCAACAGCCCTGGTTAATTAGGGGCAGCTGAGACAGGGCAGCTCTAAAGCAAATGGCCAGCTGAGCTGACTTCAGGGAGCCACAGGACCTCTTTAAAAGCCTTCCCTGTGGGGGAGGGTGAAGAGGAGAGTGAAAGAGGAGCCTGGAGGGAGGCAGAGAGGAGTTACAACTGATAGGGTTAGAGTGGACGATGTTGACAAAGAGAATGGCAGTATTGCCAAAGGAGGCAGAAGGTGAGACACTCCAATAGGGAGTGTTTGGGCTCCCTTCCCCAAGCAATCAGAGAGTCCAGCTGGTAACTGGGGAGGACTGGTAACCCAGCCCAAGCTGACCAGAAGCTTCTGTCCTGACAGCCATTTTGCTAAGGGACAGCCCCTGACAAAATGCTAGAAGGGGTAAGCAAGTCCTGTGCTGCAGGATGTAGACTGGAGATTGTGGACTGAATGTGGGCCTGGGAGCTCAGAGGGGGACTGACCCTGTCACACATGGTGTCAGGGGTGGGATTGTCCTCACTGTTGTGGACCCACCCAGGGTAGGCTAAATGACCCCTTTAAAAAGGGAGAAAAGGCAAAAATGGAGGTGCTCATACAAGCCACTGCAGTGCAGCAGGAAGCTACTAGGGCTCAGGAGGCTGCCCAGCAAGAGTCAGTTTGACTGCAGTGGGAAACTAACCAGGTGTTGATGAGCCAGGCCACCCAGGACCGAGTCACCCTGCAGGAGGTGATACTGCAGTTGAAGGTTCTGGCCACCCAGGTGCATGGCCAAGACAGGTCCCAGTTCCTGCGCACCAATAGTGCAGATCTACGGAAAATGACAAGAGAGGATGAAGTGGAGGCTTACCTTCTGGCCTTTGAGAGGATGGCCTTATGGGAGGGCTGGCCCCAAGCCGAGTGGGCCAGCATCCTGGCTCCTTTCCTGTGTGGTGAGGCCCGGAAGGCATGTTTTGACATGCCAACGAGGAGGCGATTGCTGAGTACACTCAGCTGAAGGCAGAGATCTTAGCCCCATCTGGGGTAACAACCGTTATCTGATTCCAAAGGTTCCATGAATGGAGCTATCAGGAGTGCAAAGCAGCGAGGTCCCAATTATTCAATCTGATCCACTGGCCCCAGAAGTGGTTGCAGCCCGAGACCCACAGCCCCAAAAAGATCATGGAAATCCTCGTCCTGGCCCAGCATACGAGGGGGCTACCATCAGACCTGCGAGTATGGGTCAGTCAGAATGACCTCTCGTCGTATGACAAGATTGTGGTCCTCAGAGAGACAGTAAACAGCAAAAGATCTCTCATGACCCCTCAGGGAAGAAGTCTGTTGGGGCAAAAGGACTACCCTGGCTCCAAGGACCCATGCCCCTGAGCCCTCAGACAGGGTTTGGCAGGGGAGGAAGGAGACAGAAGAGTGGCTGGAGGCTGTGAAGGGACTATATAGATTTTTGTTGGGTTTCATTGTAAATAATTATTGTACTGTAGACATCATAGGAATTGTCTGGCACAAGGAAGAAGAAATGTTAAAAGATGTAAATCAGGGTATAATTCTGAGATAGTAAGAGAAAGTACTTAAGATCCCAATTGATAATAGGGGCTAGCAATGAAACAATATTCTTGAAATGAATCAAACTTTAAATGTTTCTCACAAGAAGAATTTTGTTATACACCAACACTGTGTATATACCAATAGAAGCAGCAAAGAAATGAAAAGATCAAAACCTAAGCACTCATTTGGCATGTATCCAACAAGAATTAGAAAGTGACCCCTCGTATGAGTCCTGAAAGTTAGGTGTATAAAATTGATATAATCTGTGCTCAAAAGAGTTTCCTGCATCCAACAACAAGCTACAGAATCCTAAATGCAACCAAACTCTCAGACCAGCTCTATGGAAATGATCTTACCGGTCCCAGGGTTATGAGAACAAGAAGGCTTTCTAATTCGAACTACCTACTCCGTGCCGCATGTAGCTGAGGGCATGGAGTCCGAACTACTGGGGATTTAAAAATGGAGGTGCCCAGCAAGATGCAAATGAAGCCTGGGATATTTAAATCCCGGGCTTCATTTGCAACTTTGACTACATTGCAGGCTGAATCTGGACGCCAGTTCCGACTTACATATAGATTCAACTTAAGAACCCCAGGCGTCCCCAAGTCAGCTGCTGCTGCAACTGATCAGTGGCTGATTCCAGGAAGCCTGGAGCAGAGCAACTCTGCCTCGGGCTTCCTGTAGTCAGCGCTGGTCAGTTTCAGCAGCGGCTGACTTGGGGACGCCTGGGACAGAGCAGCTGGGGTGCTGCTGGGTTGTTCCAGTAGTGCCGCTC
The DNA here is from genome assembly GCF_052426305.1 of Pelodiscus sinensis. NCBI lineage: Eukaryota > Metazoa > Chordata > Testudines > Trionychidae > Pelodiscus > Pelodiscus sinensis. The sequence continues at coordinate 319,114,607 of NC_143052.1, forward strand.
CTCGGTGCTACTGGACCAACCCAGCAGCACCCAAGCTGCTCTGCCCCAGGCGTCCTGATTCAGCTGCTGCTGAAACTGACCAGCAGCGGCTGAATCAGGACGCCTGGGGCAGAGCAGCTGGGCTGCTGCCAGGTTGGTCCAGTAGCGCCCAGAGCAGCACTGCGGGACCAAGCGGCAGCGCCCCAGCTGCTCTACCACAGGCATCCGGAGAAAAGCCTGGTCTGCTGTGGGGGGCACCGCGGCTGTCCCGCTGCCGGCGTCCTCCGAGGCTTTGCCCCCCGTCTCCCTGGTCTGCTGGAGACAGCAGACCAGGGAGACTGGGAGCAAAGACAGCCACAGTGCGTCTGGGCTGTCCCGCTGCCCATGTGCTCCACGGCTTTGCTCTGCGTCTCCCTGGTCTGCTGGGGGGGACTCCCGCCCCCCCCCCAGCAGACCAGGGAGATGCGGAGCAGCTTTTCTCACACTGGAGGACGCAGGTGGCGGGACCGTGGTGCATCTGGGCGTCTCGCCGCTCCCGTCCTCTGGGGCGAGAAAAACCCCGTTCGTAACTGCGGATCTGACATAAGTCAGATCCGCGTAACTCGGGGACTCCCTGTAGGCTTATTGTCATCAAGTTTTTCATAGGCATCATAACAAAGGACTTATAACCAATGGGTAACCAGGTAAATCTCAGACTCTTAAGTTATTCAAGAAATAACTGGCAAGGCTGTATTTTAATAAGGATGTATTTTAATGATCTTATTTATAACTGTATCTAAAGTCACCATTGTCTGGAAAACTGTAAGTCTGGGGTTGTAAGCATAAATGTTATGTTTGATTGGTCACAAGATTGTGATTTGGGCTACATATTTATGCCCAACTTTTAATTCCTGTACAAATTACCTGCCCTTTATTACCAGCCCAGAGAATGTCACCCTTCATGAAAACTCAGTCTTCCTATGAATCTATAGAAAAGTGTCCATGAGGAAAAGTGTAGAACTTATTATATGTTACACATTGCATTGCTATGATTATGGCACTAGATGACTGGCAATTCAGAACACTTGTTTAGATATCTGGACTGTTGTTGTTTAATGTTATATGTATTTAAAAAAAGAATCTGACAGAAGACTCATAGTTGGTTTAAAAATAGTAGCCTCTGTTAAACAGATGGCTGGAATGGAAGGAAACTACTTACTTATTCTGACAAATGGATTTATGGGTGATGGTTCACTCTACCTAATTTTTCTCTTGATGCTATCCCAATTATTACATTCCAGGGCTATAATATCTGAAGCAGTGTAAAAGGCATGTCTAGACTACAGGGTTTTTTTTTTTAAAAAAACTTCACCTGCATCTAGACTGCAGCCACGTTCTTTCGAAAGTAAATGGAAAGAAGGCAGCAGGTTTTTTTGATCACAGTAAACCTCATTTTACAAGGAATAATGCCTTTTTTCAAATGTACTCTTTTGGAAAAAAGGCACTATTGAGTGCAAACTCTGCTATTGCAAAAGAGCGTCTAGAAAGTGGCTCGCTTTTTCGAAAAATCTGCTCATAGTCTAGACACTCTTTCGAAAGAGGCTTGTAGTCTAGACATAGCCTTACTGAGTAGCTGGCCCATTACAAGTAATTGGGCTCAAATCTCCTGTTCCAATCTGAGTGGTCAAATTTTGGGCTGATTAAGAGGGTAAGGCAGTGTCTGTGGAGCTATAATAGGCTTGTAGCATCAGTTAAGAAAGAGAGCAGACTGAGCTGGAGGAGACAGCAGGAGATGACAGCTGCCACAGAGAGGAAATGGTTTTTGGGAGAAAGCTGTGAAAGCAGGAGAGGACTGTGAAACAGGAGAGTAGCCCAGGGTTTGCAGGCCAGAAAGCTAGGACTGGAGAAGGCTGAAATGGGAGGAAAAGCAGAGGGAGACGTCTTTGTCTCTCAGGCTTAGAGCCAATGGACAAGGGCCTGAGACTGCTTAAGGAAGGAAGACCCGTGAAGAGGCATACCTGCTATTGTCTCCCTGACAAAGAGCTGGGCCCAGATAAATCATTGGAGGCTCCTGCTAAGAGACTGAGAGTTACCACTGGGAAATACAGAGTTGTGTCCTGGAAGGAAGGGATGGGTATGACTATGCTGGCAAAGGAACAGAGCAAAACTGGAGAAGACTCCAGGTGGGATGGAAGCACATAAACTCCAGTGTCTATGTTGATGGACGAGCAAAGATACATGCATTGGGAGGGCATGGTTTCTGTTGTTGGACTTTTGATTATAGACATGTATACTGTCTTTTAGTAATCAGTTGTATTGATGAACTTGACGAAATGCCAGCAAATCATCCTTTGGCCCATTATAATTTTGAATTTACGTAAGTGCTTTTCAGAACATAATTGTTTTGTCTACATAGCAAAACTGACTGGTATTGCTATTGTGGAAGAAAATAATGTGTAATAAAACAATCTTGCTATAGCTATTCCAGAACAACCCCCAATGTGGAGACTTTTAAAATAAAAGTTTATTCTGAACTATAATTCTTTTTTGTGAGTAGAGTAATTGCTCTGGAGTGGATTGTCCACATGAGGAGCTATTCCATTATAGCTATGCTGGTTATCTTCACTCTATGCACAAAGTCACAGAGAATAAACAGAGAAATCACTCATGTTCTGAAAAATAAAGTGGAAGATTGTTGTAAATGTTTTCAATGTCACCTTGACAAAATTTGATATACAGTATCAGGAGAAAGATCTCTGACCTGGACATAATGAACTCTGCTGTTTTTAAACGCACTTTAGTTATTCATCACTATTCAGCATCCCACCTGAACAAGGAAAAATGTAACAGCATAGCCAACCATGAACCTTCAGAATTAAGATGCATAATGTGTGGTTGCTGGAAACAGAACATATGAATCTGTCCTTCATGCTCTAGTACAAACAGGAATTAATTCAGGGAAGTCCTATGAACTGTGTTATGCAGGGGGTCAGAGTAGATGAACACAGTGGCCTCTTTGTCTTTATAATCTCTGAATTTTGAGTTACTTTTCAAACTAGAATTACATTTGATTACAAGTATCTGAGTTGAGTGGGGATAAGTGTCAGTATCTGAAATTCAATGTTGAAATACAAAGTATTAAGCATCACCAAAGATTATCTGAGGCTTGGGGATGAAGACTGTGGTTGACATCTATGTTTCTCTAGCACAATGGAATTCCATAATAAGAATTAAGATAATCTGTATGGATGTCAGAATTTTCTGCTGGGCACTCCAAGATTTTGGAATGAGTGCCTCCTAGAATTAAGCAATATCACAAACTTCACCACTTTCTACTTTCTTTGATCCTGGCTTCTCTACCATGAACACACAGCAACAAACAAAATATCAAATTTACTGCAGCTGTGTTCACTGCTTTATTGAATATCCCAACAGACAAATTTACTGGCAAAACAGTTAAATTCATGTTCATATTAGCGAATATTTGTGGAAAGCAAATTGTGAATTTGTAAATGTAAATGTCTGCACTGAAAGCAGGAACTAAAGGCTACTTCTATGAGCTAAGGCTGTGATTCCCTTGCTTACAAATGCACACTTGAGTGAACAACAATGAGTATAAATAGCAGTATCGCCGTGCTAGCACAAAAAGTGGCAAAGAAGGCCCAGTGTAGCAGGGCCAAGTATCAAACCACCTGAAATCAAAAGGTGGGTACTCAGCACAACTCAGCTGTGGCTTTGTTGGTAATAGTTGCCAGTAGCAGCTATTTATATTTTCCCTAGCTCAATGAACAGGAAATCATAGCCTTGCCTCCCAATGAGGACATAGCCTAAAAGACACTCACCTTATGAGGGAAACAAACATAGAACAGGAACTTTTAAGGCCATATAATAGTAAGAAAAGACATATTGTCTAGTACCTGATATACAAGACTATAAAAGAGTTCAGCCTCACAGATCCATCACTAACACACTCTGTGACTGTGATCAGGTCACTTAGCTCATCTGTACAATAGGTAGAGTATACCTACTTAGGAGGATATTACCTTGAAACTGTATAATGCTTTCTTGGAATGAACTGTAGAAGCAGCAAGTGAAACAGCACTAAAGAACTATTCCCCTGCACTGGCACTGAGTGAGATTCAGAGTCAATTGAGGATTCTAGCAGTGACTGAGTCAATTGACCTCTCCCTCTCTTCAAACATTAGCAAAGCAACCCCTAGCCATAACACTGATGAATTGGAGCTTGAACAAAGAGTAGCCTTAGCGACAACCTGATGTCTGAGTGGAGGATAAATGCCTGAGGAAAATGTTCAATTTAATGACTGGCTTCCCCCTAATAGATTTCAGCAAAAACTTCCTTTCAACAGGGCAGATGCAGGAGCCAAGGCGGAAACCAGTAACTTGAGCTCATAAGTGAATGCAGGCTGGTTCAGCATATTGGCAAGAAGCAGCTGCTGGTACCAGTCCATACATGGCTGACGTTAAGCGCTACCATGATATCACATTAATGTTGCTGTCTCTTTTGCTCCCCCACCCTCTGTCAGCAGCCCTGCCAGCAAGTTCTGGCAGTGATAGTAGACCATACTGGCAGGGCTGCCAAGGCGGGGAGGGCAGCAAAAGGGGGGCAATTTAAAACGATATGGAGCTCCTGGACACCATTACTATAGCAGTGGCAGCTGAAGCCCCAATGACATCTCTGAGCTCTTCAAATTACTACTGAAGGCCCAGGCCTCTTGCTGCCGCTGCCGCTGCCGCTGCCAATGCAGTTCCAGGGTGCCTATACCATGGTGGCCATGAAGGGCTGGCTGGGGGCGTCTGGTGCCAAGCCCCGCCCCTTCAGCCCAAGGCTCCACCTCTTTCAGGGGCCTAGAGCCACCCCCAACCATGTTATGCAGGATCCCAGCTGCCTGAGGCTACATACCAGTAGATCCCAGTACTAATTTTTGCCCCTGCTTTAGCCCCATTCGCTGCTGTCTAAAAGGATGTCTTTAGACATATGTGCCCTCAGTCCAGTCTAAATGCTACTCAATTGTTTTCTCTTTCTGCGTTGTTAGTACATTTAAAGTACATTCTTTAATATGCACATAAAAATACTAAGAAACACAACTTAAATGTCTTTTGGTTTACCTGTTCTATAAGTTACACTCTTCCCACGCTCACAAACAAGAGGGGAAAAAATGTGATTTGTGGTTTGAATGTATTCTTACATAAGAGTGTAAGAATGGCCATACTGTGTCAGTCCACTGGTCCATCCAACCCAGTATCCTGTCTTCTGACGAAGGCCAATGGAAGATGCTTCAGAGGGAATTTACAGAATGGGGCAAATATCAAGTGAGCCATCCCCTGATGTCCAGTTTCACCATCTGTCAGTCAGAAGTTTTGGGTCATCCAGAGTCACAAACTCTGCTCCCCAAGGCTGTTATTTTCATCCTGTGAACCTAGGTTTTTGCAGTTCCAGAATTATTTACTCAGTGAAGCCTTGTGATAGTTAATCCATTTGTTCTTCTTTTACCCTTACCACATTTATCTACAGAAAAGGCAGATTGAACACAGCAGGGAGGGACTTGCTTGAGTTCATTTAATTAGCAAATGTATCATTCATGTGACTCTGGCAGAAGTAACTGTATCAGCTAGGTTAGGGGACACTCCCTTTCTTAGCAGCAGTTTAATACATATATTTGCTTCCAGTTCAGTGAGCTGAATTGTTTCAATGATTCCTTTGTCAAGAGGTAAAGGATTCTTGGCTTGGGGCAGCAGAAAATTACTGCAAACACTAAATACAATATATCTAATCTCCTCTAAGTTTCTACCATCACTGTAATATCTGTGCACATTGTACAGAACAATGTTTCTCAACCCTTTTTTTAAAAATTACCCCTTTTTTAAAAAAAAAATTATAAGTACCCCCAGTTTTCAGACACAATTTTTTTTTCTACCATTGCAATACATTTGTTTAAACAATGTAATCATAGCCAGGAAGGCGATGAAATTTTTGGGTGTAAAAAGTATAAAAAATAATAAAACACTGTAAAATCTAAATAAAAATTCAGTTGTCTCCAACTTTCAATTGTGTTGATATAGCCCTCTCCCCTCCCCTCAACTTCTTTTGAGTACCCCTCAGGGTACTTGTACCACTGGTGGAGAAACACTGGTCCAGAAGATCTTTAAAGATTCAGTTTGCAATAATTTTAGAGGTTTCATTAAATCCCATCTTTAGCTTCAAAAAGAAGTTATTGAAGCCATAAACCAGTGTTCCCCAAACAGGGAGCAAACCCAACTCAATCATGCTAGACAGGGCTTTGTCAAGCCAGGACTTAAAATCATCAAGGGATGGAGATCCCACCACCTCGCTAGGTAACCCATTCCAGAGCTTCGCCACCCTCCTAGTGAAATAGAATTTCCTAATATCCAACCTGGACCTCTCCCATCACAACTTGAGACCATTGCTTCTTGTTCTGTCATTTGTCACTACTGAGAACATCCTTTCTTCATCCTCTATGAAACCCCCTTCAAGTAGTTGAAGGCTGCTATCAAATCCCCCCTCACTCTGCTCTTTTGTAGACTAAATAAGCCCAAATCCCTTATCCTCTCCTCATAAGTCATATGCGCCAGCCTCTTGATCATTTTTGTTGCTCTCCACTGGACTTTTTCTAATACATGCACATCCTTTCAGTAATGGGAATTGGAATTGGATGTGATACTCCAGATTACATTTGGAATCCAATGTGAATTGGATGCAATACTCCAGATTACATTTGAATTTGTTTGATTTTAAAGAATTTATGTTTAGAATCAAATGTAAATTGAGCCTGAATATTCTTTGATCTTAATTTCTTGGCCCTCATCCTGCAAGCAACTCTTCAAAATCATCTCTCAACTCTGTCTAAGCAATATCCACTGACATTATAAAAAATGAGCATTAAGACACCATTAAAGAGGATGTATTCCTATCTCATTTACAGTGATAATTCTGGAGCATTGTCAGTGGAAGTATGCCTGGTTTGTACCAATAGCTGAGTTGAGAAAGGATTAATGGACATCATTTGCTTTTTAGTTTGGAATACAAGCCTCATCAGCAGAGTGGAGACTCACTGTAAAGATGGAGTGAAAAATACCACTGTAGTGGAAGCTTCTAAAGAATGAGGAAACAATTTACTGTCCCTCATCTCACCAATCATGGTCTTTGTAACAAAAATATTATCTAAGGATCTGGAAAGTCAGGCCAGAAATGCTATTTAAGTATCAAGATACTAGAGGCAAGACTCCAGGGTTAAATGCAAGTGTGAGTCTAATGAATCCATGTGGCAGACAAATATTAGGTTTATGGACGTGAATGCATACAGTCAGGTTCGACACATTGATTGCCACTTGAGACTGAGACTGGGGACTTTAGCCCATCACTGATGAGATTGAATTGTATTTGTTTGATTCTGAAGAACTGATCCTTAGAATCAGATTTAAATTAAGCCTGAAAAAACGCTGATTAAACCAGACTGGAGGAGGAGGAGGAGATTTGAATTTCTTGATCCTCATCCTCAAAGCAATGAAAAAATGGCAAGCTGGAGAAAATAAACTAAACTAAAATAAAATAAAATAAAATAAAATAAATATGGGTGCAATTCTGAAAGTCCTGACTCATTAATTTTTTGGAGTCCTGCCACTCTACAATATAAATTGAAAACATATGGAGGCTAAGAAACATATTGTTCCTGAATGTCCCAGCTTGCTGCTTTATAACATCACCTGCATATGATATTTTACTCAGAAATTCCATGACAGACCCGCTTACTTACAATGGATACACTCTATTAATCTCCACCAATTGTAGAGATTTAATTCTACCAATATTCCATATTTTACTTAGAGAGAATGGCTGTCAACTTTTTGCCCCTTATGGCGGATTTAGAATGGAATAACATTTTAAATGCATTTTGTGCACATTTGGATAAAACAGGAATAACTCAATTGAAAGCAGAATCTACAGCTGTTTAAAACAAGTATAGGCACAAGGAAAATCAATTCCTCTGCTGCTGTATTTTGTATGTATTCTCAGTCTTACTATTACACTACAGCAATGTATGTAGAGATTGCAGTTTCCATAGGCTTCTGATCTGTAATGTTAGGTTTCGATGTTAGATGTGGGTGTTTTTGTTTGTTTTGTTTCTTAATTGTCATACTACATGAACCAGACCAAAGAACAGCCTGTAATTAAAAAGTGCCATTTACCATAGCATCAAATTCAGAAGCAGAGCCGATTGAAAGTGTTTTATAGGAAACAAAGACAATTATGGGTTGCCCCAAATGTTTTTTTTACCTTACTAGGAGGATGTGAGCTTTCCTTTTCATATGCCAACCATGACACTATTATCCATGCTTTTGACCATGCTAGATTGGACTACTGTGGTGGGGGACCACGGTTTAAAACCATTCAGAGACTGAGGCTGAACCAGAATGAAGTATATTGAGAAATATGGCTGGGAGCACTTGACACCAGGGCTGCCTGGTAGAGTTTAAACTGTTGGTTGTGATCTTTAAATGCCGAAAAAGGTCTGGGACCAGCATACCTGCAGGCTTACCTTTCTCTCTGAGCCATCCTATCACAACTGCAGTTAGGAAGGGTGCTACAGCTAGGTCCCCTTCATTATCAAAGTGAGGGGGCAATTGGTAGGGGTCCAAGACTCTGGAACTGGCTTTAACTTTTTGGTCCAGAATAGCCCAAATTTGATGAGTTGCAGTGCACACAGCAAAACACATCTGTCTGAGAAGGTCACTAGAGAAAGCTGAGGAATGCTTCCTGGGAGAAGGGAATGACTGACCAGACAAGTTCCTGTGAAACCTACTTTAGTGCTCCTGAAGTTTAATGTAATTGTATTTAGCATATCATTAACTATGTTAAGGCTCCTAATGGATGGCAGACTAGACTGGGACTCAGGAGACATGGGTTCTAATCCTAATGCTTCTACTACCTGTAGGTCACCTAGAGCAAGTCGCCTCCCATCTCTGTGCTGAAGTTTTCCCATTTGTCAGATGAGGACAATGATACTAAACTCCTTTGTAAAATGCTAAGAGATCTACTGCTGAAAAGACTATTCGACTTAAGAGCTATTATTATAATGAGCCTTGGATTGGCATCTTTGCTATTTTAAATGAACAACCATCCTTTTATTATTTTCTGTTTGCATCCTATATCAGACTTTCTATGACTTTTCCCAGGGTCAGTGTCCAGCTAACTGGGCTATCATTACCCAGGTTAGTCCATTTAACCTTTACATCTTGGTATTCCCTTAGTTCTCCCAGTCCTCTGGAACTTTTCTCATGTTCCAAATTATGGTTGATTTTTTTAAATGTAATGGTGCAGAGAGATCCTCAGCCAATTTAAAAAAAAACTTGTAGGTACAGGTTATCCAGGGCTGCAGATTTAAACAAAATCAACTTTTACTGTTACAGTTTTATGTCCGCAGAATATGCTGTGTGCTACTACAGTTCTTATTACAGATGCATTACCAGACCTCCAGAATTTTCAGACTGCAGGCAGAATGGCCTGCAGTACTGGTATTCTTGGAATCTAACAAGTCTGCCTGGAAAACAGAAGCCTGCCCTGCTCCTTCCCTTCTCTCTGTCTTAAGGGAAGAGCTCTGGGAAGAAGAAAAGCAGCATAGGGGGCAAACATTGTTACACGACTCATTATTTATTCCTCCCTCATGCCAAGAGCCCTCCATGGCTGGAGACAATATAGAATGGAAAGCAAATAGCCAGCCACTTGCTTGCTGCCTTTTCCATGCTGAGGCCCTTCCGGGAGTGTATTTGAACAGTAACTAGGATAGTATATCCCTGATCCAAAAAGCAGTCTTGCTTCTCTACACTCCCACCCTTCATCCCAGAAGATAATAGTTTCCTGTCCAGCATGATCACACAGCAATTCCCAAGTCTGGCCTAAAGATTAAAGGGAGATTGAATAAGATTAGGGGTTCCTTGCCCTCCTCCAATTTAACTGAGCCATTTGACTTCAGAAAGCGGTGTGCATCTAGCAGGTGAGGAGGGAGCACCAATTTTTTGTTGCAGAGTGGAGCTCAATGGCTTGTGTTTACAATCCTAGCATCCATAAAGCAAGCAGAGATTCTCCTCATAGGCTCATGAGCTGGATCTGTTGACAAGGAGCTTGCTTGGTAGTCTGCCACCCCCTTCTTGCTCCATCACCTTACACCTTGCAAAACTGCCTGACAATTTTTTGAGATGTTTTGAAACTTGTTCTACTTACAATGAAGAAACTCCAGCAGACCATGAGCAAAGCCATCATAGCTCAGTGTAGTGGGAAAGCTATATGCATCCAAAAGTCTGAACCAGATGGTGGTTTCTCACATTCAAGAAGCGTGGAATGGATTTTGGTGGGAGAGGAATCTGTAACATGGGGGTTACTCATATCTAAAAGCTGTAATATCACTTGAGTTAAAGCAGCTTGTTCATTAGCTGAGAATGGTAGAGTTGCTTCTGAGGCCTTTAGCCAGAAGAGGTTACAAGCATGCTGCTGCTCTGTGGTTATTTTTACCCTCGATCATCTCCAGTTGTGGCTTTTTTCCCGCTTTCTCCAAAGTCAATGGCATCTCTCTACAAGCCACTCACATTTAAGCCATAATAATGTGAAAAATCAAACACAAGGCATCAAGCCTAGGAACTTTTGAGAGCAACATCTGTTCACAGTACATTTTAGCTTTGCTTTCTCCTCCCTTGGTAGCAATTTTTGAGAAATTTGCTGGCCTAGTTTAACAGCAGGAGTTAAGCTGTCCCTGCAGTGGATACAGATTTAAGAACAAAATGGTAAGAAAAGGGAGAACATAGAAAAGAAGTGTTGATTTTTTCAACTCATTTTTACACTTAGTGAAATACATAGAGTTTAAAAGTACTTCCTTATTAAAGCAGACACTTTCATAAAGTTAGGATGGGAAGGAACTTCTGCTAAAATACTTTTCAGGGTAGTTAATATAGTGTCTTGCTCTCCTGAGCTTCCTATGTGTATGGCAATAAACTATGTGGCTAATTAACACAGTTTCAGAAAATAATGTATTACGTTTCTAAATTCCCTGCAAGCAGTACTGGTTCTGATATTAGATGGCAAGCAGACTCAGTTATAGCTAATATTCTAATGCAACAAAACCTATTTATACCAAAATAGCACACAACTATACTATTTTACAATGACATAGTTCCATATTGGTTTAACTTGTAAAATGCATATCCAGTTACCCAGAGATGTGGCTAGTAGTGAAGAAAATGTCTTTCCTCTTGGGTGCCACAACATATTCTGTTGATTTGTGGTGAGGCACAAAATCCCACTGAGGGAGTAGGGCTTGTTTACTAAGACAGAGTCTAAATTGGAATGCACAAAAGAAGGCTCAGCAATATTAAATGGAAGAAAAAGGCCAGATGTCTGTCACAGACATTAATGGAGAAATATTTAGATTTTTACAGGCCTCAATCCAAAGGACACTGAAGTCAATGAGAATCCTTCCATGGACCTCAGTGGACTTTGGATTGGGCCATTCTAAAATTCTAATGGAGAACTTGAGTCCCTTTACAGAGGAAGGCAACCAGCACTTGCCCCAGTTTACAAAGGGGGAAACTAAATCATGAAGTGATATACACATGGCAAAGTTAGGAACAGGATTCAGGTAGCTTGGCTCCATGCCCGGGTCTTTAATACCAGGCTGCCTCCCTTGCAATTTCTGCCCACAACCACATCTGTAAAGAAAGACAAAGGAGGGTATTATACATGTATAAATTGTTTTCAGAGAGCCAACAAAATAGTACTCAATGTACAAAATAGATATTAAGAATTTCAAAGGAGCAAACTATACCCTGCAGTGTATAAAATATATTAAGCTTTTAGCATTATTTAAATCCCAGTGTAAAGGGCACCTATTTATCCATCCTATTTTGAAACTGATTTTTTTTCTGCAATGAATCTGCCAGGGCTTTAATATTATTTGATTACAGATAATTAATTACTTAGTGACCTTGTATCTAGTTAGACTGGGGCTACTGCTGAATTGACTGAGCAATAATATCTAGAATTCAATGCGGTTAAGTGAACTATGGAATATTTTTTCTATAAAATATATGACTCAAATCTGACCCCTTTCTGGTCTGAAGCAGTAACAGTTTTGAAATAAGATATCACCTGGTAATCACAAGCAATGTAATTCCATTAGGGGAAGTTAAAAGAGATAAAGAATTATTGGCTCATCTGTAAATGGGTTGCACCAACATTCAGAAAACAGAACAAAAAAGGAATCCATTATTTCTGCACTGCTGCTGCTATGGGCTCTACCTTCAAAGCAGGGAAGCTAGAGAGTGGCAGCTGCTGGCCAGGGCATTTCTATCATTCCTTTTATGCTCTGCAAGTGGTGCTGCCTTCAGAGCTAGGAAGTATAAGAAAAGAAGCTGCTAGACAGATATTCATGTTGTTTGTGATATGGGAGGGCCATTTTTTTATCCCACTCGTAGCCCACCTCACAATACCCACTCCATTTTTATGCTACTCCTGCTATTATGGTAGTGGGTACTGTGGGATTCATTGGATCCCAAGTCCTTCATTTCCCTCCCCCTCTACTTCCAAAAAAACAACAACAACTTCCTACCCCCTTTTGCACACCACTGCTCTAATACCTGCCAAGTTTAGGAGAGGAATGATTCTCTGGTTATCTAATTCAGATATCTTCATACATGAACACCTGGTCGTATTATTTCCATAGGGCTATGTCTAGACTGCAGGCTTCTTTCAAAAGAGGCTCTTTCGAAAGATCGCGTCTAGACTGCAGGCGGATCTTTCGAAAGAGCAATCCGCTTTTTCGAAAGAGAGCACCCAGCGAGTCTGGATGCTCTCTTTCGAGGAAGCCCTATTTACATTGAAGAACGCCTTCTTTCGAAAGAGGAACTTTCGAAAGAAGGCGTTCTTCCTCGTAGAATTAGGTGTACCGCCATCGAAAGAAAAGCCGCATTCTTTCGAAATAATTTCGAAAGAACGCGGCTTGAGTCTGGACGCAGGGGAAGTTTTTTCGGGAAAAGGCTACTTTTCCCGAAAAAAACCCTGAGTCTGGACACAGCCTAAGAGTATTTGAACTTTCATTGAAGAAATCTAACGACTGTATCAAATGGGTCTATTCTATTTCTGACTTCAAGGCCACTCAGATGTAATATCCAGGCCAAATGCAAAAAAAATAAAAAGAAGGAAACAATTCTGTTCTACAGGAAAAAAAAAAGTTTGAGGGAAAAGAGAGGGCAAGGAAGAGAAAAAGAGTCCAAAAACAAATGGAGGGGTACACAAGGGTGACATATCAAAGTAGAAAATTAACACTTCAACTATCCAGACATATGTTGGGAAACTAACACAGCAGGACACAGATTATCTAAGAAGTTCTTGGACTACATTGGAGACGATTTTTTATTTTAGAAGGTAGAGAAAGCTACTAGGGGAATAGCTGTTCTAGATTTGATTTTAACAAATAGGCAGCCTATAAGAACTGGTTGAAAATTTGAAAGTGGAAGGCAGTTTGGGTGAAAGTGATCATGAAATCATAGAGTTCATGATTCTAAGAAATGGTAGCAGGGAGAACAGCAAAATAGAGACAGTGGATTTCAGGAAGGCAGATTTTAGTAAATACAGAGAGCTGGTAAATAAGTCCCATAGGAAGCAAAACTGAGAGGAAAAACCATTGGAAAGGGTTGGCAGTTTTTCAAACGGATATTATTAAGGGCCCAAAAGCAAACTCTTCTGCTGTATAGGAAAGATAGAAGGAATGGCAAGAGACCACCTTGGCTTAACCAGGAGATCTTATGTGATCTAAAAATAGAAAAAGAGTCATATAAAAAGTGGAAACTAGGTCAAATTACAAAGGATGAATATAAGGAAACTACACAAGTATGCAGGAGCAAGATAAGAAAGGCAAAGGCAAAAAACAAGATCAATCTAGTTAGAGACATAAAGGGTAACAAGAAGACATTCTACAAATATATTAGAAGCAAGAGGAAGACCAAGGACAGATTAGGCCCATTGCTCAGTGAAAAGGGAGAAACAATAAGAGGAAACTTGTAAATGGCATGTTTCAGTTTTCACCACAAAGATTGATGGTGAAGGATGCCTAACATAGTGAATGCTAGTGGAAATGAGGTAGGTTTAGAAGATACAATTAAAAAAGAACAAGTTAAAAATTAATTAGAAAAGTTAGATGTCTGCACGTCATTAGGGCCTGATGAAATGCATCCTAGAATACTCAAAGAACTGAAGGAGGAGGTATCTCAACCTGTAGCAATCATCTTTGGAAAGCCATGGAGGTTGAGAGTGATACCAGAAGACTGAAAAAGAGCAAATATAGTGCCCATCTATAAAAAGGGAAATAAGAACAACTCAGGAAACTACAGACCAGTCAGTTTAACTTCCGTGCCAGGGAAGATAATGGAGCAAGTAATTAAGGAATTCATCTGCAAACATCAGGAAGATAATAAGGTGATAGGTAACAGCCAGCGTGGATTTGTAAAGAACAAATCATGTCAAACCAATCTGATAGCTTTCTTTGATAGAATATCAAGCCTTGTGGATAAGGTATACCTAGACTTAAGTAAAGCATTTGATATGGTCTCACATGACCATCTCATCAATAAACTAGGGAAATATAGCCTAGATGGGGCTACTATAAGGTGGGTGCATAACTGGCTGGATAACCATTCTCAGAAAGTAGTTATTAATGGTTCACAAACATGCTGGAAGGGCATAATAAGTGGGGTTCCACAGGGATCTGTTTTGGGATTGGTTCTGTTCAATATCTTCATCAACGATTTAGATGATGGCATAGAGAGTATGATTATTAAGTTTGTAGGCGATATCAAGCTGGGAGGGCTTAAAAGTGCTTTGGAGGATAGAGTCAAAATTCAAAATGATCTGGACAAACTGGAGAAATGGTCTGAGGTAAATAGGATGAAGTTTAATAAGGACAAATGCAAAGTGCTCCATTTAGGAATGAACAATCAGTTTCACACATACAGAATGTTTAGGGAGACTAAATACTGGAGCATACTCAGAAGTTCATCTAAGGAACCAAATACCTAAGTTAGGCCAGTCAACATTTGTCAGTAGTTACCACTCAGTGCAGACAGAGATAAAGTAAAGCAGACTATGAGGAGCTTTAGGAGGGTCTCACGATGAGCAGTCAGAAGCTGGGAATGGGTGACAGACAATGGATCACTTGATGATTGCCTATTTTGTTCATTCCCTGTAAGGCACCTGACATTGGCTACTGTCAGAAGACAGGATCCTGGACTACATGGATCTTTGGTCTAACCCAGTATGGCCATTCTTATGTTCCTATGTTAAGAAATAGAAAGTTGCCATAGCTGAGTAATGTTCTTTGGCAGCTCCTGGTAAAAGTTAATATTTTAATGAAAAGCACTTTCAAGCATAAAAGCCTTTAGATTGTGTTATAAAATATCTATTATGTTTTCTTTTTTCAGATGACTTATTTTTTTCTGCCTATGATTTAGCATTTGTTTTTATTTACACATTCAAATCCTGGGGGGAATAATTCTTAGTGGTCCTTTTATAGCACTGTTGTATGGATACCTTTTAATATTTAGCAAAATACAGGACTATGTAGCACTTTAAAGACTAACAAGATGGTTTATTAGATGATGAACTTTCGTGGGCCAGACCCACTTCCTCAGATCAAATAATGGAAGAAATTTTTTTTTTTTTTTTTGGCCTCCGTCGGTCAGTTGACCATGGATGACGTATCCTAGTTCTCGTCTTGGTTCGTGTCGAATTGTCTGGGACAGCGTCGGGGACAGCGTCGTTGGTGGCTGAAAAGGCCAATCCGGGACAGGCATTCTTTGCCGCAGAAGTCGCAGCTATAGGTGGTTCCCTGGCTGTTGTTGTTGCGTAACTTCCTGCGGGCTCGCTTTTCTTCTGATGCACGCATCATGTTCGTTTCGCCTGACTTGAGCTGTGTGGTCAGGGTGCCCCTCCACTTTGGGCGGTCTGCTGCGAGGTCTTCCCAGGACTGCGTGTTTATGTCGATGGCTTTCATGTCCCTCTTCACGACATCTTTAAATCGCAGGTTCGGGCGCCCTGTGGTTCTCTTCCCAGATGCCAGTTCCCCGTAGAGGATGTCCTTTGGGATCCTCCCGTCCTCCATGCGGCGTACATGGCCAAGCCAATGCAGGCGACGTTGTCGGAGCATGGTGTACATGCTGGGGAGGCCGGCTCGAGTCAGAACTTCGAGGTTGGAGACTTTGTCTTGCCAGGTAATACCCAGGATGCGGCACAGACCTTGTAGATGGAAGGCGTTCAGTCTCCGCTCTTGTCTCGCGTATGTGGTCCATGTCTCACTCCCGTACAGCAGGGTGCTGATGACGCAGGCGTTGTACACTGCCATCTTTGTTGCGGTTGTCAGCCTGGGGTTGGTCCACACTCTGGTTGTCAGGCGGGCTAAAGTAGAGGCTGCCTTCCCGATCCTCTTGTCGAGCTCAGCGTCAAGGGAGAGATTATCGGTGATGGTGGAGCCCAAGTACGTGAACTGGTGGACGACGTCAAGCTGGTAGTCGTCTACTGTGATGGCTGGTGGAGTGACAGTGTCCTGGCTTAGGACGTTTGTTTTTTTCAAACTGATAGTCAGCCCAAAGTCTTTGCAGGCCATGGAAAAACGGCTCATCAGCGACTGTAGTTCTTCCTGGGTATGTGTGACGACTGCTGCGTCGTCGGCAAATATCATGTCCCTGATCAGCTGTCTTTCGTAGGTCGTCAATGTCCCGTACGTCTTCGGAGAGGCCCGTCAACATTGTACGGACATTCCAACATCCCAGTTTAAGAGGTGGTCTCTTTCTCAGTGTTTTGTTGCCTGGTGCGATGGTTGCAGCCTGCCGTTCGGAATATTCCTAATCCCCATGCACCCAGTGAGGAAAGCAGACTGTGGCGGGGCAGTACCTGACTGTCTGGGGGCTGCCCAGCTTGAGGCGGGCGGTAACTGCCCAGTGAGACCCGAAGATCCCTCCCACCGTCGGGAACAACCCCTGGCGCCATGCTCTACGCCAATTGAGCTGTGGCTTATAACCGGTAAACTGTTGCTCCCCGTGTTGTTTCCGCGCTAGTAGCACTAGCGAGGCTGGAGTGTCCTCTCCAGGGTTGCAAGATATGTTGGTAGTCGGATACTAGCCAGGGCGATGTAATATGGAGGAACAGGCTATTGCCCACGTAGCGGGTCCCCCCTCTCCACGTCGTCGATGGATCCAAAGGAACAGCAGGGCTGCTACAGTTTGGCATCGGCGCCGTCGCAGGAGTTGCCAGAGCGAGGCTGCAAGCAGCGTCGAACTGTCTTAGGGACTCCGACTCCGGATTTTTCCTCGAGGTTTACTCCTGAAGCCTTTTCCATGGAAGAATATAGCCGCAAGGCAGCGGAGGTTTAAAATCAGGGTTTTCCTTCCCCTAGATGAACTGCCTTCCTAGGCTGACGAGTATCATCTCCCCGAAGCAACTGGTTATAAGGCGCCAGTGACCCGCCTGCGCCCCTTCTCCTGTCAGTTAAAACAGTTCCGCCGGGTTTACAAGCTAAACCGCACATGAAGGCCAGGAGCTGGACTTGGTTGTCAGAGGCTATTGGAGACGCACGCCGTATAGGGGTACTTTATAGACAGTGGGAGCTTATCCCCACTACCACCCCTGGCTATGACAACCTTGGAACCTGGAAGAAAATAGTCACAACTATATATACCAAAGGATACAATTAAAAAAAAATGAACACATATGAAAAGGACAAATCAAATTTCAGAACAGAAGGGGAATCGGGGGAGGGGGAAGGTGAATGTCTGTGGGCTAATGATATTAGAGGTGATAATTGGGGAAGCTATCTTTGTAATGGGTAAGATAACTAGATCCTTTGTTTAAACTCAGATGTAGAGTATCGAATTTTAGCATGAATGACAGTTCAGAGGATTCCCTTTCAAGTGCAGATTTGAAAGGTCTTTGTAGTAGGATGCAGATAGTTAAGTCGTTGAGACAGTGTCATTTCTGGTTGAAATGGCAAGAAACTGTTTTTTCTTTGTGATCCTGTCTGATATCTGTTTTGTGGGCATTGATCCTTTGGCGAAGTGTCTGAGACGTTTGTCCAATGTACATAGCAGACGGACACTTTCGGCACATGATAGCATAAATTATATATATATATATATATATATATATATATATATATATATATATATATATATATATATATATATATATCCTACTACAAAGACCTTTCAAATCTGCACTTGAAAGGGAATCCTATGAACTGTCATTCATGCTAAAATTCGATACTCTATATCTGAGTTTAAACAAAGGATCTAGTTATCTTACCTATTACAAAGATAGCTTCCCCAATTATCACCTCTAATATCATTAGCCCACAGACATTCACCTTCCCCCCCCCCCCCCCATCTCCCTTCTGTTCTGAAATTTGATTTGTCCTTTTCATATGTGTTCATTTTTTAAATTGTATCCTTTGGTATATATGGTTGTGACTATTTTCTTCCACTACTTGATCTGAGGAAGTGGGTCTGGCCCAATGAAAGCTCATCATCTAATAAACCATCTTGTTAGTCTTTAAAGTGCTACATAGTCCTGTATTTTGCTTCAGCTACACCAGACTAACACAGCTACATTTCTATTACTATTTTAATATTTAGGTCTTTCATCAGTAGATCGGAACGCATTTCCCAGTCGAATATATTTATCCTCACAATACTCCTGTGCGGTCGGGAAGTAGTATCACCATTTTACAGAGGAAGAACTAAATGATTTGTTTAAGATCTGTAGCAGAGGAGTGAACTGAGTCCAGGTCTCCTATATCTTAGGACAATGCCCTAACCAAGTACAAATATTCACCTGTAATGACCATTGAAAATATGTAAAGAATGTTTATGTTTTTATTGTGGAATGTGTATATAAGAGTTCAGTCTGTCACCTGATAGATAATAAGGGCCAATACCTAATATACATTGTCATAAGGCCAGTATTTGCCATAGGCAAACCAAAGGCCATTTTCTGCTTTTACTGATGGGAACATGATGTGCTGTACAGAGATAAAAGTAAAAGATGCTGTATAAAGCATTAAGGTTATGCAGCCCGAACCAAGATTAGCCCAGACCCACTAGAATTTCATTTAATCTTTTCCTAGCCATTTTGGATTGTAAATGTTCACACACATGAATTATGAATGAGTCAAAGGAAAATAGAGTTTATTTTCTTGTATTTTAGAGAAATGAAATAAGCAGACAGACTGGAACTTGATGTGGAAGGGGAAAAAAAGCTATGACGTACTATGTTTCACTGTTCTGTTTAGAGTCATGAAGCTTAGTTTCATAGCTCTGCTTATATCAAAGAAACCTCTTCAACACCATTTGCTTCACCTTCTCAAGTCCCCTAGAGCATTTTGTCTTTTGCTGTTTTGAGCAGCACACTAGTTTTAAATAAAGTGAAAATGGCATCTGCCCTGGATCTTTACTATACTCCAGAAAGTATTAATACCAGAAAAAAATGGATTGTTCCAGTTTCCTGCACTATTAAAATAGAAGTGAAATCTATAGACTAGCTAATAATTTTTTACACTGTACTTGGAAAATTTTTGCCTGACATGTAACCTTGGAACCAAAATTAGGGTATTGCCCTTTATTTTGGCATTTTAAATAAATTTAAGTTTAGCGTAGCTTTTAGTCAGACATTTTTCTTACCCCTCATTGCTTATTGAAGGAAAGAAAAGAATAGGGTTTTGTTCATGCCCTATAAGAATTGGACCTGGGGAACATAGAGTTTCCCTTTCTTCTTCTGTAATCTAGCCAACCTGTATTTAATAGTTAACTGTCTACTGCTCACCCTGTATAGAAGGCAGATTAGCAGAAGCCAGTAATTTTGAGTGCCAATAAAGGAACCAGGGGAGAATGCAGCCAGGAGAGGACTGTAACTGGCACCAGGGTGATATCAAACCCTGAAGACCCTTCCCAACTTTGGTTTTTACTATGTCATGGAGTAGATAGGATGGACGAGGCATTGCTAGAATGTACTGCCAACTTTCCTTGGAACTCTGTACTTTTTAGGTATCCAGTGTCAAGGGCACCATTTTGGGAGTTCGGGGTGGGGTGGGGCAACAGCTGTGTGTACTGGGATGCTGCTTGTTTTTCTTCCCACTCCCCTAACTATCAGAGAGCAAGAAGAAAGTACATGGATTTTGTGAATTACTCCTCTACTCTCTCCCTTCACCAGCCAGAAGTGAGAGGCATGCATAGAAGCTGTATATTTTCTCCTTGCTCCCTGACAGTCAGGGGAATAGGAAGTAAAACAAGCAGCATCCCAGTATTCATGGGTGCTATTCCTGCTGCCCTCCTGAAAAGATGCCCCTGTCCCGATTCATCCATTGGTAACTCTACTAAGTCAATGGAGGCAATCAATGGACCAAATCTGACCCATTGAAACTACCCATAGGATAAGTCAGTGCCCTGTGGGGACAGGCCAGTCCCCGAGTTAGGGAGTGCTATAGGAAGAAAATCAGATCTATGGAATCAGGAATTAAACAGTGTTAGTTAGTACCCCAAAACAGAGGTAAATCAAACACAAATTCACATTAAATACTTCATATTTTAAGTCTGAAGCAATATTTTTGGCCTCCTTTCAGCTGAAAAAGTTATTAAAAACATGCTCTGCAACACATAGACCTTCGTATATTTTTTTGAGAAGAGCAGATGATGAACTGAAGGCTCAGGGTGATAATTTAAAAATGATCTGCAAGAGAAGTAAGCGAGCACAGAACCCCTTAGTCCTGCTTGTCTGTTTTTAATGTCTGGAGAGGTCACAAAAAGGCCTAACATTGTGTTGTGTCTTCCCAGCATCCCAAACGGCTATGTTCCTCTTTTCCTGTCACCCTACCTTTTGGAATAATCATTCCCAGTCTGGGAGGGTGCTGGAGTGATAGGAATGGTTTGGTCCAAAGCAAAAGTCCTTCTTTTCCAGCAACAAGAGGCCAAAGCAATATTATGAATATATTAAGTAGTCCTTTTGTCCTTTCCAGGATCATATAGTCTGTCTACCCTTGATGGGCTGAGACTCTCTTGCTCGTATGTCTGCAGCTGCCCATTAGTCAATGGAGTTGCCATACATGATCATTCAACCCCTCCTCCACCATGTGGCACAGCTGTGATACAGTGATGTCTACATTCACTCCAAGTCCTACAGAGAGCAGCAGTCATCCATTGATCCTTTGGTGAAGTGTTTGAGATGTTTGTCCAATGTACATAGCAGAAGGACACTTTCGGCACATGATTGCATAAATTATATTTCTGGATGTGCAGGAATATGTATTCTTGATCTTATAACTCACTTGGTTAGGCCCAATAATGGTATCAGCAGAGTGAATATGTGGACAAAGCTGGCAACGGGGTTTGTTGCAAGGGAAGGTACCAGGGTTGGTATTAGTGTGGTATGTCCTGTGGTTGTTGGTAAGAATCATCTTGAGGTTAGGTGGTTGTCTATAGGAGACTATGGGTCTGTCTCCCAGAGCTTCTTGGAGTTTGGTATCCTGTTCCAATATAGGCTGTAGTTTCTTGATAATGTGTTGGACAGGTTTAAGTTGGGGGCTGTAGGTGATGACAAGTGGTGTTCTATTGTTGGTTTTCTTGGGTCTGTCTTGTAGTAGATGGTTTCTACCTAGAAACATCTCAGACACTTCGCCAAAGGATCAATGCCCACAAAACAGATAGTAGACAGGATCACAAAGAAAAAACAGTTTCTTGCCATTTCAACCAGAAAGGACACTGTCTCAATGACTTAATTACCTGCATCCTGCTCCAAAAGCCTTTTAAATCTGCACTTGAATGGGAATCCTCTGAACTGTCATTCATGCTAAAATTTGACACTCTACGTGTCGGTCTCAACAAAGACAATAACTATCTTACCCATTACAAAGATAGCTTCCCCAATTATCACCTCTAATATCATTAGCTCACAGACATTTACCTTTCCCCACCTCTAATATCATTAGCTCACAGACTTTTACCTTCCTTCTCCCCCGCCCCGAATCCCCCTTCTGTTCTGAAATGTGATTTGTCCTTTTCATATGTGTTCACTTTTTTTTCATTGTATCCTTTGGTATATATGGTTGTGACTATTTTCTTCCACTATTTGATCTGAGGAAGTGGGTCTGGACCATGAAAGCTCATCATCTAATCCTTGTTAGTCTTTAAAGTGCTACATAGTCCTGTATTTTGTTTCTACTTTTCAGGGATGTTTCCTGTCACAGGTTTTCCAGCTTCTCTAGGTCTCATCTCTTAGGCTATGTCTAGACTGCAAGCCTCTTTCGAAAGAGAGCATCTAGACTGCACGCGGAACTTTCGAAAGAGCAAGCCGCTTTTTCGAAAGAAAGCACCCAGTGAGGCTATGTCTAGACTGCAAGCCTCTTTTGAAAGAGGCTCTTTCGAAAGATACTTTTGAAAGAGCCTCTTTCGAAAGAGAGCGTCTAGACCGCACACGGAATTTTGAAAAAGCAAGGCGCTTTTTCGAAAGAAAGCACCCAGTGAGTCTGGATGCTTTCTTTCTAAAAAGCCTGTTTGCTTTCAAGAACGCCTTCTTTCGAAAGAGCACTTTCGAAAGAAGTTGTTCTTCCTCGTGGAATTAGGTTTACCACCGTCGAAAGAAAAGCTGCATTCTTTCGATTTAATTTCGAAAGAACGCGGCTGCAGTCTAGACACAGGTGAAGTTTTTTCGAAAAAAGGCTACTTTTTTCGAAAAAACCCCTGAGTCTGGACACAGCCTGAGTCTGGATGCTCTCTTTCGAAGAAGCCCTATTTACATTCAAGAATGCCTTCTTTCGAAAGAAGCACTTTCGAAAGAAGGCGTTCTTCCTCGTGAAATGAGGTTTACCGCTGTCGAAAGAAAAGCCGCGTTCTTTCGATTTAATTTCTAAAGAACGCGGCTGCAGTCTAGACGCAGGTGAAGTTTTTTCGGAAAAAGGCTACTTTTCCCGAAAAAACCCCTGAGTCTGCACACAGCCTTAGCTACTATGGACAGCTCCCCAGCACACTATTGTCCCTGTTCACTCTCCTTTGAACAGAAGCAGGCAACTCTTAGTATTATCTTTGGGGCCTCCTTGTCACCTGCTCTGTCATGAGACCCTAGTCTAGAGGGTGAAAGGGTGAGAATACATATTCAGGCCACAGTTAGACTTGTCATTCTTGGAGATCCATCTCATTCTGATAGGGTGTTTTTAATGCCTGGCATCGATGCTTAATACAAAATCTGGTCAAAATCTGTTCCTTAATAGTGAAGGGTCTGATCCTGAAAATCATCTCACATGGACTCAGTAAGTATAACCAGCATGGTAAAAGGGTTTGGGGAGGAATTCTTATTTTCTGATATAGTTGGGCCCAGCATCAGTTTGCAGGGGTGGCTGCTGTTTGCTAGCCAGCCTAAGAAGAAATGGTACCACACAGTGAGTTAGAAAACTGTAATTTTTGTTTATGTTTTTGTTTAAAGAAGTCCTCAGGCAAACCTTAAGGCCTAACCTGGCAATATTGTAAATAAACCAGCATGAAGTATTAAATCTCCAGAGCAGGAATAATTTACCTAAGGCCCCCTAAATGCCAGAGGGAGAAACACTGATAGCCCTGATGGGAAGAAAGGTGCATTGTCATACAACTAGATAGATTTATGCTAATAAAAGAGCAATTCCAATCCCCCCAGTTTGTTACCCAGGTTGCTAGCATTAGTATGTAGTTAATTCAAGGATTTTTTCTTCACATCCTTTGGTTCCTTGATTAACGACTACCCCAGCCCTCTCTCAACACTGCAGCTTGGAGCCAGGTGATAAGTGCCTCTCCATGGCTGCCACAAATTAAGCAGGCACAGTCAAGGTAGGGGTGCATGTCCAGGTTCATCTGTCCCCTGTGAGTGAGGAATGCAGCAAATTATGCACTTTCCACTCACTCCCGGGTAAAGAGAAACAGCCAGAAATGTTCCTGTGTTAATCAGAGGGAGAGTTCAGCTTCAGCCCCTACACCTTCCCTGAAGGGCACTGGTGGGTGGAAGGCTTGGAGCTGGGGCAGTCCTGGACCGGAGTGTGGGGGAAAGGACACTCCCAGCCAGCCCCTTCATCTGACTAGTGATTTTGTCTCTTTTCTGTATTAATTCATTAGAAGCAATCCTATTCCATGCACATCCCATTTCCTTACCTTGCTTTAAGTTATGGTAAGAGGAATCTATGGGTATGTCTACACTACAATGTTAGTTCGAACTAACGGATGTTAGTTCGAAGTAACATTCATAGCCGCTACACTAGCGCTCCGCTAGTTCGAATTTGAATCGAACTAGCGGAGAGCTTAATTCGAACTAGGAAAACCTCATTTTACGAGGATTAAGCCTAGTTCGAACTAGCTAGTTCGAATTAAGGGGTGTGTAGCCCCTTAATTCGAACTAGTGGGAGGCTAGCCCTCCCCAGGTTTCCCTGGTGGCTACTCTGGCCAACACCAGGGAAACTCTATGCCCCCCTCCCAGCCCCGGACCCCTTAAAGGGGCACGGGCTGGCTACGGTGCCCGTGCCAGGTGCAAGCCTGCCAGCACCCAGCCAGCAGACCCTGCACCTGGCACGGCACAGAGCCACCCACCCGATGTCCCCCAGCCCACCCCCTCTTCCCGGGACCAGGCTGGCGGCTCCCGGGAGCTTGCCTTGGACCACAAGAGGCGGGCACCTTCCTGGGCTAGTGCAGACATCGTGGACCTCATCCACGATCTCCGCACTAGGCACAGGAAAGTGGCTGGATAGGGCAGGAGAGCTGCCAGCCTGGCCACCCAGGAGCAGGTGTGCATGAAAATCAAGGGGGTCCACTGAGACCCCCGACCCTGAGCTTACAATGGCCGTCCTGGGTCAGACCAAAAGTCCATCTAGCCCAGTAGCCTGTCTGCCGACAGTGGCCAACCCTAGGGACCCTAGAGGGGATGGACCGAAGACAGTGACTCTTGGGCCATTTGTCTCGTGCCATCCCTCTCCAGCCTTCCACAAACTTGGGGCAGGGACACCACTCCTACCCCCTGGCTAAGACTACTCCATGGACCCAACCTCCATGGCTTGATCTCACTTCTCTTTAAACTCTGTTCTAGTTGTAGCCTTCACAGCCTCCTGCAGCAAGGAGTTCCACAGGTCAACTATTTGCTTTGTGAACAACAACTTTCTCTTATTAGTTTCAAGCCTGCTACCCATTCCTTTCCTTTGGTGTCCTCTAGTCCTTCTTTAGGGGAACTCATGAAGAACTTTTCTGAATGCACCCTCTCCACCCAACCCCTGCTTTTAGAGACCTCTATCCTGTCCCCCCTCCGTCTCCTCTTTTCTAAGCTGAACAGTCCCAGTCTCTGTAGCCTCTCTTCATCTGGGACCTGTTCCCAACCCCTGATCATTTTAGTTGCCCTCCCCTCTTCCAGACTTTCTCTTCCCCTCTCCCACTTCCTTTTCCCAGTCTCCCTGAGTTTTGTTCAATAAAGACAGAGTCAATGTTGGAAGAAACGTTATCTTTATTTTGTACATCAATAAGAAGGGGGGCTAGGGAAGGGTAAGTGGAAGGAGGTGAGGGAGGAATGGGGTACGAGCCCCCGATGGGGAGGACTGGGCTGGCTCTGCGGGCTTCTGGGGATGGAAACTCTCCTGCAGCCCCCCGATTGCCCCCTCTCTCCAGATGGCAGCCTGCGGCAAGTGCAGCCGGGCTGATGGCCGAGTGGTGTGATGTGCCCAGTGTGGGTACTCCGGGCAATCCAAGCCAGGACTGGTTTTCAAGCGGGGCACCCCTTAGAACTGTCTGTCCGGGGTGGAGGTCGGGACCCTTTAAGCGCAGCCCTCGGATAGCCTGAGACAGCATCTCCACGCTCTAAGTCCTCCTCTGATGCCCTGCCGGCACTGCTTCCGGCCATCCTTAAGCCCTGTTCAGAGTCCACTCAATGTGGACTTGCTAGTTCGAATTAGCAAAACGCTAATTCGAACTAGTTTTTAGTTCTAGACGCGTTAGTTCGAATTAGCTTAGTTCGAATTAACTAATTCGAACTAAGATAGTTCGAACTAGCGCTGTAGTGTAGACATACCCTATTTGTCAAATGTGGTGGTCCTAGCTCTTACTATTAGAGGGTATGTCTACACTACCCCGCTAGTTCGAACTAGTGGGGTAATGTAGGCATACCGCACTTGCAAATGAAGCCCGGGATTTGAATTTCCCAGGCTTCATTTGCATAAGCGGGGCGGCGACATTTTTAAAACCCCGCTCGTTCGAACCCCGTGCTGCGCGGCTACACGGGGCACGAACTAGGTAGTTCAAACTAGGCTTCCTAGTTCGAACTACCGTTACTCCTCGTGGAATGAGGAGTAACGGTAGTTCGAACTAGGAAGCCTAGTTCGAACTACCTAGTTCATGCCCCGTGTAGCCGCGCTGCATGGGGTTCGAACAAGCGGGGTTTTAAAAATGGCGGCGCCCCGCTTATGCAAATGAAGACCGGGAAATTCAAATCCCGGGCTTTATTTGCAAGTGCGGTATGCCTACATTATCCTCCTAGTTCGAACTAGGAGGGTAGTG
Organism: Pelodiscus sinensis; assembly: GCF_052426305.1. Taxonomy (NCBI): domain Eukaryota; kingdom Metazoa; phylum Chordata; order Testudines; family Trionychidae; genus Pelodiscus; species Pelodiscus sinensis. Next base: position 319,141,178 of record NC_143052.1, read on the forward strand.
TGGACATACCCTAAGAGATTTTGAACAGACAGACAGACACACAAACTCTCTCAAATATATAGTAGATTACTCTGTTAGAAAAAAACTATTCTTATTTTATTTTTTACATCAACATGAGTCATTTCTCAATTTTTTGTAAGTTTTCTTTGTTGCACACACATGCAACCAACTGCTACCACCTTAGGCCTTTGTAGCTGCATTCTTCCTGCTGGCTGATACTGGTTTCTTTTTATAAAAATAATGAACTTAAACAAGCCAAAATAAAGGCCAAAAAAAGCCATTTACTTAAGAATTTTCTTTATTGGTAGCACTAAGAAAAATGTGAAAATATATTACAATTACTGTAAAAACATAGTCTGCTGTGCCTCAAAAACAAAAAATGTGAAAGACAAGAAATCTATTGTTCAAGCTTATGCAAAAATGTTAATTATCTCTGAATGGAGTTGGAGTTAAAGCCAAAAAGACTCATTGTCATTGCCTAGTGTGACCTGCTGTAATAAAACACACAATAGATTTTCACCTAATGATTCCTGCATTGAGCCCAACTTGATAAAGTATCTTCCTTACAAGGACATACAGTCTTGAATCCTAAATCAACAAGAACTTGTGAGTTAATCAATGGTATATTGTATCATTTGCATTGGCATTGGAGATTATATCAGTGCAAATGTTGACTCTTCTTTTTTTTCTGGTACAGTTATCTGTGGGTACATTTGATCTATTATTCAACCTGTTCTAGTCCAGAGAACACCCCCCCCCCCCTAAAATCAGACAGTCTTCTGGAAGAAAACTGTAGTGGCTCAAATCATCAGTCAACCTCCCTTTCATTGAAGGGAAGAAGACAGAAGGTGCCAGCATCACCCAGACAGACCATTGGAGACTGGGTTTTGGGCATGGAGATATGCTGATTCAGAGCATCCGTTAAGAGTATGTCTTCATTGGCAGGATCCAAGAGCTCGGGTTGCATCCCAACCCCAAACATCAACACTGCAGTTAAAGAGCCTTGCAACTCAAGCCAGATCACATGGACCAATATGTGTGCATTTAATTGCAGCATAGACCAACCTTACACTACCACCAGGTGAAATTCTGGAGATGGTCTTGATTTTCAAGCTGACTTCACTCAAAGGAGATCCTAAGAAAGGGCAGATGATAGTGCCTTGAAGTGAATCCCTCCTTCAGTGCATGGTTCCTATTGTCAACCTACACCAGATTCAGTGAATCTACATGTTTGCCCTATTGACTGAGACACACTCTTATTTCACATACTGTACATGTCTTCTTCACTATTTCTACAGGCCAGAGAGCTAACCTGAATGTAATCCAGTAACAGTATGAAGAGCAAACACTTTATGTACCTACCTCAGCCATGCTCCCCAATCAGGTTGGATGAGCCTGAGCCACAGAAATAGAAGTCATATACACCTTTACCCATTTGATTTTTCAAATTGGCCCCCAACACTGTGCTGGAACAGTTACAAGAATTGTGAGCATATGCAGAATGTTCCTAGTTTTAAATAATTAATTGAGTACACACACACAAACAGTACAAAGAACATAACTATACTCTAAAGTATCTTATTCTGTGATTTAATATAGAACTTTTAAGACAGGAATTAGAGACAAAAACCAATGGATAATATATGCATGCCATCCCCGAATCTGAGGAATAATATGTATTAAAATAATTTGCCCAAGGAGATATCTTGCCACATGATAAAGCAAGTGGAGACATGTTACATGGCATCATTGGCCTGAGGTAAAGAAGTGACAGACTGTTACATTTCAAAGCCTGATTTAGTGTCAAGTCATTACTCTAAACAAGACGCATGATGCATATAGAATACTGTAAAACCTCAACAGGATGATAATATATTCAGATATCACCAGCCTGACAAGATGGATGAACTATGACTTTCTGTGCACAAGAAAGGAGAATGACGGATTGGATCAATAGCCTATACACAATGAGTAATGCATTTTTTCATCATTAGCAAATCCAGAATGAATGTTCTATTTTTATAAGTCTACAAATAGCAAGGGAATCTGTGATCATGTCAAATCCATCATATTTGCTCTCAGCTGACTCATCCTATCAGATACGAAAGTTTTCTGCAATGCAAACTCATCTAGGTTTAAAAAGAATATATAAAACTACCTATATGAGCGTTGGAATGCTGCAATGTGCACATTTTCTATAAATTCTATATGTTGAGCTTTGATCCTATCATTACTTTGTAATAACAGTTATAGGGGTATAATACTGATATGATCAGATTGCTTATTAGCTTGAAAAACATTGTGGGAAAGCAGGAAACACAAACAATAGAAATTTTAGTCTTTTCTGTTACAAATATGTTTATTTTATTTAATCTGAAGACTAATGTTAAGCTTATGGTAAGCTATGATTATGAGATAGCCAAACCAGGCCTAACTCATAACTCAAGTTATACATTGTGTTTTCTCATTTTGTGTAATAAGCATGTGACCACAGAAAAACAGATACATTCCAAAGTTGCAAGGACAATATGAGGACTTTTGTAATGTTTTGTGACAGAGTAAATAGACATTTAGACTGAAATGCTGCATATGATTTATTAAGTAATTGATTGGTGCAATGATTAATGATTGGAAGGATAACTGTTGCTATTGTTATCATGGTCATGGACAGGGTCAAATATGTCCATGTATCCATATGGATGTCCAAATGATGTATAGAAAAGATCTGACATTATTCTCTAAAATGTGGGTTTATTGGGTGCCTCAAATGGTGTCAACAGGTTCATTACCTGTTCTTTGATGTGTTTCACTAGCTAATGTTTCTATCTTTTATTTCAGTGACTCTTTAGAGATACATGTTTATTATTTTAAGAGCTGTAACTGTGTTTATATCTTTATTTTTGTTTGGTTAGGCTAATAGGAGTATGCATTCAGTTTATAATTAAAGTTTATATTGGTAACTATTGAGTGCCCCATCTGCTTCCGTATCAATAAGAAATTTGGCTACGTCTACACTGGCCCCTCTTCCGGAAGGGGCATGTAAATTTCAGCAGTCGTCGTAGGGAAATCCGCGGGGATTTAAATATCCCCCGCGGCATTTAAATAAAAATGTCCGCCGCTTTTTTCCGGCTTTTAAAAAAGCCGGAAAAGAGCGTCTAGACTGGCCCCGATCCTCCGGAAAAAGTGCCCTTTTCCGGAGGCTCTTATTCTTACTTCAAAGTAGGAATAAGATCCTCCGGAAAAGGGCACTTTTTCCGGAGGATCGGGGCCAGTCTAGACGCTCTTTTCCGGCTTTTTTAAAAGCCGGAAAAAAGCGGCGGACATTTTTATTTAAATGCCGCGGGGGATATTTAAATCCCCCGCGGATTTCCCTACGACGACTGCTGAAATTTACAGGCCCCTTCCGGAAGAGGGGCCAGTGTAGACGTAGCCTTTCTGTGTAGTTATCTCTGAGGGAAGGAACCTGTAGTGATAAATGCTTTACACAAGCAGTGAATGTTCAGGCTACACATATTACACACACACACACACACACACACATAAATACACATGATTATATGTGAGAATTTCTGATATTAACTTGCCTACAAAGGCAGGAATTCATATAAAGAATTTATTATGATTGTGCATATGGAGCGAATTGTGCCACATTAACACTTTATGTTAGTTATTTGTCAAATTAATGGTTACTATTAGAAGACTTCTGTACTAATAAGAAAACTTTGATAGAGACAACAATGGAGGAATAATCAGAAGCCTGAGTAATCATATTTGATATCTGTAGAAGTTTTCCCCATGTACACAAAACAGGCGCTTGAATGTAATGGTACAGTAGCAAACAGAAGTCCATCTGAGATTGGATCATTCTTGTGAGAGGCAATATAAAATATATAAAAAGAATTCCCAACCCAAACAGATAGTTGGGAGGAAATATGGACATAAAGTGACTTATTCAAGGCCACACGGCAGATCTGTTGCAGAGACAAAAAAAGATTCTCCAGTTCTTGAGTCTCTGTGTAGTGCCATATTGACCAGACCACACAACCTCTCAGCTGCTTCTCCTTTTTAACTCCATGTCTCATTGCTTGGAACCACTAATTCAACAGAATTTTTTTTATTGGGGCTGATTTGCATATCAACTTAAGTTTTCATTTAAAACCAGTAAAAATATGCAACATTGTTTTTAAATTACTGATCTTCTGACAGATCTCTATGATAATTTTATGACTGCTAATTTAAGATAAACAGTGAATATAAATGTCCCACTTTTATATGTGCAAATAACCCATATTGTGATCAATGGGCCAAATTTGATGCTGAACTACATTCGAAGACATTAATTTACAGGTGAAGAGTTCATAATTGAGATGTTTGATCCTGCCAAATTTCTAGTTAAATCTTGTAGCAAGTCTTCTGGGATGAGTGACAACATTCTTTTTTTTCTTTAACAATGACAAAAGTAGAATAAAATAGTCGAATTGTATGTTGTTCTGACTTTTAAATAAATCTGCTTGTTTGAAAACTAACGTGTCAAGTTTTAGTCAGAAGGTGAAATTATAACAGTTATTAGTATCTGAAATTACTTTTTAGAATGAAAATGCTTGCACTACCTTAATATAGGCCTAGCTCTATTAACATACCTTGATTGCATTCACTGTGTACATTGGGTCTATATTTGTTCTTCTTGATTACTTTATTTTCAAATTGAAATTATTACATTTAAAATAAATGTATGTTTATAATAAGAATAGTAGCACACAGGGAAGCCAGCTGAGACCATCATCCTATTGTGCCGGGTGCTGTACCATTCATTAGAACAAGAGACATTTCCTGTCCTGATAAGCTTACCATCTAGACAAGCACCACAGACTAAAGTTTTGGGAGAAGGCGCATACATACAGGGAAAGAGGACGGAGAGATGGCTGGCAAATGTCACGCTAGTGCCATGGGTTTGTAGTTGTTTGAGTTTATTTTTAGTTATTTTTGGAGTGTGGCTTTCTCTTGGGAGGGGATTTGCTAAACAGGGACATAAAGCAAAGGAAAGGGCTGTCAGAAGGATATGAAGGGCAGACAGAGTTAAGAGGAAATGAGGGAGGGTGGGCATTGGAGGTAACAATAGGGGAGAGAATGACTAGAGTAAAAATAGGAAAGAGCTGTCAGGCAGTTTCTAAGTCCCCAGTTGGGTCTCAGTCTGTGTCTCTACCCCAGAGTATAGCAGTACTTGCCTCAGTTTCCTATCTCTGCACCAATGGCTGTGTTTCTTCCTGGCTCCTCTCAGCATACCATCTGTATTTTGTTAAAATCATCATTTTAAAAGGTATTGGCTCAGCTATGTCTTTGAGACGGGGGAAAGATCATATGTCCATGCCCAACAAAGGAGGTTGGAGAAAATATGCACATTTTCAAGGGCTCGGTATCTTAATTGAGATTAGATTTTCAGAAGGACTTTGCCCTCAGCAAGCTCAATGCTTTGGAAAAAACCTGTTGAAATACATGCCTTCTGGAAGCCAGCTGAAAAATGATCTTCTTCCACCTTTCCAACAGCTCATGGTGGGATGGGGCCATATCCTTTCTGGGCATAGCTCCTGTGACTCTTGCTGGCTTGTCTTCTAACCTCTCCCTTATTCTTCCAAGTGCCTGAGGTCATATCATGACTATGCCCTCCTTGCTTGTGCTAGGAGGAGAAGGGCTTCCCATTGTCATCATGGCTGTCTAGCACAGCTACACAGCAGAAGGCTTAATCTACTCTTTATGTACCATTTTAACTCACGTTTACTGCTGTTCTGTTTATTTACAAATTTGAGGATTGTTTTGGAAAACTGTGCCTCCCATGCCAGATGCAAGCTGGCAGGGCTTTTATGCTCAGGGTTCTGGGAGGCCATCCCAGTGAGTCTGCCTTCATTTCAAGGACTCCCCATGCAGCACTGCATGGCTATAGTTACAGAACAACTCTTTGAAAGGGAAACACCACAAATGGGACAGCAATTCAACCCCCGCTCCAATGACAACTAAAAAATTAAGAAACACAAGAGGCTATCAAAATAGGTCCAGGCTCAAAGAACTCTAAACATTCTGTTTTAAAGGACAGCTGGTCCATGCAGAATCGCCCCAAACCACGTCCTAGACCAGCGGTGGGCAACCTGCAGCTCAAGGGCTGCAGGTGACCCATTGGGTTTCTATATGTGGCCTATGATACATTGTTGTTTACCACCGCTCATGTGCACTGCCATCTGCATAGTTTTTTTTCCCTACCCATATTACTTAACTGCCATACATGTAAAGCAAAGGCACATGACGTGCGGTACATGCTGCTAGCACACAACATTGACTGTGAAAGCTCTGCATTCCCTTGGCATCCAGTCAAAGTGCTGCTGCAGTTCAATTTGCACACCCCGCAAATTCTAGATATGCAAATGCAGTTAGCACAACTATGGTATCCTGGGAGACTGTCTTTGTCACAACAATCTTGCTGCTGAGATGAAGGAGGAATACTCATGTGGCCCACCCACTAGGCTTGGTTGCCCATCACTATCCTGGGTAAATTGCATCCATTCAACTTAGTGGGGGTTCTACCTGCTGGAAGTTAGAATTTGAGACTGTCTCATATCAAATGAGATCACTAGGCTGCAAGCAGGTCTGTACATTCTTGGAAGGAGCAAATAAAAGGGCAGATCTGGGATAAAACACCAGTGCATCTAAAAGATACGGAATGTTATATTTTAAGGCACCCTGCTCCCCTTCAGATTCCCAGAAGCTTTCCATGTGATATAGGAAGTGTTTTGAGAGTCCCCCATTAATTGTTTCTAAACATCTTTGTTATAAGCATTAGAAATGCGGTGTAAATGAGCCACTCTAGTGATGAATGACTCATTCATGTTTTAGATGAAAATAATAATAATAATAGAATAAGCTTAAAATACATTGAGTTCAATTCAGCACTGGCTCATACTGATGACATCGGGGACCCCTTTGGAATATTTAAGGATGACTATGTCCTAATATTTTTTTGCACTGAAAAGAAGACACTACATTAACTCTTTGTTTTGAAGTTTCAAGTTATATCCTCCACAGGCGTAAACAGTACAGATGTGGAACTTCATTTGTAATTTTTAAGACAACACAATAAAAAACTAATTATTAAGGATCGATATCTTTGGCTCAAGTGCCAAGCCAATATCCATACTACAAATAACCTCCAGTCCTCATTATCAGTTATGCTTCTTTCTGAGAAGGTAATTTATATTCTTCAGTGAGGCACATTTACAAAGCAGTTTTATGGAATTGTATCAAGCAAATGATTGATACTCAAAACATTAAACATGGACCTCCAAACCTACTTCTAAATGAGATGAACTAAAATATCATCTAAATCACATATAATTCTGATTTTTATTCATCTTCAGCATGACATAACTTCAAAAATAGTTACTGCAGAAAATTAATATGATAGTCTCACCATATTACTTAGAAAAAAGAGTGATAAATGTAGCAAAACATATGACTATCTCATTATTTTGCACACAAGGATGAATGAATTGTGGCATAACAAATGAAACGTTTAAATGAGGGAGGAGTAAAATATGATAGGGAGTCCATGCTCGGTAGATGTATGTACTAGCTGTTTAGTATTCCACGAGAAACTGTGTAGTGAGTGGAATTCTGTGACTGATTCCTTAAATGTTACGGTACAACCCTGGATTACAGTAATAAGGCTTATTTATTGGGAACCAAATCCTGGTGTTCACTCTAAGAAAAAGTGTTCCTTGACTTCAAGAGATTTTGCCAAGGACTTCAGGATTTGTTCCAAAATTCATAAGATAAGGAAAATCTACTATACATTTGTGAAAGTGTGGCCCTTGTCAAAATAAGTTATTTTTATGAAAACATGCAAAAATCTCTTACTTATATGTAAACATTTGCAGTCTTTTTAAAACTGGTAACTTCTGACAGCTCTAATTCTAGAGATGATGTGTAGCTTCAGAACAAATCTAACCAGTTGGCTTAACCTTCTGTAAGCACTTAGTGCTATACTGGGCATATGCCAAATATTCAATACAGATGAAACCATAACCATTCCCTTCACTAAGGGTGCGTCTACACTGCAAGGCTTAACTCGAAATGAGCTATGCAAATTCAGCTATGTCAATTGCGTATCTTATTTCAAAATAGTTTATTTCAAAATAGGGAGCATCTACACAGCACTTATTTCAAAATAGAGCACTGGTCCTCCAACTTTCCCTATTCCTCATACAATGAGAGTTGCAGGAGTCAGAGTAAGAAGTCCTTCACTTTGACAGTATTTTGACTCTATTTCGAAATACCTGCCTGCTGTGTAGACACGGACTAAGAGATTTCAAAATAGCACTAGTTATTTCAAAATAGTGTTGCAGTGTAGATGTACCCTAAGTATGTTCTGTGGGAGTCTGACTGAACTTCTGAAAATGAACACAATAGCTTTTATCCTGGTGAGCATGCTTGCACTAAGAGTGAATGCAGAATGTTATCTGTGAGAGAGTGTCTATTTTTGGGACAGTTTTATGGCTAATCAAACAGCAAAAAGCAATGTTTTAGGATTTTAGCATGGAAAATAGTATGGAGTGTACTTGTATTAGTTAAAACAGATTTAAAAAGAACACAGGCAAGTTATTTTATTTCTTAATATTAGCCAGAAATTTTAGTAAATATCACTTCAAACAAGTTCTGTGCTATAAACAAGGCTGTAGGACCTACAGTAAACATTTAGGACCTAATCTTCAACTGTGTAAATTGCATCAGTCCATGAGTCATTGAAGCAACAGAGATTTACACTGTTTGAGAATCTGGTCCACAATTAATAGCATGGCTTGAAGCTTGTAGGGTGAATGTTATATGGAAGAATATATGAATCAGAGTAATGTGTTTCCTTGAGACCTAGCTGAAGGATAACAACAGCTTTTTTCATCAGCTTGTTAGGTTTCAAAATTAGGTTTTTTTCTCCACAATGGAATAAAATCTTTTAAAAAATGAGTTGTGGTAAAATATCAATTTACTGCTTGAAAAGGCCAGTTTTTCAATTTTGGTCTCCCTCTCATCAAATGTGACCAGAAAGCCCTAGATCGGAAAGATTTTCTTAGTAAAAACTCAAGTCAAAATTAATTTAAAAGCAACATTCTGTGGCTATGTAACAGCATATTGTGACTATACATTTAGTTGAAAGTGTTTCAGTGAGCTCTAATCTCCCTGTTTTCTTTTGATTTAGAAGAGTTATAAGGCTGGGTATTATAGCAGCTGTATCTGGGCATAGCTCTATGTCCCCCAAAGGCTGGTACTATATTAAAGACATAATCTTGTCCTTAATTTACTGTGCAACAATCTGAAGAGAATCACCAAGAAAGTCAGTCTATTTTCACTCTTATGAACCTATCTTGTGAACTAGATTTCTTTTCCTATCTGGGGCTCACTATAGTACTCCAGTGGTGAACACATTAGCTATTACCTAGGTAAGAGTAAAACTAACAAAGCCCAATACAGAGAACATATCATGACACTGTTCCCATTGGACATTTTGTGCTGTTCAACTCTTGATCAACTGAATACTTTCCCTGTTGTTAAATATCTGAAACAGTATTTATACATTCATTGCATGCATTGCAAAGTACAAGTTGAGCTTTCTTCTTGGAAACCACTGAAAGCACCCATCTATTACCCAAGTATAGCGATGAATCTTTTGATTTATGAAGAGACAATCACACTTCAGCGTGCATAATTTAAATCATGTTTGAAAACGCACTGAATGTCATCCTTCTCTGACATTAATAGCATAGAAATAACATATCTGTATTCCTTATTGTTAGATTGTTTTGCTATTTTCCAGTCATGCTTAGCTTATACAAAAGAATAATTTCACTGATTTAAAAAGGCAATTTTGTATTATTAGTACTAGAAATATTTTAGCTACATAGTTAAGCACAATGCAAGATGCAAGGTGAATTTTGAAATCTGTCTTATTTTTGTCTCTAGTGACCAAGATTATCCTAGCATTTCTCTTTGTGCAATGAAGGTAATTGAATATATCTGATCTTTACCTAAAGAACACAATTTTCTTTAATAATTTCTAGTATTGCAGATGAGTAGTGCATTTCTGAAACAAAGCTATTTAAGGTATTAATCACTTATATATATCCCCGCAGAGCTTATATAGCTCGCTCAAACATTCTACAAGATAATGTAGTTTGTATTGTAACATAATATCTTGTCTCCCCCTGGAATGGAGGATTTGCTACGGGCTATTGACCTGCAACTAAATTCAAAAAGGAAAGGGAATCACACCAACCGAATGCTAACGCATTCTAAAAACAATACATTTCATTCTTATTAGCCTGCAGTGACCATCATAGTTTTATGTTTGCAACAGTGATGACATTTTTGTCTTTGATCTTTCTTTCCAATGTCACATGCCTTATGCCTGCAAGGCTCAATAACAACTTTAAAAAAAGCCAAAAGTTGTATCATTTTCTAGGGACACTGCTCTTGAGGCCCCAAGTCGTGCTTTGGCCTTTTCCGCTCTTGACTCTTGCAATGCCTTCCATTTTTGATTAGTCAGTTACTAATCTTGGTTGACTACAACTGTAGCAAAACTCTCCAGCGAGAGAGCTATCTTATATTAGTCAGTACATTACTCATAGATTATAGTTTATATTCACTATGCTGAACTTCAGTTAAACATTCCATTGATTTTTAGGGATTTGAATGGTACTCACACTGCATACATCTAGCTTCATCTCATGTTGCATTTGCCTCTGCACATCTCTATGACCTCTATATGCTTTCTGTTTCTGAAAATGTCCTGAACTAGTGGCTAGAAATCTACTGATGTCATAATGCCATCTACAGGTTAAAAAAAAGCAACCAGTTTTTCTGGGCTGACCCCATTGCACAATTCCCCACAATACCAGCTGTCCAAGACAAACAACCACACTTAAAGCAAAAACTAACAAAACGCCACGCCCATCCATAATGGTCAATGATAAAAGATACTCTGATGAAATCTCTAGTTACCCATACCAGGAATAGCACAACAGCTTTTGTTCTGGTACTGCTAGTTCAGGCCTTAGTTGCAAGTTTGGAAGCGTGTGGAAATAAAAGTGAAAAAACTTAAACAACATTCCAACGCAGGGATAGAGGTTGGGTTCTGCTTCAATTACACAAATGAACAAATAATTGGGAGGCTGTGTGCTAATACTAGTATTGATAGGCTGGAAGGTGTTAATGGCTGCAAACAAGTGTAGCTTTGATATAAAGGCAATTACTGATCTTGTTCAAATTGATGAGCATATGGGTCATCCATCATTCGGATTAAATGGAAGAAGTAACTGAGCTCCTTTATGGAGAAAGAGAGCTAACATAACAAAAGCCCCTTCCTAATGCACTGGGCCACATAGGAAAGTTTGAGCAAGAACTCAGAATAAGAAGGGTTCCTTTGGTGAACTGATTTCAAATACAGATGCTAAGCACTGGTTGCTTGAAACTGTGTTTGTCTGTATGGATGTCACAAGTAGAACAAGAGAGAGAGAGAGAGAGAGAGAGAGTTACTGAAGCACAGGATGGATTAGAAAGGCAGGCATGAGCACTATGATAAGAGAAATTGCCTATTTATTTCAATTATGTTCATGGAACCTGTACTGTGCATACTTTCCCTGTAAATAAACAAGGTTGCACCAAAGAAGCTTGAGTCACATCAATAATTACTCCTACTAATAGACACAACCCAATATATTGGCTAGCTGCTTGGCTCAAAAGGCAAAAGTATTAAATATAAAAGTATGAGGGAGAGAATATTGTCAATAAAAAGAAAGAAAAAAAAAAACAATAATGATGATACTCTCCTTTCTTGCACCTTTCCACATTGAACCAGAAAAGCTCAAACATATTATCCATTGTTTCATCTGCTTCCAGCAGGAGATATGTGAACCAACCCAGCTATTATGGGGGTAGCTGTACATCTGTCTCCTTTTTGGTCTGAGTGCAGCCATCTTAGGGATTTAGTCTCCTTTTCTTACCTGTCTCGCGGTGGTTTCACAGTTCTTCCACTTTTAGGTTAAGGCCAAAGTACAGTACTCCATATACCTACCACCTGTCTCTCTGCAGGTTGAACTCTTGCATTTCCTTCTTTTGGGATGCAGTCACCAGTGATTAGGGTGACCAGATGTCCTGATTGTATATGGACAGTTCCAATATCAGGTGATTTTTTCCCTCTATAGACACTTATTACTCCCTACCTCAATTTTTCACTATTTCTGTCTGGTAACCCTACCAGTGATACTCACCAATGGCCTTTTTGCAACAAAATATTATTTATCTAGTGGTTGGAATAGACAGCACCAAGAAGACAGAGGTATTTTACTTCACTCTTCACTAAAAAGACTAATTGTGTCCCTATACTTAATACAATTAAAATTAGCAACAAAGGGGAAGGAACACAAACAGAATGGGGAAAGAACAGACTGAAGGATATTCAGATAAGTTATATGCATTCAAGTCAGCAAGGCCTGATGAAATTCACCTTAGTAACTAGCTGAAGCAGTCTCTGAATCCTCAGAAATTATCTTGGACCACTCACAGAAGAGGACTGAGATCCCAGAGGAATGGAGGTCAAGGAGGACCTGGTTATAGACTCATCAAGATATTTTGATATCTGGAAAAATGCCAAAACAAATTATTGAACAATCAATTTATAAGCACTTAGAGGAAAAGTAATGCCCAACATAGATTTATCAAGAGCAAATCACACCAACCAACCTAATGTCCTTCTTTGAGAGGATGACTGGTATACAGGAAGCAATAGACTTGATCATTCTTGATTTCAGAAAAGTATATGTTGGCTTTAGATTTTTCTGATAGTCCTTCACAGTATTCAGATAGTAACTAGGAAAATGTGGTATAGATGTAAATACCTGCAGGAGCGTTGTCCCGGGTCCAATGCTAATCAATATTTTTTGTAATTACTTGGATGATGGTATAGAGAATTTGCTTATGTTTGCCAATAATACCAAGATGTATGGGACTCCAAGCAATTTGGAGGACAGGCTTACAATTCAAAACAACATTGGCAAATTAGAGAATTGGTCAGAAATCAACAAGATTCCAAAATTAAATAAAGACAAATGGAAAGCACGTCACTCAGGAGAGAAAAATTAAATGCAAAATGATAAAATGGGAAATTGGTTAGGCAGTATTATTGCTAATAATGATTTAGGAGTTAAAGTGGATCAAAAATTGAACATGACCCAGAAATGTAATGCAGTGGTGATTATAGGGAATATTAGCAGGGGCATTGTAAGTGAGAAACAGGAGGCAATAGTTCCGCTGTACTCAGTTTTGGTGCCCCTGTGGAAGATGTGGACAAACTGAAGACAGTCTAGAGGAAAGCAACAATGGTGACAAGGTTTAGAAAACCTACCCTGTGAAGAAAGGTTAGAAAAACTTGGGTGTGTTTAGTTTTGAAAAAAGAAGACTGAGGGAACACCTGATGCTGTGTCCAGTTCTGGTGCCCACCATCCAAAAAGGATGCTGATAAATTGGAGATAGTTCAAAGAAGAGCCACAAGAATTATTAAAAAATTAGAAAACATGCTGCATAGTGATGGACTTGAGCTGCTCAATCTATTTAGCTTAAGTAAGTGAATGTTAAGATATGACTTTTCTACAGTTTGAACGTGCCCTCCCTGGATGAAACATTTAATAATGGGCTCTTCAAACTATCAGAGAATAATTAACTATTGAAACAATTTATCTAGGATCATGGTGGATTCTCTATCCCCAACAATCTGTAAATCAAAGATTGGATATTTTTCTAGAAGTTCTGATGTAGGAATTATTTTGAGGAACCTTTATGGCCTGTGCTATAGAGGTGGTCAGACTAAATAGTCACAATTGTCCCTTCTAGCTTTGGAATCTATGTAAAAAACTATCTTAAAAATGTGAAGAGTTGTTATAGAGAGGACAATAATCAATTGTTCTCCATGTCTACTGGTGGTAAAACAAGAAGTAATCTGCTTAATCTGCTGTAAAGGAGATTTAGCTTAGGTTTAGGAAAATCTTTTTAATATAAAGATAGTTAAATACTGGAATAGGTTACTAAGGAAGGTTTTGAAATCCCTGTACTTGGAGAGTTATTAAGAACAAGTTAGACAGATACCTGTCATCGGTGGTCTAGGTGTGCTTGGTCATATCTCAGGTGGTGACTGTGGAAAGTGTGCTAGTTGACCTCTATATTTCTGTGAACAAAGAATTCTAAACAGTTTATAGCGAAGGATTCTTCTTATAGTCTCCTAGCAAGTCCCCCTCCCCCCCTGCCCCCAGATCCTCCGGATTCTCTGGGTCTCAGAGTATGATGCACCCCGTACAAAGTATTGTCAGTGTTCACCAAGGAGAGGGGGCTAGAGCCAGTAAGTCTATTCACTCTGGCATCATCTCTTAAGTGTTAAACAGAAGCTGTTGGGTGCTTTGTAGAAATGGTCTCTTTCCACAAGTGCATAGGATGTTACCTAGTCAGACCCAATAGGGTTAAATATCCATTCCATTGTGCAGAAGCATCACACTAGTGACAGATCCAGATGCAATATTCATAATTATTAAATAATATTCCTTTGTTTGTTACCGTCATTCAGTAACTCAGGATTATTGGCTCCTTTTTGTGTCTCATCCAACAGACTATCAATACGAAGATTAGATGCATCTTTTTTTAAAAGGAGCACTTTTACACGGCACGACATGACACTCTTCAGTTAATAATAATTGGAGTTCTAGTGCTTCCTATGCAACTGGAATAAAAGATTTTTAAATGTTTTTATATAAGCTAAAGAAACTACCCTTCCCACCTTTCAGGGGAAAAAAATGGACAAAAGCATGACACTAGGCATCTGAGGTAAATTAAATTTTCACAAAAGCTCCCCTCTCTTCCAATGCAAAATGTTGACAAGCCTGTATTTTCCCCCTTTCATTATGTAGATTTGTTAGCAGGCAGCCATTATTTTACAGCATCTTAATGTTTTTCCTGAACTCTTTGAAGTGACTAAGAATCTGCTATGTCAAAACTGAATTCTACATATGCTTCACTACATGGATGTGGAAGAAAGGAACTCAGCTACCTCTAAGTAGTCTAGTGCTGTTTCTGCCTATTGTTTTGCCTTAATGTAAAGTATTTTTAGTGACTCATGACATTTTCAAGCTTCTCCTTCCTGAATGAGGCCAAAAACTTGGGGGGAAGGGAGGGAGAGAAGCATTTGCCATGCTAGTGCTGAGACTCCTGACCATATGTTGTTGGTGAGGCATGGGTGTTTAAGCAGGAAACATGCTGGTGTGCTAACTCTCTGCTGCTGTTGAATGGGAGCACCCTGAAAAGGCATGAGATCCATGCTGATGTAGCTTCCATCAGGAGTGTGGGCCAGCTAGGAAAGGGGTATTCCTTTAAAACATCCTGGTAGACTGACACCTATGTGACCATTATCCTGCTCTGGGACAGCAGTTTGACTAACACAAGAAAAGTGCTGGCAAGAGGAAGGATACATTAGAAAGCAGCCTAGCTGCTGCTGTTCATAAGAACACACTTCTATTGATCAACATCTAAATCCTCTGTGGGGGGCTTTAATTAAAATTGCATCTAATGTATAAATAAAGAGAGGACTGTATTCAGACACATATAGGGGATACAATTAAAATGAGTATGTAATTCCATATTTAGAAACATAAAAGATAACTTGCTTTTGCAGAGGACTGCCACTCCTCCACCAGTTTGCCCCGTTTCTGCCGGGACAACTCCTGAAAGGTTACATCATGGATTTGGGGCTCTGAGTTGACAGACAACAAGCATTGGCCCATATGTGACTATTGATCTCTGTTCTCTTAAAGCTTTGCTTTTTTGTCCTTAAGGTTTTTTCGTAGAGAGTCCTTCAAGGTTCAGTTTTATCACCTCTCTCCTATTTAACAATTTTGTTTTTACCATAAGTGAAGCAATAAAGGAAGCCTATTTACCCCTATTATGACAGAGTCAGACCAGACAGCTATAAGAGAGTGATGAAAGGAATGTATAACAGTTCCTTTTCCCTATAGGTGGAAAAGGGGCTACCTCAGATCAGTCAGGGACACCTGAGTTCACATAAGAGCAGCCTGTTACCTTTAAAGAACAAACCTCTTTTGGAGGAAGGAAAGACAAGTGGCACCAAAGTTAGTAGCTTCAGGGAGAAGACGTTTCTCCTAATTGTAAGGCTACTGTCTTCACTACAGGGGAAGTAACCATGCTAATAGATGGCCACATGGAAGCCAGTATTAAAAGGTAACACCCCACAGAGGGGGACATGAGGAGGTATTCCCTTTGGCTATGTCTACACAGCAGTGTTATTTTGGAATAACTGACATTATTCCGAAATATCATAGTCCGTGTCCATGCAGCAAGCAGTTATTTTGACATAACATCAGCATAATGTTGAGCTGGAGGACTTCTCACTTCGACTCCAGTAACCCTCATTGTATGAGGAGTAACGGAAGTCGGAGGAAGAGTGCTCTTTCTTGGACTTCCTGCTGTGTAGACAGTGCCAAAAGCTGAAATAAGCTAATTTACATAGCTGAAGTTGCGTAGCTTATTTCTGCTTTAGTCCTGCTGTGTAGACTCGCCCTTTGTGTGTTAAGAATATGTTTCTTTGCTTTGGCTAAAGATCACTGCTTCCCAAACCAAATACACTGTGTAAACAGGCTTGTCAAGGGGCGGGGCAAAAAGGACAGTTGCCTCGGGCCTGGAGATTCAATGGGTCCCAGGGCTCCCAGTTGCCACTTCTGCGGCAGTGACCAGAGCCCTTGCCCTTTAAATTGCTGCCCTAAGGGCTTGGGGGGTGGGCATGTCATGCTGTGGATGATTCAGAGGTATGTCTGCCCCCACCCCTACCCCTTCCACCCAAGGCCTTGCCCCTTCTGGGTGCTTGTAAATATTGAAGAATAAATCCAAGTAAGGAATAAAAACTATCCAAAGTGGAGATGATTTCCTCCAGCACATTCACCCCCCTCATTCCAAAGAAGGAAGCACTGACCCCAGTGAAGTGAATGAAATGGCTTGCTATCCTATTGATCCAGTCTATCTATCCAGGTACTGGCAGGATCTGCATTACCACAGTACATGATAGCCTTTCAAATCAAGACTGAGAGCCTTTCTGGAATATAAACTTCTGTCAAACAGAAGTCAGTGGATACGTCTACACTACAGCGTTGGTGCAGGGGCCTCAGCATCCCCGGGGGTATGAAGGATGGCAGGGGGAGAGGAAGAGGTGGGAAGGGGAGCAGGAGGGAGAGAAGGAGCAATAGCTGGGGCAGCAACAGGGGCTGGAGCAGCAGGAGGCACCAATCTCTGCAGCAGGGTCTGCAGGTGGTCACAAATGGCACGGCCCTGGGCAAGCAGCTCCCACCAGCTCTCACACCGCAGCTGCAGGTCTTCATGCACCCTGTGCTCAGAAATCTGTCTGCCAACAGTGGCCAATACCAGATGCCTTAGAGGGAGGGATCACAACAGGTAATCCTCATGGGATCCCTCCCTTGTCACCCCTATCCAGACAAACTTCTTCTATCATTTGTCCCCAGTACAGAAGCTTGGTAGCTGAATGAAGGAGAAGCAGGAAGGAAATCTTTCTCTGGGTATTTGTGGGCAATAATGAACATCACCTCCTGCAATTTTTTTCCCCGGCAGGGTTACTTTGGTAGCCAGAAATGACATTCACAGAAAAAAACAGCTCTTTTAGGGTATGTTTATACAGCAAAATTATTTCAGGATACCAGTGTATCCTGAAATAGCTACCCCGTGTCTTTTGAACATGTCCGCTATTTCGAAATATTGCGGATGCGCTATTTCACCATCCCTGTAAATCTCTTTGTACAAGGAGTAAGGGATGGCTTGAAATAGCACTGTATTTAGAAATTTGGCGCTGTATATACAGCGCCAAATGACAAAATAAGCTATTTCAAAATAGACTTGAAATAAGGTACGTAATTTGCATAGCGCAAATTGCATATCCTATTTCGAATATAGGGTGCTGTGTAGACAGACCCTTACAGAAAACCAGAGAAGGAGAGCAGCTGCATGGCTGCTTAGAAGAGGAAACTCTTGCAAAGGCAAACAGGCAGTGAAAGTAAATTACCACCACATCCTTAAAGAAGGGGATATAATTCTGATGCCTTCCTATCTAAAATAATATTTACATATATAATATGCGTGCGTATATGTGCGTGCGCATGCATATGCATGCACTCATCAGGGCTCTCTCTGAGCGGGCATGTAACATCTAGTGTTTGTGAATACATTCTTGTAATAGTCTCCTAACTCTAAACCCAGTCATGACAGATAATAATTTACCTTTGCAGCATCTTTGGCATTAATGAAACTTTAATGGTTTACGTCTGACAGCACTGTTGTGAGATATGCTTCTGTTGGAATATTGAAAACACTATTTGACAGTTTCAAATATTATATTCACTAAATGGTGACGTATTGGACAAAAGTTTCACTACAATGTAGAATTTCAAGTATTTTACATTAATGTATTCAAAATAAAATACTTGATGCTTTTCAGAATTTCATTTTGTGCTTGGCTGCTTGGGTGCTCATGAGTGATCATATGATGGCATGGATTATAGCTTTCTGATTGGATCACCTGCTCATGTGTAGTCAGAACATTTAGCAGAAGCCATTTTTATAGATGGACTGTTTTGTGTAAGATCAGAGGGGCAACCTCAAAAAGTGATGTCTTTCTTTACAAGTTGCATAAAGGGGACAGTGTTCACGTTGTGGCCTAGGGCTTCCTGATTCATGACATTTCTATGGTATTAGCGTCTTTATTAATGACATGCCATCTCACTTCAGATAGCACTGTTCACGAATCTTTGTTAGCATAATGGAACAAGCACCCAAACTCCTACTCTGTCTCAGACCCAGCACATCCTCAATCCTGACATTGTGATCCTCTTTGCATAAAGTACTTTCTTTTTGTCAATCTTCCTGTTAGGTTTGAATATAAGGCAATGAATATGAAGCAGTCAGGAAGTTGAAGCAGCAGCAGTGAAAAAGGTGCTAAAGGAATGAGGATCCTATGAAGAGGCCAGAAGAAAGTGGTTGCACCAAGAAGTAAGGTTAGTTCTCCTTACTGTGTGTATTCTCACTCAAACTAATAAGTTCTTCAGACAGCAGCAGTTGGCAGTTTATACTCCAGCTATAGACATGATTGGGAGTAACATAAAGTAGATGTAGAAGTGGCACTTAAGTGAGCTAGGAGCTGTGGTCAAGTTGATCCTCAGAGAGAAAGGCTGCTGATGGTGAATTTGAAGTGAGGAATATCCTTTTTGTGCTGCTCTTGCTGTCAGTGACAAATGGCTTTGGCAGGGAGGGAATGAGAATGTGAACACATCTCTCTCTTCTTACTTTGTCCCTTCATTTTTCAACTCATAACTCTACAAAAAACAATTGTGAAATGGCCACTATGCTATACCTTCTCCGATCCCCGAAATAAACTCTTCTTTTCAGCATAGTAGCTTTTTTCAAGATTTCACTTTGGTTTGCATTCATAATTTTTAATTTCAGCATCAGAGAGCTCTGCAATTCAAGGAGCTAAAATTGGGAAATGAAAGATACTTACATAATTAAAAAAAAAATAAAGCCATAGCTCACTCACCTCTAATTTTTCTTACTAGTTCACTATGGAACAGAGGGAGAAAGTGATTTCCCTACGAACACACAGCAAGTTTGTAGCAGTGCTTTTAGCAGAGCCTACATCCTCAGTCAGCTGTGCCTACCGAGCAGAGCGGAAGGGAAACGCATTTAGTGGTCCACTCTTCCTGGAAGTGGGATATTTAGAGTAGACCCAGGGATGGTGTTTCCAAGATCCATATGCCAGGTGCAAACTAATGGACAGCAAAATATCCTAGTCATGCTGCTTTCTTCCCCTCTTGGGTACACCCCTAACACATCTCCTGGTAGGTGAGCAGTACAGCAGCTAGCCATTACACCATCTGGAAACTCCTCTGCCCGGCTGTGGGAATTCCGATCTGAGGAGACTGAGTTATTTTCTGGCTAGATGATACTGTGAAAGTAGCTTAGAAACACCAGAACAGGGATCAATATTGAGCACAAGATTTTATGTTTCTGAGCAGAGACCCAATGTAAGAGTTCTTGATTAAAACTGGGTTTCATTTTTTTAAGTAAGAGCATTAGTGAAATTATGGGGTTGCATGACTCTGAAGGGGGGTAGAGATTTGCCATAGGAAACCAGCAGTTCTTGCCTTTTTATATAATTTAGGACCCTTTCCATTTATTTTATAAAATCCTAGTAGTATGCTGCAGAAACTCATCTTTTCATTTGTTTGTGTAAATGTATATTCAGCATAAACAAAAGTAAATCTCATCACTGTACTAATGAATCATTGTTGAGTTTCCATAGTTACCTGAAGACATATCAGCTCAGATAAACATTGCCAGCTGGCGTGATCTTGTGTACTAAATATCAGTTTGGGGCTACTTTCAGACACTCAGATGTTCTATTTTTGCAAACAATCTCATTGATGTGTTACTTTAAAAAGGCCTTCAGTTGCATTTAGAATTGAAAACAAGATGATTTTTACAAAATGAAGTCTCAAGGCATCAGAACAAAACAAAAACAAAAATCTAAGCTGATTTTCTGCTCTGAGAACTTCTGAATTTCCCCCATTAAAAGAGAAACAATTTGGATGGTGTGGTTAACACATTTGATTCTCCAATATATGCCATTTGATGGAATGTAAGATACCTGTATGTTCTACAACATGTGTTTTTAAAAAGAAGGGTTCTTTGGGCATGCTATCATGATGCCCTGCGCATAGAAACATGGGCCATCTTTTGGGATATCTTTCAAGGACACAAATAGGAGACACCTCCCTAGCTGCTATATCTGTGCTTTGACTCATACACATATTTAACAGAGATGGTCCTAAAAATGCCAAAAGGTACTGGCTTCAGTTTCAGTAATGACAGGAACAATAAACAGGATCATTTAGTAAATTACATTTTGTAGATACTATCATTATATAAGGCTTTGGTAATTGTGTTTTAGCCATGTACAATCAGGAACAAGACCATGCATTGAAAATGCTGATCAAGAAACAGACAAGTAGTCTTATTAGGATCATGCAGGCAAATTGTGATAGATATTATAGTGACAAATGCTCAGACATTTAATTTTGCTGTTTGCTTGTGAAGATTAAGTTTGAAAGCATCCCAGATAAGCTTTTTGCCAACATGTATGTTTGCATTTATGGTGAATGTAACCAACATTTAAAATAATTCAGAAAGAAGGATAGTGTTTCATGCACAGTGTATTGTATGAGGACGCATATTATGCGCACTAGACAACAGAGCTGGCCCAAGCTACGGGCTGACCGGGCTACAGCCCGGAGAACTCCTTTAGGGGGAGGGGCCCCAGGCTGCTGGACCGGGCGGGGTCACACAGGCGCCGGTGCCCTGGGGGCAGAGCCGTGCATACACCGGGTGCCCAGGGCCCAGGGGTGCCACACGCCCAGGGGCGGGGCCACACATGCACCGAATTCCCGGGAGCGGCGCCATGCTCCCGGGGCCCAGGGCACATGAATGGCTCGGGCCGGCTCTGCTAGACATGAGGGGTTATATTAATTGACAACATTTTGAAATGGGGCTGATGCATTCTGGAAAGCACTAGTAAGACTTCATCTGGAATACATGTGCAATTCTGGTTTCACATGTTTAACAAATATAAGATTAAACTGGAACAGGTGCAGAGAAGGGCTATTAAGATGATCAGAGGAATGAATAACCTGCCTTATGAAAGCAGGATTAAGGATCTTGGCTTAGTTAGTTGAACCAAACAAAGACTGAAGGGAGAGATGATTGTTCTCCATAACTTTATCGAAGGATAAACACCAGGAAGGGGCAGCAATTATTTAAGTTAAGGGTCAGTGCTGGCAAAAGAACAAAGGGATATAAAATTGCCTCAACAAATTTAAGCCACATTAAACAAAAGTTTCTAGTCATCAGGTGAGCGAAGTTCTGGTACAGTCTTCCAAGAGCAGTAGTGAGAGGACAAACAAAAACAATAACAACAAAAACTACCATGTTTCAAGTTTGAGCTGTGCTTGATAAGTTGATGGAGGAGATGAGACCAACTACAACCAGAGAAGACCCATGTCTGTCCATTAATAGTTAATATCTCCAAAGGTTGGAGATGAGATACTAGAGGGGAGGGCCGTGAATTTCTACAGCAAATTCATTCCCAAGTGTCTGGCTGCTGGGGCTTGCCCACATGTTCATGGTGTCAGAAAGGAATTTTCTCCCCAGTCACAATGCAGGAGGGGGTTCATCTTCCTTTGCAGTGTGGGGCATGAGTCTCTTGTTGGTTTGAACTAGAGTGAATGGTGTATTCTCTGTAACTTTAAATCAAGCTTTGAGGACTTCAGCAACTGAGCCAGAGTGTATGGGCCTATTACAGGAGTGAGCGAGTGAAGTTCTGTTGCCTTCAGTATGCAAGATGTAAGACTAAGTAATCATGACCGTCCCTTCTGGCCTTAAACTCTATGGGTATGTCTACACTAGTCCCCTAGTTCGAACTAGGGAGGCTAATGTAGGCATTCGGAGTTGCAAATCTAACCCGGGATTTAAATATCCCAGGCTTTATTTGCATTTTCCCATCCGGTCACCATTTTTAAATTCCACTAGTCCGAAGTAACTGCCCGCGGGTACACGTGGCAGTGAAATGGTAATTCGAACTAAGTCCTTAGTTCGAATGAACTGTTACACCTCATTCCATTCCATGAAGAGTAACAGTTAATTTGAACTAAGGACTTAGTTCGAATTACCGTTTCACTGCCGTGTGTAGCCGCGGGCAGTTACTTCAGACCCAATTAGTCTATGGGCAGGTCTACATTACAAGCATTACATTTGAACAGCTGTACCAATGCATCTGTGCTGTAGCGCATCTGATGAAAATGCTCTATGCTGATGAGAGAGCACTCTCCTCTGTACATAATTACTCTATCTCTGTGAGAGGCAGAACCTATTTTGGCAGGAGAACATCTGCCACTGACATAGTGCTGGTTTGAATGGTGGTTAGGTTTCTGTAACTTGCATCTCTCAGGGTGGTGTCTCTTTCACACTCCAAGCTTACAAATGGAACGTAAATTAGATGAATTTAAGTAGTATCATAATCCTATACTAGAATGACTTAGGAAGACACTGTGTGGGTGGGTCTAGACTACAGTGATTTTTCAAAAAAAGTGGCCTTTTTCAAAAAATCTTTACCTGCGTCTAGACAGCTGCCGCGTTCTTTCGAAAATAAACTGAAAGAACACGACAGTTTTTTCAACCACGGAAAATCTCGTTTTGTGAGGAAGAACGCCTTTTTTCAAAAGTGCTCTTTCAAAAAAATGTGCTATGTAATGCAAACTGTGCTTTTTTGAACGAGAACATCCAGACTGCCTGAGTGCTTTCTTTCGAAAAAGCAGTTTGCTTTTTCAAAAGTGCTGATTGTAGTCTGGGTGCTCTTTTTCGAAAGAGACGTGTAGTCTAGACATAGCCTGTGATTCACCATAGGCCCATTTGGCCTGATATATATAGTGCATTAGCTAGCAATGAAGTAGTATGATTTTGAAAATCCTTTGACTGTGTTCAGTAAAATATGTACTTTCAACTAAAAGGAAATTATTCTAGTTCATGAATGATCATTCTGCAGTCCTACCAGTCAGAACTATGTAATTTGCAAAGTGCCATGCAGAAAAGGGATGATAGATACATATTTACTTGAACATATTTGAAGCATAATCTGGGTAGAAATAGAGTGGGCTAGAGTGTGTTCAAGCTACACCTACATAACTCATTGAATGTCACTGAAGTTGCAGGAGTTTTCTGAATGCAGAGTTTGGCTTGGACAACTTAGCCACAGTATTGTATATTCCGCAATTTAAATAATAAGTACCAGTTCTCCCCCCCCCCCACGCCTTTATTGGACAGTAAAGCTGGAAACATAAATTGAAACTTTATATGCCAGAGCACAATTTTGTAATAAAAAGTGAATTCTGTGGCAATTTTTTTAGGACAATACATATTTAAGGCTTTGAATATTTTTAAAAACATAGGACTTGGAAGAGGATCAATAGCATAAGGCAGGATGCTCATAGTACTTGTTCTGAAATCCTCTGTGGCCAATTATCTTCAATATTTTCATGAAAAGCTCCACTTTGAATAGTTAACTTATTTGTACATTCAAAACAAACCATAGTGTTTCAAAAGCTAGAGGAAAAGTCAGTGTTCTTGCAGTCAAATTAAAAAATATGTGATCAGATACATTTGCTATACTTGCCATAGTGTATAGTGTAAACTAGAAAAAATGGCGATAAGAATAAATCTAACAGAAGGATGACACAGTGAGCTCAGTTGGTATGATTCATGGGGAATCATTGAAAGAGCATGGATCATGTACTGAAGGCCTTTGAGTTTCATGTAGCGATCCTATGAACATTACCAGAATCCAGCATTATCTTTTTAAACATATAGAACTATTTATTGCCTACAACCCTTTTTGTCACGAAATAACGAAATAGGTTTTCCAGAATCAGTATTTTTAGCCTTCTACCATGGATAGGTCAAGGGGGGAATTAAGTAGAAAATTACAGAAAAACACAGTTCTGAGAGATGCCTGAAATAACTGTGATCCATGTCTAACAGCTTCTCATGCAAGGTTACTAAAGCAAATACACTGGGGACATAAACTCAAATGTAAGAATTCATCTTGCAGTTATTAAGCCAAGTACAATATGCTTTATTACATTTACTTCACCCAGGTTGGTGGCATTTTTAAAAACTGCAGCGTTTAGCTCCTTGAGCCTTTCAAGCACATAGCTGGGGATGCCACTAAATTCACAACTTGCTGTTTCTAGCTCATCTTTCAAGCAGTTTTATAATATGTCCAAGGTTTAAAAATGTGATTGATGATTTTGGGTGCCCAAGTTAAGAAGCCTCTAAAACAGTGGTTTTCAAACTACTAGCCGAGTCATGGCATATTAGGCACTGGGTCTCATTGCTGCAGGGGGATGAGGTGACCAGTGGGGGGGGGGGGTAAGGCAGGCTACTTACCTGTCCTGACACCACAGACTTCACTGAGTTCCAGAAGCAGCCAGCAATAGGCCAGGCTTCTGGGTGTGTGGAGGGGAGAGCACAGGGCTCCACAAACTGCCCCTGCCCTGAGTACTTGGCTGGGAACCTGCTGCTGGCTGCTTCTGGGGTGCAGTATGGTCTGCGGTACCAGGAAAGGCAGGAATCCTGCGACTTAGCACCCCGACTGCACCACTGACTGGGAGCTGCTCAAGGTAAGCCCTTCCTGCCACAGCCCTAATACCCCCAAAGCAGAAGCCCCCTCCTTCACCTCAAAGCTCTCATCCTCAGCCCCTCTCTGGAGCAAGCAGTCTAGTCAAATTAGGCTAGGTCACGGGCACCAACGATTTTCTTCAACTAGGTCATGAGAAAAAGCATTTGAAAACCACCTGTGAATATCTGCCCCCCTTTATGTGTCTCAGGTTGGGCAACCAAAAATCGAGGCACTTAGTCACTTCTGAAAATCAACCAACAAAACACCAGTTAGTCAAAGATGGTAAAGTTCTATGGTGAACTAATTGTCATGTAATCTAGATATAGCTCTTTGTGAGTCATAATCAGAACCAAATGGAATAAATATAACCACCTGTCATTTCAGCAGATGTGCTATGCCTCCGTTTTCTGTGTGTGAGGTAGGTCAGTCTGAGTTTGACAGTGCTAGCCTGCCGCTGATTGTCAGGTTTCCGTGTACATTCTCTCACCCATCCTAAGGAAGGCTTTGGTGTTCCTTTTGTCATAACTGGTCTGGCAGATTTGTTTGGCCTTACATTTTCCTGAGATGGAAGCTTTTGGCTTCAACTACTGATCTGTGAAAGGCAAAATTGAAGGCAAACAATGACTCCATTGAGCAGTTGATCTCTTGCTACCCTTGCTTTTATTCCTGTTCTCCAGCATAGTATGGGTCTCTTGAGCTCTGCTTTGTTAGAATGTATATTATTAATTATTATTATTATTACTACTACTATTAGTACTGTAGCAACCTCAATCAAGGTCAGTGTCACTCTGCAAAACACAATACAGAGAATAAGATTTCTCTAATATTACCATCTAAACAAGTAAGAGACAAAAGGGAATAGAGCAGAACTAGAGCACAGAGACATGAACTGATTTACCCAAGATTGCACAGTAAGGGTATGTCTACACTCCAGCACTATTTCGAATTAACTTATTTCGAATTAGTTAATTTGAAATAAGCTAATTCGAAATAACGCATCTACACACAAAAACTAATTTGAAATAGCATTTTGCTAATTCAAAATAGTGCATCCACATTGCGTGGACCCTGAATCGAAGGTAAGGCTGGCCGGAACCAGTGCCAGCAGGGTCTGTGTGGGTCTGCTGCCTCAGGCTAGCCGTGGTCTGTGCTTAAAGGGACCTGACCCCCCCATCCCAGACAGACAGTTCTCAGGTTTCTCTGCTTGCTGGTCTACCTCGCTGAGGGACAGCAAAGCATTTGTGTCTTGGAGTGCTGTGCTTGCCCTCAATGTGGACACTACGGCACTCTGCAACATGGAACCAGACCTGCCCCTAGGGACTCTGCTGCATCTCGTGGACATGTTGCCAGCAGCCTGGCTGCACTGTCTGCAGACTGCCATCTGGGAGGACCATGAAGGGGTTGTCAGGATCCAGGGGTATGTCTACACTACAGCGCTAATTCGAACTAACTTAGTTCGAATTAGTTAATTCGAACTAAGCTAATTCGAATTAGCACATCCAGACTTAAAAACTAGTTCAAATTAGCATTTTGCTAATTCGAACTAGCATTTCCACCCTGAGTGGACCCTGAACCGAGGTTAAGGATGGCCGGAAGCAGTGCCGGCAGGGCATCAGAGTAGGACTAAGAGCATGAAGCTGCTGTCTCAGGCTAGCCGAGGGTTGAGCTTAAAGGGACCCGACTCCCACCCCGGACAGACAGTTCTCAGGGGTTCCCCGCTTGCAAAGCAGTCCTGGCTTGGAGTGCCCTGAGTGCCCACACTCGGAACATCACAGCACTCGGCCATCAGCCCGGCTGCACTTGCCGCAGGCTGCCATCCGGGGGGGAGGGTGTCAATCAGGGGGCTGCAGGAGAGCTTCCACCCCGAGGAGCCCGCAGAGCCACCCCAGTCCTCCCCATTGGGGGCTCATACCCCATTCCTCCCTCACCCCCTTCCACTTACCCCTCCCTAGCCCCCCTTCCTGATGTACAAAATAAAGGACACGTGTGTTCAAAAATAGAAACTCTCTTTATTGAACAAAACTCAGGGAGACTGGGAAAAGGAGGTGGGAGAGGGGAAGAGAGTGGGTGGGAGAGGGAAAGGCAACTAAAATGATCAGGGGTTTGGAACAGGTCCCATATGAAGAGAGGCTAAAGAGGCTGGGACTTCTCAGCTTAGAAAAGAGGAGACGGAGGGGGGATATGATAGAGGTCTATAAAAGCATGAGTGGTGTGGAGAGGGTGCATAAAGAAAAGTTCTTCATTAGTTCCCATAATAGAAGGACTAGAGGACACCAAATGAAAGGAATGGGTAGCAGGCTTCAAACTAATAACAGAAAGTTCTTCACAAAGCAAATAATCAACCTGTGGAACTCCTTGCTGCAGGAGGCTGTGAAGGCTACAACTAGAACAGAGTTTAAAGAGAAGTTAGATCAAGTCATGGAGGTTCGGTCCATGGAGTGGTATTAGCCAGGAGGTAGAAATGGTGTCCCTGGCCTCTGTTTGTGGAAGGCTGGAGATGGATGGCACGAGACAAATGGCTTGGTCATTGTTTCGGTCCATCCCCTCCAGGGTCCCTAGTGTTGGCCACTGTCGGCAGACAGGCTACTGGGCTAGATGGACCTTTGGTCTGACGCAGTACGGCCATTCTAAGCTCAGGGCTCAGAGTCGGGGGTCTCACTGGACCACCCTGATTTTCATGCACACCTGCTCCTGGGTGACCAGGCTGGCAGCTATCCTGCCCTAGCCGGCCACTTTCCTGTGTCTAGTGCGGAGGTCGTGGATGAGGTCCACGATGTCCGCACTGGACCAGGCAGGTGCCTGCCTCTTGCAGACCTGTGCAGGCTCCCGGGAGCCACCAGCCTGGTTCTGGGAAGAGGCGGAGGGCTGGGTGGCAGTGGGTGGCTGGCTAGAGCTATGCCAGGTGCAAGGTCTGCTGGCTGGGTGCTGGCAGGCTTGCACCTGGCACGGGCACCATAGCCAGCCCGTGCCCCTTTAAAGGCTCCGGGGCCGGGAGGGGGGCAGAAGAGTGTCCCTGGTGTTGGCCAGAGTGGCCACCAGGGAAAGCAAGGGAGGGCTAGCCTCCCACTAGTTTGAAATAAGTGGCTACACAGCCCTAATTCGAACTAGTTAATTCGAACTAGGCGTTAGTCCTCGTGGAATGAGGTTTACCTAGTTCGAATTAAGCGCACCGCTAGTTCGAATTAAGTTTGAACTAGCGGTTCGCGTGTGTAGCGCCTATCAAAGTTAATTTGAACTAACGTCTGTTAGTTCGAATTAACTTTCTAGTGTAGACATGCCCCAGGGGGCCCTGCAGGAGAGCTTCCACCCTGAGGAGCACTAACAGTCTCCCCGGTCTGCCCCATCGGGGGCTCGTGCCCCATTCCCTCCTCTCGTCCTTCCACTTACCCTTCCCTAGCCCCCCCTTCCTGATGTCAAATAAAATACGCATATTTTCAAAAATAGAAACTGTCTTTATTTAACACAACTGGCGGGAGGGATAAACCTCTGGGGAGATGGGGGAAAGGAAGTGGGAGAGGGCAGGAGAGAGGGAGGGAAAGGGGAGGGGGAAAACTGGGAGGAGGGAGCTGGAAGGGGGAAGCAATGGGAAGAAGGGGGAGGGGAAGCTCAGCACTCAGGAGTGTGGATCTAGCAGGGCCAACTGCCTCCCAGCACCGCGGGGGAGGGGGCTTCGGCATCCCCGGGGAAATGGGGAGGAGGATACGGAGGTTGAGGAGGAAGAGGTGGAAGGAGGAACAGTAGCTGGGGGGGCAGCAGGCACAGGACCGGCATGGAGCAGCACGCTCTGCACCAGGGCCTGCAAATGGTGACAGATGGCACGACCCTGGGAAAGCTGCTCCCGCTGGAAGTCCTGGTTGTCCTGCGCCTGCTGCTCCATTATCCAGGTCTGGGCTCGCAGGGCCTGCAGGTGCTGCTCTCTGTACCCCTGCCACGTGGTGGTGGTCCTGCTGAGGCTGCGGGAACATGTCCCAGGTGGGGTGGTGCGCCCTGCATGAGCAGCTGGTGTGGCTGTAGAGAAAGAAGAGAAGTGGTCAGTTGTGCCTGTGGATGATGCCCAGCCCCCCCTGCAGGGTGAGGGTGACCGTGCCCTGCACCGTCACAACTGATGTGCTTGCACAGAGGCCATGGTTGGCATGTCCAGCTCTGACTGGGAGTGAGAGCTGCCCCGAGACCGCACCCGTGCCCCTGTGCTATGTATAGTGCAGCCGAGGCCGGGGGGAGATTTCTCCTGCCTCCGTATAGAGGGGGCGTGTGAAAGGAGGGCACCCTGCTGTGTCCTGCTCCGAGGTCGGAAGCGTGCCGGGTCTCTTCACACATGTGTGGCTATCGGGCCATGGCCCCTGTGGGGCACACAGCTGGAGCCACCTGCCCAAGGGTGGCACGGCACATGCCCGCATGTGCATAGGTGGCTGCGTGATCCGTGGGAGGCATGGCCCACGTACACGGTCCCTGGTCTCCCTCCCCGCCTCTCCCCTGGGTAGGGACCAGTGCTGGCACTTACCTGGTATTGCCTCCCCGGATGACCCTGCCGACTCCAGTGCTGGGACAGCTAGTGGTGGCCCCTCTGGTGCACCCAGGTCAGGGCCCTCAGCTCCTGGCTCACTGCCCCCTGGGTTGGCGTGGACTGCCCCACCCCCCAGGATTTGGTTGAGGGTGGAGAAGTAGGGGCAGGTGTCAGCCCCTGCTGTGGTGCCGCTCCTGGTGGCCCTGGTGTATGCCTGCCACAGCTCCTTCACTTCTGGGTGTGCCTGTGGCCTTTCCTGGTCATTTTGGCCACTATGCAGCCGTAGACGACCACGTTCCTCCACATAGTGCAGAGATCATGGACGCTGGGGGCCTCCCCCCAAACCTCAATAAGGTCCATGTTCTCTGCATTAGTCCATGAGGGCACGCGCCGTCTACAGCCCCTGGCTGGCCCCTGGTTGCTTGGGGACTGGGCGGGGGATGGCTGGCTGCCACTGGCTGCCATTGTGTGGCCACTGGCTGAGGGTCTGCGGCTGCTGGCAGGCCTGGCTCTCACACGTACCCAGTGGCCAGAGTCTATCCCTTTAAGGGCCACGGGGTTGGAGGAGAGGAGAGGAGTTTTCCTGGTTTGGGCCCACCAGGGGAAACTGGGAAGGGCTGGAGGCCCCCTAATTCGAAATAACTGTCTACACAGCACTTATTTAGAATTAGCTATTTCAAATTTGGTGTTATTCCTCATAGAATGAAGTTTACCAAATCTGAAATAAGTGCTCCATTATTTCAAATTTATTTTGAATTAGCGGTTTGGATGTGTAGACGCTATTAAAGTTAATTTGAAATATCTGCTGTTATTTTGAATTAACTTTGTAGTATAGACATACCCTAAGTCTGTTGCAAAAGCGGCAAGGAGTCCTGTAGCACCTTATAGACCAGCAGATGTATTGGAGCATAAGCTTTCATGGGCAAAGACCCACTTCATCAGGTGCATACTGAGACTTGTATTTTTCAAGTTGTATAAAAAAGTGGGATGGTCCAGCAACTTTCAGAAGAGGTGCCTCATCTTGAAATTCAGTATGGCTCAAGGCAAAGTAATGCACGTTGGCAAATAATCTCAAATACACATATATAATTATATATATATGTTCTCATCAGGATTATGGAGTCACCATGGGTGGTTGTATGAAAACTTCAGCTCAATGCTCAGCAGTGGTCAGTCAATAAGACGGTTAAGAACTATTAGGAAAAGCATAAATCTTGCACCAGGTATTTACCTATTATTGCTCCAATTAAAATGAATCAATTCTTACAATATTTTTCCAGTGTGGAACACAACATTAATGTTTGTTAAGATGAGAATGGAAATTCACAAAGCCAGGAAATCCAGAGACAATCTAGTTTAAAAATTCCACCATTTTGCATTTAGATCCAATGACTTTTTAATTTGTGGTAAATTATGTAGACTATTTACAACTTTTTGAAATACGCCTAGATATTTTTGGTCTTTCCAAGTACTTTCAGATTTATTAATACCTCTATTGATTAAAACCTTAGTTGATTATGAGCAACAGTAGTTACTTGATTAAGGTCAGTGAAAATATTAGAATAAGGGAGCAAAAAAGTTAAAAAGAAGTTATTTGTGTTGGTTTGGGGATGGAAAATGGGATGAAGACAGTGATATGCTGTGGTTAATTATGGGGCTGAAGGCCATACAGAATGAGAAGAAGAATCTTCACTCCCATAGCAATTGCATTTTGATGCAATTATTAATGCTTGACACGAAGGATAACTTATAGCTTTAAAGCACTGTGCATATGATCTTGGGGCAAAAACTTGAGTTTGTTTTTCATTTCTTAGTCATTGCTAATTCAGCAAGGCCCATTTTTTCCTATTAAGGATGTTAAGAGGCAGGTAATTCACTAATCATGTCATCGATAACATTTTTATCAACAACATGATTAGACAATAAGGGAAGGCTTACTCAGTCCCTGTTTGTGCCGAGTCCAGGAGCTACCCCTACTGCATCTCTGCAGTTTAAATGTAGTAGGAACTGGGCATGCAGGCCGCACCATGGAGACGGTGCTGGGAAGAACCAGCTTTTAGGCCAGCTTTCCCAAGCACGGGCTCCTGCTTCCCCTCCCCCCTCCCACTTTCTGCCTATGATGCAGAAGCAGCAAGGTGTGGGGGAGAAAGTGAGTAGTTTACTACTCGACAACTCGCTTACATCCCTGTTCACTACAGGCCTTGACTTCATGCTATCTGATAAAAATGAAATGGGTGCATATCTGATATAAAGGTACAATGATTGGAAATGTAGTGGAAGGCTTCAAGTTTACTACAGCCTATTTCTTTAAGGCTTAAAGAGTTTAAGCTGTAATTCACATACATATTTTTTTTCCACAATAGCTATTGGTCTCTATCTGCTACATAACATGGAGTGAATAACTCACTCCAGCTATATGCACCTACTTGATGAATTATGGTGACTAAGTCTTTAAAAATGCATTGTCCTCAGTCCTTAGTGTCATGGGAGTTCTTGTTATGGCAGCAGTAAGTGCAGTAGATTGAAGGGATAATTCTCCCAAAGTTTTTCAAAGACGCTGTACCTGGGAAATATCAGTCAGAGACTGTGGAATGGCAAAGTTAGAAGTGTAACAGCAAACCTGGTCCTGGAAAAAACATTTGTAAGGTAGCTAGACACTTACGCTGAGTGTCCTCTGGAGGCAGCAATGTGAATTGCCATGTCACAATTTAAAAGCCCTCATGTGCTCATATACTGGTAAGTTATCTGTGGTAATTCTTATCTTGAGACTCAGCTGAATAGCCTTCAATTTCAGTTTGTAAAAAATGACAATTTACAGAAGTTCTCAGTTTAGACTTATGGTTTTGATCATGGTTTTGTTCTTTGTCCTTGATTAAAGTCCAAAGCCAGCACCTTCCCCAGGTCTAAACACCCTCAAAGGGAGGGTAAGCTACAGTGAGTTAATGCAGGAGAGCTCTGCCGATTCTCCTTTACTGGCACCACACAGGTGGGTCTGAGAATCAGTTCAGAAATGGCTATATAGACCTATAAGACAGAATGCTCTGCTACATTATAGTGCTTCAGAAGTATGGAACAGCTGTAAAGTGCCTCAGCTGACAACTGGCAATTGTCAGTGAATTTAGTCTCCTTAGTCTTGCAATCCACTCCTGAGCCTAGCTCATTTACTCTTGCTTTGGGGGAAAATAAAATGTCAAAATAGAAAATTCTCCCTTTGCAATCAGCAATCCATTCTATCATTAACAAGCAAACCTTGATACAGAAAACCCAGTGTGAAAGGTATGTGAAAGATAAGTACTACACTAAGGATGAGAGAACCACTGAAGAAGGCCAAAAAGCCGTAAGTGTTTCCTCCAAGAAGAAAGAAACAGAAACAAAATGTTCCTTTTTTTAGTCACTGCTGAGATGAAATCAAATAGTTTCCTAACTATCTT
The DNA here is from genome assembly GCF_052426305.1 of Pelodiscus sinensis. NCBI lineage: Eukaryota > Metazoa > Chordata > Testudines > Trionychidae > Pelodiscus > Pelodiscus sinensis. The sequence continues at coordinate 319,174,488 of NC_143052.1, forward strand.
ATCACAGGAGATGTTAGTAAGATGGTAGTGGTACATATGTGTAAATTAAGTTTCATGAAAACTTGAAGAGAGAGAAGAGCTCAGTTCTAGGTAAGCCATATGAGAATGGAGAATTGACAATATTGTAATTAGTACTAACCAGAAAACCAGAATTCTTTTTTCTGAACAAGTTTGAAGTTTCATTATTTGTTTTTGTTAAGGTCTTCAGGAAAAATTTTCAATAAAGCCATGGCATCCACTTCAGAATAGGCAATAGCCCAGTGATTAGGCGTTCACCTGGTCTGTAGGAAACTCAATTTCAAGTCCTTTTCTGAATAAGTCAAGAACCATTTTCTCTATAAGCCATAGCTTTGTGATACTGAATAAATGATACTTTGTTTAAAAATATCAGTGACATTGTTTTGATTTTTTGAAATGAAATTAGTGAGGCTTTCCATGACGCCTGAGACTTGGCAGCTTCTGCAAAGATCCTGTCCCAGACTTGAGAGACTGGAAGGCCCAGATCCAGAAAGGTACTCCTGCATCTAAACCCCAGAATATGTCCCTAAGGGCATGTCTACATACTAGCATTATTTCAAAATAACTTGCATTATTTTGAAATAACAAAGCGAGCGTCTACACAGCAAACCCATTATTTTGAAATTATTTTGAAATTATATTTTCAAAATAACAGGCTTTTTATTCCAAATTCTGTAACCCACATTTCATGAGGAATAATGTCTATTTCAAAACAGTTATTTCAAAATAAGGTGTGTGCATACAGCACAGCTGTGGTTATTTTGAAATAACTGGCCTCCAGGGATTCCCACAGGTGCCTGGGTAGACACTCTGTCCACACCTATCAGAACTCTATGGTTTCCCTTCCTGTGCAGCCTTTAAAGGTGCAGCCTCAGGGGAAAGGGCTTCTGGTACAAGGAAAGCCCTGCTAGCCCTGTGCCACACACAGCAGCCTGCTTTGCCTTCTACACCACCATGAGCAACCCCCATGCTCCCACTGAGCCCTCCACAGCAGCCACATCTAAAGCCTCTGACTGAGGGTGAAAGAGGAGGGCACCATCCTGATCTGGCGTGGAGATCCTGGATCTCATTGAGATCTGGGGAGAGGTGGCAAACCTCCAGGATCTCAGCATCAGACACAGGAACGCCGACATATACAGCTAGATGGCCAACAGCCTGGGCCAGAGGGGCCACATCCACACCCAGGAGCAGATCAGGATGAAGGTGAAGGAGCTGAGGCAGGCCTATACCAAGGTCAGGGAGCTCAGCACCCACTGTGGGGTGGCACCCCAGACCTTCCAGTATTTCTACCAGCTCCACCATATCTTAGGAGGGAGGTCAGTCCCTCCCCCGCTTGTTGTGGACTCTGAGCTGAACTCTCCTGTCATCAGCCTCCCAGACTGGAATGCATGGCTGTGGAGGAGGAGGAGAAAGAGGAGGAACACAAGGAGGCTAGCACCAACTTGATGCCCACCAGCCAGGAATTCATCCTATCCTTGGGGCTAACTTCCCCCCTCCCAGGATGTGTCTCAGGACTTGGACGAAGCCAGGGAAGGTCCAATAAGTGAGTTCCATTACTTTCCCTAGACATATGCAGGGGTAGGTGGCAGATGGTGAGGGGCTACATGCTGGAGAAATGCTGTGCTGACCGGAAGCTGTGCTGCTCTACCTGGCAGGAGCTGTCCCAGGAGGCCCAGAGTATATGCATGGCATACAGTGCTACCACCAATCACATGGTCACCGCAATAGAGCAGTTCAGCAACTGCCCCCCACATCTACTCCTGCTCCTGCCCCTCCAGCTTTTCCCTCTAACCCTACCCGTGGCTGCTGGAAGCCCACACATGAAGCGGTGCGACGACCTGATACAGGTGCCAGTTGCAGCCCCATCCCTGAGCCTCTCCTCCCCCTTGCACCCTCTTCCACTTCCCATTGTTCCTCCTTCCAGGTTCTTTCCACCGTTCCTCTCCAGTTACATTTACCCAGAATTTAAAAAAAATCAGAATTCCTTGTTCCAAAACAAAAGGCCTTGTTTATTTTATCTGCAAGGGAGGAAAAAGGGGCAGAAAGGGGGGAAGTGAGGGCAGGGGAAGAGAGGGATGTGGGAGGAAGGGCACAGAGGGGCAATGCAGAGGCCCCCTTGTGGGGAGACCTAGAGGAGAGAGTCACAGGTGTCGTTGTCTGAAACTCTCCCTCGGGATCTCCCCTGATACACAGTCCCCTGATGGGCCTGCCAGATGGCAGCCTTGTGCGGCTGTTCAGAGATCCTGGCCAGCTGCTTGGCCTCTGCCCCTCACTCTGGCAGGAACATCTTCCCCTTATTTTTGCACAGGTTGTGCAGAACACAGCAGGCCAACACCTCCTGGGGGACGTTCCACTCGCCAATGTCCAGCCAAGTGAGGAGACAGCAGTAGGTCACATGTGAGTATCCCGTTGCCAGAGGGCAGGGACAAACCACTCACAGAGCTCCAGGAAGGTGTCCTTCTGCATGCAGAAGTTCTGAAGCCACTGCTGATCATCCCACTTCTCCATTCAGTTCCATCAGTCAGAACTGGTATTCCATCGCCAGAAGTGGTGGTGCACAGTGTGCAGGGGAGGGAGGCAGCTATGCTGCATGAGCAGCACATGGAGAGAGGAGAAGAGTTGTGCTACAGGGAGTGCAGGTCCTGTTCTTCCAGAGCCATGTGGGCAACATGCAGTAACTGCACAATGAGGTGCAGCATGAGGTTCAAGAGCTGGTGACTGCTTTCCAGCAGATTCGGCTCCATGGCAGAAATGCTGTAGTGTCCACAAGGGCAACCACAACCCGCAGTGGAATGGGTTCACTGTCCATTGAGGAGTTAGACAAAGGTAAAGAGCCTGAGACATGGCTGTACAGGGGGAGTGCCTTTAAGCACGAGCCTCATTTAGCCTCAGGCAACAGCTCCAGAAAGTGACTGCTGTCCTGATGCCCTGCCCAAAGTGCTTCTAGGGGGCTTCAAATGCAATTCAGGCTCCAGTCAGTGTGGATGTGCTATTTTGAAATAGTTCAGTGCAAAGCCACCAACGGGTGGGTTAAAGGAGCAGCTGTCCTGGACTTAGTAATTTAAAAGGTCCTGGGGCTCGCATCTGCTATCTACCACTATCTCTGTGGCTCCAGCGGCACTAAAGAGGTGGCAGGGTGAAACTAGCCCCCAGCCCTGTCCTTTCTGCTTGAGGCCCTGCCCTTCCTGGGGGCACAAAGCTCTCATCATGGCCTGGCAAAGTCTTTTGTCAATCTTGCTTGGTTGTGATGTGTTCTGATGTAGCGTTCCCTCCCTCACTACTGCTGAAGTGGATTCAAATGTATCAATAATTAAATTGTCAGGGGAGCAGAAGGACTTGAGTCTACGCCGTCCACCTCTGTGGATTAAACCACTGGATTAAAGAATCCCTCTGTCTTTCTTTCTTTATTCAAAATGGATAGCTCCAACTGCACAGAGTTTGTGAGAGCCCCACATCAAAATACTTCATAGCTCTGGAGAGGTGGGAGACCCTTGTTCAAGCCCTCTCCCTTTATTAGGCAGAGACCTGGTTCCATCAATGGCTGTTTTGTGTGGAGTGCGGTAGGTGCTTAACTCATCTTTTAAATAGGTTAGGTACTTAAGCAGCTTAACTCCAGGAAATGGATCCCTGAGTATGGATTTCAAGCAGAGATAGGTGTTGAATTCCCTGGGAGGAGCAAGACTTGGAATGCTCCTCTCACCTGCATTAATCAATAGATGCCAAGGAGGCACCCTATATTGCATGCTGGACATTGGGGGCTGCATTCTAATACACCTTTCCCTTGGCATTTTCATTGTTGTATTGCAGGGCTACTCAACTTTGGAAGCTCTGGGAGCCACAATGATACAGCTATTGGCTATTGGTCAAACAGAAAACATGCTCTCTTAAAAATTTTGATGATTCAGAAAGCTGAAAAAAGTGGGGTTAAAATGAACAGAAACATTTTATTTCAAGCCAATTTAGACTTTTATATTGCAGGTGTTTGTCAAAAGCCAAGAAGGAGGATTAGGTTGAAGAAATGCTATGGAAGGCCTCACTTAGGGTATGTCTACACTACCCTGCTAGTTCGAACTAGCGGGGTAATGTATACATACCGAACTTGCTAATGAAGCCCGGGATTTGAATTTCCCGGGCTTCATTAGCATAAAGCCGGCACCGCCATTTTTAAAAGCCGGCTAGTGCGAACCCCGTGCTGCGCGGCTACACGCGGCACGGGCTAGATAGTTCGAACTACGTAGCCATTCCGAACTATCACTATGCCTCGTGGAATGAGGCGTACAGATAGTTCGGAATGACAACGTAGTTCGAACTATCTAGCCCGTGCTGCGTGTAGCCGCGCGGCACGGGGTTCGCACTAGCCGGCTTTTAAAAATGGCGGTGCCGGCTTTATGCTAATGAAGCCCGGGAAATTCAAAACCCGGGCTTCATTAGCAAGTTCGGTATGCATACATTACCCCGCTAGTTCGAACTAGCGGGGTAGTGTAGACATACCCTTAGAGATTTTAGCCCACTAATTAGTTACTCCCCTGGGAAGTGGGTCAATTTCTCCCTCTAGCTGGTGTGGAAAAAGGTTATGAGCTTGGGTCTCCCCCATTGTGGAAGAGTTCCCAATCTACTATGCTGTAGGACAGGGCTACTCAACTTTGGAAGCCCCAGCAGCCACAATAATACTCACAGCACATTCCGAGGGCCGCAACTTAAGTGTGGTTGAATATACACGCAAATATAGATGCAAATATATGCAAATAGTTTCTTTCACACTGATGGACATGAGTACAAAGATTACGGTAAGATGGCACAACACGCAGGCCCCATTTAAGTCAGTTCTTCTGATATTAATAAAATGCAATATTCACCCGATTTCCACCCATATGACAGCACTTTTAATGAGCAATGACAATCCAGGAATGTAACTACTAAAACGCATATCTACAGAAGACCATTATATTGACACATCTGTGTTTTGGCTCCCACCCTCAGGCCATATGTTGAGACCCACGTAAACTCAAACAGCACCGTGGGCCACAAACGGGCTGCAGGGTACTTGCTGCCCACAGGCCTCGTGTTGAATAGCCCTGTTGTATAGGGAGCCAAGGAGCCTAAGGGTGCATCTACACTGCAGGGCTTAACTTGAAATAAGCTATGCAAATCGAGCTATATCAATTGCGTAGATTATTTCAAAATAGGGAGCATCTACACAGCACTTATTTTGAAATAGGGCACTCTTCCTCCAACTTCCCTTATTCCTCATACAATGCCGGTTATAGGAGTCAGAGTAAAAAGTCCTGCAGCTTGACAGTATTTTGACACTATTTCGAAATAACTGCCTGCTGTGTAAACATGGACTAAGTGATTTCGGAATAGCGCTAGTTATTTCGAATTAGTGTAGCAGTGTAGACATTCCCTAACTCAGACATTGTTGATCCTGGTGTTATTCCTGCAATATTTTAGGCACCTAAAAGTTTTCTGGGCAAAAGCCCTGAGAACATTAATTTGAGCTGGGGCTTTCTGGCTTTTCAGAAGTCTGTCAGGGAGGCAGATGAGCTGGTAATAAACTAGGTAAACCGGCCTCATTTCCATTAGAAGGTTTGAGGGAACGAACAAGTTCCTGCTCAACAGTTTGATTTTTAGTGAAATTCCATTTTCTGACAGAAGAATGTGACTAGTAGTCTAAAAGTTTCTAACTTTTGTAGGTGTTGAACTGAGACATGTTCTATGAGTAGGAGATGAGTATTTTTTTAATTTAAATTGTGGACCAGCAATATAAAACCATTGCATTTTAATTAATTTCTCATGGAGAAGTCATGTATGTAGAGGAGAGGGGTTCCAACATTTTTGTCGCTTAAAGTGAAAATATCAAAATATTTCATAGAACATAACAAAGCTATAGTCTTGAAAGTTCTGCTAAGCTAACATTCTTCATAGCTAAGAACGTGAGAATGATATGCATTTTATGGGAAAAAATATTTCCAGCAATTAGCCCACTGAGGTAAAATGTACATATTTGTAGGGCCTTTGAAACATGCTGCCCTTACAAAGATATCCATAGAGTCAAAGTACATAGACAAAAGAGATGCCATCTTCCCCCAAAGCATTATACAGCTTATCTTTAAAACATCTTACACCCATCACACTTAGAAGAAAAACTTAACAGATGTAGAAAGCAAATACAAGGGCTTAAATTCAGGTCTCTTGTTTTATAGGTATGCAGCCTGCTTTCAAGCCAAAGAAGCATCTCTGCTAGCACAAGCCAAGGGCATTCTTTTATCCTTAACCCTGGCTTCCTTACAATACCCAAAGCTATGTGAATTGGCATTATCCATGCTAGCACTTCAGTGTAAAATAGTTTCAGTGGAAGATGCCAAGACGTAGTATAAAACCCCATGAGATTACCTCCCTTACACAGACAGTGCCTTGCAGCTCTGACTATCCTTAGCATTTGTACAGCCAATTTATTTTGGATTTGCTCTGATTATACATTATTATTTTCAAAAGATAGCCTAATAGCATATATGTGATTTATTTAGATCTGCATGAGTTCTTTTCTTTTAAACTAACCATGGAAGATAACATACATAGGAGCCCCTTTCCTCTTCATCCAAGCCCTTTCAAATCAGAAGTTAGGGTGAGGCCCTTTCAAGAAGACCTGCATATTTTACCCCTGTTTAAGGTAGGTCAGAACTTTAAAATTCCACTAGTGAAGTTCTAAATAGGCACATTTAATTAGGAAAGTGCACTCATGTTAATGTTTATTTTAAGTTATTTAATGGAGATGCTGTTTTAATTATACCAGAGGCCTCTTTAACTACAGCCTTGGAATATAATCAGTTTGATTTTTCAGCTACATCCTTTCTTGAACATTTATTGGGAATTGCATTATCTGTGTCATTGTATCTCTAAGTTTCTGAGCAATATCATTTGAATGAGATGGCAGTTTTAAACAAGATATTTCATAATTTGGTATTGAGCTTTTAAAAAATATGGGGATCTTTTTAAAATGACCTCAGTCTGACTTCTAACTTGGGGCACAATTAATAATCCATGAAAGTCTTAACTCTTAAACATCTAATGACCTGGTCAACAAGCACAATGAAGTAAATGTCTAAATGCTAGAGCATCTGTGCTCACAGTAGCAGCAGTGACAGCCCTGGCCAGAGTCAATTGCCCCCTTTACTTTCCCCTTCACCCATTGGTATGAAGGTATTCATACCACAGTGATGAACACAGGATAAGAATCTCCAGAGACTAGAAGGGAATTTGCGTTACTCAGCATTCTGAAAATTGAAACACCACTTGCCATAGGGAATCACATGGGCTGTGTCCAGACTCCATGCCTCCGTCGACGGAGGCATGTAGATTAGCCAGCTCGGAAGAGGGAAATGAAGCCGCGATTAAAATAATCGCGGCTTCATTTAAATTTAAATGGCTGCCCCGATCTGCCGATCAGCTGTTTGTCGGCAGATCGGGAGAGTCTGGACGCGATGCCCCGACAAAGAAGCCTTTCTTCATCGACACAGGTAAGCCTCGTGAAACCAGGTTTACCTGTGTCGATGAAGAAAGGCTTCTTTGTCGGGGCATCGCGTCCAGACTCTCCCGATCTGCCGACAAACAGCTGATCGGCAGATCGGGGCAGCCATTTAAATTTAAATGAAGCCGCGATTATTTTAATCGCGGCTTCATTTCCCTCTTCCGAGCTGGCTAATCTACATGCCTCCGTCGACGGAGGCATGGAGTCTGGACACAGCCATGGTGGTATTAGTACAGTATCTTTTTTATCTGAAATATATTTGTTAAATTTTAAAGCTAAAGCTATGCTTACTATCAGCTGCGATGCACTTCTTTAGATGAGGAACATATTACTGTTAAAAGCTCGAATCTCTTTGACTAAGAATTGTTCTTAGCAGAGCTGCTGTCTGCAGTGTAGACCCATACAATCTATATTATATGTTGGTAGAACATTACATTATATTACATGTTGGTAGAATCTAAGAGGGACATTTCTAGATTGGTTAGACTGGTTAGGGACATTTCTAGACTGAAACTCACAAATGAGAGTTACAAAGAAATATAACATTAAGGCCAGAAAGGACTACCAGATCATCTAGTCTGACCAGTATATCACAGACCACCACCATCACCCAACATCCATACACTTAATAACTGACATTAGATCAAAGGATTACAGCTCTCAGGAGACTAAACAATTGCTAGGAAAGAATAGAAGAGATTGAGGTGCATCAATGCCCGAGGCCCTTGCAATGACAGGAAATTGATTAAGGAAGATAAAATGTAGCTTAACAGTTATGTATTATTGAAGCTCTCAGATAAAGAAAGCCATCCTCATGTAGGTACATTCTCAGACCTTAGGTGATGGAATCAAACTAAAATAGTGTAATACAAAAGCTTTCTTCTGAATTAAAACCATTAATAGGTAAAGGACTATTACCTAATAACATGGTACAGGACACAAAAGAAGACAGTCACAGACCCGAAGAGTTCAAAAAATGTGAGAATATGATTCTTTAGTTCCCTAAAAGTGACACTGCTTTTTGTGTGTTTATAAAGCTTTACTAAATTATATATAGTCTTTGTGTGTTGTCCTAGTAAGAAATATCTCTTCTTTATTTCCCTTTTCCTTTGTGAAATACTAAAACTATTTAAAATCACTTCCTTTATAAACAAATAAAGAGATACATCTCTGAAATAAATGTTAAAGGGCAGTGTGCAGTAGAGGGGCTTTTTTTCTTTGCCCATTATTTTTCATCTTATATTGTGAAAGAAACTCTTATAAAGAGTCATTTATTATCTGGTTGGTTTCTAAGAGCTGCCAAGGAAAATATAGCGAACAAAGGTCCTTCTTATCTTCTGTGACCCCTGTCCCATCTTACCTGATCGTGTTCCCATCTGCCCACAGAGGGAGAAAGAAACATACTTATTAAGTTATTAATGGCTTGAATGATATCTGGAAGGGGCATAACAGGTGAGTCACATGCTAAGTTTTAGAGCCTAGGCAAAGTATAGATCACATTCACAACATCCTTCTTTTCCTATCTTTTCCCTGAATTCTTGTTCTACTAAACTAGTTACCAAACACAAATAGTTCAAGCTTCTTTTTTAAAATACACCTTGTGGCCCCCTCTCCTTCTGTGATGACTGATGGGATGTAAACATGAGCCAAAACAATCTAGTAAAAACCTAAACAAACCAAAATTGTATAGGAAAGAAAGAAATATGCTCAGAATTACAATGTGGATAAGAACTACTGCTACATTAAACATGACATCTTTGAGCAAGGAAATGGAGCCAGCAGACTTCTGATATTTCAATTAAGAAAACATCAGGTTCCATCCAAATTATTTACACAATTATCCATGCACAAAGAAAGATAAAACTGAAGGAAGAGTGGAGTTCACTTCTTGCTGTGAAGAGTTTGACAATGTGCTAGAAAATGCTGACTCAGCAATTGTTGAGTCTCCCTCAAGAAATATTTTGCATGAAAGCAGTTGGCAAATCTTAATGAGCAACAAACTGGAGAACTAAAAAAACTCTCAAAATTATGAACTTTCTTTATTTAATAATTAATAAAAAAACTCTCAAAATTATGAACTTTCTTTATTTAATAATTAATAAAAATTCTGTCCCAGATGTCAACAGGGCTGGATCCAAACTCTATAGATACAAGGGGATTTTCATCTTGCATCCACTGGACTATGGCTCAGATGCCTAATACAGATTTTTATAAATTGTATCTTCCTAGGAAGATATTCTTTTCCACTTTCCCCCACACAAGAGATTTCATGCTTTTGATAAACAGACTCTTCTCCCTCTGATAACCAACAATTATAATATTTATGAATGAAGAATATGTAAATCTTCTACAGTGACTAGTGATTTTGAGTGACCAACACCTTAAAGGGAACTAATTTTCAGACAGCAAATACTCACAATTTTTTGGAAAAAAAATCAAAGGTCTTTAAGGTGATCTCAAATTAAATACACTTAATTTTATGTGACTAAAATTGCTAATCTCAAATTTTAAGTCAAATGTTATTTATCAGGATGAAAGAAAAACTGTTTTTGTCCCCCAGATACACAAGGTTCATTTGTGGCAGTGCTGCACAAGGCACAGGCTCATGCCCGCACTCTCAGGGCAGCACTCCCAGTCAAGTGTTGTGATGCGGCACACACCGATCCCCTGTGTGGGAATCTGTCAGGAGGAGGCAGAGGAGGGGACCTCAGTAGCACTCTCCACAGTAAGCAGCATCTGCCACTCACACACGGCTCTTCCAGCATTCTCCCATTTTCTCTCTCAGCAGGCAGGGATAAACGTTTTCTCTCTGGGGGACCCTGCCACTGCTGAACGTGGTGTGTCTGGGACACAGGAAGTCTAGCCACCCTGACCCCCTCCCACCCACAGCCTCCTGTTCTAGCTGGCACCTGTGCATGCCTGTTTGTCCTCGAGACATGGGGGTAGTGAGGCTTCCCTGGGACATACATGATCCTGCAGGAAAACACTCCCTGTCTAGGCAACAGATGGCCTTGTTTGAAGCATATCGCCATCATCTGAAATGAGATCTACAGTGTCGGCTCAGAGATAAGAGGTAGGCTTTATGTACACTGTCTCCTGGGATGACTGCCCTTGTCTTTTGTCTTCACAGCTGGCCCAGTTGTAAGCATGGTTCATCCACCACCTCCCAAGCCACCTTTTAACCCCACAAGACCTGCAGGTGAAGGCAATCCTGTGACAACCTAGTGTGGGAGTACCTCGAATGCCTCTGTTCCCCGAACAGGAACTTCAAGGAGGAGCACTGAGCTGACCAGGAGCTAAGGCAGATGATCTCGGAGTAGCTGTCCCACCAGCACGAGGCCATGTGCTTCTTGATCACCACCACCATGGAGCACCTAGTTACAACTATCAAGAGGTCCACCAGTCACCTCTCTGCACCTGCCCTCCCCCCATCCTCCTTCTGTTCTGAAATTTTATTTGTCCTTTTCATATGTGTTCATTTTTTTAACTGTATCCTTTGGTATATATGGGTGTGACAATTTTCTTCCACTATTTGATCTGAGGAAGTGGGTCTGGCCCACAAAAGCTCATCACCTAATAAACCATCTTGTTAGTCTTTAAAGTGCTATATACTCCTGTTTTTAATTAGCAAAATGGCATTTATGTAAACTAACGTGAAAGGAGAATCATGCTGTCTGTGTTTAATAAGATGATTTTTTGCATAAGGAGAGACGTTTCCCTTTACTTTCAAGCAAGCATAAAAAGGATCCTAGGACATTTTTAAGTTCACTTCTCCATGGCCGATGCCAATTTAATATGGTTATTATAAAATATTGAAAACCAAGTACACTTCTTCCCATGTTCAGGTATTGTGGAGCACAGACTATGGAACTAACATTAAGGACATTTCTACACTATTAAACTATTTAAAAATAACTAAAATTGATTTGATAATTCCTGAAATAACAAAATCAAATAGTGTGTCTACACTACAGGGAAGCCTAGATATTAATCTGAGGCAGTCTCCATTAATCTGGATGCACCATCTTGACTTAGCGCCTCAGGAAGCACTGGGGATTAATTAGTTCAAATTACTCTGGGGAGCAGTTATTTCAAAATAGTGGCATCCACACTACCAACTATTTTGAAATAACTATTTCTAAATTAGTGTTATTTCCTGAGGAAAGCAGGCATACAGATTTTGAAATAAGTGGCCTGTTATGTTGAAAAAATGGGCTTGAGAGAGCTTCACTTATTAATACGACTTAATGGGGGTTATTTTGAAATAAAGCCCTAGTGTAGGCCAGGGCTAGAAGGCCCTCTTAAGCTATGTCTACACTACAAAGTTAAGTCAGCTTAAGTTATGTCAATGTAGAGCCACTGTTGTAATTAAATCACTATTGCTTGTGTCAGCAGAGCCCATCCACAGTAGCAGCTCTGCGACACAAGAGAGAAATGCACCATGTGTATTAATCACATTGATCATACGAATATGTGGGTCACTATCCCATTATGCGACTGTCTGCACAGCATTATGAGAAGGGTTTGCAGTGCCTCGGGAGGGCAAGCTTGGCATCACATGACGCAGGTTTTGCAATCTCATCATTTCATGGGCATCCTACTAGATTTTCCATGGCTTTTTTACTGCCCTGGTAACCTTTGAGCCAGCCATCAGTGTCAGAAAGTATGAATTCTGAACTGCAGTTCGGTATTGTGCTGTGAGGTATTAACACAAGGCAATAAGTGCAGCTCATGGGGAGGGGGGCTATTCAGCAGAGGGAGGCTGTGAAATAGCATTTTAACAATAAGCTACAGCAATGTGTGTTGCTGTTGTGTGCTGAGCCTGGCATTGTTTGTTTGGACCATGCTACCTTCTCTCTCCAGCAGTAATTTAACCCTCTGTAGTTTACTGTGATATTAAAAGTGAATATCAGTGGTGCCTGTTTTTACTTGTCAGTTTTTTTTAAATTTTTCCTTAACTTGATGCCCTCTTTCCCCACAGCCTGTGGCTTAGCACCTCTATCTCCACCCTGACTGTTCCCCCCTTACATTACCACCATGATCCAAGCTTCCAGCATCCTGCAGAGCCACCAACTTGCTAGGTCCCCTGACCAGCTCCCACCCTCTAGCACCCCTCCATGTAAAAGCAGCTTGCCCACACCTCCACACTAGAGCAACTATTAGCCTCCCTTACCTTATGTTATAACTGCCGCAGCTTTTGAATTTTTTACACGGCATTGCTGCATGTTCCTGTCATAGCTCTTCCCCTCCATGCCTCAAGCAAGTTCCAGGAGCTGGAGCAGAGCAGTGCCTGAATGGTCTCTGCTCCTTACAGACCAAGGAGATCCAACACCTCCAGGCAGGATCCAACATACTTAGCTGGGCAGCTCTTATGTGAACTCTCCACTCATCGCAAACAGGAAGATCAATTAAAAAAACATCCTGGGGCTTTAAATGGGAGAGAGTGGGGTATGTACCTGTGCATCTGGCTGCAGTACAGTGGAATTCAAAATGCTGACCAGAGTGATCAGGTAGCCACTGTGGAATACCTCCTGAGGCCAATTAGGTCGATGCAAGCAATGCAGTATCTACACTGATGCTATGTCACTTACTATATTGGCCTAATGCCTACTTAAAACTGGTGTGGTAGGAGAATTAAACAGATGTAAGGACCATTGCAGTGTGTACATCTCTGAAGTTAGGTCGACATAAGCTACCTTATGTTGACTTAATTTTGCTGTTTATATAAGTCCTTACTCTTAATCCCGTCTCTTTTTTTTCCACCAGATGACTTCTGATGCAAATTGACAACTGCATTCTAAGATGAAGTTACATATCCTGCCCTTTTAGCTAGAGAAAAATCTATCAGTATTGTATCAACTCCATCTTTCATGCCTCAAGATGACACCAAGAGGTATTTTTTTATCAGTCTATGGCTGGGTAAACTGCTTTGGTGATTACATGATATTTTGTCCTCCTAGAGAGATTTAAGAAGCCCTTCTCTTCTGTTTTCCGCAGTTACTTATTAGACCACTTGAAAGCAAGTTATTACTTAAGCAGGTAAGTAATTCAGTGGTCTCAGAGAAGCTTCACAAATTTGTTGTGACAAACCAAAGAACCCTCAGGGGCTCATCAGCCACCAAAGTCTCTCATATTGCAGGCCTAAAAACATCTTTTTCCCCCTCTTAGGAATAAACACAGTGAGCACACATCCAATTCCTTTGAAATTAGGAATGAGATCACTCGCAGAATTATTCATGAAACAAGCCTGTTTAATCCTCCTCTCAGCACAGGAAATGGCATTCGCTTCTCTGCCGCTCCATCCTCACCGAATTTCTGTGCAGCAGAGCATGAGGCACCAGCCTCGCTCCTGCTCACAAGCCTAACCATCAAATTGTAAAACAAGAAAGGTACAGCCAGACCAGACACATTTCTGTGCCTGTATGTTTCTAACCTTTAATTCTGAATCATGCATTTCAAAAACCTCTGCAGCTGCTGCTAACATTTATAGGATGTGCCTCATAGCACTGAGCACCGGTAACCAGGGGAAAACTATATCACAACCTCATTTGTGTATGAGGAATGCAGCCTTCACATCGCATTACCATCTGACCATGTGAAATTTGTGCATTAAAACATTTGGGAACTTGAGGTATAGAAGTAGATCAAGGCTCTGAAGGTGTGTGTGTGTGTGTGTGCGGGGGGAGCATCAAATTGCATGACATTCTGTAGAAAGGTATACTAAGTGACAATCCCTTGCCCCAAAGATCTTACAGTTTAAAAGCATATTTGCTATGGTACACTGTAGTTGATGGTGCTTGCTAGCATAGAGAAACTGCACGTTATTTACCACAAACCTGCTGGTTTAGCTGGGTTGATTTTGAGAATATTGATAAGTTTAACATTTCATATTTCAAATGGTTTGTAAGCTCTTTTCATCTCAAGATTTAAACATGTAAGAAATAAAAGCTTATACTCCTTATTTGAAATGTTAGTGGCTGATTCAAAGACCATTGAAGTTAATGGGCAGCCATGGATTCTCCACGAATGACCATTTTTAAAGCAAGACTGGACTTGTTTTTCTCAGATATCTGCTCATGTAATTATTCTGAGGAATCTCTATGGCCTATGTTATACAGAAGATGGAGACAAGATTATCACAATGATCCATTTCTGGTCCCAGAATCTATGGCAGGTGTCTTTCTGTTCATTTAAGTGGCATTTGGATCCAACCTTCATGTCAACTTTAAAAACTAACTAGAAAATCTGCTGTATCTATAATAATTCACAAGTCACTCTGTTTCTTTGTATGATAATTTTTTATCTTAATGGATAGGTGGGTGGAAGGATGTTAAGTCTTCAGTGCCACAAAATAAACTAAGTACCTAAGGGTACGTCTACACTACAACATTAATTCGAACTAACTTAGTTCGAATTAGTTAATTCGAACTAAGCTAATTCGAACTAACGCGTCTAGAACTAAAAACTAGTTCGAATTAGCGTTTTGCTAATTCGAACTAGTAAGTCCACATTGAGTGGACCCTGAACAGGGCTTAAGGATGGCCGGAAGCAGTGCCGGCAGGGCATCAGAGGAGGACTTAGAGCGTGGAGCTGCTGTCTCAGGCTAGCCGAGGGCTGCGCTTAAAGGGTCCCAACCCCCACCCCGGACAGACAGTTCTAAGGGGTGCCCCGCTTGCAAAGAAGTTCTGGCTTGGAGTGCCCGGAGTACCCACACTGGGCACATCACAACACTCGGCCATCAGCCCGGCTGCACTTGCCGCAGGCTGCCATCTGGGGAGAGGGGGCAATCGGGGGGCTGCAGGAGAACTTCCACCCCCAGAAGCCTGCAGAGCCAGGCCAGTCCTCCCCATCAGGGGCTCGTACCCCATTCCTCCCTCACCTCCTTCCACTTACCCTTCCCTAGCCCCCCTTCTTATTGATGTACAAAATAAAGATAACGTTTCTTCCAACATTGACTCTGTCTTTATTGAACAAAACTGGGGGAGACTGGGAAAAGGAGGTGGGAGAGGGGAAGAGAAAGGCTGGGAGAGGGGAGGGCAACTAACATGATCAGGGGTTGGGAACAGGTCCCAGATGAAGAGAGGCTACAGAGACTGGGACTGTTCAGCTTAGAAAAGAGGAGATGGAGCGGGGACAGGATAGAGGTCTCTAAAAGCAGGGGTTGGGTGGAGAGGGTGCATTCAGAAAAGTTCTTCCTGAGTTCCCCTAAAGAAGGACTAGAGGACACCAAAGGAAAGGAATGGGTAGCAGGCTTGAAACTAGTAAGAGAAAGTTGTTGTTCTTGACAAAGCAAATAGTTAACCTGTGGAACTCCTTGCTGCAGGAGGCTGTGAAGGCTACAACTAGAACAGAGTTTAAAGGGAAGTGAGATCAAGCCATGGAGGTTGGGTCCATGGAGTAGTCTTAGCCAGGGGATAGGAGTGGTGTCCCTGCCCAAAGTTTGTGGAAAGCTGGAGAGGGATGGCACGAGACAAATGGCTTGGTCACTGTCTTCGGTCCATCCCCTCCAGGGTCCCTAGGGTTGGCCGCTGTTGGCAGACAGGCTACTGGGCTAGATGGACCTTTGGTCTGACCCAGGACGGCCATTGTAAGCTCAGGGCTCAGGGTCGGGGGTCTCAGTGGACCCCCTTGATTTTCATGCACACCTGTTCCTGGGTGGTCAGGCTGGCAGCTTTCCTGCCCTAGACGGCCACTTTCCTGTGCCTAGTGCGGAGATCGTGGACGAGGTCCACGATGTCCGCACTAGCCCAGGAAGGTGCCCGCCTCTTGCGGTCCAGGGCAGGCTCCCGGGAGCCGCCAGCCTGGTCCCGGGAAGAGGGGGTGGGCTGGGGGACATCGGGTGGGTGGCTCTGTGCCGTGCCAGGTGAAGGGTCTGCTGGCTGGGTGCTGGCAGGCTTGCATCTGGCACGGGCACCGTAGCCATCCTGTGCCCCTTTAAGGGGTCCGGGGCCGGGAGGGGGGCATAGAGTTTCCCTGGTGTTGGCCAGAGTGGCCACCACTAACGTCCGTTAGTTCGAACTAACATTATAGTGTAGACATACCCTAACTCTCATTTAACAGTGCCATTGAGTTAAACTGAAAAGTCTGTGAGTATAAATTTTACATAGCACTCTTCACTGTCAGAAAGAGGTGTTTCAAATCTTGGTACATTTTGATGAGTTGAAATGAGCAGAGGCACCAGCAACCTTGCCAGGCTCTTGGGTAAGGTGTGTGTGTGTGTGTGGGGGGGGGGTTCCTGTGCTACCAGAAAGGGGGGCCTCTGGCAGAAGGGGCAGGGCTGGGGCAGCCAGCCCTCAACTCCCTCTCCCCACACTCAGCCCCCAGAGTCACTGTGCGGTACTCCCGCAGCAATGTAAAGGGTACCGGTACTGCTGCAGCAGCTCCCTTTGTATCACCAGATCCTGGGGCAGCTGCCCTCCCCTGTCAGTGGGCCTAGAAGGGAACAGGCAGGGGCTCCAAAGTGCCTTTTGTTAATATTTCTTAGGTCAATTGGAGGTGTTATACCCAATACAGACACTATTAAATCTCCTCTGCTAGGGATGACTGATTCCTGTAATTTCCAAATATTCCTGAAAATCCTTGGGATGGACCAGGTTTCCACAAAGGGCATCCCCCGCCTCCTCCTTCATAGACTTCAGCACAGATGGATGAGTGTGTGAAGTTTATGAGAGCCCCATAGTAAAATCCTGACAGCTCTGATCCAGAATCATGCCCAAGACCTTATTCACATGAACGGAAACAAAAGGGGGGTTATTTGGCTGTCACCTTTTCAGGGAGGGTACCACTTCCCCAGTTGCATGCCACAACTCAAGCAAAGCGCTGGTAGCAAACTATAGGCTCCCACAAGACCTACCTGCTAGAAGGGAGGCTCTGGCAGGCAGTAGATTCTCATGCAAGTCTCTGGTAGCAAACCCCAACAGCAGCCCTATCTCAGGCCTTGCCTCTGCCTTCCTCGTCATCTGTAGAAGTGGGTGGTGCCCATGAAAGCTCATGATACCATCTACATGTTTTGTTAGTCTTTAAACTGCTACCAGACCATTCGTTGTTTTTTACGTTTAGAATGCAAGCTGGAATTCTGCTCTCTTTCCCAATCAGCCCCTTGAAATGGGAGCACTTCCCTTATACACCTCTCCCCCTAAGCCTCACACCTACTGCCAGAGTCTGGCGGGGTAAGCTGATTAAGTTCATACCAGCTAATTAACCCTTTCCTGACCAGTGTGTGGTTTGTGTACCCCATCATGGAAACACACCAGTGTTGCTGCAGAGACACAGGATGGGATACACAAAGATATTTAAGTGTCTAAATCCCATCAAGTTCCCAAATACACATCACACTGATACGTTATAGATATAGTCAGGCCCACCAATGGGGGCGTGGCAAAGTGGGTCTGGGCCCTTTAAATTGCCTCCAGAGCACGGTGCCATGCCACACCCTGCCCTTGCTGCCAAAAGCCCCACATCTTCTGGGAGCACACAGCCAGCACCTTGCCTGGGGCCCTGCAGGTCTGTTGCCATCTCTGAATATGGTAGAGACAGAAAGGAACTGATACTTTATGTGCGTATGGTTTGGGCTAAGGTGTATTAGAAGGAACACAACATTTTTATTATATCTGATAAACTAACCCCCACCTCCCTAGCATTAGAGTTTTATTATAGTCATTCGGGTTGCTTTCTTTATCTGCTACACTGGTCCCAAAACACACTCAAGTTTGCTCCACTGGCTTTCAGTCTTCTGCCAATAGATATTTCTTGCAATTATGATATTCCATCCATTTGCATAATTTCCCACTTTTTAATGTCTATTTAACTGTTTTCTAAACTCCAACCCAAATCTCAAATCCAGATTTTACTTCTTCCAAATTTCGATTTTTCTTCATCGCAGATGTCGGACTCCATATGCATTCTTCACAGAGAAGCTGCTTTTCAACATTTTCAAGAATTGAGATGCTCCTTCTCCATCAGCTCCTTATCGGTGACAGGGATCCTTTAAAGAATGATTTTCTATTGGAAACGTTATTTTTATGCACAAAACAAAGAACAGTATGTGTGCTGTGAGGACAGGGAAGGGTTTTGAACACAGACATTGCCATTGCATTGATTTTTGAGTTTTGTAAAGCAAACCTGAGCTGTCCAAATTTACAAAAATAAACCCCCTGTCTTTTAATTTGGTTTTGAGGGATGAAAGAGAGATCTTCCTTACCCTTTCAGGAGTTAAAGTTCTTACTGATGGCCTGCTAGCTGGATTACTTTTTTCAGTCCTGCATCAATGTTGAGCTTCTGCTCTCCATTAGCCTCTCAAGAGATTCAGGGTTTAACTTTGCAGTTCTTGTGAAAAAGTTTTTTTTCCTTCTTTTTTTAAACTGAATTTAATGTTTGGGAAGTGCCAGATTGACAGCCCAAGAGACTGAACAGCAGCCACTGTTCTGTACAAAGTGACGGAAGATTGAGTCATTAAAATTTAGACTGCTGAGGCTGTGCCAACTTGCCCGTAATCTTCCCTTAATATGGCTGAACCCTGCCTTGGAAGGAATCATTGGCTTCTCTGCTGAGGCTGCCAATTGTAATGACCATGGTGGTGGTTTTGTGATGTGAACACCTGTCTCTTGCAAATAGGTCTTTGACAACCAACTCATTTCACATACTGTGAACAGTAATCAGGGGATAATGACTTTTGAACACTGCTAAACACAGCTCCATTCAAGCCAGTGATTTCTAAGTGAATGGTTCGATATCCCATTACTGATTGCCTGAACAATCAGCCCCACTTCAGCAAGGTTTGCTCTTCTGCTTACTGTAATATTCACTCATCTCTATTTTAAGGCAAAAGGAAAGTATCAAAAATATATACAGGCAGTCCCCGAGTTATGTCGGATCCGCAGTTACGAACGGGGCCCGTCTCCCTGGTCTTCAGCAGACCAGGGAGAGGAAGCAAAGCGGCGGAGCACGTGGGCAGCAGACAGCCCAGATGTGTCTGGGCTGTCCGCTGCCCGCGTGCTCCGCGGCTTTGCTCTGCTTTGCTCTCCGTCTCCCTGGTCTGCAAACCAGGGGGACAGGGAGCAAAGCAGCGGAACATGCCACGGCTTTGCTCCCCGTCCCCCTGGTCTGCAGACCAGGGGGACGGGGAGCAAAGCAGAGCAAAGCCGCGGAGCACGCGGGCAGTGGACAGCGGACAGCCCAGACGCGTCTGGGCTGTCCGCTGCCCACGTGTTCCACAGCTTTGCTCCCCGTCCCCCTGGTCTGCAGACCAGGGAGACGGGGAGCAAAGCAGAGCAAAGCCGCGGAGCACGCGGGCAGTGGACAGCGGACAGCGCATCTGGGCTGTCCCACTGCCCCTGTGCTCCACAGCTTTGCTCCGGACGCCTGTGGTACAGCAGCTGGGGCGCTGCCGGTTGGTCCCGTAGCGCCGCTCTGGGTGCTCCTGGACCAACCCAGCAGCACCCCAGCTGCTCTGCCCCAGGTGTCCTGATTCAGCCACTGCTGGTCAGTTTCAGCAGCGGCTGAATCAGGACGCCTGGGGCAGAGCAGCTTGGGTGCTGCTGGGTTGGTCCAGTAGCGCCAAGGAGCGGCGGCGCTACTGGACCAAGCCAGCAGCACCCCAGCTGCTCTGCCCCAGGCATCCCCAAGTCAGCTGCTGCTGAAACTGACCAGTGGCTGACTACAGGAAGCCCCTGCCCCGGGCTTCCTGGAATCAGCCGCTGATCAGTTTCAGCAGCAGCTGACTTGGGGATGCCTGGGGTTCTTAAGTTGAATCTGTATGTAAGTCGGAACTGGCGTCCAGATTCAGCTGCTGTTGAAACTGATCAGTTTCAGCAGCGGCTGAATCTGGACACCAGTTCCGACTTACATACAGATTCAACTTAAGAACAAACCTACAGTCCCTATCTTGTACATAACCCGGGGACTGCCTGTACCTGCTAAAAACAAATCCCACAACTCAGGTGGTTGCTTAAACACACATTTCAGAGTCTAAAGGGCAGAACATGAGGCAGAATATGTGTATCCCTTAAGCCAAACAGGATAAGGATAGGACACAAATTATTTAAAATAATACAAATATTATGTCTTTGCCAATAAAAAGGGGAGCCTGGAAGCAGCTTGGAAGGAATAGACCTTCATGTGGCTGTCTCTCATCTGCAGATTTCTTCTCTTGAGCATCCCTGCTTGGTTTCCCCCCAACTACATTATATTACCTGTATAATATAAGGATATAGATCCAAATTACAGGCCCTGCCATAAGATTTGCCATGAACCTTCTAACCAGTGAATGAGATTTTTTTGATACACCGTTTCGTTATGTTTTCCAACAAAAGCTGATTCAAGAGTCTAGGTCACTTTGAAGACTCTCCTAATTTTGAAAAATTGCTGGAAAAATTTTCAACGTTATCAAAACATAAGATTTTGACATTTTGAAAACAAAGTTCAAATGTTTTGAGGCAGGGCAACTTTTGGTTTGAAAGGTTATTTAATTTAAACTACAAAAAAGTGAAAAAAATCAAAAATCAAAATGAAAATATTTCAAAATGATTGAAGCAAAATATTTTAGTTAACTCAAACTATTTTTATGTGCTTTTTTGACAAAAATGTGAGGGATTTGGATAGTTCATCCGGAGTTAGGATGGGAAAACTTTTTGATATTTCAAACATTTTTACAGGACAATAAAATTATTTTCCACTCAACTATAGAGAGATGGCCTGTCTGAAATCCAAGCAGCTTATCTTGCTGCTGCACTTTGGAATGAGCAATCAGTGACACAAATACAAAATGTGAAATGACTGCCTAGGAAGGAGTATTGCAGAAAGGTATCTGGGGGTTATAGTGAATCACAGGATAAAAATAAATCAACAGTGTAACTCTGCTACTACCCAAAAAAATTTTTTTTAAATGAGTAGCATTCTGGGGTGTATTACCAGGAATATTGTAAGCAAGACACAAGAAATCTCTTCTAGTCCTATGATTCTAAGTGTCCAGTTCTGGGTGCCACATATCAGGAAAGAGATGTGGACAAAGTCCAGAGGAGAGCAACAACAAATGATTAAACTTCTAGAAAATAATACTTAGGAGAAAAGTGTAAAAAAGTGTAAAAATGGGTTTGTGTAATTTGAAGAGGAGAAGACTTAGAGTGGACATGATAACTATGTTTTCAAATACAGAAACAGTTGCTACAAGGAGGAGGGTAAAAAAAATTCTGCTTAACTTCTGAGGATAGCTGAAGAAGTAATAGGCTTAAATTGAAATAAGGGAGATTTAGGTTGGACATTAGGAAAACCTTCCTAACTATGAAGAATGCTCTGATTATTATATAGTTCTGCCTTGAATGCAGAGGACTGGACTACATAGCCTCTCAAGTTCCCTTCCAATCTTCCACTTCTGTGATTGCATGCTTTCTTTAAACACTCTGGCTGTGTCTAGACTGGCAAGTTTTTCCGCAAAAGTAGTTGCTTTTGCGGAAAACCTTGCCAGCTGTCTACACTGGTCTCTTGAATTTCCACAAGAACACTGACGATCTCATGTAAGAAATCAGTGCTTCTTGCGGAAATACTATGCTGCTCCCGTTCGGGCAAAAGTCCTTTTGCGCAAAGCTTTTGTGCAAAAGGGCCAGTGTAGACAGCTCAGATTTGTTTTGCACAAAAAAGCTCCGATCGCGAAAATGACGATCGGGGCTTTTTTGCAGAAAAGCGTCCATGCCAATCTAGACGCTCTTTTCCACAAATGCTTTTAATGGAAAACTTTTACGTTAAAAGCATTTACAGAAAATCATGCCAGTCTAGATGTAACCTCTGGGTGTATCCTGAAGTGTTTCATAGCATCAAAGCTTCCCAAAAGGACACACACACTACATTTAAAATGTGATAGACCTGAAACCTTGACTTATGGTTTTACAGATGAAGTATCTGGAAAGTGAAGCCATCTGAATTGTATTGAAAAAGGTTTTTTTTTTTAATGTTTGTTATTTAAATTTTATACCTGGAGGCTTCAACCTGATTGGGGTCTCATTGTGCTCAGTATTTTACAAATGTATAGTAAATGACAGTCCCTACCAAAAGGAATTGACAATTTAAAACAAGCCATAACAGGCAGATGAGACAAATAAGTTTGGGTAGAGAACGAGGACTGGGCCTGGAAGGTCGTCTTAAAGTATACCACTGGAGTTAGCTTACCTTAAGCCGAGCCGTGGCAGCATCCACACAGTAGGAGACTGATGGGAGCACATGTTCCTGTCAGTTTCCCTTATTTCTTGCAGAACAAGGAGTACTGGATGCTGGCTGGTGCTGTCCTCAGCATTCGATTAACAGGTCTACATTAGACCTGCTAAATCAAACACTAGATCACTGATATCCAGAGGGTCATCTTCTTGCTATTGTGGATATGCCCTAAGTGAGTAGGTGTAAATCTTAGCACATCATTAGCAGTTCTCAGTTGTTACTTACTCTAGCCATTATCACATGACAAGTTTCTGATTTCAGACCTGGTTTGCTAATAACTGAAATATCCTCTAACCAGTGGAATACTCTTAGCCAGCTATCTATTTCCATGGCTTAATATTTCCCAAAGTCTCTTTTTCTTCACCATTACAGTTTGAATCTGTGACCTAGAGCCTTTCCAGGCAACAGATGCAAAAGGTAGACCCTTCATGATACTAAATAAGTGTCTTTTATATTTCCCTCTTCTCCCAATAGCTAGCCAGCCATTATCTCTTCTATTTTATGTAATGGAAGTGCATTTTTTTCTGAGAGATATTTTATCTGGATAGAGGGAGGTGGTCTATTCTACTGTTGTCCATGCGCACTATGTTCTATGGACAGCTCTCTAAACAGCCTCCAGTGTCACTTGGGTATCCTCATGGGTATTAAATATTGGAAATAAAATACTAGAATAATTAAAAAGGTCATTGTCATCTGATATATGCTCAGCATTTAAATGATTGCTAATACCTACACCTGAAAAATAGTGGTATGACATTTCAAAATATATATGTAATTTCTTTGACCCAGGGAATGGGCCTCTCTGGTGCCATCTGTTGGTGAGTGGTAGAATTGCAGCTATATTGAAAGCTTTATTTACCTAATCATTTTACCCAGAATTCTTTTAATGACTCTTTCTGAGGCACTGTAATACACATCAGCTCATAACTAGTTGGATAGGGGAATCAAAGTGTGAGAGGAGAAAAGAGCCCATATTATGTGCCACAGTTTCTGTTCAAGGGTCCTCTGTGTGACTGGGTCCCCTCCTCTGAGAAGTCTATTCCACTACTTTTATGCAGACAGCAGTAGGGCTTAGTGAAATCTGGGCAGGCCTTTCCCACCCAGCTGCTAAATAAAGTTGAAAACAGCGCAGCTATGTTAAGGAGTGGAGCTTAAAGACAGGATCAGGTGTAGGTTGCACTTTCTAAGAACCCGTAAAGAGACCTGGCTGAGTGCACCAACCATGACTGGTATGTAGCAAAGGGGGAAGTGATTTAGTAAAGGGATGATAACTGAGTCAAAGGACTATTGCTGAAGTTACTCTGGGAGAGTGTTTTATTTATGTTCATATAGCCAGATTGTTGCAATATTTATCTAAATCGATGTTGTATCCAGATTGATGCTATGATCTAAACTGCGCTTCAATTAGGAGCTGAATATCTCACTCATCAGGATATCTTATCTCTCTCCAACATTTTACCAAGTGTTATATCAGAAAACCTCAACTACCCCACACTCAAACTCTCTGCATGAAAACAAACAACACAAGATTGTTACATGTCGTTAGCATGTCATGGATTTGGGATATTTGCCATCATTTTAGGGTTTGATCTTCAAATTGTTGTCATTTCAAAGACTGTTTAACCTATGTAACTTCCCTGCAAAATAATTGTATTTTGTGTTTGTGAAGGAGGGAGGATTGGGTGAAAGAACAAATACATTCAAAGACTCATGTTTTTGTGCATTGTGCATTAGAAGATGAAAGAGAAAGTACAGAAATAGAAGAGACTTGCGTTAGCACTTACAAAATTTAGATTATGCTTAAATAACATCCTTAAGACCAAAGTCTGACTGTCAAATCACTCAATCTTAGCATGATGAGGCTAAGACTATACAGATAATAAAACAAAGCTCCAATCTTGACTTATACACACTTAACATGCATATGCCTGGTTCCCACTTATGTAATTAATGATAAAAAATGTACATCCGTGTTTGCTGGTCAAGGCCTACAATTGTACACAGGATATAAAACTCCTTTATGCCATAGTTTGACTATTCCTGGCTATGGCATAGAGGATACATTGATTTTTATGCCATTTATGCTATTATAAACCCTGATCCTGAAAATTATGATGTACAGGTTTAACATTAATTACATCAATGCACCTGCATGCTCAGCACACACATGCCAGGATCAGAGCCTTGTTTCATCATTGCTATTTGGTGGCTTGTAGCATACATAAAATACATGCACCCTTCGCATAGGTGTAAGTAACAGTGCAGGCGGGGAGGCATTGCTTAGGTGAACAATGCAAAGACAGGGCTGAACCTTGTGAGTATGTCCAGGATACTGCTAGTTACACATCCCTAGCAATGCCTCCCCATCTGCACTGGAGCCTTTCCCTGCTGCAGGGGCTTGGTGGCGTCTTTCACCACTACCTCTCCCATCCGAGAACCTTTCACTGAAACATGTCACTCCACACTGCTGTGTGGATGCTGCTTGCGTGTTACTGCAGCATATAACTTCACATGCCCTGCACACTGTTGGAAGATGTATGCAATACATATGTAGATAGAGACTGTAAGGGCTCCTGAGCTAGGCGCCTGTTATTTGTCTGGTACAGTTCTCCTAATGGTGGAATGCAGGGGTGGGCAATAAAAAAATGGCAACCCATAGGGCTAGTTCCTGGCAGGCTGCTGCTATTATGTTTACCTGCACCTCCACAGGTATCGGAGGATTGCAGCTCTGGTTGGCTGCAAGTCGCTGATCACAGTCAATGCAAGTGGCAGGAAGCATCACTGACAGGGACTCCACTTCCCGCCGCTTGCATTGGCTGTGACTGGTGATTCATGGCAAGTGATAGCTGTGATCTTTTGATACCTACAGAGGTGCAGGGAAACATGGAGGTGGGGGCAAGCCAGGGACTATCACTGTGGACTGGATCTGGTGTAATGCCTATGTTACTATATACAAAATAATGATGTGTCATTGTAAATCACTTGAGTTCCCAGTTGGCCCTTTAGACTGTGCAAAGGGCCATGTATGCAGTTTGCAAAACAAAATTAAATGAATTTGCTTATCACAACAACTAGGTGATCCATGGAAGCAAACTGAGCTGAGCAACAAAATAACCTAAAATTAGCAGCAGTACGCTCCTTGCCTAGAGCAACGCCCTGCTGATGCAGGGAGACAGATGGGTTCCTGTTCTCATTCTACATTCTCTACCAGAAAAGTAAGTTATGTCATCAGTAGAATAAACAGGACTTCATGCACCTTCTGTAGCAACTGCTGTGCCACTGCAGTTTGTCTTTGCCCTTTGTGTGCACAGTCTGATTGAGGGCCCTCATTTGTGCAAACACTGGCATGGAAGAGAGGAAAAAAAGGAAGGAAGCCAGCAGCATTCAATCAGGAGCAGAGAGCAGTGGGATAATTGATATTTCCATATTTAGGCCTGCCTGTACCATTGGCACACAGATTACTAACCCTGCATCTTGCTCAGACACAGAAGCAGAAGTCCTGCTAACCTAACCAGCCATGTCTTTATTTTTTAGTTCCTTTTTCATTTTGTGCCCCTTCTTGTTTGTTGGGGCTCACGTTCTTAGAATCATAGAATACTAGGACTGGAAGGGACCTCGAGGGGTCATTGAGTCCAGTGCCCTGCCCTCATGGCAGGACCAAATACTGTCTAGACCATCTCTGATAGACATTTATCTAACTTACTCTTAAATATCTCCAGAGATGGGGATTCCACAATCTCCCTGGGCAATTTATTCCAGTGTTTGACTAGCCTGACAGTTAGGAACTTTTTCCTAATGTCCAACCTAAACCTCCCTTGCTGCAGTTTAAGCCCATTGCTTCTTGTTCAATCCTCAGAGGCCAAGATGAACAAGTTTTCTCCCCCCTTCTTATGACACCCTTTTAGATACCTGAAAATGGCTATCATGCCCCCCTCAGTGTTCTCTTTTCTAAACTAAACAAACCCAGTTCTTTCAGCCTTCCTTCATAGGTCATGTTCTCTAGACCTTTAATCATCGTTGTTACTCTTCTCTGGACCCTCTCCAATTTCTCCACATATTTCTTGAAATGAGGTGCCCAGAACTGGACACAAAACTCCAATTGAGGCCCAACCAGAGCAGAGTAGAGCGGAAGAATGACTTCTTGTGTCTTGCTCACAAGACACCCTTTAATGCATCCCAGAATCATGTTTGCTTTTTTTGCAACAGCATCACACTGCTGACTCATATTCAGCTTGTGGTCCACTATAACCCCTAGATCCCTTTCTGCCGTACTCCTTCCTAGACAGTCGCTTCCCATTCTGTATGAGTGAAACTGATTGTTCCTTCCTAAATGGAGCACTTTACATTTGTCTTTATTAAATTTCATCCTGTTTACCTCAGACTGTTTCTCTAATTTGTCCAGATCATTTTGAATTAGGACCTTATCCTCCAGAGCAGTCGCAACACCACCCAGCTTGGTATCATCTGCAAACTTAATAAGCGTACTTTCTATACCAATATCTAAATCGTTGAGGAAGATATTGAACAGAGCCGGTCCCAAAACAGACCCCTGCAGAACCCCACTAGTTATACCTTTCCAGCAGGATTGTGAACCATTAATAACTACTTTCTGAGAACGGTTATCCAGCCAGTTATGCACTCACTTTATAGTAGCCCCATCTAAGTTGGATTTGCCAGTTTATTGATAAGAATATCATACAAGACCATATCAAACGCCTTACTAAAGTCTAGGTATACCACATCCACCGCTTCTCCCTTATCTACAAGACTCGTTATCCTATCAAAGAAAGCTATCAGATTGGTTTGACATGATTTATTCTTTACAAATCCATGCTGGATGTTCTCTATCACCTTGCCATCTTCCAAATGTTTACAGATGATTTCCTTAAAATTACTTGCTCCATTATCTTCCTTGGCACAGAAGTTAAACTAACTAGTCTGTAGTTTCCTGGGTTGGTCTTATTTCCCTTTTTATAAATGGGCACTATATTTGCCCCTTTCCAGACTTCTGGAATCTCTCCTGTCTCCCATGATTTTCCAAAGATGATAGCTAGAGGCTCAGATACCTCCTCTATCAGCTCCTTGAGTATTCTAGGATGCATTTCATCAGGCCCTGGTGACTTGCAGGCACCTAACTTTTCTAGGTGATTTTTAACTTGTTCTTTTTTGATTTTATCTTTTAAAATTACCCCCTTCCCACTAGCAATCACTATGTTAGGCATTCCTTCAGACTTCTCGGTGAAGACTGAAACAAAGATGTCATTACGCATCTCTGCCATTTCCAAGTTTCCTGTTACTGTTTCTCCCTCCTCACTGAGCAGTGGGCCTACCCTGTCCTTGGTCTTCCTCTTGCTTATAGTGTATTTATAAAAAGTCTTCTTGTTTCCCGTTATTCCCATAGCTAGTTTGAGCTCATTTTTTGCCTTTGCCTTTCTAATCTTGCCCCTGTATTCCTGTGTTGTTTGCCTATATTCATCCTTTGTAATTTGTCCTACTTTACATTTTTATAGGACTTCTTTTTTATTTTTAGATCATGCAAGATCTTGTGGTTAAGCCAAGGCTGTCTTTTGCCATATTTTCTATCTTTCCGGTGCAGCAGAATAGCTTGCTTTTGGGCCCTTAACAATGTCCCTTTGAAAAACTGCCAACTCTCCTCAGTTGTTTTTTCCCCTCAGTCTTTATTCCCATGGGACCTTACCTATCAGCTCTCTGAGCTTACCAAAATCCGCCTTCCCGAAATCCATTATATCTATTTTGCTGTTCTCCCCTCTTCCCTTCCTTAGAATTGTGACCTCTATGATTTCGTGATCACTTTCACCCAAGCTGCCTTCCACTTTCAAATTCTCAACCAGTTCCTACCTATTAGTTAGGATCAAAGCTAGAACAGCTTCCCCCCAGTAGCTTTTTCAACCTTCTGAAATAAAAAGTTGTCTCCAATGCAGTCCAAGAAGTTATTGGATAGTCTGTGCCCCGCTGTGTTATTTTCCCAACATATATCTGGATAGTTGAAGTCCCCCATCACCACCAAATCTTGGGCTTTGACTGATATTGTTAGTTGCTTAAAAAAAGCCTCATCCACTTCTTCCACCTGGGTAGGTGGCCTGTAGTAGACTCCTAGCATGACATCACCCTTGTTTTTAACCCCTGTTAGCCTAACCCAGAAACTCAACACTTCCGTCTCCTATGTTCATCTCCACCTCACTCCAAGTGTGTTCATTTTTAATATATAAGGCAACACCCTTCTCCCTATTTTTCCTGTCTATCCTTCCTGAGCAAGCTGTACCCTTCTATACAAACAGTCCAATCATGTGTATTATCCCACCATGTTTCAGTGTTGCCAACAATGTCATAATTTACTTATTTATTACCACTTCCTCTTACACTTGCAAGTTTCCTGGCAGAGCTTTATGGAAACAACACAATATTTACTAATTTCAGTAATTTGGAGGTTATATTACCAGAAATTAGATGGCCCTTTGCAAATATTAGAGACCTCAGCACAGTCCTGTGATGTTGGTAAGCCACATTATCCCCATTTTACACTAAGAGACGCATAGGTTACATGATTGTCCTAAAGACACACAATTCATCAGTAGCCGATCCGGGACTGGAACAAATCATGAGAGTCTGTCTGCTAAGGTAGTTCCGGGAGCCAGCTGCCCAGGGCCATCCAAGCAATGGCTGGTGTAGCTGGCTACAGGGCTAAGTGTTGTTCAGAGGGGTAGCCCTGAAACATAGTTTCAGAGGGCTAGCCCTGTTCCCCTCTAACTGAAAAAACTTAAAAACTAACAAATAGTCTTATAGCACCCCAGGGTATGTCTACACTACCCTCCTAGTTCGAACTAGGAGGGTAATGTATGCATACCGCACTTGCTAATGAAGCCCGGGATTTGAATTTCCCGGGCTTCATTAGCATAAGCGGGGAGCCGCCATTTTTAAATCCCCGCTGCTTCGAACCCCGTGTAGCGCGGCTACACGGGGCTCGAACTAGGTAGTTCGGACTAGGGTGCCTATTCCGAACTACCGTTACTCCTCGTTTCACGAGGAGTAACAGTAGTTCGGAATAGGCACCCTAGTCCGAACTACCTAGTTCGAGCCCCGTGTAGCCGCGCTACACGGGGTTCGAAGCAGCGGGGATTTAAAAATGGCGGCTCCCCGCTTATGCTAATGAAGCCCGGGAAATTCAAATCCCGGGCTTCATTAGCAAGTGCGGTATGCATACATTACCCCGCTAGTTCGAACTAGCGGGGTAGTGTAGACATACCCTTAGAGACTAACAAAACATGTAGATGGTATCATGGGCTCTCATGTGTACAACCCACTTCTTCAAATGACTGTCTACATTTGTTGTTAGTCTCTAAAGTGCTGCAAGACTATTCATTATTTTTTAAGTTTTCTTGGGCTTAGCTGTGTTTTAAAACCTTTGCTTCTCTAGGTTAACCTAAGGATTTCTGATGCTATGTTCCAGTTGTCTAATAAATCTTTCTCTGTTTTTAAAAGAATGCCAGTTGTCACTGCAAACATTTGTTGAGGTGCATTAGTCCCCGAAGAATGTAAAAGTTTTGAGTACAGGTCCATCTATCTGAGCTGTATTCTGGGCTGAGCTCATAGTATGAAGAAGGAAGCAGGAGGTCATGAGCCCAGAGACTCAGTCCTAGAGGCAGGTAAGGGTGTAGGGCCTACTTTGAAGGAAGAGTGGGGCTTTTTGTGGCTGCCACAATGAAGGGGTTCCTCAAAAGGGAGTTAAAAGCTGAGGCAAATCACAGCCCTCATATATCCATGATACCTAGGGCAAATCACTTAAGTTCTCAAGATCACATTTTTAAAGATATCAGGATACAGAAACATGAAGATAGGTGTCTAATAGGATTTTCAAAAGCACCAGTAAAGATTTGATACCTAAACCCCATTTAAATCAATGAGAGTTATGCACCTAATCTCCTTAGACTCTTTTAAAAAAAATCTGCATATACTTAGATACATCTTTAGGTTCCTAAATACATATTAAATTCTGGTCCTTAGTGCATATCTGTAAAATGAGGAGAATAATATTTACTTACCTTTGTAAAATGCTATTCAAACTGAGGATGGAAAGTGCCCATATATAAAAATTTTATTGTAAAAAATCATCAGCCAACTAGATAAAGCAGCAGATTAGTGCATCAGGGAATTGGGAACCTTCATAAAAGCCACTTGGAAAGATAACTAAATTATTTATTGGAAATAGATGTAAATACATCAGGTTAGGATCGTTATGGGTATCTCAGGTGCTCCATTCCCATTAGCTTTCCTTTGAAAATCACAAGCTTAATTATGATGAGACTTGCAGGCCTAAATAAACTCAAAAGACACTTCATTTCACTCTCATGGATTTTCTTTTAATTCACTAGGCATTTGGGGGGTAGGATGAGCAGGTCATTAGAAAGCATTTAGCCTAATATCAATCCAAACAAATTAAAAGGTGATATGGAATTCAATCAATAAAGAATTAATGTATGGGGATAAAATTAATAAAAGCCACAATGTTTTATGGAATATATAACTCCTATCAAATATGCCTGCTTTCATTATTTCATCATATTACAAGATTGGTTGATAATGATAACTGTGTAGATGTAAGCCATTTGGTAAGGCCTTAGACTTTTGTAAGGAATGAGCTTGGCACTGCAAGACATTATGATGAAAAAATTAGCACTTTACACTATTGATGAAGCACATGGTACATGGATTAAGAACAGGCTAACTGACAGAACTCAAAAAATAATTGTCAATTAGCAATCATCACAGAATAGAAATAATATATCGTGGGGTCCCTCAGGGATATGTTCTAGCCCTTACTATTTTTTATAAAGTACTTGAAAGGACATATACAATCATTGCTGATAAATCATGTGAATGGTACAAATTAGGTGGCATGACAAATGCTGGTGACAGAGCAACCATACAGAACAACCTGGAGTGTTTGGTAAACTGGGACCTTTCAAACAAAATGCATTTTGATAGAATACAGCCAAATGCAAGGTCATTTTACATACTATGTTTTAGTATAATAAAAGTCAACATACTATTAATCAAAATGATAAGTTGAAAAGACATGTTTTTAGCTAATGGAAATGACAGATTTTAATGTTCCTGAATTGATTTTTTTAACATTTATAATTTCATAAGAAATTTCACATCTTCAGTCCAGATCCATAACGGTATCCCAACCTTAATCCTTGATTTCAATGGAATGTAGGACCTCAAATACCTTTCAGCTACATCTACAATGTGCTCTCTTGTGCAAGAACATATGCAAATGTTGCATACTTAATGAGCTACCATTTTTGTGTGGGCTTTTGTGCAAGAAGGAGCAGTCTACACTGCTCCTTCTTGTGCAAAAACCCCCTCTTGCGCAAGAGCCATTCTGCCTGAAAATAAGCGGCAGGCAGAACGGCTCTTGTGCCAAAGGGGTTTTTGCACAAGAAGGAGCAGTGAAGACTGTTCCTTCTTGCACCAAAGCACCTTGGGCAAAATGGCGGCTCATTAAGTATGCAAATAAGGCATGGCAATATTCATTGCTGTGCCTCATTTGCATATGTTCTTGCGCAAGAGAGCACAATGTAGACGTAGCCTTGTGGTTCTGTGCCTATGGGATCCAGCTCAGAGTGGGGTTTCCTCCCTAAATGTTGGCTTTTCCCACAAAATGAAAATTCTGATTTCCCACCAGCTCTAGAGATAATAATACTGACTGAAACTCTGGGTTAAAAAAAAATTGAGTTGGCACATCATCCTGGGTATTTCCTAATACTTCAACTATACTGAGAGAAAGAAATAGGCTCAAAAAGTAATGATAATAACTAATGATGTTTAAGAGATTTCTCATAGGCAAGATTTGACTATCATCACATCCTTAAATGAGACAGAGAAACAATTCTTTTGAAAAAAGATCTTTCATAGCAAAGCCAAGAATGGTGTAAGAAAATTGATGTCTCCATCAGGATTAAACATAGCCATATTATACAATGCAATGAGGAAATTCAGAGAGGTTTTCATATTATTTGAAAGATAAGATGGATTTGGTTCTTGGTTCTTATGTTAGGAGTAATAAATTATTTTGTTAACAAAATTTTTCTTTAGTGATTTCGGGTCCAATTCTGTACTCACGGTTGCTCACACATCTCTTTTTCAAGTAAATTTGAGTAGCATATATGTATCAAAGGACAGAATTTAATTTCTGATTTGTAATACAATATGCTTGTGCTGCCCCTAAGTATTTCACATTCTTTTTTATCCTGTCTTTTATAAATGCCATATGGAGGGAATCTTTGTGCTCTTGAAAATTAAGAACTAGAAGAACTCTCTAGAGAAAGGAAGTAAACCTTGTTATGTGCAGAAATAGCCACATGTTAGGGAATGAGGTTGAGTAGATGATGACATGATGACAATTTGGCATACTATTTATCGTTGGATATGATATCTCATAGTCAGCCAGTTCAGGGCATAACAGAGATACCCAAATAGGGCTTTTTCAGCATTTCATGGTTGCGTTTGGTGTCTGCAGAAACACTGTCTATCTGGATGGCTAGAAATGTGTTTCTCCTTGTGGATGATATACTCTCATGGCTACGTCTTCACTGCAAGTTCTTCTGGCAGAAAATATTCTAATGAGGGACACATTAGCATAAGTCACTGTCTCATTAGCATATTTGCTGCTGTTTCTTTTTGTGCAAGGGATTTTTGCGCAAAAAGTAGCAGTGTGGACTTTTTTTTTTTTGCACAAAACCCCCGTTTTGCACAAGATCCTAATGCCTGTCCAGAAGAGGCATAAGAATCTTATGCAAAATGGTGTTTTTGCAGGAAAAAAAACCATCCACACTGCTTCTTTTTGTACAAAAACCAGTTGCAGAAAATATGTTAATGAGATTGCAACTTATACTAATGAGTCCCACATTAGCATATTTTCTGCCAGAAGAACTTTCTCAGTGAAGATGTAGCGCATGGAAATGTTGCGTGCAGACAATTAACTAGGCCTCCAGTCTTATGATAAGGCTGGACGGGAGATTATCACTCTATATTTAGCCTTGCCGCTTCTTTTACTTACGTGCTTAACACAGCAGAGATCAGGGTTTAACCCACAATATGGAGAGACATTCTGCAGAATCCTTCACACAGCTCTGCATTGGTGGCAGCCACCAAATTTCAGTCTACATTTCCAGAAAAAAAAAGGCTGTTTAGTGAACCCATTGTGGCCAAAGAAGAGGTTTTCGGTCAATATTTTGGTTGTCTGCAATATTTTTATTAATAAATACAAATTATTTGATATAAGTTTATTATTTTTAATATGTATGTCCTACTGGTAGCATACACATCCTTCCTGTGCGCTGAAGAAAAGAATTCAAGATGGGGGTTCCCTTCCACTGGACATTTGCCAGAAGAAATATCAGCGTTTACCTTTCTGAGTGCTGGTGGAATGTACCTTTGGTTTTCACATTTCTCCTACCCTAAAATGTAATTGTTTCTCTACATACATTTTCAGATTTGTGTATATTTCTCTCTTTTTTTCTTGTATCAATTCATGAAAAAATGGAGAGAATGTGTGCTGGGAAAAGCTTTAAGAAAACTGATTATTTAAAGATATATATAGTGGCTCCAGAAGCAGTGGAGAATGAGGGATTTGTGAAGCACTGAAAGTCGGATACAGTCAGGAACAAAACCCTACTGAAAATCTCCTCAGTGACCATTGAAAAGAGAGCACATGTACACTGGGAACAAGAATGCATAAAGAAATCACTCATATTCATATTAAATCATCTGTGCACACTGCTAAACATAGCTAGATAGCTTTACTCTTACAGATAGAACTCAAAGCATGTCTTTGATTTGTGCATTTTCACTCTACAATTCTATGGAATTAACTGGAAAGGAGGAAAGAGCTCCTTCCGTCCTTTATTTGGGCCTTTTCAAAGAACTAATGTTCCATTAAACCTTCTTTGATTTTTCTTTTCCACGGAAATGAATTAAACAGAGTTAAAGCAATTAGACTGTCCTACTGAGTTGGTGTCCCCTCCCATTTGCAAACAGCTCAGTATGATTACCTCATTTGCATAACATCCATACACCCCGGTAACCTTTCCAGATCAATCAGTGACTCCTGGCAGACCCAGTTTTTGTTTGCGGTGTTTTGGAAAGGATGTATACACTGAGGCTGTGTCTAGACTGCAGGCTTCTTTCGAAAGAGCGCGTCTAGACTACAATGCGCGGATCGAAAGATCGATCCGCTATTTCGAAAAAGAGCGTCCAGACTGCCGGACGCTCTTTCGAAATTGAAAGCCACCCGGAACTGCTTCTGCCAGGGCATGGGGGCAGCATTTCCTTCCGGGTGCTGCCTGCCTGCCCTTTGCAGAGACGCGTGGTGAGAGGGACACTCCTGAACACCCGTTGCTCTGCTCCTGCAGCTGCCTTTGCTGTCCCTCGAGGAATTTTGCAAGGCATTGCAGTGCTGCTTTGGAGTGCTCAGCTTCCTGGGACACCCCAGCAGCTTTTTTCTTGTGAGGTTTTTCTGCTTGCAGACCCTTATTTTTGGCATGGAGCCAGAGCTGCCCCTGGGCAGGCGATGGCCCCACACCACCATACTGCAGCTGTTGCTGCATCTTCATGAGACAATCATGAGGCTCCTTCCCGAGCTGGACCCAGACCAGAGGGACGAGGGGTTCCTCCGTCCGGCAGCCACACTGCCCTTGCCTCCGAACTTTTTCGTGGACAGGCGTGTTTGGAGGTTTGACACCAGCTCTGAATGGTGGGACCGGCTCGTGATGGAGATCTGGGATGACCAAGACTGGGTACGCAACTTCCGCATGAGAAAGACCACTTTCCAGGAGCTGTGTACCTGGCTCGCCCCTGCTCTGCAATGGCAAGACACCCACCTGCGGCCCGCCATCCCCCTGGAAAAGAGGGTCGCCATTGCCCTCTGGAAGCTGGCAACTCATGAGCCGATCACGCCACCGCTCCTCTGCCTCCGCCCTCTGTAGCAGGATGGCGTTCTGCTCCTGCACAGCCTCGACGTGCTGCCGGAGGATGTCGGCGTAGACACGCCTGTGTCTGCGGCTCCCATGTCTCCGAGATGGAGATGGAGATGGAGGTGGGGTTGGGGTGCTGCGGCCCTCTTCCACGGCTGGTCCGGCTGTGGAGGAAAAGAAGAAGACACAATCAGTCCTATAAACTGGACTCTGTAGCACTCACAATACTAACAGGATGGTTTATTAGGGGATGAGCTTTCCAGGGCCAGACCCACTTCCTCAGATCAGAGTAACACGGCTACATTTCTATCACAATCAGTCATGTGTGCAACAGCTGTCCAAAAGGGCATGCCCTCTCCCTTGAGACAGGGGAAGCAGACATTCTGAAGGTCACACTGTGTGTGTGTGTGTGTGTGTGTGTGTGTGTGTGTGACCTGGGCATCAGCCTGAGCATGACAGGTTTCCCTTGTGCATCACCCACTGTGCACCCACCTACCTCCCCCCCCCGGGTGTGACACAAACTCACTGTACTCACCTGCTGCTTCCTCTCCCGCGCCAGATGATGCCTGGGAGGCCTCAGAGGTCTGGGTGACTGGCTCCAGGGTGAGGGTTGCCATCTCCTCGCTGTCGTCCTCTGGGACCATGTCCCCGTCTCCAGACTGCTGTAGCTCCCGCTCTGGAGCGTCCACCACGGGGTCTGCCAGTCCGGACTGCACGAACCTCCGTGGTGTGCGTGCTTCTGCACTGCCACCCAGGATCTGGTCCAGCTCTAGGTAGTAGGGGCAGTAGTGGGGGGCTGCCCCAGACTGGGAGCTCTCCTCCCTGGCTTTGGCGTAGCCCTGCCTCAGCTCCTTTACCTTGGAGCGCACCTGGTCCTGTGTGCGGGGGTAGTGGCCCTTCTGGGCCAGGGCCTCTGCCATGCGGCCATAAATTTTGGCATTTCGCCGCCGACTTTTGAGGGCCTGTAAGGCCTCCTCCTCTCCCCAGAGCTCCAGCAGGCTCTTGATCTCTGCGCCGGACCAGGATGGTGCCCGGCGCTTGGAGCCCTTGGCTGGGTCCCCAGAAGGCTCTGTGGAAGGGCCAGGACGCTCTTGGGGCTGGGAAATGCTGCAGCAAGGTCGCCGTGTGCTCTGGCTCCTTGTCTGCAACAAGTGGCTGTGAGGGTGCGCCTGTCCCTTTAAGGAATGGCTGGAACCACAGACGTGCAACCCATGGCCCAGATTGTCCACCAGGGCTTCTTCCTGGAGGCCAATAATTTCGAAAGAAAGGGCTCCCCCCGTCCACACTCACGTTCTTTCGACGGATCTCCCTCGAAAAAGGCGTTCTTCCTCGTGAAACGAGGTTTACCGCCGTCGAAAGAAAAGCCGCGTTCTTTCGATTTACTTTCGAAAGAACGCGGCTTGAGTCTGGACGCAGGGGAAGTTCTTTCGAAAAAAGGCTACTTTTTTCGAAAGAACCCCTGAGTGTGGATACGGCCCGAGAAAGAAAGAAAGAAAGAAAGAAAGAAAGAAGGAAAGGGTAACTCTTCAAACACAGGAACTCCAGTGGAAGGAAGCTCCTCATGTTGTATTAGATGAGGTATTTAGGTATGGCACTTAAAGTGCTGTTGGACACATGTTCAAAGACAAATATAACCCTTTCATTTTATACTTAGTTCATAGAGCTACATCACTTTTAATTCCCTTATATGTGTGCCCCTTCAGATATCTGTGAGTGACTGGCCCTCTTCCAGAAAAATTGTGCCCAGACAATGAAATCTTTGGAATGTGCTGCATTTTGCCATCCAAAGGTGGAGCTGCAGTATCCATAAACAAATCATTCTGACCATTCCTCGTGATCATCATTCTGCCTCTTCCCCCAGGCACCAACAGAAACAAATTAGAAGGAAAGAAAATCCAGCTACTAAAAAATCTGCTAAATGCTTAGAATTCTGTGTACATTTATCTTCCTCCTCCCTCTCTCCTTGGTCCTCTGCTTGTTGTCAAGGCAAGAGGACAACTTCCCTCTGGCAACAGCAGTGCTCCTCTCTCTAATTTCTCTAAAGACGTTGTTACAACACAGCCGCCGACACTCTCCTGCAGCCCCACAAGACTGAGCCGCATCTCTTCAGCAAAACGTACATTGTTTGTGATAAGTGATTGTTACCAATAGTCATCCAAAATAAGTAAAAGGCCATTTTGAAAAGCAGGGATTGGCAAATGCACCTCACAGTAATTCCAGGCAAGGGGAAACAACCCACAATACCTGCCTAATCACCCTTACTGTTTACAAAGCATTGTGCTAGAAGTTCATGTTATTCCTGTTTAGCAAGATGAGCTTGCATTTTTTATTGAACAAAGCCTGCCAAGGAATAGCTGAAATGCTCCCACACTAAAGTATTTGGAAAATTGAGTTAAACTGTTGACTCTCTTTTTTAATCTGATCAAAGGGACTTAATTAGTTATTGTTGCATTAAGCAATGATGAGCAAGTGAGGTGGAATACTCACACTGCATAGCAAATTCATGCACTCTATTAGATTATGCAATTTCAACAAATGGGATTCAAATCGGATTTGTGGACACAATCTTCATAATCAAGCACTAATGCTAAAGGCTCGCTGGCTAACTACAGGAAAAACTCAATTAGTGGCAGTGCTGCAGTATCACTCAAAAAGCAACTTGCTAACTCTTGACCTCTTCTGATTAGCAGGGGCAAGCATTTCTTAAATGGCATATTTTAAGCACCACCTCATAGTTTATAATTTTACTATGGCAAATACATTCTCTGATGTCTCCCCAAGACTCAGCTCTCGACACTGGCATGAGTCTGAAAACGTCTAAAATTGATTATTCTGAAAATTACCCCCAATATAAAGTTCATTGAAGCTGTGAAGAAGGAGACTTGGGCCTGATTCTGAAGCAAGTTCCATGTTGTCTTTCTCCCATCTAGGGTTTGCCAAAATGCAAGTTCCGATGCTAATGAATGGCTGTTTGCCATATGATTGCTAATAAACTCTGATGATGCCTGGCTGGAAACATGAGCTTGTCCTTTAGGAGAAACTGTGTATCCACTCCCCACAAATGTGTAGTAGACACATTTTTTTCCATATTTTCTTCATGGCTGTGCAGCCCCTTGGATGTTTACTGTACATACACTCCACAAAAATATGAAGGATCAGCGTGGTATATGTTTTCTAATTATACCTTCCATGATACATATCAGATATCCAACTTAATCATTGGAGTTCACTAAATTGGTCAGGCCAGCTGAAACTCAGAACCATATACGAGTGAGCCCCTTGTCCTCCTGCATTGGGATGCTGTTAGCATAACACATACATGTAGGAACAAAAAATACAGGCACCACCCAGAGAATGTGGGGCAGTACC
Organism: Pelodiscus sinensis; assembly: GCF_052426305.1. Lineage (NCBI taxonomy): Eukaryota > Metazoa > Chordata > Testudines > Trionychidae > Pelodiscus > Pelodiscus sinensis. The sequence continues at coordinate 319,213,605 of NC_143052.1, forward strand.
TTAGACAGTAGTGACTCTGAATATGATTCAGGGGTCAAGGGAAATGTTAGCACAGTGAGCAGCAGTAAATTTCTGAACCTAGATTGACAGACTCAGACATGTGGGGCACTAGAAATAATGGTAGCCCTTGCAGCTTGGGCTCTGAATCCTAATGAACGGGTTGGACTCCAATCGGACCTGCAGACTACATCTAGACTGGCATGATTTTCTGGAAATGCTTTTAACGGAAAAGTTTTCTGTTAAAAGCATTTCTGGGAAAGAGCATCTACATTGGCATGGACGCTTTTCCACAAAAGCACTTTTTGCGGAAAAGTGTCTGTGGCCAATCTAGATGCGCTTTTGCGCAAAAAAGCCCCGATCGCCATTTTCGCAATTGGGGCTTTTTTGCACAAAACAAATCTCAGCTGTCTACACTGGACCTTTTGTGCAAAACTTTTGCGCAAAAGGGACTTTTGCCTGAAAGGGAACAGCATAGTATTTCCACAAAAAGCACTGATTTCTTACAGTAGGAAGTCAGTGCTTTTGTGGAAATTCAAGTGGCCAGTGTAGACAACTGGCTAGTTTTTCCGGAAAAACTGGCCAGTCTAGACACAGCCGCAGTATCTATAGTATTGTAAGACCATTCTACAAAACTTATAGGAAAGAAAGAAACATACATTTATTGTTGTGGATTCTGGCCAAGGTCTATCTCTTGCAGAAGCTGAAACTATGGCTACTGCACTATTTACTACTTTTTAGCAGAGCAAATCTTGTCAGACCCTGGTGCAAATTTCATGTCTCTCATTTTCAAAAAGTTATGGGCATTGTGTGGAGTCAGGCACGTAAAAGCCACCTCCTGTCATCCAGAACTAATGGTCTGTTAGAAAGATTCAGTGGGATATTGGAAGCTATGCTGATATATTACCAGGTAAGAGAATGACTAGAATGTGTTGTCCCCTTATCTGTTGGTCACATAGGGGATGTCTATACAGCAAAGTTATTTCAGGATACCTCTGGTATCCCAAAATTAGCTATTCCACATCTTTTGAATGTGTCCGCTATTTCAAAATATAGCGAACATGCTATTTCACCATCCCTGTAAACCTCATTGCACAAAGGCTAAGGGATGGCTCAAAATAGTGCTGCATTTCAAAAATTGGCCCTGTGTAGATCGCGCCAAATGATGAAATAAGCTATTTTTGAAATATACTCAGAATAAGCTACTCAATTTGCACAATGAAAATTGTGTACCTTATTTTGAGTTTCGGGTACTGTGAAGATGCACCCATAGTGAAATGTACATCAAGAATGATGGCACTCACTCCTTTTGATCTCCTTTACAGAATAAAAGGGAGGGGACTACTAGTTTTAATTTGGTGCTCTTGGGAGGGGGAGTACAGAAGAGACAGGACAGCACATAAGAAAGTGTCACTCAATTTAAAGAGACTCCAAAGACTAGTAGACTTAACACAACAGAGCCTTGAAAGGAGCCAGGCACCCTAGAAACTTGGAATGACAATCATTCTGATGAAAGGTTTGTACACACGTGATTTGGTGTTAGCATTGATAAGAGAGAGGAAGAACAAAGCGCAGGATTGTTGGGAAGGACATTGTGAGGTTGTGGAGAGAACGAATGAGGTCATTTATGATATAAGGGAACCCCTTAGCAGGGGAATAGTGCAATGTCAATAGATTGAAAGCTTACCATGAAAAGGAGATGGTAGTGAATAGGATTCATTGTGCTGTCAGGAGAACATTTAATGCCTCTTAAATTGATTTGATCAGGGAGAATAAGCAATAGACTTCTCTGGGGAGCACTGAGATTTGGGAGGGTTTAAACCCAATCCAAAAAGCAGGAGATGTTGGCTTTTTTTTTTTGAAACATGCAAGCAGAGATTTTCCAGTCATTGAAACTACAGTACCCACCCTGTTCCTACAAGAGGACATGATTATAAAGGGAAATGCAGAAACAGATTCAAGAGGAAGTGCAAATTATACTGGTTATGGAGCTCATTATTAAATAAAAAAGATCCTGGGCATCTCCTATTGTGATGGAACCTAAAACATTGATGTTTAGTTCTGAGTGGACATTAGACAGTTAAATGCCATCACTCAACCTAACCCTTACCCTACACTAAATAGTGACTTACTGGATCTATTGGGAGGGGGTGCAAAATTCATAAGCACTCTGCATTTGACTTGTGGGTATCAGCACTTTATCTTAGAAGCTGATGCCCAGGAAAAATCAGCTTTTATAGTAGAATCTGGCCTCTGTGAGTTTTTTGGCCGACCCTTCATCTCTTTTTCCTCTGAAAGTCCATCTGCCAAGCTGTTCCTAGAGGTGAGAGAGAGGTATTGCTTCCTGCTAGGTCATCAGAAGTCATTGTTGCTCTACTAGACATGAAGGGCAGCCATGGTCCTACCTTCATCCTACCACTCTCCGGATCTTTCATGGTCGGTATCTAGTATCCACCATGTCTCTAGGAGGGAGAAATGGCAGTGCTTTTCATTGGGATTCTGACTAGCTCCTTTGCGAGGACATGGTGGGAGATGTACTTCTTGTCTACTTCTGAACTAGGTATGTTGTTGTTTCCATTGTTCATGTGATGGTTCAGAATAATAGAAAACAGGGGATAACATTGTGGTTTAGTATTCTTCATTCTTTTCTGGGAACAAACCTGAAATTCCTAGTCAGTCTAGACTCTATCGTAATGGGGCAGGTGGGTGCTGTAAGCCTATATTCCTCTGTGAAGAATAATATTCCTCTCTGTCATTTTTCTGTCAGCCTTTTTTTTTAAGGTAGAAATGGGTTACTCTAAATACAGCCTGTCACCTTGTTGTGCATATTGTCAGTAAGAGCTGCAGTACCATTATATCAGTGTATTCCCCTGTATTCAGTTTTTAGGTATATGTATCTATCCATCTCTCTTATGGGTTTCTACTTCTTTCCCCAACTACATTCCATGTAAATTTAATAGCAATGGGAAAGTTCCCAGGAGAAGTCATGGAGTCTCCCTTTTTGAGGAGAAAACTCTACTTGGGGTAGAATTTAAGGTTTTAGTTTGGTTGGTAAAGGTGTAATTGGTAGAATGGGGTCTTGTGCTGTGTGCATTGTCCCAAGGGAGTGCAGCTCTTTCAATGGTTCATAGATTGAAATTTGGTCTTTAATGTATATCGGGTGAGATCCATTACTTGCTGAGGAATTTTAGGACCAGCACTTTAAATAGACATTGGAAGATGACTGTAAGCCAGTGGAGGGACTTGAGCATAGACTTGGTGTATTTATGGCAGCCTAATCCATGGAAACAGTTGTGCTTTCTATAGCAGCTACGGTCTGTATATCATCTTTTCATCCTGTTTCAGATACAGTACATTACAGTAATCCAACCTGGAAGTGACAAGTTTATGGATCACTGGGGATACAGATGACATTTTCTAGCAATCTGAAAAGTGTTTTTAAGTATTGATTCTACCTGGACATCCTGGATGCTACCTGGACATCCAGGCTTACTGGAAGTCAAATCGGATCCTGAGGCTTCACAAGGCTTTGATAACTGGGGGCCAAATGACTTCATGGGGGCCAAATGACTTCATGTAAGGTGGAGACTGCATCTCTACTAGTTCTTCAAAGCATTTCCCCCTTTGGACCAGCATCACTTCAGTCTGGGAGCAGCATGAGCCGGCTTCTCTTCACCAAGGGCTGAACTTTTCTAGTCATTCTGATATTTTAGCGGTGGCCTCAGCTGAGAGTTAAGCTATATAGATCAGTATCATCAGCTTACTGGAGAAGCAGTTACCTATCTGTACTCAGACAATATTCTACACTGAAAACTTGTTTTCAGGGCACCAGAGGCAGAAGTGGTGGCATGGAGCTGCATTACCAGTGATCATTTTAAATACAAGAGATCTATTCCTAACTTATTCTGCCTAGCCTCCTGTTATAATGACTCTGCTTAGTGTGCCAATGTCAAGTGCCAACTGTGTAAGTGCTGATTGCTCAAGTAAAAGCTGGCTGGGCCATGTTTTAACTAAATACACAGACTCTTAAAAAACATTGTATGTTGTTCACTCCCAGTTGTGCATGTGAAGATATAACCCTGCCTTGGACATTATGTAAAGCCACATTGCTACAATGGAAGCTCCATGTGGGGTTAGTCACAAGGCATGCCACTATTAATGAGTGTTCAGAAGGGAAATGACTCTGTGGTCCCATCCAACCCCACTTTGGAGAAACAAAGGTCAGCAGTGGTCTTGAATAATCCTTGCAGTTAGTAGTAGGTAAGGACCACACTGTATTTGGCACAGCTAGCAAGCAGTTACCCTCTTCCCACATATTATGTTCTCTAGCATAATCTTGCTCTTAATGGTTTTATTTTTTTTCTATTTATTGGTCCCACCCATGTCAGCTGTCTGTGTACTCTTGCTGTGCTCTTAAGTATGTAAGTGCCTGAAAATAAACATCCAAAATTGAGGGTGTCTAAAAACTGGATGTTTGCAGGCCAAGATGACTTCTCAGATATGGCACAAACATACTTATTTCTGACATTATAAAACACTGTTTGCCTTATTTGAGGTTAAGTAATTTAAGTGAAGGCTGGAACGTTGAAAGGAAAATTGCATCCATTTTGAATAGCACGATGATACGGAAGTTTACAGAATAAGTGAAAATGAGTTTCTTTGCTGCCCCCTATGCAAAGTCTCCTGATAGAGGAGCAGACAAACCAGCCACTCCTGAATGTATTGGAATAGAGTGATTGTATTGCAATAAGTCCCCCTGAAAATAGAAAAATGGAAAGTGATAGAACTCAAGGCTTCTTGGATATTCCTGGGAAATGGTCTCAGCTTATGCCTTAATGTGGAAAATATGCAAAACTTCTCAGTTTCCACTGTCTTCTTGGAGTTTGCAGTTGAAACAGGGACACTACTCTAAAAGTCCATGTCACATTCTACAGGCCTGTGATCTGCCTTCACACTGCTGGGTTCCTCACCATGATGAGTCTCTGTGACATCTGGTGATACAGCTCCCTGGTTTGGGATGCAAGCAGCAGAGCCAATGCACAATTTTTAAAATGACAATGGGAAAGGATAAGGAATTAAGTGGGTGTATCCATGTGGAGGAAAGATAGCCAAAGACTCAGGAAACCCAAGTTTGATTATGCACTTTGCTATAGACTTTCTTTTTGGATGTAAGCAGGGGCTGAACTGCTGCTTACTGTCAGCCAGCTAAAAGGAGGGGTGGGTGTGCCCACTACAGTTGTTTAGCTCTACAAGGTAATTAATTGTTAACTGTTGACATGTAAATACTGCTCAGGAGAGAATCCAAGGTGTGTCTATGTAAATCCCATTCAGCCAGGGCTGATGGAAGGTCAGTGTTGGAATGGAATGTGGAGAATTGCATATAATTTGGGACTGTTGTGGGGGTAACTAATCATGCTACCCCTAAATGTGGGAACTGTAAAACATGCCACCAGTGCTTGCAGGAGAGACACCACCATCATGGTAAGAGGTCTCAGAAGAACAAGCCTCCCCCCTTCCAGAGCTGAGTGAACAGAGCTGGGGGAAAGGGTTAAAGGACTTGAGTCAGCCTGCTTCACACCTGCCAGGTGTGAGCTATAAGACTGGCCCAGCCTGCACCTTTCCCCCTTTGTTTTAAGGACAGACCTAAAGCAGACTCCCTGAGGGGTCTTTTTGTTTACTAGTCCAGTGAAAGCTGGATTCATTTGACAGCCCAGCTGGTGGCTAAAGAGTTGAAATCACTGAGAGCTGAAATCACTGGTTTGGCTGAGAGCCAGACCTATTGCAGCCAGTAAAGTGGCGGCAATCAGTGGCCTGGCGTGGAGCAGCAGCAGGCGAAGACCAGCCATCAGCGGTGTGGCGTGGAGCAATGGCAGATGAGGAGCGGCCATCAGCGGCGTGGCGTGGAGCGGCGGCAGGCAGGGAGCGGCCATCAGCAGCGTGGCGTGGAGCGGCGGCAGGCGAGAAGCAGCGACAGGTGCCCAGCGGAGTGTCCAGAGGTGTGGGATGAGACAGCTGGTGAAGCGTGGTGGATTTTCATATAAGGTGCCCGCATCTTTCCCTCCACCCCCATTTCTACCCTGGTTGGGAGGTGAAACCCTGTGGGTGAACTTTGGGACTCTGGGTGGCATAGAGACTTGTGGGGACAGAGAATTTTGGGGAGTCGGATTCTGTGGACTTTGGGTGATTCTTCGCTGGGGTGGGGGCTTGGCTCATGTTTGGGTTATGAACTTTGTTTGTGGTGTTTTCCCCAAGCTAATGCCGTATGAATTCTCTCTCTGTTTCGTTAAATGTTCTTTTCCTACACTCAGACTCAGTGCTTGCAAGTGAGGAAGCATTGCCTCTCAGAGGCGCCCAGGGGTGCGTGAATTTCCCAGATCACTGGGTGGGGGCTCGAGTGGGGGCTCGAGCCGGTTCTTTGTGAGATTGACCCCAAGATATTGAACCCAGCCCTGGTTACTGCCAGGCCTACCTGGCAGAAGGGTTACATGACCTTGGGCAAATACTGATAAATGAAAAGTAATGCACATTGGAAAACATAATCCCAACTATATAAATAGTGATGGGATCTAAATTACCTGTCACCACTCAAAAAAAGAGATCTTGGAATTACCGTGGAGAGTTCTCAGAAAACATCCACCCAATGTTTAGTGACTGTCAAAACAGCCAGCAGAATGCTAAGAACTATTAGGAAAGTGATAAATAACAAGACAGAAAATATTATAATGTCACTATATAAATCCATACCTTGAACATTGAATGCAATTCTGGTCATCCATTCTCAAAAAAGATATATTAGAATTGGAAAAGTTAGAGCGAAGGGCAACAAAAATTATTAAAGGTATGGAATAGCTTCCATATGAGGAGAGATTTAAAAGATTGAAACTGTGAAGCTTGGAAAATAGATCAAAAAAGAGGGAGCATAATAGAAGTCTATAAAATCGTGATTGGTGTAGAAAAAGTGAATTAGGAAGTATTATTTACTCCATCACAAAACACAAGAACCAGGGGTCATTCGAACTTAATAAGCATCAGGTTTAAAATATGCATAAGGCAGTACTTCCACAAAATGTAGAAGTTGTTGGCAAGGGATATTGTGAAGGTCACAAGTGTAAATCGGTTCAAAGAAAAATTAGATACATTCATGGGAATAGGTCCTTCAGTGACTACTAGCCAAGATGGTCCGGGATGCATCCCCATGATCTGGGTGTCCTTAGCCACTGATTGCCCTAAGAGGGAGTGGACAACAGGGGGATAGATCACTCAATGATTTCCTATACTGTATATTCCCTCTGGAGCATCTGGCATTGGCCACTTAGAAGACAAGATATTGGGCTAGATGGACCATTGGTCTAACCCAGTATGGCCACTCCTATGTTCTGTATGATGGGTAGAATAGCAGCACTCTACAAATACACTGAAGATTATGAGATGCTCAGACACTATGATGATGGGAGCCATATAAATAGCTTATACATATAAAGCCATCTGCAGGACTGAAATGTGGGTGCAGATACATGGGCCCTTGGAAGAATGGGGCCCTACCAGTGTGCTCAATTCTATGGTAGCCATGTTTGGCTTTCTTGCTTAGTGTGACGGGGCAAAGCAGCCCCGCACTGAAGTTGCAGGGCCCAGCCAGGGTTACCGAGGTACAGAGGCCCTTCCCCCACAACCCTACTGGGCATGCCCAGGCTGCAGCTCAGCTATAAAAGCTTGGGGAAGGTTTCAGTCTTGTCTGGAAGCCGGAGGAGAAAGACCTACGAAGGAAGCTCCTGACCCGTAGTGACCGGTGATCCCAGTAGAAGCCCTCGGAGACACTGAGACCAGTGGGGACATCGCAGAGGCTGCCTGCCGAGGAGATGTCACCCCCATGAAGGCAGAAAACCGGGCAAGTACGGGGGAAGGGACGCCATCAGCCCAGGTAGGAAGTGGCCCAGGGCAAGGGTGGGAGCTGCCTTTCCCACCCCGGGAACCTCGGCACATATTGGTAGGACTTCCCCACCAAGGGAGTGGCACACCATCCTGCCACTCACAGGGCCTTGGATTGGGACCCAGTGGATTAGGGCGGGCCTGGGTCCCCCTACCAGGTGTGCAGCCCTTCTGTAACTCTGATCTGCTGGCAGGCCTTGCCTTAAAGGGCCATCCTTAAACTGTGTCCATTCAGACTGGGCTTATTGACTCAAGCCGGTGGGCCTGAGTCTAACGGGGTAGTCAGTGTCTAGGTTCGTGGACTCAGGGTCTTTCCTGGCCCATCAGAGGGGGCCGGGGGAGAGTGTCCCACCACACTTAGTTATTGTTATGTTTGCGATTAGAGACAGTAGCCTTATCCTAGATGTATTACACACAGTGCAAGTCCACCTTTCACATCACATACTCATAATGTTCCCAAGGACTGAATTTTGCCACCTCAGAGCATGGGTCATGTGATGTAATATACTAATGTAGGGTCTTTTCCTGACATTTGCAATAATATAAGGTCACTGGTAGGAATTCATTTGTCTTGGCGGAGCCTTCCCAAACGTGTTGAGTACTACTATACTACAATCTATACTAATATTGGACCATAGCTTGTTCTGAACCCATATAACCTCTTTTTAATGTTCCTTTCACATGGACTGGCATCATCCTTTTTCTACACCTATCCTTCTTTACCCTTGGCAGATAATGATCTCAATCATTCATTAATTTTTTCTTTAGCATAATAGGGATCAGTCACACAAGGACTGAAATCTCAGGTTGTGTGCAGCCTGATGCATATTGGCTATGTCTAGACTGGCATGATTTTCTGCAAATGCTTTTAACGGAAAAGTTTTTCCGTTAAAAGCATTTGCAGAAAAGAATGTCTAGATTGGCACGGACGCTTGTCCGCAAAAGCACTTTTTGAGGAAAAGCATCCGTGCCAATCTAGACTCGGTTTTGCTCAAGCAAGCCCCGATCACCATTTTCGCGATCGGGGATTTCTTGCACAAAACAATACCGCGTTATCTACACTGCATTTGCGCAAGAGGGCTTTTGCCCGAACGGGAGCAGCATAGTATTTCCGCAAGAACACTGACAATCTTACATGAGATCGTCACTGTTCTTGTGGAAATTCAAGCGGCCAGTGTAGACAGCTGGCAAGTTTTTCCACAAAAGCGCTGCTTTTGCGGAAAAACTTCCCAGTCTAGACGCAACCATTGTGTCTCTGGGACAAGAAACATTCACATAAATGTTTATGCTTCCCACTTCAAATAGATCTTCTTGTTGCATCTTTTAACCCTTTTAACTTTGCTGCTCTGCGGGGAATGATATTCCAAAAGCACTTTGTAAAGGATGCTTTTGCATGAAAGGTGCTATAATAATTAAGTAGTATTCAGAAGATTAGTATTAGATAGCAAAAGGAAGGATAGTCCAGTGGCTTCTGCACTAGCTTGGAATTTAGGTGTTTGATGTTCAGTTCCTTGGTGCAACTCAGATGTCCATTGGGCAAGCCTCTTAGGGTATGTCTACACTACAGCGCTATTTTGAATTAACTTAATTCGAAATACTTAATTTGAATTAAGCTAATTTGGAATAATGCATCTAGACACAAAAACTAGATCGAAATAGCATTTTTCTAATTCGAAATAGCACATCCACATTGAGTGGACCTGAATCGAAGGTAAGGCTGGCCAGAACCAGTGCCGCCAGGGCATCAGGGTTGGACTTAATGTGTGGGGCTGCTGCCTCAGGCTATCTGAGGTTTGTGCTTAAAGGTACCTGACCCCCCACCCCAGAGAGACAGTTCTCAGGTTTCTCTGCTTGCTGGTCCACCTCGCTGAGGGACAGCAAAGCATTTGTGTCTCGGAGTGCTCTGCTTGCCCTCACTTGGGACACCACGGCACTCTGCAACATGTAACCAGACCTGCCCCTGGGGACTCTGCTGCATCTCATGGACATGTTGCCAGCAGCCTGGCTGCACTGTCTGCAGGCTGCCATCTAGGAGGACCATCGAAGGGCGGTCAGGATCCAGGGGGCCCTGAAGGAGAGCTTCCACCCTGAGGAGTGCTAACAGTCTCCCCGGTCTGCCCCACTGGGGGCTTGTGCCCCATTCCTCCCTCTCATCCTTCCATTTACCCTTCCCTAGCCCCCCCTTCCTGATGTCAAATAAAATGCACTTTTGTCTCAAAAATACAAACTCTGTTTATTTAACAAAACTGGGGTAGGATGAAACTCTAGGGAGATTGGGAAGGGAGAGGAGAAAGGGTGGGAGAGGGGAGGGGAAAAACTTGGAGGAGGGAGCTGGAAGGGGGAAGCAAGAGGAAGAAGGGGGAGGGGAAGCTCAGGGCTCACGGCTGGGGGTCTTGCCAGACCACATGTCTCCCAGCACCATGGGAAAGGAGGCCTTGGCATCCCTGGAGGGATGGGGAAGAGGGTGTGGAGGTTGAGGAGGGAGAGGTGGGAGGGAGAGAGAGTGGGAAGAGGAGCAAGAGCTGGGAGAGCAGCAGGCATGGGAGTGGCATGGGGCAGGACACTCCCGTTCTTCCTGCACCTGCTGCTCCATGATGCGGGTCTGGTCTTGCAGAGCTGCCAGGTGCCGCTCATAGTACCCCTGGAATGTCCAGCCATCCCTGGGAATGGGAGGTGTCCCAAGACCACACCCATGCCCCTGTGCCGTGAATAGTGTGGCTGAGATGGGGGGAGATGTTCCCTGCCTCTGTGTAGAGTGTGTGTGTGTGAAGGGAGGGCGTCCTGCTGTGTCCCACCCTGCGGTCAGGAGCGTGTCAGGTCTCTTCACACATGCGTGTGCCTATCAGGCCATGGCCCCTGTGTGGCACGCAGCTGGAGCCACCTGCCCAAAGGTGGCATGGCACATGCCCGCAAGTGCACAGGTGGCTGCAAGATCTGTGGGAGGCATGGCCCACACACGCGGTCCCTGGTCTCCCTCTTCGCCTCCCGCCCAGGTAGGGGAAAGTGCTGGCACTTACCTGGTATGGCTTCCCCAGATAATCCTGCTGACTTCGGTGCCGGGAAAGCTGGTGGTGGCCCCTCTGGTGCGCCCGGGTCAGGGCCCTCAGCTCCCAGCTCACTGCCCCCTGGGATGGCGCAGACCGCCCTGCCCCCCAGGATTCAGTCAAGGGTGGGGAAGTAGGAACAGGTGTCAGCCCTTGCTGTGGCACCACCTCTGGTGGCCCTGGAGTACGCCTGTCGCAGCTCCTCGACTTTGAGGCGCACCTGCTCTTGGGTGCGCCTGTGTCCCTTGTGGGCCATGGTGGCCGCTATTCGTAGACGGCAGCATTCCTCCACCTAGTGCAGAGATCATGGACTCTGGGGGCCTCCCCCCAAACCTCAAGGAGATCCATGATCTCCGCACTAGTCCACGAGGGTACGCGCCATCTACGGCCCCTGGCTGGCCCCTGGGTGCTGGGGGACTGGGCAGGGGACAGCTGGCTGCCACTGGCTGCCATTGTGCGGCCACTGGGTGAGGGTCTGCAGCTGCTGGCAGGCCTGGCTCTGGTATGTGCCCAGTGGCCAGGCTCTACCCCTTCAAGGGCCCCGGGGCTGGGGGAAAGAAGAGTTTTCCTGGTTGTGCCCAGAGTGGCCACCAGGGGAAACTGGGAAGGGCTGGAGGCCCCCAATTTTGAATTAAATGTCTACACAGCACTTAATTTGAAATAGCTACTTCAGATTTGGCATTACTCCTCATAGAATGAGGTTTACCAAATTCGAAATAAGTGCTCCGCTATTTCAAATTAAATTCGAAATAGCAGTTTGCATGTGTAGACGCTATTGAAGTTAATTTGAAATAACTGCTGTTATTTTGAATTAACTTTGTAGTGTAGCCATACCCTTAGTTCTTTATCTATAAAATGGGGTTAATAGTACTCCTCACCTTAGAATGGTGTTGTAAAGATGAATGCATTAATATTATGAGGTGCTCAGAATTTTGCTATGATGAGGTGATAGAAGGAATTAAAGCAGAGTTGGAAGCCCTGTAGCTTGAACCTCTAGCAAAGAGAGACGTTTTCTATTACCATCTGCTAGTGAACAGGAGAAAGGAAGCTCTGCAGGGAAGGTGCTCTCTGCTACCATCCACTGGTAAGCAAGGGAAGTATAGCTCCATAGAAAACTCAATTTGCCCAGGACTTTGTGCCCTGAAGTCCTCTGGGTGACACTGTGCACTGATTCTGTATTTTAGGGTAATGGCACTGAATTCAAAGGTTGGGCAGGAGCCCGCAGTTTGCACCAAAGACTAGTGAAAGATCCTATATGACGTTGATTCCCCTTCACTGAAGACTTCATGACAAGAGGCAACAGGATTTGGGCCTGAGTTGGTGGGCATGGTGGTAGGTAGATGCTTGGGTAGGAATGTTTCCCCTACAAAGCCTTAGGGTGGCTGTGCGCATCCTCTGTAGATCATCTAGAAGCTGGGCCACCTCACTCATACCATCCTTCTACACTCTGACTTCAGAATCACTGACCTCATCTCCTATGCCCCTCCCATGCACCTCTGCGCAAGAGGGTTGCATCCCATTCCTGCAGTCTCTCAGATAGGACCATTACTCTCTTAGGGTATGTCTACACTACAATGTTAGTTCAAACTAACGGACATTAGTTCAAACTAACATTCATAGCCGCTACACTAGCGCTCCGCTAGTTCGAATTTGAATCGAACTAGCGGAGCACTTAGTTCGAACTAGGAAAACCTCATTTTACGAGGCTTAAGCCTAGTTCGAACTAGCCAGTTCGAATTAAGGGGTGTGTAGCCCCTTAATTCGAACTAGTGGGAGGCTAGCCCTCCCCAGCTTTCCCTGGTGGCCACTCTGGCCAACACCAGGGAAACTCTATGCCCCCCTCCCGGCCCCGGATCCCTTAAAGGGGCACGGGCTGGCTACGGTGCCCGTGCCAGGTGCAAGCCTGCCAGCACCCAGCCAGCAGACCCTGCACCTGGCACGGATCGAGCCACCCACCCGATGCCCCCCAGCCCACCCCCCCTTCCCGGGACCAGGCTGGCGGCTCCCGGGAGCTTGCCCTGGACCGCAAGAGGCGGGCACCTTCCTGGGCTAGTGCGGACATCGTGGACCTCGTCCACGATCTCCGCACTAGGCACAGGAAAGTGGCCTTCTAGGGCAGGAGAGCTGCCAGCCTGGCCACCCAGGAGCAGGTGTGCATGGAAATCAAGGGGGTCCACTGAGACCCCCGACTCTGAGCCCTGAGCTTACAATGGCCGTCCTGGGTCAGACCAAAGGTCCATCTAGCCCAGTAGCCTGTCTGCCGACAGCGGCCAACCCTAGGGACCCTGGAGGGGATGGACCGAAGACAGTGACTCTTGGGCCATTTGTCTCGTGCCATCCCTCTCCAGCCTTCCACAAACCTTGGGCAGGGACACCACTCCTACCCCCTGGCTAAGATTACTCCATGGACCCAACCTCCATGACTTGATCTCACGTCCCTTTAAACTCTGTTCTAGTTGTAGCCTTCACAGCCTCCTGCAGCAAGGAGTTCCGCAGGTTAACTATTTGCTTTGGGAAGAACAACAACTTTCTCTTACTAGTTTCAAGCCTGCTACCCATTCCTTTCCTTTGGTGTCCTCTAGTCCTTCTTTATGGGAACTCAGGAAGAACTTTTATGAATGCACCCTCTCCACCCAACCCCTGCTTTTAGAGACCTCTATCCTGTCCCCCCTCTTTTCTAAGCTGAAAAGTCCCAGTCTCTTTAGCCTCTCTTCATCTGGGACCTGTTCCCAAACCCTGATCATGTTAGTTGCCCTCCCCTCTCCCAGCCTTTCTCTTCCCCTCTCCCACCTCCTTTTCCCAGTCTCCCCCAGTTTTGTTCAATAAAGACAGAGTCAATGTTGGAAGAAACGTTATCTTTATTTTGTACATCAATAAGAAGGGGGGCTAGGGAAGGGTAAGTGGAAGGAGGTGAGGGAGGAATGGGGTACGAGCCCCCGATGGGGAGGACTGGGCTGGCTCTGCAGGCTTCTGGGGGTGGAAGCTCTCCTGTAGCCCCCCGATTGTCCCCTCTCCCCAGATGGCAGCCTGCGGCAAGTGCAGCCGGTCTGATGGCCGAGTGGTGTGATGTGCCCATTGTGGGTACTCCGGGCTATCCAAGCCAGGACTGGTTTTCAAGCGGGGCACCCCTTAGAACTGACTGTTCAGGGTGGGGGTCGGGACCCTTTAAGCGCAGCCCTCGGCTAGCCTGAGACAGCATCTCCACGCTCGAAGTCCTCCTCTGATGCCCTGCCGGCACTGCTTCCGGCCATCCTTAAGCGCTGTTCAGAGTCCACTCAATGTGGACTTGCTAGTTTGAATTAGCAAAACGCTAATTCGAACTAGTTTTTAGTTCTAGATGCGTTAGTTCGAATTAGCTTAGTTCGAATTAACTAATTCGAACTAAGTTAGTTCGAACTAGCGCTGTAGTGTAGACATACCCTCAGTCTACTTCCCAGTCAAAATATTCCCATTAAAAAAGCATGTCTTTCTCTTTGGGTTACTTAGTGCTTTTCAACTGATAATGCAGTGGCTGAGGCAGTACTGTTCATATTGACTGTTCCCAATAGAATAAGAAGACACTATAGTTACAGGCCAGTTAATGGAAATATGAATATTAAACTGCAAGGCACTGCAACTATATGGTCAGTTGCATCAGTGCACAGCAATGAAAACAGTATCATTCCAAAAACAAAATGTAATTCTAGAAACAAACTACATCTAGGCAAGAGAGACATCTATTTCATTATTCTTACACTAATTTAAGATCAAAGACCGACACTTCAAGAGTTTGGAACATGTTCCCTAAAATAAATATATGTACAAATTATGAACTATATAGTGAATTCATAACACCATCCTGTTCTATCAAGACTTGGCAGGAGAGTGGGTGTTGTGTAATATTCTCAATTTATTTATATAGTAGAAAAAAGTAGCTATAAGTAGTGCCTGCTGTCCTGTAATATGGTTCTGCTTTGGACTTAAGCAATGCACTTAAACACATGTTTATATGACAGCAGCCATCTTGGTTGCTACATGGGGACTGACTCCAGGAATGCTAGAATTACAAGTGTGACATTACTCAGTGAAACTATTTAGCTAACACTATAATAGATTCCTATGTTCTGCAGATCAGGCATAGAGGGGCACCTGTAACATGCACTCGTGGTTTAGGCTTAAATCCATTGAATGTATTGAGACCTGGGCCATGACTACACTCTTCTTTTACTGCATTGCACCTTTCTCACGCAAGGGTGTGAAAAAACATGCCCTACCCCCAGAGCACAGCTTTAAAGCATCAGTATAAACAGGATCCCAGCACTGCAAGCTACTCCCCTGTTTTAGATGGTTCATATAGGATATGTCTACACTATAGAGGAAGATCGAAGCTGCCACTATCGATCTTCCAGGGTTTGAAATGGTGGTCTACTTAAGACAGCTAATTCAAAGTGAGAGGAGCACTCTGGTCGATGCTGGCAACCCTGCTTTCACGAGGAGTAAGGGAAGTAGAAGGGGGAGTGTTCTTCCTTTGACTTCCTGCAATGTACACAGCACCAAAAGCTGAGATCAGCTACATTAGTTGCATAGTTGAAGTAGCTTAAGTTGCATATCTTAAATTAACTTTGTCCCATAGTGTAGACATACCCATGGAGTTCTGGGAGACTTCTCTACCAGCGCTAGTGCCATGGCCACACTTTCACTTTGAAGAGCTGCTGCAGCAGCACTTTAATGTTTTGGGTGTAGACTCAGCCTCCTTTATCCTGCCTTCCACTGGGGCAGCGTGTGTGTTGGCTATCCTGCTACTCCCAATGGGGGAGGGGAGCGCGAGGGTAAACATCCTATCCCCTCGTCTATGCCAGAAACGACCCCACCAGCTTACCTTCAGGGCACATTGTTAAAGTCAAGTGTATGGATTGCTGAATAGGGATGGACTTAACAGCAGACTTCCAGACGATGATGCATTGAGATCTGAGGGAATGTCCCCACTGATAACAGCCTAGGATTGGAGCCAATGATTTTGGTATTTATTTCAAACTTACTCTCAGAAGAAGCTCTCATGAAGGTATTTGCATGGCAGTCCATTCATGTGCATTCTGTAAATAAGCAGAGATGCTCAATGACTTCTTTGTTTCGGTCTTCACCAAGAAGCCTGAAGGAATGCCTAACATGGTGAATGATAGTGGGAAGGGGGTAATTTTAGAAGATAAAATAAAAAAAGAACAAGTTCAAAATCACCTAGAAAAGTTAGATGCCTACAAGTCACCAGGGCCTGATGAAATGCATCCTAGAATACTCAAGGAGCTGATAGAGGAGGTATCTGAGCCTCTAGCTATCATCTTTGGAAAATCATGGGAGACAGGAGAGATTCCAGAAGTCTGGAAAGGGGCAAATATAGTGCCCATTTATAAAAAGGGAAATAAGACCAACCCAGGAAACTACAGACTTAATTTGAAATAGCTACTTCTAATTTGGCATTACTCCTCATAACAAGTGGGGTTCCACAATGGTCTGTTTTGGGTCTGGCTCTATTCAATATCTTCATCAACGTTTTAGATATTGGTATAGAAAGTACGCTTATTAGGTTTGCAGATAATACCAAGCTGGACTAATCTGCAGGATAGGGTCATAATTCAAAACGTCCTGGACAAATTGGAGAAATGTTCTGTGGTAAATAGGATGAAGTTTAATAAAGACAAATGCAAAGTGCTCCACTTAGGAAGGAACAATCAGTTTCATATATCTAGAATGGGAAGCGACTGTCTGGGAAGGAGTATGGCAGAAAGGGATCTAGGGGTTATAGTGGACCACAAGCTGAATATGAGTCAGTAGTGTGATGCTGTTGCAAAGAAAGCAAACATGATTCTGGGATGCATTAACAGGTGTGTTGTGATCAAGACACGAGAAGTCATTCTTCCGCTCTACTCTGCGCTGGTTAGGCCTCAATTGGAGTATTGTGTTCAGTTCTGGGCACCTCATTTCAAGAAAGATGTGGAGAAATTGGAGAGGGTCCAGAGAAGAGCAACGAGAATGATTAAAGGTCTAGAGAACATGGCCTATGAGGGAAGGCTGAAGGAATTAGGTTTGTTTAGTTTAGAAAAGAGAAGATTGAGGGGGGACATGATAGCCGTTGTCAGATATCTAAAAGGGTGCCATAAGGAGGAGGGAGAAAACTTGTTCATCTTGGCCTCTGAGGATAGAACAAGAAGCAATGGGCTTAAACTGCAGCAAGGGAGGTTTAGGTTGGACATTAGGAAAAAGTTCCTAATTGTCAGGGTAGTCAAACACTGGAATAAATTGCCCAGGGAGGTTGTGGAATCCCAGTCTCTGGAAATATTTAAGAGTAGGTTAGATAAATGTCTACCAGGGATGGTCTAGACAGTATTTAGTCCTGCCATGAGGGCAGGGGACTGGACTCGATGACCTCTTGAGGTCCCTTCCAGTCCTAGTATTCTATGATTCTATGATTCTATATGTAGGGAATAATTACCTCTACCTTTAACAACCTGCAAGTGTATTCCAGGTCACAAATTTGACTTGCTAGAAAATTAAACTTTCTATGCACCAGTAGTAACTGCTTTTGAAATGAGCACCCCTTATGCGGCGCTCTTATGAAATTTTAATAAGCCAAAGTTATAGTACAATTTTCACATGCAACATTGTATATTACTTATTCAGGGTTACAGCACTACTCAAAGAATCTTGCTAAAGATTCTGGCTTGTTGGATGGTGCTTGTTTGAAAGTCTGAGGTGGAATTCAGTGCTTTACCATGCAGCCAGAGAAGACTAAAATGGTTTTAATCTCCTTTGCATTCTTCCAACCCTGCTCCTGAGTTACTGAAATAGTCCTTGGGGTCTAAATCCAGCAGCCTCCCAAGATTGCCCTATGGGCTGCAGTACTGGCCTGACTCTCCAGAGCTCTGCAAGTTGTGGCCCTGCCCAAAATGCACATGTCCTTCTTGCTGCAGCACACATGCAATGCGAAGGCTTGGAAAGGTTCCTCAGCAGACAGTCTCAGGACTGTCTTCATAGTACAAATGGCAGGGGAATCGGGAGCAGATGACAATTTCCCAGGGCCCCCCTTTGCCATGGCGCATGTGTGGGGCTTCTTGAAGCATGGGGCCCCTTGAAGCGTGGGGCCAGGGGCGGCCGCCCCGCTTGCCCTGCTCTATATCCGTCCCTGAGGGGAATTCTCCAATAGCTAGGCATAAAGTGATGAGGGCAAAGGTGAAGAGCTTTCCCTGGAACATGACCATGACTTGAACTCTTTAGCTAAACTTGCCTCATCAAAATAGCTGGCTGTATCTTGGCATAGGCTGAGATGTGAGCTCCTTGGAGTGGGGACTGTCTTCTACTGTGTCTCTATACCATACCTAGCGCTGTGTAGGCCTGACCCTGAGGTGCCAGCGTAATACAAATTATGAGCTAAAATAATAATCTCTGATGATATTATTAAAACTGAGAAGATCCATGCAGAGAATCAGCATAGCTCTTAATTGTCCTACTTGTGTGAAACCTCTTGCATTTTAACCCATTTGGGGCATTATGTGCTGCCATCCAGTCATGCCCTCAGACTGTGCTAACATTACTTTGCCTCTTCCCCCTTTGGGAGCTGTGTTCATATTTCTGCTTTGGCTGCATTCTGGGCCAGCTGAGCTGAGGCTGCTGGGAAAAGTACACTCCTGGCTTTCAGTAAGATTGCCTGGGAAACTCAGTCATCCATCTCTCCTCACTGCCAGCACCCATTTCCCCCATTCACTGTCTCCTCCTTTCTGTAAGCCCTGTCTTCAATGGGAGAAGTTGGCAACACCATTAGAGACACAGGACAGAAAAGGAATAAGGCAAGGATTTGCTATTGGAGCTAAAGATGGAAGGTTGTATGTCTGTGTCCAACAAAGCAGCATGTATCCGGCATTTCTGAGAGGTATACATTATTTGGCCAAGAATGAGTCTTTTACATATAATATCTTGTCTAGGCTGTGATATGTAGAATGTATATTTTAGTTATTGGGACATGTGAAAAAATCCATGCTTCTCAGTGAAGCAAAGAGAACAGCCAGGTAAAAAGCTTGGTCAGAAACCTGATTGGGTAAACAACCGTGTCAGCTGTTCATTCTGATGAACAACTTGGTCCACAAACCAGTCAGGTAACCAATTGAGTTAGCAAACTGATTTTAATGTTAGGCAGAAAAGTGTTTATACAGTATATAAGGAATAACTTTGTAACTGTATTTAAGGCGAGCATCTGTATTTCGCTGTGTGCTTGCATTTAAATCTACGCTGTGCCTTCTCTTCTTGGGACTGATCACTCAATGATGTGAATACCAAAATAAATTATATACTTTTTCAGTGCAAGAGTTTGTTTGTGAACCTGTGTGTTCTAGAGAGTGATGAAAAGAACTGGCCAACATATTTTAAAAGGACAGCTTAAAGCTTTTGAGAAATAAATTAAGTATGGAGAATTTGAATGTGGGCATGATATTATTGTGTATTTGCATTGCATTTCACGTTTTTCTTTTATGGTTTAAAATACCATTCAAATCCTGTAAATCTTTAAATTCCAGAGCTGTGTTAATCATCCTTCTTTGAATTATTGTTTCATTTTTTAAAATATACAACAATTCTTTTTGTAGGTTTAATAATTTGTCTATTTTCTTTG
This sequence comes from Pelodiscus sinensis, assembly GCF_052426305.1. Lineage (NCBI taxonomy): Eukaryota > Metazoa > Chordata > Testudines > Trionychidae > Pelodiscus > Pelodiscus sinensis. Next base: position 319,233,207 of record NC_143052.1, read on the forward strand.
TCTTCTTGGTGCATATGTGCAATATTTATTTGGCTCTACAATCTCTATATTTGCTTTTATACAAAAATTGATTTTTAGAGAAAACTCAATTAAAATCAAAGTACGGTCAAAACCAAAAGATGATAATTATAATGAGTGAGAGGTGATAAAACTACTATTCTGTAGAGAACAGAGCTATTCAGATAATGAAGTATTTATTAGTGCCACCTATTGGCAGAAAACGTAGCTTGGAAAAATGAGCCCCTAGAATAATGAAAAAAAAATCTGGTAATATTTCATTCATATTTATACCTGCCTTTCAAAAATCAATCCTTTTATCCAAAGACCATACTCTTTCTTGGTTTTTTTCTTGTTTCCCTCTACAAATATTTTAGAGAACATGTTTATTAGCAGAAATATTTGCAGAAGGAGAGAATTTTCATATGGAAAACGTGAATGCTACTAATGATACTGGACACCTTCTTCTAAAGAATTATGCTCATCCAGTTGGGGAATATAAATGTACTATGTGCTTTGTTCAGCCAGTCAGATGATATGGTAGAAAGAAGTTAAAACAGTAAATAGTCATAGATGGACTTGTTATGTCCACATTCTGCTAATCACCTATTGCAAGGATGTGGAGAAGTTAAGGTACTCTGTATCTTTCAGAGATGCTCATGTCTTCTTTTGATTCTCCAGCCCTCTTTTTCTTCCTTTAATGGACGTGGCATACCAATGTTTATGGAGATTGACTAAGACAAGTGTTAGTGCAAGCCTGTGTTGGAAGGCTACCAGAAAACAATGAAAGATTGAGGAATGATTTCAAGGAGCAGAGTGAGGTTTTATAGTATACCAGTTAAGGAAGAATATTCCAGAGAGTCTAATCCTGCAAAAATCTTAGCCACATAGGTAACTTTGCTCGAACAAACAGTTCTACTGACTATAGTGATTCTATGAGTGTACTTAACATTACAATATATATTTAAATATGAAGAACATGGCTCAGGATATATGTTGTAAGGCAATCAAAAGAGATGTATCTTTAAATGTTAATACATGATATAATTAAGAAATATTACATTTTGGCAGTAGGCTTTCCATTGATAGTGGTCACTAAGAAATAGATTAGTATTTTTTCATTTGCTACTCTGTGCATTGGATTATTCATTTGGCAATTTGTAAATGTATACAATTTGTATTTTTTAAAATAAAACCTTTTTGAAATTATAATCAACTTCAAAGAAAGATTTTGCCTGAAAATACTTTTCCTGGAATCCTAACCAAGACTCCCAAGATCTTAAGTTATAATATGTATCAATAGACAAAACCATCTTGTCATCTTTCCAATGAGACAAAATCAATAGGGTCTACTCTCCAGTTATTTATCTGTGAGGTAGATATTGATTTCCATGTATTTAAAATGATTGTTTTTCTTAGTCATTAGTATAGTTTAGTAAATATCTTGCAGAGATGTTTACTTTCCGTTGTTTGATGACAATGGGACTTTTGCCACTGATTTCAATGGAGCCAGGATTTCATTCCAAGTACTTAAGTGTAATGACTTATTAAAACACTGGCACATCACTTGAACTATACTACATCAAACAAATGTGTTCATACTGTAGTTCGGGGCAGTCAACATATAAAGTTTTATGAAGGCAGATTGTTGTAAAACAAAGTTATAGGTCCCAACTACAGATTGGATCCTATATTTTTCCCTAAACTTTTTGGAGAATCCTATTCTATGGGGATTTTGTGATATGAAAAATTTCAAATTTACATTAGATTTCATTATTGCCAATGACAATTGCTGCCAGCAGATATGTTTCAGTAGGCTAATTTAAAGTAATCAACTAATTGATCACAACCAGATGTTCAGTGCTTCCATTACTATTTTCCATTTTGGAGGCTCAAACATTAGTTTCTTTGTTCCTTTGTTATAAGAGAGATTTCCTTAACTAGAGTTAAATGCACGAATACTACAACTACCGATTCAACATGTATACCAGCAGAAGCAAGCCTTTTACTTTTTTGTGTGTTATCTTTTAATAAGTTACTATATAAAGAGACCATTATGTGTTTTCAGTAGTAATAGTATTTCTCTTAGCTTGGCAAATAGCAATGCTCTGCAGGGAATTCTTCAGAAGTTACCACTTAGCTGGACTTTTCCCCAGTGGCATGAGACTTCAAAGCTCTCATAGCAGTGGTATTGGAACTATTTTGGGGTGGGAATGCTGTGCTGCATCTCCCTTTAGACCTGGTGAGATCAAATTGCCAACTCTTACCTTCCCAGGTTGAGGCTACAGCTGCAGCAGCTGGAAAGCTTTGGTCTGGCAATGGGACCCTAGGGAGGCTGGGCCAGCAGCCTGCAGAGTCCATGGCAGGGCCAAAGGACAGTGGAATCCTGAGGGTTGGCAGAGCCTATGAGGCCAGTAGGTGATGGGATCTCAAGAGGTGATGGAACCTGTAGGATCCTGGGGGGAGGGGGACAGGAAGAGAGCAGCTAAGCCAATGGTGATAGGACCTTGGGAGGGTACAAAGTACCTGGGTCTGACAAGATTCTGTGGGGACCACCCAAAGGCCGGGACCCATGGCTGAAAGAGCAGGGCAGCAGTGCTGGCCCCCAAGAGCAGGGAAGCTGGGTACAAAATTGGGGTATGCTATAGCACACCTCCCCCAGCACCCGTACTTCCCCCGCCTATATCTTTTAGCACAGAGTTAGTTGGTATTCTGGAATCTGTAGAGTATTGCAGGAAGCTGCAGCTACTATGGTCATTAGTTTATTTTTTATTGATAACATGCAAACTAGTAGCATAGTCATCCTGTAGCTCACACAAATGGGAAACAACTGCCAACACAAAGTCATATGTGGTGTGGATAATAATAACTCCAATGCATATTGTGCTGGAATGCATCATGGCATTTTTTACAGTCTGGTCAATAGTAATACATTCAGCAGTGGTTATCTAATGAGTGAGGGCAAAACAACCTTGACTTTTGATCTGAAGAATGACAATATCACACAATCACATTTGAGGTACATTAAATCTGGAACGCTACTGCTCCAGCTTTAGAAAAAAAATCTAATTAGAAAGTGCAGTCAAGCCAGTCCTCCTTTTATTCTAATTGATATAGCTTTACCCCTTCAAAATCTTACTCTTTTAAATTCACCATTTCTGAGTTTCCATAGGACAAAACTATTATACCTGCTTTAAAGAAAGTTTCAAGTATACTGTAACAGTGGTGTTTTTATTTTAATTAATCAAATACAGTATTAAAGAAGAATTTCCTGTCAAGTTGTGGATCAGAATGTTGGAATTCCCTACTGCAGAAATACCTGCTATGTGGCAGATTTATTTCAAGATAATTCCATCAGAGAAACCCTAAACAGAAAACCCTACTGTCAGTTTGCCAAAAATATTGCAATTTCAAAAAGTCTCAGGATTTTTCTCCATGCAACTGCAGTGGAAATTATATTCACTAGTCAAGATTGATATGTTAATTGATTAATCACAGGACAGAAGAACATAAGAACCGCCATACTGGGTCATGCCAAAGGTCCATCTAGCCCAGTATCCTATCTGGTGAGAGTGGCCAATGCCAGATGCCCCAGAGGGAGTGAACACAAGGAGTTTCACAGATTGACTGTGTGCTGCATGAAGAAAACGTATTTTGTTTGTTTGAAACCTGATGCCTATTAATTTCATTTGGTGATCCCTAGTTCTTATATTATGGGAACAAGTAAATAGCTTTTCCTTATTAACTTTGTCCACATCACTCATGATTTTATAGACCACTCTGATATAAGAACATAAGAATGGCCATTCTGGGTCAGACCAAAGGTCCATCCAGCTCAGTATCCTGTCTGCAGACAGCGGCCAATGCCAGGTGACCCAAAGGGAGTGAACCAAACAGGTAATGATCAAGCGATTTCTCTCCTGCCATCTATCTCCACCCTCTGACAAACAGAGGCTAAGGACACCATTCCTTACCCATGTAGTTCTCTTATAAACCCTGTTATGGTCCAAGACTTCACAAGCTCCTCAGGCAAGGAGTTCTACAGGTTGACTGTGCACTGTGTGAAGAAGAACTTCCTTTTATTTGTTTTTAACCTGTCATATCCTTCCTAGTCTCCTCTTTTCTAAGATGAAAAGTCCAAGTAATTTTAATTTATCTTCATACGGGACCCATACCAAACCCATAATCATTTTTGTTGCCTTTTCCTGAACCTTTTCCAATACCAATATATCTTTTTTGAGACGAGGTGACCACATCTGTACCCAGTATTCAACATGTGAGCGTACCATGATTTTATAAAGAGGCAATAAGATATTCTCTGTCTTATTCTATCCCTTTTAAAATTATTCCTTACATTGTTTGCTTTTTTTTTTTTTTTTTTTTTTTTGACTGCTGCTGCATGCTGAATGGATGTTTTCAGAGAACTATCCACAATGACTCCAAGACATATTCAAGTACTTGACATTAAAACCTATTCCTCCTCCACACCAAAATAAATATAGCATTTTTAAGTATTACAGTTAGTAGGACAAGAACACAGAATATACACACACTCTCTCTTTAAATGCTGATATAGTTTGGTTAAATTTATGGGTGAAATCCCATCCGTATTAAATTTAACAGGAGCTTTGCCATTTACTTCTAAAGGTATGTCTACAGTGCAGATGAAGATCGAAGCTGGTGCTGTTGATCTTCCAGGGTTCAAATTAGTAGTCTAGTAAAGACATTTAATTTGAACTGAGGAGCCCCCTGTCGATGCCAGTATCCCTCATTTCACAAGGAGTAAGAAAAGATTTGTGGGTCATGGTGGAGAGTCAGTTGAATATGAATTCTGAATGTGATGCTGTGGCCAAAGGACTCATATGTGATGCTGGGTTGCATAAACAGGAGAATCTCAAGTTGGAGGAGAGAGCTTATTTTACGTCTGTATTTGACAGTGGTGAGACCATTTTTAGAACAAAGTATGTCTATTTCTGGGTTCACAATTCAAGAAGGAGGTTGATAAATTGCAGAAGGTTCAGAGAAGAGCCTTGAGAAAGGTTGAAGGGTTACAAAACCTGTCTTATAATGATGAATTCAAAGCCATGTTGTAGGAATTATTTTGAGGAAATTGCATATTTCATAATATATGGGAGGTCAGACTAGATGAGCACAATGCTCTCTCCTGGCCCTGGAATCTATTAATTTGAATCTATTATTATTTTCAGGTAAGCACCCAGGGTTTTCATTCAGAAGAGCCCTTAAGCATATGTCTAAGTTCCATAATGAGTCTTAAAATTAAGTTTAAGCATACGAGTTTTTATGAATAGGAATATGAGAGTTTGTAAGATTAGGCCCTAAATACATTGTGAAGGAAAAATAAATATTTTAGTATCAGTCGTAAAATTTATGTTAAAATAACATTTCATATGTAAAATCTGACCTCATAGGGTATGTCTACACTTAGGGACAAAGATGAAATTAGATAAACAACGTCAGCTACATTAATCGCGTAGCTGAAGTCAAAGTACCTTAACTTGGCTCTGTCTACCCTGCAGGAAGCTGAAGGAAGAACACTCTTCCTTTGACTTCCCTTACTCTTCGTGAAATGACTACTTTCCTAGTTTTTTCTAATCTGCAAACTGTATTAGTGATGATTTTATGTTTTCCTCCAGGTCATTAATAAAAATGCTAAATAGTATAAAGACAAGAACCAGTCTCTGTTGGACCCCACTAGAAATAGCTACCTGCTGAGGATTATCCATTTACAGTTAAATTGAGACCTATCAGTTAGTCAGTCTTAATTAATTTAATATGCATCATGTTAATTTTAGATCATTCAATTTTTGTAATCAAAATGTCTTGTGGTACCAAGTCAGAACAAATCTCAGTGAATGCACTGAAATAAGCACTAATTCATATGCATAAGAGTTTACAGTCTCTTGGTGATAAATACAAAGTTTCATAAAAGACCACTTATCCTAGTATCTTTTAATTTCATAATAAAATAGTGCTGTTTAGGAGTTGCCTTACCAATAATTCAATATTTAACAGAACGCAAGCACTAGAGTGGCTTTCAGAGACAGGCACCTGTGGTGGCATCCAGTCTGCAGTATAAGTAATGGCATACAATAGCCTCGTTAAGTGCTGATTAGGGGTTTCTTTAGTCGGAGTTCAATATTTAACAGAAAGCAAATACTACACTGGCTTCTGGAAGTGAGGCCCCTATTGTGGCATCCAGTGTGCAGTAGAAAGCAAAATGGCCTTATTATAGGCTGATTAAAACTAAATCAATCTAATCCAGCAGTTTTAGGAATTCTGGCAAAAAAAATGGGAGGACTTTTATTCAATGCTGCTTTAACTCAACTCCACAGTGTGCTGAGACAGAATTTTTTCATGCAATTTTAGCACAGCATTTCCCCAAACCCAAATATGTTTATTTTGCATTTGATTTTCCCGAGGAAGAGGCTGATAGATTTCTTTTAAGATATTCCTCATTTTAGCTTTCTTCCATAGATGAAGAAATGGATTACTAGCTCTTTGAGGTCAAAGGAGATAGTTACCCCCTTCCATGTGTCTAGGAGAAATGGATGAAGGCCTTGACGCAGTCATTTGGACAGATGCAGTTGGTCTCAGGGAATTGTCAGTGTCTGGAAGAGGGAAAGTACAGGAAAAATCCAGACCACTGTTCCTTTAAGGACCCAAGATCTAGAGACTGTAGAGTGGGCCAGGGAAAGCTCTCCTTTCCCCCAGCTGTCTCAGACAGGTGTTTGGAATAATAAGCCCCACCTGAGAAGGTGAAGGAATGATCAGATAACTCAGAAAGGAGGCTGCAAGGCCACTTAGAGTGAAAACTGCTGAAATCATCTTCTAGGGTAAAGACGTCAACCAGCAGACAGTCCTGAGGAGGTGGGCTGTACAACTCCTAAGCTTGAGAGGTGAGTTATGGTCTAGGGAGGCAAGAACTTAAAGTCACAGTTCCAGGGACAAGGGCTGTTTGACTTTAAATTTGTGGGGTGGCCTACAGGCTAGGGCTAGAAGCAGAACACACAGATCTGGGAGGGAGGACTGTTAAACTCATGAACTTGAGAGGTTTTACAGACCAGGAAGGACTAGACTGGGAAAACATTGCCCCTGAAACTCAGGGGGAGCTGAGTAATCTGAACGAATTAAGTCCCAGAACAAAGGAGGTTCCCCTGTAAAGACTCTGGGCACATATGAATTATCAGAGGAATTCGCCCTCCCTCAGTTTCACTCTGCTTAAGTGGCCAACCCAGACCATCAGACACTGCTCTGGGTTTGCATCTGTTACAAAGATCTCAAGGAACATCAGAAATCTATGTGAAATTGATGATTCATTTACCAGCAGTTCTCATTCTAAAGGTTCCTAAACGCCACAGAGCTGAAGCTAAGCTGCTGCGATGGTCCATAAAACCAAAAGTATATGACAGATTAGCAACAAATAGACTAGTAACACCTTAAAGACTAACAAAACATGTTAGTCATGAGCTTTCATGGTCACAACCCACTCCTTCAAATGATGGGAGTATTAGAAATCCAGATCCAAAAATAAATAAGGGAAGGGGAAGGGGAGAGAGGGAGACTTGGACACAAATCAGACATCCAAACAGGCAATATACAAAAACCTGCTGAAGAACACTTTAATCTGCCTGGACACTCATTAATGGATCTCCAAGTCACGGTTTTGTTTCAGGCCAATTCCACAAGCCAAATACACAGGGAAGGATTGGAACTTAACTTCATTTACAGTTTAATTCTTATGCAAATGGTATGAACAAGGACATTGGCTGGCTTGCACACTACCTTCCACATCCTATGACTTAAACTACCAATCAAACAACGGAGGTGCTAATTGTTCTTAACAGCCTGTTGTAAGTATTTGAACCATCTCTCTCTCTCTCTCTCTCTCTCTTTCTCTTTATTCTCCTTTCCCCATCCTTTTTTTTCCCCTCTTTTTTTCTCCCTTCTCCCCTTCCCTTATTTTTCTTGGATCTGGATTTCTAATACTCCTGTCTTCTGAAGAAGTGGGTCGTGCCCATGAAAGCTCATGATACCATCTACATGTTTTGTTAGTCTTTAAAGAGCTATTAGTCTATTTGTTGTTTTTTATAAGTTTTTCCTGTTACAGACTGTCACAGGGCATGACTCCCCCACGATACCAACCTCACAATTTGGTGTCCCTTACCCAGGGGAAATACAGCCCTACAGACCTAGTCCAAAAGTTCAGTGGCCTAGAGGCCTGAGCAGCCAGTGTGTTCTCCCTAGCTGTTGGAGAGCCGACCACCAGTTGGGATGAATATAGGGGGACCTGGACCCTCCCACTCCACTGGGTCCCAACCCAGGGCCCTGTTGGCAGTGTTGACTGCACTGCCAGCTCAGTGGGAAGTCTGCTTGCAACACGCTTAGCTCTTAGTGGCATATTCCTCTGCCCTGGGCAACTTCCTACTGGCTCTGGAGGGGGTTTCAGTCCCTGGATTGCGGCACGTTGTACCAGGACCTTGCGGCAGTCCCTTGGTCATGGGGTAGTCTCTGGGGTTGCAGCAGTGGCACCTGTGATGGGGTCTGCGGCTCCAGAGAAGGCAGAGGCTGGGGCAACTCCTCCGTTTGTTCCTCCGGCAGTGGCTGCGGCTGGGGTTGCTGCTCGGAGAATGACTGTGCCAACCAGGCTGGCTCAGGAGCTCCAGCCTGAACTCCCTCACTGCTTGAAGCTCCCCCTGAATGAGCTGGACTCAGGCATTTTATACAGTCCCCACACCGGGAGCATGCCCATTTGGCTGCAAGGGGTGGGGCTTTCTCCACCCATAAGCCTTTCACTCCCCTCTCTCCCGTGTGGGGTACATCCACTCCATCAGAGAGACTAACTTGGCTACCACTCTGAAGCTTATGACAGATTAGCATGAACCTTGTAGATTTACAAGCACCCCAGCACTGTACCCTGAAGACAAACTCAGCAGTAGCAGAGCTTCTGTCAGTGCTCCAGAAGACTGCTTTTTGTTGTCCTGCCACAATTAGCCAATATGGGTCAGAGTTACAAAAAGTTTATTAAAATAGGTTGGATGGGAACTATCCCCTTCTGGATTAAAAAAAATCCCCTTTAGAATTTTTCTATTGAGAAACAATGGCTTTCCCATTTTAAAAAAGAAACTAAGAATACAAAAATCCACTGTCACCTTGACTTCCAAAGTTTACCTGTTGTAAAAGAGTAAGAAAGCGTTGAAAGCTTTACTTTCACAGATGAAGTAATGCTTTAGCACTTAAAAGTGAAATTACCACTTAAAAATTGAAAGTGTTACTTTTAAAAGTGAAAAACAACACCTTTAAAATGAAAGTGTTACTTTCTCACTTTTTTAACGTGCCCACTTTTCTATAGGAGAAAAATAAAAAATTAGATAAACTAGCTAATTTCCTCTAACTCTGGAGTGGGAGTGAAGTGTTTTAATTGCTGATTTTTTGTGAAAAGGACACTTGTGAGAAGTAAGTTTTTTTCTGGAAAATTAATTTTCAACTAAAATCCAACAAAACTTTCCGCCAAATTTTGATCTTCTCTGCTTAATAGCTATGCCACCGCTTCCTGTGATTGCTATTACATGATATAACAAACTGTCACTGCAGGCGTAAAGGTGAGAACCTGGACATGTACCCTACTTTTACTAAAAAAAACCTAACCCTCTTCTCTGGAGCCTAACACAAAATTCAAAGAAAACTAGAAAGAAAGAAAGTCCAGTTGAATGCTGCCAACATGAAAATTAATCTGGAATGAGTTTAAAGTGTATTGAGCATTCTTGTTTAACTATGTGGCTGGTCTACACTAGACCAGACAGGTCGGCTTAAGGTACGTCATTCAACTACGCAAAAGGTGTAACTGGATTCGGCTTACCTTAAGCCAAGCTACTGCAGTGTCTGCACTGTGGGAGACCCACGGTAGCACATGCTCCCATCGTTATCTTTTAATCCTCACAGAATGAGGAGTACACAATGCCGGCGGGGGTGGCCCTCAGTGTTTGATCTGAGGCTCTACACTAGATCCAGTAAAGCAACCTCCGGAGGGTCAATCTGCTCCATAATATAGACATCCACACACAGGGCTTCTGTGTAGCCAAGAAGGCTAATGGCATATTAGGTTGCATTAAGAGGAGCATTGCCAGCAGATCCAGAGATGTCATTATTCCCCTTTATTCGGCTTTGGTGAGGCCACATCTGGAGTATTGTGTCCAGTTCTGGGCCCCCCACTACAAAAACGATGCGGAAGCATTGGAGAGGGTCCAGTGGAGGGCAACCAAAATGATTAGGGGGCTGGAGCATATGACCTACGAGGAGAGGCTGAGGGACTTAGGTCTGTTTAGTCTGCAGAAGCGAAGAGTGAGGGGGGATTTGATAGCAGCCTTCAACTTCCTGAAGGGAGGTTCCAAAGAGGATGGAGAGAGGCTGTTCTCAGTAGTGACAGATGGCAGAACAAGGAGCAATGGTCTCAAGTTGTGGTGGGAGAGGTCCAGATTGGATATTAGGAAAAACTATTTTACTAGAAGGGTAGTGAAGCATTGGAATGGGTTACCTAGGGAAGTAGTGGAGTCTCCATCCCTAGAGGTATTTAAGTCTCGGCTTGACAAAGCCCTGGCCGGGTTGATTTAGATGGGATTGGTCCTGACTAGAGCGGAGGGCTGGACTTGACGACCTTCTGGGATCTCTTCCAGTTCTATGATTCTATGATAAGGGGATGGTTGGATGTAATAACATGATCTTGGTAACTAATTGACCATTCATTATCAGTTGGAAATAGGTCAATGGAGGGATGATAGGAGTTGCTATAGGGAACTTTCTGGGTATCTGGCTGGTGAGTCTTGCCCACATGCTCAGGGTTTAGCTGATCGCCATATTTGGGGTCGGGAAGGAATTTTCCTCCAGGGTAGATTGGCAGAGGCCCTGGAGGTTTTTCGCCTTCCTCTGTAGCATGGGGCACAAATCACAGCTGAAGGACTCTCTGCATCTTGGGTCCTTCAAAGTATTTGAATGCTTCAATATCTTTGATATAGGTGAGAGGATTATTCTAAGAGGGGTGGTTGAGATTCTGTGGCCTGCACTGTGCAGGGGGTCAGACTAGATGATCATAATGGTCCCTTCTGACCTTAAAGTCTATGAGTCTATGAATCTATGTGTGTGGATGCTTTAATTCCACAAATAAGAGCGATTTACTTTGTGGATAAAAGCTCATTAGGAATAAGGCATACTTCTTCAGGAATAATAGCATAACTCAATGTGTGAAAAGCAGAAATCACTATATCAGAGTATAACCCTTCTGCCAGGTAGGCCTGGCAGTAACCAGGGCTGGGTTCAATATCTTGGGGTCCATCTCACATAGAACCGGCTCGATCCCCCACCCAGTAATCTGGGAAATTCATGCACCCCTGGGTGCCTCTGAGAGGCAATGCTTCCCCACTTGCAAGCACTGAGTCTGAGTACAGGAAAGAAACATTTAACGAAACAGAGAGAGAAGTCATACGGCATTAACTTGGGGAAAACACCACAAACAGAGTTCATAACCCAAACATGAGCCAAGCCCCCCCCCGCCAAGAATCACCCGAAGTCCAAAGAGTCCAACACCCCAAAAGTCTCTGTCCCTGGTCCGTGCCACCCAGAGTCCCAAACTTCACCGGCAGGGTTTCACCTCCCAACCTGGGTAGCAATGGGGGTGGGGGATAAATAGGGGGCACCTTATATGAAACTCTGCCACGCTCCACCAGCTGTCTCATCCCACGCCACTGGATGCTCCTCTGGGCACCTGCCACCGCTCCCCGTCTGCTGCTGCCACTGGTCGCCGTGCCTCGCCTGCCACCGCTCCATGCCACTCCGCTGGTGGCCACCACTTCACTGGCTGCAATAGGTCTGGCTCTCAGCCAAACCAGTGATTTCAGCTCTTTAGCCACCAGCTAGACTGGCAAATGAATCCAGCTTCCACTGGACTAGCAAAAGAAAAGACTCCTCAGGGAGTCTGCTTTAGGGTCTGTCCTTAAAACAAAGGGGGGAAGGTTCAGGCCAGGCCAGTCTTATAGCTCACACCTGGCAGGCATGACGCAGGCTAACTCAAGCCTTTTAACCCTTTCCCCCAGCTCAGTTCACTCAACTCTGGAAGGGGGGAGGCTTGTTCTTCCGAGACCTCTTACCATGATGGTGGTGTCTCTCCTGCAAGCACTGGTGGCATGTTTTACAGTTCCCACATTTAGGGGTAACATGATTAGTGACCCCCACAACAGTACCAAATTATATACAATTCTCCACATTCCATTCCAACACTGACCTTCCATCAGCCCTGGCTGAATGGGATTTACATAGCCACACCTCGGATTCTCTCCTGAGCAGTATTTACATGTCAACAGTTAATTACCTTGCAGAGCTAAACAACTAGGCTGTGTCTAGACTGCATCCCTTTTCCGTAAAAGGGATGCAAATTAGACACATTGCAATTGCAAATGAAGCGGGGATTTAAATCCCCCCCGCTTCATTTGCATAAACATGGCTGCCGCTTTTTTCCGGCTCTTATTTTAAGAGGAATAAGGGATCTTTCGGAAAAGGCTTTATTTTCTGAAAGATCCGCGTCTAGACTGGCGCTTTTCTCCGGCAAAGCTCCAAGCCGGAAAAAAGCTGCAGCCATGTTTATGCAAATGAAGCAGGGGGGATTTAAATCCCCGCTTCATTTGCATTTGCGATGTGTCTAATTTGCATCTCTTTTACGGAAAAGGGATGCAGTCTAGACACAGCCCTGTAGTGGGCACACCCACCCCTCCTTTTAGCTGGCTGATAGCAAGCAGCAGTTCAGCCCCTGCTTACAGGAGTAACTCTTCAAATAGACATGCCATTACTTTCCTGTTTTCCTGACTTTTTATTTAGAATTGAAGGCCTTAGTTCATTTTAACAGCATAATTCCTTCCCGGTCTTGATCTTCTCTGGATTCAGAAGAGGCCAGTATTGTCATCTGATGAAGGTCAGCTTGGACTCAAGTGACTAGACTTGAAAGTGCTATTTGTTTACTGTTTCACTCAGTATCAAATTGTGGCAAGAAAAGCAGCACTGCAGTTTTCCACTGGCAGGGAAAAGGAGGAAGCTTGTACCTTTTATTTAGTTCTATCTTTCAGTTAATCATCCCTCATGTCTGGCTGCTGTCAGTGGTCCGTTATTTCCTGTTGTTCAGAAGAAACTAGGCAGAGAAAAGTCAGAAAAAGATACACAAAATGTGGTTTGCAATTTGTGTATCTTTTTCTGTTTTTTTTTCCGAAAGAAGCTTTCCCCATGTACACTGGGCCAAATTTCAGAAAAAAACCCTGCTCTTTCAGAACATCCCTTATTCTTCTCACCAAATGGAACATGGGGATTCTGAAAGAACATGTCAGCTTTTTCGGAAACTGTTCCTTGGATGCGGTAGAGCTTTTTCAGCATACCTCTGGTGTCCCGGAAAAGCTCTGCAGTCTAGACATAGCCTAAGAAGGTATCACAGTGGAATGATTTATACACAAGAGACACTGCAAAAGACTGAGATTGAATTTAGAGCTTATTTCATATAAAAATGGTGACCTGTGGACTTTCTCTGCAGTGCATAATTGGAGTTTAGATTAATAAAAGTTAACATGTAACTCTTCTGTTTTTTGGCATATTTTGAAACCAAAGTGCTCAGAAGTACTGCTGACAGGATTGAGGTTCCTTGCTGTGATGACTGGTGTTTTTTGTGAAAAGAATAGGTGGTGTTGGTATCCTTTCTAGCAGTCTCTCCAGAAGCCAAGGACAGTACAGGCATGAACTGACAATTTTGTTCTCACCTCTAGAAAATGATCCTTACAAGACAATATTGAAGCATGGTGGTGCTTGGAACCTTGAATTGCTACTCTTCAAGCTCTACCAAACCTGCAGTACAGGCAAGGAGAGAAATTCACATCTCCAGAGCTCCCAGACACAACATTCATGGTGGGATTTCCTAAAACATGCAAGCTAGGAGCTCAGATCTCATGACACATTAAAGTAGGAAGGGAGCAGTGTCTGTGCTCTCAAAAGTCTAAACTAGAATTCTATTTTGGCTAGTACATGGGCTGTACAGAGCTGGGATGCTTTTTACACCATCCTCCAGAAATACTACACACCTGCATAAAAGCCAAACAGAATCTCACTTTTAAGAAGCAATCAAGACCTTATCAGCATACATGTGTTGTTTTAAAATCAGGCAGAATAGCTAGAAAAATATAATCTAATTGAATAAGAAGGTCCAGCTGACAATGTTCCTTCTACTTTTTTCCACCTATATGGAGAATAAATGTTTTGTGTACCAAGGCATGTGCAGATGTGCACTACAAGTAGAAACCAAAAATTTAGCTGTGGGTGCTCTGCTAATCAGCTGGGTGACATTTGAATCTCTCCTGAGCAGCCGTAAAAGCGCATAGCTCTCAGGGAACACTGCTCGGAAGTCTTAGGAATTAGTTAATATGAGGATTCAGTGGGTCTAAATGAAGCAAATATGGTCACAACCTTTAAACAAAGAGGAGGAAACTGTCACTTACCATTCAGTAACTCTTTCTTCAATCCCCAGGAAAACAGTGCACAAAAAAAAATGAGCTCAACCAACCTACCAAGGTTGCTAAGTGATAAGTGTATGTAACTAGCACATAATTTATAAAACTCCAAGAATCTGAAAATGGAAAAGTTTCATTCTTAGACAGAGAGCACCTTACCCAGCACAGCAAAATATCTTAAGCAGGGCTACTCAACAAGCAGCCCATGGGCTGCATGCAGCCCGTTGCCCATTTGTTTGTGGCCCACAGTGTGGTTTGAATTCATGCAGGGCTAAACATGCGGGTAGGAGCCAAAATAGAAGAGTAGTCAATATAATGGTCTTCTGTTGATATGTGTTTTAGTAGTTAAATTCCTGGACTGTCATTGCTCAATAAAAGTGCTGTAATATGGGTGGAAATCGGGTGAATACTGCATTTTATTAATATCAGCAGAATTGACTTAAATAGGTCCTATGTGTTGTGTAGTCTTGCCTTAATCTTTGTATTCATGCCTGTCAGTGTGAAAGAAGCTATTTGCATATATTTGCATCTATATTTGCATGTATATGAAACTACACTTAAGTTGTGGTCCTCAGCGTGTTCTGTGAGTATCATTGAGGCCACTGTGGCTTCCAAAGTTGAGTAGCCCTGTCCTATAGCATAGTAGCTTGGGAACTCTTCCACAATGGGGGAGACAAGCTCATAACCGTTTTCCACACCAGCTAGAGAGAGAAATTGACCCTGGGTCTCAAACATCCCACGTGAGTACCCCAAGTAGTGGGCTAAAATCTCTAAGTGAGGCCTTCCATAGCATTTCTTGAACCTAATCCTCTTTCTAGGCTTTTGACAAATGCCTGCAATAAAAAAGTCTAAATTGGCTTGAAATAAAATGTTTCATTTCATTTTGACCCCACTTTTTTCAGCTTTCTGAGTCATCGAAAATTTTAAGAGAGCATGTTTTCTGTTTGACCAATAGCCAATAATTTTTTCCTGGAATTGCCAGAAGAAAAATTAATTATTCACCCTGCTCTAGCCAAGATTGCAAGTTTTTGAAGATCTTGGCCCCTGCCATGTAATGCAGTGTTTCCTGACACATTTTCCAGCTCTAGCACACAGGGTCTCAGCATAAGTAGGAATAACAGAATAGACGTGACTTAAAGTCAGATTGGTGCCCATCCTGCATGCTCTCCAGGGTTGCGTCAACACTACACCACACTGTCAAAATAAGATACACAATTTGAGCTATGCAAATTCTGTATCTTATTTCAATCTTATTTCAAAAATAGTGTAATTTGGTGCTGTCTACACAGCACTTATTTCAAATTAACCTGCTATTCTGAAATGTCTCTTATCCTCGTGGAATGAGGTTTACAGGGACATTGGAATAGTGAGGCCATTATATTTCGGAATAACAGGCTTGCTGTTAAGAAGTGGGATAGCTATTTCGGGATACCTCTGGTATCCCAAAATAGTGCTGCAGTAGCCCAGGAGATGAACACAGTAAGAGTGCCCCTATAATCCTTGCTCTATATACTCAGGCTATGGGCAGCTGCACATGAGGGATAGCAGCCTCCGTTACATTTCCACTTTCCCACATCATGGAATGCAGCTCTACATATGGGTGGGAGTGGGCAGGGAATGTGAGAAGCTGCAAATTTTCTTAGTCAGCATCTGCTTTCTGGGTTGATCCTGTGGCAACATCACATGCCCAGCCCTATACGCGGGACTAATGGCCTAGCCATGGTTTAGTTCTTAGTGGACCATCATGAGTATTAGGAAACATTCAAAATAGTGAATCTAGTAGGATTTCAGAGTAGCTTCTTAAAGGTATGTGGGAAATGACATCTCTGGAGTTCCTGAGGGTATGTCTACGCTACAGCGCTAATTCGAACTAACTTAGTTCAAATTAGTTAATTCAAACTAAGCTAATTCGAATTAGCGCATCTAGACTTAAAAACTAGTTCGAATTAGCGTTTTGCTAATTCGAACTAGCACGTCCACACTGATTGGACGCTGGGGAGCACTTAAGGCCGGCTGTAACCAGTTCTGGCAGGGCATCAGGTAAGTGGTTGCTTTGTGTGGCTGCTGTCTGAGGCTATCTGAGGCTCGTGCTTAAAGGGTCCCCCCTGGACAGTCGGTTCTCATCTTTTCGCTTGTTTGCCTACCTCGCCAAGGGACAGCAAAGCGTTTTTCTCTGCACCCGTCTGTGTCGGTGCTTCCCTTCGGGGACACCGCCGCAGGTGACAACATGGAGCCAGAGCTCACCCTGCACTTTCTGGTGCAGTTTCTGGACTTGCTGCTGCAAGCCTGCCAGCAATGGCTGGAGGCTGCCTGGCACCACCTGGTGCACGTCAGCTCCCTGCCTCTCTGCCTGGCCACCCTGGGAGTCATGGCCCAGCTGCGGCGGCTCCTGGGAGCCGGCGTACCCCGTCGCATCTGGTGTCTGGACACCAGCAGTGACTGGTGGGACCGCATCATCCTGGAGCACTGGGGAGACCAACAGTGGACCCAGGACTTCAGGAGGAAGAGGCACACCTTCCTGGAGCTCTGCGAGTGGCTCACCCCTGCTCTGCGCAGAAGGGACACTCGCATGAGGCCCGCCATCCCCCTCCAGAAGCGTGTGGCCATCGCCCTCTGGAAGCTCTCCACACCGGACAGCTACCGATCCATCGGGAACCAGTTCAGCGTGGGGAGATCCACCGTCAGTGCGGTGCTCATGCAGGTACAGCACTCGCCGGCCACTGGGCCGGGGGGGAGACGGGCTGCCAGGATGGGATGGGCCGCCCCAAGGAAAAGGGGGGGAGGGAGGAGAGGAGGCAAAAGTGCCCTGCACCGGAGGGGCCGGTCTCTCCCGGCCATACTACACGCCGCCCGGGGGGGTTGCTCCCAGGAGTGGGGTGCGGGGCACTGACAGGGCACGAACACTCCCAGCCACCCATGCGCCCCAGTGATTCGCGCTTTGCTGTGTCTCTCTCCGCAGGTGGTCAAGGCCATCAACCGGGTGCTGCTCCTCAGGGTGGTCCACCTCACCGACCCGGACGCCATCATCCGGGGGTTCGGCGCCCTCGGCTTCCCCAACTGCGGGGGGCCATCGACGGGACGCACATCCCCATCCGTGCCCCGGAACACCAGGCCTCCCAGTACGTGAACCGCAAGGGGTACTTCTCCGTCCTCCTTCAGGCCGTGTGTGACCACCGGGGCCAGTTCACAGACATTAATGTGGGCTGGTCCGGCAAGGCACACAACGCACGGGTGTACTGGAACTCCTCCATGTGCCAGAGGCTGCAGGCTGGGACCTTCTTCCCCGACCACCACATCAGGGTTGGGGACGTGGACATGCCCGTGTGCCTGGTGGGGGATGCGGCCTACCCCCTACAGCCCTGGCTCATGAAGCCCTACACGGGGCTCCTCAACCCCTCCCACAAGGCCTTCAATGCGAGGCTGACCAGGGCCCGCATCGTGATTGAGGGGGCCTTCGGGTGACTGAAAGCCCAATTTAGGTGCCTCCTCACCCACCACGCCCTTGCCGAGCACAACATCCCTCCTGTGGTGGCAGCATGTTGTGTGCTGCACAATTTGTGCGAGAGGAAGGGGAAGGCTTTCCTGCCAGCCTGGATGGCTGATGCTGACCGCATGGCTGGCCACTATGCTCAGCCCCGCACCGCCGCCATCCGGAAAGCCCAGCGGGGGGCCGTCTGGATCTGGGAAGCCCTGCGGGAGAGCTTCCATGTGGAGGAGGAGGACTGAACTCTCCCTGCATGCCCCACTGGGGCCTTCTTCCACCCTATCCCACTTCCTCTTTCCCCTCCCTAACCTTCCTTCCTAATGTCGAATAAAGACACCTGTTTTGGCAAAAAAAACCTCTCTTTATTTTACATAACTGGGGTCGGGAGAGGGAGGAGGGAGGGTGGGAGAGAGGAGGATGGGAAGGGAAAGCTCAGGCTTGGGGGTCCGGCTGGCTCTCCCATCTCGCAACACTGTGGGTGCGGGCGTCTTGGGGGGGGAATGAGTGTGGAGGGTGGGGCAGGAGGGACGGAGGGTGCGGAGGAAGCGGGAGAGGGAGCAGGGGCAGCAGGGGGAACAGGGGCAGCAGGGGTGGGAGGAGGAGCGAGAGCTGGGGCAGCCACAGGAGCCGGAGCAGGAGGAGGCAGGAACCGGTCAACCAGGGTCTGGAGGTGGCCTCTGAGGGCACGACCCTGCTCCTCTAGCACATCCACACTCTGCTGGCACAGCCGAAGGTCCTCCCGGACCCAGTGCTCCTGGTTACAGAGCAGCAGCTCCATGAACCGGAGGTGCCACCGCTGGTAGTCCTCCTCATTCCTGGCACGCCTGCTGGCCTGGGTGTGGGTGGCTGCTGCAGGTGGGGTGGTGCGCCCTGCAGTCCCAGGTGCTGCGGCTATGGTGAAACAAGAGCAGCAGTCAGTTCTCCCTGGGGACAAGGTGGGTGAAACCCAGCACCCCTCTGCAAGGCCAAGGCCCCTGCTGCTTCTCCATGGTGGGCAAGGACCAGGCGCACGGTCCCTGGGCTCCGTCTCCACCCCACCCCCCCGTACACATAAGGGGAGCATGATGGTACTCACAGGTGGAGGTCTCCCCGACCTCGGACGACACAGGAGATGTGGTCTGTGGGGTGCCTCGGGGGTCCTGGGTCCTGGGCAGGCTGCTGGCAGGCTCCTGGATCTCGGCGTCCTCCGGCTCCTCCTCCTCGGTGTCCAGGACAGGTCCCTCTGTCCCGGGGTCGATAACCACCCAGGGGGCATGGACGGCGTGAGCCCCCAGGATGCGGTCCAGGGCCTGAAAGTGGGGGCAGGCCTCTGGGTCGGCCCCTGGCAGGCAGGCCCGGAAGTAGGACTGCCGCAGGTCCTTAATCTTACAGCGGACCTGCTCCCAGATCCGCTGGTGGCCTCTGGCGGCCAGACTGTCAGCCATGCGGCCATACACAGCCGCGTTCCTGTGGCTAGTGTGGAGATCGTGGACATTGGAGGCTTCCCCCCAAACCTCGATGAGGTCCACGATCTCTGCACTTGACCAAGCGGGCGCCCGCCTCTTGCGGCCCTGGGCAGTCTCCTGGGAGCCGCCAGGCTGGTCCCGGGAAGAGGGGGAGGGCTGGGTGGCATCGGGTGGCTGGCTCATCTTGTGCCAGGTACAGGGTCTGCTGGCTGGGTGCTGGCAGGCTTGCAACTGGCACAAACTGTGTAGCCAGCCCGTGGCCCTTTAAGGGCTACGGGGCCGGAAGGGGGACAGACAAGTTTCCCTGGTGGTGGCCAGAGTGGCCACCAGGGCAAGCTGGGAAGGTTTAGCCTCCCACTAGGTTGAATTAAGTGGCTACGCAACCCTTAATTCGAACTAGCTAATTCATACTAGGCGTTAGTCCTCATAGAATGAGGTTTACCTGGTTCAAATTAAGCGCTCTGCTAGTTCGAATTAAGTTCGAACTAGCGGTTTGCCTGTGTAGCACCTATGAAAGTTAATTCGAGCTAACGTCTGTTAGTTCGAATTAACTTTGTAGTGTAGACATACCCTGAGAGATGGATTGCATATAACTCTCAAGAGTGCACTGTAGGGAACAGGCCTGTTGAGACTGATGGAGCAGGTGACCTAATTCTCCAGGTGTTTTCCATTTCCAATCTCTCCAATACTTCCACAATTTTGCCTCTATCTCAGTGAAGTGTGGCAGGTACCTACAGATGATGCAAGTCTAATCCGTTTGAATAAAGATTCACATTTGGTAAGTGTGAAAGAGTTATTTAAAGAGGAGTTTTAGTTATTTCTATGGCTATACAGGTTGAAAGCAAAATTCAATAGTAATATATACAACATCTTTCTGGCTTTTCAGTTTTCTCTCCAAATGCATTTTTACAGCATAAAAATGAATTTCTTTTATCCCAATTTTATGATTATGATTATTTGAGCAAATATGATCATCTGTGACTCCCATGCTATTAAGTGACTCCCTTAGTAGTGAGTGCAAAGTCATTTTGACATATGGCTTATGGCTTAGATGGCATTTAGTTTAGTCTTCCCTGTGGAATTTGAAGTCATGCAAGTCATACTAAACAGTTCTGAAGGAAATCAAGCAGAAAATGCTCATTTGCAACTAAAAGGCCAGATAAAGTGTATAAATTAGAAAACAATGGAGGAAAAAAGAATATGGTAAACAGTTTACAAAAGTGCAGACTGGGCAGCAGATAATTCTTTTTGCATTTAAATTACAAATTTATCTGCCTTCTGAACTTTTTCAAGTAAATACAGCACAACAGAATGTTCCCCTGGGAAGATGCTATCTTGGTTTGAAACCAAATGCCCTCTGAGATGCAATATATTTCCAATAAGGCAGATTTATTTAAAACAGTGTTTTTATATTACATGCTAGGATAAAATAGACATAAGAATTCAAAATGACCAAGACAGCTTTGCAGCAGCATGTCACTTATTCTTTCAGATACTGCTGATTCAGCATATTTAGCATGCTCTTCTCTCTAATGTGATCTAGAGGGTAAACTTCATGAGAGACAGGTCAGTACTGTCTTCACCTAAAATACTTTTACTGGAGGGAAATATTGATTTGTATTTTCCATCCAGGACTGATATTATCAACTTTTATGAGTAATCTGTGGGGGCTTAAAATATTTTAATTGCTTTTTATATGAATTCACCTTTCTGCAGATGGCATTTAACTCTGTGAGGGGAACAGGTCTTAGGACACTCCCTCTTTCTGGCATCTCCACTGACATCTGATGGCCCACTGATGTCCTTTCGTGGATCTGGGACTAAGTGATTTGCCCAAGGTTACATGGGTAGTCTGTGACAGAGCAGGGAATTAAGCTCATCTCTCCCAATTCCTAGCGGACCACCCAAATTATTCTTTTCCTTAGATCAGCCCACACTATCTCCTTTGGCAATGCAGTTCCCCTGGAACCATATTACTAGCAATTCCCCCAAGATGTGGTTTCTTCTGTAACACCAGATCACAGATTCTGTTTTTTTAAAAAACAATACAGAGTTAGTTGATGTTTTAACGACTAACAAATTTATTAGGAAATAAAGCTTTGAGATATAACTTCCTTCTTCAGATGCCTGAAGAGAGAAAGGGGGGAAAGGAAAGAAAACAAAGATGGGATAATCAGTGCTAATTAAATCAGAGTGGATGCAGCTCATCTCCAAAATGGATGAAAAGGTGAAAGTACCTGAATGGGAAATTACCTATTGTAATGAAAGAGCCATTCAATGTCTCTTTTTAAACATCTTTTGTTTTTTCTGGGGTTTTTTGCTTTGTTTTGTTGTTGTCCTGTTTTTTCTGTTGTTTTTTTCCTAGTTTTTTCTTTTCTGTTTCACTTCTTTAAGGTTTATGAAGGAGGAGGCCTTAGGTGCAGAGAAAACTAACCAGCTCTTCTGGGTCTATTCAGCACCAACTGGACACACCTTCAGGGTTTGCATTGCCTAAAAGGGAGGATCTTAAAAAAAGAAAATCTGCCACAAGAAGGCGGGGGGAGGGGTTACTCTGCCTCAGAGACTCCTAACCACAGAAAGATCCATCAAGAGGAAGAATACCCCAAAAAACTGCATGTATCCGCTGCAAAGCAGAATGTCCCAAGATGAGGGCCTGAAAGTAGACCCTAATAAAAAACACTAGACCCAATGATAGGCCCAGCCAAAAAAGCTGAATTGAGGGACACTGCATGAAAGCTAGGCCTTTCTTTGCTTTCACTCAGGCTATGTCTAGATTACATCCCTTTTTCAATAAAGGGATGTAAATTAGGCATGTCGATATTGCAAATGAAGCCGGGATTTGAATTTTCTGTGCTTCCTTTGCATAATGGCAGCCACTGCTTTTTTCAAAACGGGGCTTTTTTAAAAAACCCGGCAGTTTAGATGGGGCATTTTCGACAGAAATGCCCTGTTTTAAAAGATCCTGTGCTCCTCAAAAAATTAGGCATCTGTCAAAAATGCCCCATCTAAACTGCCGGGGTATTTTTTTTTTAAAAATGCCCCGTTTTTTAAAAAATGGCGGCTGCCATTATGCAAATGAAGCACGGGAAATTCAAATCTCGGCTTCATTTGCAATATCGATGTGCCCAATTTACATCCCTTTATCAAAAAACGGATGTAGTCTAGACACGGCCTCAGATTCCCATTTTCATAAGGCCGAAAATGATTTTTCATTCATCTGTTTATTTTACTTAGAGAACCCCCTCATATGCTATGTACTGCTGGGAAAAACATTATAAATGACTTGAAGAGGCCTCTTGAAGGGACTTGAGGTGAGCCCTCCCACACACACACATTAGGACAAAAGAATTAAAAACTGAGATACTCGGTTGGAGGAAGATACCAGGAAAGCAGTAATACCATTTAACAGACTTTGCAATGTTTAAAAAAAAATCACAGCCCCTTATGAATTTGGGTTGCATGTACAGAAGAATTACACTCTAGGACAAAGGGGTAGCACTGCCTCTCTACACCACTCTGGTGTCTTCAGGCCAGAAATATGTGGGCATGACCTCTGGTTGTGTTAAGTGACATAGCTTCACTGGCATCAGCAGATTTACACTGATTTACCTGTGCTGAAGACAAGGTCCATTTCATTTAACTCTGGGCATCTCATTATGAGAAAGATAATCACAAATTGGAGGGAGATCAGAAACAAGCTGAGAAAATGATTAGGCTTCTGAAGTGACTGATGTATGAGGATTGATTGCAAGTGCTAACTCTTCGCAGTTTAACTATGAAAGGACTTCAAGAGGAACACAGTAACAGTGTATAAATATTTGAAGGGTCTAAATACTATGGAGGGAAAGACAATTATGTAGCATAATGCAAGGAGAGCAAAGGTCAGGAATTAAGAAAGGAAATTTATTAACTGAGTATCAGAAAAATATGTTCCTAAAGTGAGATTTTGTATGTGGAGGTGGATCCCAACAACAGTGATTGATGCTCCATCACTTGGAACATTTAAACTAGATTTGACAAAATGTTTGTAAAGATGCAGTAGGATCATGTATTGGGCTAAGTGAAATTACTATACTGGTTCCTTATGGTCTTAATATCTCAGAAGTCTTTCCTCACATTACCTGCCATGAGTCCACACCGGGTTAGTACAAGGAAAAACAACAAGGATACTGTTTTACTGTTTTAATTAAAGTACAAAAATTGGCTCAGAAGTAGAATAGAATGATTTTGACTTTGGCCAAGATGAAAAGGAATAGGGATCAGGGCAGCAAGGGCACGTCTACACTGCAGGGCGAAAGCCAAATTAAGCTATTTTGACTTCAGCTACGCAAGTGATGTAGCTGAGGTCAAAATAACTTAATTCAGCTTTTGGTGCTGTCTACACAGCAGAAAGTCAAAGGATTACAGGAGGTGGAGTAAGAAGTCCTCCTCAAAATTACTTCAAAATAACAGCTTGCTGTATAGATGCACACTTTGTTATTTTAAAATAATGTCTCTTATTCCAAAATAACGTTGCTATGTAGACAGGGGTTACATGGGCCCATGGAGCCTGGGGCCCTGCTCTAACAAAGTTTAGGGCCAGGTCTCTCCCCAGCTCAACCTGCCACTCCTGTGTACTCTCCCAGAGCTTCCCCCACCCTACCTGCCACTCCTGTATGATTTAAAACCACCCAGGGGCCACCACTGCCAGTGCAGCAGGGTTAATGTGGCTTCCCTGCTCACTTACTTTGCATGCTGCTCCCACCTCAAGCAGCCAGTGGTAGCTGCAGATGTGGTTCCTGGCTCCCTGGCCTAGAACCTGCTGTCAGAGGGGGTGCCCCTGATACCCTTTCCTCCCCACATCCCTTCCTGCACCCAAACTCCTTCCTACACCACCACCACTACAGTGCTCACTTTATTTATTTTTTTACTACAAGCATTTGCACTGTAAAATGATAAACACAAGAAATGGTATTTCTCAATTTATCTCATATAAGTACTAGCGATATATCCCTGTGTGTGTGTGTCTCTCTCTCTCTCTTTTTTTTTTTTTTTGTTTCCATAACTGCACTCAAGGCCACTCTGTCCTACTTCTTGATCAGCCACTCGCTAAGACAATGTTGTTAACATTTATGGGCTTACTAAGTCACCAGAAAGTGAAAGCATGTTTGCATGGCACTCTTATAGCCATCACTGCAAGGTATTTACATGCCATATTCTAAACATTTGTATGACCCTTCATACTTTGGTCACCATTCCAGAAGACAGGCTTCCTGCTGCTGCTGTTTATTAAAAAACCAAAATGTGTTAATTAACTTTGTGACTAAACTCCTTGGGGCAGGACTATATTTGTCCTGCTTTGTTTTACTCACATTCTGCCATATATTTTATGTTATGGCAATCTTGGATGATGACCCAACACGTATTTGTTTTATGAACACTTTCATTGCGGATTTGGCAAAATACATAGAAGGTACCAATGCGATCTATCTATAGGTAGCTACAACACATAACTCAGTGTTTAAGAATCTGAAGTGCCCTCCAAAGCCAGAGCATGTGGTGCATGCTTTCAGAAGTCTTAAAAGAACAACACTGCAATGTAGAAACTACAGAACCCAAACCATCAAAAAAGTGGTGTTGGACTCAGATGATGAAAATAAATATGAATCAGTCTGATCTGCTTTGGATCATTATCGAGCAGAACCTGTCATCAGCATAGATCGGGGTGGGCAAGAGGTGGCTAGCAGGTCAGATCTGGTCTGCTAAGCTGCCGGATCTGACTTGTGGCTGCCTCGCCAGCACCCTTACTACAGAGCAGGGGCAGCTGCTCTAAACAGCAGGCTGCTAATTGCTCTGCAAGCTGGGCAGGGAGGAGAAAGCTTTGTGCACTGTCTCCACCCCCTAGCAAAATCCCCAAGCTCCCATTGGCCAGTTTCTGTCCAATAGGAGCTGAGAAATTTGGCTGAAGGCAGGGGCAGCAAATGAAGCCTCCTCACACCCTCCCTCTCCCCTCCCTCCCTGTGCTGGAACAGAGATATCTGGAGCAGCCTACAGGCAGAAAATCTGCGGAGCTGCTAGCTGGGAGCTGCCTAGCCAGAGCCTGCCTCTGGCACTCCACTCTCTCTCTCTCCAACTACCACCCAAATCCTTTGTATCCCCTCTCCCCACCTCCTCCAGGTCACAACTTTCTCCCAGACCCTGCACTCCCTTCTCCACTCCTCCCCCAGACCAGAATACTTTCCTGCACACACATCCCTCCCAGACATTGCACCCCATTCTCCTGCTCCATGACACACCCAAACTTTCTGTATCTCCTTTTCCCCCTTTTTCCAGGTCACAACTGCCTCCCAGAACCACCACCCCCTCTTAAACAGCCCCCCCCAGGCCAGAATCCTCTTCTGTACCCATAACCCCTCCTGGACTCTGCACCCTAGACTCCTGCCCCAGATTATGTCCCCTTCTTTCACTCAAACTCCCTCTCAGACCCCACACTCCCTCCTGTACCCCAGTCCTCTATCCCAAGTACCCTTCTACACTCCATCCACTGTCCCAGATACCACACCCCTCCACAGAAATGCAACCCTTGACCACTTAACCAAATCTTGGAGTGCCCCCCCCCCACCATTAAAATTATTGCCCACCACTGACATAGATGCATGTCTTCTGGAATTATTTCATGAAGGGATATATGAATCTTTAGTATAGTGCATCAAGCACATGCGTATCTTGTGACACCATCTGCAACAGTGCTGTGCAAATGTTTGTTCTCACTTTCAGATGACATTGACATTGTAAACAAGAAGCAGGCAGCATTATCTCCTGTCAGTTATAACCTAAATGTTTGTTTCAGTGACTTAGAAAACAAGAAGTAGGACTGAGTGGACTTTTAGGCTTTGTGGTTTTACAATGTTTTATGTCTCAATGCAGTTTTTTTTTACATAATTTTGCATTTGTAAGTTCAATTCTCATGGTAAAGAGATTGCATTGCAGTACTTGTAATGGAGGAATTGAAAAATACCATTTATTTTGTTTTTTTACAGTGCGAGTATTTGTAATAAAAAATAAATATAAAGTGAGCACTATAAACTGTTTTCTGTGTTAAAACTGAAATCAATATATTAAAAAATGTAAAAACTATCCAAAATTATTTAAATAAATGGTATTCTATTATTGTTTAAACAGTGCAGTTAATCACAATTGATTTTTTTTAATTATGCAATTATTCACAATTAATTTTTAATCACTTGACAGCCATAATGAACAGTAATGTCTATCTTTTTATACCTTATTATTGAGTTTCACTGAATTACAGATACAGCAAGAATAAAATGTGTGGAGGATCTTAGAAAAAGAAGAGCATTTTGAACTGGATTCTTTAATGAATGAAAAGCAAGGGTGAGTATGAAGAAAGGGGTGATGAGTCCCTGTTGCCAGGTAGAAGCTGACAGAGAACATTTTGGCCTAATCAATATTTGGAAACCACTGGATTGATTAGGAGTGATAAGCACATGAGCAACTGCTTTAAAATCAAAACATGCACAGTGAAGTCAGTAGTTTTATATATAGTTAGTAGTTTTATGCCTCTGAGAGATATGAAAAATGAAAGAAAATATGGATTCAAATATAAATATGAAAAATATGGCTATCTGACTATATAACATTTTAAGGCAAGAAAAAAACAACTGTGGTCCTCTCTTCTGGTTTTCTTCATAAAACAGGCCATAATATTTCATCAGTTATCCTTACCCAACAATGCGAGGTTGAATAAGGTCATCTATTTTAGGAAGCCATTCAATCTACATTTCAAGACTTCAAAGAATGGAGATTAGACACTATGCTTGATCTTAGTCATCTGTTCCAATGGTTAACTACCCTCTGTGTTTGTAAAAAGGTCTGAGGCCTTTGCTGTCTTCAGTTTCCAGCCACTGGCTCTTATTATGCTTTTGTCTGGCTGTGTCTAGATTACATGGCTCCATCGATGGAGCCATGTAGATTAGGGTTATAGTCAAAGGCAAATGAAGCCGCAATTTAAATGATCGCGGCTTCATTTAAATTTACATGGCTGCCGCACTGAGCCAACAAACAGCTGATCAGCTGTTTGCTGGCTCAGCGCGCTAGTCTGGACGCTCCCGCGATGACATCAAAGCCCTTTGTCAGCAGCCCCATTATTCCTCGTGGGATTAGGTTTACTGGGGCTGCCGACAAAGGGCTTTGATGTCAGCAGGGGAGCGTCCAGACTAGCGCGCTGAGCTGACAAACAGCTGATCAGCTGTTTGTTGGCTCAGCGTGGCAGACATGTAAATTTAAATGAAGCCGCGATCATTTAAATCGCGGCTTCATTTGCCTTTGCCAAAAAAGCAAATCTACATGGCTCCGTCGATGGAGCCATGTAGTTTAGACGAACCCTCTGTGATGTATCACTCTAGAAGAACTCTGAAGTTTGGATCTAAATATTCTGCTGTCTGCAATATCTGAACCTTAACAAACCCTGCCACAGTTAGTCTTCTGAAATGTCAGACTGACATGGGAGCTGAGCATTTCCTTGTGTTGGTGAGCTCTGCCCACCCCCAGGATTTCAATTGGCTGACACTTTCCATAAATAATAAAATAATGTTTAAACAAATAATTTTCTAACAATTGCATAGAATTACTTCCTTTTCTTTTAGAATGAATATTTTTATGGGAAAGACAAAGGGGTTGAAGGAAGCCTGTCTCAGTAAATCATGCAAAGAAATATCTGAAATATATAAATACAGACTATGTAGCCATGTATTCGAGGAAGATTTTAACATGCATGATATTGACCTGACAGGCCATAATAACTCCAAGGGAGACATTTTGCAGGTTTCTCTAATATATGCCATATTGCTCTGACAGGAAAAAAAAAACAACAACTCCAATCACCACCACTCATCATTGTAAATTACATCTAGGTAAACACCAACATCTGCTTCCCATGCAAACAGTCTGTCATCACAGAACCCATTATATTATCATGATTAGACCAGAAGGTTTAATAACCATTACTGATAGGTTCAAGGTAAATGCTGTCAACATAAGCACTTGAAATAGGGATGGTCATAGCTTCTGGTCAGAGCCAGAAACCAAAGCTGGAATGAGGAACCACGACCCAAAACTGGAATCAGAGTATGGTTGGGCCAGTAGGTCTGCTGGGTGGGTGCCGCTAGCGAGTGAGAGTTTTGCTAGCCCCACTTTTCCAGTAGTTTAATATGGGCTGCCTAATAGTGAACAGGGTGTGAGGGGCGCTTGAGAATTCCGGGGAGCAAGACCTGTCAGCTCTTGATATAACTTTCTCCATTAATGAAGCTGGGATAAACTGTACCAACGTCCGTAGGTAACTTTGCATATTAAAGAGCTACTAAATTATGGCTATATTATACAATACTACTTAAATACATATATCAGAAAGCAATACACAGCAAGTCAGAGAGACCTTGTGTATTGAGTGAGTGTGTTGCTGAATCTTTGTGTGAGTCCTCAGAAAAGACAGATAAATGCTTCAATGAACCTATAATATGCTGTTTTTCTTTCTTTATGACATGTTTTATAATGGTTAATATTGTATTTTTAGGACCAGATTATGGTCCAGATTTATGTGGCCACACAGGACATAGGAGAAAGATTATGATCAACAATTCCCACATACATTCCTGTGCATCTTCCTCAGATCTTGGGTCTGCAGATGTGGGAAAGAAAACAGGGGTTTTGCAATACCATCCCTACCCCCATCAAATGGACAGGAAGAAGGCAGAGAAGTTCAGGGAGTAGATGGAGAGTTTATTAAATCCCCCATAATGCACTAGGCGATAGGACTGACCTGCATGAAGAGGAAGTAACTGTACTTGGTAGAGTGCTGATCCAAATTACTTCCTCCACACTCCAAAATTCACCCCTTAAAAAGGGGGAACAGATTGTTCCTAGGGTGGCCAGTGAACACAAGTTCAGTTCTGTGCATTTAGAAGGGGACAACATGGATATGCAGTGAATTGGGAGGGTGTGTGTGTGAAAGAGAGAGAGACAAAGAAAAAGAGAGAGAGAGAGAGAGAGAGAGAGAGAGAGAGAGAGAGAGAGGTATGTAACAATAAAAGATAATGTTCTGATGGTTTATTAATATTTAGCACGCCTTTCATGCGTTACATCTTCAAAGTATGGTACAGATTACAAAGACCTTTTTTTGTATGCTAGACTGAAGAGCTAAGTAAGATAGTATCTTTTATTGGACCAACTTCTCTTGGTGAAAGAGAGAAGCTTTTGCGCCACGCAGAATTCTTCTGCAGGTCTGGGAAAGGTATTCGCAGAATCACAGTAAATGAAAAACAGAACAGATTGTTTAGCATAAATAGTTTACCCATATTTTAAGGGGCCATTCCAGGTACAGGGCCAATTAACATCTCTGAAGTCATAAGAGAAGTAGAGGGGGTTAGTGGGTTGCAGATTGTTGTAATAAGCCATAAATCTAGTGCCTCTGTTTAGTCCATGGTTATTAGTGGCCAGCAGAGTTAAGAATTTAAGAATCCAGGCTTGTCTGTAAAAAGTGTTCCTTTGAGAATGAGGACTGATACATCAAATGTAGAGTGATCACTTCATGAAAAGTGACGGGAAGTCCTGTGGCACTTTATAGACTAACAGATTTATTGGTGTTAGTCTATAAGGGTATGTCTACACTACCACCCAGTTCGAACAAGGGTGGTTAATGTAGGCAACCAGAGTTGCAAATGAAGCCCAGGATTTGAATTTCCTGGGCTTCATTTGCATATTGCCAGGTGCCGCCATTTTTAAATGTCCACTAGTTCGAACTCCGTGCCCGCAGCTACACCCGGCTCGAACTAGGTAGTTCAGATTAGGCTTCCTATTCTGAACTACCAGTACACCTCATTCCACGAGGAGTAACGGTAGTTCGGAATAGGAAGCCTAATCCGAACTACCTAGTTCGAGCCACGTGTAGCTGCGGGCACGGAGTCCGAACTAGAGGACATTTAAAAATGGCGGCACCTGGCAATATGCAAATGAAGCCCGGGAAATTCAAATCCCGGGCTTCATTTGCAACTCCGGTTGCCTACATTAACCACCCTAGTTCAAACTAGGGTGGTAGTGTAGACATACCCTCTGGTGCCACAGGACTCCTCATCGCTTTTGCAGATTCTGACTAAACTAACACGGCTATCCCTCTGATTTATGAAAAGTGTTCACCCATATGTGATACAGTGTTTTTTGTCTTTTGTCATTTTCCTCTGTGAGATCATTTAAGAGGAACAGTTAGTGCACATGCTGTGATAGGCATGTGTAGGACCCAATAATCTTGAAAGGTGTGTTGTGGAGGGGCGTTGAACACTGTAGCAATAGAGATATGTCTGCAGGTTGTTGTTCTGGCTGGTCCCACTTTGAGTGGATATGTCCAAGTTCTGTGGGGAGCTTGCTTCTGATGATGAACTTGGAGGGTTTCTGAAGGCCAGAAGTGGAGGTTCAGGAAAAATCTCTCTCAGGATGAGTGCTCCATCAAGTATGGATTGAGGTTGTTTGATGATATATGTATGGGTTCCTGGGTTCCAGTGTGGGATTGTGGGTAACAACTAGGGGTATAAGTTAAGAAGTGTAGTCAGTCAGGGTTCGTTGGTGTAACATCCTGACAGGTTGTCTGCTTCGTTAATGATTATAAACTTTCGGTTGTGTGCGTGTGTGTGCGCCATCTCTCCCATGTTAACCATGTGCAATTAGTCAACATGACAGGCTCTGAAAGAGACCCCAGAGAACACAAATCAGATAAGGACTGAAAGCACCTGGCCAGGTTTATTGCCAAGTAAAGTACAGTAATAGATGTCAGTGAACAGACTCGCCGTTGAGCCACTACGCATAAGTACCCATAACAATGGACTAGCTTAGTAAATACTATGGATCCAGCATTGTCCCCTCAGCTAGCCAAAGGCAATTCTTTGGGGTGCTCTTTTAAACACAGGTACAAAAAAGTTACACATCACTCCAGACCCTCTGTTGCTTAGTTACCACCCCTTGCCTCACACAAGAGAGATTCAATTACTATCCATCATGAAGTCAATTTAGACCCAGTCCTGAACCTGGGTCGGTATATATATTATTTGTGGCGTGTGTATTGGTACCAATATGTTTCTTAATGAGATTTTCTGTTACAATACTAGCCTGTGCCTAATGCCTCTTAGGAATGAGTGTTTCTATAATATCAGCCTTGTTCTTGTCAACTTCTGTGAGCAGGGCCTGCCTCTTGCTGACAGCTTAACTCTGCTTTATGTTAGCAAAGTCTTGACCATTGCTGTCTAGGCCTCAGGCCTCATACTCAGCCTCTGATATGTGGGCTTATGTTTCAGGCCCTCATCTTACTACAAGAAGGAGTTTTATTTCTGTATTAAATAAGTTTGCTCTGTGATTTGGGTGTCCCAATCCATGATGCAATCCACTTCTCTGGTGGAGTGACCTTGTTCAGTGACATTTGTTCAGATGCATATTCTGGACTTTATCCTCAGAGCATATTCAATGGTATCCTAGTGGTGTCATAGCTGTGGCCAACCGATTTCTTGGTGTGTTTGCAGTAGTTACTGGATCTATGAAGGTAACCATGGTGATCTATAGATTTCCTGTATATAATTGTTTGTGGAGTTCCACTGTTAAGGGTGATCATGCCAGTAGCTACTAAACTGGATGTAACCCAGAAAGGGTATGTCTAGACTGCGCAGCTCTTTCAAAAGACGCTTTTTCAAAAGAAACTTTCGAAAAAGCGTCTTTTGAAAAAGCATGTCTAGACTACAATATGTGGATCAGAAAATCAATCCGCTTTTTTGAAAAAGAGCATCCTGACTGCTGGACGCTCTTTCAAAAGAAAAAGCCACCCGGAACCGCTTCTGCCAGGGCATGGTGCAGCATTTCCTTCCGGATGCTACAGCCTGCCCTTTGCAGAGACGCATGGTTAAAGGGACGCCCCTGAACACCTGTTGCTCTGCTCCTGCAGCTGCCTTTGCTGTCCCTCTACGAGGTAAGCAAGGTATTGCAGTGCTTGTTTGGAGTGCTCAGCTTCCTGGGACACCCCAGCAGATTTTTTGTTTGGAGGTTTTTCTGATTTAGACCCCTTTTTTTGGCATGGAGCCAGAGCTGCCCCTCGGCAGGCGATGGCCCCATGCCATCATACTGCAAGTTTTGCTGCATCTGCAAGACACTGTCATGAGGCTACTTCCCCATCTGGACCCAGACCAGAGGTACAAAGGATTCGCCCATCATGCAGCCCCACTGCCCTTGCCTCCAAACTTCTTTGTGGACAGACGTTTTTGGAGGCTTGACACCAGTTCTGACTGGTGGGACCGGCTCGTTATGGAGCTCTGGGATGACCAGCAGTGGCTCCACAACTTCCGGATGCAGAAGGCCACTTTCCAGGAGCTGTGTACCTGGCTCGCCCCGGCTCTGCAATGGCAGAACACCCACCTGCGGCCCGCCATCCCCCTGGAAAAGAAGGTCGCTATTGTCCTCTGGAAGCTGGCCACACCTGACAGCTACCTTTCCGTGGGACACCAATTTGGAGTGAGCAGGTCTACTGTTGGATCTATTCTGATGGAGGTAAGTCATTGTCGGGGAACAGTCACAATTTAGTGGGGGGGGGCGGGAACGGAGACTGTCAGGAAAGGGCAAGGTGGAGTGGGAGTGGGAGTGGGAGGGAGCTCCTCCATTCACCCTGATCTGCGGGGTGGGGGGGAGTTCTGAGGAGGGGATTCCCGAAGTGTTTGAGGGGGAAGGTGGGTGGTGGGTTCTCCTCCTAAGAGATAAGGCACCCCTTCTAAAATTTTGTTGTCTGTCTCTTTCTGCAGGTGGTGAGGGCCATCAATTCTGAGCTGCTGAACAGGCTCGTCCGTCTAGCAGACCTGGACAGCGTCGTGGCCGGCTTTGCTGCCCTTGGCTTCCTGAATTGTGGAGGAGCACTCAATGGGACACATATTCTGATCAGTGCACCGCCCCATCGAGCAGCCCAATTCATTAAGAGGAAGGGCTACTTTTCAATGGTCCTCCAGGCCCTGGTCGACCATTATGGCCAGTTTACTGACATTTGTGTTGGGTGGTCAGGGCGGGCACATGATGCCTGCATCTTCAGGAACTCGTACCTCTGCCGGAGGCTTCAGGCAGGAACATTTTTCCCACATCATTAATTTGCAGTTGGGGACGTGCACATGCCGGTGTGCATAGTGGCTGATGCTGCCTACCCCCTGATGCCGTGGCTGATGAAGCCCTACACCGGCCACCTGGATGCGAGCAAGGAGCAGTTTAATGCTCATCTTAACCAGGCTCGCAACCAGGTGGAATGTGTGTTTGGACGTTTAAAAGGGAGTTTCCGGTGCTTGCTCACATGGCTAGACATGGGGGAATGCAACATCCCTGAGGTGGTGGCCACGTGTTGCATTCTCCATAACCTGGTGGAGAGGAAAGGGGAGGCCTTCCTACCAGAGTGGGATACAAGTGCTGATGGTCAGGAGAGGCACTTTGCCCAGCCCCGGACAGCTGCCATCCACCAGGCTCACCAGTCTGCTGTTCGCATCCGGGAGGCCCTTCGGGAGCAATTCTCTATTGGAGGCCACTGACCCAATACAAGTTTAACCTCTTCAACCCTTATCCTGATCCTGTTTGTAGAAATAATAAACACCAGGGTTTGTCTGAAAAGAATAACTTCTGTTTTATTGTTATAAATGTCAATAACTGAAAGAAGGTATAACTGTTGCAAACATAAAAAAGCTTTTGTTTATTTTTGCTGGAGAAAGTATATTTTAATGACAAACTATGTACAATAAACATTTTCTTAAACACAATGTTTGATATTTTACTGAGGTGATGGGGGTGTTTGAAACCTGGAGGGGCGAAGGGGACTTCAAACCTGGAAGGGTGATGGGGGTGCTTGAAACCTGGAGGGGGGAAGGAGATCAGGTTGCATGGTGCTTGCCTGCTCGTAGTCTCCTGTTGGTGCCTTGTGTTCAGGGTCCCCCGTGGCCTCGGGATCAGGTGGGCGACTGTCTGTTGGCTGGACAACAGAGGGTAGGTGCTCTTGGGACTGGGAGGCCTGGGGGAGAGGAGGGACAGTGGGAGAGAGGGGCTGGTGGACTGGGAGGGCTGGGGGAGAGAGAGATACAAGGGGGGAAAGGGTTGGTGCTGTGGAAGGGGGGTTTGGCGGTGCAGGGTCATGGGGTGCTGGAGGAGCAGGACCAGGCACAGGAGCAGACAAGCCACAGACCTCCCTGAGAGTGGCACATAGGGATGTGTGCTGCTGGACAAGCTCCTCCATCAGCCGATCATGCCACCGAGCCTCTGCCTCCGCCCTCTCTCGCAGGATGGTGTTAAGCTCCTGCACGGCTTCCACATGCTGCCTCAGGATGTCTGCATAGACACGCCTGTGTCTGCGGCTCCCATGTCCCCGGGATGGAGGTGAGGCTGGGGTGCTGTGGCCCTCTTGCACGGCTGGTCTAGCTGTAGAAGAAAAGAGGAAAACACAATCAGTCATGTGTGCAACATCTGTCCAAAAGGGCATGCCCTCTCCTTCAGACAGGGGACTCAGACATTCTGAAGGTAACTCCATGTGTGACCTGGGCATCAGCTTGAGCATCACAGGGGTCCCTAAGTGCCAATGGGACCTCGCACTGACAACCCACCTGTGTGTGTTCTGGGCATGGTTTGGTTTATGCCACCACGTGGCACACCCCCATGTGTCACACTCTACCACTGAACATATTGGTACATGCACAGCCAGCTGCATGATGGCCATGGTGAACATTACAGGTTTCCCTTGTGCATCACCCACTGTGCACCCACCTCTCCCACCCTGCGTGTTACACGACCTCACTGCACTCACCTGCTGCTTTGTCTCCGGTATCAGATGACATCTGGGAGGCCTCTGGGGTCTGGGTGACTGGCTCCAGAGTGAGGGTCACCATCTCCTCACTGTCCTCCTCCTCCGGCACCATCTCCCCATCTCCAGACTCCCTGGACTGCTTTAGGTCCTGCTCTGGCACTTCCACCACACGGTCTCCCAAGCCAGACAGGACGAGACGCAGTGGTGTGCGTGCTTCCCCACCACCAAGGATCTGGGACAGCTCCGAATAATAGGGGCAGGAGCGGGGGGCTACCCCAGAATGGGAGCTCTCCTCCCTGGCCTTTACATAGCCTTGGTGCAGCTCCTTTACTTTAGAGTGCACCTTGTTCTGGGTGCGGGGGTGGTGCCCTCTCTTGGCCAGGGCCTCTGCCGTGCTGCCAAAAATGTCTGCAATTCGCCACCTGGGCTACATCTACACTGGCATGATTTTCTGGAAATGCTTTTAATAGAAAAGTTTTCCGTTAAAAGCATTTTCGGAAAAGAACGTCTAGATTGGCAAAAAAAGCACTTTTTGTGGAAAAGCGTCTGTGGCCAATCTAGACGCGCTTTTCCGCAAAAAAGCCCCAATCGCCATTTTCGCAATCGGGGCTTTTTTGCGGCAAACAGTACTGTGCTGTTTACACTGGCCCTCTTGTGCAAATGATTTGTGCAAGAGGGCTTTTGCCCAAACGGGAGCAGCACAGTATTTCTGCAAGAACACTGACGATTTTACATGAGATCATCAGTGTTCTTGCGGAAATTCAAGCGGCCAGTGTAGACAGCTGGCAAGTTTTTCCACAAAAGCAGATGATTTTGCGGAAAAACTTGCCAGTCTAGACACAGACCTGGGCTATGTCTACACTGGCATGATTTTCCGGAAATACTTTTAATGGAAAAGGTTTTCCGTTAAAAGTATTTCCGGAAAAGTGCGTCTAGATTGGCGGGACGCTTTTCCGGATAAGCACTTTTTCCAGAAAAGCATCCGTGGCCAATCTAGACGCGCTTTTCCGCGAAAAAGCCCTGATAGTCATTTTCGCGATCGGGGCTTTTTTGCAGAAAACCCTACTGTTCTGTCTACACTGACCCTTTTCCGGAACAGTTTTCCAGAAAAAGACTTATGCCCGAATGAGAGCAGCATAGTTTTTCCAGAAAAGCACTGATGATTTTACATTAGATAGTCAGTGCTTTTCTGGAAATTCAAGCCGTCTGTGTAGATACAGCCCTGGTGTTTAGGGCTTGTAAGGCCTCCTCCTCTGACCAGAGCTCAAAAAGGGTCTTGAGCTCTGGCCCAGACCATGCCAGTGCCCAGCATTTGGAGCCCCTGGTTGGGTCCCCAGAAGGCTGTCTGGAAGGGCCAGGAGGGTCTTGGGGATGAGACATGGCTGCACTGGAACAGCCATTTGCTCTGGCTGCTTTGCTGCCACAACTATCTGTGAGGGTGACTGTCCCTTTAAAAGATGGCTGCAGACTGGAACAGAGACATGCAAGGCATGCCCCAGATTGTCCACCAGGGCTTCTTCCTGGAGGCCCTTATTTTAGAAAAAGGGGCTCTCCGCATCCACACTCTTATTTTTGACGGATCTCCATCGAAAAAGGCGTTCTTCCTCTTGAAATGAGGAGTACCGCCGTCAAAAGAAAAGCCGTGTTCTTTTGATTTAATTTCGAAAGAACGTGGCAGTAGTCTAGACGCAGGTAAAGTTTTTTCGAAAAAAGGCTACTTTTTCGAAAAAACCCTGCAGCCAAGACACAGCCAAAGAGTTCAATGCATGGGTGGTGGTTGTTGTTGAAACCGGGGTAGAAATCTGTGCCACGTTTCTGAGATTTCATTATACGTAGATCAATAACATTTCTGTTTATTGTTACTGTGTCTCTAAGAACCATTTCAGAATACCATTTTACTGTGACCCTGCTCATTTTCAGGACAGAAGAGATTTGTGAGGAGTGCAATGCACACCCAAATCCCACCAGGTACCCTGGAGCATAGTCTCAGTGGGTGCGCAGAGCCCCTATTCATGCTAGTGAGAGATCTGCTCACATGTGGGCAGGACTCCAATGGCAATGGAACTTACAGTACAACTAGGGTGGGATTAAGGGAGAGTGTACAGTGGGTCCACATTCTTTGTGTGCCATGTAGCCCAGTTCTGCCAGGGCTCACTTTTTACTTCTGGGAGGAGCAGGGAAGGGCTTATGGTTCCATTGCTGTGTTCCAAAGAATTAGCTGGAACAACTGCAGCTTGTGATGCAGAAAAGTGCCACTGATATTCTGTATCCTGAGAGTCAGGGTTTCTTTTCTGACACCAGCTACCACAGAACGTCTCTGTGCCAAACTTTGTGAGGGCCCCCAAAGTCAGGATGTAGCAAATGGAGAGGTGCCTTGTAGAACAGGCCCTTTTAAGTACATGTAACGAGGATACCAACACATGCTTTTCAAGAAAAGGGGGCACTATCCCCACAGCTATTTCAGCTAGCTAACTTGTCATACAAATCAGGGTTTGTAGGCAACATGCCTGTAGAGCGTGAGTCTGGAAGTGTGTTCCCCTTGAGGCTTCCAGAGGGCAGCGCTATCTGTGATTGCATTGTTTGGATGGGCCGCTGCTTAGCATTGAATATCTGGCCTTGGCAAAGTAGGTCAGGCACCTCAAAGAGGAATCATGGCTGCTCTGAACATGTGTGTTAGGCTCTAAACAGCTGTTGTGTAACCATGCCCCCAGAGGCTTTTCAAAGGTTCTAATCAAAGTGCTGCAGCAGTAGCAGACATCAGCTGTTAGTGTCTGAGTTCTTCCCCCAAGATGTTGCCTTGTTATATCCACTCTATGTTCCAAATGTATCATCATCCAGAAATAATAGATTACTAGAATTTTAGGTCAGAGTCTGGCTTCCCAGGCTTAGAATACTGTAAGAGGCTATGTGTCCAGCATCATTAAGGGGAGAAATCGTATGTCAGTTTTTAGCAGACCTCTCTGAATCAGAAGCAGCAGCCAACTCACTTTACTTAAATGGAAAGACAGATTCAGGCAAGTAGGAGGTTAAATATGGTCATTTTTCTGTCTCATTAGTAGAATTCACTTGTGGAACTATGCAGTGCCCATTAACATGGCATCCAGGGCTGATGACAGACATTGCTGGGTCCTAGACAATGGGGGGAGAGGGACTTAGTTCTGGACCCCCCAGAAGGGGCAGGATCATGGGATGAAGGGGTAGGACAAGGATCAGCCAGCTCTCAGCACCTCCTG
Source organism: Pelodiscus sinensis (assembly GCF_052426305.1). Taxonomy (NCBI): domain Eukaryota; kingdom Metazoa; phylum Chordata; order Testudines; family Trionychidae; genus Pelodiscus; species Pelodiscus sinensis. The sequence continues at coordinate 319,271,762 of NC_143052.1, forward strand.
CACCTTGCTGCACTTCCCTCACCCAGTCCTCAGCACTGCCTGCAAAGCGCTGGATGCATCTGACGAAAGCTTAGGCCCAAATAACTCTGTTTGTCTTCCCAGTGCCACAGGACTCCTCATTGTTTTAATTCAAATAGTATAATGTCATATCTAGACACTCTAGATATGCGTCCTTTTAGTTCCACTCTCAGACCTCAGTGGGCATGTCAGGTGAGAGCAGCATGTAGCCAGGTTACATTATTCTGGCTATTACATAATAGTAATCATGAGACAAAGCAGCCTGAAGGGTGATACAAATGATTGGATCATGGAATAATGAGACTGAAAAGACTGAGATTACTGACCAGTGTTGTCTCATTGTTTGCTTGTTCTCTGCCATCTGCATGTACCAATCTCCTGTCTCATACTTAAATTGTAATCTCCTTGGGACAGGCCAATCCTTTTGGTACATGTTTGTGTAGGACTTAGCACAGTGAGGCCTTGATGCATGACTGGGACTCCTAATTGCTGTTTAATGTATTCATAGTAGTATAGTAATAATAATAAAAACAGATAATACATGTATACAAAATACCAAAGAGCGATTCTTGGTGTACCAACTCTTTCTCATGCTACATGAAGAAAAGGACCTTCCACACATCTGAGCTGCAGCAAATTCAAAACTGACAAACAGTGCACTTTTTCATACAATTCATAATTGGAGTCCTATGGGACTAATTTCCCCAAGAGGTCACACAAGCCAAAAGGCTGGCAACATCCCTGAAAGGACTGAAGATTTATTGGGCTAAGAAGGGCAACTTCAGTTGAAATCATGCATATTCAAAATAAACAAGGATTAAGAACATAAGAATGGCCATACTGGGTCAGATTCATGGTTCAGCTAGCCTAATAAACTGTTTTCTATCAGTGGATGGTACCAGATGCTTCAGAGGGAATGAACAGAAGAGGGCAATTTATTAAGTGATCCATCCTTGGACTACTGTATCTCCATGTTATCTAGTCCCCAGTTCTAGCAGTCAGAGGTTTAGGGACAGAGGTTGCATCCCTGACCATCTTGGCTAATAGTCATTCATTGACCTATTCTTCAGCAGCGTAGCAAACTCTTCTCTGAACCCAGACATACTTTCGGCCTTCATAACATCCCCTGGCAGTGAATCCCACAACCTGACTGTGCATTGTGTGAAGAAGTGCTTCTTCTTGTTTATTTTAAAGCTGCTACTTATTAATTGCATGGAGTGACTCCTGTTCTTGTGCTATATGAAGGAATAAATCACACTTCCTTATTCACTTGATCCACACCAGTCATGATTGTATAGATCTGGATCATGTCCTCTCTCAGCTGTCTCTTTTCCAAGCTGAAGAGCTCCAGTCTTAATTTCTCGTCATATGGAAGCTGTTCTGTACCTTTAATGATTTTCCTTGCCCTTCTCTCTATCTTTTCCCATTCTAATCTATCCTTTTTTTTTGAAATGTGATGACCAGTACTTCATGTGGTATTCAAGTAAGGGATATACAGCTCCAGGGTACAAACCCACTTTGCAATAATGAAGATTAGGAGAAAGCTTTCCCTGGGGCAGGTATCCTAACAGCTACCTATGACCAGGACTTGACAAACAGCGGCGAAAACCACTTGCCAGCCCCATACTGTGCATGCACAAGAGCTGCATTACGCATGCACGCGCCACGAATGAACAGGGCACGCGGCTAAAATCTACTCACCACAGGCAAGTAGATTGTATAGTTTGTTGAGCCCTGCCTATGACAGTGCATCTTCCATATTTTTCTGGTATTAGTCTCCATTGGTGACAGGCTATGGACTGGGTGAACCAATGGTCTGACATTGTTCACAATTCCTCTGTTCCTACCTTTCAAAGTGTACTGTTCTGGCACCCATTGAAGAGCTATAAAGATGGTGTGTGTCCCTTGAGGTGCCCCTTGATGGTTTGAATTGTTCAAGTAACAATGTACCATGTGCCAATTTTACCCTTTACCCTCCACCCTGTGTCAGAGGGCCTGTGTGAAGACAGAGGTAGTATACAGAATTTTAACCTAGCCTGACTTCTTCTACAGAAAGCATAGGACTTCTGCAACATTTACTGTGAACTCCATACAAACATCCTAGGCACTGAAATACAGATTTAATTTGTTGAGTGCTGTGACTCAGGTTACTGAGAACTCCTTAAATCAAAGCACTGAGCCTTGATAGTGAGGTTTCTAATTATGAGCCTTATTGATCACATCTGCAATGCACCAATATCCAGGCAGAACTAACTAACCTCCCAACATCCTGTCCCACCAGTCAGTGGGTTTAATATAAGGAATCCCTTCTTTGGATGTTCAAAAGTCTTGGGGAAGCATCTGAACGGAGTGCTATTGTACATTATCTTAAATTGAAGGAAATAATAAATCAGTGCCAAGTTGCTCAGTGTAGAAATTATTGAACCAGAAATTCACTGGATATACAATTTCAATTCTTTTACCATCCATACATTAATTGGGCTAAAATACAGCCATAAAAGAGCAGCTAAATACAGACATAAAAGAGCAGATCGTATAATCTAACAATCTATTTTTCTAGAGCACTAATTACCTTAATATCTTTAGACCTTTCCCAATAATTCCTGCTGTATAAAGGACTTCCACTTCTTCCATAACATGCATGTTCTTATTCCCCTCTTTTCTGTACTGAACATTACAAAATATTTTTTCTCTGGCTTTAAGTTAGTGCTTAGCAACCATGGTTTCAGAAATCACAAACAGCATAGATTTCTAAGACCTCCTTCTTCTCCTACCTGCTGATTCTCACTATTAAGACTGTTCCAATGATTTGTTATTGATATCTTAAAAATGGTCTATTAAGTGACATTTCTAGGGATTTGGTATCATTAAGCATGAAACAAAATAGCCTCACTTCAGTTCTGACCTCTATTGCCTTTAGCAGCCATCTATTATAGAGATATCAAGGATAAAATAATATCCTTATTTTTTCGAGTGTTTCTCATTCATAGTGTGCTAGAAAATGGATTACTGTATCTCTATTTAGAAAAAAGAAAATACATGATACTAACCTTTAAAGGATTTGGAATCTCTACATTTGTAGTTCCTATAGCAAACATAGCTTGCTCCATTTGCGATGTTATCTGTGAGATGAGAATTCTGAGAGTTATATTAGCATGTTAATTTTGAAGAAGAGTTTGGCAATAGACTTTGAAGAGAGTAGAAATGAGAGTACACAGTGAATGGAAAATAGGCTTTTCATATGCTTCATTTCTTTAGATTTGTACAAAACACAAAGGGCATGTCGACACAGTGGCATTATTTCAAAATAACTACATGAGCATCTATACATCAAGCCTGTTATTTTGAAATAATTTTGAAGTATTTATTTCTGAATTACTTCTGAATTTGAAGTATTCATTTCAGAGCTTGTAACCCTCATTTGACAAGGAATAACGGTTCTTCTGAAATAGCTATTTTGGAGTAAGGTATGTATAGACAGTGCAGCTGTGGTTATTTCAAAAATATAGTAGCCCAATGTCTGAGACTCTGTAATGCTGAAACGCTGGCTGTTCCCTCTGGGTGGCGCTGTTGCCTCCTGCCGTGGTGCTCGGCTGACTTCTGTGCCACTGAGCTGGACCGCCGCATGGGAGCAAGTGGCACAAGTGACCATTTGGAGTCCGTGCTTCCCATGCAGCACCCCCAGAGGGAACAGCCAGGGGGTGGGGCCTGGACGAGCGTGCGTCTCTGACGTCAGGAAAGGGCGCCGGATTCAAAAGAAGGAAAGTGGAGCAGACACAGAGGACGTGGAGGAGACAGAGAGGAGAACGGAGGAGGCAGAGGACAGCAAGAGAGAGAGTGAGAGAGACGCAGCAGGAGGAGGAGAAGAGAAACACAGAGTGAGAAGCGAGAGGGGGAGAAGAGAAAGAGAGAGAGATGGAGAGAGAGGCAGGAGGTGGACGAGAGCTGAGAGAGAGAGAGGGTGAGGCAGTAGGAGGAGAAGAGAGAGAGAGGCCATTTGTACTGCTTGCTCCTGCGCGGCAGCCCAGCTGAGTGGCGCAGAAGTCAGCCGAGCGCCACGGTGAGAGGCGAAAAGGGGCAGGGCCTGGATGAGTGTGCATCCCCAACGGAGACAGAGGAAAGCAGAGAGAGAGTGAGAGGCAGGAGGGGGTGAAGAGAAAGAGAGAGACGGAGAGAGAGGAAGAAGGCGGAGGAGAGCTGAGAGAGAGGGGGGAGGCAGTAGAAGGAGAGAGAGAAAAAGACACTGAGTGAGAGACCGGAGACTCAGGAGAGAAGACCGATTTGGAGGAGAGACCTGAAAATCCCATCTTATGATGGGCTAATTGGCTAGTTTCAAAATAATTGGCCTCCAGCCCTTCCCATAGGTGCCCTGCTGGCCCCTCTGTCAACAAACCACCACCTAACAAGCCACTCAAAAATGTGCCCTATCTCCTTCCACTCTAGCAATCCCATCTCCTATTTCCAAAGGCCATAGAAAAAAATCAGTGGTCCCTGGATTTTAGTTATTCTAGACCAAGTGGTAAAGAGGTACATTCCAAAACTGGGAGATACCTCATAATGGACATCCAGCTGGTAGCTAGAAGCTAATAGTCTAACCTGGTGTCAGCTCATATCCCTTGGCTGGTCTGAACTGAGACGGATACTTATAGTAAAAATGAGGTGTTTTCACCATTAGAGAAGCACAGAGCTCCTATGGTTTGGTATTAGGGGATAGTTGAGATAAGGATCCAAATGTCCAGCGGCCCAAATCCCGCAAACACTCCATTTCTCATGAAAGTAAATGGAAATTTTGTATGCAGAGCACTCAGCAGCCTGGGAACTGATAGGGCAGCTGCACCTTAGCTACAGTCCTTGAAACTTCCAAATGTGCAAAGTTCACCTGCATGTCTTGTAGAAGAGATTTTCTTGCAAAATTTATGGTATTTCTGCTTCTGGTTTATCCAGGAATCCTTTTCTCATAGTATTTTGCTTCTTCTGGTTTGGGTCCTGAACAGAATGATGACTGAGAGAGAACAATCCCAAACCCAGACACTTCTGTGAATATTTTATAACCACAAAGAGATTTGATTCAAATTCAGTTCCCATAACAGGCTAATGTTCAGTGTGCAGCAGAGATGAAGGTCTGGCCATTTTTCTCAGCCATTTCATCAGTTCCTACTTAATATCTGATTTAATGTTGCCAATAAATAACTTGTTAAGCACACATGCATTTAAGAACAAATGGTTTGCAAACAACATTAAATTTTTAACAAATTATGGTCTCCCTTTTCCAATTGAAACGTAGGAATATTTTTAATCCATTCTCATTTGGCAAGAGTCTGATCACACATTTCTTGAACAAACATTAATGTGCCGTTTTAAAAAGGTTAGTTAAAAAATACTATGAAGTCAGGAAGTACAATCACATTATAAACACTAAAAAAAATCAATACATGATTCCCCCTCATATGCAACAATTAGACTTCCAACTGTGATGCGCACTTAGACAGATTTACAGTTTTAAGTATATCAGTACTCCTATCGACTTCAATGAGACTACTCATGCTTAAAATTATACACACAGACTTTTATATCAGATGGGACCATCCTAATCTCCTAGTTGGACACATTGCAGGCAACAGACCCTCATCCTCCCACTTCTGTAATTAACCCATAACCTCTGGGAGAATTACTGAAGTCATCAAATCTTGATTTAAAGACTTCAGGTTATACAGAATCTACCATTTGCTCTAGTTCTAACCTGAAAGTGACCTGTGCTCCATGCTGCAGAGAAAGGCCTAACACCTCAGAGTCTCTGCCAATCTGACATGTGGATGAGACCCTCAAGACAGACATTTGGGGAAGAATTCTCTATAGTTACTCACAGCCCTTTCCATCTAGTACAGAGGTGAGCAATAACTTTCACAGCAGGGCCACTTCATGAATTTTGGTACATAGTCACTGACTGGCTTTGCCCACCCAAAAGTGTGGCTGCAGAAAGAGAGAGAGAGAGAGACACTCTGGCTGTGTCTACACTGGCATCCCTTCCGGAAAAGGGATGCTAATGTAGCACATCGCAATTGCAAATTCCGTGGGGGATTTAAATATCCCCTGCGGCATTTGCATTTACATGGCTACTGCATTTTTCCGGCTTGGGGAAAAGCCGGAGAAAAGCGCCAGTCTAGACGTTATTCTCCGGAAAATAAAGCCTTTTCCGGAGGATTTCTTATTCCTACTTTCAAGTAGGAATAAGAAATCCTACTTTCAAGTAGGAATAAGAAATAATCCGGAAAAGGCTTTATTTTCCAGAGAATAACATCTAGACTGGCGCTTTTCTCCGGCTTTTCCCCAAGCCGGAAAAAAGCAGCAGCCATGTAAATGCAAATGCCATGGGGGATATTTAAATCCCCCACAGAATTTGCAATTGTGATGTGCTACATTAGCATCCCTTTTCCAGAAGGGATGCCAGTGTAGACACAGCCTCTGTGTGTGAGAGACAGAATTTGTGACACAGATTGTATGTGTGTGGCACAGAGACTGAGAGTGTGTGTTTGGCAGTGTGTGCGTGAGTGTGTGTGTGTGTGTGGGTGTAGCACAGAGATAGTGTGGCAGAGACTGGGTGTGTGTGAGACAGTGACACAGAGAGTGTGCATGCTGGCTGCTGCTACATTTCTGAGAGAAGACACTATCTCTAAGACAGGGAAAGCTGGTCCTGCTTTGTTGTCCCCACTCTGCAGAGATAGGGATGTGGGAAAGTGTGTGTGTGTGTGTGTGTGTGTGTGTGTGTGTGTGTGTGTGTGTGTGTGTGTGTGAGAAAGAAAGAAAGAAAGAAAGAAAGAAAGAAAGAAAGAAAGAAAGAAAGAAAGAGAGCACGCATACTGAAATCCTAGAAACAGTACGCTGCCTCTCAAGACAAGCACTTCTCTGCATCACTTATTGTCCATGCTTCAGATTAGAGCAGCTCTGCTATATCTCCCTCTCCCCAACACCTGCTCTGCACAGATGGGATACAGAGAAAGGGGAACACCCTGAGTTAAACACTTCCCTCTACCCTCCACCACCCACCCTCCACTGTGCACAGCTAACAGGGGAATCCTGGGAGCAAATGTGCTGCAGGCATAGCAAGGTGTGGGGAGGGAAAGCTGAACACACACTGCCAGCTGTAAGTATGCACTCTCTGCTAGTCAGCGGGGTGAGCCCAAAAGAAAAGGTTGGCAGGCCAGACCCAGGCCCCAGAACAGATTTTGCCCACCCCCTGTTTTACTGTGTCATCTCTGGCAACTGGAGATATTTGCTTAAGTTCTTTACAGGCCTGGGGTGTTAGATTATTGAAAGAGGATAGATAAAGATTTTGAACAAATTCTGATTTAAAAATGCATGCGCTGCTTTGTTAACATTTAGGAATGTCTCCCAGATCTGGACAACTATGCAGAAGATGGTCCTAGTTCTTCAATCTTTATTCATGTAACATTTCCAAGATGGTCATGGGATCTTTGCCTGAGTAGGAAATGCAGGATCAAGTCTTCATGCTGATCACAATCATTCTTCCAAATAAAAATTTGAATTGAGTTAATGTCATGTTTCAATGCACAAAGTATTTGTTTAGTAAGTATACATACTAAGGACTATTTATTTAACATATGTAACCTGGTGTAACTACAGTGTTCATATCAGCAATCTTCAGGGCACAAAGACTTTCAGGAAGTTTAGTTATTTTGCAGTCTCCAGCAACATGTGGCATAGTTTGTGACTGCCTACACTGTCTGAATGGACTGTCTCTATACACCATGAAAATTCTGCTGCAGTACAAATTCCATGCCTTGTATGAAATTGGTTGAGAAGGCTCCATTCCCTTCATGATCAATCAAACCTGGATTGATGGTGAGTGGGGTCCAAGACAAGATAATATTCATCACTTTCTCTGCAGACTTTGAAGCTTGCCATGCACCATCTACTATAAATCCCAGTAAACGTATCTACAGTTGGTGCCAGGGGGGCAGATGGGCATGAGGTGGATTAAGCAGGTGCCAAGGCTGACGTACATAACATTTGGGCATTGGTGACCCCTATGTTCTGGCCCGTGTTCCAGGCAGGGTATTCCATGTTTTGATCTTAGTCACTGTCTTTTGTACAGTGGGAACAATATGTATGAGTTCTATTCTGTGTGCCTCCTAGCTAGAGGAGATTAGTCTGTGAATAATGCTTTCTTTGCTGACCATTAAAAACTGTATTCAGCTCTCTGCCCACTTGTGTGTGGTAAATTCCATCCACCCAGATCCACGTGTAGGACTAGGGCTAAAATGCTTGAACTTTTGAATAGTGACTTGATATCACCTTGCTATTATGAATAGTCTTTCTGAACTCAATGGAGCTATTCATGGAAATACCTACCATACAAAATTGGTAGAGTAGGGCCCAATAGAGCTTCAGTGAAGTCAATGGGGATTTTGCCATTGACCTTCTTGTGAGTAGATTTGGGTGTTAGCAATGCTGTGTGTGTTACCATCCCGACTCTGGTTATTTTCTATTACTTATATGCAAGCAACATACTTGAAAAAACCACGTAAAACACGTAGATGTCAAGTATAAATGCAACGTACAGGGAGAAAACAAATGTTTAGAGATGGATTGCAGAATTCCTTGATAATTTTTCATCACACAAGTTAAAATGAGATAAATTAAGCAGTTACTGAAACTAAACCCAGGAGCTTTGGACTGTCAGAAATGTAGAAGATTTATGAGAAAATAAGTCTTACAACTACAGGTATAATACTTTGGAGACTGAGCATATGATCAGGTTTTTAATCATACAAAACTCTGTCTTGGATTCTTCCAATACCGTAACAGCAATATTTCCCTGTCTGATCATAACTCACATAAAAATCTATTTTGAGAAATCCATGGTGGTTTTCAATCTTCAGATTTATGAAAAGGAATTTAGAACATTAGCCATTTAAAAGTGTTTTATGAACAAATAATAGCAAAGAATGTTCAAATATATTTTGTTGATTTTAGCATGGCAGCTTTTGCAGTTGTCAGAGTCTGTACTTTTGATAGTTTCCTTTCTTAATGTGTCTAAATCATTTACTGTAGCTACTTACTTTGATTTGTATAGCCCTCAAATAGGAAGCAATGGGTTCCTTATATCTTAAATTTGTACACTGACTTTAAAATGGCATAATACTTTGTGTAAACTATTCAACAAGCAAGTACATGCTATTTGTAAGAGATTTGTTTCAAAGGGACTTGCAGCACCAGTAGTGAATTGATAGGTTATTATAAAGCATATTTTCAAAAGCAAATACTGGCCATGGGATTTACAGTGAAGAAAATAAATCATTCACCTCTGATTTGTATGCTTAGCGATCAACTCTATACTGTCAAGCTCTGTTTCAAGAAATATATGCAGTGTGGTGTTTAATTTTGTGGACTTAATTTTTTAATACCCCTTGAACTGTGGAATACAATGCAACAACAAAGTAACAGTTGCATGTCTAAGTGCTAGATCGTGGTGGGCAAAATCAAGTCCGGAGGTGGGATCTGGTTAGCCAAACATTTCTCGTCAGTGCATCTAGCTGATCAGCAGAGGTGCATATTTAGTTGGCAATTTGTGTTCAGCTGCCCCTCCCCACACCCTACTGCATCGTGCAGTTGAGTTACTCCCAGGATTCTCCTATGGCTGTGCACAGCAGAGGTTGGGGGGGAGAGAGAGGAGGGAGGGGAGTGCTGAAGTCAAGGTGTCCCCTTTCCCCTGTACCCCATCTCTGCAGAGCAGGGGACAGGGAGACACAGCAGAGCTGCTCCAAACTGAAGCGTGGCTGGTAAGTGACTCAGGGTACGTTTAGACTGCAGAGTTTTTCCGGGATACTAGAGGTATCCTGGAAAAGTTCTGCCATGTCCAAGGAGTGCATCTGCAGTTTCTGAATTTTTTTTTTTGAAAAGCAGCCGCATTTTGGGGGCATTCCTGTAAACCTTGTTCTACGAGGAAGAAGGGATGTTCCCAAAGAGGCTTTTTTCTGACATTTGGCCCAGTGTAGATGGGCCAAATTTCAGAAAAGCCTCTTTCAGAAGAAAAGCAGCTTTGCGAAGGATGGACTGGCACCCTGGGAGCAAAAGGATGCATGGGGGGGGGGGGGCAGAATATGAGGTTAGAGGGGGCTCCTCCAGTGTCCCAGGGGATAAGGTATCTAGCCCCCTAACAAGTGATCAAGGGTTCAACCCTCCCCCCATCCAACATGGGGTTATCTAACACAAGCTTGGAAATGTATGGACCTAGCATCTTTGGTACCAGGGATGGAAAAAGGGGGCCCAGAATGAAGGGCAGTTCACAATTTGCATATCTTTTTCCGACTTTTCTTTGTAGTCTAGACACAGCCTCAGATGAGCGCCTGTCTTGAGAGGCAGGGCACTGTTTTTATGATATCAGTGTGTGTGCTCTCTCTTTCTCTCTCTCTCTCTCTCTCTCTCTCTCTCTCTCTCTCTCACACACACACACACACACACACACACACACACACACACACACACACACTTTCCCCCATACTGTATCTCTTCAGCGTGTGGAAGGGAGGAGAAAACAGAGCAGGACCAGCTTTCCCTGTCTTAGAGACAGAGCATTGCTTTTCTCAGAAACTTACCCAAGCAGCAGCCAACACACTCTCTGTGCCATTCACACACAGTCACTGTCACGCACACACACTCATGAAATGACCTCCTTGTGAAAATTATTGCCCTGCACTAGATTGTGATTGATGTGATGATACAGGGCCATAGTAGGAGACACAAGGTTTTGGGCTATTAAGGCTATCTAGTTTTTTACTCCGGCTGTTGGAGCAAGTGACTGGTGAGAGGAGAGCATGGAACCATGGCTACTCCCTTTCTACTTGCTGCACAGGAAATCTTACTGACCATATGGGGGAAAATGAGCTGCCTCCTGAAAATGGCTGTAGTAAATTATTTCCCCACAGCACAACTAAGGAGCATGAGATGAACTCTACCTAAGAGGAGTATCTCTGAGTCAAAATGCTTTTGTGGGCAGTGCCTTTATACAATCTTTTCCCAGGGCTGAGCTGAAGAGTCTCAGTCTAGCCCTTGGCACATTAAAATTACAGAACTGAAAATAGGTAGCTCAACTATAGGTTTGTCTACATTGCAAACCACTTGTGGTGTGTAGCTGCAAATGTCAGTGAAAGACTGTGGCGTGAGGAAAGTCTGCATCTGCTCCCTGACGTGGGGAGGGATTCTGGCAGCACAGAAGCAGCAGGATACTACACTGGTAAAAAGAGTGATGTAGGTGAGGGAGGCACGGTGTGAGAGAGTAGAGAGCTGTGTAGGGAATACACCCACTGCTGTCTCACTCCCTGGGCCACTTCCCCAAGAAGCTGCTTTGTCCAGCCCTCTCTCAGGCTGTGTATACACTGTGGATGTTTTGTGGAAGAGGAAATGCAAATGGAGCACTCATTTGCATAGCTCGTGCTCTCATTTGCATATCTTCTTCCAACCCTTTTTGTGGAAGAGGTTTTTGTGCTAAAAAACTCTGTGTAGACAAAGCCATTTATTGCAAAAAACCTTTTTGTGCAAGATGTAAACCTCATTTTTTGAAGAATAAGGGCTCTTGTGCAAAAGGGTGAGGTTTTTTTTTTTGTTTGTTTGTTTGTTTTGGGGTTTTTTGCAACAAATGGCCCCTTCTACAAAGAGCTTTTTATCGCAAAAACCTCTTCCACAAAAAGGATCAGAAGAAGATATGCAAATGAAAGCACGAGATATGCAAATGAGTGCTCCATTTGCATTTCCTCTTCCACAAAACACAGAAAGTGTAGACATAGCCTTAAGGCTTTGAGGTCAAGTTCTCCCTGCACCCTGTCCAGGGTTCTGCAAATTGTTGTAGTCTGTTAAGAGCTAGTCTTCAGCCACTGGACCTGAGTTTCAACTATGTCTGAAGTACAGCTCACACTCGGAGCTGTCCGAGGTGCTGCTGTTAATCCCTAGGACTGACTGAGTCAAGCACTAATGAGGAACTGCTAGGCTCAGGCCCAGCTGCTGTTTTTATATCAGTTGCTAAGCCCTGATTGGCTGCAACAGAAGCAGCCACTCTAATCTGTTTGGAAGACCTCTCTTCTGCTCTTCTCCCTGGGGTGGGTGCGGCAAGACCTCCAGCCTTCAGCAGGGGGCCTCGAGCCTAGTGCACCCCATGACAGTAACATTTAAGCTAACTAGAAAATGCATGGGCAAGATGCTTGATCTATATTTTCAAAGACAGATTTAAAATGAAAGTTTCACCAGGTGTGACTATACATCAGTGGAAGGATTTTTTTGTAAACACAATGTAAGTGTCAAGCATTCATCTTCCTCCTTCTTTTCTGATTTTATGTGTAGGCTAAGTATGTATCTGACAGAAATACCTTTCCAAATATGGGTTCCTAAAATGGCCTTGAAAACAATGGAGAGAATAATAAAACACTTGTTTTCCTTTCTAACAACAGTACTGAAGAAACTGTAATGCATAAAAATGACCATTTCAATTAAACCATTTTACCTCATTCAATTATACAAATATTTCTGCCATGTGAATACTTTAGATAGCTGCGTCCATTATATAGTGAACTGTTATGGAAAAATAAATTTAGAATTAATCTGTCAATACTGTCTTGTTTCTATAGTAAGTGTTATCTGTCTCCCTAGTACGTTGTGCTATTGCTTCTGGACAGTGCAGCTTCTGGATATCGATATCCTCAAGTGGTCACTGTTTGAAATTGCTCAGAAATCTGAAATATTAGAATGAATGAATGAATGAATGAATGTTTAGACTAATAAGCAGCTGATGTGGCCAGGAATGCACAAGGGGCTACTGACCTGACCATTTGACTGAGGTCAGATTACAAAGTAGCAGCTAGAAGGGATGGCATCAGGATATCTTCTAGCCAATGACATACCTCATTGGGGCCAGGGGAGGGGATTACTAGTGGTCAATTTCAGCAGTTCTGAGAATGTCCTTGTTGGCAAGTGGGCAGCATAAAGGAGAAGCAGGTGTCATCCTGGCATAGCCCTGTCACCACAAACATCTCATTCCCACCCCAACATGGCATTACTGGCTCTCTAAGGGGAGTCTGCACCCAGGCTACCCTGGAGGAGCCAATTTAAGGGGAATAAACCCACATATTCAGTTAATTGAGTGATGATCACCTGGCACTGATGAAAGGCCATCAGGGATGTCTTGCAGGAAGATAGTCAGAGGGAGAACATCTTCTAAAGGATAGGGGTTCCTGGAGATTACAGGGCCTAATGAAGAGAGCTATACAACCCCTAGCCCAGTGGCAGTAAACCTTTATTTCAAAGTTATTTTGATTTAATAAAGTAGTACTCTAGGAGGGGAATTTGATCTGATATCCTTTGGTACTGTGCAGAATTCTGCTGTGAGAATAGAGAACCTGAGGCAGTGAGTGCCTGCAGCAGCACCTCAGGTCAATAGAGGGTACTACAGCACAGTCACACCCTGCCATAATCTCTTTCCATTCTGATTATCGGTTGCATGGGTTTGTTAATTACCTTGGTGTGAGGTTATGCATCATCTAATGGCAGGTTGTTGTGTTTTGTAGTTATTGGGTTGTGTGGGTTCAAATAAATTTCTTACGGTACACTCTAGGTGCAGAATCACCACAAGTTGGTATAACTCATGGTTTATTTCACAGGATCACACCTTTGGGGTATGTCTAGACTGCAGGCTCTTTTCGACAGAGGCTTTGTTGACAGATACTGTTGACAGATACTGTCGATCCGCTTTGTCGAAAAAGAGCATCCAGACTGCTGGACACTCTGTCAAAAAATGAAGGCACCCAGAAGTGCTTCTGGTAGGTCACAGGGGCAGCCTTAAATTCCAGGAGCTGCTGCATGCTCTTTGCAGAGACACATGCTTAAAGGGATCCTCCTGGACAGCCGTTGCTCTGCTTCTGCTTCTGGCTTGCCTACCTTCTAGAGGGAAAGCAAAGCTGCTGCAGTTCTTGCTTTGGTTGCCCTGCTTCCTCGGACACCACAGCAGTTTGTTTTCAGGTTTGGTTTTGTGCTTTGCACTGTGTTTTTGGCCATGGAGCTTGAGCTGCCCCTGCCATGGCCTCACACTGTGATTCTGGAAGTTCTTCTGCATCTTCATGAGAGCATCATGATGTTTGTGGCAGAGCTGGATTCAGAGCCCAGCTTTGAGCCCCTCACTCAGGCTGCAGCCCTACTACTGCCCTTGCCCCCGAACTTATTCCTGGAGAGGCGAGTTTGGAGGCTGGACACCAGTTCTGACTGGTAGGACTGGCTCGTTATGCAGAAGTGGGATGACAACCAGTGGCTCCAAAACTTCTGGATGCAGAAGTCCACCTTCCAGGAGCTCTGTGCCTGGTTCACCCCTGCCCTGCAATGCCAGGACACCCACTTGCAGCCCACCATCCCCGTGGAGAAGCATATCACTATATGCTCTGTGGAAGCTGGTCACCCCCGACAGCTACCTCTTCGTGGGACATCAGTTTGGTGTAGGGAGGTCTACAGTCGGGGCCATCTTGATGGAGGTAAGTCACTCTCAGGGGACAGTCCATGGGGGTGGGAGCAGGCAGATAAAGGGGATGGTCAGGACCGGGCACAGGGAATGGGGTGGGAGTGGTAGAAGCCTGCCTGGCCTCACCCTGTGGTGGTGCAGGAGGTACGGGGGGAGTTGCCTGAGGGGGGGTTGTTGGGGTCTTTATCAGCTCATGCAACTCCACTAATGTCCTGTTATGAGTGTTTGTATTTGTCCCTTTCTGCATGTGGTGATGGCCATCAACTCAGAGCTGTTTCACAGAACTATCCACCTCAGAGACCTGGATACCCTCTTGGCTGGATTTGCGGGGCTGGGTTTTCTGAACTGCAGTGGAGCACTGGACAGGACTCACATCCCGATCCACACACCTCCGCGAGCAGCAAAATATATTAATAAAAAGGGCTACTTTTCGATGGTGCTGCAGGCCCTGGTCAACCACCAGAGATAATTCACAGACAATATGTCAGGTGGTCAAGCTGAGCACACGATGCCCACATATTCCGGAACTCATACCTGTACCGCAAGCTGCAGGCTGGGTCATTCTTTCTAGAGAGAAACTATGCAGTCAGGGATGTGCAGATGCCTACGTGCATCATGGCTGACGCGGCGTACCCTCTTATGCCTTGGATCATGAAGCCCTATGCCAGCCACCTGGATGAGAGCAGGGAACTCTTTAACTCCCATCTGAACCAGGCTCGCTTCCAGGTGGGTGCGCCTTTGGCTGCCTGAAGGGCAGATTTAGGTGCCTGCTCACTTGGCTGCACATGGGGGAACACAACATCCCTGATGTGGTTGCTGCATGCTGTGTGCTGCACAATCTAGTGGAAAGGAAAGGAGAGGCCTTCCTCCCTGCCTGGGGGACACGGGCTGACATGGAAGGGAGGCACTTTGAGCAGCCCTGGACAGCTGCCATCCAGCAAGCCCACCAGCTGGGACTGCGCATTCAAGAAGCTCTGAAGGAGCAATTCTCCCAAGGTAGCCGATGATTTTCCCCAGGGCCTTCCATTTGTGGGATTGCCCCATGCCCCTAGTGCCTTCCTTCCCAAAACCCCCCCCAGCCCCACAGTCACACATTGTACACATTCATCACACACTGACAACAAAGACAGGTGTTGAAAAAATGTTTACAGTTTATTTCACTATTGATTTTTTGAAAAAATAAAATACTCTTTTGTTCAGAAAAATAAAGTGTTTGTAAATAAAGTAAAGTGCTTCCCTCAGTGACTTTCACAGGTGGGAAGGGGGAATGTCAACCTGGAAGGGGGGAGGGTGCTGCACTTTGGCTGCAGAGGCTTTCTCACAGATGGCCGCACATGTGGGCTGGGATAGTAGGGGGCTGGGCAGGAGGTGAGGCTGTACCTAGGTCTTGGATGGCAGAGGCTGAGGGGAGCGCAGGGGCTGAGGGAGAGGCAGGAGGAGCAGGAGGAGCAGGACCAGACACAGGACCGGGGAAGGCCATGGCCTCTCGGATAGCAGCACAAATCTCAGTGCGCTGCTGGACAAACTTGTCCAGCAAGCACCTTTGTCACTCTGCCTCTGCCAGCATCCTCAGGTTCATTGCGTCCTGCATCCCTTGCAGGACCAAGATGTGCTGGCGCACCCTGTCCAAATATGTGCCCCAGTGACAACAGGTTCCCTGCATCCATCTGTGTGGTGGGGCAGGTATGGTGCTTCCCTCCTGGTAAGCTGGTCCAGCTGTGCAGGACAAGAGGGAAAAGTCGTCAGTCATGCACGCTCACCCTTTCCCTGAGAGGGCGTGCCCTCCTTCTCAGCAGTCAGTGACTGTCCTAGGCTGTATCCAGACTCAGGGGTTTTTTCGAAAAAAGTAGCCTTTTTTCGAAAAAACTTCACCTGCATCTAGACTGCAGCCGCGTTCTTTCGAAATTAAATCGAAAGAATGCGGCTTTTCTTTCGACGGTGGTAAACCTAATTCCACGAGGAAGAACTCCTTCTTTCGAAAGTGCTCTTTTGAAAGAAGGCGTTCTTGAAAGCAAACAGGCTTTTTAGAAAGAGAGCATCCAGACTCACTGGGTGCTTTCTTTCGAAAAAGCGGCTTGCTTTTTCGAAAGTTCCGCGTGCAGTCTAGACGCTCTCTTTCGAAAGAGGCTTGCAGTCTAGACATAGCCCTAGGGTCAGAGGATGCTCATGTGGGTCTCATTAAGGCATGGTGTGGCCTGGCCAGCAGCCACAGCCTCCCTGGATCCCAGAAGGTGTGCAGACCACCATCCTGCCCTCCCCCCCCCCGCACACACCCCATGGCCAAGCAGCACAGACAAGTGTCAGGCCACAGTTGGGGTTCCCGCAGATTGCTGAGAGGCCTGAAGCTATGTGGTAATCTCAGCGTCCCCAACCCATGCCTGTACCTGGAATCACTGCCTTCAGGAGAAGGTGGTGCCTCGCAGCCATGCAGATACAGGGATAGGACGGCCCTCCCTGAGGTCAGCCATGTGTGTGCCCCCCTCCAGGCTGTGATCAGCACAACATGTCACAGCACTGCACCATCCACTTTGCTCCCACCTCCCCTTCCCTGTGTGTGTTGGACCCTCACAGCACTCACCTGATATTTCCTCCCCAGTGTCCAAAGTTGTTTGGGAGGCCTCCTGAGTCTGGGCATCTGGCTCCTGGGTCAGGGTCGCTGTGCTCCTAGTGGTGTCTTCCTCCTCCTCCTCTTCTTGGAGCTGCTGGTCCTCTGCTGGGGTCTCACCCTGGAGTTGTGGCCGCTGCTGCACAGGGGTCTCCAACCCAGACTCCACAACGCTCTCAGGAGGCAGGGGTTCCCCTGCCCCCAGGATCCGGTCCAGGTCCTCGTAATAGGCATAGTAGTGTGCCATTTCCTCAGAGCGGGAGGTGCGCTCATGGGCCCTAACATACCCCAGCCGCAGGTCCTTGACCTTGGCTCTGACCTGGTCTAAGGTGCAGGGGTGGTTGTCTTTCCTTGAAAGGCCATCATGCCATTCTGGCATAAATGTCAGCGTTCCTCCGCCTAGACTGTGGGGCTTGAAGAGTCTTCTCCTCGGACCAGAGCTCCAAGAGGGCTTTTATCTCAGGCCCAGACAAGGAGGGTGCCCGGCATTTGGTGCCCCTGTGGCGATGTGTCCCTGGAAGGGGCAGGAGGGTGTTAGGGGGCTTGTCCCTGGGACATGGCTCTGAGTGGCCCTACCAGGAAAAGCTGCACAGTCAGAGACCTGGCTGTAGCTGGCTTGATGACAGAATGCTAATCCTGGGTGCCGGTGCCTTTTAAAGACGGCTACAGGCAGGAACAATAAAGTTGAAAGCTCTGGCAGGAGTGTCCACCAGGGCTCCTTCCTGGAGGCCTTTATTTTCGTCATAAATTCTTCCCCACATCCACACTTACCTTTTGTTGACAGAACTCTGTTGACAAATGCGTTATTCCTCATAAAATTAGGTTTACCGCTGTCAACAAAACTGCCGCGTTCTGTCGACTTACTGTTGACAGAACGTGGTGGTAGGCAGGTATGGTTTTGTTGACAAAAGTTCACTTTTGTCGACAAAACCCTGTAGTCTGGACACACCCTTGGATAACAGATCTTGGTAGAAGGGCACTTGGTAAAGCTAGAATTATTGCGGATGGAAGTTAGGTCTCATGCTCCTGCTGGAAGTGGGTTAAGGTCAAGAATTTTTTCATATAATATTCTGCTACTATAGTCCTTGAAGTATTGTTCCCCAGTTACATCTGTGGGTTTAAGTGATCCAGATATGTCAGGATGATTGGGATTTTAGCACTGAATTGGGGGAAAGACCAATGATAAACATGGGGTGATAAAATGGGGTGGCTTTTGTCTTCCACTCTGATAATGGGGCTGGGAAGCATTGCTTTTCAGAGTCATCTCGTTTGAGTAAAGGTTATATTAAAGGTCACGTTAAAGTTGCAGTCACTTGACCAAAATTCCAATGCCTGTCAATTTACTTCTTGCATTTGAACATTCAGGTGATCCATAGCTGTGATTCACAATATATGGTCAGATATTTAAACACCATCCTTCCTGTCCTGCAATTTACAGGCACTGGTTGTTGATACAGTTGTACACCCATAATTGTTGCTAATGCAGCTTATGCTATTTATATTTAAAGTATGTGATTATATCCAACAACTGGTACTTATGATCCTGCATCATCACTGCATTGCTCAGTCTTATATTGGTATAATGCCACACAACTGGAGTAACTCTGGTGAACCCATCCCTATAATTCTAAATGGCAAAAATTGTCTGCACAGTTATTTCTGCTTACAAAATTGGTGGTGAAAAAAAGGAGGTTCAAATAAGAGACAGTTGTAAAATCAAGTCCATATTGTATATTCAAATATTTGGTTTTGCCTGTTGTCCTTTTCACTTTTGCTTCTTCCTATTTTTAATTGTTAAAATTTGATTAAATAGCTAAAAACTGTATTTTTACAAAATGTTTTTGCAGTGCCTTTCTCTGTAATACTAACAACCTTTACCCAGCAATAGATTTGGATATCAAACACCTGTCAAACTGTCTACATAATTTGAAGGTCAAACAACCAATCAGTAGAAGCAAATAATGGGTGTTTCAACTCCTGTACGTTTCTTTTCACCAAAACCCTTTTCAGCCATGTTCTCTTTACTCTGTAACTTCTCTTTACTTAGCAAAAGCTGAACATATATGAGAAATAAAACCATTTTTAATTTGTTTCTTAGCAATTGTAGACACCTACCAATCTGAACTAGTGTGATTTACAGACTTATAATTATATCTATTATGAAATATAAGTGCTTCAGTTATACTTAAAAAAAATAATTAATAGTCCTTTTTCTTCTGTTTTTCCTCTAATAACTCTCATTATATGATATAGCAATTTTCATCTTCATCAAAATTTGCTCAGCAAGCACTTAACTCAGCATCAAAAATGAACATACAGCATGAAAATCAGAAATGAATCTGTATGAACCTGTACTATGATATGTGTCAAACCATCAGGGGAATTAAAACCATTGGGCCTGATTCTGATCTCAGATATGTTATCAGCAGTCAGACTAAGGCCTAACCTACATGACAGCATTTGATTGATTTAAGGCATCTTGGGTGTCTCTAGACTACACCTCCTTGTCGACAGATGAATGTAGTTTAGGCACATCAAAATTGCTAATGAAACAGGGATTGAAATATCCTGCGCCTCATTAGCATAAACAAAACTCTGTTTTGAAAAAAAGTGGTGGCCATGTTTATGCTAATGAGGTGCAGGATATTTAAATCCCTGCTTCATTAGCAATTTCGATGTGCTTGATTTGCATCCCTCTGTAGACAGAGAGATACAGTCTAGATGTAGCCCTTAAGTCAACCTAATTATGTCAGTGTACACCCTAAAGCCTTGGTCCCACTGATATAAGTGCCCTATTACTTTGACATAAAAATCCACCTCCATAAGAAGTGTAGGGCTTGTCAGTGTAGTGAGGAAGATGTAGCATCCCTGTGGACCATGTGTTATTTGCATCTGTCGGGTATCATTCTTGTCAAGCTCACAGCTCCACTTGGAGCCATGAAATGGACACAAAAGCAAGTTCTCAGCTCCTGAGCTGCACTTTCACCTAGGCTCCCAGCTCCTTAATCCCTACTGGGAGCACGGCTACAGCAGGTAGGGAGGTCTGTGAGCTGAAAAGCTCTTTGCAGCTCCCCTTTTCCCAGCAGGGAGTGGGAATTGGAGCAGTTCCTGCAGTTCCTGCAGTTCCTGCCTCATTTATTTTCCTTAAGAACTATGGATTATTCCTTCTAAGGACCATGAAATTGTACTCTTTGTTTGGAATGCCGATGCTTTTCTATTCTTTCACCATTCACTTTAACTGGAATAGAACTATGTTCAGAGAACTTCTGTGTTACAAGGCATCCAAGGTTTTGCCAGGAAGAATTTTTTTGTTTACAAAGTTAAATTATTTTTCCTCTTCTTTGAAGTTGAGATGAAGATGACAAAGTTAAATGTTTATATGCAGTTTCAAATGTGACTGCTCACCCTAGCACCTTCTAGCATGTGATCATAGATTATGTGGAGATCATCTTCAGGAAAGGAAGTAACCAATCTCCCCCACCCCCTACGCCCCACAGGGAAGACATCAGGAGATGCATAGGTTCTGTGAAACACTTCACTTCTTTTAGTAATAAGAAATGTAATTGAGAATGGGCCTTACCCACAAAGTTCAGAGCCAAATCTAAATGTCACTGCTTCTAGTGGGTGACAGAATCTTGAGTTTCGGTTTGGAGATAATATAAGTGACTGAACCAAAGATAATGACAATAAAAATTGTACAACACAAAGCAACATACCTTGAACAACATTTTTATCAGATGCTTTCCCGTTTCCATTTACAAAACTTCAGTGTGGGTGAGTTTCTCTTCAGAAGGGGATGCTATTTATCTCTGTGACCTTTACACAGCCCAGCTAGGAGTATATAAGATTTGTAGAGAACAGATAAGGGCATGTACTGTGTGAGTATTGTTGTGAGAGCAGCATGAGTGGCAAATGGTTAGGAGCAACAATTTAGGCTCGCTGTATAAACAGTATTATATAAACGTACTAAGTTACATAAAGAGCAGGATATTGCTATTATTTAAATGTTAATTGCCGTCAATGTGCCCGTTGCTGCATAGTATACAAAATGTGAGCAGTCCTGCCCCAAAGATCTATAATCTGAAAGAGACAGATTTGTGAACGGAGTGGCCCACTGGGAAACGCAGAGGCAAAAGAAACCTGATGTGGAGGAAGAGTTGGGTTTTTTTTTAAACCATTAGATCTCCTGGTAGGCCTCCTCAAAAGATATGAGTTTTGAAAGGATGTTTACATGAGGATATGAAGGTGGCTTGTTGAATTGGTATGCGCAGAGTTACCCATAGAGTAGCCAGCAGATGGGACAGCCAAGAATTTGGACATATGCTCTACTTCCTTCTCTCAGACTCTTGGCATAGCTCCAGTATCTGGCTTATGCCAGAAAGAGGGAATAGGTAGCCCTGAACTGCTACCACAGGCTTTGTGTAATCCAAGGATTTCCCTTTGGCTGCTCTTTTAGGGAAACTTTTACTCTGCACACAACAGCCAGAGAGTAATCAAAAATTGAACCCCCAGAGCCCAGTGACTAGCAGAACACTACCCTGGTAAAAGATGTGTAGTGATTCTTAATTATATAATTAATTATTTGGACTTTTGTAATGCTTATCTTGAGGCTAAAATGCCCCTCCCAGTTACATATAAAATAAGGTAAAATATAGTTCATGAGATCACTGTGAGACAACCATGGTTTACATCAGGACTTCAAAGTTCAAAGGGGAATTTTTATAATCAAAGAAAACATTTCCATTTTCATAAAGGAACAGTAACACTCTTTCCCCCCTATAATATGGATAGAACAATACTGAGATGGTAAAGTGAAATATTTTGCTGTCTCATGGACAAGGATCAGATTAATCCACAAACCACAATGATAAAAAACACGGCTCATTAAAATATTTTACACACATAAATTAATTCATCCAAGCAACATTCTTGTGATCTAGATAAGTACTGCAGTCACCAAGTTACAGTTGATAATAATATCATTACAGATAGTAATGATAATGGTTTGTGGAAGGCCATAGAATAGTCAAAGCCAGAATAACAACTCTGGAATTTGTAGCTCCAGCTCCTGCATTCAGACAAATGGAGAGCATCTCTCTTTCTCTGTCTCTCAGGGTATGTCTATGCTGCGGGAGTTTTCCAGGATATCTCACTCTGCTGTGTCCAAGGAACACGTTTTTTCTTCTGCTTTCTTTGCAAATGTGCTCTTCCGGGGAGCCCTGTATACCTCATTCTACGAGGAATAAGGGATGCTCTGAAAGAGGAGGCTTTTCTGCCATTTGGCCCCATCTTCCTACATTATATTCTCCAATGCCTCATCCAGTCTATTTTTAAATAAATGAAGCTTTCACTACTTCCCACAACTGCATCAGCATTTGCTACACTTTGATTTGTATCTGATATTCAGCCTAAATATTCCTTTATTTTCATCCTATAATAAAGTTGGACAATGGGTTCAGATGCTAGCTCAGCTGTGCAGGTAAATGCACCAAATTGCATGTACAAATGTACTGACTCCTCTCCTCACTGTGGATCCCTCCAATTAGTATTTCTTGTCCTCATTATTGCATTCTATCCCTCTGCCTCAGTAGAGACAGAGGAAGATCTTAGTCTGATAACAGTCTGTCAAAGTAATGAACTGTTCCCTATGAACTGTAACTTTTCAACTGTCAGATGAGGAACAATACCCCCAAAATGAGAGAGAGAAGAAATATATGGACTCAGGAAGCTTAATGTTCTCTGTCATTAGTTACCTTAATAAAAATAGCAAGCTACAACTGATTTTCCAGAACCATAATTTTGTGTTAATAATGTTCAAGGTTCAAGGTGAGAACACAAGGTCTGGCTGGGTGTTAAATGCATTGAAAATGAGAGACAATTAAAAAGTGTGCTGTGAGCAGCCATCTATCCCTGTAAAACAAACTGCTCACAAAAAAGGCAGACGTGCATACTTGAAATTGGAAGCTTGTAGGATGTTGCCACTGGGAACTTCAAAGCATTAAAAGGAAACAATCATGTCTCTGAACTTGCATGCTCCCTCCCCTGAGTCTACATGACAGCTAGCCACATGTCTCGGAAAAGTCTGTCACAAGTCCAGCCAAGGTGAGGACTGGCTTTTCAAACCTTTTTGAAATCAGTTGAGGATTATTTCCCCATTAGGTAGAAAATATAAAGATATTAAGCAGGAACATGAGGCACACAAGCATCCACACAGGTATTAAATGCACTCTCACATGTGAAATGGTCTAGTTGAGAAACAAAGCACTCAACAGTCTAGACACTCCAAATACCAACGGGCGTGATTCTCCTCTCATTTATTCCATACAGTCAGGAGTGACTGGGGAGAGTGAAATTCCTCATTAGTTTTATACTAATGGAGAATCAGACTTAAGCTTTCTACTGCTACTTTTACTCAGCCCATAACATAGCCTCTATGTGTGATGGTGTGTATTAAATAAATATAGTCCTCAGTGTACCATTTTATGAGGCATCCTTGAATGAGGAACCATTAAATCAGAGTACTGAATTAAGGGGGGATAGCAGGTGTTCAGGAAAGCCCTTCTGAGGCCATTTTAAATCCCTCTAGACTAAATGGTAGATTTGATGCTTATATTTATGAAAGTGAAAATGTTGCCTTTAAAAGTTCATATCTTTAGAAACACTGAGGCAGATTCCTTCCTGCATTCTGTCCCCCTGCACTGCTCTGGGCCATTAAACAGCTGGATCTGCTCAGCAAGGGCAGTTCTCAATAGAAGCAGACCCGAGGTAGCTGGCCTCTGTAGTCCCTCCACTATCTGGCCCTGATATAGGAGGAAGAGGGGAGCATGACTGAGAACCATTATCAACTGTTGCAAGGCAGAGCACCTTAAACTCACATCAACATGTCGTAGCCCAGAGAAAGCTGATGCACACAATATCGATTGCAGAAATGAACTGGATGAAAGGAGCACTGAGCATTTTGAGAGTTCAGATAAAAAAACCAAAAGTGATAGAAAAATGGCTAGGGCAAGAGATGGAGATGTTGCAGAAAAACTCAGGAATGACTATTATGAGGATTTGCAAGAATGCATTCGGAAAGGATACTATATGTGGAAATACAAACCCAAGTGAAAAAACTGGAAATAGAGGAATACCAAGGATGCTTTGGAAAGAAACTCTTAAGAATGACATAAAACAAAAAGATAGGAAAATGAGCAAATCTGGGGAGCTGGTACAAGAAGGAAAGTGCTGGAAAGACTTCTTTGATTCCTGCCTGTCCTCTCAGCAGAGAGAATCAGCACCAAGGGAGAAGAAAGAAGAAAATCACATAGACTCCAAGTATGGACTGACTCCCTGTCATACACTGAGTGAATCTAGGCAGGAGGAAATTCTGGTCGACTATACCAATTTTCTTCAAACTTGAATTGTGTCCTTCCTGCAGAAAATGAAACTGACAAAATCTGAAATTTCTAACCTAACCGATCATGACAATAAGGCATGTTCTGAGGGCCATCTGGGCCACCACATTACCTCCAAGTATATCTCCATAATGTCACTTTTAATGGAATGAAGCTTTAAGCCACAATTTAGCCTTAGTTAGGATTTAAGAGCCTAACAAGGGCTATGATGGTTCAGACATCTAACCCAGAGTCCTATAGACTCAGAGGGAATAGACAGAACAATTTAAGTGATCCAACCACTGTCATCCAGTCCCAGCTTCTGGGAGTTGGTGGTTTAGGAACACCTGGAGCATGGAGTTGCATCCCCATCATCTTGGCCAATAGCCATGGATAAACCTAACTTCCATGAATTTAACTGTTTGTTTTTGAATCCTGTTTTATTTGGTCTTCACAACATCCTTGGCAATGATTTCCACAAGTTGACTGTGCTGTGTGAAGAAGCATTTCCTTTTCTTTATTTTAAGCCTGCTACCCATTAATTTCCTTGAGTGACCCCTACTTCTTCTGTTTTGTAAACGGGTAGATAACACTTCCCTATTCACTTTCTTCAGTCCATTCATGATTTTATAGACATCGATCACATCTCCCCTCAGTTGTCTCTTTTCCAAGCTGAACCGTTCTAGTCCCTGTCTTCTTAATTTCTCTTCATTTGAAATCTGCTCCTAATCACTTTTTGTTGTCCTCCTTTGTTCTTTTTCCAATTCTAATATACAATTTTTAAAATGGGGTGACAAAAACTACAGTTAGTTGTGGGCATATCATGGATTTATATGGTGACATATGTTACTTTCTGTCTTCTTATCTATCCCTTTCCCAGTGGTTCCCAACATTCTGTTAACTTTTTGATTGCTACTGCACACTGAGCAGATGTTTCCACAGAACTATCCAAGGTGACACCATAATCTCTTTCTTGAGTGGATAATTTAGACCCATCATGTTGAATGTATAGTTGGGATTATACTTTATACTTTGTATTTATCAACATTGAATTTCTGCTGCCATTTTGTTGCCCTGTCACCCAAGTGAGTGACAGCCAAGGAAATTGTGCCAGCAAATCATAGTTCAATGTAATAACATCATTTGGTAGAGTGTGTTCTTAAGCGATACATGGGGGGAAATGACTCCAGTCAGTAGGAGCATAAGAGCCCTGCTGAATCTAATCTTTACTCACAAATATGTCCTGCACCATCTTGCATTCCAAAGCCTTGCCACCATGTTGGTACAATGTGTGTTCATATTAGTTACAGCTTTTTATTCAGAGAAGGCAGGCAGATATGAGAGAGCCACAGTCAAATAAACAGCTTTTCATTTATTCAAATGTCATTAGGTGTAGGAGTTTGAAACCTGCTTATCGAGAGTGCTGTAAATTTTGTTTCACAGTGAAGTAGATTCCCTAGTGACTTTTTATAAACCAACATAAAATGTCATCCAATTAATGTTGTATTAATTTTTACTCTAGAGCCATATGTACCTTATAATGTTTCAAGACCAAGCTTTCTTCTCCCACATGCTTCCTTCTGCTCTGGAGATCTGACTCAGTAAAATTTCCACATGCAGACAGCCACACAGTTGCTTTACTAGTCTTCTATTTTAATGGATCATTGCATTCACAATGCATTTGTACTGTATTTATGAAATATGCAAACATGAAACAGTTTTTTGAAATACAAAAGCTAATAGATTAGGAAAAATAATTGAAATTTATCTTTCTTCAACAGGGCTGGACTGTATTAACTCTAAACTGATCTTGGGAAATGTGTTTATCCTATTCTAGGAACATAGGGATCAAAAGAGAGATTAGATATTTGTGGGCATAACTTATCCTTTTCAAAACAGAAATACAATTATGACCCTCCTGAAGCTGTGCACTCTCCTGAGGCTGATTGTGGAGCAGTACAACCTTTTGTCTTTTAAACTTTTGCAGAAGATAACCACATTGCTACATCATGAAGGAGGTTGGGACATAAATGGCAAAAAAATAGCTAAGCACTGAATAGCATTTTTTTACCATGAGCTGTTCTTAGTCATTATTTCCATTGCAGTAGCACCTAGAAACCCCAACCAGATCAGGGCCCCTTTGCGGTTGGCAGAGAGGGCCTATTGCATTGGCAGGGAAGAATACAGCTCTTTTCACATGCACTTTTACTTGTAAATTCAGTAATTTCCTAGCACTCTGCTATTCACATTTTAGTATGCATTGACTTTAGCTCAAATTGTGAGCAACTGGCTGTGAGAATAGTTGGAGGAATCTGACCACTGACCATTTTCTGTCATCTTACCCTCATTTCCCTAAAGGACAAAAATATTATTACATAAATAGCCACATTGCATTCACCTTGCTGAGGAGAATAGTTCCTAGTGAAGTTGATGAAATTTGCTATGCACAAGGCAAATAGGATGTGCATCATATGTAATCTATAGGTAAATGCAGTATGTGCATGCAAAATTAGTTGTGGTCAAGAGGTCATTTCTTCCTTCTTCTGTGTAGTAGTAAACTTTGCCACTCATGCATCAGAATTAAATCCCAACTTCCTGTTTTTTCTTGAGTATGTAACATATGTATGGCTACATAATAGACTCATAGGAGTGGAAGGGATGTCAAGGTGTCATCAGGTATAGTCCCCTAAACTCGTGGCAGATCCTTCATCCTGCAAGATGCCCAATGTACTGGATTCCTTGGACATGTAGTGCTCTTATTGCTAGACTATTTTATAGCTCTCAGGAATGGGCAATGCACATTATGGTAAATATAAGACCCCACACAGGAGTACAAGCTAATTTCAGACACAGTAGGAAGGGATTGAAGGAAGACAGACAAGAGTTACAGAAATACTGTTGTATTTATTCAGCAAACAATTTAGGAGATTGTTCTGCAGCCCAACACTGGAAGAGCCAAATACACAGAGAAGGATTGGAGCTTAACTTGATTCAGAAATTTAATTCTTATGTTAAAGGTTTGAATCCTGATATCGGATGGCTCAAACATTATCAACCAACTAAACAATGAAGGTGCTAATGGTTTTTGATGTCTGTGTAGAATCTGGTGTTGGTCATCTTCCTTTCCAAGTGCAAACTAATAGTTCTTATCAGCCTCTTGTAACTATTTAGTTTTTGAGATGCTACTAGACTAATTGTTCTTTTTTAAGTTTTTCCTGTTACAGACTCACTCTGCTATCCCTCTGAAGCTTATCTGCTCCTGTCTTTTTTCTTCTTCCCCTTCAGTGTTGTTATTTAATGATAGTTTGATTTATACCAGAAACTAAATTGCTTCACTTAACACTGTGGGTGTGTCGAAATTCTAATGAAGTGGGGATGTAAATATCCTGTGCTTCATTAGCATAAACATGGCCGCTGCTTTTTTTCAAAACTGAGCTTTTTTTAAAAAAAAATGGCAGTCTAGACGTGGATCTTTTGAAAATACAACTCTTTTTAGAAAGATCCTGTAAACCTCATTCTATGAGGGATAAGGGATCTTTCAAAAAAGGGTTGTATTTTCGAATGCTCTGCATCTAGCCTGCCTTTTTTTTTTTTTTTTTAAAAAAAGCTCCATTTTGAAAAAAAGAGGTGGCCATGTTCATGCTAATGAAGCACTGGATATTTAAATCCCTGTTTCATTAGCAATTTCGACGTGCCTAATCTACATCTCTCTGGCAACAGAGAGGTGTAATCTAGACACACCCTGTGTTGGCATTTCCTGAGTAACTATAAAACAGCAAATAGTTCTGGTAGCACTTTATAGACTAACAAAACATGTAGATGGTATCATGAGCTTTTGTGGGCACAGCCCACTTCTGAATAACTATGTAGTCCCCTTATTAAAGAGGCCTCTGACTTTTACTGAGAGGATCCTTTGTGCTGCAATCTAGCCCTAGAGACTACAACTCCCATGAGCCCTTGGGAAAAAGGGGGAACAGTGCCTCTTCCAGGCTATGCAGACAGAGAGTTTTTGGAGAGAGGAGCCAGGCTGCTGGTGTGGAGCCTTTTGCAGGTCAGGAGTTGTTGTGCTGCAACTAGAGCCTGTTACTGAGCCTGTTACTGTTACTGCTGGGGCTTGGAGCTAGCAGGCTGCTTCAGGGGCTGTTGATTGTTCCTGGAGGGGAGAGATCCTGGCTCTGCTTGTGGCTGGGAAGAGCTTACATAAACATACACAGGAGGTGACTGTGAGTAACTGGACTGTTTGGAAAAGTGCTTCCTGGGATGAAGCACAAAAGACAAACTGACTCTGGCTGCAATGAGAGCCAGAGTGATCTGTCCAGGGAACCAGAGCTGTTGGCATTTGGTGGTACCTGCTCCAGTGGCAGAGGGATTTTGCAGCTCACTGCTCAGCTTGGACTAACACACACAAAACCTGCACAGGGCTGTCTCCACTCCAGCTGCAGACCTTCAAGCGTGCCCATGCAAGCTATTATCTTGGACTCTGAATCCAGAAGAGTGCACACTCTGGGATGGGATAAATGGTGGCAGTGCAAATGCCAGATGGATACGTTTCCTTTCTTTTTGTGTACTTTTTAATTGATTTTGTTCACTTTTAATCTGTTAAACCCAGTTTCTTTTAGTTGTTAAGTAAAGGTGTGTTAATTCTAATTTAATCAATTACATTAGAATATATGTGTACTAAGAACTGCAACCTGCCTGTAATCTGTAGTGTGAGAAAAATAGCTTGATCTAAATACTGATTAATCTAATAAGATTTATGATTTAGTCTGTGTCCTTGCTTTTTATTTTCTTTGGTAACCATCTCTAATCTTTTGTGCCCACCATATGTAATCAAATCACTTAAAATCTATCTTTCACTAGTTAATAAATAAATCTGTTTTATATTTTACCTAAAACAGTGTTTTGTTTGAAGTACTTGGAAGATCTCAGCTCAGTTTACAATGGCTAATGTGTGTTCTCTCTACATCAAGGGAGTGGTAGACTGGCTAATACACTTGCACTTGTCAGGATTCTGACAGGGCAAGACAGTATATTCTGGGGTTTGCAAGACTGGGGCTTAGGAGATGTGGTGATGCCTTCTGCTGTGTGATTTGTGAGTTGCTTAGGGAACATTCATGCAATTTAGCTGGGTGTGTGGTGCCACATGCTGTTAGACAGAGTGATAATAGAGCCCAACAGTTGAAGAATTAAGAAGGCATAGCAGTACCCCGCTTTCAGCTTGTACCCGGGGATCCTGTAATATTCCCCTTCCTCAACATGTCTGCAAATTCCAGGTTGAACCATAATTATATAATAATGTGATGAAACTGTCACACAATCCAACTAAGCAAATGCAATGCTGTGGACAGCTGGCTTTTTCCATTTCCACAGGCTGTTAGGATCTCCTAAATACTTCACTGTTCCATCATTTCCACCTTCTGTAAACAGACACTTCTTTACTCAGAAACTCACCTAAAAATATCAAGCAGCGGAAGAGAAAACAGCCCACTTGTACAGCCACATGAGTGGGTTGGAACACTGACAGACAGGCTATTTTCCTGGACAGCACTCAATATGCTCAACCACCTGTTGTGTGAATAAGCTCAGGCAATGTGAACTTCTCAGACAATGTGCAGGATCCTAAAAGAAATTTTGGAAGACAATCTCAGCATTACTGAGCAGCTGGGTGAAATAAAATGATATCTCCTCGATCAAGAAATCCCTGGCTGATTTATTCTTAGTAATAATACTTGCCACTTATTTATCTTCAAAGTACTTTGCAAACATTCACTAACACTAAAGCTTCTATGCCATGGGTAAGTCTTATTATCCCCCTTTCACTGAGAAGTTACATGACTGAAAAGCCAATCACAATGAATTGCTTTCAAAGTCAGGTTTAGGATTGTTGGAACCCAGTGTTTCTCTCTCTCTTTATATGAAGTGATACATCAGTTTAACAGATGACAGATATGAGCACTAAGGAAATTGAATTGTCATTGGAAAAAATGATTATTTGGGAAGTGCAAGAAATCTATGAACAGCTAAGAACTTCAAAGTTATCATAAAGCTGCATGTAGAGATGGCCAATAATTCACTGTGAATTATATTAGCTGAGTATTTTGGCAATTTTTCCTTGTATAATTGTTTGTGAATACATTTAGTTATGGATTCTCCACTTCACTGGTAGTTTTAACATCAATATTAGATTTTATCCTAAAAGACATGTTCTAGGAATAATTTTGGGGAAGTTCTATATCCTGTTGTTATCCAAAAGGTCAAACTGGGTGATTCCAATGGTCCCTTCAAAACTTTGAATTTATTAATTTATTGTTCCAAATGCATCGACTATAAATGAGAAAGTAAGATTGTATTTATATTATTGTAGCACTCTATACAAGTTTTACACAGAGAAAGCTCATAGAGGTCACTCTCTTTATCAAAGAAAGAGAGACATGCACAACTGTTCATTCTCTCTCCCTCTCTCAGAAATAATTATTTACACTGGGTTTGATAATAAACAACAGTGTTTTTATTAAGTATAAAAAGTAGTGATTGCAAATGGCAACAGATAGATCAAAGTGAATTGCTAATCTAAAATAAACAAAACATGTTAGGAGAAATTATTACAAAGCATAACTCCTTACCCTAGTCCTTATTTCAGATAAAATTCTTCAAGTCTGAGATGATCTTTTCTCTGACTTGGGTCTAATCGCTTCTCTCCTCATTAGTGTTCTTGATTTCTAGGTCTCTTTGAGTGTCCTCTTGCGAAGGGGAGCAGTTTGTAATCCCAACTGAAGACAATCCTTGTTCATTTCCCTACCCCTTAAATAGCATTGTCCCAGGATGGGAATCTTTTGTTCAATTCTCCCCATACACATGAAAAAATACCAAATTCAAGATGGATTCCAGCACCAGGTAGCATGGTCACATGTCTTTGTAAGATTAATCACAGTTTGGGCTTCAAAAAAAATATACAGAGCATTGTCTTGAACCTCAGGCCATTAAGTTCCTTAAGTACTACCAGTGCTTTTTTTGTGATGGTACTGCCCAGAATGGCATACCATCACCTATTTTCCCAGCCCACAGAAAGTGAATGGGAATTCCCCCACACATACTGGCACCTGTTTTCCTGGGGTGGCTCGGCTCCCAATGGAAGCCTACTCGGGACGTGTGGCGGTTTTTTTTCCTGCTCCCAGCACGGCACTGTGTCTCTTAAAGGGGCTGTGACTGCATTTTGGCCCCCAGCACTTTTTTTTTCTCAACAAGTTTTCTTTCTTTTTCTTTTTTTTTTCTCTCAACAAATTTACACCAGAGTACTGGCATAGTTTTTCTTACAAAAAAAGCACTGAGAACTACTAATGGCTTTATCTAGAAGATCTAGAATTAATAAAACAAGTTTCCACTTAACATTTCTAACTTCACATGCAAGAATAATACATGCAAAGAAATAGAATATGTATGTTCAGGATATTACAAGTTCTTGAATGATAGGTTACTTGCCCTGTTTTGCATAAAGCATATTCATATTATACATATTAACATTCAAAAACATATCTCCATAGAAATATGGGAACATAATGTGTGGGTTGGGAGGGTAGGTTAAGTTACAATGCATTTACATGCCTGGGTCAGGCCTGTGGTACTTTGCAGAAGAGAATGACTGCAGGCCGACATATCAACACATAAGTGTAGCGTTATAGTTCATAGCCTCCAAATATTTTAGGGGGGTATGGTCCATGACTAGAGTGAAGGGACCTCCAAAGGGTTGGTATCATAATGACTCCACTGCTCACTTGACTGCAAGACATTTTTTAATATGACAGCATAGTTCTTTTCTCATAGGAGAAACTTCTTACTGAGATATAGGATGAGATGTTCTCTCTTCTCCGTCACTCAAGCTAGAAATTCCCAAAGACTCCCCCCAGAGGAGTCAGTTTGTATTATGAATTATTTTGCAAAATCAAGGCTCAGAAGCTTCAGTATACTGCACAAAGTACACTTGTCTGTGTCAAATGCCTCTGCAAAGGCTGGCATCCATTAAAGCTTTCAGGGGTCCTTGTTCCTCAGCAGGTCTGAGTAGGAGGGTAGGTGAGGTTACAATGAAATATGCAGGTGCAAAGTGCCAGTAGATTCCAATAACCTCAAATGCCTGCCCTTTGATGGTAGGGATTGGGCACTCTAACAGGGTTTTTACCTTGTTGGCTAAGGCTCAGATTTTCCCAATTTCCAGGTTAAAACTTAAGAATTTCCTCTTTGCAAACCCATATTTCATTTTTCAAGGTTAGCCATTAGGCTTCCTAAGAGAGTTCAGGATTGTGCAGTCCTCTTGAGGTGCTGGAGTAGACAATAACATCATAGTATACTGCTGATATGGTTGTCATAAGTTGTCTGTGAGCCACTAGAGTCCAAACATGAAGGTTCAACATAGAAGTAGGACAAAAGGTGTGGTAAAGGCCCTCTTATGTTTGGTCTCTGGTGGCAAAGAGATTTGCCATGAGTGTTTAGTAAGGTCTTGTGTAGTGAACAAGGCCTTACCTGACCTCTCTAGTATCTCATCTATTTGGGGCATGGGTTACAAGACAAGCTTCAGAATAACATTAACTTTTCTAAAATCACTACAGGTTGGACCTCCTTTAACTGGGACTCCCTGGTCTGGCAACATCCGTGATCTGGGACTCCCTGGTCTGGCAACATCCGTGATCCAGCATGGACTACAGATGTTCCTGGACCACAGAACCCAAGACTATACTATCTTGCCCTGGTCAATAGCCTGACCAGTGTAGGTTTATGACCAGTCCTTACCTCCCTCCATGTGGAGAAGACATGCACCAGCATGTCTGGTGAGATCAGTATCTGAGGTGAGATTTCCCAAGTACTTCAACCAAACCACATTGTTTTAGATAAAACATAAAACAGATTTATTAGCTACAGAAAGATTAATTTTAAATTATTATAAGTGTAAAGTGTAAAAGGTCCAGGATAGTTACCAAAGTAGGGTAGCTGACAATCTATTTCAGCCTTCAAGAAGCTCCCAGACAAACATAATGAAGTCTCCACATTGGCTGCCCAGTTTCAGCAAACCCACGCCCACAATCCTGGCTACAAGATCACACAGAACTATTTTAGTGCTCCCAGTTCAGTGATTTCATTCAGGGATTAGAATTCTGACCTTAGTGGTCTCTATCATTAGCAGCAAAATTCCAAGAGGTATTGTTCCACTTTTTGGAGGCAACAGTCATGGGTAAATATTTAAGACCAGAACGTTTGAGAATAACCTTTTCCCCTAAGATCCCCACAAGCTATAATAGCAATTTGAAGGACTCCATGATCCTCAGAAGAAATGCTCTCTAATCAATATCTTCAGCCGCATACAGAATATAATATAATATAATATAATATAATATAATATAATATAATATAATATAATATAATATAATATAATATAATATAATATCCTGTATGCTGCTTTGCTCCCAGGGCTACTGGGGAACCAAATTCAGCCACTCAAATGTGTCCACATGTGCCTCTGAATCATCTTCTGGTCCCATTTTGATTAAAGCTTCTTTCCCAACAAAGGTCACCAGGGATAACACACCCACCTTTACTTCTCAGACTCCTATTCATTAAGCAGAAGAAGATCTGCTTATGTTGCTCCATAAATTGCTGGAAGTGAAGCTGCTGCTGCTCCTCGGGTCATTTGAAAAGGGATTCTTTTTGTATCCTGGAAGAGTTGGTTCTCAGGCTCTGGCCAGATTAGCTTGCTCACATTCTTCACCATGCATGGCCCCATGATAGAGCTCCAGCTCCCACCTAGTGTTACCCAGGATTCTTTCATTCCCAAAGCTCTTTGTAAATTTACTCTGTCTGAGACGCTGTCAGGAAATAAATCAGGATAGAGATGGCCATCTTACCAATAGATGGCTGGCACAAACAGGACAACACAATAGTGATTTCACTTAAAACTATAATTTATTTAGTATCAAGCACTTATTCATGTCCACAACAGGCTGGGAAAACACCCCTAATCCACAATAATTATGGAAGTTGGGTGTGGTGTGACTGTTGGATGGCATAGTAGCAGTCTTCCAATGCCCAATCTTCCATCTGCTGGCATGAACCAGACCATGAGTGCCAGAAGAGTTCAATTATCCCAAACTTTATGTGTGTATTTATTCATTAGTATTGCAATAACACATCACTCAAAGAAGACAGGTTAAGCAAGCACTTTCAGAGGTTAAGCAATAGGTAGCTGGATGGGTTTATTCGGAGTTTGCATGCCTCGAGGCCTTAACAGAAACATCTCTAAGGGCACAGATAGACAAGTTTCCGGCTTTTTTTTAAATGAACAACTCAGATATTTTAACATAGATCTCACCAGGAAGAGCACAGTGTCAAGCTGCCCTTTTGTGGTCACCTAAGCCTCAATCCTTCTTGATTTGATCATGCTAAGTCTGCTGCATAGGCCCACTTCTGGTTTGCTGGCGTGGTTACTTTTAGCAATAAACAGTAGTAGTTTGAGCACATTACTAGTCTGCCAAGAACTCCTCATACACTAGCTCTCCCCTCTCATCCCCCAATGTCTTGTAGGCACTATTTGATTAGTTCCTCCACTCCCTCTAGTAGAGCAGGGTCAACTTGCTGCTGCATTAATCCTTAAAGGTCTTGGCTAGGAGAGACCTTGTAACCTTATCATAGTAGGATTTCCCTATGGATCTGTGAAAATTCCATTAGTGGATCCCTTGTAGTTTGCTACCAGGAAGTAGTAATAGGACTGGCTGGGCACAGAAACAGCTAGTATAAATAGGCCCTCTGTGAGGGTGGCCTTAGCCTACTGTGTGTCCTGTCCTCTGTCACAGAACAAGGAGACAGGAACTCTGAGGATGTTAGTAAAACAGTGAGATATGTGAGGACCTGGAATGAGATCTGTCTGGGGACAGGGCAACGGTGACTTATGGTAACTACCCTTTTATGAGGAAACAGCGTCTGTATGTTTTATAAACAAACAGGTTACACAGAGAAAACCCCTAATTCCCATCTGTACTGATTTCTGCTCCAAACAGGAACTGACCCTGAATTCTGCTACTGCTCAGCAAGGGGGCAATTATACAGATGCTTTAGCACAAGTGAGTTAGAGAAAAGCAACAGGCAGATAGACTTCAGAAAATTATAACCAGGGCTCGATAAATAATACAATCTACTCACCCATGGCGAGTAGATTATAACCCGGAAGAGACAGCGCGGCTGGCGAGCGGGGTTCACCACGGTTTGGCGAGGCCTGATTATAACTTATTGGGTATTATCAGCCAGTTGTATATAAGTACAACTTTTTAACTTTAGACAAAGAAAGATAATGATTCATCTGAATCAAGCGCATTCTAACAGTTGGATACATAAGGCCATAGGCTCAGGGTTATTTAGCTTTAAGGCCAAAATTTTCCCTTGGGATACAGTTAAAATAGTTAAGTTTTCCAGGAGGAATATGATTTATCTAGGTTTAATGCTGCTGTCTTGCCAAGAAAAGACTATAGTACAATAGCAGGCCTGTCATGTTTCAGAAATTTTAACAGATAAGATGATTCCAGAATGGACAACACACTAGAACTGAACTGGTTATCTAACAAATACTTCTTGTGAAACATGGTTTCTGTAGATGTGAGGTTTTGCAGGACCAAGGATGATTTAAATGCACCAATTTGAATCTCCTAGAACCAAGTTACAACTGCTTTTACCACACAGTGTTTCCATACTTTTTTTTTTTAACCACAGTAAGAAAGGTAAAATTTCACCATAGGATCAGCTCCTCATGGAGTAATGGATGAAACATAAAGACTCAGCTGAATGTTCCTTGAGGTTTGTGTTGTGTTTTTATGTCTGTTATTCTTCCCACATTAGAACTTACTGTCTACACCTGAAAACAAATGCATGCAAATTGCTACTGGCTAAGGTCCTGATTCAAGACCATTAAAATTAATGGGAGTCTTTAAATTACTCTAATAAGCACTTGACCGGGTCCTAAATGAGTACTAATTCCATACTGCATTTCCACTGCAGTAAGCTAGCAGTCAATATGATTAAACTAGATCCTTCACACAAATAAGCTCCTGAAATGCAACCAACATCTTGCTTTCTCTCTTGCTTTCTTTTCTTGCCTCACCTGTACACCCTGAAGTGTTGTCAAGTATGTAGTTTACTCACACCTACTGTGGTCAGATACCTTATGTTGTCAGATGCCACCGGTGTAGTGCTCTGGCATCTGTTCTGCTCCCTTCAGTGTCAATAACCGTTTGGCTGCGTGTGGTGCATGTGCTCTCTCCAAATACTTGTGCTCTTTCCAAATGTTGTGCAGGCTCTGTGCAGATAGCCAACACTGTAAACTTCTAAGAACCCCCAATTTCCACAAATCAGACAAGGTGTGAAGGCATTGGAACCAAGTTTATTGTCAAACAACTTACGGTCTCTAGCACCCTGGGCATCTAGACCAGACGTCAACAGTTTACACTAGTACATATACAAGCCCTGGCAATGGACTGGGCTCAGTTAGTGGCCAGGACTTTCCACTATCCCCTAGACTGGACAAGACAGCCCTGCTGAGATACACTTTTATACACAGATACAAACAAGTCACACATCACTCCTTATGTATCAGGAGTGCCACCCTTAAATGTATTATTAGGTTGACACCCCTTGACATAACTAGATACCTCCCATTACCTTGTTTATGGTGGTTCGATCAAAACATCACTATCCATCATACTGTCATCCCGACCCTGTACTGAACCTGGGTCTGTATGTTCCTGTTATCTATGGGGAGTGTACTGGTACTGAGCTGTTTCTGCAGTGAGGTATTCTGTTACCATCCTCCTGGGATGTTTATGTGGATGGCCTGTGCCTAGTACCTACTAGGTATGTGTGTTCCTGTAATATCAGCAGCCCTGTCCTTGCCACGTTCCTGTGAGCAGGACCTGCCTTTTAGCTCACAGCTTAGCTTTGCTTTATATTAGCAAAGCACTGACTGTTTCTCAGGTCTTAGGCCTCAAACCAGGCCTCCACTGTCAGGCCCTCTTATTACTACACCTTACTCCCCCTGGGTACATCTACACAGCAGGGCTAAAGTGAAATTAAGATGTGCAACTTCAACTATGTCAAAATAGTTTAACTCGGCTTTAGGCGCTGTCTACACAGGATGTCGAAGGAAGAACATTCTTCCTTCGACTTCCCCTGCTCCTCATGAAATGAGAGTTACCAGGAGTCAGAATAAGAAGTCCTCCAGCTCAACATTATTTTGAAATAAAGGCTTGTAGTATAAATGCCGGCAATGTTATTTCGAAATAACACTGCTGTATAGACATACCCTCAGTGAAATGTTTCTTCTACCTGGCATGAGTCTTCATTGCAAATGCACATGACATGGCAGAGGCATTGTTATTATTCCCCGTTCTTCCAAGAATAGTGCCATATCTGATATATAAGTGAAGAGATTACATCATCAAGGAAAAAGTCAAGTTCAGAGTCCAAAGAAACTGAAGCTAATGGAAGCAGTTCAGTTAGGTTTGCAACTGGGAAGGGTAGGAAGAGAGAACCCAGCCATGAACAGCCATTCCCCCAGGTGCCTTGTGGACCCACAATTCTTTGGAGGGAAGAGACCTCCAATCTTTTGGAGGCAGTAGGACCCATGCAAACTCTCCTATCCCCCAAGCCCAAGTGGAACTGGGGAAGAAATTCCATGAAGGAGACTGCATAATGAGCCAGAGGAATTCTTCTGGCAGCAGGAGGGGACACAGCAACTTTCCCAGCAGGGACTCTTAGGCTGTGTCCAGACTCCATGCCTCCGTCGACGGAGGCATGTAGATTAGCCAGCTCGGAAGAGGGAAATGAAGCCGCGATTAAAATAATCGCGGCTTCATTTAAATTTAAATGGCTGCCCCGATCTGCCGATCAGCTGTTTGTCGGCAGATCGGGAGAGTCTGGACGCGATGCCCCGACAAAGAAGCCTTTCTTCATCGACACAGGTAAACCTGGTTTCACGAGGCTTACCTGTGTCAATGAAGAAAGGCTTCTTTGTCGGGGCATCGCATCCAGACTCTCCCGATCTGCCGACAAACAGCTGATCGGCAGATCGGGGCAGCCATTTAAATTTAAATGAAGCCGCGATTATTTTAATCGCGGCTTCATTTCCCTCTTCCGAGCTGGCTAATCTACATGCCTCCGTCGACGGAGGCATGGAGTCTGGACACAGCCTTAGACACTGATCAGATCATAAGACTCCTATCCACAGTTTTCACTCTGGATTTTCCCCTGTGCTGACTGGCCATTCAATCCAACCTCTTCCCACCCGCTCAATTGCTTCACCTCAGACTCCCTCTGTGCTTTCTTTCACTTCTTTCCCCCCATTTATCCTCTTCACTCCCTTCCGTTCCTTGTGCCTTCATTCATCTTTCTGCTGGGATAACACCATATTGTCCATATTGAGCAGGCTTAAAAATATTTGTTCACAGATGTAATATAATATGTTCAGTGTTTTTAATACAATTTGAAAAAAAAGTCACCAACGCATCTTAAACTTGACATCACTACAGGGCTGATCCTCTAAAATTAAGGTAGGACTTGTACTAACAATTCATATTATTTTTGCACAGAAATGGCCCACATAGTTGATCTCTTCAGTCACCAACATTCATTGTGCTATTCAACCCCGCATGGGGATTTAAGTGTTTAGAGTGAGCAGTATAATAAAACATGAAAAGATTTATGGGAAATAAGGGGAAATATGTTCATAAGTCACAAATGGACGGCAAAAAGCCTGGCTTGGCATCACAGAAATACAAGATAGTTCATCAGCCTGACAGACAGTTCTGGAAATGAAATGGAATGGTCAGGCATCACTAATGTGATTAACTCACTTGATTTCATGGTTTAAAAAAAGTAAATGAATTGTCCCAAATGTGATTTAGTGTTTAGTAACTTATGCATCATGGTTCGGTAAACAATTGTTGTTGAGGGTTACCTTAACCTTGAAATGTTCAGACTCTCAATCAGGTTTTCTTTTTGAAGAAGGTCTTGTTGCAAATTTAAATTCTTGTTTCAAAATCCTCTCATATATACTTTAAAAAAATTGTGACAACTAGAGTGGTTAAATCTTACTATTTTAGTCCACTTAGGGTTCGTCTAGACTGCCAGGGTTTGGTTTTTTTTTAAAATGGCAGTTTTTCTGAAAAAACTTCACTTATGTCCATACTACTATTGCGTTCTTTCGAAAAAAAAATCGAAAGAACGCAGGGGGGTTTCCAACATTGGTAAACCTCAGTCTACAAGGAAGAAAGCCTTTTCCGAAAGAGCTGTTTCAGAAAAAGCCATGTATGAATGTGGAAGAGGGAGTTTTTTTGGAAGAAGAGGCCTTCAGGAAAAAGCACAGCCACACCTAACCCTGCTGCAGCCCCCCCTCCTGTCCATTCCCCTGTTGTCCCAGGCCCCACCCAACCCCGAGTTCGTCGAGGTCATCAGACCCAAGGCAGCACTTGAAGCCACACCATATGTCACTCACAGCCCTGATTCCCCTGCTCCTCACTCTCCATTCAGGTTCTCAGCCCCCCTCTGTTCCAGTTACTTTTAGTTAAAAAAAATACTAAGTTTTCGTTGTTCAACACAAAACTGCTGTTTTTATTGGTTGTACAGGGAAAGGGGACAGGGAGGAAAGGTGGGAAAGGTACAGGGGGAACAAGGCACAGGCTCCCATTGGGGAGGCTATGGGGAAAATTACTGGAGTCCTTCAGAGAAACTCTCCCTCGGGTCCTCCCGGATGCACACCCCCAACTGATGTGCCTGGAGGATGGCAGCTGTCCATGACTGTTCAAAGGCACTTCCCTTGCAGTCGGCCTCTGCCCCCGACCCTGGAGGAAGGCCTCCCCTTTGCTCTCCACAATGTTGTGGAGAACACAACATGCTGTGACCACCTTGGGGAGGTTGCACTCCCCCACATCAAGGTGAGTCAGGAGGCACCTGAACCTGGCCTTGAGGCGCCTGAAGATGCATTTGACCTGCATGCAGACCCGGTTTAGATGCACATTGAATTGTTCCCTGGTGGGGTCCATGTGTCCTGTGTACAGC
Organism: Pelodiscus sinensis; assembly: GCF_052426305.1. Taxonomy (NCBI): domain Eukaryota; kingdom Metazoa; phylum Chordata; order Testudines; family Trionychidae; genus Pelodiscus; species Pelodiscus sinensis. Next base: position 319,312,359 of record NC_143052.1, read on the forward strand.
TTCATGAGCCAGTGCATGAATGGGTAGGCCACATCCCCGACGATGCACAGTGGCATCAGTACATCCTCCATGTGAAAGTCCCAGTGGGGGAAGAATGTGGCAGCCTCCAGCTTGCGGTAGAGGGTAGAGTTCCTAAATATGTGGGCTTCATGCGACCTGCCCAACCACCGGACAAAAAAGTCCAGAAACTGTCCACGGTGGCCAACCAGGGCCTGCAGCACCATGGAGATATAGCCCTTCTTGTTTATGTACTGAGTGGCTCAATGTTGTGGTGCACAAATCGGAATGTGGGTCCCATCAATTGCTCCTCCACAGTTCGGGAACCCCAGGGCAACAAATCTGGTCACAGTCAGGTCCAAGTCTCCCAGGCAGATGACTCTGTGCAGTAGGATGGAGTTGATGGCCCTCACCACCTGCAGAAGGAGACAAAGAAACACAAAAAACAGAATGAGAGGGAGTGCCTGAACCCTTGGGAGGTGCCCATCCCCTTCTTCTCCCCCTCAGACACTTCATGAGTCACCCCCTATGAGGCCGCCCCACAGCAGTAGGGCTGTGTGAGGGAGGGACAGCACAACTCCCCCAGGGACTGGCCTTCCCCCTACCCCCACACCATCCCCACACCTTTCCCAAGGGTCCCTCTTTTCCAGGTCTTCCCCCTCCTTTCCCCATGCAGGGACTGCTGCCAAAAAGTACCTTACCTCCATGAGGAGGACCCCGACTGTGGACTTCCCCACACCAAACTGGATGTTTCACTGCCAATCAGATATTTGTGTTTTTGTTTAATTTCAGAGAGACACAGAGTTCAACAAAGTCCTGTTTTGCACATTCATTGACTTTCAGAAAGCATCTGATTACATTAACAGGGTGCCTGTGTGGAAAGGACTCAGGTGGTATGGTTTTAGCAGCAGCTGATTTAAATACCGCAGAGTACATAAGGCACAGCTTGACATCCAGTAAGAGTCAACAGAGAGCTGACTGAAGTGAAAACTGGACTCAAACAGAGGTACATACTCAGACCAATACATTTTGCTCTCTTCTTATAAAACATCTTGCCCAACTCCTTTAGTAATAGTGAAGAAGGGTGCATGATATGAGGGCAAATCATGAATCACCTTGACTTTGTAGATAATAATGATAATGCCTATGGATGCATGCTACCCAATAGCAACAATTAATCTGGGCACAACAGTCAGAGAATAGGGATTAAAATTTAATGAACAAAAGATCAAACTAATGATAACATCAAAAATCAAGGAACAGGCTAACCAAGTCATTAACTGTGTAGACGTTGAACAATGAGTCACTTATAGACTACTAGTCTGATACTTGGGTTTCATTATAACATGGTAACAACTATGAACATGACATCAATGAGTGGATAGCTGCTGCCTGCAGAAAAGTTTGGGGCCTGAATAAAAACTTTTGGAACCTTAAATCAGTGTCCCCAGGAACTAAAACCAGACAATATACATTGGTCCCAGTACTCATGTTCCTTTAGAGTTGTGACAGATGTATAATAACAACACATCTGGGCTGTGTCTAGATTGGCCAGTTTTTCCGGAAAATCAGCCGTTTTTCTGGAAAAACTTGCCAGCTGTCTACACTGTCTGCTTGAATTTCCACAAAAGCACTGACTTCCTACTGTAAGAAATCAATGCTTTTTGCGGAAATGCTATGCTGCTCCCGTTTGGGAAAAAGTCCCTTTTGCAAAAAAGTTTTGCGCAAAAGGGCCAATGTAGACAGCTGAGATTTGTTTTCCGAAAAAAAGTCCCGATCGCGAAAATGGCAATTGGGGCTTTTTTGCAGAAAAGCGCGTCTAGATTGGCCACGGACGCTTTTCCGCAAAAAGTGCTTTTGCGGAAAAGCATCCATGCCAATCTAGATACGGAAAACTTTTCTTTTAAAAGCATTTTCAGAAAATCATGCCAGTCTAGATGTAGCCCTGGAGTAAAAGCTGCAAACATTTGAAATGAGTTGCTTGTGGCATATCTTAAGGCTAGATAGACTAAGAAATGATGACATCTATGGAAGACTGAAAGTGCAGTGCATGACTGCAGTCATCAAAAGGAGCCAACTACAGTGGTTTGGCCATGTTGCTAGAATGACCCCACACCATACTGACTGCTTAAAATCGTCCTTTATGGAAGAATACCTGGTGAGAGGCCAGGACTTCCCAGGAGACAATGATATCATATGCATACAAAACCATCCTGACAATCCCCAACAGCTTCCAGTGGTAGCTCAAAATAGATGTGGATGGAATCTGCTGAGCACCTTAATTACATCCAACTTTAGGAATGACACAGGAAAAACAAAGGAGAGGATGACTGAAAACTGTCCAAATAATAAAACATTATTGAGATCCTTCTCTATATTTGCCCCAATGTTTAATGCTATAAAACTCACCAATAAGTTAGGGAGGGAAAGAATATATGCACTCTTACTAGAATCTGTAATAGATTTAATTGATAATGGACTTTGTTAAAAAAAAATTGAAACAATTGCAAAGTGCTTTATTTTGGCAAGCTTGAACCCAGATGATTGGAAGAAGAAAAACCATAGGCACTGTCCCCAGGGGTACTCCATGGGGCACTCACAAAGAAAAATTAGCAGTGCTGAGCACTCACTGGCAGCCACTCCCCACCTCCCACCCCCCGTCTCCCTATCTCTCTACACCTCTTACTCATACATGACCCCAATAACAAACTCTTCCCCCACCCTCCCAGTGCTTCTGAAGCACTGAAAACAGCTGATGAGTGGTGTTCAGGAAGATCTAGGAGGAGAGAGGAAGAGTGGAGACAGAGCACACTTGGGGAAGGAGGTGGGGTGGGGCAGGAAAAGGTGGGTCAATTTTGAGGGAAGGGATGGAATGGGAGCAGGGCAGGAGACAGAGCAGGGACAGGGTCATGGGGAAAGGGACAGAATAGGGGGCAGGACCTGGGGTGGAGCGGAAGTCCAGCTACATGGGAAGTTGATTCTGATGGCAAAAACTACCCAGTGTATACTCAACAATTTTGCATGCTCTAGGACACACTATGTTCCGTTCTCCCCTGCATTAGGACTGATGCTGGTCCACCAATAAAGACCATCAACTACAATGTGGAGTTTGAGGCCCAGCTCAATAGGAAGCTAATTGAAATGAATGTGAGTTAAGAGTCTAAATACCTTTGAGTATCTGGGCCTGATTGCGGTATTGATTGTTACAAGCTGAGGTACTTTGTGAAAGTGGTATTTAGAAAATGTCTCAGGAGAATATATTGGTACAGGAAGTTGTGCTTAGGCACCCCAAAATTGGTACCGCTTATTAGTACGTATTAGGAATATTTACATTTGTCCTTCAAAAGACAGTGTGTTATATCTGTAACCCAGAGGCACTGAAACCACTGAGAAAGGGAGAATGAGCTAAGAGTCTTCTGGCTTTTAGCTCATGTGGTAGGGGCACAAGGCTTGACCCTAAAGGTCCCAGGTTCAACCCTACCTGCTAATGACCCTGTTCCATTGTCTTCACACATCCCTTCACTTCATCCTAATACCAAAATGGTAACCATCATCCACGGTAATCTTGTTATGTGTCTTGGCTGTCTTACTGCATATTTGGAAGAAGGTGGAAGATTGGAATGTAGTGTAGATGGGCAACTTTAGAAGACTGAACAGTGCCACATGGACCAGGAACCCTTTTCACATAAAAGGTACAATCCTGATCCCATTGAAGCAAATGTGAGTTTGCCAATGGCTTTAATAGGACCAGTATTTCAGCTGACGTGTTTTTCACAGTGCTTTATGGACAGCTGAAAATTACAGAACAGAAAAATTGACACTCAGCAAGAAGAGCATAAGCTAAAAGCTGCACAGAAAAGCACGGAGAGGCAAAACACACAGATAAAAGAGTAAAAGGAGGTGAAGGACATCATAAAAGCTGTGAAAAAATGGTGTTGCAGGCAGGAAAGACAGAAGTGGTGCTCTGATGACAGAATTAATAGTTCATCAGCAGCTGTGATCAAGAACAATGGAAATATAGAGCATATATTTATAGATTGTAGATGGCTATGATACTCTACGGTGAATCCATTGGGTAGTTCCATGGACGCACTTTGGTCTTGCAATGAAGTGAAGTGCTTATGAATATATATGAGCTAATGATCGCAATGTTTTAATGCATATCACAGTTTACATCTGAATGGTATTGGTTAGATTTATAAACATGTTTATTTGAATATAGAGTATGTATGTGTGAGTGTGGATTTAGGTTTGGAGATATGAGAAAGTTTCACGCAATTTAGTAAGATAACCCCCATCCTGTGCAGTGTGAAGAGGCTCACTTTGCAACTTGGTAATATACTGTTTAACAGAGAGATTTGCTGACTATATTACTCTATAACATTTCTCAAAAGTGTATCACTTTGTTTCTCATATGTGCATGGCAATGATCTATACACTCTTTAACTTCCTAAGTACATTTTTAAAAGTGTGAACATAAATATAGATAAAATGTTTGCTTTGCTGTTTTACTGATATATACATTTCCTTTGCTCCAGTCACTGAACATTATTTAAATGCCAAGCAAAACCCACTGATGGGTTTATACCTTGGAATGCACCATTACCTCCTACATATGGAAAGAGAAGGACAAATTCACAACTGGCACAAAGTAAGAATTTAGTGGTGTTGCACCTACTTACCCCAGAATTGGGCCCAGAAAGACACCTGTGTTCTTGAGATTTCACCCTGAAAACTACTGAGTGCTCTGGGACTATTCATATGCTTAACGTTTAGCACTCGCTTAAGCACTTTGCTAAATGTGGGACAGAGTGCTTAGTGCATTGCAGGTGCAAGACACGATCAGCATAAAAAATGCAATCAGTTGTACAGTTTATACACATGCTCCATCAAGAATAACTCACTATTTTATTAGCAGGTAATGAGGCATTGGAGGTATCTAGCGTTATCTGGGCATACACTTACTTAAATGGCACACATGGATTTTGCCAATTCAATGGTCAGTTACCTTAAAAGAAAAACAATGGGTAGCAGTGTTCTTTTTACAAATATTGCATCCCTGAATGCTGTTATGCATTGGAAAAGATGATAAAATAGCTAGATGTTGTCATTAACATCACCATGGTGGTGTCACAATATAGAAATGTATTCAATATTGCTCTCTATTTAATAGCACAAACAGCTCTCACACGTTCAAATGATTATTAGAGCCAAGACAATAATCTGGAGCTGTGCCAAATAGATTGGGTATTCAGTTTTGCAAATAATACTACCCACCCCTGTCCTGTGACAAGATACTGCATTAACAGTGTGGTATTTGGGGGAGGTGTGCATCATTTATAATGTGAATGGAAAAATCTGTGAGAACATTGAGGATAAACGGTGCTAAATAAACCATGACTCTGATGGAGGCAAGAATGCCCTTGGTGAAGCGGCTGAAGAACACACTTGCTATAGTAAATCCATTTGCAACGCTTTGGAAATGGAAATAAAATCTGACAGAAAGGGTGTAGGGCTTTCTGAAGTCAAAGGATAACAATTAATTATTTAATTCTAGTTGGTATTTCTCCTCTAATTCAGCCTGACCTCTCAGCTAGGCTATAGTTTCTATCTCTCTAGATGTTTATGTCACCCCCCTCCCAAATTCCTGCAGTCTTTCTCCATGCCTTTCTCACCTTCTCAGGGAGACAAGGGAAGCATTATTTGCCCCCCACATTAAGCTAAGAGAACTGAGATGTAAGTGCCTTGACCAGTGTCTGAAAGGAAGCATCTGGTAGAGCCTAAACTTGAACTCTTACTGCCTACAGGCTAGCAGAACATTTTAAGAACCAGGCCACCCTCCCTTGCTCTAGGGCACACCAAAAGGTTGACAAAGGGATAATATTGTCCCTTGTGCTCCTTCCTGTTACAGTCTAGCATTTTGTCAGGAAGGCTAGCCTGTGCTAGATTTCTCATTTTCCTGTTTATTGCTATTGGATGTGCTGGATCAACTAGAATGTGAGTGATCCCATTGCAGGCCAAAGTTCACTCTCATTCTGGCACAGGAGCACTCCTACTGCTTTGATACCCTGTTACTGCCCTACTGCTACTCTGTTTGCTGCATAGTTCTGCTGCTGTCACATAGGTGTAAACTATAAACAGCTTTGTTCTGTGTTTGCACAGCACTTAGAATCATAGCGCTGGAAGAGACCTCAGGAGGTCACTGAGTCCAGCCCCCTGCCCAATACAGGACCAACCCCAACTAAACAATCCCAGCCAGGGCTTTGTCAAGCTGGGACTTAAAAAACCTTTAGGGATGGAGATTCCCCCACCTCCTTAGATGACCCATTCCAGTGCTTCACCACCCCCCTAGTGAAATAGCATAACACAGCAGCGGTCTGACCCATGCATAGTGGATGGTGTTTCCCTGCTGCTAGAAGGCTCTGCAAAGAGGCTTGGCCCTCTTTTCCTGGGATTCTGCCAGTTAACTGCCTGGTGACCTCAGTACTGAAGCTGCAGCAGGATAACATTTAGAAGGGGTAACTGACTTTCTTCCACTGAATCCCTGTGATTGCATAGGACTCCTCCTATGCCCTCCTCTTTACCTATGTAGTTCCTTCAGTGATGCAGTGAAGTAACTTACTACATACAGATAAATGTCAGTAGAAAGTCTGGCATAAGGGCCCCAATATCATTTATGGCAGAACCATCTCATGTCAAGTCTCAGGCCTTCTGCTAAGGTACGTGGTTGGTTCAGCAATAGCAAGTACCTCTGAACCAACCACGTACCTTAGCAGAAGGCCTGAGACTTGACATGAGATGGTTCTGCCATAAATGATATTGGGGCCTTTATGCCAGACTACACGCGGCACGGGGTTCGAACTAGCCGGCATTTAAAAATGGCGCCGTCCGACTTCATGCAAATGAAGCCCGGGAAATTCAAATCCCGGGCTTCATTTGCAAGTGCGGATGACTACATTACCCCCGCTAGTTCGAACTAGCTGGGTAGTGTAGACATACCCTGGGTGTGTCTAGACTACATGCCTCCGTCGATGGAGGCATGTAGATTAGACAGATAGGCAAAGGGAAATGAAGCCGCGATTTAAATAATCGCAGCTTCATTTAAATTTACATGGCTGCAGCACTGAGCCGACAAACAGCTGATCAGCTGTTTGTCGGCTCCGTGCGCTAGTCTGGACGTGCCGCACCACGCCGACCTGAAAGCCTTTTATTGACATCCCCCTTATGCCTCGTAGGATGAGGTTTACAGGGGATGTCGATAAAAGGCTTTCAATTCGATAGAGGAGCGTCCAGACTAGCGCCCGGAGCCAACAAACAGCTGATCAGCTGTTTGTCGGTTCAGCGTGGCAGCCATGTAAATTTAAATGAAGCCGCGATTATTTAAATCGCGGCTTCATTTCCCTTTTTCGAATACACAAATCTACATGCCTCCGTCAATGGAGGCACGTAGTTTAGACGTACCCTCTGAGCTCAGCACATAGGAGCACCAGCATTCAGAGCAAGCACAAAGGGACACACTTTTGAGAAATTTCATCTTAATGCTGGGCAGATTCTGCCAGCACATTGACTTCTGCAATGCTCCCACAATTGCATAGACTAGCCATGTGTTATGCAGCTTGGTCCCTTTTTTAAACTGTTTTCGGCATGTCCTGCTATGAAATAATCTCCTTCACTGTTTTTTTGGATTATCCCTTCACTGAATGCCTGCATTTGCAATTTCTTATCTGCTCCTTTGTAAATCTCTATGCCTTTTTTGAATTTAACTCTGTCTCGGAGTAGATGCTTATGTGCTTTCCCATCGCTTCAGGTATCCTCTAAAAATAAGATCCCATAAAATACACAGAACTAATCTCTCTGCTTTTATTCAAAAAAATATTTTTTTCCTAAAACTATTCAACCGGTTCCAGTGTTCAACAGCCGAATTCTTTTATTTTTGAGGTGCATTTGTAATGCCTCACCATTACCAGAGGCTGTTGGGTCCAAAGAGCAGTGGGAGCTATGCAAGCTGGAAGCAGCCTTATGGTGTTCATAATGTTGGGGGTATTTTTTAAAGGGGAGTGATTGAAACACTAGCTCTGGGGGCAAGGAGTCAGGAGGAATTTAAGGATTCTGGGGCAGCTAAAGCAGGCTGACCTCAAGCCCGGGATGACTTTTGGGAGGAGGAATAAAGTAAAAAACAGCAAGTGACCACAGGCAACAGCTTGCAGCCCCCTCAAGAATGTTGCTATGAGGAAACCAAACAGGCAGTGGTGGAAGCAGCAGTGGTGAAAGCAGCAGGCAGATTCTGAAGGGAGGCTTCCCAGTATTAGAACAGAGGTGAGTAGTGAGCAAGGCAGTAACTGGCCTCAGAAAAGACTGGACACATTAAATGGAGGTAGAAGCAGTGAACAGAGACCCTAGTGAGCATGTTGTATTGGAGGCTGCTAAAAGGGAGAAAGCCCAATTCATGAGGGACAGGGAAGAGATAGTAGGAGCACAGGGATAGCAACAAAAGGAACAGTACCTGGAAAGGAGGAAAAGTAGAAAGCAGTACAGTTAAACAAGGGGGGAAACAACTAGCATCCCTAATCCAAGAAAATTATTAGAAAAACATTGTTAGAAAACTGAGAAAAGTAAACCAAGAATGAAATAAGCTGTAATAAAAGGAAAATTGTAATTCAAGGGAAACAGACTTAAGACATAGGGAGAGGTGAGGTATAGCAAAAGAAACAACATAGTAAGGGATGTAAAATAAAACAGCCAGACAGCATCTTAAGAATACAAGAAGAGAGAAGTGACAAGAACAGAGAAACTGTTAAAGAGTAAAGAGGCTGTAAGCCAGGAAGGAGCAGAGGGATAATTGTTCAATCAAGAAGCCAACACATAGCATCATGGCTTTATTTAAACTGGAACTCAAAAACAATAAACAGAGATTGCACAAGACGATTGCTCATGACTCGATTGCTGGAGCTCTCCAAACTCAGGGCTTACAGAAGCTGTAAGCTGAAAATCTTGAAAAGGGAAAGCATAAGAGTGGGATTTACATTCTAGTGGACTGTGTTTTCTAATTCAAAATTCTGTTATTTCATAGGTGTACATTTTACCTATACAGTGAGTTTAATTAAGATAATAGTTAAAATACTGTAGGTAGCAATAATAGATGACAGTATTTTATGGTGTACACATAATAGCAGTTCCTATTAAAATTGATTTACTTGTGATTATTCCCTACTTAATTGATTTCAGCTTTACCCCCACTGACTAAGATAAACAATTTGGCTTCTAGATTGCTTCTGCCTCTCTTTATTGCTCTTATTCTAAACACTTGCCCATCAGGCATGTTATGTATGCATGAAGTATAAAGGATAAAGCCCCTGCCCAATTACCTTACAGTCTAATTTAAGCCATGATGGAACGTATCAGAGCGTTTACTAGTGGGATTGCTGACTAGGAATAAAGAACAGGGAGGATGAAGGTTGAAGCAATAAAATTACATGTTGACTTGTGATTACAACATTTTTGATGGTTCAGCTATTTAAAAATATTACATGTGTTTTTTTATAATTTTCTTTTGCCTCTTCTGTCTTGCACCTACACAGAAGTGAGTCTTAAGGAATGGTTTGAATCATATAGGAACAGGCCAGTGACTCCGGGGCTAGGGGAGAGGAGAGTAAGTTTTCCTGGTTGTGCTCAGAGTGTTTCTGGGTGGGTCTTAAATGCTATTGAGTCTCCAATCAGTGTGGAATCTCTATTTTGAAATAGCTCTGCGCTATTTCAATTGGAATTTGCAGTGTAGACATGCTATTTTGAAATAACCTATTTTGGAGTTTTTATTCTGAAATAACTTATTCCAAAATAACACTGTTGTGTAGATGTATCCCCAGTGATTCTCTTCCGTTCCCCAGAGCAGCAGCCCATTTTTGTCTCTCCATAAAGAACCATGGGGCAGGACAGAGTATTCCTTAGGCTTCTGTACAGAACTGATTTAGCATTTAAAAATTGGTTGGTATATCTTATTTCTAAGAGCTTCCATTAATGGCTTCATAGTCATGTTGAACTGAAGGCACAGCAAGAAAGAAACCAGATGTCTCTGAAAGAAGGGTAGAAGAGCCCCTCAAGCAATTCCATCTCCTCTTGAAGTTGACACATGTTGTGTCAACAAAGCCATGTGATCAGCGTTGAGGACAGCTTATATCCAATAGACCCAAGATGAAGGTTTTATCATTGTCCATCACTGGAAGATCATGGACTAACTATAGGAACATTTAATTTGCACCAGTTAATGCTTTCTCTGTCCCAAATCCAAACCTAAAACCATACACAGATGTGGACCATTTTGTGTAGATATGCGTAAAGTGATTATGAAGATACGGAACTCTTGGGTAGCCTGACCTAGTGTTCTGGGACCGGAGTTTGATGTTTAAGGGCGGTGGACAAGCTCTGAACATGCTCTTCTTCCTCAACTCTATCCTGCAAGGACATGGGCATTTGTTTATAGAAAAGGGGAATATTGTCTAGTTCCTCCATCTTGGTCTTGTGGTATGTTGTGTCTTTTGCTCTTTATCCACCAAATGTATATGAAAAAACCACACAAGCATAGTTGAGTCCCAAATAACCATTTTAACTAACATTCAAAACCTGGCTATGTACATACAGCTGGTTTCTGGATCTTTCTAAAACATAAAACACAGTGAGCATGACTACGAGGCTCATAACCTATTTAAAGCAATCCTCCCCTCTGCTTATTCACTACTTGGCAGAAGAGCAATTTTGTCTCCAGATAAAATTAAGAATCCACTTATTTTGTTACATGGGTAGAATATAACTTTAAAAGTAAGATATATGTTTTTTAATGTAAAGCCAGTAGCTTTTTAAATTCCGACTCTGTCATTTTCAATGTGAATAGTAACAATTTGAAACTAGGCAATGTTGTTATATTGTATTTTGGTGACTATATTGCTTGGTTCTTTATTAACAGAAAAGCAGTGCATTAAGTTACCTAAGTAATTATGCAGCAAGATCTGACTTTAAAGATACATGAAAATGAAAATGAATGTGATTATTGTTAGAGATAAGGCTGAGCAGTCAGTAAAATGTTATACTTGTATGAATCCTTTGTTTTAAAAAAGGCTTATTTTAGGATTCAATATTCTTGTGAAATATGTGGTTAAGTGTATCTATAGTTCTGAAAAACTGTGTGATAGAAACTCAGATTTAGATCATATAAATCCATTAATTCTTTTAAAATATGACTAACCAGAAAAACATAATATACAGATCCTTACATTCTGTTACTCTGAAACATTGGCAAAGAGGTATAAAGGTATGATAAAGCTGAGTGGTAGAGAAGGTAGAGAATCCTAGCTTAACTTGATCACTCCTGCTGCACACAGTAATAAAACTCCAATAGCATCATTGCCACAAAGAAGTTAGAAAGATTTTCTCTTACTGTTATAGTATAATAGTATCAGCTAATAGTATTTACTAGTATGTATAATTCAACCACAGTTGACATTTCATTTCCCTGTATCATAATACTTGCAATTAATATGTTTCCAGGGACATACTTCTACTATTGACCTCCTCCATCTATATAGAGATTCAGGGCATGTCTACTCTGCAGGGCAAAAGTAGAATTAAGATATGTAACTTCAGCCACATCAATTACATATCTGAAGTTGAAATAGCTTAATTCAATTTTGGCGCTGCCTCCACAGCAAGAAGTCGAAGGAAGAACACTTTTCCTTTGACTTCCCTTACTCTTTGTGAAATGAAGGTTACAGGAGTCAGAGTAAGAAGTCTTCCAGCTCGACATTATTTTGAAATAATGGCTTGCTGTGTAGAGGTGCACTATGTTATTTCAAAATAATATTGGTTATTCCAAAATAATGCTGCAGTGTAGATGTACCCTCCATGACATAAGAGAGGGTTTCAGGGGCCACGGAACAATCACACTTCTGACTACTGATGGATACATTCAGCACCTCTGAGAAATGGGCCCTTAGATATAAGTTAAAAGTTTATGCAAAAATATGTGAAGTTAATGGGAGTGTGTAATGGTTGGACAATAAACATCTGAATAATTTTCCTCAAGAAATACACACTTCAGTGCTACATTTAAACACACATTCAGAAGAAATCATCTTATGCTGGGATACCTTTATGGCAGTGTTTCTCAAAATGGGCCACAAGCCCGCTTTGGGAAAACCACTAGTGGGCCCATGTCACTTTGTTTACCTAACGGGACTATATCTATGGAGCCTTGTAGTACTCATTGACTTTAATTCGCTGTTTCCAGCCAAGGGGAGCCACAGGAAGCAGCATGGCTTACTAATCTCTTGTTTCATCCTTTGTCCTAAACTGCTGCTATTGCCTTATGAAGAGTCTAATGAACTTATTCCTACAGTATCTGTCTAAAGCAATACTAGCAACCCTACTTCTATCCTCCTATGAATGTCACTTAACTGGAGTTCTGGAGTCATCATTTCTAGGGAAAACACCAGTTTGGTTTCCACAGTATTTAGCATATTTTTACATGGGTTTTGAAGCTATGGCAAGATTCTGTTCCGTTGCATCTGGAAATGAATTCATAAAAATGAAGTGGAAAAAAATTCTCTTAAAATAGAAATGAATGCATAACTTACACAACAGTAGTGTAATATAAAGTTTCTGGTAGACATGTAAAGAGTAAATCCCACAGCAGTAAGCAAAACTTTTCGGAAAGAGACCACTATGTCTCCTATGACAACAGAAAATGTTGACTTTTCAAAGGAAATATAAAAAGGCAAATATTCACCTTCTTGACTACAAGAGCACACTATTGACTCATATCCAGCTTCTCATCCACTGTAATCCCCAGGTCCTTTTCTGCTGAACTGCTACTTAGCCATTCAGTCCCCAGCCTGCAACAATGCTTGGGATTCTTCCATCCCAAATGCAGGACTCTACACTTGTCCTTGTTGAACCTCATCAGATTTATTTTGACCCAATCCTCTAATCTGTCTAGTATCAGAGGGGTAGCCGTGTTAGTCTGAATCTGCAAAAAATTTCCTGCCTCTGGAAATTTCCACTACATGCATCTGACGAAGTGGGTCTTTGCCCACGAAAGCTTATGCTCCTACACTTCAGTTAGTCTATAAGGTGCCACAGGACTCCTCGTCGCTTTTCCTAATCTGTCTAGGTCACTCTAGACCCTATCCCTGCCCTCCAATATATCTACCTCTCCCCCTAGCTTAATGTCTTCTGCCAAATTGCTGAGGGTGCAATCCATCCCCTCATCCAGGTCATTAATAAAGACATTAAACAAAACCAGCCCTAGAACCAATCCTTGGGGCACTCTGCTAGAAACCAACCGCCAACCTGACATTTATCACTATGTGTTAGACCTGACAATCAAGCCAGCTTTCTATCCATCTTACAGTCCATTTATCCAATCCATACTTCCTTAACTTGCTGGCAAGAATATTGTGGGATACAGTTATCAAAAGCTTTGCTAAAGTCAAGGTATTGATATTGATGCATTATAATGTTGGCATTATCTGTAGGGATCCACTCACTTTAAAATAAGGCAGGCAGAGTGCATATTAAGTTTCACAAATCTATTGCATTTATATTTTAAATCCCATAAGCCTGTAAAAGGTCTGATCCTGCATGGTACCATGCACCAGCAAGTGGCCTCAAGTTCCATTTGTTTTTATGAGACCTAAATGCACCCTGCACTTGGGGAAAGTTTCCAGCATCTTGCAGAATTCAGTCTTCACTGGGAAACTCATTAAAAGCCAGTAAAGCACTGTAGACAGTTGCACAGACCCAAGTCCTTCAAAACAATAAAGGAAGATAACTGTTCATCCACAGTTTTCAAAAACCCTTTAGCTACATCTAGACTGGCCACAAATTCTGGAAAAGGGATGCAAATCAGGTAAGTCAGCATAGGGAAATCCGTGGGGGATTTAAATATCCCCCGCGGATTTAAATAAACATGTCTGCCACTTTTTTTCCGGCTTGGGGAAAAGCCGGAAAAAAAGCATCTAGACTGGCGCGATCCTCTGGAATAAAGCGCTTTTCCGGAGGATCTCTTATTCCTACTTTCACCCCTCCCCTCCCCCCCCTCCCCCCCCCCCCGTACACATATTCAAGTAGGAATAAAAGATCCTCCGGAAAAGGGCTTTATTCCAGAGGATTGCGCCAGTCTAGACGCTTTTTTTCCAGCTTTTCCCCAAGCCGGAAAAAAAGCGGCGGACATGTTTATTTAAATCCGCGGGGGATATTTAAATCCCCCACGGATTTCCCTATGCTGACTTACCTGATTTGCATCCCTTTTCCGGAATTTGTGGCCAGTCTTTGTGTGCAGAGAAGCAGGGAATTCAATTAGAAATCAAATAACAGAGTCTTGCATATGAAAGGCTATACGTAGTTTTGACCCTCTGAAAAATGAAGCTATTCTCAGTTGTCCTGTGTCTGGCTTTCTGCAAAATAATAAAAAATAATCTGTAAAAATAGTAACCCATTTAACTAGTTCAAACAGGATAATCAGAGATGGAGGGGGGTTTCCAATCACCTGTTTTTATGGACACCAGGTATTTTTGCAGGGATTTCACAGACAAGATCATTTACTAAACCCTCCCACATTCCACCTCTTTATCTCATGTCTAATGTCTAATAGACACTTGGTTGTAATTGTTTACTCTACATATACCTTCAACCTATCAACTCTACAAATACCATCTACATATTTATAATTACCTGCTTTACATATGTTAGACAACAAAATTAAGATTGTATCTATTTTACCTAGAAAATATAGGAGATTGGCAACATGTCCATGGGTAAGAATTTGGAACAATATGTCAGTGATTGCTAGTAATAGCTCAGGAAATCCAGATCACACCTCCCTATGCGCCACGGATTAACGTTTCATGCAGGATGGAACTGATAGAAGGATATAGGAGCTGGGATGCCTGAACTCTGCATTTCCTGTTTTCAAATGAGTTTTTTTTTAAAGAGTAACTTTAGTGCTTCCCAACTTTCTAACCACTGTTTGACAATCGATTTTTAACTAGACATCTTTACATTACTTCCGAGAATGTTTATCACTGTATCCAAATTAGCCAACTCCAGTGCCTGGGAAAGAACTGATGTGATGGTGGGCCTGTCACTGCTCTTCAGAGATCCTCCTAAAATTCAGGGTCTAGCAGAGACTGTAAAGTGCTGGACTTGTGTGTGCATCTTTCACATAAAGTGCATCCCACTCTCCCATAATAGTTGGCCAAGGTGCTGAGGAGATGTGCAGAGCACACATCTTACTTTTCAGCCATTGAACAGCCACCGAGCTGCTCCCTTGAGTCCATAGCAACACAGTGGCTGAAATAGCCTATACAGAGCACTTATAAGGATCCTGCCACAGCCATCCCTATAACTGCAGCTGCAGAGTATGGGACTGGATTTGTCCCTACAACAGCAATTGCATGTTACATTTCTGTCATTTCTGTGAAAGTTCACTGGCTCCATAGAGTCCAGGCAGTCCCCAGGTTACATGAATCCGACTTACAAACGGGGTGAGGCAACCCCGCACTAGCTGCTTCCCCCCAGCAGACCAGGGAGACGCGAAGCTAGCGCCCCCCCCCCCAACAGACCAGGGAGACACAGAGTGGCTTTTCTCAGCAGACACCTCAGCTTGAGAATAAAGGACTCTGAGGGAAGTGAGGTGTGGGAGAATAAAACTGAGCTCGGGAGAAATGTTTGGCTAGAGTTTCCCCTACAATATGTACCAGTTCTGACTTACATACAAATTCAACTTAAGAACAAACCTACAGTCCCTATCTTGTATGTAACCCGGGGACTGCCTGTATAAGTCTGTTATGCATTAAAGATCTTGATGGGGCTTGATGGACTCTTCAGATATTCAAATGATGCAGTGCCAAAGGTGCCAAATATCTCCCAAGAGATGCTAAGAATCTTCTACTCCCATTGCATTGAAGATGCACTGAACTTCTCTGGATGTCCTTTGCATGATGCAGGAGTAACCCACAGCTAGCAGGATCAAGCCCTATATTACCATTTACAGAGCTACACAATAAGAACTACTATAGAGAATGAGTTTTAAATAGAAAGAGGGCAGGAAGGAAGACAGCAAAGCAGACAAATATTAAGGCTATTACATAGTATTTGTGTACAGGATGCAGTGTGTCCTAAGAAATACACATCAGCATTTCATTAGCATAGCTAGGGACAGTTGCATATGAATCACTAGTTAAATGGATTAAACTGGCAAATGAAATGAAACATTTAAAACATTGTATGTCAGGTTCCTTACAACTGTGGGGAGTAGGGTTTTAAAGACTTGGATGTGGATTGCATTGCAAAACACATACCACAAGAAATATTTCAGCAGCTTTCCATGCAGGTCACATTCATCATGATTAGTAGAGGGTGCCTAACAAAGTCATTCTCATCATGTGAGTAGTCTGGCATCAGCAGGATGCATTTTTTACTTGTTCTGAATTCACATACATAAAAGATCATGTTTCTTACCTTATTTTAAAGGCTAAGGCAATCACAATTAGACATTTCTATGTGTAAAGTTCCATAAGCAGCATAACATACATGCAAAGTCAATTATTCTGTACTAGTGCATACCAGAAAAGGTGCCAGTGTGGTTTGAAGATAACAGACCTAATACTTCTGCCCCATGCAGCCAAATGCAAAACTCCCAATAAAAGTACACAGATCTTTAAGTCTACTGCTCTTTGCTACACACAGAGAAAGAGTTTAAACTCCTCTGTAACACTCCCACAGCACAAGAGGGAGTGCTGAGGGTATGTCTACACTACAAAGTTAATTCGAACTAACAAATGTTAGTTCGAATTAACTTTGATAGGCGCTACACTAGCGCTCCGCTAGTTCGAACTTAATTTGAACTAGCAGAGCGCTTAATTCGAACTAGGTAAACCTCATTCTACGAGGACTAACACCTAGTTCGAATAAGCTAGTTCGAATTAAGGGCTGTGTAGCCACTTAATTTGAACTAGTGGGAGGCTAACCCTTCCCAGCTTGCCCTGGTGGCCACTCTGGCCAACACCAGGGAAACTTGTCTGCCCCCCTCTCGGCCCCGGAGCCCTTAAAGGGCCACGGGCTGGCTACACAGTTTGTGCCAGTTGCAAGGCTGCCAGCACCCAGCCAGCAGACCCTGCACCTGGCACGCCATGAGCCAGCCACCTGATGCCACCCAGCCCTCCCCTTCTTCCCGGGATGAGCCTGGCAGCTCCCAGGAGCCTGCCCGGGGCCACAAGAGGCGGGCGCCCGCTTGGTCTAGTGCGGAGATCGTGGACCTCATCGAGGTTTGGGGGGAAGCCTCCAATGTCCATGATCTCCGCACTAGCCACAGGAACGCGGCTGTCTACGGCTGCATGGCTGACAGCCTGGCTGCCAGAGGCCACCAGCGGACCCGGAAGCAGGTCCGCTGCAAAATAAACGACCTGCGGCAGTCCTACTCCCGGGCCTGCCTGCCAGGGGCCGACCTGGAGATCTGCCCCCACTTTCAGGCCCTGGACCGCATCATGGGGGCTCACGCCGTCCATGCCCCCTGGGCGGTCATCGACCCCGGGGCAGAGGGACCGGTCCTGGACACTGAAAAGGAGGAGCCGGAGGACGCTGCGAGCCAGGAGCCTGCCAGGAGCCTGCCCAGGACCAAGGACCCCGAGGAACCCCACAGACAACATCTCCTGTGTCATCCAAGGCCGGGGAGGCCTCCACCTGTGAGTACCATCATGCTGTGTGTACGGGGGGGGGGGGTGGAGGGGAGAGGGAGCCCAGGGACTGTGCACCTGGGCCTTGCCCACCATGGAGCAGCAGCTGGGTGTCATGCAGGGGCCTTGGCCTTGCAGAGGAGGGCTGGGTTTCACCCATCTTGTCCCAGGGAGAACTGACCGCTGCTCTTGTTTCACCACAGCCGCAGCACCTAGGACTGCAGGGAGCACCACCCCGCCTGCAACAGCCATCCGCGCCCGGGTCAGCAGGCGTGCCAGAAACCAGGAGGACTACCAGCGGCGGTACCTCCGGTTCATGGAGCAGCTGCTCCGCAACCAGGAGCACTGGGTCCGGGAGGACCTTCGGCTAGGCCAACGGAGTGTGGATGCGCTGGAGGAGCAGGGCCGTGGCCTCAGAGGCCACCTCCAGACCCTGGTGGACTGGTTCCTGCCTCCTCCTGCTCCGGCTCCTGCGGCTGCCCCAGTTCTCGCTCCTCCTCCCACCCCTGCTGCCCCTGCTCCCTCTGCTGCCTCTGCTCCCTCTCCCGCTTCCTCCGCACCCCCCGTCCCTCCTGCCCCACCCTCCACACCCGCTCCCCCCAAGACCCCCACACCCGCAGTGTTGCGAGACGGGAGAGCCAGCCGGACCTCCAAGCCTGAGCTTTCCCTTCCCTTCCTCCCCTTCCACCCCCTTCCAGCTCCCTCCTCCCAGGTTTCCCCTCCCCTCTCGCACTCTCACTCCTCCCTTCCCCCACCCCAGTTATGTAAAATAAAGAGAGGGTTTTTTTGCCAAAACAGGTGTCTTTATTTGACATTAGCAAGGGAGGTTAGGGAGGAGAAAGGGGAAGGGGGGGAGGGTGGAAGAAGGCCCCAGTGGGGCATGCAGGGAGAGTTCAGTCCTCTTCCTCCACATGGAAGCTCTCCCGCAGGGCTTCCCGGATCCGGACGGCCCCCCGCTGGGCCTCCCGGACGGCAGCGGTGCGGGGCTGAGCATAGTGGCCAGCCATGAGGTCAGCCTCAGCCATCCAGGCTGGCAGGAAAGCCTCCCCCTTTCGCTCGCAGAAATTGTGCAGCACACAACATGCTGCCACCACGGGAGGGATGTTGTGCTTGGCGAGGTCGAGGCGGGTGAGGAGGCACCTAAATCGGGCTTTCAGTCTCCCGAAGGCCCCCTCAATGATGATGCAGGCCCTGGTGAGGCTCACATAGAAGGCCTGGCAGGAGGGGTTGAGGTGCCCCGTGTAGGGCTTCATGAGCCAGGGCTGTAGGGGTAGGCCGCATCCCCCACCAGGCAGACGGGCATGTCCACGTCCCCGACCCTGATGTGGAGGTCGGGGAAGAAGGTCCCAGCATGCAGCCTCTGGCACACGCAGGAGTTCCAGTACACCCTGGCGTCGTGTGCCTTGCCGGACCCAGCCCACATTAATGTCCGTGAACTGTCCCCAGTGGTCACACACGGCCTGCAGGAGGACG
Organism: Pelodiscus sinensis; assembly: GCF_052426305.1. Lineage (NCBI taxonomy): Eukaryota > Metazoa > Chordata > Testudines > Trionychidae > Pelodiscus > Pelodiscus sinensis. Next base: position 319,331,552 of record NC_143052.1, read on the forward strand.
GAGAAGTACCCCTTGCAGTTCACGTACTGCGAGGCCTGGTGTTCCGGGGCACGGATGGGGATGTGCGTCCCATCGATGGCCCCCCCGCAGTTGGGGAAGCCGAGGGTGCCGAACTCCCGGATGATGGCGTCCGGGTCACCGAGGCGGACCACCCTGCGGAGCAGCACCTGGTTGATGGCCTAGACCACCTGCGGAGAGACACAGCAAAGCGAGAATCAGTGGGGCGCCCGGGTGGCTGGGAGTGCTCGTGCCCTGGCAGTGCCCCACACCCCACTCCCGGGAGCAACCCCCCCTGGGGGGCATGTAGTATGGCTGGGAGAGACTGGCCCCTCTGGTGTGGGGCACTTTTCCTCCGTTTTCCCTGGGGCGGCCCATCCCCTCCTTGCAGCCCCCCTCGCCCCCGGCCCTGTGGCTGGCGAGTGCCGTACCTGCATGAGCACCGCTCCAATGGTGGATCTTCCCACCCCGAACTGGTTCCCGATGGATCAGTAGCTGTCCGGCGTGAAGAGCTTCCAGAGGGCCATGGCCACACGCTTCTGGAGGGGAATGGCGGGCCTCATGCGAGTGTCCCTTCTGCGCAGAGCAGGGGCGAGCCACTCGCAGAGCTCCAGGAAGGTGTCCCTCTTCATCCTGAAGTTCTGGGTCCACTGTTGGTCTCCCCAGCACTCCAGGACGATGCGGTCCCACCAGTAGCTGCTGGTGTCCTGATGCCAGATGCGGCGGGGCACGCCGGCATCCGGGCGCAGCCACAGCTTCTCCATGGCCCCCAGGGTGACCAGGTGGAGAGGCAGGGGGCTGACATGCACCAGGTGGAACCAGGCAGCCTCCAGCCATTGCTGGCAGGCTTGCAGCAGCAAGTCTATAAACTGCACCAGAAAGTGCAGGGCGAGCTCTGGCTCCATGTTGCCACCTGCGGTGGCGTCCCCGAAGGGAAACACCGACACAGACGGGCGCAGAGAAAAACGCTTTGCTGTCCCTCGGCGAGGTAGGCAAGAAGCGGAAAAACTGAGAACCGGCTGTCCAGGGGGGTCCCTTTAAGCACGAGCCTCAGATAGCCTCAGACAGCAGCCACACAAAGCAACTATTGACCTGATGCCCTTCCAGAACCGGTTTCAGCCGCCCGTAAATGCGCCCCTGCGTCCAATCAGTGTGGACGCGCTAGTTCGAATTAGCAAAACGCTAATTCGAACTAGTTTTTAGTTCTAGATGCGCTAGTTCGAATTAGCTTAGTTTGAATTAACTAATTCGAACTAAGTTAGTTCGAATTAGCGCTGTAGTGTAGACATACCCTAAGGCTGTGTCTACATTGGCCCCTATTCCGTAATAGGGATGCAAATGTAGCATTTTGGAATAGGCAAATCCGCGGGGGATTTAAATAAAAGCGCCAGTCTGGACGCGATCCTCCGGAAAATAAGCTCTTTTCCGGAGGATCGCGTCCAGACTGGCGCTTTTCTCTGGCTTATCTACAAGCCGGAAAAAAGAGGCAGCCTATTCCAAAATGCTACATTTGCATCCCTATTACGGAATAGGGGCCAATGTAGACACAGCCTAAGAGAGTAATGAAGGGTTCCACCAGTATAAGGGAAACATTGGTTGGAATACCTGTCCCTGGTCCCTTAGAAAATGTAGTGTTCTGCTCTCAATGCTCACTACATCCAACTACCAAAATTAAACCAATGTGCTAAGGCCCTCAAGAAACTAAACAATTGTGTGCCACAGACAGAGAGCAGGAGGGACTGAGGTCCAAATCCCAAAGCCTCTGCAGTGGTAAGGAATTAATGAAGTGAGATATAACCCAAAAATTCTAGGACATGACCTATACCCTATATTGCAGCGGAACGCAAAAAACCCAAAGTCATTGCCAATCTGACCTAGTGGAAAATTCCTTTCTTCCACATATGGCTGTCCATCAGACTTTGAGCATCTGAGGAAGAACCAGCCAGCCAAGTATTTGATAAAGTGAGTGTTTGATACAGTCTGAGATCACCAGCACATCCCCATCCAATGTGCCACTTCAGACTGAGGCCCTCCCTGGTGCTCCAGAGGGACTAGAAAAAAACAACCAAATGAAAAAACAGCCAAGTCCACAACATCCTGACTACACTGTGAAATAAACATTCCCTCCCTGACTCCTACAAATGACCCGCTGAAGTCATGAAGCATGAGATTTTAGGAATGTAAGACATTAACCAGAAGGGACTTTCATCACAACAAAAGACTTGCACCTAATTCCACCTGGACCTTTGAGAAGCTCTTTCTTAATATTAAGTTGCTTCCCCTGAAAACATCTACTATGAGGCCATTCCAGAATCTCACTCCCTTAATTGTAAGAAATCTTTTATTTGAAGCTTAAATTTACTTATGGACGGTGTACAGTTTACGACTGCTCAATTTATGACCCCCCATATTTACGATTGCCCTGCTCTGGCCACCGCCTCGACCTGGCACAGCCCCCAGCTGGCTCTGGGAGCAGCTCACGCCCCAATGCCTCCACCTTGCACAGCTCCTGGCTAGAGACTACAACTCCCAGGAGGTAAAGTGGGCCAGGAACGGAACCCTCATTTTTATCATTCCACCTATGGGAAAAAGGGGTTTGACTTACGACAGCTCAACTTACGACGGTTCTCCAGGAACCAATTAGGTTGTAAATGCGGGGGTTGCCTGTATATCAATTTGTTCTTGTGCCAACATTATCCACATACAATAAATAACTCTTTTCTTCCTGATCATTGCCTTTTACTTCAAGATAGATGAACTCTGAGCCAGAGCCCAAGGTTAATATGCAGGTATATTTAAAAATGGTAGCCATGGATTTTATCTATGTATATTAGATCTTCAGTAAGATTGTTCTTTGTTCTATGTTTGTATAGTGACTAGCAGAAGGGCTGGGACTAGTAAGCAGAACTAAAATACAATTAAAAAAGAAAACTGAGCATTCGTACAAAAGTTATGAGAGGCCGATATTATAAATTAGTTACTAATTATGTTTGTCTTAGTCAGGAATGACGAGCTAACAAAATCTGTCAATTGAATGGTAAGAACAATTTGCTGCAGGAAGCCCATTTGTTTCAACAATTAAGTAGCTCAAACTCTTACTACCTGGAGAATTGATCACTATCAGCAGTTAGGAGTAAGGTTGCTGGTCAGGTTTGCGATGAAGCCCAAGGCAGTGGATGCTTTTACATGTTCATTGTTAATCACTAATTTGATGAGAATTAAGACTATTAAACACTGATTATGCTGCAAAATAATGAGAATGTGGGTTTCAGGACATAGCTAAGTTTCTGCATGTGAGGGAAATGTTATAAATTGCAGCTTTTGTTATATGGTCACAGCCACTTTGGTACACAATTTTGGTGCAATGTGCACAAAATTAGGCAAACAACTGTTAATGTTAGAGAGCTGTTCCACTCACCTGCTGAAAAAGAGCCTTTTAGCTTCTACAAGGTTAACATCTTTGCCATCCTGAAGCAGAATTTATAGCTCTAGGAGCAAGGAATTTTGTACACAGTAGGGGTATGTCTAGACTACATGGCTACGTCTACACTGGCCCCTTTTCCGGAAGGGGCATGGTAATTTTTGAGATCGTAATAGGGAAATCCGCGGGGGATTTAAATATCCCCCGCGGCATTTAAATAAAAATGTCCGCCGCTTTTTTCCGGCTTTTAGAAAAGCCGGAAAAGAGCGTCTACACTGGCCCCGAACCTCCGGAAAAAGCGCCCTTTTCCGGAGGATCTTATTCCTACTTTGAAGGGTGCTTTTTCCGGAGGATCGGGGCTAGTGTAGACGCTCTTTTCCGGCTTTTCTAAAAGCCGGAAAAAAGCGGCGGACATTTTTATTTAAATGCCGCGGGGGATATTTAAATCCCCCGCGGATTTCCCTATTACGATCTCTGAAATTACCATGCCCCTTTCGGAAAAGGGGCCAGTGTATACGAGCCCCATGGCTTTGTCAACGGAGCCATGTAAACTAGTTTACCCAACATAGTCAATGAAGCGGGGATTTAAATAATCCCTGTTTCATTCAAATAAAAATGGATGCAGCACTGTGGCAACAATCAGCTGATCCAGCACAGCGCTGCAGTCTAGACGTGGATTGGTCAACAAAGGAAGCCTTTGTCGACCGCTCCTGTAAACCTCATTTCACAAGGCATAAGGGAGCGGTCAACAAAGGCTTCACTTGTTGACCGATCCATGTCTAGACTGCTGTGCTGTGCTGGATCAGCTGATTGTTGGCACAGCGCAGCGACCATTTTTATTTTAATGAAGTGGGGATTATTTAAATCCCCGCTTCATTGACTATGTCGGGTAAACTAGTTTACATGGCTCTGTCGACAGAGCCATGTAGTCTAGATATACCTTAGAGTAGGAACAACTTACTTGATGCATTTTGCCTTTTTCTGTAAGTTTTTATACATACGTTGTTGAATGTGTAAAAACTCTCTATAGCCCTTATTTTCCACTAAATCTAAGCTGTACTCAGGCCTTGACAACATTGCAAAAAAGTGCTGCTTTAACTCTACAAGGCTAGGGTTATAGTAAAAGCAGTCACTGTTCTTTAGAATGGATGGAACTATACTGGTATAAAAGTGCTTATGGTGGGGAAGGTGAACAAGTTATATTGGTACCAGGTATCTTTCTATTTATATAACTATTTTTCACAGTAGGGGGGTTGTACCATTGTGACTGTTTTGGTGCAACCAACCACATCCCTAACCAAAATATTTAATCCAGTAGAAAAAACAGTGTACACACCAGGATTTACGAGAATGTCATCTGCAGGAGGGAACCAGGAGCAGTTCCTTGATTCAGAAGAACCACTCACTCCTATTGCAAGCTAAATTAGCCTAAGCTTTATCTCAGTGGTATACAGTTTCATGAGTTTCAGATTGGCCTTTACAATTTGGAGATCCAGCCCAACATCTGAATATATTTCACAGTGGTTGTTTTGTCCAGTATTCTTATGACTATTTCTTATTTGTCATGTGAGGGCTTAGTAAAGCCACATGAGAATTGTTTCTATTCCCTGATTTAACAAACAATTGTTATAGAGAAGAGATAGAGAAATCAAGGAGATTTGAAGATGGACACATGAACTTTTTGGCACCACATTTGCATAAGAACTTGTAATCAGTGGGGCTGACATCCTTGATGGGCCTTAGGGCAAAATAAGGAGGGTGGGAAGCTCTGAGCAACAGGAAGGGGCAGAGCTGAGGACAGAAGGGGTAGGGCCAAAGGCAGTCAGCTTTTAGCACCACCTAGGCTGAGGTGCTCTCCGCCCCTAGCCCTCACAGCCACATGGTGCAGCACTGCTGCGATCCACACGACGGATAGCTCTACACAGCAGCAATATTTCAGAGTAACATCCATTATTCCAAAATAACTATGTGAGGGTATGTCTACACTAGCTCATTAGTTTGAGCTAGGTAGGCAAATGAGGGCAACCGGAGTTGCAAATGATGCCTGGGATTTAAATATCCTGGGCTTCATTTGCATCTTCCTGGGCGCTGCCATTTTTAAATCCCCCTTAGTCCGAACTCCTACACGCAGCACGGAGTAGGTAGTTCAAATTAGGACATAAGAATGGTTGTACTGGGTCAGACTAAAGGTCCATCTAGCCCAGTAGCCTGTCTGCCGACAGCGGCCAACACCAGGTACCCCGGAGGGGATGGACCGAAGACAATGACCAAGTGATTTGTCTCATGCCATCCATCTCCAACCTTCCACAAACAGAGGCCAGGGACACCGTTCCTACCCCCTGGCTAATAGCATTCCATGGACCCAACCTCCATGAATTTATCTAACTTCTCTTTAAACTCTGTTATAGTTCTAGCCTTTACAGCCTCCGGTGGCAAGGAGTTCCACAGGTTGACTATGTGCTGTGTGATGAACTTTCGGTTATTAGTTTTAAACCTGCTGCCCATTCATTTCATTTGGTGTCCTCTAGTCCTTATATTATGGGAACTAATGAAGAACTTTTCTTTATTCACCCTCTCCACACCACTCATGATTTTATAGACCTCTTTTCTAAGCTGAAAAGTCCCAATCTCTTTAGCCTCTCTTCATATGGGACCTGGTCCAAACCCCTAATCATTTTAGTTGCCCTTTTCTGAACTCTTTCCAAGGCCAAAATATCTTTTTTGAGGTGAGGAGACCACTTCTGTACATAGTATTTAAGATATGGTGTACCCTCCCCTCCTCCTCCTTCTCCTGGCTTCCCCCTTCCAGCTCCCTCCTGCCAGGTTTCCCCTTCCCCTCTCCCACCCTTTCTCTTCCCCTCTCCCACCTCCTTTTCCCAGTCTCCCCAGAGGTTAATCCCCCTCTCCCCAGTTTTGTTAAATAAAGAGAGTTTCTATTTTTGAACACACGTGTCCTTTATTTTTTACATCAGGAAGGGGGGCTAGGGAGGGGTAAGTGGAAGGAGGTGAGGGAGGAATGGGGCACGAGCCCCCGATGGGGAGGACTGGGGTGGCTCTGTGGGCTCCTTGGGGTGGAAGCTCTCCTGCAGGGCCTCCTGGATCCTGACAGCCCCCCAATTGACCCCCCAGATGGCAGCCTGTGGCACGTGTAGCCGGGCTGATGGCCGAGTGCTGTGATGTGCCGAGTGTGGGCACTCACTCAGGGCACTCCACGACAGGACTGTTTTGCTGTCCCTCATCGAGTTAGACAAGCAAGTGGGGAACCCTGAGAACTGTCTGTTCGGGGTGGGGGTCAGGTCCCTTTAAGCACAGCTCTCAGCTAGCCTGAGGCAGCAGCTCCACACTCTAAGTCCTAACCTGATGCCCTGCCGGCACTGGTTCCGGCCAGCCTTAACTTCGGATCAGAGTCCACTCAATGTGGACAAGCTATTTCGAATTAGCAAAACGCTAATTTGAATTAGTTTTTAGGTCTAGATGCACTAATTTGAATTAGCTTATTTCGAATTAACTAATTCAAATTAAGTTAGTTCGAATTAGTGCTGTAGTGTAGACATACCCTATTTCAGAATAGCAGTAGCGTGGACACTCCAGTGCTGCTATTTCGAAATAGCTCCTTCCCCAGGCCATTCAGAGTCATTACTCCTCAGTGCTCCTTGGGAATCTAAACTGAAGTAGCACATCCACATTAGGGGATCCTGCCTCAAACTGATTTCCAGGCTTCCCTGTAGTGTAGGTACACTATTTTGAAATAAGCTATTTCGGAGTATTTCTTCCACTACTGTGCAGTGTAGACGTAGCCTAACAGTGGTAGGGATGGGGTACTCTGGGCCCCTTTGAACATCTGAGTCCCACTTGATGTTCCCATTGGCGAGCCTGATTGCAATACTAACATTCTTATAAACAAAATCACTGGTATGAATGTTAGCAGAAATTTGGATAAAAAAGATTTGTGAGTACCTTTCTTTTAGAGTGCCCAAATTCAATTGAAAGAATGCTGGCAAATACTTCCTTCCAGCATTAGCTGGTTTCTGCCACACAGACATACTTGTTGTGATAAGCTAAAATACACCATGTCCAGATTTATTGGGAGAAATTATCTTTGTTGCTTCACCAGCTATTCACAATACAGAACACTAAGTAGTATATGAAAAAGGAAATTGAAGGGTGTTAAGTAATTTAAAAATGGCCATTGACAGAGTCCTATTAGATGATAAATGGCTTTTCAGGAAAGTCCATAGTTCACCCAATGGGACAAAAAATGGAAATTTCATACACAAATTGAGCTCTTATCTTTTGAAATTAAGGATGCCCCTTTAAATTGTAATTTTCAAAAAATACTATCCAGAATGACTTAATGTGTGAAACTATCTTCTCCTTTTTATTCTCTGATTGTTCAAGAGCCCCCAAGGGCACTTCCTTCAAATCAAAATCCAAGAATCATGCATCAAGACAGATCTGCAAGGCATTATCCCCAAAACATCAGAATATTAACTGAAAGCGCACTAACATAGCACACTAAGGGCAGCAGTATGTGCCTGTACAACATGTTTTCACATCTTATCTTTCTGTGACCTTAAGTTGAACTTGAAGTCTGCATTCAATATAGATTAGATTTGCCCTAGCATGGCTGCCTCTTGGATTTATTCTGTGATATGCTGCCTGGTTAATACCTGTTGGCCTTGTCACTATAGATGATGTACAAAAAATGCCAAACCTGGCTGCCTAAAATTAAGGTCCTCTTAATGGTGTCATGCCCTATAACCGCAGACCCTAGGCACCCTGGCATGGCCCTCCTTGCCCGGTGGCGCAATGGAGTCATAGCGCACTAAGGACAGTCCACCCTGGTTGACAGTCACAACAGGAGCAGGGGGACCTGTGCCCTCTTATGCCCCCCTGTACCGCAACTGGACTGCAAGGATGGTGGGAGCAGGGAGCCAGGGGGGGAAGGTGCAGAGGCGGTCAACTCCCTTGGCCCCGGGATGTAGCAAAGGCTGCTGTCTGGGAGCTGTAACACTCCCTGCCATAAGGCAGTGAGCACCTGCCCACTGGGCCTTCCCAACCGACCCAGAGCCACTCCACCTTGATGGAAATGTGTCAGATGGGGGCCAGGGCCATCCAGGCAGCGGTCCCCTCCTGACCCACCCACCGAGGGGGGAAGAAGGGGACCTGTCATCCCAGGCTGTCTGACCAAACGCGCCGGGTTGAATCCTCTGGACAGACTGCGCACACTCCACCCATTTACCAGAAGATAACAGATGATGTGGGAAAAGCTGAAGTACTGAATGCTTTTTTTGCTGCTCTCTTCACAGACAAGGTCAGCTCCCAGACTACTGCATTATGCAACGCAGTATGGGACGGAGGTGGGCAGCCCTCGGTTGAGAAAGAACAAGTTAAGAATGATATAGAAAAGCCAGATATACACAAATCCATGGGTCTGGATTGAATGCATCCAAGAGTATTGAGGGGGTTGACAAGTGTCATTGCAGAACCTTTGGCCATTATCTTTGAAAACTCATGGAGATCGGGAGAGGTCCCGTATGATTGGAAAAAGGCAAATGTATTGCCCATCTTTAAAAAAAGAGAAGAAGGACAATCCAGGGAACTACAGACAGGTCAACCTCACCTCAGTACCCGGAAAAATCATGGAGGAGATCCTCAAGGAATCCATTTTGAAGCACTTGGAAGAGGGGAAAGTGATCAGGAATAGTCAACATGGATTCACAAAGGGCAAGTCATGCCTGACCAATCTCATTAGCTTCTATGATGAGGTAACTGACACTGTGGACATGGAGAAGCTGGTGGATGTGACATACCTTGACTTTAGTAAAGCTTTTGATACGGTTTCCCACAATATTCTTGCCAGCACATTAAGGAAGTATGGATTGGATAAATGGATTGTAAGGTGATTAGCAAGCTGACTAGATCATCGGACCCAACGGGTAGTGATTAATGGCTCAATGTCTGGTTGGTGGTCACAACCACCAAACTTGCCTTTTTGTGGAAGGGAGAGGGAACACTAGTTTAGTTGAGCTTGGAATTCACCCACCAAAGGTCATAGGCAGCTTCCTCCACTGCATTCCCTAGATAGGTCCTTCTTGTGAGGCCAATCAACACTTGATCAGGTTGGCTGTCAAACCTGCCTCCCTGAGAGCCCATAATACAACTGCCAGATGGTTCTTGTATTTGGTGCAGCACTTGCTATACATTAGATCATTCATGTAGGCAGTTGCATATGCCCCATATCACCACCAAACTTGGTCTCTGAGCTCCAGGAAAGTGACAGCAGTCCCATGAGGTCCACAGGGCAAGATTCTAAAGTGGTACAGCCCTCCACGGTGTGAAGAAGGCATTTTTCCTTTTAGATTTGCCTAGCACATTCTTGGTGTTGTATACATACTTTTTATTATTTTCAGGATCAGACTGATGAAGAGGTTTTCAGACAGTGCATTTTTGATACACTCATCATAAGGTAAACTACTGGGCTGTGTCTACACTGGGCCACTTATTCCGGAAAAGCAGCCACTTTTCCAGAATAAGCTGTGAGCTGTCTACAATGGCCGCTTGCTTTTCCGGAAAAGCAATGACGATCTACTGTAAAATTGTCAGTGTTTTTCCGGAAAAACTATGCTGCTCCCGTTCGGGCAAAAGTCCTTTTCCGGAAAAACTGTTCCGGAAAAGGGCCAGTGTAGACAGCACAGTAGTCTTTTCCGCAAAAAAGCCCCGATCGTGAAAATGACGATCGGGGCTTTTTCCGGAAAAGTGCGTCTACATTGGCCATGGATGCTTTTCCGGAAAAAGTGCTTTTCTGGAAAAGCATCCTGCCAATGTAGACGTGCTTTTTCCGGAAATACTTATAACGGAAAACTGTTCCATTTCCAGACAAGGGTGCCAGTGTAGACATAGCCCTTGAGTCTCAGCAGCCCAACATATAACTGAAAATGCATTTATAGCCTGAAAAGTGAATATATGAAAATGGTCCTGATTCACCCTTTTGGAATTATTCCATATCACAGTTAGCTCACTTTGGCTTAAGCATTGTTATGTCTGCCTAGTGGAAGGGACACTTACAGGGAGAGAATAGGGAGGTATTCTATCTCAGGGAGGTATGCAGACTATTACACTGCCAGGGTCACAGGCTGCTACTCCCTGTGAGACATTTGTGTTCCATGGGACATGTGTAAGAAGGATCAGGGCTACCATCCTCTTCTTCCATGCCCTTCGCCCTTTGCAGCCCAAGTGGAGTAGGAACAAAGGACCCCATGCATTCCAGCGACTGAATTCTATTCAGCTTGTATACAGGCCATGATGTGATGTCAGTCATGGATTTGGGCACCAGTCAGAATCAGGTCCTTCTTTGAGTATTCAAATCATAGAATCATAGAATACTAGGACTGGAAGGGACCTCGAGAGGTCATCAAGTCCAGTCCCCTGCCCTCATGGCAGGACCAAATACTGTCTAGAGCATCCCTGATAGTCATTTATCTAACCTACTCTTAAATATCTCCAGAGATGAGAATATCCACAACCTCCCTGGGCAATTTATTCCAGTGTTTGACTACCCTGACAGTTAGGAAGTTTTTCCTAATGTCCAACCTAAACCTTCCTTGCTACAGTTTAAGCCCATTGCTTCTTGTTCTATCCTCAGAGGCCAAGATGAACAAATTTTCTCCCTCCTCCTTATGACACCCTTTTAGATATCTGAAAACTGTTATCATGTCCCCCCTCAGTCTTCTCTTTTCTAAACTAAACAAACCCAATTCTTTCAGCCTTCCTTTATAGGTCATGTTCTCTAGACCTTTAATCATTCTTGTTTCTCTTCTCTGGACTCTTTCCAATTTCTCCACATCTTTCTTGAAATGTGGTGCCCAGAACTGGACACAATACTCCACCTGAGGCCTAACCAGCACAGAGCAGAGCGGAAAAATGGTTTCCCTAATTGCCAGCCCCGCAAAGTCAAATGACATTCTCAAAATTCAAGTTACATATGCTGTTTTTGGCTTGTAAAGCATCCAGATAACCTAGAGTGGAATAGTTGATGGGTTTTTTGATGCTGCATGAGCTAGAAGAGAATCCAACTCAGTCTATCAGAGTGGAATTACTTTGTGCTGCTCAGAGGAAGACACAGAAGTGAAAACTTATTTTGTCAGAAAAAATAAACCTGCTTCTTAGAGCAATGCACTCTAGTTGCCTGCCATCCCTGATCTCCCCATGCACTCATTCTTATTCCTTCCCTTACGCTTATCCTTAAAGTCTTGCTCTCCCCTGACTTTTTCCTCTCACAGTATACGCATTCTTTATCCTATAAAAAAGCACAACAAACAGGAAATACCCTTGACTCCACTGTCCTTGCTAGCTACTATCCCACCTTCCTTTTACCTTTAAGCTAATTGAACATGCTGTCACAATCACTGGCAGGCATTCCTCTCCTCCAGTTCCATCATAGACCTCTGATCTAGCTGCTGTCCATTGTTTTTTCCAACACTCTAATAACCTTTTCCCAGTCAAAGCTGTGAACCAGTACTCCATCCTGCTCTTCCATAATCTCTCAGTCACCACTGACACTTTTGACTTGATCTTTTTGAAATTTTATCTTCCCTTGGTTCCTGTGACTCCATATTTTCTCCTCGTAACATTCAGTGGGCAGTTCCACAACTGAGGACCTCTTTTAGTAAATTGCCAGTCACAGCAAGGCCAACTTATAGTTATTCCCAACCTGCAGCTGCATAGCTATGAGCTCTCCAAGAGGAGACTCAAGTCTGAATTACAAGCTAGGTTGCTCCCTTGAAGGGTGATATATACGTGTATGATGCAATGGAGTTTAAAGCTATGAGGGTCTCAGCATTTTGAAAATCAGCACATTTATTGATACCAAAATCTGAATTTAGGAGCCAAACTTTAGGAGCCAAATTCAAAAAAAGTCACTTATGAATACAAACGAAAACCAAAGTATTAGGAAAGAAAAACAAGGTTTTCAAGATAAGGAAAAATGTCAATAATGGGAAAATAAATAAGATTTCCCTTCAAATGGGTAATAAGGGCAGAGCCCCACACTGTATCTAAGGGTATGTCTACACAGCAGCATTATTTTGGAATAACTATGTTATTCCGAAATATCAAAAAGCGTGTCTACACAGCAAGCCATTATTTCAAAATAATGGTGAGCTGGAGGACTTCTTACTCTGACCCTTATTTCTTACTCTGACCCTTCAAGGAGTAAGGGAAGCCAAAGGAAGAGTGTTCTTCCTTTGACTTCCTGCTGTGTAGACAGTGCCAAAAGCTGAACAAAGCTATTTCTACCTCAGCTACACAGTTGGCGTAGCTGAAGTTGCATAGCTTAATTCAACTTTTGCCCTGCTGTGTAGATGTGCCATCAGTGATTATAGTCAGATGCAGGAGCAAGAGAAAGAAACCCATCGTCAGTAAAAAGGCTCCTATTATAAGCATTTCTCTGTAGCTAAGATAAGATGTACCGTTGATTGCTTGTACTGTTGATTGCTTGTATTCCTAATACAAAATGACAAAAAGATCTGGTTTGTTCCTCAGTAAAGCTTTACTATTAAATGTAAAAGAGCCATCTGATTATAATGGCATTGGGCACTGCTATCCTGAATCACATTTGAACAACTGACCTAAAAGTGAGTAGTAATAGAATGTTGAACATATCTGCTGAGCCACCCATTAGCCTTTATCTCTATGTCTTTCTTGTCTTCGCATCATGACTTCTGTCCTTGACACAATTATTAGGAATGCTGGTACTCAACTGTGTGACCCATGCAAGTCAATTTCTGTTTAGTTTTTGGTTTCTAAATTCAAGATCTCAGGAGGCTATGTTTAAGTACCAAGGATATGTCATTAACATTTTCCACTTATCTAAAATAAGATGACAATTTCAATATTCCTGTATATGTACTAACTCAGAAACAGTTCTTGACTCATTCATCTAACCAGTGTAGTGTTAGATATTTTAAGCAACATAGTGTCAAAAGCCCTTTTTTAAAATTTAGGGTTCCCCACCCCAAGCATCATTCAGTTCTCTGGTAATACCAAACTAAATGGAGAAGCAGTGTAATATCTGAGAAATTAGACCATATAAAGTGATTAACCTTCCACAATCTATGCATATGTCTATACTACAGAGGTTTTTTTTGAAAAATGGACATTTTTCTGAAAAAACTTCAATTACGTGCACACTACAATTGCATTCTTCTGAAAGAAAATCGAAAGAACAGAGGGGGTTTTCCAACATTAGTAATCCTCTTTCTACGAGGATCTCTTTCAGAAAAAGGCATGTGCGGATGGGGAAGAGGGAGTTCTTTCGAAAGAAGAGGAAAGAGGAAAAATCAGATGCCCTGGAGGCCACTATGTCCATAGTAATCACAGCTGAAATGCGAGATAACGTCCATTCAGCAGATCGCTTTTTCGATGCACTTTTGCAGTGTGGATGCTGTCTTTTGGAAGAAGTTTTTCCAGAAGATCTCTTTAGTATATGAGGTATTACTAAAAAAAGAGGTGTTGAAGTCATAATATGACTTCCATCAGATCTGAGCACTGGGAAGTTTCTTGTAGGCAAACACAAGGAAATAATCCTAGTATAGTTCTTGCTTCCCCTTTATACTCAACATTTCATCACGATACATTTAGCTCAACATTGCAAAACAGGCCTTAACATCAGAGGCAGCTTCTGAAAATTTGATCCATCAGATTTATTTAAGCAAAAAGTGAAAAGACTAAATGGATGGAAAGTCATTCTTAGCAGTCAGTGAACTCAATGGGTAGGGAATGTTGTTCAAGTCCTCCTGCTTGTGTGATCCACTTGCTTTTGCAGTACAGCTTTTTACTTTTCTTAAAGTCCAAGGAAAGGGAGAGCATCAGTGCAGTGGAGGCAGATGGGCATTATTAGAATCCTCTGAGTTTATGTACATGCAGAAAAAGAACAACTGCAATTGTATTTTTAAAAAAGGAAACACAAAAATGAGGAAGCCAGGAGGTATGGGGAAACTTAAAGCAATTGTTTAAACTTTAAAGACACATGAAAGTCACCAATTACAATTGTGGGTGTCAGCCTATTTCAACCCACTAGTTGAGCCAGTTACAGGGATGAGGGAGGGAATGCATTTACTAAACAGGTCATGTTGGGAAAACCCATTAACTGAAGATAAAATGCCAGAGATACTTTAGAGTTGCCAGGATCGGGTGTCAAAACCTAGAGGTGTCTAAACAGGAACACTTCTAAAAAAATCTCTGTATGTCCCTGCAGGCTGCGGAGTAAGTAGCAGCAAGGTAGCTGGCTGAGCGCCTTCTCCAAAGCCTACAGCTGCTGCTTCTCTTTCCCTGCCATTGCAGTTCCATGCATTGCCTCTGTCTCCACTTCAGGGGGCAGTCTGCAACACAGGCAGCACCACGAGGATTCCAGCAGGAGGGAAGACAAAGTGACAGCGATAGGAGTGGAAGAAGGAGGAACTCATCCAGTAGCTAGCTGCTCTGCCGCTTCATCCCTCACCAGGCTGTAGGGACTTAGAGAGTTCCACTGGCAGGGGGAGCCAATAATCTCTTTGCTGTGTCAAAAGACAGAACTATGTAGCACTTTAAAGACTAACAAGATGGTTTATTAGGTGATGAGCTTTTGTGGGCCAGACCCACTTCCTCAATACGATCTGAGGAAGTGGGTCTGGCCCACGAAAGCTCATCATCTAATAAACCATCTTGTTAGTCTTTAAAGTGCTACATAGTTCTGTCTTTTGTTTCAGCGAGACCAGGCTAACACCGCTGCATCTCTATCACTATTCTCTTTGCTGTGGACATCCATGCCAGAAGCATCCCAAGAAATCTGGAAGTGGTGTGGGGGGAGGGAGGGAGGGAGGACCACACAAACTTTTCATTTGTATGTGTTTAACACACCCTCCAAAAGCAGGGAAAATTAAATCCCCATGCACATCCCTGTCTATAAGGAATGTTTCCATCAGAACAGACAAACTAAAAAGGAATCACCCATTAGTAGAAGCCTAAAATCCTTAGCTGGTATAAATTGACATGCAGTGTAATTGTGCAGGAGCTGCTGATGAGGGCTGTTAGGTGTGCATACGGGGCACTGCAATCTATTTTGACTTATGCCCATCTTGAGTACTTGGTCCAGCAGCTGATACTTGAGACTTCCTCTTCTCTGCAGATCTCCTCTTTTTTCAAACCCACCATCCCTTTCCCAGCTATGCCATTCATCTTATTAATGATATTCAATGCCTGGCTGACTTTTCTATGCCTTTTCCATATGGCTTACCTAAATTCTGGCACTGTTCTGTCATCTCCAGAAAGTGAAATCTCTCTCTCTGCATCCATAGCTTCTGTACTTTTGTTATGATCTCTGTATGTGCTTGTAAATATTTTAAATATTATGGATCAAATTCTCTATTCGTGTAAATTGTTGTAACTGTTGACATCAGTTTATACTATCTGATGATGTACATACCTATATGCATAGTACTCTAAAATTAAATGCTACATTTCATACAGAGTTTAGTTTGTGACAGCACTCTGTTTGCATAGGCCACCATTTCCTTCTGCTATTCAATGCACTAAAACACTGATGGGAAAATACCTCTAGGGAAAAGTATTATAGGAATTGAAATTGTATAGTATGTTGTCTCGCTTCAGTTCCAGTCTTCTGTGCTAACATTTTTGAAATAAACAATATTAAATTCTAATTCCTGGAGAAAATAATGTTGCGATAGCAAGACAAATAAAAGTACAAAGTGAAAAGAAAGGAAATGGTGAGTATCCCTTGTAGCCCTACAATCACTCAATATGAAACTTATCCAAAACCTAAAGAAATCAATGGGTTGTCTCTACACTGACATTAATGCAGGGATGCTGGTGTAACATCAACAGGCAGAACCAAACCTGGGACCTCTGAAGCTTTGTGCTTCAGCCTCTAGGGCTATAGCTAAAAGACAGCTGACTCTCAGCTGAGGCTGTAGCACACACTCATTCTTTCTCTCTGTAAGTGGTATCTAAGTGCCACAACATGAGACAGTGAGCTATACCCAGCTGGTGTGTGGGTTACACTGAAACAATGTTTTAAACATGGCAGTTCTGAGAGCCATTCAATGAAGCTATACACCCTGTATATGATGGGAACCACCTCAAGCCCGGGTGTAGCAGCACACCCAGCGTCTCTAGTTCTAGCACCTATGCATTAATGATAGTGCATTGGATGAGGCCCTTTTTAGACTTTAAAATTGCACTCCAATAGCAGGTGGGAGCTGGCCACTTTTACAAGGATCTGTCATATTAATGTTCAGCACATCAGTGTTGGAAAAAATTGTGAAATACTATGCTTCCATGAACAGCTCACTTCACATGCAAAAGTAGCATATGGTGGGATCTTTTAAAGGTTGGTATGAAAAAATGGAGCAGGTATTAATATGCTGTTATTTATCAATCTTTCAAAAATGGGAGGGAGTTAAGAGAATAGAGGTCTGTAGAACTGTATTTTCAAGCACCAAAAATTATCATCGCTTTGTTGCATCAGCTCATAAGTATTTAATTGCAGAAACAAAAACTGAATGAGTGAGTAATATGATGAATGTGATAACATTCCCAGCAATCTTAAATTAATTAGCTGGTTAACTATTGCCAAGGATTTTCACTGAAAAAAGTGAAATGAATAAAAAATTACTCCAGATGGTAACAGTTTAAAGAACAGTTGCAAATTAGTGTCCACCTACACTAAGCAGCAGCCCTTGTAAGTTAGGAGATATGTCAATATAAATTAAGAAGAATAAACATCATCTTTATTTTGGTGCTAACTGCAATTTATTTGAAGCTTAGTGACTATGTAACAATGCATATTGAACCATGGAGTAGAATATGTAAACTTACAGCTTTCTAAAGGCTTCACCACTGCTGGTCCTTCCAATTTTTAACTGAAGTGCTACAGTTTCTGTGGGCACCAAAGGGTGGGGTTGTACTCGATATGCCCATATCTATTATATACAGCACTGCAATAATAGGAAACTAGATATATGAACACTTGTTGTGATGACTGCGAGGGGTATTACCCTTTTTTGAACATCCAAGCCATTCAGTTAACTAAATTGCCTACAAGAGTTAATCCCAGAGACAGTGGATCCCTGAGGGTCTCCAGGAGGTGTTGGCAGGGAGCCAGGAGAACCAAAGAAAAAAGAGTGTGAGTTTTTTAAATGGAGCAGGACCCCCCTGCTGAATTCATTGTGCGATCAGAACAAGAGCTTGGAGAGATGAGTTAAACCAGTAACAATGCATGGAATTTCTAGCAATACCCATATCTAGGAGAAAACTAAATCTTGAAACAACAGTTATGAGAGTAGAACAGGGAATGTTTAGTGAGGTGCAATAAGGTTATTTTCTTTATTGTGGGGTTTTTTGAACTCCTCTGTGCTGATCCCATGTACCCCACCCCACTCTATCATACACTGTAATTTTAAATCCCAGGGAAACAATTCTGTGTTTTTAATCTGCCTTTTTTTTCAGTTGCTCTAGCAACCAAATGTGCTTTACCAAGTAAGTCTTCTTTGCTTTGTTAATAAAATAATCTTTTTAAGACGATGATCTGATTCCTGTGTCCTAGAAAGCAAGAGGTTCTAAAACTGAAAGGTCAGCTATTAAAAAATTACAGTTTGTTTTCAAACTATCAAGAGCTTAAAGGTACACCAGAGGAAGAAATTCCCAAGTAAATCTCCCTGGGTTCTCAGAGGGTTTTTTGCACTTGCGTGGTGGCAGTGTACCACCCGAAGTCTGGGAATCTGTGACCTTGGGGAGTTTTGCAGCAGAAGCCTTTAGTGGCAGGGTATTTTAAAGTCTTTTGCTAGCCCTCACATTCTGCACTCAAAGTGCCAGAGTGAGGAACAGCCTTAATTCTTGCATACACTCAGGCTACGTCTACACTGTAGCCTTCTTGTGGAAAAGCTTTTGCGCAAAAAAGAGCAGTGTAGACAGGGGCTGTGTGCAAAAGGAGCCATCCACACTGCTCTTTTTTGCGCAAAAGCCTCTTACACAAAAACAGCTGCTCATTAATTATGCAAATGAAGCACAGCACTATTCCATGCCCAGCTTCATTTGCATAAGCTTTCCGCAAGAAGGCTACATTGTAGACATAGCCTCAATGTTTGGAAAGCATTTCCTTGTTGCATGTAACTTCTCTTGATATGGCAAATCTTTGACAATTTACCAGTGTAACTTCATATATCATTCTAAAATCATGACACTCTCAATATCACAAATACCACATATTAATCCACAGGATGCATTTGATGATTCAAAGCTAATACTAATCTTTCGTAATTCACCAAAAGTTGTAACCACAGCAACCTTATTTTCTCTCCTTTCCACTAAAGCAGCAAAGTGTGACATCACAGCAATTTTAAAAATTATTCCCCTTGCATACACAATGTTAGCTAGAGGAAAGCTGTATGTAGCATCATTCTTGAGTGAGTGGCTGCAATTTCATATGCCAACAAATCTATTTCAAGAAAATAAATTCCAACCTTTCTCCTAACACCTACTTGCTCTTTCTTTCACTCATTCACTTTCCTTTCAATTCCACACTCATTCACTCCCACTTGCCTTTCTTCATATGGGTCCTAGTTCAGAAAAGCACTTGATTTGCAGAGAAGTATTTAAAAGACTCAAGTTTAACTTTCAAGTGATTAGTACCTGACACCCTATTATCACCAACTGTCCCTGCATGGTCAAATCTACTGGTGGAAACAAGAGTTCAGCCTACCACTTAGAGATGGGTCAAGGTTGGGCAGAGTGCAGGAACAAGCCAAAGGTTAGTGCCAAAGGGAAAGAAGCCACATGCCGGAGGTGGATAAACTCAAGACATAATACAGAACCAGAGCCTGGGATCTGAATATCAAATCCATAGATGAACACTATTTGTTGGGGAAGAGTCAACATGGCTTTTGTAAATCTATTAGAATTCTCTCAGGGTATGTCTACACTGCACTCTTATTTCAAAATAAGCTATCCCAGAAGAAATATTCTGAAATAGCTTATTTTGAAATAGCACATCTACACAACAGGGAAGCCTCAAAATTAGCCCAAGGCAGGTTTCCCTAATGTGCACATGCTACCTTGATTTAGAGTCTGAGGCGGCACTGGGGAGTAATTACTTTGAATGACCCTGAGGAGGAGCTATTTTGAAATAGCAGCAGTTGAGAATCCACACTACTGATATTCTGAAACAGCTATTTTGGAATAGGCATTATTGATTGTGGAATGAGGTTTACAGAAGTCGGAATAAACTGTTTACTATTTCGAATTTATTTCAAAATAACAGAATTGCTGTATAGACGTTCACATTCTTATTTCGGAATAACTACTGTTATTCCAAAATAACGCTGCTATGTAGACGCTGCCTGAAAAGTATCAAAAATAGATTCAGGGGAAATAGGTAGGACTGGCAGATGTGGTATCCCTAGAGTCAAGGTATGCTAATAGCCATTGATGGACCTATCCTCCATGAATTTACCTAGGGGTATGTCTACACTACCCCACTAGTTCGAACTAGCGGGGTAATGTATGCATACCGCACTTGCTAATGAAGCCCGGGATTTGAATTTCCCGGGCTTCATTAGCATAAGCGGGGAGCCGCCATTTTTAAATCCCCGCTGCTTCGAACCCCGTGCAGCGCGGCTACATGGGGCTCGAACTAGGTAGTTCGGACTAGGGTTCCTATTCCGAACTACCGGTACACCTCATTTCACGAGGAGTAACGGTAGTTCGGATTAGGAACCTAGTCCGAACTACCTAGTTCGAGCCCCGTGTAGCCGCGCTGCACGGGGTTCGAAGCAGCAGGGATTTAAAAATGGCGGCTCCCCGCTTATGCTAATGAAGCCCGGGAAATTCAAATCCCGGGCTTCATTAGCAAGTGCGGTATGCATACATTACCCCGCTAGTTCGAACTAGCGGGGTAGTGTAGACATACCCTAGATCTTTTTTTTAACTCTGTTATAGTCTTGGCCTTCACAACATTCTCTAGAAAAAGGTTCCATGGGCTGATTGTACATTGTGGCTACATCTAGACTACAGGCTTTTGTCGACAGAGGCTTTGTCAACAGATACTGTCAATAAAGCCTCTGTTGACAAAGAGCATCTAGACTACATTACGTGGACCGAAAAATCAATCCGCTTTGTCGACAAAGAGCGTCCAGACTGCCAGACTCTCTGTCAACAAAAGAAGGCACCCGGAACTGCTTCTGGAAGATCACAGAGGCAGCCTTAAAGTCCAGGCGTTGCTGCCTGCTCTTTGCAGAGACGCGTACTTAAAGGGATCCCCCTGGACAGCCATTTCCCTGCTCCTGCTTCTGGCTTGCCTACCTCCAAGAGGGAAAGCAAAGCTGGTGCAGTTTTTGCTTTGGTTGCCCTGCTTCCTCGGACACCACAGCCGTTTATTTTCTGGGTTTTTTTTTCTGCTTTTCACCTTTTATTTGGCCATGGAGCCTGAGCTGCCCCTGGGCAGGCGATGGCCACACCTGACATACTGCAGCTTCTGCTGCATCTGCATGACTCTGTAATGAATCTCCTGCCCCAAATGGACCCGGACTGCACTGAGGAGACCCTCCTTTGGGAAGCAGGAGCTCTGCCCTTGCCCCACTTTTTTGGGGACAGGCAGATTTGGAGACATGAGATGAGTTCCGACTGGTGGGACCGGCTCGTCATGAAGCTCTGGGACGATGAACACTGGCTCCGCAACTTCCGGATGTGGAAGGCCACATTCCTGGAGCTGTGTGCCTGGCTTGCCCCTGCTCTGGAACACCAGGACACCTACCTGTGGCCCACCATACCCCTGCAGAAACGGGTCACAATTGCCCTGTAGAAGCTGGCCACCCCCAACAGCTACCGCTCCGTGGGACACCAGTTTGGTTTGGGGAAATCTACCATTGGGGCCGTCTTGATGGAGGTAAGTCACTCTCGGGGGACAGGCCCTGCTGAGTGGGGGGGTTGGTAAAGGGGGACTGCCAGACAAGGGCAAGAGGGAGTGGGGGATGGGGTGGCACTTAGAGGCTGCTCCTCGGCCACCCCTACACTGATGAGGGGGAAGAAGGCATCCTGACAAAGGGAGGGGTGGAGTGGGAGGGGGGAAGGGTTCCCCCCCCCAAGTGCTTAGGTAGCCTGTCTAACTCCCTAGTTTCTGTCTGTCTATTCGTCTTGTGCTGATGACGAGGCTTGTCTGCCTCGGGGATCTGGACAACATCATTGCTGGGTTTGCCGCCCTTGGATTCCTGAACTGTGGAGGAGCCCTCGATGGGACACACATCGCAATCCGTACACCCATCGAGCAGCCCAGTTTATAAACAGGAAGAGCTACTATTCTATGGTGCTGCAGGTCCTTGTTGACCATCAGGAACACTTTACAGACATTTGTGTAAGGTGGTCAGGGCAGGCACAAGATGCCTGCATATTCAGGAACTCCTACCTGTACCACAGGTTGCAGTCAGGAACATTTTTCCCCTAGCAATACCTTGCACTTGGGAATGTGCAGATGACAGTGTGCATAGTGGCCGATGCGGCCTACCCCCGATGCCATGGCTCATGAAGCCCTACACCAGCCACCTGGATGCGAGCAAGGAGCTTTTCAACATGCATCTTAGCCAGGCTCACATCCAGGTGGAATGTGCCCCTTCAGCTGGTTGAAAGGGAGGTTCCGTTGCGTCCTCACGTGTCTGGAGATGGGGGAACACAACATCCCGGAGGTGGTGGCTGCATGTTGTGCCCTCCACAGCCTGGTGGAGAGGAAAGGGGAGGCCTTCCTGCCGGGGGGGGGGGGACAGGTGTTGATGGCAAGGAGAAGCCATTTCAGCAGCCCCAGACAGCTGCCATCTGCCAGGTTCACCATGCTGGAGTTCAAACCCGAGAGGCCCTGAGGGAGAGATTCTCAGAAGGAGCCCACTGACTCTCCCCAGGGCCACCCCCATGGGGGGTTTGGCCTGGGCCCCCCCACCTTTCCTTCCACAACCCTCACTTTCTTCCCATTCAGAACACATAGAAGACCCACTTTCTTTGTACACAGAAAATAGCTTTATTACAAACACAGGGACTGCATCTAGACTGGCAAGTTTTTCTGCAAAATCATGTGATTTTGCGGAAAAACTTGCCAGCTGTCTACACTGGCTGCTTGAATTTCCGGAAGAGCACTGATGATCTCCTGTAAAATCATCAGTGCTTTTCCTGAAATACTATGCTGCTCCCGTTCGGGCAAAAGTCTTTTTCCAAAAGACTTTTGCGCAAAAGGGCCAGTGTAGACAGCATAGTACTGTTTTCCGCAAAAAAGCCCCGATGGCGAAAATGGCGATCGGGGCTTTTTTGCGGAAAACCGCATCTAGATTGGCCATGGACGCTTTTCCGCAAAAAGTGCTTTTGTGGAAAAGCATCCTGCCAATCTAGACACTATTTTTCCGAAAATGCTTTTAACGGAAAACTTTTCCATTAAAAGCATTTTCGGAAAATCATGCCAGTGTAGACATAGCCAGGCAGTAAAGAAAATGCGTGAATTGTTGAACAAAACTTTCTCTTTTAACTGATCACCTGTTTATCCACAGAGTAAATGTGTCTGTCAAAAACAAAGATTTTGTAACATAACTGAAATGTCCTTTAACTGGAGTGATAGGGGACTGAAAACCTGGAGGGGAGAGGGGGGCTGAAACCCTGGATGGGGGAGGGAGGCTGAAACCCCAGACAGGGAAGGGAGGGCTTAAGAGGGCCTCTGCTTCCCTGAGCACAAGGATCCTGCCACCGTCCTCTGTCCTGGCATCACCACGGCCTTGGGATTGGGTGGAGCAACATGTAGTCCTGGCCTGGATAGGACGGGAGGGCAGCTGTTGGGCTTGTTAGGGCTTGAGAGCAGGAGGGACTGGCAGGGGAGGGGTGGGCTGGAAGAGCCGGGAGGAAGAAGGGGCTGGAGGGGCTGGGGGAGCTGGAGGAGCAGGGGAAGGGCATGCAGGAAGAATGGTGCCCGTGACAGGAGCAGGCAAGGCAAAGAGCTCCCTCATTGTGGCACAGATATCCGTGCGCTGCTGGACCAGCTCATCCAGCAGCCTGGTGCACCACTTGGCCTCTGCTTGCATCCTTTGCTGGAGGGTCCTATTGAGGTCCTTCAGGGCCTCAACGTGCTCCCTTAGTAGGTCCATGTAGACCCGCCAGTGCCTGTGGGTGCCATGGGTCCGGGATGGTGGTGGGGTGGGTGTGGTGCTCCCCAGCTGGGTAGAGGGTCCAGCTGTGGAGGAAAGAAGGAGGAGACAATCATTGTCTATGTGCACCTCTGCTGTCCCCGAGGGCATGCTGTGGCTGGCAGGGGCTGTCCTTTGGACAGGCATCTCATGGTGTTCCACTGCGTGTGAGTTGGGCAGCAGCTAGAAAGCCTCACAGGGGCCCCACAGTGGCAATGGGGCAATGCTGCCCCCCCGCACTGCCAACCCGCCCATGTGTGGTGACCCCTCAAAGCACTCACCTGATGTTCCCTCTCTGATGTTCATGGATGCCTGGGAGGCCTCTGGGGCCTGGGTCTCCGTTGCCTCCTCTTCCTCCTCCTGCTCCTCCTGGTGCAGCTCTCCCACCTCTCCTGCCTGGTCTTCCTCCCCCAGGAGGGGTCGGTCCACGATGTGGTGGGGTAACCAGGACTCTACCACACACAGCGGAGTCTGAGCTTCCCCACCACCCAGGATCTGCTCCAACTCCTCGTAGTAAGGGCAGGTCTCTGGGGCTGCCCTGGAATGGGAGCTCTGGTCCCAGGCCCTGGCATATCCCTGCCACAGCTCCTTAACCTTGGCCCTGACTTGTGCGCAGGGGTGATGCCCTTTGGTGGCCAGTCCCTGGGCCAGGCTCTCATAAATGTTCGCAGTCCTATGGCGTGTTTGCAGGGCCTGCAGGGCTTCTTCCTGGGACCAGAGCTCCAGTAGGTTTTTTATTTTGGGGCCAGACCAGGCTGGTGCCCACCTTTTGGTGCCTCTGGGTGGGTCTTCGTCTCTGTCCCGAGAAGAGCCAGGGGGGCCTTGAGGCTGGGCCATGGCTGGCACAGCTGCTATGGCTAGCTGCCGGACAGCAAGGCTTGTCTGGGTACCTGTGCCTTTAAGAGTCTGCAGCCAGGAACCACAGAGGTGCTGTACCTGTAAAGGCTAGACTATCCACCAGGGCTTCTTCCTGGAGGCCTTTTTTGTCAACAGAACTGGTTCCCTGTGTCCACACTTACCTTTTGTAGACAGAACTCTGTCGACAAAGGCGTTATTCCTCATGAAAGGAGGTTTACCACCGTTGACAAAACTGCCGCGTTTTGTTGACTTACTGTCAACATAACATGGCGGTAGTGTAGACACAGGTATAGGTTTGTCAACAAAAGGCCACTTTTGTCAACAAAACCCTGTAGTCTAGACACACCCTCTGTGAAGAAATGCTTCCTTTTGTTCGTTTTAAACCTGCTGACTGTGAATTTCATTGGATGTCTTCTAGTCCTTGTATTATAAGAAGCAAATAACACTTCCTTATTCATCATCCTCATACCAGTTGTGGTTTTATAAACCTCTACCATATCACCCTTAGTCGTTTCATTTCCAAGGTCATAAGTCCTAATCTTATTAATCTCCCCTCATATGGAAGCTGTTCCATATCCCTAATCATTTTATTGCCCTCTTTTGTACCTTTTCCAGTTCCAGTGTATCTTAAAGGAAACTAAGCAGTCATGGGATAAGGGAAGACCTCTCATGGATCAGTAACTGGTTAAAAGACAGGAAACAAAATATAGGAATAAATTATTAGTTTTCAGAATGGAAAGAGGTAAATAGCACTGTGGACTGAGAACATATACTGGAACCAGTGCTGTTGAGCATAATCATAAATGATCTGGAAAATGGGATGAGCATTAAGGTAGCAAAGCTTGAAGATGGTACAAAATTACTCAAGAGAGTTAAGTCCAAAGCATTCTCAAGTGTTACAAAGGAATTTCATAAAACTGGATTACAAGGCCACAAAAAATAAAAGAAATTCAATGTTGATAAAGGCAAAGTAATGAATACTGGAAAACATAATCTCAGCTGAACATGAAAAATGAGGGTTTTAAATTAGCTGTAGTGATGCAAGAAAGAGATCTTGGAGTCATTGTGGTTAGTTCTCTGTAAACATCCACTCAGTGTGCAGTGACAGTCGGAAAAAAAAACAGAATGTTAGATATCATAAGGAAGAAAGGGATAGATAATAAGACAATAAATAGCACAATGCTGCTATATGAATCTATGGTAGATCCACACTAAGAATGCTTCATGCAGTTCAGATTGCCACATCTCAAAAAAGATATATTAGAAATGGAAAAGGTGCAGAGAAGGACAACAAAACTGATTAAGGGTATGGAATGGCTTCATTTATGAGAGATATTAAAAATACTGCGATTGTTCAGCTTGGACAAGAGACGGTTTTGGGGGATATTATAGAGATCACAACTTGTGTGGAGAAAGGGAAGGTCTACACAGCAGGGCTAACATCAAATTAAGTTACACAACTTCAGCTACATCAATTACATAGCTTTGATCAAAATAGCTTATTTCATCTTTTAGCAGCGTCTTCACAGTAGGAAGTTCGAGAAAGAGCTCTCTTCTTTTGACTTCCCTTACTCCTCGTAAAATGAGGGTTACAGGAGTCGGAGTAAGAAGTCCTCCAGCTCAACATTATATTGACATTAGGTTGAAATAGCGGCTTGTAGTGTAGACGCAGACTGTGTTATTTCGGAATAAAGTCAGTTATTCTGAAATAACACTATTGTGTGACTTACCCAAAGTGAATAAGGCATTGTTTTTTATCTCATCACATAACACAGGAACCAGGGTCTCCCAATGAAATTAACAGGCAGCAGGTTAAAAAAACAAAAGTTCTTCACATAATGCACAGTCAATCTGTGGAACTGATAGCCAAAGCACATTGTGAAGACCAAAAGTATAACTGGATTCAACAAAAAATAGAGACATTCATGGAGCACAGGTCCATCAATAGGTATCAGCCAAAATATTCAGGGATGCAACTCCATGTTCTAAGCATCCATAAGCCTCTGACTGCCAGAAGGTCTGACTGTATGCCAGGGGATAGAACACTTTTTAAAATAATTGTTAATTAATAAATGCAGACTAAATAAGCTATTTCACACCATCAAATCAATTAATACTCTTCCATCCCACTTAATACATTCACTCCCCGAAACAAATCAATTCACTCTCACTCCCTCTCTGCTCCTAGTGTCCTGCTACCATCTTCCTCTGATGACTGAGCCTGACAGAAGCAGCAGAATATGGCTTCCCTAAGCCTGAGCAGGTGACTTCAGGCACATTCCCACTTGTTGGCATGACCAGCCCAAGGAACATGCAGACAGGTTCTTGGGATGTTCCTGGGATTTACTTTGTCCTTTACTACATAGGTATTTTAATATCTGCATTGTCATTTGTTACATCTGACTAACTTTCTGTACTTAATATCACTGAGGGCCTGTCTGTATACCAATTTACTGTGTTGCAAGCCAGTGTGTGGCTCTACAATAAACCAGCTTCGTGAAGAGTAACAGCCCATGTGCAGTCCTGAAGTGCAGCGTGGTGTAAAGTCCTCTGGGACATTCTCTGCACCATGGCAGTGTCCACATGGGATGTTGCTACGTAGCATGCTAGTGTCCTATAGATTCACACTCTGATTTGTAACACAATAACTTGCCATCTAGAAAAGTCCTTAGATATAATTTTTGTATTGTGGGTAAAGGGAAGGGATGTTATCTAAATGCATTTCATATCATCTTAACACAACTCTATATTAATAATCAATTTGTTTAGTAATATTTCATCATATTACTTCTGCTTTGAAAATATTTCAAAGAGAATTTCACATTGCAGTTATTTCATTGTCCATAACTCTGAAGTGAAATATGCTTTCCCCAAAGACCTTGATGCATTACATTTGAAATGCATAATGACATTGATCCTGCTACAAATAGGAGAATGTTCAGTAGAAAAGAGAGGCTCAGAACCAAGTATTCTTGATTCCCCTCACATACACTCTATATGTGCTCAATCTCCGTACAAATACATTCATACATCAGAATGGCAGCAACACTCTTTCTCACAAAGGAATAAAGCAATTTTTTAAAAACATGCTCGGCTTGCGAATAAAGTGTCTGAGGAAAATTGCATGCAGCTTGAAATAGAATGGAAGCTAGTGATGAGGTTAAGGTAAAGATCTTTTCAGAAGATAGTCATAACACTATGGGCTAGACATTGCAGACAAGTCACGGTGCCTGACAGGTATGTATTTCAGTTGTGCAACTTCGCGTGACCAAATTGAGGTTGGATTTTTTAAGAGCGTAATGCCCACAGAGTGACTGATGAAGATCTGTCTGTTTGTTACGTGCAATATCTTTAAAAGGGAGATTCTCCCTGATCTCGTTCCCATAAAAATCCTGTGCCACTTTTTGGACGATCAAGGGAAAAACGTTCATTGATTTCAATTAAGTCCAAGATTTCAGTGAGGTTTTGTTCTGCTGTTTCAGATGGAACTGTTCATAGCAAATAATGCATAGGATGAATGGAAATCTTTAAAAATCTGCGAATAGGCTCTGATTGGTACAAATTTGTTCATTATTGAAAATAGCTTAATGTACACGTTATACGACTGTATACACAAACATAAGCACGGAAGTGAACACTTGTTTGTCTCTTAGCCAGTTATAGTTATGCAGCCCTTTTTCATTTCTTTAGAAAAAATCATAGGATCTATGTTTATTCACATGTGTTAATATTTGCACAATCAGGACCTAAAAGGGGAAATGTGCTAACTGTCCTTTCACTTGCAGTAGTGTAACTCTCCATCAAAGTAAATCGATTTACCCTAAAGCAAAATTGGTGTTAGTGAGGGAAAAATCAGTCTCAGAACTTGCACACTATGGTCCAGATCTTGGTTCTGTTGAAATCAATGGCAATTCTACTATTGACTTCAGCCTTTTCCATTAAATCAACTCAATCTAGTCTTAAAGAATCTACTCTCTGTAATAAGATAAGACCCAGCAAAATAAATATAATGGGACTTGGCATTTTATATAAAACCATTTGTCACAGAGGACATGGAAAGCACATGAGAAGAGAAATGAAAAGAAAACAAAAATGAAAGAGGAAAACAGCAATCAAAAAATTACCATCTAAGACCAGTTCTCTCTGTGGCAATAAACAAATGAGAATGTAAAACTCCAAAGAAGTGCAAATATTTTTAGTGTTTAAGTGAAGTATATGCTTAGGTGATTTGCTAGATCAGGGGCCAAGATGCTCTGCACTTTGGAAGTTAAACCTATTATTTCCTCTCTCAAGAAAAAACCAAAAGGTTTACTTCACTGGGAGTGCATTGTTCAAATATATTTCGGAAATGTTCTCATCTTTGTAATGAATTGACTATAGCTCGTTGCAACAATCCATCACTCATTCTCCTATTACAAAGGAAACCAACAATTTAAATTTTAGATACAGCCAAGGTCTCAGTGATTTGGGACCAAAAAAATGTGATAAAAAATCAGCATCCAAGCGATCTGAAGTAGAAGATCCTTTTAAAGTCCATATCCAAACCATAACTGGACTGTATTCCTTAGGTAGGAAAGATTTTGCCATTTGAGTATCAAATTCATTTTGGAAGTGGAAAGAAATAACCATATCTATTATTTAGGTATAAGGAAATTTCACTGATTTTTTGGACTTTATGAATACAATTTGATATCATAAAAGAAAGGTAAGTTGTAAAAGGACTTTATGATTCTCTCAGGGTGGAGATGAAATTCACTCTACTGGTAAGTGGTGAATAGATAAATTAGGTGTGGCCATTAACTAAGGCAGACTTAAATAGATGCTTCTGTTCTTTGCTCTTTTTCAGTCCTCTTTTAGGAAGCTTTACTACCTCAATACATATATAACCTATAAGAAAACAGAAAATTGTTTAAAGCTTTATTACATAGAAAGATAAATGCATTCTTAAGTACCTCCTTGCATAATAATGTGTAATGAACTTAACTCTTGGACATAGTAGAGTAGTGAGGTTTTAGTCATTGGAACAAGGTTGTATGATTCAAATGCTATATTTAAAATTTGTTTTAAGTTTCAAAAAAAGAATGCATGTGATTTGCTTCTGAATGTAAATTAATGCTTTTACCCACATTTGCCCTTATGCTACACGAGCCTTTCATAGCCTCTTCCCTCTATGGCGTCCTACAGCAACCTTGCATAAGTGGACAAAGTAATAAGTGATGGCCAGGGGAGCCAACAGCCATGCTCGGCTCCTGAGCAAGGTGAGGAGAGGAGCTTGCTGGAAGGCATGGGGACTTCAGCAGAAGGGATGGGGTAGCTGGACTTCAGAGCTGCCTGGAGCACTCCGCACCATAGATCCCCTCCCCACACCACCCATTTCCCCTTAGAGCCACTGGGAGCATGCTGTGCTGCACTCCTGCAGCAATTTAAAAATGATAATCATTTTTACAGACTTTTTTAAGGTTAGGGTTTTGGGTTTTTTTTAAGTTGAGGCAAAAATATTGTGGGTTTGCAATAAAAATGAAAAAATTGAAATCAATGTATTGCCATTTTGTTACTGTTTTTTTTCTTTTCTTCCCCTCTTTCTTCCACCCCACTCCCACACCTTGTTTGATTTTACCAATGTAAAGGAAACATGGAATGAAAATTGTCACTACTGTTCCTAAATTTCTTGCATCACTTCCCAGAGGCAGCGCTTTTTAACATCTATATTCCAAAGTGCAGAAGCCTCACAGACTAAGGACATTAAGTGGATGATATACCTGAATCTCACACAAAATCTCTTTTAGAAATTCTAGTAATAAGGTCCCCTGAAAAATTTGAACATGCATCTTAGTTGATGTCAGAGCTGGATAATTTTAAATCAGTCCTTGCATCCACCTAGTTCTCAAAAAATGTCTATGCCCCTGTTGGTTATTTTTAGAACATCAAGAAAACGGCTCAGTACCTTTCAAAATACACACACACACTATTTACCTGAAGAGTTTACAATATAATTAAGAGATGATATACATAGTTAAGAGCCTACCAAGCAGTTTGGGCAATAGATGTCAATTTTCTGTATGTGCATCTAGATCTACACTGTATATGTATGTTTTGTATATACACAGACACAAAGCAAGGTTCAGTTGTTCCCTTTAGTCCACTAGTAGAGAGAAAATGTTCTTCCCCTTCCCTACTGTCACGCGGAGGTCTCCCCCTCAGGGTTACAGCCCCTTCATCATTGGGGGTGGCCTACACCCAAAGTCACCACCCTACACCCGTGTCCTTTAGGTTCTTAACCGCGTACCGGTCCAGCGGCTATATCGAGCCCCGCTCTGACGCAGCGAGAGTTCGATTATGACCAATCGCCCAACTAACACTAGGATTCCCCCGTCAAGGTGGTGGGGCGGGGAAAAAGGGGGGCCCGGACCCACCCTCGCTTACGGGCCCCAGCCCAGGGCCCTAAGGGTACGGGTCGGCTCAGACCCGTCCCAGCTGACGGGGCTTCCTGCCGTAACGCGTCAGCCCACCAACCCGCGAGGGTTCTGCCCTGGGCTGTTTCCTTTACCCCGCCCCGGTGTCTTACCGTGGGGAGGCTCACCTTCCCTTTCGCGGCCAGACTGCCGGCGGGCTCACCTCCGACCAGCAGAATAGTGCGCCGCAATACCCCTGGTCCTACGCCAGCCCCTCCGGCTCGGCTGTCCCTGCGGGGAGTTCCTTTCTCTCTCTACTCCTCTTCCCTCCCCCTCCCCGACTATGGCAGCGGCATTTTAAAACGTCCCGCCGCCCTTGTATGTCACCTGTCAGGAGGGGGCGGGGCCGACGTCCTTACGCCGACCTTCAATGCGCCGGACGTTCGGGGGGAGGGCGGGGCCTTTCCACACTGCCCCCGCGCTCCCTGACTGCCGCCCGCATGCTGGCTGGCTCCGCTCTCCCCTGCGTGGCTCCGGAGCATGCCGCGCACCACTGGAACTGCTCCTCCTTTGGCGGCGAGGAGCGCCTGCCCGGTGGGATGCATCGTGTGGGGCGGGGATGCCCCGTCACATCTACACAAACCAGACTTACATCAAACCATTCCTTTAGATCCCCTACCACTACACGGTGCTATGCCTTGTGAGAATAACATTTTCAAGCATCGGTGTAGATTTTAAACTATATGCAGCAAAGATCGATTACGGAATAGGGGAAAAATCATACCCCTTGTACCTCCACTGAACATATTATATCTGAATTTTAGTTGTAAGTGCTTTACAGCATCCACTGACATTAACTGTATATTAATTTTCCCACATGGAATTC
This sequence comes from Pelodiscus sinensis, assembly GCF_052426305.1. Taxonomy (NCBI): domain Eukaryota; kingdom Metazoa; phylum Chordata; order Testudines; family Trionychidae; genus Pelodiscus; species Pelodiscus sinensis. Next base: position 319,363,310 of record NC_143052.1, read on the forward strand.
TACATTTAGGATCATTTGAAACTGATGGATTTTGTCAAGGTAATAGGGTCCCAAATGGATTGTACAGATACATGTTAACTACTTTTTGTGTAAAATAATTTTAAAAAGAACAGAATATCAAGGGGAATATCTGGTCTGATCTGAATCCAACTGACGGAAAACAAAAATTGGAACATTTTTTCCTAAGTTAATTAGGATAATGTAATTTTTGAGAGTGAACTATGCAGTTTACAAGCATAATTTCCAGTGAAAAGAGAAAAATATTTGAACTATCATCTATTGGGGAAGGAGGAGGGCCTAATGGCTGTGGGATTTGATTGGAACTGAAAAGACCTGAGTTGGCTTCATAGTGCAACCAAATTCTTCTTCCTATACCAACATAAGGTCCTTTATCTGCACTTGTGTCTCAGATTCATGACCATAAAATGGGAATACCCTTTCTCTCCCACACTGGAATGGTGTGAGGCTACGATCCATTTGTGATTGTGAAGCATTATTAAGATGGAAGTCATAAGCACTTTACAGATCCCCTAATGGAAAACTGTGAGTTCTGAGTGATACACTACTTTTAAATAATATGGCCAGAATTATATAGCTGGGGAGTCCTGTCTCCTAAATACAAACACACTCCTCTGAAAGTCTAGGGTAATCACTTGCATTATTTTAATATTAGATTCACTTCATGTTGCTTCCAATTTTCAATGTTCTGTAAATCTTATTAATGAAAACTTAGATGCTGGGAAGGAAAAGCTGGAGAAGACCAGGTAGAAAATCACCAAGAATGTTGACATTAGGAAGAGCGAGTGAGGCAGACAACGTTTCTGGCAATGGGGAAGGTGATACATCAGATATCCCCCCCTCATTTTGGACCAGCAGCCATGGTGATGCTGACTGGAAGATTCAAAGGTGGTAGAATATTAATTCCTTATTTCCCACTCCAGCAACATTTATCAGCAGGTAGCTGCCATTCTTGAATATGTACCATTAGACAGCCTACGTCCCAATGGATCAGCTCTTTATCTGAATGTTACTACTAAAATGACCAGCACTGAAATATTTAGATTTTTGGGGGGGGGGGGGTTACATTTAAATTCTGATCCTTAGAGGTTTCTGAGGTAACATTGAAATGAAAGGAACCGGTTCTTTTTTTCCCTTAGGGTACATCTAGACTACATGCCTCTGTCACCAGAGGCATGTAGATTAGGCTACCAGACATAGGAAAATGAAGCGGCGATTTAAATAATCGCCGCTTCATTTAAATGTACATGGCTGCTGCGCTGAGCCGACAAACAGCTGATCAGCTGTTTGTCGGCTCAGCGCGATAGTCTGGACGCGCAGAGTGGTCGACAAATACCTTTGATGTTGACACCCGCGCGTCCAGACTATCGCGCGGTGCGGACCTGGGTGGTCGACAAATACCTTTGATGTTGACACCCGCGCGTCCAGACTATCGCGCTGAGCCGACAAACAGCTGATCAGCTGTTTGTCGGCTCAGCGCGGCAGCCAAGTAAATTTAAATGAAGTGGCGATTATTTAAATCGCCGCTTCATTTTCCTATGTCTGGTAGCCTAATCTACATGCCTCTGGTGACAGAGGCATGTAGTCTAGACGTACCCTTAGAGCTAATGTTTCAGGTTATCTGCAGACTCAGGTAAAAATCACAGCATTTGTGATTAAATGTGAGTTCCATTTTGAAAATTACTTTTCACTTTGCTTACGTGTGGATTTGTTGATAAGAAAGGAATAGGACTCTTCAAGAATTTTAATGCCCTATAGCCATCTGCATCAATACAGTGGGCTAGAAGGGAATAAACTGAAACAGAGGGTATGTCTACACAGTAGCTCATAGTTCAAAATAAGCTATGCAATTTGAGATACACCAATTGTGTAGCTTATTTCGAGATAGCCTATTTTGAAATTTGTTACTGTCTAAATACTACTAAATTTGAGATAGAGCTCTATTCCAATGAGTCCCTTAATCCTCATGCAACAAGGTTTATGGGATGTCAGAATAACAAGCCCGTTATTTTGAATGTATTTTGAAATAATGGATTTGCCGTTAAGACACGCAGAATGCTATTTTGGGATACCAGAAATTATCCTGAAATAGAGCAGCTATGTAAATGTACCCAGAGTATCCTAACTTCTTTCATAGTAAGAAATTTCAAAGTCTTGATCTTCCTAAGAGAATTGCATGGCTAGACCCCTATATGTAAATGGAAGCACAAAGTTTGCTGCTATAGGATTCGGATATAAGAGTCTGACTGAACATGTGTTCAAGGTCTGCCTCTAATTCCTTCCCCTCTATGAATGTATATTAGCTGATGCATCTGACATTAGGTTTGAAGGATTTTTGGTTAGTCCTGTCTATTTCAAATATGAATGTATTGTTGTAAAAGGAGAGTATGTTGGTTTTCCTCTTTATAGGACTGAGGAGATTTTCAGCAACTGGTACATATACCTGATGCTAGCCCCAGCACAGATGAGATTTTCACCATTTAGAAATAAGACACCATTATCATTCCTAAATCTTCTCTTCTAAGAAATATCTCTTTGACTTTCACATGCATTATTGGTAGTTGTGCTTCCACATTACTTGTATACATGTATTCTGAAGATAAATTATGTTGTAATAAAATAGCCAGACAGCAAGAAAAACGGCACCATATTAAAAAAGGTAGCTTTAAACTATGTTTAGAGAAACAGGATGTGGATTTTTATATTGTTGATGGGGGGACACACCATAATATTTAAAACCAACTACAAAGTAAAATGCACTTATTAAACAGCATTGTAGATACAATATGATACATATAAATAAAGGACAAAACATAACATCTAAAAAATGACTTGTAAAAAGAGTAAGCGAGGGACATGTGCTGAGGGCTTGATATTGAAAGGTAATTCTGGGGCAAAAACATTGTTCTCTGCTGCCCAAAGTGAAAAGCAGGTCAATACACCAGGTGGTAAAATGAACAGCTTTCTGTTCATTTCTGACTCCAAAGGATGCAGCTGCTGTGTAAAATGTATCTCAGTGCACATAATGTGTGAATAGCTACAGAATCACATAAAACTCTAGCTGTCAAATAGGGTCCAAATCCTATAATTTCTTCTACCACTTTTCCAAGATCAAACTTTACTTTGTATTCTACTCCAGTATCTCTCATTCCATGCTCTTTTCATCTATTTTGATTATTACAATTTCTGGTTCCCTGACTACACTGTTGAACTATCTCAGTCCATATAATACTCAAAGGCCAAGGCAATCTTCCTCTCTATTTTGTGACTCCCTAAATTGGCTATCTCTGCTCCATAATTAATTTTTCCCTCCCCTTTATGGTGTATTGAAAACTGTTAAAATTATGATATATCACTATAATCTCTCTTCTCTCGGGGGGGGGGGGGAGGGGGGGAGAGGAGGATTTACAGTCCAGCTAGCAGGTTTGTGTGGTCTGTGGAGATGCATGTGGTTTCCTCCTGGTAGTAGGCAGTCTGCAGACAGATAACTTAGAATGAGTTGGGGTGTGTTATGTCTATATGTTTTAATGGAACAGCCTGCTTTATCTCTGGTTTGGGGCTCTTATGTGTTATTTTAAACCCAGGTCTCAGATTCCTGGCATGCAGCCATCCTCTGCCAAAACAATTTTGCAATCTGGCCTCGGACTCCTGGCAGGCCAGGGAGGGGCTCTTGATTACTGGCCCCCAAGCCATGGCTTTTGCAACCATCACTACCTCCCTATTCCCTGTCATGGCCCTGCTTCCCCACAGCTGTGGAGAGTGCGGAGGGTGGGGGGTGACCGCTGCCAAGCATGGCACCAGATTCCCTTGGTGATCCCTGAAGCCATGTCCTCAGAGGACGGGATGCCATGGGAGGAGAGGGCAGAGCAATGGTTGGAAGGGGCAGGGCTTAGGGACCAGTAATGGATAGGCCTGCCCTGGCCCATCAGGAGTAATGGGCCGGATTGTGCAATCTCTCCTTTCAGAAATGGCCCACTGGCTGAGAGTTTGAGACCTCTGTTCTAAACCATATAGAAGTGGAAGAGTATGGCTAGACTGCGAGGGGAGGAGGTTTGGATACCAAAGGTATCCTGAAAAATCTCCACTGCATCCAGGGAACGTGTTTGCTCTTTCTTTGCGGAAGAGCAAATGCACTCTTTCAGAAGCTCCTATATTCCTCATTCTATGAGGAAGAAGGGGGCTTTCGAAAGAGGGGAGTTTTCCAACATTTGGCTCAGTCTAGATGCATCTATACAGATGCATCTACACAGCAGGGCCTAACTTGAAATAAACTACGCAAATTGAGCTACGTCAATTGTGTAGCTTATTTTGAAATAGCTTATTTTGAAATTGGGAATGCCTACACAGAACTGAGGATTACAGGAGTCAGAGTAAGAAGTCCTCCAGCATGATGGTACTTTGACATTATTTCAAAATAACTGTATGCTGTGTAAATGCGGACTAAGTTATTTCCAAATAACACTCGTTATTTTGAAATAATATTGCTATGTAGACATACACACTGTGCCTGGAGCAGTCTTCGGCTAGCTATGCTATCAGGTTATTTCAAAATAACTTATTTTGAAATAATAACTCCCAAAATAACTATTTTGAAATAAGCTTATTCCTCTTCACAAACAGTTGTGATTTCAAAATAACAGGTTTGGTTGTGTGGACGCTCACCTTGTTATTTCGAAATAAGAGGAGTTATTTCAAAATAACTCCCCAGCATAGACATGCCCTTCATGACCAGATATATTAGACACAATGAACATCTCATCACTACAATCACTCCTCACATGAAGAAATTTCACCACAAGAAAACAGAATCAATTATTTTTTTTACCATTGAAACAAAACAAAAATATGGAAATGATAAGATGCTTGCCCACCATCCCTCTGCTCACTTTGCTTTTATGGTAGAATGATTTCTGCATTACAAAGATAAAATCAACTTTGTTCCCAGAGATCATCCAGAGTGTGTCAGGATGTTAAAGCTGTACTCACTCATTGATCCCCTTGGTAAAATCTGAGTAGGTGGATGATACATTCCTAAGCAGAATGTATTAACAGAAAAGTCTCTCATGCTTTTCAGGCAGAGAATGGTGTTGAAACAATGTAGTCCTTGGGGAGAAAACCCAGATTTCTAAGATAAGACTGTATAAACACTGAGTGTGCCACTGTTTTAAACTTCAAACTTCCAGCAATACACCCCGGCGGCAGCAGCAGCTCCCCTTTCCTTCCTCCCTCCCACACACGCATATTTCAGAAATCAACAAGAAAATAGCCCAGGCCCTGTTTTCCCTGATTAGTCGTAGGGACTATTTATATGTGGATAGCTACTATTCAGAGATCCTATTAGTCAGATATTTTGATATAGCATAGAACTATCTGGCATAATGCCACTTAATAGAAAAACAGCTCCTAAGGACTTACTAGAATATTACAGAAAGCTGGGGAGAGAAATACGCTGCAGCATAAGAAGTCAAACTATGGAAAATTGATAATAGTTGCTTCTTTATGAAAGAAAAGTGACCCTACTTGATCCCAAAACTACCTTAGATCCTTTTTCCCTACTCATGTTCTGCGATCTCTACTAGCACCTTCCTCACCAAGTTACTCTTTTATAGGAATGTTTTCCCCAGGATGTGGGTAGGGTGGGGGGATTGGTCCTTTAAATCTGGTAGAATCAATCAGCTCCACCCTCAGGTGACTGTTTTAGAACCAATTGTTTTTTTTTTCTTTTGTGGCTGTCAAGTACCTATATCCTTCCCTCACCCTTCTTATTGTTGTAGTGAAAGCACATTGTCATATGCCTGTTTCATGCATTTTAGAGTAACATGCAGTAGGAAGTAAAAAAATGTTTGGAAGAGTATAAAAGTAGGAGTGAATAGATTAGACAACATCCCTGTGGCATAGAATTCAGTAGGAAAAGACACAAGTGAAGTCAAGAAACATGGTTGACCTAAAATCTGCTTGGCCATAAGAGAAACCAACAGTTTCTGTGACTTTAGAGCAAGGGTGGAAGACTGGGAGCTGGATGTGGCCCCTTGCCTGGATCCAGCCTCTGAGGCTCAGCACTGGGGAGTTTATGCTGGCACTCCAGCTCCCAGTCCCCAGGGCTAGAGAACACAAAATCTACTAGGTTGTGATGTGCTGGGAGAATGGGAGGAGTGTCTTTCTTTTTCTCAGTTGGGGGCTACATCAGTGAGGGTTTGTTTTTGTTTGTGTTTTGCTTCTCACTTGTGTGGCCCATGACTGATTTTTCTGTGGGTCAGCGGCCCTTTACCCTAAAAGGTTTCTCCACTTCTGCTTTAGAGGTAAATGCATTTCTGGCTGTGTAAGCATCCCTTTAGGAAGAGCAATCCAGAGTGTGGAATGTTCTGAAAGTCACCTCAGTTTTGAACATACAAGCTGTTCCCTACTCAGAATTCAGACATAACTCAAAATCTATTAAACGAGAAGTCTTGTGGCACCTATAGACTAACAGATTTACTGGAGCATAAGGTTTCATGGGCAAAGACCTACTTCATTAGACGAAGGACTTCTCGTTGTTTTTGCAGATTCAGACTAACACGGCTACCCCTCTGATACTTATCAAAATCTATTGTGAGCCAAATCTACTTGGAAGGAGTGCCACCTGTGCACAATGTCATTCAGAATCAGGCTTTTTTTTTTTCCTAGGAAAAATTTGTGCATGCTAACATTCTAGCACATACTGGACATCTTGCCCATTGTCAGAAGAGACAAAATCTTGTTTTGAGTAGCATGGCACATGATTGGTTTGGGTCAATGGGGTCACAAAAAGCAAGAGGGACGATACAAGTATATAAATATGCTTATTGTTGTGATATGTGTTGGCTTCACTTAGACTGCAGTGAAATCAATGGGGCTTCACAGAGGAGTCAACTGTACAATTGAGAGTTTAGGTAATAAAGTGGGTCAGAAGGTGGGTTAGTGTTTGGGGGACTAGGCCAGGCTGCCTAAGAGCTGGATTCAGTTTCTCTCTCCATCCTAGACTTTCTGTGTAAACTTGGCACATCATGTAGCCCTTCTCTGTTTTGGTTCTTCTATCTATACAATGGGAATAATAGCACTTCTGTATCCCATGGGATATAGTGAGTATAAGTGCATTAAAGGCTTTAAACTGTTTTGATACGGTGGTATACAAAACCTAACTAGAGGGCTGCAGGTAAGACACTTTGAGCAATATGGAAGCACTAATCAGTCTATCATTGCTCTGAAATGCTTACTTATAGTAAGAAAAATGTACAAGGAGTCAAATTTTCAAAAATTAAGGACATCGGTATTAGTGAAGGAAGGTTCTATTAAATTATCTTCTCCTGCAGAAGCAGAAAATAGATGAAGGGTCAAGCAATCTCACATCACAGGCACTATCAGAAATATTTAGAAAACAATCTTTTTTTATTTAGTATTAGTGCAAACAGCACATTCCAGTGATTTCCACCCAGGTACATTTTTGCAAACAAGTCACGTTCATAGATGCAGGGAACTCCCGGAACTTATTTCAGGACCAGAGAGTAAGTGATGTTCACACCTGAGTGAAGCTATCTGAATGCATTTGCAACAATTTGTATGCAAAAAACAGATTTGGGCCTGAGTTTCTGAAGGTTTACTGCAGGGGACCCTCAGTTGTTTTTTGTTAAGAAGTCAAAACCGAGGTTGGGCTATTTTAAAGATCTCATTGGCTCCCATCCCATTGTGTGGAAACTGTTAATAAACGTTATCTTTTTCTAAAAAAAAATAACCATTAACATAATTAGCACAGGAAATACTGTGCTGTTGCTAACACTGTGAAATGGGCATTATTGGAAAACCATTTGTAACCATACTTACAGGCAACTGGCATCTGCTTTCTCTGTCCGGGAAACTGGCTTTAGTGGAAACAAGTTATCCCACACTTTGCAGATTTAAGGTATTTCACACACTACTAGTGTTTCCAGTAACATTCACTGCAAGTAAAACAGACACTTCCAAGAAGACTCAAAGCAAGTACACAACAGTGAGGACCACATCATTTTTTACTTAAAATGGATAGGTAAAACCATGCCTTGATCAGCCTTCATTTAATTAAAACTAATTTGGATTAAACAGACTCCAAGTAGAAAAAAAAAAGCATTTGCCTCTCTCTGCTTCACTGAGGCTACGTCTAAACTACAAGCCTCTTTCGAAAGAGGCTTTTTTGAAAGATACTTTCAAAAAAGCCTATTTCGAAAAAGAGCGTCTAGACTACAACTAGTACTTTCGAAAAAGGAAGCCACTTTTTCCAAAGAGAGTACCCAGGCAGTCTGGATGCTCTTTTTTGAAAAAGCCCTGTTTGCATTCAATAATGCCTTTTTTCGAAAGACCACTTTCAAAAAAAGGCATTCTTCCTCATAAAATGAGGTTTACCGTGGTAAAAAAAAACGCCACGTTCTTTCAATTTAATTTTGAAAGAACGCGGCAGCTGTCTAGATGCAGGGAAAGTGTTTTCGAAAAAACCCTGTAGTCTAGACACTCCCTAACAGCCCTTCCTGTGTGTTTTCTCCATCAGTTTCTGTTCTAAGAGTAATCAATCATTGATAATTTCTTGCAACATGTCCATCACCTTGCTGCTTTAACTTCTTCATAATACAAAGTTGTGAATTCCTGATCCATCTTAAATAAACTATGCAGCAAGAATGCCTTTGTTACTGTTTGAAAAATGTTTTTGCTGCACTGATAATTGTTTTCTGAAAACTAGGAAATCATATTTCTGAGGATGGGGGGGGGGGGAGATTTCCATTAAATAATCCCTCTTAATACTGCATTGAATGTAATTATTGTGAATGTGGAACAATATTTTAATTTGCCATTAAAACTAAAATAGAAATACTAGAAATATTTGTAGGCGTAAGTAGTAATGGCATATACATACAGAACCCAAGACAAAAGCTTGGAGAAAGCTTTTATCCTGTTTATAAATAGGTCCAGCACAGACTTGCTGTATTTATTTTCTAGCAACCTACAGACTCGAAAAGACAAGGACACACACAAAAAAGAGATAGAAATAGAAAAACATATTAGCCAGCAAAAATAAGTAGCTAAAGGACAAAAAGAAAAAAGTCTGCTTGGAGGAAAAAATGATTTCCCTGCAAAACAGCATTTTACTTTCCGAGTCTGATGTTTTCCTTAAGAATTGAAACTGTAGCAAGCAGAATATGTCCACATTTTAAAATAAAAGGTAACTCTTTGCATCAATGTCAATACTTTTCTCCAAAATTCCAGTTCTGGAGACTCACCTTGACTTCAGCAAGCATTAAATGGTGCCCTTTCTTTGCTTTTTATCTGTTTGTATGTTCCCGAATGGATAAACCTGTTGGTATTCCTGCTGAGAGCCTATAGTAATTTTCTAAAGCACTCAGTTTTGGCCTCACTCTGCTCCCACTACAGACAATGGTAAAACTTTCTCTGCTATTCGTGGAAACAGGTGAGACATGGCTATATGTGTTGGAAAATTCTATCCCGTATGGCTAAAACTTTGGACAGGAGGATCTTGAACTGGCAGAGTCTGGCTGGCCAGAATGAAGGTACCGGTTATGAAACTGCTGAGAAGCAAAACATCCATGGAGCCTCATGTGATGAGGAGTTTCACACATATTGCTAGCATGTTGCATTTCATGCTGTCATATGTACAGTACTGAGACCCAGGTCCTGGGAAAGCTCTTTCTATTGCTAATTCAGGACACTATTGTCTGCTCCTATATTGAATATAACTGGAACACTCAGTACTCTCCAATGTGCACACACACATTCTCGTACAAACCTATGCTTTGCATCCTGGTCGTTCTTAGCTGGTCATGTTCACTTGAGAAGGACTGGCTGAAATTGTTAGCCAACCCTTTTAGCAGGACATAATGCTGGCTACTTCCAGGCTGATGCTTTTAGCTTCTGTTCACAAAGAAATCCACCCAACCACATAAACTATCAGACAAGTATCTAAACTCTCATTTTTGGTTAAGATTATAGAAAAGATAGGAAAACAACTCTCACAGCATGAGGATTTGTCTTCAACTTGTCAAGTGGGTTTCAGCCTAGGTGTAACACAGAGACCTTGTGTGTGATATTAATTGAGGATCTCCTCCTGGTGATGTGTCCTTGCAGGGTACGTCTAGACTACAGGGTTTTGTCGACAGAAGTTTTGTCGACAGATACTGTCGACAAAGCTTCTGTCGACAAAGAGCGTCTAGACTACATTCAGTTCTGTCGACAAAGCAAGCTGCTTTGTCGACATAACAGTGTGGACGCAAAGGACAGTTTAGATGCAATAATGCCTTCTGTCGACAGAACTCTGTCTACAAAAGGAGTTATTCCTCATAAAATGAGGTTTACCAGCGTCGACAAAACTGCTGAGTTCTGTCAACGTTATGTCAACAGAACTCAGCGGTAGTGTAGATGCAGGTTTAGTTTTGTCGACAAAAGTCCACTTTTGTCGACAAAACCCTGTAGTCTAGACACACCCTCAGATACTATTATGTCTGGCAACTGCCTCTACTACAATTCATATGACATGGTGCTTGAACATTGATATTCCATGGCAGGAGTGGACAGACCTGCTTTTGGCATGGTTCTCTTCCTTTTTGCAGAGAGATCCTATAGGCTAACTTTGGGCACCTGTTCTTCTTTTATACTTGTTCTCTTGAATGAGGTATCATGGGGTCCTTATAACATGTGTAAGTGAAACTGACAGTTATGGAAAAGAGATGGGTCATACAGTGTTGACTATAGAGATGACATGCCACATTACAGCTCTATCTTGTTTGGGGGCCTTGACAATTCAGTTAGCATCTTTCCTAGTGTCTAGGTGACACCGGGCATAGCAGTGAGCGATCTGATCTGGTGGTTCTACACCAGATAAGATACTAGTTATTATGGTGAGTAGAGGTGACAACTAGAGAATTTAGCTGTGGTTTTCTTGGTCTCCTTGGCTAGGTCTACACTGCAGAGGTAAGTCAGAAAAAGAAATGCAATTTGCAGTATGCAAATTGCGTATCTTTTTCTGCTTTACTGTCAAAAGAGGCTTTTCCAAAATTTGGTGCATGTACATGACACCAAATTTTAGAAAAAAATCTTCTTTTGACACATCCCTTCTTTCTCATAAAATGGGGTTCACAGGGATGGTGAAAGAGTGCACCCACTTTTTTGAATTTTTTTCCTGAAAAAGCATACGCGGTCCTTGGACACAGCACTGCTTTTCCGGGATACCAGAGGTATCCTGGAAAAGCACTGCCATCTAGACGTAGCCCTTGACTGAAGTTGTTCAGATTCTGTTTTCTGTGAAGATCACAATTTGGGAGTTGGGAGGATTCCCATTTCTTTCTAGAAGATAAATTAGCAGCAGAGTAAGTGCTATTTTCCCCATCTGTGTCTGATGAGAAAGCTGCATTTTTTTTTTTTTTTTTTTGCTTCCCTCGATTCTCTAAACCAGCCTTTTTTTACCTGCAGATTGGATTGGTGCATTGCCCTCATTTAGAACTATGCCTTCAGTTCAATTAAGTGAAGAATGTAGAATTCACTGATTAAGTGGTGTATCCCACTGTGAGCATGTACTGCCTAAGGCATGGAGAATAACTGGTTTTGGTGGCTTCAAGGCCACTCAGAAAAAAATGTGTTCCCCTCAAACTGAATTTCAAAGTTCTGAAACATTTCAGTCAATTGAAAAAGTCTGTTGTGGGTGAAACAAAACATTTAATTGTACCTGAAACATTTTGTTTCAGGGGCATTGATTCACAAAAAAAAAAATCTGGAGGAAGAGGAGGTTCCCTTATAAACTTCAGACCAGTGGTTTGGGCACACACCTGGGATGGGGGAGAACTGAGTTCAGTTTCCCTCTTTGTTTGATGTGAAGAAGAGATCTGATCTTGATCCTCAACCCTGCAGGAAAGTGGTGGCTCACATGCTGGGTTAGGAGATATTCAAGAATGGATCACTCTCAAGCTCTCCTGTTGAGGCTGTTCTACTGTTTCTATATAGATGCTGAAGCCATACAAAATGAGTGAGACAAACTCTGGGGCCTGGTGGCTAGGTCCCTTACCTGAGAGGTGGCTGACCAGAGTTTATGTCCCTGCTGCAATGACTAGATAATTTATTTTATTTAAAACAGGACAGATTTAGCATGAGAGACCAAATTCAGAGCATTCCATAGTCCAGTGGCTAAGTTATTCTTTGCAGTGTAGGAGACCCCTCTTCAGATACCTTCTGTGCAACAGGCTGAGGGGGCAATTGAATCTGCATCTCCCAAAAGAGTCTCATAAACCCTGAGCTAAAGCTTACAAGGGTGGCTCTTCTTCCTCTGTCCATTTTGTGACTAGAACCTCAAAAGATGTCTTTGGCTGTATCTGATCAGTGAATTTGTGCCAAATGTACAAATAGTTTCTGTGCCACCCTAAATTGCATGATTGAGAAAATGTATTGTTCTATACATACTCACACATGCAAATCACCCATAGTGCTGCAAGAGATCTGTAATGGCTGCCTGTTAAATTATAGTTGGAAGTGAAAGAGTTTTTGAGTTATAAAGTCTGAAAGGCTGCAATTGTCATCAGCAGAGATCAAGTGCTGGAGAGAGGACACCCCTGATGGAGGAGAGGGAGATGCGGGGAAAATATTTTCAGCAAGAGGCCCTCAGTTCTGGGATTTTCTCCCCAACATCAACCCCTGCCCCCAGTTAACCAGGAACAGCTTGGAGTTGTTGAACATGTGTTCTGACTGTTTTATCCTATTCGGGCATTTGGGTGCAACTGAAGGGGTTGAGACGTGGATTTGCTTTGGAACTTTAAAGGAGGGGAAGGTTTAAATTGATTTGTATTGTGTTGTTGCTTAGAGGTTAGTTGTATGAGGAGAGGAATGTGTTGCTACTTTGGTTCTTAATGCTTGCACAATTTACTTTTAACACACAAGGGAAGGTATATAGGGTCTAGGAGGTGTGTTTTGCATGTGTTCTCTTTTAGTCTAATGCAGTAGAATTAAACAAGACATCACTACTTAGACTAGCTAGAAGGGCAGCATTATAAGATACAGCTTCTTAAACTTCTCCTTCCTTATCATTTCCAACTTTGGCCTCACAGCTGGTAATGCCTCTTTTTTCCATCTTGCGCTGTGCCCTAATCCTCCCTCTCCACTTTCTTCAATTAACCTGCCCCGAGGGTGAGAATTCTGAATGCACTGAGGTGACAAATTCTACATTTGGGCAATAAAACAAACAAAAACAAAAAGCTAAGCCCTGGTCATTAAAATTAAGTACACTTTGTTCTTCAGTGCATGCTGTAAATGATGTATTTTCTATTAAGTTTTTGGGAAAGAGTGGTTTAGCAGAGGGCTTTGACAATTGATACCTTACAGTCAAAGTGTTATATGATGGTGGTAGCTGGATGAGGCAAAAGGGGTGGGAGATGATAGGAGGTCGAGATAAAACAGTGGAACATAGAGATGGAGGTCTCAGCTCACCCCTTTGCTATACGCAAAATCAAACAAACAAAACAAAAAATCTCCCTAATTCATGATGTACTTTTAATTCTGTAATATTCACTGTATTCCAACATCTTTAAATTAGGTGTTCATCTTCGGGGCTGATTTTGTAAGTTTGAACAAGAGCAGGCAATGACAGAATAAGGAAGTTTGTACAATGCTATTATACTACCAAGATCAAGACAATAACTTCAGACCACTGTTCTCATGAGCACTAAAAAAAAACCCAAGCCCTAAACACTAGCCTATTCAAGCAAATCCATGCTTTCACGTGCACAATATTCTGCACATTAAATCGCATCCAGTATATTTCAGCACCTTGGCCAGCACTCTCCCTATCTCACACCGAGGCTATGTCTAGACTGCAGGCTTCTTTCGAAAGCATCTTTCGAAAGAGCCTCTTTCGAAAGATCGCGTCTAGACTGCAGGCGGATCTTTCGAAAGAGCAATCCGCTTTTTCGAAAGAGAGCACCAGGCGAGTCTGGATGCTCTCTTTTGAAGAAGCCCTATTTACATTGAAGAACGCCTTCTTTCGAAAGAGGAACTTTCGAAAGAAGGCGTTCTTCCTCGTGAAACGAGGTTTACCACCATCGAAAGAAAAGCCACGTTCTTTCGAAATAATTTCGAAAGAACGCGGCTTGAGTCTGGACGCAGGGGAAGTTTTTTCGGGAAAAGGCTACTTTTCCCGAAAAAACCCCTGAATCTGGACACAGCCCTAAGGTGTGTCTAGACTACAGGGTTTTGTCGACAAAAGTGGACTTTTGTCAACAAAACTATACCTGCGTCCACACTGCCTTTGAGTTATGTTGACATAACGTCGACAAAATTCAGCAGTTTTGTCGATGTATGTAAACCTCATTCTACGAGGAATAATGCCTTTTATCGACAGAGTTCTCTCGATAAAAGGCATTATTGCATCTATACTGTTCTTTGCGTCCACACTGTTATATCGACAAAGCGGCTTGCTTTGTCGACAGAACTGGATGTAGTCTAGATGCCCTTTGTCAACAGAAGATTTGTTGACAGTACCTGTCAACAAAACTTCTGTCGACAAAACCCTGTAGTCTAGACATACCCCTACTGTGTGAGTCTCACTGGATGCTTGATCTGATGTTTTATTTCCTTCCTATCATTATACATGATGACCAGTAACTGATAAATGTAGTAAATAGAATTGCTGAAAGCCACAAATGGGGTGCAATTTCAGAACTGGGTGAGGATAGAGTAGGAGAAATTTTAATTACATTTGTACCCATTTTATTCAGTTGGAGTTGGGGGATGCTCATCAATTCTCTTCTACTCTGTGCAGTTTTTTATACCACCCTCATCACTGAAGTATCTGAACACTAAATAATGTCTATCACATGTTCTCTTTTCTTTTCCTTTTCCCTGGGAAGAAGCATGTACAATGGAGTGTCTGCTTTATCAGGGGTTATAAAACATACATATTGCTATGTTTTTGTTACATAAGATAAATCAAAGAAATGTATCTAGTGCTTGGAGAAGAAGGTTGTGTGGTTTGTGATGATTCTTAGTTCCAGGGGGATTTTATTCCACAAACAGTCTTAGATCAGCTACCAAGAATGTCTCCTGCACAAATAAGCTTTACCCTTATTGTAGAGCATTTCAGTGTGCCATAGGAGTGAATCTGGTCTCTGTTGATCTGGTCTCTGTCCTGGAGTGCTATCTGATCTTTTAGGTGTCATATACACAGCTCCTTGAAGATAAGAACCAAAACCTTGAATTTGATTCACAGTTCTAGAGGAAGCCAATGTGGGGAGTGGAGGACAGTCTTAATGTGCTCCCAGAAGCACCTCTGAAAATCAGGCACAAGCTGGACACCCAAAATTTGAGAAACGAAAACTTAATGGCTGCTTTTGAAATTTTTTGGCTATAATGTCAGGATATTTTGAATCACACTGAGATCATTGTTTTGTCAGTAAATAATAGCAAGGAATGCTTCCAATAAAATCATGCAGGTTTAAAATCATTGTAGTAGATAACTTACCAAGACATTTTTGTGCTGTCTAGATTTTTCTATTTCTAGCTGTCTGTGATTCATGAATCACTGTAAAAAGAAGCAGAAATGCAAAGAATTTAAAACCCTCAAGGAGAGGAAAAAACAGAGGTTACAGCCAAGGTCAGCCAACACAGAGAGATGTAATTGTTACCTCAGCATAATTGTAGCAGATCTAGTCACAGGACATCAAGCACACCACCCTAGTGTTGTATCAGAAAAGGGGGGAAATTGTAGTTGTTTAACATGCTGTGCCTCAGAGTAAAGGGCAGAACATTGTAAAGACTTATCTGATGTGCATTGGAGGTTTTGTTTGCAGATTTTTTGTCTGGCAAGAATATTTACTATTCTTCCGGGGTGGAAATATTGAAAAATCTCAATGTATACCTCATTTCTATACAGCACGTGTGCTTTATGGTTTAGGGGGAGAGGTAGATACATTGGACAGTAGGGATAAGGTCCAGAGTGACCTAGAATGTTGGGCCAAAAGAAATCTGATGAGGTTCAACACGGACAAGTGTAGAGTCCTGCACTTGGGATGGAAGAATCCCAAGCACTGTTACAGGCTGGGAACCAACTGGCTAATCAGCAGTTCGGCAGAAAAAGACCTGGGGATTACAGTGGATGAGAACCTGGATATGAGTCAATAGTGTGCCCTTGTAGCTAAGAAGGATAATGGCATATTACAGTGTATTAGAAGGAGCATTGCCAGCAGATCCAGAGATGTGATTATTCCCCTTTATTTGGAACTGGTAAGGTATCTGAGGGTATGTCTACACTACCCCGCTAGTTCGAACTAGGGGGGGTAATGTAGTCATACGGAGTTGCAAATGAAGCCCGGGATTTGAATTTCCCGGGCTTCATTTGCATAAAGCCGGCCGGCGCCATTTTTAAATGCCGGCTAGTTCGGACTGCGTGCCGCGCGGCTACACGCGGCACGAACTAGCTAGTTCGGATTAGGCTTCCTAGCTGTGGAACGAGGTGTACAGCTAGTTCGGATTAGGAAGCCTAATCCGAACTAGCTAGTTCGTGCCGCATGTAGCCGCGTGTAGCCGCGCAGGACGCAGTCCGAACTAGCCGGCATTTAAAAATGGCGCCAGCCGGCTTTATGCAAATGAAGCCCGGGAAATTCAAATCCGGGGCCTCATTTGCAACTCCGTATGACTACATTACCCCCCCCTAGTTCGAACTAGGGGGGTAGTGTAGACATACCCTGGAGTATTACATCCAGTTCTGGGTCCCCCGCTACAGAAAGGATGTGGACACATTGGAGAGGGTCCAGCGAAGGGCAACCAAAATTATTAGGGGTCTGGAGCACGTGAGCTACGAGGCAAGGCTGAGGGATCTGAGTTTATTTCATCTGCAGAAGAGAAGAGTGAGGGGGGATTTGATAGCAGCCTTCAACTTACTGAAGGGAGGTTCCAAAGAGGATGGAGAGAGGCTGTTCTCAGTAGTGACAGATGGCAAGACAAGGAGCAATGGTCTCAAGTTACAGTGGAGGAGCTCTAAGTTGGATATTAGTAAAAATGATTTCACTAGGATTGTGATGAAGTACTGGAATGGGTTACCTAGGAAGATGGAGGAATCTCCATCCCTAGAGGTTTTTAAGTTGCGTCTTGACAAAGCCCTGGCTTGGATTATTTGGTTGGGGTTGGTCCTGCTTTGGGCAAGGGGTTGGACTCAATGACCTCCTGAGGTCTCTTCCAGCCCTTGCATTCTATGAGGGTATTTCTAGACTGCATCCCTCTGTCAGCAGAGGGATGCAGATTAGTCAGGTCGACATTGCAAATATCCTGTGCCTAATTTGCATAAAAATGGCCGCTGTGTTTTGCCGACTCAGCATTTTGTCGGCAAAAAGTGACAATCTAGCGGGAGATATGTCAAGAAAGAAAGCCTTTTTCAACAGATCCTGTAAACCTCCTTGCACACAAATCTCTGCCTTAGTTTAACTACCACTTACAGAACCTTTTGATTAAACATCAGTCTTTTCAGGAGTCCTGTGTCTTCCTGCATCCCTCTTCTCTTACTCAGCCTTCAGGTTCTGGTTTGTTCCCCTCTCTCAAGATAGCCGGGGAGAAAAAAACCCTTTTATAAAGTTGTAGTCTCCTTTGTGAAATGACCACCATTGGTCACTTCAGCTGCCTTGTCAAATGATCCATTGCTTGGTTCCTAGCTCACCACCAAAGCATCATGTCTTTTCATTTAAATAACTCATTGCCTGAGTGTTTGCTTTTAAATAGGAGACTGTTCTGTTTCATAACCATTGATTGCTCTCTATTCTTTGTCCTTTTGTCAATTTCAGTGAAAGATGGAGGCAAAATAAAAACAGGGGGGGGGGGAATAATACATTCTTACTACCAAAACAACACTCAGAAAAGAGGAATTTTTGTAGCTCAATACAGATTCAAATCTACAATTGAGTATCACAATCACCAGTGAACCAAAAATGTATGAACAAAAACCCCTTTTGTATCACAATGTAAAATATAATGTAGGCATATTTCCTTACTCCCGTCTCTCACATACAGACATCCAGTAGCTCTTTTCTGTAGTCTAATCTGTATAAATAATGGAAATAAATAAACAGCTGGTGGAAGGTAAGGCAGTTTTCAATAAGCTCTACCCTTCCTGGCATCTTCTTTGAACTAATGCTTTCATGGGAATAACAGGTCTTTGAAACTATGGTTCTATGCCATCATTCTGCATGCAGATTTCTTGTTTAAATCACTGCAAGTTTTTTCGATAATGCTCAATGTGTGATATTCACCCTGAAGGATCAAACCTGAAATGTTAGAGACTATAATGTATGCTGAACAATCTGTTTCTTTGAATAACACCCCAGCTGTCAATCAGGGGGTGGATGGATATTGCCTTCCCATCAACCAGGATAGATTTTTTTTCTCTCAGTCACCCCTGGATTGACAGCTTAGATGTTATTCAAGGAAACAGGCTGTTTTAGGCTGATCAGCAGACATTAGGACATCTAGCATTTCAGGTTTGACCCTTACTAGCATGCTCAGACTTCTGAAGATTTCTACCTTGAATCCAGGAAGGTGTGTTTCCTTTCAGGGTTATTTCAATCTGGATTGGGAAAAAGGTGGCCTTTCTCAAAATGCCTCTGTCAGAGGATATCCCAAACATGGCAGAATGTGGGTTGAAGCATGAGCTTTATCACACCTGGCATTGCAGGTTTATTGTCTTCAATAAGGCATGAGCAGATAGCAAGATTCTGGTAAATTATGGGGATAACTGCTAGAACCAATACAATCTGCCTGGTAACAATTTGGTTAATACTGGACTTGAATCATGACATTATATCTTAAATGAGATATTTGAGTTTTTTTAGATTTCTAATGTTTTTGGTTATTTTCAGTCAAAACCTGCACTATTGGACTCCTGGCAACTCAAATAATTGGTGGAGAGATGAAAAATAGTTTCCTTTACAATGTTTTGAAACTCCTTCATGTATTTTAAGGCTGTGTTTTTGTAACATGAGTGATACAATCAGAATTCCTAATAGTATGGCACTGAGGTCCTTTTGCAAGAGCTGCAGCATTCACTCCTGGCTTTGTCACTCATAAGTTATAGAGCTGATTGTTTGTGCTGAGTACCTCTGGTTATCATGCCCTCAGTTCAGCAAGGTAGGCACCCAAAACCTAGTGGATACGTCTCAAAATTTAGGACAATTTTTTTCTATCATAACAAGCCAACGGGTATTTACTCATCCTCTTATTCTCATGAATAATATTATGACCCCAGTTTTGCAAAGACTTTCACATGTTTAACTATGCTGACTGTAAGTCGTTCCCCTGACATCAATAGGATTACTCTGTCTTTAAATCTTCACAGGATCGGGGCCTGCATGTGCATACATATGCTCACAAATACCATTCTCATGATCAGAAAGCTATACAATATACATATTTGATTTAAAGCATGTATATCAAATCTACTCTAGCTAAAGCTTTTACCGGGCAAGAAATGTAAATACAGTCATGATGCTGATGCCACTGTAGCTTTTTTCTAATTATTAAAATTACCTTATTTTTAGTACTCATCTTTGAAAGAAAAACTTTCTATGCAACCTTCTAGGGACTTTTCCAGTGAGAATAACTTTACCACTTTTATTGTTCTGCAGCTTAATGCCACCACTCATCCTATAAAAAACCTATGGTAAACTTGTGATTATAGCCTATCTCCATTCCTATTTTTGGGGATGGTATGTGGGGGGGAGAGGACTCCATTTAGAAATTCAGATAAATCATAACAAAATGCTAAGCAGTTTTTTTAACGAGGTATCTGAATGCCTTGCTATTTTATTGCATTTCTTAACCTTGATAGCAAAATTATTTTATCTATTCTAACATGTTGCCATATTTAGCCACAAATTTTCACTGCAGGTTTTCTTTCTCATTCAGATGAATGGTATTATTCATTGCTATCAAGCACACAATAAAAATCCCTCTTTTGCATAATAGTGTGTAGCTAAGCTGGTAAAGGAATAGGAATCATCCTGTCAGAAGACTAGTTTGTAATTTGCCTTTTCCCAAGCCAACATGAATTTAATTCCTTGCATAATATAGCTATAGATATTGGTTAAAACTTGTCAGTTCTCTACAAAAACAATGTAGTTTTATATTCACATTAAATGCTTTTCTACTCTGCTTCAGATATGAATTGCTGATTGGTGTTATTTGTCACTTATGACACTTCAAGCAGGAATGATTTGTTTGCATAAAGTATGCCAGATTTTGCTGTTTAATAATTAATACCCCTGATAGCATACAAAACCATCTCCTGCTGAGGCAAGCCCATCAGAGAAGGGAAAATAAGGCTCCTAAATCTCTGTGGATCTGATTCTGGTTGTGCTTAAATTACTATACATCCAGCTTGATGTACAGTAAATTAAGATTGGGGTTCAGCTTGAAACCATGCTGCATTTAATTACCTGTAATGAAAGGTCTGGTCCTCTTAATATAATTCATGCTTTCTTAGATTTGAATATGCCACCTACCCAACAGCTTTATGGCATCCAATTCTTCTTCCCTCACAGAATTATCTAGCCCTCCATCATATCTAGATTCAGTGCTGGGTAGGTCCAGAAAGTGGTTGGAGGAAGTCTAGTCCACTCGGTCGCTCGATCTCCATTTTGTCTCCAGGCATAAGAGATCTCCTGCTCCCTGTGTTGGCACCAGGCCAATTTCTACGTCTACAGTGGAGGACTGCTGCCCATCTCTCTCTTTCCCTCAGCCCAGAGTTGAGGAAGTGCCTTGTGGATCCTTGGAGAAAGGAAGAGATATGCCACTAGGGCACAGGGATCATTTTAGGGCTTTACTGAAGGGAGAGAATTGAGTATTTTGTTCTTTTCTCCCTGTTACTGTGGCTGATCCCTGGTGTTCCTTACCCCAGATGTGATGATAGTGGCTCCTGCAGATATATGAGTCTGGCCTCCAAATGTGGAATGATTTGAACAGGCTGCCAACATTTTTTCTGAGGAACAGAAACACAAGAAGTAAAACAGAAGTTT
This sequence comes from Pelodiscus sinensis, assembly GCF_052426305.1. Taxonomy (NCBI): domain Eukaryota; kingdom Metazoa; phylum Chordata; order Testudines; family Trionychidae; genus Pelodiscus; species Pelodiscus sinensis. The sequence goes on from NC_143052.1 coordinate 319,384,357, forward strand.
TCAATGCTATATCTCAGCCAAACCTAGATAGAATTTCCTTGAGCAAAGAAAAGTCATTTCTGTCAGCCAACAGGATTTCTCCTGCTGAATATCAAAGACCTCCTGCAAACAATAGAGATATGAAAACTTCTCATGGCTGCCAGAATCCTGTGTAATGGAAAGTATAAACCAACCTAACATATGCTCCTCTATTAACCAGTGTTTCTTCTAATTGAAGCAGTTAGCACGCTCCCCTACATAAGGCACAAGTTCAGGAGGCCTGGGTTTGAATCCTAGCAAGTGAAGGTGCCAAATGGCTGCTTTGTTATGTTTACATTACTTGCTGTAGCTACCAAGACAAAGAACTGGCATACCAATGTAGCAGTGTCCACCATGAAGGAAGTTCTAGTTTAGCTAAACCAGTCTAGTTAGTTTGTATAACCGTCTAGATGGACAAGTCCTTGCTGGCATTTAATCAAGGATGTGATGGGAGACAATATCATTCTCTTTTGAATATTTCAAGAGCAAACTTTGCAAGTGAACCATTCAGGCACATGGAACAGACAATTGTGTGCAGCTGCAAGGGCATGGGAAAACAGTGTTGTTAATCGCTTTTCGGAGTTCATATTCCCAGAACATGCAGGGCCTGTCTTGTTTACAGAAAACAACAACACTTACCTTCATGCCTCTAGTTTCCATCCCAGACACATTTCTCAATCTATTGTATACAGCCAAGCCCTAACATACAACCAGAATTGCTCCAATCCCACAGACAAACATCTACTGGATCTATAAAGAGCATTCTTAAAACTGAAATACCCACTGGGAGAAGTGAAAAAATAGATTGACAGAGCCAAAAAAGTACCCAGGAATGAACTACTTCAAGACAGGCCCAAAAGAGAAAATAACAGAATTCCACTTGTCATCACCTAGGGTATGTCTAGACTACATGGCTCCATCAACGGAGCCATGTAGATGAGTTTACTAGACATAACAAAATGAAGTGGCGATTTAAACAATAAGCCAATCAAAATGGCCACCGCGTTGTGCCAATCAGCTGATTGTTGTCACAGTGCGGTAGTTTAGACTAAATGAGGTTTACCGGAGCGGTCGACAAAGGCTTCCCTTTTCAACCGTGGAGCATCTAGACTACCATGCTGTGCCGACAATCAGCTGATCAGCACAGCACGGTGGCCATTTTGATGTAAATGAAGCAGCGATTATTTAAATAGCTGCTTCATTTTGCTATGTCTAGTAAACTCATCTACATGGCTCCGTCAACAGAGCCATGTAGTCTAGACATACCCCTACAGCGTTTAAGTCCACAACTTAAACGCTTCCAACACATTATTAACAATATACAACCTATCCTGGAAAATGATCCCTCACTCAGAGGCCTTGGGGGAAAGGCCAGTTCTCACTTACAGACAACCCCTTAACCTCAAACAAATTCTTTCCAGTAAGCACGCAACACACCTCCATCATAATCATCCCGGAACCCACCCTTGCAATCAGCAGCAGTGCCAACTCTGCCCACACATCTACACCAGCAATTTCATCACTGGACCCAACCACATCAGCGACCAAATCAAAGGCTCATTCAACTGCACATTCACTAATGTCATTTATGCCATCAAATGCCAGCAATGCCCCACTACAATGTATATTGGCCAAACTGGCAATCTGTACGGGAAAGAATTAATGGACACAAATCAGATATCTGAAAAGGCAATATGCAAAACCTGTTGGAGACCACTTTAATCTTCCTGGACACTCATTAATGAATTTCCAAGTTGACATTTTGTTTCAGACCAATTCTACAAGCCAAGTACACAGAAAATGGCGGGAACTTTACTTCATTGACAATATTAATTCTTATGCAAATAGTGTGAACCGGGATATCGGATGGCTTACACATTATTTTCCCCATCTTAAAAACTTAACCAGCCAACCAAATAATGAAAGTGCTAATGGTTCTTGATGTCTATGTAGAATCTGGTGTTGATCATTTTCCTTTCCAAGTGCAAACTAATGGTTTTTATCAGCCTCTTGTAACTATTTAAGGTGCTGCTAGACTTTTTGATGTTTTTTAAGTTTTTTCTGTTATAGACTAACTCGGCTACCCCCTGAAGCTTTTGAGGGCAAACGTTACTTAGAAGAACACTTTGTCAATTTTTAAAAAATGCAATTAAGTGTTAAATATATTTTGTCCTTCTAAATTTGTCTATCAGCTCAGAGACCTAAATAGCAAGACCTTTCCTAGAAGAGAAGGTGCATAGTACTTCTTATAGTAGTCATAGGGCAGGGTGTATGCTTGCCTACTACTGCAAAAGTGAGGAACTGTGTTTCCTCCTGGTGTAGATCAGGTCTTTGTGCTGTTCCCATAGTTTATAGATGGTGCCCTGAGAAGGTTGCTATAGTAACTTGGGGATGCTTGGAAAATGAGATAAGGGACTGGAAAAATACAACTCACATTACAACTGGGCTTTGAGCATTGCATTGGCCAGCCTCCTAAGTGAGGCCTGAGTATCCACCCGCATTCTATGCATATCATGAGCTATGATAAAATTTTTGAGCAGATGAATGGCTTCAAACTACTTTGATACTTTCCCTAATGGGGTAACCAAAACTGGCCAGATGGCCAGACACTCCTCCACTCGGATGGCCAAAGGAGAAAAGCCTTTGTGTTTCATCTTCCCTATCTTTATAAGGGGAACAACAATACTTGTGCTCCTTTGTAAAGTGCTTGTTGTAAATGGTTGAAGTGCTCAATCAGTGGTGAATAGTTGTTATGTTTATGCTCATCTACTGTCTGAACAGACTTTTCTATTCTGTTTTCATAACTTCTACACCCAACATTTAGCCGATGGCTTTAAATTCATTTCCCACTCACTCCTATATCTTTTCCTGGTCAGGGTCTTGCAGCCTTTGACCCATGACAGCATAACCCCTTTAAAGATGAACGTCCTACCAATCCTGGAAGAGCTCAACTTGTCACTTCTGTCTTCCTCCATCTGTATTCATTTTACCACTACACTCTGATCTTGGTCACTAAGCTAATTTTATATCCAATTGAAGATTTCACCATCAATAAAATACTTACTAGCATCACATAATCCCTTTTTATGTAGTACTGTATGAAAAGCCTTCTTGACGTCCAAGTAGATTATATCTCTTCCCTCTCTCCCGTCAGCTCTCATTGTCAAACACCAAAAGAAGTTAATCAGATTTCTCGAGCAAGCCCATCTTTTTGTAAATTCATCTTATCATTGACCAGTCTGTTCTCTTTATGAAAAGGACCCATGGAAAAGAAAACTAACAAATACTGAAAACATACACAACAGAGAGGGAGGGGAAATGGGAAAAGTTAGGAATGTGTGTCCAGTCACTATTTTTGTAGCCCACTTTGGCTATGTCTAGACTGCAGGCTTCTTTCAAAAGAGGCTCTTTCGAAAGCATCTTTCGAAAGAGCCTCTTTCGAAAGATAAGCATCTTTCGAAAGAGCCTCTTTCGAAAGATCGCGTCTAGACTGCAGGCGGATCTTTCGAAAGAGAAATCCGCTTTTTCGAAAGAGAGCACCCAGCGAGTCTGGATGCTCTCTTTCGAAGACGGCCTCTTTACATTGAAGAACGCCTTCCTTCGAAAGAGGAACTTTCGAAAGAAGGCGTTCTTCCTCGTGAAACGAGGTTTACCGCCATCGAAAGAAAAGCCGCGTTCTTTCGAAATAATTTCGAAAGAACGCGGCTTGAGTCTGGACGCAGGGGAAGTTTTTTCAGGAAAAGGCTACTTTTCCCGAAAAAACCCCTGAGTCTGGACACGGCCTTTGTGTGCAAAACACTGGAGCAGTATTTAGAAGCTGTAGATAGTGTACTGTATTGCAGCATTCAGTAAAATTGACATGGGGGGATGGATGACTGAATTTTTGGACACTACAAACAATTAGGGTGCTGGGAATTGCCAGAATAATTAGGGAGTTTTGAAAACTGGAAACTGATCAACACAGTTTGTCTAGGATTTCTCCTAGAATTCAGAACAATCTTCCAGGTAAATCACATCCAGGCTATATTTTAAGCTCAGCAAATCTTCTGGTATACTGTCTCTAAGGCCTGTCTTTTCCTCTCTGGCTACAGAGCTAAAATGCTCCCTTGTGCATCTGTAGCATAATATTTCATTACATGACCACATACTGTTTTTGAGATAGGACCCATAAAGCACAAGTAGGCCAGATTAAGATTGTACAGGTAACTGCATGTCTGGCATTTAATAACTTCTGAACACTTGGCTTTACAACCTAAATGTTCTTTTAATGTCTTTTCATGTGTTATATCCAATGTATTGTTTTGTGTCTGTGTGTGTGCAACCTTAATTCAACTCCCTTGTGTGTATGTATTATGACACAGTCTTTAACTAGATTATCACAAGCTATTTCTTCTACTGGACCCCTGCCTCATTCATATGTGGGTGAATATTCAATATTTCTTTTTAATCTCCACATTAAGTGTGAGTTCTTGGCCTTATTTAAGGACACTTCCCACACTGAATGCAAAATGAATTTCCCTCTGGGATTTTATGAAGTGCTTTGACTGTAATATCTTAGTGCTTCACAAACCTTTGCCACGGACTTCCACCTGTTGAGCTAAGAAAATAACTGTTAATAACAGAGGGCTATTATCATCTATATCCTCTGTGGTCCAAGGATAAGGCACATTTTGTCAGTGGGTTTCATAGCTATCTGCAGACAGCATTGAACTGTCCAGACTGAGGGCTTGTGGGCTGAATTTCATCTTCTGTAGTGAATTATGCTCTAGTGGTTATAGACTCTTCTATTTGTATTCAATCTCCAGCCCCCACCCTAGCCCAAGATCCCTTCCCAACAATTCCTCTAAGATCCAGCAAGACTCCTGTCCCTTCCCTCCTTCTTCTTCTATCCACCACTGTAATTCAGGGCTACTCAACACACAGCCCGTTTGTTTGTGGACCGTGGTGCGGCTTGAGTTTAAGCGGGGCCCAACATGCAGCCTGCAGGTGGGATTCTTTGAACGTGGCCTGCACTGGGAACACGCTCCACAATGGCGAGTCAATATAACGGTCTTCTGTTGATATGTGTTTTAGTAGTTAAATTCCTGGATTGTCATTGCTCATTGAAAGTGCTGTCATTTGGGTGGAAATCAGGTAAATCTTGCATTTTATTAATATCAGCAGAACTGACTTAAATGGAGCCTGTGTGTTGTGCAGTCTTGCCTTAATCTTTGTATTCATACCTGTCAGTGTGAAAGAAGTCATTTGAGTACATTTGCATCTATATTTGCATGTATATGCAACCACACTTAACTTGTGGTCCTTGGCATGTGCTGTGAGTTTCATTGTGGCCCCTGACGCTTACAAAGTTGAGTAGACCTGCCCTAGCTCCTTCCACACTCCACTTTCTAACCCCTAGCTGTCTGAAATTATATAATCCCAGACCCATCTGCTCCTATATCCCCACCAGCTTTTGTCCTTTTCTCCCCACCCCCAACCCCTGTATCCTCATCGACCTGGCTTGTATCCTGTAGCACCCTCCTCCTTCCACATACCCTACACCCCAACCTCCTTATCCTTAGGCATTCCAGTGTGGCTACTTCCTCTTTTTCCTTGCTTCTAGGTTGCCAGCAGTGGGGAGCACTGAGAAAACAGGAGATACAGGCTCTCTGCTCTCAGTTCTTGTGCTGGTGCCGCAGCAGCCCCTGCTCCCAGAAGAAGCAGTTACAAGGAAAATCATGTCCTGCCCCTGCAGTCCTAGGATGAAGCATGTTCAGTACTTCTATGGGAATTGTGCTTGTGTTCTCTGGTCAACATGTAGGAGGGGCAAAGAGGAGGCATTTTCAATACAGACAAACTGCAGAGTGTTTACCTGTCAGAACTCATAGGTCTGTGAGGAATATGTGTAAACAGATTTTCTGAAGGTTAACAACTTGGCTAAATTTGGGTCAGTTATCACATGGATGGCAAATGCACAGCCCTGAAACCATGGTGCTTAATTTCAAGTCCCTGATCCAAACCATGGAAGTGTTACAGACTGTCAGAGAAAATGGTTGTACAGTAAGAATGTTTTAAGATGAACAAAGAAATGGTTGGTACTCCCCCCAATCTTGTTCTGAGAAATGGCCAGGCTATATTAGTGTATATTAAATAAATCAGTCTGTGTTAGACACCCAGCACGGAAATTTTCAACCTAGTTAAACTCTGGGGGTATGTCTACACTACCCTCCTAGTTCGAACTAGGAGGGTAATGTAGGCATACCGCACTTGCAAATGAAGGCCGGGATTTGAATTTCCCGGGCTTCATTTGCATAAGCGGGGAGCCGCCATTTTTAAATCCCCGCTGGTTCGAACCCCGTGCAGCGCGGCTACACGGGGCACGAACTAGGTAGTTCGGACTAGGTTCCTATTCCGAACTACCGTTACTCCTCGTGAAACGAGGTGTACCGGTAGTTCGGAATAGGCACCCTAGTCCGAACTACCTAGTTCGAGCCCCGTGTAGCCGCGCTGCACGGGGTTCGAACCAGCGGGGATTTAAAAATGGCGGCTCCCCGCTTATGCAAATGAAGCCCGGGAAATTCAAATCCCGGCCTTCATTTGCAAGTGCGGTATGCCTACATTACCCCGCTAGTTCGAACTAGCGGGGTAGTGTAGACATACCCTGGCATAGTTACAAGCAACTGAAAATGGAGCCTGATAATGGAAAGCATTGAGCAACCACATTTATAGGCAGCACTGCTTGCTGTGCCAATAACTCAGATGTTTTCTCAATAGAATTATTCTTTCCCCTTCTCTACTCTTTTTTTATACAGTCTGTTTCATTCTCATTGTCACATTACTGGATTTTAAGGGGAGCAGCCAGATCACTGCTGCACCCATGGGAGGGGGGGAGGGGTTTTCCCCAAAGTATATACAAAGGAGGCCATGTGAGGTGTCACATGAAAGCTTCTGTTCTACTGATTCTGTATGTGCTATTCATGTAACGGTATGCAGAGTTATAAACATGTACTCTGTATGGAGGCTGGAAAGTTCTCTTTCTGTGGCTGAGCAAAGGAGCAAGGAAAGCTCAGCCTATGACTATGCTAATTAGCATAGAGACAATGAATCTCTAGGTGCCAATACACATCTCAGGAATGTGACTGATACCTAAGGGCTACCAGCATGGAACACGGGGATAGGCCACTGACCAGGTGACCTGCTGCAGCCAAGAAGATGACAGGAGAGGTATATAAGTGCTCCTAATCCCAAATGCAGCCTTGCAGGGAACCATGAGCTGGAAAGAACTGTGGACCCATCCTGACATAGGATGTACACCAGAGACTTTTAAGATAGCAGTTTATAACATCTCTGCTGCAAACCTGCATTGAGAACTAGGTGATTCTGTGCATGTAATGTATTATCCTTAACAACCTTACTCTCATGCTTTTCTTTCTTTTAGTAATAAACCTTCAGATGGTAGATTCTAAAGGATTGGCTCAGCATGATCCAGAGTGTAAATTGACCTGGGAACTGTGGCTGGTTTCTTGGGACCAGAAGTACCCATTCGGGGTAGGTGAGATTGGGTTCTATAACTCTTCACCTGTGTGCAGGCCCGGGACTGATTGGGGCACAGGAAGAGCTGGGATGTCTGAGGGGTTTTGCTTGTGAGGCTTCTGGCTGGCCAGGTAGGCAGCTGAAGTGCTCTGTGCAACTGGTTTGTGGCCTATTTGGGAAGGGCCTCCAGTCAAGGGTTGTAAGGAGCCCCGAGTTTGAGCAATTCACCCTGAGCAGACCCCCTCAGCTGTGCCCAGATCCGGCCCGGTCCGTCACACTCATCTTCTCTTGTTTTGCCATTTTCCTCTTCTTCTTAATCTCAATCTCTGCTAAATATAATCCAAAAATAATAATACTTGAGCTGATTTGACCTTTGAACCCCTTATATTCAAGAAGTCTTGGCATTATATAAAAATAAATTAATCCAGCCTTATTTTTGGCCATAGCCTTGTACTTTTAAAATAACTCAGGGTATGTCTACACTACAAAGTTAATTAGAACTAACAGAGGTTAGTTCGAATTAACTTTGATAGGCGCTACACAGGCAAACCGCTAGTTCGAACTTAATTCGAACTAGCGGAGCGCTTAATTAGAACTGTGTAAACCTCATTCTACAAGGACTAATGCCTAGTTCGAATTAAGTAGTTCAAATTAAGGGCTGTGTAGCCACTTAATTCAAACTAGTCAGAGGCTAGCCCTCCCCAGCTTTCCCTGGTGGCCACTCTGGGCACCACCAGAGAAACTCGTCTGCCCTCCCTCCTGGCCCCGGAGCCCTTAAAGGGGCACAGTCTGGCTACGGTGCCTGTGCCAGCTGCAAGCCTGCCAGCACCCAGCCAGCAGACCCTGCACCTGGCATGGCACAAACCAGCCACCAGCTGCCACCCAGCCCTCCGCCTCTTTCCGGGACCAGGCTGGAGGCTCCCGGGAGCCTGCCCAGGTCCTCAAGAGGCGGGCGCCCACCAGGTCTAGTGTGGAGATCGTGGACCTCATCCACGACCTCCGCACTAGGCACAGGAAAGTGGCCGTCTAGGGCAGGATAGCTGCCAGCCTGGCCACCCAGGAGCAGGTTTGCATGAAAATCAGGGTGGTCCAGTGAGACCCCCGACCCTGAGCCCTGAGCTTAGAATGGCCGTACTGGGTCAGACCAAAGGTCCATCTAGCCCAGTAGCCTGTCTGCAGACAGCGGCCAACACTAGGGACCCTGGAGGGGATGGACCGAAACAATGACCAAGCCATTTGTCTCGTGCCATCCATCTCCAGCCTTCCACAAACAGAGGCCAGGGACACCATTTCTACCCCCTGGCTAATAGCTCTCCATGGACCCAATCTCCATGACTTTATCTAACTTCTCTTTAAACTCTGTTATAGTTCTAGCCTTCACAGCCTGCTACCCATTCATTTCCTTTGGTGTCCTCTAGTCCTTCTATTATGGGAACTAATGAAGAACTTTTCTTTATGCACCCTCTCCACACCATTCATGCTTTTATAGACCTCTATTATATCCCCCCTCGATCTCCTCTTTTCTAAGCTGAGAAGTCCCAGTCTCTTTAGCCTCTCTTCATATGGACCTTTTCCAAATCTCTGATCATTTTAGTTGCCCTCCCCTCTCCCAACCTCTCTCTTCCCCTCTCCCACCTCCTTTTCCCAGTCTCCCCGAGTTTTGTTCAATAAAGAGAGTTTTTATTTTTGAACACGTGTCCTTTATTTTTTACATCAGGAAGGGGGGCTAGGGAGGGGTAAGTGGAAGGAGGTGAGGGAGGAATGGGGTACAAGCCCCCGATGGGGAGGACTGGGGTGGCTCTGCAGGCTCCTCGGGGTGGAAGCTCTCCTGCAGCCCCCCCGATTGACCCCCCCCCCCGGATGGCAGCCTGCGGCAAGTGCAGCTGGGCTGATGACCGAATCCTGTGATGTGCCGAGTGTGGGCATTCAGCGCACTCCAAGCTAGGACTGCTTTGCTGTCCCTCATCAAGTTAGACAAGCGAGCGGGGAACCCCTGAGAACTGTCTGTCCGGGATGGGGGTCGGGTCCCTTTAAGCACAGCCCTCGGCTAGCCTGAGACAGCAGCTCCATGCTCTAAGTCCTAATCTGATGCCCTGCCGGCACTGCTTCCGGCCATCCTTAACCTCGGTTCAGGGTCCACTCAATGTGGACATGCTAGTTCGAATTAGCAAAACACTAATTCGAGCTAGTTTTTAGGTCTAGATGCACTAGTTCGAATTAGCTTAGTTCCAATTAACTAATTCGAATTAAGTTAGTTCGAATTAATGCTGTAGTGTAGACATACCCTCAGTGTTTTTAAATAATTCCAGTTTATTTCATTTATTTATCAAAACCTTCAAATATCCTCTGAGAAACCTTAATACCATGTCCCTTTGTGTTTGGAAAACTTCTGAATCACATATTTTATGCAGCAGCAAAACTTAGATTTGGCTCAGTACTGATCCCATTCAAATCGGTGGCAAAACTCCGACTCCAGCATGAGCCAAATTATTCTATATTTATTTACAAAAATGGCTGTTTACAGTTTCCATTTACAGTGCCTTATAATTCTCCCTCTTGGATGCAAGTACTGTGATTCTGACTTTATACCACTTTCATTCCTTTGGTGATAAAACAACTCGGAACTTACTGTCTCAGTCCAATCTTCTTTTAGAGAGCAAAATATCAAAAACAGTCTACAGCCTTTTCATAGTGCTTAGATAAGATAAAACATCACATGTTCGAAAGCTGTGTTCAGGATAAAATGACATGTTTACACTAAAAGATTTTGATAGTGTTTAGTTAAACCAGTGAAAATTATTACACAAAAATTCAAGGGATTTTTTTATCCAAGTACTGTAATTGTCATTTGAAACCAACAAAATGTTGATATTTTCATGTGTCAAATAAACTGATCTGTTTTTTCCATCAGACATACAAAACCTGTAAGCCCTTTTAATGCCAGTGACTTTTGTTGTGCCATCTACTCTCAAGTGGCATAGTCTAGTGGATCCATTTTAATCTGTTGTGAATAGCACAAGAATTGTACCTATAAATACAGAGATGCATTTATGTAGAAAAGCACAGCCAAAGAGACAATTCTGCACACAGATGTGGATTCATACATCCATGTGGAGTACCATTGAAAGTATGTGTCTTAACGATTGTCTTTGTATGATTAATTTATCTAACCTTTGTTGTCTATTACATTTTCCCCATTATAACTTACCACATGAATCTCATACACAAAATATCATCTGTTTCCAGTTTTGTGTCTCCCAGGGTTTCAACCTGAGTTATGTAGATTCAATCCAATCGGCAAAATCTTTCTCATCACTTTTCCTATTTCCAGTATGTACATATATAGCTTTGCACTTTAGCAAGGTTCCAAAACCCACAAAAAAAATTTGTTTCAATTATAATTAAAAATCATTAATATTAAAAAATTACTTAAAGTTCATGTGGTTTTGTAACCGGAGAATGCTTTGTACCTGAGGGAATGGAAGTCAAATTTCAAAGTCCAAGATTTTCAGAAGTGTGCATGATTTTGGGGTGACCATCTTGATACAATTTAAAGAATCCGATTTTTTGAGATGTCTCAAGTTGGGCATCCAAAAATTGAAGTATGCCCACTTCTGAAAATGTTGGCCAAAATCTTTCTCTTTCTATCTCCTTTGTCTTGTTTTTATATGACTGTATACGCTGCATTTTATTTGACTTACAGCTTTTTGTTACTACCATCAGTTTTATAACTATCACTCAATTATTGACTTGAAAAGTTAAATAACTCTCAGAAATATTTTCCTCATTCTGAATATTCTCAGTCAAAACCATTACTTCAAAACATTACAGCAGTCAACAGTGTCTGTCAGAACATATGTTAGAAGCTTGCTTGGCAGCAGGTCATATAATTGTCATTTTCTGAACTGTTGCTTGATTTAATAGGCATCCATAGATGGTAGTATTTCACGACCAATGTATTAAGAAATGAATATTGTAGCTGCAAGCTTTTTAAACAATTTGGCATTGTTTACATTATAAAAATAGGTGCAGAATATTTCATACCATTCTGAAGCTTTAGGAAGCCCATGTCTATGTAAAGCTATCTATCTCATTACTTACTTGGTCCTCGTCACCATAGCATCTCAATAAATATTACTGGAGTTATTCTTCTGGCAGCTCTAAAAGTCAAGAAAGTGTTAACCCCATTTTACAGATGAGGAACTGAGGCACTGAGCGACTAATTACCCAAAGTCATACTGGAAATCTATGGCAGAGTCAGAAACATTAATTCAATGTAAGTCTCCTATCACAGGATCATCCTTCCTGCTCTTCTGAATATTACTCACACACACACACACACACACACACACACACAAAGAAAATGAGTTAAATGTTACTGTACAGTGAACACAGTAGCCCAGTGGTCTCCAATCTTTTTAAGCACAAGATCCCTTTTTGAATTTAAGTGCAGTCCAAGATCTACCTCAAATATAAATACCCTTGCCCCGCCTCACACCATCCTCCCTCTCTTGCCCATCCTCACTCACTTTCATCAGGCTGGGGTAGAAGGTTGGGATGCAGGCTCTGGTCTTGGATTAAGGGATCTGGAATGTGAGAGGGGCTCTGAGCTGCTCTTGGAGTAGGCAGTTGGGATTTAGGAGGGGGTTCCAGGCACAGGGGTGCTTCGGTCTTGGCGTGCAGGAAGGGGTTTATGACTGGGGTAGGAGTTCAGGCTATAGGCTCCAGATGGGCCCTGCCTACCTCAGGTGGCTCTTGGGTAGTGGTGCAGTGGGGCTAAGGCAGGCTCAGCCCTGCTCTGGCCTTGCATCACTCCCTAAAGCAGCCAGCAAACTCCCTCCGAAGTCCTGTTGGGCCGCCTCTGCATCGCGGAGAAAGGATACAGAGTGGGAGGGGGCATCTTGACATCAACACCCTTTTCTCCCTCCCCAGCCCTGCACAGAAAGCAGAAGGCTCCCCAGGGGGAGGGGCAGCTGAAAGTGACAGGATAGGAGCAGCAGTGGATAGCCTCTTGGCCAAACCAGTCAGGCTCGCCTGCCAGGGGCTCCAAGATCTACCAGTAGATCCCAATCTACAGGTTGGTGACCACTGCAGTAGCCAGACTTTGAATAAATCAAGTCTTTCATGTTGCCAAGTACTCACCAACCCATGTGAAACTGGATCAATGAGGACATTTCCGCTCTTCTCCTATATGACTGGAAAATCAATCTTTTACTTATTCAATATCCTACTGCCCCTGCAAGTCAGAAGTCAGTTACTCTGTCCAGAATATCTGACAGCCATTGTCTTTAACAAGGGCCACACCTGAATCAGGTTGTGGTATATATTTTATTTGATTGGAAAATTTTTATAAAGTATTTAAAAGAGCAGTTGAACTCAGATATATCTTCTATTAATAGAATGAATTAATGCAACATATCCCTAAAAGTTTGTTCTCATTTGTGTAACTATGGAGTTTGTGTTTAATATAGGGTGAAATATAGTGGCCATCTAAGGGTGCGTCTACATAGCATCCTAAACTTGAAATAAGATATTCAATTTCTGCTATGCAAATTGTGCATCTTATTTCAAATCTATTTTAAAAAAGATTATTTTGAAATTTGGCGAATCTATATGGCACCAAATTTTGAAATAACACTCTATTTTGAGCCATCCCTTGTACCTTGTGCAACGAGGTTTGCCAGGATGGTGAAATAGCACTCCAGTTATTTCTAAAAATATTTCTAAATAAAGAGTGGCTTGTGTAGACGTGGGGTAGACCTCTGATATCACGAAATAGCCATGCTGTGTTGACATACCCTTAGATTATATAATGGTCCCTTCTCACCTCAGTTGATCAATTTGTATAATTATTTACTTTAATCATCAAGGTCAATCTGATACACAACAACCTTTTCCTTAATGGTGGGCCAAATTTTCAAATGTGGGCACCTTCATCAAACACCTAAGCCTTGTTGGAGATCCTTCCAGGCCATCCCAATAAATATCCCAAGTTCTAATTAGTCCATCCAGATGTCAAATGTGAACATCTTGTTTCAACAGCTGACTAAATTTGGCAATCCCTTACTATGCTGGTTCATGAAGGATGAGAGTTTCTCTCCTTTGTGGACATTATTGTGTACTCCATGTACTGAATGCCCTGAAAGACTTGAGATTGTCATCTATAATTGATAGGTTGATTAGATTAAGATTTGATTTTTAGAAGCAGCAGTAACAGTATAACCATAGTGCCTATAAGTCCTAACCAAGGACTCTATTGTGCTAGGTGCTGAAAAAATACAGAACAAAAAGACATTATAATCTGAGACAAGTGAGAGATACATGAGATTAATATTAAAGTAATCAATAGTTTACTTTCATACTATTGATAGTAGTTTAACTTTGGTGGTAAGTGTTCTTGAGTTTATTTTTGCTTACTAGTTTTAATAAAATGTATAGAAAGATACTGGCTCACATTTTTTGCATAATTGCATAATGGCGCTCTTTCGAAAAAGTGCCACTTCAAAAATAAAACTGCAGTCTAGACAAGGTTCTGTCGAAAACGGCAGGCTTTTTCTAAAGATCCTGAACTCCTTCTGTACAGGATCTTTCAAAAAAGTCTGCCGTTTTCAACAGAACTGCGCCAAGACTGTGGTTTTACTTTCGAAATGGCACTTTTTTGAAAGAGTGCCATTACGCAACTATGCAAATGAAGCGCAGGGTATTTAAATCCTCGCTTCATTTGCAATTTCGAAGTGGCTCATTTACATCCCTCTGTCGAAAGAGGGATGTAGCTTAGACACAGCCTTAGATTATTAGATTTATTGCTTTTCAAGCAAGAGAAATGAATCTTTGTTCCTAGCACATATTAAGTAAATGAAGAAGTACAGTTACAGTATTTATAAATATTAAATGATACCATTGCAGCTGTGTACGATTAAATTTATATAGCTACATGTCTCAGGTTTGCAATCCTTCAAATTTGGTCTTGAGACCTCATTTTAAATGCAATAAAAACTATATTTTATCATCAGAAAGACCAGTCAGTTCCTGATCTTTCTCCCACTTTCTTGCTCTTCATTGCATATAGTGTAAGCAGCATATATTCTGTGACATTCTATATATTCCATGACTGTGTAAAAATAATTTGTCTTGAGTAAATGTGATTATATTTAATCAAAGAAATATGCTGTACTCAAGATAGCAGCTCCATTCAAACTTATTATAAATAATCTTTAAGTACCTAAATTTTACTGTAGTTCAGATTACCATTTATTTACTTCTAGTACTGTGTATATAAACCCTTTATTATGTACAGAAAGAAAATAATACCTTACATGTATATAGTGCTGTTCATGCCAAAATCAAGCACATTCCTAACTTACATTGCAAACTATTATATAAAAAGTGATCCAGCTAATATTAAAGCACAATCATATCTGGGCTGTAAACTAACAATTACTAAAATAAACACATAAAAGTTCTGAGTGAAAAGGAAAATGAACTGAAATTACAGAGAGCATTTACCAGCATTAAACATCTTCAACCACTTCATTTGATCAGATCCTTTTTTTAACAATGTTAATTGTGGTTATTACCTATTATAGTAATGTCTACTGTCCCTATCCAGGCTTGTCACCTCACTATACTAAAAACTGTACAAATATAGTGAAAGGGCAATCTCTGAATAATCTTTCTAATCAAAAAATGGAACATCCAATATCACAGAGCAATGCCAGGATCCTCGTTCAAAATAGTCTCAGAGGGAAGAATACTGATAAAGAAAGGTGGAGAGATTAGATACATAAAAACAAATTGTAGCTATTTCTCATTACGTGGTTATAAAAAGTGAATTCCTAGGCTTCAGAAATCTAGCTTGCAGCATATGTCTCATTAAAGGCTGCACTCAGTCCTTGATCTCTGCAGGTAACTTCCATTGACATTAAAGAGAGTTCTAGCACAAAGAGAGGCTCATAGTGTCACTTTTCAGGAGGCAATGTAGAATAAGGGTTTTCTTTTTCCTAACACTTTTCATCGAATACACTGCAGACATTGTCTGCTCCTGTTAATTACAATTTGGGACTGTACCAAATCTAAATTTTTATTCAGAGCCAGTTACCATGTTATGTGAGTGTATATACAACATTGTCTATACTGGGATACTCTGATACCTAGCATTGTTCATAAATGTTCCTTTAACTTGATTGAATTTCCAGAGGAGTGAAATCCACTTTTAGCAATGGTCAACTTTGGTGGGTAAAAAATGATAGTGAAATACAGGTAGAACCTCTCTAGTTATAGAATCATAGGGTATGTCTACACTACCACCCTAGTTCGAACTAGGGTGGTAATGTAGGCAACCGGAGTTGCAAATGAAGCCCGGGATTTGAATTTCCTGGGCTTCATTTGCATAAAGCCGGGTGCCGCCATTTTTAAATGTCCGCTAGTGCAGACTCCATGCCGCGCGGCTACACGCGGCATGGACTAGGTAGTTCGGACTAGGAAGCAGCACGGAGTCCGCACTAGCGGACATTTAAAATGGCAGTGCCCGGCTTTATGCAAATGAAGCCCGGGAAATTCAAATCCCAGGCTTCATTTGCAACTCCGGTTGCCTACATTACCACCCTAGTTCGAACTAGGGTGGTAGTGTAGACATACCCATAGATTTCTAGAGCTGAAAGAGAGCTCAGGAGGTCATCGAGTCCAGCCACCTGCCCAAAGCAGGACCAACCCCAACTAAATCATTCCCTCTAGGGCTTTGTCAAGCTGGGACTTAAAAACCTCTAGGGATGGAGATTCCATCACCTCCCTAAGTAACCCATTTCAGTGCTTCACCACCCTTCTAGTGAAATAGTTTTTCCTAATATCCAACCTAGACCTCCCCTATTGTAATTTGCTCCTTATTCTGCCATCCATCACTACCGAGAACAGCCTCTCTCCATGTTGGCACTCTCTGATCATCTGGCAACATCTGTAGTCCAGCATGATTTTGGTTAGCTGAATGTCCATTTCTCATGGGTGTGGCCAAACTTTCTGCAGTCCCTTAAAGTTTGCTTAGAGCCACCAGTCCTGGCTCCCAGTGTTCTGTGCTGTTATTTAGCTCTAAGGGTATGTCTACACTACCCCGCTAGTTCGAACTAGCGGGGTAATGTATGCATACCGCACTTGCTAATGAAGCCCGGGATTTGAATTTCCCGGGCTTCATTAGCATAAGCGGGGAGCCGCCATTTTTAAATCCCCGCTGCTTCGAACCCCGTGTAGCGCGGCTACCCGGGGCTCGAACTAGGTAGTTCGGACTAGGGTCCTATTCCGAACTACCGTTACTCCTCGTGAAACGAGGTGTACCGGTAGTTCGGAATAGGCACCCTAGTCCGAACTACCTAGTTCGAGCCCCGTGTAGCCGCGCTACACGGGGTTCGAAGCAGCGGGGATTTAAAAATGGCGGCTCCCCGCTTATGCTAATGAAGCCCGGGAAATTCAAATCCCGGGCTTCATTAGCAAGTGCGGTATGCATACATTACCCCGCTAGTTCGAACTAGCGGGGTAGTGTAGACATACCCTAATTTACTCCTAATTGCCTTCTAAGATCCCAGTAAGCAGTGGAAGTGTTGGTAATGCTACTAGACAATATTGACCTCCCGTGGTTTGGCAAATTCTCTGGTTTGGCACCAGTCAGATCCTGAGGGTGCCTGACTAAAAAGGTTCAACCTATATTAAAATTCTCATCAGGAAAAGATCAGAGATTGCAATAAGGGCATAAGTGGTGCTCTAGGGACACATACCTCCTTCCAGACTTACCCAGAGCAGCATTTACAACTGCAATAGGATAGATTTACACAAGTGCCCCTCCGCGCAACAGAAAACAGCGTCAGATGAACAGTCAGTAGCTCATTTCCAGCTGTTCATGTATGCCTCCTGTTGCCACATGTTAATAGGGGCAAAGAAAAAGTTTCCAATGCAAATCAGAAATTATGGGGGATAGTACTAAAGTGAAGAACATAAATACTCCCATCAAGCCTATCAAATATTTCTGTAACTTTTAAGGAAAGGCCAGCAACTGAGTGTAATTCAGTGGAATTAGGGATTATTGTGTTATTGTGGATAAATGAATACCTGTAACAATAAGCTTAAATGTAATGTCAGAGCCCAGTCATGCCTCCAGGATCTGTCTACAGAGGAAAACCTCTGAGCATGGCTCTCCTCCCATTTTTAAGGAGGAATTGGCTGCCTCTTTGAAAACACTCTAGGCTCTGTAGTGGGGCAAGGATGGGCTGGGGACAGACTGTGAAGGCTGATGGGAGAACTGGTATATTCTTTCCTCCCATTTGGGAAAATCTTCCTTTAAAGAAGAGACCCCAGGGGAGTTCCTATTCCTGGCCAAATGTGTGGATATCCTGAATTCCACCAGAAATTTGGGTTAGGCCTCAGTGAAATGAATTCAGAGAAACCTCCCAAAGAATTGGATAATTAGGGAGTTTAATTATATAGAACCCAATCACATGAGGCCATTATGCCAGTAAAATGCTTACTAAACATTTCATATGAATTAGAACTTTCAGGTTCAGTTGTATTGCAAGCAGATGAGTGTTGCAAGCAGAGCTGAATTATGAAATGGGTTTTAAGCGCTGCATCCCAAGGCTGCAGGCCAAGAAAGGCCTCCTTTAGTGGCTGGGATGTAGCCACTAAAGCCCCTGCCCACTGCTGCTCCAGGTGGTGGGAAATGGCTCTGCACACTGCTATTCCCCCTTGCCTTCCCTCTCTCCCCTGGCTGGAGATGTATGTGCCGCTCCTACTGCCACTTGTCTGCAGACTCCATTCTTGCCTCTCCCATTGGCTGGGAATCATGGCCAATGACAGTGGCAGAGGGGGTGCCTGTAAGCCCTTGGACAGATAGAGCCACCTTTTCCTCCCTGGAAGCTGTGCCAGGTAATCACCCTAATCCCCTGCTCCCTCCTGTTTCCTCCCTCCCACCTAAACCCCACCCCAGCCCATCCTACCAGACCCTACACCCAGCTCCTGCACACTACCTCCCAGTCAGAGCCCGCTACTCACTCCCAGTCCATTCATGCACCCTACCTCCTGCCCAAACCCCCAGTCTCAGTGTACTCCCTGGCAGCCCCCTCCCACACACTGAACCCTCATATTTGTTCCCACCCTGGAGCCTATAGGGTCCCATAAAATCTACTAGCCCCAGTACCCTAAATGAGTCAATCTGGCTCTGGTTGCAAGAAATAGCTACTGGGTAGAAAACTGAAAAGCTGCTTAGAAAGGGCTGGGTTCTGTCACCTTTGCTCTAATTGGGTGCTACCTTTAATGTGTTTTTTGTTTTGATATTTATATTAACATAGCACTTAGCAGCCCAACCATGGTGTAAGGATCCCATTGTGTTAGGCACACTCAGAACAAGAAGAAGGTCAGCTATACATTCTTGTGGGTATGAAAAGGCAGATCAAAGCTTTTTTCTTAGCCCATCTTAGACATCACTGTGACTGCTCAGGAAGTAACATTCTTCAAGGCCTGGGTAAGAGTGAGACAATGAGACAATGTGACCTACAGTGATGATGATAAAGGGAGGGGAGTTCCAGGTGTCACATGTATACCTCATGCATTCCTCTCATTCCAGTTTATTCAGTAATGAAGAAGAGAAAAGATTGGGTATGACTTGATGCTACTGGAAAAGGAGCCATCAAGGCAATCTATAGATGACAATACAGTAGGTTCCTCACCCCTGAGTGAACAAAGTTGGTGTTTTACAGGAGTAAAAGTGCGTCAGAAGAAAATGGAAACTAAAGAAATGCTAATTAAAAAAAATCTGCAATTAGTGTAGGTGGTGAGAACATAAAGGATCTGTTCACAAATTCCAACTTGTGTTTCATTGGTGCATGCAATACATTTTCTTTAGAGCAAAAAGCAGCATCGATTCAATTGGCTGTTTTTATAGACACATTGAATGTTTTCAGGGCTGCAATATAAAACCTAATGTGCAATTAAATCAAGAGAAATCTTAAAGTGCTAGGCCACAGAGCATCAATAGTAAAAGACAATTGATAAAGGGAATAGAAGATTGGGAAATCGGTCATGAAACCCCATTCCCCATGGATTAGAATAACTTCTGTTTCCCTTTTCTCTTGCTTATCAATATGTGAAGCTGAGTGTGATCATGGAAAACAGTTGTACTAGTTTCAATGTTGTTACAAGCAATATGAAACCTGGGCACATTGCCCATCACATGGGACACCATATTCAAGAAACATTTAAAGGATAATCAAATGCTGCTGAAATCTTGCTGCAGTCTGCATACTAAACATTGACTGGCCAAATGCATTAAATAGATTTCTAGCATCTCATATACATGAGGCCCTGGCCACTTGTCATTAAAAAAAATCCCAAGGCACTTTTTGGAGGGCTAGAATTATTTGCCCAGAAGTTATAATAATAGCTCAATGTGAGTAATTCCATTCATCCCGCCTTCCTTTTCATTAGGATACAGTATTTTATTTCACTTCCAGACCCACCTTAATGTGTGGCACTGCTTTTGTGTGTATTGTTAAACACAAGTCAGCCTGGAGATAGCTGCATTCATTGATAGAGAAAGTGGTTTGTAAATTGGCTTTGTGAAGTTTATAAACCCCTCTGGCATCCTCTGGGTGGTAAAACTGTTCTATAAATGTAAGTATGAAATGTTATTGTAGCTGTGTCAGTCCCAGGATATTAGAGAAAAAAGGGGGGTGAGATAATACTATCTATTGGACCAACTTTGGTTGGTGAGAGAGACAAGCTGTCAAGCTTACACAAAGCTCTTAAGTGACTCATTGACCATTATAAGTGTACTAGCCAATTAGCCCGTCATAAGACGTGATTTTCAGGTCTCCCCTCCACGTCGGTCTTCTCTCCTGAGCCTCCGGTCTCTCGCTCCATCTCTCTCTCTCTCCTCCTCCTCCTCCTACTGCCTCCCCCTCTCTCTCTCAGCTCTCCTCCACCTTCTGCCTCTCTCTCCGTCTCTCTCTTTCTCTTCTCCCCCTCCTGCGCCTGGGCTTGTACATCACCGCCCCACCACCCTTCGCCTCCTGCTGAGGCACTCGGCAAGGGGAGCGTGGTAGTGACGTTCATGGCCAGGGGGCGGGGCCTGAACCGCTGTCACACCACGTCACTGCCCCACCCCCTTCGCCTCCCGCCATGGCACTCAGCTGAGTTCTGCGCCGCTCAGCCGGGCCACCGCAGGGGAGCAAGCATCCGTTTGGGCTCCCCCGCAGCAGCCCAGCTGAATGGCACAATACTCGGCCGAACGCCATGGCGGGAGGCGAAGGGGGGCAGGGTGGTGACGTACACAATTGGCCCGCCCCCTGGCCATGTATGTAACTACCCCGCCCCGCTTCCCCTCCCGTCATGGTGCTCGGCTGACTTCTGTGCCACTCAGCTGGGCCGCCGCAGGGGAGCAAGCGGCGCAAGCGGCCGTTTGGGCGTCACGGTCCCCATATAGCACACCCATGCTGCATGGGGAGTGTGGGGCCCAAACGGCCACTTGCGCTGTTTGCTCCCCCGTGGCGGCCTGGCTGAGCAGCACAGAAGTCAGCCGAGCACCACGGCAGGAGGCAACAGAGCCCCCCACAGGCAACACGTAACGCTACAGCGTTACAGAGGCACAGACATTGGGCTACTATATTTATAAGTGCATTAGCAAGATGGGAGAGTTAATTTATGTTGTGATTGGCATACAGACCAACTTGATGCAGATGGAAGAAGCATTCTGTTCACCCTGGAACAACTTTACATGTGATGGGAGTTAGAAAACCATTAGGCATTTTCCACCTGATAATAGAGTTCTGTCAAAACTGAAATGCTTCATTAAATTACATTGACTTTTACCAAAAATTCATTTTGGAGAAAAGCTGGGGAAAGGAGAGTTCCAATCCACTACCTTTTTGGAACAAAATATTTAATTTTTTAAAATTTCGACATGATTTTTAATATTGAATATTATTGTTATATTACATACTATAAAGTAAGGTCAAAATTCAAATAATTTTGTCAAAATAAACCATTGTAATTAATCCAAAATCTTTTCTTTTAATTTTCTTTGGCAGGGAATTTTTAAATATTCAATTTTCATCCTGATTAGGAATCAAACCAAATTTCACAATCTTGAAAAAATGGAATCTCTATTCTCCCCATGGGTCTAACTTTTCTGCTAAGGAGCAGGGTACCAAGAACTGCTACCACTTGTTCACTTCACAGACACAGTAAAAATATGCTGTGTCAGTTTCTAATCCTCTATAATTGTATGTGATAACAGGAAAAGTAAATTCCTTGGCTTGAGATGAGTGTTGAGAATGGGGGTATCTTGTTTTCTTCTTTTCTGAGGGTGGGTCTACACTGCATTGTAATTCAAAATAAGATAGGCAATTTGAGCTATGTAAATTGCGTATCCTATTTCAATGCTATTTTGAAATAGTTTAGGGTATGTCTACACTAGCGCGGTAGTTCGAGCTAGGTAGGCAAATGAGAGCAACCAGAGTTGCAAATGAAGCCGGGGATTTAAATATCCTGGGCTTCATTTGCATCTTCCCGGGCACCGCCATTTTTAAATCCCCCTTAGTCCAAACTCTGTGCCCACGGCTACACGTGGCACGGAGTAGGTAATTCGAATTAGGATCTCTAATTCGAACTACCAGTACTTCTCGTTCCCGGGCTTCATTTGCAACTCCGGTTGCCCTCATTTGCTTACCTAGCTCGTACTACCGAGCTAGTGTAGACATACCCTTATTTCATCATTTGGCACTGCCTACACTGCGCCAAATTTCTAAACAAAGTGCTATTCCAAAATGTCCCTTACTCCTTGTAGAATGAGGTTTACAGGGACGTCAGAATAGCAAACCCAAAATAACAGGCTTCTGGTGAAGATGCAGGATATTTTGGCCTTGGAAAGGGTTCAGAAAAGGGCAACTAAAATGATTAAGGGTTTGGAACGGGTCCCAAATGAAGAGAGGTTAAAGCAACTGGGACTTTTCAGTTTAGAAAAGAGGAGACTGAGGGGTGATATGATAGAGGTATATAAAATCATGAGTGGTGTGGAGAGGGCGGATAAAGAAAAGTTATTTATTAGTTCCCATAATAGAAGAACTAGAGGACACCAAATGAAATTAATGGGTAGCAGGTTTAAAACTAATAAAAGAAATTTCTTCTTCACACAGCGTGTTGTCATCCTGTGGAACTCCTTGCCAGAGGAGGCTGTGAAGGCTGGGACTATAACAGAGTTTAAAGAGAAGCTAGATAATGTCATGGAGGTTAGGTCCATAAAAGCCAGGGGATAGAAATGGTATCCCTGGCCTCTGTTTGTCAGAGGCTGGAGAAGGATGGCTTGATCATTGTCTTCAGTCCACCCTCTCTGGGGCACCTGGTGCTGGCCACTGTTGGCAGACAGGCTACTGGGCTAGATGGACCTTTGGTCTGACCCAGTACGACCGTTCTTATGTTCTTATGTTAGGACCTGCTCCTGGGGCCTTCCCCTCTCAGAGAAATGCTCTGGCAGAGGGGTGCAGCAGGGAAAGGCTGCCTGCTCCATGCCACAGGAGGAGACTCTAGCAGTGGTAAAAGGGTCTGGCAGTTGGGAGGTAGCAGGAAAAGGATGCTTTGTTTGGTTTTATGATTGTGTGGTTTTAATGTCATGGTTTCTTTTGTTTAGCCAGCTTTTATCTGCCTTCTGGGCTAGCATGACCAGGCCAGGAGGATAAAGACCTCAGTTTCTTATGAACCCTGACTGTTTGACCCAGTGGTGGGCAAGATACAGTTGGCGGGCCAGATTCAGCCCACCAAGCTGTTTGATCCAGCCCAGGGCCTGCCCTGATGCACCCCTCCCCTCAGCCCAACTGGGACTTGTGGATGGGGGAGTGCACAAAGGTTCTCCACCTCGAGCTCTATGACAACTCTGAGTCTGAAAGTGTAGGGATCACAAATCCACATATTTATATCCTGATAGGGAACATAGTCCAGATGCTCTTAGTAGGTTTTGCATGAGACTAGGGGGAAATGTGGAGTCAAAGTGACAGATTGATTTTCTGACCATTATCTGTTTTTATTGTCTGCTCCATCTTCTATGACGTGTTTCTGTAGTTGAGTTTGACCGAAGCACTATAGATTGAAAAAACTGATCAGCAAAGTGTGTGCATCTTTGACAAATGGAAATATTGGATTAATAGATGTAGGAGAATGTGGTGCTTTTGCTTTGCAGTTTGGGTTTTTTTCCTGCTGAGTAGAGGTTTGTTGGATAATTTTATATGTGGCTCTTGAATGTGAATGGTTCTTTCTGAGTACCCAACCTGAGAAGAGATGGACATTTCATTTTTGCAAGAAGCGTACACAGATGCAGACAACCACATCACTTGGCTTGCTGTTTGGAAATGGGAGATTTGTCTGAACCATGGCTCTACTGTAGGCAAAGAAATGGCCATTCTCTTGCAGATAGGGAGATGCTTTGGTTAGTGATTATGCAGGAAGTTGTAAGCCATTCATTGATGGTTCAAATTAATTTTGAGGGACATCATCTGTTTGATTAATGTCTGTGCTACTAATGTAGGGGAAAACAGGGTGTTTGGAGGGGGGTTTCAGAGCTTGCACTCTTTTGACAAATTGTTTGACAAGGGATATTTTAATGTTGAGGGGCAATTTTAATTGTACTCTTAATGAGACATTAGATAGGAATCATTTGAAACCTCAACTACTGTATTTTCAGTAACTTCAAGACCATCATTCACACTGGCATTTTAACACTCACCTTTTACTAGATGTTCACTTTTGGGACTGTGGTGGGTACCTGAACCACATTTAGCTCTAAGGGGTTAATAGAGCCTTAGGGAGGTTGTACAGGAGGCAGCCAGTCAGAGAATGTCTGAGAGGAGCAATCATTTAGGGCTCAGCAGGCCCATATAAGAAGAGCTGCAGGGCAGAGATGCTTCAGTAGCTATTTGCAGCTTAAGGAGGGAAGATCAAGCAGGAGAAAAGAGCATCAGCACCCTAGACAGAGTAGTGCTGCGAGCAGCGAGCAGGGGAGCTAATGACAGTGCCAGTTTGGAAGTACGAATTCGGAGACCGAGGCCAGTGTTCCCTCTAAGATTTTCCATCCTTGGGCAGGTTGAATTTTCTTTTAGGAGGATTTAAATTTCTTTTGTGCAGCACCACTATTGAGGTAGTGTGTGGCTTTGCATCACCAATACAAACAAAAAAACCCACAGCTCTAAATATATATTTTAAATGGTCTAAAGGTGTGGAAGAACATATATTAAACAAGAGGTAATTAATGAGGAGCAATGCTTATGATTATTTAATATGAAATCAAATAAAAAGAAAATTAACACTACCCTTGGCTGAAGAAAAAAACTCATGATACTATTTATATATTTTGTTAGTCTCAGGTGCTACAGAACCATTGTTGGTTTTTTTAGTTATAGTCAGACTAATATGGCTACCCCTGTGAGATGCTGGAGTACATGTATCATCATCCTTTCTAACAGACAGATGCATGTTTCAAAGATCTTGCAAATAAAATTTCATCCTACAAAACAGTTAGCATCACACCTAGTATTTGCTAATTCTAACTCAGAAGAGCCAGAACTCTACCAAATAGCAAAGAGCTGGCCTTAATGCAATACAGTTTACCATGTATTAATTAGTAACCCAGGATTTTAAAAAACCATTAAGATCAGAGTTTAAGACATCTGCTACACTCAAAAAAATCTGTTAAAAGAATATTTTTCTTTCTTACCTTAAGCCATTAACATAGGAATGGGCAATAATTTTTAATGAGGGGGGCACTCCAAGAATTTGGTAAGTGGTCTAGGAAGAGGTGCAGGGGTCTGGGATAGAGGTTGGGTGTAGAAGGGAGCATGGGATAAGGGACTGGGTTGTGGGATCTGGGAGGGAATTTGGACAAAGTAGGCGATCATAACCTGAGGCAATGGACTAGGGTGAGAAGGGGATGCACGGCCTGGGAGGGCATTGTCACCGGGGGCAGAAGTGCAGAAGGGAGACCAGGGATAGCAGATTGGGGTGCAAGGTCTGAGAGGGGGTTATGACCTGAGGAGGGATACAGGGGTGCAAAAGGTTTGGGTTACATGGGGTAGGAGGGCAGAAGGGAGGCAAAGGGTTGGAGGAGGGAGAGAGGGGCTGAAGTTCTAGACCTTACCTGGCTCCCAGCCAGCAACCAGCAGGTTCCTTAGCTAGGGTCCTTGCATTTCAGCTGCTGTATGTGCTCAAGGGAACTGCCAGAGCCATGTTTATTGCTCTAAACCGAATGCTGTGAACCCAGGGGATGAGGGAGAAGGGGCACTTCAGGAGCAAGGAGCTCTGAACAGGGCTCAGAAAAGGGCTGAGCACCCCACAGACACACAGCTTACAGGAAGCTTTGGCTTTCGGCCCTGAGGCATGGGCAAAGAGAACGCTGGGGACTGTGGAGAAGTGGCCCAGGGAAAGGAACTGAGGAGTTGGAAGGGATGCAGCAAGAGGCAGCCATCCATAGAGTCCCTGAGTCACAACCTGGAGTAGTGGGGGGATGGGACCTGGGTCAACACCCCTGATGCTGGACACTGTTTAGCAGGCCATATAACTGACAACAGTTGCCACTGAAAGAAGTGGCTGGACAGCAGACTGCAGTTCCACTGCAAGGGGAGAGAACAGATTGTGATGTGGCCAGAGAGTTGTCATGAAGAGGATGCTGTGGTCCTCGGAGTGACATGGATCTTGGAGCAGAAGTGATTGCAGAGAGACATCATCAGAAGAGGGTGTTTTTGTCAGCGGTACAAACACATGGACTTTTCCGGAGTATGGCAGAGCCAGAGTTGGGGATTATAGAATTTGACAAAGCCTTTCATGGCAGTAATGATGCTGGGTTGCATGAGACTTCGACATAGTTAAAAAAACAGCTCTGATGGGACCTGTTGGATCACAAATGTAGAGCCCAGTTTTAGGGCGTCTATCAGCTGGGTACACTTATTCAATTTTTCTGTGAGGATTGGGAACCTTGCTGTGATTTTTTTCTCAGACCTGAATGCATCAGAATCTCTGTATATTCATCACTGACTCTTTAAAAGCATCTTCCTAAGAGATAGGCATGGGATGTAGACAGAAAGAGCATATAACAACAGAAGCTTACGCTCTCAGAATTGAATTTTGTCCTAAATGGCTTTGCTCCAAACAAGACATCTGCTATTGAGGGTTTGCCTGTTGAGATTTATAAAACCTTTTGAACCCTTCTTGGGTCTAATTTAGTTTCAGAAGAGCATCCAAGAGAAGATATTGTCATCCAGTTGTCATCAAGAGCTTCTTACCCTGTTGCTTAAGAAGGAGGACCTTGGGAAGGTGAACAATTGAAGCCCTATGTACCTGTTTTACTCTTATTACAAACATTTTTAAGTCCTTAGACAAATAGATTGAAAACTGTGATTGGTTTGCTTGTGCTCTCTGGTCAGACCTATTGCATGCCCAACGGGTCTATTTTTTATTACCGTTTCCTATTATGGAATGTAATTAGGGCATCAGAATCACTTGATTTGCATTTTGGGTTGATTTCCATTGATCAAGAGAAGGCTTTTGATCAGGTAGAACATGTATACTCATTGTGCACCCTTTGTGTCTTTGGATTTGGGCCCAGGATTGACTTCTGCATTCAGTTACTGCATAATGAAATACAGTCTCTACTTAAGGTCAATGTTTTTTAGGTGCCCCCTTTCCAGTCTGTAGGGGAATCAGACAGAGTCATTGCCTGTCTGGATTACTGTATGCCTTTTATATTGACCCTCTCTGTTCTTTGTATTGTGAAAACATCTTCCTGACCTTTCTCTCCCTGTTCCAGCCTCCAGCAAGTCTGAGTGTACGCGCATAATGTGACTGTGTTTATTACTCAAGATTATGATGTCCAGGTTTGAGAGAATGTCCACGCTCTTTTGACCAGGCTTCCTTAACTCATATCAATTGGAGAAAGCCTGATACAACCCTTCTGAGGGTTGGCTGATCTCCCATCCTCTGACTTTGACGAAGGGTCTATTGTGGAGCCAAACTGGCTGTAAGGGACTGGGAATCATGCTGGGATCAGATGATTAAAAATTTGGAGGGAGTTATGAAAAAGGTGGAGAGGATGCTGCAAAAAGGGACATGGCATTTGGCTTTACTCTCCTTCTGAGGGCTGGTTTTAATTAGCAATTTAATTGCCTGTGTGCTGTGGCATGAATGTATTTGGACCTCCATCCACTCACTTTGGATCAAGTTCAAAAACTATTTTTGGATTTTTTCTTGGGATGGCCATCATTGGCTGAGGCAGAATATTTTGTATCTGCCTGTTGTGGGAGAGGGTGAAGGTGTCATTGATCTTTCTAGCAGAGTCATCACTTTTCAGTTACAGTCTCTGCCGCAGCTTTTATTTGGGGATGGACCTGTTCCTGGGAAGCAGTTAGGCTTTGCCTTTCTTTGGCTGGTAGGAGGTCTGAATTTTGATCAGGAGCTAAATTCTTGGTCCCTGAATAACTCACTTTTAAGAGGTTACCTTGTTTTTTTTATCAAAGCCTTTTTAACACTTTTTTAAGTGTTTTTAAGCTGAGGCCTCATGTAGATGACTCAAATTCCCAGGGCTGCTTACTGGAGCCTTTGTTTATAACCATGCCTGGAGTATTTCTAGTCTTCTTTCTTGGAGTCTTGTGTCTTCCCTTACTGCAGCTGGTTCATTTAATTGGTTCTACTTATTTTCCATGGGTCTCAGGGGATACCGTGGCTATAAGTCTTGGTTTTCGTTCCATTCACTGGATTTCTCAGTTTTCTCAGAAACATAATCATTCCTTACTAGAGGCAGTATTGCCAGGCTAAGCAGTTGCCTCCTTATGCAGCCTACTCCTCATTATACTATTGCTTCTATTTTTTTTGTTATTGTTGCTTTAGCTGTGGATTATCAAATGGCTTTTCTTCAGTAGGTCTGATTTTACTTTTAATAGTTTAGGCCATAAATCACTGTATGTGCTTGCGGTAAAGATTAATCATTTTCAAATACTTGTTGATTATCCTGATATGAAGAAGACAGCTTCTGGTGATGCACTCCAGCCAGCCTGGTGAACTGTATACAAGGTTCCAACTGTAAAGAGGATGGGTAATTTCCAGTGGAAAATTCTTCATGGGGCTGTGGCCCTGAATGTGTCTAAGCATCATTTGACTCCAGAGATATCTGTATTGTATCCATTTGTGATAAGGAGAAGACTGTTTCTCTCCTTCTTCCAAGTTACAGCTATTACTTGTTTTACTTCAGGGTATTTTTGGTGAATTTTCTCCTATTGTATTTGTTTTTGTTGCTAAGTGTAGGTTCACCAATGGATCTGCAATACGCCAGGCAAAAATGTATTGTTGGTCAAGCCAAGATAGCCGTTTTAAAAAATAGATGATGTAAATGATTTGGTGCTGGGATTATCTATGATCTTTGGTTTTTTTAGTGGGCTTTACACTTCATCTAGAGTTTAGATATTATACTTTTGTAAGTGATTTGGGTCAATTGAGTCAGCAGTCTGTCCCAGCTGAATCATGGACAGCCACATCTAGTAATCAGAGTTGGGGTCCACAGTCATGAATGAGTAACCAGAGAGAGGCAGAGACACGATACCAGGCAGTCAGACGCAGGAGACAAATTGGAGATCGGAAACCACAAATTATTTTCCAGAAGAAAATCTAGGTCAGGCTGCTAGGAAATCAAGCAGCAAGAGCAGGAAATACAACAGCCCAAATCAAGCTGGAGTCCAATATTCAGGGAGCTTCCTCTTCCTGCTGCAGGCTTACATAGGGCCAGTGGGCCAATCTGCTGCTTTGGCAGTTGGGTCTCATGAAGGCCCGTTACTAGCAATTCTGGGCCTCAGGGCAGAATATATCAATGAGCCCCCTCTCCTCTCTCTCAGTCAGAGCCACAATCCCCCCTTCAGCCCTCACCCAGAAAAAGCCACAGTGCTCCCCTACTATGAAAGGATCGCCCTGGCAGGTCACAACCCCATGTCCAACTGCCCAGAGAAGCCCCTCTCCCCACCCTCCCTGAGGACTCTGGACTGGCCTAAGCCCCAACCCACACCTGCTTGGAGGAGCCCTATGCCAGCTACAGCCAAACTTCTCCTCCATTCCCAGATCCAATCCAGTGGTATTTGCCATCAGCCATCCTGAAATCTGCATAGGGCTTATCAAAAGTGTCCTTGAAGGGACATTTTTCCTCAGAGCAGGTTGAGATGGGGAAGAGAAGGGCATGACTGCAGCTGACCCAGGACTCCTCTGCTGGAGGCAGGTGCTTGGGGCTTCTTAGGTTGGGAGGCCTGCCACCTGCATGGGACTCATCTGAGGGGCCACTTGGGGCTTCTCTGGGGGGGAGAGGGCTTGTGACCCCCAACGAGAGAGGAGGTCAAGAGGAGTTTCATGGCTCCAGCCACAGGGGTCAGCTGTGGATAAAAGTAGTGGAGGCAAGAGCTAGCCTCCCCCAAGAGGGTCTCCTCCTGCCACCCATGCATCCATGCCTGTCTCCCTCCTGGGTGATATAAAATGGTAATTTTAAAGAGCTCCTAGGCCCTTTTAAATCACCTCGGCTCCTGGCCTTTTAGTCCCCCTGACCTCCATCGGCAATCCTGCTTCTCATTGGCCTTTGGAAGGATGAAGCAGAATAAACTATAGTTCCTTTAAATGTGTCACTCAATGAGCTGTGTCTGTAACCTGCAGGCAGCAGGGAAATGTCTCAACACTGCAGAATTCCCTTTCTCCTTCCCTCCCCACGTCATGAGTAATCTGATGCCCTAATAGCCGCCAAGATCTGCTTTTTTTAAAAGGTATTTTGGACAACAGGTCAAAAATTAAGAATGTATCTAAAGGTCCTTGAGCATGCAAATGCTGTAACTTGGGTCCTAGTGAGGAACCATTACAGCTGCTAGTATTTATTCATTTGTATTACAGTAGCGCCTATGGATTTCAACTAAGATCAGGGCCTTAATGTGCAGGGTGATGTATACACTCATGGAGACAGGTCTCTGCCCTATAGAGACTACAGTCTAAACAGAGAAGACAAACAAACAAAGGACTGATATCCCCATTTTACAGAAGGAAATTGAGACTCAGAGAGAGTAAGTGATTTACCCGAGGAAACATTCTGTTTCCTCTTCCCCAAGCCAGAGCCAGCCCACAAGCTGCCAGAGAATTCCCCTTCCATGAGCACTGCATTATTCCATCACAGATAGCCTTACACTACCGCCATTGTGCATCCCAGCCAGAGGAGGCAGGAAGTCTGGGGGGGTATGTCTACACTACCCTCCTAGTTCGAACTAGCGGGGTAATGTAGGCATACCGCACTTGCAAATGAAGCCCGGGATTTGAATTTCCCGGGCTTCATTTGCATAAGCGGGGAGCCACCATTTTTAAAAGCCCGCTGGTTCGAACCCCGTGCAGCGCGGCTACACGGGGCACGAACTAGGTAGTTCGAACTAGGCTTCCTAGTTCGAACTACCGTTACTCCTCGTGAAATGAGGAGTAATGGTAGTTCGAACTAGGAAGCCTAGTTCGAACTACCTAGTTCGTGCCCCGTGTAGCCGCGCTGCATGGGGTTCGAACGAGCGGGGTTTTAAAAATGGCGGCTCCCCGCTTATGCAAATGAAGCCTGGGAAATTCAAATCCCGGGCTTCATTTGCAAGTGCGGTATGCCTATATTACCCCGCTAGTTCGAACTAGCGGGGTAGTGTAGACATACCTGGGCAGAGCTCTGAACACAGATCCCCTACAGCTGTAATCCCAGGACCATCCTTCATCTCTGTAAAAGGGCCTGGATCTCCACCTACCACTTCTATTGTGGTGGCCAGATGACCCCGAGACATTTTCAATCTTATTGACCCTGTGGACAATTGCTCTCTTTGTCCCCATTGTCAGCAGACCTGGCCTCATGCGGTGGAGCTTCACACTGTGATTGGGCTTGTTAGGTCCCAGGTAAGCCACCATCAGCGGACAGTTGGAGTATAGCTGCTCCTCTAGACTTGGTTTGAGACCTATAGGTGAACTATTGGAAATGTACTTTTTAGTGTTTGGGATGTGCAATTAGTTTTGAATTTCTAATTATTTTCTTGTTTTTCCTCTGTTTCTGTACCGATTTAATTAAACGCTTCAAAAGTTTCTCTCACTCTCTTTCAGACTCCACCATAGGAGTGATTTGTGTCACAGCAGATCTGTTGTTTTAAATTCAGTGGATTCATGTTGGTGTACATAGTTCCATTAAGACAAAAAGTGATAAAATACAACTATGAAAATACATGACTTATGTGTAACTAATATTTTAGGAATCGGCACATGAAGAACAATAATATGGCCACAGCACAGGATCAACATTTTTTTGCAAAAAGGTTACAAAGTGAGATAACCCAGTGCAGAATTTTTTTTGCAAAAGGGGTTATTTTTGAACTTTTATTATTCCCTCGTTATGAATCCATTTTAATTAATATCACCATGAAAAATTCAAATACATTTCAAAGTTTAGTTAGAGTCTGTTTTAATTTTTACCATTTCACTGAGATTTTTATAAATACAGCTAAAATTAAACTGAACTCTGTAGCACATCCTTACCTTTGGTGCAGGAACCACTGCACTAGAATGTCAAATTAACTATGTACGTGTCCAAGAGCTGCAGGCAGAAAGCAGGTCTGGGAGTCTGACACTGCAATGTTCCTGCCTTCATCTCCAGTCAAGAGACTCCGGTATCCACAGCTTTTCCCACACACAGCTGAATTTAATCATTAGGCAGGCACTCTAAAAGCACAGATTTCAGCAAGCAGTGCAAAACATAACAGCAGTTTTACGTCACCTCCTTAAAAAGGAGGGGCGATTAGAAGTATTTCTTGCTGGCATTTTTATGAAAAGATCATTCTTAAAGCTTTCATTTGCCTCTACCTAATGTTACTGCACTGTTATTGCACCTGCCTAATGTTGCCTCTTCCTAAGGTTACTGCACCTAATGTTATTGCATAAGTATTCCCCATATCAGAGACCTTCCACCTGTGATCCACAGAGCTCTTCTGGGTGGTCCACAAAACAAAACAACTTGATAATGGGAGGAAAGGATTGGGGATTTTGGAGGAGAGCTGCTCCATAAGAGGAATCTTAAAGAGTCTGCAGAACAAAAAGGCTGGTAAAACCCTGTAAAAATACCTTTCTCAACTACAACAGTCACGCAGACTGGATTACAAAGATTTTTTTTTTAAAGAAAGCCCTGTAATAGTGCCTGCTGTCAAAGTACACGATTGTTATTCCTTAGACTGCTGTTCTAGCAACTTATCCAATCTGAAAGAAGAATAATGTTGGTTAGGTTCAGCATGTGCAAGCGGTGTATGCACTTACTAACAGTCTTAATGCAATAAAATATTATAAGTAACAAATGTTAGTGTTCCATCCACTCATGCAGCATGGCCTGAAAATGTAATGCTCTTGGACTGTAGGAATGAATTTGATTCTCTGTCTTACACTGCCTTGCATGAAAAATTAATGTAAATGGGCTTGGGTAGGAACACTGGATTGAAAACTGACTATAAAAGATCTTGCCCAAGAAGGAATCATAAACAACCATGCACAGTATAGGAGGAAGCTACAAGAATGGGTGTCAAGTCAAGTTTTATTTATGTTCATTAATGTTGTATAAAAGGGAAATAGCACATTAGTAGAACTCTCCAGTGATTCTGCACTAGGAAAGGATACAAACATTTGCAAAGGCAAAATACAAAATGAAAAAGGGATCTTCAATTATTAACAACATGGGAAGAAAATAACAAAATGAGAATCAAGTTGGAAAAAATGCAGGCTAATATACCTGGGAAATAATAACACAAAACATTCATTGCTGAAATATGGGAAGAAGAAAAGCAAAAATATTCCCAGAGTGATAGTGGGCAGGAAATTAGTTTGAAATGTGATATGGCAGGAAAGTCCAATGTAGATTTGGGCTGAATAACCAGAGGCATAACTTCCAATAATAAGGAGATATTGGCTCCTTACAGGAATAGTTTAATTCTGAGCTCTGCATTACTTGGGAAGATACTGATAAACTACAGTCATTCAGACAAAAATGCTCATGAGGTTTGAAGAAATGTGAGGACAGATTTAAACAGCTAAATATCTTTGACTAAATTGTATAGGGTTTGTGTCACTAAATCAGGAAGAAACTTTACCACAGGCAATTTGTGATCTAGTCATGCTGTTATCAGGAACTTCCATGGCTACATCTACACAGCAGAACTATTTTGGGATACCTCCAGTATCCCTAAATAACCATTCTGTTTCTTAAGAGCAAGCCCATTATATCAAAATATAACAGGTTTGCTATTCCCATGTCCCTGTAAACCTCATTGCACAAGGAATTAGAGACATTTTGGAATAGCACCTTATTTTGAAATGTCAAAATAAGCTATTTTTAAATAACATCAAAAATAAGCTACACAATTTGCATAGTGCAAATAGCATAGCTTATTTCAAGGTAAGGGTGTTGTGTAGATTCACTCCATGTGTCCGTATCATACTTCATGAAGTCATTTATTATATGATTTGGTAGCAGATTTCTTACAAAGGTGTTACAGGATTTGATTTTTTGTGAATCCAACATGCTTGCAGACAAGTTTCATTTATCTACAGAAAGCATTAGATAGATTGTATGTGTACACCACTCATCTGTGTGGCACCACTTTTGCTGGGGTATGGTTGAGAATCTTTTACTACTAATACCTAATGGAAGTAGTCCTTTGGCTTAAGTGACAAGTGCGTGCATTTTGCACAGGAAAACTGACGTACTGTTACCAAGAAGTTACATGCAAACATATTTGTTATTCAAAGCAGGCATAAGTCTCTGGAAAGGAATGGGGGAGGGACTGAGCTATAAAATGAAAATGTGCTATCCTTTGCAAGCCAAGCTTGTCGAAAAGCCATTTTTATATTTCCCAGTAAATCTATGACATAGCTAAATTGACTTCCAAAACATGTTTATCATAGTATTGTGTTGGATTTTAAAACTGCTCATTTTTGTAGTACTGTTGCAAAATAGAGGTGATGTGAACCCCCATTAGGACACAAACAATTAATCAAAAGAGCTGGGATAATGAAAACTGTTGGTAACACTATATAAAACTGCAGAGGAGCAGCAGGTACCTGAGCTTAAAGGAGAATGGAACAGTTTCTCTGTGCTGCTTTATTTCTTCAAAATATTGTGCCAATTAACTAATTAAACATACATGTATGATAGCACAAATGAAACATTACCTTGATGTCTGACTTACAATTGCCCCCAACCCCTTGTCTCCATTGAGGAGTTACAACATCCATTTATCCCAAATGCTAGCTCCTGGGGTTCCTTTGTCCTCAGGGTCTGTTGATATCCTTCTGTGTATGCATAGGAGTGTCCAATAATGTTATTTTATTAATGCGTCCTGTGCAACTATAAGCCCCTTGGCCACCTGCAAACTAAACAATGACTCAATCTTCATGCCTCTAGACTAGATTGCCTATTGTCCAGTGCTTTCTGATCTCAGTACTTTTGCTGGAGTATGGTTGAGAATCTACAGGTACCCAGAATCATTAAGATAAATGGACCTGAGCACACTCATGTTTTCCACCTGCAGTTGCATTTATATGTGGGTTCAATTCTTCACTTTCACTCATTTGTAAAGGTTGCTTTTTGTTATTTTTGTGAAGGTGTTGTTGTTTTTTGGGGGGGAATTTATGGGGACAAGTTTACTAGTGGATTTTGGTGACTGAGTTCAAATAATAAAAAGACTTCTGAAAAACCAGCAATGTATCTCAACAAGTTTACCTAAGTGTAGCTAATGCAATATGTTATTGCTTATCGCTTGTTTGCTACTATTGTTACTTTCTTCCTAATTTTTAAAATCAGATTTATACCTTCAATCTATCAATAGCCAGATGACTAGATTTGTTACTGAAAAAATTATGTACTAGAGGCAAAAAGTCAATTTACTAAGATAGGCTGTGTTATAATTAGTGTTGTAACTAATTTATAATAAACTTAATATTTACTGCTTATATATATACCCATTTCCCAACTGACCATATTCATGAGTACATATGAAGGGGATCAGATCCAAAGATGATGAAAGTCATAGAGAAATACTTTTTAAAAGAACCTATTCCTAGTGTACATTTTTGTTGAACTTATATATATAATTGTTTTCTTTCTTGATTACCTGCTTTCACTGAGGATGCCCTCATTTTTTATTACAAACACATACAGAACCAGATAGTTACTCTAAGGAAAGAATAACACATGGGCAATAATTAATTGAATCTTGGAAACATAAATTGTTACAGTATCACTACAGGAACTTTTTATCCCCTGTTTCACACCATAAAGCTGACTTTCCAGACTAATCAGATTATTACACACATCAGAGTTCCTTTTAGGTTTACCAAATAACAATTCTATCTCCTTTTTTTTAATTTTAATTTTAAATGATTGAAGGCTCCTCTGGTGAATGTTCTGAATTACATGGTTTCTTGCTTCAGGGTTTAAATTACCTATAGTGAACAGTAAGGTAGTTATCACATGAATCAGATGATGAAACCAGATATTTTTAATACAGAGAAAAATGAAGAACAATACCTCTAGGAAAGATGTCCACAGCAATCTTTATCTTAGTATTCAAAGGACCTGATCTTGGTCCTAGACAGTGATGCAGTAGTCTGGATAATGGGCAGTAAGATCTCCTCCACAGTCATTCAGAATGCACTTATGGTTTGTTTGCATGTTCACTCTTTGCATGTGGGTATGGAAGAGGCTGTTGCCTAGTATTCCTACAGCACACATAGGTGGGGGAATGAGTGGAATCAGAGCTCTGCTCTCCAGTGCAACAGCAAACATAAAGGATGAGAATTCTCAAGTGACATAAAGCTGATATAGCTGGCTCCTGCTCCAGCTTTCTGATGTCCTCCCCACACTGATTGCATACAGGAAAGGAGAAGCTGGAAACAGCAATTGGAAAAGTCTGCTCCCCTACAGAAATCCTCACCCGCCATTATGGTCCCATAGGCTATGTCTACAGTATTCGGAAGATGCATGCTGCTGTGGTTGATCTTCCAGGGTTTGATTTAATGGGTGTGGTGAAGACCCACTAAATCGAACTCAGAGGATGCCCAATTGGTGCCAGTACTCCTGCTCCTCACAAGGAGTAAGGAAAGCCAATGGGAGCATTTGCTTCCGTCGGCCTCCAACTATGTGGGTGACACGGAAACTCAATTTAATATATAGCAACTCCAGCTACGTAATTAACATAACTGGAGTTCCATATCTTAGTTCGACCTTCTGATGCAGATCTTAAAGACTGTAAGCAGCTGTTGTAAATTACAGTAACCACTATGGTGGTCTTAAAATCTGACTAGGCTGTATATAGACTAGGATTGGCTTGATAATCAGGCAACTGCAATTAGATATCCAACATCTTTCTCCTGCACCAAGCATAGGAGAGAAACTAGCCCTTAATGTGTTGAAGATGTTAATATCCTTAAGAAATGTTAGTGGTCATTATTTCCAATGTCTGCATACTGAGTGAAGAGACCATTGACACTTATATGCTGAAAGGAAAATCTTATGCAGATCTTGGCTACGTCTACACTGGCATGATCTTGTGCAAATACTCTTTAACGCAAGAGTTCTTGCATTAAAGTAGTTGCACAAGAGAGCATCTATATTGGCCAGGACTCATTGTAAGAATGATGCGCTTTTGCGCAAGAGAGCATCTACATTGGCGGGACGCTCTTGTTCAGAAGAACCATTTTGGAGAGGATAAAAGGGCACCAGCCATTTCTGGGGGCGGGGGCTGGAGCTCCTTTGTGACACGTGCTTAAAGGGATCTCCCCGGACAGCCGTTTCTCTCCTGCTGCAAGGTTTAGGACCTCTTGTAGGGACTGACAGCCGTAGCAGTTCTAGTTGTAGTTGCCCTCTGCCTTGTTGGACACCACAGCTTGTGCCTTAGTACCATTTGCTGATTTTTTGACCTCAGCTCTCTTTTTGTGCCATGGAACCAGGGGTGGCCTTGTGCCTGCTCTGGCCCCTTCCGGCCATTTTGGAGTGCCTGTAGCTGCTGCTCCAGGCTGCTGCACTCATCGTCCAGGACCTCGAGGTGCAGGTCGCTCTGGACTCCCTCACCAGGGAGGCCGTGGCATCCCTGTGGCATCCCCACCCCACTGTGGAGAGGCCCTTGTGGTGACTGGACACCAGTACCAACTGGTGGAGCCGGCTGATCCTGGGGCAATGGGACAACCAGCAATGGCTCCGGAACTTTCGGATGCGAAAGCGGACATTCCTGGACCTATGTGCCTGGCTTGCCCCTGCACTCCAGAGAAGCACCACCCAGCTGCGGGCACACATCCCCGTGGACAAGAGGGTCGCCATCACACTCTGGAAGCTGGCCACCCCGGACAGCTACCAATCGGTGGCACACCAGTTCGGGGTGGGGTGGGCAGATCCACCGTTGGTACCATTTTCATGCAGGTAAGTCCTGGGGGGTGGGGTGGAGGGTGCTGCACTCCATGCCCAGGGTCAGGCAAGACTCCAGGCTGGGGCGATGGGGAATGCCC
The DNA here is from genome assembly GCF_052426305.1 of Pelodiscus sinensis. NCBI lineage: Eukaryota > Metazoa > Chordata > Testudines > Trionychidae > Pelodiscus > Pelodiscus sinensis. Next base: position 319,422,469 of record NC_143052.1, read on the forward strand.
CATCACCCAGAGGTTTGGGCCGTCCCTCCCTTGCACAGGCCTGCTGGTGGGGCGGGGGGGTGGCCCGTGGAGCGAGCGGGCCCTGGTGTGTGTGTGTGTGTGTGTGTGTGGACAGAGGGCATCACGGGAGGGGGGGAACCCCCCAAGGGAGCATGCACTCACCCTGCCTTATGTGAAGCATTCTCCTGTTTTTCTGTGCACCCTTCTGCAGGTCGTCTGTGCCACCAACAACATCCTGCTCCAGCGAGTCATCCACCTGCAGGACGTGGAGGCTATGGTGGCTGGCTTCGTTGCCCTGGGGTTCCCCAACTACGGGGGAGCCCTGGATGCAACCCACATCCCCGTCCATGCCCCAGAGCATCGAGCAACCCATTTCATAAATCGCAAGGGGTACTTCTCTATCATGTTCCAGGCCCTCGTGGACCACAGTGGCTGCTTCACGGACATTTATGCTGGCTGGTCCAGCAGGGCACATGACGCCCGCATTCTCCGAAACTCTGGCCTGTTTGACAGGCTGGAGGCAGGCACTTTCTTCCCCCAGCAGGAATTTACTGTCAGGGATGTGCCCATGCCCACATGTATTGTGGGGGACGTGGCGTATCCCCTGCTGCCTGATTTTAGCATATCTTGAAAGTTGTTAGAATGTCAATGGATCAAAAGTTATAGAATTTCCTGTTTACATTTCAAGACCCTTGATTTTCTGTAGTTCTTCAACAAAGCCTTAGAAGCATAAATTCAAGGTATGTCCATGTAACACTTGATTCTGGAATGACATTAGTGTATGACTCTCAGTGTAGATGTTAGATAAATTATATACTTGGACTCTATAAAGAGAGATGTTTTAAGAAAAAAGATAGTCGATACTAATATTCAGATCCTTTATGAAGACCTGTTTCTATTCACATCACCCATGAGTAATGATCCTAGCATTAACATGTGTGTCTACCATATCTTTGGGTAAGGGCTCAATTCCAGATCACCAAAATCAATGCTTTCCACTATCTTTCCATTGCTTTTAATGGAACTGCAATTGAATATCAAGCATGCACTTCCAAAATCTCCTCTGAATAATTCCATGGAAGATAATCTTAATGCTGTGCCCCCTGTCCACCTAAACATTTCTTCCCCATATTACAGTTTTATAGCTTCATACCTGAAATTGGACCCTGATCCCACGAATATTTAGGCATACGCTTATCTTTGATCACTGTAAATAGGTTTCACTGAAGTTCATCAAGACTACTTTGTGCATAAAGTAAAGCATGTGTGTAAATCTTTGTAGAAATGCAACCTTAGTATATGAGCTCTTGGGGACAGTCACTGTATATAATTTACTGCTATAATAATTTATCTGCAAAAAGCTTATAGTGGAACATAGCCTTACATTTCTAAATATAATATTTAAAAATGTCACTTTTGGACATTAAGTACTGTCAAATTTGTACACATAACTTACATCAACACTAATGGATTGTTTTGGTGCATTGAGACTTTTGTATTCATCTTGAATCAGGGACAAAATCCTAAAAGCAACACCAGTTGGAAAGCACACAAGTACATCTACATCTTATTTTATCTCTAACTATTATTGTTGTTACTATTACCTGCAGCCTCCTAAGTCAACTCAAACTTGTTTCTTTATCCATCTTTTGTCTCTTGTCATAAAACTAAACTGTAAGCTGTCTAAGGCCATGTCTACACTAGGAAATTATTTCAATATTACTAAATTCCACTTAATAACTCCCGATTTAACAAATTCGAACTAGTATCTCCATCCTATGGGGAAGCCTCAAAATTAGTCCAAGGCAGGCTCCATTAATGTGGATGTGCTACCTTAGACTTAGAGCCCTAGGAAGCACCGGGGAGTAATTAGTTCTAATTATTCTGGGAAATAATTATTTTGAAATAGCGGCATTGGAGTGTCCACACTATCATTACTTCAAAATGACTATTTCAGAATTTGCATTACTCCTGATGAAAAGCAGGAAGACAGTTTTTGAATTCCACAGTCCATTATTTCAAAATAAAGGTCTTGATAGTGTGTATGCTCCTCTTATAAATTCGTCGAGGGTGGGTGGAGGGTATTACTTCAAAATAAAGTCCTAGTGTAGTCCAGGGTTTAATCTGGGACTATATTTGAGTCACTGCCCAAAGCAGTGCTTAGCACAATGGAACCTTAGTTCTCACTGTGCCTTCTAGACACCAATGTAGTGTTCATAATCAGAGATAGTAGAAAACTTTCAAAATTTTTGAATTTTTATGCAATTTTTTATCAAAACTTCCCTAAGTTTAATAGAGAAAATGGTTCAACACTTCTGACAAATGTTGACAAATATTTTGTCCTGTTTTGAGCTCTTATAGAATTAAATGCAACTCTTAAATTGAAATTTCTCATGAAAATTACATCCTGTTTTATTTTGCAAATAATTCTAATAATAATATTGTATGCATGTAAAGGTGTTTGTATATGAACATTTTCCTGTTTATGGTCAGTAAGTTATTGATATATATCTCAAACATTTCCAGAGTTACCAAGAAAAATATCTACTATATTAAAAGTACAGCAGTACAACTTTGAATTAATGTAATATGGATGCAGAATGAAATTTATACCTCTTCAAATCATTCTCCTTGTTGGTATGATATACATTTCATGTATTGCAAGACTTTTATGTTTTACTTTGCAATGTGACTATCTCCGGTTTCAAAATGAGCTTAATATATTTGATTTTTCATTTGCGCACCTGTTTTATAAAGATAGGTTTTATTTGCATGCAACAGGCATCCTCTAAGGGTGCCTCTACACAGCACTCTAAACTCAAAATAAGATACATAATTTGCACTATGCAAATTGTGAATCTTATTTTGAATCTATTTTGAAATAGCTTATTTTTAAATTTGGTGTGTCTACACTGTGCCAAATTTTGAAATAACATGCTATTTTGAGACATCCCTTAACACTCGTGGAATGAGGTTTATTGGAATGGTGAAATAGCATACCCGTTATTTTGAAAAATATTTTGAAATAATGGGCGGCTTTTGTAGATGTAGGGTAGCTATTTCAGGATAAGTATGTAGTTCGCTTTCCTGGCAAGACTCTGTTCTCTTCCAGAGTTGGTTCAACAAAACCTAGTGACAATAACACCAAAGGCATTTTTTCTTGTTTTACTACTCTGCCCCTCCAAGTTAGGAATCAGAAAAAAACAGAATAATCTAATCTATGATGAGTGCAATAGATGCTTCTGCTTTTGCTGAGTTTTAGGAAGACACAAACCAGGAAGGCTAGAAATCATAGCAGACTGCGACATCCAGATTTTCTAAATGTACTGCTAAAATGAGCTATTTCCTCCCAAAATACTAATAACAAGAAGTTACTCCACATGTGTTTAGATATTTCTTTTCTGCTTTAGCAGTGAAATGATGCAAGATAACGCTGTTTAGATTTTATAATTATTTTGAAATTTAAAAACATAAACAGAAGCTGACCTTTAAACCATATTAAGGCAAATTTCAAAGGAACAGATATTTGCAGATTCTACAGACTTCACTGGAGATTGCAGATGTTCTTCATCTTAAAAATTCAACCTCTAATCATATACTTTTTATTAGGCTCCCAAATGAGGAATATAAGCACTTAAATATGTATGTAGGAGTCTATCCTCAAGCACCCTAATTTGAAAATGGATCCCACAGGAAAATATGTTATTGTTATAACATGGATATATCCACTATTGTGTAGCCTATATGAAATTTGTGGAAGTATAGATTGTAGAAAGGTAAAAGTTCTATTGAGCAATAGATTTAGTTGGGAATGGTCCTACTTTGGGCAGGGGGCTGGACTCGATGACTTCCTAAGATCTCTTCCAGTCCTAGGATTCTATGATTCTGTGATTCAATATAGTCCATCTCCCTACTAATATGGGTTGTTCCCTAGTATACATTTTCTAATGTTTTTGTCTACTCCTGTTTTAGATATTCCAAAATAATGGTCACGTCAATTCCTGTTAATGATTATCACATTGGTTAATAGATCTGACTCTCAGGGGCTACGTCTACACTGGCCCCAAATTCTGGAAAAGGCATGCAAAGCAGGTAAGTCAGAATAGGGAAATCCGCGGGGGATTTAAATATCCCCCGCGGATTTAAATAAACATGTCCGCCGCTTTTTTTCCGGCTTGGGGAAAAGCCGGAAAAAAGCGTCTAGACTGGCGCGATCCTCCGGAATAAAGCCCTTTTCCGGAGGATCTCTTATTCCTACTTTCAGGTATATTTAAATCCCCCACCTATTTCCCTATTCTGACTTACCTGCTTTGCATGCCTTTTCCAGAATTTGGGGCCAGTGTAGACGTAGCCAGGACGTTTCTCCTGACTCCCACCCTATATTTTCCTGTTCTTAATTTCATGCTGTTGCTCCTACTTAAAGATTCTGTTATCATGCTAAAAAACTGTCTGTGTCCTTAGAGATAATAGTCTTCAAATCAAAGTGGGCATATCCCCAAATATACCTAATATAGACACATTTTACATGTTTAACTTTATTAATCTCTTTGTAGTCTACACTAAACACTAAGAACTAAATACAATAATTTAGATGCAAACACATTAGGGCATGTCTACACTCAGAAATATTTTTTTGTAATCACTTATTTTGAAATAATAATTCCCCAAATAACAATTTTGAAATAGCACTATTCCTCATAACAAGCAGGAGTTATTATTTTGAAATAACAAGCCCCTTATTTTGAAATAATGGGCTTCGTAGTATGGATGCTTTGCTTGTTATTTCAAAATAAGGGGACTTGCATTATGCAGCAAGGAGACAGACAGCCATCATAAGGAATTTTAAGCTCTGGTCCATATCAGGGAGTTATTTTGAAATAACAAGCCCTTTATTTTGAAATAACGGGCTTGGTAGTGTGGATGCTTTGCTTGTTATTTCAAAATAAGGGGACTTATTTTGAAATAACTCCGGGTATGTCTACACTACCCCGCTAGTTCGAACTAGCGGGGTAATGTATGCATACCGCACTTGCTAATGAAGCCCGGGATTTGAATTTCCCGGGCTTCATTAGCATAAGCGGGGAGCCGCCATTTTTAAATCCCCGCTGCTTCGAACCCCGTGTAGCGCGGCTACACGGGGCTCGAACTAGGTAGTTCGGACTAGGGTCCTATTCCGAACTACCGTTACTCCTCGTGAAACGAGGAATAACGGTAGTTCGGAATAGGCACCCTAGTCCGAACTACCTAGTTCGAGCCCCGTGTAGCCGCGCTACACGGGGTTCGAAGCAGCGGGGATTTAAAAATGGCGGCTCCCCGCTTATGCTAATGAAGCCCGGAAAATTCAAATCCCGGGCTTCATTAGCAAGTGCGGTATGCATACATTACCCCGCTAGTTCGAACTAGCGGGGTAGTGTAGACATACCCTCCCTGATATGGACCAGAGCTTAAAGTTCCTTATGATGGCTGTCTATCTCCTTGCTGCATAATGCAATGCATCTATAGAGTGTTTGCACAATAGAAGTGCATGTGTCTTTTTTGCTGCCATATTATGTTGCAAAAGCATATCTAATTTGCTGTCTGTTACCACCATCTTGGCATAACTATTTTCCCAGGTTCTCCCAAAATATTTTGAGTTTTGAATTATTTTCCCCATGATGGAAAACAACCTTTTTATTGTCCACAATTAATCTCATTTGGTTTTTTTCAGACTATGAATTCCTCACCATGATTGAATTATTTTCAAATGGTCACTTTCTAAGGCTATGTCTATACAGCAGTTTTATTTTTGAATAACATAAAAATTGAAATAAATGTGAAATAACGGGCTTCTTACTCTGACTCCTGTAACCCTCGTTGTATGAGGAATAAGGGAAGTTGAGGAAGAGTGCCCTATTTCAAAATAACTGCTGTGTAGACAGCTCCGAAAGTCAAAATGAGCTATTTTGACTTAAGCTACACAATTAGCGTCGCTCAAGTTGCACAGTTTATTTTGAGTTTAGCCCTTCTGTGTAGACATGCCCTTAGTGACCTTTTATTATTTTCCATCTTCAGTAGTTGTTGCAAATCTTTGAGCTGAATATCCGCTGTAAATTTGAATAGAATTTGCTTACTCACTCTCCCAAATTGATGAAGTTACCTATCAGATCCATGTAATACCAAGGTGAATTGATTTAAATAACCAATTTTAACCATTATTTAAATACTCAAGCATAAAACTTTAATTTTAATCACAGATCTTATTCTTGCATTGATACTTTTTAGTCATCTTTTTAAAGAAAAGTTCATTCTCATGGTGGATAACTATTAACACATGTTCATTTGTTACTAACTTCAGCATTCAGATTAAATGGTGTATCTTTTGCCAACCAGGAGGACACACTGATTCATACATATATGTTTAAACAATTATATTGCTCTACATAGCTTAATTCAGATTTTCAGCTTTACAGACTGTGAAGAGCTTTAAAAGGATTTCACAAAACTAAGCAACTGGGCAACAAAATGGCAGATGAATTTTAATGTTGATAAATGCAAAGCAATGCATATTGGAATACATAATCCCAACTATATGTATAAAATGACTGAATAAGATAGTACCACTCAAGAGAGAGATCTTATCATTCTGGATAGTTTTCTGAAAATACACTCAATGTGCAGCAGCAGTTAAAACAAACAGAATGTAAGGAATAATTTAAAAACAGATAGAGAATAAGACAGAGAATATCTTATTGTCTCTATATAAATCCCTGGTATGCCCATATCTTGAATACTGTGTTCAGATGTGGTCGCTTCATCTAAAAAAAGATATCTTGGCACTGAAAACATTTCAGAAAAGGACAACAGAAAATATTAGGGGTTTGGAATAGCTGCTATATGAGGCGAGATTAATAGAACTGGGAGTTTTCATCTTAGAAAAGAGGAGACTAAGGGGGAATATGATAGAGGTATATATAATCATGACCAGTATGGAGGAAGTAAATAAGGAAAAGTTATTTACTTAGTCCCATAACATAAGAACTAGGGGTCATCAAATGAAATTAATAGGTAGCAAGTAAAACCAACAAAAAGAAGTATTTCTTCACACAGTCAGCCCGTGGAACACTTTGCCAGAGGCTTTAGTGAAGACCAGGGCTTTAACGGGGTTCAAAAAAGAACTAGATCAGTTCATGGAGAATAGATTCACCAGTGGTTATTAGTGAGTATGGGTAGGAATAGTGTCCCTAGCCTCTGTTTGTCAGAAGCTGGGAATGGGTCACAGGGGAGGGACCACTTGGGTACATCTACACTGCACTCTTATTTTGAAACAAGCTATTTTGAAGTAAAATCTCCCAAAATAACTATTTTGAAATAGCATGACCACACTGCAAATGCATATTGAAATAGTGCAGAGGTATTTCAAAACAGAGAGTCCACACTGATTGGAGCATGAATTGCGTTTAAGGCAGGTGAACTTCAGGCAGGGCACCAGGACAGCAGTCACTTCTGACAGCTGCTGCCTGAAGCTATCTGAGGCTCGTACTTAAAGGGACTCCCCTGTACACTCATGTCTCATTCTCTTCTCCATTGCCTACGTCCTCAAGGACAGCAAACTCTTCTCACTGCCTGCTCTGGTTGCCTCTGCGGACACCACAGCACCCTAGCCATGGAGCCGGACCTGCTGGAAAGTAGTCACCTGCTCTTAAACCTGCTGCACCATCTCCTGGTGCAGTCACTGTGGGCTGCCCTTGTGGGTCTGCAGGAACAGGACATGCCACTTTCTGCGGGGCACCTCCTCTTTTCTCTCCATGTGCTGCACAACCTCTCCTGCCTTCCTCTGTACACTGTGCACTGCTGCTTCTGGTGACAGGACACTAGTCCTGACTGGTGGGACCACATCATCATGGAGCAGTGGGACGACCAGCAGTGGCCCCGGAATTTCTGCTTGTAGAAGGGCACCATCCTGGAGCTGTGCAAGTGGCTCACCCCTGCCCTCAGGCAATGGAACACCCACATTTGACTCGCCATCCCCCTCCAGAAGTGGGTCTCCATCATTCTGTGGAAGCTCACCAAGCCAGACAGCTATCAGTCCATCTGGAACCAGTTCACAATGGGGAGATCAACCATCGGAGCTGTGGTCATGCAGGTATGACTCTCTTACTATTGTCTGAGGAGGGTAGTGAACTGCTGGAATGGGGTGCCCTAGGGAAGGGAGGGTAGTGATGGAAGCTCTCTCCCTAGAAAGTTTTTCAGTCTCACCTTCACAAAGCCCTGCTGGGGATGGGGTAAGTTGGGGTTGGTCCTCGTGTGTGGGAAGGGACTTGGGCTCAGGGAACTCCCGAGGGTACTGGCAACCTTGTGATTCTCTGTTTGTCTCCTTCTATAGGTGGTGAGGGCCATTAATACCATTCTGTTATGCATGGATCATCATCCTGGGTGACATGGACCCCATGCTGTTTTTGCCACTATGGGCTTCCCCAACTGCAGGGGTCCATTGATGGCATCCACATCCCCATCCACGCTCTGACCACCAGGTCTCCAATGATGTCAATTAAAAGGGGTACTTTTCCATGGTCCTATAGACCATCATGGACCATGGAGGCTGGTTTACTGACATCAACATTGGGTGGTCGGGGAAGGTGCATAACAATGCCCACATAGTCCACAACTCCAGCCTCTATTAGAAGATGCACACTGAAAAGCATTTTTCTCCCACCGTACCATCAGGGATGGGGATGTGAGCATGTATTGTGGGGAACATAGTCTATCCTCTGCTCCTCTGGCTCATGAAGCCCTACACAGAACACTTTGACCAAAGCAAGGAACATTTCAAAGGCAAGATATGGAGGGTGCCTTCGGCTGACTCAAGGGGAGGTTCTACTGTCTCCTCACCCACCTGGACCTCAGCAAGTGGAAATTCCCGCAAGTGGTGGTGGCATGCTGTGTCCTCCACAATATTTGTGAAAATAAGGGGGAGACATTCCTGCCAGAGTGGGGGCCAGAGGCTGAGCAGCTCACAAAGGCCTTTCAGCAGCTGCAAATGGCTGCCATCTGGCATACCTATCAAGGGGGCTGTGCACATCTGAGAGACCCTGAGGGAGAGTTTCAGACAAGGACACCTGTAACACTCTTCCCAGGGTCTCCCCACAAGTGGCCTCTGCAGTGCCCCAGTGTGCTTTTCATCCGCCACCCCTTCTTCCTCCTGACCTCCCTTCCCTCCTTCCTCCACCTCCCTCTTCCCTGCTGATAAAATAAACAAAACCTTTTGTTTTGTAACAATAAACCCTGTAGTTTTAATTGGGATATCTATAACTGGGGAGGGACTGTGGAAAGAAACTTGGAGCAGGAGGAGGTGGAAAGTGGAATGGGGAGGAAGGGAGAGGTGAGGCTCAGGGATGGGACTGAGATTGGCACCTCGGGTGGTCTCTTCACCTCATGTGTAGGGCACTCAGTGTCCATGGGAGATGGAGTGGCTAGATGGGAGAAGCCAGAGAAACAGGAGCAGGAGCGGCAGAAGGAAAGGGTGCAGGTAAAGGGGAGGACTGTGGAAGGAGCAGGTGTGGGGAAGACTTGGGAAAGAGTGGGTGCAGGGGGCCAGCTGCTGGTGACCAGGTGGTTGGTGGTGGTGCTGTATGCCATGCACATGCTTGGGACCTCCTGGGACAGCGCCTCTCAGGTGGAGCAACACAGCTCCCAGTCAACACGGCGCTCCTCCACGTCTGCATACAACCTACGGTCCTGACATTCCAGAGACTGCTGTAGGGAACAGAGGCATAAGAACATAAGAATGGCCATACTGGGGGTATGTCTACACTACCCTCCTAGTTCGAACTAGGAGGGTAATGTATGCATACCGCATTTGCTAATGAAGCCCGGGATTTGAATTTCCCGGGCTTCATTAGCATAAGCGGGGAGCCGCCATTTTTAAATCCCCGCTGCTTCGAACCCCGTGTAGCGCGGCTACACGGGGCTCGAACTAGGTAGTTCGGACTAGGGTCCTATTCCGAACTACCGGTACTCCTCGTGAAACGAGGTGTACCGGTAGTTCGGAATAGGCACCCTAGTCCGAACTACCTAGTTCGAGCCCCGTGTAGCCGCGCTACACGGGGTTCGAAGCAGCGGGGATTTAAAAATGGCGGCTCCCCGCTTATGCTAATGAAGCCCGGGAAATTCAAATCCCGGGCTTCATTAGCAAGTGCGGTATGCATACATTACCCCGCTAGTTCGAACTAGCGGGGTAGTGTAGACATACCCTGGGTCAGACCAAAGGTCCATCTAGCCCAGTATCCTGTCTGCTGACAGTGACCAATGCCAGATGCCCTAGAGGGACTGAACAGACCAGGTAATCATCACATGATCCCTCTCCTGTCATTCATTCCCAGACAAACAGAAGCTAAGGACACCATTCCTACCCGTCCTGGCTAATAGCCATTGATGGACCTAACCTCCATGAATTTATTTAGCTCTTTTTTTTAACCCTGTTTAAGTCCTAGTCTTCACAACATACTCTGGCAAGGAGTCCCACAGGTTGGCTGTGCTGCAACAGACTGTGTGTTCCTGCTCGAGGTCCTCACAGGGTCGGTGGCACCTGCGTGTCTCACAGGGTTGGGCGGCTAGCACAGGAGATGTGGCTCACACTCCACTTGCATCTGGTCTAGCTGTGAAGAACAAAGAGAAGGCCAGTCATCCCAGAAGACACTGTGCATAAAGCCAAGCCCTCATCTCTGAGCCGATACTGAAAGGTCTTAGGTCAGACGAAGGTGATATGCTTCAAGCAAAGCCATCTGAGGCCTAGACAATGGGCCCTTTCCTGAAGGGCACAGATTTCTTTGGGGGAGCCTTACTACCCCCACATCTTGGGGACAAGCAGGCATGAGAAGGTGCTGGCCTCGCCAGGGCCTGCAGGGAGGAGGGAAGTGATGGAGCAGCTCACCATCCCTCGAAGCCGCACACTCACTGGGTCCAGCAGTGGCAGCATCCCGCAGAGAGAGGATTTGTATCCCTGCCCTCTGTAGAAGAGAGGGGGATAGTGTTGGAGGAGGTGTGTGTGAGCAGCAGATCCTGCTTACTGAGGAGAGTGCTACTGGCTCCTCTCCACTTTCTTCCCCTCCTGGCAGGGGACTAGTGTCCTTCACCTCACCATACTTGCCTGGGAGCAAGCATGACTATATGGCGTGTGTGGCACTGCCGTGTGTGTGTCCATGACCCCATCCTCCTTAGTGGTGGCTTGTGATGGGAAGGTTTCCCACTAAGGGGTTGGGAGCAAGGCAGGCCTGTGGAGGAATCTTGTGAGCAGGAGTGCAAGGTTCCTGTGTGGCAGCATCACTGTGACTATCTGCTCTGAACTGGTGCTCTGTGTGCACCCATGAGCACAGGCTGCTGTGCGATCCCCAGGCCAAGAAGGCCAAGTGAGGAGCATGCAGCCCCTCACCACCAACCACCTCCCCCCATGTGTGTCTAGGAAAAGTAATGGAGCTCCTCTGATGGGCCTTCCCTGGCTTTGTCCGATCCCTGGGTGACATCCTGGGAGGGGGTTACTGGCTCTGGGGTCAGGATCACCTCCTGGCTGATGGGCATCGTGTCCAGGCTGGTCTCCTCATCTTCCTCCTCCTCCTCCACCTCCTCATCAACATCCACACCCTAAGGGCAGGGGCGGCCTGTAGCTACAGGTGGACTCGGCCGCCACGCCCGCCGATGATGTCAGTCTATTGACGGCCCTGCAGGCGGGGGTGCTGATCGCACGTTCCGCCTGGGGCGCCAGCTGCCACAGCCGGCCTTGGACCACTCCTGCCTATGGGAGGCCAATGATAGGCATCTCCCATCCTGAGTCCACAACAAGGGGGGGAAGGGACTGACCCCCACTCTCAGGTTGCTGTAGAGCTGGTCGATATAGGGGCAGGTCCGGGGTGCTGCCCCTGATTGGGAGCTGTGTGCCCTGGCCTTCCTGTAGGCTTGCCTCAGTTCCTTGACCTTCATGTGCACCTTCTCCTGGGTACAGCTGTGTCCCTTCTGGCCCGGGCTATTGGCCATCATAGGGTATGTCTACACTACCCTCCTAGTTCGAACTAGGGTGCCTATTCCGAACTACCGGTACACCTCATTTCACGAGGAGTAACGGTAGTTCGGAATAGGAACCTAGTCCGAACTACCTAGTTCGAGCCCCGTGTAGCCGCGCTGCACGGGGTTCGAAGCAGCGGGGTTTTAAAAATGGCGGCTCCCCGCTTATGCTAATGAAGCCCGGGAAATTCAAATCCCGGGCTTCATTAGCAAGTGCGGTATGCATACATTACCCCGCTAGTTCGAACTAGCGGGGTAGTGTAGACATACCCATAGATATCAGCATTTCTGTGCCTGGTGCAAGATCCTGCAGATTTGCTGCCTCTTCCCAGATCTCAATGAGATCCAGGATCTCTGAACCAGACCAGGAAGGGGCTCTCCTGTTTTGCCCTCGGGTCAGGGGCTTGGAGGGCTCAGTGGGAGCACAGATGTCGCTCATGGCAACAGCAAAAGCAGCGAAGGTTGCTGCTGCATGGCACAGGGCTGGCAGGGCCTTCCTTATCTAGGTTTGCCAGATGGTTTCACAAAAAATACCTATCCCCCCCCCCCCAAAAAAAAAAGAGCCAGGAAAGAATTCTGTTGAACCAAAAAAACTAAAAATACTGGACACCTGGCAACCTTACCCTTAGCCCATAAGCCCTTTCCCCTCTGGCTGCACCTTGAAGGACTGCAGGGTAAGGGGAATTACAGAGTTCTGGTGAGTGTAGACTGAGTGGCCAGCAGGTTACCTGGGAGAATTCCTGGAGGCCAGTTATTTCAAAATAACCACAAATGCCCCATCTACACACACCCTGTTTTGAAATAACTACTTCAAAATAGGCATTATTCCTCATGAAATGAAGGTTATAAATTTTAGAATAAGACGCCCATTATTTCAAAATTATTTATGAAAATTATTTTGAAAATTGGGCTTGCTGTATAGATGCTCACCTTGTTATTTTCAATAATAACGTTAGTTACTTTGTTCGTTATTTTGAAATAACATTGCAGTGTAGATGTGCCCTTGCTTACCTGTTCTGTTCATTCCCTCTGGAGCACCTGGCATTGGCCCCTGTCAGAAGATAGGATACTGGGTTAGATGGATCTTTGATATGACCCAATATGGCCATTCTTGATTCCTGTGTTTTTATGACTAACCTTGCAAAATATTAATCCAATAAAAATTGTTTCAGAAGATTCTAAGCTATTAAAAAGGATGATAATAAAATTTGCTTTTTAACCTTTGTTGCTGAAGTGGTTACTGTCTCTGATATATAAAAATAAGAAGGACCCTGCTAATACAATCTGAGCTATAAGGAAATAGTTTGGGTAATAGTTTCAAAATTTCTGGCCCCTTGCAATATTTGATTACATTTTAAATTAAATGAAATGAAATTGCCTCTCCTGAGGCAATCCTATATGTTGAGATAATGACATTTATGTTGCATAATACATGACAAATACTGCTGAATATACCACAGTAGCCTATCTAAATACATAAACACAGTGTGCCATTTTGAACTTTATGGAGTCTTTCAAATCATTTTTTTGTTGTAGTCATTAAGAAACTAGTAAACAGACTATTTAACAAGATGCAAATGTAAATTTTCCATGACAGTAATCACTGGTACCCTGCTGATAAATGATGTCATTGCAACATGTCCTTAGAGAACAATAATTACTGTTGTATTCATCAGAGTGTATGGCTTGAAGTTTACCAGATTTGAATATGATCAATGGTCAGTAAAGTTCACACATGCTCTGTGCACCAGGTGCATGTACTGCATGAATACGTTAGAGTGCATCTACACTGCACAGTTATTTTGAGATAATTAGCGTTATTTCAAAATAACAATGCAAGTGTCTACACATCCAATGCAATCATCTACACAGCTTAGTCCATGTCTACTTCAGGGAAACCTGCTTCAGACTAATTTTGAGGCTTCTCTACAGTATAGATGTGCTATTTCGAAATAAGCTATTTTGGAATAACTATTCTGGAATAGCTTATTTCAAACTAAGCATGCAATGTAGATGTACCCTTAGTAGAAAGTCTCTAAAGATATAATTCATTCATCTTTTACTTACCTGGGGGCACTATAATGTGCTCTTACAACAACACAAGATTCTTCCTAGAATGTTACACTTTCCTATATTATTAAAGTTTTGCTTTAGCTCTTTACCTTACAAGATACTGCAATAAGATAGAAATGTTTCATTGAGTGGAAAGTGCAATACTTGCAAGGAATTGCAATAACCTTTAATGATACCTTTATAAGAGCTCTGTCTACCTGCACAAAACAGGCCTCTGCTGTTTTAAACAGGGAACACTAGTAAATCTGCAATATTGATGAGGTCTTGACTCCTGGGGAAGCATATTTTGAATTAAAGTATAATTGTGTTTTGTTCATACTTGCAAGCTTTCCCCCAGCACTTTTCAATTATCTTGAAGGAACACATCTGGCCCTTAGCAGTCTTTAGAGATGTTTGACTATAGTATATGTTGGGAATTTAAAAATAGAGTTTTAAGTCACAGAGGGACAGATTCTTTCTTACATTGGGTAGTATCTTTTGCCACAAGCTGTTACACTAATATCAGGGAGGCAACTCATGGATTAAGGTGCATAGTGGGTAGAGATGGTAGAATCTGGCCCAATCCATTTTCAAAGTGTTATTTGCAAAACTAGATCTATTCATGGTTGGATTACACAAATTAGAGCACATTTTAAAATGATGTCCCAAGCACACACTTTCCATGAACATCCCTTAACTTCATTGAGTATAAATTGTTTACTAAACACACAACTGAAAATCATATATTCACCTTTATCAGAGGATGAGATATTACTTATTCTAACTATGCAGCTTCTCAAAATGATTAGAACTAGAGAAATAATACTAATAACATTATTTTAATAATATAAATTTAGCATAAATGTCTTGAAAAGTTATAATATCTGAGGGCACCCATGGGTTCATTGATCTGGTGGGAAAGCTGTTTCTGGACCCGTAAGATATTACCAGATGGGAATTCCTGACTGACAGAACAATGATCTAATCAGGTGGACGGGTTATTCAAATATGCAGTAGTTAATGGCAGTTGGACCCAGGATCAGATGCACAGAGAAGCTTAAAACTAATACAAACTATGATCTAAGTGTAAAAAAGAAGGGAATTTGCTGAATTTAAAATGCATAATTAATCAGGAATTATATAAAATTAATATTCATTGGATAGAATAATAAACCATAAAGTTTCCATATGTTATTTTAAGAAAAACATCAAATTGGTAGTTTATAATGATTAACTGAGAAATATTGTAACATAAATAATACACCCATTGATGACAGGAGGATGTAGCCATGGGTTTCACATTTTATTTCCTCACATGCAGGTAAGGACATGCAGGAAAAGGAGAGGGCAAACTAGACAAGAGAACTCAGCTATATAAAAGTATACTAGACATTATTAGCAATAAACCCCACTGAAACTAAATTTCTATTGGCAGACATTGATGTGATCTCACATTCTAGAATATAATTTTGTAAAAACAGCATTTCAAGGTTTCATGGTCATTGTGCTTCAGTGAACTTTCTAGCGAAAGAGACTCATGTTAGTTAGGAAGAGGGTATTCATACTTCCCATACCAGCAGTTCCTATCCAGGTTCTAAAATTTAAGGGGGTTTCTTTTTGGCTTATTCATCACTCACATCAATGAAGTTTCTGCAGCTGAAATGCAGAGCATGTCTACACTACAGAGTTCTGTCAGAAAAACAGCCATTTTTTCTGACAAAACTTGAGTAACATCCACACTGCAATCACATTCTTTCAAAAGTAAATCAAAAGAACAAAGGTTTTTTTCTGGCATAGGTAATTCTTTTTCTATGAGGAAGAAGTCTTTTTCCAAAAGAGCTCTTTCAGAAAAAGGCATGTGTGGATGGAGAAGAGGGATTTCTTTTGAAAGAAGAGGAAAGAGGAAAAAGCACAGGTGCCTGGTGGCCATTCTGCCCATAGTAATCACAGCTTACATGTGAAATAGCATCCATTCAGTATGGATGCTATCTGTCAAAAAAGCAGATTGGTTTTTCAATGCACTTTGGCAGTATGGATGCTCTCATTCAGAAGAAGTTTTCTCAGAAGATCTCTTCCAGAAAAGCTTCTTCCGAAAGAAGCCTGAAGTCTAGACATAGAGACTGTGTCTAGACTGGCAAGTTTTTCCGCAAAAGCAGCTGCTTTTGTGGAAAAACTTGCCAGCTGTCTACACTGGCCGCTTGAATTTCCGCAAGAACACTGACGATCTCATGTAAGAAATCAGTGCTTCTTGCGGAAATACTATGCTGCTCCTGTTCAGGCAAAAGTCCTTTTGTGCAAAAGGGCCAGTGTAGACAGCTCATATTTGTTTTGCGCAAAAAAGCCCTGATTGCGAAAATGGTCATCGGGGCTTTTTTTGCACAAAAGCGCGTCTAGATTGTCATGGATGCTTTTCCGCAAAAAGTGCTTTTGTGGAAAAGCATCCATGCCAATCTAGACGCTCTTTTCTGCAAATGCTTTTAACTGAAAACTTTTCCGTTAAAAGCATTTGTGAAAAATCATGCCAGTCTAGACTTAGCCAGACTCAGTTAGCAAGGCTGCTGATAATGTTGTATGAGCTAGAAAAAAAATCTAGGACTAAAAAAGAATTAACATTTAATTTTTGTCCCTAAAAAGGGAGAAATGGATGAGCACAAAAAAGGGAGAATTTGAAAAGGGGATTGTTTTCCAACAAAATACGAGGAAATTTCCAAGAACAATTCCACTTTACAGGTAGGTCTAAATCTGGGAAGTCTGGAAAATCTTGTTTGATATTGCCATAGCCCCATATTAGAACCAAAAGTGTTGACTTCAGTATTGCTTCAAAACCAAAAGATTTAATTAAACCTAAAACCTCCCACAAAAACCCAAATAAACAAACAAACACACAAAGCAAAAAACAAAAAAAAACCCAAACACCTGGTTTTTCATTGGAAAACAGGAAAAAATCTGAAGAATCAAAGTTTTCACACATTTTCATTTATAAGATCCACTTTGAACCAAAAGAAACAAAATTAAGAATTCTGATCGCTAGATCCAAAAGCTTCTAGCTTTTGTGTTGGTTTCCTTTCCCATACACTGTGCATACTAATTTCATTTTTACTGCATAACACTTAACAAGGCCTTTGTGTCAAAGTACAAAAGCATTACCTTGTTCCTAGTTAACAAATGGGTTCACTTTTTGTAACAGAATATACCCCATGTAATGTTCACATCTTGCATACTGATGTAATAATGTTGATACAAGATATGCCTTGTGAGGTGTCATTTAAAATCCTAATTTGCTGATGAGTAATATCACAGCAGAGTTATATGTTAAGTTCTAAGATGAGATCTTAAAAACATATTTTTAGTCATGATGAGTTTGGAGAGTATCCAGACCAGTTCCTCAGAGCAAAGGGTAAACTAACACCTCAGCTAAGTGTAAACAAGGTTGATGGACCATTATCCACTAAGTGCCTATTCTTTGGCAAAAATCTACACCTCTAGCAAAGAAACAGCATAGAGTTTCCTTTTACACAGACTGTCCATTGCCTTGCTCCCCCCTAGGAATGCTTTTCAAAAGGGGAAAAGGACTATAAAAAGAAGGGGCAGACACCTCAATACACCCTTCTTTTCTCCTCTCCTTCCCCTTCATATTTTCGGTACTGGAAAAGTCAAAGGAAGTAGCCATTGGCTTCTGTGTGAGGTGTCCTGACCTAAAATATTTGGTCAGTAAGACTGCTGAAAGCCTGTGATAAAAAAATTGTGCTTTGACTCTAACATTGTTTATAAGGCACTAGTGAGCCCTTGATCTTTATTTTTCTTGTAACCATTTCTGATTTGTATGTCATTATTTTTACTCACAGTCTATATCTTTGTAATTAAGAAACTTGTTTTATCATTTTATGTAATCTAATGTGTTTAACTTAAAGTGTCTGGATGAGTGTTTACAATTATAAATTGACACATCATTCCCTTACAGGAATAATGAACTTGATGTACTTATACTGTTCTGGACAGAACTAGACTGTACAGGATATACATTTGTAGGGGAAGATATGGGACTGAGAGTGTGTGTTAGGCCCTAGACTAGCTGCCAGCAATTGGTGCCCTAGGCGAACCATGCAATCAGCGCCCCCACCTCCAAACCCCTCAATGATATTGGGCCACCATTTGGCACCCCATTTAACTTGGTGCCCTAGGCGACCGCCTAGTTCGCCTATATGGACGGACCGCCCGTGCCTACAGGATAACTCAGTTTGGTAAAAAGCCAACTTGTTGATGACTCGGTGCACAGACATGCCTGAGAATGACTTACATGCTGGAAGCTGTTTGTGAGGAGCAAGACACTGTAAAAAGGGCATACCACATAGTAGGATGGGGCAACACAGTTACTCATTAAGTCTGCATTATGACTCTGCATGCCACATTTTCCTTCTCCCTGCACAGGTATTAATAAACACTTATCCATTCTGTCTGCTCTACGGGTGAAGTAAGAAGAATAAAAACTAAAAATGAAGCACAATAAAGAGAAAGATTATTTGTATTTATTTGTTTGATATTGCCACTTGCCCCAAAGAGCTTACAGTTTTAAGAATTTATTTGATGGATGTTTGAAATATAACATACATCAAGAAGGAAAGGGCTAAGCAAGGACGGATGCTATAGATAAAGCAATCTACATATCTTCTTACTGCTTAGCAACTACATTGTGAAGGCTGCACTGAAATTTGCACTTGAAGCAGGACTAACTGCTATCTTTCATGACTGAATTGAGTCTCCAGATCTGGCAAAATATTACTTCACACAACATACCAAGATGACAGTGCTGGGGCTGGGGTGGGGGGTGGGAGAGCTTTCATGCTCAAGTGCCTCAGCACAGAAACACTGGCTTTTCTGGTGCTTCTAACTAGGCATCTCCAAGACATAGAGCACATAGTATTGAGGGAGTCCAGTGCCTACTCTCTGCATCAAAGCTTTCCATGACATAACTGCCTCTGTGCAGGATGCTGAGGCTGCAGGATGTGGGGGCTTTTGAAGTGTGGATTCTTTAGCAATGAAGTAATGACCTCACCCCACAGGCTATCTGTATATCCTTAGACTCCCTACTATATCCTAGCCCCTTTGCATACCTTCAGTCTCCCCACATTTTCAGTCAAACCTCTTGTAACCAACATAATATCTGATCCATCTCTCTGAATACACTGAATGCCCACTCCCTTCTGTGTCCCCTCTCCCATTTGCCCACCTGGTTTTTAACCACCAATAAAAGACCCCTTTACAGTCTGATAATCCCTCAAGAGCCTCATCCTCTGAGAACAGAGGTTAGTGGAGATGTGCATGTGGGGAGAAGGCAAAAGTGTGAGCAGGGATGATGGAGGAGTAGGTGTGTGATTAGTGCCAAGAATACAGAGAACCCCGCTGTCTGTCAAGGTATTGGCACTTCCTGGACCTGATCCCCAGGAACAGTATCTTTAGACTCAGACTGCATTAAGGGTTCCTTGTGATGGATTACCCTTTTACCTCATGCTGACACGCAGTTCAGCTCTCATCCTATCCCTATTCCAAAAACTTCCTTTACTCTCCTTCCATCTCACAGCCTCATCCCTTTGTTGCCCAGTCCCACACATCTCCACTCACCTTCCTGCTTGGTGTCCTGTGAGCACCATACATCAGCATATTGTGTGAGAGAGGGGCAGAGGGAGGTGACCAACCATGCTGAAGAGAGCAGATTTATATTAAACCACAAATATAACACCACTGTACACACACAAAGTGAATTTCAATTCTGTGACTCCTGTTAGACTTAATATACAAAACAGATCACCCATTTCCAGAGGGCTCACGGAGAAAATAACTTGCATCCACTCTCTAGTACAGAGAGGGGGCAATAAGTCAGCAGCAGTTCTCCAGTATTATACCTAGATGGCCCGCCACTGCTATATTGACCTGCATGTCTGCATTTCATTTACAGGCGATTGCAGCTCCTGCTGGCTGTGGATCATCATCCATGGCCAATGGGAGTGGTGGAAGTAGTGCAGACCAGGACACTGCTTCCCACAGCTCCCATTGACTGGGGATGGTGATCTGCAGCCCAGGGGAGTTGCAATCACCCTTATCTGCAGAGACACAGGTGAACATAGCAGTGGTGGCCCACCAGAGGCTAACCCTGGCAAACTGGATCCAGCCCATGGGCCAGTATTTGCCCCCTGCTGCTCTAGTATCAAACCACACTCCTACATCTCAACTCAAAAGCATATATAGTGTAAATGGCCTATATCAACCAACAGAACACATGAACATAGAACCAATAAACTTCTTTGGAGACACTTGAGACTAACTGGTTGTTCAGCCTGGTATTTCAGAGATGAAGACATTGGGGCTGTATGTGGCAGAAGGGGTGGTGGTGGAGACTGAGGAGAGAGATCTGATGCTTTTGAGAATTTACATGGCATCACTTGCTTCTTTGCATTTTAGAGAGTGTGTTGCATGGTTGTGCAGTCTAGCATCTTTAACTACAAGCTAATTCTTTGACTGAAGGAATATATACAGAAGTATCAATGCTACTAGTTAATCACATGAATAGCTGTCAGCATTGATTTGTTATAACTTGCAACCCTACTGCAGAGCCCCAGTGTACTCTACTAATGTACTAGACTCCCATAAATCAGCATGCATAAGAGTGATGTTATGGTAGGGGTCTACTATAGCTCATCAAATCAAGAAGAGGTGAATGAGGCATTTCTAAACTAAATAACAGAAATATCCCAAAACAGTAATGGAGAACTTTAGCTATCCAGACATTTTCTGGAAAACCAATACAGCAAAACACAAAATTTCAAATAAGTTCTTGGAATGTACTGGAGACAACTTCATGTTTCAGAAAGTGGAGTAAATAACAAGGACTACAACCATTTGAGATTTGACTCTGACTAACAGGGAAAAAATGCTAGTGAATCTGAAGGTGGAAGGCAGTTTGGGTGAAAGGGATGGTGAAATGATAGATGGCACGACTCTAAGAAAAGGAAGGATTGAGAGCAGCATGAAAGGAGGAAATGTTGTTAACCCACTAGCTAAACCAAACAGCTGGAATACCAATTGTTGTGCCTATTGCTGGAAGCAGCTGCAAAGCTTTTGTAGCAGCTTTAATAAGACTAACAGACCAGGAAGGGAGGGGGAAGTGAGTGACCATGTGGAATAAATGTGACCCTATGCCCTACTGACTGCAGCTTTTTGAAAAAGGATACAGCGGTACAAGATGGAAATTCTGGCAATAGTTAACTATTGCTGTGTGAAATACAGCTGGTTAACTGATAAAAAAACTCTACGCTACAGGCTGGAAAGACAACCCCACACTGAACTTATCTCCTGCTGAGCAGAGGTTTTTTTTTTCTGTTTCTGTTTCTGTTTTGAATGAACAAGCTATGTAATACTAACAAATTAGGCATAAAAAGAGGGGGGAAATCTGAGCTCAGCGAACACTTGGACACCTATCATGTTCCCTGGCAGATGGAAGGCTGACCACTGGATATCTACAGTTATCCATTCAAGGCTTCCTCAAGATCCTGAATAAATATGAATCGGGGGATAATTTGGGGCTCTCTACTAACCAGTCATGGATGTGTTTAAGTGATGAAGACAAAATAAAGTAGAAGTGTTGAGCGAAAGCACTTATGTTTCCTGCTTTGTTTAATCTATCAATCAGCTGAATAGTTGTGTTCCCATAGATTTATTTTCTGCCACCATCTCACAAAGAATAACATTACTAAGAGCTTTGGGTTCAGCAAAACTCTTGGTAATAAAAAGAATAAGGACAGTGTACTTCAAAAAAGCAGGATTTAACAAACTCAGAAAAATAGTAGAAGATCCCCTGGGAAGAAAATTTAACAGGAAAAGGAGTTCAGGAGAGCTGGCAGTTTCTCAATGAGACAATATTAAAGACACAATTGCAAACTATCCCAATGCAAAGGAAAGATAGCAAGAATAGTAAGAGGCCAACATGGCTCCATCAGGAGCTCTGTAATGATCTGAAAATCAAAAAGGAATCTTTCAAAAAGTGGAAATATGGAAAAATTGCTAAGGAGGGGTACAAAAGAATAGCGCAAGCATGCAGGAACAAAATAAAAAAGGCTAAGGCACCAAGTGAGTTTCACCTAGCAAGAGACATGAGGCAATAATAAAATGTTATTTAAATATATTAGCAGTAAAAGAAATATGAAGAAAAATGTAGCTAATCTACATAGCAGGAAAGGAGAAGTAATAATTGATGACATCAAGAACGATAACATATTTAATGGCTCTTTTGCTTTAGTTTTCACTAACAACGTTAACAGTGGCACAATGTATTCATGTCACCAGGGCCTGTTAAAATTAATCCTCAGGGATTTAAGAAATTAGCTAAAGTAATCTCGGACCCTTAGCACTTATCTTTGTGAACTCCTGGAGGATGGGTGAGCTTCCAGAAGCCTGAAGAAGGGTAAACATGGTACAGGTTGGTTCCCCACAGTTTGGCACTCTCGGGACCCAAGCGGTCCCAAACCAGGGAGCTTTCTGGACTAATGTGTTGCCCCCAGCAGATGACCCTGCGCTAGCTGGTGGGGCTCCCCACCACCAGCCTCATTAATGCTGCTGGCCCCGCTCTGGCTGACAAGGCTCTGCTACCAGCCACCAGCCTCTGCCGCCAGCCATCAACTCTGCTGCTGGCTGCTGGCCCTGCGGGCTTCTGGTCAGGATTCCTGCCCACAGGCCACTGGCCATGCGGGCTGCCAGCACACCAGAGCGGTTCCGCTCCCAGCCACTGGCAATTTCTGCAGCTGGGACTCTCTGGTCCAGCAATATCCATGTTCCAGCTCAAAAGAGGAACAAAGAAGACCCAGGGAATTATATACCTATCAACCTAACTTGGATTTCTGGAATGATACCTGAACAAATTATTTAGTAATCAGTTTGTAAGCATGTGCATTACAGGCAGTCCCCGGGTTACGTACAAGATAGGGACTGTAGGTTTGTTCTTAAGTTGAATTTGTATGTAAGTCGGAACTGGTACATATTGTAGGGGAAACTCTAGCCAAACATTTTTTTTAGTTTTGGATAGCATAGAGAAAGGTTAACTCCCCTCTAATGTTTGTTTTGCTGTCTGTTCCCCTGTTCAGAAGATTTCACATCTATTTCTGTCCCTGTGACAAACTCAGGACTAAAGGAGTAACTCATCAAATACCAAACAGCTCTGCACCATGCTTTGAGCTAATAGCTTTATTTCCACACACCACCCAGGGTTCTAGGAGGAGGGTCCTTTTTTTGCTAACACAATGAGGCCAGCACTTTGTTTGTTTTGGTGGAGTCTTTGTTTGCCCAGGGAGCCCAGCATGTATAGGGGGAGGAGGGACGGAGAGGCTGCTTTTGTCTGCTGTTCGGCAGCCTGTTGCTCAGGGGAGGGGGCAGCCTGTTGCTGGCAGGGGGGGAGGGGGGAGGCGTGCAGGATGCGAGGCCGCGGGGGAGGGGGGGCAGCAGGCGTGGGGAGGCACTTTTCCTCTGCCCGGCAGCTCTGCGGGATCCTTGTCCCTGTGGCCAGCTGCTGCAGGCAGAGGCCAGTTGGAGCCGGCCGAAGAGCAGGAGGAGGTGGATTCTAGGACCCAGGTGAGCGAGCCCCGGGGACGCTGCTGCGCTCCGGGAGCCCGGCATGTATAGAGGGGAGGAGGGGCAGAGAGGCTGCTTTTGTCTGTTCGGCAGCCTGTTGCTCAGGGGAGGGGGCAGCCTGTTGCTGGCAGGGGGTGGGGGGGGGCAGCGGGCGTGGGGAGGCACTTTTCCTCTGCCCGGCAGCTCTGCGGGACCCCAGTCGGAGCCGGCCCGAGGAGGAGGAGGATCCTAGGACCCAGGTGAGCGAGCCCCGGGAATGCTGCTGCGCATGTGCGGGAGTTGCCTCACCCTGTTCGTATCTAGGGATCCGACGTAAGTCGGATCCACGTAAGTCGGGGACTGCCTGTATAAGAAATAGCCAATACAAATCCTGCCAGGCTAACCTGATTTCCTCTTTTGAAAAGGTTTTGCACCTAGTGGATATGGGGAAGCAGTAGCTGTGAACGTTCTTGATTTTTAATAAAGTTTTTGATGCAGTCCCGCATGCTATTCTCATAAACAAACTGGGGAAATGTGGTCTAGATGAATTTACTATGCGGAGGGAGCACAAGTGGTTGAAAGACTGTATTCAAAGAATAGTTACCAATGGCTTGCTGTCAGCCTGGGAGGGTAATTCTAATGGGGATCAATAGGGGTCAGTTCTTGGTCAGGTAATATTAAATCTTTTAATTAATTACTTTGATAATAGAGTAAAGAATATAAAATTTATATTAGCAAAATTTACAAATGACATCAAGCTGGGAGGGGTTGCAAGCACTTTGGAGGACAGATTAGAATTCAAAATGGCTTTGACAAACTGGAGAGTTGATCTAGATTCAGCAAGAAGAAAATTCAATAGACAAGTGCAAAATACTTCCCTTGGGAAGTAAAAACAAATGCACAATTATAGACTGACAAAGTGGTACCGCTGCTGAAAGGGAACCTGGGGTTATAGTGGATCACAAAATGAATATGAGTCAATGATGTGGTACAGCTGCAAAAAAAGTTAGTTATTCTGAGTTGTATTAACACAATTGTCATATGGAAGACATGTGAGGCAATTGTCCCAGTTTATCTGGCACATGGGAGGCATCAATCAGATTACTGTGTCCAATTCAAGGTAACACACTTTAGGACAGATGTAAACAAACAGGAAAGAGTCCAAAGGAAAGCAACAAACATGATGAGAGATTTAGAAAACCTGACTTCAGAAAGAAAGGTTAACCCCTCTCCCCCGAAATGTTTAATCTTAAGAAAAAAAGATTGAGGGGTGATCTGATAAGTGTATTCAAATGTGTTAGCAGATGTTCTGGTGATCAATAGCTCTCCAGGTCCACTGAACCTAGGCAAGAAGAAACGGGATTATTGTTCAGCGGGGAAGATTTAGATTAGATATTAGAAAAAACATTGTCAGCATAAGCGTAACTAAGGTCAAGAACAGGCTTCCATGGGAGGTTGTGGAATCCCTACTGTTGCAGGTTTTTAAGAAAGGGTTGGACAAACACCTGCCAGGGATGATCTAGGTTAACTTGGTTCTGTCTGAACACAGAGGATTGGACTAGATGACCTCTCAAGGTCTCTTATCTTTCTATGATCTTGCATTTCATTATGAAATACCAGTTATTATTAGTGAGATCAACATCCTGCTCCTTCTCTCTGCAGCCTCCAAGTAAGTTGCTGATCCTGTCCCCTGAGCTGTCTTTAGCCCACAGGCCAGGAGAGTGTAGGAATGGGCTACTGATGGCAATCAATCATCAGTGACCTTGAATACCCTAAGCCTTCTCTTCCCCTCTGCCCTCCTCTCCTTTTATCCCCCTTTCCCTTTACTTCCCTCTCCAGCAGGATTTGCACACTGGAATTTTTTTTCTTTTGCTGCAGTATCTAAAGTCCCACGTTTGCTGCTGGGGCTGTGTCTGAGAGCCCGACTTGGCTGCAAAGGGAGGGCTCTGTCCTCTTGGGGACAAACTTCATTGCTGCTGCTTTAGCCGGGTGTGTGCAGGCTGGCGGGAAAGAGAAGCCTCATTCCCCTCCCGTCCCCAGCTGCCCTCTGGAGCCCCCTCTCCTGTGGTAGCTGTATTTATCTGTGGCTCCAAAGGCGCTCAGAGAGTGGGGTGCACCGGAGAGAGACCGAGGAAGCCGTGTGTATGTGCATGCGCCTCTCTCTCTCTCTCTGCTGTGTTTATGGGAGGGGGAGTAGGGAGGGGGAGATAGCGCATGTCTCATCTCTCAGTGCAGCCGCTAGACGCGCGCACCACCACCAAACTCTCCACCATCTTTTGCATGTGCAACATTTGCAGCCGGACAGAAACCTCTCCCAGGGCTATGGAGACTGCGGGAAAAATCCGGCTCGGCAGGATGGATTGCTGAAAAACAATTTTGAAAAAAAAAAATCAAAGAAAAAAGGAAGGAGGAGGGGAAAAAACCCTCTTATTTTCCCCCCTCCCCATTTCATTTATTTTGATTCTTAATTTTGTTTGTAGCCACCTCGTCCTCAATGCCTCTCTGAGCAGCACCTAGCGAGAGAGAGAGAAGGAGAGACAGAGAGGCAAAAGAGAAGATGAGGATTATTTGCAGACAGCTTGTCTTGTTGTTTTCTGGCTTTTGGGGACTAGCAATGGGAGCTTTTCCTAGCAGTGTGCAAATAGGTAAGCGCTGCATTGGGCTGGGTGCATGTGGCAAGTGTTACAAGCCTTTCCAAAGTGAGTTACACGCCAGGGGCTGAATGAAGCTGCGAGACTGCTCCCACTATCCCCACCTTAATTCCCCTCTCCGAAAGTGTCTGTGTGTGTGTTAGAGAGAGAGTGTGGATGTGTGTGTACACGGGATGAAGGGGTCTGGAGCAGGGTGGGTTTTCTATGGGAAAATTCATTTCAACTCTTGTGATCTTTGGGAAGGGGGTTGTGCAGTATTAGAATAAGTTGGGAAGATGCCCCCCTCCCCGCTCTTTAATTGCGACCCCTTGTTTCTTCTGCATCCTGCGGGGATGGCGAGTTGTTTGAAAGCCGGTGTTTTCCTGCACTGGCCGGTGCAGCAGCTCATTTGCCGTGGGGAGCGAAGCGGGAGGGGGAGATGCTGCTGGCTTTTCCTTTCCCTAGTTTGAAAGTTTCTGGTTTTGTGCCCCCGTCCCCAGCTCCTGTGTCGTCCTCCCCCTGCCCCGACTCTCCCCTTCCCTTTTCTGGCGGGGCGCAGTTATTTGAATTCCTTCCAGCTCAGCTCCATCACTGCATCATTTCTCGTGCACGCCGAAAGATGCTACTAATAAGCCTGAGCTGCTCCCAGCCCGCACATGGGCTGCAGAGGAGCAAAGTTCATTACCTGCCTGTTCGGTATGGAGCCTCCTTGTTACTAATGGAAGAGGCTT
Organism: Pelodiscus sinensis; assembly: GCF_052426305.1. Taxonomy (NCBI): domain Eukaryota; kingdom Metazoa; phylum Chordata; order Testudines; family Trionychidae; genus Pelodiscus; species Pelodiscus sinensis. The sequence goes on from NC_143052.1 coordinate 319,449,509, forward strand.
CCCCCTCCTTAAGCTGCTCGCCACTTAAGGCACAGGAGGAGGCTCCGGGGCTGATGTAGCAATGCCTTCAGTAGCCCAGAGATGGAGGCTAAAGAGTTCCAAAGGTCACTGCAATCATGACAGATCTGAGTATTTAAATATGAAAGACTGGGAACCAAGAAAGCAGGAGCAGAGCTTGCATGCAGTTGGGAGGTTCATGTTGCTTTAGGACAATGCTTTAAGGTAATGGTGGTGGTGATTATGAATATGATTAGTTAATGTATCCACAGACATGACAGGACCAGTATTATTCAGTGCCACTAGGAGAGGTACTTGCCTGGTTTAATAGTATAGTGACTGGCTTGTGAATAATTGACTCTTGCTTTCTTTGCTGTTTTTATAGGTGGTCTCTTCATCAGAAACACAGATCAGGAATATACTGCTTTTCGATTAGCAATTTTTCTTCATAACACCAGCCCCAATGCCTCTGAAGCACCTTTTAATTTGGTTCCTCATGTAGACAACATTGAAACAGCTAACAGCTTCGCTGTAACAAATGCCTGTAAGTAAATGTGCCATTGATCTGGCCGAGTTATGAGTAAATTACAGTGAAATTAAGACGAGGACGCACAATTACCTTGTATAAAACAATCTATTTCAAGTCAGCTGCTCTGTAAGAAAAAGCTATAGGAGCAGAATCCTGTTTAGTTTCTAACCTTACCAACATTCAGGCTCCTGCTTTGTGCTGAGTAACTGAATGTGACATTTACTTTAGTGTCATCACTGTAGTTTCTTGCTTTCTGGTTTCTATGGAGATAGATTTTGCAATTGTAAAGAAAAATTGTGAATTATGAAGGTCTGAATGCTGTTGGGCATGGCGTGTCTTGCCTGCTTTTGAAAAGACACCATAATATTTGTGATCACAAGCGCTCTTCTAATGGCTAAGAGGGGACAGTGAAGCAATGGTGTGCGGGATAATATATTTGAGGAGGTTGACGCTGCAGTTCATCTAGTGATGTCACTTGAGCCTGCCCTGCTCTTATATTCTGGGTTGTAAATGTCTCTTATCATCTCCTAATGCATACATCCTGTGGGTATGTCTCCATGCAGCCACACATTGGTGCCAGATCAGTTTAGCATCTGATCTACTTGATTTCACAAGCCACCCCAACTGCAACTATTACTCCCCTCCCCCAGTCTACATACACTTTCTCATTAAAAAGGGGTGCTCTGGACAAATGGGATAATTTTAAAAAATAGAGTATAGCTGAACTTCTACATTTACAGCACTCCTGATTCCTTCAACATTGGGTAAAATGCCTGCTTAATGCTGCTTAATGTCTGAGAGCGGGGAAGCATTTGTGTTTCTGTTCATCTAAATCAGACTTCATAAGAGTATTAATTGTTCATTGTTGGGTGAAATGATTTAGTGGTACAGAGCTATATACCACTAAAATTGCTGCTGCTTCTGTATATGTGTTCAGGATTCAAATTCCATGTTTTTTCTTAGTGCTTTCCCAAGAATGAATTGCCCCAGGAACTAAGAGCACTGAGCAACATTACTTACAGAGGATTTAAAATAGAAGCAGATTGGAGGTTTTCCTGTTCAGCGTGCCTTTAGAATACATAGAATCTTTCTTTAGTTGTGTGGGTTCTCACATCCATCTCTTTCATACTTTTAATAATAATGTGTATTGAGGTTCAGCACATTTCACTTCTTAGAACGTATGGGATGTCTGTTAAATGTATTTATATAATTCTTTTCTACTCCAAGTTTCAAATGACTGTCACTTCATTTAACAGGAAAAGCTTCTATGCTGCCAAAATGGCATCAGTGCATATACAGAAACGATTTATTCTGCTGAGTGTCAATTCTGTACTAAGCAAGGTATTAGCTGTTGTGTTTAATAGTAAAATCAATTCCAAATTAAGGAAAAGAGGAAGGAGTTTTTAAAAAGTGCTTTTAAAAGTATATAGAATGATATTAGATACACACAGGTGTGTTTCTGCGAGAGTATTGCATTGCATATAATCTTCCTTTTACAGGCATTGCTCATTTATTTCATTATTTAGAATTGATACAATGTATATTGAAATATTTTATTTGTTTTTTGTTTTTTGTTTGGTTTTGGCTTAGTTTTTTCTAAACATTTGTACCTTATATTTAATAATTATAACTAAAACCAATTGTCTATGACTCTGACTTCTCTTCAGTCCTTCCAAATGATGTTAATGGCTGTTATTAAACTTTGAGCCTCAAACTATTGCACACAGTATTAGTTAGACCAATACAAGTTTAATAATAACTCTGATTTGCATACATTTAAAATAGTTAAGCATAACTGAACTAATTCTGCATATAAGAGAACAACATTTTAGGTACAAAAAGCATATGCTGTAACTTTCTTGCATTTAAACTGTTCACAGTAGCTCCTTTAACTCTCTTTCCACCATCTTCCCCTTATCTTTAGTTTGCATTATTTTAACTGACAAAAAACTGTTCCTTTATATTTGCTGAATTGCCATCACTTATAGAAAGTAACTCATACCCTGATCAAAATAACAACAAAATGTATAGCAAAGCTAATCTCACAGTTCTAAGCAATTTAGTGATTCATAGATCATAAACATGGACAGTATACAGAAATGAAAAAAAAAACCCAAGTGTATGTATATGTAATTATTCATATGTCTCCATCCATTTGGTAGCCCCAACTCTGCAGGATTTATTGAGGCAAATCTCCCACTTAAATCAATACGTATTTTTATCCAAACATTACTCATTGCATTTACATGTTATAGTTTACAGTTCTCTAGGCTGATAAATCCAATTGTGTTCTTGTATTTATTTTTGTCTACAATATTTGAATACTGAGAATATATTTTTTAAAGTGCCCCTCCCAATAAAGCACAGGCAAAATGACTGATGAATGAATGAACATATCACATGTCCCTTAAGCTAAATATGGGCAGAATCCTGCAAAAATCAATTGTCTGATAGCTGTGGGACACAGTAAGCCATGTGATTGAATTTGTTGGGTTGACAGAGGCTTTGAAAGCACATATATGTGAGATTTTCTAACCTAATTAAAGATAAAAATCTGAATAAAGTGTGTATATATATTTAATACCTCTGAACTACACAAATGTGGAAATAGCTCTTATCATTGTATGGAATTAAATTAGAGCATACATGCCTCAAAATGATACAGTACAATAGCCTTAATGCTACTTTGACTGAAATGAATATTCATGTGAGGTCAAGCGTAAAGATGTAAGACGTGACCAGTTAGCTTTATTTCCATTTCTATTTCACTGCAGTGGTTAGTGGTAAAACTACAGTGTTTGGCCCATTCTGTGTATTAAGGACAATAAACAGATCAGCTTAAAAGGTTTATGGCTTGTATGTTAGTTGAATCATGGCAAATCATGTGAATATTTTTTGTCTTTCCAATAGAATAAAACAGTGGCTGCGTCTTATGTACTGTGATGTTTATCCAGAAATACGTTTTGAATTGAAATCTTTCTCTGTGTTCAATTTTATATACATTGTAATTGTCTGCTTTGGCTTTTAACAGGCCCAGAACCATCGCATTGTTTTCGTATAAATCATGCAGTCTTGAGAAACAGATCATTTTAGTAGAAAGATTTATTGTAGTTCAAATAAAATTGGCCTGATTTCCACCAGTTTGGGTTTACCCTTCCCCTCCATTGGTGCCACTGGTGTCTTATTTAAATCCTATTCATTTCTTTTGTATTACATGCATTATTCAGTCTCTTTTACTGACAGAGGGAATTGAAATTATTGCAAAACATGGATCTTAGAAGATTTTGACTCATCCGAACATAATAAACTAAAGCTGTAACATTTGATTAGAATCATACATTAGGTTTCACATTATATGCAGCCATTTTTGCTCATGATTAAAGGTACAACTTCAATTATGTTTCAAATATAAGAGCTATGCATTTATTTTTGGAGTGGACAGTACATATTTATTGCTTAGCTAAATGTGAAAGGAATGCTTTCATCATATGCTGTCCTTTATATTTCACTAATACATTTCAACACTGCTGTCAACATAAGATGGCCATATTTTAAAGCCATTTGAATACTACAGAGAAACAGTTGAAGTTGTATAATTTCTACAAAGAGCAAATTTCTCACCAGAAGTATCCATGTCTTCTGTTGTGAGCATGGATAGTCTTCAGCTGCCAAGTTAAAACCCCTTAATGAATGGCCAGTCTTGCAATGTTAGTGGAGGACAATGCTGGATCAGAAAAAAAGGAATACTGAAAAAGCATGGTCAACATTTTGCTAAAACTAAAGTATTTCTTGATGGTCTCAGGTCTCCTTCACATGTACTCTTAGCCAGATTACATTAATGATAAATATCATATTTGATAAATTGGCCAGTCCTACCAGACTCCATGTTATTCTACTCTTAACCATGACTTTAATGTCAGACAGACAATATCCAAGAAAAGATATAACTTTATGTTTATTAAGTCTCATCTGGTAAGGAAAAAACAGGAGCTTGTTGTCTGCAAGAAAATGCCATGTATTGGACTAAATTTTCTCTTTCTTCCTCTTTTTAAATTTTTGCCGGTTCTTGTTTTAGAATGTAGTGCTCCTGACTGATGCAAAATTAATGACTCAGGGGATTTGATGCTCTCACTGAAATTAACAGAAGCTCACCATTGAATTCAGAGTGTAGGATTGGGCCCCATACAGAACAGACGGTAAAAGTGCATTTTCCCTCCCTTGCTCACATTGCTATCAAGAGTGCATTGCCCTGACCTTGGAGCAGTTTGGGGGTGGGAGGGTAATGCAGTGTCTATGCCTGTTCCATGACAGGCCTTTCTGCTAACACTTCCAAAGAAATTACCCACTGGATCCAACTGTAATGATAATTTCAAATTGTGAATATCTGTCAATTTGACTTACTTTACATAAGCCACCAAAGAGCCCTTAGGTAGTATCAGCTTTCATATGCCAAGCTGCCTAGCAATGGGATTTTCATTAAATTTGCTTATTAATTCAGTTTAAACAATTGCACCTCATTTCAGCACTAAGAGTGTAACCAGCATTTAATAATCAACTTTTTAAAAAACATAGTGGTGTTCTTTAATTAGGGATCAAAGCTGCATGGGACTGACTGGCAAATTATTTATTTTGCCCTCAAGAGTAGTTCAATGTTCCCAATAGCTAAGATCTGTGGCATAATGAAAATTAGTACAGTACAAGCAAACTTGAACTGCAGGGTAAACATTGTGTCAGATGGACAGAAGACTAACTGGATTTTTGTTGTTAAAATATTGTTTCATAAGGATTAGTTCTATTATAAAATCTAATTTCAATTTTTTTAGTAAATGAACTTTATTGCAAGTTAGACCCTTATTAGTTCAACTAATCTCTTGCATGATTTATCTACCTATCACTTGCTGAATTCAATGAATATGTGTATATATAGCTACTATTGACTTTGAGAGGAGTTAGGTACGCACATGAGGAGAACAAACTCCTCATACAGCAAGTGTCTTAGCTTATATATTTGTTTGCGTGGTCTCTGTGAAACAGTTCTGCAGAAGACTACAAATCCACCTTCAATCGTTCCACTTTTAAAATACGGATTTAGTTTTCAAGGGTACTGTCAAGAAAATAAATGATCTGGCCTTCACTAAAACATAGTCAAATTTCTTCAGTGAGAATTCAAAAAGAAACTCTCCGCTGGCATGAAATAAGGCATTCATCATAGCATTCTTCATCTTATTGGACTGAATATAAGTGTAACCTCAGGAGCATTGTTATAGGATACAAAAATCATTTAATCTTCCTTTTGGAAGATTAGTAGGAAAGATTCAGTTTCTCTATTTCTTCTGTAGATGCCAGTGCAGTACAGCCCCTCTTGCTCAGAATGAAGCCGTCTTTAACAAGAACATTAAACTGAATCACTTCAGCAGTCTCAGGGCACATCTACATTAGGTGCTATAGTTTTCTTCATTGACAGAAGTAGTTTGTCCATCAGTGTAGGTAAATCCACATCCCCAAGCAGCTAGCTTGACAGAAAAACTCTTTCATTGACCTACTTGCATCCGCATCAGGAAGGTAGGCTTAACTATGGTACCCAAGCGTGTTAATTTTTCATGCCCCTGATATATCTATTTAAATCTTAATTTAGGTGTAAACCAGTCAAAATAGCTCGTGCTCTGCCTTTTTGGTCTTGATTGTTTTGAGTTTGTTCCTGAAAGGGGGAAGCAATCTGCTTCCATTTCTGAACAGTTTTTTAGTCATTTTGGGTGAATTGTGCCACTCCCAACTGGAAGCTGGTGATCCTGTCTCAGTTTCCAGAATTTACTTCTGTTTGACGATATGGAAGCCTCGTATTGCACACGAGAATATGTGTGCTGGAAGAGCATAAGCATCTAATTGTAGCATACTTAGCCAATTGCTGAATCACCTTTCTAATCAATGGGAGGCTTTGTATCCACTCTTGTCCCAATGGAGCAGATTTGGTGTGTAGTGTAGCAGGTTTGGCATATGCTCTCTCATAGTTGTTTACACTCTCCTTTCAGAAGCAGCAGCATTTATATTCCCCTGGTATTATTATTTAAAAAGATTAGGCCAAATATCCCTCTCATCTGTGTCTTGTTTCAGCTTGATGTTAATGGGAGTTTTATCATTGATTTCAAGTGATGACATTTCAGGCCTTTATACCAGAGCAAGCCTGATGAAGTCAAAGAGATTGCACCAGTGTATCTAAGAAGCAAATTTGAGCTGTGCTGTAGATTTCCAGTCTTGTGTGCATTGTTGGCTTCGGGCTATCATTTTCATCCTCTCTTAGCACGTATAGTAACTTCTGCTACTTATACAGGCAAAACTGTACATAAGTTATCTACATTAAGGTGTGAAGATAGAGGGATATATTCTTATTTTATTTAATCCTAGTGTAAATCAAGAGTAATTCTGTTAAACTTAGTGGAATTACTCTTGGTATGCTGGTATAACAGACCTGTATCTGGCTCTAAAAGTGCAATGTTTGGTTAATTTTAGATTTTTTTAAAAAGCAGAAAACCCACTAGCCAAAAATGTTCATATCTTTATGTAATCTTATGTTTTAAAATCATTTCAGTGGCCTTTAAAATGGATAATTATTGGTATGGCAAATAAACTATATGGTCTGAGCAGTGGATTCTGTAAAATGTTGCATGCCAGTAGCTTCCATGTTAACCACCTGAGAAACATGCCAGATTTCAAAGAGAGTATGTCTTCTGTTTAGCCATCTAAATAGAGGCCACATTATCCAAAGCACTCAGTACTTTGCAGCTCCTATAGTTCTCAGAGAGCTGCTAGGTGCTGAGTACTTTGGAAAATCTGGTCCTAGATTAAAAGTCTCTCTGTGGGTCCTATATGAAAAGTCTCTCACTATCAAGCATCTTAATAGTGTCACATCCCTGCATGAGCTAGCTTTCTTTCATATTCTCCCTGAACGGAGAGGCTCCTGGGGAAGAAGTTCACTATGTGTGACTTGCTCACATCAGTGCTGATTTTAAAAAAATAGAATACGGAGGAACCAAGGTGTCAACTGAATGTCATCTTTATCTTGGCTATGCAGCACAGAGACTCAACCTCTCTCCCCTCCAACTAGTTACTCTTAGAAGTGCTTATTACGGATAAGTTTTATGGTTAGCAGACCAGGGGCTATATTATGGCATATTTGTGGGCTGCTAATATTGCTATTTCTTGATTAACTATACTAACATTAACAAATTCTAATTCATAGTATTGTCCCTCTTCTTATAGTGCTTATAGTAGCAAAACTCCCCTTGACTTAAATTGGAGTTTTACGTAAGTAAAGATTGCAGAAGTGATCACATTATTATTAAGCAATAATAGAAGTACAATGTAAACAGGTTCTCTGTTTTGATTGTTTACTTCTCTACGCTTCCATATGTGTACTACAGATCATTGTTTTCTTGTGTTCCATAGTTTATTTCATCCCTGAATTCATATGCAATCATTGCTCCTGAAAAATGCAGTCTGGTGCAGAACCTTTCTGTATTCTAAAGTCATCATGAGCGTGACTGCAGATATTTTCTATAAATACAAACAGAGCACAGCAGAAACGAAAGCACTTGAAAAAGAAAACCCATACAAGCTCATTTATTGCATGCTGGAAAGGGGATCTGAATTACATATATCAGCTTTTAGCGCTTCAGAACCATTGCAGACCTTCTCTTGGATAGATTCAGAACTGGCTCTGTGTGCGGTATTCCCACTGATATCAGTGGTTGTACAATAATCTTTCATACTCTTAGAATTTGAGTTTCATTGTAAGTTCAGTTTGTGATGAGCCAATGAATGGCTGTAGAAAAGGTGTTTCAAAGAGGCAGGAGGGATGCTTGGTTAAGTTGTTGAAAAGAATTGTGATGTTGGACAAGACATTTAATATGCCTTTTCTTGAGTTTCCATGTATTTTACATGGAGATAATACTATCTACTTTTGAGGTTTTGGGATAAGAGACAAAGTATATGTTTAGTTAGTTAGTATCATGAGCGACACATTTTGACAATGTTCTTCAGTAGTTTGATACATTATGCTCTGTTTTTTCTTGTCAACCTTTCACTGATATAGAATGAACATTCCATCACACCTCAGAGTGGCATCTGTTTCCTCAGTGGGTGAAATGCTTCATGTAATGCATATCCTGCAGAAAAGGCAGCCATAAATAAAAGGGACTATAAAATGTAAATTATAATTTGTCCCAAACAATTTATTATGCATCTTTAACATTCATAATCAAAAGTGCCAGCATTCATCGTACTACTAGTTAATGTGATGTATGAGTCTGTACTATGCTGAATTCTGGTCTGGGGAACAAAATAGGGCATAACCAAAAATGTTATTTGAACACAGATACAACTGAGGGAAAAGGGTACATAAAAAGCCACAGCATACAAAAAGTATATTCAAAATATACATTGGTCTATTCAACCCTCCTCTAAGTAGCTGATGGGCAATTAGGAGCCAGAACTTGCAGATCCTCCCATAGTTTTTATGAACTTAAGCTTGTCATTAATCATGTCCCCAGACCTCTTCAGATTGGAATGTTTAGGAAACTTTCCCTAAGCAGTGGACTCCTGTTGATCACTATAACTCATTTAAACTCTGAAGTCAATATTTAAGGGGGGAATTTAGGAGCACAAGTCCCAGTGAACGTAAAAGGATTTGTTCTCTTGACTGACTCTGGTGTGTTTCAAAATCATGTTTTTCCCCAAGGCTGTGTCCAGACTCAAGGGTTTTTTCGAAAAAAGTAGCCTTTTTTCGAAAAAACTTCACCAGCGTCTAGACTACAGCCGCGTTCTTTCAAAATTAAATCGAAAGAACGTGGCTTTTCTTTCAATGGCGGAAAGCCTCATTTCACAAGGAAGAACGCCTTTTTTCGAAAGTGCTCTTTCGAAAAAAGGCGTTCTTGAATGCAAACAGGGCTTTTTCGAAAGAGAGCATCCAGACTGCCTGGGTGCTTTCTTTCGAAAAAGCGACTTGCTTTTTTGAAAGTACTGCTTGCAGTCTAGATGCTCTTTTTCGAAAGAGGCTTGCAGTCTAGACATAGCCCAAGTGCCTAAAAAGAAGTCTGTTCCAACACTGCTGCTTTCAGATCAGTGATGCACCTGATTAAAGATGGGTCTGCCTATGTCAGGTCCATGCAGTGGTGTAGAAATCTGTTGTGACCCCAGTTGAGAGATGCTTAGATCGTGATTTCCTCAATTATTTGGCTACTCCCAGTATCCTTGCTGTTCTCTGTCCTGGAAAATTAAAGCAAAAAGGCAAGAACCATCCTTTTAAAAGAAATATATTTATAAGTAAATGTACATGGTGAGAGCTCTTATAGAGAACATGGTAGAGGCAGACCTGGTACAAAGTAAGTATGAAAGATGCAACAATGGCTTCTGGCCATGTTCTTCTATCAAACAATAAAGGACAATAAAACAAATGGTGGGGGGAGATAGTTCCCCCGCCCACTATGTTGTACATACAGGAATATATCAAGGGGGGGGCAAAAAGGGTGCTCGTCCCAGGCCCATCATAATCAGGGGCGCAAAGATGGAATAAGTAAAAATAATAAGCTGCAAAGTAAAGAGCGTGATGCGTGCTAACCTAAGGAGAGGGGGCACATCATTAATATCTAGCTCTGGGCACAAAAATACTTAGTTATGGCACCTGGGAATGTTCTGATGTCATCATCCACATGCCATTTTGATGCCTCATCCACCATCTTTCCCTTTGTGCTGGATATAATGTGCACATATAATAGGAAATCAACTCAAATGTCATTCTGCTAACAATTTTATAGGTCTTATATTTAGAGGATTGTAAATGTCAGGGCAATCTTAATTCAGTTTTTGTGATCCAAATATTCTGGACCCTAAAAGATCTGTAGGTGGTTGGTTGTGTATAGGAATACCTTGTCCAGAATCAATATTGGAGGCCAAGACTTATTCAGCAGCAAGACATTTTTGTTGAGATCTAATACACAAACAATCCAGTTGGCGCAGAGAACTGGATTGTTTTTCTTCCTAAAAGAGGAACATTTCCTAAACTCACAGCACAGGTTTCTGTACTAGGAACCATGGGCACACCATCTGAATGAACGCATGTGAAAGATGTTGATGAATACTCTTGCAAGTAAAACAAACCAATCTACATCACTAGTATTCACGACACCTTTTCTTCACTTTTCAAATGTTATGCACTGGTCAGTGTGTGTTACATATCCCCCGCTCTGCCTGATATGAATGTGTTACAGCTCTCAGCTACTGAGCCTGGGTATTTAACTTTAGATGGTAAAATTTGCACATTTAGTTGTGGAGTCCCTTGTTTATAGCCTGGTGTGTTGGAAGAGATGACTACCTACCTTCAAACATTATGAGGAATGAGATCTAATACACAAGCATATTTGCAGAAAGCACAAACACGAATAACGAACACTAGAAATAACCTCATAGCCATCTTCAAAGTAGAAAGAGGGACTGACTTTCTCTTCCGATATAGCTTAAATCATTAAAGCAGGGAACTGAAACAATCACTAACTTTGACCATTGATCACATGTCACAAATAGCAAATTATCAACTGCAAATACTGGCAGTGTCCAGTTTGTAAACAATCCCAGGCTAAATTATATTTGCATAAATTATTCATTAAATAATTATTATGAACACATATGTAAATAACACGATCTGTTCATGGGTAATTCATGAACCGAATAATAGGCTAAGTTAATGATATAATGTATTTGCAATGAATACTTCACTCAGCTCTGCTAGGAATTCTGCATGGAGATCTGGACTTCAAAGCACATGTGGCAAATACTTATCTTCAGTTCTTTGAAGACTTTGTTACAGTCTGACCTGGGTGGTCATTAGAGTCTAACGACTCTAAGCCCAACCAATAATCTGATCTGCATAGTAGGGACTGTGTACTGCAGGATGCATTGCCAAGTGCTCCATAGAGGCTTCTGGTAAGGCTGGAATTTCTCCTGCCCCTGGAGACTGTATGTTTATCTGTTCCTACTAGAGGACTTCTGTCCCTATAGCATATAAAGCCAGGCAGCAGAAGGGAGGAGGCACAAAGTGGTTGATACAGTCTTTGAGGTGATTTCAGGTAATATGAACATGCTTCTTGCTGCCCCTGCTCTCGAATTTTCAGGCCCAGCAACAAAAAAGGAGGCTCTGAGCAGGGTAAAGTGGGCTTCTGAAATTGGTGTCACATGAGTAGGGAAGGAGTTCCAAGCCTGGGGATGGATTTTGTGGAGGGGAGAGAAGAGGAGTGTTCTGAGTTCTGGGATGTTAGATGGGGGAGAATTCTGACATTTGAAAAAGACTAAGAAGGAAGGGTAGGAGAGGAATAGATCACAAGTCCAAAGAAAGATGTGTGGCCAGATATTTCTGTGCTGGTGGGTGTGCTTGGGGGAGCATCAGTACTGGACATGTGGATAAGCTGGTTGGCAGGGTGAGTGCAGAGGTGGGGATGGAGTGAGGCTGTCAGTTAACAGATGTGTATGTCCAGGGGCGGTAGGATCAGAGGTAAACCTGAGAGGGAGACCTGGGTAATTGGCAAGAATGGTGAAAGGTGACAGAGTAGTAAATAATGTTTTCTCTCACTTTGCACTTTACTGTAAGGCTATGTCTACACTGCTACACTTGTTCAAAATTTGAGCTACACAAATCGCGTATCTTATTTCAAACTTATTTTATAATAGCTTATTTCATAATTTGGCCTTGTCTACACAGCACCAAATTTCAAAATAACCTGTTCCAAAACGTCCCTTTCTCCTCTTGGAATGAGGTTTACAGGGACATCAGAATAGTGAGCCCAAAATAACAGGCTTGATGTGAAGACACGGGGATAGCTCTTTTGGGAAACTCTGGTATCTCAAAATAGCATTGCAGTGTAGATGTAGCCTAAAGGGCCCTAGATTTTAATTCTGAAATGGAGATTGTCTGTGAGAAGGAATAGTACTTCCCAACTTTATTTCCCCACTGACATCCTATGTCCCCCATTACAAAGCTCCCCTGTGGCATTTTTGATCAGAGTATCTGTTTTTCACTTGATTGGTCTGCTGGGCATTATGCATCGTGTGTTAGAGAAAATTTGCAACTGGCAACCTCATCATTTACTTTGGGCCCAGACTGCCAATAGATGCAGCAGAAAAGATTCTTCATGATCTCCACAATAAGTACTGGAGAGACATTGGAAGGTGGCAAAATGGCAGATTCGTAGGGCTGGTCAAGGGAGGAATCCTACTCCTCCCTCTCCCCCAAAAACCCACATCTAAGGACAGACAGTTCTGTTACAATTGCACCATACTGTAAAAACATTTAGCAGAATAATGAGTTTTATTCAGCGGTATATCAGTGGTCCTGTAGAACAGATACATTGAGCCCAGATACCTACCAGCATGATGACTTTTGCCCTTTAATGATTTGGGAGGAAAACAGGGAAAAGGACTTGTTTCCCTGTGTTGCATCACAAAGAACTCATGTCTTTGCAAAAGTTCAGAGAAAATGTGCCTGTTCATGCTTCCTGCCTTCAGAATCTCTGATAGTAATCTAACGTCTCAGCTCCCTCCCATCTCAGCCAGTCTGCCATTGGCTCCTCTTTGGTTACTATTTTAATATTTTTGAAGATGCGCATGGTGGTTATACCACAAAAGACAATCTATACAGGTGGTTTGGATTTCCGTCCTCCATTCTTCTTCTGGGTTCTGACAGACATGGAAGGAGTCCTTCATTCTCATTTCCTGATGGAAGTCCTGAGTGCTCATTATTCTTTCAGTTACTCTTTATGATAGGAATCTTCTGCACTTTAGCACTGCTGGCAAGCAGAGCTTCAGATCTTAATCACACTTCCTTTGCCAGTCTTTTATATACTATGCTAAATGGGAAGCTAGTGGTAAGTCATCTAAGCAATCACAATAATGGAAGAATAATAATTATAATGCTCCATACTCATACTCAGCCTAAGATTAACATGAAAGCAATCATGCATGTGAAGAGATGCAGCTTTTCCCTACATTCTTTAGTCAACAGGCACATCTGATGATGACCATATTGTCTGGCTCTAACTGGGCTTTGGCATTGTCACTTTGGTCCTAGCTGTCAACTTCTTACACTAGTCAACATTTAGAGACACAAATAAGCTCATTAAAGCATGTGGGACTATTCACATGAGGAACTACGTGCCAATATGAGTTTGGGGATAGGAATGTCGCTGCTTGGTTTTTACGCATGGAGAAATATTGAAGTATGTACTACAAGGCCTACCTATCTTCATTACAAAGTTATAGAAGATATATTCTTCACTCGATTGTGGGTATAAAACCCCATTAATGAGAGGTAAGTATGTGCACCAAGTGTTGTAACCTATAGGGTCAGAATGTAGTTTCATTAAGCTATGAATTAAGATGATGTACTTCCTGTTCTTTCCCATTCTTTCTGTGAAAGTATTCTCCAAAAACAGTCACAAGTTATTGACTGTGGTAAAGGAGTGGTTTGTACCTACTTCAATAAGATCCACTGGGCCCTTTCCCTGCCACAACACATTTTCCACAATTAATTAAAGTTTAGAAGTTTAACTTGTGTCTACTTTTTGTGGTAAACCACAAATGCTTTTCAAAAGTTTGCACCTGTAATTGCAGCAAGCAAACTCAGATGGGGATCACATTAAAAATGTGTGTGATTATCACAAACTGGTGCAATATTTTCCTCTGTGAGAAAAAGATAGTGAAGTGATTTACAGCTATATATGCATATTGATGATATAGAAAGGTACTTCTTTTGAATGGTGCATACACTTTTATTGATATATTTGGCCTCAGACTTTAGGGCAACCAACATTCAGTGGCTGGCTCAAGCAGCAACCATTTCCCCTTCAGGTGCATTATGTTCACCTGCTTAGCATGAGAGGAGAACAAAATCATGATACCCCACCCCACCCCGCACACACACCCACATGCTACTACAACAGCAGCAGCATTGTTTTGCAGTAGTTCTTGCACTCAGGGTGGTACAAGTGCTGCCATTAAAGCTTCATGTCCTTTCTCCCCCAGTCCTTGTACACATCCAAACAGTGCTGGATCATCTTGTCCTGTGAGACAGTGATGGCACAGCCTACTTGGTCCCACTCCATTTATGGAAGCATCATCCCTCCCTGGGACTGTGATGTCTTGAGAAATTCCCATGGGGTGAATGCACTTCCGTACCACTTGCCCTCTAGCAACAATGAACCATTCCTAAGGAGAGGAATCTAGTATCATGTATTAGAGCCTCTTTTACTTGGTTTCCAAACAACCCACAGACTTTAAGCAGATACTGGTATAAGGGAGATTCAGTCAGGCAAAATAAAATACCACCAGTATACACTGAAGGAAAATGCCTATATATATATCCTGCTTATTCTTGGCACAACAGAGATTGTGTGTTTTTAGGGACCCTTGGTGCAGTTCTCTGAACTTTCACCTGGCCCTAGAACCTAAATGCTTGCTTTAAATTAGATTAGTTGAAAGTGGTCATAAAAGGTCTACTCTGGTGATCTTCACATCCTGGCTATTCCCTTTGCCTGACACTTCCAACTCCCTTTGCTGGGGACTCTGAGGAGAGCAATATACCTGTTATCTCTGTTGGGAAGGAATCACACACACATAAGCAATCTCTCTCTCTCCCTCTTCCTCTCTCTAGAATGACTGGTGTGTATCCACTCCCCTTGTGTCTCCTGAGCAGTCCACAGGGAGTGAAGGAGGGGTGAGATCTGCCTCATTTTATTCTTAAACCTCCTGCATACAGGCACAGCCCTGGCATCCACACACATTTATGACCAAAATGCAGGACTATGTAGCACTTTAAAGACTAACAAGATGGTTTATTAGATGATGAGCTTTCGTGGGCCAGACCCACTTCCTCAGATCAAATAGTGGAAGAAAATAGTCACAACCATATATACCAAAGGATACAATTAAAAAAAATGAACACATATGAAAAGGACAAATCACATTTCAGAACAGAAGGGGGATGCGGGGGGGGGGGGGGGAAGGAAGGTAAGTGTCTGTGAGTTAATGGTATTAGAGGTGATAATTGGGGAAGCTATCTTTGTAATGGGTAAGGTAGTTGGGGTCTTTGTTCAATCCCCCCCCCGGAGAGTATCGAATTTTAGCATGAATGACAGTTCAGAGGATTCCCTTTCAAGTGCAGATGTAAAAGGTCTTTGTAGCATAATGCAGGTAGTTAAGTCGTTGAGACAGTGTCCTTTCTGGTTGAAATGGCAAGAAATTGTTTTTTCTTTGTGATCCTGTCTGATATCTGTTTTGTGGGCATTAATCCTTTGGCGAAGTGTCTGAGATGTTTGTCCAATGTACATAGCAGACGGACACTTTCGGCACATGATAGCATAAATTATATTTCTGGATGCGCAGGAATATGTGTTCTTGATCTTATAACTCACTTGGTTAGGTCCAATGATGGTATCAGTAGAATGAATATGTAGACAAACCTGGCAACGGGGTTTGTTGCAAGGGAAGGTACCAGGGTTGGTATTAGTGTGGTATGTTCTGTGGTTGTTGGTAAGAATCATCTTGAGGTTAGGTGGTTGTCTATAAAAGACTATGAGTCTGTCTCCCAGAGCCTCTTGGAGTATGGTATCCTGTTCCAGTATAGGCTGTAGTTTCTTGATAATGTGTTGGACAGGTTTAAGTTGGGGGTTGTAGGTGATGACAAGTGGTGTTCTATTGTTGGTTTTCTTGGGTCTGTCTTGAAGTAGATGGTTTCTAGGTATTCGTCTGGCTCTTTCAATTTGCTTTTTTATTTGTCCAGGTGGGTAGTTGAGGTTTATAAATGCTTGGTAGAGATCCTGAAGCTTCTGGTCTCTGTCAGTGGGATTAGAGCAGATGCGGTTGTATCGAAGGGCTTGGCTATAGACAATGGATCGACTAGTGTAGACTCCTGTGCATCTGCAAAATAATTCAGTGAAAGTTTCATTTTTAAATCTGGAACTTTGAATTCCCCTGTTTCATATTGTGCCTCAAAATATGCATTTAATTAACAGTTCTTCTCCCCCCCCCCCCCACCCCTGCCTTCCCTCCAATGAGTGGCTAAAGACCAAAGTGACAGATCATCCTGAAGCAAATATTATTTTAATGCCACCCAGAATTCCCTCCAGCATTTTAGGAGAGGGTTGTCTATGGGATAGACTACAGGAAAAATTAAGCAAGTAGATGGGAATCCAAAATGTTTGGATTCCTTAAAAATTCCCATGAATCATTAATTTTGTCATTTTCTTGGACTGAACTAAACATATAGGAGATGACTTGAAGGAAGAGAATTTGAGCGCATGATGGGTCTTCCATCTATAAGTGTTTCGAAGGAAATCCCTAATACCACCTGAAAGCTATATATTTCGAAGAAAATTGGTATATGTGAGTTCTTGTCAAGTTCTAGTTTGAATTATGGTTGCAAAAAGCTTGTGTAAATGTACAGCCAAGAGGAAGCTGTCTCTCTGCAGGAGTTTTTAACACTTCTTTCAGCTAATTCAAAGATCCAAATACTAAATCTAGCACTCAGGGAGAGCTTGTAGATTTATGACAGTCCCTGAAGGACTTTGGCTCATAGCTATTAATATAGGTAATTTTTAAAATTTATGATAGAAATAATAATTCTATGATAATATTCTTCATTTTGCTTTTTCAGCGCACAACATATGAGAGAACAAAACCCAATGGAAATTTCTTAAGACAAATCTGGTCTCGGTTTTGCCTTGCTTTAATCCAGAGTAGTTCCATTGACTTCTTGAGGGTTATTCAGGTTCTATAATGGTGTGTGAGAGAGAGCACAATTCAGCCCACAGCTTCAGTATGTGTTGTTCACTTATATAATATTTTTTTCAGAAATCTCTCTTTTTATTAAATAAAAAAAACCTTACTAGTAATGGTGCTAGGACAGTGTCCTTTCCTTCTTTCTACTCTCATTCCCTCAGGTGTCTTACTTGATTAATAGAGAGCATTGGTTAACTCCAGTATGTAATAGTCCTCAAAGAGTATCCAGGATCCTGTGGGATAGAGAACACAGCTACTACTTTTAATGAGGAGCTTTTAAGGAATGGTTGGGAGAAGGGCTGGATCAGGTCTCTTACCTATAGCGAATCATAGTTGACCCTACTCTTTTCTTAGCTAGGATAGTGAATCATAGGTGGGAACCCTCCCTTCATTTTAGACCGCTTTCCCATCATGGCCAGTTTCCCTCTGATGTGCCTACAGAACCCATAGAGAGGAAGAAGGACTGACATGGATTGAGGAAGAACCATCAAGGATCTGGTAACAGGAGCAGTGCCAATAATGTGAACCCATTGGCTTATTGGAGAGGGGTAATATTACTTTAGTACTCTTTGATGGCAGGAACAGCAGGGAAGATCCTCCAGGGAGTGGGGAAAGTGGAGCAAGACTAGCCAAGAAGGTACAATTGCTGGGAGGGAGAAGGGAGCCATATTTCCCTAGCTCCTACTCCTCTTCTTAGAACCCTAAAAAGGAGGAGCCAGTCTTAGCATTCTATGAATAACCACTAAACTGAATTTGAATTTCATCTGAAACAACCCTAAACAAAACAAATGAATCATTTGTCATGGCACATTAATGACTGAGATCAACTTAAATTAAACCGTGACGGACTTTCTGTATAAGGGAAAAGGACACTGTTAATGGAGGGTATTTGAATGTGTGACTAAGATAGTCTTATTTAAAAAGACAATCCATGACCAGAATGAAAATCTTAATATGGAGGAACAGGGTGGGGGAGAAGGCATTTCAGAAAAGTTAATTTGTGTGATTGATAAATAATGAAAGTGAAAAATCTAAAACATAATAGTATTGGGAATAATAGAAAATGCCTCTATCTCAGGAGTTGCTGAGTGGGAGTTTTACTTGAGGAAAGGGCTCAGGTAGGATCCGTTCCATTGTGAATAATACATAGTTCCTAATTTTTTTTAAAGTTGACTTTTAGAGAAGCTGACAAGCTTCTTTAGATTTCTAAAAATAAACAAAATGAGGGGAACACCAAAACGCCAGAGATTTTTCATTTATGCAGGAAACATACCGAGATGAGTGTTGTTCTGGATTAATGCCATTTCACGGATCATTAAAGGCATGAGGAGATGCTGCTGCTTCACCATCACACCTGAGATGTGGCAGTGATCCAGTGCAGTGCATGTACCACGGTGTTGCCGTAGTATTGATTCTGTTCTTGCTGTTTCTTTCTCTAGTACAGAATTATATTAGAATGTATTTACTTACGAATTACACCTCAGCTTCAGAGTAGTGTTTGTGATGTTATCAAACTAATGGGCCAAATTTTTCATAAGAATATAAGAACAGCCTTATTGGGTGTCACAGCCATCTAGCCCAACATCCTGTCTTCCAACAGTGGAAAAAGCCAGGTGTCCCAGCAGGAATGATCAGAACAAGAAATCATCAAGTGATCCATCCTTTCTTATTTATTCCCAGCTTCTTGTAAACAGAGGCTAGGGACACTTCATTGCATTGATGTAAATCCTAAATAATTGCATTGAAGTAAGCAGTAGTGCCTCATTATGGAATCAGGCATTAGCTAAGGCCCCCTCTTACTGGTATTGAGTACTGTCTTACCCTGTGGGACATCTCACTGATTTCAGTAGAGCTATGTCTAGCACAAGGTACTACTCAGCTTGCCCCAGGGGTCTACTGAGTCTAGGGATGTAAGTGACTAGTCAAACAGTGACTTGACTAGTCACTTCTCCTCCTCCCATTCCACAGCCTCTATCAGAGAAAGGCAGCAAGGGGGTGGGGAACAGGAGCCGATGCTGGGGGGAGCCAACTTAAAAGCAGGTTCTGCCCAGCACCATCTCCAGGTGCCACCTGTTTCCCCCCTGCTGCCACTATCAGAGGAAACGGGGGTTGGGATAGAGGAGGCTGCTGAGAAGCAGCCCCTTTCCGCAGAAGTCCCAGCGGGGAGCTGGGCCACCCTGCGGATAAGGGCTGGTGCCAGAGAAGCCTCTGTTCACATTGGCCAGCCTTGTCCACCTCGAATAGAGGCTGCTCTGGCACCAGCCCCTGTTTGCGGCAGACAGGGCTGTCCTCTGCGAACAGGGGCTGCTGGATTCAGTGCGATCTGGGACCCAGCAGTCCTGGATCACACTGATCGCATTTTAAATGTAGTAAGAGCCCAGCATTTCTCTCTACATTTAAAATGCAGAGCTGCAGCATGGGTGACTCCCAGATCCGGCACATGCAGGGACTGCTCAGTCCCACCTTGAGCCAGCTCCTGGAGCTACTCCCCTCTGCGGCTCTTTAGAGCGGTCTTATTGACTAATTGTATTGTCAATAGAAATTGTATCGACTGTACAATTAGCCTGATAACTGCATTTTAACATCCTTACTACTTACAAAGGAAGATGCTACTGAGCCTGCATAAGGATGACCATATGTGATCTTAAATAGGTTCTCTAACCTGTGAACAGTACTGATTCGCCTTTTACAGCTACAAGTAGTCTCATTAAAGTCATGATAGGAAACACAGGCTGGATAACAAGTGATTGCTGAATCAGACCCTTCAGTAGATGATTTCTATAGCTTGTTTAAGTGATTTGAAATTAAAAGTGGCTAAACAACATCTCTGGGGTTAATGTGATATTGCTATGTCTTAAGAGTGAAGCTGTTAAGTTCTTCCACCAGGATTTCTTGAAATGCTGCCAAAAGACCAAGAGAGCTCTGTACTCCGCCTGGAACACAGAGCAACAGCTTTGTATCACACATTTATTGTGCACTTGCGTAGTGAAGACTGTAAATACCAGCTTTTAATTATCAAGTATATTTATAATTCATTAATATGAAGTAGATAAACAGACAGTGCTGGGTTTGGAATGAAAACAGGATAAATGGAAAATAGTTTGCTGCATAGATAATAGGGGAGATATTGATGTAAAGTGAATGTGGGAATTTTATTTCTCTTAATTTTGCTTTGCTGCAGTTATTTGTTTGAACTCTGAAATGTGAGCAAAGGAGAAGTGTTTAGAGTAAAAGCAACTTATGCTGCTGTAAATATTGAGTCTTCTGAAATTAAGATTTAAATTCTTGGTGAATATCAGAGCAAAAAATGAGAACATAAGTGCTCACATAAATAAGATTGTCAACATTTATTGTAATACATGAAAGGCCTGTAAGTTTTTATTATATCCCTAGTAAAATATTTCTTTAGAGAAGTTTCATTTAAACCTTTAGATATTTTGAATTACATTATTCATGAAGAAAATGTACTGGGAGAGTACTATTACAGCATAATTCATTTGACCTTCTGATAAATCTATATGCCCACATTTATGAACTTGAAGGGTTTTTTTAAATTTAATTATCAGAACCCATATCTAGGTATCTAAATAAGCATCTAAGCCTGCAGTCACTTATGTACGGTGCCATTGAAGTGGTTTTTGAAGCTGCCCCGGCATTTGCCGGTGTCATTGATGCCAAAAGTAGTTTGGAGGTGCCCAGCTCTTTTGAATATCAAGCCACGTAGGTGCTTAAGTATATATTTAAGAGTGGGATATTCAAAAGCCCCAGGGGACTTGTGCTCCTAAATTTAGGGGCTTTTGAAAATCCCATCCACACTGCCAAAATTTAGGCATCTAAGTTTGAAATGTTGACACCGTGATTTATAGGGATTTGTTGCCTCTTTTTCTCACATATTATACATTGTGGGCTACTTTAACTTTTGAATTAAATGGAAAGCTGTTGAATCAGCATGTGAGGGAAGTAATACGTGCAATATATCATACATGCAGCTTCTTAGCTGAGCCTGGATAATGGAACATGCTGTTATCTAACAATCAGGCAGGCTTCAGTGGAGCAACTGACTGTAAGAAAATGACAAATAGCTAATTTTAGATGATTAGAAATGCTCCTTGTGAATTCTTTTTGACCTAAAGATGAATATAAACTGAACCACTGCAATATACATAACCATGCCTTCAATTATCAGCATCAGCCAAACGTAGTGTTTAACCTGTGAGTGGATAAGGGATGTGAAGGCATAAAATGAAAGCTCCCAAATACATTATAGATAAAACTATGATTTTGGAATGGAAGTGTCTAGTAAGTTTCCCTGTAGAGCTAAGGGGAAAGTGATAAGTCATGGAAAAGTCACCAAATAACGTCATCAAAGTGCACAAGTATGAAGTGGGGTATTAAAAGATTAGGCTTGGGGAGGGGAAGTTGGGAAACAGCCCCTCACTGTGGTCCCTCTATAGCAATGGCTGTTATTGTCATAACTGACAACAAATGAAAAACTGAAGAACAGTGTACTTAAACTATGCAGCTCTGATGGTTATTTCACGTCCTATCTTTAGTCTCTTTTTTCTTACAGCTTTTTATGGGGCAATTTTGTATTTATGAATTTAAATGAACTGATATCTATGAAAACGGAAAGCATCGATTTGTCCAAAATCAAATTACAAAGCATGTGGGTACCTGTTTTGCTTAATAAGGAATTACACTATACATTTACCAATTCTAGGCTTTAAAAAATTATATGCGAGTAAATGTCCTTTAGTTCCATGACACAGAACATTTGATTTCCTATGTTTTCAACACAGCTTCAATTATAGGCAGTACAGCCTGTAAAGGTGATAATACTTAGCTCTTATAGGACTCAGTCATACAAAGTATTTAAGAACATGACTTGAAGTCAGTGCAATTAAACACATCCTTAAAGTTAAGAACATGTCAGAGTGTTTTGGTGGATTAGGAACATACAGCACTTTTCCTCTGGATGTCTCAAAGCTATTTACATAGGAAAGCAAGTATTTTACAAACGGTGAAACTGAGACAAAGAGAGGTAAAATGACTTCCCTAAGGTCACACAGTAGGTCAATGGCAACATGAGAGGAAGAACCCCAATCTTCTGACTCCCTGATAAGTACCCTGCCAATTTCTCACACTGCAGAGACATCCCCTTAACTAAATATATGCTCTGTGTCCCAATTCACTTAGGGCACATCTACACAGCAGGGCAAAAGTCAAGTTAAGCTACGCAACTTCAGCTACGTCAATTGTGTAGTTTAAGTCGAAATAGCTTAATTTGGCTTTTGGCACTCTACACAGCAGGAAGTTGAAGGAAGAAAATGCTTCATTTGACTTCCCTTACTCCTTGTAAAAAGAGGGTCACAGGAGTTGGAATAAGAAGTCCTCCAGCTCGCCATTATTTCAAAATAATGGCTTGCTGTGTAGAAACACTTTTTGTTATTTTGGAATAACTGTCGCTATTCCAAAATAATGCACTGCATAGATGTATCCTTACAGAACTAATTAGTGGTTGAGTTGTGTGCTTTAGCTTATATTCAATGAGAGGGTTGGTTTCCTTATTGGAAAACAGGAATGATAAATTCTTTAAAGAGCAAACAGGTTTTATAAAATGACAAATATTTAAGTACCATTAAAACATAAATATGCATGTATGTATACTTTGGTGTACAGGTTATGCACATTATTATTTCTGGCAATGTATTTTGTTTGCCATAATGAAATTTAAAAAGTAGTTAGATTTTAAGCAAGCAATGCAAGGGTTTTTTTTAATTGTTTGAAAATTGAGCTTATCTCAGTAGTTCCCAAAGTGTTGGGGAGCACTGGTGAATGGTATAAAAAAACCTGTTGAGGAATGACCTCATGCTGGACAAATCTCTCAGTTGTTCTCAGGAGTAAAAGCCCAGTGTGTTGGTTTTCAAAATCTGTTACAATTGCAGAGAAAACCTTCAAAACATGAAATAAAAGTAACCAATGCAGTCATCTGTCTGAGCTTGCAGACAGCCTAAAACAACAGTTCTGAGAGTGAACTGCCCCATTCATTTCACTGGGTGCTAATTCAGAGGCCAGTGATGAGTCTTTATGGGCATGTCCACACTGGGAAATTATTTCAAAATAAATTATTTCAAAATAATAACTTCCAAAATAACAATTTTAAAATAGGCCTTATTTCTCTTTGCAAACAGGAGTTTTATTTCGAAATAACAAGCCCTTTATTTTGAAGTAACGGGCTTGATATTGTGGACACTCATTTTGTTACTTTGAAATAAGGGAAATTATTCTGAAATAACTCCCCAATATAGACTTTCCCTAAATGTCAACATTTCTATTTCTCTGCTGATCAGTAATCATAAGAAATGAGAGAGAGTATATTAGGGAGATCTAAAATGAAGGAGGGACACATGGCAGAGCAGAAGTGGGGGCACAAATGCTTTCATTTTCCTGTTGGGAACTTAGCTTTTAAAAGTGTGGGAAGCACAGGCTTAAGTGAAAAGCTATATGTGGCAAGACTTGAATTCTCATACATGCATTCTACTTTATACAGGCTAAGTGGCCAGAGTCTCCCATTACCTTCGAAGGGTATGTCTACACTAGCTCGTTAATTTGAGCTAGGTAGGCAAATCAGGCAACCGGAGTTGCAAATGAAGCCCGGGATTTAAATATCCTGGGCTTTATTTGCATCTTCCCGTCCGGCCACCATTTTTAAATCCCCCTTAGTGCTTAGTTCGGATTAACTGTTACACCTCATTCAATGGATTTAAGGATTTAGTTCAGATTAACTTTAAACTGTTGCATATAGCGCGGGCAGTTCGTTCGAACTAAGGGGGATTTAAAAATGGCGGCCGGATGGGAACATGCAAATAAAGCCCAGGATATTTAAATCCCGGGCTTCATTTG
Source organism: Pelodiscus sinensis (assembly GCF_052426305.1). Lineage (NCBI taxonomy): Eukaryota > Metazoa > Chordata > Testudines > Trionychidae > Pelodiscus > Pelodiscus sinensis. The sequence goes on from NC_143052.1 coordinate 319,473,756, forward strand.
CAACTCTGGTTGCCTGATTTGCCTACCTAGCTTGAATTAATGAGCTAGTGTAGACATACCCTTCTGCCTTACCTACTTATACTTATGTAAAATGATTAGTGAAAATGCTTCCCAATCAGAATGGCAGTGTTTTTACACCCACTTTGCAAAGGTAAAGGGGATAGCACAAGGCGCAAAGCAGGAGGGAATCGAGCCCTAATAGGACTGTTACTATCTCAGCACGTGTTATGGTTAATAGGAAATGGGCATGTGCATCAAGAGGAAAATATATTCCCTTAAACTCATAAACATCAAAGTCTCCTTAGTTATTACTGATTACAAGCTTCAATTTCTTTTACTCAAGAAAGGCATAGATAATTAATGATTTTGGGTTCTGATTAGAAAATTAACATTGCTAATACTATTACTAGATAACTGAATTTTGGTGTTATAAAAGCCTTTTGAAATGTGATTTGACAGAGCATATATCTGATTCAATTGGATTGATGATGAGGATTTTTAAGATGTTGATTTCTTTGAGAACAAATGCTTCTCTTAATGAAGCATTATATTATAACAGTAGCCATTAATAGGACTATTTTGCTCAGCCCACAGCCCATTAACCTGGTAGGTAATAAAGTATGTGGAAGTAGACACAACAGGAGCAGAACAAAGTAGAACACTCAGTGAAATCTGTTATGCACCTCCTTATGCAGATCTAATTTAGTGGGGCAAGGGGAGTCTTGGACAAGATGTGAGGGGCAAGATTTGGGAGGCAAGGTGCTCTGGAAGAGGCAGCGCCTCAGGCAAAAGTGGCGGGGTGGAGGGAAGCCAGCCCTGAGTGCTGCGGGGAGCATGGTACACTGCTCCGCCAGCCCTTAGAGCCACCCTGAGGCTGTAATGCAGCACTCCAGTGGTGATTAAAAGGACCCAGGGCTCTGACCACTGCTGCTGCCAGAGTAGCAGTGGCAGCAGTTGGGAACCCCAAAATTCTTTGAATCAATAGGTCCCAGGGCAATTAATTGCCCACTTTGCTCTCCTCTGTCAGCGGGCCTAGTCTTGATGTACTAGTTAGCTTACACTAATCACACCTGTTGCTTCTGGGGCTACACACCACTCCAGAGACAACAGAGAGCAAGGAATTCCATGAACAGCATGAGCAATTGTGGTCGTTAGAAGAGCATCATGCAAAGAGATGGCGCATTGCACATATTCTGCTCCAGGAGATATTTTGCTTCCAGATCTCCTTTGGGACACATAGTGTTCCAAAATACATCAAGACAGCTAACCATGTGTGTCACTCCACAGTTTAGTCCAGCTACGTTTCCACATGAAGCCCCAAAGTAGTTGCATTCCATGCAGCCCCCCCGACAGGCAGTAGTTTCCATTATATACATGATTGACAGTTTGGTTCAGCACCCCCACTACACAAATTGTTTTAATACCACTGATTCCATTCCTGGGTACCAAACAGATTAAACCCCCAATTTTCAGGAAAGGGGCTGTTGGCCTCCTAAGTATCTTCCAATGGCTTACTGCATATTGGGGAATAATATATACACAGCTATTTACTAAATTCAAATGCATTATCTCTGTGAAATTCCATGGGGTTTGCAGAGGTAACCTACAGCATATAAATTGTGCATTGATATAACTGTGCATTATGATTGTACATCGCTACAGCTGAGGCTACTAAGCATTTGTCTGTGGTGGTGATACATGAACATAAGTTTGCAGAGCTGGCAGTTGGAAAAAGCAACTTTTGAGAATATTGGATAAGGGAGTAAATACAAGATGACAAATATGGAGCCCCATGATGCTATCTTTCGAATTACTTTTAAGACTAGAACTGCACTAGAAAAAGCAGGTTTTCCTAAATTAGCAGCTATCCAACTTGGCATTCTATGTATTCTGGAAGGAGAGTAGCCTCCAGGAAAACATGCTGGTATGAGAGATACATTCTATTATTACCATTTCTGCTCCGATATATAGAGGAGATAACATGAATTTTCTTATTTTGATCTGTGTATTTTTGGAGGCAGCGGACAGGTTGGGAATGTGAAAATAAGGTGCTTTAAGGAAGTTGCTATTTATTTACTTGTCCTGAGCATCAGGGGCTTGATCCTGTCTTCAGATGACTGAACCTGATCTCAGTAAAGATTAACAGGGCTGAGAGCAACAACCCGAGTCAATCTTGTGTGCCTGGGTAACATTGATAAGACGGTTTTGTTCTGTCCAGTACTCTGATGGAGAGAATGTGCATTTATTTAATTTCCCAGTTCTATCAGCCAATTTCCTGTTTATTTTATTACTTTTCAATAAACATTTTTTTGATTTTGTGAAGCTCCTTCCTTACCCAGAGGCTAATTCAAATTACTTGCTAACAGGGTTGCATTTATGGCCCTGAAGCATTAAAATTCTGCCTGTCCTGCAGGGGAAATGTCATTGAATTACTCATCCAAAGAGCATGCCATTTTTACAGGACAAGTGAAATATGAAATCTCCCTGAAAGCACAGAGAAGGCTTCTGTTCAGTGCCTCCTCTTCAGAAGCAGCTGTCTTTTCAGTAAGAGGCCTGAGGCCGCTTTCATGGACACTGGCTTAACAGTAGTGTAACTACATTGGCAGCACTGGCTTTAGTTTGTATTTACTCTAGGTTGAGAGGCCAATGGGAGTGCATCAGGGTTCCCCCCCCCCCACGCACACACACACAGACACACAAGGGGCAGGTGGTGTACAGAGGGAATATGGCCCCCGCATCTGGCCACTTTGAGAGGCTGACAGGGAGCCTTCACGAGGGTCCCCCTGGGCTGATGACTAGAAGCCGTCTAATGAAAATACCTCCTGGACAGAGCCTATGTCTGGTACCCTATCTCTCCTCCCAACTCCCTTCCCCAGATCACAACCCAAACCCTCCGTGCCCTTACCCCACGTCACAATCCCCTCTCAGGGTATGTCTACACTACCCTGCTAATTCGAACTAGCGGGGTAATGTAGGCATACTGCACTTGCAAATGAAGCCCGGGATTTGAATTTCCCAGGCTTCATTTGCATAAGCGGGGAGCCGCCATTTTTAAAACCCCTCTGGTTCGAACCCCGTGCAAGGTGGCTACACGGGGCACGAACTAGGTAGTTCGAACTAGGCTTCCTTGTTCGAACTACCGTTACTCCTCGTGAAATGAGGAGTAACGGTAGTTCGAACAAGGAAGCCTAGTTCGAACTACCTAGTTCATGCCCCGTGTAGCCGCGCTGCACGGGATTCGAACCAGCGGGGTTTTAAAAATGGCGGCTCCCCGCTTATGCAAATGAAGCCCGGGAAATTCAAATCCCGGGCTTCATTTGCAAGTGTGGTATGCCTACATTACCCTCCTAGTTCGAACTAGGAGGGTAGTGTAGACATACCCTCAGACCCTTCACCCCCTTGTGAACTCCAATCTCCTGCCTCAGGTGACCACCCCCTCTTGCCCTAGGTCTAAACTCTCTTCATGCCCTCTTGCACCCCTGCCCCAAGTCACAAGCCAAACCTTCTGAAGCCCCTCCTCCCAGATTCTGTACCCCCTCCTGCATCCCAAACCGTTGACCCTCCTTCACTCAAACTCCCTCCCAGACCTCATAGTCTCTCCTGCACCCCAATCTTCTACTCCAAACTCCCTTGTGCACCCAACCTCCATCCCATACCCCGCACCTTCTCCATTAACATCATAGAAGAGTGAGGCCCTTGACCACTTACCAAATTCTTGTAATGGCTCACCCATCAAAAATTATTGCCCACCCCTGCTCTAGAGGTAGGAAGGGCAAGTGAAACAGGGTGAGGAAAAAAGTTATAGGGGAAGAGACAATAAATGCTGGAAGAAGGTGAAGGGTCAGAGAAAGAGAATTTGCCTTCAACGGCTAAATAAGAATATAAGAGGAGTGACTGTTCATCACCCATGCCCTACTGTGCACTTTCTTCCTTGAGTTGCTAAATCTGTGGCTCAGAGACTAATAATCAGTTACTGGCATCTGTCATTTTAAACTTCACTCTAAAAGCCATATGGTACTATCAGATCCTCAGAGAAGATGTCCAGTGATTTGATTCATAGGTTCAACACCAATATCTATATCTGAGTATCCATTGTGATGCTCCCATCTTTCAAAATGTGGACTCTCCAGATATATGTAACATCAATTCATAAAGGGAATTTTATCCATCAAGAGTTGGGTAAAAGTAAATCTGTGACACCTCTAAACTACATTAAACCACTGGAAAGATGTGGATCAGAGCTGTTATCTACTCTCTATCTACTTCACCTGTGAAGTTATTAGGGATTTGTCTGGCTATTTATGATTTTTTACAACTTTCCATTCCATCAAAAATTTAAATGAAAAATCTAGCACTCTGGAATATTGTTGCTCTCTGACATTCTCTGGAAGTTTTGGTATTGATAAAAATAGATCAAAGCGACATATAGATAATGAAGTAACATCATGTATAAGAATTTTGCTCTCTATCACATGAATGATATTAGAGGAAAGCTACTTATTTACCTCACACCAGCACACTCCAATTTCAAAATATAAGAATAATCTCAGAATGATATTTGACAGCTAATTTTGGATCATCTTTTAAAACTCTGTAATATTAAGATAAAAAATTGGATGCAATTTAAAGAGCTTCTACCATGTTGTGCAAGAGTGAATGGAAATTGTTTCTGTGAAAAAGAAAAAAGCATGCAGCATTTTGTGCCGTGAAGTCAGTCATGTCAAAACATTACTCAGATGTGCTATAATGTTCAAAACTTACTGCATAATGTTGCAATTAACTATCAGTTATCTAGTATTGCTTGAATATCAAAAAAGATGTGGAATCATTTTGTTAGTGAAGTAGTGGAAATCTCATGATTGGTTTTAATCTGAACCACACACGCACACACACAAATATTGAATCCAGTGAATTGGCATATGATAGAAAATCCATCAATGTCTTCATCTTTTTACGTCACTAATTTTTTTCCAAAAATGGCCCATAATGGAATCTTAGTTTTCAGGACTCTAGTGTAGAACTTGAAAGGAATCCTAGCTAAAGGTCTTTATCAATAAGCTGTAACTCCATGATCTACCTTTCAGAAAATGTGCATTAAATAGTTGCCCTTCAGTTGTGATGATTTGTGAAATAGAGGTAATGGATTAGTACATTCAGATGCAACATATGCCTTAAAAGACCAGTTACATCACTTCTATGATTCCTTGCAATCACATTGGATGTAAAAAAAATAAGTTTGAGTTCATTTCAACAGGATATCTTCTCATTCTGCAGGCACTGGATAAGCAAGATCTTACATCAAAAGTTTCAGAAAAATTAAACAAATTAGTAATATTGCTCTAGTCTGTGCGCTGACAAGCAATACATGAATAATGAAGAGGTCTTTCCAGTATGACCCTATTACTGTGCAATAATGAACAAAAATTCCATTATCAGTCAATAGTAGGTACCAGAATTACTATAAAGAGAAAGCAAGTTGAGCTTTTAAGTATATGTATGTAACATTTTAAACAACTTAGATGGAAGAGAAGGAAATAAGACATCTACAATATTCCTGTATATAATGTTTTAATTTATGAAATTAATGTTTTTTTTCTTCAAGAAAAATATATAATACTGTGATTTATTGTGCGTATCTTTACAATCAAACAGCAGACTTTATACCTATACAACTATTGCCATTTAAATTGAAATTTGGACAAAGAGATAAAATGCATTATAAGTTAACTTTTATGCTTTGCTAAAAAAAGCTAATGAAAGTATCTAGAAATTGACATCCATTTCCTTTTTAGGTGTCCATTACAAACTGCTAGTTCAGGATTAATAATCAACAGATATTAGCCATAGGGTGTGTCTAGACTACATGCCTCCTTCGACGGAGGCATGTAGTCTAGACACACCCATAGTGAATAAAGTTTCTCTCTCATTCTGATGCATGTAAACATATCTGTAAATTTTAGCTGTGTGCCTCTTCTAATTCTTATAGTAAAGATGGCTGTGTTACCATTTTATTCCTTTAGAGCAGGGGTCAGGAACCTCAGGCCTTGGGGCTGGATACGGCCCCCAGCTTGCTTGAATCTGGTCCCCCAAAAGCTCACGCCTCCTCCCATACATTGGGGTTCCTGTGCTGATGCTCTAGCCCCTCCCTCCCAATGTCCCATCATGGGGCTGGAGCATACAAAATCTACTAGGCTGGGCCCCCTAGGTTCTGGTGTGTGAGGGGAATATGAAGAGTGTCTTTCTGCTTCTCAGTCAGGTGCAATGTCAGTGAGGATTTTTTGTGTGTGTCCCCCGACTGATTTTTCTGAGGGCTAGTGGCCCTCAATCCTAAAAAGATTCTCTATCTATCCCTGTTTTAGAGCTTTTATAGCCTTCAAACAAGGTAAAACATGTTATTGAAACTCTTCATCAGAAAAACAAACAAGCAAACATGTTGCTAACTGAAAAGCTTTTTTTTACTGAAAAACATTTATCTGGGCTGAGAAACACCCAATTATTAACAGAGCTTGAAATCCTTGAGGGGCTCATGTGGGCCAAGAAGGTCTTTAGATTAATGCAACTGGACTATTAAACTATTTGTTCCTGAAGTTATGGATCCTCCAAAGGAATGCCAACAGAGACGAGTGGGGAGAATGTGGAATTTCTTCTAAGGTCTGGTGATCTTCAGGTTTTGGTTCTGTCCAGCAGTCATGCACAGGAGCTGAAGTTGAAGCCTACTCATTCCAGGTAGTAGGGAGAGGTCTTTGAGGCCAACATGCAAACTTAGCTTTAGTTTAATTGGGAGACAACTTGTTTGATGACCATGGAGTTGCCATTGCTTTCACCAGTAATAATGCTGGCCCCTAAGCTTTACTCTGAAACCTATGGTATCATCATGGAAACTATAGAGGAGGTAAGGAACTCTTTTAATGTTCTTCTATATAATTAATTTTGTTTACATTAGTGGATTTATTCTTGTGAACTCAGTCTTGTGATTTGCACTCAGGCCAAAGTCCGTCCGTGTCTTCGTTTATTTTTCATACCTGTGATAATGATGTGTTACTCTTGTGCTTTCCTGCCTTGTACTTCAGAGACAGACACAATCCAGTTCACTATCTGGAAGGAATGCATTCTTGGGGAGGTCCCCCAGCCCAGCTAGACTGCCCCCTCTCCCTTCAAGTCTCCATTATCACTTCTGTTGACCCCATGGAATAGAAGAGTGCAGGGAAAGAACAATTGATGGTAACTCCATCCGTCCCCCATTTATTTTTGGCTGGGTGGAACTCGTGTAAGGAAGCATTTACGTTTGTTAATGTGATCTTATTCTAATATATCTGTCATTCAGGATCCTAGAGAGTGGACTAGCTGAATACATGAACCTCAGAATAGAAAACTGTAAGTGACTTTCGTCTGTCTCTCTTCTGTTTGGTTGTTAGAGTTGGAATATAATTGTTTATTTCTCTAATTTTATTTTTATTTCATTTTATTTTTCAGGATCCCCCAAAGAATCTGGTCCTGGCCATTTTTCTTTGTTGTGACAATCTATTTATTACATCTAAGTTATTGGCTTGTCTATTGTTATTCAAGTTTAAAGCCCAGTTATTCAGCCCTTCTTCCCTCCTCCCAAATGGGACCTGTTGAAACATGCTTTCCTCCTGAATGACTGCTCAGAAGAATAAGGGCTACACTACACAGTAGTGTTACGTCTGTGAGACCAGCACTTGAATTTCTGTTTGAACCAAGTCAATGTGTCTGTTTTCCCAAGAGACCTAAAACAAGCTATCTACACTCCCCCGCTATTCTTGGACCTACTTAGAAAGCAGCAGTGAGATTGTCTACTAAAACTGAAGAAGGGGAAAGAAGAGTCTTATCCATAGGCATGTGAGCAGTGTCTGATCATGGCTCCACACATTGCCGAGCATCATTCAGGAAGAGGAAGACTCAGAAAAGAAGCTGCATTTGTTTACATGGCAGGGACCTCTGTGATGGATCTTGGCTCTTACCATGAAAGCTGCCTATATCTTAGAGCAGTAGCTGGTCTCCCCTCCTTTCCCATGATTCAGGGTGAGATCAGAGGGCCAGGAAGGTTTGCAAACCCTCCTCCGTGGTGTCCCGATGGGAGGAAGATTTCACATGAGGAACAATGATACTAGCACTGTCTACTATTGCTGTACCTCTTACCTTGAACTGGCTTCTCCTTCTGAGTCTGTACATGGTCAGTAAATCTTCCATACCCAACGTTAAATAAAAGAACACAAATCGTACCCCATCAGGAAATGAAACCACAGTCTTGCTACACTCCCTTGTGCTGCGCCAGCCCTTGTTATTTGATTTATTGTCAGTCTTGCCCTTGTCTTCTAAAAAAAGGGGACAAGAGGGTGCCAGGTGACAGTATACCCTGGTGCTTCCGTGATTTAAATCACTTTGCATTGTATGTACTAATCTGAGATTTCAATGACATCACACACTATGGAAACATGGACTTTCTGTGCTCTGATAGGCCCTTGAACTCCCTCCCACTGGACTCCTGTACAAGTCCAGTGACTATGGGTATATTTACACTGGAGCTGGCAGCCTGAGTAAACATACTTATGTTTGCTTGACTTGAGCTATGACACTAACATAGTGGGGTGGAGATTGTGGGTCATACACAATCTAGGGCTAGATGCCCAAGCCTGGACCCAGAATGCCACACTGTCATGAAATCAGGTGGCTAGCCCAATCTACCTCCCATACTTCAATATATTTTTGTGAGCTAGCATGAGTCCTATTGGCTGGGTGGCTCACTCCCAGCTGCAATCTAAACATGCCCTAAGAAGTTGTTGTGTGACCTTCCCATTTCACGTTGATTTCCTTGGCTTCTGCAGACTGTTCAGAAAGACATGGCTGTGCCTTTGGACAGTGATATAGAAGTGTATTAATCCTATATGCCTGCATGACAGGAAATAGCTTGCTTTTGGGCTCTTAATAATGTCCCTTTGAAAAACTTCCAACTCTCTTCGGTTGTTTTTCCTCTTAGTCTTGCTTCCCATGGGATCTTACCTACCAGCTCTCCGAGCTTACCAAAATCTGCCTTCCTGAAATTCATTATCTCTGTTTTGCTGTTCTCTCTTCTACCATTCCTTAGAATCACGTACTCTATGATTTCATTATCACTTTCACTCAAGCTGCCCTCCTCACTAGGTTAGCCACTCTTCATCCAAATATTGTCTTCCCCTTCTTTGAAAGGTGAAGCTCAGCCCTGCTTAGCAGTCCTTCCTGAAATAGCATTGTGTGGTCGAGGAAGCCAAAGCTCTTCTGGCGACACCATCTTTGTAGCCAGGCATTTACCTCCAGGATGCACCTGTTTCTGCCTGGACCCCTACCTTTGACAGGAAGGACTGAAGAGATTACCATCTGCACTCCAAACTCCTTTACCCGTACTCCCAGAGTCCTGTAGATCTTGACCTGCTCAATGTCACACCCAGCAGTATCATTAGCACTCACATAGATGAGTAGCATGGGGTAGTAGTCAGAGAACCGAATAATCCTCGACAGTGCCTCCATAGTGTCTCGGATATGGGCCCCTGGGAGGCAGCACATCTCCCGACATGACATGTCAGAATGACAGATGGGCACCTCAGAAGAGAGTCTCCAACTACCACTACCCTACATTTCCTCCTCCTGGAGTGGTGGCAGCAGGCCTCCCAGCCTTGGAAGTACAAAGCTTCTCTTCTTCTGCTGTAGGGGGTGATTCCTTATCTCCAGTATCGAGAACAGCGTAACGGTTCTTCAGTACCACAGTGGGAGGGTTGGGAGCAGGGGTGGAGCACTGCTTCCTGCCAGAAGTGACCAGATGCCAGTGTCCCCCTCAAGCCATCTCCTCCTCTACCAGTGGTGTTTCAGCAGTCTTGTGTAGTGGGACAGCTACCTCAGCCTCAGCAAACTCACACCAAACAAAAGCTAGTACAGTTCCCCAGCAGCCTGTTTAGCAGTGGGATCTCTTGCTCTACCTCTTTAACTCCCCTGTGTGCAGCCCCCTGTCCGCTTCACTCATAAGTAACTACACATGTGAGTTGGTCTATAGACTTTAATGGGACTATTCACATGAATATAGTTTTGCTTATGTGTGCATAAGTGTTTGCAGAGTCTAGGCCTGAATCACGTTTGCACATAAAAGATGCATTACGGACAAACGGCATTTTTTTCTAATTATGTCCCAACTTATGTCATTTTACTTTTTTTGGTATGATGTGATATTTTAACTGATACAAAGGCAGTTAATTGGGCATATTTGGATGGAACCTTTCTCCTATCATTAAAAATCTATATCAATAAAATAATTAAACATTTGTGTTAAACATGGAAGTTGTAATTAAGCAATTAATTGTAAGCATTGGCTCTCTTTTACATTTTCATTTCAACATCTTATAAAGCTCAAAAATGCTTCCTTTAATGACACCAAAATGAATATTGGACTATATCTGGTGACATTTGCAATCCATTTAGACGATCACAGTGAAAGATTTATTTTATTACTTCAAATATCCTCAGTTGTTCATACATTACCATTATACTACAGTTTACCTAATATATTTTTACTAATTAGAGAGAGAGAGATTTATGTCTGTACATTGGCACAGTAGCTCTGTACTGAGGTGTTTATCTGTGACAAGCCTGATAACAGGTGTTTATGCATTTGGACCAGTGCCCAAAAGTACACTCTCAAGTTATAATGTCAGTGCCATACTTAGAAACATATTGGCTAAATATAGTTAGAAATGTATGTGAAAAGATTCTAGTAGAGCAAGCTTCATGGGCAGTAACAGTGATGAACTGAAAACATCAAGCCTGTTAAAATTTAATGTTTGTGCCAAACTCTGGTCTCAGAGCTCTAGGAAGAAGCAAGAAAAAAACATGTAGTGATATCACATATCTGCCTGTGTCACTTTTCGCATAGTGCAGCTTGACTTCTGATTGACATTAGGCTGACCTTGTCATATGTACCATGGCAAGTTAGATAGCTGTTATTGTATCTAACTGTGAATACTTAAAACCAAATGAGAATCAGGGCTAAAACACCTTGAAAGACATGAGAAACATTCTGTAACTCACAAGCAGAATGAAATTGCCTCGGAAACAAGGCCTATTGTGGTTTTGACTGGCAGAAACAAAATAATTATATTAAATGAATTAATTTACATTGGACCTTTGATAGAAGACAGCTATAAAAAATTAAAAATTATGCCTCCATTTATTGTTGTTACTAAAAATGGCTGTAAGTCTCTTTAAAATACATATTGCACCATTTGTAGAGTGTAACTTTTCACAATTCTACCATAGATGAGGTTTACTGACAAATTCTAGATACAGAGGTAGATAGATAAATGAAATAAAACAGCCTGTCAATGTCTGCTAGATTCCCCTACAACTCAAGTTATCATTAAGCAGCACCTAGTCTAATTAATTCTCTCTCTTCATTAGAATGTGCTACTATTAACTTAGAAGCTTACAGTCTGAAAATAGCACTCACATACAGTAAGTACCAACTCAAAGTCAACGTTTACCACAGTGCAGTATTTCTTAAAGTTAAAATGATCAAGCACTGGGTCATGGTAAATATTCTTTTCAAGTGATGACTACTGTCAAAGAAATACAGATGCAGATACAATCAACACCTTTGCTTGGCTCTAGACTCATGGAGCCTGCATATGCTCTCATGTATGCTGTGTCACTAATGCTGAGTAATGATAGTGAAGCGTTTTTCATGCCAGATTCTAGGACAAGACATATCTCTGTGGTGCCAGGAGTATCTCACCAGTATAATTGTTAGTTCATTAGCATCCAGATATGTGTTGTTTGATGAGGAAACTTGGATTATGGATGACTGTAATATGTCTACCTCAGTTGATCATGTATATTTTTTGCAAAGTATTAAATGCAAGTGAAAGGAACAATTAGTAGGGCCTAGGCAATATCAGGAAGATCAGTGCTATAAAGGAGGCAGAAACTGAGCAAGTGCACAAAAGTTTCTTGATTACAAAGATGTGAAATCCTTTCTCCCAAGAAAATGTATTACTTGGACTACATCTTAACTGTAGCCTTCTTCTGGAAAAGTTTATGCAAATGAAGCAAAGAGTGGAATATCGCTGAGCTTCATTTGCATAATTAATGAGCGGCCTTTTTTACACAAGAGGCTTTTGTACAAAAAGGAGCTGTGTAGATGGCGCCTTTTTGCACAAAACCCCCTTCTTGTGCAAATAGCCGTTCTTCCTGAAAAAATGAGGAAGAATGGCTCTTGCGCATGATGGGATTTTTTGTGCAAAAAGGAGCCATCGACACAGCTCCCTTTTGCACAAAAGCCTCTTGCACAAAAACGGTTGCTAATTAATTATTCAAATGAAGCACAGCGATATTCCACTCTGTGCTTCATTTGCATAAGCTTTTCCAGAAGAAGGCTACAGTGTAGACGCAGCCTCAGTGATAATGAGTTAGATTTAAACTTTGTTGTGGGGATTTTATTTTACAAAGAACAGCATAGCTTTGTGTGGGTGGCAAAGAGTTTAGTGGCTGGTCCACTGGAGTGAATAAAAGTAGCAGTAATGATTAATTAATGAGGAAAACTGATAACAGAAAATCAAAGGCCAGGCCTGATAGTACGAGATGTGGAAAAAAGCTAAAGAGTATAAAATACCTCTACTAATTAGAATAAAAAGAACATCTGAGTTTTTAGACATATCCCAGTCCAGGTGCAAAAACTCACTGTCTAAAAATGAAATAAAATCTTCTACACATATGTGTGGGAGAGCAGATTTAACTGAATCATTAATTTCAGCAATTCAACAAAACATATTTTATAGTAGGTTAGCTAACACAGACTGCAAATAAATCAGTTCTCAAGCATAAATTCATTATAGCATTTCAGTAACAACCCTATAGCTAAAGATGAAATGACAAGTCCATTCAATTTTACTAACATAAAAACGTAATTATTGTTAAATAATAATACTTACATCTTCAATTCTATTTCTTTTAATAGCACTATATAGACAAATTAAGTCACATTTATTAAAAGTAATATTAACATTTAATTTAAAATTCGTTCTGAATAGAAACATTTCACTGTTGATCTTAAACCAGATATCAACTTGTTTCTAAATCAGAAGGAACTTGGAACTGCTTTGGAGTTCTTCTGGGGAGAAAATAGTTGGTTTTGGTCATTCCAAATGTTTTGAAGAATTTTTTTCCAGTCAGAATTTAGGAGTGTTTTTTATTTTGCACTTTTTAGACTCAGCCAGTATAGTGTATATATCTTTCAATGAAGAAATATACACTTTGTCTTATCTGAAATTGTTTTAACATAGTATGCTGTTTAAATTTGCTGGAAGATAATATGTAATATGTTGACTCAGTCTTATAGTAAGAGTTGTTTTATTTTCTTTACAGCAAAGAAAAGACTTGATCAACATAATCAAAAGAACTATGTCTCAATTTGAAATAGCTGGATTAGGTTTGTGCTGCCATCTCAAAGACTAAACTGCTACAATAGATGACACCAGATATTAAGTAAACTATAAATGGTTTCAGCTTTTTTCCGCCACTTCGACTCAGGAGTTCTTTTTGGGGATCTTGTGAAAAAGGCATAAACCTATTAGTGTATTGCATAAAATAACCATGAACCCTCTTTCAGATTAAGAAACTTACATTTTCCTTTATCTCTCCTCTTTCTCTTCACTTCTAATTTATGGCTTAAGGATTCCTACTACTCCCATTTTATTGGTCCTTCCTTTGCTCCTTTGTCCCTTCTCTCACCTTTCATTTTTTTATCTGGACTCTTTAATTGATGAGATGGAGGATGAGGAGCTATTCCTCTTTTTTTTAAATGTGTGGCTCCTATTTGCCTTGTTTTTAAATGATTAATCAAAACAAATCATAAAGATGTGGTTTTCAGTTACAGTAGTTGCAATAGTGTTCTGCAAGTATACTCTACTTTCTTTGCAAATATAAACACACCACATTGAGAGAAGATGAGAATAATGGAGCTGGTTGAGTTTTTCATTGGAACAGATTTTGAAACCAAAATTTTTTTTTCAATTACAATGCATATTTTTATGGACATTTTTAATTTGGATAGAAATTTTCTAGTTTCTTGATGAAAAACTGGACAAAAAAATCTGTAAAACTTTTAAATTTTTGATAAAAATATGTATTGGGTTTTAAAAAATGAAATGTGCTGAAAACAATTTGTAGAAACCAAAAATATTTGGCTTTTTTTTTCTCAACTAAAACACTTTTACAAATCTGTTTTAATTTTATCATTATTAGTGGATTTGATTCTTCACTGATTTTCACCTTGGCTATGTCTAGACTGCAAGCCTCTTTCGAAAGAGGCTCTTTTGAAAGATACTTTCGAAAGAGCCTCTTTCGAAAGAGAGCGACTAGACTGCACGCGGAACTTTCGAAAGAGCAAGCCGCTTTTTTGAAAGAAAGCACCCAGGGAGTCTGGATGCTCTCTTTCGAAGAAGCCCTATTTACATTCAAGAACGCCTTCTTTCGAAAGAAGCACTTTTGAAAGAAGGCGTTCTTCCTCGTGCAATGAGGTTTACCGCCGTCGAAAGAAAAGCCGCGTTCTTTCGATTTAATTTCGAAAGAACGCGGCTGCAGTCTAGACGCAGGTGAAGTTTTTTCGGAAAAAGGCTACTTTTTCCGAAAAAAACCCTGAGTCTGGACACAGCCCTTGTGTAATCAAGGCTCAGAACTTTAAAATGAGGCAGGGATACTTTCAGAAAGAAGTGGTTTCTCTTTAAAAGGCAGGATACATTGTTCTAGAGAAAGAACTGTCCTGTTTCTGTGTCGTGTCAAGACATGTGAAGAGGAACATGGAATAAACTGTATTAGGCTGTTCTAGTAATTTTTGTGTTTTTGTGAGTATAGGCTGCACATATATCCTCTATAAACAATAATAATAGTCCTGAATCCCAAAGATATGTATGAGGAAGCTTTGTTTTGTTTAACATGGCTGCTCTGTACATTTTCTGTCTGGACACTTAACTCCTAGCACTTCTAGAGACATAATGTGAATTTTTTACTTCTTTGGGAACCAAAACAACTTCCTTAGATGAGCAGAGTGGAGAGAGCTCATCTAAGGAAGTGGGTTTTCCCTACATAAGCTCATGATACTATATATATTTATGTGTGTGTGTGTCTTTAAGGTACTGCAGGGTGTCCTTAAGGTGCTGCAGGACTACTTGTTTTTAAAGTTATAGACTAACATGGCTGCCCCCTGAGCCTGATATAATTTAGAAATATTATTTTAGAAGACCACTTGAGCAGGAAAAGAGATGAATGAGAAATGTTTATATCAAACTTTGGAGAGAGACTTACAATATTTTATTAAATGTGTATGACAAAAAGCATGTCACTTTTAGCTTTTCCAGTTCACTCATGCCCACAGCCAAAAAGCCAGATTGAGTAAAATTTTATGTCAATGGGAGATGTGTCACAAAATGTGGCAGCCATAGGTACAACATATTATTCCTAAATTTATGTATTATTTGTAATGCTGTAGCTGTTAGAACCACAGACTGCAATCTGATGTACAAATAAAAAAGATAGTTCCAGTCCCAAAGATTTTACGATCTAAATTTTAAAAAAAAGAGGCAACTGGTTTAAAAAACACACAGACGGCCTGGAGAGCGCAAGGAAACAATGAAACGATATTGGTCAGCCTGGATAGACAGCAGTTAAGCTTGTTGGTTAGGGATGTTTGAGTGTAAACAACTAACCGTTTACCCATATACGGATTTTCAATGGTTCCATGGTTACTGTATTACATGATTGTTAGCATTCCTAATGCTGGTCAAGTATATATAGAAGAAAGTGTAAAGAATTATTAGCCAAATGTGATTTATTATTGCAACAGTCAAAGATTAGATAAGAAAAGATGCAACTATACATTTTGGCTTGTGTTTTTAAAATGAGTGCCTGAAGACAGACATTTAAATCATCCACAGAATTAAGGGGAGCTGTGGCTTCTCTGCATTGCTCAGAATCAGAACACTCTTATTTAAATGCCTGATTTTAGGCACTCAGTTTTGAAAACATGATTTTTTTCCTATTTATACATAGTGTATGTTAGCTCAACTCTTTGCAATCTGACATTACTTTCAAAGTGTATTATTTCTTGCATGATATACATCTCAGAGTTATTGTATGTCATCAAAGAAACAATTAGGAGGACCTTTGGAGACTGAGTATGAAGCAGCAGACAAGGAGAAAGCTCCACATGCTGATAGGTATGGATTTAACTTAGATCACTTTTGCCGAAAGCACTAATAGAAAGAAAGACCCAGCATAAAGAAATGTCAAAAAAAATGGAACAGAATGTGATGTCAGTTCTCTTGCCTCTTCAGGGTAAATTCCTGCCCTCTGCAAAGTGTGTTCAAGAGGCAAGAGTATATATGGAGGTGTGGGGGTCTCTTCTCTCATGTAGAAACATGACAGGGTTCTAAAGTGAATGCATAAGAGAACACTTGGTTAGAGACTGGCTACTACCCAGTTGGATGTCTGTTTACTGACTTTTTGTTCCTCTGTGAAAGGATAGAAATTTGCCCAAATATTAATAAATTATTTACATTTACACTGGTGTAATTCATTTGCCCTAGGTGCAATTATTCTGAGTTTATGCTGATATGACTGAGAACAGAATCTGGTTCAATGCGTATAATGAGACCTTATTGCAATACTATATTTTTTTCATGTTCATCTATGTTGGCCCCAATTCCCAAAGTATAAATTATATGCAAGTTTCTATCGGGCTCAAATTATTCATTTTGGATCTTTAATCCCACCAATCTTGAAGAGATAGATTGCATGGTGACTGACAAGCAGAGCAATGAATCAGAGCCTTTGGCACCTGTTTGCATTAATGTTCCTGTCTCCTCATTTCACCAGTGCCTCTTATGCCTCTCTTTCTCACCATCTTTATTTCATGATTTTATTACATATTTATTAGATTGTAATGTACTCAAATTAAACTACAGGAAAAGTTGCTGTAACTTTCTGTTTTGAGCTTAGCAAAATGGGTAAGAAAATGAATGTACAGTATATGATGTCACAAATTGTATACAGTCAAACCCTTTTCTGCCATGCCCATGAAGAAAACATCTGCCTCACTGGCATGACACATCTTAGTGTACACCATCTTTACACCTAGAACCTGGGATAGCATAATACAAACTGGATGCCATAAAAATGGCAACACTTTTTCCTTTATCCTTCTTTTTGCATTGTTGTAATATCACCAGCAGGTTTGGTTTTTTGTTTTTGTGTGTTGGGGGGAGAGAAGGAGGCCTTGGTGGGGGAAGGGAGAAGTTATCTGCACATGAACTGAATCTGTTTTGGCAGTAGGCAGGAATGACCTTTTTATGTTTGATCTGTCGGAGTCGTGCAGCCAATTCTTCTGCACTGGCTTTTGTTCCAGGCCACCTTGAAAACAACCAATGTTCTGAGTGTGCCACATGGCTATTCAGATGCCAGCATGCAAGAGAGCCAAGAAAGCTGTGCTTCACAAACTGTTTTGCTGCCCTGCACATAAGCAAGTGCACCTCAGTGGAAGGGAACCAGGATCGAAACACAGGATCGGAACAGTAGTCTGTCTTTGAAATGCACCAACATATAATCTAGATCTTCACAGTCCCAAATTTAAGTATCAAAGAAGTAGTATAAACTGGGCCTAATCCTTGCAGGATTTGCGATGTTAAGAGTTACTGTCTACACTGGCGTGATCTTGCGCCAGAGCTATGCAAATGAGGATAAGCGTAGAATATCACCGAGCCTCATTTGCATATCTAATGAGCCGCCATTTTGCAGAAGAGGCCCTTGCACAAGAAGGAGCTGTCTACACTGCCCCTTCTTGCGCAAGAAAAACCCTCTTGCGATATGCTGTTATGCTGATTATTTTCAGGCGGAACGGCATTGCGCAAGAGGGTTTTTCTTGCGCAAGAAGGGGCAGTGTAGACAGCTCCTTCTTGAACAAGAGCCTCTTCCGCAAAAATGGTGACTTATTAGATATGCAAATGAGGCTCAGTGATATTCCACGCTTAGCCTCATTTGCATAGCTCTGGCTCAAGATCATGCCAGTGTAGACATAGCCTAAGTGTTCCAGTCTGGAGAACTATAGACATAGGCTCAAGGTATGAACTCAAGTCAACCTGGATCTGGTGTTCAGATCTTAAGTTCTGCTTTTTGCCCTTCTGAGACTTCAAGGTATTGGTACTAGCATTAAAAGGACTAAATGAGTTTCTGCTTCAGTACTATCTGTTGCTTTATTTCATGTCAGGTGATAACCATATATACTCATTCATAAACCAACATTTTTTGGAAAAAAATCCTACTGTGAAGATTGGGGGTTGGCTTATGAATGGGTTCTTAGTATTTATTCCATTGGGGGAAAGAGTTAGCAAACTTCCTGCAGCTCCCATTGGCTAATGGGCCCCTGCCCACTAGTCTGCTACCTTGGCTGCATGTAGCTCAGCCATGCAGTCTGCAAGCACATTCCTCAACCCACGCTGCTTCCCGAGCCATTGACTGGGACCTGAGAGGCTCCGTGCTGGCAGCCAGCACATACTTCAGCCTGCGTTGCGTCCCATGGCTCAGGAAGAAGAGTGGGCTGAAGGACGTGTTTGCTGCAGGCAAGGAGCCTCTCAGCTCCCATTGACTGGGAACAGCAATCAGCAGCCAATGGGAGCTGAAAAGCCCATGCCTGCAACTAGCACATCCCTACAATGCATGCTTATTTCAAAATAAGCTATTCCAGAATAGTTATTCTGAAATAGCTTATTTTGAAATAGCATGTCTACACTGCAAGGAAGCCTCAAAATTACTCCAAGGCAGGCTTCCCTAATGTGGATGAACTATTTTGATTTAGAGCCCCAGGAAGCACTGAGGAGAAATTACGTAGAATGGCCCTGGTGAGGAGCTATTTTGAAATAGCTGCAGCGGAGCATCCACACTGCAGCTATTTTGAAATAGCTATTTTGGAAGAGGAGTTATTCCTCATGGAATGAGGTTTACAGAAGTCAGAATAAGCTGCCCATTATTTCAATATTATTTTGAAATAACAGAATTGATGTGTAGATGCTCGCATTGTTATTTCAGAATAACACTAGTTATTCCAAAATAACGGGGCAGTGTACATGCACCCTAAGTTTTGGAGGTCAGCTTATAAACGAATGGTCTTATATTCAAGAATATACAGTGTAATTCAAAACAAATTAACTTGATTAAAATAATCACAATTTCAGTCACACTGTTAAGCAATAATAGCATATCAATTGACATTGTGGGAGGTTTTTCTATATTTTCAAATATACTGATTTCAATTACAAAACTGAATACAAAGTGTACTGTGCTCATTTTATATTATTATTTTGAATTACAATTATTTGCTCCATAAAAATATTAATGACATATTATTTTTTAAATTTACTTCATAAAACTTTTGTAGTGCAATCTCTTTACCATTAAAGTGCAATTTACAAATGTAGACTTTTTTGTTACATAACTGCACTGAAAATAAAATAATATAAAACTTTACAGCGTACAAGTCCATTCAGTCCTACTTCTTGTTCAGCCAATCACTAAGACAAACAAATTTCTTTACATTTATGGGCGATAATACTGCCTGCTTCATATTAAGTGACACTTAAAAGTTAGAGCAGGTATTTGCATGGCACTGTTGTAGATAGTGTTGCAAAATATTTCCATGGCAGATTTGCTAAGCATTCTTGTGCTCATTCATGCTTCAATCACTGTTCCAGTGGACAGGCTTTCATGCTGATGATGCTTATTAGAAATGCACTAATTAAATTAATGATGGAACTCCTTGGGAGAGAATTATGTCTGCTAGGGTTTGTCTACACTAGCCCCCTAGTTCGAACTAGGGAGGCTAATGTAGGCATTCGAAGTTGCAAATGAAGCCCGGGATTTAAATATCCTGGGCTTCATTTGCATCTTCCCGGGCGCCGCCATTTTTAAATGTCCCTTAGTCCAAACTCCATGCCCCCGGCTACATGCATCACGGAGTAGGTCATTCGAATAAGGATCTCTAATTCGAACTACCATTACTCCTCGTGGAACGACGTGTACCAGTAGTTTGAATTAGAGATCCTAATTCGAACTACCTACTCCGTGTCGCGTGTAGCCGTGGGCACGGAGTTCAGACTAAGGGACATTTAAAAATGGCGGCGCCCAGGAAGATGCAAATAAATCCTGGGATATTTAAATCCCGGGCTTCATTTGCAACTTCGAATGCCTACATTAGCCTCCCTAGTTCGAACTAGGGGGCTAGTGTAGACATACCCCTACTCTGTTGCCATATATTTCATGTTATGGCAGTCTCAGATAATGATCTAGACCATGTTGTTCAATTTACTAACATTTTCATGTCATATTTGACAAAATGCAAAGAAGACACCAATATGGGATTTCCAAAGATAAAATAATAATAAAAAAATCTACATTTACAGTTTTCACTTGCATAATAAAGAGACTTAGTAAAGTACTTGTATGAAGTGAATTGAAAAATACAAATTCATGTGTTTATCTTTTATAGTATGAATATTTATAATCAAAACTAATATAAACTGAAAACTGTACACTTTGAATCTGTGTTGTAATTGAAATCAACATATTTGAAAATGTAAAAAATACCCCAAAATATTGAACTAGTATTCTGTTTTTAACAGTGTAATTAAAACTGCAGTTAGTCACAATTTTTTTATCCCATGATTATGCACGATTAATTTTTTAATCTTTTGACAGACCTATTTAACACAAAATTTTGACTTTTTTGTGGACTTTTATGAGTGTTTTTGTCACCATTCTGATAGGTTATAGGGTAATTTTTAGATTGCTATTACTCCAAGTCTTCTCTATATAATTATTGTACATTTGTTCAGGCATGTACAGACGTTTCTGTATCAGTCACCCTCAGCTGCCAGGCAGCCCCAGTTGTGACATTTCTGGTTAGTGGGAAGAAGTTATAGGCTTACCGTTTAGGGTACCCATCAGCATTTGGAGCAGTGTGGAGGATGGCCAGAACCTACACCTTTTCCTCATCCCAGGGTCAATGGGGATGCAGTGAAGAATGGTGATAGAAAGGTAGCTGAAGCAAAATGCAAGACATTGCTGTATGTCTGCAGAATCTTGCAAATGGGATCTCCTGCAGGAGAGGCAGGGAAGTAGAGAGCAGGCTTACGAGCAGGGAGTGGGACAAGAAGAGGGTTGCCCTTCCAGTGATAGGAAGCGAGGGAATGTGGCGGGTTGCTGCACAGTGTCAAGGAGAGAAGTAAGAGGGTAATTAGACAAGTGTTGATTTTTGCCAAAGGGTACACCCATCCGATATTGTTTTCACTGTGACACGATCATGGTTGTCAACGATTGCCTTAAGTTTAAATTTCTTTAATATGTGTATCTGTAATCCATCAGCCCTAAAAAGTGAATAATTCTATGTATGAGTGTCAATCATGTTCACTTAATTAGATCAGTGCTGCTCAAACTATTTATCATCCGCCCCATCTTTTATCAAAGGAAAAAGACAAGGAGGGTAGACAAGATAATAAGAAGGAGTTGATGGCAGTTCCCCTCTGTTAGGAGCATGGAGAAAAACTTGTTATTTGAATCTAGAAGTGATAAAATCAAGTGTGGGAAGAGGGAATTTGGGACAAGGGCCCTGGAGGGAGGAGCGAGAAACTGTTACTAATGACCAGAGGGCTGCAATAGTAAGGCTAATGGGCTAGGACTGGATGTGAGGGAGGGGGAAACCCAGGATTGAGAACTGGTGAGGGAAATGGGCTAATGAGAGCCGGTTGGCTGGAGGTAGATGAAATCTGACAAGGAGCTACGGAAGCAAGGGGAGAATTGGGGCTAGAAACCAGTGTTCAGGGAAATGGGTTTGAGGAGACAGGTTGTACAAAGAGCTGGAGTGTGTGTGTGGAGTAGTGAGGACCGGGACTGACTGGACAAAGAGACTGAGAGAAAGAGCAAGAAAGGGAAGGGTCTGAGATAAGGAGCCAGGGACAGGGCAAGGGATAGAATGAGGTTGGATGAAGAGCCCAGACAGGGGAGACTAGAACTAGGAGCCAGTGAATGGGGAAGGGGAGAGACAGATAAGATGAGGGGGGAACTGAGACAGTGAACAAAGAGATTGGAAAAACTGGGGGATTGAGCATTTGATAATCCTCCTGTCTTTGGTTTTATTTTTATTTTTGCTATCTCATGCATGCTTTCGTCCTCTTAGTTTGTTTTGAATCATTACATTATTGTGACAGAGGTCACAGTGTCCCATCTGGAGTAGAAAATGTAAAAGTTTGTGAATTTTAGGTGTGATGAAACAACAGATTTTTAACAGCAGCCTGAAATCTCTCATTTTTGAAGTATTGATCATTTAGATTTGTATGTGCAGGAAACTTTAAAAGGGTGTATCCAAACTTTAATCAGTTTTCAG
Source organism: Pelodiscus sinensis (assembly GCF_052426305.1). NCBI lineage: Eukaryota > Metazoa > Chordata > Testudines > Trionychidae > Pelodiscus > Pelodiscus sinensis. The sequence goes on from NC_143052.1 coordinate 319,496,221, forward strand.
ACCAGACTTCTTTAGAAAATTGTTTCTGGAATTTTTTTTTTTTTTTTTTGGTATTTTCAGCTGTGTTAAATGTCCCCTCTTTCTGCAAAGTCTCAAATGAAATATGGAAATAGTTTGCTGGAAGTATATTGTACACTTTCTTCAATCCAATGCACAGGGTATGCCTTCTTTTGTGTATACAGACTAGTAGACATGTTCCTGAATTTATTAATTACTGATAATTTGCATGGCTAATAAAGAAGTGAAAAGCTCTGTCAGACTGCAGTCCACACAGGTTTCTTTAATAAAAAGCAAATAGGTAAAATAACAATACCAAAAAAATCCTTTTAAACAACTAGAAATGACTCAAGTGTCTGAACTAGACTAAATGATACTAAAAGTTAGATATTCGAGATATATACCACTCTATCCACTCTGTTCCAAAACCAAACATGAGGATATTTTCTCTTGCAGACTACATATTTTATTTCATTGTAACACATGTATAGTACAAGAAGAAATTTGCATTCTGTTACTAGCAAGCTGAACATGATGTGAAATCAGGGAGCAGTCTTTCAACAGCAGACAGGAATAATATTGAATGGCATTATTTCCTCTGTGACATTAATGAGCAGATGAATCGATCTGATGCTATTTCTTTCTTTCCCAGTTGTCACTAGATATATCCCCACATCAAACACCAGTCAAATGTGTCTTATTACCATGTTGTGTTAGCTGACTTGGCTAACACCGTAATAAAATAAGCAACAGAAAACATTTCCACATAGCTATGAATAGATTAAATTTATTATTAAATTTAAGTAAATGTGTGTGTTGAGATACATTCTCAGGAAATAATTTTAATGTCTGATTAACAAAGCCCTCTTACTATGTTTTGGAATCCTAATTCAAACTGCATGGCTGACATACTGCAGTTTTGCCTGAGGGAAGGAAGTCTGGTCTAGTCAGCAATTCAACCACATGACATTTACATTTCACTGTATGAGCATGCAATGTCAGTTCTCTCTGTAGCCTTACCATGTTTAACTCCTGTTAATCTTACTGGGAGTTGCACACACATCTGAAAGGAAGTGTATCCTTTCAATCTCTAAGATGAGGCTGGAATTTAAAGGTTTGCTCAAGTTACAGCAATATAGGTGAATAAAATTAGTCTTTGAAGTAAAACAACTGCTGACTCAACCTAGAGGATCCAGATAAGTGAAAATGCAGCAGTGCCAGCTCCTCCTCATTTTCCAGCTGATTGAAAGCATTAACCTTCTCCCACTGATCCCCAGAGACTTATGTAATATAAAATATAGGAGATATAAGTATCTAAGCAAAAGCAAAGTGCTGCAGTTGGAGGCCATTTAAAAGGAGAGTTCTTAGGATATCATACCATAACTGAAAGACAACAAACAAGCTCAGAATGTTAATATTTACTTTATATCTGAAATCCAGCACAACTATTCAGGCAATAAAACTAACATGGAGATGCTTTATTTAGATTTCCTTCCCATGTAAGATGACAGAATAGCCACATAAATTGCATTTTAATCTTTGTGTGTGTTTCGATTACTTGAGATGAATTGCCCATAGAAGTGGAAAACAATACTATTGCAATTTTATAAGTTAGTTAGATTCTTAAATAAATCAAAATGTACCTACAATTTATATTAATACAAATCCAAGTTTGAATACTAGGAGAATAGTAGTGGGAATATACTGTCATCCACCTGACAAAGATGGACATAGTAGGTGTGAAATATTAATGGAGATGAGAAAACCAGAAAACACAAATAATGGGGAATTTACACTATTTACTAGGAAAGATGCCGTGTTAGGTCATGATGCAAAGTTAACATTTCTAGACACCATTAAGGACTATTTCTTGGGAACTCACAAGGGAAGAGGCAATTCTTGATTTAATCCTAAGTGTACCATAGGATCTGGTCCAAGAGTTGAATAAAACTGAACCACTCAATAACAGTAATCATAATGATAAAATGTCTCAGAGGAGTAGCCATTTTAGTCTGTAACATTAAAAACAATGCATAGTCCTGTGGCACTTTAGGGTATGTCTAGACTACATGGCACCATCGACGGAGCCATGTAAACTAGTTTACCTGACATAGTCAAGGAAGTGGTGATTTAAATAATCCCTGCTTTATTAAAATAAAAATGGTGGCCATGCTGTGCCGAGAATCAGCTGATCCGGCACAGTGCGGCAGTCTAGACGCGGATCGGTTGACAAGGGAAGTCTTTGTCGACTGCTCCCTTATGCCTTGTGAAATTATTACTGTTGCTTAAATAATCTTCTGTGCCAGATGACTGGGAGATAGCTAATATAAGGCTGATTTGTGACAAAGGCTCCACTCAGAGGCAAACTTAGCAATTACAGACTGGCAAGCCTAACCTGAACGCCAGGAAGTTTGTTGAAACTGTAATGAAGAATTGAATTATCAGACACATCATTTGTTGAGGAAGCGTCAACTCGGCTTTGTAAAAGGAAATCATGCCTCGTCAATTTATTAGAATACTTTTAGGGTGTCAACGAACATGTAGATGGGGTGATCTAGTGGATATAGTGTCAAAAAAGTGTCCATGTTAGAAGCTATTAGGAAACGCCAGTGGTGGCTAATTATATTGGCCCATGGTGCCTGGACTCCAGGAATATTCCTAGACAGAGGACTGGCTCCACCAAAGTTCAGGGCCAAGTCTCTCCCCTAGCTCCATCTGCTTCTCTTGGGTGATTTAAAAGGGTCCTGAGAAGCTCCCTCATCAGCAGCGGCAGCACAGCAGCACTTAAGGGGCTTCCTGTTTTCCTGCTTTGCAGCCCATGGGCAGTGTGTGTGTCCTGTGTGCTGCTTCTACCCCAAGCACCTCTGTGGCCAATGGGAGCTGTGAGGGCAGTGCCTGCAGTCAGCAGTGCACAGAGGTGCTCCTATCATCCCTCCTGCCTAACAGCAGTTGCAGAGGGGGGTGTGGGTCACTTATCACTGCAGTGGTGGCAGGAGCCAGAATGGTTTGGCAGTCTTCTTCATTCTGCCCTGTCCACCCTCTCTTCCAGCCTGCTGTGCCCCCTTCTCCATGGCGGGGGGAAGCAGAGTGACTTGGGGCTGAGGCACTCTGCTTCCCACTGCTGCGGTGAAGAGGAGTGTAGTCGGCCAGGAGAGGGTAGCACAGAGGAGTGGAACAGGATGCCAGGCCACTCCGGCTCCCTCCACTGTGGTGAATGGAGGGGAGCAACCCCTGCTGCCACCCTGTGCCAGGCCCCCATAATCCTCCAGGTCTCTCCTATCCATAGGATGGTTGAGGCAGCTGCCGCAGGGATCCCCAAAGTGCAGGGTCTGGGGAGGCCCTCCCGAACCCTATTATGGTTCATCGTAATAGCCAGAAAGTCATTCTTTTTTTATTTTTAATTGTAAAGCAAACGTCATCTTGTTTTAGTGAGCCATTCACAAATGTTATCTCAGGGAAATAACATGTTTATTTTAGATTCAATACGTACAATACAATGCACTTACCTTTATGATCATAACATCTTTCAGAACACAGAGGGCTGTATTGGAGGTATGTCTGTCTGTTGATAATCCAGGACATAATGCTTTTTAAAAGGTATACATAGTCAAATGAGTGCCAAACCCTGACTTTTCTGGATATGTTTTTGTGTTCAGATTATTATTCACATGCAAAGAACTCAAAGAATCAGTATTATGAATAAAATTCCCAAATGGAAATTATTGGTCTAGTTATAGATAGTTGTATTCATTAAAGGTGAAATTGTAAACACAATGAGAAAATATATGGAAAAATGGTCTGTGCATTAAGGTACTCAAGGAGAAATTGCCTCAATCATTAAATGTCTCATTTCGTTCATTGAATAGAATCATTAAAATGTTTCCTCCTGGAAAAGATGCAGCTGCTATTTTAGTCTACAAATGAAAACAAAACACCTTCCTAAAATTTAGCACAATTATAGCATAACAAATATCCTCTTAATATATAATATTTGTGTCGTACCTCGGTGTTTTTGTACCTCGGTATCTTCGGTGGTCTGGACTGTCAGTGTCAGCGTCGTCTGGTCAGGATTGTCCTGGCGCGCTCCTGACAGGACCTCTACTCCGTTGTTAAACTCTCGGCTGCGTGCGTAACAATCGGTACTCCCTTTATCTAGAGTGTTAGACCCCGTGCATTTGGGTCAACACAAGAGATCTCTGAGAGGCCCCGGAAACGACAGATGCAGGCAAGGTTTGAAATCAATCGAGCAGGTTTATTGTCAAATGCGAAGCTCTACCAGTTGGTAACAGAGATCAGTACAATGTTACACCACTGGGCACTATGGCCCGCGTTGACAAGGTACCATATAACAAATATTAACAGCAGTTAGTCAAAAATAAGCTACTGTGCACTCTGTAAGTTTAGGCAATGACACCTGCCGTTCAGGCGCCTAGTGCGCCCCCCCCAAGGTCGGCCGGAGAGCACCCTCTGTGGTGTCCTTTTATAGACAGGTACAAACAACTTACATCATTTCTTTACGTACCAGGTTACCACCCTCTGTTGCCTAGTTACCACCCCTCACCTTATGGAAGGGGGACTTACTTACTATCCTTCATGCTGTCAATCTCGACCTGGTCCCGAACCTAGGTCGATATGTGCATTAGTTTTTAGGGAGTTTTTGTACCAAGACATTTCTTATTAAGATGTTCCAATACTCCCCTTTGCTTCACAGTCTGTACCCAGTACCTCCCTGTGTCCTTCCATGCTCGACCTAACTTACCCAATCACACAATTTATCAATAGGGCCTCTTTCTTGGCTCCTGTTACTGAACCAAAATCTTGCACACTAGATTGCAGGTCTGTTACTGTTTTCATGTTATAGGCCTCTATTTAGGCCTGCTGACTTGTTACTGACCCTCAACTTATTACAATTTATATTGATTTTTGCAGCCTAATACAAAGAAAGAACAGTTAAAAAATGTATTGTACCATATACCATAAAAACAGTTAGTGCTCCACCATAAAAGTATTTATGATCCTTGAACATGTATATTGAATGCTGTTCCATGGAAAGAAAAAAATTAAACCAAATGATGGCAATAATTAAATATAACAAAGAAAGGGAAGAAGAGTAGACATTATTAGAAATCACAAGTTCCAATGTGATTCAAGTGGTACAACTGAAGAGAACAGAACACCTATAGACAAAGAGCCCATCTTTAAAGTAATTCTTCTATAGTTCTCAATTTCACATTATTTTAATAAAAAGACAAATATATACAGATTCCTTAAAGTTAGTTTATTTACCTAATAAGAGCTGATCAAATAATTTGTAGCTATAAAATAAAATCCATGAATATGGCCCCTTTTCTGAGAATTGTCCCAGAGAAGCTCATGTCTTAACTTAGGATGCATCTACAAAGCACCCTAAACTCGCCAAATTTCAAAATAATGTGCAGTTTTGAGACATTCTTTAACCCTCGTGGAACAAGGGTTACAGGGATGCCAGAATAGTGTGACTGTTATTTCAAAAAATATTTTGAAATAATGGGTGCGTTTAGAAGACACGGGGTGACTATTTTGGGATACCTCCAGTATCCCAAAATAGCCCTGCTGTCTAGACATATCCCTTCTTATATATATTCTGTTTGTTTCAGTGTCTAGAAACATATGGGCCAATCAGATGGATTAAATTGGCATAGTTACCTAGAGCCATTTTTAACTCAGACACAGGTGTAATTAATAACAATGATTGAAAACAGACGCTTAATTTTCATCAGAAAAATTCTCTCTGGCATGCCTTTAACCTTCCTAGTTCAACCTGCATAAATATTCTCTTAAATTACATGATTTTTATATTGATTTCCTTTTTAAAATTATGCCTTAAAACTAATTTAATTTGATCAGACTTCTAGCACAGACATTGTATCTGTCACTTATGATTACTAATCTGTTTGGTTGTGTTGTATGTCTAATTTAAATTTAAAAAGTCTTCAAAGGGAGGGATTCTATTATCTCATGTTTATAAAGGACCATCCACTTGCATCAATGGTGTTATATAATGACATAATAATAACAGTTAATAACAACAAAAATTATGACAATCAGAGAGACCGACAGAATTACTGGGCCCCTGAACAAGGTGGAGGGATGTCTGGCTCTGTTCCTCTGGAAGGGCAGGATCTCAGGAGGAAAGGGTAGAGCTGGGCACTGGTTTCTCCCAGCCAGCCCCCAGTGCTATCTGGAAGAAGCCACGCAGGGCTCCACCGTCGATTTAAAGAGCCCGGGGCTTCACATGCCAAGAGCCTCAGACCCTTTTGAATCACTGGGCATTGGTGAAGTTTCCCCCATATCCCACATTATCAGCTGGCATCATCATCATCATCATATCCTATGTCATAAATATACCAGTCTCGCATCAGTCCAATAAGGACTGGTAGAGATTATTAAGTACCCAAGATGAAAGGAAAGGAAGAACTTTCTGTAGAGCACAGTTACAAATAAATTGAATAAAGGGGCAAGTTCTACTCACCTTACCTATCCAAATAGTTCCCTCTATTGCAATACATCTGTTTTCATGAGTTGTAAGGCAGAGACAGTTTGGTTCAACTACTGTTCAATTCTAGGCAGTTACTTTTTTCACTCTTCTACTTCTCCCTGCTGTCCCCTGACACAGGGATATTCCACAAAGGGATAGAGAAGAGGGATGGAAAATTCATATTTGTTTCATTCTTTCAGTTGATAGGAAATTGAAAAGTAATGGTTATTCCAGGGAACAGTTACCTGACTGAAGATAATTGATCCACAGGAATCTCATTTGGGGTAGGGGGGTCTTTCCTCTGCCTCTTCTTGTTCTGAAACACCAGGTAGCATTGATTGGGAGGGGGAGGCAATCTTTTAGTGAACGTGGAGGGAGGGTTTTCCCTGCAGTGTGTCTAGATCTTCATCTGAATTGGCATGGCATCAGGAGCTTACTATGAAACCAGATGATGTCTGTAATACTTTAACTGCAGTGAAGGTTTAGACAAATTGTAAGAATTGATTTATTGGTAGGGGTGGAGATTTTTTTGCAGGGATCAAAGGTTAATGTCAAAGTCACGTATAAGTGTGGTTTTGCTGTATTCAGAAAAGCCTTTCTAAGCCCCATAGTGGTGTGGTCTGATATCTTATCTCATGATTTTGGCCCAGACACGATAAATCAATGAAAGAAGGTAGGAAATGGGAGGACACAACATTTCTACTATCTCTGGGTTGGATAGTAAAACCCAGGAAAATAAGGCTTGTATACACTTCTGTGGCCTGAATTTGCAATGGTGGACAGCAAGAAACTGGGGTTGGGGAGAGCATTACTCATTTGGAACTCATGAGTTGAGTTTTTATCTGATTTAAATAAAGCTGTAGCCAGAAGCTGTTAATCGTATGTCAGTGTGGTAACTAAATGACATGGGGGCAGGATGGCAAATAGATACTCTATGTGTACGTACGTATATATGGGCACACGCACAGAGTATATAATTGCCATCCTGCAGATATATATTATGGAAAAATCCTACTTGAACTTGGTGGGTCCTGTGCTTTCAGGTGGGATGCTTGCCTTAGAGGCTCACAGCAGGCTTCGCTTTAGACACTACATTTAGGGAATCAGCTTGCTGTTGAGGTACTCTCATCATTGGCCAGCATGAAGGTATAGAGAGAAACCAAACTCCATGATCTTGGTGGACCCCCAAATTGTACAGGACTAGGTAAACCCCTTTCTTTCCCCCCAGGCACTCTTTTCCCTGAGTGGAAATGGGGAAGTGGGTGTTGGGGGGAACCTGGGCGCACCCTCTACTCTGGGTTCCAGCCCAACGTACAGTAATAGCAGGTGCCTATAAGAATCTCCAACATGAGCTACAAGACAGCTACAAAACCCCTGGGCTACTTCCCAGCACCTTCCTCTTCTCAGGGCTTTCCTCCTAGTATCCACTGATGCTTTGTCCTCCTAAACTCTCTGTAGCACTCCCTCCATCTTCTCAGCTCCTTGCATGCTAACTAACTGCAGAGAAGCCTTTTTACAACCTGTCTCAACTGTTTCTTTAATTGGCCCTGTGTCTATGTCTTCACGAGGCATAAGGAAGCGGTCGACAAAGGCTTCCCCTGACGACCAATCTGCATCTTGACTGCCGTACTGTGCCGACAATCAGCTGAGCCAGCACAGTTGTTGGCCATTTTTATTTTAATGAAGCCGGGGATATTTAAATCCCCGCTTCATTGACTATGTCGGGTAGCCTATTTTACATGCCTCTGTTAGCAGAGGCATGTAGTCTAGATATACCCTAAAGTGCTACCAGACCATTTGTTGTTTTTTTCTGTGACAGACTAACTCGGCTATCCCCTGAAGCTCTTGACTCTTAAAATCACGTAATTAGCTCCAGGTGCTCAGTTTCCTGATGGACTCTGGCAAATTCTTTCTGGTTTTGAACTAGCCTCTGCCGGTTATGCTGGAAATAGAGATTTACTCAGTCTGAGGCTAATATACCTCCTTTCCTTTACTCTTTTGTATCCCTCTGGCCTGACCCTGTCATAGTATATCCCAAACAAGTTTAAAGGATTAAATAAATTAGCATTTTACTTTACAAAATGAAAACTTTGATTATACACTATGTTTTCCAATATTTTGCAATATTTCTTAGTCTTAACATTAAATTAAGGAATAAAACAGGTATGAAAGTTCATGCAGACATGGTTGCCTGTCTCAAAAAAGGTATCTTGGCACTGGAAAAAGTTCAGAAAAAGGCAACAAAAATAATAAGGGATATGGAATAGCTGCCATATGAGGAGAGATTAATGAGTCTGGGACTTCTCAACTTGGAAAAGAGATGATTAAGAAAGGGCTATGACAGAGATCTATAAAATCATGACTGGAGTGAAGAAAGTGAAAGAAGGAGAGTTATTTACTCCTTTCCATAACACAAGAACTAAGGGTCACCAAGTGAAATTGATAGGTAGCAGGTTTAAAACAAAAGGAAGTATTTCTTCACACAATTCACAGTGAACCTGTGGAACTCTTTGCCAGAGGATATTATGAAGGCCAAGACTATAAGAGGGGACAAAAAAGAATTAGATAAATTCATGAAGGTTAGGTACATCAATGACTATTAGCCAGGATGGGAAGGAATGGTGTCCCTAGCTTCTATTTATCAGAAGCTGAGAATGGGCAACAGAGGATAGATCATATCATGATTACCTGTTCTGAACATTCCTTTGGGGGTACTTGGCATTGGCTACTATCAGAAGACAGGATATTGGGCTATATGGACCTTTAGTCTGACCCAGTATGGCCGTTCTTATGTACAGTAAGTTAACTGTGCATCTTCTTGTTTTTCCTCTCACATGCCTCAAGTTATAGAAATAATGTTCTTCTTGTATCATAAATATTTCCACCTAATGCCCCAAAAGAAACACCCCCTTCACATTTTCTCTATTCTTCATTTTCAATCTTCACATGTCATGTAATTTCCCATATTTCACAAGTTATTTACCATTTAATCTTAACTGTCTTTGTGCCAGTGAGGATTCTTGGATATATCTTAAATCTCTAAATCCTTAAGATATTTGCGGCCTTATTATATTTCATGTACCTTTCTTTGTTTATGGTGTTGTGCCACCCTAAAGACTCGATCCCATGCATAGTAGCAAAATATCTATGTATTTGAGGGGATAACAGCAGCCTCTGTACAAAACTATTATTCCTTTCTACTTCCAAAAGAGTGTTAGGTTAGAAATGTGTGGGTTATGTCTGTAGTGAAATGAGGTGGGATAAAGAGCTTGTTTTACCCAAAGAAGATTTTAGCCCTATGCACCGGTGAGTTGCATATGCCTATGTGAAGATACCATGTAAGAAGCACTTCACTTGCTAGGATAAGCATAAGCTTTTAACTCTCTGGATACATACCATAAAAAGCGCCTAGCTCCCTAGCTCTAGATGTAAAATTCAGCACTCAGGGAAGTCATCTGGGTTTGGGGACCCTCTCCGCAGGACTTTGTTTTCATGAATGAATTAACTGATCACCATCCAAAATATGTTAGGATTTTTCATCCATGATAAATCTAATATGGTTAACCTTCTTTCTGTACGTTTTCCAAGGATAACTCACTGCAAATGATTTTACTGTTCACTCACAATTTTTTTTATTTTAATAATAATGTTTCAGAACATGACATGTGCATGTTAACACACCCTACTAGAAACTGCCTATAACCAATGTGAAAGGAAATTATAGCATTTTGTAGCATATTACTTGTTCCTTGATGAGATGAAAGGCACATCATACATTTTATTTTTATGACTAAGACATGCCATTGCTAAAAGGGCAGCTTGTGATACACTTTTGACTTCACTGAAAGGCATGCAACAGAATACTCCAGCCCTAACTAAAAAAAAATGTTGCAGTGCATATTGATCAAATATGTAGTGTTGGGTGATTCATGCTTGCGATGATCAGGGATAGAATAAAGAGAAACTGGGGCATATATTATATTTCTAATCTTGCATGTGTTAGCAAAACTTTGTAGTCTGCATTTTCAGCAGACAGTTAATCTCTGTCACTCTGCTTTTCCATTATGTTGGCAATAAAGCCTGGTGACATTTGCCCAAAACCGACACACAAATGTATGCTCAGATATCATTCAGCCATAAATGCCCATGGAATCTCTTCTGAATAGGAAAGAGAGAACAAGGCATAAGACAAGACAGGGGTAAAAACAGATTCACATTTGGGAAGATATTGGTTAAAATCTGAAAATATATTATCCTGAAGCTTAGAGATGCAAACCCAGCCTGTAGCTAAAATGGTTCTTATTTTATGCATGCTGATTTCCTCATTTCTAATTTATACATGGTATTAATGTCACCCAGGGGTTTCCCTTTATTATTGAATATACTTCAACTTCATAATAAGCTAATATTGACATTTGGGCACTGTTAAGACTAAATAAGACTAGCATTTCATATTTAATCCAAATGTCTATTGCTTTTTGGAGGTTTAATTTTTAATACATAAATATAAGACTGAGGAAGTATTTATTTTCCAGCACTCTTGTATGATTCTATATTGAGTTTGTGTCTGTTTCCAAATGAAATTAAAATGTTCATATGGTAGTACATTTGAATCATCTGCAGTAATAGTTTGAAAATATACAATAATGACAAAGATGACATGTTTTATGCAATTGATGTGATGTAGCAGTGGCATGCTAGATGGTAATTTGCTGAAATCTGATAACTGTCAATGTTCAATAAACAAAATATAGTACAGTTCTGAGCCATAATTAAAATAATAGTTGTGAAAGGGCATACCATGCACTGTTAAGACTCCTTCCTGGAGGCCCTGTGGTTTTATCACACCCCACCCCAACGAGGAGCAATGGAGGTTGGTCCTCCAAGCCTTCCTGGAGAGGCTCCATAGAAGTAGCCAGTCAGAATCCAGCAGGCTCAGATAAAAAGAACTGCAGAGCCTGAGTAAATCAGTTCCTGGCTGAAGCCAGAAGAGAAAGGAAGAGCACTTTGCCCCAGTCAAAAGTGCACATTGGGCTGGTTTAGTGGCTCTGGGAATGAAAGGACCCAAGAACTGTAATGTTAAGTTCATAGTTTAGAGAAAGGCGGCTATGTGGGAAAAGGCCTGGGTACAGCAGCAGTGAACTGGAGGCAGAGGAACATGGCTGCTGTGAATAGGGTATCTGTGTTGGAGCCCAGTGTAGTGATCAGGCCTAGGTCCTCCCACCAGCCAGTGCTGGAGAGGCCTAAGCCCCAGAAAGGGGCAAGATTAGTTTAAAAAGCTCAAGAAAAGGGACCAGATTTAAAGGCTGAAAACCCTAGTGAGAGCAGACAGTTTGCTATCCCCGGATGAGGTTTATTCAATTTTGATTTGTGACTTAGCCAAAGGCCTGAGCCACTTAAAAGCTACCAAGTAAAGTCAAGAATGTACAGTGAGTGCCAGGAAATATGGCAGCACCACACTCTGCTGACAGGAGCTACTCATGAGAAGTGAATCTCTTCCTTACAGAAACAGACAGAAAACATTCTGGACTTAGCATAGCGGTATAGGCAAACCGAATATAATTCCTTGATAGAAGCTTTAAATGTAGGTTGTTGACTTAATGCTTCAAATGGGTAGATAATACATAGCTATTTTTAAAAGACTCATCCAGTTCTGATCTACTGAAGAAGCGTCTTGATAGCTCTGACAAAGTGTTGGTGTGGGAGTTAATTTTCTAATGGACTGTTTAAGTGGCTATTAAAGGTTTGCATAAAACTTACATCACATTTGCAAATTTTAAGTGATTATAATGTACAGAAATTATAATCTCTATGGATCTGTACAAATGAATATTGATTATCATTGAACATAATTTAGACTAGAACAGAGCTGGAGTTACTATTATTGTTTGCATTCCAGTAGTATCTGAAATGTACCAGATCTAGGCACTTCCCCAGCGTAGGGGAGTGCAGCATAGTCTCTGCTCTAAAGAACAAACAATATGTAAAAAGCTGGGGCAAAGGATAGAGTGCAAAACCAGAGGGATGATAGGTTGATGATAGACACATGTTTTATTAATAATAGAGGTTTTTCCCTTTTTCATTCAAAATTGAACTCACTATACTCTTCTTCCTTTGCTCTTCTTCATAATTCATTTTCTCTCTGGACAACAGTTTGAAAATAATCAAATATGGGGAAAATATCATTTATAATGGCATGATCTCCTGCAACACTGGTTTAATTTCTGGCTTCATTTCCAGCATATATATGCCACTCTGCCATGTAGATGAGCAGTATAGTAACTGAGTTAAGTAACTGAAATGATTACTAGTTTATTGTAGGTGGGGTGGAAAAGTCTGTCTTCAGGAGGCATTTCAGTGAGAAGGTAGAGACTTTGCAGACCAACTCGTGACGGGCAGTACATATACAGGGGCAACATGGAGGAAATTATGAAGACATTTATGCAAGAAGCAGACAAATGAGACAGTAAGTTTAGCATCATAGAAGAAGTGGAGAGGCCACAACACATTAAGGATATGTCTACACTACCACCCTAGTTCGAACTAGGGTGGTAATGTAGACAACCGGAGTTGCAAATGAAGCCCGGGATTTGAATTTCCTGGGCTTCATTTGCATAAAGCCTTGCGCCGCCATTTTTAAATGGCCGCTAGTGCGAGGAGTAACGGTAGTTCGGCACGGACACGGCACGGAGTCCGCACTAGCGGACATTTAAAAATGGCGGCGCCCGGCTTTATGCAAATGAAGCCCAGGAAATTCAAATCCCGGGCTTCATTTGCAACTCCGGTTGCCTACATTACCACCCTAGTTCGAACTAGGGTGGTAGTGTAGCCATACCCTAAGGGACAAAAGTGGGTGTGTAAGGTAGAGCCCTGGAAGAGAGGACAGTAAGATTTAATTTGATACAACGGAGGGATTCAGAGAGGGAGTGTTATGGTGAGAAAGGGCAAGGAAGAGGTTTCTGGTAGCTTTCATTCCATAGACTGGAGGGAGCAAATGTGTAACCTGAGGAAACCACAAGAAAGGAATAAGTAGGTAATGTGTTTGGAGGAATTGAGTTTGAATAGCTGTGACAAGAGACATGAAAAATTACTTGCAAATGAACTTTCAACTGCCTATAGAATCATTAATCTTGCAGCTGTATAGGAAATGTTAACCACAAATGTAATATATGATTGGATAATATAAATATGCAACCAATGGTGAAATATAATGGCTAAGTAAAATATTATAAAAACCTAGCTGAGAGAGAGAGAAAGATGGAACAGAAGTAAAGTTGCAACCTGTCTCCCAAATTGGACAAAGAATTAACCCTTTGTATCACACAGACTAATCTTTTATGTATAATAATTGATTGATACATTGACTGAGCTTGGTTAAATGATATCTAATTGATAGATAGCTAACCTTGAACTCTAATAGTTCTGGAGACTTAGAGAAAGGGGTAAAAAAATGATCCACTATGTCACCGTTGTGGTACTCCAAAGTGACAGAAAATGTGGGGGATGTAAGTCATTCTGAAGAACAGACCAAGAGTTCAGTTTTGGCTAAACTGAGTTTAAGCTAACAGAGGAGGATCAGCTGGACATGTTTGGTGGAGACACAGATTGACACGTGGAAAGGGAAATGTGAATTTGATTTGAGTCATTGGTGAAGAGACGCTAGTTAAAGATGTGTGAATAAATGAGCTCACTCAGCTATGTCTAAACTACATTCCTCTTTCAAAAGAGGGATATAAATTAGACAGATCGAAATTGCAAATAAAGCTGGAATTTGAATTCCCCGTGTTTCATTTGCATAATGGTGGCCATGCAGTCTTTTGAAAAAGGGCTTTTTGAAAATAAAACTGCCGTCTAGACGTGGTTCTTTAAAAAAAAAAAACCCTTAAAGATCCCGTACTCCTCAGGACCAAGCATAGAAAAATTATGCTAAAGCATCAGAGAGGTTGGAGAGTAGGAGAGCCAGAAGAAGACAGACTCATTAAATCCTTGGGGGAAATGTAAGAGATTAAATTAAGTAGAGATTGGAATCAGTGGAGACCTCAGTGAAGGTAAGAATGGCTTTAATATGTAGCCTTGGAGTTGATGACAGAGGAGAAGAAAGAGGGAGAGAGCATGATAGATTATGCTTCTTTTTTTTCTTTGAAATGCCTGAAAATCTCATTAAAAAAATGGGGAGTTTTGGGAAGGAACCTAATTTTGCAAACTAACTAGGGAAGATGTGGAAATCAGAAAACCCTTGGGACATGAGGGTGCCAGACCAGGAAGTTTGCTGGACAAGGGGAAGTCAAGGCTCCTTACCTGGCAGCTGCTGGTCTCGCTGACTCCAGCCCTGACTGGAGCTGTGCTCCCTGCTTCCAGCCGTGGCCGGAGCTGCGCCCTTCCACCATACCAGCCCTGACAGAGGCTGTGCTCCCCACTGCATCAGCCCCACGGGGCTGCACTCCCCAGCGACAGCCCAGCCTGGGCTATGCTTTTGAACCTGGTCAGCCAGGGTTCTCTTGTCCAGACCATTGATGTTGCCACACCAGAGAATCCCAGAATTTAGAGACTCAACCTGTAGTAGTTTGGCATAGCTGAAGAAATGTAACTTTTGTACAATTCTAATTGTGCTCTAGATTCTCAGTTGGTGAACATTATTAACACAATTCATCGGCTTCAGTTTTCTCCAGTGCAGGATCTGGCTTTCAGTATAAAAATATCATAATAGCATTGTAAATTTAAAATGTCTTTAGGAACTGATCAGATAGCCTTCATGTATCATATGCTAATATAATGCTGACATACTGAACTGAACCTGAGACCTTCAGAACTTTCTGCATGAGCCTCTACTGCATGAGCTAAAAGCCAGCTTGATAAGCAGATTAATTATTTTCTCTGTATGTGATCCCGGTGACACTAGTTGGGACAGTCAACCATACCTAAAAGGTGTATGGGTTACACTAACACAGTTCTAAACCTTGAAATTCTAAGCACCTTCAATTCCCATTGACTTCAGTAGGCAACTGAAACAATCAATCTCTATATTCACAGTCATGATACTTTAGGAAGGAAGGAGCCTAAGATCTGATCTGTCCCATTCCTTTAAACATTGCTTGGCTCTCTTGCAGTGGTATATAAGAGGAGATTTTAAACAAATCACTGCAAAAACACTTCTGCGTTCCTAGACATCAGTGATGAAAGGAAGCAATGAAACTTTGGCATAGCATTTCTAGTATATTGGGGGTTAGGAACTCCTGAAGCAAGCAGTTGTTCTGATAATAAATTTACTTGTGTTTTAAGAAACATGCACCTGCTGTTCAAAGTAAGAAAAAATGTGAGCCAGGCAAACTGAAAATTCAATTCTCAAATGTTCACTAAGAATTGGATTTCTTCAGGGATGGGTTACCAGCTAAGGAATCATTCCCCTCTAGATGTATTCAAATGCAGACAAATACAATAGCAACTGAAATTTATTGCATTCTAATGTCTGTTGGACTGTGAATGTGTTTGTGGTTTTAGTTTTGATCCTAGTGGAAATCTGTATGGAATGAAAATCCATGACCATTCTTGGCTTCCTTGCTGGCAACGTCAGAGCAGTTGTATGATGGACAATCATCTAAATATTCACTGTCAAAGTCAACCCTGTTAGGTCAGCATCAAGACCTATCAGCAGAGTTCTGCCATCTGTGCTTGCCTTTGTTCTGTGGGTAAAGGAGGACAGTCTCCAGCTCTGATAATCCTGTACATTTAATTTATTTTGGTGTATCGAACAATCAATTGTTTCCCAGGCCGGTAGCCCCAATGCCCCTCCCTTGTCTGAGGAGCGGGCCTTTTTTCTAATGGCATGTCTACATTGGGGATCCCTTTATTTTGAAATATCAAAGTGAGTACCTACACTACCAAGCTTGTTATTTCGAAATAATAACTCCTACATGTGAAGAGGAATAAGCTTATTTCAAAATAGTTATTTTGGGAGTTATTATTTCAAAATAACTTATTTCAAAATAACCCGGTAATGTAGACATAGCCTAAGGGTACACCTAAACAGCAAGGCAAAGGTCAATTGCATAGCTGAAGTCAAAATAGCTTAATTCGGCTTTTGGCACTGTCTACACAGCAGGAAGTTGAAGGAAGAGCACTCTTCCCTCGACTTCCCTTATTCCTCATGAAAAGTGGGTTATTAAGTAAGACGTAAGAAGATCTCCACCTTGACATTATTTCAAAATAAAAGCGTATAGTGTAGATGTTATTTTGGAATAACATCAGTTATTCAGATATAATGCTGCTGTGTAAACATACCCTAAGTGAGGTCTGTCAACCTTTCTGGGATTCAAGCAGACTGAATGTTTCATTTGCATTACAAATAATATTTTTTAAAACAGTTTTTAATTAAAAAGATTTTAATCAAACTTTTAAAATAAATTCAAAGTAGTATTTCACATATCCATCCAGTCCCCAGCCTCATAGGGATCCAGTCAGTGTTACCAGTCTCAGTGATAGCTTTCGTAATGTAGCAATGGTTGTATTAGGCTGTATCTACACTGCACATTTATTTCAGAACAAGCTATACCAGAATAGTTATTCTGAAATAGCTTATTTCAAAATAGCACATCTACACTGCAGTGAAGCCTCAAAATTAGACTGAGGCAGGCTTCCCTAATGTAGACATGCCATTTTGAGTAAGAACCCAAGGAGTCACTGGGAAGGAATAACTTAGAATGGCGCTGGTAAGGGGCTACTTTGCAATAGCAGAAGTGGAGCATCCACACAGCCCCTATTCCAAAATAACTATTTTGGAATAGGTGTTATTCTTCGTAGAATGAGGTTTACAGAAGTCAGAATAAGCCTCCCGTTATTTCAAAATTATTTGAAATAATAAATACTTTTTTTTTCAAAATTATTTTGAAATAACGCTGTTGCTGTGTAGATGCTCGAATAGTTATTTCAGAATAACAGCCGTTATTCCAAAATAACTTTGCTGTGTAGATACACCCTTCAGGATTTACTTCCAATGTGACATTTTTCATGGACTCTAAACTGACTTCTCCAAGATAGGTATTTTATTTAAAAAAATAAACACTTTTATTAAACAGCTTTATTCGTTCATTAAGTTTTAGTGCTGTTGAAATATATCAAAATTAACCACTCTAGAGACTGAAATTTCTCACATAGCACTAAATAACCCCTATATTATAACAAAAGGTTTTCATTGTGACCAGGGCTGAAGGTTTGTCAGGGAAGGGAAATGAAGAACATGATTTTCTCATTTATCTGAGACTTTTCCCCCTTTGTCCATGGTCAAGGAGTCTGCTGTGTATAAGAGCAAGTGAGCTTCTCGGACACTGAGAATGTGCAGGGTGAGTGAACTTCTTTAAATGCTGAGTTTTCATTTCTTGAAAGACTCATTTATCTTACACGGTTGTGAAGACAGCCTTCGCTGTGCGAATGATTGTAGTGAAGACAGCCTTCGCTGTGCGAATGATCCTACTGCTGTCTGATTGTGTCCACATCTAGACAGCTTGTGACAGTAACACCCACAGAGGTGTGAGCTTCCTACCTTCATCTTAATGAAGTCTAAATCTCCCAGAGGTCTGAACATATCATTTAAATGCTATTTTTTAGCAAGTTCTCCAGCACTTGAGCCATTGAAACTTAATTGTAAAACATTCTGAGATCTTATTGTACATGTTAAAGTAAATTATTTTGACTTTTAAAAGTGTGTGTGTATATAATACTTTTTTTAAACCACTGTATACTATGAACGCTCTTAAATGATCTGTTGATAGTACTGAAGGTACATTTATAGGTGTATGGTGGTTGATGTAATGTAGTTTCATTTGCATAGTTTACAAAGAGTTTGCTGAACAGATACAGGTTGAATGTCTCTAGTCTGGGACTCTCTCATCTACCAATATCCATGGTCTGGCATCTTGAACTTCATGGGTGTTCTAGGTTGGAGCACTTACTGGGGAAATCGGGTGCTGTAGGACCATTGCTATTGCCAGACCAGAGAGCCAGATCAGCAGCTGGCAGTGGAGCCCTTGAGCTGGGGGCTGGAGTTTGGCGGCCAGAGCCCAGCTGGTGTTATATAGAATTTCTGCAGGAGATAGCCGAGATTTCTCACCTCCTATTGGAATCTCCTATATTCATAGTTATGGGGAACTGTGACTATCTGGATGATTCTCTCAACACACAGCTCAAGTTTATAGTAGCTTTGAAGAAATCTTTGAACCAAATCACATAGTCAGCAATACTCTGCACCCTAAATCTTGGACATAGAAACTAGAAGTGTGGTAAATACTGTACAGTCATGGTCTAATCATTGCCTGTTTTAGGTGCCCTCATCCAGGGCTGGCCTTACCATGAGGTGAACTGAGGTGGCCGCCTCAGGTGCCAGACTGTGCAGGGAGTGCCACTAGAACCCAGAGAGTAGAAAATTGTGTCTGCTGCTGGCGCATATGTATTCTCTCTGCTCTAGATGCACAGAGATGGTGGAGTGCTGTGCTGGAGGAAGGAGGGCATAAGAGGCATAATAGGCAGGCAGGAGAAAAGGTGGCATGGGGTTGTCATTTGAGCTCCCCACCTCAGATGCCAAAATGTTGTGGGCCGGCTCTACCCTCATCTCCAGCAATGTGGCAAGCCAGCCATGATGGTTGATTTTCAGAGACTTACAAATCTTAGGGTATGTCTACACTGCCACCCTAGTTCGAACTAGGGTGGCTAATGTAGGCATTCGAAGTTGCAAATGAAGCCCGGGATTTAAATATCCCGGGCTTCATTTGCATCTTGCCGGGTGCCGCCATTTTTAAATCCCCTTTAGTGCGGACTCCATGCCCGCGGCTACACGCGGTACAGAGTAGGTAGTTTGAATTAGGCTCTCTAATTCGAAATACCGGTACAGAGAGCCTAATTCGAACTACCTACTCCGTGCCGAACTAGGGTGGCAGTGTAGACATACCCTTAGAGACATAGATTTTTAGGGCAATAAGGAACTATTATGATTATCTAGCTTGACCTTCTGAATTACCCAGGACGTAGAACTTCTGCCACTGAGTGATTTCTGCATCCAGCCCAAATAACTTGTGATTGAAGTGGATGAAGTAGGTAAAATGTGTGAGCCCCACTGGCTTCCATGCACTCCTGCAAGAACATGACACCTGCCTACCAGATTAGTGTAGTAATGGCTTGGCAAAATACTACAATCATCTGTTGTCCTCAACCATTACTGTGCTGGCTCCAAGCCACCTGCACAGTAGCCACTCATCTGGGCTGATATGGCTTAGTTATAATCTGACAGATGAAGGGCAAGGAGGTTAAAGCACTGCTGAAGAACACTGGCTTCGACTCTGGTTGACAGCAGAAGATGAGTTTGTGCTGTCCTGTACTCCAGTGGTTAGGGATGCTCAGAAATCTTGTGCTCTGCCACTGCATCTATGCAGTCTTAACCAGTGGAAGTCTTAGGGGGGGAGAATTATCTAAGCAATACAGGCTGCCTTTCATCTACTTTCGGATCTTGTGACCTCGCACTGTGAAGAGACATGTAACAGGAAAACATTATAAAGAGGACATGTTCGATGGCTTGAATAAAATTGCACCTTGCAATGTCCATATCAATTACATCTTAGTGTGGGAAAGCAGTGTAATTGCATGCCAAAAGCATGCTACGCAAAAAAATGGAATTTCCATCCCGTGGGTAATGCCAGAATTTCAACACCTGTATTCATCCCAAATTAGGTTAAAGCTGGAATGTTGCCACTTTTCAAAGAACAAATAGTCACAAACAATTTTGATTTAGAAATGATGAAACACTTTCTTCCAATCAAAGCCAAACATTTACATATTCTTGAATCAGAATGTTTATTTCAATTTGTAAAACTGACACAAAATACTTCATTTTGAGTCACTTTAACATTAAACTGTATTGTCTTATTGGCACGTGGAAATTGCAGTTCAGATTGCCTGATGTCCCATTCTCCCTTATGTGTAAGGCTGCCTGATGGGACTAAATCTCCTTGCATTGCACCCACAACTTTGTGACTCCATGAAACAATTTGTGACTCAACAGTACAGCTCCTCCTCTCCACTGTGGGGTGCGGTTGCAAGGGCATTGCTCCTGTACATGGGCAGTGGTTCTCAAAGATGAGCTCAGGCTCGAGCTCATGCAGGGCAGCCTGCAGAAACTGCCCAGAGGCAGCTCCAGCTCCATGGCAAGGAGTGCTGTGGTGTCCTGAAGCAGGGCAACCAAAGCACACAGTGCAAATGCTTTCCTGTTCCTCAGAGAGGTAGGTAAGCAAGCAGAAGAACCTGAGAATTGGCTGTCCATTTAATCCCCTTTAAGCTTGTGCCTCAGATAGCCTTAGGCAGCAGCTCCTGGAAACAACTGCTGACTTAATGCCCTGCTTGAACTGCTTCTGGGTGGCTTTAAATATGAGATAGCATCCAATCAGTGTGGACACTACCTTTTGAAATATCACATCACTATTTCGTTGCGCTTTTTGTGTGTGGCTGCTCTATTTCTAAATAAGCTTTTTTCTAGAAGATATCTTCCGGAAAAGCTTATTCCAAAAGAAGCTTTGCAGTGTAGATGTACCCTCAGTCTTCTCTTTTCCAGACTAAATAAATCCAGTTTTTTCTATCTTCCCTCATAGAAAGTCATGTTTTGTAGACCTTTAATAGTTTTTGTTGCTCTTCTCTGGGCTTCCCAATTTATCCACAACTTTCCTGGTGCCCAAAACTGGATGCAATACTCCAGTTGAGGCTTAATCAGCATGAAGTAGAGAGGAAGATTACTTCTTGTATCTGGGTATGTCTACACTACAAAGTTAATTCGAAATAACAACAATTATTTTGAATTAACTTTAATAGCATCTACACAGGCAAACTGCTATTTTGAAATAAATTCGAAATAGTGAAGCCCTTATTTTGAATTTGGTAAACCTCATTCTACAAGGAGTAACACCAAATTCGAAACAGCTATTTCAAATTAAGTGCTGTATACACACTTAATTCGAAATAGGAGGCCTCCAGCCCTTCCCTGGGAGCCCTGCTAATGCATCCCAGTTTTACTAGAAACATCCATCCACTCCTGCTAATGCATCCCAGTTTTACTAGAAACATCTATCCACATTTTAAAACAAAATAATATCCAAAATAACAGAAATCCTTGAATGGATAAATTTTGCAGAGAATACTAGTGTCTTAGCACTGAAACTAAAATCCCACTGTGCCTCCACATCGCCTGGCCCATTAATCATTAAAGCATGGATTATAAGCATCCCACACACCCATCTATCAAGACAGACAGAAAAAGAAAAACATGTCAGCCAGTTGGAACTCTCATTGGGTTTGATTCTGCTTTTATTCACACTCTAGTCAATAGAGTTCCTTCGCTAGAAATTAGTGTACCATAAGTGTTTTAAGAAACAGGCTCATTGCCTTTTACACTCAATTTTGGTCCCAGTTTTCCACCTATGCCTGGAATTGTGAGTCGGGTACGCACGTAGGCCCTCTTACTTCCTACCTTGTCATATAAAACCAAGTAGCATTCCAGTCCTTAATAAACGGTGTTATATTTACCACAGATATAGTCTAAAGCAGATGGCGGATTTTTTTTTCTCAGAATAAAGAATGAGATGTCTGAAAAGTCTTTCACTTTAAACATAGTGCACAAGACAGCACTACAATCAATCGATCGATCGATAGATTGATAGATTGATAAATAAAAATAATCCAGCAATTTGTCACCATTTAGATATGGTGGGGCCATCTGTATCAGCCTCCTTAAAATCTTATTCTAAGTAATTTTTTGATTCCCTTATTGCTCAACATTTTGAAAAGATCAGAGTTAACCTAACCATAAGCTGTATTTTTTACATAAAATATTTCTTACATTTCCAGCTCTGCAGAGCAATTGCAACAACAACTTATATCATTTTATGGCAGTTGTCCATGTGAATACCAATGCAGGCACATGATTGCTTCAGCCAGTCAGATTAGGATAAAACTAGCAGAAATATGTTATCTCTTTCCTAGTACAAAATTCTGGACAGGTCCAAAGTATCTCCTTTTCATTCACGTTATCTAACAACTTAATTTGTCCTTTCCACAATACAGCCAGACCCATCATTCACAAATTTAGGTGCTACTTTCAAAAGATGAATATCTGATTTAGGGATGTTAAAATGCATTTATTTTTGTAAATGCATAACTGCTGAAATTTTCAGCCGTTACACATTCACACATGGAGAAAGGGCCAGATGGGAACCAATGCTCCTGGGAAGTTGGCTTTTAGAGGCAGCAGTGCAGGGGGCAGGTGGCTCCATGGGGGCTTTTAAGCTGGCTCCTCGCTTGTACCAGCTTCTGCCTGCTCCCCTGCGCTGCTGCCTCTGATACAGAAGACACAGCATGGGGGAGGAGCAGGCATCACTGCAGGTGCTGGTATGTGTGGGAAGCTTTTAGCCAGCTTCCCATGTGCACTGGCTCCCACATTTTCCCCTTGCTGCCTCTGGGTATGTCTACACTACAAAGTTAATTCGAAATAACAACAATTATTTTGAATTAACTTTAATAGCATCTACACAGGCAAACTGCTATTTTGAAATAAATTCAAAATAGTGAAGCTCTTATTTTGAATTTGGTAAACCTCATTCTACAAGGAGTAACACCAAATTCGAAATAGCTATTTCAAATTAAGTGCTGTATACACACTTAATTCGAAATAGGAGGCCTCCAGCCCTTCCCAGGGAGCCCTGGTGGCCACTCTTGGCACAACCAGGAAAGCTTACTCTCCTCTCCCCCAGTCCTGGAGACATTAAAGGGGTAGACCCTGGCCACAGTGCTGTGCCAGCTCCAAGCCTCCCAGCCCAGAGCCATCAGTGGCCACCAGGGCTCCTGACCCAGTGGCCCCAAAACATGAGCCAGCAAGGAACTGGCAGCCAGCCCTCAATCGCTCCTCAGGAGCAATCTGCCAGCTCCCAGGAGCCTGACAGGGGCTGGAGAAGGCGGGCACCTTCCTGGTCCAGGGTGGAGATCATGGACCTTATTCAAGTTTGGGGGGGATGCCCCCAACGTCCAAGATCGCCGCACTAAATGGAGGAATGTGGCCGTTTATGGCAGGATAGCTGCCAGCCTGGCCACCAAAGGCCACATGCGAACCCAGGAGCAGGTTAGCATGAAATTCAGGTTGGTCCGGCGAAACCCCCAACCCTGAGCCCTGAGCTTCCCCTCTCCATTCTTCCCCTTGCTTCCCCCTTCCAGCTCCCTCCTCCCATGTTTCCCCTCCCCTCTCCCACCCTCTCTCTTTCCCTCTCCCACCTCCTTTTCCCAGTCTCCCCAGAGGTTCATACCTCCCCCCCCCCCCACAGTTTTGTTCAATAAACCCAGTTTCTATTTTTGAACATACGTGTCTTTTATTTGACATCAGGAAGGGTAAGTGGAAGGATGTGAGGGAGGAATGGGGGCACGAGCCCCCTGGGAGGCTCTGAGGGCTTCTCGGGGTGGACACTCTCCCTCAGGGCCTCCTGGATCCTGACAGCCCCCCAATGGATCCCCCAGATGGCAGCCTGCAGCAAGTGCAGCTGGACTGAAGGCAATGACCTCATGAGACGCACCGGCATGCCCGGGGCAGTTCTGGCTCCATGTGGCCGAGTGCTGTGGTGTCCCAAGTGTGGGCACTCAGGGCACTCCAAGGCACGATTGCTTTGCTGTCCCTCATCGAGGTAGACAAGCAAGCGGAGAACCCTGAGAACTGTCTGTCCAGGGTGGGAGTAGGGTCCCTTTAAGCACAGAGCTTAGTTAGCCTCAGGCAGCAGCCCCATACACTAAGTCCTAACCTGATGCCCTGCCGGCACTGGTTCCGGCCAGCCTTAACTTCGGTTCAGGGTCCACTCAGTGTGGACGTGCTATTTCGAAATAGCAATGCTATTTCGAAATAGTTTTTCTGTATAGATGTGTTATTTTGAATTAGCTTAATTCGAATTAACTATTTCGGATTAAGTTAATTCGAAATACCACTGGAGTGTAGACATACCCTCTGATACAGTGGCAGCAGGAGGGGGGCTGCATGTAACTGTAAGAGTTAACCAATCAACCCAGGCTGATACATGTTCACATCTCTAATCTGAACCCACATGAAGATCTAATGATGACTCCAGCTATTGAAAGGGTAGAGCTTACATGACAATTGAGCCTTTCATTGTACCTTATATACTTGCGAAACAGAAGTTATCTTAGCTGTATCAGAAATCTGTATGATTCTCCTTGGATATTAATTTCAGGAAGCAAAACTTAAAGACAGAAATTAAAAGTCTAATTCTTCAGCCCCTCCATGTAGAGAAATCCTTTTAATTTCAGTCCACTAAGTGGCTACAAAAGTAGGCCCAAGTCTCTAAATAACGAGGATAATTGTTAATGTAATAGCTACTAGGCATGTGCTTAACAATGACACTTAATGTCATAAAGTTTTTAAGAAGAATGTCAGGAAAAACCTGTAGAGATGACATTAGTGTCAAAATATGAAACACGTCAGAAGAAGTCTCTGGAGACAGCTTTACAACATTAAAAAGAAATAAAATAATATAATTACAGGCTTTTTTTACCATTAATTTAAAAAACAAAAAGGTAGCTGAGCAAAATCAGGTCTTGGATAGAATGGTAAGATTTAAGCATTAATCTAGGAAATATGGTATGAAATCACAAGATAAGGTTTTCATATAGAACTTAAACCCTATTTTGATAAGTCTAGACAAAAGCTGCATAATAGTGCAGACTATAAGAACGTTCTTATTTAAAACATCCACTGATGTGTGTAGTTATTACAGTGTTATTTTATGATTCTGAAATATCAAGACCTCAGGACAGATTCTGCCCTTGAATGCACACAGGCAGTTCCCATTGACATCCTGGGAGCTAACTGCACACAGCCGAGGAAGGAATTTTGCCTCATCTTTATGGAAACAGAATTATTTATTCAATCTGATTTGCATTGTACTGGTACATGATCATGATGCTCTCCTGTTATAAATCATCATTAAGTGTTTCCATCATAACTAATAAATGACGGGATAAAATAGGTCATTCATTGTCATGTAAAATGTACATGCAGTGATTCAGATGGTCAAATTCATTTGAAGAAAAGCTGGTACAACTATGTTTCACTTCAATGGAATTGCATCTGGTTTGCCGTAGGTCTGAACTCGGTGTAATACAGCTATTAAGGATAATATCTGTACATTTCTGGGCCAGTTTCAAAATTATGAAATGAGTGCATTCGTTTTCAGTTGTTGAAAATGTGTTCTTTGCTTTTCTTTTAACAGCTGCATTTGAAACTTCTTCTTCTTCTTCTTCTTCTTCTTCTTCTTCTTATTATTATTATTATTATTATTATTATTATTATTATTTTAATTGTGAATACCGTTGAACCTTCTGGTGGGATGATGAAAATGATGAGCTCATGCAAGTCAACCCATATTTTAGAGCTTTAACACGTGTTTTGCCCTATTTAGAAATTGCTATGCCCGTTTCCAGATTTTTTAAATACCCTTTCAGTGACTGCTCAACTGTGGTTCAAATTCATCCCAAATAGAAGCTAGTGTACATTTAATGATTCCTATGGAATTGTATTGGCTACTGCCAGGGCTGAATTTGGCCCAATATATAAAGTCCTGAAAATCCATGAATGTCCACTTTATACTTGAAGATATCTGCTGATGTGCATAGCCTCAAATCTTTTTTGTGGATCACACGTGGACACAAATTTTATATCCTCGCAGGGCTCTAACAATATGTTCTGTGATTTTCTTCAGTGTAGTTTAAATTAAACAAATAACTTAAGCATCTGCATTGTTTAAACTACAAGAAATTCAAGTCTGGCACTACTTTACACTGCCAGAGAGGTCAAGAGATGTACCTTTTGCTTTTTAAATGTTGGTAGACATCTAGTTCAGACTTAATAAATGTCAGACCAGTAGTCTGTGTGCTGGATCTAAAGAAAACGCAAAATAAGGGGGACTAATGGTTTGGAATTTTGTGTAGCTCCTTTCTCAATTCAATTTATGGTGTGGTTAATCAAATATAGGACAAAGATGGCTTGGAAGGAGGTCAAATGACCTTGACTGTGGTGTTAGAAACCTGATGTTTGGAGCCATGCTGCATTTCTTGTTTCTGTCAGTGATGTTTCTATAGGAGCACAATTGTGAAAACATCACAAAAATCAATTAATGAAGAATGTATGGAAAAACAATGTTTTAGAAAAGCAAATCTCATATGTCTCTGTCCCATATTTCCCATCAACTCTTCTATTCTAATCAACCAGGAGAAATTCTTGATGTTGTAGCTATAGTAGCATCCATGTTCCTTTTTGCTCATATATAAAACGAATCCATTATACAATAGGCAGGTAGTCTGATTCTCTACCACTGCAGAAAAGAAAAGCACTTTATTCCATGCATTGTTGCCCATGTGACTTGCTTTAGACAAACATTTTCACTATTTCATTCACAAACACCATAGCTGGATAGGAAGTCTTTTCAGAATATCATCGGTATTATGTCATTATAATAGGTATTTTCTAACACTGAAGACTATTAAGTAACATAATTAATTTTGATCTGTAATCTATATCATTCACATACCAGATGCGAAACACTGCGCCATGTAGCTGCTAATGATACTGGACTGTGTTAAATTTTTTAACTAAGACCTTAGATGTTTGGGACAATAAAACATAACATGATTTTTAAATCAGAATTGGCTTGAGGCCAGCAGTAACTGATGTGCTTCAACTGACTTAGGGGTATGTGTAGTGAAGTATATATTCATATGTAGATGAAGTTAAAGGAAGTGCTTAATCTTGCAGTTCATGCAGGCAAAATTTCAATTGACTTGAGAGAATTTTGTCTTAAACTGCAAAATAGGGGTTCAGAATAAGCAAAGTGAGGGTCAGAAGAAGAGCAGAGAATCACATATCTGAGTATTACTTATTAGAACAATATAAACTGTGTGGAAATTATTTAATACTTTTTTTGCTTGTTTAATAACTGAATAGATGTGGTTCTTTCTTTTTAAAGCTCTAGCTACAGTTGTCATTCTATGTGCTGATAAACAACACTAATGCATTATGCTAAGGACAGTCAGTTATATTCTGTACAGCACTGCAGAGAAAAAAGCAACACATACAGCAGTGTGACTGCGCTTCTACATTTTGCTTGATTGATTTGGTTTGGATGCACATTATTACAATCACGTTCCATCTACCAGCTCTTCAGTTTTACTCATGATATGTTGGGTTTTAATAACAAGGAGACTCTGTCAGAATTATGA
The DNA here is from genome assembly GCF_052426305.1 of Pelodiscus sinensis. Taxonomy (NCBI): domain Eukaryota; kingdom Metazoa; phylum Chordata; order Testudines; family Trionychidae; genus Pelodiscus; species Pelodiscus sinensis. Next base: position 319,524,032 of record NC_143052.1, read on the forward strand.
ATTAATATATGTAAATTAAGATGATAAAACATTTTAACGAACATTAACAGGACTTGAAATTGGAGGTAGCTTGAGGCCACTGTTATAACTAACAGGCCACTTAAAAATTATTAGCATCAGGCCCAGTGGGCCAGTAGTAAAGTACAGCTGTATTTGCAGTACAAAATCTAAGCCAGCAGCCTCTAGACCCCAAGTTTTACTCCAGTGATCACAGCTGTGAGCTGTACTGAACTAATTCTGTTTTTTTCCTGCAAATACCAGCCTAAAAATGACTAGCCTTACATAATGCCTGAGGCAAAATTTACAATATTTTGTTGCTTGTAAAGTTTAGTCTTTACAGGAAAATAATTTTATGCACTTTTGAGTGCATCAGAAACGATGTGTTTGAACATAATTTACACCAGACAGTTAAACGTTTTATTTATTAAGTCAAAACACTTTTTGCAAGCTAAGATTGATATAGAAAGGGAAATATATTTAGCACATAGAATTCACATTTATGATCGCACCATCAAAGAGAAGAATGAAGTTTTATGTTATAAAAAAATGCAGAGGTTTAAATTGAATGAATAATCATGCTGCTCTACTTGAGCAGCAAAGAGAATATTACACAAAGTGAAGATAATTAAAAACATACTGGATAAATAGAGTATGGAGCAGTATTTCATAACAACATGACATTTCATTACAATCTTCCTCAGTTACCTCCAGCCTGCACAGCATTTAAACCATTCACAGAAGGCAGTAGAGGTACATCCCAGCCAATCACAGCTCTTCTCTTCTCTTTGCCCTCTCATTAAAAAAAATTCTATCTACAAGGTTCTCAGGACTCTCTGGACAAGTCTACACAGCAGGGCAAAAGTTGAATTAAGATACACAACTTCAGCTATGTCAATTATGTAGCTGAAGTCAAAATCACTTAATTTGGATTTTGGCACTGTCTACACAGCAGGAACTCGTAGAATCAGAGAACACTAGAACTGGAAGGGACCTCAAGAGATCATCAAGTCCAGTCCCCTGCTCTCACAGCAGGACCAAGTACCGTCTAGACAATCCCTTATAGATGTCTATCTAACCTGCTCTTAAATATCTCCAGAGATGCAAATTCTACAACCTCCCTAGGCAATTTATTCCAGTGTTTAACCACCCTGACAGGAAGTTTTACCTAATATCCAACCTAAACCTCCCTTGCTACAGCTTAAGCCCATTGCTTCTTGTCCTATCCTCAGAGGTCAAGAAGAACAATGTTTCTTCTTCCCCCTTGTAACACGCTTTTAGGTACTTGTACCCCGCTATCATGTCCCTTTTCAGTCTTCTCTTTTCTAAACTAAACAAGCCCAATTCTTTCAGTCTTCCCTCATAGCTCATGCTCTCTAGACCTTTAATCATTTTTGTTGCTTTTCTCTGGACCCTCTCCAATTTCTCCACATCTTTCTTGAAATGTGGTGCCCAGAACTGGACACAATACTCCAACTGAGGCCTAATCAGCACAGAGTAGAGTAGAAGAATGATTTCTCATATCTTCCTCATAACACTCCTGTTAATGCATCCTAGAATCATGTTTGCTTTTTTTTGCAACAGCCTCACATTGTTGACTCATATTTAGCTTGTGGTCCACTATAACCCCTAGATGCCTTTCTGTAGTACTCCTTCCTAAACAATCTCGTCCCATTCTGTATGTGTGAAACTGATGGTTCCTTCCTAAGTGGAATACTTTGAATTTGTCCTTATTACACTTCATCCTATTTACCTCATACCTTTTCTCTAGTTTGTCCACATCATTTTGACCCTATCCTCCAAAGCAGTTGCAACCGCTCCACGGTATAATCTGCAAACCTAATAAACGTACTCTCTATGCCAGTACCCAAATTGTTAATGAAGATATTGAACAAAACCAGTCGCAAAAGAGACCCCTGCAAAACCCTACTTGTTATGCCTTTCCAGCATGATTGTGAACCATTAATAACTACTTTCTGAGATTGTTTATCCAGCCAGTTATGCACCCACCTTATAGTAGCCCCATCTAAATTGTATTTGCCTAGTTTATTGATAAGAATGTCATTCAAGACTGTATCAAATGTCTTACTAAAATCTAGGTATACCACATCCTCTGCTTTTCCCTTATCTACAAGTCTTGTTATCTTATCAAAGAGAGCCATCAGATTGGTTTGATATGTTTTGTTCTTTACAAATCCATGCTGGCTGTTACCTATCACCTTATTATCTTCCAGATGTTTGCAGATGAATTCCTTAATTACTTACTCCATTATCTTTCCTGGCACAGAAGTAAAACAGACTGGTCTGTAGTTTCCTGGATTGTTCTTATTTCCCTTTTTATAGATGGACACTATATTAGCCCTTTTACAGTCTTCTGGAATCTCTCCTGTCTTCCATAATTTTTCAAAGATGATAGATAAAGGCTCAGATACCTCCTTGAATATCAGCTCCTTGAATATTCCAGGATGTATTTCATCAGACTCTGGTGACTTGCAGACATCTAACTTTTCTAAGTAATTTTTAACTTGTTCTTTTTTTATTTTATCTTCTAAACCTACCCCTTTCCCACTAGCATTCAGTATGTTAGGCATTCCTTCATTATCAGACTTCTTGATGAAGAAACAAAGAAGTAATTAAGCACCTCTGCCATTTCCAAGTTTCCTGTTATTGTTTCTCCCTCTTTACTGAGGGCAAGTCTAGACTACCCTCAGTTTCAGAAAGATATGCAAATTCAGTGTGAATTTGCATTTGTTCTTCTGATACCTTTTTTGGAAGAGGTTTAAAAAAAAGCAGTCTAGATGGGTTATTTTGCGCAAAACCCCCTTTTTTTGAAAGAATCCCGTAAACCTCATTTTTTGAAGAATAAGGGTTCTTTGGAAAAAGGTGAGATTTGCATGAAAAATCCCATCTAGACTGCTTTAAAAACAACACCCCCCCCCCCCAAAAAAAACCCTCTCTTCCAAAAAAGGAAGAATTTGCACCGAATTTACATATTTTCTTTCAGAAACCGAGGGTAGTCTAGGCGTGCCCTGAGGAGGGAGAACTGTTCTTGGTCTTCTTCCTTCTTCTTATATATTAATATAATGTCTTCCTGTTACCCTTTATGTCTCTAGCTAGTTTGAACTTGTTTTGTGCCGCTGCCTTTTTAATCTTGCCCCTGCATACCTGTACTGTTTGCTTATATTCATCCTTTGTTATTGGTCTTAGTTTCCACTTTTTATATGACTTCTTTTTGATTTCAAGATTGTGTAATATCTCCTGGTTAAGCTAAGGTAGTCTTTTTCAAACTTTTCTATTTTTCCTTTGCAGCAGAATAGCTTGTTTTTGGGGTCCTTAATGACGTCCCTTTGAAAAACTGCCAACTCTTATCATTTGTTCTTCCTCTTAGTTTTCCTTCCCATGGGACCAGCTCTCTGAGCTTACCTAAATCTGACTTCCTGAAATCCATTGTTTCTGTTTTGACTCTATGATTTCATGATTACTTTCACCCAAGCTGCCTTCCACTTTCAAATTCTCAATCAGTTCCTCCCTATTTGTTAAAATCAAATCTAGAACAGCTCCCGCCCCCCCCCCCCCCCCAGTAGCTTTTTCAACATTCTGAATAAAAAATGCAGTCCAAGAAGTTATTGGATAGTCTGTGCCCCACTGTGTTAGTTTCCAAACATATGTCTGGATAGTTGAAGTCCCCCATCATCACCAAATCTTGCGCTTCAGATGATTTTGTTAGTTGTTTAGAAAAAACCTCGGCCACCTCTTCTACCTGGGTAGGTGGTTTGTAGTAGACCCATAGCATGACTTCACTCATGTTTTTTACCTCTTTTAACCTAACACAGAGACTTTCAATGTGTCTGTTTCCTATGTCCATCTTCACCTCAGTCCAAGTGAGTAAATTTTTAATATATAAGGCAACACCTCCTCCCTGTTTACCCCGCCTATCCTTCCCAGGTAAGCTGTACCCTTCATTACCAATATTCCAAGCAAGTGTATTATCACACCAAGTCTCTGTGATACCAACTATGTCATAGCTGTGTTTATTTATTAGGATTTAAAGTTCTTCCTGCTTATTACCCATAGTTCTTCCCTTTGTATATAGGCATCTCAGATACTGATTTGATGTTGCCTCCCAGTTCTGCCTAGTCCCTCCTTTTTCTCTGCTATTATAGCCCATTTTCCCACTCATTTCCACCCCAACTCCCAGGTGTCCATATTTTTCACTTATCTGTGGGCTTTCGTCACCTGCCCCTGTCGAACCTTGTTTAAAGTCCTCCTCACTAGTTTAGCCAGTCTGCATCCAAATACTGTCTTCACCTTCCTCAAAAGGTGAACCCCATCCCTGCTTAGCAGTCTTTCTTGGAATAGCATCCTGTGGTTGAGGAAACCAAAATTCTTCTGGAGACACCATCTTCGCAGCCAGGCATTCACCTCCAGGATGCATCTGGTCTCCTACCTTTGACAGGAAGGACTGAAGAGAATATCACCTGCACTCCAAACTCCATCACCTGTACTCCCAGAGCCCAGTGTCACACCTTGAAGTACCATTAGTGCCCTCATGGATGAGTAGCAATGGGTAGTAGTTAGGGGGCTGGATAATCCTTGATAGGGCCTCTGTAATGTCTCAGATATGGGCCCCTGGCAGGCAGCATACGTCCTGAGATGACATGTCAGGGTGACAGATAGGTGCCTCTGTCCCCCTCAGGAGAGAGTCTCTGATCACCACTACCCTATGTTTCCTCCTCACAGTGGTGGCAGCAGGCCTCCCAGCTTTGGGAGTACAAAGCTTCTCTTCTTCTGCTGTAGGGGGTGGTTCCTTATCTCCAGTATTGAGAACAGCACAACGGTTCTTCAGCACCATGGTGGGAGGGTTGGGAGCAGGGGTGGGGCATTGCCTGCTGCCAGAAGTGACCAGCTGCCAGTGTCCCCCCTGGGCCATCTCCTCCTCCCCCAGCAGAGTGTCAGCAGTCTTTGTATTGGGACAGCTATCTCAGCCTCAGCTGTCTCCATATGACTACTCTCCAAGAACTGCTTGTGGATTCAGATACTCCTCATCCTAGCCACCTCCTCCTGTAGCTCTCCCACCTGCTTCCGGAGAGATTCCACCCGCAGGCACCTTTCACATTGGATGGTCCCCTCAGCCTGGATTTCAGTAAGTGGGAATTGCAAGCTACAGTCCCTGCAAAACCACACCAGGATCTGGGCAGAGACATCCATGCTCAGGAGGTCTGTCTGGCTATAGCTGCAGGAAGAAGAGATAGGAGCACTGTTGGCAGAGGTATTGCAGGTCTTCCTAACCATAGTAGGACTCCCTCTGTCAAACTTCCTCTTAAATTCCCCTGTCTGCAGGCCCCTGTCCTCTTTGCTTCTCTGGTTTCTCTGCCTCTGGCTTTTAAAGCCTGCTTACCTAGGGCAAGCTACTCTCTCATTAGCCACATAGGGGAAGGCTGATCCTGAGGGTGATCAAAGGCAATCAAGGGAACAAAGGATCAAAGACTCCCAGACACACAATCCCAACTGCCACAGTAACTGAAATCACCTGAAATCAGAATTCAGTGCAGCGAACTCACTCACACCAAAAGCTAGTACACTCCCCTGGCAGCCTGTTCAGTGGCAGGATCTCTTGCTCTCCTCTTAAACTCTCCTGTCTACAGCTCCCTGTTCTCTTCACAGGAAGAACACTCTTCCTTCAAAGAAGTTCTCCATCTCGACATTATTTCAAAATAATGGCTTGCGATGCAGATGCATACTTTGTTATTTCGAAATAATGTCAGTTATTCCAAAATAACGCTGCTGTGTAGACACAGCCTGTGAGTCCGAAATATCCTAGAATCATAGAATCACAGGGCTGGAAGAGACCTCAGGAGGTCATTGAGTCCAGCCTTCTGACCAAAGCAGGACCCACCCTAACTAAACCATGTCATCCAGCGCTTTGTCAATCCAGGACTTAAAAACCTCTAGGGATGGAGATTCCACCACTTCGCTAGGTAACCCATTCCAGTGCTTCACCACCCTCCTCATGAAATATTTTTCCTAATATCCAACCTAGACCTCCCCCACTGTAACTTGAGACCATTGCTCCTTGTTCTGCCATCCATCACTACTGAGAACAGCCTCTCTCCATCCTCCTCGGAACCTCCCTTCCAATCCCTTTAGACAATATAGATAATCCCTTTCAAGAGACCTTTCAATATAAGGTCTCAATCCCATAAAAGGTTACTTATGCAAAGTTCCATAAATAGGTAGTTCCTTTAATATCACTGATCATACTGATGTGAGTAATGATATTTAAATAAATCCGTTTGCAGGATCCAGGGTAGGGATATAAAATTCCATTTAATTAGTTAACTGGTTAAATGTTAAGTTTAACTAGTCAACCAATTAAATGGGGGCAGATGGGGAGGCCACTCCAGTGGTGCCCCACTCGTGGAAAGTGGCTGCCCTGGCTGGGCTGGAGCATCCCTGCCAGCGGCACATCCGGAGACTGCTTCATCGGGGCTATAGCACCTCCTGCCCACGGCAGGCGGGGGACCACTCCAGCCCCTGCTGGTTAATCAGTTAACTGGTTAACCATTTGGGCTGTGTCCAGACTCAGGGTTTTTTCGAAAAAAGTAGCCTTTTTTCGAAAAAACTTCACCTGCGTCTAGACTGCAGCCGCGTTCTTTCGAAATTAAATCGAAAGAATGCGGCTTTTCTTTCGACGGTGGTAAACCTAATTCCACGAGGAAGAACGCCTTCTTTCGAAAGTGCTCTTTCGAAAGAAGGCGTTCTTGAAAGCAAACAGGCTTTTTAGAAAGAGAGCATCCAGACTCACTGGGTGCTTTCTTTCGAAAAAGCGGCTTGCTTTTTCGAAATTCCGCGTGCAGTCTAGACGCTCTCTTTCGAAAGAGGCTCTTTCGAAAGTATCTTTCGAAAGAGGCTTGCAGTCTAGACATAGCCTTGCATTGCTAATCCAAGCCTAACTACTTGCCATAGTACAAAAAGAATGAGCAGGGAAATTCAGAAGCAGGAATTAATATAATATGCACTTGCAATCTTAAGACAAGCAAGAAAAGTGATGGCAGTAGGAGGAAGTGGAGCAGCAGATGTACATCTGTGTAGGCAAATATGAGGTATGTAAATTTTTCCAAGGAACTCCTCAAGCAAGTCCGTGTCACTTAAGTCATTTTGAATAACTTCCATTTCTTATTGTTTTATTGTACATGTTACTATTTTTATGAACTCGCAACTTGTGAGTGTCACAGAAGAAGCGATGCAAGCAATGCATTGTCCCAGGAGCCAGCTAGGAACTGTACCATCTGCCTAGCCATGTGGTAGCAGGGAATGATAAAGGAATAGTTTCTGAGGCAACCATTTATGGTTTACATGAAGGGTTGGGTTTATAACTTTGTGCTAACATATTGTCTTTTCATTTTTCATTTTTTTCTGCAATGCGTAACATTTTGCAGTCAGTTCAATCTCAAAGTGTTTTCCTACCTTACTTTATTTCAAACTACAAGATTTACATGATGTTGCTTGGGTCCTTAACTCAATTATTTCTTATTTTTCTTCATTTAAATCATTGTTCTGGGTTGGACTGGAAATGAGAAGTTCAATATGCAGGCTGCCCTGGGGAGAGAGGTCTACTGTAGCCCTCCCGTCGTGGACCAAGACTGTCTTGTGCTACGTGCTATACAAACACAGAGCAAAAAGATAGCCCCTTCCGCAGAGAGTTTACAGTCCCTTATTTCTCATGAATCCATGTTTTGTGCATGGGTGGGTATATTTATGACTGTGACAACATAATAGTATATTCTCTGCCTGTGGTATAAGAATGCAATTAGTTTGAGGAGAGGGCTGGACAAATCTGAGTGCAATTTTCTAATGGGGTTATTTGTAAAGTTAGGCGAGAAGCCTCAAGAGCCTCTAGGTATGCTTTCTGTTTGCCATATGTTCCTAAAAGCTCCTGTGTCAGGGGTTCAGCCTAAGAAGTGGCCACAGCTGGAGATGGGACATTGTCCAGGGTCCTCATATGACACTGAACATGCTGTTTCTCAGGTGTTTGTCTGGCTGGTGCTTGCAACCGCGCTCAGTGTCTACCTCATAATCTGTGGGTTCAGGAAAGAATTTTCTTCCAGGTCACAGTGGCAGTGCTTTGAAAATGTTTGCCTTCTTCTGCAACATGTGGGTTCAGGTCACCTGCCAGAATTATCTGAGTATATCTAAATCATTTCCCTGCCATGGCAGGGGTCTTGGGTATTGGTGCACTTTGACTCTACTATTCTCTTATTGGCTGCAATATTTTGATCTAATTTTAGTTGTTGAAATTAGTGTAGGGGTACTCAATGGCCTGTGATGTACAGGAAAACAGACTAGATGATCTGTTGGTCTCTTTTGACCTGAAACTATATAACTGTAACTTTCCCATCATCACTTGTCAGGCTTTCAAACAGCACCGACATTTCAAAGTTATCCTTTGCTATTGCATTGCAAAGCAGTAAACTTATAGTTCTGTATTAATCGAAGTTTCAAACTTGATTTATTTTTAAAGAACCAAAAATAAAAATGTATCTTAACTAAAGTCTGTCCAATTATGCCTGTGTTTGAAATAAACCCCTTACCAGTTGATTCATGATAGTTTGAGGTAGGTGGAAAATCAAGCAAAAAATATTTAAAGAATTATCATTAATCCTTGTTTCAAAGGGAGGGGATTCCTGAAAGGGTCTGCTCCACACAAGTTTTTTGACTCAAACCTGCACCGCAGGTCAGTGAATTACAATCTGAAGTATTTAATTTTGCTGACATTCTACAGAAAATCTTTCCCCTCAGTCTTTTGAAAAGAAAGTGGGTTGAGGGTTAGTGGCAGCAGAATAGGATCATCGTTATTCTATTTTGGGTGTAAGTTGTCTTCACTCTGACTCACTGTGGTTGGGTAATTCATTTATGTTATGTATTCCAAATTTTATGTCTTGTTGAATTACTGTGTGGGTTCTAGAGCTATGGAGAGATGTCTTTTGTAGAACAAGAAAAAGACAAAACAAATAATTATTTTCCCCAGGTGGAAGATACGGTTTGGTGATCAAAAGGGAAAACAGTCAAAAACACAATTCCAGTATGTCAGGCCAATCATTTCATTTTAGTATCTCAAGGCTGTCTTATGCTTGGTTCCCAGTGGCTCAGTTGTGGGAGGGGCAGCAGAAAGTTTGCTACTTTAAAAAAGAACAGAGAGCCAGTCTAAATGCATAGCTGAGGGAGAGGGGAGAGAAGGAATGATACCACAGATCTTAAGTCCTTGTGTTTTGGTCCTCCACAAAATGTAATTCCCTGAAGTTGTTTTGACATGATGTGTCCATAGTAAGTGGAGTCTACACATATCTGAAGAATCCCTTAGCTACGATCACTGAATTATCTTGGGAAAATAGACAAGCTGCAAAATGTGAAAAAAAAAAAGAAACGACAGCGAAGCTGGATCATTGGAGCACTCAGTCTACAGAATGGAACAATAATTCAACATAGCAGAAAGAAAGAAAACCTCAGAGTGATGTCTAAACTAAATAAAACTCAGGAAAAAAATAGTATGCTCACAAACTGAGGCCTGGAAAAACAGGACAGACCCAAACATTTGGATATACTCTTTTTCTGTGAAACACACGCTAAACAAGCCATCTGTGCTGCAGGGAGGACTTGAGTTCTAAATACAAATTACTTTTTTTTAAAGCAAAGATGTTGAAGGATTCCTGCAAAATGGGTCAGTAGTTGGTCATAAAGACACTTGTATTGATACTTTTAATAAATACTTATATAATTCATCTTCAAGACCCTTTAGAAACATTAACACCTCTGAAAGGTAGTTAAGCATTATAATATCTGATTTACAGATGGGAAACAGAGAAGATAAATGCTTAATCCATAGCTAGGATAGGAATGTAGGAGTCACCGGCTTCTAGGCTTGTACTTAGACAATCCGTCTGTCTAACAACAGTATTTTCAACTTTATTCCGATCATGTCTAACAAATGGAATAGGGAAGGAATTCTAAAAGCAAAGAAAACAACGATGATAGAATTGCACAGATACAACTCAGAGCAAATTGGGCTTTATTCCTGGTGGTGATATACAAGAAGGAGGGATTCCATCTTAATGCTAAACTCCCAGGTTTGAAGCTCCAGCAATAAAAAGAAACAATATGCCCCCATTTTGTTTTTACTAGATAAAATTTAGGATGCAAATAATTGACATAAAACCCATGGAATTTCCCAATGCCATAATTAGTGTCACTTTTCAGAATACAGCCACATTTTATAGTTTAAAAAACAGACTGAAGTAACATACAGCAAGGGTACGTCTAAACTATATGGCTCCGTCAACGGAGCCATGTAGATTTGTTGTTTTGGCAAAGGCAAATGAAGCCGCAATTTAAATGATCGCGGCTTCATTTAAATTTACATGGCTGCCGCGCTGAGCCGGCAAACAGCTGATCAGTCTGGACGCTCTCCTGCAGACATCAAAGCCCTTTGTCGGCAGCCCCGGTAAACCTCATCCCACGAGGCATAACGGGGCTGCCGACAAAGGGCTTTGATGTCGGCAGGGAAGCGTTCTGACTAGTGCGCTGAGCGGACAAACAGCTGATCAGCTGTTTGTCGGCTCAGCGCAGCAGCCATGTAAATTTAAATGAAGTCGCAATCATTTAAATCGCGGCTTCATTTGCCTTTGCCTATGTGTCTAATCTACATGCCTCTGACGACAGAGGCATGTAGTCTAGACACAGCCCAACTTATTACACTCCATTATTAGCATATACACAATACACAACATTATTAGCATATAATAATTTAAAAACTCAGATCACTAATAACTGTTACCATTGGATAACTGTGTAAAAGTTATAAAAAATTAATGTTACTTTTTAATGTTTTCTTAAATGAATCCTCCAAGTCATGTAAGAAACACAGTGACTGAACGATCATGACCTAATTAGAGAACATTGGGCCAAACTGAACTGTTCATAGTCTGTCCTTCCTCAGGAAACATTTCCTGGCTGAAATCTTGACCCCAGACAAATCGAGGGGAGTTTTGTCATTGAAGTCAACTGAGCCAAAATGTCATCCCTTAATTTCAATGGGACTCTTTCCTCAGAAGCAGAAATCTATAGGATTTGGTTACTTGTGAATTATGTCCTAAAATGCTTAATACAGATTTTTTCAGTTCTTTACTAACGATAGCAAATTAAATTCTTAGTTCTGTGTACTAAATGCTAAGACATTATTACAGTGCTAGACACCTGTCCACTGGGAATTGAGCCATTTTATGTTATCCAAGCCACTGAATATAGAAGGTTAAAAAAGTATTGGCATAGCTGACACTGGTCAAATTCAATAGTTTTCTAGAAAAGAAAGGTTATATCATTACCCAATCCCTTGAAGCCTCCTCCCCCTTACTTTTCTACTAAGCAGCACCATGAAGGTGTTACAACATAAGCATCCATCCTTATGTTGGAGAATGTTAAAATATAACTCTGCAATATTTCTTATGTGCTTATTATTTTACATATATTATTAAAGCTGAAACCATTTCACTACTTCTTGAGGACATCACCTCTTGCCATTATAGTCATGTATATTGTGTCATTCATCTTGTATTTTGATCATTTTATTTATAATGTGGTACATACATAACTGGGTTGGTAACCAGGGAAGGACCATTTTTTTGTTCTCTGTATATCACCTACTGCAGTAGACTCCTTGGGTATGACAGAGGCATCTAGGCGCTGCTGCAATGCAAATAATTAATAATATATTTAAGAAAATAATTTGCATTTATAGGCATTTAATTTTGTGAGTTTTTTGAGCCCCAAAATTCCCTGTTGTGATTAGAATACTTTTCATCTGTAGTTTTCTTTACAACAGCTCTATGTCCTTTTAGTGCCAGCAGCTGCTTTGGTCTCCCAATTAAAGTAACACAACAGGAGGTGGTAGGGAGAAGAAAGAATTCTGCTTTTATGTCCCTTTTCCAACACAGTTTTAATCTGTCCCCATGAGCTTAATTCTTTCATAGCTACAATGTCATCATTCAGTTTTGTGACATCATAATTAATTGCTGTGGAGGGAAAATTAGACTCCAAACTCTTGCAGTCATCTAATTAGAAACATTTCTTGCAAGTCAGCAATCATAGGAAAGGAAATGCAGAAAAAATACTTGACATTTAAATGTCAGTCTAATCAAATTGTACAGTTCTCTAAAATGTGATCAAGTGTAACTCGCAATAAATTTTAATTGTTTAAATTATTCAGTAAATTTGATAATAGCATATATGATTAAAGTGTTTTATTGCACTTTTCTAACCTACATTGTCTCGTGAATGGCAGTTGACTTTACTGGTATTTCAACAAAGATATATTGGTCCATTCCTCATGAATAGGAACATATTTCTTTTAGCATTTCTGTTTTTCAAAACAAAAATGGAACATTTCTATTTTTTCCTTTTTAAAAAAGATAACTTTTCCTAAATTGTGTTCAGCTTGCCTATGCTGAATGAGAATAAAAACTATACCTTACTGCAAAATCAAAAGATTTTCATTGACATTGGACTCTAAATACCTGTGAATATTATACAGTTTAAATAAAAGTAAAACATGCACCTACCTTGATATTGTAACGTGGAAATTCACAGATTGCATTAAATAGCAGTACTTATAAATACCATTGAGGTCAGATGAATATTAAAAAGGGACCAAGAGAAATGAAAAACAGGACTAGAAAATAACAATGAGATTCATCTTGGAAAACTGTAAGGTGCACACATGTTTGCTAGAAGGAAAAAGCTGGAGAAGAGTAATGCTGAAAACAATGTAGAGGTGATAGTGGAAAGCAAATTAAACATGAATTTTCAAGAAAATGTAAAAGCCAAAACAAAAGTGCAGTGTTAGTGTTCATATACATAGGCATTATAAGACAAGGTGAAATTAGTATTGCTGTATATAAAACTTGGAACATTGTTTTCAGATTTGGTTTCAACTTTATCACAAAGACCCTTTATCACAAAGATACTTGGGCTGCGTCTAGATTGGCATGATTTTGCGCAAATACTTTTAACGGAAAAGTTTTTCCATTAAAAGTATTTGCGCAAGAGAGCATCTACACTGGTATGGATGCTTTTGTGCAAAAGACATCTTTTGCGCAAAAGCATCCATGCCAGTGTAGATGCTCTTGTGCACAAGAAAGCTCCGATGGCCATTTTAGCCATGGGGCTTTCTTGTGCAAAAAATCAACTTGTCTGTCTACACTGGTCCTATTGTGCAAGAATACTTGCGCAAGAGGGCTTATCCCTGAGCAGGAGCATCACAATATTTGTGCAAGAACCACTGATTTTGTACAATACAAAGTCAGTGTTCTTGCGCAAATACTCGTGACCAGTCTAGACAAGCAGCAAGATTTTGCGCAAAAGCGGCTGCCAATCTAGACACAGCCTTAGAACATGATTCAACTTTATCACAAAGACACTTAGAACATGATTCTTGGATGCATTAACAAGTGTGTTGTGAGGAGACACGAGAAGTCATTCTTCCGCTCTACTCTGCACTGATTAGGCCTCAGTTGGAGTATTGTGTCCAGTTCTGGGCACCACATTTCAAGAAAGACGTGGAGAAATTGGAGATGGTCCAGAGAAAAGCAACAAGAATGATTAAAGGTCTAGAGAACATACCCTATGAAGGAAGACTGAAAGAATTGGGCTTGTTTAGATTGGAAAAGAGAAGTTTGAGAGGGGACATGACAGTGGTTTTCAGGTATCTAAGGGTAAGTCTACACAGCAAAGTTATTTCAAAATAACAGCCGTTATTTCTAAATAACATTCCTAGCATCTACACAAGCCAACTGCTATTTCAAAATTAATTTGAAATAGAGGAGGGCTTATTTCGGAATTGGTAAACCTCATTCCATGACAAATAGCACCAATTTCAAAATTGCTATTTGGAAATAAGGCTATGTCTAGACTGCAAGCCTCTTTCGAAAGAGGCTCTTTCGAAAGATACTTTCGAAAGAGCCTCTTTTGAAAGAGCGCGTCTAGACTGCACGCGGAACTTTCGAAAAAGCAAGCCGCTTTTTCGAAAGAAAGCACCCAGTGAGTCTGGATGCTCTCTTTCTAAAAAGCCTGTTTGCTTTCAAGAACGCCTTCTTTCGAAAGAGCCTTTAAAAATGTGATTCAGCATCCAATCAGTGTGGACGCACTATTTCAAAATAGCCAAAATGCATTTTGTGTGTAGATGCGTTATTTCAAAATAAGATAAGATATTTCGAAATAATGTTGTAGTGTAGACATACCCTAAAAGGATGTCACAAGGAGGAGGGAGAAAACTTGTTCTTCCTGGCCTCTGAGGATAGAACAAGAAGTAATGGGCTTAAACTGCAGGAAGGGAGGTTTAGGTTGGACATTAGGAAACAGTTCCTAACTGTCCAGGTGGTTAAGCACTGGAATAAATTGCCTAGGGAGGTTGTGGAATCTCCATCTCTAGAAATATTTAAGATTAGGTTAGATAAATGTCTATCAGGGATGGTCTAGACAGTTCTGGGTCCTGCCATGAGGGCAGGAGACTGGACTTGATGACCTCTCGAGGTCCCTTCCAGTCGTAGGATTCTATGATTCCATGAATATTCAGGGGTTCAGATAAGAGCCACAAAAATGTTTAGAGGGCTGCAAGATATTGAGGGAAGATAAAAGGTGAAGGGCCTACTCCAGCAAAATCCTTAAATACATGCTTAACTTCAAGTACATGAGTGCTCTCATTGAAGACCATCTCAGAATGAATCAGGTCCCAACAGCCTACAAGGATTTAAAGGTAAACACAAATGAGCAAGGAATGTTATACATGGTATCAGTAAGCTTGTGAATATAACTGAAAAAGAATTGAGGCTGAATATTGGAGGAATTTTTTCAACAGCAAAATCTGTTAGGCAGGGGAGTAGAGGTTGAAATTCCAGCTCTAGAGGTGTGCAACACTAGTTTGGATGAACCCAGTAATGCATAGCAGAGAACAATCCTGCAATTGAATGACTAAAGCTGTGTCTACACTGGCAGATGTGTCAGTTATAGCACTGCTTGGAAACTTGATGTTGTGTGTCCACACTGTGCTCCTTGTGACGATAATGTGCATCCACATTAGCAGCTCTTCCAACTCCACAGAGAGCAGTGCATTGTGGTAGCTATTCCACTGTGCAACTGGCCTTAGGGTGCTTTAGGAAGGGTTTACAATGCTTCATGGGGCAGTCAGCGTCACATGATGTAGGTTTCCCAATCCCATTGCTCTATGGTCATCCTAGTACATTGACAGTGGCTTTTCAATTGATGTCCAGGGGTGAGGGAAGAGTGTGACAGATAGTGAGTGTGTGTGTGTGGGGGGGGGGGGGAGACACACTGTGTTTTGATGGATATTGGCATGTTGTCTTATAAATTCAGACAACATCAGTAAACAACCCATCTTGAGTCCGGAGGAAGAGGAAACCCCAACATCACCCCTTCTTCCCCGTTTACTTCCCCTGCAACATGTGGGCTGTCAGAAATAGAGCTTTGAAAGGTGATATGTGCATGCCTACAGGGCAACTAGCCAAGTTCAAAACAATGAGTACTGTGGCCACTGCAAGGATTATGGGCCATTTCTGGAGGCCAGATTATAATTTGAAAAATTAGCAAAATAAAGCAATAATTGAAATATCCACATTGACACTCCAGTGCTGTGGCTACTGCACAGAAAACTCTACACATCTCACTGAAGTGGTTTACATAGAGCATAGCAACTGCATAGTTAGTGCCTTACCAGTGTGGACACCTCAGAATTACAGTCCTGAGAGCTGATTCCTGCCCTATACTGCCAGTGTACGCTTGGTTGTAGGTCTGTAAACCAGCTCACCACCTGGAAAGGTAAAAATAAAGTCCTATCTCCTGGTCACTGTGATTCTTCTGCTCTCAAAACATCCACTAAATTCACTAAGTTTCTTCAATGATAGTTTTGTCTGGCAAAAGCAATGCAGCATTCACATAATTGTGATTCTCCAAATACAGAGAAATCACTGAGGATTTTTTTTTTTTGCATTAAAAGTAGTTTTTTCTTTGACTAAGAAAAGCCTGTGATTAAGTTGCTATGTTTAAAATGCTATTTTATGAGATTCAACTGCACAATTCGTAAGAAGCCTTCCTACTTTAAATAGCATGGATGTTTTGAAAGCAGAAAAAAGTGAAAAGAGCCTATTTTCTCCCTTTTCAAGATAAAAGAAGACAGGAAAGCTGACTTTGTACAGAATTGGACCATTAAAGGATTACTTCTTAAAACAAAATACAGACTTCTCTTTGTTCTTTTTCATTAAAAAATGGGTTGTGGAGTCAGATTTCATAAATGCTGAAACTCTTTTGTCAGAAGCAAATGCTGCAGAGAAATGCTGTTAATTTTTCTTCTTGTTCCTTGAAGTTTGAAGTAAATTACATGTCCCATAACTAAATGGATCAGTTCTGAGAGATGTGTCCAAATTCTCATGATTCATAATACAAATAAATCATCTAATTGCATCTCAAGATTTGTCTTGTGTTCACAGTGAACCTTGTTCGTGTAGTTTTGAAAGTTTTACTCAGCATGAGAGTTCAGAGAGTTTTTTAAGAGTACTGAGCACCCTGGCTCCTGAATTAGTGCTATGCATTTGGGATGAAATCTTGGCTCCATTGAAGTCAACAGGAGTTTGCCATTGACTTCAATGGGACCAGTGTTTCACCTTTGGTCTGCAGTACAATTTTTGTACAGTTTTATGCCTGTTTAGATCCTTGTCCTACAAGTATTCACCACAGACATGTGAGGGACCTCAGATATGAAAATGCAGAACTACTAACTGTGGTATGTAACCTATCACTTAAATCAGCCTTTTAACTAGAGAACTGGATGGATAGATAAATGAAATTAAAAATATCTTTAGAGGTGATCCTGGCAATCGCAGGCCAGATAGTCTAAATTCAGCACTAGGCAAATTGGTTGAAATTATAGTAAAGAACAAACTTATCAGACACATAGATAAACGTGGTATGTTGCAGAAGAGACAACACAGGCTTTTATAAGTAGAAATCATGGTTCCCCAATTTACTAGAATCTCTGAAGATGTCAATAAGCATGTGGACATGGGTGACCCAATTGACATAGTGTACTTGGACTTTTTGACACGTCACCAAGAGCTCTTAAGCAAATTAAGCAGTCATGGGATGAGAAGGAAGGTCCCCTCATACATCAGTGATTGTTTAAAAGATTGGAAACAAAGGTTAGGAATAAATAATCAGTTTTCACAGTAGATAGAGGTAAATAATAGGGTCCCCAAAAATCTGTATGGGATCTGTTCAACATTCATAAATGATCTGGAAGAGGGAGTGAACAGCGAGGTGGCAAAATTTGCAGATGGTACAAAATTACTAAGGCTATGTAAATCCAAATCTGACCGTGAAGAACTAAAAAACTGGTGACCAGGTGGACAAATTGAATGTCAATAAATGCAAAGCAATGCACATTGGAAAACATAATCCCAGCTATACATACAAAATGATGATGGGATATAAATTAGCTTTTACCACACAAGAAAGAGATTGTGGTGTTATTTGGGACAGTTCTCTAAAAACATCCACTCATTATGCAGGGGCAGTCAGAAAGCTAACAATGATAAAAACCATTAGAAAAACAATAGATAATAAAACAGAAAATATCACAATGCCACTAGATAAATCCATGGTAAACCCACTCCTCGAATATTGTGTGCACTTCTGGTCATTCCGGATATATCTACACTGCATGACTCTTTTGAGAGAGGAATGCAAATGCAGCTGAGCGAAATTTCAAATGAAGCGCGGATTTTAATTTTCTGTGCTTCATTTGCATAATCACGTCTGGCCGCTTTTTCAAAATACCCTGTTTCGAAAAAAGAAACGCTGTCTAGATGCAGTTATTTTGAAAGAAAACCCTTCTTTCAACATTACCCTTAAACCTCATTTTATAAGGAGCAAGGGTAACGTTGAAAGAAAGGTTTCCTTTCGCAATAACTGCATCTAGACAGCATTTCTTTTTTCAAAATAGGTTATTTCGAAAAAGTGGCCGGACGTGATTATGCAAATGAAGCGTGGGAAATTCAAATCTGTGTTTCATTTGAAATTTCACTCAGCTGCATTTGCATTCCTCTCTCGAAAGAGGAATGCAATGTAGACATACTCTTCCTCTGAAGAAAATATACCTTTGAACTAGAAAAGGCACAGAAAAAGATAACAAAAATGATTAGGGGGATGGACCAGCTTCCGTACAAAGACAGAATAAAAACACAGGCCATTTAATTTAGAAGAGAGATGACTGAAAAGGAATATGATCTACAAAATCAGGGATGCTGTGAGAAAGTGAATAACGAAGTACTGTGCAAAGGAGTGAATACATGAATCAGAGGTTATCTAATGAAATTAATAGGCAGTAAGTTTAAAACAAATATAAGGAAGTACTTCTTCAAACAAAGCACAATCAGACACTGTGGATCTTAGTTGTCATGGGGCGTTGTGAAGGCCAAAAATATAAGTAGGTTTGGAAAAGAATCAGAAGTTTATGGAGAACAGGTCTATCAATGGCTATTAATCAAGATGGTCAGATCCCATGCTCTTGAGTATCTGAAATCTCCAATTGCCTGAAGCAGGACCTGGAAATCAAGGCATGGATCCCTGAATAACTGCTCTCTTAATTCCCTCTGAATTCCCTTAATTCCCACTGTCTAAAGATAGTATATTAGAATAGCCAGAGCATGAGTTTGAACCATTATGACTATTATTGTGTTTTAAAAGGTGCAAAGTGTATCCTGAGCCTGGAAGGAGATCCATCCACTTTCTTCACTAGGGCTCAGAGTGGACAAAGGAATACACCTTTGCTGTAACTTTCATTACAAATTCCCTTGAGTTAAAAAAAGCCCTAAGGGTGAGGCCCCAGGATCTAATATTTCAGCCAGTTTTCAAAAATTAGAGTAATCACTAATGCTTTTAAGATATGTTTTTACTCACACAGGATATTGCAGATATTATGTTCAATGTCTGGCTCCTTATGGGAGATCTCCTAAATGAACAAGCTTTCAGAGCATAAGTGAAAAGTGTGAATAAACACAGAACTGCAATACAAAGCCTTCCCCTTTCCCCCCCAATCAAATATTTTTCAGGATTCAACATATTTTAATTTCATGAGCAGAATGGTTCTACCAACTAGATTAGCTGAAGTATATCTACTGTGTCTAGACTATCGGGTTTTTGCGGATACCTTTGGTATCCCGCAAAACCCCCTCTGTGTCCAAGGAACACGTTTGCTCTTTCACTTTTTTCCACAGAAGAGCAAATGCACTCTTTCGGGAGTCCTGTACATCTCGATTCTCAAGGCATAAGGACTCTGCCAAAAGAGGAGGCTTTTCCACCATTTGGCCCTGTCTAGACTGGGCCAAATGGTGGAAAAGCCTCTTCCAGAAAAGCTATCAGAAAAAACTATGCAAATTGCGCTTTTTGCAATTTGTGTAGCTTTTTCTGATAAATCCCTGTAGTCTAGACCTAGTGAGAGAGAAAGTAATTCTATCAAGTAATTTTAAAAAGAGACTCAGTGGAAAATGTTTCTGTGTTTAAAAGTATCCCCTTGAACAAAACTTAGTTGCAGTTGTACATATAAAAGGTTTTGGTTAGAAAGTTCTTTAAGGTTGACACAATTTTCTTCACAGAAATTTAGGAAAATCTAACTTGCTTTGAATTCTTCAGCTGGAAATGTGAATTCTTAGCACTTGTGATGGTCATTTTTGTCTTGTTGCATCACCACCAAACTCTCCCGAAAAAACAAAAGCCCTGTTGCACACAGCTGTAGAAGGGGAAAGGCATCTGTCTGAAAAATGCTTAACAGAAGTTTAGTTCCAAAGCTAATTGAAGTGAGTCTAATACCCTTACTTTTCTTCCATGGAAACATTCAAGGAGTAAGTTGCTATTGATCATTCGTAAAGGTGAAAGTTATCAGAGAAGGGCTCAGTTTATGGACAGTCCTAAATAGTTTCATTTTACAATGTGCATATTGCATATTTGGTTACTTCAACTTACAGTGAAATTGATATAATGAAAGGGGGGAGGAAGTGGTATTACTGTTACAAAGCAAAACCTCCTTTTCCATAAAAGAAATGCTCAGAGTTGCCTAAAGAACTGACATAAATCAGTGAAAAACTATAACATTATGGTAGAATGACATGTAATTTGTAATAATAAACACATCATTCACAACATCAGATACTGCAGATTGACTTTTCCTTTGAATACAAAATATTATTTTGTATTTAATTTATACATGCTGTTTTAATTAGCACAAATCCAGGGATAAATTATCATTTATTATTATCATTTATAATCAAGTGTGTCCAAAAAAGTTGCTTCATACATTTAAACAGATAAGACCGAATAAATGTGAATGTAATATATAAATGCTGGAATGTAATATATAAATGCTGGAATGTAATATATAAATGTGTGTTTGTTAAAGGTTTTGTTAGGTTTTGTTACTAGTTAAATTGTGTTTTGTTCTGTTGCAGTTTGCTCCCAGTACTCTAGAGGAGTTTTTGCCATTTTTGGACTGTATGATAAGAGATCAGTACATACTTTGACCTCATTCTGCAGCGCCTTGCACATCTCCCTCATCACGCCAAGTTTCCCCACCGAGGGCGAGAGCCAGTTTGTGCTGCAGCTGCGACCATCTTTACGTGGAGCACTCCTAAGTTTGCTGGATCATTATGAATGGAATCGATTTGTCTTCCTTTATGACACAGACAGGGGTAAGTAGCAAACCTTTCTTATAACTTTGGTTTGACTGACTGTTGTGATAGCTGTGCACCTTTATATTGTGTTAGGCATTTTCAAAATATAATAACATCTATTGGACTAAAATAATTTCAGTGGTTTTGCAGGCCCTCTACCCCCAGCCTGCTTCCTAACAGTTCCCTCCCACACACTGACTCCTTCATTTTTGGCTCCATCCTAAAGACTGGGGACCCACAAAATCTACTAGCCTCCCATGCTCTGTTATGGCTGTTAGGGGTGGCATATTCCCCATAAGAAAATTCAGAAAAGCATATTGCTACCAAATTATTTTCACCATCATTTCACAACAGAAAACAAGCTTCACTGAGACAGTGATGCAGGGCCATCATATTACAGCGAATGAGTTAACCTAAGGAGACAGAGAAGAATTTTGCTCTCATTTTTAATGTGGTAGATCTGGAGACACATCACTGAAGTCAATGGAGTTATGAGATTTATACTGGTGTAACAGAGAGGAGAGAGCACTGGCACACCTTAGTCTCCTCCCATTCCTTGCCCGAGGCACATAACAGGCTAGTCTTCTGTAAGTTTCCTTTGCTGCAGTCTCATTTCCATTGCTGGGTTTAGTGTGTGGGGATTGGTGGCCTATTAAATACAAGTGGGCAGATTAGCTAGTCTAATGGGCCTTTCTGGCCTTAAACTCAATGACCTTGATGTGCTTTGGTATTGTGGCCACACAGCTACTTCCCTCAGCTTCTTTTCATCTGGACAGTGTAATGTGAATATTTCAGGCCAAAGTAAACATAAGAGAATTTTTGAAATTGTGTAAAAAATAAATTCTATTCTTCCTGCTCTTCCCTCTTGACTTTCTCACATTAGATGAAAGTGGAACACAGCTGAAGACATTTTTGACATTTTCAACTCTGTTATTAGCTTTATGAAAATGTCTTGAATGTTAATAAAGCGCCCTGTACTGATAAATTGATTAATTGTAAATGTACTTAGAAACATAGAAATGCAAATTAGAAGGCATCTCAATAGGTCATCTAGTCCAGTGCTCTACCCTGAAATAGGACTAAATATTATCTAGACCATGCCTGATAGATATTTGTCTAATCTGTTCACAAAACCTCTCCTGAAGTATATTTCTCATCCTCCTAGGGAATTTATTCCAGTTCTCAACCACCCTGATGGTTCGGCAAGTTTTACTAATGTCTAATCTAAATCTCCATTGCTGCACTTTACACCCATTTCTACTTTTCCTGTCCTCAGTAGACTAGTAGAACAATTGGTCACCCTCTTAACAACTTTTTATATACAGGCAGTCCCCGAGTTACATACAAGATAGGGACTGTAGGTTTGTTCTTAAGTTGAATTTGTATGTAAGTCGGAACTGGCATCCAGATTCAGCTGCTGCTGAAACTGACCAGCGGCTCACTAAAGGAAGCCCGAGGCAGAATTGCTCTGCCCTGGGCTTCCTGGAATCAGCCGCTGATCAGTTTCAACAGCGGCTGAATCTGGACGCCTGGGACATAGCAGCTGGGGCGCTGCCAGGTAGGTCCCCGCAGCGCCGCACCTCAGCGCTGTGGGGACCAACCCGGCAGCGCCCCAGCTGCTCTGCCCCAGGCGTCCTGATTCAGCCGCTGCTGAAACTGACCAGCAGCGGCTGAATCAGGACGCCTGGGGCAGAGCAGCTGGGGTGCTGCCGGGTTGGTCCAGTAGCGCCGAGGAGTGGTGCTGCGGGACCAACCGGGCAGCGCCCCAGCTCTCTACCCCAGGCATTGCGAGAAAAGCCTGGTCTGCTTGGGGGGGAGAGCGCACTAGCTGCACCCTCCCCCCCCCCCAGCAGACCAGGGAGACGCGGGCAGCAGGACCGCTGAGACACGCCGCGGTCCTGCCCGCATCCTCTGCGGCTTTTCTCTGTGTCTCCCTGGTCTGCTGGGGGGAGGTCCCCCCAGCAGACCAGGGAGATGCGGAGTAGAGCCACGGAGGACACGGGCAGCGGGACTGGGGTGTGTCTGGGCGGTCCCACTGCCCGCGTCCTCCGAGGTTTTGCTCCCAGCAGATCAGGGGGACGCGGAGCAGCTTTTCTCGCCCCGGAGGACGCGGGCGGCGGGACCGAGGCGCGTGTGGGCAGTCCCGCCACCCGCGTCCTCCGAGGCGAGAAAAGCCCCGTTCGTAACTACGGATCCAACATAAGTCGGATCCGCGTAAGTCGGGGACTGCCTGTACATGAAGACAGTTATATCCTCCCTCGAGCTTCGCTATATAATATAAACCAATTTTTTCAATCTTTCCTTGTACATAATGTTTTCTAGCCTTTAATCACTTTTGTTGCTCTCCTCTGGATTTTTCCAGTTTATCCACATCCCTTCCAAAGTGTGATGCCCAGAACTGGACACAGTAATCCAGTTGAGGCTTATCAATGCCAAGTAGAGTGGAAGAATTGCTTCTTATGGCTTGCTGACCTGTTGACTCTCATAATACATTACAGAATAATGTTTTGCTTTTTTTACAATAGTATTATATTGTTGACTCATACATAATCTGTGATCTACTATAACTCCCAGACCCTTTGCTTCAATATTCCTCCCTAGGTGGTCATTTCCCATACTGTATTTGTGGTTATTCTTTCATAAGCGCAGTGCTTTACATTTGCCCTTACTAAATTTGACCCTATTTATTTCAGAGTATTTTTCAAGTTTTTCAGGATAATTTTGAATTCTAATCCTGCCTTGCAAAGCATAGACAATACCTCCCAGCTTGGTATCAGCTACAAACATTATGCATGTACTCTCTGTGCCTTTATCTAAATTATTTATGATGTTATTAACTAAAACTGAACCAAAGAGGGGTCCCTGTTGGACCATTCTTGTTATACCTTGTCATCTTGACAGTGAACTGTTGATAATTAATCTTTGAGTACAGATTTCCAACCTTTGTGCACCCACGTCATCTAGGCTATATTTTCCTTGTTTGCTACAGTATCAGAAACCTTACTAAGATCAAGGTATTATTGCTTCCCTCCATCCAGAAGCCATGTTACTCTGTCAAAGAAAGATATTAAGTTGTCATGACATGATTTAAAAACCAGTAGTCCTGTGGCACCTTCGAGACTAACAAAAATATATAGAGGATCATGAGCTTTCATGGGTAAAGCCCACTTCATCAAATGAGTTGTTTCTACTCCAACTCATCATGTACCACAATGCCCAGAAATACACCAACACTGTTTGCATAAATAACTTTGCATTCAGTAGTATCCTTTCAGATGTATTGAACAGGGTATCCCTGCCCCCTCTGTTCTCCTCAGTCCTCATGTCTGAAATAAATGACACCAATCTTTTTGCTCATGATTATCATTTAAACACTGAAATATTCAGTTAAGTCATTGACCTAAGATTTAATGGTAGTATTTGAACCTGATACATTGTCCCTGGCAGATCCTTAAGCCTTGCCAGATTTTCCTGAGGGATTAAAAGCTGAAACTTAAAAAGCTCATTTCAGAATGTATGGATCAAATTCCATCAAGGACATTTGGTTTGCATTGGGACAAGGGGGCGGACAGAATTGCCGGCCCTCTGGGCAAGGTGGGGAGAGACCCAACTCCGCTATTGTGAAACAGGAAGGGAAGAAGGGGCAGAGCTGGGGCAGCCAGCCCTCAGCACTGTCCAGACCAGCTCTTTGCACTGCCCAGAGAGTATCGCCTGTTGTTCCAGCAGTAGTTTAAACTGCCTAATGTGGCAGTGGTGTCTGGAAGCCTGGGCCCTTTTGAATTGCCAGGCTCTGGAGCAGTTGCCCCCCTGCCCCATTTCCATCAGTGAACCTGATTAAGGATCTGCCAGGGACAACGTATCAGATTCATCAAAGACTGTTATCTGCTCTTAATTACACTGATTTCAAGGGAGCTGCATGTATGTAACTGGTGAGAATCATCCTTGGTTTAAGATGCCAATATTTTCCATTATTCTAGGTTAGATAAATGGGATTTCTATTTCAAATCAGTCTAACAACTTTGAAACTTTTACATTTATTGAATCTGGAATATGTGTGAGTTGTTGCTTCCATATCTAACACAGCTGTTTAAAAAAGAAATGTATCAGTTGTAACTGTTTGCCTGTAGTTCATCAAGTAGCTAAACATACAGCAAGAAAGCCATCTATTTGAAAACAGAAGAACAGACTGTAGCTTTCTGATATCGCTGACCTGGTATGTCTCATGTTAGTTCTGCATCCCATCTGCTACATCCTATACAGAGCTGGGACATGAAAATCAATATGAGAAAGATATGTGTTTTATCAATGTGAGATATATGTGTATGACATAAACACTAACAGGAAGCAGGAAACACTACAGGAAATTGGTGCTGTGATTTCTTGACTGGTTACCAGCTGCACTTTGTTTAATAATCGTGTGGCCAGATCCTGCTCTTTTTTTTACACTGGAGTACATCTGAACTAATTCCATTGTACATCTGAACTAATTCCAGTGTAAATCTGAAATAATACAGTTGGATTCAATGAAGTAACTCCAGAGTAAGACCAGTGTAATTATGGGCTTCTTGTCTATGTTTGAGGCTTTTCTAGGCTATCAGTAAGCTTAGGTCAGGCAGTTGATAGATACATCCAGCACTGCAGCCATCCAAAGAGGGCTTGAAAAGAGTCAAACAAGGAAGCCAGCCACACATCCAAATGTGTATGCTTTAGAAAATTGTTTTAGTGTGGACATCTGAGTTCTGCAGCTGTGTACATAGTCTTTTATGTGGCAACAGGTGTTGGCTTCCATACTGAAGCACAGAGTGGTAGAAGACAAAGGCGAGCATAGTAGAGACTGCCAAGAACTAGAGGTAGTGCCAAGTTAATGCTGAATGTAAAATAAATACTTGTGACAATATATTTCTAAATGCATTTTTATTTAGAAAAAATCACGTCTCTCAAGAAGCATTATCTTCATAGGGATAGATGTTCAAAAATGATTATAAGGTATTATGCAGGCAGTTTTATAAATCAAGAAGAGTGCCTGGAAAAGCACAAGCATTGAAACTTAAAACTTACTATTTTGATATACTATTTAAAGAGCTCACCTTGATGTATTTTGAGCACAGTGTGTAAGCCAAATTTATCCCTGGTGTAACTTCAGTGCCTTCTCTGGAATTACAACAGGAATGAATGTGGATCATCTCAATTTGCTCAAACAGAGGCCCCTCGGTAATTAAAGTTGATTCATATTTGAATATGTAACTATGCAAATATATTTTGTTTGCTCTGTTCCATTTTAAAAAAGGATTTCTGTACTTATATACTTTTAAAGTGACTGAGTATTTACTTTAGTACTACAGATGCTACTTTTGCCTCTGTATAGAGAATTTCCTGAATTAGTAGTTTCAATTATTGGCACTAACACCTGCTTCTGATTCACAACTACAGTGAATATTTGAGGGCTCTATTATTTTTCAATGGAAAGGAAAGTTACCAAGAGATTCTTTTGGTTATAAATAAAAGCTGAAAATCCCTCTTTTGTAGTGCTGTCTTTATGGGATTTAATATTAATGCACATCTGGAGAGTGTAGGGAGGTTCCTTTGTGGCAAAGGACCTACATTTTCTTCCAACATCACTTGGAATTTGAATGGAAGGCAGAGCATTATTTGTGAGTGTGTAGAGCTAAGTGTTCTGAGTGGCAGTGCGGTAGCAAAGAGTGGTGATGTGAGGGAAATGTTCATGTAGCGTTAGCTGTAGTATATAGCTAAATCTATTGGGAATAGTTGCTGGGTGAACCAGCCCTGTAAGAGGGAATCAAGGTTCAGCCCTGTTCCCAGGATAGCTGAGAGTCCAGGGCATTTTGGAGTTTGTGGTCCTGAGCAACCATAGAAACTGGATGAGCTAAGCAGTTATGTATTGCAGAGACGTTGGTAGGAGAATAATTAATAGCAGCATGATATATTCACCAACAATACAGCACTTTCCTAGGAGCATAGAAGTGTATGTAGAAGAGGCACATTTTGGGTAAGGGGACAGAGAGGCTCTTGATACACTCCTCACTCCTGTGTAGCTGTTGGAAGATCTCTCAGAACCAGGCATTAAACAACTAGACTCAATTTCCCTAACTCTCACTCACTTCAAATAGTCTCAGAGGGATAGTCCTGTTAGTCTGTAACTTTAAAAGCAACAAGTAGTCCTAGAGACTTCTTAATACCACCTGGGGAAACAGTATGACAGAGCCAGACAAGTACTCAGAATTCAACCATTTCAAAACAGGTCCAACAAGGAAAAATAACAGAACACCACTGGTCGTAACCTACAGCCCCCAGCTTAAATCCCTCCAGTGCATCATTGACAATCTACAACCTATCCTGGAAAATGATGCCTTACTCTCACAGACCTTGGGAGACAGATAACAGACAGACAACGCCCCCAACCTGAAGCAAATCCTTTCCAGCAGCCATAAATCACACCTCAGATACACTCACCCAGGAACCTAACCTTGTAACAAACCCCGTTGCCAACTGTGTCCACACATCTATACAAGGGACGCCATCACAGGTCCTAACCGCATGAGCCACAACATCAGGGGCTCATACAACTGTACATCCTCTAAGGTGATATATGCTAGCAAGTGCCAGCAGTTCCCTCTTCTATGTATATTGGTCAAATGGGAATCTCTGCAACAAAGGATAAATGGATACAAATCAGAAATCAGAAATGGTAACACACATAAACCTATAGGGAAACATTTTAACCTACCTGGTCACTGAATCATGGATTTAACAGTTGCCTTTCTTCCGCAAAAGAATTTCACCACCCAATTACAGAGAGAGACTGCAGAACTGGAATTCATTTGCAAATTTGATACTGTTACCCTGGGGTTGAATAGAGACATTAACTGGTTAACACACTACAAAGCCAATTTCCCCTGCCTCCAACATCAAAAGCTATGAATAGGACACATCCAGCCCACTTAATTAGCTTCATTAACATGAGCCCTACAATGGACAAGTACTTCTTTTACTGTTATATTCAATTCAGATTCTATTATTTCCACTCCAACTCATCTGATGAAGTGGGTCTTACCCACAAAAGCTCATTTCAAACAGTATTTAATCACATAACCCATCACACAATTGGGTTAAGAAAAGAATTAGATAAATTCATAATATTTGGTCCATCAATGGCTATTAGTCAAAATGGTCAGGGATGCAACCTATACTCTGAGGTTACGTCTACACTACTGATTTCTGCCAGAAGAGGCAATACAAATGAAGTGCTGATTAGCATTTTGTCATACTTCATTCACATAGTCTCCTCTGATACCTTTTGCACAAGAGGTTTTTGTGCAAAAACAGGCAGTGTAGAAGTGTCCATTTTGCGCAAAAACCCCTTTTTGTGCAAGGTCCTTATCCCTCTCCTGGATCGGAGGAGATTATGTGAATGATCAGCGCTTCATTTGCATTTCCTCTTCTGGCAGAAAACTGTAGTGTAGACAAAGCCTCAGTGTTCTTAGCTTCTGAAATCAAGAAGCTGGGAGTGGACGACAAGGGATGGATCACTCAATGATGGCTTCTCTTCTGTTCATTCCCTCTGAACACCTGGCATTGGACACTGTCAGAAGACAAATACTGACCTACATGGCCATTGGTCTGACTCAGTGTGACTGTTCTTAAATTCTTCTGCCATAAATCTAACAATAATTTAAATTTGTAATTACCAAGATTTGAGACGCTCCCTTTGATGAGGTGGGGCGGAGGGAGAGCTACTATTGCTCTGAGAAGTAATTAAGTTCAGTGAAAATTTAGGCTGAATATTAAGACAGTAATCAGAAATGTTTGTGGAATAGTATCCTGATAAAAGAGATTGAAGTACTATTGCTTCAGACTTAAAACTGAAATGGACTAAAACAAAAAGTACATTGCATTGTCAGGGAGACATATGGAATGATATACTAGGTCCTATTCTATAACTTACTTCTGTGATTCTATGAAGTAAAGCTTCCTTTTGGTTAATGCTGCTTTGCATTCTGTCTTTCCATTATTTCTCTTCTCAGAGATGTTGGTTTAGGGGTTTTGTAAATTCACTAGGAATTCGCATGAAGGCATCAGAACCAGAGACTATACAGCTGATTTAATGGAAAAAGCCACTAAGGAAGATAGCTTTAACGATGAGTCTATTTCATACAATGGTAAAAAACTGAAATGGGAAATTAAAAAGAAAAGAAAGATGTCAAAAATAGCAAAGGGTAGTAATTTTAAAAAGATATGGGAGTTAAAGGAGAAAAATGTACAAAGAGAGAAAAAAGTAAAAGGGAAAGAAAATATTGTGGGGGAGAGGAAATGAATGTAAAAACTAGTTTTGGCAGCAGGAAAAGGAAGCAAAGTTGAGGAGAAAGTTGAATAAAATAGATATAAAGTTAAAGTAGAAGCTACTAAAAACAAATTATAAGGAATCTTTGAGTATGTGCAACTAAGAATAGATTTTTTCATGTTCTTTATATGAGTTCTTAAAAACTAAGAAATGTGATTGGTTGTTCATGAAATAATTTGATTTAGGTTAATGAAATTAAACAATATACTGGTGTCAGACTGTTTAAAAATCATGACTAAGTTTGTATTGGTTTATTAAATGTATTACTTTATGGAAAGCAAATTATTCCTTCATTTTAATGGGATGCTTCTAAGAAATCAGATCTGCTGGTAGAAGAAGTAAGTTTTTATATTTGTGTCTAAAATTAAAGCTTGCTATTTCCTAATAGAAGTACTCATTCACAACTGCTAATGTTATGATTTAATATTTTCTGTTGGATTATTTTAAAAGCTTAACCTACAGCTTAGAATAATTGCTGGGGGAGAATATTATGTATCCTGGACAGGTAGTTACTGATAATGCAATCCTCACATGGCTTCTGGTAACTAATCTCTAAGGGTATGTCTACACTAGCCCTCTAATTTGAACGAGGGAGACTAATGTAGGCATTCGAAGTTGCAAATCAAGCCTGGGATTTGAATATCTTGCGCTTGATTTGCATCTTCCTGGCTGGTCGCCATTTTTGAAATTTACAAGTCCGGACTAACTGACTGCATCAACACGCGGCAGGGACCCAGTAGTTCGAATTAAAGCCCTAGTTTGAACTACCTTTTAAACCTCATTCCAGGAGGAATAACAGGTAGTTCGAATTAGGGCTTTAATTCGAACTACCAGGTCCCTGCTGCATGTAGACGTGGTCAGTTAGTCCGGACTTGTAAATTTCAAAAAATGGCAACCGGGCAGGAAGATGCAAATCAAGCACGGGATATTTAAATCCCGGCCTTGATTTGCAACTTCGAATGCCTACATTAGCCTCCCTAGTTCAAACTAGGGGGCTAGTGTAGACATACCCTAACAATTTTGGCTACTTGCTCACTTTACCAACAAAAATACTGTTACTCAAAATGGCAAACCAATGTTTGCAACTGTGGGTAATAGTGGTAACAACTACACATTTACATAGATACATGTAACATAAAAGCTGCACCTATCCGCCACAATCTGAACATCATCACATAAAGCCTACTCCTGCTTTCCTCGGTTGGAATCTCCTTCTACCTGTGAATTGTATAACTGTGTCCTACTTTTCTTCCTATTCTTAGAAGTGGTGTAATAGCATCAAAAGTGTGTTGGTTTGTGCTAATGTATATACAAGAGCTTTCTTCAGTCGTCTCGCGTTGTCCTGACCTTTGCATATCAAATGTAACAGACTTTGTGTCTCTGTGACTTCAGGTCCTGTGTTTTTTTCCCCACCTTACCTTCAAAAATGTGGGAAAGTGGGAGAACAGTTACTTTTCTATTAACTATTCCTTTGAAGTGCAAGACATTGTGATATCATAGACAGAGCCAGAAGCACTGTTTTTGTGACAACTGTGTTTTTTAACAACTGGAGAAAGGGGAAAATAATCTCCCTGCTTTTCTGTTATTTTGGCAGATATATAGTGGGCTAATGTGACATACCAGAAAAAAATATTGCTGTTGGAAGGCTGCAGTGTAGTATTTCAGAGAAGCGTACAGAGTTACATAAGTTACAGAGTTCCTAGTCAGTCTTTTATCGAAGTGCTTATGTGACAGCTGCCATCTTGGGCAACATCAGAGCTAAGTATGAGAATCTTCATAGTTTGAGCTAAAAAGCCTGGCTTCTCAAGTTGTAATGGATCCATATCACTCATGGATTGGGTACAAAGGAAGCCACATAACAATCAGAAGGTGGCATACTGAGTCCAACAAAGACAGTCCATCCCAAGCTGCTGAGGCAGTTCAGGTCAAAATGGACTCTAGCATACATACAGTGGCTTCCTATTAGGGCCTGTGTACCAGAGGTTAAACCAAAGTCCTCCAGAATTAAACACTAAGGCTGTGTCTACATTGGCATCCCTTTCCGGAAAAGGGATGCTAATGAGACGAGTCGCAATTGCAAATCCACGGGGGATTTAAATATCCCCCACGGCATTTGCATTTACATGGCTGCCGCTTTTTTCCGGCTTGGGGATAAGCCGGAGAAAAGCACCAGTCTAGACGCGATTCTCCAGAAAATAAGCTGGAAAAAAGCCAGAAAAAAAGTAGGAATAAGAAATCCTCCGGAAAAGGGCTTATTTTCCGCAGAATCGCGTCTAGACTGGCGCTTTTCTCCGGCTTATCACCCAAGCCGGAAAAAGCGTCAGCCATGTAAATGAAAATGCCGCGGGGGATATTTAAATCCCCCGCAGATTTGCAATTGTGACTCGTCTCATTAGCATCCCTTTTCCGGAAAGGGATGCCAATGTAGACACAGCCTAACATTTTAACCTATAGAGAAAAAAACACTCCAACATTAGTAAGATAAGAAAATAGGAAAAAAGGGAACTGTTTCTCCTACTAAAATAATGGGGTAACATATCAGGAAAAATTCAATAAGTATATGAATATACAAATGTCCATTCTGTGGTATTCTATCTACAGGCAGTCCCCGAGTTACGCAGATCCGACTTACGTCAGATCTGCAGTTACGTATGGGGCTTTTCTCGCCCCGGAAGACGCGAGCGGCGGGATGCCCAGATGCAGGGGACCTACCCGGCAGTGCCCCAGCTGCTCTGTCCCAGGCGTTCAAATTTAGCCTCTGTTGAAAGTGACCAGCGGCTGATTCCAGGAAGCCCAGGGCAGAGCAACTCTGCCTCGGGCTTCCTGTAGTCAGCCGCTGGTCAGTTTCAGCAGCAGCTGAATCTGGACGCCAGTTCCGACTTACATACAAATTCAACTTAAGAACAAACCTACAGTCCCTATCTTGTACGTAACCCGGGGACTGCTTGTACATTACGAAGCAGAGGTGTTTGTAACTGTTTTAAATGTACTAATAAACTACATCTGTAAATATGAAAAAGTTCCTACAGTATAAGTATTGCAACTGTGTACTTCAAGGTTACTAACTCTATAATAATTGAAATAACACTGTGCCTAATCTTAAAATAAAAGCCTATCAACCTTCAAAGCATTAACTGAAAATTCTTAAGTAATCAAAATAATTCATACATGATCTAAACATTGGGCAACAGATGGATGCAGGTGTTGCTTGGAAGACCAAATATATTTCCTATTGGACAAGATGCCAATTAATTATTTTCCTTAAGATGAGGAAATCTTTTCTCTGAAGTATTTCTCCAAAAAATTAAGGTGATACCTGTATATAGGTTTTTATATCTTACCTCTGGTAACTTTTCATCTACCCTCTCAATTTGTCTTGACCAAGAAACTTATGGTTTCTTCTCTGATTTCTTCATCCAAATATGTCAGATATGAAAATGCTAAACGATATGCCCTTGTTCAAACACAAGTTACTGAGCTGGAAGCAAGAGTCATGATGAAATTCATAGTATGAGTTATGCAGACATTCAGAAGAGCTTATCATAATGGTCCTTTCTAGACAAAAAATATATCAATATATGAAATAACCTCAAACACAACTCACATCAATCTCCCTCCTCAACTCAAAACTATCATTTGTCCCCACTAAACTTTGAACATGAACTCTCTTGCTTCTTCTAGATCTCCTATCCTTTAGGTTCCCATTTCCACCTCTGCATCCCTGACAATGTGCCCCACTGTAACAACTCCCTCTTTCCTGAAATATTCATCTTCTTCTCACTTGAGAATTGTAAGTCCATTAGACCATCCCAGATCCCAGCTGGCTGGTCTCTAATATGTTCACAATGCCGCTGCACACTTTTTCCACACTTGCATAATTTAATCATCCTTAATTAACGCCATGGTCTCAGCATTCACTTTAGGACACAGTTCTCCCTCTTTTTAAAACTTCCATGTAATTGTTCCAGCTTACTTAATGGGTCTGAGCTCTGTGTAATTCCCTCTCTGATAATTTAGCATTGGCCTTTTCTGACCACTGATTCACTGTTGCATCTTATGGTGCAAGAGATTATTTCTTAGCATCTCCTGATATCTAGAAAAAACTTTTTATGTCTCTCTGTTTCACAAACTTTCCATATGTTTCCACATATCCAAAGATTGTATTGCATTTAATGGCCTATCATTCATTCCTTGTCACACATTTTGCTTTTCCTCCAGCAAAGTTCCAGTAGGCCTGATTTATTTTGTAGCCCTTACGCAGTATTTGAGAACCCCAGAGCATCCTATTTGCTTCTATTTTTATTTCTACCCTTCATGGCTGCCTTACATTAAGGTTTGTAGCTTGAAAGAACTTTCAGAAATAAAGAATGTGACTCTTCAAATTTTTAAGACTGTAGTTTCCCAAAAATGTGTGTAGTGGAAGGTATGAGTTGTTCTGTATCTAGCATGAAAAAATATCAATATTTGTTCTAATATAATAACTATGAGTGAAATTAGAAATATGTGCAAGAGAGAAATAAATAATTCACTGAATTATTTTGTTTAAGCAGATATAGAAAGATACATTTATATCTTGATTTTCTCCTTGATTTCTGTTTAAAAACTACAGTTGTTTCCTATGGCCATGATAGCATGTCAGTCAAAAGAAAAACTGGTCCAGTTCTATAGGTTCTTTTTACAAGCACACTGTCAAAACACCATACAAAAGAAGTAATAGGAAATGAATAGAAGTGCAGTATTTAGTCTGCTCTGAAAGTTACAAAAGATTGAATTCACAGAGAGTTAAAAAGCTGAATTACAGAATCTCCCCTCCCACAAGACACACACTTCCAGTATGACCACTGCACAGCTGTTACACTGAGTGTTATCCAATCAGACACAGGCAGTGCTTTTTTCTTTTGCTTGGATAATTTTAAATTCCTTTCATAGGAAGTAGAATACAAGCAGGGAAGGTGTTTTTTTTTAACGGCTATCTTAGAAATGAATCAACAAACAACAGTACATCTGTGCATTAACAATGCTAGGAACCAGTGTACTTTATTTACACAACTCTTCTTGACATATTTGGCAATTGGTGTGTCTAACTAGATTGTAAGATTGCTGAAAAATATTATTGGTATACTCTGTTCTGGTTCAAAATACACATTAAATCTCATGTGCCAGACCCTCAGCTAACATAACTCTGTTGAATTCAAAGGATGCATGCCCTTTTACACCAGATGAAAGTGTAACCCCAAGTGTCAATCTGAAAAGTAACATACAATAATTCAATGATTATTTTAGAAATGTATTAATTTAAGCAGCGTTGGCAAATGTGTTAGGGCAATACAAAAATGCAGTTAATGGAAGTGAATTCAGTCAGAATTGCAAAGAACAGTTTAATTAACAGATCCTCAGCTGATGTGAATCAGTATAACTCTGAGAATGGAACTAAGCATCAGATGAGGATCAGTCCAAGTTGTAGCTGTGTAACCTCATTTTAACTTTCATACACCATGGATTGGATTCTGTGATTTACCCTTACTAAGGCAAACATCCCTTTAAAAAAATAGAGTAAAGTTTAAACCCAAATCCTCCCATGGCTGATAAATCCACATGTACTCAGGGGAGTCCTCATTTTCAGAGGTGGATCTCATTTCAGCTTTCAGTTCACTTTAACTGATTTGTCTGATTTTAAGGCTTTAGAGAATTGGCCTTATTGATCACTGTTTGCTTTTTATAGGGTTATAGAGTATAGGGATAATTATGCAGCCAGGTATCAGAGGGGTAGCTGTGTTAGTCTGAATCTGCAAAAGTGACGAGGAGTCCTGTGGCACCTTATAGACTAACAGATTTATTGGAGCATAAGCTTTCGTGGGCAAAGACCCACTTCATCAGATGCAAGGCAGGATACTCTTAGCTAAGAGCTGGATACTCTGGTGTCTGAGACACTTCACATTTCTATTGTAAAAGGTGGGAAAATTGTACCACCAATAGTGTGAGGAAATGTTGACCACTGTTCTTTAGTGATATTGCCATTCTAGGCTTTTCCCTTTGTACTGCAGGGGGAGGGAGGGGAGGGAAGGGAAGGGAGAGAGAGGCCAGGAAGCCTGGTGGGGTGGCAGGATGAGTGGTGGCGAAAGAGGGGAGCCAGCCAGAAGGCCAGCAGCCAGGCCAGGGCTGGGGTAGGCCAGTGGCACAGGGTCCAGTAATGACCTCCCCTGGTCTGGCAAAATCCCTCATCTGGGACCAGTCAGGTCCCAAGTATGCCGGATCAGGAAGGTCCAACCTGTAGGAGAGAAAACAAAAGTTCTCATTTGCACTGATAAAAGCTCTTGGGGGTTTTACCTTAATTTGCCCATCCGTGATCTTGTATCTAGGCTTTAATATATACTGATAATAATGCTAGTTTCTTAGGCAACATTTTCATAAGTAGATCTCTCATGAAGTCCATGGCAGAGTGGGCCAGGTGTCCCACAACCTAGGGCAGTCCCCTAATTAGAGGACTGTCCTTCCTCTCAGAGCAGCAGGTAGCTGAGCGCCAGATAGCATCTTCTCTGATCTTGTGTAATTTACAGTTGCTGGAAATCTTCTTAATTAGTAACTAACATGGTTAAATGAAGCCAATGTGTCACTCAATCATTCTTCAAAGTCAACTTAGAAAATAGGCAGTTTCCTCAGTAAGTTCCATATGAAACCATCCTCTTCGACAGGGTAAATTCTTAGAAAGTGGACAGCATCACTGAGGGATGATTAGAGCAGCTGTAAGCCAACATAAAGGATTATTATTATTGTGTATTTGTAAAAGAATTGTAGTTAGCTCATCAGCTTTGTCGATACAAAATATCACTGCCAATGCCAAACACATAGACATGCATGAAAAGAACCATGGAGAGGATTATCCCTCTCTTTCATACACATATATTTGTGGAATACACGTACGTATGGGACTGTCTCCATTTTTTTCTCTTACTCTCTGAATATCCCTAGTTGTTAAACCAGTTGTCTCTCCTCTCTGCCTGACCTGTGAAAAAAGACATTTGTTATGTATATAGGGGCCAAACATCAACATATGACCTTCTTCCATTACCAAGTGCCAGCTTGTTTGTAGGTTTTTAACCAGTTACTTGACTGAGTTCTTTTCTTTGCTCCTGACAATCAGATGTGAAACACACTCCACCTCACCCCATTCCTAATCCCTAGGCAGCAGTCTTCACAGAGCCATTTGCTCATTTTTGTGCACCTTTGCAGCTATAATGACATTCTGCCCCAAGTTTCCCTTGCCAGTTTTTAAACATTCTGGCAAGTATAGAAACTTAATAACAAGGAATAAAACATCTCTAATATAATAACCCTAATACCCCTGTGTCCAGTTCTGCCATTATTATATCATTTTTCTCCTGTCCAGGATGCAAGAAAAAATACATATACTGCTAACAACAGAAAAGTGTGTTAAGGCAGACAGCACAGCTTATACAAAAACAAGGAGTCCTGGGGCACCTTAAAGACTAACAGATTTCTTTGGGCATAAGCTTCTATGGGTTGGAGCTCAGTTCACCAGATGCATGAGTCCACTTCATGCATCTGATAAGTGGGTTCTGGCCCAGGAAAGCTTATGCCCAAATAAATTTGTTAGTCCTTAAGGTGCCACAGGACTTCTTATTTTTGCTCAGACATTAAAATGGCAACCCCTCTGAAACATTTTATACAGGCTACCATTTTGCCTTCATTGCTTCTGATAAATTAAAAACTGGAAGGGAAAATCTTCTAATCCACGCCATGTTGTGCTGCTCAGCAGCTGAAAACTAAATGAATGATATCCATAGCCAGAGGAGAAATGGAGAATTTCTACTGTGGAGGTGTGAGGCTGGTAGCTGGCCCACTGATGGGGGAAGGGGCAAATTAGGCAACTGCCCTGGGTCCCAGTGATTCAAAAGGGCCCAGAGCTCTCAGTCGCCATGGCTGTTACTGTGGCAGCTGTGGTAGCCGGAGCCCCAGGTCCTTTACATTGCTGCCAGGGCCTGAGCAGGCTCGAAGGGCTAGCTGGGGGCGGCGAGTGCAGCATAGTGTGCTCAGGGCTGGCTGACACTGACCCCGCCCCTTCTGCCCCACCTCTCCTGGGGCTGTGCAGCTGGCCCCTCTACCTTGCCCAACAGTCCAGCAAGTCTATCAGCCCTCCCTGGCTGGCAAAGGCCACAGAGCAGTTTTCTTATTTCACCACACACACACCCATCTCCAGAACTGGAGATCAGAGCTTTGCTGCACCTGTCCACCAACATAAAGTCCTTCAGCATCCATACATCAATGTTCCATGTCAGAGCAGGCTCCCAGTTTCTTTCATTTCTGCTGAGGCCAATAGCATAGGATCAGGTAGCTGCAGCTAACTTCCTGTGTGCAAGCCCTTCCTCTCTGGGCACTTTGGAGAACTGAGCTCTTGATTTTTGAAGTGGAAAATGGAAAGACAAACATGCTCTATTAGGTTAACAACCGGGTGATTTGAGGAGAGATTGGAGCAAATGAGATGAAATGATGAAAACCAAATCATTGCTACTTCTTGAAATATAAACACTTATTGTATCTTCCAAATTACAGTACTTCATCACTGCTATATTCATTAGACGTGTGTGCTTCATGCTTTCAGTGTTGCTTGTTTCATAATTGTGTCATTTACCTTTAATAGAAAGCATTTTTTCCCTCAGGGATACCCATTTTGCTCAAGTCAACATTTCAAAGCACAATCAAACTCCTGTTTGAAAACATAACAGAATTCAAAAACAGACCATGAAAGACACCATCAAGAAGGTGTGTTTCTCAGTTAGTGTTGTGGGCAAGGCCTAGAAATCAGACACTGATCACTTGCAGTACTGGATGAGTGAAGATCTGAGGCATGTGATATGCAAAAGATCAGACTAGATCAAGCCTGTATGCACGTGTGTGTGTGTGTGTGTGTGTGCGAACGCAACCCTACCCCCCACCCATGGCTCTGCAAGTAAGCATGAGGGGGCTCTGTTAGGGCCGTGGGTCCATGACTTGTGCTCAGCCCTCCTTCCCCCTGCAGCGGGGAGCCTTCCTGGCACTTCAGCCTTGTCCTCCCTCCCTTCCCTATCCCCTATGAGGTTTGAGCACCAGCTGGAGGGTGGGGAGAAAGCCGGGACCCTCACTGAACGATCTGACTCATACGGAAAAAGCACTTCCCCTCCCTCAGCTAAGGGAACAGCAACTCATGATGTGCTGCCTGGAGGCTTTCCACGCTGCTCCCAGCCTGCTCCTGCACCCTCCCATTCCCACTCTGCTCCTGGACCTCACCCTTGCTCCTACAACCTCATACACTGCACCTTCCCTTGCTCTTACCAAGACTGTTCCTGAACCTTACCTCCCATCAAGACCTTGTACCCTCACCTCCTCCTGCATCCCACCCAGATCCTGCACCCCCATTCCTCTCACTGGCAATCATGTCCCTCACACTGAACCCCTCCATTTTTGTCCCAACCCGAGAGCCTGGTGGGTGGGGGTCCACAAAATCCACTAATCCCGGAACCCTAGAATAGCAAATATGGCCTATGGGAAGCCCTGAACCTCAGTCTTCCCTGCCCTTGCCTCTCCCCTGGTGGGGCTGGGCCACCAGAGGAGTGATGTATCTCAGTTGGGAGCCACATCAGTGAGGGTCGGTGAGTTTTGGAGGATTTTTTTGTTTGTTTGTTTATTTTTGCTTCTCACTTGTGTGGTCCCCAACGGATTTTTTTGTGGGTCAGTGACTCCCCATCCAAAGAAGGTTCCCCAATACTGCCATAAATAAAGAAAACATGGGAACCTTTTGAGTTGGACATAAATTAATATTTTACTTTATTTAAATTGAAGTGTGATAAACTATCATGAAAAAGTTAATGTGCTTAATCTGTTCAATAATTTAAATTAATGTTTCCTTTCTTACTGGTTAAATTACACTGTTCTCCCTTGCTGCAGCACTAGCAAAATGGCTTTGGCATAATTATGTAATTAATGGCAAGTTTCCATTAGCAACTGGGGGTCCATGGAAAGGTTTGCATTGAGCCAGGTGGGCCATGGGCCAAAAAGTTTGAGAAACACTGTGTTAGGGGAATGGAAAAATGCTGTGTTGCGGGGGGGAGGTGGGAAGGCAGGATTGGTGGGAGCACAGCAGTGCTAGGGGAATGGCATGAGTCTCCTACCCATGAGGAGTGGCCCAGTCTCTCTGGCCGGAAGCTCCGCCTGCATTTACCCAGTGCTGACCTCACCAAACAGGTAAAGCAGCAGCAGGCAGAGGTGACTGAGGGAGTGGGGGGCCATGGCAGCTATGCTGTCCACCATTATCCCAGAAGATAATTTCCATAAAACCTTTATTACTGTATATATTTTTAGTATGTTATAACATTATCATTTTACCAATCACTGTTTCCACTCAAATTTTTCATTAACCACAGTTATGCTCACTCATTGCTTGACTATTTTGAACTCCTTTATATTTAAAAAGAAATGCAGTCCACATTTACAAATAAAGGACCCCTCCACATAAATTCCTGTGTATGCGCCTGTAGATGATCGCAGAATTCCCTTCTCACCTTAAAATCTGAGCTCTGTTAGTTTGTCAACACAAGTCAGATCTCCCTCTCACCCTGACTACATCACACAGGTCATGAAATCTTCCACAGCCCTGAGTGATATCTACCTAAGCTTTCTGTGTAAACCAGGACTATGTGATTATGTCTTAGAATCGTAGAACCATAGAGCTAAAAGAGACCTTAGGAGGTCATCAAGTCCAGCTCCCTGCCCAAGGAAGGACCAATCCCAACTAAATCAACCCAGCCAGGGCTTGTCAAACTGAGACTTAAACACCTCTAGGGATGGAGATTCCACCACCTCCCTAGATAACTCATTCAAGTGCATCACCAGCCTCCTAGTGAAATAGTTTTTCCTAATATCCAACCTAGACCTCCCCCACTGCAACTTGAGACCATTGCTCCTTGTTCTGCCATCCATCTGTGAACAGTCTTTCTCCATCCTCTTTGGAGCCTCCCTTCAGGAAATTGAAGGCTGCTATCAAATCTCTCCTCACTCTGCTCTTCTGCAGACTAAACAAACCCAAATCCCTCAGTCTCTCCTCATAGGCTATGTGCTCTGGCCCCCTAATAATTTTGGTCGCCCACTGTTGGATCCTTTCTAATGCATCCCCATCCTTTCTATAGTGACACCCAGAACTGGACACAATACTCCAGATGTGGCCTCACCAGAGCTGAATAAATGGGAATAATCACTTCTCTGGATCTGTTGGCAATGTTCCTCCTAATCACCCTAATATGCCATTAGCCTTTTTGGCTACAAGGACACACTGTTGATTCATATCCAACTTCTCATCCACTGTAATCCCCAGGTCCTTTTCTGCAGAACTGCTACTTAGGCATTCAGTCCCCAGCCTGTAACAATGCTTGGAATTCTTCCAACCCAAGTGCAGGACTCTACACTTGTCCTTGTTGAACCTCAACAGATTTCTTTTGGCCCAATCCCCTAACATGTCCAGGTCACTCTGGACCCTATCCCTGCCTTCCAGCATATCTACCTCTCCCCCTAGCTTAGTGTCATCTGCAAATTTGCTGAGGGTGCAATCCATCCCCTCATCCAGGTCATTAATAAAGATGTTGAACAAAACCAGTCCTAGAACCGATCCTTGGAGCACTCTGCTAGAAGCCGAGCGCCAACCTGACATCGAGTCATTGATCACTACCCATTGGGTCTGACAGTCTAGCCAGCTTTCTATCCATTTTACAGTCCATTTATCCAATCCATACTCCCTTAACTTGCTGGCAAGAATATTGTGGGAGACCGTATCAAAAGCTTTGCTAAAGTCAAGGTATATCACATCCACTGATTTTCCCATATCCACAGAGCCAGTTACCTCATCATAGAAGCTAATCAGATTGGTCAGGCCCGACTTTCCCTTTGTGAATCCATGTTGACTATTCCTGATCACTTTCCCCTCTTCCAAGTGCTTCAAAATGGATTCCTTGAGGATTCTCTCCATGATTTTTCTGGAGACTGAGACAAGGCTGACTGGTCTGTAGTTCCCTGGATTGTCCTTCTTCCTTTTTAAAGATTGGCACTACATTTGCCTTTTTCCAGTTATCCGGGATCTCTCCCAGTCTCCACGAGTTGTCAACGATAATGGCCAAAGGCTCCACAATGACCTTTGCCAACTCTCTCAGGTTATGTCTACGCTAGTTCGAACTAGCGGGGTAATGTATGCATACCGAACTTGCTAATGAAGCCCGGGATTTGAATTTCCCGGGCTTCATTAGCATAAAGCCGGCGCCGCCATTTTTAAAAGCCGGCTTGTTCGAACCCCGTGCCGCGCGGCTACACGCGGCACGGGCTAGATAGTTCGAACTAGCTACCCATTCCGAACTATCTGTACGCCTCGTGGATTACAGTGGAACGAGGTGTACAGATAGTTCGGAATGGCTAGCTAGTTCGAACTATCTAGCCCGTGCCGCGTGTAGCCGCGCGGCACGGGGTTCGAACAAGCCGGCTTTTAAAAATGGCGGCGCCGGCTTTATGCTAATGAAGCCCGGGAAATTCAAATCCCGGGCTTCATTAGCAAGTTCGGTATGCATACATTACCCCGCTAGTTCGAACTAGCGGGGTAGTGTAGACATACCCTCAGTACCTCGGATGCATTAAATCTGGGCCCATGGATTTGTGTATGTTTAGCTTTTCTAAATAGTTCCTAACTTGTTCTTTCCCCACCAAGGACTGTCCATCTTCATCCCATACTGCGTTGTCTTCTTTGATTTGCATCTTGGTTAGTCATTTAGATCTATTAAAGTGAGAGCACAGTGAGTGTAAAATGCTACAGTTCTGATTTGAAAGCATTTTATGCCCACTTAACATTCAATAGGCACATGTGTAAATGATGACACACAGTCTTGCATATTGATTTCATATTGTGATCATCCTCAAGATTTATTGTGCTGACAATTAAATATTGGCTATGATGATATGTTGGTCAATCTTTACCTCTTCAGATAATAAAGTCTCAGCATTCACTTTAAGCAAAGTAAATATCTGCTTATTATTTCTCTTCTCCTGAATGGATTGTTATATTATATATGACACTATATTAATTTAATTTGAACTTAATCTGAATCTTACATACATTTGAATTTTCAAGTAGGGTATTTGAAATGAAAATGATGTATTAAAGATCTCTAGTGAGATTTAATGGATTTATAAAAATAGAAAACAGCAAGCATAAATTCATAAATATTCATGGTCAATATTCCTATTCCACTCTTACAATCATGTAGAATTACTCTCCTGTCATAAGCGCAGGAAGCTTGGTCTGCTTCAAGTTTATATGAAAGCATCTAATGTCATTCTGCAGCAGAACACGTGATATATGAATAGTTCCCTTTAAAAAGATTAAACCCTTAATTCTGCAAGGTACTTGCGACTAACATTAAGGACATGAATAATTCCACTGAATTAAAAAGTACTGCTTTGTGGCGACAGGTACATACTTAAGTGCCTTGCTGAATCAAGGCCTGATTGAATTGAGGAAAAGAGGCCTTCGAAAATATTAGGGATGCTGGTATTCAATTTGTGGATGCCTCTAGTATAGGTCGCCAATCAGTGAATACTTTTGGAGCCTGGTTACTCTTTCAGTTTATCCTTTGAAGTAAATCAGGAGTAATTTTACTGAAGTCAATCGAGTTACACTGATGAAAAATGAGAACAGAATCAGGCCTTTTTTAGTCTGAAATATGAAGCAAATCTGTTACAGTGCTTTATTTCTATATGGACCATGGCACAGCTTAAACAATGAGGGCACATCTATACCAACAGTTCCCAACTGCCAGTGTGTGGACCTGCAGTGGGCCGCGAACTGCTGTTTGCCAGGCTGTGGCAAGCAACCAGGCTATGCCCCGCTGCCTTGGCCCTGACAGCTGGAGAAGTGTGCAGTGAGTGGTGCAGCAGGCAGGTGCTGCAGGGGTCTGTGCTGGGCCTCTGGGTGTGTGCAGGCACAATTAGTGCAGGGCACAGAGAATTATGAGGGTGCAAGGGGCATGTCTCATGCTTCGCAGCCCCAGGGAAGGCGCCACCCAACTGCAGCACAGACCAATCCAGGAGATCCAGAGCAGCAGCGCTATCCAGCTATAGAGCATGGAGTCTGCCAGTCTTTGCTTCTTAGGGGCTCTCCTAGGCCCCTAAGATGAGGCATCTCTATGGCCCGTGGATGCAGCTCATGTGGAGAGCTGTGAGGAAAGGGGGAGCGAGGGTGGTGGCAGCACCTCCTCCTGTGGAGGAGGGGTGGAGTATGGGTGAAAGCACCAGCCCAATCAGCGATCCTGGTAAGCTCAGGCAGCCACAGCAACAAGCTGCTCTTCCACTTCCCCTTCCAGTAGTGCTCAGAGCACCCGGCTGCCCAGGCTGGTAAGTGACAGTGCTGGGCCACATGCCAGGTGCTATAGTTCCCTCTAATGATCTGTGTGCTTGTGGAACAAAGGAAATTTCTACTCTGCGCACCTCCTAAGCAGACCCGTGTATCAGCATGGCGGAGGCACACTTGGACTGCCGGGGCTGGAGGAACCACATAGTTGGCAGGAGGGCAGAAGGGCTGGTGGCTGCTCCAACTGGCTAGGGCCGGAGGAACCACATGGCTGATGGGTGGGTGGCTGCTCCGAGCCAAAAGAACCGCCTGGCGGGCAGGTGGGGGGGCTGGCAGCTGCTCCTGTTGGCTGAGGCCAGAGGAACCACGTGGCTGGCTGACAGGCAGGCGGATGCTCCAGGGCCAGAGGAACCACAGGGCGGTAGTGGTGGTAGCTGATCCAGCTGGCCAGGGCCAGAGGAACTGGGTGACTGGCGGGCGGGAGGGAGGAAGCTACCCCAACTGTCCAGGACTGGAGGAACTGCCTGGCTCACAGGCGGTTAGCAAAATAACACGACACATTATAACATTAAAATGAATTCTCATAATGAATATGCAAATGTGTCTGCTGGTCCTCCAAAAGTTTTTTAATGAGTTCGCCGGTCCATGGTATAAAAAAGGTTGGGAACCACTGGTCTATACTACAGGACAAAGCTGAGTTAAGATGCAGAACTTCAGCTACGTTAGTTGCGTTGCTGAAGTGAAAATACCTTAACTTGACTTTTGGCTCTGTCCACACTGCAGGAAGTCAAAGGGAGAACACTCTCCCTTCAACTTCCCTTACTTCTTGTGGAAGCAGGACTACTGACATCAACCAGAGTGCCCCTCTTAGTTCGAACTAGCATGTCTTCATTAGTTCCACTAATTCGAACTCTGGAAGATCAAAAGCGGCTGCTTCGATCTTCTCTGTAGCGTAGACATACCCTGAGAGAGTAGTTAAAGGCCTTAGCAATTGTTATAATTGCTATAATTACTGAAGGCAGGTAGAGCCATTCTATAATTCAGCACTGCTTCTGTGTGGAAGGAGCAGTGAAAAAGTACCAAGAAAATATATTCGATGTGTAGCTATTTTGTGAGATGTTTTCAGTTTAATTATTGGAACAGTTTTCCCTCTTTTGTTTAACAAAGGAGCATATAAGGCTATGAAAGTGCTGACAAAAACTGCCTGATGTAAAACAAATTGGGAAAATACACACTGGAGACTTGCTGCAATGCTCTCTTTTTTGAAGTTAATGATCTTTGAGCATAAATTCAGATCAAGTCAGATTAAGATACCTCACTGCAGGTGAACCTGGATGACTGCATTTCTAAGGTACAGTTATCAAATTTCCTCACTGATGAATTATGATGCTTTTGGATTTGGTGCTCAGAACCAGACTCTAAGTTCAG
Organism: Pelodiscus sinensis; assembly: GCF_052426305.1. Lineage (NCBI taxonomy): Eukaryota > Metazoa > Chordata > Testudines > Trionychidae > Pelodiscus > Pelodiscus sinensis. The sequence continues at coordinate 319,568,976 of NC_143052.1, forward strand.
ATGGTCAACTCAAATTGCTGTGAAACTCTCTAAAATTGCATCTCTGTGCTCTCTCGCACTTACACATCAGATTTTCAAGTTATGCATTGACACACACATTATATGAGAGGGTAAGGTCTGGTACTTAATATACAAGATTTATTAATTAACCCGTGCATTTTTCTTATTCTTCCTCTTGTTAATTCTGGACCTTCATGTATTTAGATAGTATTTGGCTATTTTCTTTAGCAGAAGAATTGCTGTTGTATATTTTCATTTTCTCTTCCAAAGATCAGCTAATGTGCAATACAAACTGAAACTTAATTTTGACTGATCAAAATGTGGGGAGCATTTGAGTCAAAGGTAGAATGGAAGTGATCAACTGGGTAGCAGCTGTCTTCAAGGAAAAAAGTGTACTAGGAGGGTCATACTGCTACTTTGGATGAGTCGTAAGGTAAAGGAATATTACTACTAATGAAATGCAGGATATTTGAGAAGCTAAATATTCCAAAGAGAATTACTTAATTTAAGACTATGATGACAGCCCTCAGGCTAGAACTTGTGATAGGGTATTTTTGGTGGTGCAGCCTAGACTGAGAAACTCCTAGTCAATGAAGACTAGGATAAATCCAAGCCTTCCCAATAGTAGGGCACATTGTAAGACGTTAAAGGTATGGGTCCATCTGATTAACAATGCCATGAGATCCTACAAATGTCCTGTGAACAAGTACCGAATGGAAGGGACCCTTTTGAAATAGTGATTAACCAAGAGATAAGTAGAGGATTTACATCTTATTCTAGGAATGATGAATAGTATGAAAAAATAGTGACATTATAAGAAGCTAGCAGATTTACCCAGCACTCCTCAGTTTCTTAACTTAATTAAGGGGTTTTTTTTAAATAAAAGAAATATGTACATGCTTTATTTAAATTATTGTTTATTTAAAAATACAGTGTTGTTTTTATGAAGTTAATTTCTCTTTTTGGATTTCTTAAAAAAGAGATTGTAAATTTTTTCTGTATAATATTTTTAGTCCATTTTGAAATAGGAATTCCATCAAGTGTATTTTTTCTTCATCCCCATAAACTCTTATAATTCGGTGTGTTTAAACATAAAAGGGCTATAGTCAATTTGGTTTGCAATAATATTTTCTTCTAGTTTTCAGGCCTTAAGCATTGATTTAGCTGTGCCAAAACAGAGAACTATGCCACATTTCTCCATTTAATCTCTTCTGTAAGGTTTATTGAGAAACAATCCTATTCCAGCAATCCTATTCAATGTGCTATTTTTCTGGCTCACCTTTTCTCAATCTCTTTCAACATTGGCTCAGTGATGCCAATTTTGAGGACTGTACTTAATTTGGTGATTCTGTCTCTTTTCTGTTTAGTTTTATGAGAAGTAATCTCATTCCAGTCACATATCTGGCACAACCAAACCCTTATGCTGCTTTCAGTTATAGGAAGAGGAAGCTGCATACCATTTAGGAGGTGTTCTTGCTCAAACAGGCAGAGAAACTTTCTAAAATATAAAATAGAAGAATAGAATATAGATCAGTGATGTGACCTCATTGATAATGCTTTGTGCAATTCTGGCCACCCCATTTTGAAAATGCAGTGCCAACAGACTATCTGTAGGGAGACCCAAACCTGAGATCTCTAGAGCTTAGTGCATGAGCTTCTCCCACAGGGTTGGGGAACCTATGACCCATGGACCAGGTCCAACCTATAGCTTCCCTTGCTGCAGTCCATAAGGCTGGGGGCTCCCTCCCAGGCTGGGGGGAGGGGGGCAGGAAGCAGTAGGGAGCTGGTGCTAACACCACTGCATGGCTGGCTCTTTCTGGAAGGAGGAGAAAGCAGCTCTTCATGCTATCATTTCTCTCCCCCTGGTCCCATAGCTGGGAGAATGGCAGCAAAGGAGAGCTAGTGCAGGGGCCTTCAGGCTTTTCCTCCATCACTCCCATTAGCTGTGAATCACAGCCAATGAGAGTGGCAGGGATGATTCCTGCAATTGCAGGGATGCCCAGAGCCACCCTGGAGCTATGCCGAATAAATGCCCCAATCCCCTGCACCCTCCAGAACCCTCCCTCCCATCCAGACCACACACTCCTACCCTAGCGCAGTCCTGCACCATCCTTCCCTCCCAGGAACCCCGCTCCTGCGTCCTATCTCCCGGACCCTGCACCTTCTCAGCCAGCCCACTCCTGCACCCTTCCTCCTGCCCAGAACCCACTCCTTCACCCCCAGCTCGCTCCGGCACCCTATCTGCCACCCAGATCCTGCCCACTTTCCAGCAGCCTTCTCCCACCTATTGAACCCCTCATTTGGGCCCCACTCCAGAGCTTAGAGGAGCCCCACAAAATCTACTAACCCCAGACTCCCAAAAGAGTTAATCTGTCCCCGGAGGAAACCTGGAGTCTTGTCACCCATCCTACCCTGCCCTTACGGGGCTGGAATGCCAAGGGAGTTCTGCTGTCCCAAGTCGCATGAGTGAGGTGAGTGTCTCTCTTTTCTCCCCCTCTTTTTCACTTGGGGAGCCGGGTCAGTGAGATTTATTTTAAAATTTTGCTTCTCACTTGCAAGTGCCCCCCCCCCCAACTGATTTTTCTTTGTGTCAGTGACCACTGACTTGCCTTTCTCTACCACATAAGCTAAAAAACAGATGGCTAGTAACTAAGGGCATGTCTATACCACAGCCTTATTTCAGAATAACTCCCATTATTTCGAAATAACAAGGTGAGCATTTACACAGCAAGCCCATTATTTTGAAATAATTTCAAAATAACAGGCTTCTTATTCTGGAATAATAAACCCTCATTTCACGGGGAATAACACCTATTTTGAAATAGGTATTTCAAAACAGGGTGTGTGGGGACTGGTTATTTTAAAATAATTGGCGTCCAGGGCTTCTCACAGCTGCCCTGCGGGCCACTCTGTCCTCACCTGCTGTGAGGTCTTTTTCTCCTTCCTCTGATGCACCTTTGTTGTCTGCTGTTGAAAACAAGCAAGTAGATGAGGTAAATGACAGGTCTGATCCAATATGGTAATTCATGTGTTTCTAAATGGAATTTGATATTCATTTTATTTATGTAAATTACTCATAGACACAGCTAGTCCTCTTTTTCAGAATTGCATAGCGTTAGATATGATTTCTCAAAGATCATAGTGAACAATCCTTAGCTGGCATAAATTGTCATATTCCAATCAGTTAAACTCTTCGCTCTAGGTCCTCAGTTGAAGCAGATGAAGTTTACTTTAATGGTTTTGTTTTCTTGGTCTCTGATATTAAATTGTGAGACTTCAGGTGATGTCATGGAAGGTTCTTCATATTTTTGTCTAGTGTTTGTGTGGAAAAATGATAAAGGTTAAAACCTTCAAACTAAGAACTGAACTACTTTTACAATGATGAAATTACTCCATTTGGGTGTAACCAAGGATGCATTTTAAATAGACTGATAGGCACAAAGGAGAATGTGTCATTTTTAAGCCACCTGTCAGCATTGTACATTCACACCAAAGATGCTTTGTGAAAGTGTCTGCTATGTCAGGTGTTATAAGAATTTGAACATATTGCTTATTCATTGGCAGTATAGAAACCTTATTCAAATATTTTACGTTGGACAAATTAATTCTCAAATCATTGAGGGTATGTCTACACTAGTCCTCTAGTTTGAACTAGGGAGGCTAATGTAGGCATTCGAAGTTGCAAATGAAGCCCGGGATTTAAATATCCCGGGCTTTATTTGCATGTTCTTGTCCGGTCACCACTTTTAAATTCAACTAGTCCGAAGTAACTGCCCACGGCTACACGCAACAGTGAAATGGTAACTTGAACTAAGTCCTTAGTTCGAATTAACTGTTACACCTCATTCCATGAGGTTATGAAGTGGGAGGGGTTGGGGTGTAGGAGGCAAGGACTGAGGTGCCAGAGGCAGGCTCTGGCTGGAAGCCCAATAGGCTCCCTCCTGCCATAGGCTTATCCACATTAGTTTCTTCCATGTGCGCCTCAGGGTCTTGTATCTAGGATTTGGGGGGGGAGGGGGAGAAACTTCACACGTGCTCCCTCGTCCCCAGGCCAGTCAGGTCCTGGGAGGCAGGGGAGCCCGGGAAGTCTCTCGCCCCCTGCGAGGGTCATGTGGCACCTAGAGGGAACCGCCAGCTGTTCTGAACAGCTGGCAACTCTGTCTACATGCTGCCCACCACTGGTGGAGGGGATTGGAGGAGATTTTACATGCTCTCCTGCTTCCAGGCCAAACATCGCATCTGAGAGCATGGGGGCACATGAAGTCTCTCACTCCCTAGCTGGCAGTTCCGTCTACGTGCCGTGCGAGCCTGGTGCAGGTGGGAGAGAGTTTGTGTTCTCCCCTGCCCGCATCTGCGATGATTGGCCTGGGAGTAAAGGGAGCATGCAAAATCTCCTGCCACATCCACCCCCTGAGGGGCACACAGCACATAGAGGGAACCATCAGCTATCTACATGCTGCACACTCCTGGTGGCCGGGGGGGAGGGGAGGGGAGGAGACTTCTTATGCTAACCTGCCTCCAAGCCTCCTCCCCCATAGGTGAAGTCTCTTCCCTCTGCCCCCCACCCCTTCACCACACCAAGGCAGGACATGGGCTGAATCAAACAGCTTTGCAGGCTGTATCCAGCCCATGAGTTGTATCAAGCCCACTCCTGGCATAAAGCCTCCTTTCTCCTCTGATGTATCAAAAAGGCAAATATTTTGAATATGCAAATCCAAATATTGTTATAGCAATTAGTGTTTATAAAAACTTAATATTGTAGTGGCGAATATGAATTTGAGCCCTTTTTTCCCCAGCTTTTTCATTGTTTTTATGGGAGTTTGTATGTCTGTCTTGCCTAAAGCACCGTGCCTGTAGTAGATTCTTTGATTTTAGCACAGAGGCCAATATTTGTGTGGAAAATTGGCAGAGACTGAATCCTTCAAGTATTGAACTGCTTCCAGAAGTGCTAAACATCCCATTTAGTAGGAACCAAGTTCTGTTGAATTAAAAGTTGTGAATAACGTTAAGAGGAGAATTAGCAAACATTGGCAGTTGGTACACATCCATAGCTCATTCAGGTGTTTGGTGAACAATCTGCTATTCAGAAGTCCTTAAAATATGTACAGTATTAGCAAGTATTAAGTTTAAAGACCTTAAACAAATGTATTTACATTCATTTTTCAGGAGGTACAATTTCAAAAACATCTAGTGCTTTTGGGTGTTTGTGTCTTTCACCTTGAGGGAGCCTGATTTTCCACAGGGATTAGCAACCAGCTTCTGAAAATAAAGATTCTTTAAGCCTTTCAATTTGGGTACCCAAAATTGGGTCCTTTCCTACAAAATATTTGTAAGAATCAATTGAGAGGGAAAGAACTTCCAATGGAAAACAATTATTTTTCAGTATCTCTCATGACTATTGGTTAGTCACAATAAGTGAAATGGAAAATACATTTTGCTCAGAGTCTTAGAGGTAGGAAAATATTCCATAAAAGTATCACAACTAGTGAACAAAGTAATGAATATTAGAAATAAACGTTATACATTTCAGAGAGAACTTTCCTAAGATCAGATCTGGCAAGGTTTAATTGTACAGGGCCACATTCTCACATTAAATAGAAACATGAAATATACCATATTGTGGTCGCTTTCATTCAAATTGCCTTCTATCTTTAAATTTCCTCCCTGCTGATTAACATGAAGTCTAAGACAGTTGTCATCCTGGTTGCTTTCTCCACTTTCTGAAACAAAATGTTGTCCCTTAGGCCTTCAAACACTTTCTGGAAATGTTGTGATTTTCTGTATTACTTGTCCAACAGATGTCTGATACAGGTTGGACCTTTCTGGTCCAGCATCCTGGGGACCTGACCAATCCTGAGCGAGGGAATTTGCCAAACTAGGGGAGGTCCCCTGCTATCAGCCCCCAAGCTCATCTACTCGCCCTAGCTTCCCTCCCTGCTAGGCTGCCATACTGCTGCAGCCCCAGCAGCCCAGACTGCCGTATCCCCAGCCCCTCCACAGGGCTATTGGGACTGCTGCAGACTCCTGCCAGACCATGGATATTGCTGGATGAGGGAGTCCTGGTTTTTGGAGGTCGTCAAGGCTGTTCCCCACTTTGCCATGACAAATGCAGAAGTGGGAGCCCTCGAGACCACCCCAAAACCTTGTCTCTACAGGCTTTGGTACAAAAACTTCCATCCAAAAATCCTAATACTCGGACTTTGGGGAATCTCCTGCCACCAGCAAGTGCTTTTGCTCCCACAAATGAAGTAGACACTTGAGACCAACCCCAGGGGTACCCCAAGCTCTTTTTCCCAAAAGAGCTTGAAAAAAGAAAAAAAATAAGCTGCAGTCTTTGGTAGCTGCCCCTCAGTCACGTATGCAGATACACACAGACAAACCTTCCAGGACACAAAGATCAACCAATATCGGTTAATTAGAAAAAGAAACAAACTTTTATTATCAAAACAAAACTATATTTGCAAGCATAGTAAAGTGGCTAGATGAGAAGAGCCACCAATTGATGTAGATACTCAGGGGAAAAGGCCCTGGCTTAAACTTAGTTACAAAAGAGAGAAAAAACACTTTTAAAGAAAGAAAAAGCAGCACAGACTTCAGTTCCAAATTCCCAAACCAGAAAACAATAAAATCTGATTAACCATCTAAACTTTGCTCTACTTACAGAGAGACTGGCCTCCTATTTCCTTTTTATTTGAAAGAAACTCCTCTGACTCAAAGGAGGGAAAAGAGAAAAATTCCTTTGTCCCAGTTTGAAATTCCTACCTGCATTGTTATTGGCTGAACAGATACCTGGCTAGGTGCTGAAGCCCTTAGTTAACCCCTTAGTCGCAAGATGCTGGTCAGCTCTTCTGATTATGACAGAGGTCCAACCAGTAGTTATATTCCCTCTTTACTACTCAGTATTGTGTTTTGGAAATATCTGTTGTTTGTTCTAGAAATGCTTTGTGTACTTCCTCATTCTGATGCGATGGTCCACAATATAACTCTTCCATGACACCATCCCTAATTTTAACCCCTTTTATTATTACCTAGAGATTTTCAACTGATTTGTCTCTCCGTTCCTTCTGGACCTCCGAACTAGGATATATATTCTTGATCTGTAATGCAACACTTTCTCCCTTGTTTATCCTGCCTGCATTTCCTGAAAAAGCTATATCCCTCTACACATATATTCCAGTCATGAGACTTATCCCACAAAGTCTCTGTGATGCCAATGAAGTCATATTTTTGCTTACGTACTAATACATTCAGTTCTTAATCTCCCATATGCTTTGCGTAACCCTCTAGGTTTAACTTTGTTGTGTTGAATGTTGTCACTTTGATTTTCCTCTGAAATAGCAAACACAGCTGGGATGCTATCTGAGAAATAAATAACACTAAGATGTATTTATTTTTCTTATATTTTCTATTTTTTATTTTCAAAGAACAGGTGAAGTCATTATCTTATATTTGAACAGCATTCAGGTTATATTTTGCTCATTATTTTTGCTGTGTGCTTGCTTCTCTTGTTTCCAAGTGGAAAACATTTTTTTCTGCTTCTTCAAAATCTTTCTAATAGGGTCATTTCATGGCAGAGGGAAACTTTCTTGCAGTTTTGAACTTTGTCTCAAGATACCTGTAATTGGCTCAGGTCATACCCTATAGCAGAAAAACCCTCACAAGGCAGTGGAAGGAAATTTACATGAGGATCCCCTCTTGGAATTTCTCCACATTTTTTCAGGAGTTGTGAGTTTGCCTTTCCCTACCTCACATCTCTGTAAACAACAGGGTGCAACAGTCAATCCCATATTGGAATAACAGTCCTCCATTTGCAGAAACCAAAGGGGAAGGAAATGGTACTTGTAGAACATGGGGTATGGGATATGTAGAGGCTCTGCAAGGATCAAGAGAGGAAATCCAGGCTCTTCTTTTGCAATGTTGTAACAAGTATCTCTTTAAGTACAAGGAAAGGGTGAGTCATTACTATACAAAGCAGAAATACTCGTAAGTTCTGGTTAATATAAATACTTTTATACTTTAGATACAACAGCAAAGTGCTTTGTGTTAATGACTTAGAAATGAGTTGTCACAATAACAATATATATTTTCAGAGCAGCACAAAGCAGCACAAGGTCACATACACATTCTGTTTAGAAATCTTCTATTTGTTTGTGTTAGGTGAAGGAATATTGGCCAGAAAACTAACACCATGTCAGCCATGTTTTTTCTATTTTCACCTTTGCACCATTAGAAATATACATTCATAAGGGACCACCAACGCCTCTCTATTGCATTCAGGATTTAATTAAGTAACCAAAGATGCCAAAATGAAATAAAAGCTAATATTCCTCTTGAGGTGTCCTCTCTGTGGACAAATCCACACCAGCTGCAACTTTGCATAATTAGAACTTTGGATCTCAAAGAGGCAGATTTACCTGTAAACAACAGGAAGATTTTTTTTTATTAGCTACAGGTACTAGAAGTACTGATTTGTTGGATCAAGCTGTAAGCCCCTGTTTGGAAAAGACCATTACTCCTTTCATTGTTAAAATGTCATGGCTCCTGCAGTTGCGCTCCACAGTCCTGCTGTGTCTTGCATAATTTATGTATTCCAGGCTATACTTATGCATACATTCTTTATTCATATTGGTTTATTTTATTATGGTAGGCTTGTTACAATTTTATAAATGGACACATAGATGTAAAGATAAGGAGAGCTGGTATTATTGGACAAGGGTTTTGAGCAATGCTATAATAGTATATTGGTTAGAAAGGTTTGAAGCTTGTTCCCTCTTCTCTTCCTTGAATTGCAATATATATGTTTCTTTAGCCATACAAGTGTTGAAAACATGCAGCACCTTAACCAGTAATATGAATCTAAATTGATATGAATTAATAGATATTAGCTTCAGAAGGCACCATTCTGCTCAACTAGTTCTGAACTCCTACTGCAGCCCAACCCACAGAATTTCAACCAGTGATTTCTGTATCTAGCCCAATAATGTGTATTTGAGTTATAGTGCAGTTGAGGCAGTAACACACCTTTTGTGAGTCACATTGTATTTTTAATGGTGATCAATAAATTGCCTCACCACTAATAAAAGAATTTGATGCACAAAATTAAGTACAGCAGATTTGTTATGTGGTGGATGTTTAAGCCATTTTAGATGGAAAGCCATTTTGCTAAAACTAGTCTTTATTCAATGCACTTTTATCATGTCATTTTCAATAATGTACAAGTCCATAGGTGAAAAGAGCTAAATTCGCTTGATTTAAATTGAGCTGCATCTCATTATTTACCTTAGCATTGGGTAGACAATGAATTATTTCTCATAAAGAGTTAATGGCATGCCAAGACTCCCTTGTGGGGAAGGAGTGGGATTGAGAGAGAGAGAGATGAAACTTATTTGGGGTTATTTAAGTATGATAATGGCTCTTTTCAATCTCAGTTATAGTGTCACTTGCATTATATCATAATAGTATTATATCATAATATATAGCTATAGGCTCCTTTCCTTAGGTAACTGGAGAGACAGAAAAGGGATGGAATAGCTATTACGGGTTAGACTATGTACAGTCCTAAGCAAGAGCAGAAACAAGACATAATGTGTCAGGTATTGTACAGACGGCAATATTTTTGTGGGAGTCCATATCTTCTTCCCTTCCCCACCCCTCCCTTTTGGGACAATGGGTGCCCAAATACTTGCCACTCAATGAGCTTTGGGATTGGGACTGTACTTTTCTCTGATATGTGGCACAGAAGGCTCCCTGCACCCTTATTCCCCCTATGTACTCACACAAGGACCAGGGACATTCCAACTGCAAGGGAATATCCCTACGCCACTCAGAGACACAATCACCCAAGGCGATTGGCTCATATGTGAGCTTACATGCCCATGGAAATGAGTAAGGGGTCTGAAACAAGATCAGTCACATCACTGTATGGTGTTGGAAGGGAAGTAGTCACCGGAGGCTGCTACTCCTCATACATGCAAGTGTGTTGGGAATGGGTAGGTTGGACAGAGACTGGACAAAGCATTGGCTATTCCTCCCAACATGCTAGCCAGTATTGCTGAGCTGGCCTGGAGTGAAGTAAGTTGCACCAGGTATAGGTCTCACATAGCTTATTCCCCCCTGACCTCCCATCCTCAATCCCATTCCCAAGGGGAACACAAGGACTGAATTGTGAATTTCTTAATCACACTTCTGCCCTTGGGCTGCCCCTGAGGCAATGCAGTTATTTATTGCTTCAACTAGGGTTAACATTAAATGTGTGATCTAGTTCTAAGGAAATACTGAAGCTTGTGTCTGTATGATTAGATAAATTAATTCAGTGACTGTTTATATGTAGTGCTAATTCCTGTCTCAGTGCATGTAATACAAGCTGGGATGTTTTAGAGCAGATGCTTATTTTTTTAAACTCAGACTTGATTTTCAAATTCTAATTTTTATTTCGCAAGAGCTTTAATTGGATAATTTTGTGACTGTGAGCTGTGTATAAAGCTTATTACACAGCTGCTTCTGCAATGACAATGCTAAATTCAATGCAATTATTGTCATACTTTTAAGTTTTCTGGTGGGCATGTATTGTAATTGTGGGTATCCGGTGTTTATGACATAAATTAACATAATTATTCCTGACATGTCACTTGTATCATTTTATCTTTTACCCAAAGGAGACAGCTCTTTACTTATTTCTTCTGCAAAGTATATCCTCTCCTATATGGTATAAAACTTCACAAATGGAATTAAATGCTGTTGTAAACCCTGACAGCAAATATATTTTATTAGAGATATGGTATGATTGAGTTATTATGTAGGAAGAACATTTTGGATCTTAGCATAGCTCTTCCAAAGCATCAATGTATTAAATGCAAAATATAGTGCTCTGAGTGAGATTATAAATGGGAAAGCATCAGAAAATTCAAAAGTTATTGTTCCTACTGTGATCATAACTCATCCTCCTTGAGCATACATAGTTTAATATTACAGTACTGTGGGTGTTAATTTTAGCTCTTTAATATATACTTGCTCTTATGGTTATTTCAAGAACTATAAATTCAACTTTCCTGGCTTCTGTATGTTTAAAATGCACATCTTGCCATTTCATTCATAAAGGGTCGTTTTTATTTATTTATTTATTTATTTGCGCATCAAGATTATTTTAAGTGAGGAATGGAGCAAAAAAGAGAGAGGGTATGTCTACACTACAACGTTAATTCGAACTAACGGATCCAAACTAAAAAACTAGTTTGAATTAGCGTTTGCTAATTCGAACTAGCATGTCCACATTTAGTGGACCCTGAACCAGGCTTAAGGATGGCCGGAAGCAGTGCCGGCAGGGCATCAGAGGAGGACATAGAGCGTGGAGATGCTGTCTCAGGCTAGCCGAGGGCTGTGCTTAAAGATTCCTGACCCCCAACCCGGACAGACAGTTCTCAGGGGCGCCCCGCTTGCAAAGCAGTCCTGGCTTGGATTGCCCAGACTACCCACACTGGGCACATCACAGCACTCGGCCATCAGCCCGGCTGCACTTGCCGCAGGCTGCCGTCTGGGGAGAGGGGGCAATTGGGGGGCTGCAGGAGAGCTTCCACCCCCAGAAGCCCGCAAAGCCAGCCCAGTCCTCCCCATCGGGGGCTCGTACCCCATTCCTCCCTCACCTCCTTCCACTTACCCTTCCCTAGCCCCTCTTCTTGATGTACAAAATAAAGATAACGTGTCTTCCAAAATTGACTCTGTCTTTATTGAACAAAACTGGGGGAGACTGGGAAAAGGAGGTGGGAGAGGGGAAGAGAGAGGCTGGGAGAGGGGAGGGCAACTAAAATGATCAGGGGTTGGGAACAGGTCCCATATGACGAGAGGCTAAAGTGACTGGGACTTTTCAGCTTAGAAAAGAGGAGACGGAGGGGGGACAGGATAGAGGTCTCTAAAAGCAGGGGTTGGGTGGAGAGGGTGCATTCAGAAAAGTTCTTCGTTAGTTCCCATAAAGAAGGACTAGAGGACACCAAAGGAAAGGAATGGGTAGCAGGCTTCAAACTAGTAAGAGAAAGTTGTTCTTCACAAAGCAAAGAGTCAACCTGTGGAACTCCTTGCTGCAGGAGACTGTGAAGGCTAGAACTAGAACAGAGTTTAAAGGGAAGTGAGATCAAGTCATGGAGGTTGGGTCCATAGAGTGGTATTAGCCAGGGGGTTGGAGTGGTGTCCCTGCCCAAGGTTTGTGGAAGGCTGGAGAGGGATGGCACGAGACAAATGGCTTGGTCACTGTCTTCGGTCCATCCCCTCCAGGGTCCCTAGGGTTGGCCGCTGTCGGCAGACAGGCTACTGGGCTAGATGGACCTTTGGTCTGACCCAGTACGGCCATTGTAAGCTCAGGGCTCAGGGTCGGGGGTCTCAATGGACCCCTTTGATTCTCTTGCACACCTGCTCCTGGGTGGCCAGGCTGGCAGCTCTCCTGCCCTAGCCGGCCACTTTCCTGTGCCTAGTGCGGAGATCGTGGACGAGGTCCACAATGTCTGCACTAGCCCAGGCTGGTGCCCGCCTCTTGCAGTCCCGGGCAAGCTCCTGGGAGCCGCCAGCCTGGTCCCGGGAAGAGGGGGAGGGCTGCGGGGCATCGGGTGGGTGGCTCGATCAGTGCCAGGTGCAGGGTATGCTAGCTGGGTGCTGGTAGGCTTGCACCTGGCACGGGCACCAGCCCATGCGCCTTTAAGGGGTCCGGGGCCGGGAGGGGGGCAGACGAGTTTCCCTGGTGTTGGCCAGAGTGGCCACCAGGGATACCTGGGCAGGGCTAGCCTCCCACTAGTTCGAATTAAGGAGCTACACACCCCTTAATTCGAACTAGCTAGTTCAAACGAGGCTTAATCCTCGTAAAATGAGGTTTTCCTAGTTCGAACTAAGCGCCTATGAAAGTTAATTCGAACTAACATCCGTTAGTTAGAATTAACTTTGTAGTGTAGACATACCCTGAGATACTGGTGTGTTTATACCAGTGATGGGTAGCCAGGGCTAGTGAGTGGGCCACACAAGTGGCCCTCCTTCATCTGAGGCTACATATTAAAGATTGAAATCAGGCATGTGCACTAATCTGGACCCCACGTATAATATTAAATACATTGCACTTGATTCTCCTTCTTTATCATGTCTTTTCAACACACAGGGCCTATTATTAGGGGAAAATTAAATTACCAGTAAAAGTAACATAAAAAAGCAGAAGAAGCGCATGGATCTCACAGTGTTATGTGCAATCAGCATGCACCTCTTACATAACCTTGCTTTAAATGTGTGCCACTTCTCATTTTGCCAGGGGCTGTTTGACCCTACCTTCTGATTCATATTCTGCCCTCACTCCACCTCTTCCCTCAAATCCCCACCTGGCCTCTTCTCTGCCTTCTCCCTGAGCATACCCTGTCCCTTTTCCTTTCCATCCTCCCAGCATTTCCAGAGCACTATGAATTGACTGATTAGTGCCCCACCTACACTCCCCATTCCTTCCATAGCTTCCAAATCAGCTGATTCACAGTGATCCAGAAGTACTGGAAGTGAGGGGCAGGAGTAGGTAAATGCGGGGGCCCCAGCATGAGAGAGGCATGAGGGAAGGGATTTGGGGGACAGTGGTTCAGGCTGCATGTATAACTCCGATGGACCACATGCCACCACTGGTTTATGCCCTACTTATAAATTGCGTCACAAATTGCCACCAAAGGCATTCCTGGGATTCTGGGGCATTTTTAACCCTGGGATTGTGAAGAAATCAAACTCCCAATTTCAAAGATACTTCTTCCATGGGTTTGCAAAGATCTGCTCTAAGAGGAAATCTGAATAAGGGAGAGTATTTGAATTCATGCACAGGAGTACTCTTACCATTGCTCTGGTATAACTCTCACTCCCAGAGACTGTCTGACACTTACGTCAATACAAGGTAAAGGCATGAGAGAGAAAAATGGAACAACTGCAATTCTTCAGTGAAGGTACGTCTACACAATGGCACTATTTTGGGATAACATCAGTTATCCCGAAATAGCATTGTGCGCATCTTAACAACACACTCATTATTTTGAAATAGATTCAAAACAGGTGTCTTATTCTGGCTTCCTATAAACCTTGTTGCATAAGGAATATGGAAGATACCGGAATAGCACTCTGTTTCGAAATGTGGCCCTGTGTAGACAGTGCCAAATTTCAAAATCAGCCATCTCAAAATAAGCTACGAGATTTGCGTAACTTATTTTAAGCTATATGCAACTGTGTAGATGTATCCTGATAGAGCAACTGCACTGCTGTAATTTGAAAGCTAATGTATTTTGTTCTGGCTCTTATTTGGAGTCACTTGGCTGGGACTGGTTAGGTTGAAGGTGATTGAGAGGAAATCTTAGGAATGTGACTCTTTTAAGAAGTAGGTTCGCTCAAGGACTTCACACAAATTAAGGAAAGCCACAAGACTGAGTGTATCAGCGCTACAGAAATAAAAGAGCTTGAAGAAACAAGAAGCAAAAATTAAAAGTGGAATGTCAGGGTACTCAAGGCTTGATTTTGCAGGCTTTACTCTGGTTCACTACAGATTGAACCTCTAGTCCAGCACCCTCAGACCTGAGAATTTGCCAAACCGTGGGAGGACAATATTGTCTAGGAGCATTACCAACACTTCTGTTGCTTACTGGGCTCCTAGAAGACATTTAGGGGTAAAGTAGAGCTAAATAACAGCACAGAACACTGAAAGCCAGGATTGGTGGTGGTAAACAAACTTTATGGGACCGAGGGAAACTTGGCCACACCCATATTAAGTGAACATCCAGTAACTAAAATCATGTCAGACAATGGGGCTATGTCTAGACTGCAGGCTTCTTTCGAAAGAGCCTCTTTCGAAAGATCGCGTCTAGACTGCAGGCAGATCTTTCGAAAGAGCAATCCGCTTTTTCGAAAGAGAGCACCCAGCGAGTCTGGATGCTCTCTTTTGAAGAAGCCCTATTTACATTGAAGAACGCCTTCTTTCGAAAGAGGAACTTTCGAAAGAAGGCGTTCTTCCTCGTGAAACGAGGTTTACCGCCATCGAAAGAAAAGCCGCGTTCTTTCGAAATAATTTCGAAAGAACGCGGCTTGAGTCTGGACGCAGGGGAAGTTTTTTTCGGGAAAAGGCTACTTTTCCCGAAAAAACCCCTGAGTCTGGACACGGCCTTGATGTTGCCAGACCAAAGACTGCCAGACTAGAGCCGTTCAACCTGTACGACATTACCGTGGCCCAAATTCCACCATCTTTCTCATAGAGAAGAGTATCTATTCTATAAATAGTCCCACTGAAATCAGAGGAAAACTTCCAAAATAAGGTACAGCTCCAAGTGAAAAATACTGAGGGTATGTCTACACTACAGTGCTAATTTGAATTAAGCTAATTCGAAATAACGCATCTACACACAAAAACTAATTCAAAATAGCGTTTTTCTAATTCGAAATAGCACGTCCACATTGAGTGGACCCTGAATCGAAAGGAAGGCTGGCCGGAACCAGTGCCAAAAGGGCATCAGGATTGGACTTCGTGTGTGGGGCTGCTGCCTCAGGCTAGCCGAGGGCTGTGCTTAAAGGAACCCGACCACCCATCTCGGACAGACAGTTCTCAGGTTTCTCTGCTTGCTGGTCCACCTCGCTAAGGGACAGCAAAGCATTAGTGCCTCGGAGTGCTCTGCTTGCCCTCACTCGGGACAGCACGGCACTCGGCCACATGGAGCCAGAGCTGCCCTTGGGCACACCTGTGCATCTCGTGGGGTCATTGCCATCAGCCCAGCTGCACTTGCCGCAGGCTGCCATCCGGGAGGTCCATCGGGGGGCTGTCTGGGTCCAGGAGGCCATGCGGGAGAGCGTCCACCCAGAGGAGCCCTCAGAGCCACACCGGTCCTCCCCACTGGCAGCTCGTGCCCCATTCCTCCCTCACGTCCTTCCACTTACCCTTCCCTAGCTCCCCTTCCTGATGTCAAACAAAAGACACGTATGTTCAAAAATAATAACTAGGTTTATTGAACACAACTGGGGAGAGGGAATGAATCTGTGGGAAGACGGGGGAAAGGAGGTGGGAGAGGACAGGAGAGATGGTGGGATAGGGGAGGGAAAACTGGGAGGAGGGAGCTGGAAGGGGGAAGCAAGGGGAAGAAGGGGAGGAGGAAGCTCAGCACTCAGGGGTGGGGGTCTTGCCTGGCCAACCGCCTCCCAGCACGGCGAGGGAGGGGGTCTTGGTGTCCCCAAGGGGATGGGGGTTGGAGGTTGAGGTGGGGGGTGTAGACATTGAGGGGGAGGGTGTGGAGGTTGAGGAGCAAGAGGTGGGAGGGGGTCAGGTCTCCCTGGGGACACAGTGGAAGATGCCCAGCGCGCCCTTCCCCCCCGCCGCGATGTGAGGGCGACCATGCCCTGCACCGTCAGAGCTGCTGTGCTTGCACAGAGGCCATGGTCAGGATGTCTGGCTCTCCCTGGGACTGGGAACTGCCCCAAGACCACACCCATGTCCCTGTGCTGTGTATAGTGCGGCCGAGGCAGCGGGGAGATGTCCCCTGCCTCTGTGTAGAGGGGGCGTGTTAAGGGTCCCTACTGGGTCCCGCCCCGGGGTCGGAGCATGTCAGGTCTTTTCACACACGAATGTGCCTATTGGGCCACAGCCCCTGGGTATCACGCAGCTGGAGCCACCTGCCCAAAGGTGGCATGGCACATGCTCGCATGCGCACGGGTGGCTGTGTGATCCGTGGGAGGCATGGCCCACGCGCACGGTCCCTGGTCTCCCTTCCTACCTCCCTCTCCTCCTCGCCCCCCCCAGCAGAGGACAGTGCTGACACTTACCTGGTATGGCCTCCCTGGCCGACCCTGCCGACTCTGGTGCCAGAACAGCTGGCGGTGGCCCCTCCGGTGTGCCCGGGTCAGGGCCCTCTGGTCCTGGCTTGCTGCCTCCTGGGCTGGCATGGAACACCCCGCCCCGCCCCCCAGGAGTTGGTTGAGGGCGGGGAAGTAGGGGCAGGTGGCAGCCCCTGCTGCGGCACCGCCCCTGGTGGCCCTGGTGTACGCCTGCCGCAGCTCTTTGACTTACAGGGGCACCTGCTCCTGGGTGTGCCTATGTCCCTTTCGGGCCATGGTGGCTGCTATGCGGCCGTAGACGACCGCGTTCCTCCTCCTAGTGCGGAGATCATGGATGTTGGGTCCTGCCCCCAAACCTCAATGAGGTCCATGACCTCCGCACTAGTCCAGGAGGGCACACACCATCTACGGCCGCTGGCTGGCCCTTGGGTGCTGGGGGACTGGGCGGGGGACAGCTGTCTGTCATTGGCTGTCTGGCTCATACTGGGGTCACTGGGTCAGGGGCAGAGACTGCTGGCAGGGCTGTCTCTGGCAAGTGCCGTCTGGCCAGAGTCTACCCCTTTAAGGGCCGCGGGGCTGGGGGAGAGAAGAGGAGCTTTCCTGGTTTGACCCAGAGTGGCCACCAGGGGGAACCTGGGAAGGGCTAGCCTCCAGCTAGTTCGAATAAAGTGTCTACACAGCACTTAATTCAAACTCCTTAATTCGAACTTGGCATTACTCCTTGTAGAATGAGGTTTACCAAGTTCAAATTAAGCGCTCCGCTATTTCGAATTAAATGTATAGCCACTATTAAAGTTAATTTGAACTAACGGCTGTTAGTGTAGACATACCCTGAGGTACTAGGAAAGTTAGGGACAGATTTTTATACCTTTACTCACCTCAAATAGAAAAAAACCCGTGTAGTTCTGTCGCACCTTAGCCCTGATCTACAAAAGGGAGTTATTTCAAAATAACTTTCCTTATTTTGAAATAACAATCAGACGGTATGTCTACACAGTAAAGTTATTTCAAAATAACAGCCCTTATTTTGAAATAACTTTCCTAGCATCTACACAGCCAAACGGCTATTTCAAAATAAATTTGAAATAGTGGAGCACTTATTTCGAATTTGGTAAACCTCATTCTACAAGGAATAACGCCAAATTTGAAATAGCTATTTCAAAATAAGTGCTGTGTAGACACTTATTTCAAAATAGGGGGCCTCCAGCCTTCCCAGGGTGCCCTGGTGGCCACTCCAGCCTCAACCAGGACCACTTCTCTCCCTCCCCTCCTCCCCGGAACCCTTAAAGGGGTAGACTCTGGCCAAGGTGCCTGTGCCAGCTCCGAGCCTGCAAGCCCAGAGCCAGCAGTCACTGCCCCTGACCCAGTGGCCCCAAAACATGAACCAGCAAGCCATTGGCAGCCCGCCCTCCACCGCTCCTCAAGAGCAGGCTGCCAGCTCCCAGGAGCCTGTTATGGCGCAGAAAAGGTGGTCACCTTCCTGGTCCAGGGTGGAAATCATGGACCTTATTCAGGCTTGGGGGGGATGCCCCTAACATCCATGATCTCCTCAATAGATGGAGGAACGCGGCTGTCAAAGGCCACATGCGAACCCAGGAGCAGGTTTGCATGAAAATCAAGTTGGTCCAGGGAGACCCCCAACCCTGAGCTCTGAGCTTCCTCTTCACCTTTCTTCCCCTTGCTTCCCCTTTCCAGCTCCCTCCTCCCAGGTTTTCCCCTCCCCTCTCCCACCCTCTCTTCTCCCCTCTCCCTCCTCCTTTCCCTAGTCTCACCAGAATTTAATTCTCTGCCCACCACCACCACTTTTGTTAAATAAAGAGAGTTTGTATTCATGAAAATATGTGTATTTTATTTAACATCAGGAAGGGGGTTAGGGAGGGGAAAGAGGAAGGACGTGAGGGAGGAATGAGGCACAAGCCCCATAGTGGAGCAGACCAAGGAGACTCTTAGTGCTCCTCAGGGTGGAAGCTCTCCCGCAGTGTCTCCTGGATACTGACAGCCCCCCAATGGACCTCCTGGATGGCAGCCTGCAGAAAGTGCAGCCAGGCTCACAGCAATGCATCCAAGAGAAGCACCAGAGTGCTTAGGGGCAGCTCTGGCTCCGTGCTGCAGAGTGCTGTAGTGTCCTGAGTGAGGGCAACCAGAGCACGCAGAGACAAAATGCTTTGCTGTCCCTCATCGATGTAGACAAGCAAGCAGGGAAACCTCAGAACTGGCTGTCCGGGGGGGTCCCTTTAAGCACGGAACTCAGTTAGCCTCAGGCAGCAGCCTGACACAGTAAGTCCTCACCTGGTACACTGCCGGAACTGGTTCCGGCCAGCCTTAAATGTGATTCAGAGTCCACTCATTGTGGATGCGCTATTTCAAAATGCATTTTGTGTGTAGACGCATTATTTCGAAATAACTAATAAGATATTTTGGAATAACACTGTAGTGTAGACATACCCAGAGTGTCCACACTAACAAGCCCATTATTTAGAAATAAGGGGCTGGTTATTTCTTACATGGATGAGGAGTAGGAGCCCCTGGTGACTGCTTCCATTCCAATACAGTAATGTTATTTTATAATAAGTTATTTCGTAATAATAATTCCCAAAATAACTATTTCAAAATAAGCTTATTCCTCTTTATAAGCTGGAGTTATTATTTCAAAATAATAAGCCCATTATTTCAAAATAACAGGCTTGATAATGTGGACACTTTGCTTGTTATTTTGAAATAAGGGGAGTTCCAGTGTAGACATGCCCTAGCGGTGGAAGCCTGAGGCTACTGTGATTTTACCTGCACGGTGAATAAACTGAGAGTCCAAAGTGTGCTGTTAGACCACCAGCTGGCAGAAGTAGTGACTATAAGCTAAATGGATGTAGCTATTGTTTTGTTGTGCAACTGTATACTTGAGCAGTATCATTTGATACTGATGATGAACTTCTCTTAGCTGCTTTTGTTCACAGGCATGTCAAACCCGTTATATGGTATGGCACTCTGCACAACAAAATAATAGTAGGGAGAAGCCAAGACCTTGGCACTGGCATTGATGAAGCAGAAAAGATAACAGCACTGATGATTTCACTTCTGTACCTGCCAAGAGCCATGTTCAAAGCATGAAAAAGACAACTAGATCAACAGACAGTCACCTCTGAAGTGGAAATAAATTAGTGAATTATATTTACAAGGATGTAACATCACATGATGATGGAGGGCCACCTGGGTTTCCTCAGAAACTGGCATTTGTTGTTTCATTGCATCTACTAAAAATAATAGCAATGATAGTGCTAACATTTCATTGTTACCCACAAGACACTTGCATTGGCATTTTAGTGGCTGCACAGTCATATTTCCCTCTCACCTATTCTTTCCTGCCCTGTCATTTCTTCCTGTTTGTTCTCTTTTGAATTTAAGGGCTAGAATTTTGTTAGCCTTAATATGGCTGCCCGGGGCGCTGTAAATGCATACCCACACTAGGAAATTATTTCAAAATAACTACATTCAAAATAATAACTCCCAAAATAATTATTTTGAAATAAGCTCATTCCCTGAGGAAAGCAGTACAGATTTAGAAATAACCAACCCATTGTTTCAAAATAACGGGCTTAGTAGTGTGGATACTCCACTTATTATTTTGAAACGAGGGGGGTTATTTCAAAATAACTCCCTACTATAGACTAGGGCTGTGTCTACAGTGGCGCAATCTTGCACAAAAGCAGCTGCTCTTGCACAAAAACTTGCTTCCTGTCTACACTGGCCGCATGTCCTTGCGCAAATAAACTGACGTTCTAATATATGAAATCAGGGCTTCTTGCGCCAGAACTCTGATGCTCCCGCTCAGGAATTAGCCCTTTTGTGCAACTGTTCTTGCACAAGAGGCCAGTGTAGACAGGCAACATGAATTTCTTATGCAAGAAAACCCTATGGTTAAAAAGGCTATTAGAGCTTTCTTGTGCAAGAGAGCGTCTACACTGGCATGGATGCTCTTGCGCAAAAGCACATGCCAGTGTAGACACTCTCTTCTGGAAGAGTTTTCGCACAAAAACTCTTCTGCAAAAGAGTTCTTGCACAAGAAGCTGCCAGTGTAGACGTAGCCTAGGGCTAATAGAGCTATCAGGGTTTTCCAGCAGGTTACTGTGAAGTACAGCCCCAGTCCCTAGCAACCAGGGAGGTGAGAGTTATTGCTCCAACCTGCAAACATGCAGGCTGCAGAGCTGGCTGAGCCCTGTGGGAAGTAAGCTACGGCCTGTTTGAACTATTTTTTTCTCCTGAGGAGGAAGGGAGGAGGAGCAGAACAAGTATGTGACACTCAGTCAGAAAGGAGCCTTGATCTAGCCCTCATGTTGCAAGCTCCTTGCAGTGAAAGCACAGTTGGTATGTAAGGTGCCATAACTTGTGTATCTAGCGATGTGTTTCATTCTCTCTTCGTAGGCCGGTGGGCAGGGTGCTCTCCTGGAGATCGGAAGGCCTAGGTTCAATTCCTTGCTTTGCTATAGACATTATGTACAACCTTATGTCTCTCTGTGCCTCAGTTCCTGTAAAATCAGGGCAATGGGATTCCCCAACCTTACAGCTATGTTGAGAGCTTAATTGAAATGAAGTTTGCAAGGCGCTCAGAAGCTAGGACAAGGGGTGGGATGAACAAGTGCTTAACTTAGATATAAAAGGAAATATTTTTCCAGGTTCCAGCATTCATGGCCATAATTAGTTATTCCACATAATGTATAACCAAAGCAAAGGTTCCTGGAGAGATGGGAAATAACATTAAAACAGGTTTTTTTAAAGCGATATTTCACATTCTATCTTTTTTCAGGTAATTTTTACTGGCATTTGGCCAAATCCTGCTGGCTAACATCTAATTTCCTATAATCTTCTCTTCCATTTCTCTCTTAGCATTTATGTGCATGATGATGGTTAAATTATGCAGGCTGAAATGACAAAAACACTAAAAGGTTTAAATACATCATCAGTAAAACAAAGGATTTAATGTGACTGGTGCCAGAATAAACTCTGTCTCAGAATTGCAGGGCTGCTTGTCCCTGTGGTTTCCTTTCTGCCCCAGTCCCTCAAATTTCATATGTTGGAAATTGTGTAAGTACTCGCAAAATATTAGATAACTGCACCATAGAAGCTTTCACATCTTCATCGATATCATATCCTCATTACCCCTTCCTATGAGGCAAGGGAAGAGGGTTCAGGAGTTACACTGGAGAGATAAGGAGAGAAATGCTGAGTCAGTTGCAGAGAAAATGCCAAGGATGAAGGATCTGCATATGGCTCTGCTGTTATATCATGTGCATTTATTTGGATTGCCTACATTCAGTTGTATCTTCTGAATATCTCTGTGAATGCAAAGGACTCTCAACACAGCTGAACTTCTTGGGGTCTGCTGCCCCGAGGGGATGCAGGAGGCTGTCTTTAGCAGCTCTTTGGGATAAAGCAAGAACAAAGAACCTCAATTGTGGGAGTAGGTGCAAGACTCTGGGGCCTGCTCTAGTAGTAGTTAGGATAGACCAGTGGTCTGGAATGGGCTCTGGTGCTGTTCTATGGCCTGTGGAGGAGGAAGATCCCTCTCTCTGTTTCTTCTGCTGAGTTTCCCACACACACCCAAATTACCCAGCCTGTATTTCACAGGGTGGACTGGAGGCTCAATGTGCCTGAATAAGTCAGTCAGGTAAAGAATGCACTAAGTATGAATGATACGATGTTCTGATTCAGTTATAATCACTCTTAAACTTCTTTTTCAAATCAAGCAGACCAAATTACTAATTAAGGATAATAAACCTGACAAGTTTAAAGTTTGATATCTAAATTGATTTTGAGTGATCTGATCTCAGAAATTCACCTGGACATTTTTCCTCAAAATGTTCCCAAAAAACAACCAAGCATAACTATGCCACACTTTCCAGAATCATTTTGCCTTTTAGTCATGATGATGATTGATTATTATTTATTTGTATGACCCTAGTGCAGGGAAATCATGTTATGAATTAGGATCCCATTGCGATGAGAAGATAATCCCAGGCCTAAAAATCTTACAATCTAAGTGTGATGAATTGGGGGTTCACTCACACCAACTTGGGAGTGTCTGACCTTGGCATCAGCAACATGCTTACAGCACAATAACTTGTCTTCAGCCTACCTTGTTATTCCTGGCAGGGTGACACCCACAACCGTTTTGGTCCAGAATCTCCTCATAACTGTCTCCACTGCAGTGCTTAGCCCCTCTCTCTTTAGCACTCACTAAACCGCATCAAGTTCACTTATCTTTTTAAGAGAAAGTACACAACTCCTGTCTGTTAATGTGGTAGGGGATTTTACTCTTCAATTTGAATCACTGCAATGAGGTGGTTGTCAAAAGACGATGTGACAGACACAGGGCACATGGCTACAATAGTTTGGTGGAGGGCAAATATACGGGGAACTGGGTAATAATTTTCTGTTTCCTGAGTGAACTGGCCACGTAATCAAGGCAGCCTATGGCCAATTAAATGCTTGCCTGAAGCAGCAAACTAATCAGGACACCTGCAGCCCATTGAGGCCACCTAGGGCTATTTTAAAAGGCTACCTTTCAGGAATGTAAAGGGTGAAGAGAAAAGCCAAGGGCTGAGAGTAAGAGGTGTGCTGCTGGAGAGTTGAGGTCTGCAAGGAGGGAAATATGCAGGTGAAGGAGAAACTTACTCAGGCAGCAGGGAGAAGGTACTGGGGGAATGTTTGGGGAAGTTGCCCAGGGAAAGTCTGCAAGACTGAAACTCTATTTGCCACTGCCTTAGAGTCCCTGGGCTAGAACCCAGAGTAGTGGTCAGACCTGGGTTCCTCCACCTTTCCCACGCCACTACAGAATCTGCCCTAGAGAGTGAAGAACAGGACTATGGAGAGGTTTCATCCCAATCCTTGGATTTGCCTATGATGAGGATGGCTTCAAAAGCTGTGACCCTTGCTTCTAGTAAAGGGCAAGAGGCTGTGTGGAGGGTCACAGTGAACTTCTGAGGCATAAAATATTCACCTAGAAGCACAGGACATGTTGAGCATTGCCAGAACTTTGCCGCAAGATTAAGTTTAGTAACAAAGAACATTATTTCAGTGATACCAGATAGAAGGAATTGAGATAGAAATGGTTATAAACAAACAGAAAGAAAATATATGCAGCTAAGCCTAAAACAAAGCAAACAAGTATGCTTTGTTCAAAATAGTTTTCTCACCATAGTCATTCTTCCAGCATAGTTGTTAGATACAGTTGTCAGATACAGTTCAGAGCACATAGTGCTTGTTTCTTTGTTTCCTCGGGTGAGGGAACTAGTCAGGTTAAAATTTCTCTCTTTCTCTCGCTCTTAAAGTTTACCTTTGTTTATCCTCCTGGGGCTCAGCTCTCTCTGTCCTCCAGCGAGCCAATACCATGTTAATTGTTGTGGTCTTCTTCTCCCATCCTCCTAGTTCGCTAGTTATCTTTCCCACTTGCTATCTGGGAGGCTTTGTTTACCTTTCATGTAAACACATGTTAGGAACATATTCCCAGTTCATATTTAAAACTCTTCAAATGTTAGCCATGCATACATCAGGCAAGACCATTAATGATCAGCGACTTACTAGTTTTCCAATGCTATATTCAAGGACATCCTTTAATGGGAAGAGTGTTGGGGAGCACTGAGCTGCTCAAGACAGATGAGACTAATTGCTCTATACCAGCAAGCACCCTGCCCTCTGGTATTGGAGTGTTCTGAGGCTCAGAAGACAAGAGACAATATATAGATACAGAGAGGCAGAAATACAAGAAAACAATGAGACAGTACTGATCAGCATGATGGGCAGAGGTCTCAGTGCAACAGTGGCTCCACTAGTGTCAACCTTTTTGTAGGCCTCATGTCAAAGGAGAGTTTTAAGGAAGGTTTAGAAGACGGATAATGATGCAGTTTTGTAAATGTTTATGAGGTGCTCCTCCTAAGTGTAGGAGAAGCATGGGAGAAAGCAAGAAGGTACTTCTTTGAAAATGTAACAAGTGAGCAATAGAGGCTGATATAATGGCCCAATCAGAGATGGGTGTTGACATCTTAATAGTGAACCTGTGTCTCTCAAATCCAGGAGAGAACTCTCACCACTTGGCTAAAAGTCAGTAGGGAGGTAGTCTTCCTCTATGCTCTGTCCCCCTGGTGTTTGTCATTATTCCTTGGTTTCTGACAAATGCCTGAAATTGCAAAAATAAATTAGGCAGGTCAAAGGAAAGCATTTTGTTCTGACATTGCTGAAATGTTTACATTTTTCGATTCAGTTGAAATTCTTCGGTGAAATCAGTATGACTTTGTGAATTGTTTGGGTCAACCAAATAACACATTTTGGGGGAATAAATGTCAGCCTGCTCTAGTCCTGTCTGACAAGTCATAGAAATTACCTGTAAATATTACTGTTATATCCTACATTTAGATTATGACATGTAAGAGGACTGATGCTGCCTTTCCAAAGCTCCTTTGTTTTATAGCAGTAAAAGATAATGGCAGCTATAAAAAATCTTGAAAATATAGCCAATTTATCAGGTGCACTGTATGAGTTGGTGCCAGAATAGAGACATGCCACATTGACTACTGATTCCACTTCTAATGCCTGGAAATGAAAAGAGAGAAAATGGAATATAAATGATGTATTTTGGGACATTTTATATTTTTAAAAATGTTCAGTCGATTCAGCAGAATATTCAGATTGTTTTCTTTATCCCAGATGTAAACAGGCCCACCGACAGGAGGGATCAAAAGAGGCAGTTGCCTCAGGGCCTGGTGATACAAAAAGGCCTGGAGCTACCAGCCGGTGTGGTAGCAGCAACAGCGGCAGCAACTGGAGGTCCAGGCCCTTTAAATTGCTTTCAGAGCATCACATGGTGTACTCCAGGCAGCACTGAGGGCTGCCTAGCCCCAGTTCTGCTCCTTCTGCCTGAGATCCCGCCCCTTTCAAGGACATGGAGTAGGGTCCCCTCCCCCACCTTGTCCAGGCACCAAGCCAGGCTGTCGGCTCCACTCTGTGCAGGGATTAGAGGATTCTCAAAGGTGTACTGCAAAATAATATGTTGTTTTTCTGTACAGAGTAGATTTAAAGCAAATAGTCATGAGAACTAGTGTGGTTCAAGCTCCTTTATCTGTAGTGCTTTAACTATTAGTTCTTGTTCCTACCACTGTGATATAACAGCATTTCTGTTTTCATGCTATTTTTTAAGTTTAAAATTTGCCCACAAGGATTTGCTTTAGTTTGAGGATTGACATAAAAATGTAGACAAAATCAGCTTGACTATTTTTAAGTAAATTAGCAGGCCTGGGAAGCTAACGAGAGATGTTAATCCTTTCAGGCACATTTGTGTTCCGATAGCACAAAATGTAATTTGATTTCTAATCTGAACCAGAGCCTTTGGGTATAAAAAATATAAAACTTTCCAGTTACTTTGGCATAATCACTATTCCCCCTATGTACATGATCCTCATAAGAAATTTGGAGATGGGCTAATGGTCAAGGACCCATGTGGACAAGTTTTTTATGCATTGCGTAGTGTTAAGAATATGAGTAGCTCCACTGAAGCCAAAATGCTAAGAAACCTTGCTGAGATGAGGCTTGAAAATAGAAAGCTAAGTTCATGGGGTTCCATAGGAAACAACGCTAATTGATGTCTAAAGAAATTGATGGGTTAGAAAAGGATGATGACATCACTGGAAGTCCTGTATTACTGTAATATCACAGAACATTATGGTGCATTGGCAACTGTGTTATGAGCTAAACCCTTGACTTTCTGGGATCTACTCTAACTCATTACATGACAATGACCATATTAGGTCAGACCAAAGGTCCATCTAGCCCAGTATTCTGTCTTCTGACAATGTCCAATGCCAGGTGCCCCAGAGGAAGTTAACAGAATAGGTACTCATCTAGGGTATGTCTACACAGCAACATTATTTTGAAATAACTAGCATCTACACAGCAGGCAGTTATTTTTAAATAATATCGAAATACTGTCAAGCTGGAGGAATTCTTACTCTGATTCCTGTAACGCTCATTGTACAAGGAGTAAGGGAAGTTGGAGAAAGAGTGCTCTATTTCAAAATAAGCGCTATGTAGATGCTTCCAATTTCAATTTCAAAATAAGCTACATAATTGATGGAGCTCAATTTGCGTAGCTCATTTTGAGTTAAGCTCTGCAGTGTAGACGCAACAATGATTCGTCTCCTGTCAGCCATTTCCAGCCTCTGACAAACAGCTGCCAGGCACACCACCCTTTTGCCCTTAATCCCTTCAGCTGGGAGTCCTATGTAACCTAGGGAGGAAGATAAGGGCTTGATGTGTGGAAACCCGTATCAGTGTCTGATAAGTAGCTCCACTCCTTCAAATGCTAAGCAACTGAATGCATGAAAAAGGTAACACGTAAAACCAGAGAGAGAGAGAGAGAGAGATAAATGTGATAAACTATGTGTCAAAAGATCCATAAAGGAAACTTTGTAAATTTAAATGTGAACCAAATTTTACCAATGTGTTTTATTTGGAGAGTGTTGTGACTCAAACCCCATGACTTTCCCCTACACCCTTCTTACTGAGGGAAAGAAATCAATAAGATTTAGTATATGACCCAGAACCTCTAAATCAATGTCTGCTAAGCAGTGTCACCCCTAGAAACGGTAGGGAAATACAACTTAAACGCATGAAAAAAATTCCAAAAGAGAACAAGAAAGGAGGTTGTTTAAAAATATGTGCAAAGAGACTTCTAAAAGGAAAAATGGATGTTTGTAAAAAAAAAAAAAAGTTAGAATCTAAGGCTGTGTCTACACTGCACCCCTTTTCCGGAAAAGGGATGCAGATTAGACACTTCGGATTAGATAAATCCCCCCGCGGCATTTGCATTTACATGGCTGCCGCTTTTTTCCGGCTTGGGGATAAGCCAGAGAAAAGGGCCAGTCTAGACGTGATTCTCCGGAAAATAAGCCCTTTTCCGGAGGATCTCTTATTCAACTAGGAATAAGAGATCCTCCGGAAAAGGGCTTATTTTCCGGAGAATCACGTCTAGACTGGCCCTTTTCTCCGACTTATCCACAAGCCATGTAAATGCAAATGCCGCAGGGGGTATTCAAATCCCCCGCGGATTTTGCTATTCCGAAGTGTCTAATCTGCATCCCTTTTCCGGAAAAGGGGTGCAGTGTAGACACAGCCTAAGTTTTAACCAAAAACACCCCATATGTTTTCCCACATGAATAATTAGAGAGCACCCTAAGTAAGCCCCAGTTAATCCCAAACTCTTCCATCCTTATCTCATGCAGCAACCTCACTAACGTAACTTTGGGCCATGTTAGTACTCACATGATCTAGGTCAGAATTCCAGCATTCATATGGTAGGATAAGTATCTATGGACTCTAACAGGTACTGTCAAAGATGTGAACACACAGAGAGCCCTTAAAGGTGTGGGCTCCTGTACATCAAAGTGTGTCCCTCCTGAATCATTCTACCCTGTGCAGCAGAACTGCTGCTGAGTCTAAGACCTGTGCCGAGACCTGCAGGATTTGATTCTTAGCACATGAACCACTTATATATTAGATTTAATTTAAGAAGGGCAAATCAAGAACATTGCCTATATTAGATATGCTTTAAATATGTGTGCTTTAAATTTCTTTTATCAATTTAGCTCCTAATTAAACTCTGTCTAAAAAGGAAGAAAACGGGATTTCCCTCTTATATTTGTAAAAAAGAGGAGGTTTAGGGCTTTACTAAATGCAGAAGAAAACATGAGTAAGAATTGGAACTATCTCCTATGTAGCTAGGCATGAATTTTTCAAAATATTTTACTGTATGAATGGATTTTAATCAGCAATAATTTGGTTAGTGAATATTCTAAATTGTGGAAGATGAAAAGGTGTGAATGCAGCTCATCAAAAGCCTTTTAAGCCTTATTCTTCCTCTTGAAGCTCAGTTTTCTCTGTATATTAGGGAGCAGTAAGAGAACAGTGAGGGGAGAGTGGTTCTCATGAGATAATCACACCTCTGGGCTGTGTCTATGCTGGCATGAATTTCCGGAAATGCTTAAAACGGAATACTATTCCGTTTTCAGTTTTTCCAGAAAAGGAGCATTTAAATTGGCAGGCTGCTTTTCTGGAAAAGCCCTTTTTCCGGAAAAGCGTCTGTGGCCAATGTAGACGCGCTTTTCCGGAAAAGAGCCCGGATCGCCATTTTCGCGATCGGGGCTTTTTTCCAGAAAAGACTACTGGGCTGTCTACACTGGCCCTTTTCCGGAACAGTGTTCTGGAATAAGGACTTATGCCCGAGCAGGAGCAGAATAGTTTTTCCGGAATAGCGGCTGATTTTGTACAGTAGAGCATCGTTGCTTTTCCGGAAATTCAAGGGCCAGTGTAGAGAACTCGCAGCTTATTCCGGAAAAGCGGCTGATTTTCCAGAATAAGTGGCCCAGTGTAGACACAGCCCTGGGCTACGTCTAGACTGGCCACAAATTCCGGAAAAGGGATGCAAATCAGGAAAGTCAGCATAGGGAAATCCGCGGGGGATTTAAATATCCCCCGCGGATTTAAATAAACATGTCCGCCGCTTTTTTCCCGGCTTGGGGAAAAGCCGGAAAAAAAGCGTCTAGACTGGTGCGATCCTCCGGAATAAAGCCCTTTTCCGGAGGATCTCTTATTCCTACTTGAAAGTAGGAATAAGAGATCCTCCGAAAAAGGGCTTTATTCCGGAGGATCGCGCCAGTCTAGACGCTTTTTTTCCGGCTTTTCCCCAAGCCGGGAAAAAAGCGTCTAGACTGGCGCGATCCTCCGGAATAAAGCCCTTTTCCGGAGGATCTCTTATTCCTACTTGAAAGTAGGAATAAGAGATCCTCCGAAAAAGGGCTTTATTCCGGAGGATCGCGCCAGTCTAGACGCTTTTTTTCCGGCTTTTCCCCAAGCTGGGAAAAAAGCGGCGGACATGTTTATTTAAATCCGCGGGGGATATTTAAATCCCCCGCGGATTTCCCTATGCTGACTTTCCTGATTTGCATCCCTTTTCCGGAATTTGTGGCCAGTCTAGACGTAGCCCTGGTGTATAGAATCTGCTTGGCTACCCTTTTTGCTTCAAAGTGCCATAGAACATGATTATTTTATGAGACTCACACATTCAGCTATGTTCAGATGCTTAAGTACTTTGTAGGATGTTTTAATTGTTTGGATTTCCCTTAAAACTTACTACAATTAAAAGCTTTGCTATTAAGCAGGGGAAAAGGTTTGATTTTAGTTTGTTTGTTTGTTTGTTTGTTTGTTTGTTTGTTTGTTTAAATGGTGGTGATCCTGAATTAGAAAGGATTTATTTTAAATTTGGAATATGTGTTGTATATTTAGTAGTGGCATTGTTCATTTTTTTCTCAAAGATGATAGGTACTAATTACTGGTTTATAGATGGAGTAAAAGTTAAAATTGACCCCCGAGTCTTTAGTTCATTGCTGCCATTTGTTAAGCTCTGTATGCGGTGTTTGACACTATCTGCTCTTGTACTGCAGGCAGATTAAGGACTACAATATGAGCTAAATGTATTAGGAAGAAATTGCAGACCCAATTGAAAGTAATAGCAAAATGCAAATTTCACCCCCTACATTGAAGGTGAAGCTCCAGATGCATGATATGCTTGGAGAAATAATAACAAAGATGATTGCTGCTGGTAGTTCCCTCTAACAATACATCTTCTTTTCATTCCTACTCAAAACACAATTCTTCAATGAAGCCTTTCAACAATAATCCAGCAAGAAAGCAAACTGAGTGAAACTCACTCTGCACAAACACAGTCTAAGCCATTGGGTGTTATCTAAGTCTACGTGTAGACTGCAGGCTCGTAGAAAGAGGTTTACCAATGTCAGAAAAACTCCTTTGTTCTTTTGAATTTTTTTTCGAAAGAACGTGATTGCAGTGTGGACATAAATGAATTTTTTTCAGAAAAACTCTGTAGAGTTCACATACCCTAAGGCTACATCTATACTGGTAGCTCCTTGCGCAAGAACTGTTTTGCGGAAGAGTTCTTGTGCAAAAACTCTTCCACAAGAGAGCATCTACACTGCCATGTGCTTTTGCACAAAAGCATCCATGGCAGTGTAGATGCTCTCTTCCTCAAGAAAGCTCTGATGGCCATTTTAACCATAGGGGCTTCTTGTGCAATAAATTCATGTTGCCTGTCTACATCAGCCTCTTCTAGAAGAGCTCTTGAGGAAGAGGGCTTATTCCTCGTAGGGAGAGGAATAACTCGTCCCGAAGAAGCCGTTTTACAACACTGTACTGTAAGTTTACTTCTGGAAGAACATTCATGCAGTATAGACAGCCGGCAAGTTTTTGCGGAAGAATGGCTGTTCTTGCATAAGAGGCTGCCAGTGTAGACTAAGTGAGGGCTGAAGGGTGAGAGATAGTTCCCACCATAGTAAAACCCCTAACTCAGCAACTTCTTCATTTTTATGGCTGGAATAATGGCTGCTAGCTTCCAGAGCCACATGCCCAAGATTTCCCTTAGTTCTAGATCCAAAACATCCTTTTCTGGTACAAGAATTTCCCTCTTCACCAGCCTCCTCATGACTGTTATGGAGCCCATCAACAGGATATAGCAGAAACAGATCTACCTGCATTACATCTCTTTCAGAAATCACACCTACACAATTAAAGATTACAGATGAAAAACTTTAGTTGGGAGGGAGGACATTGTCCCGATACTACACAATAGACTAAATTTAACCATAAGCATTTTTAAAGGGGAAAATTGCATCATTTTGACATTTTCTGCTTCCTGATATATTTTATCTATATTGTCTGCCATCCGTGGATTATACACACTCTTCACCCAATACTATATTGCTTTTTATACACTGTTCTGACACTTAGTGCTTGACAAATTAATATTAACCATTATGTGCACTATAATGAAAATGGTGCAAACTAGTGATATTGATAACACAATACAAAATATTAACATCTAATGTTTGACAATTACATAATTTATCGATTTTGTTCCATTTCTTTTACATTTGCAAGTTCTAATCGGAATATTCCAGTTGGAATCCAGCACAAGTGTAAGATTTATCTAGCACAAAGTCTTTGTGATTCTATGTCATTGCCATGTTACAGGCACAAAATGAGCCACCATTACAGTTTTTATATGATTATCATAAATGCCTTTGATCCTAATTGTTTGTCTTGATCCAACATTTAATCTCGGCCTTGGAGTGAGTTTAAAACCAGTATTCTGGGGAATAGTTAGAAATTAGTAGATGTCCTCTTCAGTGAAACTTTTCCTTGCTATCTGAAAATGTGTAACACATATTTAGAATGTAAGATTACCTGGTTTTGGTCTATTGAATATGTCCTTCTTTGCTTTATATTTTTCTAGATATAGTTAGCATTTGTGGTTCCCTTTTCCAGTTTTTTAAATATAAAAATGTTTCAGCAGACTATTATAGCAATAAGTTGAGCGCTGGTTAGCATAGTGTTGCATGCTGCAGGTATAGGATTGTAACCTTTCTGCCAGGTGAAGCCGGGAGCAACCTGAGCCAGATTCAATATTTAGGGGTTTCTTTCTGTTGATACAACACAGAGCCAGCTCAAACCAACACCCAGTAACCTGGGAAAATTACACACCATGCCTGGGTGCCTGTGCCATAACTCCAGATTGTAAGTACAGAGTCTGAGAGCAGAAGGCATCTTGTTTGCTCCCCCATCTGAGCTGACAGTTCAAATGCCAGGAAGGTTCGCTTCTCCCCCCACCTTCCACCCATTCCTGTTGGCCAAATACTCACTGCTCCTTCTGGCTAACTGCCAGTTACTTTCTGCTGCCACCTGCCTGTCTGCTATAACCTGTGCAGATCAGTCTCAGCATTAGTGATGTCAACTCTAGTGATTTTCAGCTTTTAGCAGGCTGGGAAGAAACAAGGTCCCACCATAAGTGATTTCAGCTTTCATTTGAACATGAAAAGTGGCCTAATAGAGTCTATTTAGCTCTGTCATTTGAATAGTCTGAGGAACAGGTTAGACTATACCAGAAACCCTTAGGGAGAGCCCACACCTGCTGGCTAGCACATCTGTCCCCACCCCTCTTACTTTCATAGGGATCTGACATGCAAGCCCTGGCTTAACGAGGTCTTTTCTGCTCAGAGTGATTCACTCCTGTGGGATAGGTTAAGCACAGCTCTTCTCCCCTTTATTCAGACAGTGAAGACAGGTACATTGGTAACATTTCACTTCTCCTGCATTCAGTACCAAAGTGAATTGTAATCCCCATCAGCCAGATTTGATCACTTTGAACAACACTCCTGGATATATTAGCAGAGTAGGTGTGTTCATGTAAATACAATTTGTTCCTGAAGTCTCTTCTCCTCCCAGCTATCTCTCAGGGGAGAACACATTCAGATCTTGCTTATATTATGATGCTAATGGCCAATGCCTTCAGGAACCTGCAGAATTTTACCAGTAGCCAGCTAGATCACAGTCTGTGGGAACCACTGCTATTTTGGATTACAGTTGCTGAATTTTGTTCCTAGATTTTTTAAAAAATACCTTTGGTAGGACTGAATGCAATGCATCATTCCATGGCAGGAAACTAGGCCATACTGCAGGGATACACACACATGTGGAAAACACTATAAATACCTTTAGGCTCATTCACCACTTCATTACTCCACGGCTTCCTCGCTGGTTTCAATAATTTCAGCTGGTTTCAACAAGTAGCAACAACGTAAAATTGGAGTAATACGCTATGGTGAATCTGTTCTCTATATACTACTGTTTTGAATATTTTTTGTTAATTTTCTTAGACTGTTGGCTCTCCTGCTCTCTTTACTGCCTTGCTTCCCCATGCCCTTTCAGCAGTAGCTTGTAGCATGGGTTTTCCATTTCTTCGGATGCATAATTATGATGTTTGAAGAAAGACCCAGTTGACCAATCAGACCTTAGTATTGGAATTTTCAACTAAAGTACTGGAACTTTCACTGATTTGGCATTCAGGAGGGGTCCACCATAGGGCACCCAGTGAGGCTATGTCTAGACTGCAGGGTTCTTTTGGAAGAAGCTTTTCCAGAAGAGATCTTCCGAAAAAAATCTTCTTCCGAAAGAGCGTCCACACTGCCAAAGCACATCAAAAAAGTGATCTGCTTTTTCAAAAGATAGCATACACACTGAATGGATGCTATCTCACATTTCAGTTGTGATTACTATGGACAGAGTGGCCAACAGGGCACCTGTGCTTTTTCCTCTTTCCTCTTTTTTTTTCGAAAGAACTCCCTCTTCCCTGTCCACACATGCCTTTTTCTGAAAGAGCTCTTTTGGGAAAAGGCTTCTTCCTTGTAGAATGAGGATTACCAATGTTGGAAAAACCCCTCTGTTCTTTCGATTTTTCTTTCCAAAGAACACGATTGCAGTGTGGAGGTAATTGAAGTTTTTCTGGAAAAACAGCTGTTTTTTCCGAAAATACTCTGAAATGGAGCCAAACCCTAAGGGAGCAGAAGAGAGAGTTTAGAATGAAAAGCAACTCTCAGGAAGGTGTGTATAAGTGGGACGGGCTCCCTTTATCTAGCACTCTCCTGTGAATTGTTTTTTCTGCTGTTCTCCCTCTTCAAACAATTATTTTGCACACCCAGGGTACATCTACACAGCAACATTATTTCAAAATAACTAGCGTTATTTTGAAATAATGTCGAAATACTGTCAAGCTGGAGGACTTCTTCCTCTGACTCTTGTAACCCTCATTGTACAAGAAGTAAGGGAAGCTGGAGGAAGACCGTTCTATTTTGAAATAAGTGCTGTGCAGATGCTCCCAATTTCAAAATAAGCTGTTTTGAAATAAACTACACAAATGATGTTGCTCCATTTGCATAGCTTATTTTGAGTTAAGCCCTGCTGTGTAGATGCACCCCCACTGAATGCTAAATTAGTGCAAGATCCTGTACTTATGTCCATTTACAGGAATTTACACCTTTCTCTTGATTAGTTTCTCCACATGTCACATACACCACCATTTAAATTGCCAATGAATTTGGCCTGCGGTGTTTAGGGGAATTGGTGTTTGCTCAGCTGCCTTCTATGATTATGGCTATTGTACAAAAACAGCTTTCCAATGAGCCTTTTGAGAATGCTGATGGAAATCCAAGAAAGATAGTGGCATTTTAAGTCTACAGAAATAGTTGGTATACTACATTTTAATTATGCATCTTAAATACATGGGGGCAGAATATCTGTAGCTGTCTGTAAAACATGTTGGCATTTTAATCATTATGCAGGAGCCTTTCGAGTGCAGAAGATGCAGTGCAATGGAAAATGTAGCTTTTAGGAGAAATGGGCAATAAAATACAAAGAGTTATTTAAAGAACAGTGTAGCTTTCAGATTTGAGTATTACTGTCTTGCAGCATAAAGACCTTTTTTGCTACCAGTGTTGAATGGCATGAGACCACAAGTTCAATTCCCCATGGTTTTCAGTAGACATGCGAGCCTGGAGCATGCCTGAAGCAAGTTACTGTATCAACAAAGAAAGTTGCCTATTCAAACTGAATGTTTAAATGTCAGTTTGCAGGAAGTTAGCCTTAATAAATTCTAACATCTCCCTGGTAAATGTTCTGTAGTGTTTATGACTGCAATACATTATTTTACTAATTCCTTTTATGTAAAAAGATTGACTGTGTCTTAGGTAAGTGACTGAGGATCATCCATGAATGATTTTGCTAGTTAACCTACTAGATATGTTTATATATGCCTACCTATGTAAATTTTTAACTATCAGGGAATAAATTAGCATAGTGGTAATATGAAAATAAAACATCAAAATATCAGAAATTCAAAACTGGAAATTTGAGATATATATTCAGTAGAATGCCCAGTTATATTTGAAATATTTATTTTTTGAAACAATACTTATTTAGAAACCAAGAAGCTGCATTTTGACACCTGTAAGTCATGGTAGTAAAACATATGCAATGTTCCTTCAAAGCATATCATGAGTACAGCACAGCTGAAAAGTTGAGACTGTCCAGAGTTTGTAAATGTGGATATGAATCATATAAAGGGGAAAGTTAGTTCTAGAAAATGTAAAATTGAAATTAAAATAGCTCTAAATGAAAATTAGCTTTAGTCAGACTAAGGTTTTAGCCTCATTCCATATTATAGGTAACTTCACTCTATGCTATAATTTGGAGCCATATTTGTGTACAGGTTGGGAGATGATAGAGTTTTAACCAGAATGGATTTTTAGCTATAAAGTTGTCCCTTAGCCCCATACTGAGGGAACTAAATGTACTCTTTTTTAACGTTCCATAATTTGGCATGGATAACTAAGGCCTGGTTGGATGAGCCAGCTGGCCCTTTGTTAGCTTCTATTGCACAACTCTCTCCAGATGGGTGCAGTATCCGTTAAGAGAAAATTGGCGAGGTGGAGCAGCTGTGTTATATCCATGCAACTTCAAATGTTACAGGCTTGCTGATCAACAGATTCATTTGAATGTCTTCAGCCTTTTGTGTGAGTAAGGTGCAGAAACCATCTTGCTATATGTAAAAGCTCCCTGATGGGTTAAGTGAGCTATTTTCTGATTTGGTGCTGGAACAAAAGCTATCAGCATAATCTTTAACAACAAAGCTAAGGAACTGCACATTTAGTCCAACATACATATCCACACTGACCTTAGCCCACGTACCTCACTGTCCTTACCTGTGCCTTTAAGATCTGGCCATTATAAGACGAAACACTTCAAAGACATATGGAAATAACATCTGCACAAAACCAATATGTCTGACTTGACTTTTTTGAATAAACTGGCGATTGATCATATTGCAATGTGCCACACCATAAAGCTAGATTTACACAACTGAGTGAATAATGGGGCACCTGGAGGCACAGCACCAGGCAGAGAAACAACATGCAGCTCAGCCAACACAAGTAGCTAAATGGCTCAGTGGCTAGCGCAGTGAATGTTCTTCTTCCTAATTGGTCTATGGGGTCATTAGTACAAACTCTTAATTGGCAACATCATCCTCAGATCAAGGTGACCAGAAGCACTGTCACCAAGGCCTTCTTGCTTTTGGTCTGACTATATAAATAAATGTTAAAAGCTGACCTCAGAAAGCATGTGTCTCTTCTTACTCCATGTTCTTTTGTAGCTTAAACTTAGTGGTAAACAGAAAATACTTTGTGCCTGAATAATAAATGTGCATTTCACTCCACGTAGTCTAGGGGAAAGATGTTCTAAAATCACAATATAGGTACCAATCTATACTGCGTGGTATAGAACAACCAAAGAACTGAACAACTGAGATCAACAGAAACTATTATGACAGGCAAGGTATCACTGTGCTGCTAATAAATTGC
The DNA here is from genome assembly GCF_052426305.1 of Pelodiscus sinensis. Classification (NCBI taxonomy): domain Eukaryota; kingdom Metazoa; phylum Chordata; order Testudines; family Trionychidae; genus Pelodiscus; species Pelodiscus sinensis. The sequence goes on from NC_143052.1 coordinate 319,606,082, forward strand.
ATGTCTTTTTATTATTTGGTAAGCTTCAATTCTCAAGAGCTTCAACACATTGCACTGTGTTCGCAGTAATAACCCATGGCCAGAGCTGTTCAAAGAATAAGAAAGGACAGAAATTGTAAAACTGGAATTTGTCTTTCACTTAGCTAAAACACAAATTGGAGATGGTGGCTACTACACTTTTGCTGGCACTCTGTTTTGGAAAGATAAACAGACATTTTTAAAATGGAAGAACTAAAGTTGCAGAGGATTTAGTGCAGAAATTCAGGGATACATTAACAGAGAGCCTGGGATTTTTATTTTATAGTGAAAATCATCACCCCTTGGGTTCAAACAGTGGTCTGCAGTGGAAACCAATAAATACCTGTAGTACAGTGGTTCCCGATCTGTGGTCTGTGGATCCCTGGGGCTCCACAACTGTGCTGTAGGGCATCCACAGAAGGTTTAGGAAAGGGAAGGAAAAGTAAGGATCAGGCCCATTGCAGGACTGTGACTTTCTGCAATGTGAGTCTTGCCTGGGGCTTGCTGTTTACGACCAGCCACATGCACGCTGCCTCCTGCCCTTGGGATGGAATCTTGATACCCCAGGAGGCACCATCTATCCTCCTGCCACTAGCTTCGCTGTCATTTAGGCTCCAGCCCTCTCCCCTGCTCCCTGTCCCATGGAGGGCCCATTCCTTACTTTTCTTTTCCTTTTTTTGTTCTCCCCCAGTGCTCTGTGCCAGGAGCGGCCTTTGGCCATGAAAGCCCCCTCGCCTTATCCTCTGTGGGGGGGTGTCTAGACTACAGGGTTTTGTTGACAAAAGTCCACTTTTGTCGACAAAACTATACCTGCGTCTACACTGCCGCTGAGTTCTGTCGACATAACATCGACAGAACTCAGCAGTTTTGTCGATGGCTGTAAACCTCATTCTACAAGCAATAACACCTTTTGTCGACAGAGTTCTGTCGACAGAGGGTGTTATTGCGTCTACACTGTCCTTTGTGCCTACACTGTCATGTCGACGAAGCAGCTTGCTTTGTCGACAGAACTGGATGTAGTCTAGATGCTCTTTGTCGACAGAAGCTTTGCCGACAGTATCTGTCGACAAAGCTTCAGTCGACAAAAGCCTGAAATCTAGATGTACCCACGATGGGCAGGGAATGGAGGGGGCGGTAGCTGAGAAAGCAGCATGGGCCAAGGAACGTGCTGGCCACCGCTTCCTGCCATTCTCCTGGTGGGGTCCATAAAATGTTAACAGATTGCAAAGGGGTCCATATGCTGGAAAAGGTTGGGAACCACTGGCTTTCTATAAATGTTTTGGACATTATAGCTGTGATTTGGCAAAACTGCTTAGCGCAAGCATTGGGTAGTCGCACTGAAGCCAGTGACACATGTGATTACGTATGGAATCAGAGCCACTGTCAATTACTTTTTCTAAGCAGCAAAGCAAAAGTTCTTTAAAATTTCAGATCCAATCAGTGCATTAATGAATCTTTGAATTAATGCTCCTTAAATATTAATTGTGTCAAAATTCAAACTTGGGACCTAATCCTGCTCACTTTGAAGTCAATGAGAGTGCTTCGAACAATAATGCAAACGTATTTGTCCTGTAATTCACAACTAACACTCACCCACTGCAATAGTCTCAGTATTTTTCTCTTACCATAGAATGATTATCAATATCTAGATTGTGTTGTATGCACTTCACCATCTTCACTACTGCAAAAGAAGTGACAAAGGAAAATGTCAAGTTAATTAGTAACACAATTTTACTGAAAAAAAATATTATTTTACTGTCTTATTTTGTGTCTCCCTTTGAACTTCTATTTTTGACTAGCTGACTCTTACTTGAGTCTATACCTATAACTATTTTTAAAAAAAAGTTCTTGGGGGTTTTAAGATATTGCATACATATAGAAACTTTTTTCTGACCCTTTCCTTTTTGGATACAGATGGATTGCAAGGTCTTCTGGGGAAGGGCTATTGCTTTGGATATGTTTAGAAACTACTGTAATCTATCTATATATTTCAGAAATGTTTGCCTGTCTATCTGTTTGCTTCTTCAATAACTTCTCCTAAACTATAAAAGCTAAGACCACCAAATTTGATATGCAGCTTCCTCGTATCCTAACTTAAAGCAAGGTCAGGGTTTGGTTATTCCAGGAAAAAGGGAAGTGCCTGGAATAGGACTGTTTTCCATAATATGGAAAGGGGTGGAGTTCTTTGGATATACACGATATTGAGTGTCCACTGAGGGGCAGTTAGCACAGGGGAGAGCTATTCTGCAGAGTGACCACTGGGAGCAGCTGCACTAGCAAAAGAGTGGCCAGCGGGGCTTCAGCTCGCCATCTTCCCTGCAATATAGAATGGATAGGCAGCCCCTCCTGCCCCATACCCTTTCCCTCCCCCAAGGCCCTTGGCTGCAACACTAGAGGGGAGGGTAGAAAGCCCTCCCAGATGGGGGAAGGCCCCTACTGGACAGGGGGATGGGGAAAGGGGAAAGACTCCACTAGCTGGGGGGGCTTGGGGAGAGAAAAGGCCCCGATGGCTGGATAGCTAGGAGGGAGCAAAAAGTACCATGCCAGCTGGGGGGACGGGACTCTGGAGGTGAGAGACATCCCCTGATGACTAGGGGAGCTGGGAGTAGAGAAAAGGCCCCTGCCGGCCGGAGCAGATGGCGGAGAGAAAAGGCCCCACTAGCCAGGAGGGAGAGAGAGCCTGCCAGATGGGACACTCCATCCTGAGCCCCTACTCACCTCATAACCCTCTCTCTCACACACACACCCCATTTCCCCTGCCCTGAGCCCCTCTTCAAATCCCCACCCTGACACCTACATCCCCAGCCTCCTGCCCTGCCCCCCACATCCTCAAGGCCCTGGCCTGACACCTGCATCCCCCACACCACCAGCCCACTGCTCTGAAGAACCCAGGCAATTAAGTCCTAGCTTTGTATATATAAATAACAATTACTGCTAGTAGAACTATAAAATTTTTACCATGCTCCTTATCACAAAACATTTTGTACAGACATATTTCATATTTCTTGATAGTTGTCTCAGGCTCATACTAACCTTTTTGATCATGAAAATGAATTAATACACTTCAGAAGACTCTTCTGCCAAAAATTGACTTATTCATTTAAGTTACCATGGAGAGGAAAGTTGAACAGTGAATGTTAACATTATTTTCAAACAGAGATAAAGCCTAAAAGAAACATGTTATCAAGTAATTACAAACCCTTTTTTCTTGACAGAATATGTTCTTAAATTAAGAAACTGAGAGGTTTTTATGTGTTCATTCAATGATATATACATCAAAATGCCATCATCAATATTATGCTAAATGTAAGTACTGACAGACTTTTATAGAGCATTTTCCACTAATAAATAGAGTACGTCTACTGTATTAAATTAAACTAATCAGGAATCTCTTCTTATACTGCCATGATTGACTTTATTAGAGTCACAACATGGCAGCTCAAATGATGAGACAGGATATGGGTCACATTAATAACCTGAGGTAACATAGCTGAAATCATTTGGGTGTGACATCAGGGACAAATTTGGAATTAGAAGAGTAGCCGTGTTAGTCTGTAACTGAAAATACTTAACAGCAAATAGTCCTGCAGCACCTTAGAGACTAACAAATAATGTAGATGGTATCATGAGCTTTTGTGGGCACAACCCACTTTTTCAGATGATTGCACCCAAAGTTCACACACAAAAAACATCTTAAACAGAAAGTGCATCCTTAGGTTTCACTTGTGTTGTTATCTCATTAGTCTCTACTCCTGCAACCATCCCTGGTGCTGATGTGATCTTCAGTTATTCTGTTACATGCATATGGTAGAATAGATAGTAAATTCCTCCCTTTCCTATTCGCTTTTAGTGCTAGATTATAGAGTAGAATATACTGAACCTTTCAACTGTGTTCCAGGCTATAGATTATGGTCTTGTACACCCATTGCTTCTGTAACTTGGTATCTGTTAGCATTGAACATTGAGCCAAAATTCACTAGTTTGTTTACTTTTTCAGAAGAATTTTTTTCTATCATTAGTAATATAATTAGTATTGTCCTCTGTTAACATACTGAAAGGCTTTTCCTTGTATGGTTTGATCATGTGGGCTGCAGAAAGAAAGCTGGGAGTTAATGCAGAAAGAAAGTTAGTCCAACACATATTCAAAGAGGCATTTTCATTTGGCTTGGTGCTTGGAATACATAGGAGGGCTATGAGAGAGAGCAGTGGTCCGCCACTGTGATAGTTGCTGAGGGTATGTCTACACTACAGAGTTTTGTTGGAAAAACAGCTGTTTTTCCAACAAAACCTGAGTTATATCCAAACTGCTTCTGAAAGTAAATCAAAAGAGCAGAAGGATTTTTCCAACATTGGCAATCCTCCTTCTACAAGGAAGTAGCCTTTTTCTGAAAGAGCTCTTTTGGAAGAAGGCTCGTGTGGACGGGGAGGAGGGTTTTTTTTCGAACGAAGAGGCCTCCAGGAAATAACACAGGCCCCGACAGTGGACTTCCCCATTCCAAACTGGTTGCCCCACCAACTGGTATCTGTCTACCAGTGGCGAGCTTCCAAACGGTGATGGCGACCCGCTTCTCCAGAGGGATGGTGAGCAACAGGTGGGTGTCGCATCATTGGAGGGCAAGGGTGAGCCAGACGCACAGCTCCAAAAAGGTGGCCTTCTGCATGCTGAAGTTTTGGAGCCATCGCTGGTTATCCCACCACTCCATTACCAGCTGGTCCCACCAGTCCGAACTGGTGTTGAGCCTCCAGAAACGCCTCTCCACAGTGCGTTGAGGTTTCCAGAGTGTTCCTGGAAGAGGGTCCCCTGAATGAGCACAGGGTTGAGCTCGGTCAAGACCAGGAAGGCAGCCATCACAAAGTGCTGCAAAAACTGCAGCATGGCCATGTGGGGCTATTGCATGCCTAGGGGCAGCTCTGGCTCCATGGCACCAAGAGAAAAGCTGTGGCGTCCAAAAAAGCAGGGCAACCACAGCAGGCACTGCGAGAGCTTTGCTGTCCCTCAGAGAGGTAGGCAAGCACTCAGCAGAAGCAGAGAAATGGCTGTCCGTGGGGGAAGGGATCCCTTTAAGCACGTGTCTCTGCAAGGCTCCAGCACCATCACTCGGAAGCAATTGGTGACCTAAAGCCCTGCCTGAAGTGGTTCTGGGTGGCCTTTTATACGAGAGAGCATCCAATCAGTCTGAACATTCTTTTTCTAAAAAGTGCATCGCTTTTTCAATGCACTTGGCCAGTGTGGATGCGCTTTTTCGGAAGAAGGTTTTTCGGAAGATCTCTTCCAAAAAAAGCTTCTTCCAAAAGAAGCCTGAAGTCTAGACATAGCCTGAGTATTGGATGGTGCTCTGTTAGGGCATGTCTACGCTAGGAAATTATTTCGAAATAACTAAATTGAACTTAATAACTCCAATTTTACAAAATTGAAATAGCATGTTCTCACTCTGGGGAAGACTCGAAATTAGTCCAAGGCAGGCTCCGTAAATGAGGATGAACTATCTCGACTTAGAGCACCAGGAAGCTCTGTGAAGTAATTAGTTCGAATGACTCTGGGGAAAAGTTATTTCGGAATAGTGATACCAGGAGTATCCACGTTAACATTATTTCAAAAGAATTAGCATTATTCCCCCAAGAAAAGCAGGAGTAAGTACAGATTGCAAAATAAGTAGCCTGTTATTTCGAAATAATGCGCTTGTTAGTGTGGACGCTCCACTTATAAATTCGACCTAATGGGTGTTATTTCAAAATAAAGCCCTCGTGTAGACCAGGGCTTGCTGACAAATCAATAGAGTGAAATAGGTTGAGAGGTGCAGTCCAGTAGGTTGGCATGCCAGCAAGTGCATTGTGCCCAGTGTCCATCACAAGACGTTGAGCAGCTGGGTGAGAGAGACAGTGTTCTAGTAACCTTAGACCAGTGGTCCCCAACACGGTGCCCACGGGCGCCATGGCACCCTCAGGGGCATTTTTGTGCGCCCGCCAAGTGCTCGGTGCTGGCCTGGCCGAGGGCACGTGGTGCACAGTGAGCGCCGGCCCCGGGAGCGCCGCGGATTGGCCACCCACGCTCTGGGCATGTGGCACATGGGGGAAGTGCCGGCCCCGGGCGTGCAGCACTTGGGTGGGAGGAACGCCGGCCCCGGGTGTGCGGCCCTTGGAGGGGGCACCGGCCCCTGGCGCGTGGTTATGGGGGGGCCCTTCCCCCAGGCACATGGCTATGGGGGGGGGCCGCCCTCTGGCGCCCAGCGGGCGAACGGCCACGCCGCCTGGTGCCCGGCAACCTTAAATGGTTGGGGACCACTGCCTTAGTTCATTTCAATGACAGTGGCTAGAGCACATGGCTGACCCTCCTATCAATTTATTCTACATACAATTCTTTGAGCAGAGTTCTACTCTGAAAACTGACTACAGAAATGGTATGGCAAGATTCCAAATTCATTGTCTGTCAGGGTCTTCTAGGTCAGTGCTCCTAAGTTTAAAAATACATCAGGTTTTCCCCCTAATGACTGGCCCTGCAAGCTCAAATAATCAAATAACCCTGTAATTGGAATTTAATAGAAAATTCAGGATTGATGATTCACAAGAAGAAATAGAATACCTCTCACTCCTTATTAGCTATATTGACTCCCTTCTGCTACAGAAAAAAGGAATCATTTCTACATACTCAATTTCCAGAGTAGAATCAAACTTTATCCACTGTCAGATAAGCACCAACTCCTAGGGACAAGGTGAGTGTGTACATATGTTTCATTGTACCAACTTCTGCTGGTAAAAAGAGACTTTCAAGACTACATAGAGCTTTTCTTGAGATCCAGCCTAACACCCCTGGGGAATTCCCAGACAAGGACTTGGAGGTAATGTTCACTTATTTTGTGCCTCCCACAGAGAATTTGCCCTGAATTATTGATTGATGCCCATGTAATCTTTATGGAATAACATTTACCTCTTGGTGTTATTCAATGAAAATTCAAATGTACAATGTTTCTCTTAAGAAAAATGGCCTGTTGATGTAATTTATAGTGTTTAAGATATTCTTTCATAAAATAATTTCTCACACTGAAAAGGTCAAAAGAAGCAGAAGCCAAAACAGAAATGAAAAATATCATTCTGAAGCGATTTTTCACAGCAATGTTTGAGCAATAATTATATGGAATGTTGTTCCTGACACAAGCTCATGGGGAATGGGGAAGAACATGGATTATTCAAAGGGAAGCTAAATGGCATCCTAACAAATGATAAATTGACTAAAACAAATTATGCTCAGTCAGATTTTAATCTGTTGCACCAGTGCTAATTTTCTACCACAGTACATTCTGTTAACTTTTATTTGTATCAAATTTGTACAGAATGATAATGCCTTATATGCTGTAAGCATTATAAGGGGCTTTTATAATTGTTGAATAGTCATTGACTCTTATGTATTTAAATCCACTTCTGATTTCCCTTCATGGGAGAATGCACACCATATTAGTAAGTGCTTTTTATCTGGACTCTTTAGTCATTTGTCTTAGCCAGTTCCCAGATCACCTGGACATGTGGGATAAAGAAGGTGCCTGAAACCTCAGCCCTGCCAATTCATAGGATCCATGGCAGGAAGAAAGTCCAGCACACTACTCGGAGACCTCAGATCTGAGCAAGGGTGAAGCTGAGAAGACTGATAGCTAGTATTTTGTGACACTTTTCTTCTCCTCTCCCTTGGGTCATGGGAGGGACGGTTATCCTCACAATATCCTTGGCAGATGTGAAAGCAAGCGGGTGTGCCTTGTTGCTCAGCTTCTGCAAAAAGCTGGCTAAGCTGTGACAAAAGCCAGCAGGGAGCCATTTAAAGAGCTGTTAGGGACACAGGTTGCAATAGGACAGTACCTGTAGGAAATTTTAACTTACTTTTACCACTGGTTCTTTTGACTCCTTTTGAAGAAATAAGCTCCATTGCTAGAAGTACCTCCTCTGGCTTATTTTTCTAATGTTGCGGTAGGTAGTGCTAATGTGGAAAGAGGCTGCAATACTAGAGAGAAAGCAAGCTGTTGAAAAACAAACAAACAAAAAACCCCCATAGAACATACACCAAGCCTTCTAGCCATGGCAATTATTTCTAGAAAAAAATCCTATTATAATAAGGAAACATGGGTCATGAAGGAATAGACAAGAGAAGGGAAGCTATGTGGGGTGCAGGAGAGAATTGGGAAGGCATGTTGGAAGGGTACAAAGAGGGGATGAAGTAGAGGAGATAAAAGATGTCAGGGAGAATGAGGGCATTGAAGTGAGTCATATGGGGAAGTAGAAGGAAAACCATTTCCATGCAATATCGCCTACGCTATTGTGTAAAGATCACAATTCAATGAAACATCATGGCCACATCATCTTTGGATCAGTCATTCATTGACAATGGGATATTTTCCAAACATTTACGTATGAGGTCAGTTAAAATTTAACAGAGTAAATATCAACAATCTGTCAGTATCAGGAATAGCTTAGTGAAAATTATTCTCCACATCATACTGTGGTCTATATCTTGGTACATTTACTTACACTAATACCAGTTTTTAACATCTATATTCTTTACCTGTTTTCTTTGCTTGTTATGTATTCTTCACCAGTACTACACCTTTCCATATTTTCTCCTAAATGTCAGTTTTTACAGCTGAAAGTTAATGTGTGACAATTAAATGCATTCACTGTACCAAAGCCTTGAACATGAATTTATGATTACTTTGAATATAGTTTGCTCCACGGGACATAATAAATTAGTCTAATCATATGGCGAGTACTTACTTCCTCATGTGTTTGTTCCTGCTAGGAACTGAAATTGTCTCAGTAATTGTATGCAAATCCCTTCACCAGAATAATCACAAGAAAAGTATGTGCTTCTACTCCTTTGCTGTAGGAAAAAACACAGAAGTTACCTTTCCTAACCTCACTTCCAAATCAGCATAAACGAGCTAGGATCCAAACTGCAATACAATTACCCAAGATTATATTCATTTAAAAGGGGAATGACCGTTTCTGATATCCTATCTGAAACTAGGATTCCACATCTTGATTATTTCTGCCTTAAACAAACTTAAGAATTGCTGGTGGAGAGAGTTTTAAGAAATATACATGTTTAAAAGGAAAAGGCAATTTGTCCTGCATTGTGGTAAATCCTTCACAAATCCAACCAAAAGCAGTATGGAGTTTTACTAGTGCAATATTTAATGGATACGTTGTTATATACTTACACAAAATAATTGCCTCACTCTATGGCTAAAAGTTAGGTGTTTATATGATTTACTCAAAATGTATAAATTGGTTGCTTTGCTCACATTGAAAAATTGCGTAAATATTCATCTTTGAAGTTTCCTCTTTCTGAATTTTTGGAAGGGAACATAGTTCAGATATTCATGTGCTTTATTTCCTTGCCCCCACCTCTCCTTGGAATTTTGATGAAACCATCTTGGAATCCAAAAACTCCCATTTCCCCTTTAACAATACTACTCTTTGCACCCTAAAAGCTTCATAGTCTGTTTTCTTTCTCTCTTCACTAGTTTAGGCCCAAGTCCTACAAGTATTTGCTCATGTGCATTGTGTTGCTTTGCTGAGAGCTCCCACTAATATCCCATAGAATGTTTTTATTAGCAATGTTAGGCAGATTTACAAGTCGTTTGCGGTATTAGGTCCTTGTTTTCCTGTGCACTGGTGTATTACACTACTAATATAACTTAACTCCTTGGCTATACTGTTTAAACAGGTCAAAATAATTTAGTAATATTTCTTATGATAGCTCTGAGTGGTGTTTTTCATCTAAATAAATTGCTAACATTATTTTGTGATAGTTCAGTTAGACTTTCAAAATGAAGGAATTGTTTTTCAACATATAAATATTAATAATCTGCAAAATGAGGATCATAGGTTTTAAGGCCAGAAGAGACCATTATGATTATCTAATCAGACCAGTATAACACAGGCCATGAAATTTCACCCAAGTCCTGTATGAAGCCCAAAATCTTGTGTTTATGCTAAAGCACAATTTTCAAACAGAGATCCAAACTTCATTTAAACATTTCAAGTGATGGGGAATCTATGATATTTTTGGTAAAATATTCAATGGTAAGTTATCGCTTCCTCGATAAAATTTGGCAGTTATTTCCAGTTAGAACTTTTGTAGCATGGGCACCCAGCCACTGGACCTTGTTAAGGCCTTATCTGCCATATCAAAGACCCATGAAACATTGAACATCTCTCTGTGTATGTATCTATAGACTATCATTGAGATATTTCTTAATTTTCTCTTCAGTAAGTTAATAGTTATAATTTCACATTTCTGATGGTCAGACATGTTTTCCAGGACTTATCATTTCTGTGGCTCGTCTCCTAACCCTTTGAAAATGTTAAACATTTTTAAATTGTGGACACAAAAGGGACCCAGTAATGGATGAGTGATCTCACCAATGTCTCATGTGGAGGTAATAATTCCTCTCAATTTCCTGCTCTCTGATCTTTAGGTAGATGAGATCACATTAGCCCTGTCAGTCAAATCAGCCCTGAGGCAGCAAAATTTATTGAAAATGCCTAGTGAATGTGGAGCAGTCTGGGCCTCTTGCCCCACTCAATCCATTCACTGGAGCGGCGTTTAATGAGATATGATTGTATTACATTCTTGTTGCTTGTTTGTAAATTATATTACTTCCTCTTTGGACAAACTGGACTCATTTTTAGTTGCAGGATATTTATGTAGATCACGAGGCATAAGAGAGCGGTCGACAAAGGCTTCCCTTGTTGACCGTTCCGCATCTTGACTCGCGTGCTGTGCCAATGATCAGCTTAGCCGGCACAGCACGGCAGCCATTTTTATTTTAATGAAGCCAGGGATATTTAAATCCTGGCTTCATTGACTATGTCGGGTAGGCTAATTTACATGCCTCTGGTGACAGAGGCATGTAGCCTAAACATACCCTAAGTGACACAAGATGGAATGAAGATGAACAGCTCTTGGAGGATAAAGAATAGGTTAGGAACTATTTAGAAAAGCTAAATGTACACAAATCCATGGGTCCGGACTTAATGCATCAAGGATACTGAGGGAGTTGGAAAATGTCATTGAGGAGCCTTTGGCCATTATCTTTGAAAAGTCGTGGAGATCGGGAGAAATCCCGGATGACTGGAAAAAGGCAAATGTAGTGCCCATCTTCAAAAAAGGGAAGAAGGACAATCCCGGAAACTATAGGCCAGTCAGTCTTACCTCAGTCCCTGGAAAAATCATTGAATGGATCCTTAAGGAATCTATTTTGAGGCACTTGGAAGAGGGGAAAGTGATCAAGAATAGTCAGCATGGATTCACAAAGGGAAAGTGGTGCCTGACCAATCTGATTATCAATATGATGAGGTAACTGGCTCTATAGACATGGGAAAGTCAGTGGATGTGATATACCTTGACTTTAGCAAGGCTTTTGATACGGTCTCCACAATATTCTTGCCAGCAAGTTAAGGGAATGTGGATTGTATAAATGGATGGTAAGATGAATAGAAAGCTGAGTAAAAGGTCAGGCCCAGCGGGTAGTGAACAATGGCTCGATGTCAGGATGGCAGTCAGTTTCTAGTGGAGGACCCCAAGGTTCAGTTCTAGGACCTATTTTGTTCAATATCTTTATTAATGACCTGGATGAGGGGATGGATTGCACCCTCAGCAAGTTTGCGGATGACACTAAGCTAGGGGGAGGGTAAATACAGTTAAGGGCAGAGATAGAGTTCAGAGTGACTTGGACAAATTGGAGGATTGGGCCACAAGAAATCTGATGAGGTTCAACAAGGACAAGTGCAAAGTCCTGCCCTTGGGACGGAAGAATCCCAAGCATTTTTACAGGTTGGGGACCAACCAGCTAAGTATTAGTTCTGCAGAAAAGGACCTGGGGATTACAGTGGATGAGAAGCTGGATATGAGTCAACAATGTGCCCTTATAGCCAAGAAGGCTAATGGCATATTAGGTTGCATTAGGAGGAACATTGCCAGAAGATCCACAGATGTGATTATTCCCCTTTATTCCGCTCTTGTGACCACATCTGGAGTACTGTGTCCAGTTCTGGGCCCCCCACTACAAAAAGGATGTGGACACATTGGAGAGGGTCCAGCAGAGGGCAACCAAAATGATTAGGGGGCTGAAGCATATGACTTATGAGGAGAGGCTGAGGGAGTTGGGTCTGTTTAGTCTGCAGAAGCGAAGAGTGAGGGGGGATTTGATAGCAGCCTTCAACTTCCTGAAGGGAGGTTCCAGAGAGGCTGTTCTCAGTAGTGACAGATGGCAGAACAAAGAACAATGGTCTCAAGATGAGGTTGGAGAGGTCCAAGTTGGATATTAGGTAAAACTATTTCACTAGGGGTATGTCTACACTACCCCACTAGTTCGAACTAGCGGGGTAATGTAGGCATACCGCACTTGCAAATGAAGCCCGGGATTTGAATTTCCCGGGCTTCATTTGCATAAGCGGGGAGCCTCGTAGTGTGTACCGGTAGTTCGGAATAGGAATCCTATTTTGAACTACCTAGTTCGAGCCCCGTGTAGCCGCGCTGCATGGGGTTCGAACCAGCAGGGTTTTAAAAATGGCGGCTCCCCGCTTATGCAAATGAAGCCCGGGAAATTCAAATCCCGGGCTTCATTTGCAAGTGCGGTATGCCTACATTACCCTCCTAGCTCGAACTAGGAGGGTAGTGTAGACATACCCTAGGAGAGTGGTGAAGCACTGGAATGGGTTACCTAGGGAAGTAGTGGAGTCTCCATTCCTAGAGATTTTTAAGTCTCGGCTTGACAAAGCTCTGGCTGGGTTGATGTAATTGGGATTGGTCCTGCCTAGGGCAGGGGGCTGGACTTGATGACCTTCTGAGGTCTCTTCCAGCTCTATGGTTCTATGATTCTATGAGTCCCTAATTACAGGTCAGTCAGCCTCCAGCTCTCATGGTCCAGGTTCCCGGCTAATCTGCAGCAAAAGCTGACACAGCACATCCTTCCTCATCAGCAGTCAGCCCAGTCTGAGCTTGACTACTCCATTTTATACTGTGGCATCTGGAGCATGCCCAGCTGTGTGGGGTGGGTGGGGCTTTTGCAGCTGAAAGCACTAGCTTAACCCCTTCTATTCCAGTGTGGGGTCTGTTCACCCTGTCACAGGAAGGAATAGGGTTCTCTTGAAAAAAAAAGGTATTTGGCCATATAATTAAATACTATATCATAATGTATACTCACCAGCACATGGAATTTAAGTTTTGCGGGCAGCCTTACGTTGGTATTTTATTTGAGTTCCTAACTTTACAACCTTAAGGTTTCTCTTGTATTTTGCATTTTTGTATATACTAGAAATTATGTGTACATATGTAACTATGGCACAGAGAGTAATGCCCATAAGCTTGTCTGACAGGTTCTGTTTTAAGAACCTGTTTTCTTATAACTTTCTGTAACGAATGTGGCAAGGACCTTCCAGTCAATTGCTTTCTCCAGAACACCGTCTTCCCTATTCACTTAATGATGTGGGTATCATAATGTGTACACATACAAGGGTGCTGCATGATGATAGCACAAGCAATCCTAAATCTAGAATTTCTTAACTTTTGAGTGTTTGATTTTCTTCTTTTTGATGTTGTTTATATAAATTTATAAGTGCAATTACTACCTGCAATTACTAGTGTAGCTGTCATACGAGAATTAAATAAATTGTTCCAAAAGTTAACACAAAAGTTCCACAAATTTAAGATAGATGTAACCTATCTTACAATGGGGCAATAGGAATCTCTGGCAAACCAATACAAATGTATACACTAGGGCTGTGTCTAGATTGGCAAGTTTTTCCTCAAAAGCAGTTGCTTTTGCGGAAAAACTTGCCAGCTGTTTACACTGGCCGCTTGAATTTCCGCAAGAACACTCACTTCCTACCGTCTAAAATCAGTGCTTCTTGTGGAAATACTATGCTGCTCCCGTTTAGGCAAAAGTTCTTTTGCGCAAAGCTCAGATTTGTTTTGTGCAAAAACGCCCCGATCACAAAAATGGCGATTGGGGCTTTTTTGTGGAAAAGCGCATCTAGATTGGCACGGACGCTTTTCTGCAAAAAGTGCTTTTGCGGAAAAGTGTCCGTTCCAATCTAGACGCTCTTTTCTGCAAATGCTTTTAACTGAAAACTTTTCCATTAAAAGTGTTTGCGGAAAATCATGCCAGTCTAGACGTAGCCTAGCTGTTCTTCACATTTATCTAAAAGCAGTGGTTTTTTTGTGACGGTACTGCCCGTTATGTAATACCAGCACTTGCAGTCAGAGCTCAACAACTTTTCCCCTGGAGTACTGGCACCGTTTCTTTTTTTTTTTAACAAAAAAAGCACTGTCTAAAAGTATACCCTGGCAATTTAGTCCTCGTTGTAGAAGAAAGTGAGGTACTTTGATCTTATATTTTCAGTTAGAAGGCAAAACTTGCTGAAGTGGGAAAAGATAATGACATTGGAGAGGTGAAAATAAACAGGACATGGAAAATAGAGAGCCTTCAACACACGGCCTCTTGACTAGATGTTCTCAAGTGTTTCCTAAACTTTATCTCTTGGTAGTTTGATAACTCACCTTCACAGTACATTTCCCATGAATGTTAGAAACCTCTGAAATGTAAAGAAGGAGAGAAGAACTTGCTGCAGAGCAGCTGCAGTGCAAATCGGAACTGACATTGTCTGAATCTTTGATCATAAATTCTAGCAGCAGAATAGCCCAAACCCGGGGTTTGAAGAAGCTCACTGTAGGGCTGGTAAGGGAATATCCTATTATGTGCCACAGTTTCACTGAAACCCTCTTTTTAAAAAATTGTGGCATATTTGGAAGTGTTTGCTCAGGCCATTATGATACTTACCGCCTTTGTAAAGCGCTTTGACATCTACAGATGAAAAGTGCTACACAAGAGCTGAGTATTAATATTTATTATTTATTATTTATTATTATAGAGCAAAGAATTCACTTGATGAACAGGTTCTAGAATTGCCACAAAACTAAACACCCTAACCTTGCCCCTGCTACACCCCTTTCCTGAGGCCCAACCCTTCTGACTACATTCTTCCTCACTGCGGCTCGCTCTTCACCACCGTCCTTCATTTTCACTGGTCTGGGGCAGAAGGTTGGAGTGTGGGAGGAGGTAAGAGCTCTAACTGGAGGGGCAGGCTCCAGGGTGATGCTGAGATGTGGAGTTCAGAGTATGGGAAAGGGCTCTGGACTGGAGCGGTAGTTGGGGTGCAGTAAGGTGTGGGCTCTGGAGTGGGGCTGAGGTTGGGGGGTTGGGCTGTACCTGGGAGGGTGAGACCATGGGATTCAGAATGTGGGAGGCTGTAGGTTGAAGATGGGAGTTGTAGTGTGGTAGGTAGGGGTATGGACTCTGGGGTTCAATTGGGGGCTCTGGATTTTGGGGACTTAGGGAAAAGGGTTGGCGTGCAGGAAGTGAGGTCTCTGGCCTGGAATGTGGACTTTGGGATGGTACCAGGGATGAAGGGATTGGTGTGCAGGAGGGGACTCAGGGTTGGGGGGGGCTCAGGGCTGGGGCAGGTGTTTGGGATTACCATGGGCGGCTCCTGGGCAGTGGCATTAAGACAGGATGCCTGATTGTCCTGGCTCCATACTGTGTCCTGAAAGCAGCTAGCATGTCCCGCTCCTAGGTAGGGGGAGAGGCATAGACTAGCCTGTCGTGTCTCCACAGTGCAAACAACTAGATTCTTAATTGCCCCATTGGTGGTGCTTACTGAAGCTTCCTGGATCCCTTTTTGACTGGGTGTTTTGGTCAAAAACTGGACACGTGGTCACCCTAACGGGATCCAGAATTTCAGGATGGTTAGTTCCTTGATTTTGGTTCAAACCAATCTTAGAACTGTGTGTAAAACAGCAAATAGCAAAACTGGTTTTAAATTTTTAGGCCTACCAGGCAATCTGACCAAAGTTTATTTGAACTTTTCATTGAATCTTCAGCTTTTGGGTTCCAATAAGTAGGGAATTTGGCAAAACAGTCCACCCAAACAATGAAAACCTAGCAATGCAATTGCTGCTGAAACCACAAAAGAATCCAGGTTTAGTTAGAGATCTTACAGATCTCTCTGGTTTTGCCCAAATATACATAAAGTAAAATTGAATGAACATAAAATTGTATGAACTGAAATCACTGGAATAGGATCGGTAATTCTCAGGACATTAAATTGATACATTTTGTGCAACATTGTATATAAATGGTGCGATAGACTGGAGCCATGTGTCTATTGATCTGACTATGAATTCATTATATGGCAGTCATCACCATAGTAACTGTCTGTTTTGCTCAGTCCTCTTCGACTTCCTGCTGAGTGGACAGTGCCAAAAGTTGAGTTAAGGTACTTAGACTTCAGCCACTCAATTAACATAGCTGAAGTTGTGTATCTTAATTTGACTATACCTTATACTGTAGACATACACATAGATAGATACAGACTCCCATAGAGTATCTTCAATGCCTGTGGTAGAGGATGCAGACACAGCATTCAGTCTAACTGCACTCAGAAATGTAGGACTGGAAGAGACCTTGAAAGGTCATCCGGTCCTGCCCTCTGCACTGAGGCAATACCAAGTAAATCTAGCCCCTCCCTAGTACGTTTTTGTCCAACTTTTCTTAAAAACCTCAAGTGGTGGGGATTAGGGCATCTGAGCTGTATTGCAAATTGTGGGATGGATCCTTGTAATAGAATCTGTTTTTCTTGTAGTCCTTCTTCATCAGTCGAATTTGATCAACTAACAGTCAACATTAGCTGAAACATTACAGTGTCCATGAATATACTGAACATGTCAGTATTGCTTTGATTACACAAGGGAGTGAACTTACTTCATGCTTTGAAGTTATATAAACAGCTAGAAGTCTCTCTGTCTGTCAATCAGAATTGCTGCAGTTGACTAATAATTGGTATACAGACCTGGAGAGGTGACTTCATAACAACTGTTGTATATAAACCAGCTAGAAATCACTATATTTTAGAGGGCATCTGTCTGTCTGGGTGTGTCTAGACTACATGCCTCCTTCGACGGAGGCATGTAGATTAACGAGATCGGAAGAGGGAAATGAAGCCGCGATTAAAATAATCGCGGCTTCATTTAAATTTAAATGGCTGCCCCGATCTGCCGATCAGCTGTTTGTCGGCAGATCGGGGGAGTCTGGACGCGATGCCCCGACAAAGAAGCCTTTCTTCATCGACACAGGTAAGCCTCGTGAAACCAGGTTTACCTGTGTCGATGAAGAAAGGCTTCTTTGTCGGGGCATCGCGTCCAGACTCCCCCGATCTGCCGACAAACAGCTGATCGGCAGATCGGGGCAGCCATTTAAATTTAAATGAAGCCGCGATTATTTTAATCGCGGCTTCATTTCCCTCTTCCGATCTGGCTAATCTACATGCCTCCGTCGAAGGAGGCATGTAGTCTAGACACACCCTCTGTGTGTCTGAGTCTGTTTGTTCAAGAACTCCTAAACGATAAGAGGAACGGCCACCAAATTTAGTATGCAGCTTTCTCTTATCATAACTTAAAGCAAGGTCAGGGTTTGGCTGTCTCAGGACTATTGGGAGGCCCAGGAAAGGGAGAGTTTTCCATAACATGCAAAGGGAGGGCCTTCTGTTCAGAGGGACATGATCCTGAGAGTGGCCAATGGGGGCAATGAACCCGCAGAGGAGAGCTATCCTGCGAGTGTCCACTGGGGGCAGTCGTACCACCAAATGAATAGCCAGCAGGGTTGGGACTCCACCATCTTGCCTGCCAGCACATTGGGTAAGTAATCCACCTGCTCCAAACTCCTTCCCTCCCCCCGGCCTTTGGCTGCAGCACTGGAGGGCGGGGGGGGGGGGGGGGAGAAAACAGGCCATTGGCAGCTGGGGGGGATATGGGGGAGAGAAGGCCCATGTTGGATGGGACTTGCCAACCTCAACCCTTCCTCACCCCCCCAGCCCTCACACTTATACCCCCCTGTCCTCAGCCTCCTGCACTGCCCCACACATCCCCAAGGCCCTGCTCTAACTCCAGCACCCCTCATACTACCAGTCCCCTGCCCTGAAGGACCTGGGCATCACTGGATAAGTCTGCTAGTGAAAGTATATGCTACATCTCACTAAAATACAGCGCTGTCCGTGTTAATGTTTGGAAAAGACCACAATGTTCTTAGTGCAGTGTCTATAGCAGAAATGTGCTATGTGATCTGATTCCAAGTATATTAATCCTGTTTCCCTGTGCCAGACAATGCAATGAGCCTACGAGTCAGAATAATATATGATGTTAATACACGTTTATTGCATTCCGTATGCATAATTTTAATAATAGCTTATTTCCTGCACAAAAGCTCCAAAGAAAGAAAAAATGCTGTAATATATATAATTATGTTATAATCATTTCTGTTTGAAATGTGTGGCCACTTCAGTGATTGTGTCATGGGAAAACCATTCTGAATGAACTGCATGAGTAAAGAAAAAAACCCTAACAGACTATAAAGTAGCCATCAGATGAATTATTGGAATTCTAATTATAACATAGGTAATTGATTACTGGAACATTTAAAAAAAATCCTTCTCCCACAATGTGTAGTCCAACAGAATGATAGGAAAGGCAAAAACTTTAGTGGTCTCTTTGATTTATTCTGACATCACCTAGCAGAGTTACACATTAGATTTTATTTTATGTTTAAATTTTAATGAATAAAATTAGGAAAGTCTGAGAATATTTATTTTTATGGAAGTAAATATGCTTCTGTCAGAAACAATCATTAATCATTGTTCTGTTCTTCATATAGTGTCATAAATATTCATGATGTTTAAAGGACAAATGAGGTATGGGAGCTGCTTGGGAAAGGTTACAAATCAGTGAGCTCAGCCCCCTGCAAGATCTGCATAGATGGGCACTCAGGCCCAAACAGATCCTACATTGCTCATTGTGGTTTCAGGTGGGTGCACAGGTCCACCAGCATGGATAAAGGTGCATCACAAGAATCTGTTTAAATTAACCATGATGCGAGACCCTTATAGGAATGCTTTGTGTTTATATATATATAAATATATGGAATTAGGATTAGGTAGTTATAGATAGTATGCCAGTAGATGGCTCATAATAATAGATAGCATAGTTCCTGGGTTTTGGACTCTGCAAATGGATTTCTGTGGGTGCTTTTTGTGACACCAGCAAGCTTCAAGTCAGTAGGGGAGGTGGGATTTTTCTGCTTTAATTCTTTGTTGTGGCTGCCACTGAGTCTTCATAGTAATGAGTGTGTTTAGGAAATGGAGGGAGTGAAAGAAAGATGGACAAGTGTGACTAAACCAACAAGTTTAAGTGAGTCCATCCACTTGTTATATTTGAATTCAGATAGTTTCACTTTTTTCAGTAACTTGTTGGATATGAAAACCTTTAACTTTTGTTTTGTTTTTGTTTTGTTTTCTTGAATGTGTGAACTTAAGTAATGGGGTGGATGAGATGGAAGCACAGGAAAATAGAGAGCAGGAGAAATTGCTTACTTGCATGTAAGACTGCATTTAAAGGTTGGGGAGATAGGAGCAGAAGGAGATGAAGTGTGAAAACAAGGAGGAACATAAGTTTAGATAGCCTGTATGAAATAATTTGACATCATTTGAACTAAATCAAAGGGTGAGATAATCAAACAGTGGCAGTTGAGACACGGAGGACCAGTCAGGGATAAGTGTAACAGTGCCTAATGCCAAGAGAATTGTGTAGCACGTCTGTGGAGTCTCAAGGCATCAAGAGGATAAAAGGTGTTGTCAAAGTTGCTTAGCATGTTGCATCTGTGAGATGATGCCCCTGCTGCTAGTAATGCTACCTGAAGACCACTACTGCTGCTGAGTGTGAGGGACCTGTTGGGACACCAGATATCCCAGCTGAGGTCCACTGAGAATAGAGAGGGATGCTGGCTGACTTGCTGCCCTCTTTTTCCAGCTAGGACACATACAAACAAAGAGGTTAGACATATCATTGGAATAATAGTACTTGGTACTTATCTTCAAAACATATTGCAGACATTAACTAATACTCAGGGCACCACTGTGGGCAAATACATTTTATTATCCACATTTCGCAAAGAGGAAACATGAGCAAAGAGGTTAAGATGACTAATTTCAAAAATGTCTGTAATCCTTGTGCCAGGTGGAGTCAGCTGCAACAAGGTACCTAGTGATTCCTCTTAACAATTAAAAGCAGAACCAGCTCAGTCCTCCCACACAGTAGCCTGAGAACCCTAGGTGTCTTTAAGAAGCAACACTTCCCCACTCACAAGCATTAATTCTGTGAATAATAAAATAAAACTTTTATTAGAATTGGAAAGAGCCCAGGATTAATTTCAGAAAACACATAACCCAATGCAAAAGCATGTGACCATAAGCAAGCACCCGCACCATGGTAGGGATGTAAAATCCCGTTTGAAATGTTAACTGGTTAAACTATATGTTTCAGTAGTCAAACAGTCACAGTGTCACGCGGTAGGTGCGGGGGATGCCTGCCCAGAATGCAGTGGGCCCAGCTGGACTGCTGTGGCTGGGCTGGGTGTTTGTTAATGGGTTACGCCAGTAAGCATGCCAGTAAGGCAATGTTTACCGGGTAAGTGGTTAACCAGTTACCCCTTTACATCCTTACCCCACAGTGTGTTGGGCAGTTTCCTTTGCCTCCATTACCCATCTTCTGGTGTGCAAGTTCCAACAAATATCCTTTAACATGCCATTCCCTCTGCTGTACCCCATTCCCACCTGCTGCACCCTAATATAGTTGGTTGTCTTCAGTCAGCAAAAACCTCGAGTTCAGAGATTCAATTACACTGGCCTACCTCCTTCCCCAAAAACAGGGTATATGTGTGTGTGTATGTGTGTCAAGCAATGCTTCCCCTGCAGCCACTGGCTTCACAGCTCACCCAATACTGCTGGTGCTGTTATCTCTGCTGCCACTGGTCACCTGGCCCACTGTTATCATTGAAGCTGCTATTGCTGCTGCTTTCTGCCACTTCTGCAATGATGCATTCTCAGGTTTCCACTTAGCCCAATTCTTAGTGATTTCACTGGGTAGTAGGGAACCTCTCTTATTGCCTCTTCATTGCCTTTCACTGCAACACTGTCCCCATACCTGGGTAAGGTTTAGCCACTAGCCTTCTTCATCAGTAATTTTAACCCTAGTAATCACTGAATGTAAACAAGGCCTCTCAAGAGAGTACAATCAGCTCTGTCTTTAAACACTAGAGAGGGGAAGGAAAGGGAGGGACAAATACCATCTAGGACTCTTTAGGCAGACTCTACACCATTAGGTAAGAACACCTATCCCCACCCACTGTCCTCTTCAGTGGGGTTTTTCTTTTCTTTTTTTTTTTTTTTTTTGGTATCCCTACTCCCTGTGTAGCAAGTGAGGTGTAAGGTGACCCACTCAGTCAGGGCATAATAAGCACGGTTTTGCTGCCCTTTACTCATTGCATTTCGTTACTCCTGCATTCAATACAAAAGTGAATTATAACCCAAAACCAACTAAAATTGATCATGTTATCCAACTTGTCCCATCTGCTGAATGCGTAGGCAGAGTTTATACAAATACAGTCTTGTGAAATCTTTTCCCCCAGTGCATCACAACATGTCAAATGAGAACTCATTCAGACCTTGCTTAAATGTCCACAAATTCTGTGTCTCCGTTTTGTTCAGTGCCCAACTTAAGATAGATAAGTGTCCCAGGCTGGCCATCCAAAAATGAAGGCATCCATAGTCAGGGAACATTTTCTGAAATTTTGGGTTGTAAGGCCACATGGCAAATCAAAGCCACTATTAAAACACAGGAGTTAGCAGTTGTGAGTGGAGACCACAGCATTCTGTGTCACACCTAACTCTGTATCTCAGACGCATGTAATCACTGCAGCTTTCAAGTGTAGTCACACCTGGTTAGAACTTTTGGGAAAAACTGTTCTAAAATATCACAAATGTTGCCAAATTTCTCTCTTACTTATTCACACACGTGGATGTTTAATGCCAACAGATAGAACCGAACCTTGGACTTCTAGGGCTTAGTTCATGAGCCTCTCCAGCTTGAGCTAAAAAGTAGCTGCCGCTCAGCTAAGGTGACAGAGCAGACTCATTCTTTCTCTCTTTATGTGATCTAAGTGCCACTGTATATAACAGGACATAGTAGGTATGTGAGTTATATATGCACACACCCCTGTTTTAGGGTACATTTACAGAGCAGCATTATTTTTGGAATAACTGACAATATTGCAAAATAACACAGTGCACATCTGCACTGCAAGCCTTTATTCCAAAATAATGTTGAGCTAGTGGACTTCTTACTCCGACTCATGGTAACCCTCATTTCACAAGGAGTGAGGGAAGTCGAAGGAAGAGTGTTCTTCCTTCCTTCCTGCTGTGTAGACAGCACCAAAAGCCACATTAAACTATTTTGACTTAAAATACATAATTGATATAGCTGAAGTTGCATAGCTTAATTCGACTTTAGCCCTGCTGTGTAGATGTACCCTTATAGTCAAAACTGAAAATGTTGATAGAAAACTTACTTGAAATTTGAAAATGTTCATCCATCTTTATTCCTGATATAGTACTGGGATTAATAGTGTCCCTACCTAAGTGTCTACCTGGAAAAAAAATTGCTGATTGGAAACTGCAGGGAAGGGAGCTCTTTTCACTTGTATTGTAGCCAGGTTAAAATATCCTGGAACTCTATGTATTGCCATTAATCAGACTGAATGTGATGTTCCCTGAAGAGCCCTTCAATCTGTTCCCTATTTATTGCATGTGTTACAAGTGATCCATGTATTATAGTGACTTATGAGGACAGACTCTTTTCCTCCCTGATTTTTGAGGAAAGGCAGGGACTTGCAGGGATTTCTATTTTATTTTATTTTTGTATGCTGCTGGATATTTATGTCAGGGTGGGATTAGCAGTCATTTATATGTATATTTTATTTTATGGGTTGGGCACTTAGGAATATTTTTAGATGCCTTCGTTAATAAATAATGAGAGAGAATATTTAGGAGCTACTGCATCAATGATTAAGGACAAAACATTATTATAACATCCCGATAGACTTTTGATACAGTGGGTCTACAGTCTGGGGATTACAGGGCTGCTTTGTTCAGCCTAAACACATGGGCTTTAAAGCCATCAGGCCCTCCCCTCTCTATTAGATCAATATTTACAGATATGTTTTTGTCCAACTAGGTGAGGCAGGGCCAAAAAGGCTCATGGAAGTGTGCCCCCTCGATACCATTATGCAGTAGCTTGGGGGAAAAGGAGAAGCATACAATATCCTTAAATACAGTGTGGAAAGTGGAAAAGAATTTACACCCTCCTTGCTCTTGGGAAGGATATCTCTTTCCACCCACAGTTATTTTTAATGCTGTTATATAGGGTCCACAGGTAAATCTTGCATCAGGATTGTTCTGCTAACATTCCTGTTTCTCTCTCCTTTTTCTGAGGGGAGGGAAGAGTAGCGACAATGGCAGCATTGCTAACGCTCACAATATTCAGTGCCTACTTGTAAAACCTCATCTCCTGCGTTAACCTAGATTTGAGCTTTTATCTAATAAAGAAAAAGGAAGTTTCTAGCCTTTATTGTTGGAAAACAAATTTTGAAAATGAGCAACAGTGGACAAATGAAAAGAGCCTGACAGTTATTGCATTTTTTAAATCTAAAAACTTTTGAGGAGTTGGGGTTGGCCATTCAGCCATGAAATTTGAACTTGAACTACTGTGACTATACCACCACTTTAAAATGTCAAAATAATACTAATAATCTTCTTTGCAACATTCCTATGCAGTCCTGAGAAGGTATATCAAAATGTCCAATAAAGAAAAATTACATTGTTCTCTCTGTAAAAAAAAAACCTGGAGGATTTGGCAGGTGTCAAATCTTTTCCCTTCTTGTTGCAACATAGGGTTAATTGCAGTGAAAAATCCCAACATAATCCAGAGGGATGGGAAGGGGAGAACCCAATTAAAAATACTCATATTTCCAAGGTGCCTTGTTGGCATCTCTTTAAGAATAGTCAGATACATCTATGAACATTATAATGATATGCATATTCAGCTTTTAATTTTCTGGTGGAATAGAGTATAATGTAGTCACTCTCCATTTTTCATAATTATTTCAGATAATATTGGTGCCCAGATATCTTCCTGAAAAGAAACATTAGTTTCTTAAAATACCACAATTTCACAATGAAAAAGTAAGGTTGGGTTAAAATATTAGTGTTCTTTTCACGGCCATTCACCCAACTTTTTCATTTCAAAACATCAAAGTAACGGTGCTTTTACTATTCATTGAACAACTGTAAATTGTGTCTACATGTCAGGAATGGCCTATAGAAAGCAGCTGGCAGACTTCTTAGAAAGCATTCTTAGAGCTGTATGAGCTCATGGACGAAGGAAAAGGAAGCTTTCTTTGTATTTAGGAAGGCCAAAATAGTTTTAGTATTATTTCTGCTAAATTTACTAACTGTCATAATATAGATTCATTGATTTTTCAAGGCACAAAGGACAATTATATGGTCAACCCAGTTACCCCTGCATTAATCCCAATAATTTTAGTTTGACTAAAGTAGATCTTCCACAAAGGCATCATTCTGCAGTTAGACTGATATGATATGGGCTAGCAGTTAGTATGTAGCATGCTGGGAAAGTTCCACTACATTTCTTTATTTGGTCATTTCATAAGCATTTTGTAAAATAAAGCATTTGATAGAAGCTCATGGATTGGGAGCTAAAATTGTCACTTAATAGCATTAATTGTTATCAGTGTTCCCTGTAAACTGTGCACTTGTGCGGCTATCCATGAAAATTCAAATGCTGCCCAGCTGATCAGCAAAGCACCCCCAGCTAAGTTTTGTGTTCTAATGGTTGTGCACAGTCATATATGTCTTGATGCATACATAAATGTATTCTGCACATAGATGGAAAAAATCGCACATGAACGGAAAAGATTAGCGGGAACATTGATTGTTATATTGCATTTTCTACAATATGTAGAATTGACTGTATCTATATCACAGTATCTTCAAAATATGAACCATACAGTTAGATTTCATCATAATTTAAGACAATAAGGAAGTTTCAGCTGTAAATAAAGATGTGGAAAAGATATGCCTTTTTAGGATAGAGCTATAAGATCCAACCCAGCTGTCCTTACTAAGGCAAAACATCCATTGAAATGTATGATTTCAGTCTGAATAAAGATGCCAAGTTCAAGTCCTAAATTTGTAGAGATTGCCCTGTGGTCATTTTAATTTTTGTCATTTGAATTTGTGCAGATCTGGATCCAGTTCATTTTTCTGAACACTACATCCAATTATTTTTGGACAAATAGGCATACTCTTCAATATGTCCAATTTTGATGCCAGCTGAGACTGCAAATGTCTGCAGTTCATCCCATTTAAACTCCAAGCCTGTCAGCCTGCAAAATTATATTATTTTCCCTGTACATAAAATACACGGATATGACCTCATGGATACAATACAAAAGGATTTTGACCTAAATATCTAATAGTAGCTTCACTGAGATGGGGAATTTGTACTTCATCCAATTGACTGCCATTCAGCTTTGTTGTGCTATATGTGAAAGGCATATTAGCATGACAATATATCCATGGGTCAACTAGTGACAAAAAACTAAACAACCCTGAAATGCCTAAATGAAGGCACTTCCTAATGAAACATGGCAAGTTAAAACTTGATCCACAACAGAAGAAAAAATTGAGGCTACGTCTACACTGGCCCCTCTTCCGGAAGGGGCATGTAAATTTCACTAGTCGTCGTAGGGAAATCCGCGGGGGATTTAAATATCCCGCGCGGCATTTAAATAAAAATGTCCGCCGCTTTTTTCCGGCTTTTAAAAAAGCCGGAAAAGAGCGTCTAGACTGGCCCCGATCCTCCGGAAAAAGTGCCCTTTTCCGGAGGCTCTTATTCTTACTTCAAAGTAAGAATAAGAGCCTCCGGAAAAGGGCACTTTTTCCGGAGGATCGGGGCCAGTCTAGACGCTCTTTTCCGGCTTTTTTAAAAGCCGGAAAAAAGCGGCGGACATTTTTATTTAAATGCCGCGGGGGATATTTAAATCCCCCGCGGATTTCCCTACGACGACTAGTGAAATTTACATGCCCCTTCCGGAAGAGGGGCCAGTGTAGACGTAGCCTGAGTGTTTAGCTAGTAGTTGTCATTCACTGTGCTAGGAGAAATTCCTGCCTTGATCAAAACACATCTTTGTAAAATTGTCTAAACTTAATAAGAAAAGAGAGAGAGGATATAAACTGCCATTTCAAACAGCTTTCATTCTGAATCAAAACAAATGTTAGTCTTTGTTGAGAAACGGAATAAAATAAACGTTGACTGTGTTGATATCAAAGATAAAGTCAAAGTTACACCATCAATGAAGTAGAAACATGTCTGACATCATGATGCAGCTCTAAATAAGAATATATATGAAAAGGCATAAAAAATGAGGCAACAAATAAAATCTTTGGGAAATAATGTAAGCATGATTTGAAAAGATAATTATAGGCAAAAAAAGCAAAAATAAATGTAGCAACTGGAAGAGCAGAAAAATTATGCAGCAATTAACAAGAATTCTTCATTCTTAGACAAAAAATAACTGACTCCAGATTAAAAATGAACCCTGACTACAGAAATGTTTTATTGGCGAAGTGTCTGAGACGTTTGTCCAATGTACATAGCAGACAGACACTTTCGGCACATGATAGCATAAATTATATTTCTGGATGCTCAGGAATATGTGTTCTTGATCTTATAACTCACTTGGTTAGGTCCAATAATGGTATCAGCAGAATGAATATGTGGACAAAGTTGGCAACGGGGTTTGTTGCAAGGGAAGGTACAAGGGTTGGTATTAGTGTGGTATGTTCTGTGGTTGTTGGTAAGAATCATCTTGAGGTTAGGTGGTTGTCTATAGGAGACTATGGGTCTGTCTCCCAGAGCCTCTTTGAGTATGGTATCCTGTTCCAGTATAGGCTGTAGTTTCTTGATAATGTGTTGGACAGGTTTAAGTTGGGGGTTGTAGGTGATGACAAGTGGTGTTCTATTGTTGGTTTTCTTGGGTCTGTCTTGAAGTAGATGGTTTCTAGGTATTCGTCTGGCTCTTTCAATTTGCTTTTTTATTTGTCCAGGTGGGTAGTTGAGGTTTATAAATGCTTGGTAGAGATCCTTAAGCTTCTGGTCTCTGTCGGTGGGATTAGAGCAGATGCGGTTGTATCGAAGGGCTTGGCTATAGACGATGGATCGCGTGGTGTGTTCTGGATGGGAGCTGGAAGCATGTAGGTAACTGTATGAGTCGGTGGGTTTTCTGTAGAGAGTGGTGTCTAATTTTCCATTGTTGATTTGTGTCCGTCTGCTATGTACATTGGACAAACATCTCAGCCACTTCGCCAAAGGATTAATGCCCACAAAACAGATATCAGACAAGATCACAAAGAAAAAACAGTTTCTTGCCATTTTAACCAGAAAGGACACTCTATCAATGACTTAACCACCTGCATTCTGCTACAAAGACCTTTTACATCTGCACTTGAAAGGGAATCCTCTGAACTGTCATTCATGTTAAAATTCGACACTCTCCGAGAAGGAATGAACAAATACTCAAACTATCTTACCCATTACCAAGATAGCTTCCCCAGTTATCACCTCTAATACCATTAGCTCACAGACATCCCACTCTCCCCACCTCTAATAGCATCAATTCACAGACACTTACCTTCCTTCCCCCCCCCCCCCCCCCGGATCCCCCTCCTGTTCTGAAATGTGATTTGTCCTTTTCATATGTGTTCATTTTTTTAATTGTATCCTTTGGTATATATGGTTGTGACTATTTTCTTCCACTATTTGATCTGAGGAAGTGGGTCTGGCCCATGAAAGCTCATCATCTAATAAACCATCTTGTTAGTCTTTAAAGTGCTACATAGTCCCGATAAATTACAGTACTTGATAGAAGAAGCAAAATGCAGGACAAGTACTGTAATTTATCGGGACTATGTAGCACTTTAAAGACTAACAAGATGGTTTATTAGATGATGAGCTTTCGTGGGCCAGACCCACTTCCTCAGATCAAACACGGCTACATTTCTATCACTATTCTACATGTAATTTATCTTAATAAATTATCTCAAATACAAACATGTAATCTAATTTGTTACAGATTTCTTAGTGTACCTGTTTCTTTAGAATCATGGAGTCCATCCAGTTCTGAAGCAGTAGCTACTACTGATATTGAGAACTAGCCACATTCAGCCAGTCAAATAGCCACATGTGGCTAGTGGCTAGCATGTTGGACAGCATAGCTCTAGAAACAGTTCTGTGGAATGAAAATTATTATATAATCCTTTGTGCACAATGCCGATATATTTTACTTGTAGTTTTACCAACCCACATTTCACTTACCTTTTGGAAATATATGTTTTACTCTCAGTGATAAAGCACATTAAGATAATCATCATAATTAAGAAATGTATGTAATCTCAATTGTGTCATTCTATTTAAGGTAAAAACTCTAATAATTATTATGAAAGTATCCTATATATAATAAGCTATGTGTTTTTGAGTATGAGTGCTGGATTTCATTGGAATAGGAACAATCTGATGTGAATTCATCTTGCGCTATGTCTACACTACGAACCTCTTCTGCAAGAGGAAATGCAAATGGAGTGCATCATTTGCATATGTTGCACTCTCATTTACATTTCCTCCTTGGATCCCTTTTGCACAAGTGGTTTTTGCACAAAAAAGCGCTGTGTAGTCAGCTCTTTTTTGCACAAAAGCCCCCTTCTGCACAAGAGCAGTTCTTCCTCATTTTTGGCACAAAAGGGATCCGAAGAGGAAACGCAAATGAGAGCGTGACATATGCAAATGAATGCACCATTTGCATTTCCTCTAGCGGAAGAGGCTCATAGTGTAGCTGTAGCCTAAGAGTAGAGTGCAAGAGGTAATAGTGTATGTCATGCCAAAGATAATTTTTACTAGATTTACAGTAGCTGTCTGATTTGGCCTGTGACATCCATACCATGGGGAATTAATGATGCTCTATATAGGTAATATAGAGGCAAACAAATGCATGGTATGTTTGTGGGTGTACTAATGTTTCATAGATGTATAATGATAGACAATTCATAAACTCATTCATTTCTAAAATTTAATCTATGAATATTCCTGTTCTTAAGTGTAGACCCATGCGTACCTTTTATATAGTATCTTTCCCACAGAGGGATCCCAGAACACATTGTAAAGTATAGTTTGTAGAGAGATCAGTCACACACCAGTGAAATGTATCCATCTCTTCATAGAACAGGGATTCAATCTGCCACAGCAGCATTACATAATCGCTTTCAGGCAATTAAATTAATAATTTTTCCAATTGAAACTAGAATGAGGCTTTTGAGTAGGCAAAATATAAACCACCCACGTTAGAATACAGCCATCGTTCTGGACAGAATATCTGGTCTGGATGATGGAATCTCCAATAGCACGATGTCAACTAGCAGCCTCATGCTTGTTTAATATTCACTCTGCATTTCAGTTGTTAGATCTCTACTCTTTTAGATGGAATCTCCCAGTGTGTTATGAATCTTCAGTTGCCTTGGGTGAAGGAAAAGCACATGGTTCTAAAAAAAGACACTGGCTTTCCCCTCTGCTAATGGGTGTTGCAGATGACAAATGAGACACTATGGGCACGTCTACACTAGCCCCCTAGATCAATCTAGGCAGGCTAATGAGCGTGACCAGAATTGCAAATCAAGCCCAGGATTTAAATATCCCGTGGTTGATTTCCATGTTCCCGGCCAGTCGCCATTTTAGAAATTGACTAGCCTGAAGTAACTGCCTACGTCTACACACGGCAGTGAAACAGTCTTCCGATTTAAAGCCCCTAATTCGAATTAGGTGGTAAACTTCATTGCAGGAGGAATACCAGCTAATTCAACTTAGGGCTTTAAATCAGAAGCCCATTTCACTGCCGCATGTAAACGTGGGCGGTTACTTCGGGCTAGTCAATTTCTAAAATGGTGACCAGCTGGGAACATGGAAATCAAGCGTGGGATATTTAAATCCTGGGTTTGATTTGCAATTCCGGTTGCCCTCATTAGCCTCCCTAGATCGATCTAGGGGGCTAGTGTAGACGTACCCTATGATTATCATATCTCTGTATTGCTGTAGAAGGTAAATGATGAACAGTGCAGCTTAAGGAGCCGATGGGGGTTTGCAGGCCTCTCTTTCAGTGCCCCCACTCCAAGGGTTTCTAGTCCTCCTCTTTAGTAGATGAGTTTAGGGTGAAGGACCCTTGAACCATCAGTCTTTTCAAACTGGGGAAGTCTCTTAGGCTGTGTCTACACTGGCAGATTCTTGCGCGAATACGGCCACTCTAGCACAAAAATATGCTGTCTGTCTACACTGGCTGCGCGTTCTTGTGCAAGTAAACTGTCGTTGTACTGTAGAAAATCAGTGCCTCTTGCGTGAGAACTCTGACGCTGCCTCTCAGCAAAAATCCCTCTTGTGCAAGAGCTCTTCCAGAAGAGGGCAGTGTAGACAGGCAACATGAATTTCTTGCGCAAGAAGCCCCTATGGTTAAAAAGGCCATCAGAGCTTTCTTGCGCAAGAGAGCATCTCCACTGCCATGGATGCTCTTCCACAAAAGCACCTCTCTTGCACAAAAGCACAAGCCAATGTAGAAACTCTCTTGTGGAAGACTTTTTGAGCAAGAACTCTTCCGCAAAAGAGTTCTTGCGCAAGAAGCTGTCAGTGTAGACGTAGCCTAATTACTGTAGGCTTGTCCTTTTGGAGTGGTTAAGGGAACTTGGGCCTGCCCTCTCCACTGGCTCTGGTCCATGGCCCAAAGGTGGAGTTTTAAGCCACTGCCTCTCCCAGCCCACATTCTGTCCCAAGTTTGCTTCAGCTTCCCCAAATAGGTTACTCCATCCATGTCCCTGACCTGCCCACTACCTTTGTGGGTTTTCACAGCCTCTGTTGTCAGGCCCTGGCAATGAATCCTGGGGAGAGCTTTCCCCCTCAGTGCAACTATCATCCCCCTTCCAATGCCTGCCTCTTATCAGCTCTGCTCCCCTTTTCAAAGCCCTGCCTGTGCAGACATTGCAGGTGTGACTGTGTTGGGTGGCATGGGCCCTGAGCTGTTCCTTAACCCCTTGCATGCCTATGTGAGGTTTGTACTTTTCATTCAGTGGCCTCAAAGCACTTAACATTCACTGGTTTAACCTTTATAACTTGCATGTGGGGTAGATCGGTGTGATCTCCATTTATCAGTTAATTGTCCACAGTGATGGTCACCATTTAAAGACTTTTAATAACTATTATTGATAAGCTTATCGTTTAAGTGAGATGTTGATTAATAACAGTTATGATTCATAAAATGCAAAGATTGTGTTATTAGTGTATTGTATCCTTTTCTTTTAGGTTACTCAATACTTCAAGCTATTATGGAAAAAGCAGGACAGAATAGCTGGCAAGTCAGTGCCATATGTGTGGAGAATTTTAATGATGCCAGCTACAGGAGGCTTTTAGAAGACTTGGATCGAAGACAAGAAAAGAAATTTGTTATAGACTGTGAAATAGAGAGGCTTCAGAATCTTTTAGAACAGGTAATACCACTTTTTAATGTCAATGTAAACCCATTACTATAGTTCCACAAGAGTACCCTCATAGCCCTTCTTTTATTTTTGGCTGTCAGGACAAGTTTTCCCCAAGGTTTATTCAGAGGCCATTATTTTATCTACACTTTCTCTCCATCTTGATATGAAACTTCCATCCCAGCAGCCAATGGGTCAAAATGAATAGCCACTTCTGAGACATCAGGCAATGGCTATACAGCTCAAAGATCAGCCCAGAGCTCTAACACACAAGTGCTGGGGGAGTCTTGAACCAAAGTCGCTTGGATGGCAGAATAGCACCCTGAAATATTTGGGGGAAGCTCTATGGCCTATGCTACACAGGAGGGCAGACTAGATTGTCGCAATGCTCTTTTCTGACATTAGAATGTATGCATTTAATTTAAAAAAAATATATAATTGAGATGCTAGTTTTGTTTGAAGAATTTTGCTTATTTTTGTCCTGGTTTATTTACTTTTCTCCAAACAGCAGAGACAACTTATTTCCAGCTGTGCAAAGTCTTGTAATCCTCATTATACATTTAAAAGGGAAGTTTTATTATCCATAGATAATAAAATGGAAAAGAGTGAAATAAATGATCTTGTGGACAAGGGATGAAGGGCACTTTCTTCCTTAGTGATGGAAGTCAGCAATTATGTAAAGGCAAGACTATGAGCTTGAGTATCTGGTGCCTGGTACTTTGTACAGGCATTTACATATGTGCCAAGTGAGCTTAAAATGTTATCATTCTGGAGAATCTGGCCATTTATGTGTCTCTCTGTGGGCTATTTCTTAAGTGACAGAAAAAATAATAGTTAGAAACAAACAAAGTGTTAGGAAAATAACTTGAGGAAGTATAGTCTTTTGTGTCTCACGTAACTCACATATTATGCTGATGCTGTGCAGTATTCGCTGCCACGATGTGAGAACTACAATGAATGAGTGCCATCTAGTGGGACTAAATTCTGTTTTATTGCACTACTGGATTTATTTTATTTCTGTATTTATTTTTTATTGTGCAAAAGGTATTTTAGGAGTCTGTAAAGTTTTTATTGCCTAAAATTCTAGTGATGCAGATGCTGGAACGGGTAGCTAAGTATAAAATGCTATTTGTGATTCAGAAATATGCAATAGCGTTTTTTTCTGAAAACCATTAGAGATTAATTTTTTAACAGACGAAACAAGAGAAAGAAACTAAGAATTAACGATAAGGCACTTCTAAATTTCACAAGGATTGTTTCAAATAGGTGACTCCATACATATTAATTAGGCCAAATTTTTTGCTACTGTGTGATTGTATTTTAATGCACACTTACTATATCTTATAATCGAATCCTTCTCTTATCCATTCTCTTCTAAAATAAAAACAGAAAAAGGTTATTTTAGGACTGTTATTAAAGTGTGGAGTGAAACAATGATTTCCCCCTGAGTAGTGGGGAAAGAGAGAGATTGTTCAAACCCTGGAACAGTTGGCTTATAGAGAGAGTTTTATATGTCCATATACATAGTTGTAGCATATTTCTACATTATCTCATAGATCTGTTGATCACCTATTGCTTTAATAGCAAGGAAATACAGGTTGAACCTCCCAAATCCAGGAGTCTCTGGCCTGGCAACATCCCTGGTCCGGAGGGCCATGGATATTGCTTGACCAAAGAGCACCAGAGACAACAGTGGGAGACAATGTGGGAGCTCGGGAGCTCAGGCTGGACCAGCAGTGGCTGCACCAGACAGCAGCTGTGGAGCCCCGGACCTGACCGGGAAACCCCTGATGTCAATGGGACCAGGCATGGCTGGGGAGCCCCCGCCCCAGCAGAGGAATCCTCCGAGTCAGCTGAGCCAAGAGTCTGTGGAATCCCAGCCCAGATGAGATCCCCGTCTGCAGAGGGGCTGCCATGATGGGAGTCCTGGCCAGGGAACCTCCAGCAACATCAGGGCCAGTGGTGGGCAGGCAGCCACTGCCAGAACTCCAGGAAATCCCCAATGGCAGTGGGGCTGAGGTGACTGGGAAGTGCCGGCCTAGAGCGCCCCAGCTCAAGAGAAGCTGGTGGAGGTGAGCAGCCCCTCCAGGGAACCCCAGGGAATCTCCAGCTGCAGCAGGGTCTGCCCTCGCAGAAGGGCAAGGTAGCCAGGTGTCCCCTTCCAGGGAATCCCAGGAACACCCTATGGCAGCA
Source organism: Pelodiscus sinensis (assembly GCF_052426305.1). Taxonomy (NCBI): domain Eukaryota; kingdom Metazoa; phylum Chordata; order Testudines; family Trionychidae; genus Pelodiscus; species Pelodiscus sinensis. Next base: position 319,639,868 of record NC_143052.1, read on the forward strand.
GGGCTGCAGCAGCTAGGCAATCCCAGCTGGGAATCCCGGGAGACACTGAGGCAGCCTGCAGGCAGCAGCATGAGGAGCCCCTGCTGAACCACCATTAGAGGGGCACGAGCAGCCCTAGACTAGCTGCCAGCAACTGGCGCCCTAAGCTAAACATGCAATTGGCACCCCCACCTCTAAACCACTCAATGATATTGCACCACCATTTGGCGCCCCATTTAACTTGGCACCCTAGGCAACCGCCTCGTTCGCCTATATGGACGGGCCGCCCCTGTAGAGGGGCCAGAACAGGGCAGGAATCCCCAGGGAGAGAGGCCTGGGAGCAGGCACCCAGCAGGGGAGCACTGACCTCCCCTTGTCCCGCAAACTCCCTGGTTTGGGACAATTCAGGTCCTGAGGGTGCTGAACTAGGGAGATCTAACCTGTACACATTTTAGTGCATGTTCCTAGTTTGATCCTGATCTCACTGATACTGACTTTACACTGGTGTGATGCCATTGACTTTTAGGAGCCACTCTTGAATTTCATCTTAGCAACTGAGATTGAAATCCTTTTTAGAACAGTTTGAACTCTGTCTGGGTAGGCTTAGAGTCTAGTTCTTCACCGCTACAATTAGTGGAAATTTTGCCATTTACTTTAACAGGACTAGGACTGCCCTTGGGTTATGTTGTATGGTAGATAACTCAAAGTGGTGGCAATTTAAAATATCAGGCCCTGACTTCTTTCATTTTTCATGAGGCTTCCGGTAGCCTGTAGATGAAAGATGTGGTAACTTCACAGAAGAGGAATTGACTGAGTCTCTAGCTGCCTAATTGATTCAATAGGCCTTTTCCCCAGACTATTTGAAAAATGAAGTTTAGATGTGTGATGTACAAGTCTATGTCCTGTAGTGTATATTAGCAGAAGTTAAGTCTTAGTAAAATTAGACCTCAGTACAAATTGTTCTGCTCTTCAGTTTTTGCTGCCTAAGTGTGAGAAACTGACTTATTTGTGTGTATGTAAATTAAAGTGTATAAAAGAAGTGTAGGCTAAATTCTGAACCAGTGGTGGGCAACCTGCCTCATGCGACCCATTGGGTTGTAAATGTGGTTCACAAGACATTTTATTATTGCCCTTGCACGGGGTTGCCAGATTCTGTTCGTTTTCATCCACATAGTTTTTTTTCCTACTGGTATTACAAAAGTGGCACGCACATGCAGCAAGGGTACGAGAAGTGAGGTGTGTGCTGATTGCACACAATATTGTTGTGTGCTCCCTTTGCAGCCAGTCAAAGCACTGCTATGGTTCAGTCAGCACACCCTGCAAATTCTAGGTATGCAAGTATAGTTAGCAAAACTGTCTCCTACCCTCAGAGACTGATTTTGGTAATGATAATCTTGCAGCCCACTGAGATGGGAGGGCCACTCATATAGGCCACTCACTAGCCTGGGTTGCCCCTCACTGTTCTGAACAGTTCTTCTTAAAAGGAGACGTACAATATTCTGTATGTCCTATCCTGAGAGAGCTGGGATTCTGGTTTATGGTGAGTCAATTAGCTGTGTGAACACAAAAGTAAATATAAAGAGAAGTTAATTGTAGATAGATAAATAGCACTTTTTCCATGCTATTCAGAAGGTAGCTCTGAAAACCCAAGTACAATGATTGCTAGGGTTGAAAAGGAAAACAGGATTCTGATACTGCATTTGGAGAATAGGGAACAAGAAAATACTAACTCTTTTATGGATGTATAATGACTTAATTAACTTTTGGGGGCATTCCAAAGAATCATCCTGTCCAAAAACCTGATGCTCGTGGTATGGTACAAAAGCCATGGTAGAAAGCAAGAACAGCCCTTTGTGATCTCGACAGACAGGTACAGGATACAAATGGTTTAGAAGGAAGTTACTTCATAGTTAATACTCCGAAATAAGTCCAGCTTTAGTTTAAATTAAGCATATTTGCTATGGCCTGAAATAAGACACTATTGTTTTTGACTTTCACAGTTCCCAGAGATCCACTTTATCCAAATCTATTTCACAAGCTGCTCTTTGTAAGATTTAAATTAGACTTATTTGTCCTGTAATGTGTCCTCATAGGAGATGACCATCTGATCATCTTCCTGCTTCTCATCTGAATCCACAGGCACATGTTAGCAGGTATAAAATAATTAACTTTCACTCTCCATCCTCAGTTTACATACACGTGTATTACTAATTATTACTTAGCTGACCTTTTATTTCATTTACATTTACACAGCCATCAAAAACAGCCAATATGTTTTCTGTTGAAAATTGTAAATGGAGATGTATACTAATACACTTATTCACTTTGCCCAAATACTATGATAATGAGGTGGAGGGGAAATATTCCTAGTCCAAAAAGTTTTTATTTTTTCGTATTGAATATGACACTTGACTGGCATATTCATTTTATAGTTTTTAGATATGTATCTGATGCACAAAATGTCAAGTATTTATCTCTTAGGGATACATTTGCAAAAATGTTGTTATTGTTCTTTATCTGTAATACAGTAATGTCTGGCATCTCCCTCTGGGATCAGGATCATAGGATGCTGACCTAGGTGTTGTATAAACACATAGGGAGAAACTGTCCTGATCCAAAGGAGCTTGCAGTTTAGAGAGACAGAATAGAAGAAGGGAAAGGGAAACAGAGAAATGGGAAGTGACGTTGCTAAAAAGTTGGCAGCAGGACCAAGGGTTACTGACTCTCAGTCCAATTTCACAGCTTCATTCTACCTCATGATTTTACCTGTGCCGATTCTGTGAACAATTATGCTTTCGATCAAAGGGGTTTAAGAGCACAAACTTTTTTTTAATTTGAGGACAAAAGCAAGTGAATGAGACTGAGGAGTCTATCTACGTAATCATGTTTTGCTTCCAAACTGTACTTAGAAGTGTCCCTCTTAAACTGATTTTCATGCCTAAGGGTATGTCTACACTAGCTCGTTAATTCGAGCTAGGTAGGCAAATGAGGGCAACCAGGGTTGCAAATGAAGCCCGGGATTTAAATATCCCGGGCTTCATTTTCATGTTCCCGGGCACCACCATTTTTAAATCCCCCTTAGTCCGAACTCCGTGCCCGCGGCTACATGCGGCACGGAGTAGGTAGTTCGAATTAGAGATCCTAATTCGAACTACCATTACTCCTCGAACTAACAAGCTAGTGTAGACATACCCCAAGTTATTAGTAACGGGAATAGGGATGTAATAGTGTAGTCAGTTAACTGATAAACAAAAGCGTATAGGTTAATACTATAGACTACACGCATTTCCCTCCCCCCACCCTTGCCAGTCAATTTTTTAGCAGATTGTCCAGCAACCTGGTTCAGTTCTGGCTCATGCCAGGTCCAGAACCTACCCCTGCTGCAGCTATGCATTTAAAGTGTATTAGGAGCCAGGTGGGCAGGCAGCCCAGTTTAGTTTTGGCTCAGCTTTGGTCCAGGAGCTCAGACCTCCCCTTAGACAAGGGCTGCTGCCACCCCGCACTGCTGCCTCTTTATCAGAGGCAGCAGCACTGGGCAACAGGCAGCCAGTCCACAAGGGGAGCTGGCTTTTAAACTGGCTCCCCTCGTGGACCAGCTCTCGCCTTGCACCCTGCACTGCTGCCTCTGATGCAGTGGCTGCCGGCCCTTCCCCTGGGGACTATAGAATAGTCGACTAACTGATACAAATTCATGAGGTTACTTGACTATTCAATAAACCAATTTTTAATATCCTTAAAGTGGAAGAGACTCCACCCAGATACACCATCCAAGATCTCTATAGGTGTCTGCCCGTCAACAGACCCTCTGACTATCCAGCATGCTCTCACAGCCCCCTCCTGATCAAAGCTGCTCAGCACCTCATATTCCTGAAGAAATTCAGTACCAAAATATTAAAGTCTGCAAATTGTATTTGTGAATAAATGTGGAGGCTCCAGCATGGCGGTGGCAAGCATAGGCTGCTGTCTGCATGGAGACAGGAGATCACTCTGCAGCCTTTCCTCTCCCCTCCTCTCCCAGGATAGGGACTTGGCAGTAGGGGTGTGAAAGTTAACTGGTTAACTGGTAGGCCTCACCTTTAACGGGTAAGGCCTACCAGTTATGGCTAACCAGCACTTGCTGCTCCAACAGCTTGGGTCCCACCACAGGCAGGGGGTGCTCCAGCCTGGCCAGAGCAGGCCTCACCCGGGGGGCGGGGGGGAGACGCGCTCCAACCTAGCCATGGAGGGGTGGGACCATGGCCCCTCTGCCTGCCCGCATTTAATTGGTTAACTGGTTAAACACAAAGCTTAACCAGTTAAATAATTAAATGTGATTTTACATCCCTCCTTGGCAGTGAGATATCTCTGTGGACATGTCATGAGGGCCCTCATCCAGGTTCTTGCCTGCAATCACTTTGTGCCATCACCTCCCAAAGTAGAGCATTTCCACCCAAGCCTGAAAAAGTAAAGAAGTGCTTGAGATGTGCAGTTTATTAAGAAAAGGAATTCTATTCAGGCACCAATCTTTTTTTCATCCCTGATTTACACCTGGTAGCCGTACACAGCTCAGTGGGATCGTACCGGGTATTACTCAGCACACAATTTCAAAAATGCCTCAGCAATGGGGCCATAAGCCAGCCAAGCCTTATTTCAACTGTGGCTCTTGTTTTGGATTATTTAAGGCATTTTTTAAAGGTCTTTCCCATGGGTGAGAGAGAATATGCTGAATTCTTTAAGGGACCTTTAAAATCCCACTCAACTCTGCACTGGAGATAGGTGAATCCATAAGAAAGAAAATCATGTCCCTTTTTTCTAAATAAAAGTTTTCAGCTACTCCAACCTTGTCAAGAGTGAATCCATCTTCCTCCCCAGCTATGAGGTACCTCCCTTCCTTGTGTTCAGCATTCCTGATTGCTGCTTTTCTGCTCTGGGTAAATCTCCCTCCTCCTTTTGTTTTAGTGTCAGTTTCATATTAACAAGGGCATATTGTTAATCATGGGCAGGAAAAGCAAACACCACTTTTTATTTTCCTTTTAACTTTTCCTCCTCCCCAGCCAGGTTGCTTGTGTGCCTCTCCCCCTCCCATTCCCCATCTGCTGCTGATCCCTCATGGGGAAGGGAGGAGAAGAAAAAGTCCAAAGGGGATCCTTGGCATCTGGGTTTAAACTTCAGAGCAGAACAGCGGTGACATGTGGCAGGAGGAGGGGCACTGGCACTACCTCTCCCCCCGCCTTGCTCTGCCCTGCCCTTGCTCCACCCAGCCTGCACCTTTCCCGTCCACCACAGCTGCCAGTGAGTGGAGGGAGAGGGAGTGTGGTGCAGCACAGTGCGGAGCCCTGCCACTGGCACTGGCCCTTCTGCCAGCTGCTGCCTTGCCCTTCCCACTTCGGGAGGAGGGGAGCATTGTGGTGCATCATGTGTTCCCCAGAACGTGTCGCCTGTGGAGCTGAGGGAGGCAGTGTGAAAAGGAGACTCGTAGAGAGATTGCCGGGAGTTGCTGGCAGGGCAGGCAGGCAGAAGAGGGGAGAGGTGCAGGTGCAGTTTATGTTGGCTGGGAGCAGCTGCTCTCCCTCAGGGGCACCATCCTGCTTCCTAGGAAGCCGTAGCAGTTACTGAGCCATACAAAAAATAATCCACCTCCTCCACTCTTTTCCCTTCCTAGCCCAGGTTCCCTCCCAGCCATCTACAGCCTGGTTCCTCCTATCCATCCCTCCCTCCACCACTCCTTGTAGTCCTATGCCCAGTGATCTTGGCTTCTCCCTCTCTTTCCAACTCCCCAGGGAAGCTGAGGGTACCAGAGCCCTCAGGAATGAATAGGTGGAGAGGAGGAGCCAGGGAGGTGGGGGTGGGGAGAAGTTTGCAGTCCCAGCATGGGGAAAAGGCAAGAGCGAAGAAGAGTCTACATCGCAGCCAGCGAGGGGAAGCCCGAACTTCTTGTGGCACCTCCTGGCAATAATGCCATGGGTATGAACCCAGTTCCCCTGGCCCTTGGGTTGGCCCTGTAAATTGCTGGGCAACCCGACTTTCCCTTTCCTAACTGATTGCTCATACGTGCAATAATGACAAGTAATTTATTAACAGAACAGTCCATGGCAGCAACATTCATACACACTACACAACAAGAATCAACATCAGTCTGATTCTCCCATGTTTCACTAAGACTGCTCTTTTCCTCCTCTGCACTAGAAAACAATGTCTCCCTTTGTATTTGCAGCTTGATCAGTAAAAGTCAGCAACCAAGTGGAGGTAAATTGAAGCTGGAAATATGGATTAAATGATGTGCTGGATTTGGATACTGAACTCCTATTTCACCACAAATGCGCCCGTGGAACAAAAGCCATTATCACAGAGACCCAAGCAAAGCAAATCAGGGTACTCCCAAGTAATTGCCACTGAGAAATAGTAACTAAAATGCCTATCTGCTTTTTATGAGATACAAACTGTACATGCAACAAAAAATCAAGGATATTACTCAATTTAGTAGAGCAGATGTGTGGCAAAACATGCACACTGTTTAAGAAAATGTCAGATCAGCTTGTTCTAAGACTGACTTAGATTTAATCAGCTGGGTAGTTTGCTCTCCGTGTTCTAACAAATGCGTCATAGATTTCTTATTTATTTATTTATTCATTTCTTCATTTGCCCACTTTCAAACAAGACTAAAGGAGAATGTCATTAAAGCTTTACATTTAAATGTGGAAATGGTTGGAGAATAACAGGCAATAAACTGTAGAGTTGATCTCATTTATTTTAACTTAAATATATCCTATTTGTTCAAATACATTTGCTTTAATTCCTATTACCTCAAATTTATGCATCACTCAAAACATGTATTAAGATATATGAGTTCAAAGCCCCAAAGAGATTTTACACTCTAAACAGAAAAAGATGGTGATAGATAACCACTGTTGTTAGTTTCACTGATTTTGTAGCATAATTCCATAGTTATTGGGTTTGTTTGTCTTTTGAAATTTATAATAAAAGAAAAATTTAATGTAATTTAATTGCTAAAAAGGCAGGAAATAACAAAGTTGATGGTGCCTGTCCAATCTTTAATCTGCTTGTACACATATACTACAATCTTTGAAAGCATGTAGTCTTTAAACACATGTGCACTATTTTTTCACAGGAGTACTTATTCATTGTCCGTATATGAGTAATGCACTATTAGGGTATGTCTAGACTACATGGCTCCGTTGATGGAGCCATGTAAACTAGTTCACCTGGCATAGGCAAAGAAGCAGGGATTTAAATAATCCCTGCTTCATTAAAATAAACATGGCCGCCACGCTGTGCCAACGATCAGCTGATCCGGCACAGCGCAACAGTCTAGACGTGGATCTGTCGGCTGGGGAAGCCTTTGCCGACCGAACCTGTAAACCTCGTTTCACAAGGCATAAGGGATCGGTCAGCAAAGGCTTCCCCAGCCGACAGATCCGCGTTTAGACTGCCATGCTGTGCCGGATCAGCTGATCGTCAGCACAGCGCGGCGGCCATGTTTATTTTAATGAAGCAGGAATTATTTAAATCCCCGCTTCATTGACTATGCCGGGTAAACTAGTTTACATGGCTCCATCGACGGAGCCATGTAGTCTGGACATACCCTTAATGAGGTAGGGAATATAGCATGTTTGAGACAGGGTATGACAGATCTGATCTTTGTTTCTAGTCAGCTTTATGGCCCAATTGTCCCACACTAATTACACTGAGTACTACTTACATGAGCAGTTGAATTGAACTCCTGATAAACAAAAATTTGAGAATCAGAACTAAAATGTGTCTTAAAATTAGTCACAGCTTCACTTATACCTGCCTCATTCTCTTTTTACTGTTCACTTGCACATATGTAAATGGGTCTGATAAATTCTGCAAACTTAGGGACAGATTGTGGTTCAGCTCATGAGCCTGCATCATGGGCAACAGCATGAGCTCATCCATCATTGGGGTTGCTACTCACCTTCACCTGGAGATGAAAAGGGAGTAGGCAGATGGGGTGAGTGGGTGGGTGGAGTTGATCCAGGTCCCGAGGGTACTAGACTAGAGGTTCAACCTGTACAGGGCTGCTCCAGATTACTTCCTCAGGAGGAAGGAATGAAAGGGCCACAATCTGGTTCTGATGGTCTGCTTGTGGGGCAGCACAACTGCACTCTGTCTCTTCTACAGAGCTTTTGACACAGCCGCATTGAGCCCCTAAAGACTATCCCCATGCCAAATGTCAAGCTCTATGTCACTGAAGCTGGCAAAAGAAAAATTCTGAGTTCTCCCTTTTGATCTGTTTACTTGAGCATTTGTGGGAATATATATGGCAGGGCTGTATTTTATGTTTGTTTAGCTTTTTTGTATTTGAAAATGGTTAAACAGTGCTTTGTCCACTTGCCTTTACCTACTGTTCAGCATTGACCTTGAATACTGCTGGAGCTTGTGAAAATCCCTGCACCTGCAGTGCAGATAGTCCTTGTTGTTGTGAACAACTTGGAGCTGGAGGAATCATTTTTCATAGGTTTCGATGAGGGTTTTTTTTTTTTTTACTTAAATGAAAATGTCCACAATAGATTCCACTATTTTCTGTCCTACTCTTTTCATTATCCTCTGGGGCAGATTTTAAAAGGCCATAGTTTGCCAGTCTTTGAAAAACTCCCACTTCACTGCAATAACAGTTGAATAGGACCCTTATTGCAGTGGTTACTTTTTTCCTGAGAAATTTGTAGCTGCTTCAGGTGTCTTTATTCTTGTGATTTTTTTTATCAGTTTCTTTCCCTTCTGTCTGTAGTAATCTAGGTTGCATTGGCTTTCCCATCTTCTACCTTACACAGTCCCAAACACTTAACAGTTGCTATATGAGAATCTGTAGATATATCTTATCTGTAAACATGGATCTGTCTTCTCTTAAATGTTGTATAATATAACAGTTTAGTTGTCAAGATCAGCAGTCTGTTTCCTGAGCTGTACAGCAGGTTGATTTCAATTTTTTTTTCAATACAATGTCAAATGCAACCTTTTCCAAGAGACCAGCACCTCTTCACTCAGCTCCATCGGTGCTCTGCGTCAGCAACCCTAACATCACCACTCAAATAGAAATGCCTTCGTCTTTAAATACGGGGTGAAAATTGTTATGCTGTGTCTGGTGTATCTTCAGTTGCTTGATGGAATTATACACATTAGAAAAGAGAACATTCACAGAATCTAGCACCGTTAACAATGAACTCCAGGAAGTGAAACAATATGAACATTGTAAAGCTTATATTTTAAAAATCAGAAGCCAAGTACTAATTAATTCATATGGTTAAACAATATTTTAAAGTTGCTACAGCTGGGTGTTTGAGAATCAGAAATCTTGGAGTGTGTCCCCAGATCTGTGACCAACTCAATGTATGTCTTGCAAGTAATTTATCATTGCTAATCTTCAATTTCCACATGAGTAAAATGCTTTGTGATGAAAGGTTTGGTTCAGATCCAACTCCCACTACAAGGAGAATGGATCAGGCCGCAAGTGCAGTGTTTAATTATTATTACTATAATCAAACTAAAACTGAATCAGATGAATACAATTTATGACAGGAATAAAAATATGGAAACTAACATGTATCAGTTGCTCTACTTGTCCTGCTCCATTATTATGAGAGCTAATCCTGATGAAATAATGCTACCCAGCTGCAGGTTACCTTGATATCATGATCAAGTTGTACATTTACCAAAATACCAAATGCCAAACAATATGTTATTGTCAGAAAATCATGAGAATGTATCAAGCATAATTTGGCCAAATTTGTGTATTCTCTCTCTCTCTCTCTCTCTCTCTCCCCCCTCCCCCCCTTTATTGGTTTTATTTATTTTGGATGTTCTGGCATTTGGCCAAATTATGCTTGATACATTCTCATGATTTTCTGACAATAGTATAATCTTAGGGTACGTCTACACTACATGCCTCTGTCGGCAGAGGCATGTAGATTTGTTTGTTCAGCAAAGGTAAATGAAGACGTGATTTAAATGATCGCGGCTTCATTTACATTTGCCTTTGCTGATCTGTCTAATCTACATGCCTCTGCCGACAGATTCATGTAGTCTAGACACAGCCTTAGTGTGGGAGAACAAAGGAAAAACTACATAAAAAACCACCTAACTATAGGGAGGCAAAAATTAATTAGAGACATCAATTAAACAGAGTGTTTGCATGTTTCCATAACCTCCCCCACTTTCTTGTGTTATATGGACAAAGTTGCATTCTGGTACTGAAAGGTCATTTACAAACACAAAATAATATTGTAAAAATTCAAGTCTGTTGCAAACTCTACCCCTTGGCACAACTATCTGCTGCCTCTGTGCTACAATAGAAGCTGGTTGTGCTTAGTTCCCAAGGAAGGCAGTGGATTTTGGGAATTCTTCAATGGGTTTTCCCCACCCTTCTTTCCTTTCTCTCTTTTTTTCTTCCTTTCTTCCGTAATCCAGAGGTGTAACTAAGAACAGCCAGTGCAGCAATCATGGAGAAAGTCAATGACTATTTCCTCTGGAGATGTCCCCTCGTGGCCTGGGGCCAGCAATGAATTGGGAAAGACTCCTCTGGGCTTTCTCATTTTCTGTGGAGTGTTTGATTTCTCATTAATTTCTCATTAAGCTTTTTCACATTGACAGGCTTAAACTGCACCAGTAATACCAAATCACATCATCATAGCACTGCCTACTTAACAAGTTTTGTGCCCAAGAAGTAGGCTGTTGTGTGAGAGAGAATGCATGGACAGTGCAGCAGACAGATAAAGGATTAATACATTAATCTAATCTATCTTTATTTGAAAAAAAATTTCCATTTCCCTTCGATGGTCTTGCAACAAAAATGGGTCCGAGTAGCAAAAGCAGCAGAAAGTGGCAGCCTGCCGAAGTATTTCTTACTCATGCCTTCTGAGGCAATTGTCAGGTTTTCTTTCACTCCGGCACAACCAAATATTTTCTCTGCAGAACTCTGCCTTCTCTAGTTTATAGTAGTTTATAGTAGAGGTGCACTCTGTATTTGAAGTTCCTTGCTTCTGGGCTTAGCCACGTGCTTTCAGTTACCACCACATCTTGTGGGTGTGTGGTGCCTTGCAGGCTTGGGCTGTGCCACTGCTTTGCAATAGAGAAAGAAACCCATTTGCTCACCAACAACCCCCTGCTTATCTCTCTGTTGCCTCCTTAAACTTCCTCTTCAATGGTGTGAGGGCACCTGTTTTATAAATATTCAGCCACTCCCTGAAACAAAAGCTTCCCCATTAACTTTCTTAAGAGCTGACTGTGGAAGGTAAGCTAGTTTCTCAGTGGCTTGTTTATGGTTTCTGAGTGGATTTGTAACAAATTTATCCCTGCTTTAGAGACTGTATAAATTCTCATCTCTTACACAGTTTATATCGGTACTCCTACTGCAGCAGTATTTCTGTTCAAGTCTCAATCTTTTATCTTTTAAAAGCTTCCACACTTTTCACAGTGTATTACAGAGATCTTGCTTTATCATGTGGCTTTTTTTTTCCTCGGGACTGCAGATTGTCACACTATCCTGAAGGGGAAAGCTGCCATAAAATTCCCATTTGTTATGCACTGCTTTAGCTTTTAGTGGGTGTTCAACTGAAAATAAGGCCTTTTAGACTCCAGACTCCTGTAAAGCACAATGAGCAGGACATTTCAAATTGTAATGGTGAAGCATTATTTTTAAATGTGATACAGGTTATATTCTTTCATTTTTTGATATTAAAGAGGGAAGGCTGAGTCAGAGGACCTGATTCCTTATGTCAATCAGAACTGGCTGAACTACAGTCAGTGCAATTTCCACTGGTGCAAGTGACAGGAGGTGCAGACATGACTTAATGCTTACATGACTCTATCTTCTTTTGATTCAGATAGTTTCTGAATTTCTTAGTAGGGTAGCCAACAGTCTTGTATTACAAAGGATGTCCCTTATTTAAAAAGAATATTGCCAGTCCTGTACAAAATCAGCCTGGGATGCTTTTTATCCTATTCAGCAGCTAGGGGTCAGTCCTTACAGCTGTGCATGGAAAGCAGATGGGGCTTCTCTCAAGGACCGATGGCAGGAGCAATGTTCCTACTAATCTTTTCCATCCATGTGTGGGGCTTTTCCATCCATGTGCAGAATAATGTTTATGTGCACCAAGGCACATGTGACTGTGCATCACCAGTAGAAACAAAATCCTAGCTGTGGGAACCCTGCTAAATAGGCTGGTGGCGTTTGAATCTCTCCTAAGTGGCTGCTGAAGCATCCAGTTTATAGGAAATACTGGTCAGGAGGGAGTGGAAAGATGTACCCATGACTACTAGCCCCAGATGGTCAGGACCCCCTGCTGATTGCAGCCCTTGGTTGCAACCCTCTCTGCTTTCCCTAAGCAGGCTGTTTGGCGGGGCAAATGCACAGGGCTGTGTCCTGGACCTGTATCGAAGTGCCACGATCAGCAAGGTGCTGTGACTGGCAGGGGAGTCAGTACTCCCAGGAAGTAGCCTCCCTGTTAGTAGAATCTCTACCAATGTCTCCAGCAGGGTGTACAACGCAGGAGTAGGCAAAGACCAGCAACTGCAACCTCCGGCTTGGTTCCTAGCAACCAGGTAGAACCTTAGAAGAAGTCATAGCAGGCGTGGGCCAGCACACCTGGGTTCTCTGCAGCATCTAGACCTGGAGGGATGGTGGTTGGTCAGGGTGGCCGAGCATTTCAATTGGAATGCTCTGCCAAAAAGGAACCCTGGCTGTTCCAGTTGGTACCGCTGACCAGGCCATTAAAAGTCTGGTCAGCAGCACAGCAGTAAGGGGTTGGGGTTGGACTAAGGCAGGCTCCATACCTGCTCTGATACCACATTGCTCCCAGAAGCAACCACTAGCTGACCTCAGCCCCCCAAGGACAGGGAGGCTCCATGCACTGCCACCCGCCAAGTGCTGACTCCACAGCTCCTATTGGCCGGGAACCTCAACCAATGGGAGCTGTTGGAGTCAAACCTATGGGTGTGAAGTCAGTGCATGGAGCCTCCCTGCTCCAAGGGTTCAAAGGGATCTAGCAGCTACTTCCTTGGAGTTATAGTAAGCTCCCCCATGACCCCACACCCCAAACCCTCTCCAGCTCCCTTCCCTGCCCAAGCCTTTCCCTACCCTTCCACACACTAATTCCCATCTGGAATCCATACTCTGTGTGTGCGCGCACATACACACACACACACAAAACCCCCTGTCCCAGTTGGCTGCCCTAGGGCTTGGAGGGAGAAGGGACTTTCCTCCAGAAGTTCATGTCAAGATTGGGAACATCTGAGGTCTGTCCTGTATTTTTGAAATACACTGTTGGCAACCCTATTTCCAAGCAACATTCCAAGAGCTGCTGTTCAGCTAATATTAAAGAGTCATGTTAAACATGCTGTGAAAACCAGGTAGTACTGTGTTAAAGACTGAAAAACTAGGTCTGATACTTGCCTCACATCACTTTTATGTCCCTCTCACTTGACTGGCTAACGTGAAGTTACTCTCGATTTACGCTGGTGCAAAGGAAATTAAAAGCAGGTTTCCTATTCTTATGAATATGTTAGATCATCCCTCCATTATTCTGTTCTTTTTAGGGTCTCATGCCTAATATACCTATATGCATTGTCGTACATTATTGATATTGATTTATGCATAGTCTGTAAATTGCTGTCCGTGTTGTAGAATTGAGTCAGGATTCTGAGATAAAGAATTCAGTTCAGTATGGCATAATCTTCTCTTTGGTTCATTCATGTAAATGAGGAAATAAGACAGAATAAACTGTAATAGAAAAGTTAGAGTGTTTACAATAGACCATTACAGTTTTAGGGATATGTAACAATATTTTCATGTAAATATACATTCCCTCTCTCTTACTTTCTCCTACATGCATACAATCACACTCTAGGCATTGAGAAAAATCCTGCATTGTTGCTTGGTTATGGACTTGATCTAATTGGGCTCTTTTTTTTTTTCATTTCTAGTTCATTTGATTCTGTGCTATAGTATTCAAAGAACCGCGTATTCACAGATGTACTGAATGAATTTTGCCTCATTTTCTGCTCATGAGTTGTTTGGGAGCAGCTTATGCTTTTTTATTTATTCATTATTCAGAATTGTTTGTTTTATTTATTTATGAATTTGTTTGGATTTAAATACAACATCATGACAAAATTGCAATTCTAAGCTTTAGATCCCTTGTTATTAATTTAAACGAGGCAAAATCAGTATCATGACAAAAGCAAAACAGTGCCTGATGTATTCCCCACTCCAGATCAATGTAATTCACCCATCACTTTCTTCCTTAAGACCTCTATAAGCTGCTTCAGCCTTTTCTAAATGCTCACTCAAACAAATTAGTGTCTCCAAAATGTAGATTCACACTACAGATGAAAATCAGAAGGATGGTCATGTGGTTAAGGCTCCAGGCCTGGGACTAAGTACAATTCCTCACTCCTACCCAGCTTTTCTGTGTGACTTTAGTCAAGCCACCTAGTCTCCATTTCTCCATTTGTAAAATGGGGATAATATTCTTTTCTCTCACTCTGTGTCTAGACTACGGAATTAGTCCAAGGCAGGCTCCCTTAACGTGGACTTAAAGCCCCAGGAAGCTCTGGGGAGTAATTACCATGAATGACTCTGGGAAGTAGTTATTTCAAAATATCAGCAGTGGAGCATCCACACTACCACTATTTCAAAGTAACTATTTTGCAATAAGTGTTATTTCTCACTCCTCTGGAAAGCAGGAGTTATTATTTTGAAATAATGGGCTTGGTAGTGTGGACACTCGACTTGTTATTTCGAAATAAGGGGAGTTACTTTGAAATAACTGCCTAATGTAGACCAGGGCTCAGATAGTAAGGTCCTCTGCCAGGCAGGGCTTCATAATCAGAACCAGCCCCTGAAACTCTTCTAGAAGCCAATAGGTGTTTGGTGTTAGTTGGAAGTATACATATACCTGTTTTATGAGCATTACTGATGGAAGTACAGATATAAATGACAGATCACTGGTGTAAGGGGCTGCAGATGCATTGAAGCCAATGGAGTTGCAAGTTATTTATTCCAGCAGTGAATTTGGTGAACATATATGCACATTGGAAAATGCTATGACTTCAAACAGCAGTATGCTGTGAACTTGATTTGTCTTCCACTGAAATGAAGGGGAGTTTAATCACTCACTTTAGAGGGAGTCTCATTGGACTGCAGATGAGTGCTCAGTTTACATTATGAACAGTCAATCTGACAAGTTCTGGGTTTTTTTAAAGTTGGTTGTAAACATTGTAATACAAGGGAGCATTAGAAGCCAGTGTTGTTTTGCTGGTTAGAGGAGAGAAGGAATGTTGTTCTCTTGTGTACTTTATAACTTTAAAATAGCCAATATTTTTATGCTCAATGGATCACTGTTTTCAGTTGGAATGCCCAGCCAAAGTACAACCCTGAGTGCTCTCGCTGGCTCCACTGACCGGGCCATTAAAAGTGTGGTCAGAAGCACAGCAGTGGGGGGTAGAATTGGGTTAAGTCAGTTTCCCTACCTGCTCTTGCACCATGTGGCTCCCAGAAGTAGCCACCAGGTGCCTGCAGCCCACATACAGGGAGGCTCCATGCACTGCCACCTGCCCAAGTGCTATCTCCACAACTCCCATTGGCTGTGAACCTCAACCAATGGGAGCTGTTGGGATGCCAACTTTCTTGGATTTCTCTATTTTCCTGTACCATGAGAAGAGGATTGATATGTCAGAATAACAACAGGATAAGGAATCAGCCAGCCACTAATCCTAATCTGTATTTAGACACTTAATTGCTCTGTGTGCTTTGGCAAATCATTGATGTTCTGAGGGATTTATCTCTCACCTGTAAAATGTGCATATTAACAATTTTCTACTGCATGGTAAACTCAGATGGCTAGTGCATGTTTGTTCTGAGCTTTGACCATGGACAGTGCTTGTGTAAATGCTAACACTGTAAAATCTTCATGGCAGGGACTAGATGTGAGATAGCTCAAAACAGCAGTAAGGATTGCGCTGTGCATTTCCTATTAATTATTAGCGGGAGTTACCCAGCATTGCTCGGGAAAGTGAGGAACAAAATTTAGAAAAACAGTAGTCCATTATTGTTTTTTGAATGGTAGAAAAGTTGCACTGAATTATATAGGGATTAAAATATATTTAAAAAAGTATAAAACAACCAATTTTACATGTTATCATCAAAAACTTCATTGTAAACTATATTTTTTGTTTCAATATTCTTAATATGTACAAATTTTTTCCACTTCCAACTCTTGAACATGCAACATAGAGTTGTCTATGTGAAAAGCAAGATACATCCAAATCAATTCCAACTACTTTAAGTGACTGTCCTTGCACTTTGTCAATATACATTGTTGAAATATAAGTTGACAGTTGATATAACTGAGGTGAGGAGCCTGAAGGGAGGGAGAGGGAAGGGAGCCGCATCCCTGCCCCTCCGCTTCTTTGTCCGCCGCCGGCCTTAGTGAGTGATTGGTCCCGCCGCTTCTCCCCACGCTGCCAAGCTCCGTGCAGCCCTGGGGAGAGGCGTCGGTCTCTCATCTCTTCCCTCCCACAGTACCTTAAAACCTTCTCCTGGATGAAAGGTTATTCCGTGCAAAGGTTGGTTGCGGTAGCTCTTATAGTGTCCAAGTTATTAGCGCACAAACATACAAACATTCTCCTTTATTTATTAGATTAAATACAGTATCCCTCCCTGCCTGGAATATCTCAGCCTGTGTATGTATTCTGAGTGTTTGAACTGCAGCTAAAATGCTTTGGAGAGCTGGGTAGATGAGAAGAAATAATTAATATGTGTGAGCCTAAAGCATTGTTTTTATAATGGAGTTGTGAAAGCCCTAAAATAAGAGTTAAGAGGATTCTATTTTTGCTGAATAATGAATGCATGTTTCAGGTGTTGCTATAGTAAATCTTCAGTAAAAGCAGTTTACCCTTTCAAATGAGGGCATTCTCAGCTGTCATACTTTGCAGCCAAAAATGTTCACTATTTGCTGTTTTAGTCAATAATCCAAGATCCACATCATCACAAATAACATCAGAGTTCTCACTAGTTATTTTATATTGGCCAATGGTTGATTTAGATACAGAATTATTTTCCGCGGAGCTGGTCCTTCCAAATCAAGGCTGTGAATGGTGGTCATAGGTTAATTTGCACTGCTTCATTCTGTTCTGTATCCGTTCTCTCTGTGGGCCAAATACTCTGGCTAGTTTGTACTTAGCCCTTATGCATGTGTACAAAGGGGCAGATGTAGTAAGCAAAGAGTCCCCTGCCACCTGTGAAAGGACCTGTTGCAATTGTGGTTGATCCCCAAAATTGACAGAAAGAATTCAGGGTTTAGAGGGAGCCACACAACCTAACACACTCAGTTCTTGTTTAGCTTTCACTCATGCGAGCTACCATTATCTTCACCTTCCTGAGGAAGAACAAAATAATGTACTTGACCCTGTAAAAATGGAGAACTTCAATCCGAAGCACCAAAAATGTACCCTGTTTCACAAGCACTAATGATATGGAAAATTAAAATTAAAATAGAGCTTTTAGTCGTTTATGGTGTCTGGATATGTATAACCCAGGCCATTACTACACTTTCTAAAATAATATACTACAATAACATGTTCAATCATATGGAAGGCATTCAGATTTCAGAATTGCCAGTTCATTATTTTAGCTATTTGCATTTTAGCAAGTTTTAATGATTAGGCAGTAGGAAAATTATAGCTCCCTCTGTCACTTAGGTTTGGGGGGGCTCCACATTATGGTGCTAAAATTACATTTCTCATAATCATGTGGTGATTAATGCTCAGTTAAAACAGTACAATAAGATATAGTTTTTTATTCTTCACCTCTCCTCCTCCCCCCACAGATTGTGAGTGTTGGAAAGCATGTTAAAGGCTACCATTACATCGTTGCAAACCTGGTAAGATTCTTTTGTATAATTATGTCAGTGATTTACAAGTAAAACACTCATCTGTGCTGCGAAGTTGTAACACTGCACACAATTTTGCTATTTGTAACCAATATACAATTTACCGTAATAGGCAAAATACTGAAGAACATGCATTTTTTTGTTTTGACTGCTGCCATTTGACTAACAAGAAGTCAAATCTTGCCTTCCATTAAAATCAGTACAGGATTAAGGGGCTGCCTGGGTATAATTTAGTGCAAAGTTTGAGTCATATATAATACTACTTCTCCTTTTTTATTAATTTTTGTGTGTTACAAGAATAATAAAATTCAATGTGACTTCTTCACATCCTTCAGGATGTATATGTTTTGCTATAAAATAAGTTACTTCCAGTAGTATTACTCAGTATTTTCCCTCTAAATCCACATTATACATTTGTGCAAAAATGTGTTCAAAGAGGAAAACAAAAGCAAAATTAAATATTTGATTATTAAAGTAATCTCTTTGCTTAAACTGAACATCCTTATGCAGAGAATATAGATTCTGGTTCTGACATACCTTTGTGTGTGCTTGATTTCTTATTCTTTACTCACACTTAAAGAATTTGAGCCAACAAAAAACTCTGTTTTGCTGTGCTACACATATTGCTTCAGTTCAAAAAAATTCAAGTTATTTTTTTCAGGCCTCCAGCTTTCAAAACAAGCTAAGTCCATCCTTTCCAGGCTCTAGATTTTTGGCACCCCAAACCTATAAAATTCAAATTATGTTTCCTATATAATGTGGTAGGAGGATAATTAAATTATTCAGTGATTGATAATAAGATATGAACTGAAGCTTATTCCCCTCTGGGTTACATGTGAAAATGACTAAAAGCTGGAGGGATATTATGGTTGTTCAGTAGCTGCAGGTATCAGATGGATGTTCCGTGTAAAATGAGTTGATAACCTGACACCTTTCACATGCACTAAAATTATCTTTAAGAGCTTGATCCAGTGCCTTTAAAGAGGGCCCTCGGTCAGAAAACTTTTTCTAAATCTTGCTTTTTAAATGCAGTGTCATAACACTAACAGGATAAATTCAAATTTGCCAGATCAGTGGAAGATTAAAAAATTGAGAGATGTTTCAGTGACAGTTTGCTTATGAAACCAAGTTTTTTTCTTATTTTTGATGTGTGTATGTGTTTTGTGTTGGTTAATTAGCTAGTTTGATAGTTATGTGTTCCTAATATGCAATTAAATCACTAAAAGTACCTTTTATTTTACTCACTGAGCAAATTAACCATAGAAACACATCATTTAATATAAAGCTCAAATAGAAAATATTCTGAGGGCTACTACAGTTAAAACTTCATAATAGGCTTAGTCACTTACATTGGTTTTACACTGTCAGATAAACCTACAAACTGAAATATATAAATACTGATATCCATGACATCACTGTATATGTTGGATAACTTGTCGACCTTCAGTTTGAACAAAAACAATGAGGAGTCTTGTGCCGTCTTAAAACTAACAGATTTATTTGGCCATGAGCTTTCATGGGTAAAACCTACTTCATTAGATGCATGCACTCACAAAAGCTTATGCCAAATAAATCAGTTAGGGTAGGTCTATCCTAGGGTATACATTCAAATTAAGATACACAACTCCAACTATGTTAATTACGTAGCTGGAGTCAAAGTATCTTAAATGGCATTTTGGCAGGAGGTTGACAGAAGCACACTCTTCCTTCGACTTCCTTTACTCCTCATAGGAGCAGGACTACTGGCATCGATGCGAGTACCCTCCCATTTCAAATTATGTATCTTCACTAGATCTGCTAATTCGTACCCTCAAAAATCTTCTCTGTAGTGTAGACATGACCTTATTTTTAAGGGGCCACAGGACTCCTTGTTGTTTTTGCAAATACAAGCTAACATGGCTACCCCTCTCAGATTGAAAAACCAGACAGTGTATACTTACAAAATAGTGATAGAAATGTAGCCGTGTTAGTCTGGTGTAGCTGAATCAAAAAACAGGACTATGTAGCACTTTAAAGACTAACAAGATGGTTTATTAGGTGATGAGCTTTCATGGGCCAGACCCACTTCCTCAGATCAAATATTGGCATTGCCATATGAAAAGGACAAATCAAATTTCAGAACAGAAGGGGGATGGGAGGGGGAAGGTAAATGTCTGTGAGCTAATGATATTAGAGGTGATAATATCATTAGCTCACAGACATTTACCTTCCCCCCCCCCCCCATATTCCCCCCTCCCACCTTGAACCATGGGCATAATGGATCAGGCCTCACTCCAATACCCATTGAAGTATTTTGGAGACTTTCCCTTGACTTTAGCAGAGACAAGCTCAGGTGCTTAATATTCTGAAATTGCTTTGCAAACATGGTGATCTGAATTTGTTTTCTCAAACTTTGTCCATCATACCCAGCAATGCCTTTTCCTACTGTTGTTACATGCCTACTTCATCTTTTTTTTAAGTCATTCATAGTAACACTATATGTTAAGGCTGAAGTTTCTTTTTTTAAGCCTTTACTTGTCTTAGGAATCTATTTACCTGCTTTCTCTCTGTTCATTTCTGCTCACTTTCTAACCTAAAACATGTATGGCCCAGAAAAAAAAATGTGCTAGGGCAAACAGAATGTTAAATTGATTTTCTAGGGATTCAAAGATATTTCTTTGGAGAGGTTTATGCATGGAGGAGCCAATGTAACAGGATTTCAGTTAGTAGACTTCAGTACTCCTATGGTAACTAAACTCATGCAACGGTGGAAGAAACTGGATCAGAGAGAATACCCAGGATCTGAGAGCCCTCCAAAGGTACCTGTTAATTGTACACACTACCAAGGATTTCTGTTTAACTTAACTGAGTAACATACTTTATTTCATAATACTGAACTACAGAAAAAGATATGTGACCTCACAATTACAGATAACTATTCAGTACTGCAATTATCTGATAGAAATATGAATTACTACAAATATTATCTCTTCTGTCATTTATTCCCCAGGTAACCCCCTTAATGACAAAAATTAGAAATCTAAAGTTTATTTAAAACTAACATTCTAACTATAACCTCACTTGTTTGTTAGACCTATCATACTATATGCGCACCAAACTCATAGGTTTCCAGCCAACAAGCTGTTTTCTGAATCTAAAGTATAATAATAATTAATGTATCATGCCTACATTGTTGACTATCTGAAAATTGCGCCCTTTGATAATCCTGGTATAATGTTTATAAGCAGACATGATCTTTCAGTGCAACTGAATGTCTTTCTGGTTCTGATCTGTCCATTCCAACTGTCCTCTACCACAGATCTGAAATTTTCTTGACAGGCAAGCTGCAACTTCGTTGTAAAAATGAAAGCCTCAGAGCTAATTTATTATGAATAGTGATAAGTTGTACAGTGAAAGCTTTGTTGCCCGGCACTCATGAGGAATGGTGATTGCCAGTTAATTGAATGTGCCGGATAAAAATGCTTATTGCTTTGTCCCCATCCCTTACTGGCAAATCCAGCTCCCAGCAGTTCAGGCAGTCAGGCTGAGGGGGAAGAAGGCACCTGCTGATGATGTCAGCCGGCAGTGCTTGCTGTCAGATGCCACACGATGGTTGGCTGGACAGGTGGGAGTCAGGCACAGTGGTGTTATTGTACTGCTGGGAGTAGTGCCAGTTAACAAAGTTTTCTGGTTAACAGAGTGCTGGATAACAAAGCTTTCACTGTATTATGGTGCGTAGGAGCCTGATAGAGATTGTGCTAGGCACTGTACAATCAAATAATGAGAGATCATTCCTATACCAAAGAGTTTATGACCTAAACAGACAAGATAAAATGTAGGAAAGGTAGCAAGTGAATTGACATACCCAAGTTGCAGAGCAGATCAGTGGCAGGGCCAGGTCTCTTGAATTTTGGCCCAGTGCCTTATCCCTAAATTACCCTGCCTTTGAGTGAGCATATGTGTGGTTTTTTCACCTGTGTCTCCAAACTAGCAGCTGCCTAGAACCAATACTTTCCACCCTGACTTCTCTTGTCTCATTTATTTCACGATAGCCTATTTCATGAGAGCAACTAAGCAGATATTTTGCAAATGGAATGAAAAATGCTAATCCTGATTACCCTGCAACTTAGGTAATCAGGTTCTCCCATTCTTTCCAATGCATTTATTCATGATCCTCAGCCTGCTCAGTGAAATACTAGTTTTTCTCTCACCTTCAGTGAACATGGTTCGACAGGTGTTAGTCCCAGGTGGATAAAATATATGCCGAAAAGGTTTTGAGTAAGGGAGATCAGGATTTTAATTTGTCTCCTGCTCTGGTTCTTCAGAGATCTTTTGCCCACCTTCTAAAATAGAATTTTAAAGCTGTACTATTGTAATACGATCTCAAATCTGAGATCATGAATTCCTTGCTTAGATTCAACTTCTGTTGACTTTGATGGGAGTTTTGCCTCAGGGTGCAGAGCAGTCTAGAACATAAATATATCGAAATCTGAGTTGATTCTCAAAAGGTTTGCCAAAGTGAAATGGTGCATTTATCTGTCTGTTTAGTACACATCTGCTCTGACCTATGATGGGGTACTTGTGATGGCTGAAACGTTCCGTAACCTTAGAAGGCAGAAAATTGATATTTCACGGAGAGGGAATGCTGGTGATTGTCTTGCTAATCCTGCTGCACCATGGGGCCAGGGGATTGATATGGAGAGAACACTCAAACAGGTAATGATATGCTTAATTCTAGTGGCCTTGATGAATTGTAGATCAATTTGCTAGTACCGTGGTGTGGAAGATATAACAGTGAACAAAGAGTGATGGGCATGTGGGGATGTGTATTTTCAATCAACACCTGGATGTATCTAGGAATATTTTGATTGTCTTCACTGCTGCTGTTTTTGTTTATGGTTTGGGGACAGGGTAGAAAGCCTCTCGGTCATTTAGATATGTCTTTGATCCCTCCATTTGTTAGCCAAATTATATTATCAATGAAGCACAAGAGCTGTAGCCTGACAGCAGAACAAATATTTCAGCTAGTACATTGAAAACTACTTTGTAATCGTGTAGGCAATGGAACATTCTCTACTAAAGTGCTTAGCTTGCCAGTTGCATTATGCACGGTAGCCTAGGAATATGAAAAAGAAATATTCATTTAAAGAAAAAGTTATTTCCAAGTAATACACAAAAATGTGTCATTGAATTGTCAGATTGTTTTATTAACCACACTCCATAAATAATTTGTTTGTATCATCCCACCTGCTTTTAAACAACCCCCCAGGGAAAATTACATAGGTAAGATTATTTAACATTTTTGTTTCCTTAAAAAGAAGATATCTCAGAGCCATTGTTCAATGATGTCAAAAGTTTGAATTTCTGATGAATATGAATGCCTAGAAAGTTCCAGATCCCTGTCAAGATGATTTAGCCTTTCTCCTCAAGAATGGAAAGGTTTTTTAAAACAAATCCTACAGTAGAATTTAAATCATTCCAATTCAAATGAGCAGGCTCAACTCAGGAGCAGACACTGAGAAGAAGTGACTGCTGACAGAAATGGCAGCTTTCTGCCTCCCAGCAAGGGTTTCAGTCTTAAAGAAGAGTTGGATAAGGCTGAAATGGACAAAGAGAAAAGGATCTGATTTAAAATGCACGTCCTGACTCTCATGAAATGATATTAAACATTCAATGTGCCTCATATATTCTGTGAAGAAAGTGTCCAGATCTACAATATTCCCTAAAGGCATGAAGTCAAGTTTCTGTGGTGAAATTGACATCATGACCATAAAGTCTCAATGGCAACACATCCACTGACTGGATCAGGATATCGATCAGAAGCTGCATGTCTATCAGGGCAGCTCCAGAGAGCACACAACCCAGGAGTAGAGCTTAGGCTCCAGATCAATCCATCCCTCCACTGTATCAGCCTATGGTATTAAATTGCACCCACAACTCCAGAATGTCACTTGCATGTAGTAGTTAGGACCTGGGGCAGGGGGAAGGAATTATTGATCCCACAATCTCTCCCCTGTCACCCTCTGGAGTAGGGGTATTGAGACATCTTCACACCAGGCCACCATCCCTTCACACAAACATACAAACGGCCTTGCTTAGGCCCTCTGCAGCAGGGTGAATTTCATCCATGTGAGTATTGTATTTTAGCACATGTCTGTCTTATTATCTAGATTTGAGCTGGAAAAGACCTAATGGGTCAAGAAAAGCATCTTGTTTGTTTTTGTGTGTTTGTTTGTTTGTTTTTGATCCAAAGTAATACATTTACATTATTCTGCAGTTAAAATACATGGTCCAAAAGCACTACACAAATGTGTCCCATGATTCATTTAATAATGCACAGCTCCTATGAGGCAATTGGGTGCAAAAAGCACAGAAGCTGGAATTTTTTTCATTTTTAGGTTCGAATACAAGGGCTGACTGGAAACGTTCAATTTGACCACTATGGTCGCAGAGTCAACTATACAATGGATGTATTTGAGCTGAAGAACACCGGCCCTCGTAAGGTACGTGCTGATTGGATCTGACAGCATCTGTCTGTCCATTGAAGTACTAAATCAATAAAGCCATCAAAATAAGAACTTCAGATCTGGGAATAAAACGCTGACGTGTCAAATTTTTCTACGGTGTAACAGGTACAGCACTACTGCTAACAATGGAGATGTGACCACTAGCACTAGAGATGAATTTGGCCTGTTATTTTTGCAATCTTTATTAAATGCACAAAGTAAATTGCAGATTATAGCGTAGGAATAATTGTTGGGATTTTTGAGAACATGAAGTAAATTTTATAGTAGATACCACAATGTAAAAGGAAAATGAACAAAAGCAGGTGTGTGCATATGTGATCGTTGTTCACTCAGGCATAGTCTATTACAAAATCACTTGATGGGGTTCTGTTAGGCTGCCTGGGAAGAGAAGAATAGCTGCCTGGGAAGAGAAGAAGAGACAACAAGCTGAGTAATACAGGCCTACTGCACCTTATCTGCAGTGAATGATCATTGTTTCATGCAGTTGTGTTTTTACCTTTTTGATGAACACATAGAGTTGCACTTGCTTACACCAGGGCTGGATTTGGCCCTTTTGTTTTTTGGTTGTTTTTTTGGGGGGAGGGGGGATTCATTTATAATAGCCGAACATATCATTCTTGTGCCAGTTCATAGCTTTCTCAGTAAATATTTTTATGCTTTTGGCCAAAAGTAATCCTAAACAACCAGGATGTGTCTGGTTTAAAAAAAAACTTCCCCTGCATCTAGACTGCTGCCGTGTTCTTTCAAAAGTAAATCGAAAGAACGCAGCAGTTTTTTCGACCACGGAAAACCTCGTTTTACAAGGAATAATGCCTTTTTTTTTTAAAGTGCTCTTTCGAAAAAAGGCATTATGTAATGCAAACCGTGCTTTTTCGAAAGAGAGCATCCAGACTGCCTGGGTGCTCTCTTTCGAAAAAGCGGCTTGCTTTTTCAAAAGTACTGGTTGTAGTCTAGACACTCTTTTTCGAAAGAGGCTTTTTCGAAAGTACCTTTTGAAATAGCCGCTTTCGAAAGAGGCTTGCAGTCTAGATGTAGCCCAAGAGTTATCTTAGTGCAGATTCTGCCTTTGAGGGAGACAGACAGACACACGCACACGCACACACACACACACACACACACACACACATTAGAAAAACTACCTATCATTGCTCTAAAACCTACTTTCTCTTTGCCAGTATTTTGATGTGCTGCTTACTTTACAACACAGCACGTCAGAGTTCTTGCTTCATTTCTGAACTTCCCAATCGTGAGGAACCAGTCCATGCAAAACATTCGTTATAATGAGCTTTCTTACATCCAGGCTTCAGCATCCATGTTCTGCCTTCACTTGGTCCCAAATGTTGGCAGGAACTTGACATTTTAAGCTATCAATTGCATATGTGAATCCATAGCTATCTGGAGGAAAAAAATGTATTTTCTAGCAATACAAAATGTGCTTTCTAGCAATGCAGCCTGTTAATAAAAGAAAACTGCCTTGGCACTAACGGAAGAATGCTCAGAATTTCATGTCAGTTGTGGACACCTAAATCAAGACACCTGCATTTTTTTAATAGTTGGAGAAGGGGAGCAGAAGATGCTTCTTTCATGTATCGAAGGACTTGCATAGCAAACTACTCTTTATCAGTTGGTTTCATAAATGGGAAAAAATAGAATTTCTTTTGTTCACATACAATATACTGCATTTATTTGTACATGTTACATTATGAGTCTGAGATGCTTCATTGTTATGGGGCAGGGATCATTCACTGTTGATATGACTTGGGTCTAGTAAGTTAATTTCAACCTCCAAAGGAAAACAGCAAATGTACAAATCACACTTTTAATACATACAGGATTATTAGGAAGCATAGTCATGGGAGCCAGAAACACCTGAATTCCCGTCTTGGCTCTTGCACTGATTCACTGTGTGGCTTGAGCAAGACACTTCATCTCTCCATGTTGTGTGGAGTTGCCTTTCTGTAATGAATCAGGCTGTGTCTACACTGAGGTATCCCAGAAAAGCTTTGCCGTGTCCAAGGAATGTGTCTGCTTTTCCGAAAAAGAATTCGAAAAAGCAGACATGATTTTTTCAGCATCCCTGTAAACCTTGTTCTACGAGAAATGATAATGAAGGCTGAAGACATTGTCGGCCATGTCACCGACATTTTGACATGTTCTCAACAGCAGAATAACATGACACCTAGTTATTTGTGTCAGTGTTGATTTGTGGCTCTGTTAACAAAGTGAAAGCTTTTCCATCACCTACGCTGACTCTGGCCCTTCACAGTTTGTTACTAATACCCAGTCCTCTGTCCAGAGCATGCTTTGCACAAGCTGTGCAGGAGAAAATGAAGGGGTAACCTAAATCCCTTTCCCTTTTTATAGGTGTAGGAAGGACTTCCTTGGCCTTGTGAACTCTAGGTTTACCAAGAAGGGAGGGAAAATTAGCTGCTGGCCAATCTTTAAGCATCTCACAAAAGTGGGTACAGTGCTGCCAAATGATTCCTGGCCTGCAGACCTCTGATGAGGTCCTTCCAAAGTCAGTGCAGCTATGTGAATCATTGCTGAAGAGAAGGAAGGGATACTTGATTCTCACCTGGCAGGTCTCCTCTCTGGAATGAAACCACCAGGAGACTTCTCTGTAGCATATTGACCATCTTACTTAAAGGTCATCTTAGCTTATTGACCCAGGTGAGTGTTCATGATAGTACTGTCATTTGTGACAGTGGGCATGGAGAGGTCACATGGGGTGAGCACCTAAGTGCGTGGCCCACTCAAGAACTCTGATATAAGCCAAGAGCTATTATTATAAGCTATGTTATATTATAAGCTATATATTTCAAGCTATTATTCAAAATGTTGGCTTCTCTCTTTTCCCTGTTACCACTTCACCCACACAAGTATGTCTGTTGACTCTTCAAAATTCCTCTTAAATATATAAAAATAGGTCAAAATGACATTTTGTAGAAGAAGAAATTGATTTGTATTCTCTGTTTTTAAGGGTTTTTTTTTTCCTCCTGAGAATTAGTTCTTCTCATTTAAAAATTTAGGGACAAAAACCTGTTATAAATTCTCAGAGCCTCACAACATCTGTGAGGTAAGGAATTGATGTTATCTTCATTTTACAGATGAGGAACGAAAGTTTAGAGAGGATAAGTGACTTGCCCACTGTCTTTGTGATGGAGTAGGAAGCAGAATCCAGATTTCCTAAGTCCCAGGCCAATGCCCCAAGCCACTGGACCAGCCTTCTTCTCTATAACCCTCTATATCTAAGCCACAGATGGTCCTCTGAAATTATTGACCTTTATGCCTATGCAGAGAGCTCACACAAGCCCTGTGTGCTGTTTAATCCCCCTTAATTACATGGCGTTTAAGTTGTGCAAATATCCTGTTCTACTTCTTTACCTAGGGGTGAATTTTCCCCCAAGGCTTGGAATCCAGCTATTGCTGGGCTCAATAAATGTCTGTGAAGGTTCGTTCTTTGTTAAAATTGCACCATTCTGGAATAGCAGCTATACCACAATAATACTCTTCTTCTTCTAGTATCTTATGTTCATTGTATATTATTATAAATATTTCATTTTGTGTTGTAGGTTGGTTACTGGAATGACATGGATAAATTAGTTTTGATTCAGCATGAACCTTCACTTGGAAATGAAACAGCCATTGAGAACAGAACAGTAGTTGTAACTACAATTTTGGTAAGTTTTTTTCTGTGGTTTTTCTGGTATATGATCCAGACTCCTTTCTAATTTATAATCTAATTTAGTCTCTCAGATCTGAGAAGGCAAAAGCTGTATATCTTAAATTTCTTAATTCTCATCTCTGTACAGACTATTTCCAGTTTACATTTGAAATCGCTTTTCTTAAATCATATTGGGGTAAATTCATCCGCTTTACATTTTTATTCAGTTTTTCCCACTTTTTACTGAAATAGTTCTCAAAAATGTAAAGCAATTTTATCAGCCTTTGATAAATTGTGACTTTCAAGACACACACAATAATACTAACTGAAAGAAATGAGAAAAAAGAATAAAAACAGGCTTCTGTAGAACTAGATGTCATTTGGTTAATATGCTATGCTTAAAAACAGCTGTATGGATTAGATTTTTAGAGCCTAATCCTATGATCCAGGCACAAGGAACACAGGATCTGTCTTTAGAAGTGCGTACATTTCTAAACTGTATCCAGATAGTTAGCCCATTTAATAATGGCTTATTTGTTTTTCTATATACTGATGGAAAAGTAAACTTGGAAATTGAATTGGCATATCTTACACAAGCCATTTCTTAAAAATTGAGTCCTGGTTTTGTGTAAATTCGGTGTTTTAATGCAAAAGAAATAGTTAATTTTTTAACTGAATATTTTTCAGAGGTACATAGTCATTCATTTTAAAGAACCCCTCAAAAGAAAGAAATATGTGATCACAACATTAATCTACATTGCAAAAGAAATAAATATATAGATTTCAAAATTACTTTTCAACAGAAGTCATACAAAATACCTTTTAAACAGAATATATAACAAATTTATCCTTCTGAAGCCAGACATGCCCTTTAAAGCTGATGCTTGTCAAAGCAGACTGGCACAGGGTGACCTTTACCTGGCGATTTTATAAATTTCACATCTCTGTTCGCTGCCCTTTTCACCTATCTCATTAGGCAAGATTTTTTTTAAAACATTCAGGATAAGGTATGTCTCAAACAAGAAGGAATGTTCTTTATGTGATGTCGGTGTTCTTCAGGAGAATTGTCTAAATCAATGCTGAGTTGAAAATAAAGCAAGGGAAAGAGTCAAGGTGTTGTTGGGAAATATTCTGACTGTAGTTAGTTACCCTGTTGTTTGTATTTATATATCAGGGTTTACGCAGTAAGTAGGTCCTGACAAATTTCCTATTGAAGGTTATCATTGTGGGACGCAAACTGATCAATGTACTGTACAGCAATTCAGAGTGTAACTCCTAACCTAATTGTATAATATTTTGCATGGGACTTTTAAAAATATGTGTATCTTTTTCCTAAAAAAGACATGGTAATGGAAAAATTATACTTCAGTACAGTCCTCCTCTTTTCAGCCTCTGATGAAGAATCCTATTTTAAGAAATTGATCAAGGAAGAACAGAGTCCCGCGATGCTACGAACATTCCTAACTAAGACTCAAGTATTAACCTGCAGTGTAGTAATATTGAGCTAATTTTCCCATATGGATTACTCTTCCTCTGACTGGATGGCCAGGCACTGAACCACCAAGAAAAGCTCTGTGACTATTCTGAAATGTGTAGAACAGAGGACATTAACCTTCAACTTTGCCAAGCTGAGAAGAAAATGATGTGAATAACAAGTTCTGAATTGAAAATTTTCCTCTCATACCAATCCTGATATCTTTACTTGAGGCTCCCATAAGTGAGCAGTGTTACTTCTGTAAATAGCTCCAAGCTTAGGAGAAGCAAGTAATCAAAATATTAAAAGGATGCCTGTTTGCCAAAAGTATGCAAGGGGAGGGAGGGAGGAAGGGAGCTTTCTCAATGTATTACTTTGCCTGTCCTGTTTGCATCTGTGCATAATAAATGTTATCTTTAGCAGAAGTTTTCCAGTCCATGAAAAAGAACTGGTGGTATCATTTTCCAAACCAAGAAGCTGAATGAATTTTGCAAAGCATGCCCAGTTTTCATGCAGCATGTCATTTTTGAATGAATACAATTATCCAGAAATATACCTATCAACCTAAAGTGACCCACTCACTGATTTCACATTAAAAGACATATGTCATAATTTGGTTGAAATAAAAATACATGGGAAAATTTTGTCTTTGGCTAGTTATGCGTAATGCATAGCTCCTATTGACTTCAGTAGGAGCCACACAGTTAGCTCTGAAAGCAGAATTTGACCCATAGTTCTTATTAGTCATCTTCAAAGGCAACAGAAGTAGAATCTACAAGTTCTTAATAATAAAAAAACCAACCTATTAAACCACAGTACATTTCAGAATCTTGTCATTTTGCTCTTTCCTGTACTTTACTCGTGTCACAAATGCCAGACAGGGACTTGTGACCTCTTCACTGCCCTCTTCATATTGAAGGAAAGCTGATTTAATATACATGAAAAATATAATTTTGACTGCATGCATTCCTTCCTTTATTAAACTGAAAGGCTTCTGGGCTCAATGTTGTCAAGCTTTTCAGTCTGTGGAAGACAGATATCTAGACATAGTAAAAGATTTAAGAGTTGTCAGTATGGGACACTCTAATTTTTGTGTGAAGTAATACAGCACTGATCATTTTGCTTTAATGTCTTATTTTGTATGTATCTGTGCTTAATTTGCTGTAATTGACTATTTTATTATTAAATATAAGATACCTAATAAAATAAACTAGCTTTATACTCAAACAAATAATAATGGTACTTTCTGCTTTGGCAAAATACTGTG
Organism: Pelodiscus sinensis; assembly: GCF_052426305.1. Taxonomy (NCBI): domain Eukaryota; kingdom Metazoa; phylum Chordata; order Testudines; family Trionychidae; genus Pelodiscus; species Pelodiscus sinensis. Next base: position 319,670,664 of record NC_143052.1, read on the forward strand.
TGGTTGCCTGTAGTACAGTATAGATGCTTAGATTTTGTTTTACATTTTTTATGTAGCCTACTGAAAAATATTCCTGGGAGTATGCTAGAGTGAAAAGTTGAGGTCCCTACTCTAGTGAACATTTGTATTTAATTAATATTTTATTTTCATATAAAAGGTTTCAAAAGCTGTAACGGTGACAAAGAACTAAATTGGTTAAAGCTAAAGAACTGCATGGTAACAGTGAACTTTAAGCATTTTTTCCAACACAGCACTTCAATATAATATCAACATATTAGGGTTCAGAAGACTAAGGGTATAAGTTACAAACCTTGAACCTAAGAAACATTGGGGTTAAATAAAACAGAACCAACGGTTCTCAAGAAATCCAGTATTATGTCCCTCCACAAATCTAAAGTACATTTTAGAATCCCCACTGACTTCAACAGTAATTTTATCAGAATTAATAGTGAAGAACTGAGCTATTTCCTTGCACAAAAATCATTTTCTATGTTATAATTTATGTTTGCAGTGTTTTAGAAAGTGCAAAAGGGACTTCATTAAAATAGGCCTCCCTTAACCAAACAGTGTCAGGTTAGGGTTTTTTACTTACTTCCATTATTAAATTAATTTCCAGTTGGAGCATTTTACTGTACATGTGAGTCTGCAAGAATGTAATGGAATGATTTGGTTCTATCTGTAAAGGTACTTGTTTCAGTCATCCAGTTGTATTTCAAAATGTTAAGTATTGTTATCAAATTGTGAATATAGAAGTAAAGCTTGTGTCGTTTTAACTACCTATGTTCAGTACTAGTCATTGATCATTTCAATGTGGACCTTGTATGTAATTTACTTAATTACAGATTATCATTAAACAGTTCAAACATTACAATGTTAAGTCCCTTTCAACAGTAGCATGTTTTGCACTAAATAATTCACATCTGTGTTGTTATTAGTAGGTTCGAGTTTACAGTCCTAAACTGTAATTGTGACAGTCTTTTAAAAGACATTCCTTAAAGCAATCGATCTACCTCAGTAGGATAAACAGAATTTAGCATTACGATATGACTCGGTGTGTTTCATTATTATGATTATTAATATCTGCCATTATTACAACATGTGAGCTTACAACGTTGGGGTTGGTCCTGCTTTGGGCAGGGGATTGGACTCATTGACCTCCTGAGGTCTCTTCCAACCCTATGATTCTATGATTCTGTGGACATCATCTATGCAATGTATTGGTTAAAGATCCAGTAAACCTTGCCTTTGCATGGCCTAGTGCTATTATAATTGCAGGCTTTAATAAAACACTACATCTAAACACAAAATTTGTGATAGAAGAAAATTCAAGCCCACGTTCTGTTCTAAATGTGAAAATGGCCCTTATTACAATAATGTATCAGTCTGAATGCCAGATCCAAACACCCTTAAACATTGTGGCTACGTCTACACTGCATTGTTTTGCACAAGAAATATGCACACAAGGCGAAACGTGGAATATCGCCATGCCTCATTTGAATAATTAATGAGTAGCTGCTTTTTGCCCAACAGGCTTTTGCGCAAAAAGGATCCATCTACATGGCTCCTTTTTGTGCAAAACCCCCCTCTTGAGCAAGAGCCATTCTTCCTGAAAAAAGGACGCAAAAGCCTCTTGTGCAAAAAGCGGCCGCTCATTAGTTATGCAAATGAGGCATCGCGATATTCCATGCTTTGCCTCACTTGCATATTTCTTGTGCAAAACAGCGCAGTGTAGATGTAGCCTGTTTTGTCATTTGAGTTCATCTTTAATTGTAATATAACTCAAATGGTAAACACATTTTTTAAACATTTTTAATTTTTATATATGCTATGTATAGTAGTAAAGAGGACAACCTAACAAGAAAAAGGTAGTACGTATTCCTGCTACTTTAATTGTATTATTTAACATTTGTGAGTTTCACTCTATTGTCCTTTCCAACTAAGATCAGGGTTGCATGGTTCTAGGCAGTGTACAAACACATAGCAAGAGCCAGTCTCTGCCTCAAAAAGTACAGTCTAAATCGGTAAAACCAACAGAGGATAGGAGGGGCAAGAAAAGCATAAAGAAATTAAAAGACTTGACCAAGACTTCCTGACCAGGTTTCATGAGTCGCCATCCAGTGTTTTATCCAGTGGATGGTACTGCCTTCACAGAAATCACATCATGTCTGCCCTGGTCCCTCAACAACACCTTTCCTCAGCAGTTCATCACAGGAATATGAGCTGATGTTAAGATTGAATTTGCCTTTTTAAAAGGAAAATCAGGAGTATACAGAGTTTCCAATTTATTTTACTGTTTAAAGGCTATACTGGGGTGAGGAACCTCAGGCATGGGAGCTGGATGCAGCTCACGGCTTGCCTGGATCCAGCCCCCGAGGCTCAGCCACCCTCCCCCCCAGCATTGGGGAGCTCATGTTTGTGCTCCAGCCTCCCTGATACTACTCCTGGGGGCTGGAGTGCACGAAATCTACTAGGCTAGGCCCCTGTAGGCTCTGGTATGCAAGATGGGTGTGGGAAGTGTCTTTCTCCTTCTCAGTCAGGGCCCACAGTGAGGGTTTTTTTCCACTTCTCACTTGTGTGTGGCCCCAGATTGATTTTTCTGTGGGTCAGTGGCCCCTGACCCACAAAAGCTTCCCCACACCTGGGCTATACCTTCAATGCAGTCTAGCCCTCAGGGAGAAACACACGGAGAGTCAGCGGCTGGGTGCTGGGGGGATCAGGGAGGGAAGGGAATGTTGAAGCAGCTTCATCCTTGCTTCCTCCACACTCAGCTCCTATCCAAAGTAGCTCATGCCCAGTGTGTATTTACCATTGCATGTTGTGTTTTGATCAGGAAAAGCTGAATCCAACAGTCGATGACTCAGCCTTTTTAAAAGAAAGTAAAAAATCAAAATGTACCAGGGCACTGCACTTCAAGGCTATAAGGATGTTATGTGAAGAAGGGAAATCTGACAGGGTATATTTAGCTAAGCTACTGCAAAGCGATGCATTGCCTTAGTCCTTAGTCTCTTCTTTCTTTATCAGTTTTGTTTACAGAATGGGCATATGGACAAGCCCAAATTAAGGCTAGCACTGCGCATATGAACAGCCTCCCCAAATTCAAGAAGATACATAAACACATTCCTAATTTTAAATATGTGAATAGTTCACAGAGTCAATGAGGCCACTCAAGCTTAACTTAAATACTTACCTGAAGGCAGCCCTATGTGAGGAGATTAGGGTTGTAGGTACCTCTGTCCTCCCACCCCCTTCTCTTCTGTCTTCACACAAAAGAGATTAGCTGAGGATGGGAATGCAAGGAGTAAGTGCAGGAAGTGGTGAATACCCCATTTAGAAATTGTAGCAAGTGGCACTATGTGGTAGTTTTCCTTCAGTATCCACAATGTACTGTGTTGTACACAGTACAACTAAAGCAACTCGTTACACGATTGCACAAGTCTGAGAAGTGCTTCTAAAACTCAGGCTTCCCCCCCCCCCCTCCAGTGGCTCACATGTGATCTGCTGTTGTCATCCCCCAGTTTCCTGAATAGAACTTCACCCCTCCAGTCAGGAGATCACTTTGCAAGTCAGTGTCCAGCGGCGTGGTAGACACTTCTCTGTGCTTAGGCCCTTTTTTAAAGCTGGCCTTAGTGGCAAACACTCTAAGCTGTGAAAGGCCTCAAAGAAAGAACCTTTTTAAGGTCACAGAAAGCCATGAAAAGGGAACTCCGCCCTAGGAGTGTTGCTTGGTGGCAGAACAAACTGTGGTCACATTGAAGAGATGACCAGGGGGACAGGCCACAAACATGCCTAAGGGTAACATGTGCATAATATTCTCTTGGACCTGAATCTTGGTTGAAAAGCAGAATTTAACTGAAATATTTACAAATCCCAGGTGCTTATATGACTGTTAGCTTACACAAGTTCCTTGTCACACTTATCCCCACACCAAATATTAAAACAGATCAGGCACTACAAACTTGTTGCTGCTAACACTTGGGCTGTGTCTACACTGCACCCCTTTTCCGGAAAAGGGATGCAGATTAGACACTTTGGAATAGGCAAATCCGCGGGGGATTTAAATTCAAAGTAGGAATAAGAGATCCTCCAGAAAAGGGCTTATTTTCCGGAGAATCACGTCTAGACTGGCGCTTTTCTCCGGCTTATCCCCAAGCTGGAAAAAAGCGGCAGCCATGTTAATGCAAATACCGCGGGGGATATTTAAATCCCCTGCGGATTTGCCTATTCCGAAGTGTCTAATCTGCATCCCTTTTCCGGAAAAGGGGTGCAGTGTAGACACAGCCTTGATGTACATGTGTTGGTTTCAATAAAAAATAGTTAATTTATACACTTGTTCTTTTTCTTTTGCCTGTGTTCTAACTAGGCATGCTGTAAAAGATGTAAGTAGGGAAGCGGTCTATAGTAGTCACCATTAAAGAATCAACATTTTCCAACTGATACCACAGGTATCTTTTATTCTGAGAAGAGGAAAATGTGATGACTCAGATGTTTTTATGAAGTAGACACAAATGTTCTAACTAGGCAAATGGTTACTTTAATGGAAAGAATTTACTTTAAACTGATTATTAATAAAAATTATGTAAAATAATTGAAGATGTGCATTATTTTCATAAAAATACTGAATTCTGAATCTACAATAATATGGAAATACTGTGACATTTCATTTTTTGCAATCACATACTGTATATTTACATTATAGTGTAATTTGCATAAAAAACAGATCCATTTTTCGGAGACAATTTTACTTGCTATTTTCTAGCTCATCTATGGTTTTAAATGACTCTAAATGCATGCAAAAAGATAGCATTCTTCTAACTTTACACTTGTCTCCATATTCCTTGGTATGTACCAAGAAACAGCATGTACTGTCTGTGTAGGGGGCAAGTAGGTGTTTCCCCATGACCATATTAGTTATTTCTGTTAAAATACAAATTGTCTTCTAGTAACCAAGGTATGGCCAAGTATTTTAAACAATGAACAGCACATAACATACCAGACTATACATGCGACTATATCCATAGAGGATCCACAGCAAGTGAAAGGATGTACATATTTCAATCCAAAAGTTTAGTTTTTTTAGCTTATGATCCTATGTATTGTATAGAGCTCCAATTGTTTGTCAGCTTTTTAACTTATGATATATGATACATATCTATTGGGAGCTCTCTCACTTAAAAGAGTAACTTGTATATAAATGCTTAAATTGTGTATGTTTATAGTAAAAGGGTTTTAATGTTGATTTTATAACATAAGCAAATTAATCATGTAAATAGAATATATATGTATATTTAAGAGCATGGATTTCTGCATTGAAATATACATGTGCTAGAGCTATCTGTGAACTTTTGATAAAATGCATATTGTTCAGTGGACAACATGATGCTATTCAGAGTCTGTGCTGTGTACTTCTCCTTTACAGTTCTACTTCTCTCATTATAGGAAGCCCCATATGTTATGTTCAAGAAAAACCATGATACGTTTGAAGGGAATGACAAGTATGAAGGATACTGTGTAGATCTGGCATCAGAAATTGCAAAACATATTGGTATCAAGTACAAAATTGCCATTGTCCCTGATGGAAAATATGGAGCAAGGGATCCAGAAACAAAAATCTGGAATGGGATGGTGGGAGAACTTGTTTATGGGGTAAGCATATCAATTTTTGAAGTAGGATTTAGCCTTTCATAACATTATTCATAATATTGAAACTGTATATGCATTTTATTTGACCTGGGGGAAAAAGAAGAAAAGAAAATAACTAAAGTTTATTTTGAGCATTCATAGTGCTCTTTTCTAGTTAAGGTCACAGATATTTTTAGTTCTACTCTTTACTCAAATACTCTCTTTTTAATATTAATAGATTTCACTGTTTGAACATTTTAGTTAGGTTCATATATTTTAATATCAGACTAGGTGAAAATCTAGTCTGACCTCCTGCAGAACCTGGGCAATAGAATTTCACCATGTTACTCCTATATCAGCCCAATAACTCAGCATTGGAGGGGGTATGTAATTTAAAAAGACATAAAGCATTGTTTTAAAGATTTCAAATCATGGAGAATCCACGTAGCAATGTTCAGTTAGTATGCTCCACAACTAGATTATTCAAAATTCAAAATAGATTATTCAAACTAGGTGATTGGGCAACAAAATGGCCAATGAAAATTAATGTTGATAAATGTAAAGTAATGCACATTGGAAAACATAATCCCAGCTACATATACAATATGATGCGGCTAATTTAGCTACAACTACTCAAGAGAGAGATCTTGGAGTTATGGTGGACAGTTCAGTAAAAAACATCCACTCAGGCTATGTCTACACTACAGAGTTTTTTGGCTATTTTTCCACAAAAACTCGCAGAGCATCCACACCTCAAGTGCGTTTTTGAGCAAAAAAATCGAAAGAGCAGAGGGGGTTTTGCACAATAGATATTCCTCTTTCTACAAGGAATAATTTCTTTTTGCACAAGAGCTCTTGTACAAAAAGGTATGTGTGGACGAGGAACGGAGGTTTTGTGTAAAAAGAGGCAATCGAAAAAAGCACAGGTGCTCTGGTGGTCATTCCCTAAATAGCAATCAGAGTTTTCTTTTGAGAGAGTATCCATGCAGTCTGGACATTCTTTTGAGCAAAAGCGCATTGCTTTTTCGATGCACTTTTGCAATGTGGATGTGCTCTCATGCAAGATGTTTTTGCGGACAATCTCTTCCGCAAAAAGCTTCTTGCGCAAGAAGCTTGTAGTGTAGACATAGCCTCAGTGTGCAACGGCAGTGAAAAAAAGCAAATAGAATATTAAGAGTCATTAAAAAAGGGATAGAGAATAAGACAGAGAATATGCTATTGCCTCTATATAAAAGCATGGTACAGCCACATCTTCAATACTGTGTACAGATGTGGTCGCCTCATCTCAAAAAAGATATATTGGCATTGGAAAAGGTTCAGAAAAGGGCAATAAACATGATTTGGGGTTTGGAACAGGTCCTATATGAAGTGAGATGAAAAAGACTTGGACTTTTCAGCTTAGAAAAGAGGAGACTAAGGGGGGAGATGAGGTCTATAAAATCATGACTGGTGTGGAAAAAGTGAATAAGGAAAAGTTATTTACTTGTTCCCATAATATAAGAACTAGGGATCACCAAATGAAATTAATAGGCATCAGGTTTAAAACAAACAAAAGGAAGTTTTTCTTTACTCAGTGCACATTCAACCTGTGGAACTCCTTGCCACAGGACGTGGTGAAGGCTAGAACTTTAACAGGGTTCAAAAAAGAGCTAGATGAATTCATGGAGGTTAGATCCAACAATGGGTATTAGTCAGGATGGATAGGAATGGTGTCCCTAACCTCTGTTTCTCTGGAAGTGGTAGACAGGAGAGGGATCACGTGAGGATTACCTGTTGTGTTCCCTCCCTCTGGAGCATCTGGTATTGGCCACTGTTGGCTGACAGGATACTGGACTAGATGGACCTTTGGTCTGACCCAGTATGGCCATTCTTAGGTAAAATTAAACCAAAATTTCTCAAAGGGAGAGCATCAATGATAGCATTTAAGAGTGAAATTAACTAGTCTGAAACTATGACTATTCTATCACGATCCATGGATCCTCTGAATAACAGAAAAACAAATACAAGAAAAGAACATTAAAGGAAACTAATTGTAGTTCCAAAAGGATGGGAAACTGAGGAGACTTGCAATGCCTATTGTTAACAAAGCTAGAGAAAGCTCAGAGAGCCACCTAGTGGCTCTTCATCTTGATGATAAAAATAATCCTGAAATTATCTAAGGGAGAGGGAGATGGAGATGATGCCACAGAGATTGCTGAACTCTCTTTCCACATGAGAATAGTTATGTCTATGCTACAAAGTTTTTTCAAAAAAACTTCAATTACGTCTACACTGCAATCGCATTCTTCCGAAAGTAAGTCGAAAGAACAGAGTGTTTTTTCCAGTATTGGTAATCCTCATTCTACAAGGAAGAAGCCTTTTTCCAAAAGAGCTCTTTCGGAAAAGCTGTGTATGGACGGGGAAGAGGGAGTTATTTTGATAGAAGAGGAAAGAGGAAAAAGCACAGCTGCCTTGGTGGCCACTCCATCCAGAGTATTCACAGCTGAAATGCACAATAGCATCCATTCAATGTGGACACTATCTTTTGAAAAAGCAGATCGCTTTTTCGATGTGCTTTTGCAGTGTGGACGCTCTCTTTCAGAAGAAGTTTTTCTGGAAAATCTCTTCTGGAAAAGCTTCTTCCGAGAGAAGTCTGCAGTATAGACACAATTTAGGAAGATTACCTGTGCAAAGGAGAACCCGCCCGTGCAGTTCCTGGGGACTATTCCCATGTCCATCTATAAATATGGAAAGTGTGAGACTCTTCTCTAGCAGCATGTAGGCAGCATAATGGTGAAGTTCCATCAGGAAGCTAAAATATGAGAATCTAGATGAATATATTTATTACAGTAGTTGCAAAGGAGGGGTCAGACCTTAAGTGCTGTTAATCCACACAGTTCTATTGGTTTAACTGGAAATGCTCCAGTTGAGGATGTGATCCAAAATGTTAGAAAACTTTAAATAGATTGAGGGGTATATCATGAAGCTATGAAGAGCCAGTAGAAATGCTTTAAGTGCACCCACTATAACTGAATCGTGAGAGATGATGAACCAATTCAAAGAACTTGCAAGCAGAGTTTGAAGTCTATTTATCCTTGAATAATCTCTTTTGTTAAAGGCAACCAACCACAATACTTACAAAAATACCCAGGGTATTTAGCAATTAGTGCCAGCTAGATGCTAACTTCAATGGAAATGAAAAGAATACAATCATTGTATTAAACTAAGATAGTGAGAATTCTTTATTTTTCTGTCAGGGAGAGATGTGGTGAAAAATGTCATGACACTTAGCAATTGAGCATAACACTTCTTGTGCAGTTCCCATTTTATCAATTAGGAAGCCTAGAGACTCAATTTGATTCTAGAAGTGAGCTATTAGAGTGTGAACAAGGCCACCATAAATCATACCAATTGGCTGTGCTAGAAGAACAAATGATAGAGTGCTTGCTATCCCTGCCTTTATTTGGTGCTATTATTTTCAGAGTTTGTATCAGCATGTTGGATCCCAGCTTCATAACAACATGAGGTAGCATTAAGGGTCAGTTCTCATTCCCATTACTCAGCCCAAGTTGGTAGCTGCTTAAGAACTCCATAAGAGGGGAGTAGGGAAATCCTCTACCCTCAACCACTAGAGTACCATAAGCACCTTCCAGTAGTACATTAAGCGATGTGACTGACATCTGTCACACGTAGTTTGTTTTCCCTCTTATCCCCAGAGAATGATGCATACATTGTTGTAATGTTTATTTTTCTAGGGGGTTATTTTGGATGTGAGGTTCTCTTGGATTCCATAAATGCTATCTAGAAATCCCTTTCTCCTATCCTAATCTACCTGAATGACATAATAGTCTTGACAGTGCTCTACAATCCTTGATAATTAGCTTGTTCACAGAAGCACCTTCTGGTGATGAATGTGATTAGTGAGTCACAATAGGTGTTTCTGAATACACTAGCAGTCAATCCCACTTACATATACATTCTCCTGACACAGAATGTTATTCTTTCACTGTGTAATGAATAAGAAGATCATTACCCATTTCTGTCAAAGTCTGAGAAGTGATGGGATTCTAGAGTTCTTTTTTTTTTTCATTTGCTTTTTGTAAGACAGCACAAAATGGGTGGTAGTCAGGGAAATGACTAAATATTATATTTACTTATCGGGATATAGCACTTCAGCAAGTAAAACTGTCCTTAGCATGAGACCTAATCTTGCCATGAAACCTAAAGTCTGAAGGATCTATAACCTATCCAAGCTTCATAGTAAGGCATTCTTGACTGAAATATTGTCATAGATTCTGGATTTTCAAATATATGTTGTTGCTGTTCAGCAAAACTCCAAATGTAGCAGCTAAAAATAAATCCAGTTAATTGATGTCTAAAACCCTGCTTCATCACCACTCCAGCTAATATCCCAGAACTTGAGAGACTTATTAGGTGCTCTGATATACTCCCACTATCTTTTTGGCTGCACTGAAGTCAAGTATTAGGTGGGACTTTTACAGATCAATAATCAATAGCCAAGTTTAATACTTATAGTGACAGATTTCAGAGGTAGGCATGTTAGTCGGTTTCAGCAAAAACGAGTCCAGTGGCACTTTAAACACTAAACATTTTATTATGGCATAAGCTTTTGTGAGTTGCAACTCACTTCATCAGATGCATGAAGAGAAAGAAACTTACAGTGAGAGTTATTAAATATGCCAAGATATTATACATATACAGAAGACTACAAGCAATATATCACAGTTTTTCTGAGGATATTTCTACACTGCACAGCTATTTCGAAATAGCACTTCGACACTGCAGGGAAGCCTCAAAATTAGTCCTAGGCAGGCTTCCCTAATGTAGACATGTTATCTCGATTTAGAGCCCCACAAGGCGCTGGAGAGGAATAACTTGGAATGGCCCTATTGAGGGGCTATTTCGAAATAGTAGGAGTAGAGCGTCTACACACGTCTTATTCGAAATAGATATTTTGGAATGTGCATTATTCCTCGTAAAATGAAGTTTATGGATGATAATGAAAACCCTAGTGTTATAAAATCAAGAAATGGTTTATATAATAGTTTAAAAACCATGGTATTTTTAGAGAGAGTTCTTTTTCTTTACTTTCTGGTGTTTCAGAAACTTCCTAGCTTTATTGAAATTCTCATGCTCACAGAGTTAAGGCTTTAATAAAACTACCAACACTGGGAAATTTGCAATAAAACAGTGAGAGTTGGCAACACTGTGTTTACCCAAAATACAGGCATTGCTCTAATGGCTGTTATGCAAGCAAGTGAGATTTTCAAATGTATTTGAAAACAGATTGTTGCTGTTGAAATTGGTCCAGCATTTTCAGTGGCAGAATTCAAGTTGTCTTACTTCTCAATCTAATAACTCATGTTATCCACAGTTCTAGAAATCTGAAATTGCAGCTATCTGGTGGCCTTAGGGGACAGCCCATTACAGATATATTCTCCAAAAGGCTCTTCATGAACATATGTGTGTATGAATATGAATAGATAAACTAGGTCAAATCGACTGTAACTTTCATTCCAGTTGAACTCAATGAAGTTACGCAAGGGATGATTTTAGCTTTTATTATTTCAAATTTTCACAATAAAAAAATTGCAGCTCGATATATAATCCTTTTCAGTTGGTGTTTATGCTAAAATTGTATAGTGGGACTTTCAAGTGCAGATATAATCTAAGGATCTGGCAGAATTCCATAATTTTCCATTTTCAGAAGTTTATCATTTGGTTAAAAAATGTTTGCTTCTATCCTGAACTATTTTTAATATTTTTTTATTTTAAGAGTTTGTAGACATTTCAAATTTTACAACACTAGAAAAAATTACATTTCAGATTTTATTTCTGATTTTGTGTCATGCAAGAAACTTGCTCAGAGATTAATTCTGCAAAGAATTAAAGTATAAGAACAGCCATACTGAGTCAGACCAAAGGTCCATCTAGCCCAGTATCCTGTCTGCCGACAATGGCCAATGCCAAATGCTCCAGAGAGAGAGAACACAGCAGGTAATCATTACATGATCCCTCTCCTGTAATCCATTTCTAGACAAACAGAGGCTAGGGACACCATTCCTACCCATCCTGGCTAATAGCCATTGATGGACCTAACCTCCATGAATGTACCGGTTTTTTTTTAGCCCTGTTAAAGTCCTAATTTTCACAACATCTTCTGACAAGGAGTTCCACAGGTTGACTGTTCTGTATGAAGAATAACTTTTCCTTATTCACTTTTTCCATACCAATCATAAACAACACAAAGACACTCTTCATCACATGCATGCAGGAGCCAGGTAGAATGCTCTGCTAACAGTCTCAGGGTGTAACTCAGCACCATTGATCACTGTGTTTTCCCCTTGATTTCAAAGAGTGCAGAATTAAACCCCTGTGCATAATAGTGGTCCAACTAACATACTCAGTAATGTTCCATATCTTGAATGAATCATGAATAGCCAGGCTGACTGAAATGTGAGGGACCTATCCTCTCATAACATCCCGTGGAAGGAAGTATAGTGATGGTGGATAGCAGAGATGCTTCATAGTGCCACCACCCAGTTGCCACCACCTCTGCTGCCCTGACCCAATCCATGCTTTGACAGCAAAGGCCAGAATTTAGCTACTGAGGCAGATGCAGCAATTCCTCTGTTGTTTTGGGTTTTTATATACAATGTATAAGTGTTTTAGACTCATAAAATAAAAAAAATCATGTTAAGGAACTATCAAATACACTTGCATACTACAGATAATTCGCAGTCATAATCTATGGAGCCATGACCGTGCCTGCCATGATGCTAGTCCTGTGGGGAATTCTGAAATGGTTGTATTTGGAGCCATACTAAAATTGCAGAATTTCCCCCAGGACTGAAATGTGTGCAAGCTACACAGTCTGCAGTTACAATTTCCCTTCTACAATTTGACAACATCCATCAGTGTAGTCAACGTGCTGCATCAGCATGACTTCCCTCCACAAGCTCTTTTACTTTTATAAGATAATTTTATTCCAGGGCTAAATTAGCAAATCTTGTTGACCTGGCATAGTACAAATAAGCTATATGATAGTAGAAAACACTATAGACTATATTTTCATTCATAAATGATAACCATGCATAGTGATTTCATCTTTTTTTTGACAGAATATTTATACCAGCCATGGGCAACCTACACTAGTGAGTGGTCCTCCATCTCAGTGGGCTGCAAGATAGTTGTAACCAAGATGGTCTCCCAGGATAGGGTAGTTTTTCTATTAGCATTTGCATACCTAGAATTTGCAGGATGTTACCAGATTTGTCTGTTACTTTGGGGTATGCTCATGTATTAGGGTTACTGAGGGGGGATTGATAATTCCATCAGTTTACTGCTTGTGCTCTGATATGTAGCTTTACTTTCCCGTCTGCAAATTCCCTCCCAATGGAGCTATCTTGCAGGTTCTAGGTTCCCCAGGACTGGGTTCTTCCCACCCTAGCATCAGATGAACACACACAATCACACCCACTCCCAGAGCACGTCTGAGAGGAATGGTTAATTAGCATTTACAAGCTGATCCCTTATGTGCCCCAGGACTCATTGGGCTGGGTTGCACAGCAATTCCAAGCAGTGGTCCCCCTGTGTTCTTGGTTTTAGTAGGATGGATTGAACAGCACTTTAAGCTGCCACCCTCAGATACGCCCATGTTCAGCACCTCTCTATCCCCACTTTCACACCACGACCATTCTTTTAGCAGAGAGACAGAAAGAAGCAATCAGGTTAGCCATAAAGTTATTTATTTCTAGGTAGTAACCATACAAGGGAAAAAGTCTCAGAGGGGTAGCCGTGTTAGTCTGTCACTGTGAAAATGAGTAGTCCTGTGGCACCTTAGAGACTAACAAATACATATATAATATTATTATTATATGTCATTACTCATGAAAGCTCAGGATACTATATAGTTTTGTTAGTCTCTAAGGTGCCACAGGACTACCCGTTGTTCATACATGGAAAGCCAAACAAAACAACTGCAATATTAAATCTAACTTAAATCTGATTACAAACATTAAGGTTAGCAAACCAAAACTGATCACATAAGGCAGGATCAGGAGTCTATACCAAAAGAGAGAGAGCGAACAAGAGAGAAAGAAAGAGAGAGAGAGATCTCATCATTCCATGAATCTTAAACTGATCCGGATTCCCAGATAATGATGGTAGCTGTCTAGAGTGTTGGAGACAGGCAGAGCAAAGCTCCCAGTGCAGTCAGGACAGAGAAGATGAAGTCCCAATTAAACTGATGTAGAATTTAGATCCAGGCGTCAGAATACTTTACTTGAGCATAGGTAGGGAATTCTGTAAGGAAACAACAGTGATTAAAGAAGGAACACTAGACCTTTCTAAACAAATGGTTCAAGGGAATATTCTAAATTGTTCTGTGTAAGCTAGACAATAGAAACTGATCATTCCTCCCTATTGGTGGTGTTCTTTCAAGGGAGCTTATAATATAATTAGGTAGTGTCAGTATTTTGGATACTGGATTTATTACTAAAATTGATTTGATAATTAGTGAGCTGGGTGTGTGCAGGCATCGGTTCACTAGCATCTGGAACAGAGATTTCACATCAGTCAGTAGTTTTCTGTGTCTCAGAGTTCAGTGTAATTCTTGCTTTGGAATCTCTGTTCTCCATTCTGTATGCCAATGGAGGTGTCTTCAACGCAGATTAGATATGGGGTATTTCCTTAATCTTATCACCCTAGACTGGAGGGCTTTGGCTGTGTCTTCCCCTGCCTTTTCAGTGCTTTTTGCATGGGCTTTGGTTCAAGCAGAGGCCAGGAGTGGGTGAAGTCTTCCATGAATACTATGCCCTGGTTGCCCAAGAACACATCATTTTAGTAATGCCGGTAGGAGAAAACTGTGTGGATGGAAACCAGTGGAATCTGGCAACTCTATGTGCGGGCAACAGTAAACAAAATGTCTGTTGGGCTATACATAGAACCTCAGTAGGCTGCATGTGGCCCACGGACCGCAGGTTGCCTACCACTGTTCTATACAGATCAACTGACCAAAGCAGAGGCAGTGGGATAGTGTTATTTATTTTTATTAAACGTTTGCTGTGGAGTCTTACCTAGCGACTCAATCAGTATTGGAATTTACAAGATAAACAAACTAGATCCATACCTTCATGTTTTGGTTTCAAATTCAGGTTTCCTCCTATAAATTGTAAAGGTGGTGGGTGGTATGCATCACACTTTTTCATTTCCATTCCTGACATGCTGCCTTTTAATATGGTCTAAGGTAACAACACCAAAACAAACATGAACTCCCAGATCCGACAAACACTTAGGCACATACTAAACTTCACAGTCTTAAATCTTTGCAGCATCAGAGCCTTAATTTGTTTCTTTCCTTAATTTCTGTACTTCTCATACTATTTGGAATGCACATTTGGGATCATTTGCATCTTCACCCTTTTCCTGAAGAAGAGATCATACCAGACAGAAAAATCAGTTCAAACTAACTATATCTGGTGGTTTTATAGCCAGAACGAATACTCTGCCCATTTGGTGGTGATAATATAATTTTGTTTTAGGTTTACCTGTCTTTTTACTCATCTAATTTTAGATTTGACACTGCAACCCTTCACCATAGTATTTGAGCCTTCCACATTCTTTGATTACTAAATTATCAGTATATTTCTTATACAACTATAAACCTGCATTTTATTCTAAAAATTGATAGAATTAGCCATAAGAATATATAAATAATCCTAACAGTTTGCTGTTGTTAAAACTATGATTTTGGAATTAGCTGCTTCGATAATTGTACAAACCAAAGTTAATTAAGCTATATGTCTATATTTCTTTTTCTTCTAGAAAGCAGAGATTGCTGTTGCACCTCTGACCATCACTTTGGTACGAGAAGAGGTCATTGATTTTTCGAAGCCTTTTATGAGTTTGGGGATCTCCATTATGATCAAAAAGCCCCAGAAATCTAAACCAGGAGTGTTTTCCTTCTTGGACCCTTTGGCATATGAGATCTGGATGTGCATTGTCTTTGCCTACATTGGTGTCAGTGTAGTCCTGTTCCTAGTTAGCAGGTTTAGCCCATACGAGTGGCACACTGAAGAGCCAGAAGATGGGAAAGAAGGACCCAGTGATCAGCCTCCCAATGAGTTCGGCATATTCAACAGCCTCTGGTTTTCCCTGGGTGCCTTTATGCAACAAGGATGTGATATTTCCCCAAGGTTTGTGTCAAATCTTTTAATTTGCATTTTATCTTCAACACTGATGATGCCTGGGTGCATAAAAACTTCCTTCTCTTCTTTTACTGGTGGTATGTAGAAGTTCATTATTTGTGGAGTTTTTCCATTTAGAAACTGCAAGAGCACTGGAGAAACCACTTTAAGAATTATATCATGT
Organism: Pelodiscus sinensis; assembly: GCF_052426305.1. Taxonomy (NCBI): domain Eukaryota; kingdom Metazoa; phylum Chordata; order Testudines; family Trionychidae; genus Pelodiscus; species Pelodiscus sinensis. The sequence goes on from NC_143052.1 coordinate 319,686,654, forward strand.
TTGTTTTCAGACTTCGGTGTAAATAAACTAGGAACATTTTCTCAATTAATAACTTATATGCATGGGAGCAATTCCACTGGTTTCATTGGACTTGAGTAAATACTAAATATTGCCTGCTGTATCCCAGTAGGAATAGCCTACCATTATGCTGATTATTCAATCTGCATGAATGAATGACCTATTTTTGTTTCATATTAAAGTTTACAGGCACTGGTTCCAGAGTATCACTGTATAAAAGAGAAAGTGCTTTTAGTGACTATTTCTGATAAATACTATATAATTGCTAAACTCTAAGAGTTGTTGTCTTGAGTTACCAGATTCCCCAGATTTTGGGCACACTGCAGGAACTTTTACTTTTACTTGCATCACTCACCACTAGCACCACTGATTGGGGGAGGGCTAAAGGGAGTAGTTGCTCAAGGGCCCAGCAATTCAAAGAGGCCCGGAGCTCCCAGCCACTGCTATTCTTGCAGCAGCAGTGGTAGCGATTGAAGCCCGTGCTCTTTAAATCTCTGCTGAAGTCCTGTGCTGCATACTCCGGATGGCTCTGAGGGCTGGCTGCCTCAGCCCTGCTCCTTCCACCTGAGGCTCTGCCCCTTCCAAAAGCATGGAGCTGCCCTCCAACCTTGTCTTGGGGCCCACCCAGACTGTCACTCCCCTGCTCACCACCAGCTCATTAAACATTATGTCTAATTTTTTCCAATATGGATGTCTAAACTGAGCATTAGCAGTAGGATTTCAGAAAGTGATCTGTGCTGCCTCATGCTGCTATTGTGGTAAAACTCCCAGGCTGTGTCTACACTGCAGGCTTCTTGCGCAAGAAGCCTTTTGCACAAGAGTTTTTGCGCAAAAACTTCTTGCACAACAGCACGTCCATACCTCAAAAGCGCACCACAAAAGTGATGTGCTTTTGTGCAAGAGAGTGTCCACACTGCATGGACGTTCTTACACAAGAAAGCTCTGATGGCCATTCACAGAATGGCCATCCGAGCACCTGTGCTTTTTCCAAAGGGTTTTCTTGTGCAAGAAACCCCTCTGGAGTGTCCATTCTTGCCTTTTTGCTCAATAGCTGTAGGGCTAAAGGGAGTTATGCCTCATAGAAGGAGGTTTACCTACACCAGCAAAAGCACTCTGTTCTGCCATTTTACTGCTGATTTACTTGCGCAAAAGTGCATTTAAGGTATGGCTCCACAGATTTTTGCACAAAAACTGCCATTTTTGTGCAAAAACCTTGCAGTGTAGATGTAGTCCCATTGATTTCAATGAGAGCAAAATTAGGCCCATGCTGAGGGGTTTTTTGCAAAATCTCACTCTAAAGGTAAAATCATGGATGCTGGATCACATTTTCACATTGCAATCAAAGAGAAATATCCAACCTGATAATGATTTTATCCCTTTACCTTTCAAATACCTTATGTTTGTTTTTAAAAAATATGGATTAGTTGGCCAAAATCATGGCTTAGAAACAGCCACCTAGTTAGCAGACATTATGGAAACTTAGTAAGTTCTGCCCAATTCAACTACATTTTTCCCATGTAATGTTTTAGTCTTTTCTTGGGCAGATTTCCAGCTGTGTGAAATGTCAGCAAAAGTGACTGCTGTGTTTTGCAATGGGGACAACATAGTGGCAAGTACAAAGGATTTGAAATCAGGAACTTCTTGTCTCTGACACTGAATTCTTGTGTAACATCGGGAAAGTCACTTAAGATTAAATTTTCAAAAAAGTGTCTAAATGACCTAGAACCCTAAGTTCCATTTTCAGTATTGATGATATAGCTAATTCAGAAGCTTTTCTCATTGAAAAGTCAGAGGGACTTGGTATCTAACTACCAGATTTATGTATTTCTGCGCTCAGCACTGCAATGCCTTAGGGTATGTCTACACTACCCTCCTAGTTCGAACTAGGAGGGTAATGTAGGCATACCGCACTTGCAAATGAAGCCCGGGATTTGAATTTCCCGGGCTTCATTTGCATAAGCGGGGAGCCGCCATTTTTAAAACCCCGCTAGTTCGAACCCCGTGCAGCGCGGCTACACGGGGTTTGAACCAGCGGGGTTTTTAAAATGGCGGCTCCCCGCTTATGCAAATGAAGCCCGGGAAATTCAAATCCCGGGCTTCATTTGCAAGTGCGGTATGCCTACATTACCCCGCTAGTTCGAACTAGGGGGGTAGTGTAGACATACCCTTACTGATTAAGGAACATCAGTCCTATTTGAAAATCAGTTTTAGGTTCCTAAATCATTTAGGTGCTTCCATGCTGACCATGGCAATAGCTAAATTCCTTTAAAAATCTGGGCCTTAGTCACTTTTGAAAACGGAAAAGTTCATTGAAAGCAGTGGGTGTTAGGCACCTAATGTGCTTTTGAAAATCCCAATAAGTACCTAAAAATCCCAATAAGTACCTTTAAATCTGTCCATAAATCACTTAAGTGCTTTTTTTTAAAAGTACTCTTTCACCTTAGTACTGCAGCCTCTACTCGTGAGTCTCCTTAAAGTCAAGGTCAGTTTTGCCAGAGCTAGGATTGAAGATAAGCCCATTAACCCATGTACTTCAGTTGTCTAATCTGTAACATAATGATGATCCTTCTCCATCCAACCTCATAAAGGCTGCTATGCAGATTAATGTGATATTTTTATTAACATGATAATATTTACTTTTAATATGAAAAGCATTTTGTACAATGTGGATATTATTCAACAACAAAACATGCTTCTGCTTGTGGCCTGTTCAGGATTCAAAGTCAGGTTTGCCAGAAATGGCAGCACTAATTCATTGTGCCATCTAGCTCCCAGATCCTTGGTAGTTTCATATTCTTCTGTTGTATTTTAAGGCAATGTATGTGAAATGAAACTCTCTGTATCTCAGTTGTGTTTGCAACACTGAATAAGGCTTTGGAGGATACTGTTTCATTTCAGAACACATGCCTAGATAACACAGAGAGGGGGAATGATGCAGCTGTGCATAAGGCAACTGAGCAGGAGACTTAAGAGCTTCCTGGCACTGCCACGGACTTCTGGTGTGACTTTGGGCAAGTAACTTGAACTCTCTGAATCCAATCCAGCTTCCTTTGAATTTAATAGCAAAACTCCCTATGACTTCAATAGCAGCAGGAGCTATTTTTTATCCCTGTTTTCTCACCTGCTAACAGTTCTTTAATTTTCCACAACATTTTTCTCAAATGACAGGTGGTGCTGAAATTGAAAGTATTATGTATTACTTATGTATTGTCAGTATTATCCTGTTGTTGTTATGTTCAGCTTCTTAAATAACTACATGAAACTAGGGGTTTTCAGACAGCTGGGTGAATATATACTCAGGTGTTTTCTTATAAGTGGCAAATGACATAAAAGTGCCAATTGTGCTCTAATATGACAGCATATTGTGTATTCAGGGGAACTTGGGTAGTTTGAGTTTTGTTTATATTTTAGAAGGAATAATAGAGATCTTTTGGTGTTCTGCTAAAAGCCCACCCTGCTTTACTATTTTCACTCTTCAGAAATTGATACTTTCTGTCACAGAGCCTGAAGAGTGTAGTTTAGCAGGCATTTCCTGTATTTAAAAGTTTCAAGAGAACTACCACTGGAGAATATTCACAATGCCATCTACAAATAGCAATATTTATATATTGCATTTTATATTAGGGGCCTCATGATTTGTGAGAGGAGTGCTATTAGGAAATATGCAGTGGTGCATTATCTTTATAAAATCTCACACTCATTTTGACCATTTATTTATTAATAAATCGCCGTAATAATGGTATCTCTCACTTTCTTTCTTTTTCTCTCCTTGACATAAGAGATAGGAAAATGTGCATTATCTTATTCATGTTTAGATCCCTCTCAGGTCGCATTGTTGGAGGTGTTTGGTGGTTCTTCACACTCATCATTATTTCGTCATACACTGCTAACCTCGCTGCTTTCTTGACTGTTGAGCGAATGGTCTCGCCCATAGAAAGTGCAGAAGACCTTGCCAAACAAACTGAAATTGCATATGGAACACTGGACTCAGGGTCAACAAAAGAATTCTTCAGAGTAAGTCAGCATGCTTAATAAGGACCATCCTCCCTACAGACAATCTACAATGAAATGTGCAGAATGCTGAAAGGCTGCTCCTTTTCAAATAATTATGTTGGGGTTTGTAGCTTCTGTAATACTGAGGTTACAATTTTTACCTCTGGCGCCACTTGTTGGCATTTGCAGTCATTTTAATTTGTGGAAAGTTTATTGATTTTGACACATCAGGCAAGGGAGCAGCCCTGAGGGATAGTGGAACGAGAGATCATTAGAGCAGCATTGCACTACTGGTTCATCTCAAGTTATAGTATGGGAATAGAATCCAGCATTGAATGATCTATGATGATAATAAAGAGTCTTGCTGTTTTGCTTCTACTTCTAGCATTTGCTGGGGACTCGTTTGCTAAGGGGAGGCATATGAAACCTGGTGACTGAATCAAAATTTTATTAATTGCTGACTTACATAGAGCATGGAAAATGTGATGTGTTTGTGGATTTGGAGCATTCGAAAACAGCCTAAATGACCAGTGATAATTCATTTTCATTAGCTTTCCTATATCAGTGTAGTAGGGGTGTATAGTTCTCTTTTCCTAGCCACATGGAGACAGAAAGCACTGACATTACCAACAGTACATAAGAACACCCATCAGTCCTTCTGCTTAGTTTTCTGTTTCTTGCCATTGGAAGTACAGCCCAAGTGGCTTAAGTGGTATAAGTCTTTGTGGGTTTTTGTCATTTTTAGCTAGAAGTTGTTAGCAATGATCTCATTTGAGATTAATTAAATGCCAGGTGTTGCCTAAAGTTCATAGGGGAAAGTTGTTTTCAGGAGAAACAAGGAGTTGGAATGTTGGGGGGGGGGTGTTTCTCTTCATTAAGGGTATGTCTACACTGCAGAGTTTTTCTGGAAAAACTACACTTACATCCACACTGCTATTGCGTTCTTTCAACAGAAAGTCGAAAGAACGCCGGGTTTTTTCCAACAGTGGTAAACCTCTTTCTACGAGGAAGAAACCTTTTTCCAAAAGAGCTCTTTCAGAAAAAGGTGTGTGTGGACGGGGAAGAAGGGTTCTTTTTCAAAAGAAGAGGCCTCCAGGAAAAAGCACAGGTGCCCTGGAAGCCACTCCTTCCATAGTAATCACAACTTCAGTGCGAGATAGTGTCCAATCAATGTGGATGCTATCTTTCAAAAAAGCAGATCACTTTTTTTGATACACTTTTGCTGTGTGGACGCTTTCTTTCTAAAGAAGTTTTTTCGGAAGATCTTTCCGGAAAAGCTTCTTCTGAAAGAAGCCTGCAGTCTAGACGTAGCCAAAGTCTTGTTAAAAGAACAATGTTAAATGCCAGGATGTTTTCTTCCTCCTTTCTCCCACTCCCTGCACCAAAAAAAAAAAAAAAAAAAAAAACCATTGAGAATCATCCTCAAACTGAAATCGCTCAACTAGATATACATCTTTAACAAAACCTAAATTGCTGACACTGTCCCTTTAATTATTTAACTTGGTATCTGCTAAGTGTTCCTACCATATCTATAATTAAATATTTTTCCACCAGAAATGAATGAGGATATTTTAGAAGAGTTTGTAAAAATGTTTTAGTATTATTATTTTGCACATGGATTGAGTCCATCAGTATGGTTAAGTCCTTACTGAGCATAGGGCTAGAAGGATCCCTTACTCAAAGATTTTAAAAACTGGAGCTCTAATCTTGCAAACCCCTGTTCAGGTATTTACCTTTATGAGCACTTCATTGGTTCAGAATAAGTTACATGTCCTCTCTGAAACTGCTCCCTAGAGAAGCTTATAACTTGAGAGTCGGCTCATGCTTCTGAGTCTAGAGGCAGGCCAAGATGATGGATGTCACATACATGGGGGCTTGTCTGGGATTTGAACTGCTGTGATCCCGTAATGCGCCGAATGAGCTTCCTTTGTCCTGAGGAAATGTGCAACTCTTGCCACATTGTGCATTATGAGGAATCCTTTAAGTCTGGTTCTTTAACTCAGCTTCTGAAGAGTCATGGTTCTAGTTTTGCAGTTTCCACGTTTGATCCCTGGTGTAGAGCATTGCAAATGATGACCATTGCTTATGAGTCTTTCCATTAACTAGGCTAACACAGCTATAGCAATTAAAATACATAAATGGCTGAGGAATACAACAGGTTTGTTTAACTTTAGAATCATTTGAGCATTTCTTAATAGTTCCCCATTATTTTTTAATATACCTCACATGCCCATTGAGAAATTTCATTTCTTGTAGGCAATGCTGCAGAGTGAGAGTATAGGATATGGGGGAAAAAATGGGACCCTGTTTGTGAGGTTTCCACAACGCATTGACATACTGCAATTTTGAAATAATGAGGTCAGCTTCTTTGACCAGTTATCATTCTTGCTTTTATCATTTTTTTCTAATTATGCTGTAAAGGTAACTACTATATTGTGCTTCAATTTTGAATTTTATATAAATAGCAAGATCCATTTTAAAAATAAACATAATTTTTTCACTTTAATCTTTGGGAATTAAAAGAAAAGCAGCAAAATCAGCTGTTTCTCAACATTTTCCCCTGTATTTTAGAACATAAAAGCAAACAAGACAAAAGTAGCTACAAAAACTAAACGTAACTGCACATATAAATGAAGCTTTAACGAGCACTAGGCTAGCTGGATCACTTTGTTTAAATCATGTATCTGAAGGCTATTCTTCAAAAGGGTTCTGATCTATGCAATGCTGCAGGGTCTATTGCTAAAAAATACTTAAATGGAGAAAAAATGAAGTATTTCCAAAGGGGTGCAAAGTTCATCAGCTAAACGTATATAATACAGACATTAAGATCTAGCCTTGATAAACATTAAGGAAAACCTTACCTGTTTCACTCAGTCCAGCATTCTAAAAGACAACACTTTTCTTCATTTTGGGGCTTCATGCTGCTGTTTATCATTTTATTAATAATTACCAACTCAATGAAAAATCATAACTCATGACACTGTGTATAAGCATTTTGCTATTTGGGGGCCTAGAGGCAGTCAGCACCACCCAGGAGTGCTCAGTCATTGTCACGAGTTAATCTAAATTCATTTGCCATCTGCTTTAGTTTTTTTTTTGATCAGCAAAGAGAAAAAATGTTTTTAAAAGTAAACTGAAAAGAAAAACATAATTCCTTTCTGACTGTTATTAAAGCTGTTTGTGAAAGCTGGATGTTGAGAGCATTTGCTCGAGGGCAGAAAATTAAATTTCAATTGCCTTGCAGAAAAAATGCCCTATATAAAAGGCAGTATTGTCTAGTGGATTAAGTATGAGAATTCAAACCTCTCACTATTTCCTTATATTATAGTATGGGAAATCTATTGGTTTCCTGTATGGTTTTCATCTAGTTTAGCTTATATATAAAATGTTGATGATGACAGAATTATTCAGCTGAAAGTTAGATGCTTGAGAATGTTTCTATATAGACGAGGACTTGTGAGAACTTCAGTGTTGTTTGCCTGGTTGGAGAAGGAAATTGAATTATGAAAAAAAGGTTGTTGTTTTTTAATTACTATGTTTAGAAAATTTAGATCTTGATTTGCTAAGATAGAAAAGAGAAAATTGTATTTTCGTTTATTATGTTTTAGTTTTAAAAGAGAAACCTGTATGCTAGATTGTGCAAGAACACTGACGTTCTAATGTATAAAATCAGTGCTTCTTGCGCAAATATTCTGACGCTCCCGCTCAGGGATAAGCCCTCTTGCGCAACTGTTCTTGTGCAAGAGGCCAGTGTAGACAGGCAACATTAATTTCTTGCTCAAGAAAGCCTGATGGCTAAAATGGCCATCGGAGCTTTCTTGTGCAAGAGAGCGTCTACACTGGCACGGATGCTTTTGCGCAAAAGCACATCTCTCGTGCAAAATCACATGCCAGTGTAGATGCTCCCTTGCGCAAATACTTTAACGCAAAAACTCTTGCATTTAAAGTATTTGCGCAAAATCTTGCCAATGTAGACGAAGCGTAATTGGTACAGATAAATTTTCTGGGAGATTTCCTTTGCCTTTTACAGAGATCCCATACTGACTCCTTTAAGATAAATCAACCTAAGTGAGTAGATTTTCTTGTAAAGTCTCCCCAGTTCCTCCCACTCAGCCTGTCATGGAACAAGGTACAAGATGTTGAGAAACCCCAACTCTGGTGGAACTCAGTGGGACTTTAGCCTGACTCAGCATCTGTCCCTAGTCAGAAAAGCACTTAAGCACATGCTTCAGGCCCACTGACTTAAAGTTAGGCACATGCTTAAGTGTTTTGTTGAATATAGATGCACATAAAATGTTTGCTATTTGGGAGCCTGGAGGTACCCCCCAAGAGTGCTCAGTACCTGGAAGGACAAAGCCCAAAAACCTAATTCTGCTTCAACAGAAACTCTTATTTACTTATACAAGAGTTGGGTGAAGCCTCTTAGAAACTTCTCCGTTTACTAAAAGGAGCTTTCTCCTCCCATGACAATATGTTCACTAAAAAGGATGATGGATGTGTAGCTGCCAACATTTTAAAAGTTGTGCATTACCTAGATTTGAATATATATATCCATATTGTTGGATGGCAGGAGAATAAAGGTAGGTGGCTTTTAATTCATAATGTTAAACATGAATGGCAAACATGCAAAGCCTTTCTTTCTTTCTTTCTTTCTTTCTTTCTTTCTTTCTTTCTTTCTTTCTTTCTTTCTTTCTTTCTTTCTTTCTTTCTTTCTTTCAGTTGTCTATAATAACAATAACATAAAAACAGTACTATCTTTTCACATCTATGAGGCATTATCATCTGTAATTGTGCTAAGCATTCACCAGGAAGACAGATTTCCAAGTAATCTACAAGCTGTGAGTTTATCAGATTCTTCTGGCTGAGGTCTGCAGCACTGATGCAGTCCTGAGATGATAGAAGGAAGGGTTTGGTAGGCTATGGGTCACTGACACTGGAATTCTCTCTCCTACAACTCAAATGAAAGATGAGGATATCATGTCTGATATCAAAGTTCAATACATCATTTTATTTCCTTTTCAAGAGTGTGTTTGCACATCCGAGTTTGGTTTACATTTGTTTTTATTACAGTGTTTATTCTGAAGTAACTACTCAGCCTTTACTCAAGCAAAATTTATTGAAGCCAATACACGTTTTGATTGAGTAAAAAGTAAGCATTAAAACTGTGTAAGAACTTCAAGATTTGGCCCAGTATTTATTGGAGGGCTGTTTTCTTTTTTTCTTTCTTCTTCTTTGCTATTTTAAAGGGAAAAATTACCCATTGGTAAGTTATGGCTTGAATTTTCAGTCACCATAATATCCTTTGACCCAACTCTGGAAATGAAAAGTGCCTTTCTGTAGCTGAAAATTCAGACCTATGCTTGCAACTATTTTATTAAAACTCTCAGGGGCTACCAGGTGCATAAAATTAAGGTTTGTTTCTGCTATAATGTTGTTACTTACAACTGTTTCTTTTAAAATAACCAGTGCACTCAAGGAAATCTCTTGCCCAGGTAAAATTGTCCAAAAAACACTGGTGTGAGGGATTGGCTTTGATCAATTTTACCTAGAGTTATGATGCATTCAATATCTCAATATCTTTGGTCTATCTAATTTCTCTTTAATTTTCTCCAGAGATCAAAAATAGCAGTGTACGAAAAGATGTGGACCTACATGAAATCAGCAGAACCATCAGTATTCACTAGGACTACAGCTGAGGGAGTAGCCCGTGTTCGCAAATCCAAGGGCAAGTTTGCCTTCCTCCTGGAGTCCACCATGAACGAATACATTGAACAGCGAAAGCCGTGTGACACCATGAAAGTGGGAGGAAATCTGGATTCGAAAGGCTATGGCGTAGCCACACCCAAGGGTTCTCCATTAAGGTGGGTGGAATAGTATAACAATATAATGTGTGTTGTTATAGTATTCCACCTTCCCTGATGTCCCTGATATAGTTCTTTTTGTGTTGTGTGTGAACATGGTATGTTATGATTTTTTTACTCCATTTCATATTTTTGATCAACAAGAAGGTAACAGTTTCCAATAGCGACGTAGATTTAATAGTGATAGTTGATGTATCTCTCAAGGCCATATAAAAACCAAACTGGTTGAACACTAGCTACTTTGTCAACTTAAAGATAACAACAGCTGTTCTATCTCACCAGCTTCTTTCACCAAATTCAGCCCTATCTTGCATAATATCAGTAATATTCCTACATTTGTGGTTTGGATATTGACTCTGGCTGCTATTTTCTGGATAAGGATCTGCTTGTAGCATCTTATTCCAAATGTCAACATTTAGGAAATAATCAGTAACAGTGATTAATTGATTAAAGTACCTTCTTATCTAGAAAAAAGCTACAATTTGTGTTTCTAGCATTATGTGATTTCAGGACTTCCTTCAAAATCTTCACTATTTACATTAACAGGAGCACTCTGAAATTAGAAGATAAAATTATTCTGGAATGACTTTAAATGGAATCAGGTTTATTCAGTCAAATAGGAGAATTTTTTTTTATTTAAATCTTTCAGATAATAAATTTGGAGGTGCCAGATGTGTGGTAAAATTGGTAACATGTTAACACATCTGATACCTCCAATTTTTTATCCTAAAGATTTACATAAAATATATGTTACCTGCATAGTCACTACTATGAGTTACTTACAACAAACAGACTCTGATTAATATGGTTGCCAACTCTCCTGGACTGGATACCATTTGAGGCAATGGCGTCTGGTCCATCTGGTCCAGGAAAATTGGCAACCCTCCTGATGAAGCAGGTTCATGAAGGAAAATTTGTGGGTTGAAAGTAAGAGTGGCAATGGAAAAAATGGGGACAAAATAAGAAAACCATGTGCACTCAATGATGGTAGAGAGGAGGAAAGAGAGAAGAGAGACACCTGTCCATAGTTATAATTTTCTATATTTACAAAGAAAAACTGCGTAATTTGTGTAAAGACAATAGGCCTCATTCTGAACTCACTGATTTTACATCATTTTAACACCATTGACTTCTATAGCATAACCTTGGGTTACACTTGTACAAGCGGGAGGAGAATATGGCTCATTTTATCCACACCAAAAGAAAAACAGCCATGTAATATGAATTAGAGTATTCTCAAAGAAAAATCAGACCCGTTATTTTGGTGCCAATATATGAATTTTGGTCCTGGACTGTAGATACCATCAAGATTTGAACGTTTTCGCCTTTACAACTAATGAAGTGGTAACAGAAGGTAGGCTAGAAGAAGACAGAGAAATGAAAAAAGAAAAATGGCAAGAATAAAGAAAGAGATGGTGGAATATCATGAGGGATTTGGGGTCCATTAAAGTTAAAGGGTAATAAAAGTGGGAAAAGCAAATTCATGATGACTGTATTTTGGGGATTCATAAGTCAGAAATATTTATTAAGTGTTAATATTTCTCGCTGTTTGAAGCAAACTACTGCTACAACTGCTAGGCAATTCTGCAATTATGACTAGAGCTTACATCTCAAATAATAAGTACCCACTGATGATGTAACCCTTGCTGTATTATACCATAGCAGAATTGATGGTGTGCATCTTAGCTGCAGTCAAGTCTGTCTTAGGTGAGGCTAAGTATCCTTGGCCCATGTTTTATAAGGCTTTTTAGTCATTTTCACCATCTTCTTCATAGTATCTACTGCCAGTGGCAAGAAAAATCAGCTGAAATATCCATTAACTAGTGGAGATTGGTCTGTACCACATTTTTTTTCAGTTTGACATATTGGACAAAAGCAAATAGGGCAAAGGGGGACCAAGCATGGAGCAATTATGTATAAGGTCAGGGTAAGGGAGTCTGGGAATATAATGCTGCTCAAGTATGGAGATCAAGAAAGACATTCTCTATCATTGGCAAAGCTTCCATTAACATCAGTAGGGCCAGGTTTTCACCTGAAAGGGTAGCAGCATCCCTACAATAGGGGGGTGAGCTCAGCTGCATTTGGTTTTGAGTTCCATTGTGTAGTACCATACAAATAATTCCCACCTACTGTAAAATTCAGATCAAACCTTCTTTCAAGCTGCCCCAGCTGGCTGTCTTAACATCCACGCTCTACCTGAGACTTTCTTTCTGATGTGCTGAGCTGTTTATGCTCCCACAGAAGCAATTCCACTTCATCGCATTCCTTCCTCAGCCCTAGCGATAAAACCTCAAGTGATAGATCATTGCTCCTACATCACTGAAAAACATTATGAAACCCACTTATTGTTATGAAAAGATACATGTGAATACCAAATAATACCTCACATTGATAATGCATCCATTTATATAATACATACAAACAATAGAAATGAAGGAAGAGTAATATTTCAAAGGTATTTCTGTGTTAACGAAGTTCGCGACCCCGCAATATATTTATTTGTTATGAGCATTCCAGTGCTCAAGCATTCAGTGACATCAATTTTTAGGAAAAGTAAATATGTTAAGCCTCTTTTTAAATATTTTCTATGCCACATTTTGAAATGAAAAATTTGCAATGTGAACTCTTGCACCTGGTTCTCCTTTCCTTCACACCACTGAAAACCAGGAGTTACTTCACTAAAAATGCAATAATAATTGTGTAAAGATGGTGTGTGTGTGTAAGGAGAATCAAGCCATCTATCTCCACAAGTGGAGTATGGAAAGAAACAGGGAAAAGCTATCTTGTTACATAGTCCGAAGGGAAGTCTGTGGTATGTAGGCCAGCAATTTATGGGACTCCCTAGGCTCCCATTAATGGTATCAAAAGACAGATCTATGTAGCACTTTAAAGACTAAGAAGATGGTTTATTAGGTGATGAGCTTTCATTGGCCAGACCCACTTAAAAGTGGGTCTGGCCCACAAAAGCTCATCACCTAATAAACCATCTTCTTAGTCTTTAAAGTGCTACATAGCTCTGTCTTTTGTTTCAGCTACACCAGACTAACACGGCTGCATCTCTATCACTATTAATGGTATCACATATTCATTACAGAAATACTTTGTATATTTATCTCCCTTCTTCTGATGATGAAATTCTCCTATCAGCTCTGTAGACTCATCTTTCATGTTGCATTTGATCTATACAGTGGATTTTAATTCAACCCCTTCCCTTTATGTATGGGAGTGGCTAATATTAATTGTTTGCTCTTGATCATAGGGGCACATTATAATTAAGTCTAAGATTTTGTCATGAATATTTTAATAAAAGTTACAGACAGGTTATAGGCAATAAAGAAAAATTCATGGAAGACTGTGACCTGTCTGTGATTTTTATTAAAAATATGCATGACAAAATGGGAAGTTGTGGGGTCTCCATACCAACCCAAGAGGCCCAAGCTCAGAGCCTGTGGCTCTGAGCTCAGAGCACCTCCACCACCTGCAGGGGCCTTGAAGTTCCAGGGTGCCTCTGTCACCCATGACAAACAGGAGCTGTGTGGCAACCAGGTCATCTGTGGTAGCTTTGAGCTCCTGGACACCCCCACTGCCTGTGGGACCTGCTACCTCCCATGATGGCCACCCCACCACATGCTGCTGTTGGAGCTCAGGACTCCACAGTTTCCAGCTACCACAGGTGGCAGGGGGACTCTGAAACTCCCAGGTCCACGGCTAAAAGTCACAGACGACTCTGGAAATCACAGATGTGACAAAATCATAGCCGTAGTGTATATCAGTGAAGTGCAAACAAATGGGAACTGTTTGTTGGGATTTGTTTTGTGCCAGCCAGGCATTATCTTGCTATCAGGTGTTTCTCCTTCCCTTCTTTTCATGGATATACCTTTATTTAAAGTGTCGCAAAAGTTTGTCACCTTTGGAAAAAAATTGAAACTAAGGTCAGAGACTGCCATCAAAAAGACAAAAGGTACTGCCGGTTACCATGGTTAGTTCTCTTTCCCAGCATGCTGGGAGCTGCAGTATGTCAAATATAACTGTGTGTGCACAGCAAATGATTACTTTTTAATGGCAGCCAATGTTGCCTTTCTCCCATGTGTGGCAAGTTCAGCAATGGTTGATAGAGTGCTGTCCCTGTCTAGCTCCTCACTGAGGCCTGCATTTGTATGGTCTGGTGGCATCCCAACACACACTTTTGGCCAGATTTCTTGTCCTCCAGAGGAGCCACTCAGCCAATGAAAATCTGTGGTGCTGGCTGCATTAAGCTATATTTCTGGGCTTGCACTATTGAACAAGCAAGTTGTTCCCATTTCTAATTACACAGACTGTGTCATTTCTCTTTCTTATCTCAGTTATGCCTCTGGAATCTAATGGGAAGGTTTCACCCTTAGCCATTAATAAGCTTCTTATGAATTTTACAATAAGTTTTTATGATTAACAACAAAACGAGAACTGTGTGCTGCTCAAATGTTAGGTCTTGTCTTTGCACTCCTTCCTATACGATCTTGGCACTACAAGAGCTAGAAAAGTGGTGACTCTCATACAGTTATTCACCCCATAAAGAAATATTTAGGAAGCTAACAGCATCCTGAATTGTTTTGTCACTAGGGCTATGTCTACACAACAGTTTTTTTGGAAAAACAGCTGTTTTTCCAAAAAAAACCTCACAGACCATCCACGCCTCAAGTGCATTTTTGCGCAAAAAAATTGAAAGAACAGAGGGGTTTTTCCGGTGTAGGTATTCCTCATTCTACAAGGAAGAATGCCTTTTTGCAAAAGAGCTCTTTCGCAAAAAGGTGTGTGTGGACAGGGAAGAGGGTTTTTTTGCACAAAAAGAGGAAAAAGCACAGGTACCCTGGTGGTCATTCTGTGCATAGCAATCAGAGCTTACTTTTGACAGAGCATCTATGCAGTCTGGACGCTCTCTTTCGCAACAGTGCATCGATTTTTCGATGCGCTTTTGCAGTGTGGACATGCTCTTGCGCAAGACGTTTTTGTGGAAGATCTCTTCTGATAACAGCTTCTTGCTAAAGAAGCCTGCAGTCTAGACATAGGCTCAGTGTCAATATGGTCAGGATTCAACTAATACATGTGCTGACATGGCACGCAATTCTGTTTTCACCCCAGTTTTATATTTCCGTGGACTGCTGGGTTATAGCAGATTGAGTAAAAACATTAATCAAGGCTGTCTGTTCTCAGGTGTAATATTCCTTATGCCTCGTTCAGAGTAATCCACAACAGCTTTTGGAGCCGTATTTTATACCTGACTATGGCAGTAGGGAGTGATTAGCACGTTCTGAAAAGGCAGGGTCTAAAATGCTTCAAATGATGTTTTGTCCACACTGGCAGGATAAAGCTTTATGAAAAAATGTTTGTTTGGATCAGAAAAGCCCATTTTTCCTACAAAACATTTTCACTGGATAATTGTCCATCAGTTCTATTCAACAGGCTTTCCTGACTCTTTGCTTTACCATCATTCACATTAAAGCTGAAGAATAATTTCTGAGTGTAGAGGAACACTCTGCAAAGGCCTAAACCTACTCCCATTGAACTCAATATCACTAACTTCAATTGGAGTATCAATGTACCATGTAGTATTTAGAACCAGGCTTGGAAGACAATATCATAAGCTCCATGCATTTGATTTTCCATTAGCATGGAAAGTAAAGTAAGAAAGCATTAAATTTGATGACCAGACAAATATCCATATTATTGTATATATTAATTGTACTACCATGTTTCACAAGACATCCTGCCATTATCTGGAGTGTCAAATTCCTATTGACTGTGCATGGAGCATTGGCAAAACTAGGCTCTCCTTTTCCTCCAGACCAATTAACTATTTATATTTGACTACACGCTGCTACACTTCAGCCCATACTGTCCTTCCACTTCTCCCAAAAACTTTATATACCTATTGAATAATTCATAGTTGCTGGATAAGCTCTGTGAGATCACCAAGTTTAATTATCATCTAAGCTATAGTCTTTAAAATAAGAGGTTAGTGTAACACTATGCTCAGATGGCATTTAAATTAGTAATACAGTAAAACTCCAATAGTCCGGCATCCAATAGTCCGGCACTCCTGATAGTCTGGCATCAAAATGGCAAGAGCCTAGTGAGTGAGCTTCGGCAAAAAATGAGTCACAAGGTAACAGCGGCAGCTGCTGAACTGAGCAAAAAGGGTAAAAAAGGGTTAAAAAAACTAAAGCATTACAGTATACTGTATACAGTATGTACAATAAAAAGGGTTAAGAACACTTTATATACAGTATATACTGTATACAGTATATACATAACCATCTTATAGTACCTCCTGATAGTCCGGCATATCTGATAATCCGGCACCACCGAGGTCCCATAGGTTCCGGATTATCGGAAGTCTTCTGTACATAGTCAACAGCTAAAAGAATTTAAAATGAGATTATTTGCACCATATTATATAGAGTGATTTCAAAACAAAAATTCATTGTATAACATTTTACATGGGCTTCAAAACATTTTATTGTCTTGAATTTTATTATTCATATTCTGTGGCATTAGGTAATGTTCTACCCTTGTATTTATGCATGACAAGGTGTGAATTATCACCTCAGTACTCATACCAGGTCATTATTGCTTTTCAACAGGCCAAGTTTTGCATATCCTATTGTGTCTTTACTCAGGTAAATTTCACATTTACTAGTAAGGGCTAAGAATTACAGGATGGCCCAATGTGTGAAAAGCAAAATGCACACATTCTATCCCAGGGTACAGCTATGTGAAAATTCACTATACAGTGGATTTTAGTTCAAACCCTTCCCTTTGTCTATGGGAGTGGCTAATATTGTTTGCTTTTGATCATAGGGGCACATTATGATTAAGGCTAAGATTTTTGTCATGCATATTTTAATAAAAGTCACAGACAGGTCATGGGCAATAAAGAAAAATTCATGAAAGACTGTGACCTGCTCGTGATTTTTATTAAAAATATGCATGACAAAATGGGTATTTGTGGAATCCTCATGCCACCCCAAGAGGCCTAAGCTCAGAGCAGCGGAGTCCCCCCACTGCCTGTGGCTCTGAGCTCACAGGTTCCCCCCCACACACACCCACAGGGGCCTTGGAGCTCCAGGATTCCCCTGTCACCCATGGCAGACAGGAGCTGTGGGGCAACCAGGCCACCTGTGGTGGCTCTGAGCTCCTGGGCATCCCCACTGCCTGTGGGGCGTGCTACTGGCCACCCCACCACATGCTGCTGTTGGAGCTCAGGGCTCCACAGTTCCCAGCCACCACAGGTGCAGGGGGAACCTGCAACTCCCAGGTCCATGGCTAAATGTCACAGAAGTCTCTGGAAATCATTTGGTTTGAAATATGTCTTTTATTCTCTTTTGCTTTTACCTTAGGGCCTGATCCTGCAGCCACTGAAGTCCAAGGCAACATGTGCGCTGACTTCATTGGTTCCAAGACAGACCCCCATATAATTCAAAGTTTGCTACAGAGAGCTGAGCAAAACTGGTGATTATTTTTCCACTACATTTTGTAAAAGAAATCACAGCTAATTTCCTTCAAGTGTTTTCTTTTCCCATAAATTTTGCCTTGCCTCAAAAGTTGATAAAGACTGAAATTTCCAAAGCTTTCTAAGTCCCATGTTGAAATATAACTTAGGCTCTTATGTGCATAAATCACTTCTAAAGGGGGGTCTTAGGTTCCAGAGTCACTAAAGCACTTTTAAAAACGTTATCAGAAATGAAATTTCATCAAATATTCACTCTATTACTTAGGTTTTTTTCACTTGCAAGTGGGATCTGCTTTTCATGAAAAAGGCACGTTCCTGAGCCAGCAGTGGCTTTGAAATTCCAATTTTGGAACCTGAAATTTTGTACCTTCTTAATATTCCTGCATTCAGAAAATTTCAGGTGCAAAACTTCAGGTTCTTGAAACTTGTATTTCAAAGCCACTGTTGGCTCAGAAATGGGGCTTTTTCATGAGAAGCAGACCCCACTTTCAAGTGAAAAAAACTAAGAATGTGAAAAAACAAACATGGTGAATGTTTGGTGGAATGGGCCCCATTTACAGCCTTCAATAATGAATGAAATAAAAAACATATTTTGAGGAGTTTCAGCTTTTGTTGAAGTTATTACACAGGTAGACAATGATAGAGGCTGGCACTTTTAGCTAGCTAGAAAATCATGAACAGTTCTGTTGTACGCACTCTGGATTTAGCTAAGAATCTGGCAACAAAAGGTGGAGGTTTCCAGTATGTATTTTGTTAGAGAAACCATTTAATTTGCCTCCTCGCAGATATGTCCAACTGCATGTCTGGCAAAATACAGCAGCATTCCTTTGAATTAATACAAAGAGCTGCACCTGATGTATTTTACTACTCAAAGCTTACCTTCATTGCCACTCAAAGCCGTTTACCCCCATTAGACATCAGGGACTATTCATATATGAACAAAACCCTTTTTAGTAAATAACAGAGACTCAGAAGTCATGAGAATTTGTAGTATCAGCTCCAGAATCTGTACCCTTATTCTGCAGCTGCTATGGAGTGATACTAGAGAAAAATGATTAAAGTAGATAACTCACCATGTAGACACTCAGGCCATATCTATACTTTCAGCACTGAAGATTGATCTTCTGGCATTCAGTTTAGCAGGTCTAGTAAGGACCAACTAAATCAAATGCTGAGGAAGCCCCTGGTCTGCACCAGTACTCTTCAATTTGCAAGGAGCAAGAGAAGTCGACAAGAGCATTTGTTCCCATCGACCTCTCGCTGTGGAGACAGTGCCTAACTTGGCTTACGGTACATCAACTCCAGCTACACGTGGTCTTTGCCCACGAAAGCTTATGCTCCAACACTTCAGTTAGTCTATAAGGTGCCACAGGACTTCTCGCCGCTTTTGCAGATTCAGACTAATACGGCTACCCCTCTGATTCCAGCTACATTGTTTACGTAGTTGGAGTTGCATACCTTAAGCTGAGCTTCCGAATCTTGTATAGACCTGGTCTCAGAACCGGATTCTGATACTGTTTCCCATGTTGTGTGGTACCTTACTCCAGTATTTGCCCCACTGAAGTTCATGGGACCATTTATGGAGCAATGTGATATTCAGCATTAGTAAGTGTGGCAGAATCTGGGCCTAAAATACTACCTTGATAAGTGCTACATGAACAGTAATAATTCAGTCTATCAATTAGGAATGTATTTATAACTGAACCTTTTGATTTTCTTTGGCATTTTAAAACCACTTCTAACTACAGCCATTGTGCAGTCACCTGTGATTCCAGTGTAAGAGAATACAATGCCATTCTCCATTCAGCTTCAATACTGGCTTACTTTCACATTAATTTCATTGTTCAATTTTTTAAATGACTGCACAACACCTTTGTTCTTCCCAAATTAAGTGTGGGTTAAAGATGGAAACTCTATGCTATTGTGCTATGGACACCTTGTAGTCAAAGTGGTTGGAGATTTCTGAAGCTGGTTATGATCTTTTTAAGCCTGGTGGGGCATGAGCTGGGACAAAGCTGGTTTGCTAATTATTACTGTGGCATTGTTCATATGAGTTCATGCCATGTTGTGTCAATACCAAAACAAGGGTTTGCTCCAGGCTCATTTTTATCATCTATTATCAAGGAATCAAGGGTTTTGTGAAATAAAATGGGGTTTCCATTTTTGAGTTATTTGAATTTAAACAAAATAGAAGCTTCATCAGCTTCTTATTTTCTTTTGTATTCATTTAATGCCAAAATCAGGCCAAATTACATTTGTCACAATGTTTATCTAGAGAACAGATGTGAAAGCTAAAGAAGCCTAGGTTGCAAAAGTCATCAGAGACCCTCATTAAGACTACCAATACAAACCAGAATCTCTCAAAAACTCCCACCATTAGTGCATGCACATCTATAGTAACTTTTATTCAAGGATCCCTGGGTTCATTGCAAACACTAATCTTCAGCAAAATGCAGGACAATGTAGCACTTTAAAGACTAACAAGATGGTTTATTAGATGATGAGCTTTCGTGGGCCAGACCCACTTCCTCAGATCAAATAGTGGAAGAAAGTAGTCACAACCATATATACCAAAGGATACAATTAAAAAAATGAACAAATATGAAAAGGACAAATCACATTGCAGAAGAGGAGGGGGATGCGGGGGGGGGCGGAAAAGAAGGAAGGTAAGTGTCTGTGAATTGATGATATTAGAGGTAGGGAGAGTGGGATGTTTGTGAGTTAATGGTATTAGAGGTGATAATTGGGGAAACTGTCTTGGTAATGGGTGAGATAGTTCAAATGTTTGTTAAGTCCTTGTTGGCAAGTGTCGAATTTTAACATGAATGACAGTTCAGAGGATTCCCTTTCAAGTGCAGATGTAAAAGGTCTTTGTAGCAGAATGCAGGTGGTCAAGTCATTGAGAGAGTGTCCTTTCTGGTTAAAATGGCAAGAAACTGTTTTCTCTTTGTGATCTTGTCTGATATCTGTTTTGTGGGCATTAATCCTTTGGCGAAGTGTCTGAGATGTTTGTCCAATGTACATAGCAGACGGACACTTTCGGCACATGATAGCATAGATTATATTTCTGGATGCGCAGGAATATGTGTTCTTGATCTTATAACTCACTTGGTTAGGTCCAATAATGGTATCAGCAGAATGAATATGTGGACAAAGCTGGCAACGGGGTTTGTTGCAAGGGAAGGTACCAGGGTTGGTATTAGTGTGGTATGTCCTGTGGTGGTTGGTAAGAATCATCTTGAGGTTAGGTGGTTGTCTATAGGAGACTATGGGTCTGTCTCCCAGAGCCTCTTTGAGTATGGTATCCTGTTCCAATATAGGCTGTAGTTTATTGATAATGTGTTGGACAGGTTTAAGTTGGGGGTTGTAGGTGATGACAAGTGGTGTTCTATTGTTGGTTTTCTTGGGTCTGTCTTGAAGTAGATGGTTTCTAGGTATTCGTCTGGCTCTTTCAATTTGTTTTTTTATTTCTCTGGGTGGGTAGTTGAGATTTATAAATGCTTGGTAGAGATCCTGAAGCTTCTGGTCTCTGTCAGTGGGATTAGAGCAGATGCGGTTGTATCGAAGGGCTTGGCTATAGACGATGGATCGCGTGGTGTGTTCTGGATGGGAGCTGGATGCATGTAGGTAACTGTATGAGTCGGTGGGTTTTCTGTAGAGAGTGGTGTCTAATTTTCCATTGTTGATTTGTATGGTGGTGTCCAGGAAGTGGATCTCTCGTGTAGAATGGTCCAGGCTGAGGTTGATGGTGGGCTGTAGGTTGTTGAAATCTCTGTGGAATATCTCCAGTGTTTCTTGGCCATGCGTCCAGATCATAAAGATGTCATCGATTTACCGTAGGTAGAGGAGGGGCGAAAGGGGACGGGAGTTGAGGAAACGTTGTTCTAGGTCAGCCATAAAGATGTTAGCATACTGTGGGGCCATGCGTGTACCCATGGCTGTGCCGCTGATCTGGAGGTATAAGTTGTTCTCAAACTGGAAATAATTGTGGGTGAGAACAAAGTTACATAGGTCTGCTATCAGGTTGGCAGTAGTGTCCTCTGGGATAGTGTTTCTAATTGCTTGTAATCCGTCTTCATGTGGGATGTTGGTATATAGAGCTTCTACATCCATGGTGGCAAGGATGGTATTATTGGGGAGGTTATCGATGTTTTGTAGTTTCCTTAGGAAGTCAGTAGTGTCTCGGAGATAGCTGGGGGTATTGGTTACGAAGGGTTTGAGAAGAGTGTCTACATAGCTGGATAGACCAGTAGTGAGCGTGCCAATACCAGAGATGATGGGACGTCCGGGGTGCCCAGGTTTATGGATCTTCAGAACACCGCTGTGAAGTATGTAAGTGTAAACATTGTTCCTCATTCATACAGGCATTAAAAAAGTATCTTGCTTGATTGCACGAGGCTCTCATGGCCCTTTACTCTTGTTCTTTGTTACGTACTTGTAAGCCCAGTATATTTTGACAAAGCTGCAAATTATTTTTTTCCCTTTTTTTTCCTGGTTGTTTAGGTGTCAATACCTGGCAAATTGACAGGCAGCCATCATTGAAGTTAATGGCAAAATTCCCATTGACATCAATGAGAGCAGGATTGGCCCTAAAAGATGCATCCCACTAAGATGATAATATTCAAATAAATGGCAAGTGGAATAAAGAAAAGTACCAGACTGCTGTAAATACATTCAGCAGCTTGTAACAATAACTCTCTAGGTAACCTTAGCAAAATGCAGGACAATGTAGCACTTTAAAGACTAACAAGATGGTTTATTAGATGATGAGCTTTCGTGGGCCAGACCCACTTCCTCAGATCAAATAATGGAAGAAAACAGTCACAACCATATATACCAAAGGATACAATTTTAAAAAAATGAACACACATTTTTTTTAGTTCATTTTTTAGTTCATTTTTTTTAAATTGTATCCTTTGGTATATATTGTTGTGACTGTTTTCTTCCATTATTTGATCTGAGGAAGTGGGTCTGGCCCACGAAAGCTCATCATCTAATAAACCATCTTGTTAGTCTTTAAAGTGCTACATTGTCTTGCATTTTGCTTCAGCTACCCCAGACTAACACGGCTACATCTCTACCACTAGGTAACTTTGATAGCAAGTAGATTTTAAAACATTGTATAAATCCATTTATTTGGTGGCAAAACTGCCAACTGTTTTCATTAAGTGTTAGGTGTCATCCGCAAGAGTCACAGACTGGCTATGCAGACCTGTTACACAAGTTTGCAGTATGGATCTGTGAAGACATTCACCTTCAAACATAGCATGAATGGTTTCTTTTCTTTTCTCTCCTCCTGAGTTCTGTTTTAAACCAAGAACAAGGTGTGAGATCAGAATGCAGTATCATACTGGATGATAGGGTAAGAGTCAGTAAGCCAACACCTAAAATATGAGAAGGTAAAAGGACAATCTAGTAGATGGGCACTGAGTTAGGAGAAAGGAGACCTAGGTTTGATGTCCAAATCAGCCACAATCTTTCTGTGTAACCTTGAACATGTCACATAAGCTACTCTGTGTCTCAGGTCCCAACATAAAATGGGAATGCTATTTCTTTACCATATAGGTGTGTTGTGAAGATAAATGTTTGTGTTATGCTCAGAAAGTAGGTAACATGGGCCAAGTGAGTACAGAATAGAGACAATGACTTTAAAATGGTAGGCTGGATTGATGACATGCTACAGGAAACGATTATTCATTTGAACTGGTTTCTGTGGTGTCTGACAGAAATTAGCCCAAACCTCCTTACCATTTCCTCAGCTGATGTATTTTTATGTAGGGATCCTTACTTGGCTTTTATTCATTTCCTGCTCTGCCACATTCCATCCCACTGGTTTCCCTGAGCAGCGACAGAGTCAAACCTGAATTAGGCTCTCCATATCTGGCAGTTATTTAGGGAAGTCTGTTAACAAGTTATCAAACGCTGACCAATCAAGCATAACCTTCTGTTGGGTCAGGCTTAGTCTTAGCACCTTCTCTCACGACTGCCAGTTTTCCCATAGTAATGACATGAATATACCATGAATAGTTTATGCACCATCCTCTGAAATTGTATACACCATCTTAGAGTACAAAGCAATTGGCAGAGAGTGTAAGGAGTCCTGAGTGGAATTCCACAGCTGAGTCTGAGTTGATACATGTTTACTTTCTATTGTTCAGCTTCTATCCTTTTCCTTAGAAGCAAGGTAAGTTGGAGGTTTTCTTTCAACACATAGTGGCTATGTCTAGACTGGCAAGATTTTCCGGAAATGCTTTTAACGGAAAAGGTTTCCATTAAAAGCATTTTCGGAAAAGAGCATCTAGATTGGCACGGAAGCTTTTCCGCAAAAGCACTTTTTGCGGAAAAGCGTCCGTGGCCAATCTAGACGTGCTTTTCCGCAAAAAAGCTACGATCGCCATTTTCGCGATCGGGGCTTTTTTACGGAAAACAAATCTCAGCTGTCTACACTGGCCCTTTTGCACAAACGTTTTGCGCAAAAGGGACTTTTGCCCGAACGGGAGCAGCATAGTATTTCCGCAAAAAGCACTGATTTCTTACAGTAGGAAGTCAGTGCTTTTGCGGAAATTCAAGTGGCCAGTGTAGACAGCTGGTAAGTTTTTCCGGAAAAGTGGCTGATTTTCTGGAAAAACTGGCCAGTCTAGACATAGCCAATAGTGAGTACAGTGTGTTTGAAGGAAGATCCTGCTGCCTCATATCTTCTTTTATCAGCACCAGGGACAAGCAAGGCCTGCAGATGAGAATAGAGTGAACAGCTGGCAGGCCATCTGTCATCTACATAATAGACATTCCAAGTACATAATTACACATTAGGTTCATTTACTAGGCTATTGCTTATATGTTTCCAGCTAGTGAGGCCAAAACTCACTAGCTGTGCCTAAACTTCTGTGCCTAAAGTTAGGCACCTAAATCCAGTAAAAGACCTTCAGCTCCCTAGATATGGATTTAGGTATCAAATTTACAGCCGCAGGCATGAACATTTTAGTTTGGATTTTTATATCTTTTTCTGTCAAGCCATTTGTGTCCCTCAGGCAAATGCCATTATTTAAATGTTTGGATCTTCAGACCCTGATTCTGCAAAGGAGTTTTTGCAGGCTGGCCTATATGCCCAAGTGGCATCCTACCGACCCATCCACTTACAAAGACCACCTGGAAGGATCGAGGAGTACTTTTGAATATAATTATGATTGGTTTCTCTCCAGAAATACTTGGAAATTGTTTTAGGTATATGACAGTTATTTGATAACCTCATGTAGGCAAGGAAATTAAGTAGAGCTTGTTATTAGGGAAGCAAGGAGAATCCATCTGGGTTCAATACAAAAGAAATAGAATGGTACCACATCCCAAATTCCCCTAATGGCTCCATATACATTTTCAATGGCTGACAGTAGAAATCCACATGGAACCCCACATAAGAGAACTTTGGAATCAACACAGTCCTCGAGAATCTCTGAATCACAGGTATATGACTGTTCCACTCAGGCCCCATCTAATTATTAGCACTTAATTTTACGTTATTAATTAATTGTAGGTGTGATAAAGCCCTTGTCTAATAATTTCTCCACTGCTCCACTCTGACCCCATCTACCCTTACTGAGTCCGCAGGCCAGCTAAGAAAATCTCGTGCTGAAAGACTGTTGACAGGGTTAAAAGAACCAGCATGATCAGTTTAGATTGGAGGAGTGAATGCAGGCTGTTTTAGGAGGTCTTGGACTTACCACTGACTTGCTCTGTAGCTTTGTGAAAGTCACTTCATCTTGCTGCGTTATCATCTGTAAATTGAGGGTAATTGTTTGCTCACCAACATCAAAGGGATTTTGTGAGGCTTCATTACTTAATGGCTATGTCTAGACTACATGGCTCCGTCGAGGGAGCCATGTAAAATAGTTTATTCGGCATAGGCAAAGAAGTGGGGATTTAAATAATCCCCGCTTCATTAAAATAAAAATGGCTGCCGCACTGTGCCGATGATCAGCTGATCCGGCACAGTGGGGCAGTCTAGATGCGCCACAGTCGACAAGGGAAGCCTTTATCGACCACTCCAGTAAACCTCGTTTCATGAGGCTTACCGGAGCGGTCAACAAAGTCTTCCCTTGTTGACCACGGCGTGTCTAGACTGCCACGCTGTGCCAGATCAGCTGATCATCGGCATAGCTCTGTGGCCATTTTTATTTTAATGAAGCGGGGATTATTTAAATCCCCACTTCTTTGCTTATGCCGAATAAACTATTTTACATGGTTCCATCGACAGAGCCATGTAGTCTAGACATAGCCAATGTGTGCTGGGTTTTGAACATGAAAAGTCTATCATTATCTGATGGCTAGATCTGTTGCCAACATTAACTCCACTACAACCTTCTGAATATCTCAAAAAGAGGCATATAGCTAGAATGCAATGCCAAATAATGGCTTCTTGAATACTGGCATAATCACCTAACGAGAGAAGCTGGCACCTTCCCTCCCTTAGAAAGCCATTCACAGTAATCTCAATCAGCAATGGCCCCAATACATCCCTGCTTGATTTCACTAACCATAAGATGCATGTGTTCTATGCATCACCAATTACAAAATCTCTACTTCCACGATAGAGTTCAGTTAATAACATCCATGGCTTGCCTTCTGTGATATCTGCCTGATTGTGCTCAAAGGGTTGCAATAATGAACACTGCTGCGCTCAGTTGTCTGCACTTAGCTTTGCTGACATGATTATTGTAGCATGTGCTGTTCAGTACATAGCTCCACTGATAGTGACAACATTATGTGGGTGTCCGCTAGGGGGATTGGATTGCCCTTGTCTAATAGTTTCACCTGGTGTTTGACTGTTATTCAGCTGGCTGAGGTCATTTTAATTATCAAAGCATTGGCAAGTGGACTGTGGACTGATATTCTCATTCTGCTTGTTGGCAAAATTTGCATTCATTTCAGGCTATTGGATCTTCGTCATTAACTCCTGAAAGAAAGCGTTAGGAATTCTTTCAACTAAAGAATTAGGCTTTATATGATATAGCTGTACTTAATTCACAAAACTCAGTATTCTGCTAAAGCTTCAAATTATCCTGTATTATCATATTTATTGTGGTGTCATCTAAAGTTTCCAACCAGGGAACAGGACACAGTGTGCACATACCTGCATTGTATCTGCACATACTAAAAAGGCCTCAAAGAGCAGGTTAGTTTAAGAAACTATTGCTTGCTGTTTATGATCTTATCAGTTGTTGCCTCCTTTCTAATCCTCCTTTTGAAGGAGCACTACTCAGTGGGGGTATGTCTACACTACCCCACTAGTTCGAACTAACGGGGGTAATGTAGTCATCCACAGTAGCAAATGAAGCCCAGGATTTGAATTTCCTGGGCTTCATTTGCATGAAGCCGGACGGCGCCATTTTTAAATGCCGGCTAGTTCGGACCCCGTGCCGCGCGGCTACACGCGGCACGGACTAGCCAGTTCGTATTAGGCTTCTAATCCGAACTAGCTGTATGCCTCGTTCCAACTAGTCCAACTAGCTAGTCCGTGCCGCATGTAGCCACGCGGCACGGGGTCCGAACTAGCCGGCATTTAAAAATGGCGCCAGCCGGCTTCATGCAAATGAAGCCGGGGAAATTCAAATCCTGGGCTTCATTTGCAACTACGGATGACTACATTACCCCCGCTAGTTCGAACTAGCGGGGTAGTGTAGACATACCCTGGGTGTGATAAAGCAACTGGAAATCCCTGGAGATCTCAAATTTCCTTGACTCTTTTGACTAGTTTTAGATGTGGATATGCCAGTATTAGTTGATGGTCTTCTGGCAATGGATAACGATCAACTTTCCATGATGATTCTTTAGTTCTATCAATTGCCTTTAAAGCAGTTGGCCATGCAATGTTAATACATGTTGGACTTGAGAGTGATAAATGAATTCAAAGGACTCAGAGGGTAGCAGGCAATTTGGTCATTTGTCCTATGGCTGCCAAGTGTGGGGCTTTTTTATCACTGCATCTGATCAATAAAGAGAGGATTAAACTGCTGGGGTTGCAGTACCATTCAAATCTATGCTAGGAGTTCTACTAGAACAATTTTTTTCTGGGTGCACAAGTGGCAGCAGTGTTGATACTTCCCTATTTCAGATTTACTTGACCAGCAGCTTTTCCTCTCATTGTGGGACTTACCATGTTATCCTTGTAGTTGTCACCTCCTAACTGGATAAGTGCAATGCACTGTACATGGTCCTACTCTTGAAGACCACTCAAATTCTAGCTAAGGCAGAGTGCCTCTATTCCCATTTACTGATCAGCGTTTTGCATATGTATGCCACAGATGACACAGTTTTCCATGTCACTTCTGGGAGGAATTCCTGGTGTTGCATTTGATCTGTAGAGTTTTTATGATTTAGCCTTGGAGATCATTGCTGGCAGTTAAGATCAGCTTGGACTGTCAAGCTGGCAGGCCTCAGGTTTGTATGACAAAGGCATAATCAATTATGAGTCTTCGGTTCTGGAGATCACTTCTTCCTTAGCCTGAAAAAAGACCAAGTAAGTTGATGTTCACATCAAAATGCTAATTATCAAAGCAACTTTTAATACAAATATGTTCTCCACCTAAAAGGAAGCCTTTGTTATGCAAATCATGAAGAAAAGAGTGGGAAGAAGACTTTTACATAATATAACTAACACCTAATCAGTGACCAGTTGATAAAGAGATGAGAAAAGTGCTAGGGTATGATTGGCAAATAATATACACCACTTTGAATATATTGAAAATGTACTAAACTTAGTAATCAAGGAAATATTAACCACTCAATATGGTACATAAACAATAAGAAAGAATCTGGCAACAGATAGACATTAATCATTTCCAGGCATTACATCTTATGAAATAAGGCAAGCCATTTTTCATAAATAATGGCTTTAATTATTTTAATTAATTCAGTTCAGCTATTCATGTTTCTCTTTTGGGTGACTAAGTTTTACTGGCTCAAATGTTCATAGTAAAATAAATTTCAAAGTTTCAAGAAAGTGCATCTATGGAAATGAAAATCTAAATGTAGATAGTCAAGCATTCATGCTAGAAGTAGTTTTGCCCTTATCCAGTTGGAACAAAAACAATGCTATGTGATTTAAATTGACCAACCACTGTTAAACAACACACTTGAAATTTTCAGTATTCTGAGCCAATCCACTAACTGACAAAATTCAAATGTTTATCAAATAATTTTCAATGGCATATATATTTCAGAAGAATGTAAAAGCATTCTGCAAGTAAGAACGCAAGGCAAATAAAGTATTATTTACTTCTACCAACAATGGCCCTTCTGGCACTTTGATTAACTAGCTGCATTTTTCCCTCTTCCATTCTCTTATATGGATCTGCAATGAAAAGACACTTGGTGTTTGTCAGAGAAAGGTTCTGATTAATTAATCTGCATTTTATCATAAACATCCAGGAAAAATCCAGTGTGATGTAGCTGATAGGCAGGAAAAACGATCTAACTTCATCACCAGATACCACCACTTTCAAGGGAAGAGAGGAAGGAAAGGTTTGGCTGGACATCTCACAAAGAACATACCAAGAGGACAAGAGAGAGCATTGCAGATGAAAGATGGTACATTTTAGACTTCAGCCAGAGGGCCAGTTCAACCTGAGGGTGCCAGAGTAGGGAGGTTCAACCTCTACCAATATCTGTCTAAAAACGGCCCTAAATTTGGCGTAACGGGAGAGATTAGAGAAAGAGCATCTCAGTGTTCCATGCCGGAGATCACCTGCAATAACCTTCATTGGCTTCAATAGTGGCACAAATTGAAATACCCTTGTTCATGAAGAAAATATAATTTGCTGGCTGCAGCTCTACAGCGCAATTGAAAAGAACAGGAGCCAGAGCACATGTCCCTTTCCTTCCCACTGAAGCTAAGTGGGGTTGTAGTAATTTTGGTCTGAATACTGATAAAAGATCTGTGGGATTTTACATAGCTGTGGAATCTCAGAGCTTATATTGTGAAGATATAGTAATCATAATTTAAAAGCTAGATGACACGACACATTAACTGAGCAGCTTCATGTTACACTGATTATTATTTTTATGATACGAGGCAAACAACAAACGTGATGGGTGATGCATTGCAGAGCCATCTGACATAGTGCATTTACCACGCATGTTTGACTGGCTCACTTCTGCCCATTAAAGCATGGCCCTAGGGCTTATATTAACTTTCCAAGCCCCTGGACAGCTGCAAAAAGCCACTGTAAAACAGAAAAAAACCATCCTGCTGGAAAATACATCCTCACCCCCAAATGTCACATACATTGAAAAAGAGGAAAAAAGTAACAGATATGCACATGGCTTCCTGAGTTCCTGTGCAACTGAATTTAATATCATCCCCTCTCTCCTGCTGCTGCTGCTCCCATTTTCATCTATGCCCTCACTTCCTATGTCATATGATGTTAAGATCATATACATTCCAGGCAGGAACCAGAGGCCTGATTCTCCTGTGCCCTTCTTATATAGCCATTTACCTCTGGATAAAGTTACTGTAAAACACGACCACTCTGATATGTAAACTATTGTT
The DNA here is from genome assembly GCF_052426305.1 of Pelodiscus sinensis. NCBI lineage: Eukaryota > Metazoa > Chordata > Testudines > Trionychidae > Pelodiscus > Pelodiscus sinensis. Next base: position 319,716,556 of record NC_143052.1, read on the forward strand.
ATAAATAGCTAGGCCCAACTGTGCGCACGTACATTCTACACCAGTAAAAGGAACATCAATCCATTTAAATAGAGATTCCCTTCTGATTTACACTGATGTTTGGTTGAAATCCACTCTGCCCATGGAAAGCCAGGAGAATCAGTATTCATGCAAGTGGAGTGGAAAGGAGGCAAACTGCTGAAATCCACTTCTCTAGGCCAAGAGACTATTGTGCAGTCCATCCATATACCCTGTACAACTATTAATCTATTTTTTAGTCTGGAAGACTAGCTGTAGTCTCTCTGCATCGCTGAGCGAGATGTTAGGACTACAGGATCCATGTCTACATATAGCTCGTGTCCTCTCCCCTGGCCTGCTCTCTTCTTGGCCTTCTACGTAGGCCTATGTTGGACCAGAAGAGAGGTCCTTTATGTGGTACACGGGTTGCTGCAGGAACTATTTGAAGTCCCTCTCTGTAGCACTGAACTTATCAAGGGTGAATTACACCCTTTGTGAGAGAACAATCAGGCTAGATATTCAACACCTTGAGTGACAGGTGTCCATCTAAAACCATTGCATTTTAACCAAGTTTGCAAACATTATTTTACTCATTAATTTTTGAAAAAATTTCACTGAATTATAATGTGGGAAACCTTGGAATCTTCACTTCCAAGGTGGAATTTTCAATGCTGTCCACCAGGATTTAATTCGACCCTGCAAGAAGTCAATGGTGGAACTCCCTCAGAGGGGCTACAGTTATACCATTGCTGAGCACTTTGGGGCGCCCGCTCCCAGTCTTTGCTGGAACATGTATTATCCGTTGAACATGTGTTTAAATCCCATTAACATCTATCCCTTCATGGTGTGTTAAAGTGCTTTGCTGAACTGGGCCCATAAGGCCTGATGCTGCTCTCACCACAAAGTTAATCAGAGTAACTCCACTGAAATCAGTGAAGTTACACCAGAATCAAAGATAAGTGAGAACAAAATCAAACCTTTGTTTCCTTTTCATGCAGAAATGTGACCCCATGAATAACAACTGAATTGCTCAATAATAATGGAGTCTAGCCCAAATTAAGCTAATTTTTTTATTTATATAAACTCTGGCCAAATTTTCAAAGAGACTTCAATGTACAACTTGTACATTTACTTGAATTTTCAAGAGCATGTGCAGTCTGTTCAAGTCTATTACTTGGGTTTTAAAATTATAGTATTTGCATATAATTTTCTCATGTAAATACCATTTGAGTGTATAAATATTTTGAGTGTGTAAATATCAGTACGTGAAGAATTGCTCCTGCAAGTGGTTGCACATGCAATATAAGAGGCTGCATTTTTGAAAGCTTGTCCTTAGATCTTCAAAGCAAACAGAATGTTTTCCTTTTAAAGGTGCATCCTGCCTTTAAATTATTTTTTATTTCCACTGTTAATCCTTTAAGTCTCCTGAGAAAAAACATTAGATATATTTTGAATAGATCTTTCTTAGTAAAGGAATGCTTACTTCATTCCTAATATATTAAAGATATCCAACTACTTTCCTACAATTTGCACTTCATTTAGTTTGATGAATTGTCACACACACACACACACACACACACACACACACACACACACACACACGGAGTGTATTGGTATAAAACTCTAACATCAGCACTTCCAAAATATCTTTAAACTAGGTAGACGAAAAAGCAAGCACATTTTTATTTTTGCAGGATAAAGTGTGATTTAAATTATTTTCTTTAATAAATAATTTTAAAGGCTGATATGAATAGCTTATAAACATGTGCCTACATGTATTTTACAAAATACCTCTGCGGCAGATTCTCGACTGCATCCAATCAGGGCTGGAATAGAGTGAGAGGGGAAGCTGCCTAGGAGCCAGTTGTGACTTTCTGATGTTAAGCCACCTGGGCAAGAAGAGAGTTATTGTGGTAAGAGGACAGCTTTAACCTGCACTCTTTCCCCACCTCCACCATACCTGGAACTTCCTTCCTACTAACTATGCCATGAATGATGAGGAGCTAAAACAGGAAATAGCTATGCCTACAGATAGATCTTCACAGGGGACTCCTCTATGGCTTTAAGTCCACTTTGTGCTGCTTCAAACAGATCCTTAGCTGTTATGCTTTGTTATCACTACATTGACTTCACTGGAGAACTGACAATTCCCATCAGCTGGAGACCTGCCCCCTCAAGCTGTGCAAGGTGGATGTAGGAACCAGAGAATCCAGTCCCTAAATTTTTACCCAGTTAAGCTTGAATATAGACCTATTTCTATAACCTCTTTCTAATACATGTTTCTTATTTTATTGATTATGAGCCTGATCTTAGTCTGGATGTCCATAGACTAAGAAGAAGAAACATACCTTTCATTTTACCTTTATCAGCAAGGCAAACTGAAATATCCAACATACTATGGGTCCGTCCAGTATGGAGGGAATGCACAGGTTTACTAACTGTATCGTTGTTTATGACTAATTTGAGTAGTTGAAAGTAGGTATGGGCTCCAGATAAAACATTCAGATTTATATCCTTCTGGGGATGGTTTTGGATCTGGGGTTCCAGTTTGTAAAGATAGGATCGGTGTCCAGATTTGGATTGCTCATGGTTCTAGTGTGTGCGAGGGCGTGTAGATCTGTGATTTGGGTTCAGACTAATTTCTAGGTGAGCTGACTATAAATTCTGAGTTCTTTTGTGGTTTTCCCAAATGGGCAACAGTGTCTATCAGAAGGCACTTTGCTGTTTTCACAGACATCCAATGCTCTAAAATATACTAGTGTATTTAAATATCTCTCAGATCCCGAGTTTTAAAATAATACTATAATTTAGCAATAATCTCCTAAAATGCTTTCAGCAAGCCAGTTTCCTTTTATGTCCACTATTCGGCCACTACTACAGAGAACAGTATCAGGGGCAAAATTCTGCCATCATTTGTACCTATCAAACCTCAGATAAGCCATGGGAAATGCTTGAGTTCAAATGTGGGCAGAATTTAAGAGGATGCCTGCTGCTACTCTATTGAATGACATTCATTGTAAATTTTATCTTGTTAACTGGTGCCATGATCCAGAGCCCATTGAAGTCTATGAAAATCTTTCCACTGATTCCAGTGAGCTTTAGACTAGACTTATATGATGATTCTTTTAATTGGAAAACAAATTACTCCTTTCCAGAAAAAAAAATGTCCTTGTGTACAGCCAACACTGTTATCGGTCTGCATAACTGTTAGATATATACCCCTACATGACACTAGTAAATACAGTGAAATAATACCCCCAAACCATCTGGGAAGCTTTTTGGAAAATGTTACTGAACAATTGATCTTTAAAAACTGTGACAGTAAGTAGAAATTGAAGCTGTGCTTGTTATTATTACTGTGCTCTTCCTGCATGAGGAGATATGTAATGGTTTTAACAAATCTCTTCAGGATTCCCAAGCTGTAACTCTATACCCTCTGGCTGCGACTAGACTGGCAAGTTTTCCTACTAAAGCGGTAGCTTTTGCTCAAAAACTTGCCAGCTGTCTACACTGGCCGCTTGATTTTGTGCAAAAGCACTGACGTTCTACTGTCTGAAATCAGTGCTTCTTGTGCAAGTGCTTTGACATTCCAGTTCGGGCAAAAGCCCTTTTCTGAAAATGTTTTTGCGCAAAAGGGCCAGTGTAGACAGCTAAAAACTGTTTTGCGCAAAAAAGACCCAATGGCAAAAATGGCAATTGGGGCTTTCTTGCGCAAAACCACGTCTAGATTGGCATGGACGCTTTTCCGCAAAAAGTGCTTTTGCGGAAAAGCATCGGTGCCAATCTAGACACTCTTTTCTGCAAATGCTTTTAATGGAAAAACTTTTCCATTAAAAGCATTTGCGGAAAATCATGCCAGTCTAGACGTAGCCTCTGTGTGCCACTGCTTTAACAGTACCCAAGATCCATACATTGAAAACACTGTATATGAACTCAAAGAATAATGAACTAAGGGGTGCATTGGAAACAGTTGCAATATATGAGGAGGCAGGTTAGACTAAACACATTTATTGTGTCCAAGTATTCTGTTTGCCCTCTATTAATAAAATGCTTATGAAGATTTTAATAATTATGCAAAGTAATATTAAGTATTACAGGCCAAATCACAAAGTGCTTATTCTGTTTTTGCTATTTAATCCTTACTCATGCAAAAGCCTCATTGTCTTTGGATTTTTCAGTGGAAGTTTTACCTGAGTGAGGAGTTTAGGATTTATCCCTACTTTGGATACCTATTTTGCCATTCATACTCACATTATATAGAACTTCTCTTGAGTAAAGACCTACTTAGCATGAGAAAGAGTGATGGAATCTAGCCCTGCAGGCTCAAATGTATTTTCAATTCAAAGTAATCATCATCATCATCATCATCATCAAACCTGTTGAGAAATTTCTGCTTCACAATGACATTTCTGCCCTGCAGACTGAGCATAGAATCTCTCTGTGTGTTTTGCTGGGAGGGCAGCAATTTATTTACACATTTTGAGTTGTACCCTAATCACAAAGCAACAGAAAGAGCAGTGTGAAACTAACCTGTTTTTACATGGCCTACTAGATGTAATGAGGAATGCAATGTGTTAGCAATAGAGATTAATTTCAGCACAGTGATTGCAGCTTAAAGTCTCATTTATTTCTCCATCTTTTTATTTCCATTTTTCTGTTGTGCTGTGAAACCGTCTATGGATATGGCTAATAACCCTGCTAAATAACCCTCTCATGAATGGGTGGGATTTTTGTAGAGGGGTGGGGGGAGTTGTTTGTTTGGGAATTTGTAGGACTTCCATCAAGCAACTGCAGCTACTCTAATACAGTATGGCAAACTTTTTCACGCTATTCTTGAATATTTTTACCGATAAAAGTAGAGTACTTGGCAAAAGAGACTCACTTCCCCTTCCAGACTGAAATTTTAAAAATAAGTTTTTATTCTTCAGTGTTTTTTTAAAAAGTGTCTAGTTTCTTTATATATAGATTATAACAGTGAGCTTGAATAGCCAGAAGATATAAGTTATATGAACATTAACCTGAAAAATCTTATGGAACTTGTTGATATTTGTAGTACTAAGAGCAAAAGCCTTATTATTAACTTACTGAACTTTTGCTTTGTTCTTTAACAAAATTTTCCCTGAAGTCAGTGAGAGATCTTTGCCTGAATAAGGACTGAGTAAAAATTACTTCCAAATTTAAGGCTTTTTATTAGTCATAACTGAAGTCAATGGAAAGTCTTTCATCTACTTGAACAGGCACTGGATTGAGCTCTTACCCCAGAGAGAATTCTGTGGACATGTACTATGGTTTATGTTGAAGATCATAAAGTATTTGTAAACTACAAAACAGCAGCTAAATTACCTCGTCTATAGCACTGCTAAAGCGGCTACCCCTCTGATACTATAGCACTGCTAAGTAAATCTCATTTAAATAATACACTTGATTCATCTTCATTTAGGTCTTGAGTCATCAGCGCTAAATGTGATGCTAAGCACACAGGCAGCTCTGTTGAAGTCACAGGCTTAAAGGTAGGCACTTGTGTAAGTGCATTGCCAAATGGGGGCCTTCATTACGGTATCCGCCCATTTCCTGGGTACAGTAGCACTATCACATCTACGTAATAAGGACCAGGCTCTGCAGCCCTTGCTTCAATAGCTCAGTGATTGGCATGGCTCTTGTAAGTGTTGAGAAACCCAGTTGCAGATCCTGGAACCGTGTTAGCTCTTGTTCCTGTTGCCATTGAAATGAGTGGGAATTTTACCCTTGCCTTCAAAGGCAGCAGGTCTGAGCCTTACATGTGAAACTTTTTCAAAACAAAGAGTGTCGTTCAGTATCAAGGCAAAAAGGCTTCTGGGATCAGCTTCCATCTTGGCCTCAATCCTGCAGTCCTCACTCAGGCAAAACTCCCACTTAAGTTAATGGGAGCTTTGGCAATTTCATGAATGTAATGAGCACTCTAAAAGCACAGGCTTTGTATCTAAACGCTTAATTAGAAACCCATAGTAAATATCTCTGGTTCAAAAGCAATTGCTTCCCGGAACAAAAGGGACAAATGAACAGTTTCAATCCAATCTTGCTATTTCTCCTCTCCCTCTAGATCATGACTTATAATGAGAGTACTTATATAAAATTACATGTGTCAGACTGGCTGTAAATTCCCCTCTCAGGCTGTATCCACAAAGAGCAGTCTGTTATCACTCCCAATATAGCTTGTATTTCTCCCCTTTCAGTTTCAGGGCCAGTCAAGCAATTACATTATCTGCATTGGCAATCTAATATACATTTAACAATAATGAAAAGAGGAGCAAGTCACATCTGTTTAGAAATAGTTTCTAAAATTTCATTGCTAGCCAGCTTGCTAACTATTGGTTTCCAGTAGGGGTTCATATGAAAAGTCATGTCCAAGCCATAAAAGACAGAAGATATACTCAAATAGGAATTTATCCCATAAACAAGAATGTATTAGTTCCTGTGAGAGGTGGAAAACTCTGTGAGTTAGAGCCCACTGTGTTTCTGATCTGTTCCATCTCTGTGGAGATCCTGTCCAGCTTCATTCCCTCCTGATATCTCCTCTGATTCTTGGTAGTAGAAGTCCTGTAGGATCCCTGTTGCCAAAGAATCTCCCACTTTCTGCTTCTCCTAGAACTTTCTTGTGGTGTTCCACATCACTGAGAGGGACAGCAGGTAAGTGCTTCAGAGTTGTGATGGGAAGAGTCCACAGAAGAAGTCCTCTTCCAGGCCCTGCCCAGCCTCCACAGAGGGAGTTCAACATGGTCAAGTGACAGGATGGAAAACTGGTGCTTCCTCAGTTTCATCATCCATGCATGGGAAAAATAACGCCTACCTTCCCTTAGTGCTGTGAGGGTTTATTATTTATGGATAAATCCCTGTAAACATTTTCATGGAGCATAGAGGTAAGGGAAGTTAGTATGAAGCTGCACACTTTACGGGGAGTTAGCACCGTGTGTACTCTTCACATCGTAGGAAACCCATCATATAGGTAAAGTGTAAACACAGGACGTGTTATAATATGCATGATTAAATATTGATTTAGCTGTCTAGCTTTAGGCCCTCTGACACATCAAATCATTATTTAAAACATCATTATGTGATAATTAACCAAGATATGAGGTGGTTAATCCTAAACAGATGCTAAGTCTCCAAATGTGTGACGAATGCAGTATAGGTTTCATAACCAGTTTGTAATCGACCAGTTTTAATAATCAACTAGGCTGCATCTACACTGCAGAGATATTTCAGGATACCAGAAGAATCCTGAAATAGCTATTCCTCGTCTTTTGAGCAAGCCCATTATTTCAAAATATAAAGGGCTCACTATTCCTATGTCCCTATAAGCCTCGTTCCATAGGAATAAGGAACATTTAGGAATAGCACTCTATTTCAAAATTTGGCATTGTATAGACAGAGTCAAATTTCAAAATAAGCTATTTGGAAATTAACTCGAAATAAGCTACACAATTTGCGTAGCTCAAATTTCATTGTGTATTTCAAGCTCCGGGTGCAATGTAAATGCACTCCTAGAGTACGTCTAAACTACATGGCTCCGTCGACGGAGCCATGTAGATTTGTTTGTTTGGCAAAGGGAAATGAAGCAGCTGTTTGTCGGCTCAGCGCGCTAGTCTGGACACTCCTCTGTCGAATTGAAAGCCTTTTATCAACATCCCCGGTAAACCTCATCCTACGAGGCATAACGGGGATGTCGATAAAAGGCTTTCAGGTCAGCGCGGAGCGTCCAGACTAGCGCGCTGAACCGACAAACAGCTGATCAGCTGTTTGTCAGCTCAGTGTGGCAGCCATGTAAATTTAAATGAAGCCACGATTATTTAAATCGCGGCTTCATTTCCCTTTGCCAAACAAACAAATCCATCGACGGAGGCATGTAGTCTAGACACACCCCTATAATCCTTAGTTTGAAGTAGGAAATAGCCAATACCTTATTTTATAGCACCAGCAATAACACTGCCTGTCTAAAAAAAATCTAGACCCATATTAGGCTAGTTTTGTAAGTGTTTATATTATAAAGCTAAAACAGATTCCAGCTAAACAGAAATATAAATCCAGTCAGACTTTTATCATTAGTTTGCCAAGATGCTCACATAACTGTTTTGTTTGGTTCACAGAATTTATAGAATTTTACTTGCTAAAAGCTGGGTCATTTAAAAAAAAAGTCTATTGCAAGCACTTTCTTTGCCTCTGAAAATAAGCAAAACTAGTTATACTGTCAAGGAGAGCTGTCATATGGAAATGAGAGGTTTATTTAGTGTGTGGATCGAGCTTATAAAAGAGCTTAAGTCCTCATTCCTTCTAACATCTTAACAGCTGTGCAGTTTCTTACAAAATATGTTTTATCGTTTCAAGAAATGCTGTTAACCTCGCAGTTTTAAAACTGAATGAACAAGGCCTCTTGGACAAATTGAAAAACAAATGGTGGTACGACAAAGGAGAATGTGGCAGCGGGGGAGGTGACTCCAAGGTTAGCCTCAATGTCACCAAAGCGGGTAAACAGTATGTAAAGTAATTGGTGCATCTGCTGGGGCTTTACCTGCACACAAACAAACTTCAGTATTGCTAGTACCTGAGCTCAAGATCCAGATGTATGCGATTACTGTCAAAGCAAAAATATTTGCATTCATTGAAAGTTTCTCAAGTGGAACTTATATCCAAGCCAATTTCTCAAGTGAAATCAGATATGCAAACTCCGGTGAATTCTTTCACCAGTTTTCCGAAACCTTCCTCTGTCATAATAGGTGACCTGTGCCCTATAGACAAAGATACAAGATCAAAGCCACCTCAAAGCTAGGTCTAGTGAAAAGCAGCAGGGGGGGACCTTTTCCTTCATTTCATCTAAACCGAGTCATTCAAGTGACCAGTAAGATAATTTGTTTTGCCTTCTCACATCAGCACCCATTAGGCAAACTACTGTGTGTGGAAATGATGTAGGGGAAATTATTATATTAGAAATAGTCCTCAATCTGCCAATCCAATGCTCTTCGATATATATTTGTGTGCATGTGCGTGTATGGTATATTGAGAGAATACTACATGGGTAACTGTGAAGGTACAAGGCTATCTACATTGAGGAGTTCTGGTGGTGCTGAGGGAACCATGTAATATAAGCTTAAGTGTTTGTTGCACACCAGAATATCAGAATGTTTTATTAGCCTTCTTTACAGTTTCTTACATTGTGTTTTTTTCTCCTCCCCTTCCTTAGTCCTCCTTTCCTGAAACTCTACCCTTATTGCAGAGACCACTCCTTGTGCTGCTCTGCACTCCCACACATCTGGTGTTCTAAACCTTTATCATCGATCCTGCTGCTCTGTCTACTTTTATTTTTTTACCTACTGTTCTGCAGGTCACCAGTTACAGTTTTAAAAATGATCTTTAGTTTCTCTTTCCATCGTGCTTATGGATGTGAAGTTCAGTAGCACTTTCCTGCAGATTTTAACTTTAACTTGCAAGGAAGCCAATTTGGTAAGCCACGACATTTCCACCTTTCTTTTTTTTTCTTTCTTTCTTTTTTAAATCATAATCCATCCAAGTTACCACTGACCTGAAGTTTCACTAGAGTAACTTCTCTTTTCAGCTTTAAAAAATATATTCTTGTAGCAATATCATGGAAGTGATACAACGCTTGTGAATTGACACTTTTTTTGTAATGTGTCAGAATCACAGGTATAAAACTCAAGAAAATCTTCCGAATTTTAAGATCAGTAGGACAATGACAGAAGCTTCCCAGGGAAGTTGTGGAAGCTTCTCCACTGGCAGTTTTCAAGAGGAGGCTGAACAGCCACTTGTCTTGGGTGGTTTAGACACAACAAATCCTGCATCTTGGCAGGGAGTTAGATTAGATTACCCCAGCGGTTCCCACTAACTCTATAATCGGTTTGAAATATGAAATACAAAGTTATGATTAATATTTCAGATCAAGGTAATGAGATAACAACCTTGGAACTCCATCTGTCTTACTATCTGTTATTAAAAACCCCTGGCAGATAGGATCCATATCCAATGAGGTAGAGGAGGGCAGCCAGCAGAGGGAAAAGCAGGATGATTGTGTGGATACAGCAGAGAAGATTGAGATGTCCTGGTGTTGAATGCTCAGCAGCAGAATCAGTAGTGAAGGAGGAAAATGCCTACATAAGGAGTAGGAAGCAAAACCAGTAGTGGGGGAGGATAAAATGTAGTAATGCAACTTCAAGAAGCAAGGTGCAGGCACTGCATGCACAATGAGATCAGGAGGTGAGTAGAGACACATTATACTAGGGAATGTAAAGAATGTGACAGGGAAATTTGAGACTGCTACATCACAGTAGGAAGCATGGTGCATAAAGGTAGTGTTATGTGGTCAGCAACATTGGGGGTTATAATATATAAACGCTGTCATAGCCACAGTGTCTGGACTTTTTTTAAAAAAAATCAGATTCCTGAACTCTTGACTGACTTGATATAAATGTTTAATTGACATTTATCATCTATAAAATTCCTGGTTTTGAAATAAATCTGCCCATCCATTAATAATCATATAGGGTCTGATCCACTGTGGTGAGTGGGGATGATTTCAGTGGGCTGGATGAGGCTTTTATATTTTATTTTTTGCTTTCAAATGATCAAGATAGCAGAATAGACGGAACAGTAACACAGGACGTTCACCTGTACTGGTAACCGCAGCAAACAGTTGTTAATGTCCATGAGCCAGACCCTTACTCAGAGTCCCTATTTTTATTTTTATAAAGTTAAACAAAGATGGGATTGAGTCCAGTTCTAGATTACGGCATAGTACACTCTCCTTCGTGAGAATACCAACCTCTCCCCCATCCTGGAAGCAATATAGCACTCTAGACCTACATGGTCAAACTGAGCTGTGCCCCCTGAGATTCAGCCAACCAGCCAATACACACAAGCCTGAACTCAAAGCATTTCTTTGTAATCATGCAAAGAGACATGTTATAGTCAGTTTAAGGTGCTCAGCAATTCGCAGAAGGAGCTTAGCATCTTGTGAATACAAGCCCTTGCAAACTACTAGGCCCATTCTGTACTAATCTTCACCATTTTTATTTTAACCCCAGCTACATAAAGGAGTGATCTCCAATAATTCATAAATATAGGTCATCAGTGTTCTCCATGTCAGTAATTGACAGCTTATATCGACTTCTGGTAAGATTTACTGTTAAAGACACTTTTGAAAAATAGCATTTAAATACTTTAGAAAATAATAACCCAAGTCTTAAACACATGCTGCCACAGATTTATATGATAACATTAAGCACATTTAAATATAGCTTTGCCATTTAATTTCCATTTCTCTTTACTAAAATAAATAAAAAAGAAAGACTGAACTATAACAATGAAACAGGCTGTCCAATTCTGTTTACCATCTACATGCTAACATGATATTCCTCTTCTTTCACTTAGTGGATGGGTGAATGGGACTGGTCTTATAACTAATTAAAGACATCGTCAAAAGTGGATGAGGAAAGCGCTTCTGCTGCATAGCAATTATCCCCATCTTTGAAATTTTGCAGTGGTTTTAGAACCACTCAGTGAGGTTGCTCTTACTGCTTCATGTGTCCATTAGTGCTGTGTGATATCAAATTAGGATCATTTTTCACAATTAAATGATTGAAGCTTTATGCCATTATAATATCAGTGATGTTACCAGCATAAAAGTCAGGGCCTTACCCTTTTGAAAATACTTCTTCCTACCAGTTAATGGGTGAATATAGAACAGGAGAAAATGACAAGAAAGCCAGAAGGGGAGATGGAAGTTGGTAAAATAAAAAAATAAAGAGTATCTTTAACTGCATATTAGTCTCCCTGGCCCAGATTCATACTTCTGTAAATCAGAGCACAAATTTACTCTTAGTACTGCATGTGAAAAGCTGGATATAGAAAGATTATACCACTCCCAATGTTTAATAATAGGTCAGATCAGATCCTCAATTGCGGTATGTTGTCTTCAACAGAACTACAAACTTATGCTATCAGATGATCTGACCCAAAATTTGTAACTTAACATTCTCTAACCATGTTTTAAAATCGTATTGGCATTTGGCAATATAATGCACAGTATGCAGGACTGAACTTGGTGAAAAAATTAATTCCAGACAAGTTAGCCATTTTATTTTTCTATACTACCCTTCTTTAGTAGGCCATAAATCATACTGACCTAGATTCTGTCACCTTAAAATCAACAGAGCTACTTAACAAATATGTTTCTACTCAGTGTGGGAAAGGTTGGTAGCATTTGGGTCTTTGACAGGTGTGATTAGTGATATCTAAGTCTTGAAGGGGATATTTTTCAAAGACACAAATTATCACTGACTAAAAGTCAATGCAATTTGGATACTTACGTCCCTTTTGTGCCAAATTAAAAAAAACAGTCCTTATTCATCATGAATTTTGATGAAGAACTAAAATACATAATAATTTTAATCTGGTTTTTATATAATTTTTTGCAAGCCTCTGAAATGCCACTTATTTTAGAATGTATTTTTAAAACTTTCAGCTCATGTTTTAATCTGAGTTTTTCCTCCTAACTTTAATATCAACCTATGATATGACATGCCACTCATTTAAAGATGAACACAAATACAATTTTTAAAACATAAAAAACATTTTAAAATTCCACCCAAGGTCGCTACATTGTTTAATCATTTGCCTTAGAAAGGGCTTCAAATCAAGATTGTGCTATATACATAAAAACTAAAGGGACAAATTCTGTCTCATCCACACACACAAAACTCCCATTGAAGCCACAGTCATTGGATGGGAGTGTCTAAAGGAAGGCTGCCATTACCAGCTGTAGATATAGAACAAGTAGGACAGAAGAACACTAAAATATGGCCTTTCACATAGAACTCAGTGACTATACTGCAATGAAGAAAAAGAAACACTTCCTCTATCCTTCTCTTTGCAACCAGCTACATAATACTGAAGGTTGGTTAACTTGCAACGGTAATTTTCCAGTTAGAAAGTAAAGCATGAAATCGGTTCAAATGAGAGCTGAGCCAAACCATTAGTGATGTTGGACAATAGCTGTCCAAACCATATCACTCTGTCAATTATTTCACACTTATAGCAGAAGCAGAGATTACATTAAGAGGCAGCTTGCTAACATATCAAACTGCCACCCACTAATTTCAATTCTCTCAGCCATGATAGCCTCTGAATCACCTTGTAACCTGCACAGCCTGCTAGCCTGCTGCCAGGAAGCCTGACAATAAAATGCAAATTTAAATACTGAAGAAGATCAAACTATACATATTTTTTCTGTGGTAGTACCAGGGTATTCCATGTGAACTTAATGGGGTTGAATTTGCAAAGCATATAAACTATTTTATTTGCTGATAGAGATCAGTATGGAGTTTATAGAAATGAATTGAATGTAGACCATATGGACTGGACCTAACATTGGAGTGCTTAATTATTATTTATTTTAATATCTAAATATATTTCCTCATAAGTACTCTGAGAAATATAAGTGCACAAACGTAATTCAAGCCTGACTAAAATCCTTTTTTTCTTTTATAGTAACTATTTTAATAGTTTCATTCATTCCTGACATAGCCTCACTAAACTAACTAATCTTTCTATTGTTTTACAGTTATTGAAATTTTAAATCTTACATTTATCAATTATATTTTTTAGAAGTGTTGGTTTATGTTACATGAAATGAGGTCCATTAGAGGAATCTGGCAATACCTTAAACAAGCTCAGGTTTTGTACTGTATCACATTACCAAAACCCAATGGTGCTATCATTTTCTGATACCTAAGAGTAGCCCATCAGTTATGTGCCGTTTCAGGTTCTCTGACTACCTCACTAGTATACATGGTATATTTATACGCACCTGCACGTAAATATATATCTCTATGTGGTCACTAAGAATGTGATAATCAATGTTTTGAGAGGGAAGGTAAATTAAAAGTTCTCATAATCAATTATTATTTCAACTATTTTCAATATAAACTGCTCCAGTTGCATGCAGGGTGGGCATTAATACAATACACTGGAGATTTTAAATTGAGTTCCAGTAACTTCCATGTAATCCCACAGCAGTTTATGACTTTGATGCAATGGAATATGTTTTATATGAAAACTAAGCTTGGTTGGATTGTCTTGATCAAATAACATAACTAGAAGAGACGGTTCCAAGCAATAATTTATTACCTCGATGGAATCCTTGTAAACACTTCTTAAATAAGAGAGATTTAAATAAAGCCCCGATTTTATTTTCCAGGACCAGCAGGCCATTCCATGTGATATTGGATATGGAAATATGAATTAAGCCTTGACAGTCATTTTCCTTTATTCTGAGGTTAACAACTTTAGGACCTCATCCTGTAAGTTCGCTGGGTGCAGATCTACTGCTGAAATCAATAGGTTTTCTGCATGAAGGCTGCTTATAGGGTTGTGCCAATTAATATTGTAAACAAACTGCATGAATTAAAACTTCACTTATATGTATCACTGTGAGGGCAGCAAATGAAATAGCTGTAGACAAGTTGTATTCTCCATGAGTGTGTTTATGTATGTATTGCACATGCAATCAAAACTAAATTGAAAGCCTGGGATATGAATCCATTTTGAAAGTCTTCTATCCAGTCTCATTGTATTGAAGACACTTTAAATCTCACAATATCATGTTGTTCATACTGCTAAGCCAATAGTTTTGGGTTCACAGTAATTGCACACTACTTATTTAAAAATCTTCCCCAGCAGTATGTGCCTGTTACCAAAAGCGATGGAGCAGGTCCCAGTCATATGTCTGTTTCTAAACCTGGGCCTACAGCACATGACATACCATCCACTGTGGCCTCTGCTCTGTCACTTTGCAATGCGATTCTATGTAGTTTTACTTGAATAACATAAAATAACATATATAATGTTATTTATGTTATTTTCCACGTGAAGAACTCCTGTAAACCTTGCCGTTTTGAAACTCAGTGAGGCAGGCGTCTTAGACAAGCTGAAAAACAAATGGTGGTACGATAAAGGTGAATGTGGACCCAAGGACTCTGGAAGTAAGGTCAGTCGCTGCAGTTCGGGACCTACTGTTGTGTTCACAAAGCAGTAAAGGGAGTAATGGACAAAATGACATGGAAATACAATAAGTAGCACTAAAGACTCATAAAAAGATCAGCTAAAGAAAATGCTTCCCCAGCCCTCCCTCAAATAGCCATGTAGCCCACTTTAATTTAAAGAAGCACTATTACTCTTGCAGGTTTTCAAATGAGGTTGATGTAGAAAAGAAATTTGTGGTTTCCTTCCTTTGGAAATGTAAGTCATGTCACATCTTCCTGTATTTTTAAGGATGTTTGGATTGCTGCAAGGTGGGTTGTTTTTTATCTATGTGGGGAGAGCCTCTCTTCATTAACTGCTGTACAATTTATCCCTTTCTCTATTTGACATTTTTTCTTTGGGAGATGGCCTACCTGAATTGTTTGCTTATACTCTGTGAAGGTGTGAACACTCAGGCATTCAAATGAAGGGATTTCCTTTCTCCACAAAGGCCTGGCCTGGTTGTATAAGAGAAGGGCTCCAAAGAATAGGGGTGAAGCTAATATGAATTCTGGGGTAAAAGAATTCTGGGGTAACCCTCTCCTTCCCCCTTCTCCAGTGGCCAAACAGAAAAATTAAAGTGAAAATGAATTTTGTACTATATAGCAAGTGAAATTGGAAGAGGGAGTTTAAACCCACCAGGAGCTGTGCAGCCCCTGCTACAGCCAAAACATCACGTTCACTGTCACTGTACATGACAAGTTGGGAGACTTTCACCAAGCACTTACTCTGGGCTATAATTTCCCATCAGTAAAATCTTCCTTCTCCTTAATCACATGCATTATGGCAACAACTAACCTGATAGCAAGAAGAATGGTCATTGCATCCAAGGCTGTGAGCCCATGCTAAAACCAGCTAAGGGGAGAAAAATTATGCAGAACATCTCTAAGATTGAAGCCTATTTCAGCCATCAGCCACAACCTGGATTCATGTCTAGGTCTTCTATGCATCAGCATCAGTGTTATTCTCTACTGGCAGAGGCATCAAATAGTGCATCTTTAAATTAAATATTTCTCCAAGTATCATTTAATGTTCATCGGGAATTAAACTTCCATGCAATTTGCAAAAGGTTAACCGCCATCCATACTTTACCTTATAAGAAAGACATTTATAAATATCTCAGTGCAAGCAATAAAGTACATAAAGGTCCAATTCCAAATAAAGCCCTAGTCTTGAGAATTGTGCTGAAAAATTATGCACATCATTATTAAAACCTAAAATACCAGGCTTATTAAGATTTTTGCCCAAAACAATCTGAAATATATAATAGATATTTGTTACAGCAAACTCACCATAGAAACATATGTAAAATAACCCATCCTTAAATACTTCACTAAAAGCAATTAGTATTGTTTTCTAAATTATTAGAAATACTTAGAACTAACTTCTAGTCATCAACTGATTAATCTTTAAATAATTTTATTGATAGAATTGTTTATGTAACAAAGCTTAATACTCTATTACCATGGTAAAAATAAATAAACAGCAGTGACTAATGTAGTAGGGAATATATTGTATGTTAATGAAAATGCGTTTTTGCTTTAATTAAGAGTTTAAGTGTCATATATTTTAAGTACATATTTAATTAGCTGAAAGCCAAGCTGGCTGAGTTTTTAGATTGATGCATATCAAAAGTGAACACTATCTGCTAATAAAATTATGTAGCGTCCCATCTGATGTAAATGGATTTTTGGATTAGAAAGCTTTTAAGCAACCATCAAATAAATCTAGGTTCATATTGCTGTTAACATTTTCATTAAACAGAGGTAGATATATCATTGTTTAAAGTTCCATGTAATGGTTGACAGCTGTTAGCAAGTGACTGATTACATCCTAAAGTATTGGTAACACACATGTAATGATTTCCATGTTTGCCAGGGAGAAATGGCATTTAATATATATTTTATAAATTTAGATAGGCCAATTTTTGTGAAGAAGTGTGTAAATGACTGTCAGTTAATTTCACTTAAACCTTTTCTATGTATGTTTTCAATGTGTAATGTGTAGCTGTTGAGCTCTCAGTATCTGACATCAGTGGTTAACTGTGCTGATTCTGTTTCCTCAGGACAAGACGAGTGCCTTGAGTCTCAGCAACGTTGCTGGAGTCTTCTACATTCTGGTTGGAGGCTTGGGCTTGGCCATGCTGGTGGCTTTGATAGAGTTCTGTTACAAGTCCAGGGCAGAGGCAAAGCGAATGAAGGTGGCAAAGAGTGCACAGACTTTTAATCCAACTTCCTCGCAGAATACCCAGAATTTAGCAACATATAGAGAAGGTTACAACGTATATGGAACCGAAAGTGTTAAAATTTAGGGGTAGGACTTAGGGCCTACTACAGTGAGTGGGTGATGCATCTTGTAATGCAGTGTCGTGACCTGTCTGTCCAGTGGTGGTAATGCTTGCTTCTCAACAGAGCTTTATATTTTGGAAAACTTCAGTGCAAAGTGGTTCCGTTTTTTTGGCTGCAGATGTACAGTATACTACTCTATGTTGCTAATAGACATCTGCATTGCAAAGGCTTTTTTTAATATACAAAGAATATCTTCTCTTTTAAAAACAGTTTGGTCTTTCTGACTCAGTTGGGACATTACAGCTATTTGAAATTTTAGATACTAAAGCAAAAATAGAGTCTTTCTGTAGAGAAAGCCATAGCTTGCTTGGGTTACTTGGTTAGCCTATTCTTCTGGGGGATTTTATTATTACTTAATTACTATTTACTAGCCCTATTTGTAGCTTTTAATAGGGATTACAATCAACATTGGGGCTAGGCAGCACCTTAGTGAGCCATAGTCAAAGCTTTAGGGAGAGCAAGCACTGTGATACAATTCTAAATGTGATTCATCTTTCCTCCTCACCTTACACCCTCCTCCCTTGATTAATAGAATTGGATGGTATTTGAGCATGCCATTTGTTGAGTAAGTCCTGCCTTAGTTCAACCTTTGTCCCACTGCAATAATTATAAATAATGCCAATGTTGTTAATGGAGTGTAGAGAGCTTCATCAGTTTTTAGCAGACTAAGACTACCTCTTTGTCTTGCTGAGGAGCAATACTTTTTAGATATAAATGTAGTGATTTCGGGGACTGCAGTGTTAATGTTGTTTGGCCTATTATGATATTGGAGTAGGTGTGTGCGGGTGTTTTACTAATATAATGAAAGAGCTGGTCTCTGCAGTGTGAACCTGGCTAACTTGAGATCAGTACTAAATCATTTTTAAATTACATGTAATAACAAATGGAACTTGTATTTATTATTATTTATTATTATTATTAGATAATCCCCAAAGTATACTAGATGCTTTCTAAATTAATCTGTAGGTAAAAATATTGCTTATTTGTTGATACTGTCTAGAACTCTCAGTTCCATGAGCAAACCAGATTAATCTAATTTTGACAAAATCTTCTAAGCCTGATTCTGCTGGACTCATAGACCCATGATGAGTATAGAATTCATATGGAGGGGAGTAAGAAGTAGATTTGGAATTGAAATTTTATTTTGCCACCTAGAAACCATTTAAAGGAAAGAACTCTGTAGATAAAATTATTATTTTTATTTATTATTTATATAGCGCTGGAGTGCAGGGCGCTGTACAGTAGGTGAAGTGTGCCAAACAAATAACAGTTCCCTGTTCCGAGGAGCTTACAGTCTAAAGGCACAGCCGGTACAATACAGAACAATGCAATACAGAACAAACACAGAATGAACAGAGAATGGTCTATGGTCATTATAGCTGGAACGCTTCAAGGAATAGGTGGGTTCTCTGGGATGTTTTCAGGAAGGTGAGGGAGGGGGCTTGGCGGACATTGACTGGGAAGCCATTCCAAGCATACAGTTTGTTTCTAGATTTCTTAGTGCTCCTGTTGATTGTGATCCTATGTACAAGCAGACATTCCTTGGCTATATTTTAATCATAACAATGACCTAGTTTCCCAGAAGATAAAAAAAAATGATTTAAGTACTGTCATTAGTCAGAATATGAGTCATGCACATAAATCCAAGATCAAACCCAACACAAATCTGAAAATTGATAATAATCTAGTCTAGATTTGAACATCTAGGTTACTTCAATGTGACAAAACAAGTGTGCCCAACATTAACAGCTGCTGCTAGATCAGAAGGCTAAGTAATAGATGGCCAAGGTGAGCCCAACTATTTAGGGTAATGTTCATTAACCCTATGACACCAGGCATTAGGATTTCCAGATGGCAACATCAAACACTGTAAAAGGCTCAACGCAGATTCCCAGAAGCAAAGGTTTTTAAAAAAATATTTTGCAATTATACAAAATGAAGATGAAAAACTTTAAACCCCTGTAGTTCCCAAGTGAGCTACCCAACACTTAGCATGTTTTAATGCTATTGCATGGAACAATGGTGCTCATGTCAAATAGTTAAGTGAAGACATAATAATAATAAATACATTGTGCTTTTAAATGGGTATAATGAAAATTTGTTGCAGAGAATTATTGGTGAAGTTATACACAACTAACTGTATTGTTATTACTTAACACAACAGTACATCATGCAGGAGTAATCACTCAGGTGCCATATTCCCAATCAAACTCACAAAGCAAAACGTAGTCTTAAAAAAATCCCAGCTCCCACCCAAACACTGATCTGGCCCAAAGACACTTAGGTTATGAAATATGGCAGGATAATGCAACAGGCAGTGTGACTACACCACCAGTAGAATTTATTTAAATCCTTGTTTTCAATTTCTCCCCTAAGCAAACAAAACTGGAATGAGAGCTCATCAAATGTTTTAGGAAGAAAGTTTTTCTTAATTGAAAATGCTTTTTCTTCCAAATATGTAAAGATTCCAAAAGTATTTTGATTTTTTAAGAAAATTTTTGCATCGT
The DNA here is from genome assembly GCF_052426305.1 of Pelodiscus sinensis. Classification (NCBI taxonomy): domain Eukaryota; kingdom Metazoa; phylum Chordata; order Testudines; family Trionychidae; genus Pelodiscus; species Pelodiscus sinensis. The sequence goes on from NC_143052.1 coordinate 319,736,471, forward strand.
TTATTTCCATTTTTATTGAAAGTGTTATTGAAACAATATTATTTATTTTCACTAATGCTGAAGTCTGGGCTTCTAATAACTTTTGCTAATCTTTTCTATATTGATTTCAATACTGTTTAGATATTTAAAAATATTTTAAATGATCATAAAATGAAAAATTGGTATTTTTGTACCTATGAAAAATACTCTCATAGTTTCAATTTTTTTTAATTACTTATTCTACTCAGGATATTTAATATAACACTTTCCCGAGATTTTTTATCAAGTAAATATATATTTTAAACATTTCTGAAACAGAATATGTCTATATCTAGAAGACCACCGAGGCTAGGTAGAGCAATGAACTGTTTTCTAAAAAAATATTATTTCATCATTCAATTACACATCCCTAATGAGAGTGTCAATTAAGTGTTAGCAGCATACAGCCTATGACTATGATGACACACTTTTCCAAGGCTCCAATTCCCTCCCAAAGAGAGCCATAGAACACATGTTCACCATTCATTTCACAACCTCATCTGTGCTCATTTAACCAAAAGTAATATATTTAAATTGTGACTTTTCTAAATAATATTAATTATGGTGGTGGGAGGGAATTTTATACCACCTTAGATATGAGAGGGGAAGTCTAAATGTGTAAGGCTAGATTGTGTCTCTAGGACACAGCCATTGGTAAGAGACAATATGTTGTTGTTCCACTGCAATGCCAACACAAGAGAGTCACAGTTCCCTTGCTCTTTTGTGGTGTCTCCTATGGGCAGTAATTTTTTCCTGGCCTATACTAGCACCAGCACATGAAGTCTTGCACCCTCCACACCTAAAGCTAAGGTAACCCAGTTACCCTTTTAGGGGATTAATGGGTGTGGAGTAATTCTTTCTACCCCTACATTCTTAATTTAGGCATAAAGTCATGTGAAGATCTAGTCCCATAGAATTTACATTTTACCCCTTTAGCTGTTTATTGGCATCTTATGTACATTGTTGTATTGTACTAACTCCTGAAAGCTGCGAATATGGCAATACAGATAGCTCCCTTGCGATAAGGGTTAATGACTTCAAGAATTCATGGAGGAAGAGATGCAGCTCAAGCTCCGTGTAGTTGCCTTCCAAATAGAAATTGAGAGGGTGAGATAGGAAGGAAAGGAATATAATTTTAACTTTTTCCTTCCCATCGTCTCTTTCTTAGTGGGCTGACAACCTGTGAATGTCCTGTGGATCCTGATTCAAGGGCTTCTCTTGCTTCTCTCTTTCTCTCCCTCCAACTCCATACTGTTGGTTAATCTAATCACTTATTATACAAGTGGCCAAATGCTACAGCAGGAAGAGGCAACTTTTAGCAGCATCTTTATTGCATTGATTTTGCACTTTATATTTTCAGTGTCATGTTCAACTTAGAAAATGAGGTGCACAGTTTACCTTTAATATTTTTGGAAAGGAAATACCCATCTCCCAGATACTACAGCAATCAGAGCAGCATAGGACTCTGAATGGAATAAAGTATCCACTCTATATTAAAGGTCCCGCGTTGCAAGATGCTGGATGGAACCAATTATGTCAATGAGAGTAGGGTTCTCTCAGCTGACACAACACCTTTTCGGGTCAGCACTTTAAATCAGGGATCGGGAACCTTTTTTGGCTCAAGGACTGCTGATCCACAGGAAAATCAGTTGGGGGCCACACACCACACAAGTGAGAAGCAAAACCAAAAAACCCGCACTGATGTGGCCCCCAATTGAGAAGGAGAAAGACACTTCCCACGTTTCCCTCCCACACCAGAGTCTGGTAGATTTTGCACACTCCAGCCCCATAGTGAGGCTGCAAGGGGGCTGGTGCACCAACACAGACTCCCAAATTCTGGGGGGGCTCTGAGCCTCGGAGACTGGATCCAGGCAAGCTGGGGGCTGAATTTGTCCCCCGGGCCTCAGGTCATCCCCCCCCCCCTTTAAAGGGAGACTTTCAGACACACACTCTTAGGATTTAACTTAACTGCAGTCTTTGTACTTGCTTGGTGGTTTCCTCATGATGATAAACAAATGTCTTCTACCATACAGATTTTGTTAGCTATTGCTGTTGTTTCCCATGAGGAGTTGTTGATCCATCTTTTCAGCAGCTTCATTCTTCCATTACATCTGGGAAAAGTGTTCATCATCCCCAAGTGTTTTCTGGCCTAAGAACCTACTAGATTCTGTTTGTCACCCTTCCTGTTCAGGATGTATGTGAGATGGCTAGAAAAAACAGTGAGATGGAGTGGGCCACAAATGCATTGGTACCTTGTAAAATATTAAGGTGGCCCTTACATCTTCTTTACCCCTGGATTGTTCAGTGTCTCTGTGTCCCTAGTACACAACCATGGAAGAGTCATAGATAGGAAAACTGGCTGAAGTTCAATTAAAAAAAAAGATGAAGATGATTCTGGTGGATGGGAGATGTTTCTGGAAGACTTGTCAAGAATTATGCCAGCTCACTCTTTTTGAGAAATATGTACTCTTTCAATGAGATTTCCAATCTTGGACTTATTTGGACCTCATCTGCTCCAAAAATCCCAGATATCATCAGTAGAAAGTCATGAAGAAAAAAAGTGTTATTTTTCTTCCAGTTGACCTAGAGAATGTTTTATTTTAGACCAGACAATCCCATTTCTCCATGTTTTGTCACTTCCAGAATGAATTACTGTAATATACTCTGCTTGGGCCTACTTTAAAGCATCTCCTAGAAGCTTCCACTTGCGCACAAATTATACCACCTTGCATTATAGTAGTGCACTGCTTCTTATTTGCTTCTTGGTGCAATTCAAGTTGTTGATATTCCATAAACCTATGTATGAGCTAGTGTCCCATGTATCTAAGAGACCATTTCTCTCTGTTTATACTACAGTTGTCTTAGACCAAGGTGTTTTTGCTCACAGTCCCTGGATCTGAAAGCTGTGAAACTGGAGCTACTATTCTTTCAGAAGCGGGTGTTGGACACTGACTGATTGCCCTAATTGCTTCACCACAGCGCACATTTTTGGTCTGAAGGGAATGGTCAAAAGCTTTTATGTTTGCTGAGATCCATTCCTCCTGAGTTAGGTTATTATGAGGGTGGTACATTATCTAGCTTTCTTGGGGTAGTTGACTGGACATGTTCCTTTTACTTCTATGCTTTTTAAGGTGAAACTGTAACAGTTGTTCATGTGGAGATTTTCTTTTGATGCAGCCAACTGATGGCAGCATGATGTTAAATTACCCTAGTATAACTGCACCCAGAGGCAATGTATACTGGTTTTTAATCTCTTTCACAAACACAGGCTGAGAACTTGCTGTCTCAGGCAGAAAGAGAAGCTGGGCTAGGTGGAACAAACCTCATATCAGCAATGATAGCAAATAAAATTCAGGAAAATACCACAGTTCATTTCCCTTTTTGTATAAATCTGTTTAGCCTTTTTTTTCTAATGTGAGTATTCTCCTTCTGTTCCTCTCATTTCCCAGCATGTGTCTGTTTTTAATCTCTGCCTACACACGTCATGGGTTACTTGTCCATGTTATAGATAAAGCTGGTCAAAAATCAGAATTTCCATCTCATGGGAAATTCCGACATTTCAAAACTTGTTTAGAACTGTTGAAGTCTGGGTGTCTCATGCCCAGGGCCAGCCTTAGGGATAGTCCATCTTGGCGCCAGCTCAGCGGCCCGGCGTAGAAGCACAGAAGTGTGCACTGCCAGTGTAGAGTCAGAAACTGCTCCCGAAGGGCAGTGGAACACTGGTGGGGAAGCACCCCATTTTCTCCCTGCTTCCTCCCAGCCGTGGCACATGGGGAGGGGGGAGCAATGATGCACTGATACTGCTCCCCACCCAATGTTCCTCCACGTCCCTAGGATCACTTTCCCTGCCTGGGCTATACTGTGAGGTGAGCCTCAGGAGCTGCTGCTCTCCTATTTGCCCCTTACACAGCCGCAGTGGGGTAAGGCAGCTGCTTCTTACCAGCCGCCCATTCCACTTACATTTCTTTAGGCTTGAACAGTGGATTAAATTTTCAAAATGAGAGTTTCCAGGTTTATAAAGTAATTTATGAGCCATTCTTATTATTTATAATGTTTAGTTATTTAATGCTAAGCAGAGTATAAGGCCTAATCCTTTATACACATATGTAATTTTAGTCATGTAATTAAGTGCCTGTCAGACCCTGGCTATACAGAGCATTATTTCTGGAATTGCAGCAGAATATCAGTAAAGTGTGAAGCATTTTAGATTAAGGTATCCCCCTGTTCTAATTTATTCAGCAAATTGGAATTTTATACTTTGTCCATAGAATTTGCCTTTCACAAAATTTTACCAGCAGAATCTTTAGTCTGATTTGTATTTTCTTTCCCCAATGTTGTTAAATGCACTTTATATATCCATACAGCATGAAAAAATGCAGATGTCTAAAACTTGATATTTTGGTGTTTGTTGTGTCATGGCTATTAAGGAATAGAAATATTGTAACACTTCTTCTCTTTCCTTTTTCCTGGATCCTAGCTGACCTTTTCTGAAGCCATAAGAAATAAAGCCAGATTATCCATCACAGGGAGTGTAGGAGAAAACGGCCGTGTATTAACTCCCGACTGCCCGAAGGCCGTACACACTGGAACTGCAATTAGACAAAGTTCAGGATTGGCTGTAATTGCATCGGACCTACCATAAAAACCAAAAAAACAAATGAGTGCCTTAATTAACTGTGTTGGTGACTGATGGGAACACAGCACAGACTATAACGACATGGGAGTGTCATTGATGAACTAATATTTGGGCTGAGAATTGGGAAGTACGTCCAAATGCGCAAGATATCATCAGCAACAAAGTGTGCATGAGCTCAGCTCGGAAACCCAAACTCAGATTTTATATCAGGAAAATTCATAATTTAGTTTTGTTGGGGGGAGGAGGGCTGGGATGGGTATATTAACAGCAACAAATTTCACTTGAGTGGACTTAAAACTAATAAGACTTGCCAATTAGCGCATTAAACTGTGAAGAACATGGTCAGAAAGGACAACGTTTTGCTCTTTATCTTGGCAAAGTGGGGAAAATAGCTATAGAAATCAATGAACATGATAACCTGTGTCTCCAGAACATCAATATATACAATGGAAGAATATCCAGCTGTGGAAATGAATCACTAAACTGTGATAAGAAAATAATAAATATGTAAATCCTGTGAAAAAAAATAAAGGAATTATTTACATTTTCTTTGAAAAAAAAGAGGAATATTGAAACATGCTTGCTTTTTAACTGATGTAAATTCGGTAGAGGACAACACAATTCTTTTTTCTAACCATCTTAGGGAACAATTCATTGCAATAATTGATATAAAATGCCATCACTGTAACAAAATTCAGAGACTTCTTTTTATAAAAGTTATTGGTCATCCTCTTGTTTGCTGTTACCTTCATACTGTTACATCATTCTGTGTTCCACAGATTTGCATCTGTCTAACTACAAGAAAAACAAAAAAAATGTTTAGAGTACATCGTCAGTCTGCAGTGTAGAATCAAAAGAGACTACGGGTCACTCATGTTACAAATATTATTTATAATCTTGTTCTGTGTAAAATACTGTGGTTTTTGTACCCACCAAAAAGAATAAAACAACAAATGTTCTTATAATATTGACCGAGGTTGAGTTGTTCTCTGATCATTGGGGATGACTACACTATGATTCCTGCTCTGAAATTCAGGACCAGACATGGTACAATCTGGACTTTTTTACTTGCATATTTGTGAGGGGCTTGAGATTCTGGGAAGCTGTGGAGTTAAAACCATGGTAGGAGCACTCTGCTAGAGTAGATGGTCAAAACTGTTAGAACTGAAACCCTGGTCCCTGTCCCACAGATTGGAACCCTAAACATGTTTAACTGAAAATCCTAAATTGGATGTTCTTCAAACAATACAAGATAAAATAAACCTCTCTGTCACTAAAACTCTGTCATTGAAAGCTCATCAGGCAACAATGCAGTGAAAGCAAAAGTCTGGCCTGCCCATGAGATCAGTCTTCTTCCCTAGTACTAGTGAAAGAAACTTAGCCTAACTGATTAAATCCAGTGGAAAGAGTCCCAATGACTGCTCTGGACATTGGATCAGTCCGTACATGAAAAGCAATTTCACTGAGATAAGTGAAGCAACCATATAAAGATATATTGTCATTAGATGACATAGACACAGATGATAATGTATGTTTATTTCTGTTTCTTTTAGTCGCACCTAGGCTATGTCTACACTGCAGGCTTTTGCTGGCAGCAAGTATGCTAATGAAGCGCTCATTAGCATTTGATGCACTGTCATTTGCATATTCTCTGCTGATGCTTTTTGTGCAAGAGGTTTTTGCTCAAAAACAAGCAGTGTAGACAGGTCCATTTTGCGCAAAACCCCCGTTTTGCACAAGATCCTTATGCCTCAAAAAAAGGAAGTATAAGGCAAAAGCCTGCAGTGTAGACATAGCCCTGTGTCTGACATACAGATATCCAAGAATTTAGGTATAAAATATTAGTGCATACTTTGAAGATTTTTGCTTTGAGCTCCACTTCTGAGCCTCTGTCCATCTTTAAGATGGAGATAATACCACCTAGGGTCTAAATAATGAGTGGAAAACCTGTTGAGATCCTTGGGAAAAGGCACCATACCAATGCCAAATATTGCTGTGCTTGTACTTATTTTATGTAGAGTTGACCTGAGAAAACAAGAACTTTCAGTATTTTAAAAGAGCTTTTCTTGCTCTTTGAGCAGACAGGAGATTGTGTGAACAGAGAGTGTTGTGAGAGACCTATTGTGAAAGTTGCTGTTTATTTCATTCAAAAGATCATATTTGTTTACATATTTGCTCTAACCATGCTTGGTCCAGAACTAATATCTCTTTGGAGAATGTCCTCTGGTTTTCCTCCTCACTGTTATTCCAAAGTCACTTAGTAAATCTAGGTCCTTCCAATTATATTGTTCCACTACTTATTCCACTCAAGGGCAGTACCCAGCCTTCAGAAGAGATTTAAGACCAATTTTAAGGATGCAATTAAGGCCAAACCAGCATATTTATACAGGAATTACATATCTGAAAGGGAAGTTTAGCCTCTCAAAACAATTATTTTAAATGAAGATTATATTTGAAAGGCACAGTATCTATTCAGTACCTTAAAAAAAAAGAAGAAAAAAAAAGCTAATTTTGTTCCTAATAAATTTGCATTTGAAATTGTATCCTAAATGGATACCCTCAAAAATATTCATTTTTTGCAGTATCTTCATTTGAGATTTTTATTTCCAACCCTGAAGAAGACCAGACAACTAAAGACTGTCAGCCAGACAGCAGAACCACGACTGCATTCAGCACATTTGAGGAGAGCCAAGGGGAAAGGGAGCTCAAACACATGAAGGGCATGTCTACACAGCACCCTAAACTCAAAATAAGATACACAATTTGCGTTATGCAAATTGTGTATCTTATTTCGATTGTATTTCAAAATAAGTTCTTTCAAAATTTGGCACATCTACCCAGTGCCAGATTTCGAAATGATGTGCTATTTTGAGACATCCCTTAACCCTCATGGAATAAGGGTTACAGGGATGCCGAAATAGCATGCCCATTATTTTGAAAAATATTTTCAAATAATGGATGTGTTGAAAAGATGTGGGATACCTATTTCAGGATACCTCTGGTACCCTAAAATAGCCCTGCTATCTAGACATACCCTAGCTGATCTCCCAGTCCTTGGCTGGCTGGGACTGTTGTCTGCCTCTGGCTACCCTTTGCATTGTGCTTAGCTGAGTCTGCAGAGCTGGTCTATTAATTTTTTGGAGTGTGGTTACAGTTGTGACAGAGTGTGGTCACAGAAAACCCTTTAGGGGTGCTTCCTGGAACGCTGACAAAGCCACTGGCACTCGCCTTCCTGCTCTCTGGGGATTCTCACCACTCAGTTCTGCTGGGCGAGCTCCCTGGTGTCCCCCAGCCAAGGCACCGAGCTGAGATCACTGTTGGCTCTCCTCCCCACCCTCAAGAAGCAGTACAGACACTGAATCTCTTCAGGTCCAAGGAAAATGCAGTTTTGGGCCCAGTGTCCTGAGATACCACTCCCCAAATGTGATCAGAACCCCAAATTAATTATGTCGGTAAGCTCCCTTTAACAATGAAAGGGAAAAAGCTCACACTGATTGTTCCCCCACGTAATAATCTTTACAATGGGCTGATAGAAAATAAAAGTGATTTTATTAAGTACAAGCAGTAGGATTTAAATGGTAATAAGTAAGAACAGGCCAAGCAAAGTAGATTACAAACTCAGAAAAAAACCGCTTAGCTAATTCTAACACTGAAACCTCAGTACAAACTTATTTCAAACTGATTACAAACTCACCCTAAAACTGTTTCTTTTCCAGCTAAGCCTTCAAAACAGGGAAATCTCCTTTTCCCTGGGCTCTTTAGTTCATTCCCCTGGGTGTACCATGCCATCCAGTGCAAAGACAAAGACCTGCTAATTTTCTATTGTTTTAAAGATTCCTACCTTTGCATGGGAAGTTACCTGGCCAGTTCCTACCAGTTAGTGAGGTCATGTAACATTCTAAGACCAATCACTGCTAAGACTTAAGGACAAAAGCTGTTTACATATGATTGCCCAAATATTGAAGCATCTCAGCATTGGAAACACCCTTGATGGCTTTCAATTAAAATGATAAAGCATTCTGTACTTCATATATCTAACTTTACGCATAAGAATTATACATACACCAAAATAAGATAAACAGATCCAGCAGATTATGACATCAAGATAGATAGGCTACCTGAAGCAATTTGTCCAAAGCATCTTTGAGTTATGCATATTTGTGTCCATAGCCCATTTCATAAAACATGGGGGTGCACCGTCACAAGTCTGAAAAATGAGATTGTAAAAATGGCATTGAGGGAGTTGAGTTTTCTTCCTCTCAATGATTTCAATATGAAATGTGCTCTGGATGCAACTATTGCTGAGCATAGCTTCCCAGGATTTGTGGACGCTATTTCATGTTTTCATAGAATGTAAGGCCACAAGGATCCTCTAGTTCCTCTAATCTGACCTCTTGTAAAACACCTATCCCAAGACATGTTAACAAGCAAATGGAATGTGAGAGATGCAGATGGATGGGCTGAGATTGTTTTGATGATGAACTGGATGCTTGGATACTGATAAATTCTCTCCTGTCTATGTAGTTTATGTATCCACACACGCACCTCCCAGTGCTCCCATAGAATTTCACCTTGTTACTCCAGTCTTGAGCCTAATACCTTGTAGTTGACTAAAACCTATCTTCCACAAAGGCATCCAGTTTTGCTTTAAAGACTTCAAGGAATGGAAGAACTCCACCCCATCCCCACCATCTCTTGGTGGTTAGTTCCACTTACTAGTCACCTTTGCTGTTAGCAATATAAACCTTATTTCTAATTTGAATTTGAATTTGTCTGTCTTTAACTTGCAGCCATTGGTACTTGGTCTGCTTTTCTCTGCTTCTCAGGAGTCATGGTAACTGACATAAGACAAGCCATGTTTAACATATCAACTGATCAGCTAATAAGAATGTTTACTATAAAGTAGCTCCCATCTCCACATAAACCTTATTGTTCATTCTTATTCCTGCTGGACCTCATTCTGTCACCTTGGCATATAGCATTCATTGAATACACCCAGTGAATGTCATATCAGATCAAATTGCAGTGGGTGCACCGAATTAGCTCACTCTATGGTAATATTGTATTGTGGGAAGAAATATTTTTTGCAAAGAATCGGGGTAAGGTTAGAGGCAGAGGAAGCCATCACCTTGTCAAAGGCCTTTCCGGAAATGTTAGTGTTCAGACAATAAAAAAGAAAACTAGAGAAAAAACATTGGGAGGTGCATGTGTGGATACATAAACTACATAGACAGGAGAGAATTTATCAGTATCCAAGCATCCAGTTCATCATCAAAACAATCTCAACCCATCAATCTGCATCTCTCATATTCCATTAGCTTGTTAATATGTCTTGGGATAGGTGGGAGGGAAAAACCATTACTCCATTGGGAAGGATGCTCCACTTTTAGATATCTGCTCAGAACACTAAAGAATGAAAAAAGTATACTGTGAAGTACTGCTCCTGAGAGAGCAGAAGATATTAATTCTGATATGCTATAAAATATATTAACTCATTTTACTTGGCTCAGGCATACCTGCTGTCATGTGGGCTGATCTCTCTTTAATATAAAATGGTATCTTTGGCAAGATGCCTGTTTGTAATAGTGCCAGTCACAGATTGCAAAGTTGGGAAGTGCTGTGAATCTCTTTAATGCCATAATTCCATATGTCCTGTTTCCAAACAATATTACTTGTAAAAAGGCTTAGAAGTAGCTATAGATTATTTACCAATGACAAAGCATTAGTCTGGGGAATCAAAGAGAAAAACGTTTTATGAGTAGCTTTCAAAGGAGTTTCCATTTGAGCAAATATGAGGAAGGAAGAGGAGGAGGAGTGGTGTCCTCGGGTCCTCAGTTTGATACAAGCAGGCTATGTCTACACTGGCATGATTTGGCGCAAAAGCAATTGCTTTTTCAAAAAACTTGCCCCCTGTCTACACTGGCTGCAAGTTCTTGTACAAGAACACTGATGTTCTAATGTGTGAAATCAGTGCTTCTTGCACAAGAATTCTGACGCTCCCACTCAGGAATAAGCCCTGGGCTGCGTCCCTTTTTCGTATCGCAATTGCTAATGCAGCGGGGATTTAAATCTCCCGCGCTTCATTAGCATAAAAATGTCTGCCGCTTTTTTTCCCCGCATGGACCTTTGTTGGAAAAAGCGCCAGTCTAGACGCTGATCTTGCGGAAAATGAAGACTTTTCCGAAAGATCCCTTATCCTCTATGATATAAGGGATAAGGGATCTTTCGGAAAAGTCTTTATTTTCCGCAAGATCAGCGTCTAGACTGGCGCTTTTTTCTGACAAAGCTCCGTGCGGGAAAAAAAGTGGCAGCCATTTTTATGCTAATGAAACATGGGAGATTTAAATCCCCACTTCATTAGCAATTGCGATACGTCTAATTTACATCCCTTTTACGAAAAAGGGATGTAGTCTAGACGTAGCCCTTTTGTGCAACTGTTCTTGCGCAAGAGGCCAGTGTAGACAGGCAACATGAATTTCTTGCTCAAGAAAGCCCGATGGTTAAAGTGGCCATCGGAGCTTTCTTGTGCAAGAGAGCGTCTACACTGGGCATGGATGCTCTTGCGCAAAAACACATCTCTTGCGCAAAGGCACATGCCAGTGTAGACGCTCTCTTGCACAAATACTCTAACGTAAGAACTCTTGCGTTAAAGAGTATTTGTGAAAAATCATGCCAGTGTAGATGTAGCAGCAGTGTGAGTGCAACAGGAACAAATATAAGACCCTGAGAGGTTTAAATTCAACATTAAAAAAAAACTGTAAGAAAAAGCTTTCAGGATCAATATTTGGGTTGACTGGCAATTTCATAGAAAAAAAGAAGCATAGAGCTGGAAGAGACCTCAGAAGGTCATCAAGTCCAGCCCCCTGCTCTAGGCAGGACCAATCCCAACTAAATCAACCCAGCCAGAGCTTTGTCAAGCCAAGACTTAAACACCTCTAGGGATGGAGACTTCACTACTTCCCTAAGTAATCCATTCCAGTGCTTCACCACCCTCCTAGTGAAATAGTTTTTCCTAATATCCAACCTGGACCTCTCCCACCACAGCTTGAGACCATTGCTCCTTGTTCTGCCATCTGTCACTACTGAGAACAGCCTCTCTCCATCCTCGTTGGAAGCTCCCTTCAGGAAGTTGAAGGCTGATATCAAATCCCCCCTCACTCTTCGCTTCTGCAGACTAAACAGACCCAACTCCCTCAGCCTCTCCTCATAGGTCATATGCTCCAACCCCCTAATCATTTTGGTTGTCCTCCACTGGACCCTCTCCAATGCATCCACATCCTTTTTGTAGTGGGGGGCCCAGAACTGGACACAATACTCCAGATGTGGCCTCACCAGAGCCGAATAAAGGGGAATAATGACATCTCTGGATCTGCTGGCAATGCTCCTCTTCATACAACCTAATATGCCATTAGCCTACTTGGCTACAAGGACACACTGTTGACTCCTATCCAGCTTCTCATCCACTGTAACCCCCAGGTCCTTTTCTGAAGAACTACTACTTAGCTGGTTGGGCCCCAGCCTGTAACAATGCTTGGGATTCTTCCGTCCCAAATGCAGGACTTTGCACTTGTCCTTGTTGAACCTCATCAGATTTCTTGTGACCCAATCCTCCAATTTGTCTAAGTCCTTCTGGACCCTATCTCTGCCCACAAATGTATCTACCTCTCCCCCTAGCTTAGTGTCATCCTCAAACTTCCTGAGGGTGCAATCCACCCCTCATCCAGATCATTAATAAAGATATTGAACAAAACCGGTCCTAGAACCGAACCTTGGGGTACTCCACTAGAAACCGACCGCCATCCTGACATTGAGCCGCTGATCACTACCCGCTGGGCCCGTCCTTCTAGCCATCTTTCTATCTATCTTACTGTCCATTTCTCCAATCCACATTCCCTTAACTTGCTGGCAAGAATAGTGTGGGAGACCATATCAAAAGCCTTGCTAAAGTCAAGTATATCACATCCACTGACTTTCCCACGTCCACAGAACCAGTTACCTCATCATAGAATCTAATCAGATTGGTCAGGCATGACTTGCCCTTTGTGAATCCATGCTGACTATTCTTGATCACTTTCCCCTCTTCCAAGTGCCTTAAAATGGATTCCTTAAGTATCCCTTCCATGATTTTTCCAGGAACCAAGGTAAGACTGACCGGTCTATAGTTCCCTGGATCGTCCTTCTTCCCTTTTTTGATGATGAGCACTACATTTGCCTTTTTCCAATCATCCAGGATTTCTCCCAATCTCCATGACTTTTCAAAGATAATGGCCAAAGGCTCCTTAATGACATTTGCCAATTCCCTCAGTACCCTTGGATGCATTAAGTCCGGACCCATGGATTTGTGTACGTTTAGCTTTTCTAAATAGTTCCTAACCTGTTCTTTACCCAGCAAGGGCTGTCCATCTTCATCCAATCTTGCGTCACTTAGCGCATTAGTCCGGGAGCCCACCTTATCCGTGAATACAGACGCAAAGAAAGCATTGAGTACTTCAGCTTTCCCCACATCATGTCACAAGGTTACCTCCTTCATCCAGTAGGGGCCGCACACCCTCTCTGATCACTTTCTTCTTGTTAACATGCCTGTAGAAACCTTTGTTATCCTTCACATCCTTAGCCAGTCGCAATTCCATTTGCGCTTTCGCCTTCCTGATAACCCCCCGGCATTCTCGAGCTATAGATTTAAATCCCTCCCATGTCATTTGTCCAAGTTTCCACTTTTTGTAAGCTTCCTTTTTGTGCTTAAGTTCACTAAGGATTTCCCCTGTAAGTCAATCCGGTCTCCTTCCATGTTTGCCTGTCTTGCTACGCGTCGGGATGGTTTCTTTCTGTGCCTTCAATAAGGCTTCTTTAAAATACTGCCAGCTGTCCTGGACTCCCTTCCCCTTCAAGTTAGCATCTCAGGGGATTCTGCCCATCAGGTCTCACAGGGAGTCAAAATCTGCTTTTTTGAAGTCCAAGGTGTGTATTTTATTATTATCTTTTCTTCATTTGGTCAGGATCCTGAAGTCTACCATCTCATTTTCACTGCTTCCCAGGTTGTCACCCACCTCTACTTCCCCTATTAGTTCCTCCCTGTTTGTGAGCAGAAAGTCAAGCTGCGCATGGCCCCTGGTCGGATCCTGCAGCACTTGTGCCAAGAAATTGTCCCCAACATTCTCCAAAAACTTCCTGGCTTGCCTGTGTATTGCCCTATTGGTTTCCCAGAAGATGTCAGGGTGATTAAAGTCCCCCATGAGAACCAGGGCCTGCGATCCAGAAGCTTCTCTCAGTTGTCCGAAGAAAGCCTCATCTACCTCATCTACCTGATTCGGTGGCCTGTAGCAGACACCAACCACAACATCACTGCTGTTGTTTGCTCCTTTAAACTAAACCCATAGACTCTCAACAGGTTTTTCTCCCTCTTTATATTGGAGTTCAGAGCAGTCATAGTGCTCTCTTACATATAGTGCAACTCCTCCTCCTTTTCTCCCCTGCCTGTTCTTTCTGAACAGTCTATACCCTTCCATGACAGTGCTCCAGTCATGCGAGTCATCCCACCAAGTCTCTGTTATCCCAATTAAATCATATTTCTTGGACTGGGCCAGGGTCTCCAGTTCTTCCTGTTTGTTTCCCAGGCTTCTCGCAGTAGCGTACAAACACCTCAGATAACCAGTTTATCACCCTATCTTCTCCATTCGAATTAGGGGTCCTCCTTTCTTGCTCGTTCCTCTCTGCATTTCTTCCTGGTATCCGACTTCCCCTCAGGGTTTTGGTCACCATCCCCGGACAAACCTAGTTTAAAGCTCTCCTCACTAGGTTTGCAAGCCTGCCCGCGAAGATACTCCTTCCTCTGTGCATTAGGTGGATCCCATCTTTTCCTAACAATCCTTGTGCCTGGAACAGAGTCCCATGGTCGAAGAAACCAAAGCCCTCTCTGTGACACCACCTGCACAACTACGCATTTACGTCCTCAATTCAACGATCCTTGCCCAGTCCTTTCCCTTCAACAGGGAGGATGGAGGAGAATACCACTTGCATTCCAAGTTCTTGGATCCTTCTTCCCAGCACTACATAATCCACAGTAACCCGCTCAAGGTCATTCTTGGCCGTATCGTTAGTTCCCACGTGGAGAAGCAGGAAGGGGTAGCGATCCGAAGGTTTGATCAGTTTGGTAAGCCTCTCTGTCACATCCTGAATGCAAGCTCCCGGTAAGCAGCACACCTCTCGAGATTCCAGGTTCGGACGGCAGATGGATGGCTCAGTCCCTCTTAGGAGGGAGTCCCTGACCACCACCATCCATCGTTTTCTTTTGGGGTGGTGGCTGTGGAACCTCCATCCCTAGGACTACGCATCCCATGCCTTCCAGTAGATGGTGTTCCCTTCCGATTTCTTTCTTGTGAGGTCCCTTCCAAAGCATTCAGCATGGTAGAGCCTGTGGAGAGAGCCTGAAAGCGATTATTTACGTCTATAGCACTGAGGGATTCCCATGCTGGCCTTTTTCCCCTTCTAGAAGTTACATGCTGCCAGTTCTCTTCCTGGACCCGTACTGCCCGCTCTGGCTCTTCCGCCTGCCATGCTTGAAGGATTAAACGCTGCCTTCTATCGAGGAAGTCTTCATCCTCTCTGATTGAGTGTAGGTTCGACACTTGGGCCTCCAGTCCTCTAATTTTTTCTTCCAAAATGGTGACCAGTTTGCACTTAGTGCAGATGAAATCCGTTCTTCCAGGAGGAAGACAAATATGGCATACTCCGTGCAGGTCACAACAGCAGACCTATCACCATACATCGCTGTTGCCCTGGAGAAGGGATTTAAAAAGAAAGAAAGGCAAGAGAACCTCATGCCCTTCCCAACTCCCTCTCTAAACTCCCTGTTAGCACTCACCTGTTCACAAGCTCCTTGGTCGCTTGCCCACTGTCTTATAAAGACCTGGAGTGCCTGAAAGTCCCTCCCCCTGCCAAGGATCAGCCAATCAGAAGAGGCATCTGTTCTGATAATAAAAACATCCCCAGCTGGGGGGGACTGGTTGCCCAGCCCAGGATGACCAAGGGGCATCTGTCCCACACTCTTTTAGCTGGAGAACAGAAGCCCAACCCGAGTAAGGGCAGGTGGGGCTTGGGCCACAATACTTAAACTGTGGGATAGTGGACTGACCAGGAGTCTGGGACTGAGGAGTGGGAATGACCCTGCCGCAACGGATAGAGAGATAGATGACATAGGTAGATAGATAACACTTACATGTAGTTACAGCTATTGCATCAAATGTCAACTGATGAAGCATAGGGCAAAAATAATCAAACTGGTTGAGTCAGCAAGGGAAATGGATCAAGCAACAAAATTGTCTGTAGACACTTCAGGATCTCAAAATGATCCAGAAAGCAGGCTACATCTCACATACAAAGTGGTGAGCTAAGAAGCATAAGTGATGCGGCCCTAGCACTTGTTCCAATCTGGTAATTAGTGAGTATATAAAATAATTTACACTTATATGACATTCTCTGAATTCTGGTTTTATCTTTTGTACTCCTACTAAGTTCTTTTTCCTGCTGAGAGGACATGCTCAGTTTGTACATCCACCGAATGCCAAATCAGTACACATGAAATGAACTTGCTAGGTTTTTTGAACAATTTACACCTGATGTGTGACTTATACAGACATTAGTCATTGCTGAATTTTGCTCAGAGCCTGCTATGGGAGTTACACCAGCTTACTCCAAGCTGAATATGCCTCAATACAGCTCAGAGCAGAGGCCAGGAAGGAATATCCCCCCGAGGTATAGTTTATATGTCTGGTTACAATCAATGTATCCGTACTCAAGAGGAGAGAGCAGATAGGAGCTGTTCAACTTCCTCTAATGATCTAACATAGACTTTTTCAGAGGCAGCATAGCATCTCTTATCTGAAGAATGAATGTTCTCTGATTTAGTATGGAAAATACAATGTTCATAATACAATCCCAGCATGCAGGCAGACACAGAACCATATCTCTAATCCATAGAACTGAAAAGAACCTCGAGAGGTCATCAAGTCCAGTCTCCTGCACTGATGGCAGAATCAAGCAGCACCTAGATTACTCCACACAGGTGTTTGTCTAACCCACTCTTAAATATCTCCAATGATGGAGATTTCACAGCCTCTTGAAGTAATTTATTCCAGTGCTTAACCACCTTGAGTTAGGAAGTTTTTCCTAATATCCAACCTAAACCTCCTTCCTCACTGAAACAACTCTTTATGTACTTGAAAACTGTTGGCATGTCTCCTCTCGGGCTTTTCTTTCCCAGACTAACTCCGGGTATGTCTACACTACCCCGCTAGTTCGAACTAGCGGGGTAATGTATGCATACCGCACTTGCTAATGAAGCCCGGGATTTGAATTTCCCGGGCTTCATTAGCATAAGCGGGGAGCCGCCATTTTTAAATCCCCGCTGCTTCGAACCCCGTGTAGCGCGGCTACACGGGGCTCGAACTAGGTAGTTCGGACTAGGGTCCTATTCCGAACTACCGGTACTCCTCGTGAAACGAGGAGTACCGGTAGTTCGGAATAGGACCCTAGTCCGAACTACCTAGTTCGAGCCCCGTGTAGCCGCGCTACACGGGGTTCGAAGCAGCGGGGATTTAAAAATGGCGGCTCCCCGCTTATGCTAATGAAGCCCGGGAAATTCAAATCCCGGGCTTCATTAGCAAGTGCGGTATGCATACATTACCCCGCTAGTTCGAACTAGCGGGGTAGTGTAGACATACCCTCAGTTCTTTCAATCTTTGCTCATAGCTCATGTTTTCTAGATCTTTAATCATTTTTGTTGCTTTTCTCTGGACTTTTCCCAGTGGCTGTGTCTACATTGGCCCCTATTCCGTAATAGGGATGCTAATGTAGCACTTTGGAATAGGCAAATCCGCAGGGGATTTAAATATCCCCCGCTGCATTTGCATTAACATGGCTGCCGCTTTTTCCCGGCTTGTAGATAAGCCGGAGAAAAGCGCCAGTTTGGACGCGATCCTCCGGAAAATAAGCTCTTTTCCGGAGGATCTCTTATTCCTACTGGCGCTTTTCTCCGGCTTATCTCCAAGCCGGAAAAAAGCGGCAGCCATGTTAATGCAAATGCCGCGGGGGATATTTAAATCCCCCGTGGATTTGCCTATTCCAAAGTGCTACATTAGCATCCCTATTACGGAATAGGGGCCAATGTAGACACAGCCAATTTGTCCTCCTCTTCCCTTAATTGTGGTGCCTGGAACCGCACACAATGCTCCAGCTGAGTGTGGCTCATTTTCCTAATCATTTTCACTGAGTTAAATTGGGAAAAATGCCACCAACTTCATCAGAGATACTCGAGATTAATGCTGGGGTGACTGAGCTCAGAATCTGTCCCAGTGTCTCTGGGTTGGTGCTGAGGCATTTTGTCAGAGTGATGCAGGTAAGTGTGCACTTGCTGTCAGCGCTCTGAGCCCATTCTATGGATAAAGAGAGGATTTCTGGCTGCAGGGCAATCAATCCATCAGTCATTATCAGCTGAGCACTGGATGAAGGGGAGGGAAGAAGTAGAGGTGATGGGAGAAGGCAGGTGGGACACAGAGTGACGTGATGATGTCACTCTGTCATCCTGCAAGAAAAACGTTTTTTATATCATAGAGAGAGAATGTAATACAGCTGCTGTTTCTTCTTCAGTTCATAAGTCATTTCCTTCTTCATGCCAGTAGGTAGCAGGTAATTTTAATTTTCTGATGACAATATAGTAGCAGAGTGCATTTAGCCATACCTTCTTATTATCAGAGAATCTGCGTCTTTTTGTTCTGTGTTAAATAATCAAATTTATAAGCAGAGCATCCACACTACTAAGCCCATTATTTCATCAGGAGTAACGCTAATTCCAAAATAATTATTTCAAAATGACAGTAGTGTGGATAATCCGGTGCTGCTAATTCAAAATAATTGGCCTCTAGAGGCCTTTCACAGCTGCAGCTCTGACCGCTCTGACCACACCACGTCTCCACTACTCTCCTCCTCCTGTGGAGCTGTAAAAGTCCCAGGAAGAAGAGAAGGGCATGTCCCACATGGCAAGCTTCATAAGCCCTGTGTGGGGAAGCATGACAGTGAGATATGAGCGACCCCAACATCCCCTCAGATGGCTGTCAGCACTTCTGCTCCCACAGCCTCCACTGCAGAAGAGTTCCGACCTGGACTGGTGCAGAGACCATAGACCTCACTGAGGTATAGGGGGAGGAGTCTAAACTCCAGGATATTCACACCAAGACGCACAATGTCAACATCTATGGCAGTATTGCCACCAGCCTGGCCGAGAAAGTGCATACCAGGAACCCTCGACCATTGTCGGATGAAAATCAAAGAGCCGCCCCAGGCCTACCATAAGACCAGGAAGCAGAGTAGATGCTCTGGGGTGGCACCGCACACCTGCTACTACTATGAGCAGCTCTATGCCATCCTGGGAGGAGGGACTGGTCACCTCCCCCACTGTTGTTGTAGAATCTGGTCAGGACATACCCAGCATCAGCCTGCAGGAGGGCAGGGTGGCAGAGTAGGATGACAAAGAGGAGGAGAAAGAGGAGGAGGCCAGCCAGGCGAACATGCCTGCTAGCCAGGAGTTGTTCCTGACCTTGGAGCTGGTCCTTCCCTCCCAGGAGGTCTCCCAAGCTTCAGAGGAACCGGAGAGGGCACTTCAGGTGAGTTATCTACTGTTCTCTATCTACAAGTGGAGGCAGGCAATGGGCTGCAAGGGGTTGCACACTCCTCTCTCAGCCTACTTGGCCTGGCAGGGCAGGGGGGGTCACACAACCGTTTGTTTATGTGGGTACACATGGAGCACCAGGCTGGAGTAAGGATGTTAAGTAACGGTTAATTTACTAGTTGAGTAGTCGACGGAATTTCCATTGACTACTCGACTAGTTGATAGGCACTTCTGCATTCCTCAATCTGAAATGTATAAGAGCCACAGCTTGGGCTCTTGTACATTTCCAAGGAGGAATGTGGAACTCTGCGTGCAGCCTGAGGCCAGCAGGAAGTCCCGCTGACTCTGGGCTGCATGCAGCGTGCCAGATTTCAAATGTACAAGAGGCCCCAATTTGAAATGCCAAGCAGAGCCGGGATCCCCAGCTAATCCCGAGCTCAGCTGTGTGGTGCCATCCCTTTCAAATGCTGAGGTTGCGTTTCAAAGGGACAGTGCCACACAGCTGATTCCAGGCTCAGCTGTGCAGTGCTGCTGCTTTGAAGTACCCCCCTCGCCAGTGGACAGGGATAGAAGTTCTGTGCGTGACACAGAAGGAAGCCGAGCCATCCTGTCCCCCCTGCAGGCTCCTGGCCTGGCTGGCACCTCCCTATGCCTGCTTGTCCCTGGGCCGTGGGTGTTGCGATGCTCTCCTGGGATGTCTCTGCTGTAACGTGCCTGCTGTCTAGGCAACATATGGCCTTGCTTGAAGCACATTGTCATCGTCTGAACTGAGACCTTCAGTGTTGGCTCAGAGATTAGGGCTTCATACACAATTTCTCCTGTGATGACTGCCCTTGTAACTTTTCTTCACAGCTGGAATAGCTGTGAGCTTGGCACATCCCCCACTTCCCAATCCATCTACCCAACTGAGAGAGATTTGCAGGCAGAAACACACCCAGGAGGAGCTCATGAGGGAGCAGATGGTCTGCTGCAGCCCTTTTTCCAGGTTGAGCTGTACTGATAATTGTGTCAAGCTAAGTTAGGTTTGAGATTTTGCACATGTTCTATCAGTTGCTGAATGCTTTGCAATTGAAGTGTGATGTAATTACTCCGAAACTTTCCCAGAAATTTGGAACACAAGGGAAGCCTTCTCTCTTTGAACATTTGTGAGTAGCATTTCTACTCTATCCCTTGTTATTGCATATCAAACAGAAGCAGGCTTAGGAAAAGAGGCTCTTTGGTGTGAAAGATGTATTTATGATGACTGTTTTCAGGCAGCTCCAGATTTCCCAATGCTCAAAAGAAAAGAAGCTGATTGAAGCAATTTTATGTGCTCTCTTTTTTTCCCCAAAAAAAATTCAAAAACTTTTTTTTTTCCAATGCAGAATAAAAATAAAGTCAAAACCTTGAAATTGTTCATGACATGAAATTCCAGCCAGTCCTAGTCAGCAGGCTAATGTCTCAATAGTTGTTCTTACTATATGTGGATTTACATATTGCACTATATATAATAATTTGATGGGAAAGACTCAGAGTTCCTAGATGTTTCAAACAGCATTACATTAAAGGTCACTGGGAAACCTTTAGGCTATGTCTAGACTGCAGGCTTCTTTCGAAAGAGGCTCTTTCGAAAGATCGCGTCTAGACTGCAGGCGGATCTTTCAAAAGAGAAATCCACTTTTTCGAAAGAGAGCACCCAGCGAGTCTGGATGCTCTCTTTCGAAGATGGCCTCTTTACATTGAAGAACGCCTTCCTTCGAAAGAGGAACTTTCGAAGGAAGGCGTTCTTCCTCGTGAAACGAGGTTTACCGCCATCGAAAGAAAAGCCGCGTTCTTTCGAAATAATTTCGAAAGAACGCGGCTTGAGTCTGGACGCAGGGGAAGTTTTTTCGGGAAAAGGCTACTTTTCCCGAAAAACTCCCTGAGTCTGGACACGGCCTTAGTGTGCACTAATAGGGTCTACACAAACCAAATCACAGGCAACAGAAGTGGCGATATGTTAGTGTGAATCAAAAGAGGAGCAAGACCTGAATGTACAGGTTGAGCACAGGATAACTATGAGCCACCAATGTGATACAGCCATGAAAAAGACTAATGCAGTGGTAGGATGCATCAGCTGATGTATTTCCTCTAGGGACAGGGATATGTTAGTACCATTATACAAGGCATTGGTGAAACCTCATCTGGAATACTGTGTGCAGCTCTTGTCTCTCATGTTTAAGGAATGCAAGTCCCACCATCTCAACTCAAAGCAAAGGTCCATCTACTTGGGTACTCAGCAAATAGCCCACACCAGATATTTCAGAGGAAAGTATAAATCTGCCTGTTAGAATACCTTTTTTCCATCAAAAACTCAGGCATGCTATGAAGCATGAAGGTTTATGGCTGTTAGGGCTCATCTAGACTATGCTAAAGTGTCGAAAGAGGATATGCAAATTTCAGAGGAATTTGCATATCTTCTTCTGATCTCACTTCGACAGTGGAGCTTTTGAAAGTGAAAGTGGTCTGGACACTTTTTTTTGGCAAGCCCCTCCCTTTTTCGAAAAGCCATGTTAACCTCATTTTTTGAGTAAAAGTGACTTTTCGGAAAAGGGGGAGGGGCTGCAGGAAAAAACGTATCCAGCCTACTTTCACTTTCAAAAGCTCCACTTTCTACAGTGAGATCGGAAGAGGATATGCAAATTCCTGTGGAATTTGCATATCCTCTTTCAACACTTTAGCGTAGTCTAGATGAGCCCTAAGAGTACATCTCTACACAGCAGTGCTATTTTGAGATAATGTCCATTATCCTGAAATATCTTTCTGAGCATCTTAATAGCACACCCTTTATTTTGAAATACATTTGAAATAATGGGCTTCTTATTCTGGCTTCTTGTAAACCTAGTGGCACAAGGATTAAGGAAGATGCCAGAATAGCAATTTATTTTGAAATTTGGCACTCTATAGATAGCACCAAATCAGCATAAGCTATTCCTGAAGCAAATTGCATAGCTCAAATTGCGTAGCATATTTCAAGGTGCGTGCTACTGTGTAGACATACTTTTATATATTATCATCCCTAAGTACTGCTATTTTTGTCATCCATACAAATGTTTAATTCTCTTTTGAATTCAACAATGTCAATTCAATTTTCCTTTTCTAATATGAACAAAACCTTTTTCACACCCAGTAACTACTTGCTAGCTGGATGTCAGTCCTCAGCCTCAGCACTCTCTCACCTCCGTAGATTGGGGACAGGTAAGAAGTGCTTCTCCATGGCTGCTGCAGTTCCAGTGGGCATAACCAGGGGAGGGATACATATTCCCTGCCTGGGGCAGGTCCATGTTCATCTGCCCCCTGCACTCCACAGCCAGAGGGAGGTATTCAGCAAACTGAGCACTTTCACTTTGCTCCTTGATGAACGGAAACAGACAGCAATGAACTAATCAAGAATCTGAGCAATCTGACTTGACATCAGATGATCCCAAAAATAATTCAAAGCAAGGGTTAATCAAGCAAAACTTTGTTCAGTTATGTGGATGGCCCTAGATGCGTATTGACTTGGGTACTAGGAAAAAATTATTTTGACACCATATTGGGTGACCTCACAGGCTCATACCTAACAAGCATTAAGGATGCTGGGCCCTTGGGCCCAAGCTGACCAAACCAAAGACTCCTGGGTGTGGGAGATCTCAGATCCCCAAATTAAATGCTTTGGAGGGCCACTTATGGCAAGCCCCTTCAAGTGTGATGTACATTCTCAAGCCATATATCTAGGAGGGGCCCTTATCTGTCAAAGTATCATTGAGTGCTCAGTTCATACAGCCCCAAATGCTGGTGAGATTATACACTTCAGTTAGTTCAGTTATGATTTCTGCTAATTGCAAGGGTGACTCTTCACTTCTGCAATATTTCTTTCTTTTGCTCAGAACAAGAACAGTCAGAGTTCATTGAATGTGCCATGGGAATGCTGCCATTTCTGTTGACTCATATTTAGCTTATGATCCACTCTGTTCCTCAGATCCCTTTCTGCAGTACTCCTTCCTAGGCAGTCGCTTCCCTTTTTGTATGCATGCAACTGATTGTTCCTTCCTAAATGGAGTATTTGGCATTTGTCCTTATTGAATTTCATCCTATTTACTTCAGACCATTTCTCCAGTTATTTCAGATAATTGTGAATTTTAATTCTATCCCTGTCAGCCGACGGTCAGGGCAGTGTGTGTGTGTATGCTTTCGAGAAAAGGTTTAACGTTCGTGTTTTTACTGCTAGGACCGGGGTTCCGTCGCAGAGGGTGGCCAGCAGGCCAACAGACGCCCTGTTATATAGAAAGAGCTTATTACACCTTAGATTTTAACTGCTAGAACACAAAATTTCTTCGCAGCGGGCAGCCTGGGAAAGGCTGGAAAGGTGCCCTAACGGATCTTGTCACCTGGGAGTGACACAGATCCAAACGCCCAAGCTCTCCCTATGTTTGTCCCTTTATGACCGGCTGAAGTTTTTTTAAATTGTGCTTGGTTCTGTTACAGCAACTGAAGGAGTCAGGTTAAAACTTAAACAGTTACAGGTTTATTAAAAGACTTATAAAAGCATATGGTTACAATGGCTATTGCTTTATTTCTTAAATGCTAACAAATACAGATTTTAAAAATGGTTACAAAGAAAATAAAGATAGAAAATAGAAATAATGGTACCAAGTGACAGCTTAATCTTTAAAGAGCTTTAAGTCTATGTATATATATACTTAAACAAAGGACCACATCCAGGTACAATTTTTACCCCTTTCTGTGCCTCTCGACTTCAGCGTGTCAGGCCAGGGCCGGTCTCTCAATTCCTAGGAAAGACGAATACGAGGTGGGCGTTCCCTTGGAACCTCGGGAGATCAAACACCTAACCCGACCAGCAGATAGATGGTAGATTGACACTCAGAGAAAATGCGCTGCTGGACTTATCTTTATACCCCTGGGGGCCCGTATTCTCTTTCTTATCTAAGATGCCGAATTCTACTGGTCCGTTTTGTGGCGCCAGTTCTTACAAGCAAGTTTTAAGTTAATTTACACTTGCAAGAGAGAGAACTAAATTGTGAGCACTAGACATTTTTTTACTGGGCGAGAGATTCCTCCCCCCTGTGGATGGATGTGTGTTCGTATCAATATGGGTTTTAGTTAAGGGCACTCCTTGGCAGCCTCTTGGTCAGCAATTGGCGTATCTTTGTTTACAGCCATTCACGGTCACACAGCCTGGGCCTTCTGCTCTGTGTGCCTTGTATGCTCCAGGCAAGCAAAAATGGATGTTATAAGGGGGTTCCTGTCTGGCTACATTCCACCCCCTGATACGACACACCACATTCCAGGATACAAGATGGCGGTGATACCAGCACCTCTTGCCCACCTTGGGGGAATCTAGAAGTGCCCGATGGCCGGAATAGAAGGTTCAGGATCTAGGAATTGGCTAGGGTCCTTTCCTAGTGCTGTATATCGAATGTGCACAAAAAAGGTAGCTGCTTTAACTAGGCATTGCACAATACATAGAGCTATGCAGAAAATGATTACAACAATTATAATGGTTAGAACAGTGGTTAAAATAAAGTGTAGGAAAGGAGTTAGGGAAAATTCTAGCTCTTAGGCTAACTAATTTAGCCATGAGATGTTTACATTCTTAGTTACAGCATGTTTTACCTTATACAGTCTATTGCCACTTCTCTTGCCTCCCCCTAAAGTTATTTTGAGGATTGCGGTGGTCGCTGTCATCAAACCATACCGGCCTTCATTGGAAGATGTTACTTTTGTTTTATTAGTTGTTTTGGGCTGAGAGGGACAAACTTGATTTCCAGTTTTGTAGAGGAGTTAAGTAAGGTGTTCTGGTACAGCAGTAGCAGTTGGGATGAGGAAAAAGACCATGGCGAGTTGAAGTACTATGTTTTGCTTCAGCTTAGGTTTCTTTTTCTATAGTTCAGTCTATAACAACAGCGATTGCAAGCGCTGCAACAACAAGCAGTATATATACAAAAAGTTTATGATGGTTTCCCGGATCCACACCAGCGCTGGGAGGGATACATCCCACTGGAGCACTGTTCAGGGCCGTTGCCTTA
Source organism: Pelodiscus sinensis (assembly GCF_052426305.1). Classification (NCBI taxonomy): domain Eukaryota; kingdom Metazoa; phylum Chordata; order Testudines; family Trionychidae; genus Pelodiscus; species Pelodiscus sinensis. The sequence goes on from NC_143052.1 coordinate 319,761,834, forward strand.
GTTTCCTGTAATAAAACAAAAAAGTTCGCCGGTCTTGGATACAATCCAAGCCTTAGTAATGGTTATTGGTGTTAGCCCAGCGTCTGCAGTGGTCCAGACTTCTTTTCCTTTGTAGGAGTGCAGTACGCGGATTTGCATTCTTAAACTGGGGTGTTTGATTACCACAGTGTTTTTAGGTGCATATTTAGAATTTTTGAGTGGCACAGTGTGGCTAGGAGAGGTTCTCCCTGTAGGGAAGAAATCTCTTACTGATCGGACTGCCCGTAGGGGTCTGCCGATTGTTTAATCTTTGCACCACAGTATTTAATTTGTTTTTTTATTTGCCATCTGTGGGCCTTTGGGTTCTTATGGATTCTTTACTTCCCCACTCCCATGGGTAGGCACGGGGGAGATGGGGACTCACCACCATAAGGGCTGGGTGGTCAAAGCTATCCTATTCTTTAATACTGGCTTTTTAATTTGTCTTTGGTTCAAATATCTGGTTAGGTTTAGTGAAGTGGACACAGAGCTGGACAGATCCTTTAAACTATTCAGGATCAGTTGGTTAGCTTGGCTGGTGTCTAGGCCTTTATAGGCACTGGATATTACTGCATCTACCAGCCTGGATTCTATACAATTTCTGGCCTATGACATAAGTGTTGCTGACAGAGTTTCCAGGCCTAAACCAATCTGCGATGGTATCTGCTAAGCCCCGTCGTTGCCTAATTAGGCACTTGCCAATTTGATTAGCCAGTCTAGCACACAGCTGGTCTATACCAGTGTGGAACATCACTAAGGTAAGGACCAGTGACAGTTGTCCTGGTTCTGGGACAGGGGTCTGTTCAGGGCACAATGCACAATTGGGAGGCTTTTATTTTGTCCTCAAGGTCCTGGTTAATAATATCTAAATAAAAGCAAGTTAGCAATGGCCATTGTTTAACAAATGACAGCCATGCCTCAGGGGTTTAAGTGGTAAGCCCCAGTGGGAGTTAGTAGGTCCAACTTCAGTGGCCTAATGTTAATGTTTAGCTTCTTTTTCACAGTATTCTATACAAACTTTAACTCAGAGGACTGTGTATTTTTTGTCCTCGTAGTGTTTATGTTACAATAAACAAAATAATTCTGTGTGAATGAGGGGCGGCCCAAGGCCGTGTATTCTTATTACTATTAGCGTGTATGTAACTTGAAGGAGGTTACGTTGACTAGAGTTACTGTTTTTTTTATAGGATTAAGCATGGTTCACAGATATTTAATTGTTAACTTATGCAATTCCATAATTTTTGAGGCCTTTTAAGGCATCAGGCACTAGTGAGTAGCAGGGCAAGTAGCTGTTATTGCAATGGTGAGGTTACTAGTTTTTTCATTGTTGTGGGCATCTTTACTTAAATATGCTGATGTCTTACTTGGCTGTGTTGTTACTTATAAATTTTTTATTATCTCTGGCACTCTAGATTTATTAATGCAAAACCAATTTGGTGGGGGAGAGGGCTGGTACCTCACTCCTAGTTTTTTTGTTTACGTGATGCACTTCTTGCTTCTTTCCAGTTTCTTCTTTATTTACCTGCGGAGACATTGTTAACATTCTTCTAGCCTAAACAATTACTAAACTATTATCTTTTTACAGAATTTTAAAGTTGCCAATTGATTGGGCCTAATTATTAATTTTGTTGGTTTTAATTAATGCTTCTGCTTTACTCAAATTATTTTTTCATTAAAACACTATCTTACACACAACAATATTTGCAATACGTATTACAATTAAGACACACAAGACAAACTTGGACAGAACACAAACTTATTGTGTCATGACACAGAACCATGGGTGGTGGTGGTTGTTGTTGTTTCTTCAGCTGGCACCAGCGCTTTCTGATGATCTGAAAGACAAGAAAACATTTCTACCCCCATTGGGGTGGCCTATTATAACTTAAAATACTGCCTAAGATCTGTTAGGGGAACTCGTTACAGCTAGTTCTTTAACACTTCTATGGGTGAGTGAGCTACAACTTTCCTAGAACAAGGGCGCTTTATCGGTATTCGTGACTTTCCACTCCCTCAAATTACTTTTGAGTTGCTAGCCCTCCCCAACAGTGGCATGCCTCAGTTTCCCTCTTGTACCACAGATCAGGCTTAATGTGTGAAGCTATAATGCTTTTTCTTAGCACAAGGTGTTGGTTGGCCAGTTACTGTTCCTGCAAGCAAAAAGCTTTTATTTTCTGAAAAGAATTATATGTACAATGTTACAGGCTTACTTATGAGGGACAGTTGGTTTCAAACCTCTTCAGAACAGACAGGCAGTCTGCACTCACTTACAACCTTGGATCTGAGAGCAAGCTAAAAGTGTTATCAACTCAGCCTTGAACATAGACACAGTGAAGTTTTAGAGTTTGGATTCTTAAAACAATAACTTGGTTTTCTTAGAGAGCAAATTTAACCTTAAAAGTTGAATGCCTAACACAAGCACTAACTAATTTGTGCATTGTCTGTTTGCAATTTTAAGCAAGAGGACATTGTCTAAAACAAAATAAAACTAGTTTATTTGAAACCTACAAAATAAAGTGACAATATATAGAGCTCATTCTTTTATGCAGTTAACTAATTAAGTTTCAGTAGAATCTTTAATTTTCCTTTGGGCTATTCCCGGTGGCAACTCCTTTCCTTCCAATATGGGCTTAATGATTGGGAGAGGAGTGTGAAGTGTTATGGCTTGAGCTTGGGTTAGCTCCTTTGTTTCTCTTAGTGCTGTGTAGGCTGCCAGAAGCACTTTTTATAAAGCGTGTAATTTAACTGTGACCTCTGCCATAACTTCGAGCCAAACTGTATGGGGCGGCGGGGTACAGTTTCTCCTTCTTGCCATAAGGCATAGGACATCTCTGTGTTTCCCACAGTAAGGTACAAATGAAATGGGACCCATTCAGGTGAATCGGACCCATAGACTGATAAGTGCGTATCTCATTATCAGCTGTCTCTCAGAGCTTCCTCATGGGTGGGGGCTCATTCCCAGCGAGCATGCTTCCTGAGCAAATTATACGGGAAGTAGGTACAAATTAAGATTCCCCGTTTTTCCAGATCTTTAATTAGTTCACAGACCGGAGCCATAGCTTCGGCTGGAATGCGGTACTGTTTTATCTTGGTTACACTGGAAGGCGGGAGAGCGGGGGTTTGAGCCAGCAACGTTCTAAAGCCAGAAAGCTCCAAAAGCTCATTTTTCTCCATTAATTACTTTCTCCTTCCCCTCTCTAGCTTCAGGAGGAGCCGTTCCTGTAGGTGCTCTATGTCTTTATTTAGGGTTCGCACCCGGGTATCCAGGTTCTGGCATTGCTCCTAGAGTTCGTATCTCTCTCTCTGCACTCTGATAAGCTCTGTTTCTAACTTCCAGTAGCTAGAGCAGGCTGCTTGCCACACACCATTTAACAGCCAGATGCAAGCACCTTTCCCTAACATCTTTTTATCCCACTTAGGGTTGCCCCATCCCTCTCGGGCAAACTCCTTTTCTATACAGCTAAAATCCAAGTCCAGCATGACAGGCTTCATGCTGCTGCATTTGAACCAATAGCACAATCCTGCCGACTACGCCAATTCTGTCAGCCGACGGTCAGGGCAGTGTGTGTGTGTATGCTTTCGAGAAAAGGTTTAACGTTCGTGTTTTTACTGCTAGGACCGGGGTCCCGTCGCAGAGGGTGGCCAGCAGGCCAACAGACGCCCTGTTATATAGAAAGAGCTTATTACACCTTAGATTTTAACTGCTAGAACACAAAATTCCTTCGCAGCGGGCAGCCTGGGAAAGGCTGGAAAGGTGCCCCAACGGATCTTGTCACCTGGGAGTGACACAGATCCAAACGCCCAAGCTCTCCCTATGTCTGTCCCTTTATGACCGGCTGAAGTTCTTTTAAATTGTGCTTGGTTCTGTTACAGCAACTGAAGGAGTCAGGTTAAAACTTAAACAGTTACAGGTTTATTAAAAGACTTATAAAAGCATATGGTTACAATGGCTATTGCTTTATTTCTTAAATGCTAACAAATACAGATTTTAAAAATGGTTACAAAGAAAATAAAGATAGAAAATAGAAATAATGGTACCAAGTGACAGCTTAATCTTTAAAGAGCTTTAAGTCTATGTATATATATACTTAAACAAAGGACCACATCCAGGTACAATTTTTACCCCTTTCTGTGCCTCTCGACTCCAGCGTGTCAGGCCAGGGCCGGTCTCTCAATTCCTAGGAAAGACGAATACGAGGTGGGCGTCCCCTTGGAACCTCGGGAGATCAAACACCTAACCCGACCAGCAGATAGATGGTAGATTGACACTCAGAGAAAATGCGCTGCTGGACCTATCTTTATACCCCTGGGGGCCCGTATTCTCTTTCTTATCTAAGATGCCGAATTCTACTGGTCCGTTTTGTGGCGCCAGTTCTTACAAGCAAGTTTTAAGTTAATTTACACTTGCAAGAGAGAGAACTAAATTGTGAGCACTAGACATTTTTTTACTGGGCGAGAGATTCCTCCCCCCTGTGGATGGATGTGTGTTCGTATCAATATGGGTTTTAGTTAAGGGCACTCCTTGGCAGCCTCTTGGTCAGCAATTGGCGTATCTTTGTTTACAGCCATTCACGGTCACACAGCCTGGGCCTTCTGCTCTGTGTGCCTTGTATGCTCCAGGCAAGCAAAAATGGATGTTACAAGGGGGTTCCTGTCTGGCTACAATCCCTTAAAGCACTTACAGCCCCTCCCAACTTGGTATCATTTGCAAACTTTATAAATGCACACACTGTGCCACTAGCTATATTACTGATGAAAATATTGAACAGAACCAGATCCAGAACTTATCTGTGTGGGACCCACATAGCATAAATGTGAATCTCTCATAAGCATTCTCTGGGAACAGTTGTCCCACCAGTTATATACCCAACTTGTATTTCCCTACTTCGTTTATGAGAAGATCATGCAAGATAGTATCAAAAGTCTCACTAGAGTCAAGATATACCATATTTGTCCTTTCCTACCTATCCAGAAGCTGGTTTGACATTTTTTTTCTTGACAAATCTAGGCTGACTGTTACTTATTACCCTATTATCTTCTAGATGTTTGCAAATTGATTGCTTAATTACTTGCTCCATTATTTTTCCAGGCAACTGAAGTTAAGGTGACTGATTCCCTGGGCTGTCTTTATTTCTATTTTTATAGATTGTCACTATATTTGCCCTTTTCCAGTCCACTGGAATCTTTCCTGTCTTCCATGACTTTTCAAAGATAATTGCTAATGCCTTAGATATCTCCTCAGTTTGCTCCATGAGTATTCTAGGAAACATTTCATTAGACCGTAGTGACCTGAAGACATCTAACTTCTCTAAGTAATTTTTAATTTATTCTTTACCTATTTTAGTCTTGGATCATACCTCAATTTAATTGGTATTCACCATTGTAGTTATCTAATTGCTACTAACCTTTTCGATGAAAACTGGGAAAAAAAGCTATTTAGAAATGAGTAATGATTTTCTCTGCTGTATTAAATTGATTACTTAAAGTTAAATGCATCTGTATTTCATTAACAATCCCATAAACTATGCAATCATTTGAAAAAAAAAAGTCTAGGTTATACTTTTTTTTAAATTTACCAACCAGAATTTTAGAAAAAAAGTCCTAAAACTTTTCATTTTGTAACTTGCAAAGTTCCCAATTCCTTAATCTCTTCCCATCTCAGTGAGATAAATATCACCCTGAAACACTGTGTCCAACTAGTAAATTCACAGAGAAGCCAAAATTAAAAATTTGCTTTTTCCTTTAACTCTCATACACTTGGTGATGGGACCATCCATCAAGAGTGAGCTATCTTAGGATTGATCGGAAGCCTGGCACAATGTAATTACAGAACCAGAAACATTGTATTATATAGCATGAAATGATCTGGCAACTCTCCCCTACACATTATGAACCAGTTACTAATGATTGAGTGTTACAATTAGAAAATATGGAAGTAACAAAGCAGGATATCCCACAGTCTAGTAACATGAGGAATGAAACTGTTGCTAATGTGAAGTGGAGAGATTAAAAAGAATCCGACTGTAACAGGCAATAACGATGAAATTTCTAATAAACTGTAAAAGAGGGGGATGAAAGTGGCCTTTCTATCAGGGCAAGTTTTAAGGTAGCATGGGTAATACATAAACAGATTCTTGTATAGTCTTGTGCCCTGTACTGGGGTAGCTGTCCCACTCTGGTAAGGGAGGGGTTAAAACCAGGTCATAGTGAGTTTGCACAAACCCCTCCAATCAGGGAGTTGTTCATAGGGATCCAGTTCAAGGATGGTCTGCTGTGGAGGCTCTGTTTATCAGGAGCTGCTCAGCAGAACAGAGGGCAACTGAATTCTGACCAGCAAAGGGGAAGGACTGGTTCCCTGGGAGAAGCATCTTGTGTGGAGCAGTGCTGGTCAGACTCAGGGGAGCTAGAGAGAAGCTCCTGTCTGATGCCCCCCAGGCTAAAGACCTTGAAAGGCCAGGAAGGTGCAAGGGTTACAGGAAAGTGGCCTTACCGGAAAGAGGGCAATCAAGGGAAGTGAAGGAGCAGAGGACAAGGTTGGCACCAGAAGGTCCCTGGTCCAGGACCCAGAGTAGTGGGCAGGCCTGGATTCTGCCCTTGCACTGCACCTAGTCACACTAAAGTGAGGCTTATACAGACCACATCTTGCCCCTCAGGCAAGGGGCTAAACTTTGGGGCTGCAGTTGGCCATGGGGTCAGGTGAAGGACTGGGGACTGCTGATACCTTCAGACTGTGAAAGGCCTCTGTAGTGAATACAACAACATTATGTTTGATGGGATAGAGAAGCAGTAACCAGTGAAGGGACTCAAAAAGAGAGGGATGACATAGTCAAAGCAATGCATTAGGGAAGTTATATTGCAGCAGCTTTCAGAATGGTTATGGGTGGGGCTAGTTTGCATTTGTCAAGGTCAGAGAAAAGGATTTGTAGTAATCACCATAGCAATGAACATATTATCGAATCTGCCCCAAGGACTGTTTTCAAAAGTGACTAAGGCACCTAAAATCAAATCCTCAAAGGTATTTAGATGCCTAATTCACAGTTATTACAAAGGCTTATATGCCTAAATACCTTCGAGGACCTGGGCCTACGGAACCCAAATTTCACTGAAAGTCTAATATTTAGACTCTTAAATTACTTTGGTGCTTTTCAGAATACTACCTATACCAGTGGTTTTCAAATCAGGGTATGTGAGCTCTCATCAGGGTAAATATGAGAAAAAGCCTGTAATGGTGGACAATGTATATTATTTAGTAAGATTTGGCATAACTATATTATGACCCTACTTCAGATGGGGGTATGTGGAAGATTACATTATTTGAAAAGGTGTATGCAGCCAAAATATCTGAAAACCTCTGTTGTGAAGTCAATGAGTTTTTATGCCATGCTTACCATCATGGTATCAGAGCACATAATATACATCACATGCTTATGAGATTTGATGAATCAGGGCTCTTATTGACTTCAGAACACTCTTCAAAGGATGATCATAACAAAATGGAAACCACAGGTCACCATCAGTTATCATCTTCAGCTGACTCCTTCTGCTTCGTGTAAAGCAAAGAGATTGTGGTTTGAGGCCCAGCCCTAGATACTAGAAGTGCCCATTTGATGTCATTACAAATCAGCTTCTTTTTGGATTGGTTATATTTCCCGGGAGTAAAGCTCCCCCTTGTCTTTCTGGTTTAATTCTGCTGTTGTCTTGGATCTCTGGATAATCTTCAGCTGGTATAGGTTTGCCTCCTCACAGTGCCTAATTTAAATCATACCTAAAAATAAAAATGTAACTTAACTTTACAATCTTACCGTCATCTTTGGTCTCCTTTTCTGTTGGGCAGTGCCCAGGGTTCAACACCTTCACCCGATGGTTCTCTTAAAGCACTCTCGTGGGTGCTTGTGTTAGTGGTGCAGTCAGGGCTGTTCCGATTCCAGCACTCCAAGTGCAGAAGGTAAGGGCCCACAAGAGACCTTAAAAATACCTTGCCTATATTGGCTTCTGCATAAAAGCTCCCCAAGGCCACAGATTCCCTGATCTTGGGAGGTAGCTGCCACCACCAAGTGAAACAAAAGAGAGCCCTTTCATCTTGAACCCAGGAAGGAAGCACTTGGACTTCTTCCAGAGGGGTATCCCCAAGCTCTTTTACCACAAGAGAGCTTGGGAAAAAGAGAAAACAAACTGCAGTCTCTGGTAGCTGATCTCTCAGTCTTAGGCATGCATACATAGACAAAGACTTCCTCTTTCCTTCTAGGACACAAGAATCAAATCATCACTTTAAAAAGGTGATTTTATTAACAAAAACAAAAAGATATACTTGATAAAGCATACTTGGTTGCTAGATGCTACAAAGCATCTAAGAAAAGAGCAGATTAAAACAGAGAAAAAAATGATATCTCTGGGTACAGCTTAAATAGTGGTGGAGGGGAGAGAACACATGAATTTTGCAAAGAGAAGTTTTACCAAACAGCAAAATAAAGAAAAATAACCTGTAAAGATAACTAAATATATGTTTTCCCTCTAATCACCATCTGTGCTGATTCGTCGTTCAAGGACCAGTTCACCCCATGTCCAATATTCTTTATAGGCATGGTAATTCTGATTACTGCATCTGCTTCCTCCAGCCCTTAACTTTGAATCTCTTACCCAAAGAAAGCAGGCAAGGTATCTATATGCAATTCAAATTTCAGTACAGTATCCCATTGGTTCATCTGGCCCCCTGCCAACACCCTTGCTAGGAACCTAAGTTTAGCCTGTTAGCCACTGGTGCTGGCCAGCACTCCTTCTATCCATCACTGGTTCTGAGCTTTTCTTAAGAGGAGCATTATCTTAGAAAGAGTGCTGTATAAACAGAGAATATAGAAACACAGGATGTGGGAGAAATGCAACATGACTAAGTGGTTAGGACGAGCACATTATGCTAATTCACCACAGCATTCAAATGCACAGTGTATATGATTATTGATCCTCTGATTGATTAACATTTTCCATCAAAGTTCAGAGGCCTTTTGGAAGCCATGAATTTGAAGATGATCATTTTCTTGCAGTCACCATTTCTACAGTAGCCTCATATACCATTTAGCAGGGATATAATTCCCTATTAAACTCTGTAAGCTTTTAAAAAATCTTACAGAAAGGATATAATTTGCTGTGAAATTCTATAGCTGAATTACAGATAGCTTTTTAATTTCTATTGAACTGCATGAGTTTCATTGCATTCTACAAGACTTTCCATAGGAAAATGAAGAATATAACTATCTACAACTGTTGCAGGTATGAAGAATTATTTGCTTCTCCATAGATCTTTTCTTCTAGCATTTCCTTGAAGTACCATGCCTGTAGATTGCTGACCTCTAATAGAGATTTGATGTTTCTTCATGTCGGAAACATTCTTAGAGGGCAGCATCATACTGCCAAGGACAGTGAAATTGAATTGAAATCTCAGGTCCATTACCTGTGTCACACTCACTCACCTGAGCAGAATGTTTCACTATTACAAAGTAGAATCATGGAATCATAGAAAACTAGAACTGGAAGGGACCTTGAGAGGTCATCAGGTCCAGTAGCACATTCCTGAGGTAAGTAGATGAGTCACTGCTTCTAACAACCTTCTGAAGAAGTGGGTTGCATCCATGAAAGCTCATACTATCTGGCTGTGTCTACATTGGTGCGATCTTGCGCCAAAGCGGCCGCTTTTGTGCAAAAACATGCTGCCTGTCTACACTGGCAGGGAGTTCTTGCGTAAGAACATTGATGTTCTAATGTGTGAAATCAGTGCTTCTTGCGCAAGAACTATGATGCTCCCACTCAGGAATAAGCCCTCTTGTGCAACTGTTCTTGCGCAAGAGGCCAGTGTAGAAAGGCAACATGAATTTCTTGCACAAGAAAGCCCGATGGCTAAAATGGCCATCGGACCTTTCTTGTGCAAGAGAGCATCTATACTGGCACGGATGCTCTTGCGCAAAGCACATCTATTGTGCAAAGGCAGATGCCAATGTAGACGCTCTCTTGAACAAATACTTTAATGCAAGAACTCTTGCGTTAAAGAGTATTTGCACAAGATCATGCCAATGTAGACATAGTCTCTATGTTTTGTTAGTCTTTAAGGTGCTACTAGTCAATTCGCTGTTTTTTAAGTTTTTCCTGTTACAGACTAACTGGGCTACCCTTCTGAAGCTTTGGAACCTTCTTTGGAATCTTATTCTAACCAAATGCAGAAATTGGGTGAGCCCAATGAGTAAAAACAGGTAGAAAACCAAAGGCAGCATCTCACATCTCTATCTTTCCCACTTGCAGAAAGTTCTGAGTCAGCTCTGTGAAGGACTGGGGGGAGAGATATCTCACCCTCAGCCACAGTAAGTCTGGGTTGGGACTGGCAGGGAAAGATGCCTCTCCCCCATCCACAGCAGCTTTGGGGCTTAAGGAGAGGCACTTCTCCTCACTGCAGCTCTGAGTCTCTGTACAGGGTCTAACAGGCAGCTGCACAACCGTACAACTTAGAGGGAACTTCGGTGAAGAAATTTAGTTAAGGAGTCAGTGGAGGAGAAGAAAGAGGGATCTGAAAGCAGCAGAAAATTAACTCTAAATTTCTTGAAGTCTGACTGGAGATTACGGAAGGATTGCAGGGAAGCAGCTGGGACAGTGTTAAAGGTCATGGTCAAACTAGGAAGATGAAATTGAAAGTCAAAGAGCAGCATTTAGTAGTGATTTGTTCGTTTGATGGGCAGGTTTGATTCAAGATTCAAGGTCACAAAAGGATGCCTACGTGGAAGTTTAATTGCCAAAAGATGTTGCTAAGGGCTTGTGAGGAGACAAAGCAGGAGAGTCATAGATCTACATCAGAGAGAAAGGTGGATCAGGAGTTGGAAGGTACATGACAGATACATGGATGGGCAAGGAAGAGTCAGATGCATTATTATTTGAAGAAGCAGAAATAGAAGCAGAGAAGTCTGATACCCCTGCTACATATTTTGGTGATTAACATAGTGTTACTGCATGCTGGATATTGCTAATGTGAGCCTGGCTTAGAAAGCCAAACAATTACAGCTAATTAATGTTTATAAAAATGCCATGTAAAATACCTCAAAATCACTGCAGTCACAGTAAAAGGATCACCAAACAACTATAAACATGAATTCAATAACATTTGCTGAATTTTGTGCTGAAACTGCAATTGTAATAATTCATGAATATGCTTAATTTTGTCATGAAGTATTTTCCCAGAGCTCTCCCATAAATAAAGGAATATCTTTTCTAGAGCATGCAAGACATGTAAGTGCTAATAAAAATAATTGTTCATTCACATACTGTTCTGTGCACACATGGATAAGCACTCAAATTACTGAAATGAAAAACAGTCCAGTCTCCTTTAGGTTTATCTCAGCCTTATAGTTTTCCTCTTCACTACATCTTAGTCCCTTTCCATAATGAAGGCCAGTTCTCTCAGATTCCTTGATAACAATTTTATTTATTTCATGGGCCTTACTGGAGATGGAAAATTTGGAATCACCCTTGAATCTACAGCATTGCTCACAAAACTTCAGCAACTGGAATTTTAAATGCTATTTGCAAATAGTGAGGAATTATGTGCAAAAATGTTGGGTGGGAATGCAGTATGATAAACTGTTAATTACATGATGACAATTTTTCCCCACAGGGTCCCTGCCTCAGTACACAGTACAAGCAATACTCATTGAATGGATTTAATATTTTGTTTTATCCTCATCACAGCTTCATGTCATTTTTACTGCACAGTTTTTGGAGCTTGCTGTGAGTACAGATTATTAAATTTCCACATGGGCTTTTTTATAGAACACATAACTATAGTATCTGAAAGGTTCACAAACATTCACAATTTTATCTTTACAACAGCTCTGTGAGGTAAAATATTACTATTATCCCAGAAAGGGAACTGAGGCATGGAAAGATTAAGGCCAAAATTGTCATGTGTCTGCTAATTTTGAATTCCCAGTATGAACTGCCTAAGGGCAAGTTTTTCAGAATATTTAATATTTTAATAGCACTTTATGTATTCAAAGAAGAGCTTCCATTTACTTCAGTTGCAGCTGCAAAAGCTCAGCATTTCTGAAAATCTGGCCCTTTTTGTCTGCCATTGGAAAGCAAGAAAATGAGGAACACACAATAAATGGTTACCTTTGAAAATTTTGCATTAAGTGACTTGCCCAGCATCAGACAAGAACTCTGTGGCAAATAGAGGGACAGAACCCAGTTCTCATGGGTAAATTGAACTGCCTTAACCATGAGACTAACTTTTTTCTTCCTGAAGTTCTCTGCTGCATTCACTATACACTTTTCAACTGCTTTAGGTTGTACAAGTTACCTTACTTCAGGCATTTTCCAACTTTTCAGAGCTTGATTTCAAAACATTAACATTTTTAAATCCTTTTTTGCATGTAAGGTAATGTTTTTAAAAAAGCAAACTGAAAAAACAGAAATTCTATTATGTGATTCCATATTGACCCTCACATGGCTCCACTGTTGAGCTAGAAACTTTAAATCTTCTGCACTGATCTTTGCTGCTTGAGTTAACAAAGTAACTTGTGGGAAGAATAGAATGATACTCATTACTGGGTAGGCCTAGCCAGCAGAGCGAATGCAGTGAGCAGTGAACAGGGGAGTTTGCCTGCGAGTTTGCCTTGGAGGAAGCCCCATAGTGTTCGGTGGTCTTTTTCTTGCATTTTGTTTCTCTTCTGTCCTTCAAAGGGGCAATAAAAACATTTGAGGAATCTCTCTGAAGGCAGGCAAGTATGGATAGGGATAGCTCTGCTGTTGTGACCTGCACAGCATGTGCCAGGTTTGTCTTTCTCCCAGAAAACAGTAGGGATTTCATCTGCACTATGTGAAAGCTGGTTGCCATATTGGAAGAAAAATTGAGGACTTGAGGCCCAGGTATCAACCCTACGTTTCATCAGAGAAGAAGGCAGCATTTAATACTGCAGGCACAGCAGGCTTAAGAACCAGTGAGGGCAGTACAGAACAAGGAAGAAAACTGGCAGTATGTAACCTCCAGGGGTATGTCTACACTACCCCGCTAGTTTGAACTAGCGGGGTAATGTAGGCATACCGCACTTGCAAATGAAGCCCGGGATTTGAATTTCCCGGCCTTCATTTGCATAAGCCGGCCGGCGCCATTTTTAAATGCCGGCTCGTTCAAACCCCGTGCCGCGCGGCTACATGCGGCACGGACTAGATAGTTCGAACTAGCAAGCCATTCCGTACTATCTGTATGCCTCATGGAACGAGGTGTACAGATAGTGCGGAATGGCTTGCTAGTTCGAACTATCTAGCCCATGCCGCGTGTAGCCGCGCGGCACGGGGTTCAAACGAGCCGGCATTTAAAAATGGCGCCGGCCGGCTTATGCAAATGAAGCCCGGGAAATTCAAATCCCGGGCTTCATTTGCAAGTGCGGTATGCCTACATTACCCCGCTAGTTTGAACTAGGGTGGTAGTGTAGACATACCCTAGGAGAAGAAAGCCAACTCACGTATCCCCCATTCCAGTAGGTAAGTAACCACTTTCAGGTCTTTGCACAGGCACTATGGTAGAGAATGCTTTGGCAGAGACCTCTCAAGGAAGGGATCAGAAGAAGACCCCATCAACTGGAAGGAATGAGTTGTATAGTCCTAGGGATGTGGGTGTTCTCAACCACCACCCCCAAGACAGGTGGTGGAGGTCGGGGACTCCCTCCTAGGAGGGACGGAGTCATCCATCTGCTGTCCAGACATGGAATCTTGAGAAGTGTGCTGCTTACCAGGAGCTAGAATTCAGGATGTGACTGAGAGTCTTCCAAAACTGATCAAACCGTTAGATTACTCCCCTTTCCTGCTTCTCTATGTAGGAACTAACAATACAGCCAAGAATGACCTTGAGCAGGTCACTGCAGATTATGTAGCACTGGGAAAAAGGATCAAGGAATCTGAAGTGTAAGTGATGTTCTCCATCCTCTCTGTTGAAGGAATAGGTCCTGGTAGGTATCATCAAATCATGGAAGTAAACGTGTGTCTACGCAGGTGGTGTTGGAGAGAAGGCTTTGGTTTCTTTAACCATGGGACTCTTACAGGCACACAGATTTCTAGGAAGAGATGGGTTCCACCTAACAAAGAGAGAAAAGAGCATCTTCGCGGGCAGGCTTGCAAACCTAGTGAGGGCTTTAAACTAGGTTAATCGGGGGATGGTGACCTAAGCCCTGAGGTAAGTGGGGAAGTGGGATACCAGGAAGAAACACAAGGAGGAAGGAGCAACAAAGGAGGATTTGAATGGAGAAGGTAGGGCAATCAACTAGTTATCTAAGGTGTTTGTACATGACTGCAAGAAGCCTGGGAAACAAACAGGAAGAATTGGAAGCCCTGGCACAGTCAAAGAACTATGATTTGATTGGAAAAACAGAGAGTTGTTGGGATGACTCACATAATTGTAGCACTGTCATGGTAGGGTATAAACTGTTCAGGAAAGACAGGTGGGGGAAAAAAGGAGGAGGAGTTGCACTGTATGTCAGAAAGAGCAGTATGATTGCTCAGAGCTCCAGTATATAGAGGGAGAAAAGCCTGTTGAGAGTCTTTGGATTAAGCTTAGAGGTAGGAGAAACAGAGGTGATGTTGTAGTCGGTGTCTGCTATAGATCTCTAAATCAGGTGGATGAAGTAGATGAGGCTTTCTTCAGACAATTTAGAGGAACTTCTAGATCACAAGCCCTGGTTCTCATGGGGGACTTTAATCACCCTGACATCCGTTGGGAGACCAATACAGCAGTACACAGACAATCCAGGAAGTTTTTGGAGAATGTTGGGGATAACTTCCTGGTACAAGTGCTGAAGGAACCAACCAGAGGTCATGTGCAGCTTGACCTGCTGCTCACAAACAAGGAGGAACCAGTAGGGGAAGTAGATATGGGTGGCAACCTGGGAAGCAGTGATCATGAGATAGTAGATTTCAGGATCCTGACCAAAGGAAGGAAAGCAGAAAAATACACACCCTAGACTTCAGAAAAGCAGACTTTGACTCCCTCAGAAAACTGATGGGCAGGATCCCCTGGGATGCTAACATGAAGGGGAAAGGAGTCCAGGAGAGCTGGCTGTATTTTAAAGAAGCCTTATTGAAGGCGCAGGAACAGACCATCCCAATGCACAGTAAGAAAAGCAAATATAGTAGGCAACCAGATTGGCTTACTGGGGAAATCCTTGGTGAGCTTAAACACAAAAAGGAATCTTATAATAAGTGGAAACTTGAATAGATGAGTAGGGAGGAGTATACATATATTGCTTGAGAATTCAGGGGAGTAATCAGGAAGCTGAAAGCACAATTGCAGTTGCAGCTCGCAAGGCTTGTGAAATATAACAAGAAAGGTTTCTACAGGCATGTTAGCAATAAGAGGGTGATCAGAGAGGACGTGGGGCCCTTACTGGATGAGGGAGGTAACCTAGTGACAGATGATGTGGGAAAACCTGAAGTACTCAATGCTTTTTTTGCCTCAGTCTTCACAGGCAGAGTCAGCTCCCAGACTCCTGCACTAGGCAACACAGTATGGGGAAAAGGTGGGCAACCCTCGGTGGAAAAAGAACAGGTTAATAACTATTTAGAAAAGTTAGACATACACAAATCCATGGGTCCAGATTTAATGCATCTGAGGATACTAAGGGAGTTGGCAAATGTCATTGCAGAACCTTTGAAAACTTGTGGAGATCAGGAGAGGTCCCAGATTATTGGAAAAAGGCAAACGTAGTGCCCATCTTTAAAAAAGGGAAGGACAATCCAGGGAACTACAGACCAGTTAGCCTCACCTCAATCCCCAGAAAAATCATGGAGGGGATCCTCAAGGAATCCATTTTGAAGCACTTGGAAGAGGGGAAAGCGATCAGGAATAGTCAATATGGATTCCCCAAGGGCAAGCCATGCCTGAACAATCTGATAAGCTTCTATGACAAGGTAACTGGCTCTGGAAACATGGGGATGTCTGTGGATGTGATATACCTTGACTTCAGCAAAGCTTTTGATATTGTCTCCCACAATATTCTTGCCAGCATGTTAAGGAAGTATGGATTGGATAAATGGACTGTAAGGCGGCTAGAAAGCTGGCTAGATTGTCAGGTCCAACGGGTAGTAATCAACGGCTCGATGTCTGGTTGGCAGTCGGTTTCAAACAGAGTGCCCCAAGGATCAGTTCTAGAGCTGGTTTTGTTCACCATCTTTTATTAATGACCTGGATGAGGGGATGGATTTCACTCTCAGCAAGCCTGCGGATGACACTAAGCTAGGGGGAGAGGTAAATACATTGGAGGGTAGGGATAGGGTCCAGAGTGATCAAGACAAATTGGAGGATTGGGCCAAAAGAAATCTGATGAGGTTCCACAAGGAAAACTGCAGAGTCCTGCACCTGGGACAGAAGAATCCCAAGCATTGTTACAGGCTGGGGACCAATTAGCTAAGTAACAGTTCAGCAGAAAAGGACCTGGGGATTACAGTGGATGAGAAGCTGGATGTGAGTCAACAGTGTGCCCTTGTAGCCAAGAAGGCTAATGGCATATTAGGGTGCATTAGGAGGAGCATTTCCAGCAGATCTAGAGAAGTGATCATTCCCCTTTATTTGGCAGTGGTGAGGCCACATCTGGAATATTGTATCCAGTACCGGGCACCCCACTACAGAAAGGATGTGGACGCATTGAAGAGGGTCCAGAAGAGGGCAACTAAAATGATTAGGGGGATAGAGCATAGGACCTATGAGGAGAGGCTGAGGGATTTGGGCTTATTTAGTCTACAGAAGAGAAGAGTGTGTGTGTGGGGAGGAGGGTGGGGGATTTGATAGCAGCCTTCAATTTCCTGAAGGGAGGTTCCAAAGAGGATGGAGAGAGGCTGTTCTCAGTAGTGACAGATGGCAGAACAAGGAGCAATGGTCTCAAGTTACAGTGGAGGAGGTCTAAGTTGGATATTAGGAAAAACTATTTCACGAGAAAGGTGGTGAAGCACTGGAACATGTTACCTAGGGAGGTTGTGGAATCTCCATCCCTAGTGATTTTTAAGTTCAGGCTTGACAGAGCCCTGACTGGGATAATTTAGTTAGGGTAAGTCCTGCTTTGGGCAGGGGGCTGGACTCAATGACCATCTGAGGTCTCTTCCAGCCCTATGATTCTATGATATGGACCAGCCACTAGAGGAAAAAGAGACACACACTTTGCCAGCAAGTTTTACAGGCTATTTGCTGAGAACAAAAGGAAAATGGAAACACAGAACTTCTTAGTTCTATTCCAAGTTCTGGAGAGGCATGTACTTCAGTAGTGACAGAACCTTCCATCCTTTATTCCCCTGAGTCTGTTCCTTCCAGTCTTTCTTCCCCAGCTCCTGCCTCATTCTCCTACTGAAGTTGTTTTGCAAGAATTTTAAAAAAAATCAGTTTAAGGAGATGTGACGGGGCGAGGCAGCCCCGCACTAAACCTACAGGGCCCAGCCAGGGTTACCTGGCTGCAGAGGCCCCGCCCCCACAGCCCTACCGAGCATGCCCGGGCTGCAGCAGGGCTATAAAAGCCTGGGCCAGGACTCAGTCAGGGAAGGCAGCCGAAGGAGAAGGACTGGAGAAGGGAGCTCTCCCTCAGCGGTTGCCAGGGACTCCAGGAGAGGCCGGAAGGAAGGCGGAGGTGAATCGGTGCAACCCAGAGACTGCCTGCCTGCCTGCCGAGGGGACGCCAGCCTGGAGATCGCAGCCAGCTGGGCAAGTCCAGGGGAAGGAAGCCCGGGGGTCCATGTAGGAAGTGGCCCAGGGCAGGAGCAGGAACCGCCGCTCCCGGCCCGAGAACCTCGGTGCGTTTCGGCTGGATAGCCCCGCCAAGAGAGTGACCCGGTACCTGGTTGCTCGCAGGGCCCTGGGCTGGGACCCGGTGGAGTAGGGGGGGCCCAGGTCCCCCTACCTGGGGTGTGCCCCTGCTACAACGACAAACTGCGTTGTGGACTCGGCCTTGCTTAATGGGCCAGCTATAGACTGTTTTGTGGACTTAGGCCAGGGGGCCTTAGCCCTGCTTAAAGGGCCAGCAGTAGACTGTTTTGGGGACTCAGGCCAGAGGGCCTTTGGCCTGGCTTAAAGGGCCAGGGAGAGACCGTATCACAAGGGGTCGGGGACCCAGGCGGGAGGGGCCCGCCACAGGAGATAATGGCACAGAAAATTTCCAAAGAGTTAAATTTAAACAAGCAATCTGACTATCTATAAGTATCATAAGCTTTTGTGGGCAAAATTCGCTTCTTCAGAGGAGATAATCTTGAGAGGCGAAAAAAAGGGGACCCTTAGAATAAGAAGGGAGAAGGAGGGAAAAAATTACTTGTCAATTTTAGTCCTGGTGCTATTGAGCCTAATTGAATGGGCTGGAAGTGCCCCATATTTATTTTTGATGTCACTAGGATGTTGAATGTAAGGAAAGCTGGTATTATGTTATCCAGTTCAAGTCTTTGTTCAGGTCATGGGAGACTGTCAAATTTGCATATGATGGTCAATTCTGCACTCTCTCTAGTGGCTTGTGAAATTCCTTATGTTTTTTCAGGTATTCTTCAGAGTGCTAGATAACAGCTAAGCCATACTAGCCTGCTTACTCCTATTCCAATCTTGCCCAGTCTCAACCCATGCCCTCAGGATAGACTCTGTACCTATCAAGTGCTCTCTGTGAGGTCTTGAGAAAGAGGGAATTGTGTTTGGTAGCAGGCAAACTCTTTTTTTCTACTGAAGAAGAGAAATCTGCCCACAGACAGTCAATCTCCCTCAATGTGTGGCTTCCAGTCGGACAATCCCAGTACTACAGGGGTAGCTGTGTAAGTCGGTATCCACAAAAACAATGAGGAGTCCTGTGGCCAATTAAAGACTAATAGATGTGTTTGGGCATAAGCTTTTGCGAGCTGGAGTCCACTCTGTCAGAATCTCAGTACTTCTAACCATGCAGTTTGAACATCATGCGTCAGGCCTTCACCCACCCACCAAAAGAATTCCATAAATTTAGCCACAGAATGTTTACTTTTTACAGACTGAAAATGTTTTGAACTTCCCTCTGCCCCATATGGTATCAGCTATGTTATTAGTATACAGCTGGAAGTAAAAATGTTTGCCACTGCATCCCACTATCAGTTAATTTTGCGCCATACCCCTCATATCAACCCTGACACCCCAAATCAATTTTTTGCACCCAGCCCTCATATCAACTTCATGTACACTTTAGTTCTCCCATGCCCAAACTGCACAACTACTTGGCTCTGCCCCCATTCCCACAGGTGGTCCTTGGCCCCTAGTGTAGCTCTCCTTCTGCAGCTATAGAGGTTCGTCATTATCCACACACCCCCCCAGGCCTGGAACAGGGGTAGCACCAAAGTGCTCCTCCTTTCTTCATTTCCAGACTAGGGCTGTGTCTAGACTGGCAAGTTTTTCTGAAAAATCATCTGCTTTTGCGGAAAAACTTGGCAGCTGTCTACACTGGCCGCTTGAATTTCTGCAAAAGCACTGACGATTTCATGTAAGATTGTCAGTGTTTTTGCAGAAATACTATGCTGATCCTGTTCGGGCAAAAGTCTTTGCGCAAGAGGGCCAGTGTAGACAGCAGAGATTTGTTTTCCGCAAAAAAGCCCTGATCACGAAAATGGCTATCGGGGCGTTTTTGCAGAAAAGCGTGTCTAGATTGGCCACGGACGCTTTTCTGCAAAAAGTGCTTTTGCGGAAAAGAGTCCTGCCAATCATAGAATCATAGAATCATAGAATAATAGGACTGGAAGGGACCTCGAGAGGTCATCGAGTCCAGCCCCCCGCCCTCAAGGCAGGACCAAGCTCCGTCTACACCATCCCTGACAGATGTCTATCTAACCTGTTCTTAAATATCTCCAGAGAGGGAGATTCCACCACCTCCCTTGGCAATTTATTCCAATATTTGACCACCCTGACAGTTAGGAATTTTTTCCTAATGTCCAATCTAAACCTCCCCTGCTGCACTTTAAGCCCATTACTCCTTGTCCTGTCCTCAGAAACCAAGAGGAACAAATTTTCGCCTTCCTCCTTGTGACACCCTTTTAGATATTTGAAAACCGCTATCATGTCCCCCCTTAATCTTCTTTTTTCCAAACTAAACAAGCCCAGTTCATGAAGCCTGGCTTCATAGGTCATGTTCTCTAAACCTTTAATCATTCTTGTCGCTCTTCTCTGTACCCTTTCCAATTTCTCCACATCTTTCTTGAAATGTGGCGCCCAGAACTGGACACAGTACTCCAGCTGAGGCCTAACTAGTGCAGAATAGAGCGGCAGAATGACTTCACGAGTTTTGCTTACAACACACCTGTTGATACAACCTAGAATCATATTTGCTTTTTTTGCAACAGCATCACACTGTTGACTCATATTCAACTTGTGGTCCACTATGACCCCTAGATCCCTTTCCGCCATGCTCCTTCCTAGACAGTCGCTTCCCATCTTGTATGTATGGAACTGATTGTTCCTTCCTAAGTGGAGCACTCTGCATTTCTCCTTATTAAACCTCATCCTGTTTACCTCTGACCATTTCTCTAACTTGCTAAGGTCATTTTGAATTATGTCCCTATCCTCCAAAGAAGTTGCAACCCCACCCAGTTTGGTATCATCTGCAAACTTAATAAGAGTACTCTCTATCCCAATATCTACATCATTGATGAAGATATTGAATAGTACGGGTCCCAAAACAGACCCTTGAGGAACTCCACTTGTTATCCCTTTCCAGCAGGATTTAGAACCGTTAACAACAACTCTCTGACTACGGTTATCCAGCCAATTATGCACCCACCTTATCGTGGCCCTATCTAAGTTATATTTGCCTAGTTTATCAATAAGAATATCATGCGAGACCGTATCAAATGCCTTACTAAAGTCTAGGTATATGACATCCACCGCTTCTCCCTTATCCACAAGGCTCGTTATCTTTTCAAAGAAAGCTATCAGATTAGTTTGGCATGACTTGTTCTTCACAAACCCATGCTGGCTATTCCCTATCACTTTATTACTTTCCAAGTGTTTGCATACGATTTCCTTAATTACCTGCTCCATTATCTTCCCTGGGACAGACGTTAAACTGACCGGTCTATAATTTCCTGGGTTGTTCTTATTCCCCTTTTTATAGATGGGCACAATATTTGCCCTTTTCCAGTCTTCTGGAATCTCCCCTGTCTGCCATGATTTTTCAAAGATCATAGCTAAAGGCTCAGATACCTCCTCTATCAGCTCCTTGAGTATCCTGGGATGCATTTCATCAGGACCTGGTGACTTGCTGACATCTAACTTTCCTAAGTGATTTTTAACTTGTTCTTTGTGTATCCTATCTTCTAAACTTACCCTCTCTCTGCTTGTATTCACTACGTTAGGCACACCTCCAGACTTCTCGGTGAAGACCGAAACAAAGAAGTCATTGAGCATCTCCGCCATTTCCAAGTTCCCTGTTACTGCTTCTCCCTCCTCGCTAAGCAGTGGGCCTACCCTGTCCTTGGTCTTCCTCTTGCTTTTAATGTATTTATAAAAGGTCTTCTTGTTTCCCTTTATGCCTGTAGCTAGTTTGATCTCATTTTGTGCCTTTGCCTTTCTAATCTTGCCCCTGCATTCCCGTGTTGCTTGCCTATATTCCTCCTTTGTTAGTTGTCCTAGTTTCCATTTTTTATATGACTCCTTTTTTATTTTGAGATCATGCAAGATCTCCTTGTTAAGCCAAGCTGGTCTTTTGCCATATTTTCTATCTTTCCTACACAGCGGAATTGTTTGCTTTTGGGCCCTTAACAACGTCCCTTTGAAATACTTCCAACTCTCCTCAGTTGTTTTTCCCTTCAGTCTTGCTTCCCATGGGACCTTACCTACAAGTTCTCTGAGCTTATCAAAATCTGCCTTCCTGAAATCCATAACCTCAATTGTGGTGGTCTCCCTTCTACCTTTCCTTAAGATCATGAACTCTATTATTTCGTGATCACTGTCCCCTATACTGTCTTCCACTTTCAAGTTCTCAACTAGTTCCTCCCTATTTGTTAAAACCAAATCCAGAACAGCTTCTCCTCTGGTAGCTTTTTCAACCTTCTGAAACAGAAAGTTGTCTCCAATGCAGTCCAGAAACTTATTGGATAGCCTGTGCCTCGCTGTGTTAGTTTCCCAACATATGTCTGGATAGTTGAAGTCCCCCATCACCACCAAATCTTGGGCTTTGGATAGTTTTGTTAATTGTTTAAAAAAGGCCTCATCCACCTCTTCCACCTGGCTAGGTGGCCTGTAGTAGACTCCTAGCATGATATCACCCTCGTTTTTTACCCCTTTTAGCTTAACCCAGAGACTCTCTACACAGCTATCTCCTACGTTCATCTCCACTTCAGTCCAAGTGTGTACATTTTTAATATACAAGGCAACCCCTCCTCCCTTTTTTCCCTGTCTGTCCTTCCTGAGCAAGCCGTACCCTTCCATACCAATATTCCAATCATGCGTCCCATCCCACCAGGTTTCTGTAATACCAATGATATCATAGTTGTATTTATTGGTTAGCAATTCCAGTTCTTCCTGCTTATTACCCATACTTCTCGCATTTGTATATAGGCATCTAAGATACTGATTTGATCTTGCCTCCCTGTTGTGCCCTGACCCTCCTTTCTCCTTGCCATTATAGGCCGTAGTCCCCCCCATTTCCAACCCATCTCCCAGTCCCGCACATTCAGCACTTACCTGTGGGCTTTGCTCACCTGCCCCCGACAAACCTAGTTTAAAGCCCCCCTCAATCTAGACGCGGTTTTCTGAAAATGCTTTTAACAGAAAACTTTTCCGTTAAAAGCATTTCCGGAAAATCATGCCAGTGTAGACGTAGCCTAGGTGTTTGAGGGAAGGCGCATACAATAGACTGACCAATTTTTCTCATAAGGAGAAGGATGAGGAGGGAGCTGCTGGATTATTTGCTTCTCACACCTCATGGTCAGCCTCTCCCTTGGACCTCTTCCCCTACTCAGTAACTCTTCTTAGCCCCTAGGGAAGGGGACAGAGCTATGCCTGCCCCCAATAGCACGTCAGATTGGTGGGTAAGTGGGGAACACAATTAATCAAAGGAGGCTTTCCCCAGGGCAGTCAAAAAAAAAATCAAGTGAAGGCTGGAGTTTTTCGTGTCAGAAAAAAATCTCATTACTGACTATAACATTCTAAGATCTGGCACCCCTACAATGCACACCAGCATTATGATAGAAGTCTGGATGCTTTGTTATAACTTCTCCACTAAATAGTAGTTTATCCTACTGACCAGAAGTTTTGTCTCTATAAGAAGCACCCACTCAACAGCAATTTTGACTTGTAGTAGTAAAAATTATTTCCACTGTGGAAGCATACTTATTTCAATAGCAGCAAAATAACACTTTATTTGCAGGATAAAAATGTTCCTGTAGTGGTATTAATATATTTACATACACATAACCTATGTAAATTACTCAACATGTATTCCAATTTAACACTAACACGGTTTCAATTTTCAAACAGACACTAAAGGTGAAGGATGAGAAATATAAAGTCTGGCTCAACTAGAACAAACAGGTAAGTATGACTGCTGTCATTTAAATATTTTCTTTATTTTTTTTAATTTAAGTAAATGTATTATATATAAAAATACTAACAACCTTAGACTTTTTTAAAAAGCAGCAATGGAAGCTTCTTCACAACACTTTACCAATGTGTCAAGTCTTGGCCAGGCAGGATTAATATTTATGTATGTGCATTGTCGTATTAATTTAAATTGAATATATGGGCAAAATATGTAAACAAAACCTAATCATTGTCCAACATTAGACAATGTTCATTGAGGTCTGGGGCTTGGTATACAGAGATCTCAGGCTGCTTAACACCATGGAGAAACACCATTAAATATCCTTTTAATCTTGTATTAAAGATAGGAGAAAAGGGAAAATAGTGTTTTAAAAGGAAAGCTTTATTTAATACTTTACACTTTAAAGCAGTCATTCCTTGATCCCTTTCCCTTTAGCTAGAGAGA
Source organism: Pelodiscus sinensis (assembly GCF_052426305.1). NCBI lineage: Eukaryota > Metazoa > Chordata > Testudines > Trionychidae > Pelodiscus > Pelodiscus sinensis. The sequence continues at coordinate 319,785,836 of NC_143052.1, forward strand.
GTTTTCAAAAGGTTAAACCCTCAATGATAACAAAGGGGGTAATAATCCTGTTGGGAAAAGAGAAGTAGTTTGTTGAGATGGGCTGGAGATGTCCTTGCTTCTGTGGTTGTTACAGTCCAATCATAGAAGGGCAAGCTCCTTTGTTTGACAGTCTCTTTTCAAGATGATAATAACTGTCATCCCAGATCATATCCAGCACACGCAGCTGGAGCCAGTAGGGGTAGCAATGGCATCTGGATCCTTCTGTTTCTCTGGCCAGAACATCTCTCAGGCTCAGAATGATGAAGGCTTGGGGTTCCAGAAAATTATGGGAATGTGGCAGCCAAGATTGTGAAGTTCACTCCAGTACTAGCTGTCTGTTCCTTCCATCTATTCTTTTTATTATTTTCTTACTTTCCTTACTCAAATCTCTTTAAGGACTCCCCCTCCCCTCAAAGGAGTGATGGAAGGAACTGCCCATTCCTTTATTATTTTGTCCAACAATCAGACCTAATATCTGATATACAAATTTCAGATCTTTAACTTCTGGCTCCATATCTCCTATTTTTAATATACATAAATTTCAACAGTCCTTGAATCATATCAATGTGGCTTTTAATTTTTATTAATTTAATTATGTCTCCCTTTTATGCACTATTCCCATCAACATTACAGATATTGTAACACATTGTGAATTTTTATATACTTTTACAGTTGAAGTTGAGCTCATTATTCAGGTACATTTGTTGGTTCAACTATCACAACAGCAGTCACTGACCTTGCTCCTGAGATTACCAATAAGTGAGCTAATTGTGGTCTGTTCTTTAGCAGTCTGCATAACAGTGAGCTAAGAAATGGACTAGATCTATTAAATTATTCCACAGAGGTCACCTCACAGCAATCACATGGATAATTATTTTCTGCCACTAGGAGCGTTCATTAGATTCATATTGGTAATCTGGAAGTAGAAACCTCTGCATAGTGTTGTTAAATCTTACCCAGCCATCAGTCCATTTTTTTTAATTCAGATACAGTTCCTATTTGACTTTAGGGTTGCCAGGCGTCCGGTATTGAACCGGACAGCCCGGTATTTGCGCCTTCCATCTAGTAAAACAAATTCAGAAAAAAACAGACATCTAAATGTGCTCGCCCTACAGAAGGCTGCTTGGAACATGTGCAGCTCATGCTGGCTGGTTCGGTATTTTTTGTGAAACCATCTGGCAACCCTATTTGACTTTGTCTAATACAGTGGTTCCCAACTGGTGGTCTGTGGACCCCTGGTGGTCCATGACAGTACTACAGGGGGTCCATGGAAAGATTAAAAATTACTTTTCTTTTCTCCCCCATGGAGGGAGTGGTCCATGAATTTTTAATAGATTGAAAAGGGGGTCCGTATGCTCAAAGATTGGGAAATACTGGTCTAATATATTGACCCCAAGCACACAGTACTACCTTCTCTTTTATTCTTTCTGGCTACTAGGCAGCAGAATAATAAACCTACATTTGTATTGAAATTAACTTTCACTTCACTAATTCTCAAAACTCCTTGAATTTTGAAAAACTTTTTTAAGTAAAGAAAATGAAATTAAATATAATTACCTCATGTAGTTTTATTTGTGTAAAAAAAGCAATATTTAATGTTTGGGCTAGCGTCAACACCATTCCCTCATGATATGTGCAGATTTGTTTTGATAGTATGTATATTTTTAAAGGTAGCACTGTTATAACAGCAGAAAGACACATCTAAGTCTTGATCCTTAATGGGACACCAAACTATACAATACCAAGAGAAATGTAACACTTGCTTCTTCTACACTGAAAAGCAGTTTCACAAGTACGTAAGTTCCATTTATGTAGGCACACTGATTTACCAAGCACCATTCCTTTTCATTTTTAATTTTTTTTTAAATTTAACATCAACATTAAACTTTGGACAGAAGACAGTTAAACCTCTAGGACAGTTTCTGTATTAAAAACTACTTACATCAAAACACTGTATTTATTATACCTTAGTCAAAAAAATTCACTGCAAGTGACCCTCTCGCTGAATTCGAAGGCGTTCTTTCTCCACTTGTAAACGTTCCTTCTCAATCTGCAGCTTTTCAGATTCATATTTTAAAAACTGCAGCCTCTCTTTCTCTAACTGCAAACGTTCCTTTTCAAGTTTTAATTTTTCAGTTTCTAGATCCAGAGGCTGTAAAATTGGTTTCTCCACCTGGCTGATGTCATTTTCCACAGGAGGTTTTTCAGCACGCAGAGTCTCTAGCCTCAGTTTCTCCCGCTCAATCTGGATCCGTTCCTTCTCCAGTTGAAGTCTCTCATGCTCTAGACCTACATGCCGCAATCGCTCTTTTTCAATCTGCAGGCGCTCTTTCTCCACCTGTAGTCTTTCAGCTTCAATATCCAGCCGCTGTTTCTCCAGCTCTAGTTTTTGTTTCTCCAGGTTTATGAGCAAATGAGAGTCTTCATAGGCTAGTCGGGCTTGCGTAGAGCTCAGATTTCCAAATTCTTCAATGTGAGTGAAATCTGGTAGATCACTTTCCTTTTTGGAATCTGGCAAAACTGATGACAAAATTTCTTCTTCTTCCTCAATAGGAAACTGTTGGGAGGAAATAGAAATATAATTATTTAATATACCTCTTCATACCATACTCAGCCAGTTACACCTGTTCAACCTCACTTAAAACAAAGGAGACTTCTTGTTTCTAGTTATATCTCAGAAATTATTCCAGACATTCGTTTCATTTGTGCTTTATACAATTAATGTGTTAAATTCAAACCCTGAGTTTTCTATTGTTACTAAAGGCATTGCTTATATCAGCAACAAATTCACAGGGGTTAGTGCTGAAGCACAGAAAATTTCTTCAGCAGACCTCCACTGTACAGATGCAGAAAGAAAGAAAAACCTTTGCTGTTTATTCTGCAAAGGTTCATTTAAAAATAGGTTGTCACAGGGGTTATTTAGATGACTTAAAGAATTCTCAGATTTAGTAAGCAGTCATTGTTTTTAGTTTTCCATATAGATTTCATGACAACCTCCTAGGACACACTCAAAATTTCTTTTGAACAATTACTTAACATGAGTTGGAATGTTATTGAACGTAACATTAATTAATGCTGCAAAGCAGGAGTCAGCAACCTTCGGCATGCAGCCCATTAAGGTAACCTGCTGGTGATCCATGAGACATTTTGTTTATATTGATTGTCTGCAGGCATGATGCCCCCCACGTCTCCAGTGGCCATGGTCCCCCATTCCCAGCCAATGGGAGCTTAAGGAATAGAACTGCCTGGGTTTGGAACATAATCTCCCTGTATCCCAAAACCGATTATTGGAATTAGGAATGTTAAAGCATCAGTGTAACTGTTGAATATCTTAGCAGTTATATGCTGCAGCTCTGCAGCGTAAGCTTTATACTGCAGAGCCCGCAGCATGGGCAACAGCTGGCTTCCCAAGAACAGGGCTGGCAGCTGAAGCCAGCGAACGGCAGGAGCCAGCTTAGTAGCACACCAGCTCCCAGCTGCTTGTTCCACTCTTAGGGATCCAATTGCCACTGCACACTGCAGACTGTATCAGAGCCAGCAGCACAGAGTGACAGCTGGCTCCCTGGGAGCTGGTGAGCACCAGAAGCCAGCTTTTAAGCTGGCTCCCAACTGCCCGCCCCACTCCCAGGGTGCCGGCTGCTGCCCTGCACTAAGTGCTTCGATGCAGAGCCAGCAGGGCAGGATGGTAGCCAGCTCCATGGGAGCCAGTGGGCACTGAAAGCCAGCTTTTAAGCCAACTCCTGGCGCATACTGGATCCTGCCTGCCAGCCCCACTCCCGGGCAGTCAGCTGCTGCTCCATGCTATAGGTTCCAATACAGAGCTAGCAGCACGGGGTGGCAGCTGATCCTCTGGGAGCCCGTACAGGCCAGAATCTGAGTTTTAAGATGGCTCTTGGTACATACTGGCACATGCTGTGGGCTCTGCAGTATAAAGCTTACGCTGCAGAGCTGCAGCATGTAACTGCTAAGATTTTCAACAGTTACATTTTTAACATTCCTAATTTCAATAATTGCTTGAGTAGGATCATGTGGGATACAGGGAGATAATGTTCTGAGAGCAGGGCTTAGAATTGGTGTGTAACCATTACATAAACCGATAAGCTCATGATTACTGGTTAACTGTTTCAAGTTACACTTACATACCTAACTTGAATTCCATACAATTAACAGTCCATGAAATGACAAGATGACTCCCACTTTCCACCTCTTCTCCCCATGCTACTGTTCTAGAAATTTCATTGCTGCAAGGTGGGATATTGCCTATTAGGAGTTTGACACCTGCAGTAAAATCAACCAATCATTTCCCTCTCCCAAATCATCTCTCCTTTCCAGCAGAACTGCGTTATTAGAGGTGACACCAAGCGTTCTCATTCATCTTGGTCTTCAGCTAACGTGGTTGGATTGTGAAAGAGATTGGTTACTCCTTTCCCTATTCTAGTGTATGTGCAGAGGTGTGGAGAGGAGAAATATTAAGCTAACTCCTCTTTCAGTCCACATGAATACTGGATCCTATTCTTTGAAATAAACTGTCCAAGTGGGAAAAAGAGAAAAAACGTAGGCATAAATACATTTATAAGATTACTGAATAAATGTATAGTTAATCAAAAACGAGACCTTATGCAGATGTGTAGGTTGCTCCATTTAAAATATTCATATAAACAGAGCTTGTCACAGGAGATTCTCCAATTCACACCGATATCTTGGGAAATGATAATATAGAGGAGTATTAGCTACAAGTGTGGGAAAAAGTCCCCATACTGGAGTGAAATGAATGGCCAGACTGAAGACAACTACCTACACTACTCACTTCAAAATTCTGTGGATCCTCCTCTTCCTCTTCCACTTTGATTTCTGTTAAAGATCCACTGGCTTCTTTGAAGTCTGTGATATTTAGCCATTCAAAACTAGATTCATTTGTAAATCCCATTTTCTCATCCATATCTTCATTGACAGAATCATCTAAATCAGATGAAGGAAGGTGGAACCCAGCACCTACTAGCTTGATATTTGCATTTAGACGCTTTCTCTTCATGAGTGCTCTCCAGTCAAGGTATCGCCTTTTCACTTCTGTCCCTGTTCTTTGCTCTCCTTCACCTACAGCATTCACACACTCTGCTATTTCCTCCCAAGCTTTTCGTTTCATCTCATTAATTGTTGTATTAAGCTGCTTGGAAAAAAGCACCTCTTTCCTTTTTCTAATTTCTTTAAGGAGTGTTTGAGTTTCTTGAACACTAAAATTGCTTTTTCTTTTTCGTTTTAATTGTTTCATTTTTTCCATCTTTAATTTTAATAGTTGTTACAGCCACTTACAGACTAAAGAGATTATGAGTGTTCAGTTTATTTATACAATAATAATTTTAAAAAAATCACAAAATGGCACTTAGGTCTTCAGTGGGTTCTCTCATCACTTGGTCATCATTGGGCCTATTAAGATCCTAAGAGGAGAGAGCAAATAATATAAATCTCAAAGATATATCGTGATATTTTCATCCACTCATAACTCAACACTGCTAAAGAATCTATATGCTGAACTGATCATTCTTCTATCTAACAGATTAAAACCATTTTTTAAAAAGCGTTTGGAATTCAGAGTAGCTACAACCTTGTCTGACCTTATATGAATCTTAAATCCATCAATATATATCTGTGTCACACCCTGTTAAGGTTGAGTTGATATTTCCATTATAGAGATGTGGCTATTTTCCTTTGGCTTTTACAATTTTGCCAATTTAAATTTGCTCCAAGCTGAAACTTGACATACAAGTCTCATCTTGAGTTTTCTAAAGTGGCTAAAATGGGTAAAGCCACATCTTCAGAGATGTAAAATATCTGAATGAGACATTTCTCAGTTGACTTTAAAACGTTATTTCTAACTAAAAAAAACAGTTTAATTTTAAAAGCTGAGGCTTTGGAGGCATTTATTATTTCTGAGCCATTATAACAACAGTAGAAGAATTTGACCGGTTAATAGGAAATAGTATTTGCCGTTAAAAAAAAATCTCGAATTAAAATGTTTTTAATACAGAAAATACATACTGTGGCAAAACTGAGTCCTGTGCTTCTGGAGGATAATGTTTGCCTCAAAGGCTCACTGTGGCCCTCTACACAGCCTCTCCTTTTCTAAAGGCAAGGGTCACAGCCTACTGAGCCACAGTCATCATAAACTAGTCCAAAGTTTAGGGTTAACCCCCATAGTCCTAATTTCTCCTCTCGGGGCAGATTCTAATGATATGGGGAAGGTTGCGAGGGAACCCAGATCTACCCACTACTCTGCGTTCTGACCCAGGGCTCTAAGGCAATAGCAACAGAGTTTCCTCTGCTCCCAGTCTGGCAGCTTCTTACTAGAACCATTTTCCCAAACAATTTCTCCCAGTACCTTTTCTCTGGTCCCTGAGCAAAGCAGTCCTGCTCCTCTACAGCACTTTGCCTTACCCACAGCTCTCACCCAGCAGACTTTCACTCTCAGATCTTGGGCTCCACACCCTCTCTGCAGGGATATCATATAAAGAAACCCCAGCAAGCCTTAATGAGCTGCAGGTACTCTGATTAGCCTTCTGCTTCCCCCAAACTCTTAATTGGCCCCAGGAAACTCTGATTGTGCTGCACTAGGCTCGGCCCTGTTTACTCAGGGAAGAGAAAACTGTTCACCCAGGCTGTGTCTACATGGGCGCGATCTTACGCCAAAGCGGCTGCTTTTGCGCAAAAACATGCTGCCTATCTACACTGATGGGGAGTTCTTCCGCAAGAACACTGACGTTCTAATGTGTGAAATCAGTGCTTCTTGTGCAAGAACTATGATGCCCCCGCTCAGGAATAAGCCCTCTTGTGCAACTGTTCTTGCAGAAGAGGCCAGTGTAGACAGGCAACATGAATTTCTTGCGCAAGAAAGCCTGATGGTTAAAATGGCCATCAGAGCTTTCTTGCGCAAGAGAGCGTCTACACTGGCACGGAAGCTTTTGTGCAAAAGAACAACTCTTGTGCAAAGGCACATGCCAGTGTAGATGCTCTCTTGTGCAAATACTTTAACACAAATACTTTTACTCTTGCATTAAAGAGTATTTGTGCAAGATCATGCCAATGTAGACGTAGCCCCAGAGTCCAGCATATTTGCCCTCCATGTGAATGTGGCAGCCAGCTGGTATGGGTCTGTCACAATATAAAAAGAAATCCTTATGAACTCAAACGTACAAACCTGTTCCTTCAACCTTTTCTCCCCTGGCTTTCTGGCACTTCTACATACAACAAACCATGTCAGAATTTTCTTAGACTAAAAACAAATCAGGAAATTCAGGCAGGCATGCGCTTGAGAGCAATTTTCTTCAGGGCACACATTCACTTTAGAAATAACTATGGTAACTATATACTGCATTTCTTTCTAAAAATTGCTCATTTTTACCTGCATGACGACAGGGCCTTTAAAAAAAAACATACACACACATCTGTTTAATATTAATTCCCCTTTGTAACATTGCTATGGCCACTAGTTGTGGCTCTGGAATAAGAAACATAACATGAGAAATATCTAACAAGAATAGAAGAATTTTCAAAGAAAACTGACATTCTTATTGACACACTCTGGTAAAAAGAATCAAAAGCAAACATCCTGTTTAAAGAAGGCTATGTTAACACAAACTAGATACCTTTTGTCTCACCTGTGGGGTCAACACAGGGAAGTTAAAATACAACTGGCCAGTATACACTGAAATTTACATCCTTACAATCCAAACTGTAAGGTTATGTAGATGTAGCTTTAGAACAGGCATGTCAAACTCGAAGCCGACTGAGGGCCTCACAAACAAAAACTGATAGCTTTCAGGACCACCGAAGAAAATGTACTTTATCAGAAAGTCGGAATTATTTATTATTATAAAATATACCTAAAACATAATTTGTAATTTTCAGGTCTTGTTTAATATAATACAATAATTTGATGTGTAAAATTGTTAATTGCTCATATAAAATATTAATTTAAATAGATATTTAAGGTACTTTTTATATGATAACTTTGTTTTGTTGAAATAAAAACAAGTATAGACAGGGGTTAATCAAATAGAACACGCATCTGAAAATTTCAGATACTTTGTAAGTTTGAGATTTTGCATAAACGTATAATTCGTGCAATTGCAAAAAATGTACATATATTTGATATAAAATTAATATACATTTTGTGATTTTATTTGGGAATAAGTACATTAACAAAATAACCCCTTCCTCTCCCCCAGAGCCAGGCACTCCAAATCCTCTGTTCCTCCAGAGCCAGGCACCCCCAACCTAATGCCTTATCCTCCCCCACAGCCAGGCACTCTCAGCCCCCGCAAACTAATACCTGGGTCCCGGGGTCGCTGTTGCCTCAGCCACACACTTCTTCCTCAGGCATGCTGGGGCAGCATGAGTACAGCGGCCAGCTGTGAGTGCGTGCTGGGTGCCATGCGTAGAGCGGCCTGGCCAGCTGTGAGCACATGCGCAGAGCACCTAGCGCAGAGCAGCCCGGCTTGCCGTGAGTACATGCTGGGTGCTGTGTGCAGAGCAGCACTGGCCATGAGCAGTTGCTGTGGTGCAGAGTGGCCTGGCCAGCTGTGAGCTGCACTTGGCTACATGGTCTGAGCAAAAAATTTTGATCGGGCTGCATGCAGCCTGCCAAATGCCAGTTTGACATGCCTACTTTAGAACATGACTAACTGGTTCACTCACAATGTGCACATCAAAGTCCTGGCATTTAAAGATGCTGATACGTCAACTGACTACTTTGAAAAACTTCCTATTTAGAAATAATTCTAAATATCTGTCATAGAAATATGTAATTCTTTTCTCTGTCATAGAAATATGTAATTCTTTTCTCTTAGGGTATGTCTAGACTACAGGGTTTTGTCGACAGAAGTTTTGTTGACAGATACTGTCGACAAAGCTTCTGTCGACAAAGAGCGTCTAGAGTACATTCAGTTCTGTCGACAAAGCAAGCTGCTTTGTCGACAAAACTCTGTAGTCTAGACACACCCTTATTAGCAAGTTGCAATATATTTTCCCCACATTGACTCTTTTGTGGGGATTAACTCTTTGTGTTTTCTCTCCTCCAGAAGTAATCATACTTTACAATATGATGATGGCATGAATAAAAGATGACTTCTGATTAGGAATGAAAAAGCAGGAACAGATGAAGAAACAAATAATATTTTCAAATGTAAGTGTGATTAAAGATAGGTAACTAAGAAAAAAAGACTAAGAAAAAAAGACAGAAAATGATACTGTGCAAGGAAAATGTTTTCTAGGTAAAATGTGGTTCAAAGCTGTAAGTCGAATATTAATTTTAATGTTGCCATTAAAATTCATTAATTCAGGTCATTTGAATCCAGCTGATAGATGTTGATACTTATTTTCTGATGCTTATTCTAATGTCTAATTGAAATTGCCAGAATCAGTATTTTAGTGGCTTCTCATTTCAGCAACCAAAGTCTAACATCATATATTTGTCTGCATATTATGGATGTAAAATCCTTTTTAACTGGCTAATCAGTTAAATATATTGTTTAACTGGTTAACCAATTAAAGGAAGTAAGAGGGGGGCCACCCCAGCCCAGCTACCCCTACCTGCCGCTGGGCTGAAACACCCATCCCAGGCAGGAGCTGCTCCAGCCCGGCCAGAGCAGCTCCTGCTTGCAGCCCTCCAGCTGCAGGTAAGGGTTGCACTAGCTGCAACACCAGAACAGCTCCTGCATGTGGGGTGCCCAGGTCTACTGCAGGCAGGGACTGTGCTGGAGCAGTCCTTGTTCACGGCAGGCCCCCCCACAGGCCTGGAGCAGCCCCCTGTCCTTAGGAGGTAGGGAGCTGCTCCAGCCCCACCAGTTAACAGGTTAAACCTTCACATCCCTAGTGTATATATTTATACATGGGCAAACACAGTCTGTCTTGTATAGGACAATGTATTTACATATACAATAGGAAATGGAAAACAATTTCACGGAGAATAAAGATAAATCAGATAGAGCTATTGTAAGACTGTAATGTGCAGTCTTGAGGGTGAGGGTGTATGTTGGGATGTATTCCCTACATTAGACCCAGAAAACGACATTAGGTCTGGCAGGCTCAATCAGTCAAATTAGTGGCAAATGAGAGAGATTTAGGCTGTGTAAAAAGCTTTGCTTAGAAAGCAGCTCACCTGTAAGGGAACAGGTGGAAGCTTTTATAAAGCCAGGAGGAAGGCAATAATGCAGGAGAGCAGCAGACAGGAAGTCTGTAGTTCCCCTCTCCAGAGATAAAAGGAAGTGGAGGTAGGAATCCCTGAGATCTAGTAGGCCTGAGAGGTCTGATTAGGACTGAAGAAACACAGGAAATACACTAGGGGCCAGAGCATGAGAATGGATGCAGTCACAGACCTTAATCACTTGCTACAGGGCACTGGAACTCTAAGTAGAGAGTGAGCCTGGGTCCCCTTCCGAACACTGTAGAGTGGTACTGCTCGAGGCAGTAAATTAGAGGACCACCTGGGTCACTGGGGGTTGATAGGGTCCAGGCTGTGGAGGGGAGGGACGGACTGCCGGATATTTCTTGAAAGTGACTTGATTGGAGAACTGAGTCACAAAGCAGCCATGCCACAACTCTAAGTGAGAGGAGGGCTGCAGGTGCTAGAAAGAGAAGGGGGTGCTGAATTGGACAGAGCTAACTCCTAAAATTAGCTGAAAGAGGCATGACTAGCAGTGTGTAAACTGTGTAATGTCAGGCAACACCACAGTATTATTCCTGTAAGTGCAGAAAGAAAGAAAATTATTCTGGAACATTTTATCTGATCTTTTGGTCCCCGTTCCCCCCCCCCCCCCCAAACTTTAGTATTTCGTTCTCTTGAGCCTACCATGAATAGATACTTGTACATAAATGCAAGCACCATATTTGGTTCTGACAGTAAATCAATTTTAGTACTTGCTGTTCCTTCTCCAATCCAAATTACAGTGAAACCACCTCTTTTTGATTAAGGCAATTGATTTTCATGACCTATTCATCAAACACAACAAAATGTTCACACCCAAAATGTATTTTTTTTTAAATGTCATAAAGAAACTTGATAGAAATGTAGCCGTGTTAGTCTGGTGTAGCTGAAACAAAATACAGGACGATGTAGCACTTTAAAGACTAACAAGATGGTTTATTAGATGATGAGCTTTCGTGGGCCAGACCCACTTCCTCAGATCAAATAGTGGAAGAAAAGTCACAACCATATATATGAAAGGATACAATTTTCATGTATGTTCATTTTTTAAAATTGTATCCTTTGGTATATATGGTTGTGACTATTTTCTTCCACTATCTGAGGAAGTGGGTCTGGCCCACGAAAGCTCATCATCTAATAAACCATCTTGTTAGTCTTTAAAGTGCTACATTGTCCTGTATTTTGTTTCATAAAGAAACTTAGTTGTCCAGAAAAGTTACTGATTTCAGTCAATTTAGAAGTGCAGTTATGTGTTATGTTGTTGAAAAATGTTAGATTCAGGTGAATTCTGGGGCCAAATACTCTATTATATTGGTGTAATTCCACAAAGCCACCGGATCAGGCCTGCGGAGGCAGTGGGGAGCCCCAGACAGGTGCCTCTGCTTGCCCCGCAGCCCTGTGCGCCCTGCAGAAAAGCAGCTGCAGGGCTCAGTTTGTTTTGAAACTGGAGGGGAAGGGGAAGCTTTAGGAGCTGCCCCACCCCCAGCACATTCCCATTGGCACATGGTTTTTGTGTTAGGTGAAGTGGTAAAATACAATTTCTTATTCATTTTCTCCAGGCCATTCTCCAGGCCTCTTATCATATCCTTCCTTGGTCATCTCCGCTAGAAGATGAACAGACCCACTCTTTTTAATCTCTCCTCATATGGAAGCTGTTCTATACCCATAATCATTTTTGTTGCCCTTCTTTGTAATTCTCTCTCAATTCTAATATTTCTTTTTTAGATGGGGAGAGCAGAACTGCACGCTGTATTCAAGATATGGGAATATCATGGATTTATACAGCGGACATATAGTATTTATGGTCTTATTTTCTATCCCTTTTCCTAATGGCTCCTAGCATTCAGTTAGCAGCAATAATAAAAAAAGCTGTGTATTCGTAAAACCCTTTGTGGATACAAAATCAATTTAATATAAATCAATATCCATGAAACCACAGGACTCTTTTAGGAATCGCAGTGGCAAAAAGAGCAGAATTTGGGGCTGCCACGCCAAGGAGCCAGTGCTTCTCAAGCAGCTTTTCCAGAGTGGCTATACTGCCCTTAGCCCTGCCTCCGTTCCCAAGTTTAGTACCAGCAAAACTGGTGAAAACTATAATAAAGGTCAGGCTCATCAGATACATGATGAACATGCTACGTTGGGGAAGAGTGGACTAGCTTTTGTAAATTAAAATCATGCCTCACCAATCTTTTAAAATCCTTTGAGGGGGGTGAGCAAATGTGGATAAGGGTGATCCAGTGAATATAGTGTACTTGGACTTTCAGATCTTTGACAAGATCTCTCACCAAAAGCTCTTAAGCACAGTAAGCAGTCATGGTGAAAGACTGAAAGTTCTCACATGAATCAATAATTCTTTGAAAGACAGGAAACAAAGGGTAGGAAAAAATGGTCAGTTTTCACTATGGTGAGAGCTCAGTAGCAGGAACCCACAAGGATCTGTACTGGGACCACCGCTGTTCAGATTCCTAAATGTTCTGGAAAAAGTAGTAAACAGTTGAGATGGCAAAGTATACAGACAAATATCCTGAGTAATTCGCATTAAGTCCAAAACTGACCACAAAGAGTTTCAAAGGGATCTCATAAATAACGATGTTAAGTAGCGAGTAAATAACTAATCTTGTACTTAATACAATTTGTATTGAGTACATGATTAGTTGATAAGGGGCTGCTGTGGCTCGGCAGTTTAAATGTAGCAGGAGCTGGGAGTGCAGGCAGCCCAGACGGGGTAGGTTTGGGACCCAGGATTAGCTGGTACTGAAGCAGTCCTGGCTCACACCGGGTCTGGACCACTGCAGCTCTGCCCTTTAAATGTAGTAAGAGCTGCCTAGGTTCGCACCAGGTACAGTGATGTGCCAGGTGGCTCTTACTACACTTAAAAGGCAGAGTTGCAGCACCGCTAAGCCACTGCTTTCCCCTTCCTCTCTCACCCCCTGCAGAGATGGTGCTGTGGAAAACTGACTTTTAAGCCAGCTCCCCCAGCACTGGCTCCTGCTTCACCCCTCCCCTCCCCCCCGCTTCTATATCAGAGGCAGCAAGGGCAAGGAGGAAATGCGAGCAGTCGACTCGATTATGTGATAAGCCTAGGCTTATCAGTCAACTAATAGACTATTATTTTGCATCCCTACTCATAAAACTGGATGACTGAGCAACAAAATTGCAAATGAAAATCAAATGTTGATAATTGCACAGTAATGCACATTGAAAAACAGTTCCAAATACATATACAAAACTGTGGAATCTAAATTATTACCACTCAAGAAAGAGAGCTTAGACTCATCTGGGATAGTTCTCTGAAAACATCTTCTCAATGTGTAAAGCCCTGCATGGATACAAATTTATATCTGGACGTGGATATCCAAAGATATAAATCAATTGTGAGTTGTCATGGGTGTTTTTAGTAAAAGGCACGGACAGGTCATGGATAGTAAACAAAAATTCATGGCTTGTGACCGGTCCATGATTTGTACTATATATACTCCTCACTAACACTTGGACTGGGGAGCCATGGGTGTTCTAGGGCGAGGTGGCCTGGGGGGCACTGTGGGTGTGAGTGGGTTGTCCCATGCAGGAGGCACAGATGCTGAGGGAGGTGAGTGGCAACACAAAGATCAGGACTCCTGCTGATGCTGGTGACATGAAGGCTGTGTCTACAGTGGGCCACTTATTCCAGAAAATCAGCCGCTTTTCCAGAATAAGCTGCGAGCTGTCTACACTGGCCTTTGAATTTCCGGAAAAGCAATGATGCGCTACTGTACAAAATCAGCCGCTATTCCAGAAAACTATTCTGCTCCCGCTCGGGCATAAGTCCTTTTCTGGAACAGTGTTCCGGAATAAGGGCCAGTGTAGACAGCCCAGTACTCTTTTCCGGAAAAAAGCCCCAATCGCGAAAATGACGATCGAGGCTCTTTTCCCGAAAAGCGCGTCTACATTGGCCACAGATGCTTTTCTGGAAAAAGGGCTTTTCTGGAAAAGCAGCCTGCCAATGTAGACGCTCCTTTTCTGGAAATACTTATAACGAAAACTATTCTGTTTTAAGCATTTCCAGAAATTCATGCTGGTGTAGACACAGCCGAAGAGTTGGCAGGGCTGGCAGGTTCCCTATTTAGCACCGCATATCTCCCCAGAAGTGGCCAGTATGTCCTTGTAGCTCCTAGAAAGAGGAAAGGCTCTGAGGTCCCTGTGCACTGTTCCACCATAAGTGACAGCTCCACAGTCAATGGGAGCTGGCAACCACAGCCAATAGGACCTGCGGGGCAGTGCATGCAACCCCCACACACATTCAAAAACTGCTGCAGGTATTGAAGGGGAGTGATGGGATGCAGTGGCCTTAGATTGCCCCAGCAATGGCTGGTGCAGCTGGCACAGGGCCTGCCCAAAGCTGCTTGAGTGACCCCAGAGCCAGCTACACCAGCTTGCTGCAGGTCATAGAAGTAACAGAATCCATTACTTTGTGACTGATCTCCATGACAGACATGCAGCCTTACCTATAGGAATCAGGGATAAAAGAATGGCAGACTAGAGGCTTATTAAGAAGCTCTCAGCCTTACCTAGCAGGTCACCGGGCTCAGCTCAAAGCCCCCTAAACAGACCAAACTATAATCCACATAATAAATTGAAAATATGGAATACCATAATTCTTAAGGGCTAGATCAAGTAAACCACTGAACCCTGTGTCCCTGATCCAGCGAAGCAATTAAGCACTTGATAGGTTTTTTTTTTTTTAAACTTCAACAATACTGTCTGAAGTTGGGCTAGTTCTTTACATTTGGCAAAGACAAACAGTTGCAACCCTAAATAAGCCATTTTAAAATTAGCAACTGCTGGTTGCATCTCCCTGTCTTTTAACTGGTAAGAAGGTATTACCTTTCCCCCCTACTTTTGCATTTCCTAAAGCTGAACAGAGGGCATATTTTCCTCAAGACCTCTTTTCTTTAATAATAACTTATCCTAATATTGTTAATTTACAGAATGTATCAGAAGGATTTGACTGAGCTAACTGTTCATTAATTCCACTGTGGAATTTTTTTACCCCCTTATCCTACCTGCAATATCATTCTGGATTTAGTAGCTTGAAACTATAGTTGTGTTCTTAAAGTTCTGGTTTGCTGTGTTTGTTGCTCTACAGCAAAGTACTTTATTGCACACAGAAAACTATCTTTCTAAAGTATTTAAAAGACAAAAAATGGTGGTATGTCAGCAAATATTCATAGTCTAACTAGATGTAGAAAAAACACCATAGTTCAAAATGTATTTAACAAAAGCTGCTGATTGGTATTGTTCAAGAAAGAATGTTGCTTTGATGGAAAAAGTGGGTTAGTTGCAGTAGGATGTACATATGATTGGAAGTAACTGTAAACGAGTTCAACAATCCTCAGAGGTCATCCATCAGTGGCTTTTAATGAGGACGCTAAAGTAAGGCAATGATACTTGCTAAATGTAACAAGCTGCTAGGACAGATTACATAAGCGAAATGATAAAGGATTTGTGATGGCTGAAGTAGACAAGTGTGACAAAATGAGGACACAAGAGTGAATGAAAAGAAAAGAAATTCAAATAATTTCACAGGAGAAAGATCTGTATTTTGTGTCCATGTGTTTGTGGTGACTAGTAACATATTATGAGTGTTTATGGGGCTACAATTCTCACTCTTATGTATCACTGCCAACCCCAAACATTTAAAAATCTTGAACGTCCCCCCAAAATCATGAGTGGTCTTAAAAATAAGATTTAAAAAATAATAATGCATCTGGAGTTCTATTTGCCTTTTGAAATTTTAGGATTCATGCTTTTCAAATATTCTAAGCTTCATGCGAAAATCATGAGAAAATGCAACGCCTTTGAAACAAATTGTCTGTTTCACAGACACAGACAGAGGCCCTGCCCTGCTCAGGGAGGATCTGGATCAGGCTGAAACAGACATCTGTGATAGAAAGGCAGTCCCTGCTCCAAGGATGTTAATATTGTCATGAGGCAACTAATGGAGATATCAATCGCAATCTGGCAGGAAGAACACGATAACGAAGAACCAGGAAAGCAGGAGTAGAGAGCAGAGCTGAGGACGGGCCTTCCCATGGGATGGGTTAGCTGACCAAAAGCCCCAGCGCGCGGGGTTGCAGCCAATGCTGTAAGAGTACTGGACTATGACTGCCCCACATCCGGAAGGGGAAGGAGGGAATTTCTCCTGGCACCAGCGCGGTGCTCAATGGGGCGGGCGAGCAGGAACAGGGCCACTGATGGGAAGGGAGACCCATCCCACCCCAGGGGCCCAGGCCAGGGCGGAGTGGAGCTGAGTGACCGGGGGGTTACAGGGATGCGGGCTGGACCTCGCTCACCGCCACGGGGGACTTGGCGGGGGGAGAGGGGGAAGCTACGAAGAGGCGAAGTCTGTCAAGGCCCCCGCCTCCCTGGGCAGACGAGCCTGTGAGGGCTGGGGGCAGCCCCGCTCCGCCGCCAGGCGCTGAGCCGCCCGCCTCCCCAGCCCGACCCTGGCGGAGTCCCCAGGGCGCAGCGGAAGCGACTCACCGGCGCCCAGCACGCCCCTCCGGATCACCGGCCCCGCCACAGCCCCCGGCTCCCACCGGAGAGCCCCTGGCGGCGGGTGAACCGCCCGGTGGGGGAAAGTAGCCGCCTGGCCCCGCCCCAAGACCCGCCTCCTTCCCTCCCCGCAGCCGCCTGCGCCTCCCTCCCCCGCCCGCCCCAGAGCGCGGGGCGGGGGGGCGCGACAGGCAGCCTCCGAGCACAGGGCGGGCGGGCCAGCAGCTGCGCCCCCTCCCCGCGCAGGCCGGGTGCCCCCCGGGCGTGTAGGTTGTACTGCGCATGCTCGGTCACAGCTGCTGAAGTTGCTGCCCTCACTCGCACTCAGGCTCTGCTGTCTGCCCGCTGGCGGGCGAGTCACAGGGGCGGAGTCGGGATCTGAGCAGGGGATGGAAGTGAGGGAGGGGGTCGGGTCAAGCAGCTGTAGGTAGTGGCTGGAAAAGAACTAAATCCTGGCCGGGGGGGGGGCAGACCTTGGCAGCCTGTGGCAGAGGCAGAACCGCGCCGGGGACTCGGGAGGGCAGAGGGGTAACAGTGATCCTGGTGGGAATGAGTCACCTGTTGTGTTTGCAAAAGTAGAGCTGGGGGCAGAGGGGCGTTTTAGTGCCCCCCTCACAGGACACGGTCGGTGCCGGCTTCCCAGTGACTCGACAGGGCAGCTCCTCTCTGTCTGGTGTATCCTGCCTGCAGAGACGCGTCGGGCAGCTGCCCCGGGCCCCGCGTTTTGGAGGTTCCTTGCAGCCGCCTCAAACGTCCTATGCACCGAGCCCGGGGGATTAGCGGGACTGCGGGAGGTCACTGCAGCAGCGGGAGATGGAGCGACCAGCAGCCTACACTGCGTTCAGCCCCACCACCTTCTCCCAGCTCGCTGTGCTCGGGTTCACTATGGTGAGGGGGAGGGCGACCCTTGCTGCTGCTTCACCCTAGGCCCCTGGCAATCACCTGGCTCGTGTTCGGGGGAGGGGGCTTTGTGCAAAGAGAAAAAGCAGGGGAGAGAAAGGGCGGAGTTTGGGGACGGGGACAGGGACTGCGGGGGGGGGGGGGGGTGCCTGGGGCACCAGGGAGAGGAGTTACCTCAGGCTCCCTGCCTCACTAGAGATGCAAGTGGAGACTTGATGCAGTGAAATATTTTACATAAACCCCTAAAAACAGTCACTCATTTTGAGTATTTAAAGAAACTCTTACCGGTTTATATGTAAGAACTACCCGTCACCAAATTAAATGAATAGGTAGCAGGTTTAAAACAAACAAAAGGAAGTCTTTCTTCACACAGCGCACAGTCAGCCTGGGGAACCCCTTGCCAGAGGAAGTTATGAAGACCACGACTTTAACAGAGTTCAAGAAAGAACTAGATAAATTCATGGAGGTTGGGGCCATCAATAGCTATTAGTCAGGATGGGTAAGAATGGTGTCCCTAACCTCTGTCAGAGGCTGGGAATGGGTGACAGGAAAGGGGATTACTTGATGATTCCCTGTGCTGTTCACTCCCCCTGGGGCATCTGGCATTGGAATTTGGCCACTGTCAGAAGATAGGATACTGGGCTAAATGGACCTTTGGTCTGACCCAGTATGGCCATTCTTATGTTCTGATGTGTACATGAAATCTCTTAACAGTTAACAAATTAGTCTTAACTACTGCTGTGATTCCCTGAATTGCTCTCTTTTCATTGTAATCCATTTTAATTATAGTTTTTGCTCCTTTTAAAATATTATTTTTATTACTCATTACTTTTACCTTGTCATCCACACCCAGCAGCTGGAAGTCAGTGATTTAGGAACATCCAGAAAATGAGGTTAAATACCTGATCATTTTGGCTAACTACTATTGGTGGACCTATTGTGAGGAATTTACCTAATTCTTTTTTGAACCCAGTAATAGTGTTGGCCCTCACAACATAATGAAGACTCATGTATAGCCCTCCCTTTCTCCTGCATGCAGATAGTGAAGGGCCAATTGTACATGGTGGTGGTAACCAGTGGTAGCAACAAGCCCATTTATGAATAAACTGCACCAGTGGTACTAACTCTAGGGTCTCAGGCTAGGTCTACACTACAGTCCTTTGTTGGAAAAAGCTACATAAATTGTGCTCTGCAATTTGCGTAGCTTTTTCCAACTGCTTTTCCATAAGAGGCTTTTCAGCCTGTGTAGACAGGGCTAAATGGCAGAAAAGCCTCCTCTTTCATCAGAAACCTTATCCCTCATAGAACGAGGAATACAGGGCTCCCCGAAAGAGCACATTTGCTCTTACACACACACACACACAAAGCGGAAGAGCAAACAGGTTCTTTGGATGCGGCTGAATTTTTCTGGGATACCTCTGGTATCCCAGAAAACCCCCACACTGTAGACATAGCCTCAGAGTGACTTTGTCGACCAAGCAGTGGCAAGAGCCAAAAGGGCTGTGCCATGCTCTGCTATACCATCTAAATGAAGTTTGATTATTATGTGATTTGACACTGCATGTTTGCATTTGTGTTACTATTTTTTTCTGTGAACAATACTCAGGAAATATTTTGTGGAAAAAAATTGAAAATGTTTTGGCATATATGAATAAAGCAGGCAGACTTAACCTGCATCAATTTGCGATAAACTTTTCTTTGGAAGGGTAGGAAAATGCTTTTTCATCTCTAAAACCCTAGGCCAGACTGGGCATACTCCAGTAGCAATATAAAAAGGGGAAGCCCAGATCATTGTGGGCTGTGTGCCAGAGGGGAAGGATCTAGACTAGAAGATCCCTCTGAGGACTGTATATAAGAACGGCCATACTGGGTCAGACCAACAGTCCATCCAGCCCAGTATCTTATTTGCCAACAGTGGCCAATACTGGATGCCCAAGAGGGAGGGGACACAACAGCTAATTCTCATGTGATCCCTCTCCTGTCACCCACCTCCAGGGAAACAGAGGCTAGGGACACCATTCCTACCCATCCTCGCTAATAGCTATTGATGGACCTAACTTCCATGAATCTATCTAACTCTTTTTTGAATCCTGTTAACATCTTAGTCTTCACCACATTCTCTGACAAGGAGTTCCAGAGGTTGACTGTGCACTGAGTGAAGAAAAACTTCTTTTTGTTTGTTTTAAACCTGCTGCCTATTAATTTCAATTGGTGACTCCTAGTTCTTATATTGTGGGAATAAGTAAATAACTTTTCTTTATTCACTTTTTCCACACTAGTCATGATTTAATAGACCTCTATCATATTCTCCCTTAGTCTCCTCTTTTCTAAACTGAAAAGACCAAGTCTTTTTAATCTCTCTTCAGAGATCCTGCCTATGGAGGCCAGAGACTCCAAAGGCCAACTTGGACCCTTGTAACTGACAAAGTCATAGAAAGCAACCTGAGCTGTGGATCCTGGATACCCCAAAGCCTCTTAGACTGCCTCATCATAGACAATGGTAAGAAGTGACCTAGACAGAGTGGTATCTCCCCGCCAGCTAAGCTCAGTGTGTTTCAGTAGGATTCCCTGATAAGCCAGTGGTGGAGAGTTGGGTGGGCCCAGGCCACCATCTGGGCTGCCAGAGCCCCTTACTGGCATCCCCTTAGTTTAAGCTACTGGGCCACACTGCGTTGCACTGAAGGGTCACTCTATTGACTCCTTCCACACGGCCCTGCACTGAAAGGGCTGCTCTTTTGATTCTGATAGTTAAACCTTTGCTTTGATCCTCACACCCTGGGGTAACAGGGCTGGAGATGGACAAAGTGGACTTAATGGCAGTGTTCATGCATATCACTTCCTCCCTTCAGAATGGGGTGGGCATACGCAGCCACACACATCTATGTTCTTCAGAAATTTCTTTTTTTTCTTTTCAGTTGTCAGTATATTATGAATGTTTATAGTATATACAACTTCGGGTGCGTCTGCAATGCAGGGCTTAACTCGAAATAAGGTATTCAAATTGAGCTACATCAATTGCATATCATATTTTGAAATAGCTTATTTCCAAACATAGAGGCTGTGTCTACACTGGCATGAATTTCCGGAACTGCTTAAAATGGAATACTATTCCGTTTTCAGTTTTTCCGGAAAAGGAGCGTCTACATTGGCAGGCTGCTTTTCCGGAAAAGCGTCTGTGGCCAATGTAGACGCGCTTTTCCGGAAAAGAGCCCCAATCGCCATTTTCGCGATCGGGGCTTTTTTCCGTAAAAGACTAGTGGGCTGTCTACACTGGCCCTTTTCCGGAACAGTGTTCTGGAATAAGGACTTATGCCCGAGCGGGAGCAGAATAGTTTTTCCGGAATAGCGGCTGATTTTGTACAGTAGAGCATCGTTGCTTTTCCGGAAATTCAAGGGCCAGTGTAGACAGCTCGCAGCTTATTCTGGAAAACGGCTGATTTTCCGGAATAAGTGGCCCAGTGTAGACACAGCCAGAGTGTCTACACAGCACTTATTTTGAAATAGAGCACTCTTCCTCTGACTTCCCTTGTTCCTCGTACAATGAGGGTTACAAGAGTTGGAGTAAGAAGTCCTCCAGCTTGACAGTATTTTGACACTATTTCAAAATAACAGCCCATCTTCTCCATTTGCAGACCCAGGTTATCAGTTGCCCACCAGAATAAGGCCTGATCGTCCTAAAAGTCATTAGGTAGGCTGGAACTGGAGAGTCACATGACCTCGTCATCAGGGCGGATGGAGTGTATCCGTGGATGCGGGGCCACATCTTTTTCCATCTGCTGGGGAGAATGGCTTAGTGGCAGGCAAAGCTTTCTGAGATTTTGCCAATGAGTGTGCTTTGGATAGCGGCCCTGGTGCCAGTGGCCACAGTTCCATGGTGTTACCTAACAAATAGACCAAAGGGGGCATTGTCATGACTAGAATCCCCCAAAGGCATTCATGCTGGCTCACACGCCCAGTCTTGCTGCTGAGGGTGAGGTGATGGGCTAAAGTGTCCCTTAGTTTCAGTGGAGCCCCGTTTCAGAGATCACAGAGGGATCGTCAAGGCCTGGATCTGTCTCAAGACCACAGACACTAGAGACTGGTGCCACATGCAAGGGGACAGGAACTGAAGACCCAGTGAATGGTTATGGTACAAAAAGACCAGAGATGGGAAGGAGATCATTTCCGCAGTGTTGGTGACCAGGAACGGCATTAGGATGATGTCCTCTGGGATGGCAATTGGTGTCAATAGGTGGACTGATATATCCCTCTCAGCAAGCTGCATGAAGATGACAGCAACCACCAAACTGGTGACAGACGGTAAATTTATGTCAATCTCAATGATGGCACTGGAGTCCAGTGGTGTAAAGGTGGGGATCATGCCATGTCTAATGGGATTAGTGGCACTTCAAAACTCCCGAGGGAGCCTTATCTATTGGCTTACCATTTTGGGGAGCCTTAGCCAAAGCCTACAGCATTGGTTCTGCTGGTGCTGTAAGCGGCTGTACTCCTTTGACTCCTGAGCTCTCAAAGACACTAGTGCTGGTAGAAGAGTCAGTCATAGGGCTGCCACTACCAATGCTCAAAATACACAGCTGTGTAGGATACCATGAAATCCAGGGCAATAAATTGCCCCAAATTTTATGGTATCCTAGGCAGTTGCATACACAATGTAACCAGCTCTGGTGTTCAGCCCTGTCTCCTGGCCAAGTCCCTCCTGTAGACTGTGCCCAGTGGGACTATCCCTAGGAGCATGCAAGACCTGGGACAATCACCCCACCCTGCCTCTTCCTGCCCCTGCTCTGCCCCCTCCCCCCCACCTCCATTCCACCATTTCTTCTAAACCCTCTCCCACGGCTGGGGCAGCCTGCCCCCACACGCACTGGATGACGGGGTACCTGTAAGGAGCAAGAAACATGGATGGTAACTGGGTTGATTCACCAAATATTATTTAAATTGTACCCATTCTTTCATCATGTGTTGTAAGTTATTGATACATATTTTCACTGCATGGTGGAGAAATTACATGGAACTATATGGACACTTATTTCCATATAGCATCAGAATATCAATTACATTCATAATTAAACCATTAGATAAGTATGTATCTATTATATATTTGAGAGAGAGCAAGTCTGTCTGTTCAAGAACTCCTCCTAAATGGTAAGAGCTAGGATCACCAAATTTGGCATGCAGCTTTCTTTTATCATAACTTAAATCAAGTTAAGGGTTTGGTTGTGCCAGGACAATTGGATGTGTCTGGAATGCGACTGTTTTTCATAACATGGAAAGGGATGGGTCTACAAGAAGGGACAGTTATACTCTGTAATGACCACGGGGGCAGCAAAGGGCCAGAGATGGGGACCAGGACAGCTATAACCACATTGGGACAGCAGGGGACAAAGTGGAAGTAAGCTTCCCGCCCACTCCCTGGCCAGCACGGCCCCCGCCATAGCCAGCCCTGAGGAACTGCTGCCCAGTGAGGCCCCTGTTGACTCCTGCACCCCTCACACTCTTTGAGCATCTCCTCACCTCCCAACCCTGAGTCCTGAATCTCCCCCAACACACACAGCCTCCTGCTCTGAGTTAAGGATGTAAGTGAGTAGTTAACTACCTGATAAACCTATGCTTACTGGGTAGTCGAGTCAACTACTTGCATTTCCCACACCCCTGCTGCCTCTGTATCAGAGGCAACAAGAGGGAGGAAGCAGGAGCCAGTGCTGGAGGGAGCCGGCTTAAAAGCCAGTTTTCCCCAGCACTGTCTCTGCAGTGCCGCCTGTCCCCCCATCCCATCCTGCGCTGCTGCCTCTTCCAAACCTGTGCACCCAGCTCCTACTATGTTTAAATTGCAGAGCCGCAGTGGGGTAGCTCCTGAACTTGCTGCAAGCTGGGACTAAGCACCGTCTCTTATTGACTAATTGTGTAGTCGATACAGATTGTATTGACTACACCATTAGCCAGTTACCCAACTCTTAACATCCTTACCCTGAGTCCCTTCTCACCCCCCAACCCTGACTTCAGCACCTCACACCCCCAGCCCTAAGAACCTCCTCACCCTGAACCCTGACTCCAGCACTCCATGCAACTCCTCAGCCCCCTGACCTGAGCCTCCCACACCTGACTTCTGCACCCTTGCATACCCCAGCCCCCTGTCTTGAGCACTCCCTAAATCCAAACCCCTGCCCTTACTCCTGCACCCCCATACACACACACAGCATCCTACCCTGAAGGACTTGAGCAATACCAGGTAAATCTTCTAGTAATAACATATTTAAGTCCAAAAAGCCTTGAAATGTCAATATAAACCTGTAATTGCTACATGTATTTGCTGCTGTCAGACATGTATTGAGGTGTATAACTGACGTACAATCCTTGACATGTTGAAGGTCACATTAGTTTTGCTCTGTAGTTTAGTGGGGCCATGACTTAAACAGAAGTATGTGCACAGGTTAATCATTTTTTACAGAAAGACAAAGCACATGGAGTCTTTAAAAATTATAATCCATTTTACATATCTAATGATCCCTTACATGTAGTTGGTGTATATGAACTGCATTATGTTTGTTACAGAATAATGAATCCATTAAAAACTTGTTTAACTATCAACAGATACAAGCCATCTTGTCAGTAGTTTCCACTAGCAATTCTGGCAGGCAGAGCAACACAAATGAAAGTGAATATTTCATACTCAGCATGGTTGAAGCAGATTTTCATTCATTCTGTTAAATACAGTGTGAAACAGCAAATACAATGCTATGCTACAGTGCAAGTGGGGAAGGAGTAATAGTCTATTATATATTTGAGAGAGCCCATCTGTCTGTTCAAGAACTCCTCCTAAACGGTAAGTGCAAGGATCTCCAAATTCCGTATACAGCATCCTCTTATCATATCTTAAACAAAGGTAAGGGTTTAGTTTTGCCAAGAAAATGGAATGTGCCTAGAATGGGATTGCTTCTCAAGAAACTATACAGAAAAGAGACACTTACCAGGCAGGCATATCCCTCACCCATCTGTGACTGCCTGAGCCCCGAGCTTCCCACACCCTCAGGTGTCCTTGAGGGAGCATCAGCCCTCCCTATCCCTAATTCATAAGGGAACATTGCTGTTCCCCTTCATCAGGGAGTGAGGGGACACTGCACAGTTTGCTAAATTTCTGGCGCTGTGGAGAGT
Source organism: Pelodiscus sinensis (assembly GCF_052426305.1). Taxonomy (NCBI): domain Eukaryota; kingdom Metazoa; phylum Chordata; order Testudines; family Trionychidae; genus Pelodiscus; species Pelodiscus sinensis. The sequence goes on from NC_143052.1 coordinate 319,810,638, forward strand.
GCAAGGGGGTAGACAAACCAGGACCTGCTCCTGGTGGGGGACTTGCATCCTTCACTTGGCTGTGCCCACTGCAGCCCCAAGTGGCCATGGAGAGGCACTTTTCACCTGGCTCCAAGCTGCTGTGGTAAGAGAGGGCTGAGGTAGTCCTCTCTCCCTGGGGCAGCCTGCATACTGAACCCTTCATCCTCAGTCCTATTCAAGAGCAATGATTTAAATGAAACATGTACATTTTCATGTTATTTTTCCAAAAACACAAATTAATTGAGTTAAGGACCCAAGCAACTCTGGGCAAATCTTCCAGTAACAAATATAAGAAATTCTGTAATTAGATCTGTGCAGATGAGCCCTTATTTCCATACAGTATCACACTGAAATCATAGGCACCACAATACACCTGCAGTAGAATTAAGGCCCAAATACATTATGTGGGTAACAAGGTTCCTCTAGAAACTTTACATTTTTCAATTTATTTGAATTATGTAACCTTAAAGTTGTATTAATGCAGACTATTTTGCTTGTGAAATGTTTAAATAGTAAATGTTATGTTTATTTGTATTTAACAAGATGAAAATGTAATGTAAAATAGATTACTTTAATTTAAAAATGTGCTTACCTGACCCCAAAGTCTCATCACTTTTGGAGAATTTTGGTGAGCAAGAATGTTTTTGTGCAGATTAAGGTTAACAATTCTGCAGTGCTGCTGCTTTCCTTTTGTCCCCACAGCCACATCATGTATATCTGGCATTTGCCCTTTGCATTATATTCTGTTGCCTTGGTAACACAACACTGGTACTGATTCTGTTGCACAGGATTATAACAAATAATTTATTTGATAAAACTTATCTCTTTTTTCCTCTTCAAAATGACCCACACTGTTATACTGATGTTATGACCTTAATAAATGTATGCATCTAATAATACTCCATCATTTCTCACCAATGGACACACATAACATCAATCAAGTCTTAATTCTCAGATGTTAGGTGTATATTTATAATGCTTTAAAACCTTATTCTCCTAGATGCTGTACAGACAATTAGGTTGCCACCATCCCCATCCCAAAGGCCTTCCAAACTAATTAAGACTGGACTCAAGTGAAAGTAACAGAAAGGCTGAGAAAGGGAAGATGTGGGTAACAGTAATTACACTCTATGGTTCAGTCCATCGGTGAATTTGATTAATTGAATGGAGCATTGATGATACATTTATTTGACTGTGAGACACTAAGATACTGAGGTGATGAGCACCATAGAAAAGATGAATTAATAGCACATTTAATTTACATAGGGTATGCACATAATTTTAAAATGCCCCTTTTCTCAGAAAATGAAATTTGTGCCACCATTGTATAATTACTTATATTATCCATTTCTTGAAGAAACTAATGCCACAATTGTCTGACTTCAAAAGTAATCTACAGCCCTGCTGCATACAGTACAGGACTTCCCATTCCCATCACTGTAAAATTTGTTTTCACCAAACTCAGTGATATGGTCTTTAGGGGTGAGTTTTAAAGCTTCCTGAATCTTTTCATAACTTTAATTACTGAGATCTGAAGGCTGATGTAAAATTTGAAATATATTAAAACAAGAACCACTATCTGCCATTCAGTAACCTCCATATGCTGGAAGCAATTTATCAGAGTATGTTTAGCTATGTAAATTTGAAGTGTGTTCAAAAATCAACCACAAAAGAGGAGGTTACATGCATTGAATAAGTGACTCGGTTACCCTAAATTTTATGTTAAATTAGCATTTTTAATTTAACAAAAGGGTAACAAGGTTGAACACACCCTAAAGAACTTGCCAGGGAGTTATCAGGAGTCTTCCCTTTAACCAGAAGAGGATTCCCTAGAGCACACTAGCATGGCTAACCCCTGAAAGGACACAGAATTAAGCCTTCTGCTCGAGCACAGACACACAAGCAGAAATCCTTCAAAAACAAAATAATTATTTATTGAATAGAAATAGAAGTTACAATGAATTTAATTAGGCAAGAAAAAGTATATGGGAGTTAAAAAACAGAATTATATTTAATAATTATATAATAATAAAACTGTACAGCAAAATAAAAAACACTCATAAAAATTACATCCAAAATACAATATTTTCAGTTTAACTTGCATCTAGAGATTCTACATACACAATGGCTGTGTCTAGACTGGCCGCTTGAATTTCCGCAAGAACACTGACTTCCTACTGTCTGAAATCAGTGCTTCTTGCAGAAATACTATGCTGCTCCCGTTCGGGCAAAAGTCCTTTTGCGCAAAGCTTTTGCGCAAAAGGGCCAGTGTAGACAGCTCAGATTTGTTTTGCGCAAAAAAGCCCCGATCGCGAAAATGGTGATTGGGGCTTTTTTGCGGAAAAGCGCATCTAGATTGGCACGGACGCTTTTCTGCAAAAAGTGCTTTTGCGGAAAAGCGTCCGTGCCAATCTAGACGCTCTTTTCCGCAAATGCTTTTAACGGAAAAGTTTTCTGAAAATCATGCTAGTCTAGACATAGCCAATGGCTTTTAGTCCTGGTATTACAATGTAATCTCATATTTAATATAGTGTAATGCAGACGGTCACTCTATGCACCTATAAGAACATCATCATATTCAAATATTTGGAGTAAATTGCCAAGGGAGGTGGTGGAATCTCCCTCTCTGGAGATATTTAAGAACAGGTTAGATAGACATCTGTCAGGGATGGTGTAGACGGAGCTTGGTCCTGCCTTGAGGGCGGGGGGCTGGACTCGATGACCTCTCGAGGTCCCTTCCAGTCCTATGATTCTATGATTGTGTGAGATGTCCCCCACACATCCTGCAACCACTTGGATAGCACTCACAGGATGTTAAATATTAAATGTTAATGTGAAGTAAATATCTAATTTTTTAATCTGAATATGATGATGTTCTTATAGGTGCATAGAGTGACCGCCTGCATTACAAGATACAGGCATCGACGGTCCCTCTAAATTTTTCCATCCATATGCAGAATTAAGTTTTGCTGTGTGCAACAAAACATGTGCAGATGTTCACCACCAGGAGAAACACATGCTGCTGGCTGTGGGAGCTCTGCTAATCAGCTGGATGGCATTTGAACAGATTATTTGATAGGATAACAAGTCTTGTGAATACGGGAAAAGCGGTGGATGTTGTCTACCAAGACTTTAGTAAAGCATTTTATATGGTCTTACGTGATTTTCTTATCAATAAACTGGGGAAATACAACCTAGATGGGGCTACTATAAGGTGGGTGTATAACTGGCTGGAAAACCATTCTCAGAGAATAGTTAGTAATGGCTCAGAGTCCTGCTGGAAGGGCATAACAAGTGGGGTTCCACAGAGGTCTGTTTTGGGACCAGTTCTGTTCAATATCTTCATCAATTATTTAGATATTGGCATAGAGAGTACACTTATTAAGTTTACAGATGATATCAAGCTGGGAGGGGTTGCAAGTGCTTTGGAGGATAGGATCATAATTCACAATGATCTGGAAAAACTAGAGAAAAGATATGAGGTAAAGAGGATGAAGTTTAATAGGGACAAATGCAAAGTGCTCCACATAGGAAGGAACAATCAGTTTCACACATACACAATAGGAAGTGTCTGTCTAGGAAGGAGTATGGCAGAAAGGGATCTAGGGGTCATAGTGGACCGCAAGCTAAACATAAATCAACAGTGTGATGCTATTGCAAAAAATGCAAATATGATTCTGGAATGCATTAACAGGAGTGTTGTGAGCAAGACATGAGAAGTCATTTTTCTGCTTTACTCTGCACTGATTAGGCCTCAGCTGGGAATATTGTGTCCAGTTCTGGGCACCACATTTCAAGAAAGATTGGAGGAGGTCCAGAGAAAAGCAACAAGAATGATTAAAGGTCTAGAACATGACACAAGAGGAAAGACTGAAAGAATGGGGCTTGTTCAGTTTAGAAAAGAGAAGACTGAGGAAAAGACATGATAGCAATTATCAAGGATAGAATCATAGAGCTGGAAGAGATCTTGGGAGGTGTCGGGTACCTCCCCTGGTCCCGCCTCTCTTTTCCTCTTGCCCCCCGGGCGGGTAGGCAGAAGGGACACGCGGGGGGTCCAGCCCCCCTCCCAATGCCATCCGGTCCCCAGGACGTGCTGGTTATTCCACCAACCCTTCGACGTGCTGCCCCTGCCTAGCAGGACTCTGTCCGTGGGGCCCTCTAGGGGGCGCACCCCTCTGGTTCGAGAGTCCCTCCCAGTGTCCCGGATGGGCCGCCACCCTCGCAGTGGCCCTGCGAGGGAGGGAGGACAACCCTTTCTGTTGTCCCCTTGAGCGCAGGCAGGGGAAGGGGAAAAGGTAAGGAGACCCAGGCCCGCCCTCACCTCCGGGCCCTAACCCCAGAGCCCTAGGGGGTCGGCGAACACCGCCCCTTTAAAGCTGGAGCGGGATTCCGCTCAGCAAGTCTCTAGCCCCGTGGGACGAGCCCGCCCTGGGTTCCTTCCTACCCCTCCCTCTGTCTCCAACTGTGGTACATGGGTCTCCAGCCGGGACGCTGTCTGCTTCCCCGGGGGGCACCACCTCAGCCTGTCGTCCAGCTGTGGGCTGCTCCTCTCCCGGCCGGGTGGGTCGAGCCGCTCCCCCCCACACGTAAACCCGCCAGCTCTTTGTCCTGCCAGTCGGGTACGTCCCCCGTCGCCTCCAGCTCTCCTCCCGTATTCTGGAAGGCCGTCCTCTTTCCTCCCCTCCTGGTTGCACTGCTGGCGTTTAAAGCGCCCGGCGTTTGGCACAAGCATGCCCCACGCGGGGGAGGGGCCCGGCAGCCCGGAATCCCGGCTGCCGCGTCTGTCCAGTGACGGGGCGTTTGCGCTCTGTCACAGGAGGTCATCAAGTCCAGACCTCTGCCCAAAGCAGGACCAATCCAAACTAAATCAACCCAGCCAGGGCTTTGTCAAGCCGAGACTTAAAAACCTCTAGGGATGGAGATTCCATCACCTCCCTAGGTAATCCATTCCAGTGCTTCACCACCCTCCTAGTGAAATAGTTTTTCCTAACATCCAACCTAGACTTCCCCCACTGTAACTTGAGACTATTGCTCCTTTTTCTGCCATCCCTCACAACTGAGATCAGCCTTTCTCCATCCTCTTTGGAACCTCCCTTCAGGAAGCTGAAGGCTGCTATCAAATCCCCCCTCGCGCTTCTCTTCTGCAGACTAAACAAACCCAAATTCCTCAGCCTCTCCTCAAAGGTCATATGCTCCAGTCCCCTAATGATTTTGGTCGACCTCCGCTGGACCCTCTCCAATGCATCCACATCCTTTCTATAGTGTGTGTGTGGGGGGGGGGGGGAGGGGGGAAGCTTTCTATAGTATCTAAAAGCGTGCTACAAAGAGGAGGAATTATTTTCCTTAGCCTGATGATTGATAGGACAAGAAGCAATGGGCTTGAATTGCAGCAAGAGAGGTTTAAATTGGACTTTAGCAAAAACTTCTTGTTAGGGTAGTTAAACAGTAGAATAAGTTGCCTGGGGCGGCTGTGAAATCTCCATCGCTGGAGATATTTAAGAGCAGGTTGGATAGACATCTGTCAGAGATGATCTGTACAGTGCTTGGTGCTGCCATGAGGGCAGGGGACTGGACTTCATCTCTCGGGATCCCTGCCAGTTCTAGTGTTCTATTAATCTTTCATGACTGGCCACAAAAGTACACAGCTTACAGGGAACACAGACAGGCATCCTGCTTTATTTACAGACAGACCATTTCACTCTTAAATAATAGGTAGTAAAGGAGACCAGACTCTCACTTTTATTGAAATTTCCCTATGACTTGTCTATGGGTCCTTTTGATCTTTCTGATCCATGGAGTATGGTTTCCATAGCTATAGTTTCATTGTTGCTCCTTCAGGCTGTGGATGCTGTTGTCCATCACTGTTGACTAGGGTTAATTTAACCAGTTAAATTCTAGGTTTAACTGATTAACCCTTGAGCAGTCCTTCCCTCTCCCATGGCACAATAGGCCATGGCTGGGAGAGGAGCTGCTCTGGCCCCGGAAGCTGCTCCAGCCCCCAACCCTGCTCCAGGCCCTGCCGCTGCCTTGGATGACAGTGGCTGCTACAGTTCTGCTCTGGTATTGAGGGCTCCTCCGGGCCCAGTCCTGCCTCTTACCCCAGCAGGCCTTGGCAGCGGGGGCTACTCTAGCCACAGGTGAAGGAGATTGCTCTGGCAGTGGGGGCTGCTCCTGCCCCAACCTTGCCTTGGTCTTGTCGCCGCCTTGGGTGGTGGAAGGCTGCCTCAGCCCCTCTGCAGCAATGAGCAGGGTCCAGTAAGCTAGACCAGTTAACTGATGTCAGCCGTGGTGTTTGTGTGTTATACACCCGACTCTTCAACTGCTAGAACGCAAGGTTCCTTCGCATCAGGCGGCCTAGGGAAGGCCGACGGGCACCCCAAAGTTTGCAGGAAGAGCTTTTACATCCGTGTCTTTAGCTGCTAGGATAGGGGTCCCTTCGCAGCGGGCGGCCTAGGGAAGGCCGACGGATGTCCCAAAGGATCTGTCCCGTGGAGGCAACACGATCCAAACGCCCAGCTCTTACTGCGTCTTCCCCTATTGACCAGCTAGAGTTCTTTTAATTGTGTTTGGTTCTGTTACAGCAACTGAAGGAGTCAGGTTAAAACTTAAACAGTTACAGATTTATTAAAGAGGTTTCTAAAGCATGTGGTTACAGTGGCTATTGCTCTATTAACTGCTAGCAAATTCAGATCTTAAAATGGTTACAGAGGGAAAAGGAGATAGAAAATAATGGTACCAAGTGACAGCTTAATCTTTAAAGAGCTCTGTTCTACACATGCACTAAAACAAAAGGACACATATGGGTACAATTTTTACCCCCTTCTGCGTCTCTCGATTCCAGCGTGTCAGGCCAGGTTCGGTCTCTCAATTCCTCGGAAAGACGAATACGAGGTGGGCGTCCCCGTGGAACCTCGGGAGGCAATTACATAACCCGACCAGCAGGTAGATGGTAGACTGACACTCAAAGTGAGTGTGCTGCTGGACCCATCTTTATGCCCGTGGGGTCACGTATTCTCTTCCTTATCTATGGCGCCAAATGGTGCTGGTTCATCTTTGTGACTCCAGCTCTTACAAGGGAGTTGTGAACTTAATTTACACTTGTAAGAGAGATAACTAAATTGGGAGTACTGGACATTCTTTGCTCAGCAGGAGGTTTCCCCCCCCCCCCCCCCCCCGAGGACGGCTGTGTGTTCGTATCAATATAGGTGCCAGCCAAGGCAGTTCTCACAGCCTCGAGGTCAGCAATTGGCGTATCTCTGTTTACAGCCATCCAGGGTCACAGCAGCCAGCATATCCGGGCCTTCTGTCAAGGCATCAAAGACTATGATGATTTTATTGCTTTCTATGACCTGTGTCCTCCAGGCAAATCAGAGGGGCAAGCAAGATGGATATTGCAAGGAGGGGGTTCCTGTCTGGCTACAACTGGTTACTTGGTAAACAGGCTGATAATATCAACACTAAATATCTTCTCTAAAAGCACAAATTCCACATTTTCTCTGGCAAATGGGTTTCTAGGATTCCTGGAAATAACAGAACTTGTTAGGACCAAATGTAATTGGCAGAAATAACATGGGGCAAGGGACGTAAATTACTCGTGTACCTAATGCAGAAGTCACAGGAGCAGAATGCAAGGGGCAAGAACAACATAATGTCAGTCCCATTGTCCAAAGATAATATTAAATGTGACTGAAAATGGGCGTAAAGACTTTAAGATCATACAATTATTTGTCAAAAAGGGAAAACAAGGTTTTTAACAATGAGAAAATAGTGCCATAGAATTATCAGTGATGACAGTAACTCAGTATTAAGGACCTGTGAAGTCATATGGTCAAGTAACAAATTGACGACAGAAAAGGATTGTTTTGTCCCTAAATGGCTTACCTTAATTAACTGTGTTTGAAGTTCTCTATATTCCGAGATGCACCTTGGAAGAAAGTCATACCAAAGGAAGATTATAATCTTGCAGGGGGAGGAGGTGAGGAGGGCAGAGCTGGCTGAGAGTGCTGTGAATGCTGGGGGGCAGCCCCGGACCCCACTGGTGCTAGGGAGGGAAGTGAGCAGTGACTTGGGACCTTCACTAGTACTAGGGACGTTGCAGTCAGCAGGGCTAGCAGGTTCTCTACCTGGCTCCTGTGGCTCCCCAGAAGCGATGACAATGCCCTCCCTTAACTCTTACTCAGAGGTTAGGGATGTAAAATTTTGATTAATTGGCTAATCGAATAGTTGATTAAATTTGCATCGACTATTAGATTAGTGGATAAGGGCACCTCCGCCGCCCCAGGGCTGTTGCTAGACTTCAAAGGCAAAAGTGCTGCGGGGCGCATGGAGCCAGCAGGGGACTCAAGCAGTGCCCCGCTGGCCTTGTGCTCCCTGCAGCATTTCAAAGTAGCAGCACCGCATGGAGCCTGGGGTCAGCTGGCATTTCCAAGTGGCAGCACCACATGGAGTCCAGGCTCTGTCCCTGGGCTCCACATGGCACTGCTGCTTTGAAGCATCCCCTCTTCTTCGCCCCCTCCCTTCCCCCATCGATGCCTCTTTCTGATGGAGGCAGCAAGGGGGAAGGGGAAAGCGACTAGTTAACTAGTGTGTTGACTATCCGATAATCATTTGCTTATCAGATAGTCAACTAGTTGTTCACATCCTGTCAGACACATGGTCCCCTAATCAATGTTCCCTCTTTTCCTTCCATGTGAGGAATAGGTTTTATGATGTACACTGAGGCATGTGTGAATAAACACCACCAGTAGAACAAATGCTGCCAGCTGGGGATGCTGTGTTAATCAGCTGAGTGGCACTTGAATCTCTGCGTGTTACCTTCATCCCAACCACTATAGTTCCCCCTGTCCCACAAAGCTGCCTGGCCACACCTCTGCCTAGGAGCTGAGATATATCACGGTTTCTGGATGACCCTCACCCCCAGAGGTAAGTACCACTCAGACCCTTCACCCCTTCCCAAGCCTCAACCCCCAGGCCACATCCAAACTGCTTCTGCTGCTGGGGGGCGGGTTGCACAATGACTTGAGACTGCAGTCAGCATGGCTGGCTTGGGGGCCCCCTGAGTTGCTCAGGCAGCACACCCAGACCCTACACACTGGTCACAGCAAAAGTCACATAATTGTAGACTTACGTGTCCTCTATGAAAAACCTGTAGCTCTAATCATCACTAATATTTTTGATGTCTTTTGGGCCTCACTGGGGAAGACAGTGAGGCCCAAAAAGCAGAAATATGACAATGTTCTGGCATATTAGTGTTACTGAGGTATACTCTTTATCAGGTGTTGAAAAAGAATTGTAAAGTAAGAGAAAAGTTCGAGTATACAGGTGCACCCATTCTATCCCTGGTGTAATTCCATTGATTTTAATGAAAAAAAGTCACAAAGTCTTTCAGTTTGGGTACCAAAAGCTCAAGACACCTAAAACTGGAGGCCACCTTTGAATATCTTCCTTGTTGTACCAGTCTCCCTGTCAAGATACTGTGGTAGTATCTACTCATTGGAATTAAGGCTTAGCTCATGGAGTTACACCAAGGAAATTTAAGGAAACCTACTCTGTCCTGTAATTATAATTGTAATTATAGGTAGGTAATGGATTACTAATTGGATTACTGTAGGTAATAGATTACTAACATTTATTTATAATACAAGAAAATAATATGTTATTAAATACAGTAAAACATATTACCTAGTCTGTACAAACATCATCGCACAGTACACAATAAATATTAAACTTTAATATTGACATTTATGACCACTAAAACATAAACCTTTTATGATGCCAATGTAATAATATTTAAGAAGCATTCCTAAAACATTAAGATGGTTCAATAAAATAATGTATATTAAATAAATTACACATATTAGCTGAATAAATATTACATTAATCATGCTGTATGTTAACTTGACATATATGTAAATATTATAAATTACTTGTTTTGGTTATACTGTTTAATGCTAAATACAAAGAAGACCATATACATTCACATGCAATTGATATTCTTTCAGACATGCTAGTATTAATCTGTAATCTGCAATACAGGTAATGTTTATTACACCTTAGAGCAGTCACACTCTCCAGTTTAGTTCTATTTCACTAGGAGGCTTTCTAGAAGAAGGTGCGTTATTCATAATACACTGAGACTCTAGGTTTTATAAAGCATACTCTCACTTATACAAATAATTCCTATTTCAGTAGTCTCATTGAAGTCAATGAGATTACTCACATGACTAAGGACTACTCATGAGCGAGAACTGCAAGAATGTGTCCTTAATTTTTGCAGCCATGCTTTTAGTTTAATATGCCTAAACACTGAGCTCAATTCTGCTCTCTGAATGAAGGAACTGAGCCAATTGACTTTTTCTCCAGTACTGTATTGTTATAACCCTAGCTAACTGCATAGCTACATAAATATCACACCACATTCTAGTAACTCTTTGGAGGCAATGGAAAGTATAAAGTAACTGACATTACCACATTATCTCCTGATCATTGGATAATCCAGCAGTCCTCAGTTAGAGTCCATTGAACTCCATGGGTTGCATAACTGATTAAGTACTGTTAAATCTGTTCCTTTGTAATTATTTGCCACCAGTGTATACATATCATGATTCTATGCACCATCATTACCAGTATTTGCAGCTGGAATTTGTAATATACATGACCACAAACATGAGTATAGAATTTGATCATAAAAACATAAGTGAATCTAAAGGTGGCCATGAGGAACACCTGTTATTTCTTTTATGTTTTTAGTTCCATGTCTAAGTTCATAATAATTATGCAAATGGAATCATTAATTCCATTTCTGGATTCATGTATAAATTGTACATCCTGAAAAAATTTCCGTTGGTTTGCCAATCCCTCTAAAAAGCATTCAACATTTGAATTATATAGCTCTTTAAAATAATTCTGCACTACGAAAATGGTCATATATTATTGACATAAAATTCCTTTCAGCAATTTCATTCTGTTTAATACTTGATGTTGTGACGAATAAGGCAATTTCCTGCAGTATGCTTGGGGGATTTTACTGAATTAAGATTAAATATCTTTGTGTCTATTGTATTAAATTAATGATGTATGCATTATTGTGGGTTGGGATTGTATGTAGTATCTCAAGGGCAGGGGAGAGATATGACAGGTGTGAGAACTGGGGAATCAAAGGACTATATTGAACAATGTGTCAGACAAAAGGAGACTTTTGGAATACATGTTAAGTGGTTTTCCTGGGAAAGAGCTAGGAGGAAAGGAATGCAAATTCCCTACCTTCTGTTATGCAAAAAGCCAGTCTTTTGAAGCTATTGTCTGAGGCATGAGCTGTTGTCTGTTCCATGAGGCTAAGACCAAAAGCCCAAGTTATTATAAAGGAAAGACTAAACTATTCATGGCTGTTCTGAATCTGGAACAGTTATGAACTTGTAACTTGTAAACTCAGTTGTGAATGTTGAAGGACTAATATCTACGTCAGCCTAAGGCTGGTGCTTATTTTAAGCTTATTTTATTGATGACCTATTTTAAGCCTTTTAACATATAAATTCATTCTTTTAGTGTTTTTTCTGTTACACTTTCATTTGAACAATGAACGTGCTTGATTATAAAGAGCTATAAAGGTAACTTGCAATTTTGGACAATTATGCTGTTCATAAGATCTGGAAAGAAAGCAAAGTGCAGATGTTGGACTTAGGCCTCAAGGAGCTGAGAACCTAGAAGAGAGCCTCTTCAGGGCACTCGGGGAGGGGCGGGGAAAGGGATACGGGTGCTCTGTCCCTCACCTATACGATATGTAAACATTTTCAAATAGTCATGTAGAAATGACAGAAAGAAATGTTGCTAATTCATAGGATAACAGAAGTGAAAAAATTAGGGATGAAGTCAAGGCATTTATTGAACTGTCAAGTCATCTTAACTCACGTATTCATATTACTGAAAGACTGGTGTCAGAAAGGGCAGAGCAAAAGTAACTGTTTAATCAAGCCATGTGGTTACATTTGTCCTCTTGCCCTTGTGTAACACTGACCTATCTAAAGATAAGTGCTACTCCTCTGATAGAATGGATTGTGTAATTTACTAGTTGTTTGTTCTTTAAAGACAATGTGCTCTCCATAGATGAAGAAAAGTTAAAGCCACTTAATGCTAAGGTGTAACATGCTTTATGATCTTTAGGCAGTACATAGCATTGTACATGATTTAGCCTGGAATAGTGGGCCAAATCATCTGCTGTTTTAACTGCATTAACTTCAGTTTAGCTAGCTACTCTAGCAGAGAAATTGACCTGCATATATATTATATAAACAAGATTCAACTTTTAATGACTGCATCAACTACTACCTCTTTTTTATCTGTTTCTTACATTTTGCTTCCCTCTTGAATTATAATTATGGAGCAAAAAATATTTCAGTAATTTCTTTCACATGGTTTCAATTAAACATAGGTTTTGCTTGCAGATATTTTAGTGGTTTTTAAAGACATTTCTTGATCAGCTATGCAAAATGTAGCACAGCTATAGCAAAAAATTAAAAGGGACACATCTATTTTAAAATCTGAGTGAAGCTTCCCTACATATTTGAAGAAATACAGATATAAATAACTGTGGGAGTTTTACCACTTGGGTTATGATCCCATCAGTTGTCCAAAGCAAAACAGGACAAGGTCTAAACAATGCTTGCATAGAAGACCTCCATGGAAAGTCAGATTGCTATAAGCACTATATGTGATTCAGCAGGTGTAATTCTTTCCCCTGACTTAATGATGACTGCAAATCGCTAATGACGGTGATGGTAAAAAATGCTATGGTCTGACTCTCTATTCCCTTGCACCTGTCATATACAGCTTGATAACTGGACCTCAAACATGTCCTAGCATTTTACATCTATTTTATTTACTTTACATGGCTGTAAACTACAGGTTGGACCTCAATGGTTCAACACCCTCGAGACCTGACTGGTCCCGAATGAAGGGATTTGCTGGACCAGGGAAGGTCCCTCCCATCCTGGTCTATGAGTTAGGGCTGAGTTAGGGCTCCAGCTTGCCCCTACAGCTTGCTGAGTTAGGGCTCCAGCTTGCCCCTACTGCTGCCTCAGTCCCCTGGGGCTCTCTAGATGCTGCAGCCCTGCTGCTGCCGGGGCGGAGCACCATGGCCAGAGATCCACAGCCAGGGCAGAGCTCTGGAGCTGCCTGGCTCTGCGGCCAGGGCCAGAGTTGTGTGGCCAGGGCAGAGCTCAGCAGCCGCCTGGCTCCACAGCTGGGGCTGGTGCAGGGGGCTGGTGCCGGATCTCTGTGGCAGAGGACAGAGCTCCCCATTGTGCCACCTGTCCCCCCCCATTGGGTTGCCAGTGCCCCATAGCATGCTCCTGCCCCACTGCCAGACCTCCCTTTTCCTAGGCTCTGTGGTCCAGGAATATCCATGATCAGTGCCGGACCACAGCTGTTGCTGGACCAGGGAGTCCTGGTTAGGGGAAGTTCAACCTGTACTACACAAGGACAAAGCAGTGGAGAATAAGGCCTTGTATATTTGATGAGTAGTGACCTATTAAGTTGTAAACATTTATGGTTAGTAAGACTCCACCCTAAATTTTGCAAGAACAGTAGTGGTAGCTTTAGTTTCCTGATCAAATCTGAAACTGGGTTATTATGCTATATAGTTATATTTTTCTTGCAGTTTACTTTTGGTGCAGTAGTATTTCTCACTTTTTTTAAATTGTTCTGAACATTTGTTTTTCACCAAGAACAAACAGCTGTGTTCTAACCTAAATAATAGCTGGTTTTGATGGTAGGACTGACATAATATAAGCATAGTTTGGGGATTAACTAGGAAAAAAGTAGTATGGAAATAGATGTTATGTTCTTGACAGTAAAGTATCTGATACCAATGTGACACCAATATTTTCAAAAGGGCTCTGGTGATCCTTACAGGTACAGACCGGTAAGTTTAATGTCAGTACTGGGCAAATTAGTTGAAACTATAGCAAAGAATAAAATTGTCAGACACATAGATGGACATAATTTGCTCAGGGGAAAAGTCAAAATGGTTTATGTAAACTAAGGAAAACATGCCTTACTAGAGTTCTTTGAGGGAGGTCAACAAATTTGTGGACAAGGGGGATCCAGTAGATATAGAGTACTTAGATTTCCAGAAAGAAGGCTCTTAATTAGCTGTCATGAGAAAAGAGGGAAGGTCCTCTCATGGATTGATAACTGGTTAAAGGACAGGAAACAAAAGGTAGGAATAAATGGTCAGTTTTCAGATTGGAGAGAGAGAACTAGTGGAGTCCCTCAAGGCTCTGTACTGGGACCTATTTATAAATGATCTGGAGAAAGGGGTAAATAGTGAGGTGGCAAAATTTGCAGATGATACCAAATTGCTCAAGATAATTAAGATCAAAGCAGACTGTGAAAAGCTTCAAAAAGACCTCAGAAAACTAAGTGATTGGGCAACAAAATAGCAAATGAAATTTAATGTTGATAATGCACATTGGAAAAAATGCCAACTATACGTACAAAATGATACAGACCAATTTAGCTATAACCACTGAAGAGAGAGATCTTGGAATCATTGTGGATTGTTCTCTGAAAACATCCACTCAACGTGCAGCAGCAGTCAGAAAAACACACAGAATGAATGTTAGGAATCATTTAAAAAGGAATAGAGAAGAAGACAGAGAATATCTTACTGCCTCTATATAAATCCATGGCACAGCTACATCCTGAATACCGTGTACAGATGTGGTCACCTTATCTCAAAAAAGATATATTGGCATTGGAAAAGGTTCAGAAAAGGGCAACAAAAATTATGGGACCCGTTCCAAAGCCCTCATGTGAAGAGAGATTAAAAAGACTGATATTTTCAGCTTAGAAATGAGGAGAGTAAGGGTATGTCTAGACATCATCCCTCTGTCGCCAGAGGGATGTAAATTAGACATACCAACATTGCAAATGAAGCAGGGATTTAAATCTCCCACGCGTCATTTGAATAAAAATGGCCACTATGTTTTGCCAAAAAGTTTGTCGGCAAAAAGAGGCTGTCAAGACGGGGATCGGGCGACAAAGAAGGCCTTTGTCGGCCGATACCTTATGCCTCGTAAAACAAGGTTTGCAGGATCGGCCGACAAAGGCTTTCTTGTTGCCCAATCCCCGTCTTGACAGCCGCTTTTTGCCAACAAACTGCCGACTCAGCAAAACACGGTGGCCATTTTTATTCAAATGAAGTGCGGGAGATTTAAATCCCTGCTTCATTTGCAATGTCGGTATGTCTAATTTACATCCCTCTGGCAACAGAGGGATGTAGTCCAGACATACCCTAAGAGGGGATATGATAGAGGTCTAAAATCATGACTGGTGTGGAAAATGTGAATAAGGAAAAGTTATTTACTTGTTCCCATAATTCAAGAACTAGGGAGTCATCAATTGAAATTAATAGGTGTCAGATTTAAAACAAACAAAAGGACATGTTTCTTCATGCAGCACACAGTTAACCTGTGAAACTCCTTGCCATAGGATGTTGTGAAGACCAAGACTTTAAGGGCATGTCTACACAATGGCGCTATTTAAGGATAATGTTTGTTATCTTAACAGCATGCTTGTTACTTTGAAATAACGGGCTTCTTATTCAGGCTTTTTTTAAGCCTCACTGCACATGGATTAAAGATGACACCGGAATAGTGATTATTTTTCAAAATTATACAGCGCCAAGTTTTGTAATAAGCTACGCAATTTGCATAGCTCAAATTGCATTGTTTATTTTGAGGTATACGCTATGTAGACGTACTTTAACAGGGTTTTAAAAAGAACTAGATACATTCATGGAGGTTAGGTCCATCAATGACTACTAGCCAGGATGGGTAGGAATGGCCTCCCTAGCCTCTCTTTGTCAGAGGCTGGAAATGAATGACAGGAGAGGGATCACTTAATGATACCTGTTGTGTTCTCTCCCTATGGGGCATCTGGAATTGGCCACTGTTGGAAGACAGAATACTGGGATAGATGGACCTTTGGTTTGACCCAATATAGCCGTTCTTATGTTCTTAATAGCAAACTGTCTAGTATTTTTTGTTGACAGAATCTGACAAATCTCATTATAAACTACAGATTTATCTAAATATTAGGCTCTTCAAATTTACAAAATTTCATTTATATTCTTATGCAAGACATCTTAGTAAATGTTAGTTAAGTTCATATGGCAGTGAGACCATATTTTAAGTGGGCACTATTTTTGTTTGTATCTTTAACCTCTGTAATAGAGCAGGCAACATCTGAGAATACCTGACACTGACCGGTGCTATCTTGATCTAAGACTTCTAGGTTAAAAGAGGCCTTATGGACTGCAGATAGACTCATGGGGATCTGATAAATTTAACAATATTATGGTCATATCCACTGTCTGTCTCTCTTATCACAGGAATCCAACTGAATTAAAATCTTATTTTTGTCATCTCAATATTTTGGGGTTTATAGCCTGAGAAAGATAATGTATGTTAGGCACATCTGGAAAATATTTTCAATAGGATGTGTGCAAGAAAATATTTTGCTTTTGATCTGCTATTTTTTGCAGTTAGCACTGCACTAAACTATTAATATAGTTATATGAGCACTCTAAGTTCCAGCCCTAAAAGGTTCAGCAGCACAGAGCCCCAGTGATTTTAATGGGATGTCTGCATAGCCAATTATAGAATTGAGGCCTTATATTGTATACTGTTTGAAACAAAAATATGCCACAAAGAGAGAGTCAATTTCAGACATTAATACTGACTTTATTTCTCCAAAATGCCAATCCAGTGATGATATGGTATTGTCTAAAATGATCCAGATAGTCTCACCTATTAGAAACGATGTATATAGTTTTCCTGCCCTGGGATTTTAATATTTTTACATTACTTAAGGAGGGTACATGCTGTTGCCAAATGCTGAGTATAATTCTGTATAGCATATCAGGAGTTTACTGTTTTATATATATTGTCTCTATGGTATACATTTTTCATTAGGGCAAATTCAGCTGGGCTGAGCATTGGGAAGAAAAGGAGCCTTTCCCACACAGGCTGTGGAAAATTACAGAACCCTTCTGTGCAAGCTATTTTCAGTCCACTACCCCTCTACAGGACAGACATTTACCTCCCTTATTTCCAGTCTTCCTGTGCTTATCTCTGTGCATAGAGCCCAGTAAAGGGGGTGCATACCCTAATCAGCACCTCTTCCTCAGTAAAAGAGCCACTTTGGAGATGGGGGGTGGGCTACAACTGCCCATGAACTATGTAGATTAATAGTAATACTAAAAATCCATTGCAGGTTTAACACTATTATAATGCTTACTATGTTAAAATAATCTAAGCAGTATATTTAGTCTATTAGTTGCCATATAGTATTTCTCCACCTAAGGTGGATGGTGAGGTACAAAGTAACAGTACATATCTTGAAATGTTTTAGTTCAGTGCAACATGACTATTTACAATTTTAAAAAATCAATTACTTGGCTTTAGAAATACTTGTCCACTTGGATTTTAAAAGTGTGGGGTTTTTTGTGTGTATTTCTTAAATTCTTTATTTTGTATGCACTGAAACATACACACTTCCAAAAATAATATCTGGAATTTGTGATACAAACTACAGTGGAGGCCAGCCAGTGACCTAGGGCTGAGCTCAACTTACAATGTTAGTTTAGACAAATTATGTTACATAATTTACAAAAACTAAAGTAATTGAAGTCAACCTAACTTTGATTAACAGCAGTGTCTACTCCCTGCTATGCTGATGGTTCTCCCATTAACATAGCTTCTGCCTTTCGAGGAGGTGGAGTATATAAGTCATTGGTGAGTGCTCTCCCATTAATAAAAACAGGACTATGTAGCACTTAATAAACCATCTTGTTAGTCTTTAAAGTGATGAGCTTTCGTGGGCCACACCCACTTCCTCAGATTAAGTAGTGGAAGAAAATTGTCACAACCATATATACCAAAGGATACAATTTAAAAAAAATGAACACATATGAAAAGTACAAATCAAATTTCAGAACAGAAGGGGGATGGGGGGGGGGGGGGAGATAAATGTCTATGAGCTAATGATATTAGAGGTGATAATTGAGGAAGCTATCTTTGTAAAGGGCACTCTTTACATTATAAAGATAGCTTCCCCAATTATCACCTCTAATATCATTAGCTCACAGACATTTATCTCCCCCCCCCCCATCCCCCTTCTGTTCTGAAATTTGATTTGTCCTTTCCATATGTGTTCATTTTTTTTAAAATTGTATCCTTTGGTATATATGGTTGTGACAATTTTCTTCCACTACTTAATCTGAGGAAGTGGGTGTGGCCCACAAAAGCTCATCACCTAATAAACCATCTTGTTAGTCTTTAAAGTGCTACATAGTCCTGTTTTTTCTTTCAGCTACACCAGACTAACACCGCTACATTTCTATCACTACTCCCATTAATAGTCTGTCTTCACCAAATTCACTAAATCAACCCTGCTGTATCAACTGCTGCAATGCTAATTTAGCCAGTAGCACGGGTGGTTGGTAAAGGTACAGCTTGGGGAGGCAAGCCCCCAGCCCCACCTCCAGTCCCGCCCCTTCTCCTGAGGCCCTGCCCCCACCACCGAGAGGGGAGAAGGATCGGGTGCATGTGTCTCCCTCCCGGCATTGGAAGGGGAGGCGGCCACCCCTCTCCCCGGGGAGGGGGCATGAGTGCACACACACCCCCGCCCCGGAGCATGGAAAAGGAGGGTGCCATGGCCCAACCTCCCCAGCCCCAGAGCACGGGGAGGGAAGAAGGCACTGTGGCCCCAATCTTCCCAGCCCTAGAGCATGTGGAAGAAGGGGAGCACACAGCCCCAGTTTCCCCAGGCCAGAGCATGGGGAGGGAGAGCACCACGCATGGCTCCAGCCTCCCTAGCCCCAGAGCATGGAAGGACTGCTGCTCCAGGGACAGCAACACTCCACTCCAGTATGCCTATAGTAGGTGTTCTGGGGGCAGAGCGTAAGGTGTTCTGGGGTCAGACTGGCAGTTTGGGAAGGCAATGCTTTCCCCCACCTAGGATACCAGCCACCCATGGCCAGAAGTATAAACATAGCCTTAATGCTATACACTTGACAGATGGCAGACCTAGGTTTGAGAGCAATCTCAAGAATCTTGCTCTTTTGGCCTACTTGTGTTTGGCAATGTTACCAAGATGACCATCTGTACAGGTGCAGGAGGTTGCTGTGTGAACCACACATCAAACATCAATCACGTACAGGATGGAGTCACTCAGAGGTTGTCTGATAATTCAGGATGAACACAGCAAGTACAGAAGTAGGTAAAACCGACCATAATGAAATAAAACCTATAGAATCATTACTCCCTTCACACTAAATATCCAGAATGTCTTGTGAATGTGCAGTTCTCTTTGCCATTTGCCCTTGCTATTGTCAATGCAGCAAGGGTAAACAGACAATGACGTCTACGCTTCTCTACTAATGTTAAATAAAAAAATTCAGCATACTTCTCTACATGATTAGTTATGAAGGGAAAACATCAATGCTATTTTCTTGCTCAGCAATTTGTCTAACGGGGCATTCGTGAAGATGCAAGTAACAGTGCATAGATATTACAGAAATTAATCCCCTATTACTGTACTTTTCAAAAAATGATGTTGCGCCACAAATTATTCAAATGACATCTGAAGAGAACTTGCTTATAAATCTATGTAAAAGTTGGTATACATGATTACCATAAATATGATAAAATAATTTTATGGACCTTTTAAAAAGCAAACAATTCTACAACGTAAGTTATCAACATGTTCTATTGATAATATAATACAAACTATTCACAGAAAACTATAGCAACAGTAAAAATACCATGTTTTAAAAACTTGTGCATTTAAGTAGACTATTTTAAATCAGCTTTCCATATGCTCCAGAACACACTACCTTACTGATGACCATGGGTCTCTGTATTTATTAAACTGAATCACCTGACAGTAAAACTCAGTTAAGGCTCTTGGCATTGGTGCAACTTCTTCCCACTCAGACCTGTTGCTATGGTAGACTTGTACTTCATCTGTAATTTCATCTGGAGCATAATCACCACCTAGTATGTAAATTTTATCTTCTATTCCAACTGCTCCTGCATTAAAGCCAGCACATTCAAAAGATCCTTCCCCTTTCCAAACACAAGTTTCTGGACAAAAACTATAAACCTTGTAGGTGGAAAGGTCACATATATACAATGTGCAGTTCACTGGAACAGCTTTGATTAAAGTTGCATGAAAAAACTGCCCAAACTCTGCTACAAGCTCAGACCACTGATCAGTCGTAGCATTATACTTAAAGAAACAATCCAGGGATGGATTAAAGGCATCGGTAATCTCTACTTCAGCACCAAGGACATAAATTATATTTTGACATGCACTTGCTTCTGGGTAATATATGCCTCTTGGTAACGGGCTTACAGATTTCCATTCTTTGGAGAGAGGACTGTAAGATTCCACATCCAAAAGACTTCTGATGTCTTGAGCTCCCTTAGTTTTTCCACCTATTATAAATAACTGATTTAGAGTCATGACAGATGTATGCATAGTCCTTGGTTTTTTCATAGCTGGCACTATGGAGAAATCATTGCTAACTGGGCAGTAGCACCAAGTCTGGTCAGTGGCATCATGAAAGGATTCAACAATATGAAGTCTAACAGTCCTACAACAGTTCCCTTTGCACCCACCAGTTATAAATATTTTCTCTCCATAACTAGATAAACTTGATCCTGGAAGATCAATGATGTGTGTGTAAGGCAGTTCTCTCCATTTATCCGTTTTGATATTATAGCAAAATGTGTGTGTGTTTTCTCCATTTTCTTCAGTTTTGTGAACAACTATATATTTTTCTGTTGTTGAAGGACGAGCATCTGGAAACAGCCCACTGGAGTTTTGTACACTTGTAATTGCATCATTGATTATTCCTATGCAGTCAGTGCTCTTAAGCAAATATTCTTCAGAATGCAACAAGTTCTGCACTGTCTTTTCAGGTAACTGGTGTAATCTTACTTTTTTAATCAAGTGACGGAGATGCTTCTGTCTTGTTTCTAAATTATGTTTGGTCCACTGTAGGACAACTTTCAACACAGATTCTTCTTCGGGGACACAGAGTTCATCTGCTTCAATACATTTTTGTAATATCTCAAAATTCATCTCCAAGAAATCACTTGATTTCAGTAGCAAGGAAAAGTGGTGCTGTGCAAATTCCAGTGCACGATCAAACAAATGAACAGAACCATAACTTTCTGATAAAGACAACAACTGTAGACAATTCCCAAGATCAACACTTTCTATTAGAAAGTCACTGCAAGCTTTGGAAAGGTGTGAAATTTGAAGAAATGATGACAACTGGAAAAACATTTCCACATTAGCATTTGTTATCTCAGTTTTCCCCGTGTAGGCATAATCGAGAAAAGCCTTCACTGCCTTAGGTGATAAATTACTTATAGTAACATTCCCATCATCTCTTTCTTTCATGTTAACCTCAAACATGGCTCTGCAAGTGAAAATATAGGAAACATACACACAAATTAAGTAACATTATAGATCACCTAGCAAACAGAAGATAATATGGAGAAGGAGAGAAAAAAAATCTAGATCAGTGGTTCTCAACCAGGTGCTCTCAGACAGGAGTTTGGGGATGGCAGAGGAAAAACAATCACGAGATTAGCTGTGCTCCTGTGGAATTTAAGTTGACCTCCACAAAGAGATGTCAGAAAACAAGGCTGAGCTGCAGATTTGGATGGGGGGAAAAACTAGGGAGCAGAAAGGCAGATTTTGAGCGAGTATGAACATGTAAATTAAAGCCATGAACAAATATCACCAAACAGTAGGATACAAGAGAGAAAAAAAAATGAAAGGACCCCAGAGCTCTGTGGAACTTCTCCTCTCCTATTATCACATGATATATTATCCTAAATGATTTAAACTTAAAATGTGACTGCAACAAGAGGGACCCTTCCAGAGACCCCACAATGATACACACAGGAGCAAACACAATCCCAAAATAAAACCTCTTTCTTCTGGAATACGGACATATTCCTACAGTACATGTCTTTATGCTGAGTTTCTGATTGATAGTCTTCTCTAATAAAAACATCCTCTCCCTCAATCTGGTCTCCAACTTTTTTCTGCCTGGTTTATAAATCATGTCTGGTTGTCTGACGGTCCTACAAAGTATGCAACTTCCTGTCTAGCCCTTATATTCTGCCAAACAATGGATAGAGATTTTTTTTTAATATGATTTTTCGTGGTGGTCCTAGTGTCCTCTAGAGAAGGAAGTTAATATGCACTAGTCACTGTCGTATCAAAATAAGATCACAACTCCTGCACTGAACCCTTCAGACATGTACACTTACCGTCACCAAGGCTACGTCTACACTCGCGGCTTCTTGCGCGAGTAATATGCAAATGAGGCTAAGCGTGGAATATTGCTGAGCCTCATTTGCATACCTAATGAGCCACCATTATTACTGTCAAGTAATAGGTGTAATGGCATTGCGCAAGAGGGTTTTTCTTGTTCAAGGAGGGGCAGTGTAGACGCTTCTTCTTGCACAAGAGCCTCTTCTGAAAAAAATGGTGGCTCATTAGGTATGCAAATGAGGTTCGGTGATATTCCACGCTTAGCCTCATTTGCCTGAGCTCATTGGTTAATCCGAGCTTCTCGAGAGCCAGTACACACAGGGAGCTGGCTTTTAAACCAGCTCTCTATGCATGCCACCTCCCATGGAGCTGCCTGTCTCACCCCTGCTGCCTCCCAAAGAAGCAACAGGACAAAAGGGAGCTAAGTACATATTTTACCCCCAGCAATGAATAACTAGAAAAGATAATTACTCCAGACTTATTAGGTCCTCGGATGGCACTGTGCATTGACTTTAGATGATGCTGTGTATTTTGATGAATTTCTGTTAAACTTGCAGCATTATACAAAGTCATTGCCGTCTGCACATTAATCCATTTGCTATGACATGGTGTGCATATTTAATTGTAAGCTGGGACTAAAGTTTTACTCTTTTTACAACAGATCATTGGCTCTGTTTAAATCAATGCCTTACTGTTTTTAAAATTTAATTAGAGTTGTATGTTGTTCTTTGTATTGAAATATGTATTACTATTGTGGTGGTGTATAAACTACCACAGACGCAAAGAAAGGGGGCATGATCAAATAAGCCTGAGAACCACTCATCTAGTCTACCCTTCTCTGCTGAGGTAGGGCCAAGTGTACCTGACATGTGTTTGTCTAGAATATTCTTTAGATTTTCCAATGATGGTGATTCTACACAGACCTGTGCTAACCTGATCCAGTGCTTAATTATCCTTATAGTTGGAAAGATTTCTAATATCTAACCTAAATCTCCTTTGCTGCAGATTAAACTGATAACTTCTTGTCCTCTCTTCAGTGGATGACATTTGATTAAAGTCCTCTTTCTAACAGTCCTGAATATATTTGAACATTTATCTGGCTACTCTATCTTCTTTTCCTCAAGACTAAACTGGTCTACTTGATAAATTTTTCCTGATGGTTTATTAAAAATCTGCCCTTTTTATCATTTTTAGTGCTCTCTTCTGGATTGCTCCAATTCTTCCATATTGGACAAAGTACTCCTATAGAGGCCTCACTTATACCGAATATAGCAGGACAATCACTTGTCACGTCTTCCATGTGACACAACACATCTACTGCTTTTCCCATCACCATGCCAATAACCCTGTTAAAGGAAATTAAGTTGGTTTGGCATGATTTGCTCTTAAGATATCAATGTTGGCTATTATTTATCATCCTTATTACCTATACCCCTCCTACACTCCTCCTCCAGGCCAGAATCCTCTTCTGCACCAGATCACAATCCCCTCCTTCACCCAAATTTTTAGACCTCACACCATCTCCTGCACCCATGTCACTTACCCCGTTTGCCCTTCTGCACCCAACCTCCAACCTAGACCACACACCACCTCCACAAAAAAGTTCGGGTCTTGAGCACTTTACAAAATCTTGGAGTGGCCCCCCCACCAAAAATTATTGCCACCCCTGTTCTAGGTGCTTAAAAGAATCTTAGTAATTTGTTCCAATATCTTTCCAGGAACTGAAATTCATCTGATTGCTATGCAATTCCCAGGTCCTCTTTGTTCTCCTTTTACAAAATATATGCTAGGTTTACCCTGCTCCAGTCCTCTGGGAGTCACTCATCCTTGAAGAAAATCACTAAGGATATGTCTATATAAACAGCATTATTTCGTAATAACTGACATTCTAAAATAACATAGATAAATAAAATAATGTTGAGCTGGAGGACTTCTTACTCCAACTCCTGTAACCTTTATTTTACAAGGAGTAAGGGAAGTCGGAAAAAGAGTGCTCTTTCTTGCTCTTCCTGCTCCGTAGACAGTGCCAAAAGCTGAAATAAACTATTTCAACTTAAGCTATGCAATTGATGTAGCTGAAGTCGCGTAGCTTATTTTGGCGTTAGCCCTGTTGTGTAGACATGCCCTTATGCCCTGAAATTGTAAAAAATTCCCCTGGGATATTTAAGAAACTAGCTGAAGCAATGTGAATACATATATCTAAATATTCTTTAACTAGTTCTTTCCCTATTCTGGCTTGTGTTCTTTCTCCCTTGTTAATATTGTGTTAAGCATCTGGTCAAAATACACTTTTGCTTCAGTCATTACTAAAAAAAGTTATTAAACATCTCAGCTGTTGTAGTCCATTATTAGCTCTTCTTCACTGCTAAATAGTGGATCCACACTTTGCCATGTCAACTCCCTGTTACTCTTAGGTTCTAAATAAAACTGTGAAAGTCTAAGATATTTAGTGTTGCTCCTTTCTATCACAGAAGCCATGTCTACCACTAGAAATTTACATTGGTATAACAACATTGATCAGGGGTGTGAAAAATCTATACCCTAAGCAACATAGTTAAACAAACCTAAACCCCAATGTAGACTATGCTCTACTGATGGGAATGTTTATCTTGTTGCCACAGCTACCATCTCTCTTGGAGAAACGGAATCTCATTTGTACTAGTTTTGCTTTTCGTAACAACAGAAGTATTACAATTTTCTGCCTCACAGAACAGTAAACCTAGAAATCTGTTTTCAGTGTAGATTTGTATGTTTTGTGCCTTACTGAAGCAAACGTTAGCCAGGATCTTATCAAAATGAAGTTTATCCATATTATAATTGAAAGGATTACATCCCATGCATAAGAGTTCCATAAGAGTTAATTCATGGTTCCAAGTACCACAGGGAAGGTCACAAATCCAAACATTTGAGGCTAGATTTTGCATTTAGTTGAAGTTTGTGAAAAATGGTAGGAATTTTTTCAGTCACTCTTATGGCACTTATAGATTCGTTCATAGATCATAAGGTCAGAAGGGACCACTGTGATCATCTCATAAGCCATCCTGCATAACAGAGGGCAAAAATAGCCCCTGGCAACCTAGCATTTGCTAAGCTTATCATGCAAGTCTTATTTGAACTAATGCATATCTTTTAGAAAAACATCCAATCTGGATTTTAAAAATTAGCCAATGATAAAAAAAAAAAAAAAAAATCACCAAAACCCTTGGTAAGTTGTTCCAGTGGCAAATTAGCTTGACAGTTACAAATGTGCATCTTATTTCCAGTCTGAATGTGTTTGCTTTCAATTTCAATCCACTGGATTTTGGTAGTTTTGTTTGCCAAATTGAAGAGTCCATTATCAAAATTTTGTTTTTCATGTGCTTACCTATAAAAATCCTTTAACTATCAGTCAGTCTACTTATCTGAGAAAGCTCTTATGTAGTTTATTCAATAATGTTATGGAAAATATATAAAAATAAATATATTAATGATCCACTTGTATGAGACAGTGTTTTGTCCTCCCCATGTTAAGTCAATCCATATTTTATGCTGTGGACATTCAGATACAGAAACAGAAGACATTCACAGTCTTACCAGTGCACAATATTTAATTAGGATTCTACATTTACATTTTAGAATGTTAAGTCCACGACAGGCAAAGGGTCACTTCATTTTTTTAGTAATATGCATGATTGGATTTCAAATTACTATGAGTGATTACTCTAACCAAAATGTTGAGCGTATATCTGTCTCTTTGATTTATCTTAAATTTTTGTGTATATTTTCCCACCAATAATTTAAAAATATGCATTCTCTGAAAAGCTACAGTAGAAGTAGGTTTACCTGAAAAAGTCACTGCATGCTGCTAGTACACAACGATGACAGGGGATTATTTCATCTTTCACAAGTATTTTAAAATCAAAAAATATATTCTGTTCTCTGAAACTTTGCAGCACATTTAGAATTTGCTGACCATGATCTTCAGCTACTAAGGAGTTGATTTTCTTATCAGGAACAGCAATTCCATTGCAAGTTGGTCTGCTAAGGAAATCCTGTTGAGCATCCATGGTTTCTTCAATATAGTCCTAAAATTTAAGTGGAAAGATAAGTCACAGATTTATGTTATTTCAAAAAACTTAATGCAAAAAACAAACTCTGAATTAAATATTTGGTATGTAAATAATGTGCACTGCTAAGATTTGTCCATTAAGTGTACCTTTTACTTTGAATCTACTAATTTTACTCCACAAGGTAGGTGCATATTTCATTAAATGAATCAGGTAATAATCCCTACATGATTTTCCTTTTTACTACTCAAAGTTGGAATTTTCCCATTTCTGTGACAAATGAAGATGGCACTCTATTGGCCAGATCATGATGATCTATGAACTCAGAGTCAAGTAAGGTGGCAAAAATAGCCCCATGCAAGCTTGCATTTGCTAGGCTTATTATGCAAGTGGGGATGGTGAGCAGGTATATGTATTCTATTTAGTCAGGACCACATTAACCTTTTGTGGCCATCTCACCGAACATATCTGTGGGCCCCTTGTGGTTGAAAATACTGTACTGCTGGCATAGGCATGAAAATACTTATTGAAAAACAAAATAGTTAAAACCACACTTAATTGAGGCCTTTACTCAGCCCATAGAGAACAAACTGGGCTACCATCAATACACCCAGAATACTCTTGAATTTGCTGTACTTATGTGGGAGGGGTTATTTGCTAATTTTGTCTTTTTTGTTTAAACAATCATGGCCTGCTTGGAGCCCTGAATGGAATTGCTTAATTTGCGTACTTATGAGTCATAAGCCCAGATGTAGCAGTCAGTGGAGTTGCACCTGCATCTCCTTATCACCACCTTCTTCCTCCACCCAATATTATGTTTCATAAATACATTTTCTGAAAGCTTCATTTTCTACAATACTGTTAACAATTTTAAGTTAGTTTCTTTAGCCCATTTCTCTCTTTGCCTCTCTGTCTCTCGTGGCAGCAAGTGAAACAGTAAAATCAGGAGGAGGAGCATGTGGGAAGAAAATTGTTCATGGTGGCATCTTTTGCAGGGAGAAAAGGCTACTGAGACACACATAAAGATGTTACCACAAAGGCTAACACAATCCAGCTCTCCCGCCCCCCCATCCCTAACCCGCACTTTCACAAAGATTCTCCTCAATCGGCTACTACTGCTCTGTACTGCCTTATTTGGCAGACCAGATGCCAACTTGTAGTGAAGAGAGAATGACAATTGTTCGGTTTGGTCAGGAAAGTTGGCAAACCTAACCCTGACTTTCACTCCAGGGCTGTCACATCTTTCCCTTTTACTGCCCCTCCCCATGCACATGTAACCCACACACACACCTAGTGTGGTTACTCACACACATAGACAATCCCCCATTTTCAACACAGACTCCCTGGCTTCTGCCCCCTGACACAGCCCACGTCTCCACATCCTCCTTGTTCTACGTCGCACCCGGAGTCATCACTATCTCTCCCACGGCCCCTGTCTTACCCCACAACTGCTCCCACCCCCAAACGCGCTGCACCCCTTCTCTCCGAGTACGTGGGGGTGGGGGGAGTGGCAGGTCCGGTCACTCCCACGGGCCGGGGCCTGGCAGCCAGCACTGCCCTGCCGTCGCCCCCCCTGCTCCGGCGGACCACAGCCAGCCACCCCACCCCGAACTGCAGGGGCCAGACAGCGCCCAGGAGCCCCGCTTGAGCATCAGGGCTGCACACCGAGAGTCACAGCTCGGCGGCCGCCCTCAGCCCCAGGAAAGCGGGGGTGGGAGTGAGCCAGGAGCCCCCATCCTGTACTATGGGGCGTGTGCAGCGGGATCAGCGCCAGGAACCCTTTCCCCGCACCTGAGCATTTCTTTGCTGGGACGCCTCAGCCGGCAGCATGGCGTGTGGCATTTTGGGACTGGTAGTGCAGCTGGCGGCGCATCTCCCAAGGCCCCGGCGGAACGCAACCGCCTGAAAACTACAACTCCCAGCACACCCTGCAACACCCAGTGTCTTGCGCCTGCGCGCTTCGCTCTCTGGGGGAAGCGACTGATTTTTCTCATTGCTGGCTTGGGGCTAGGGCTGGATTAACCTTTTGTGAGCCCCTGCACCGTGTGGGCCTGGCTCCACCAGAGCCATTATAAACCCGGTGCAGACTGTTACCCCTCTGCCCCGGGTCTGACAGCCCCTCTCCGATCCCCTCCTCCACGCGTTAACCCTTCTCCTGCCGCAGCTCTTTAAACCCCGCCACTTGCCCCTTCCTGGAGCAGACAGCGGAGCCTGAGCCCCACTGAGGGCAGCGGCTTCGGCTAGTGTTACTGCGCCTGCTCGCTCCTGCCCAGCCCGGAGCCCGCTGTAGGGGCTCTGCGCCCAGCCGGTCCCCATGGGCGGCGTGCGCTGGGCCTTCCCCTGCGCCGCCTGGGCCCCCCGCCGCCATGAGTGGCTGCTGGCGGCGCGCCTGGTGCAGCCCGAGGAGAAGCAGCGCATCCGCCAGTTCCTCTTTGCCCGGGACGCCAAGGCTGCCATGGTAGAGGAGGCTGCTGCGCTTAATGGCGCTAGCGGGGTGGGAAGCCGCGTGCGCCCGCCCGGCCGGGACCGTAGCTTGGAAACCAGCAGTGACGAGGGCAGGGGGCTTGGAAGGAAACGAGACTAATGTCTGTCACGGCCTGCCCGCCTCGTGCGTGTGAGGGTTGCTAAGGGCCCTGCCCGTGCTCGGAGCGGTGCCTGCTCCCTGCCCCGCCTGCCGGGAGCACCAGCGGCGACACCTGCGTGCGCTGCTACTCGAGCCTGTTGCAGGGCAGCCAGCGCGCCAGGCCCCCACTGGCTTTGTGGGGGGTGCTCCAAATATCGGGCTTCACGTCCAAAGATCTCAAATGTCTTGGCCCTTGGCCCACCCGCTGGAGGCAGGTTTCCACAGGCCACCAGCCAGCCACCCATGCAGACAAAATGGGTGCAGGTGGGGGTGCAAGGTCTTGGTGGGGAGACCCCTTGATAGTTGGGGGGGGGGCAAAGGAGGCAATTTCCCTGGGGCTTGGACATTGAAACGGTCTTGGAGCGCTGCAGTGCCATTCCACGAGGCTTTGAAGGCAGAGGGAGGGAACCAGTATCACAGTCCGACTGGTGCTAAGGGCTGATTGCACCCACGGAAGAGGTGGGGGCGAGCAGTGCTGATCCCCCGTCCCTTCCCTTGCCCTGAAGCCCGCTGTGGCTGTCGGCTCCACTTGGTGCAGGAACGTGCTGGGTGGGGGAGTCTGGCTGGGCGAGAGAGTGCAGGAGCGGGTTGGAGGTGTGGGGTCTCAGCAGGGGGCATGCGTGAGGGGGGAAAGCAGTGCAGGGTCCAGGGATAAGGGGGATGGTAGGGTGCTTACTTGGCTTCATGCCCCCTTTGTGCCCATATGCCCAGTCATGCCTCCGCTGCTCTCATTGTCTGCAGTTCTGGTCAATGGAAGCAGCGGGGAAGGCCTCCAGGAAGCAGGTACAGCTCCTAGATGAGGGACTACAGTGCTCCACACGCTGCCCTCCCCCTGAGCACCAACTCCACTCTACCATTGGCTCTTTCCTGGCCAATGGGAAGTGGGGTGAATGGTGCCTGTGTGTGCGTAGAGCACGTTGCACACCTTTGTCTAGGAGTCAGACCTGCTACTGACTGCTTCCAGGATATAGTGTGGTCCCAGGTGCTAGGACAGGCAAGAAGCTGGCCTTAGGATCCCTGCTGCTCTGCTGACAGAGTCGCTGTAGGTAAGCCTGTGCCCAACCCAGTGCCCCAATTCCCTGCTCCAGTCCTGAGCCCTTTCCTTCACCCCAAATCCTTTTTTCTCAGCCCCACTGAGCCCAACTCTAGTCA
Source organism: Pelodiscus sinensis (assembly GCF_052426305.1). Taxonomy (NCBI): domain Eukaryota; kingdom Metazoa; phylum Chordata; order Testudines; family Trionychidae; genus Pelodiscus; species Pelodiscus sinensis. The sequence continues at coordinate 319,840,839 of NC_143052.1, forward strand.
AAAGGTATAATTATGTTGGGTCACAGACATCAACAATTTTCTTCCAAGTTGTGAGAAAAAAAAATTGAAAACCACTGCTCTAAAGGTCTGTTCCTACAGGCACTACATTTAGGAGCAAGTCTCCCAACCTAGGTTCATAGCACCCCTTGGCTTGACTGACCCAGACAGAGACTCAACCTGAAGGCAACCTATGCACAGCTATTTTTAGGATGCTAATACAAGCCCCGCTGGCACAAGTCTGAGACTCCCATCCCAGAGCCACAGTCTCCAAAGCAGAACACACATAACGGTAAGGTGATCAGCTGTCCCGTTTTTCCTGGGACAGTCCTGTATTTAAGGTCTGTTCCCAGCATCCTGACTTTTTTTTAAAAATAGGCACATTTTTCCATATTTCCATTACAGCAGGGGGCAGAAAGGAGCCACCAGCATTCAGGGCTTCTTCTGCTAAAGCCCCAAGCACCCGTGGCTCCCGTCCTCTCCCTGCATGCAGCGGGGTTGAACGCCATCCCTGCACTGGCATAGGATAGGTGGGGAGCCGCTGGCACTTGGACCATCAGCCGCTGGAACCCCAAGCTTCGATGGGTTCTCCCCACCCTACTGGAGCTGGAGCCGCAAGCGCCAGTGGTTCCTCTCCCCAACCACTCTAGGGCTGGAGCCTTGAGCACTCACAAGTGCTGGTGGCTACTCCCTCATGCCTGTGGGGCTGGAGCCCAAACACCCGCCGCTCCACTCCTATGCCCCACACAGCTGAAGCCTTGAGTGCCGGTGGGGCCCCCCCCTCCCCACTGCAGGACTGAAACCCCAAGCATCAGCACCACCCCTCCTTTCGGTGTAAAGCCCCAAGCACTGGCAGCTCCCCGCCCTTGGTGTCCTACATTTGGCATGGGGAAATACAATCACCTTACATGCTGCCATAGTTCAGATCAGCAGAAGGCCTCAAGGCAGCCCCAGGTTTGTCTTTTTCCCTAAAAAAGAAAATAGAGGATTGCATGGTATTCTGTAGTTCAAAGCCACCCCTTTCTTTTAGAATGCACTTTCTCCTTCCCCTGATCCAGAGGAGCCCAACTGTTGACCTTCAGTGTATGCTGCACGACTTGTCTTTTTTAGGAGGCAGTTTGTGGAATCAAATACACCAAACCATGACTAGCTTTTGTTGTCTTAGTGGTATTGATTATAGCATGGGTGCAGAGAAAGAGGTTCTGACTGGACTAGTGACAGAATTTGAAACCTTGTTTTATAATTTTATTTCATGAAGTAAAAACCAGCACTAATATAAGGTGGTATAACTAGGAAGCATAATGTGTAAAAATATGACTATCTTTTAAAACTCAGCAAAGGTGATGTTCAAAAACTTGAGTAATATAAATTATAGCTAGTTGTTTTATTAATGAGCATGTTTATCATTTTTTTACTATTCTGCTTCCCAGTACCTTTCATTTAGCTTTTAAATATTTTTAAATAAAATATTAACAGGTAAGCTGAGAGTCTTACATCAATGTGATGCAAATACATAGTCACTGTTATAACAGGGAGGAGGAAATAAAACATTCTCAGCTGAAAGGTGGGTGAGAGGAGGCAGAACCTATTTCAGATCGTATGAATCATTACAATGGGGGACTGTGTTGTACTGTGCTGCATAAATCATTGATACTTCACAAGTAAGTAAATGTTTGTGCAAAATGTATCTAAGCTAATAAACATTTAACTTTTTCATTTATCTCATGATTTTTGTAAATAGCAAGTTTAAGTAATAAGGAAAACTTGTCTGTACTGATTAACTGGAATTTTAGGAGTTACAAATTGTTCTTTGTACTAGAGGTGTAAAATCCCGTTTAATTGGTTGAATGGTTAAACACAGTTCTGTCCATTCATTTAACTGACTAAAAGCAGGGTGGGCCACTACAGCAGGGTTGGAGCGTTCCACCCATGGGGTCACGGTAGAGCAGGGGTGGGCCGGATCCAGGCCTCCGTGGGCCGGATTGGGCTCGCCAAATGGATCCAGCCCGTGGAAGCTCTGCTGTTTCCCTGCCCCAGGCCAATCGGGCTGGGGGAAGTGCACAAAGTTCCGCCACCCCTGATTGGCCTGGGGGCAGAAGGGGGAGCGCACAAAGTCTCCTCCCACCACTGGGGGGCATGGGTGCCTAGGGGGAATCTCGGGGTGGTGCGGGGGAGGGGGCAAAGACTTCACCTGCTCCACCACTCCAAGACCAATCATGGTCTATGGGTGGGAAAGCAGGGAAGTATTCTGTCTCTGCCCCTTCCACTTGAGGCCCCACCTCTTCCGATGTGGCTCAGGGCCACTTCAGAAATTTCTGAAATGGCCCCTGGCAAAAAATTATTGCCCACCCCTGGGCTAAAGCAACCTGATCCAGCAGGCAGAGACCACTCTAGCTTGTCTGCACCTGGCCTCCTCCGTGGCTCCTAGCCTCCACACAGGGGCTACAACTACTTCCACAACTCCTGGCCCCCCTACAGGGACTGCTGCTACCACAACTTCCAGCCTCCACATGGGGGTGCCGCGGCTGCCACTGCTGGCCCTGTGTGGGAGCTGCCAACTCTCAGGCCACGTACTGGGGGTGGGGAAGAGAGAACGGGCAGGGGGAGACTGGTGCAGCAGGAGAAGCCCTTTGCCTCCAGCTGGGCCAAGTTTGGGTAACTGTGTAACCTGTTAACATCCCTACTTTGTACATAGCACAATGGTTTCGTATGCATCACTTTTATTTTATTTTTTTCATTTCATAGGCTGGTCGTTTGCTGATAAGAAAATTAATTGCAGAAAAACTGTTGATACCTTGGAATGAAATACACTTGCAAAGAACATCAAAAGGGAAGCCTTTCCTGGTGAACGACATACTCAGTGTTCATCCCAATTTTAATTTTAATGTTTCTCATCAAGGGGATTATGCAGTTCTTGCATCTGAGCCTGAGCTTCAAGTTGGCATTGATATAATGAAGACTGATTTGCCAGGTAATCTATTACTATTACCAGAGCAAATTTTACAGAGTGTAACTATTGAGCATTTTAGGGTTTCCATCAAAATCAATCAAACTCGTTGCAATTTAGTGTTGCTGAAACAGAAAGAGTTGCACATTTGATTTTTTTAAAACATGGATTGAATTTATTTCTGTAAAGTCCCTGAAAGATATATTGTAATTTTTATGTTGCATTTCTGATTGTGGAGCTTTTTGTTTATTTTTCCAAGTTTGAAATACAGGCAGTCCCCGAGTTACGCGGATCCGACTTATGTCGGATCCGCAGTTACAAACGGGGCTTTTCTCGCCCCAGAGGACTGGAGCGGCAGGATGCCCAGATGCGCCACGGTCCGCCGCCCCCATCCTCCGGGGCGAGAAAAGCTGCTCCCCGTCTCCCTGGTCTGCAGGGAGATGGGGAGCAAAGCCTTGGAGCACGCCCGCAGCGGGACAGCCCGGGCGCGCTTGAGCTGTCCCCCTGCAGGAGTGCTCCAAGGCTTTGCTCCCCGTCTCCCGACCAGCAGACCAGGGAGACGGGGAGCAAAGCCGCGGAGCACGCCCGCAGTGGGACAGCTCAAGCGCGCCCGGGCTGTCCCGCTGCGGGCGTGCTCCAAGGCTTTGCTCCCCGTCTCCCTGCAGACCAGGGAGATGGGGAGCAAAGCCGCAGAGCACGCCCGCAGGGGGACAGCTCAAGCGCGCCCGGGCTGTCCTGCTGTGGGCGTGCTCCAAGGCTTTGCTCCCCGTCTCCCTGCAGACCAGGGAGATGGGGAGCAAAGCCTCAGAGCACGCCATCAGTGGGACAGCCGCAGCACACCTGGACTGTCCCGCTGCCCGCGTGCTCTGCGGCTTTGCTCCGCGTCTCCCAGGTCAGCAGACCAGGGAGACGGAGCAAAGCCGTGGAGGACTTGGGCAGTCCCGCCACCCCCGTCTCCCTGGTCTCCTGGGAGGGGGGGGGGTGCAGCTAGGGCCCCCCCCCCCCCCCGCAGACCAGGCTTTTCTTGCCTACCCCTGGGGTAGAGCAGCTGGGGGCTGCTGGGTTGGTCCCGCAGCACCGCTCCGGAGCAACCCGGCAGCACCCCAGCTGCTCTGCCCCAGGCGTCCTGATTCAGCCGCTGCTGGTCAGTTTCAGCAGCGGCTGAATCAGGATGCCAGGGGCAGAGCAGCTGGGATGCTGCTGGGTTGCTCCAGTAGCGCCGAGGAGCCACGCTACTGGAGCAACCCAGCAGCACCCCAGTTGCTCTGCCCCAGGCGTCCCCAAGTCAGCCGCTGCTGAAACTGACCAGCGGCTGACTACAGGAAGCCCGAGGCAGAGTTGGGTTTCTTAAGTTGAATCTGTATGGAAGTCAGAACTGGCGTCCAGATTCAGCCGCGGTTGAAACTGATCAGTTTCAGCAGCGGCTGACGCCAGTTCCGACTTACATACAGATTCAACTTAAGAACAAACCTACAGTCCCTATCTTGTACGTAACCCGGGGACTGCCTGTACAACCATTTATCAGTAAGGCCTTGATCTTGCAATGAAATTAATATGGGCACACTTCTGCAGAAACCTCATTGTAAGATTGTCCCCTAGAAGATTTTTAACATAGTCTCAGAAGCTTCCAATTAGCCCATTCATTTGGCAGAAATATGAAAGGTTGTAGATTAATAAAATGCAAGACAAAACACTGTAAAGGAAATGGTGTCCAATGCATTCCAAAAAACCCCCATGCCATTTTGCAAAGAGCACTTCATAAAGAACTCAGTTTTAAATATAACTGAATTAAAGGAGAGAGATGCTGGGATTGACATGGGCAAATTATTTATCTAGCATTTATCTCTGTTGTACTAAAAGCTTGTTCCAAAAATTTATCAGCACTACACAAGACTTGTTGCTTTTCTTCTGTGTGATGAATGCTTTGTTCTGTTGTAATTGAAAGCTCCACAGAGTGGTGCTGTTGCCCTATGTTTGCCTTTACTAGTTCCAGGTTCATCATATCTCAGAAAATGAAGTCTTGCATGTGGCCATCTATAATCTCATTCTCCTAGCTGATTAGAACAAAGGTTTAATATACATGTTTAATGTACATGAATTGTGTTACGATTTTTTTTTAGTACTGTTTACCTTTTAACTGAATATAAATTACAGCATTACTGCATTCTAGGGATTGCCATACAGAATCACTAATGAAGTCAGTTGTCATTGTATTCAAGTTACTGTTCCTATTTTTATAATGTTGTTTGATTGTGTAATATCCCCAGCTTGCACCAGTTGATATAATGTTGTTGTACTACTATTGTTGGATTTTTTTTGTGCAAAAGTATCATAAAATGTTTGGCATATGTTTTGAGAAATGCGGTACGGTTAATGTAATTTATATACTTAAGTATATTATTTTTTCTCTGTATTGTCTATTGGGTCGCTGAAATAATTAAATGGACTTTTTCCTCCTCCTGACTTTTGCTGCATTTTAAGTATCGTTGAAATTAGACTAGCAAAAGATATAGTCTTGTTAGGTAGTGCAGTGAAAGAAACAGACATTGATCTGCAAATGCAGAATAGTGATTGTTTTCAAGTGCTTGAAGGTTGCACAGGATTACCAAAAAACTAATCTGCAGCTATTCTATATCACCATTTTCCTCTGTTTAAATTAATGTTTTATAACAATGTAGCAATAGTGTTTGCAAAAGAATTTTTTTCTTTATGTATTTTATGTTTTTTTTTTTTTTTTTTTTTTTAAATCTGCCTACTGTTGCAGCAAGGTGATGGTTGTAAGAGGTTCAACCAGTCTAGACTGATAGAATGCAATCATTTAAGTTCCTAAAGTTCTCAGATTCACATCGCGTTCCTAATTTACTTGATTCTGGAAAGCCACTGACCTCAATTCATTTTATTTTCTTTAAGATTGTTTTAAGAGGAATTCTTCAGTTATTTGAAAAAATGCATGCTGTTTTGTTCATTTGCTGATGGAAGTAATTGCATACAGATAATTTTCCATGGGAAGCAATGCTTCTCAAATTATTTTTATAGCTTGAAAGAGTAACATGATAAAGGTTCTTAAATTATTACTAACTCCTGTGAAGAAACAATGAGGAGTCCTGTGGCACCTTAGAGACTAACAGATTTATTAGTGCATAAGCTTTCACGGGTAAACCCCACTTCATCAGATGAATTGGGATAGACATTATAGAGGCATATATATATACACAACAAAAGAAAGAAGCTATGTATCAAGTGTAGGACCAGTGTTAATAAGGCTAATCAAGTCAGGGTGGAAGTGGCTCTTTCACAGCAGCTGATGGGGGAGATGCGAATATCAAGAGAGTAGAAATTGCCTTTGTAGTGCATTAACCAGTTTAAATCTTTATTAGGGCCTAATTTGATTGTATTGAATCAGCTGTTTCTCTTTGTAATTGGATTTTGCAGTTTTTTTGTAGAAAGATGGCTACTTTTAAACCCATTACTGAATGCCCAGGGAAATTAAAGTGTTTCCTACTAAGGATGTAAAGGACTAGTTGACTATACAATAAGCAAATGCTTATCGGATAGTTAGTCAACTAGTTGATTCTCCCTCCCTCCCAGTGCTGCCAGATAGAGGCATCAACGGGAAGGGAGAGGGGGTAACTCAAAGCAGCAGTACTCCCCAGCTGATCCCAGGCTCTGCGTGGCATTTCAAATTGGCAGCGCAACATGGAGCTCAGGTACTATCCAGTTTGTCCAATGTACATGGCAGAGGGGTACTGCTGACACCTGATAACACATATCACGTTACTAGATGCATAGGTGGATGAGCCATGAAGGTGTGGCTTATGTGATTAAGTCCTGTGTTGGTGGCAATTGTATAGATATGTGGACAGAGTTGGCAGTGGGGTTTGTTGGAGGTATAGGTTCCTGAGTAAGTGTTTCTATAGTATGGTTTGTGGCTACTGGTGAGTATTTGCTTCAGGTTGGGTGGCTGTCTGTAGGCAAGAACTCCCAAGTGAGGGATCGTTTTCCAGGGTAGGTTGTAGATTGTCAATGATGCACTAGGAGGGGTTTTAGCTACAGACTGTAGGTAATAACCAGTGGTGATCTGTTATTTTCCATGTTGGGCCTGTCCTGAAGTATATGACTTCTGAGCACTCATCTAGCTTTGTCAGTCTGTTTCTTCGCTTCCCCATGTGGGTATTTAAGTTTTAAGAATGCTTGATAAAGCTCTTGTAGATATTTCCCTCTGTCTGAGGGATTGGCGCAGATACAGTTATATCTTGGGATTTGACTGTAGACAATTGATCATGTAATGGGGTCCTGGATGGAAGCTAGATGCATGTAGGGAAGAATAGTGGTCAGTAGATTTCCTGCATAGTGTGGTGACCGTGTGACACTCATTTATTTGTACTGTAGTGTCCAGGAAGTTGATCTCTTGTGTGGACTGCTCCAGGCTGAGAGTGATGGTGGGACTGAAATTGTTGAAATCCCAGAGGAATTTTTCAAGGGTCTCTTTCCTGTGGGTGGTGATGATGTCATCAATGTAGGGCAAGTAGGGAAGAATGCTAAAGGATGGGAGCTGAGGAAACGTGTTTCTAGGTTAGCCATAAAAATGTTGGCATAATGTGGGGCCATGTGGTTATCCATAGCAGTGCTGCTGATAGTAAAAGTTTTATCCAAATCAGACATGGTTGTGGTGAGGACAAAATCACATAGGTCAGGCACCAGCTGTGCTGTGGAGTCAGTGAGGGAAATTGTTCTTGACAGATTGTAGTCAATCCTTGTGTAGAATATTGGTGTAGAGAATTCTGCATCCATGGTGTTCAGAATAGAGTTTTCAGAAAGGTTACCAATGCACTGCAGTTTCCTTAGGAAGTCAGTGGTGTCTCAAAGCTAGCTAGGTGAACTGGTAGCATAGGATCTGAGGAGAGAGTCCACATAGCTGGGCAACTCTTCTGTAAAGGTGCCATTGCTCTCATGTTCATAATCTGATCTACTCATGATGCTGGGGTGTTCAGGATTTCCAGGTTTATGGAGCTTGGGTAGCAGATAGAATTAGGGCTGTGTATGGTTAATCAGTTGACTGGTAGGGGCTGAAGCAGCTTCCCACCCACCACAGGCAGGGAGTTGCCCCAGACCTACAGAGCCTGCCATGAACAAGGACTCTGAAGTCCGACTGGAGTAGCCCCTGTCCAGGGTGGGCCCATGTACACCGCAGGCAGGGGCTGCTCCCATGAGGCTGATGTAGTACCTTCCTACCGCAATGGGGCTGCTCCAGCTGGGCAGCGCCCCCTCCCACATGCCCCACCTTTAATCAATTAACCAGTTAAAAATAACATTTAACTGGTTAATAAGTTAAATGGGAGTTTACATCCTTAGAATATTCCTTGTCGAGGCTCTCAGGGTGTGTCTGTGTGGATTTGGTCCTCTGTTATTGCAAGGAGTTTCCTGAGAAGATGGTATAATTTCTTGTGCTAATCCTCAGTGGGATGAGAGGATAATGTCCTATAGAATGTGGTATTGGAGAGTTGCCTGGCAGCCTCCTGTTCATAATCTGACCTATTCATGATGACCTTCTTTGTCAGCCTCTTTGATTATAATGTCAGAAGTGTTTTTGAAGCTATGGATAGCATTGCGTTCTGCACGACTGAGGTTATGGAGCATGTGATGTTGCTTGTTCACAATGTCAGCCTGTGCATGTCTGTGGAAGCACTCATTATAGAAGTTAGGTATTGGGTAATTGAATAACCTTGTGATTGCCTGAAATCCTAGCGGTTATATGACTATTCAATAGTCCCTGGAGGTGGGGCCAGCAGCCAGTGATATCCCAGCCCCACTACTGGGGAGTCCTCTGCCATCCCATGCTGCTGCCTCTGTATCAGGTCCCCTCCTGGACCAGCTGCCTGGTTATTTCAGAATAACTCTCTAGTATAGACCAGGGCTTAGAGACTTAACGGTTTAAGTTAATTGGACTCTTGACTTACCTTTAACCACGGGACATGGACTGTTACAACAGCACACATTAGCTAAGCTTAAATAATGTGAGGAATGCCTATAAAACAGAGCAGACTATAATGTATGTTAGTTTTCAGATACATTTAAAATAATCATACATTATTTAAGAACATGTTTACCATTTGAAATATTCAAAACTTTATTTCTCTGCTGTTATAGTGAATTTTTTATAAGTATTGCTATGTATTTGTTTAAATGGATTTATAAAAGATCATTTATCAACTTATTCCTTGTCTTTTCTGGGCTAATCATACTCTGCCTATTTCTCTTAGATGTCACATAAAAGTTACTTTGATCCTGAAATCTTCAATCTGAGATTAATACCAGACCCAAGTGTTTGAGTCATACAAAATTTTATCTTCTTTTTCCTCTTCAGTGTTTTCAATTTGTGCTAATAAAGCTTATTGGAGTTCATTGAAAGCTAGTTTCTGTAGGTTGGTCGGCCATCCAGAAGCAGGATTTGAAGTTTAATGTGACCTGCAGAAGTTTAATTTGAGATTAAAAGTATTTCTTGAGATTTTTCTCTTTCTGCAACCAAACTATCATCTCAGAATACCTGATACTGTGAGGCTTGCCTTTCTCTTGTGCATGTACATTAAAGTGAATTGGACACTATATTAAATTCACTTTTATTTATTTACTTATTTTTTAGATTTTATCATTGAGGTGAGACATCACAATAACATGAATGTATTTCTTTTGAACAATTACACGCATCCTGAATAATGAATAAGAATTAGGCCAAACTTTGTATAGAAAGAGCACAGAATAGTACCACACTTCCATTTTTACAACCCAAAGGAAAAAAGAGAGCTTTAAATCCAGCATGCTGAAAGAGGATTTATGATTCTTTTGTTAAGAATTCAGAGGGTTGGATATGCTGGCAGTGTGGTCAAGACATTTGGCATGAGATCCATATATGTTTGTGTACCTTGAGCTTAGTAGAAATGTCACAAGAGAATTTTTTAAAAAGTTCATTTGTCCTTTCTCTGACTTTGATTCTACTTTCATTAACGTTTTGATTTGTTTTAGGACTTATTGTCATGCTTCAGTACTTTCTCAGTAGTTAGCATCTAAACCTTCGCTGGAGGAGATTTATTAAAATATAGGTCAAATTAATATAATAGCAATGTAGGCAAAGCCTCTCCGGGAGCAGGGCCATCAGCCTTTGTCTGCCCAGCTTCTGGGGGAGGAAGCTTCACTGTCCTGCCACAGTGAGGCCACTTCCCGAGGAGCTGGTTAAGTGTAACCGATACCATTAATTGGTAAGCATGGATTAATCAGTTATACTCTAACATTCCCACTTCTCTATTTAGTAAAGTCTGCCTTACCAAAAAGATGAAACAGCAGAACGTTAGATTCTCATATATTATACAAATTGTGGATTGTTAACAGTACTATCTATTTTAACTAATGCTGTCTTTGTTTATTTGTTGCAAGAGGTTTGGAAATAGTGAAGGAATTTGTATTCCTACTTTGTTATAAGCTTTCTTTGGAAGTAATCTGTCGAGATTTAGCGCTCTGATTTATCAATTTCAGAGTTAGGATACAATATTTTAAGGACAGCTGCTGCTTTGCAGGCTGACTTGTGAAGTGGCAGAACCATATCTTGAAGGTGAAAAGATCGAGCTTCAGAGTGGATTCCTGTGACATATTTCATCTTAGAGGAAACTTTGATTTTGAACAAGGCAAGATATTAAAAACTTTGCTTGGAAGAGAGACATGTTGCTACAGTTATGGTAGATTTTTCAGAAATGCTTAGGATCAGATATCCTTTTGGTACTTACATAACACTAATGTGCATTTTTATTTCTTTTAATCATAGTGTATTGGACATGACCATCTGTTTCATGCATCTGTCACTGCTGTGTATACTATAGATATATCTTGTATACAATTAGAATATCTAATGGTGAGGTGTAAAAAGAGAATTGTAACTGATGCTGCAGGTTTTGTGGTAGTTCACTGGTGTTCCCCCCCCCCCCCCAATAAGACTGGGTTTAGTGTGGAAGCCATCTGGAGATAGTGTTTAAAAATAAGCCTTTTACCACTGAGGTTAGAGTTTTTCCTTCTGTGCCTTTGATGTGGTCCTGAACATGTACTGTGTCTGTCTAGGTTCTTGCATGGCCCCATCACTATGCTATTGAAGTGCTTTCTACAAATAAAATGACTGTAATAATTTTCTTTCCAGTTAGCAATGAGTAAGCATGGGTTTTGTTTGGGATTTGGTGGAAATTTTGTTTATTTGCAAAAGCATGCAATTGGGGAAAAAGTTGATTTTTGGATTTGTTTTCTAAATACAGGGGGGATAGTGTTTATTTTTTAATATCTGGCAGAGAGTTCCATATCTTGGACAGGTTTCTATGAAAATTCTTACTCCTGCAGTCACAAGGACTCCCTAAACTTTTTCATTGTTGAAGTTGAATATAGTTGCAGTGGCAGACAATCTGTCATTCTCTCTTTCAAGTAATTAGGACTTGTGCCATGCTAGACTTTGAAAATCAGGACAGGGTGTTTAACTGGGCTCTGTACAATGGGGAACATATGGAAAGAGTGACTGATTGACATATGTTGTGATGTGTTCTGAACTACCTTGAGCTTTCTGATGGTATGGAAGCTAATTCCTACATTATATGTGATAATCAAAGCTATGTTACTGAAGAATTAATTACTATAGCCATGATAAAATGCTTTTTTCCCCCCATTTTTTCTTTTCTTTTCCACCTTGAATTTGCTATGTAATCCACCCAAATGCCATGCATAAGCTTGGATAACATCCAAGATATGAATTGATTAACAATCTAGGAGCTGGGTTTTTGTTGTTTTGGGTTTTTTTATGTAAATGGTGTTTATGGGGATAAGAGTTCTTTAAAGTACGTCCCTTTTCCCACCAATGTCACCACAGTATTTTCTGGGTTCTGTATCAGCCTGCAATTATTACAGTTATGCCATTTAAATGGTTATCTATTAGTGGGCTGGCACAGATCAGCTGGGGCCAAGGCCTCTCTGGCCTGCCCAGGCTACTTCAATGGCGCATGGTGTGGCTGGCCATTCAACCCAATACCCAGTAAGCATTCCAGTAAAGCCTAATGCTTACTGGGTAAGCAGGTAACCTTTTACATCCCTAATAACACTATTGTTCGAGTCCTTTGTTGATCATCATTATCTTGTCTTGCCTTCATTTTCCTCCTTTAGGGATAGAATCCCACTGAAGATCACCTTGAGCTTCCATTTCTTTAAGCACCTTCCCCAGCCTGGCATAGTCTAAGTGAGAATCCAGAAATATCATTCTTTCCAATCTGAAGAACTAGCTTTAGGTCTACATACTGTATTTTAGCTCCAATCAGACACCATACCCTTGTGTTCTCTGGATTAGTTCTGGTAACAGTCCTGTCTGGTTTTCTTTAGCAGGGAATCCCTGATCCCATAGACCTGTCTCTTTTTAGAATTGATGCAATTCTTCCCCCATCTTTTCTCTCTGGTTACATGTCCACTTCTGTTCTCACTTGCAAACTTCTGCAAATCATCTTCTATCCTCTTTGGGCTTCGAACTCTGGTTGTCTCCTCCCCAATTCTTGAAGGACTAGCCACTTTTTTCTTCCTCCTTACTCTCCCAGGCTGTGTTTACACTGGTGTGTTCTTGTGCAAAAACATGCCGCTGCCCCCAGCCCTAGAAAATCTGCAGCTAGCATATTGGCCAGTTTTTTCCAGCCAATGACAGCTGCCTGTTTGCAGGATAGGCAACATCTCCTTAGTTGAAGAAGTGTTACTTTTGTATACAATCTGGAGCTGGACTAACTGAAAAAAAGAAAATAACTTAAATCTGACAAAGATTTATAGTTTGGACAAGAAATCAATCAATCAATCAGACCAAAGAGAGGAGAAAATAAAATTGTGTAATCTTTTATTTTTATTTGGGAATGGTAGACAGGTTTCAGGGAAAAGTAAGGATTTGTCTACATAAGCACTTAGTTCACAGCAAGCTGGGATGTAAATCTACTGCATGCTCACTGGCAATGCGCCAAGTGTCCCCTCCAAGCCTGCTATGATTGTACGGACCTTGCTGCCACACCGTAAAATCTCCTTACTTGATTTGGATCTCCTTCCATTTCAAAGCAGTATAGATCTAAGCACACTACTGAACTTTTGGTGCACAGCAGCAAGGTCCACTCGACCACATAGCACGCAGCATACTAGCTCAGGGCAGATTTACATATGTAGACAAACCCTAAAAATATTGGGACACCCTAAACTTGCAAATGCAGGCTTTTTTATTTTTTAAGATGACTTGACCAAGATGTGTGTTTGACTCAATCAAACCATATTTTAAATAAAAATGAGGGTTAGTTAAAAAAAATCATTGATGCACCATACTTTTAAATGCAATCCAGGAAATACAAATGATGTATATAGTTTTAAGGTGTTCTCTTACTCCTTCTACTACACAGGATCACCCAAGTGTATTTCTGTGTTGTCAACTCTGTTTCCTCACAAGTAATGTGGTTTTGACTAGGGTTGAAGCTGGTCTTGTTGTATATCAACAAGCTATAGGCTTCTCAGGAATTTTAGCTGTGCCTTCAGGGAGGAGAGGATGTCCCTTTGTACCTGCTTGTGATTTCATATGCAGATAATACAGAAAAATAATATATACACAGAATTGGCAGCACCTCTGCTTTTTGATTCATTACAAGAAATGTAGGAAATAATTTGCATAGCTTACTGAAAGGTAAAAAGGGCTACAAATTTGCCTTCTGTATAAATGAAGATCATAAATATATTATGAAAGAATGCAAAGGAAATATAATTATTTCCTTGAGAATAAGAGGAAAATAAAAATAATTAAACACTTTCACCATGTTTCTTCCTCCAAAAAAGAAAGTACCAGTGGCTACAAAAGGTTAAGAACATGAATTATTGAGAATAAAATAAGTGACTAAGCATGTTAAATGAATAAATGTTATATTTGAAACTGGCTAAATGGCAGGATTTGTAGGGAATGCAATGCATAATTATTCAAAGACTGGGTTCAAAAGCAGCTAACTGTTGGACTACTAGAATGCAGTTGGATTCCTTTAAGCAGTACTGACCAGCAGTTCAGAGTCATTCACTAAGGGTATGTCTACACTACCCTCCTAGTTCGAACTAGGAGGGTAATGTATGCATACCGCACTTGCTAATGAAGCCCGGGATTTGAATTTCCCGGGCTTCATTAGCATAAGCGGGGAGCCGCCATTTTTAAATCCCCGCTGCTTCGAACCCCGTGTAGCGCGGCTACACGGGGCTCGAACTAGGTAGTTCGGACTAGGGTGCCTATTCCGAACTACCGGTACACCTCGTTTCACGAGGAGTAACGGTAGTTCGGAATAGGACCCTAGTCCGAACTACCTAGTTCGAGCCCCGTGTAGCCGCGCTACACGGGGTTCGAAGCAGCGGGGATTTAAAAATGGCGGCTCCCCGCTTATGCTAATGAAGCCCGGGAAATTCAAATCCCGGGCTTCATTAGCAAGTGCGGTATGCATACATTACCCCGCTAGTTCGAACTAGCGGGGTAGTGTAGACATACCCTAAGGGTGCATCTACTCTGCACCACAGATCAAAATAAGATATGCAATTTGAGCTACGCAAATTGCATATCTTATTTTGAAACAGCTTATTTCGTAATTTGGCACTGTCTACACAGCACTTATTTCAAAATAACCTGCTATTCTGAAAATGTCCCTTACTCCTGTGGAATGAGGTTTACAGGGGCATCGGAATAGTGAGCCCATTACATTTTGAAATAATGGGCTTGCTGTTAAGACACAGGATAGCTATTTTGGGATACTTCCAGTATCCCAAAATAGCGCTGCAGTGTAGACTTACCCATTTTTCATACCAAAGTTAGGTTATTTGGAATGAACAAACGCTTACTAGTTGCAGGAGCAATGAATGAATATGCCAGTTGCTGTGATTTGTTTAGTATCTGCTCAGAAGCATCCTTTTACTTTAACTGATGCTGGTTAAAAGCAGTTTTCAGATGTTGTCTGGGGTGCAGAAATAGGGTTGCCAGCCCAGCCAATTGTCTGAAATTTCTAACAGAAGCATTTGCATCACTACCAACATTTTGACTTTTGGTGGTACATAAAGTCAATCAATCTGTTCTATGTGGATTCTTTGCCTGATGAGGCCTTTCACCAGCAAGTTTATTTTTCTGGTAGTATGGCATGCCTTCAGTTTTAATCAAACTTTTCCCCCAAAAGAGCAGGACTTCTGGCCTCCTTGGGTTTTTCTGGATCTGTCCATTAGTTTGTTACTGCAGTTTCCATTGTTACCTGTCACAGAGGGCACTCCTCCTTATTGACTATTGAAACATATTTAAATGTTAACTTGAAGAGGCTTCTTATTTATGCTCCCAAAACTGTATCTTGGACTTAATAAAATCTGGTGCAGAAGGCCTGCAGTAATTACTGAGAAAAAATTGATATCAGGTTAGCAGAGAGCATCTTCAAGTTACTGTTATACTGTAACTTGCTCACTATGTTCTGGTTACTATAAATCCTTCTGCTCATTCAGAGACAATACTTGGTGAACTCAGCTAGGAATGTGAACAGATAACCGATTAACCAGCACCACAGATAGGGGGCTACTGCAGCCCAGCCAGGCCCACCACGCCACATGGCTGGCAGCCAGCAGCCCTGTGCAGCTGGGAACTAGTTAATTTATTAAATGGGATTTTATATCCCTAATCTCAGTTTCTGAATCCCATCACAGCTGCTCACATCTTGTCCAACACACATCTTGTTTGTTGTCCTTTAAACAAGACTCACTTCCCCCATACATTCTTCTTTCACTGGCCTTTCTCATTCCATTAGAAGGAACTTTTACAAAAATTCAATTTCTGTATTTAACAAGAATTTGGAATAATGCATCTCATCCAGTGTGCATATTGCCAATATGCAATATACATTTGCATATTGTGTGGTTACTGAATAATTACATGTGAATATGAATATCATTCTCTGAGTGTAGGTGAATGCACATGTGGAAAACCAGTGTATAGTTGCAGGTCAGCTATGGAATAGTATCCTTGCACTCTAGGTTAATGCTGTGATAGGTAAATATATAGAGATACTATAAATTAATATGTGTTATTAATGTTATTACATTAAGCAATCAAATACAGAAAGTTGTGTGCCTGTACTATTTTCAGATGACTGTAATGTTGGGGTAAAAAAATGATTAGATGCTATTAGTTTAGACTGTGCTGCACGTGTGGGATTTTTTTATGGCTTTTTTCCTCAAATGTACGTCTTTTAAAGTTAGCACTTTAGTTGAGGGAAGACTTGTTTTGCTTTTTTTACTTTAAATGTATAATTTGTCATAGTAGGTTTTTGTCAACTTCAATACACTTTCTTTGTATTGGCTATGGCTGTCATTGCTGTTTTTAGTTTTGAGATTTTTTTAATAAGCTTAGGTCAGAACAGTTTTTTCCTAATGAATAATACGTTGTACTGTGACAGTTATTTCTTGGAGCCTTATCATAAGGCAATTCATTTGCTTACAGTGATTTTTTTTTTTTGTGTTACAATTTGTGGTGTAAATGTTTTTCTAATTTTTACAGGTAGTGGTTCAGTTCCAGATTTCTTTCGTATTATGAAACGACAGTTTACAGAAACAGAGTGGAGGGTAATCAAGTCTATGAATAATGAAAGGCTTCAGCTAGATATGTTTTATAGACATTGGGTAATATATTTTTCTTTTTTAAATACTCAAAGTATCATCTCTGAGAACAAACTTTATCAAAGCAACATTTAATGTCTTGAGATAAAACTTCATTAATTGCACACAATTTTTGTTAGATTACATCCTTGGTGCCTCAGGATGTCTGTAGGTGTGTAAAAAAGTCTGCGTTGCACCTGGAATTCTTAGGAAGAACTGTGGCTGGCCTTATGCATGCATAAAAGTACCATAGAGAAGTTCTTGTTTGATCCAGGAGGGGGCACAGTCTATCCCTTGATTATTTCAGTATATTGTACAAGTCATTTTGTATTTATAGATGCATTGCAGCACCATAGGATTTGAATTGTTCCTATAGATGAGTAAACTTTCTGTGCATGGATTCTGCTTGTAGTAATTATACCACTGTAAATGTGGAGTAATCTCAGATTTACTGATGTGAAAGAATAGAATTTTTGATTCTCAATCTCTGCTCAGAGATGACCTTGCAGTCTAGATTGAGCTGTGTGCTACATGTAACTGTTATGTTGCAGGTAACACAGTTTCAGCCATTAAAAGCAAAAAATGTAAATAAAATATGTCATTTTGTATTTTAGGCACTAAAGGAAAGCTTTATAAAGGCCATTGGGGTTGGAATAGGCTTTAACCTGCAAAGGATTGAATTTCATGCCTCCCCATTGCACCTGGAAGTAGGGAAGGTATACACAGAGACAAAAATGGTGTTGGATGAAGACAAAGAAGAAGGGTGGACTTTTGAGGTAAGAAATCTACCTAAAAATGTCTGTAATAGAGTTCTATCATTTCTAGTAAGCAGGATCCCTTGCAACTGTCTGTTAGAAGTGCTGAGAGAGGAATTCATTATTCTGCTGCTCTGGACTCCCTAAAACCTCAGCAGACTCTCGTACTGGTTCCTTCCTTGGCCTCTCTGATACATTTTCTTGGCACTGATTCTGTCTGTTACCACTTTTTGGAAATGGGGCTCCTCAGCTCACTATCCCAAGTTTCAGGACAAGCATTGACTCCAAAGTACCACAGCTACTTAAACGTACCATCCCACCCGGATTTCCATCTCAAAGGTGTGACGCTTCTGGTTTACATTTTAACGTCTATACTGGCATGATTTTCCAGAAATGCTTTTAACGGAAAAGTTTTCCGTTAAAAGCATTTTCGGAAAAGCGCGTCTAGATTGGCAGGATGCTTTTCCGGAAAAGCACTTTTTCCGGAAAAGCGTCTGTGGCCAATCTAGACGCGCTTTTCTGCAAAAAAGCCCCGATCGTCATTTTCGCGATCGGGGCTTTTTTGCAGAAAACACTACTGTGCTGTCTACATTGGCCCTTTTCCGGAACAGTTTTCCGGAAAAAGACTTTTGCCCGAACGGGAGCAGCATAGTTTTTCCGGAAAAGCACTGATGATTTTACATTAGATCGTCAGTGCTTTTCCGGAAATTCAAGCGGCCAGTGTAGACAGCTGGCAAGTTTTTCCAGAAAAGCGGCTGATTTTCCGGAATAACTTGCCAGTGTAGAGACAGCCACTATGTAGTGCAGATCATAGAAAACAATAACATCTGAAATATCAATATCCCTCATTTTCTACCTCACCCTTCCTTTCTCAGTGCTTAGGCAAAATCTGGGTCTAGAGAGGCTGAGTGTCTTCTCCTCATGCAAGCTGTTGTGTGCTAACTGGTCCCTCTCCTTCATGAAGCCCCTTCAGTGACCTTTTTTCCTACCCCACATTGCTTCTTCTCCTCCTTCCCCTGTTCCTGTATATTTATGTATCTTAAACTCTTCTGCTCACCTGGTCTCCTTTGTTCTACTCCTGGTAAGTTTTCACTGCTTCTACCTTCTGCTCTTCTTTAAGAGGAATCAACTAAACTGATTTTTATAAGGATGCAGAACATCCACTGTCCCGGATGTTTACACCTGAACAGAGTCACTTGCATTATGGCTGCACTGCAGCTGGGAGCATGCATTCAAAAACAGGCAGACAGCCTTAATTCTAGCTCTCTGAGTTAGCATGCTAAAAATAGCATTGTAACAAGGGCAGCCTTTTGGGTTTAGTCCAGTTCCACCTTACTCTCCGTGTTTGAGCTTGAGTGTCCTGGCCTGAGTCACCACCATGCTCAGATGTCCACACTGATATTTTTAGCATACTAAGCTAGAGCAGAGCTAGAACAAAACTGTCTACCCAGGATAAGAGACAGCTAGAGCCCTGTGCAGGACTAGTGTATAGCCCTGTAGTGGCAGTGGAGTTCTGCAGGTCCTGTTGCCATAATAGCAGAAACAGTGGGAGTGAGATTAAAGAATAGTCCCATGTAGGGCTCTGCTTCCTACTTCAGTGTAATTATGCCCTAATCCCAAGCACCTTCTGTAGTATCTGGTTCAGATGTGTAACAAGACTTGCCAGCAGTGCTGGAGTATGTAGGCACTCATGACACAGTAAATGTTCATAACACAACTTCACAATATCAAATCAGAATTGCATAGATATAGTTCGAATTCATCACAATAATTAGTACCAACACTCTAAGACTGTATATTGTGATTGTGTTCAGTTTGAGCAGGAACTTTAAGCCTGATTTGAAAAGGTAAAAAACAAAACATTAGAATATAACCTTTGAGCAATAATGGAAATTTTCATGGCGGATTGAGGAAAAAAATGAATATATACAGAAAGAGTAATAAGAAGAATAAACTGTTTTTGGTGATCTGCTCTCCGCCTCCTTTTAGAGCTAGAGAGACATACTTTCTCATCAAACACCCCGTTAGCCTAGGAAAATATCCCTATGCTGAAAGATAGGAGAATGAGAGTTCATATCTTGCTTTTTATAACACCTGAAAAGTTTCCATTTTGAAGACATTACTTGCAGCTTTGTAAATCATGTGTACTGGTAGAGTTTGCTTTAAACAGACAACTTCTGATATACATCTGTTTTAAAATGCATATAATATAATAACAGAGTGAATATGCCAGAATAATGTTAAGCCTGGTGGGGTGCCAACTGACCTCTTTATATTCCTGACATGCAGACAACTGTTTTGTGCATTTCTAATGACATTTAAGCTTGCACTTCTAAAAAACTTTCCTTTTTTCTAATCTCTACCTACTGTGTAGACTATCTTGGTTTCCAGAGAGTCATTATGTCAGGAATTCATAGTAATCTGAGCTTTATATAAATAGGCAAATCTTTGAAAAGACTGTGACTAATTATTTTGTATATTAACTTCTGTAGTAGACCTAATAATATATAACTAGTGTTCTGCAGTAATTTGCTTTTCATAATTGCATCATAATATGACTTATTTTATAAATATTACCTGTAGGTTTTGTCTGCCTGGGGTACTTTTCAGTTTATTTTAATCTTTCCAATGCCATTGGCTACTAATCCAATTAACTATTAGCTTTAAGTAAAATTATATTGAAGGAATAGTTAGTTTCAGATATCAGTCTTAAGCCTAAAATTAAGCACTGCTTTTCCTTTTTGTTTTTTTTCTTCCTCCTTGTATTTTTCATACTTCCTGAATGACATCTGATTTTTCCAGTCCATTCTCTTCATTGTCTTTCTGTGCATTTTGAGCTCCATTTCTTTATACATAGAAGGCTAGGTCACACTTTTTGGCTGTGGTAATATTTAATAATTATTTGTTGTCCTTGATACACATTCTTAAAATCTTTTAATTTAGAACCCTTTTGTGTGGACTTTTGATAAATCTAGTGCAGTGGTTAAATCATTCAAGTAAAAGTCACCTGGCAGATAGCACATTGGTGTTATTTCTTAGTTGGTGGCCTCTGCTTGTTGAGTTTAAGCTGAATCAACATCCTCTGTCAAATGAAAAGATATGTCAGAAAAATTATTACAGTTTAGCTTATTTTCTCTTATAGGAGATGTATCTCTGGAAGCTTGTTATAGTTTGGTTACTATCATGGTTTGGGTGTTTTTTATTTAGTCAATTTTTATATCAGGTACAATTTACCAAAAATACAGAAGAAACAAAAATATAGGTGTTTTTTTTCCATTTTACTTAAGTTGTACATTCTCTTTCGCCATTAAAACATCCTAAAAGCAACTTGGAAGCATAAAGTCAAGAATAAGTAAGATCTCTTTCTGCCATATCACTCTCAGCAAAAAACATCAGAAGAAACAGAACTAAATCTAGGCAAAATCTGACATCAAGTAGGAAATATAGTTTTTCATCTCCAAAAATAATGAGCTATCTTATGCCTGTTGATCACTCTCCTGACCATTGAAACAGAGTGATCCCATTTAGATCACAGAAATTAACCTCAACCCCAACACCTGTTACATTTTGTCCCAGCTCTTTATGGCTGATAAACATTACAAGCATTAGAGCCTTTCTTTACTGAAATAGCCAGTGCCCCATCTTTCCGTTCATCTTGAAGTTCATAATAGTCATATATGTAAAAACCCATACTGGATACATTGACCCTTACTGCTACCTTCCATTTCAGGAGGAGGGGGGCAGGAGGGAGGCCAGCAGTTGCAGCACCATCCTCCCTCCCCCCCCTCCCCGGGCAGCCCTGGTGAGCCTCCAAGACCTCCCAGTCCCCTGCCCTCAGCCACCACACACCTCTCAACCCCCTACCCTGATTCCTGCACTCCCCAACACACCAGAAGCCCCCTGCCCAGAAGGACTCGAGCAACACGGGGTAAGCCTTCTAATATAAAATATATGCAGTGAGCATTTGTTATGCCATGCTTTTGTCAAAACTCTTCTTTGGTATTCTCTTTTTGTGAAATTTCAAGATGTACCATTCTATAAGTACAGTAATTCTTGAATAAAGAATACTAACAGCAAGACATTTTCTAGATAACTATTAAATCAGTATTTTCCCCATGAGCCTTCATTATATTGCCATTTTTTACAAAAAGACGCTTCATATAAATATATCCAAAAGGGGAGAGCTTTAGTTTCTATTACATTTAATAGACGTAAAAATCTTGAAACAAATCAAGAAATTTCTCAGAATATAAGAGTGAGGGAGGATGACATTACTAAAAACTAAACCCATTAAAGAGCAAAAATGTTGAAAAGGAATTGTCAGTATGGAAAAACATGCCAACTAAGTTTGTGCTTAAAACTTTGCAATTTCTAGTTATTCAGCTCTATGAAGAGACTAGTTCCCAAATTAATATTTCTTACAAAGCAGCATTGAGTAACACAGGAAATACAAGCAAATATAAATATTTCAATCTTGATGTGATTTTTGTGGTGGGCTTGATATATTTAAATGTAAAAGTTGCATGTTTTAATCCCAAGTGTAAAGAAAGTAAGTATAAGCTTAGTAAAATCTGCAGTTGGAAAATACTATGTCTGTGCCTGCAGTGCTCCTTATTGTTGTTCTGACTCCAAAATGAAACCTATTATAAACACTCCGTTTAAAAGTGTCTATCAAATGCATGGAATTCACAGAGGATTCTGCTATTTGGGCTTTTAGAAGTTATTAGAATATATGTTTGTGTAATTTTCTAAATATAAATCCTTTTGGTGGAAAAACTTTGTAAAAAGAATCTCTTGTGTCAGATGTAGAACTGACATGTATCCCTTCTTTTAGTTTATACTATAGCTAGGTTCCATATGTTCTTTCACCAGCCAAGAGTATTGCAGATCTGTTTCACAGTTGATGGTTTATGTACTTCTCAGGGCTTTTTGAGCTTCATCACAGGGCTGCACTGTGATACTCTCCAATCTGGACTGCTGGACTGCCATATCCCTTAACTCTCCACTCTGGAGTCCCTTTTACACTTTGCTGTTGAGCAGTAAACTCCTGCATATTCTGCTCTCTCATAGCCACCAGCATGTAAAGTCATTCCCAGCTGAGTATGTGAATGCTATGGCCATCCATCCATGAATTACATATAGAGTGATACCTGTATATCCTCAGCCCCTGGCTGACTCACAGAAAATGTGCATCTTACACTGTTCATTACCCTTCTGAGCTCGTAGGTAGTCTGTCACTGAAAAATTGGGAATGATTATGCACAAGCCTTTATTATCTCAAGAAAATATTTCGCAAGCACTTCAATCAGCATACTGGTTTAGATAAAACTGTAAAACAAGCTTATCAGCTAGAGAAAGATAGATTTCATAGAATCATAGAATAATAGGACTGGAAGGGACCTCAAGAGGTCATCGAGTCCAGCCCCCCGCCCTCAAGGCAGGACCAAGCTCCGTCTACACCATCCCTGACAGATGTCCATCTAACCTGTTCTTAAATATCTCCAGAGAGGGAGATTCCACCACCTCCCTTGGCAATTTATTCCAATATTTGACCACCCTGACAGTTAGGAATTTTTTCCTAATGTCCAATCTAAACCTCCCCTGCTGCACTTTAAGCCCATTACTCCTTGTCCTGTCCTCAGAAACCAAGAGGAATAAATTTTCTCCTTCCTCCTTGTGACACCCTTTTAGATATTTGAAAACCGCTATCATGTCCCCCCTTAATCTTCTTTTTTCCAAACTAAACAAGCCCAGTTCATGAAGCCTGGCTTCATAGGTCATGTTCTCTAGACCTTTAATCATTCTTGTCGCTCTTCTCTGTACCCTTTCCAATTTCTCCACATCTTTCTTGAAATGTGGCGCCCAGAACTGGACACAGTACTCCAGCTGAGGCCTAACTAGTGCAGAGTAGAGCGGTAGAATGACTTCACGAGTTTTGCTTACAACACACCTGTTGATACAACCTAGAATCATATTTGCTTTTTTTGCAACAGCATCACACTGTTGACTCATATTCAACTTGTGGTCCACTATGACCCCTAGATCCCTTTCCGCCATGCTCCTTCCTAGACAGTCGCTTCCCATCTTGTATGTATGGAACTGATTGTTCCTTCCTAAGTGGAGCACTGTGCATTTCTCTTTATTAAACCTCATCCTGTTTACCTCTGACCATTTCTCTAACTTGCTAAGGTCATTTTGAATTATGTCCCAATCCTCCAAAGAAGTTGCAACCCCACCCAGTTTGGTATCATCTGCAAACTTAATAAGCGTACTCTCTATCCCAATATCTACGTCATTGATGAAGATATTGAACAGTACAGGTCCCAAAACAGACCCTTGAGGAATTCCACTTGTTATCCCTTTTCAGCAGGATTTAGAACCGTTAACAACAACTCTCTGACTACGGTTATCCAGCCAATTATGTACCCACCTTATCGTGGCCCTATCTAAGTTATATTTGCCAAGTTTATCAATAAGAATATCATGCGAGACCGTATCAAATGCCTTACTAAAGTCTAGGTATATGACATCCACCGCTTCTCCCTTATCCACAAGGCTCGTTATCCTATCAAAGAAAGCTATCAGATTAGTTTGGCATGACTTGTTCTTCACAAACCCATGCTGGCTATTCCCTAACACTTTATTACCTTTCAAGTGTTTGCATATGATTTCCTTAATTACCTGCTCCATTATCTTCCCTGGGACAGACGTTAAACTGACCGGTCTGTAGTTTCCTGGGTTGTTCTTATTCCCCTTTTTATAGATGGGCACAATATTTGCCCTTTTCCAGTCTTCTGGAATCTCCCCTGTCTGCCATGATTTTTCAAAGATCATAGCTAAAGGCTCAGATACCTCCTCTATCAGCTCCTTGAGTATCCTGGGATGCATTTCATCAGGACCTGGTGACTTGCTGACATCTAACTTTCCTAAGTGATTTTTAACTTGTTCTTTGTGTATCCTATCTTCTAAACTTACCCTCTCTCTGCTTGTATTCACTACGTTAGGCACACCTCCAGACTTCTCGGTGAAGACCGAAACAAAGAAGTCATTGAGCATCTCTGCCATTTCCAAGTTTCCTGTTACTGCTTCTGCCTCCTCACTAAGCAGTGGGCCTACCCTGTCCTTGGTCTTCCTCTTGTTTTTAATGTATTTATAAAAGGTCTTCTTGTTTCCCTTTATGCCTGTAGCTAGTTTGATCTCATTTTGTGCCTTTGCCTTTCTAATCTTGCCCCTGCATTCCCATTTTGCTTGCCTATATTCATCCTTTGTTATTTGTCCTAGTTTCCATTTTTTATATGACTCCTTTTTTATTTTGAGATCATGCAAGATCTCCTTGTTAAGCCAAGCTGGTCTTTTGCCATATTTTCTATCTTTCCTACACAGCGGAATTGTTTGCTTTTGGGCCCTTAACAAAACGTCCCTTTGAAATGATTACATCATTTCAAATGATTACAAGTGATAAGGCATTAAGGTCATAGATTCATAGGGATGGAAGAGATCACAGGAGGTCATCGAGTCCAGTCCCCTGCCCAAAGCAGGACCAACCCCAACTAAGTCATACTAGCCAGTGCTTTGTCAAGCTGGAACTTAAACACCTCTAGGGATAGAGATTCCACCATTTCCCTAAGTAACGCATTCCAATGCTTCATCACCCTCCTAGTGAAATAGTTTTTCCTGCTATCCATCCTAGACCTCTCCCACTGTAACTTGAGACCATTGCTCCTCATTCTGTCATCTGTCACCACTGAAAACAGCCTCTCTCCATCATCTTTGGAACCTCCCTTTGGGTAGTTAAAGGCTGCTATCAAATTCCCACTCACTCTTCTCTTCTGTAGACTAAATAAACCCAAATCCCCTAGCTGCCCCTTGTAAGTCGTGCTCCAGTCTCCTAATCATTTACCCTCTGCTAAACCCTCTCCAGTGCATGTACATCCTTTCTACAATGGGTGGGGGGGTGCAGATTTGGACACAGTACTCCAAATGTGGCCTCACCAGTGCTGAATAAAGGGGAAAACTCACTTACGTAGATCTGCTGGCAATGCTTCTCCATTAGGAGGAGAATATGTACCCTAATATGCCATTAGCCTTAGAATCATAGGATCAGAATCATAGGGTCAAATCGTGTGCTGACCCCAAGCTCCATGTGGGCACTTCCGCTTTGAAATGTACAAGAGCCCTCGTTCTGCGTTCTTATAATAGACTAGTTGACTATAGGATCCATGGGGCTGAAGCAGTCCCCTGCTCATGGTGGGCGGGGAGCTGCTCCAGCCCCCGCTGGTTAACCTGAATTGGTAAGCATCATCCATTAAGGGTGAGCTTACTGGTTAACCTTTCACATCCCTATTACATTTTTTCGACAGGATGTTACTACTCAGCTGACTGAGTTTTCAAATAATACCTTCTAAGGTATAATTTATACAAAATATAACCATGTAAAAGTAGTGAACATGGAGTACAGCACATCATATGGGGTAGAAGGTGTCACGTGCACACTGAATCAATTTAGAATTTTCCATGTTGCTGAGATTTTATTTGCAAAATAGTCTGAGTGCACTCAATACTTAAATTATGCTGTCCTGGTTAATTAGTTGGTTTACTGCTCAGAATAGCTCTGTGGGCTATGATTTCGTGGCTGCAGTAGCAGAGGAAAAGAAGTAACATTTGTACTAACTAGGAGTATATGTTATCTATTTATGCAACTGCCGGTATATATCTTACATGTATACATTAATTATGACATAGAAACCAGCACTCTAAAAAGAGAAGAAGTTAATTACCTTCAAGGTTCTTCAAGGTGTGTGATCTCTATCTGTAGTCCACTTACTGTCCTCCTTCCCCTCTGCTTTGGATCATTCTTCAATTCATGGTAGAAAAGGAACTGGAGAAACAGTTGGTCCAGTCCACCATGTATATTCTTGCTGAGAGGCACAAGGTGTGCTAGGTGACATATGTGGACCACTGGACACTGCTTTAAAAATTCTCTTATCTCCAGGCATATGGCACACATGTATACACACAATGGAATATAGGTAGGGACCAAATATCTCTAAAAACTTCCACTTATGAAGGTAAGTAACTTCCTCTTTCCTTGTCATATCTTCTTGTGAATGTACATAAGACTAATTCTTTGCACCTCATAAATCTGATTTTAGTGAGGTCTCATATGTCTCTCCTTAGGAAGATTACATGTCTTTTCTTCCACTTACTCCCAGTTTTGCAGATTGGGGTAACTGAGGCAGATTAAAGATAAATGGTATGCCCAAGTTTGCACACACTATTTTCAGCAGAGTTGGCAGAGAATCCTGATTTTTCACACAATTGAATTGTGTCTTTTTTACCAAATCTTCCAAAATCTGCATTTCACTTGTGAAAGTTGATGATTTTAAATGAATTCTGGTCCCATCTTCAAATTTACTCCTTGTTTTGCCCTACATTCATGCATGTGTGTAAATGTATTCTAGTTCAGACAAGTAGTAGTGAAAATTAATTTACTCTTAATTTTTTCTTTACTAGGAAACCCGGTTGGATGATCTCCATCATATTGCTGTAGCTCTGGGGAAACCAGAAGTATTTGGACAGAAGGATTCTAATGTAAGATGTTATGAGTTTGTCTATAAAATACCTTGCCATATGAAAGGAAATAAAGGTGTTATACAATTTGAATGGAATACAAGTATTTTGGCCATAAATGCCAATTTTTCCTATCCTATAACATTAGCTTTAAAATAACCATAATGGTTAACAGCTAATCAGAGTCACTCCAAATGAGTTCATGTAATTAATCTAATTAATTTCACTTCATTTGTGACATTCATTCATTTTGGAAATGAAATTCAGCTCCCATGACTTCTCCAGTCTCTTTTTTCCTGATCTCACTGGAAGTCCCAAAAGTATAATTCTTTGGAGTCTTGTTCTTTAAAATTTCAGCTATAAAAGAGATGACAACTCTTCTCCATCCACAGCTTGTGATGTTTGTGGGTCTGGTCTCAATCACCGCAGTGATAAAAGTGCAGGGGTTGTATGTTCTTCTATGGTGCTCAGTCTATCTCTTTGCTTCAGTTTAGATCAGGACTGGGGATCAGGTTGGATACTGACCCCGCTTCATTTCATATGCAGCAAATCTGTGCTGCAGGCCAGAAGCCCCAAGCCTTGATGTGCCCTACAGGTGTGGAGCTGGAGTATCAGTTCACCAGCATCTCCCTCTGGCCCCTGTACAGAGGGGCAATCAGGAAATCTCTGCATGCTGTCCCAGCAACAACTCCACAGCTCCCATTAGCAGTAACCAAGGCTAATGGGAGTTGTAGGGGCAGTGCACCTGGGCAGTACGAACCATGCAGTCACTTTCATCTAGGGGTCAGATATGATGGCTGCTTATGGGAGTGGCATAGGGCCAGGGCAGTCAGGGAGCCTGCCTTAGTCCTGCTGCAATGCTGCCCAGAAGCAGCCTAAGGTAAGCGCTGCCTAGACGGAGCCCACACCCCAAACTTTCTCCCACACTCTTAACTCCCTCTCAGATCATGCATCCCCACCTGCACCCCTCTCCTGAGCTACCTCCTGCCCCTAGACTCCCTCCTGGAGCCCACACCCCAAATCTCTTCTCCCATCCCTGAGCTCATGCTAGACCTCTTGGCCACAGAGACCTCTCCTGTATCCCAAGCCCCTCATCCCAGAGCCCACCCACCCAGCCGAAGCTTTCATTCCCTCCCAATCCCCTACCCCAGCCTGAAGCCCCCTTCTGAACTTGGAACCCCACATTTCTGGCTTGATCCTCTGTGCACCCACCCCAACAGGGCCATCTGTAGCCCCTGCATGATGTTTTCTGTGTATCAGTGGCCCTGATATAAAAAACTTCTCCACCCCTGATTTAGACCAACAAAATGAAAGGACTTGAGTCTAGAAACAAAGTTATAAAATGGGGGCTTATTTTCATAAATGCGGTTACCATGAAAGGGAATTAGGAGTCATGGTAGATGACCAGTTGAATGCGAGCTGTTAATGCAGTGCTGTAGCTAATCATGTGAATCCGATGCTTGAATATATAAGCAGAGGAATGTCTAGTAAGAATAGGGAGAAGTGATGTTACCTCTGCGTATGGCATTAAGAAGGTCATTACTGAAATGCTGTGTGCAGCTCTGATGTTCACATTTCAAAAAGGATGTTGAAAACTTAATAAGGGTTCCAAAAAGTGCTACAAGAATTATTTCATCTGAAAAATATGTTTAAAAGTGAAGGAGCAATGAAACTCTCTGTTTCTCTCAGAGAAGATTGAGGTGACTTGATCAGTCTACAAAAATGTACAGTAAACTTCCGATAATCCGGCACCTTTAGGACCCAGGGGGTGCCAGATTATCAGAAATGCCGGACTATCGGAAGGGGGATTATGAGGGGTCTGGGATGGAGTGGGAGGGCACCCCTCGGGGCTGCGGGACCAGCCCAGCAGCACTCCAGCTGCTCGCTCCAGACTTCCCCAGGTCAATTTCAGCAGCAGCTGAATCGGGGAAGCCAGAGGCAGAGCAGCTCCAGTTGTTCGACTGCCCGGAGCACTTCTGGGTGCCAGATGGTGCCGGACCATCAGGAGTGCCAGACCATTGGATGCCAGACCACTGGAGTTTTACTGTACATGGGAAAGAGTCTTACAATAGAAGACAAACATCTCATTAATCTATCAGAAAAGAGCATACAAGATTGAGTGGTTGAAAGTTGAAGCTATACAAATTCTGAATATTTGAAAAGAATAATTTTAAGTGTTTAAACTGGGGCAAAAGGGGAGGAGAATAGTGAAATTTGTCCATGCTTCTCTCTAACTAAAATGTATTTTACATAGGTTCTTCCTAAAGACCCAACCCAGACACAGTTCCAGATTTTGACTTTTGATGATTTAGTTGCCTCTGGTGTTCCTATAGCACCTGAAGACCCTGCTTATTGGGATAACTTTTGTTCCAAGCAGGAGTGCCCAGCACGACAGAATACTCATTCAAGATAAGATTATGTTGACAAGAGAAGAAACTGAAATCTTTTAAAGACCACCTATTGTTCCTTTGCAACACTTAATTTGAGTGTATATATACATTTCCCCTATGAGACCAATATTGGGTTTCTCAGCATTGCAAAGCTGCCACCTTTTACCCTCTGTCCCATGTGCTGAGATCATTCCAGGCTAAAGAAACTGTGAAGTGAAAGATCTAAGTTGACCCTGCACCTTTTCTTTTATTGTGTAATTTGCCTCTACCTCAGTGTGAATCTCATATCTCCATGAGTGCCACCTGCAAATAGCATGAACACCGTTTCATTAATGCTGCTTTTGATGAGCAAAAAGTGTTTAATATTTAAAGAAAATGTGTTTTCATACTTAATTTATGCTGCTGTTTAAATTATATTATTGCCTCTCTCATATAATATATAGGTTTCTTGTCTCTCGTTTAGATATGATTCTTCAGAAGTGGATACATGCCCAGTAGTAATTCTGCATTTGCAACTCTGTTTTCTTCATTTCTGGAGACCCCAATTTTTAAATACATAAGCACTGTCTGCCCTTTTCCAAACAGAGCTAGAGCTGGTGGTGTAGAGTATTATATTGTCATATAGACTTCAGAGGGACTTAGGAGAGAGCAATAGGTGCTCAAAAACAATTTTAGACTATTTATCGTGTTCTTTTCAAAGAATACTTTTTCCCATTGTATATCCTTTATTTTGTTCAAGGAAGTCTGGATACGTGAGGTCATCTGAAAGGTTCAGGGAATAGACATTGAGCAGAATCATTACCTCAGAATAAAAGACTCAATTCTCTTCCCCTTGTAGTCAAACAAAATTCATGTTGACTTCTGTGAGAGCAGGATTGTGCCATTTGGCTGTTGCCCTGCATTCTGACTAGGTGAAAACCTGCTTGTATTATAACCTTTAAACTTGCACCTCTGATGTTAAATAGGATTTGAGGCAGGAAGAAAATGGGTTTTACAGACTTACATGAGCTCTCATGCTGCTGGTGCAGATAATCACTTTCTCACACTCAAATAATACATGTTACAATCATCTTTTTTGCCTGCTTTTACAACAAACTTTTTTGTTGCATTTGTCTCAGAAGTTCCCTGGAGCTTCTTATATTGCTAAATTGCACATTAAGCATACTTTTCATTAAAAGCTGGACAAAGCACTGAAGTAGAAAATCCCTTCTTCAGGCTCCACGGGGGTTAAATTAGATGATTCATTAACTCCAAATTCAAGGTTATGTAAAGGTAGAACAACTCCTGTGCCCTTGGTTGGTAACATATTCCAGACCTATTTCATGCACTAAAATAACTTGAATTAAAATCAAATAACAGCTAAAAAGAGACATGTAATAACAAATATTGTCTCCCAGGATAAGTAGTATAATTACCCTTGTGCTGTTACCTGTGAACAATTATTATAACTATACTTCCATTTTCCTCATTAAGTTGATGTATTCCTGAAAGTCATTTTACTTGCTAAAACTGTATCTTCATATATGAACATTCACATATGTAGGAATATTTAACATAGTTTAAGAACTGAGAGAACTGAAAACTGCAATTAATGGTAAATGAAAATAATCTGTTAGTCAAAAAGTATAGTGCTTTTTTACCTTTTTGAGCATTGATTATATTTGAAATAAAACATGAGAAATACTCATCGTAGCAGTTCCAGTAGTAGTGTCTGTTGTTTTCATGTAACATTCCTGGGTCTGTTCTGAAGAAAACTGGATTAATAGTGTTAAAGACACATACTTTTAAATTGAGCTATTAATTAATAAATAATTGCTTAATGCTCTGTCAATCATTACAGCTTTACCTTGTAGGTAGGAATAAAACTGAAAATTATGAATTTCTAGTACTGAAAGTAGGGTGACTATTGGATCTTGGTTTAGGAGTCCCCTAATGGCCAAAGTTGTTCTGTTCAAAATTAAGGCAAATTTCTTAATGGAGAAATCCAGTATTAAATCAGTTGTACCCTGTTGATTGTAACTTTTTATTTTATTTGCCAAAATAATAGCCGCCACAACAATTTTTCATGTTTTCCTACAAACTACTGTAGATGTTGAAGCATTTTTTAAAATAATCCTGTTTATTACCTGATGGTCTTACAAATACTTTACAAATACTACTTGTACTGTATTACCTAAGGGATGCCAGTGTGCCACATTTATAATGCTATGAAAGAAGCACAATGTAGTAAATGGATATGTGATCCTGCCTAATTGTCCACTTTATAAAGGTTAATTTCTTGGTCACATTCAGAGCTAGCAGAAGAGATAATATTGGACAAATGTGTATAATTCAACAGATAATTTACTTTTTAAGTAAGAAATTTGCTTCATCAAGGACAGAGTCACTTGGTGGAGAATCCCCCAAAAGATGTAGGCATTGCAATACTGAGCATCACAGCACCTAACTTTTAGGCCCCGAGGAAATCACAGTCACAATATTTTGCTCCTCAAAGATGAGTTAAGCACCTAGGCTCCCTATTCAATGAATGGGAAGTGATAGACATCTTAGAATGTGATCCACAAAAGCCATTCCACTAGGGACATGTCTACACTAGGGAATTATTTAAAAATAATGAAATTCAGCTTAACTCCTGATTTTACAAAATCAAAATAACATGTCCCCGCTACAGGGAAGCCTCGAAATTAGTCCGAGGCAGACTTCCTTAATACAAATGTGCTACTCGACTTAGAGCCCCAAGAAACACTCGGGGAGTAATTAGTTCAAATTACTCTGGAGAGGAGTTATTTCGAAATAGCAGCACGGGCATGACCACACTATTTCAAAATTAGCGTTATTCCCCGAGGAAAGCAGGAGTACAGATTTCAAAATAACAGGTTTTGTAGTGTGGTTGCTCCACTTACAAACTGAACCTAAGAAGGGTTATTTCAAAATAACATCCTAGTAGACCAGGGCTAGGTGTGGAACCATCTAAGCTAACTAATGCAAGATGCTGACAAGAAG
This sequence comes from Pelodiscus sinensis, assembly GCF_052426305.1. NCBI lineage: Eukaryota > Metazoa > Chordata > Testudines > Trionychidae > Pelodiscus > Pelodiscus sinensis. The sequence continues at coordinate 319,873,187 of NC_143052.1, forward strand.
AATGTATTATATAAGTTCTGGTGGTCTCTGAGGTAGATGCCTAACTCCAGGCTACAGGGAGGCACATTTTCCCATGATGAATAACAGCACTTTTGTGTCAGTTCTGTTCTTTTTTTCATGTGGCAATTTCTGTCATTTGAATTGATCTTGTAACAAAGTGAGAGCAGGCTGAAGTGCAGCTGGGAGACATGGGTCTCTGTTTCTTAATCCAGGGGAGCTACAATATGCTCGTACACATGAAAAGATTAATTGGGGAGTCAGGAAGGGTTCAGATCACTTACAACATTCTTTTCTGTGACCTGCATCAAATATTAATTCAATTGTTCTATTCTGATGAAATCCAGCCCTTGTGATAGTTAAGCAGGCACCCTTTGAGATACCATGGTTCCTACAACACATCTACATCCTGGCCAGACACAAAATGAGTCTTTGCAGCCAAGTGAAAAATGTTATGTCAAAAAAGTTAATAAATCTGAAGAAAGAAACTCCTAAGAGAAATAAAATGTATCTAAAATACACAAAAAGAATATATAGGCATCCCCTGAAAAAGTATTTTAAATACAAGGGCAATATAACCTGTTCTGCTGTGCACCTTTTACATTTTCAGCAGCTTGATAAAGGAAAGGTTGCATGTAGATTTTTCTGTGAAAATTGTGTTTAGACTCATTCTGAATTCCTCAAAGACATGGAGGTTTGCCTGATTTGGGACTTCAAGTTGCTGTCTGATGGCAGCTATGTCCACACTGCTGGGTGTAGCTACATGTCAGCGAAATGCTCTGGCATCTCTCTGCTGCCAGAGCCTTTCACCTCCGCTTCCTCCCAGCTAGAGCCTTTCTCCACTGATAGAGGTTTTCCTTGTGACGAGGAAAGGTTCCATCAGCTCTGCAGTGGGACAAGGCTCTTTGCAGTGGGGGAGCTACCAGACCCTTTTCCTACTGCCTCCTCCCCCCAGAGCCCTCTCCCCTTTCTGGGAGAGGGGAAAGACTGGCAGTAGGGAGGCAATTTGACTAGAAATAGCAATGTAGATAGGGGGAGGCATTCCATGGACATGCAGAAACCTGTGCAGGGCACATACCCCCAGGGCTCAGGAGCAGTACCTCCCCGTCTATACTATTGATACCCATGCTAGGGGGACATGCAGCATATGTACTGGGGTGGCTGAACTTACGGGTCCCCTGAGCTATGTGCAACAATCTTCTGACGTTGAGAGCCAGGGTATGCCTGCTGGGCCTTGGGCATCAGCCCCACAGGAAGCACATGCTGGAGCTCAGAGTTTCAGTAATGCCGGGGGGCAGAGGAGTCTCAGGTTTCAGTCCCATGAGAGGTGCCTGCCAGGGCTCAGGTCTGAAACCCAGGACTGAAGTCCCAAGCCCTGGTAGGTGTGCTTAGTGGGGATGACGACCCAGCTCTCCCTCCCCATTGGGCAGAAGCCAGAAGTGACACATGGAGGGGGGAATCGTGCAGTCATCTGTGCCACACATCCCATCTTTGCCAGGGTTTGCGGGTCCCACTAGGTCACATGTGCCACTGGGTCCCCTCCCAGCACAGCAGCTGTTGGAACCAACAAGCAGAGATGCTGCCATGGGCAGAGGTAGGAGCATCAGCTGGGAACTGCAGGGAGAGCTGCTGCTTTTGCTGTAACCTCTTCCAGAGGCACTAAAGCATTGGCCCTTTCCTGCAGCTTCCAGTTGTTTGCTGCTGCCTCGCCATGTGGAGTGAACAGCTGGGAGCTACAAGAATGGACTGATTAAGGAAGGGGAGGGGAACCTTTTTTGGGAAGAGCACCACTAACCCACAGAAAGATCAGTTGGGAGCTACACATGAACAAAACCCTCAGTGACCTGGCCCCCAAGTGAGGAGAAAGAAAGTCACTCCCCTCAAGCTCCAGCTTCATGAGGGGTACCAAAGTTCAAAGCTTCCCCCCAGATTAACTCTTCTGGGGGTGTGGGGCTAGTAGATTTTGTGGGGTCCTCTAGGCTCTGGGGTGAAGCCAAAATGAAGGATTCAGTGTGTGGGAGGGGGCTGCCGGGGAACGGGCAGGTTGTGGTGGGAGGTAGAGTGCACGAGCAGGCTGCAGGTGAGGGATTGGGGCACTTGGTGCAGCTCCTAGGGGGGCACAGGTGGCTATGCACCACTCTATGCTTGCAGGTACTGCACCCCCACATATACTCCCATGGGCCGTGATTCCTGGCCAGTGGCAATGATGAGGGCGGAGCCTGCAAGCAATGCAGAGACAGAGCTCCCTGCACTGCTATTCCCCCAGCTGCTTCCCTCCAGAGCCGCTTCCTCTCCCTGCCAGGCTGAACCCATGGATGGATCTGGCCCATGGGCCATAGATGCCCTATCCCTGGCCTAGGGTAAGGAAGAGGGCAAGAATCAAGGTGCTGTAGGAGCCAGACCTTCAGATGGTGCCCTATCCTTTTCAGCAGGCACCAGTCTCTCTGACAGAAGCCTCTAGCTCCCTATCAGGCAGAAGCCCTGAGCTCTCCCCGAGTCTGTTAGGCAGAGAATGGGGGTGAGTAGTGTTCCGTGAGCTGCACTGGAAACATAAAAGAGTCCCATGTGGTTTGCAAGCCACAAGTTGGCCACCCCGATATATATTCTACATCTGCAGCAATGAGTGTTCAGAATAGACATGCACCAGGTGAAATTTACTTCTAAGCAGGGAGCTTGCTCACCTCTTATGCACCATTTAAATTGTGGTTTGGAGGGCTTATATAGGGCAAAATGCCTTGTTCTGTAGCTGCTGGAAAAGAGTGAATTTTAGCCTGGCTGCCCGAGATATCTTTTGTAGCAATAATTAACACAGGCTGTTCCTAGGGCTTTGCACATTCCTGCTGATAACAGTGTTGTCACCCAGCTGACAGTAAAATAAGTAATGTTGGTTTTGGCATCCCTGCAGAAAATAGCAGAATGTTTCCCTAAATGACTGGGCAAAAACAAAACAGGAAAAGGATTTGTATGGTAAGACTTAAAGGTTGTATTGCAAATAGTAAAGTAAACAAGACATTTAAAAGGCAAGCAGAAAGTGTCTGTTATTCTCTTCATACCTCTGGGGGGAAAATATTTCTGGGCTCAGGTTTTGTCATGATATCTCAATCACAGCTGAATGTCTTAATCATTTCCCTTTTTTTGTTAATTTTGCTTTTTATTTGAACAGAGGGCTTTGTGCATTGCTTACTCAGGCATGTCACCAAAATTGTTGCACTCCATTTTTATTCTGTTTGAACTTCATGCAAGTGACCAGTCACTGCCAATTTAGCTGTTATGTCCTTGAGCATATTTTAAAAAGACAAACACTGAGGTGCAATGGAAGCCACAGGATACATCAGTAACTCACTAGTCCTTTATGCTTATGTTTGCCCATGTCCTGAGTGTCTAGGATGTCACAGCTGCACTGGGAACTATGAGCTGATAATTAGGGCAGGAGGGATGGGGAACCTCCAGCATGCTGGCTGTATATGGTTCATCTGGATTAGCTGCTGGTGGGCTGTCAGAGGGTTTGTTTACCTGACTGTAGCCCACAACATATCCTGCAGCTCCTATTGGCCGGGGATAGCGAACCACAGCCACTTTGTGTGGCCATGCCTGCAGACACTCAGGTAAACAAACTGGTGGCCTATCAGTGGCTAGCCCTAATAAACCCCACATGGCTGGTGCACCAGAAGTTCTCTCTCTGAATTAGGGCACATTTACTCTGTGCTGTCAGAGAAGGGCTACAGGGCCACCGAAAAGTCTAGGATCTGGTTTAAGTGTGGTGCATCAGAGGATCCATAAACTGTGCTAGACTTCATTGAAAATTGCTCTACCTGACTAGTTACACCTATCTGCAGTTATTTTGTTGTTCAACAAGCTCCCATGTTTCTTAGAAGTGGAACGACTGTGTTTCTTTTCTCTCACCTGGGTGGTTTTTAATTGCCTGATTATATATTGGAATTTTAAAAATGTATTGAACTTGTTTTACAGATAATTAGTTTGATGTTGTTTTCAAAAGGCTCTAACTAATTGAGTAATGCCAGCTGGAATGTGCCAGTTCCTGGAGGGTTTTGCAATCTCATATCAAAGATGCCTTTTAACAAATAACCAAACTGTGCAGCAGCACTTTGCAATATTTCCTCCTGGCAATTTGTATAATGAAAAATGGATTTATTTTACTTGATCAATAAGAGACTTGTGATGGGGAGTCCACTCCACTAAGGACTGGAAGGGGTACATTATAAGCTTATGGATGCTGTCACTTCACTGAGGGGAGGGAGAGGGAAATACATGTGGTCATTGTGCAGGACCTAAGCTTGAGGAGATGAAGGCACCATATACACATCGATTTCCTCAGTCAGTATATACAGCTCATGTATCATGGACTTTCAACACTCACTTTTTCTGTCTTAATGCTCTTTCTAAAAGCACATAAGAATGGTTAGTCAATCTGGTCAATGTGCCCTCTTATAGGAAAAGTGATTATTTTTTTACAAAAATGTTAATTTATAACACAAATAATATACTGAATGGAGAGAAACTTTGAGCATACAGCCTTGCATTAGTCTGTGGACAGTTATATGATCTACAATTAATTAGTTACCTTATAATATTAGAAAAAGTATTGGATTAATTTTGTTTATTAAAATGGTATACTGATAAGGGCTGTACTTCAACTGTGTTCTTGGTTGTACCATCATTAAAATTCTTATGCGAGTGAATACACTGCATTACAAAGACAGTGATTTTTGTGATACCACTGTTTTTGTGCCTAATTGCCTATTAGGACCTTTAAATAATTGTCTCCAGTTAATTAAATGATCTACTTCCTGAAATGCAATGAGGATATTTATTCATCTTAAATTATTACAGCATGGCTCCTAGTTGCAGAAATCGTTACATTTCAGCAGCTTGGATAGAAGACGACAACATGCTAGTAGCATCCATTGTACCGTGAATGTGTGAATTTCTATAGAGGTGTGGAAATAAGCTATGTTTACCATACAGAAATATAGAATTAAGATATAAGCACTCAAAGTAGTGGGACAATAACAGATTTGGTTCAATGGATTCTGTAGTGAATGTGCTACCTTTATTCTCATTGGAATGTGAAGAAGAAGCTGAGGTAAACCTAGGCCAGTAGTTTAATGTGACACAGAGGCTGAAGCCAGGAAGGAAACTTGTATGTGCCAAGAATTTTAAGAGTGAATGATTCTATTATAAAAGTCAATGTCAAAACTTATGATACAAAAGGATAGGATGAACGGGTTTGTTTGGTGACTTTTTGTGAGTAGGGCAGCACTTTTGAGTACAGAGTTGATTAGATTGTCAAGCAACAACTTTTCAGAAAAGAAGAAAGATAGTTGAGTGTAGTCATTTTAAATAGATACATTAAAATATTAGGGCTCATCTAGATTACGCTGAATCAGTAGGAATTTGCATATCTTCTTCCAATCTCACTTTCAAAAGCAGAGCTTTCGAAAATGAAAGTAGTTTGGAAACAGCTTTTTTGGTGAATCTCCCGTTTTTCGAAAAGCTGCGTAAACCTCATTTTTTGAAAGTTTTGAAAGCTGCTTTCGAAAGTGAGATTGGAAGAGATCCCATGGAATTTGCATATCCTCATTCGGCACTTCGGCGTAGTCTAGATGAGCCCTTACAGAGCTCCTAGAAATACAATCTTAGCTTTTAGTCATACTACAGATTAGTTCTCAGACTTAATTCTATGCAGCACAGGCTGATGCTTCACAAAGTTTCCACTGACACATTAGTGAAACTGCTCTCAGTGTTCTAGCAAGTTGGTAGTTGTAGCCGGGTACAGGAGGCTAGAATTAAACTACTGGAAAGTGACCTGGAGCGATTAAACTTTAGGGTAGCTTCAAGCAATGAGGGGGGGACTTGACCTAATTATTCGCAGATGATATAGTTATAATCGAGGAAGATGAAGAGAAGCTAGCGAGAACGGTGCAGGTGCTAAATGAGGAAGGGAAGCGGTAGAGACTGATTATGAATATCGATAAAATGAAGACAATGGTTTTTGGAGATATGGAAATAGGAAGGAAGATCAGTGTAAATGGGATTGAACTAGAGAACGTAGAGAAGTTCACGTATTTCGGGAGCAACATGACATATGGTCTAGACTGTAAGAAGGAAATAGTGACTAGTACAGTGAAAGCAAGAGCGAGTTTGAAGGCAATGGATAAGATCTGGTAAAGTAAAGCGATCGGCTTAGGAACGAAGCTGAGCATCTTGAAAATGTGTGTATTTAGCAGCATGTTGTACGGATGTGAGACATGGGTGATAACTAAAGATTCTAAGAGAAGGATATTGGCATTTGAGAGGAGTTGTTATAGAAAGATCCTGAGAATAGGATGGATGCAGAGGTCACCAGCAAGTAATTATATAGGAAGATATAGCTGAAAGAGAACCTACTGCAGAAGGTTATACAAAAGAAGTTACAGCTATTGAGTCATATCTGCAGAATCAACAATGAGCGAAAAGTTAAGACCCTGGTATCTGGCATAATGGATGGTCTTAATAGGAGAGGAGACCCCACAAAGAATGGGTAGATAATATAGTAGATTGGTGCAGAGCTCGTCTACAGAAACTAAGCCACTCCACACTGGACAGGGAGAGATGGAAGGAAACAGTGAAGAAGGCATCGGACACCAACGGGCATTGAGCCCATGGTTGTTGTTGATGATGATGATGATGATGACTTTACCCAGGAAGAGTAGATATGAGGCACATACACACAATGATGACATAATCAACCACACACTCTCTACACTAATATGGCTATCCCTCTGAGTACATTAAAATACATTTATATTCATATTGTCTCAATGCCATCTTAATATTATTTCATGTAACAAAGATCTATGCAGTATTGTAAAGTGTAAAATTTGGATTAGGAGGGTAGAATTAGAGGTGGCTCATGAGAATATCTGATTTAAAAAATAGTCCAAAATATGGAAAAAAATTAAGAACCATTGTCTTAAATAATTAGAAACAACAGAAGCAAATTATCCTATACCATGTTTTTTAGTCTTTTCCACTAACTTTCTGGTTTCATTGGTGCTATATTTGATTTTTTTTAGTTTTTTACTTTTCATGATTTCTTCTGCATTTTGTTAAAAATTACGGTTCCAGCAAGGCATGTTTGATGTATTATAGCAATGGGTAGATACTTAATCATGAATGATCAGGGCTATGTTTAGCATGATGTTGCAATATTTCATAAAGGTTTCAATTAATTATTTGTATTGATATTTTTGTACACACAAAGCCCATCTGACAACAAACAAATTGCAAAGGACTGGGAATGAACCCCACATCTAATTTACTACATATTTGAGAGAGTTTGTCTGTGTGCCTGTCTGTTCAAGAACTCCTCCTAAATGGTAAAAGGTAGGACCACCAAATACAATATACAGATTCTTCTTATTGTAACTACCAAGGTTAAGAAGTTGGTTGTGCCTGGCAAATGGAATATGCCTGGAAAATGGAATTGCTTCTTATAAAATCATTCAGAAAAGAGACAATCAAAGGGCAGGTGAAAGGGGCTGCTAAGGTAAGAAAACAACATCCAGTAGAGAGATTAAAAAAGGAATCATTGTACAACAATATCAGGATATAACAATTCTGAACTACGTATTTGCATATTTTTAGTAAATTGTAAATATTCCTGTAAAAGTAACCCAAAAAGATAAACTACCCCTGTTTGCTTGTGAGACTTGCACATCAGATCATTACTTGATGTCTAGCATACTGCCTAAAGGAGAAGTCTGACTGTAGATTCTTCTGTTTTGTTGGGGAAAGTGGAATTGATTCCTGGTGGATTTGCTATTGCTAAGAATTATATAGAAACGGAGACTTTTTACGGTTATATTAAAATGCCTGCAGCTCTTGGTTAGGCTTTCTCTGTACAAACCTAAAGGAAAATATACAAATTAAATATGGTGATATAATAGAGAACTGGGAGCCTGAGCTTTTAAGTTCTATTCCTGGCTCTAATACTATCATGTTGTGTAGTATGTAGGCAGGCAATTTAAACTCTCTGGGCTTGATTCTCCAGTGCTTTGCATCTAACATTGCCATTTACACCTGTGCAAAGGGAACGATTGGGCAAAGCCCTGATAACATAATATTTTACACCCAGTTTTCTCGGGGGTATGAAGTGGAAGCAATGTCTCAGTTTCTCCATGTGTATAATGGAGATAGCATTTTCAACCACATGAGAGTGTGAAGAGGCTAGTTAATTGCATGTTAAATGTTTTGTGCACCTCAGATGAAAAGCACTGTAAAATGCAAATAATTAGTCCTAGCATAATCATTGAACCAGAAACTACACTTATCAAATCTCATAGTGGATCAGGTACCCTAGGAAAGTGGAAAATCATAGACCTTTGAGATTTAAGTACTCTCTCTCAGGGCTGATTTAGAGAGAGAATGTGTGGTCTAGTAGATAGGGAAGGAGAGTGGGAGATCAGGAGACTAAGGTATGTCTACACTGCAACTGGACACCCATGGCTGGCCCATGTCTGCTGACTCAGGCTAAGAAGCCGTTTTAATTATGCTGTAGATGTTTGATTTGGGACCCTCCCATCATGTAAGGTCCTAAAGCTAAGCTCCAGCCAAAGCCCAAGTGTTTACAGCCTAATTAAACAGCTCTTTAGCCTGAGTCCTGTGATCCTGAGTCAGCTGGAAAGGGTGAGCTGCAAGTTTTTAAAGACAGTGTACACATATCCTTATGTTCTATTCCTGACTTGGCTGCTGAGGACCTTAGAAAGTCACTTCATTTCTCTGTGCCTCTGTCTTTCCATCCTTTGTCAGTCTTGTCTACTTGGATTGCAAGCTCTTTATGGAAGGGACTACTTCTTATTACATTTGCACCAAAACTGACACAACAATAGAGCCCCGCTGGAGACACTAGACTATAGAGATAGAAATACTATTTAAAACTACCACATGACAAACCAGATATTCTAAATACAGGTCTATGTAGCACTTTAAAGACTAACAAGATGGTTTATTAGATGATGAGCTTTCGTGGGCCAGACCCACTTCCTCAGATCAAAGTGGGTCTGGCCCATGAAAGCTCATCATCTAATAAACCATCTTGTTAGTCTTTAAAGTGCTACATAGTCCTGTATTTTGTTTCAGCTACACCAGACTAACACGGCTACATCTCTATCAGATATTCTAACAACAGCTCCTTCACATTGACGAGGTGTTATTCTGTGATACAGGAGATGACCGTATGTCATTATGAATATATAAAACATTGTTATTCGTGGGCAGATAATGCCATAAATGACTGCACTTCCATGGGATGGCTACCTCGACAAGCCACTGCTAGATGGTTTTGGTATCACATGCTGCACTTCTCTGTATAACCTACGGGTGGTTTTCAGTTGGCATTTGTACATAGTTTCATGTCTGCCTGCTCCTGTATTCAAATTAGCAGCTCTAATAAAATTTTGGATTATGGAAGCCAAAAATATTTACACAGCAGGAAGCATGCCAAAGGCTCAACAATAGTATCATAACTTTATTAAAGTAGGAGTATACTGAATGGCCTAAAAGATTATTTGTTTTGCTACAGTATGTTGTTCTTGCTTATCTTGCTTCCTGTTTAGCACACTGCCTCTCAGCTATATCACTTTTCTCCTTCACATGGCACAATCTCCATTATGTTGTCTGGGCAGGAGAGGAAAGTGGAGCAGGACAGACCCTGACCACTGTCTCAGGCTGCGTGTGAGTGAGACACACCCGCTGGGGCACTAACAAGCAGCCACGGCCTCAAAAAGTGTAAGCAGGACTGCTGGCACATCTTTGCCTCCTCTCCATCCCAGAATTTTTCTGAAATGGTGCCCCTGGTGCATAAGCATTATCCATCCCCTCACAGCTCCTAGTGCTGACCCTACAGAAGGACTGAGCATGGTCCATTCCTGGGCACAAGTGGGGGCTCAGAAGAGTCTGCACTGAAAAGACTGTTCTCAGATTCTCTGAGCCAGGCACCAGAATTAATGGCAGGAACTTCTCTCCTGTGCTCTCATAACTCTCTTATGGGTATGAGCAGCACAGGGGAGGAAGCTGTCTGATTCAAATGTGTGTGGGGGGGGGGGGGGGCAGGGAGGGAAGGGGAAAGCCACCTATGGGGGGAGGGAATGGAGTAGACTGGGACAAGGAGACTGGTGAGGGGGGAAAATGTGACTAGAGCTTTGACGGGGGGTGACTGAGACTGGCTGGGTTAGGAATTTGAGGCTGGAGGAAGGAGGACAGGCTGGGGGCTGCATGGGAGGGAGGCTGGCACTGAGAGCTGGCAGGGAATATGGGGGTGGAGATATTCAGACCAAACAGAGCTGGTGGAGAGAAGCAACTGGAACTGGATGGTCAGGGAAACTGGCAACAGGAACCAGTGGCATGAGGAATTAGGGCAGTGAGGGAGAGAGAGATCTGCCAAGCAGTTGGAATGCAGGTCAGGAACTGGCTGAGCAAAGAACTGGGACTAGAAGCCAGGGAGGAGATGGGTGGGGGGAGGTGGAGATTAAGATTGAATGAGAAGTGTCATAAATGGGATAGAAAACCAGTGATTGGGGAGGAAAGGAGAGAGATTGGGTGGGGAAGGGGAACTGGAACTGGCTAAGCAAAGAGAATAGGACGGGGCATGGAGAGGGCGAGACTGTAATTTGAGGGTGGATATGTAGATTGGAATTTGGACAGTGAGCCCAAAGACTAGGTTTGGCGAGATTGGGACAAGAAGCTGGGAAATAGAACTGGGCAAGAACAGGGTCATGCTTGGGAGGAATGGGCAGAAGAGTCTGTGGCTGCTAGACGCACACCACTGCAGAGCTTGGAACGAAACCCGAGGTTCTCAAGTCCTACCATTCTTCAGCAGTCAGCTAATGCCTGTAAAACCCACTGGCAAAGTGGGGGTCTCTTTCCCCTCAAGTGCAGATCCACAGAAAGTATTAGTAGGTTGTTATACTGTATTAGCTCAGGTGGCAGAGATCTGTGTGGTGCATGTAAAGGTTCCAGTCCTGCAGTTGACCCATATTGTGTCAATATGAGATCACAGGATGGATGTTTTTTCAGTTTTCTTTTACAAAACAAGGAAGTTGCATCCAAAATATGAAAGTTAGGAAATGCCAAATTTAAGATTTCCTGTGCAACCTTAACTTGGCTTCCTTGTGCATGTGCACTGTGATTCAATCTTTAATTACATGATGATGAACTATTTTTCCAACAGGACCACTACCTCATTCAGTGCACAGAATGAATCAGGATTGTGTAACAAAGGACGTTATTGTTTGTAGGATCACTACCTCATTTGTTGCAGAAGATGGAAGATGTTCAGTGAATGAGGCAGGAAAGTTCAGGAAGAAAACGCCACAGAACTCCTGTGTCATGCTGGGCAAGTCACTGAAACCAAACTTTTCAAAGGTGGTTACTAAATGTACGTACTTATTTTCTAGGTGCCCAATTTGAGACCTGATTTCTGATTTGCAGAAGTGTTGATCACTCACGACTACAACTCAAATCTATGGCATCTGTGCTTGAACGTATAAAGTGCTGCAAAATGGTAATACAGTACTCTGAAAAATCACATCCCATACCTCAAAAATTGGGCACTCAATTTTAAAGTGCAGACTAGATCTCAATCCCTTTATACCTCAGCTCCTCACCTGTAAAGTGGAGATAATACCACCTGCTTACTTCAGAGGAGTGTTGTGAAGTTATTTAAGATTCATGAATCACTAAAAAAAGAGCAGTTTTGTAGCACCTTAGAGACTAACAAATACAAAGTATAATGAGCTTTTGTGGTCCAAACCCACTTCCTCAGCCCCATATACCCCAACCATCTAATAATTTTAATTTCCTTCTGTTGGACTCTGTCCAATTTGTCCACATTCTCTCTGTAGTGTGGGGAGGTCCAAAACTGGATGCAATGTAGCCTCAACAGTGCCGAATAGAGGGGAATAATCATTTCCCTTGATTTGCTGGCAATACTCCGGCTAATGCAGCCCAATATGCCATTAGCCTTCTTGGAAACAAGGCACACTGACTCATATGCATCTTTTTGTCCACTATAATCCCCAGGTCCTTTTCTGCAGAACTGCTGCTTAGCCAGTTGGTTCTCAGCCTATAGTGATGCATGGAATTCTTATGTCCTAAGTGCAGGACTTTGCATTTGCCCTTCTTGAACCTCATCATATTTTGTTCTGACCCAGTCTTCTGATTTGTCTAGGTCACTATGGACTCTATCCCTATCCTCCAGTGTATCTACCAGTCCTCCATCTCATTGTAATCCATGAACTTGCTGAGGGTGCAATCCATCCCATCATCCAGACCATTAATGAAGATGTCGAACAAAACCATCCCCAGGACCAACCCTGAGGCACTCCACTTGATATCAGTTGCCAGCTAGATACCTAGCCACTGATCACTACCTGTTGAGGCTGACGATCTAGCCAGCTTTCTATCTACCATATAGTTAATTTATTCCAAGCCGTACATCTTTTACTTGCAGGCAAATATACTGTGGGAGACCTTAAAAAAAACTTGGCTAATGTCAACATATATTGCATTCACTGCTTTCCCCATATCAACGGAGCCAGTTATATCTCATAAAAGAAGGCAATTAAGTTGGTCAGGCATAACTTGTCCTTGGTGAATCCATGTAGACCAGGGGTGTCCAAACTTTTTTCAAAGAGGGCCAGATTTGATGAAGTGAACATGCGTGTAGGGCCGACCATTTTGCCTGACATTCTTTGAACCATTAAAATTAAATGCAAATTAACTATTTTATGCAAAGTTTATTGCAAACGGCATACTTTTCATTTCGTCACATGGACGACAAATCTAAACAGGTGTTAAATCACTCTGCCTTTCATATCTGAAGGCCAGATGAAAAAAAAATCCAGGAAGCTGAAATATATGTCAGGAACATTGTAAAGTACATTACATATTATTGGTAATAAAGGTTGTCTGTCAACTTTTAAGTTAAAAAAATATGAACAGGAACATAACACCAAGTATACATGTTGTGTCCAAATATATTTATAACTGATTTAGACCAACTGACATTAACTGAGATTTTACAATGTATTAATCTCAATACATATGGATTCGTTGTGGGCCATAAAAGATAGATATTGCCAAATTACCTGGGGGGCCGTATTAAACCGGAACACGGGCCACAATTGGCCCGCGGGCCGGACTTTGGACATGCCTGCATGTAGACTATTCCTGATCACCTTCCTCTCCTCCAACTCCAGCTGTCTCAAAATGGATTCCTTGATGACCTGTGCCATGAGTATTTCAGGGACTGAGGTGAGGCTGCTCCCCAGATTCTCCTTCTTCCTTTTTTTTTAAAGTTGGACTAAACATTTGCTTTCTTTCCAATTGTCTGGGACCTCCCCTGACTACCACAAGTTTTCAAAGATACAGGCCAATGACCACAATCATGTCAGCCAACTGTATCTGCATCCTTGGATATATTAGATCCAGCCCCATGGACTTGTACATGTCCAGCTTTTCTAAATAGTCCTTAACCTGTTCTTTCACCACTGAAGGTTGCTCATCTCTGATCCAAATTGTGCTGCTCAGTACAGCAATCTGAGACCTGTGAAAACCAAGTAAAATAAGGCATTGAGTATTTCAGCTTTTTCCACATAATCTGTTACTAGGTTGCCTTCCCCCCCAGGGTCCCACTCTTTCCCCAAACTTCCTTTTATTGCTAACCTACTTGCAGAAAACCTCCTTGTTATCCTTCATATTCCTTGTTTGGTGCAACTCCAAGGCTATGTCTACACTGGCGGGTTGTTGCGCCAGAAGTATGCAAATGAGGCTAAACGTGGAATATCGCCGAGTCTCATTTGCATATCTAATGAGCCACCATTTTTGCAGAAGAGGTTCTTGTGCCAGAAGGAGCTGTCTACACTGCCCCTTCTTGCGCAAGAAAAGCCTTTTTGCTCAATGCCATTATGCTGATTATTTTCAGGAATAACGGCATTGCACAAGAGGGTTTTTCTTGCGCAAGAAGGGGTAGTATAGACTGCTCCTTCTGGCGCAAGAGCCTCTTCCACAAAAATGGCGGCTCATTAGATATACAAATGAGGATCGGCAATATTCCACGCTTAGCCTCATTTGCATACTTCTGGCACAACAACCCGCCAGTGTAGACATAGCCTAATTGTGCTTTGGTCTTCCTGATTACTTCCCTACATTCTTGAGCAATATTTTTATACTCCACCCTTGTCAATCTGTCCAAGTTTTCCATTATTGTTTTTCTCCCCTTAAGGAGTAACAGGTATACTCTACTCTTGGTCTTCCTCTTGCTCCTAATGTATTTGTAGAATGCTTTCCTGTTACTTTTTATATTTCTATCTGGCTTAATCTCATTTTATGCCTTGGCCTTTCAAATTTGGTCCCTACATATCTGTGGGTTTTGTTTATATTTATCCTTTGTAATTTGACCTAGTTTCCACTTTTTATAGAATTATTTTTGAGTTTCAGATAACTGAAGATCTTCTAGTTAAGCAAGGGTGATCTTTTGCCATTCTTATCTTTCCTATGCTGCTTATTAATTGAGCATTGTCCATCCTCTGTCCATTGAATGATTCAAAGTACCTGTGGGGGAAAAAATGTGATCATGTCATTAAAGACTATCATAATGCATATATACAGGCAATCTTAATGCTGGCATTTCCTAATTTCTGAGTGGTTGATTTTGCAACCTTTTGCTTAGACTTGTTAGATATTCAGCAGATGGAGTTGTATTTTGCACACTGTAATCAACTTAATTTGTGACCCACCACCAGCTATGTTTGTATTAAATGTAGGGATAGTTGAAATATGGTTACCAATGTTCATAATTTTGTGAGCATACATAAAAGCAGGACTGTGCTAGATCTGTTCCAAATGGAAAGGTTCACAGTTAGCAGAGAGAATCTTGCTAAGCAGGGACTTAACTTTCAGAGCTCTATAAGGCCTGGTTTATACTAGAACCTTAGTCCAAAATAAGCCCCCCAAGATCTATTCTGTAAGTGATGCATCCACACTACCAAACCCATTATTTCAGAATAAGGGGCTGTGGAATTCGAACTCTGTAGCCCTGCTTTTCATGAGGAATAATGCTATTCCTGAATTTATAAGTCTGAAATAATGTTAGCATGGATGCTTGGGTGCCACTAATTTGAATTAATTGGCCTCTGGGAGGTGTCCTGCAGTTCCCCAGAGTGCTTCCTGGGGCTCTGAGTCTGAGGCAGTGCTTCCACATTAATGGAACCTACCTCAGACTATATTCAATTCTTCCTCATAGTGAGGACATGAAACTTCAAATTTGTAAAATTGGGTGCCCAGAAGTCGAACTTAGTAAATTTGAAATAATCTCCTAGAGTGACATGGCCTTCTAGAGTGAGGGAAGCTTATTCTGGTTATAGGTCCTCTCCTGCCTAGACTGGTTTGACTTGTTTCCCCCAGTGTTCAAAGACCAGAGCTAAGTAGGCATCAATTGATGCCTCTTTCTTGAGTTAATTGTATTGGAGCTCTGTTTTTCTACCCTGCTTGCTAAGAGTGAAATCACTGGAAGCTGAAATCACTTGAAACTGATGGGCAGAAGTCATAGCCAAAAAGTGGACGGCAGCCAATGGTGTATGACAGCCAACTGGGTGGCGGTAGAGAAATGTGATGCGTGGCCAGCAGGGCAGAAGCAGAGAGCTGCAACAAGTGACCAGCAAGGGGGCAACGGCATGATAAGCAGCCAGCAGGGCTGCAGTAGTGAGCAGGGGTCAAAGCATAGCTGGTGGCAAGAGGCCAGGACTTGCTAAGATGCAGTATTGGATAAACCCTTAATTATCTGGCAAATAAGCAAACAATCATTTGTTAGGTAAATTGTTTTTAAAGACTGCATATTGTATCATTATGGCACATGAATCATTAATGTACAAATAATAACAGTGACTGACTTGATTACCCATAAAAGAAGAAAACTTTCACATTTCACTGCCTTCTTTAGCAAAGAACAAGTCTGAAGTTTCTTCCAGAGAAAATACGGTTCTCTATAAATGTACAATGAGTAATCACTACTCTGACTCCAATATTTATGTAGTAAGTGGAGGATGTCAAAGCCTATGTAGTAAAGTGGAGGATGTCATGAGGCATAAGGGAGCAGTCGACAAAGGCTTCCCTTGTCGACCGATCCACATCTAGACTGCTGCTCTGTGCCAGATCAGCTGATTGTCGGCACAGCGTGGTGGCCATTTTTATTTTAATGAAGCAGGGATTATTTAAATCCCCGCTTCATTGACTATGTTGGGTAAACTACTTAACATGGCTCCGTCGATGGAGCTATGTAGTCTAGAGACACCCCTTGTGGTTCCTTCCAATATCGCACTTCCCCACTTGCCTCAGGACTTAGGTCACCATCCCCTGGTGAACCTAGTCTAAAGCTCTCCTTGTTCAGTTAGCAATCATGCTTGCATAGATACCCTTCCTTCTCTTTGTTAGGTCGATCTCATCTCTTTCTAGCAATCCTTCTTCCAGTCTAAAGCTCTCTCTCCAACACCAGCTGCACAAATACCCATTTACCTCCACAATTTGATGGGCCCTTCTTGGGCCTTTTCCTTCAACAGAGATAATGGTTGAAAACATGACATGCACCTCAAAATCCTTTATCCTTCTTCCCAGATCCATGTAGTCTGCAGTTACCCACTCAAGGTCATTCTTGGCAGTATCATTGGTGCCCACATGGAGAAGAAGGACGGGATAGTGGTCCAATGATTTAATCAGTTTCCGCAGACCTAAATGAATAAATTATGACCAGATTCTCAGATGGTATAACTGGGTGTAACTTGATTCAGCTCCATAACGTCAATGGAGCTGCACTGATTTACACCAGCATAAACCTGGCCTTATGTTTTTTGAAATAATGACTTTGTTTTAAAACCAAATTCCCTGTTCTGACAGGTTTTCAGATGGCCATGTTTTGACTGAAATAACAATGTACCCATCAAAAATCTAATGGAGCATAGAAAATAACTTATTTCTGGTAAGTGGAAAGTTGTTTTGGGGGCTTTTTTGTTGTTGTTACTGTGAGAAGTCATTTAAGAATTCTGAGAACTAATGCTGGTTTTATAACATTTACCTAAGTAGGAGTGAGAATATTAGTGTTTATATACATATTTTTCACTTAAGTATTTTGTATCAGAAAAATGGAACATGAAATGCCTGGATAAATTTGTAAAATTTACAGCTTTCTAAGGTAAATTTCTAGTTTTGAGAGAAGTAGATAAGATTTTTTTAAAAAAACTTCTACCACCGCCCCCAAAATGTTTGAGCAAGTACTGTCTGTATTATGTATCTAGTACACTGCTGGCACTTAATGTATCATAAATGAATAAATGGAACCCATTAAGACAAACTGTGGTTACCTTCTTTGTATAATGGGAGAATTTTTCTTCCTTGATACATATATGTCTTATATTACTAGACAGGAGGCAAAAACTCAAGTTCTAGTAATACATTTCAGCATAAGCAAAAGGTCAAGAACATAAGGATGGCTTTCTTTTGTCAGAATAAAGGTCTCTATAGCCCAGTCCATTTTCCAACAATAGCAGGCTCATGCTTCAGAGGGAATGAAATGAAGATGTCAATTTACTGAGTGATCCATCCTCTGTCCTCAAGTCCCAGCATCCATCAGTCAGAGATTAGGAACACCCAGAATATGGGGTTGCATCCCTGATCATTGACTGATAGCCATTGGTGGACCTATCCCCCATGAACTTCTTTGATTCTTTTCTGAACCCAGATATACTTTTTGGCCTTCATAGTTTCTCCTGGCAACAGGTTGACTGTGTGGAGAAATATTTCCTTATCCTTATTTTAACCTTGCTGCCTGTTAATTTCATTGGGTGACCCCTGCTTCGTGTTTTACGTGACGGGTCAGCAACACTTCCTTATTCACTTTTGCCTTTCTCTCATGATTCAAAGACCTTTATCAAATCACATGTTTGTCATTTCGTTTCTAAGCTACAGAAACTCAGTCTTTTAAATCCTTCTTCACACACCCCAGTCATTTCTGTTGCCTTTCTCTGTATTTTCTTCAGTTCTAATATATATTTTCTGAGATTTGCAAACATAACTGCACATAGTATTGAAGGACTAGGAGTACCATGGATTTATATTATGGCATTATGATATATGCTGTTCTATCATCTAGCCATTTCCTAATGGCTCCTAATGTTAACTTTTTTGACTACTGCTGCACATTGAGCAGATATTTTCAGAGAATGATCCATAATGACTCCAAGAGCTTTCTTTAGATGTAATGGCTATTTAGACCCATCATTTTGTACGTATAGTTGGGATTATGTTTCCTAATGAGTATAACTTTGCATTTATCAACACTAAATTTCAATTCATTTTGTTGCCTAATCACCTTGTTTTGTGACATTCTCTAAGAGCCCAGCTTTGTGGTTTCTCTGTTGTCTAGTTCTTAGCCTCCATGCTGTGCTCTCACTTTTTGGCTGCAGAACAAGGCCATTCCTGTTGCACAAGGAGAAAGAGATTATTTCTGCCCTCTGTGCTTCCACATCTCTGCAGCTGAAGATTGCTTTGACTGATTTCTATTAACGCCCCTAGGGAATGGTCACTTTGTTACCTACACGTTATGCTCTGTTATCTGGAGCAGGGAGCTATTCCCACAAAGGCGTGTTTTTGATATTTGTTAGAGTCCAGTGTTTGTTTTAGCTCCTACCACAACATTGTTATGTGTCTATCATCCAGCTGACCTCATCTTAGAACTCCTATGTCCTCCCCAGTTATGAAAGAGCACTGCCTGGAAATCAGAATTCAAGTTAACACTCTGCAGTTGATGTGGAAAGGTACTTAAAAGGAATTTGTACTTGGATGTCAGGAAAAATGAGAATGACACTGTTAAAATGATTTCAAAATATCCCATAAAGGACACAATGTCCAGCTCTTCACTGTGAGAAATATTTATCAGTTCAGGGTACTCTCCAGAAAAGACAGAGAGAGGCAGAGCACTTGGGCAATGACTTCTGGGGTAGGAAACCACAAGCTTTGGGTTCTAATACTTGCCTCTGCTTACTGTTTTGTTTTGTGCCCATGGGGAAATTGCTAATGCCACCACCTTCCCCTAGTTGGATTCCTAAAGTTAGGCTCCTAGTCCCATATTTAGGAAAATTAAGTAAGTTGTTGTTTGTATTGCTGTAGTATGTAGGAGCCCTAGTCATGGACTAGAATCCTAGGCACTACACACACAAAATGAAAGATGGTTCCTATCTCCATAAGTTTACAATCTAAGCAATATGCATTCCACTGAAGCAAAATCCCCCATTAAGTGAAAGTTGTTTGTGTTCTATTTCTCTGAGAATTGGGAGAATTTTTAAGGTGCCTAATTAAGGATATAAGGGTATGTCTACACTAGCCCCCTAGTTTGAATCTCATTGCAGGAGGAGTAACAGTTAATCCGAACTAAGGACTTAGTTTGGATTAATTTCTGACTGCCGTGTGTAGCCACGGGCAGTCAGTTTGAACTAAGGGGATTTAAAAATAGCGCCTGCCCGGGAACATGCAAATGAATCCGGGCATATTTAAATCCCGGGCTTCATTTGCAAGTTTGAATGCCAACATTAGCTGTCCTAGTTTGAATTAGGGGGCTAGTGTAGACATACCCTAAGTGTCTAACTGTAGGCACCAGTTTACTAAGATTGACCCTAATCCCTCTGCTGCAATTTCCCCATCGATAAAATGGAGAGAATAATCTTATTAACTCTTTGGCCTCTGCATTTTAGCCAATATTCAGGAACTTGTGGGTTGTTTCTTCTTTGAGGAAAAATTGGTAATGGAGTCAGGTCTTTCTCTGATACAATCTCCTTAATCACAAAGAATGCACATACAGTCCTGTTTTCATGAACACAATAGGAATCAAACACTGAGGCTATGTCTAGACTACATCCCTCTGTCGAAAGAGAGATGTAAAAGAGACCGATCGAAAGTGCAAATGAAGCACAGATTTAAATATCCCGCACTTCATTTGCATATTTGTGTCTAGTCAGGGCCAGATTAAGGGGGGGACTAGCCAGGAAGCTGCCCGAGGCGCCAACCTATGGGGGGCACCCGATCGCAGCTGTAAGGTGTGCAGTGCACTGGGGGGCGGGGCCGCGCATGTGCCATGCGTCTGGGGGCGGAGCTGCGTGTGCGTCGCGTGCCTGCTGCCCGGGGTGCAGGAATAGCTTGAGCCGGCCCTACGTCTGATTGCTGTTTCGAAAAAGAGTATTTCAAAAGTGAAACTACAGTCCAGACACAGTTCTTTTGAAAAAAACAACAAACCTTTTTTGGAAGAACCCGTACTCATTTTTTCAGGAGTACGGGTCCTTTCAAAAAAGGGTTGTTGTTTTTATTTTTCCCAAAAGAACTGCATCTAGACTGCGGTTTTACTTTCAAAATACCCTTTTTTGAAACAGTGATCGCACTTGAATATGCAAATGAAACGTGGCATATTTAAATCCACGCTTCATTTGCACTTTCAATTAGGCTCATTTACATCCCTCTGTAGACAGGGGGACGTCGTCTAGACGTGCCCTCAGAGACAAGTCGGAGGGGATAGCCAATTTAGTCTGTGTCTGCAAAAACAATGAGGAGTCCTGTCCCATCCTAAAGACTAACAGATGTATTTGGGCATAAGTTTTGTAGTCAAAGACCCACTTTGTTAGATACAACAACAGGAGACAGTTTTCTTGATTACTATTCCAAGCCTCTTTTTCTACTCAGAAAGCATTCTCTCTGCCTTCCTCTCAGATCACATGCTTCAACGGCTGGCCTTGCTTTTCATCTGCTACCTTCATTTGCTTCTGTGGTATTTCTACTTGTATATGCTCCTACACCCAACTCCACCAAAACAATACACAGCAATAGCTTGCATAGTTTCTGACTTGCCCTACATGTGGCCTGTGTTTTGAGTGGAGGCTCCGTTGTTTCAACTATCTTACACCATACAGGAGCTTAACTGTTTCTTACATTTATCCCAAATGAGGGACAGCTATTATGCCTACTAGTTTCAACACAGTTTCACCCAAATCCCAATGGATCAATGCTTAATTACTTGCCTAAGAAGGTTTCTGGGGTACCCCTTCTGAGCAGTTAGTGAGTAAAAGTTTGTACAGCCATTTGAACAAGTAAAACATTTAGCATTATTAATAAATCTTACTATATATTTTAGAAATGTGCATCTGTTTGTCCAGCTGTCTGTGAGTCTGTTTGTTCAAGAACTTCTTCTAAACAGTAAGAGCTAGGGCCACCAAATTAAGTATTCAGCTTTCACTTATCATAACTTAAAGCAAGGCAAGGGTTTGGTTGTACCAGGACTTGAATTTGATTGTTTCTCAGAAAAGGAAAGGGAGGGATTTGACAGGAAGGACAGTTATACTGCAGAATGACTACTGAGGGCATCAAGGAGCCAAAGATGGGGATCAGGACAGCTAACCACATTGGGCCAACAGAGGCCAGGGGTGGAGAAAGGAACAGCTAGCTACTATATATTTTAGCGTGTCTGTTTTTCTATGTAACTGTCTGTCCCCCAGCCAGGTGACATACACCCACTCCCCAGCTGTGCCCGCCAGAGCTGCAGCTGCCACTTCCATGGATAGGTGCTTTTCACCTGGTCCCAAGCCGCTGCGGTCAGAGGGCTGGGGTTATCCTCTCTTCCCTCAGGAGCCTGCATACTGAACTCCTCATCCCCCATAACACCCCAGAACAATGATTTAAATGAAGAAAAACAAAACTTATTTGAGTTAACACTCGAGCAATACTGAGTAAATCTTCTAATACTTTAATATTCCAAGTGAGTACAATAATTGTGGATATGAAAAAAATAATTGTTTAAAAAGCCATTTTAAATAAGTCTTTTAAGTTGCTTGCAATATATTTAAATCTGTCATATAATGCCCTTCATTATCCACAATTTTGAAAATAGTCTGAGGAACGGACGGAAGCTTATTATGTAGTCATCAATGTTTTAAAAGACAACGATTGCAGAAGTGATATCTTTTCCGTGCATTTCTTAAATGATGCACTGTCAGAGGCATAGCAATAAAGGAGCTTCACACTCTGAACTTGTTCGATATTAGAGTGAATTACATGTGGTAGTGACTGAAAAGGGACTACGGTGACATGATTTCACTCCTACACTTCTGAAGGTTTATGTGCTTCAGGTTGTCTTGCTATGTATTGTTGCTGTAGGAAATGAGTTAGCTCTGATAGGCTACCAAAATTAAGGTCCTGTGCATGGAAGTTTTGTCACTAACTTCAGTGAATGCAGGAGTGGGCATTAATTCTGAATTCAGCCAGTTGTAAGGTATTGTGTAACTGGATTATCATCAGCTGCCTTAATATAAATTGCTACCAAGATTGAGAATTGGGAATTCCAGATTTCTACTCTTAGCTCAGTTGCTGATTGTCTCTATCGTACAGGTAATAACTTACCCCTAAAATGAGTCTTGGGGCACTGCTATATTAGCCTGTCTATTGCTCCCTTAATCTGTTCTTCCAGAGGCAAAAGTTCTTGGAGTTTCTATGGAAATGCCCAAAGGACATGGATGTAATGTTGGAATAAAGTAATTGACACAAGCAGTGTCCTTTCCAAAACAAAGTATCTTTTAATTAAAATAGCTAATAATTCCTAATATAATATATCCTAAAAATTCTAAACAATGCACAAAAATCCCTGAGACACAAATCCCTAATGGAAAGTTAAAGATCTCTAATAGCACATAGTTCAAATGACACTAAGGAAAACGATTTGTTGCAAGTGGCCAGTTTGCGACAAATTCCCAAGGGCAGACACTAAGTTGGTTTCAAATTGGAAATTCAGGTGTAATTGGAGTGTGAGTAGCAAAATTAGTGAAGACATTGGTAAAGGCTTCATTGCAAGCTGGCTGATGAGCCTTTTTAATGTACTTGGGTTGCTAGTCCACACTGAAGCCGGTGCTGCCAAATATTCACTGCTAATGTTATCCATAGGAGCTAGATTAAAGCCAGGGCAGGCCAATGCTGCAATCACACCTTCATTTGCCATACAGACGACCCTTATGACTACATTGTTCAGGTTGATGGAGGAATAGCTATTTTCATCATTAATTGAAGAGTGTTTCAATACAAATATCAGACAGTTACTGTCATTACTCACTGCTAAACTCTGGAACAAAATAGTTGCCACGGAGACAGCATTTTATGAATATCTGACTTAGCTTTTTTTTAAAAAAAAAAAAATCTGCTTCTAAACTACAGTGTGTGGCATTTTTTTCCACCAACACAAAGCAAGGCTTAATGGTGGGGTCTCATCATTTCGGACAATCTATCTGTTAAAGAATTAAAGATAGTGGATTAAGAAATCCTTAATGTGCATTGTGCATCTGCACTAGGCATGTGGTGTGATGAGTTCTTTAAAATAAAGCACAATTTTCCCACAAGTTACATTTCAGCTTCTTGGATTTTCATACTAAACTCTAGCACTTATAAGAGGGTTGTTCCAATAAAACTTATACAGGTTGGGCCTCTCTGGTCTGGTACCCTCGGGACCTCACTGTTCCCAAACGAGGACATTTGTCACACCAGGGAGGTCCCTTGCTACCACCCCCAAGCTCACCTCCCCTCCCTGCTGATGGCCCTAGCTGCCCTCCCTGCTGTGCTTATGCACTGCTATGGCCCCTGCAGCCCAGATTGCCACTTCCCCAGCCCCACTACTAGGGCTGCCGTGGCTGCTGAACCCTTGTCCACGGCCGCATTATTGGGGCAGCCCTGGCTGTGCTACCGGGGCTCTGGCCCCAGTACTAGCCCCTGTGGCTCCGAGCTGCCAGTCCTCTTGCCCTGAGCTCCCAGCCAGGACTCCCTGATCCAGGAACATCTGTGGTCCTGCTGGAGCATGGATGTTGCCGGATGAGGGTGTCCCAGTTTTTGGTGGTCCAATCTGTAGTACAAAATGTTTCACATAGAAATAAGAGATTTCAAACCAACCTAAGACTGCACCACCACAAATACAAATGTTCACGTCTGACAATCTTTTATTAGACATAACGAGCTATTTCTAACAATGTATAAATAATTACCAACATGAGAGTGAGGAATACAGAGCAAGAAAAAAACCCAGCTTTTTATGTTGTCTTGAAATAAATGTCCTTTCTCTGTTGAACAAGCAATGGCCAATCCAAGGAAATAAACATAGTACAATGATGAATGTCTAAAGGAAAGTTTTAAAATAAATTGCAAAATCTTCTTACAGGCGATATCTAATTTGGCCAACAAAATCGAATTTGCTGACTTGTAAACAGTATCTCCATAATCTAATATAAGAAATAAGTGGCTGCACAACTTGTAACATTTTCTGGCAGTTCTAAACCCTGGCAACCTGCCAGAGGTACTCTGTATTAAATTTTGAATGCGCAAGATAACATTTAATGACACATCAAATACAAACCCAAGTATTAAAATCTTTGTGCATGTGTGGATGAAGTTTTCCATGTGGAGTGACATTCCATTGGATGGGAAACAGTGTGCTGCAAGATAATCCAGTGAACATGGCTTTGATGTCTTCAAGGAAAATGTACTCAAAGTAGAACTAAAGGATGTTGATAATATTCAATGGCCCTTAATATTCCTTGCTAATAATACAAAGTGGGCTGGATTGTGGCGTCTGATGCTGGGGAAGGATCTTCAGGTGAGTGCTCTGTTTGTCACACACACAGGGTAGGGGAGGCAGGCATAGAGAGGTAGGGGTGTGAATGTCACTTGGCCTGCTCGGGCTGGACATCATGCTGCAGTCTGTGCATGTGGAACCATGTGTAGCATTAGTGTGCACCACACAGTCTCAGCAGGAAAACCCTAAGCATGCCCAGGAGCCTGCTCCCAAGCTCAGGGAGGCCACACACACGTCTGTCCTTGGGGGTGCCCTCCCACCACCTGCCAAGGCTGGATGCAGACTAGCCACAAGGTCACAGGCATGACCCCGGACACACTGAGGAGTGCCACACACAGTACACGGGCATGCCTGCACATGCGAGGCAGCATCTGCTCCCAAGGGCAGCGCTGCAAGGGCAGATAGGGTATTGTGTGGGGGGGGACCCAGGGAGGGCCAGGCTGCTCACGGCTCCTCTGTCACCTGTGGGGGGGATCCCACTGTGGCCAGACGCTTCCCTTACCTGCTTCTCTGCGGGCCTGGGTGAGGTGGAAGTGGGCAGCATGGTCCCCTGGGCACTTGGGGCCCCCTGTGAGGCAGAGCCTGCTGTTCAGGCCACACATGGGCTTGCTCCTGGGACATCCCCGTCCTCTGGCCTGAGGACTGTTGGTCACTGCTTACAGAGGAGGGCACAGCCTCAGGGACAGTGTCTGCATGGATGACTGACCGCCTCTCCCTCTTTGAGTTCTCCACAGCCAGACCAGTTGGGTCTGAGGGTCAAGCCACACCATCTAAGCCAGCCACCAGAGCCCGGGTGACATGAAATTGTGCCAGGGTCCATGAAGACCTGATGCAGCAGCATGTCAGTGTCACATTATTGGATTGTGAGAGGAGCAGCCGGGTCACTGCTGCACCCATGGGGGGGTGTTTGCCCCAAAAGTGGTACAAAGGGGGCCTTATGAGGGGTCAAACAAAAGCTTACTTTCTTC
Organism: Pelodiscus sinensis; assembly: GCF_052426305.1. Classification (NCBI taxonomy): domain Eukaryota; kingdom Metazoa; phylum Chordata; order Testudines; family Trionychidae; genus Pelodiscus; species Pelodiscus sinensis. The sequence continues at coordinate 319,898,849 of NC_143052.1, forward strand.
TGATTCTGTATCTGCTCTTCAAATATCCGTATAATGTCTGTGTGTGTAGTTAGGAATCTGTAATCTATATGGAGACTGGAAGTCTCTCTGAATGTGGTTGAGCATTGGGCAGAGACCAGCCAATGGACATGCTAATTAGCGAGGCCCTGTGGGACAATAGCACTCAATGGGCCAAGGACACACCTCGGGAATGGTGACCAACACCTAAGGGCTACCAGCAGGGAACACAGTGGTAGGTTGCTGGCCAGGTGACGTGCTGCAGCCAAGAAGAGACCAGGAAGGATGTATAAAGATGCCATGTGGCTGACTCCATCTTGGTACTCAGCTTAGCACTTCATCCCAGAGGCAGCAGTGCTGGGATCAAAGGGCCGGAAAGAACTGTGGACCCATCCTGATCTAGGATGCGCAACAAGGACTTTTAAGCCAGCAGCTGTAACGTCTCTGCTAGAGCCTGCATCGAGAACTGGGAGATTCGATGCATGTAATGTATGATACTTTAGCAACCTTACTCTCATGCTTTTCTTTCTTGTGGTTATAAACCTTTAGATGGTAGATTCTAAAGGACTGGCTCAGCATGATTTATGGGTAAGGTCCAGAGGGTAAATTGACCAGGGATCTGTGGCTGGTTTCTTGGAACCGGACAGAACTTGTTCGGGGTAGGTGGGATTGGGTTCTAAGACCCCCCACCTGTGTATGAGACCCGGGGCCATCTGGGGCATGGATATTGCTGGAGTGTTGGAGGGGTTTTGCTCGTGAGGCTTCAGGCAGGCTGCTGAAGCGCTCTGTGGGACTGGTTTGTGGCCTGTTTAGAGAGGTCACCAGTCTAGGGGCTGTAAGGAGCCCCGATGTTGAGCAATTTGCCCTGAGCGGACGCCCTCAGCTATGCCCAGACACGGCCCAGTCCGTCACAGTCAGTATTCTGCATGACATGCAGCAGACCCTGGCACAGAAGATCTGGGAGGACACAGAGTGGCAGAACCACATGTGGAACCAGCTCATGTAGCAGGGCAATAGCATGTGAGCCGTCATGCGCAACATGATGGCACACCTTTCTGTGGTCACTGCTCCTGCCCCGCAAGTGATGCTTATGTCCCCTCTACCTGCCCTCCCTGATCCCGCTCCAGTCCCCCCTTCTGCCCATCCCTCTGTGGTCCCAGGACCCACCCAACCCCAAGTCTGATGAGGTCCCTGCACCTAGGGTGACACATCCAGCTGCCACTCACGCCACTCTAAGTCCCCTTCCCCTCCAGGTTATGAGCCCTCTCCCCAGCTTTTTTTAATGAAAGATCAATACAGAGTTTGTTTTGTTCAAAATCAAATGGATGTCTTTATTGAGAGGTCAGGGAAGGGGAGAAGGGAGAAGTTGTAGTGGGAAAGGGATAGTGCAGCAAGCCAGAGGTCCTGGGGAGAATTACTGGGGTCCTTGAGAGAAACTATTCCTTAGGGCCTCCTGGATGTGCACCCTGGCCTGATGGGCCTGTCAGATGGCAGCTGTCAATGGCTGCTCAAAGGGTCTCCCCACGCGGTCGGCATCTGCACCCACCCCAGGAGGAAGGCCTCCCTCTTCCTCTCCATAATGTTGTGGAGGACACAACATGCTGATACCACCTCAGAGATGTTGTGCTCCCCCACGTCCAGGCAGGTCAGGAGGCACCTGAACTGTGCCTTGAGGCTGCTGAATGCACACTCGACCTGAATCCTTTCCCAGTTGAGGTGGGCATTAAATTGGTCCTTGCTGGGGTCTAGAGGGCTGGTATAAAGCTTCATAAGCAATGGCAGGCCACATCTCCCACGATGCACAGTGGCATCTGCACATCCCCAATCACAAAGTCATGGCGGGGGAAGACCGCCCATCTCCAGAGGCTAGAGTTCTGAAAAATGTGGGCCTCATGTGCCGTGCTCAACCACCCAACAAAAATGTCCGTGAACTGTCCACAGTGGTCAACCAGGGCCTACAGCACCATTGAGAAGTTGATATACTTGCAGTTGATGTACTGGGCTGCTCGATGTTGAGGTGCGCGGATCGGGATGTGGGTCCCATCAATCGCTCCACTGAAGTGTGGGAGCCCCAGGGCAGGAAATCTGGCCATGACAGGGTCCAGGTCTCCCAGGCGGATAACGCTCTGCAGCAGGATGGAGTTGATAGCCCTCACCACTTGCAGAAGGAGACAAACAAACACACAAAACAGAGAATGAGAGAGGGGGTGCCTGAGTCCTTGGGAGGTGCCCACCCCCATTTCATCCACTCTCCCCCCTCAAAACACCAGGAGCTATGTGAGGGCAGGATGGCACAACCCCCTGGGGACTGGGATTCTCCCCCAGTTCCCCCTCCCCCCACAGCCTCCCACATACCCTTTCCTGAGGGTCCCTGTTTTCCAGGACTCCACTTCTCCCATGCGCGGACTGCAGCCCCAGAGTGCCTTTTCTCCATGAGGAGGGCCCTGATGGTCCCTCAAAGAGGTAGGCAAGTACAGAGCAGAAGCAGAGAAACAGGGGTGTACCTTTAAACGCGTGTCTCTGCAGGGCTCCGGCACCAGCACTCAGAAGCAACTGGTGACCTAAAGCCCTGCCTGAAGTGGTTCCAGGTGTCTTTATATGCGAGATAGCTTTCAATCAGTGTGGACGTGCTCTTTCGGAGGACGTTTTTTCAGAAGATCTCTTCCAGAAAAGCTTCTCCTGAAAGAAGCCTGCAGTCTAGACATAGCTATGACGTGAACCACAGCAGTAATGACTGCAGTGGTTGGTAAGTCAAGCTAACACTGGTCGACTTAACATTTCTAGTGAAGCCATGCCACCAGGGTATGTTCAGGAATGTTCTACTAACCCTGGGTTCACATTACAGTGGAGATATATTCCTGGCATGTAATAAGACCTCTCCTCTCTGATCAAGGTGCAATGTGGCACATTGCGATCCCGGGATTTGTGTCTTGATATTAATAAAAAAGGCAGTAGCTGGCCAGATTGTAGAGCTCTGTTGCATTTACTCCATATTCTGTGCTTTAGCTAACTGCTGCCCTCTGTACTATAGAAGTAATATGGATATTTACAATCTTTGCTTAGTTTATTACAAGCCACTTCATTTTAATGGGTTTGTTTTACAGTCCTGCTTCCCATGTATAGAATAATAATTTCACTGATCCTGGAGAAGCTGTATAAAGTTCTATTGATTTATGTTTGGTGCTCAGAAGGAAAATGTACTTTGTGTACGTTCCCCCCCATGTGTTTCATTTTTTTGGGGGGGGAGGGTTATGAATGGATCTGTAAAAGATAAAGATAAAACAAAATGACCCTTGAAAGGATATCAGTGGGATTCTGCTGAATGGAAACAGTATCTTCGTTCTCTCAGTAGCAATCACTTTTTTGTTGTTTTTTCCCTCCTTATGAAAATGTCAGGCATCTTGTTTTTCATTGTTTTCGTAGCTGCTTTGCATTCCGTTGAGTAACACATTTACAATTTCCCATAAAATCCAAGCTATTCTGTTAAAATAAACAGAAAACAGTCAAGTTGCAGCTCTGGAAGTGAATGAAAATGGACATCTCAGTTAATTCCCAGAGAATTAGCCAAACATCTGTTTGCTCACTGAAATACTGCACTGACACACTGTTTGCCACCCTGTACGCTCCTGACAGTAGCTTGTGGAACAGAAACAGCTTATCTTAGATTTTCAGAAGAGAAAATTCTGTTCATTGGAGGGGAATGGTACATTTTCCTCCTATTTAAAAATCATCTTTAAGATGATCTGACATGAGTACTAACTGCCCTCATGCCAAAAGCCATAATCTCCCTCCCGGCTGTATATAAGCTCTTAACTTCTAATTTTGGAGAAATTTGAAACAGTTGTGTAGATTTGGACATATGTAAAATACAAAGGACTTGATTATTTCTTGAGAGAGTCATACTGAGCTCCTAATCATTGAGGTAATACAGCTCCAGGGTGTTATCCATGAGAATTTTCCAGGTTTGAAAAAAAAAATACTCAAGATGAGAAATTATACCCGAGATGGCAAATGGGTTCTGAATCGCCATGTGGAGCAGCAAAATGAATTTTCCATTTAAACCCAAAAATGAGAAGGTTTGTAGGCATTCTTAGTTCCCGTGGGAGTTAACTCTGCAGGCCCATGCCAGCCCCTCAGGAAACTTCGTCTCCAGTGCACCTAAGCATTGCCCTTGATGTTCATAGTTCTCTTGTTCCTGAGGAACAGAGCTACTGAGGTTCCCAAAGAGAAGACCTGGTCCTAGATTCCTGAAGTGACCTTAGACTTAAGAAACCTCAGTGTTCAAGAAGGATTCAGTGAGGTGTATGGGGGATATACTCTGCTGAGGAGTGTTGCTGACAAGCCACAGTGCTGCATTCTGACTAAGTTGTATTCAGGGTTGAGGCTTATAAGCCTTTTCTGAAGGTAACAAAGGCAGAGGCTGAAGAGCTACATGGTACAGGAATTTTGTGAGAGTCCAATATCAGTGAGAACTGAATAGGTCCAGAAGGTCTCCTAAACTGTGGACTAACTGAACAACTTGAGAACATATATCATTGGCTGGAGGAGATAACACAATTGTGGAAAGCGCTAAGTTTTTCCCTTTGCATCAAACATAACCTCCATTTTGCTTGGAATTAATTCTGCTGGCTCTTTCATCTGTGTACTGATCACACCCACATATTAGGATAACTGGATGACAGTGTCTTGTGGAAGACAGACAGCATTGGGGATTGCATATTGTTGGTGGCAGTGCATCATAATGGAGATTGACTATTTCTCTTACCAACTGCATGTAAAAATGGAGTAGAACAAGAGAAAAAACTAGAAACGAGGACTTTTATACAAATGTGTTATACCCATTACCAGGCCCACTGATGGGGAGCAAAAGAGGCAACTTCACCAGATCCTGTGGATTCAAAATGATCCAGGGCTCCCGACTGCTGCTGCTGCTGCTGCTACCTTCCAGGGTTCAAAAAATACTTGTGGTGACATAATCATCAAGTGATCCATCCCCTGTGGAAAAGATAGGTAAGGGATACTTCAGAAAATGGTCTTACATCTCTGCCTATCCTGGCTAATAGCCTTGGATGGACCTACTCTCCTTTAGTTTGTCTAGTTCTTTTTTGAATCCTGGTATAGTCTTGGCCTTCATAGCATCTTCTGGCAAAGAATTCCACATTACTAGAAAACCCAAATATATTTAACACATCTACTGTGGCTGAGGCATGCAGCCAGGGAAACCCTCTGAGTGTGCTGCAAGTAGGATATTGTCTAGAAAATGTTCTTTGTAAGGTCCTTAGGAGATGAATCATGAGTCTAAAAACCAAAGAAAATACTCTTGGGGCAATGCAGAGATCAAAGACTATATCTCTACTCTGTTGTAACATTCCCTGCCAGGATTCTCTTTAGGATGTTTTGTAGTTTGGATGCCTAACAATCCCAAAGAAGGTTTTGCTTAGTTCTATTTTTGCAAAGAAATTCCCTTTGATTATAATAACTTTTTAAGTCTTGTAGACTGTGTAGGTAACTTTATGCAAAAGTGTAGTGATTTGAGGTTTAGAATGGGAATGTATCTTCAGTGGGTTTGGGATGGAATATGGAGACCATTCCTCGTTTGGAATGTCTCTATCTGGTGACCTCTAGTTGGCCCTTTGGTGTCACTGGCAGCTGGCACAGGATAGAGAAGACATCCGTCTAATGTGATTACAAATATTCCTTGTTGCAAACATGCATTCAATCTGACTGAAGTTATGTGTGCTAGGCTGGGGGAATGATCAATTCACCTTCTGGCTTGTGAGAGAGCAATGTGCACCTTCTTCAGCTGCAGTGGTTCACAGCTAAGAATCGGGTTCATTGTCTTCACATGTTTTCTGGCAAAAGGTTAACTGTCTATCTGCCCTTAACAAAACAAACAAACAAACAAACTGCTCACGCTAATCTTACCTGCTTAATATCTCTCCCAAATGTCTGATGCATGTTTGGAGAGTTTGTTTTAATTTTATAACATAATATACATCATATTCATTTACCCAAAGCTATTCTTGAAAAACAGCACCGGTTGTGCTCACACAGTTATTAGGCTTTCCCACTATGAAGCTCCATTTTCAGGTTTTCTTTGACGCTTGGGAGATGAAGAGAGATATGGTGGTTCTATAGGCACCTCTCTTCCTTTTGAGACCATACTGAACTGGTGACAAACATGAGGACACTGTACAACTGGAGATGTCACATTTCAAATGAAACATAAATCTGTAGTCATAAAAATCCCATGGAATGTTCTCTTTTGCAAGGGTAGGGGCCTGGCCCAATTTCACATTGAGAAAGTTGTATTTTGTCTACCTAAGTTCCCATTGCAGTTCAACATCTTATCTTAGGTTGTGTCTACAGTACAGAGATTATACTGCCATACTTATGTCAACATTACCCGAGCTTGTCTTCACTACTGGGGAGCGTGACTCTGCTGCAATTGATGCTGCAGTTGTCGATGTAGTGAAGACTCACTAAATTGACAGCAGAGCACTCTGTGGTCTACTCCAGCTCCTAAAGAAAAATAAGGTAAGTGGATGGGAGAGCATATCCTGTTAATGCAAAACAGTGAAAACACTACAATAATTCAGCTTAAACTCTATCAACTTCAGTTACGTTATTCACATAACGGAAGTAGCGTAACATAGGTCACCTTACCCCAGTAGCAGAAACATGGATCCCATAGTGTAGTCACAGCCTGTATCAGAATAAGGGTATTTTTTTTCTGTGGCTGTAGGAACACCACCTCCATAGACAAAATGAGTTATGCTGACAGAAGCATTCTTCTATCACCATATCTGTCTCTACAATGGGGGTTATTTCACCATAGCCTTGTGAGTAAAGACTGTGGTCTTTTCGTACTCCTGACTGACGTAGCTTTGTTGACCTAACTTAAGTATAAACCAAACCTTAATCTGCTGGATAGAATTATTACTGGGTTTTTATACAACTGGCCTAAATTCTCAGTTGCATTAAGATTCCTTCCAACCAATTTGGCTGTATAAAGGGACCTTAGAAAGGATGTTCCCTTTCAGACTCCTTTACACTGCTATGGTCATGAATGATTAGCAGGGCTGGTTCTATGGAAAAATTTCAGTTTTTTGATATAGTTCAAATATATCCCAGGTACTGGGCAGGCACTGGCAGCGTATGTACTGTCACAAATGAGACTCAATTTGGCTAACGTTTAGATTCATATTCTTGGGCTTGGCAGAAAATGGGATAATACTGATTTAGTGCTTTCTCTCCAGAGAAGTGAGCAGTTTATATGTTATTTTACTATGGAAAATAGCTTTGGAGAGGCCTTGCTATTTTATTCTTGTGGCTGCAGAGTAATCCACTTGCATGCCATTATGTGTCAAGGGATTGTGGGAGTAGCAAGTGAGGAGAAACAATAGTAAAGAATAAAATTGTGAAGCATGTAGAAGAACATAATTTGTTGGACAAAAGTCAACATGGTTTCTGTAAAGGGAAATCCTGTCTTACTAATCTATTAGAGTTCTTTGAAGGGGTTAACAAACATGCGGACAAGGGGGATCCAGTAGATATAGTATACATAGATTTTTCAGAAAGCCTTTGACAAGGTCCCTCACCAAAGGCTCTTGTGTAAATTACATGGCCATGGGATAAGAGGGAAGGTCCTTTCATGGATTGAGAACTGGTTAAAAGACAGGAAACAAAGGGTAGGAATAAATGGTAAATTTTCAGAATGGAGAGGGGTAACTAGTGGTGTCCCCCAAGGGTCAGTCCTGGGACCAATCCTTTTCAACTTATTTATAAATGATCTGGAGAAAGGGGTAAGCAGTGGGGTGGTAAAGTTTGCAGATGGTATCAAACTGTTTAGGATAGTCAAGACAGAAGCAGACTGTGAGGGACTCCAAGAAGATCTCACCAAACTGAGTGACTGGGCAACAAAATAGCAAATGAAATTTAATGTGGATAAGTGTAAAGTAATGCACATCGGGAAAAATAACCCCAACTATACATACAGTATGATGGGGGCTAATTTGGCTATGACAAATCCGGAAAGAGATCTTGGAGTTATCGTGGACAGTTCTCTGAAAACTTCCACACAGTGTGCAGCGGCAGTCAAAAAGGCAAATAGGATGCTAGGAATTATTAAGAAAGGGATAGAAAATAAGACCCAGAATATCTTACTGCCCCTGTATAAAACTATGGTACGCCCACATCTTGAATACTGTGTACAGATGTGGTCTCCTCACCTCAAAAAAGATATTTTGGCCTTGGAAAGGGTTCAGAAAAGGGCAACTAAAATGATTAGGTGTTTGGAATGGGTCCAATATGAGGAGAGGTGAAAGCGACTGGGACTTTTCAGTTTAGAAAAGAGGAGACTGAGGGGGGAGATGATAGAGGTATATAAAATCATGAGTGGTGTGGAGAGGGCCGATAAAGAAAAGTTATTTATTAGTTCCCTAAATAGAAGAACTAAAGGACACCAAATGAAATTAATGGGGAGCAGGTTTAAATCTAGTAAAAGAAAGTTCTTCTTCACACAGCGTGTAGTCAACCTGTGGAACTCCTTGCCAGAGGAGGCTGTGAAGGCTAGGACTATAATAGAGTTTAAAGAGAAGCTAGATAATTTCATGGAGGTTAGGTCCATAAAAGGTTATTAGCCAGGGGATAAAATGGTGTCCTTGCCCTCTGTTTGTCAGAGGCTGGAGAAGGATGGCAGGAGACAAATCGCTTGATCATTGTCTTCGGTCCACCCTCTCTGGGGCACCTGGTGCTGGCCACCGTCAGCAGACAGGATACTGGGCTAGATGGACCTTTGGTCTGACCCAGTACGACCATTCTTATGTTCTTATGAAACATTAAAATCAGAAAGCTTGCTTTATTAAATTCAAGAATGACACTAAATTCAGTCAGATGCTCTGCAAGTGTAATACAGAGAGAAGAGTGAAGAATGCCCCCTGCACAGCCTCCATTCATACATACTTATGAAGCTGTCTCTGATCCTCTTCCATTGAGAGATACATCAGGAGTGGTACCATATTTCCTTTCTCTGTTCATAGGTCAAACTCTGACTTAAGTTTCACTGTAGTTGGAAATTTTTCAATGGAAAAATGTTTTAACAGCAAATGCCCTTTTGTCAAAAAGCTAAACACGTTGGCTATGATGAAATTTGCTTAGAAAGAAAATTGAAATGAAGAATTCTGATTTGACATTGACATTTTCAGAATAGAACATTTCAATTTTCCATTTAAAAACATTTTGTTGTCCAATTTTATTTTATATTATGAATTACAATACAATACAGTATAAAAGAAAGTGCCAACATCAAAATGAAACATTTGGACTGACCCTCATTTTAAAAAAAGACATTAATATTTAATTTCATCTGAAATTTCAATTTTTTTGTTCCAACTTGGAGTGACTCAACTCCAACTCTTCTGTGACAAGCTAGAGACTTCTGTTCTTACACATCTTGTTCTTTGGCCAGTTCTGATTTGTAAATACAGTAATTCCTCATTTAACCCTTTAGATGCATTTCTGGAAAATGTTTGTGCTAAGCGAAAATGTGCTATGTGGAGTCAATTTTCCCATTAAAAAAAATGGAAAAGGTGGGCGTTGTGTTTCAGATGGTGGTGGCAAAGTCAATTTTTTGTTGGTGCTGGGTCGTCAACATCAACATTAGATATCTAGCAACACAAGTCGCTGTGGTTTGTTAAAACACAAAGATAAACACATGAGTGAACGGAGGAGCGCTGTGATCACATGTATTCATCTGCTCATGTGTATTAACATGGTTCTCACCAACTTATACTGCCATGCAAAGTAGTCTGCCACTTGATTATTTTCGTGTTATTTTGGGGATGGTCATGTTATTCGAAAAATGTTCCCTAAAAAAAAATTGTGCTCCTGTGAAAACGTGTTCAGTGGGCACATGTTAAATGAGTAATTACTATACATTTGTGTAAAGTCAAAGTAACTCAGTGAAACTGAAGTTAATATCTGGGTCAACTGTTTATCTTTATTATCATGAAAATGACAAGTATTACTCATTTGTGCATGCCTCCTGACACATTTAATTCCTCCTTGTCTATACATTGTGCCTGCACTGACCAAGCACACCTGTGGCTTCATGTCAGCTTTGATTAGTGAAATATCTCCAAAATAGAAGAAATGCTTGTCTCTTAACAGGAGAGTCCTTAAGCATAAATCTTTCCTTTGACCTCACTCCTCAGCTGTGATCTCTTATCCTCTACTTTCCTTTACTTTAGCCTCATCTGTAACTGTGAATTCACCAATCTCTTGCACAATTACCAAGTTCATAAATCTCCTTGTCATCATCTCCACAGTAGCACTCGTGTCTTTACCACCTCTTGGCTTTACTATGGAATGGTACACTACCTATCTCCACTAGGAGGAGAAGCATGGAACAGGCTATGAGCCCAGAGGAAAAGGGACCAGGAGAAAGCTAGAGGGGGTGGGTATTTTGTTTTGATGTCCCCTCAGTCTTGTCATCCTACATAGATGAGTACTCTGCCTGTGGGCTACATCGACACTGGAAGGTTTTTGGGCAAAAACCTGTGGCGCGTCCACATCTCAAATGTGCTTTTGCGCAAGTAAATCGGGCAGCAAAATGGCAGAACAGAGGGCTTTTTCCGGTGTAGTTATGTCTTTCTATGAGACATAACTCCCTTTTTCACTATAGCTATTGCACAGAAAGGCAAGTGTGTATACTCCAGAGGGGTTTGTTGCGCAAGTAACCCCTACGGGGGAAAGCACAGGTGCTCGGATGGCCATTCACAGAATGACCGTCAGAGCTTTCTTGCGCAAGAGCATCCATGCAGTGCGAACGCTCTCTTGCTCAAAAGCACATTGCTTTTGCAATGCGCTTTGAGGTGTGGACGCGCTCTTGTGCAAGAAGTTTTTGCGTAAAAACTCTTGCGCAAAAGGTTTCTTGTGCAAGAAGCCTGCAGTGTAGATGCGGCCATACAGTATGGATGACTTTCTGCAACTATGTTCTCATTAGAGAGCACTTGGTCAGTATTATTAATTGTATTACTGCAGTACCTACCGCCCAACTAAGAATGGGACACTGTTGTGTTGGGCACTGTATAAATACCTAGTGAGAGGCATCCCCTCTCTTGAAAAGATTACTGTCCAAACAGACAACACGGGCAAAGGGTGACAAGGAGAGAAAAGTTGTTGAATACATGACTACGGGGCTAGACACTGAGGTGTCTCAACTGAAGTTTTTGCAAATGGCATTGCCTTTATGTACCTCTGCTGTTGTTTTCACCAGATCTGTTCAGGGTAAACAGGACTTAAGTGCATTTTTTAAATAAAAAGAAATTAGGAGAAAATCCCCTGACTCCATCAAACATTTTTGCCAAAGAGAAACTGACACTAAAATCAATTAGGGGGGACACTTTTTTAAATTGTATGACATTTCCAGAGAAAGAAGTTCTGAATTAGTAATGTATTCCAATTGAATAGAGACAGAGAAAACAGCTGAGGTGCTTGCAGCAATCAATGCCAGCCAAGAAGCAATGAAAAAAAAATTAATGGGGGAAGATTCCAGAGGAATTAAATTAGGTCTGGAGGCTCCTCAAAGAAATTGAGAGAAAACCTGAAAGCAGAGGTCACATCTACTCAGGTGGAAATTAAAACTTAATTGAATCACAAGATATAAAGTGTTTGAAAAAATTCAGAAATGCAGCTTCAAAATGCTCACTCTTACATGCTAAAATAGACCAAGGAGGTCACCAACAAATTGACCAAGGACCATAAACTCTTCCAGGAAATAAAGAACCAGAAAGCTTCAGTAAATATAGAACTTGCAAACAGAGAAAAGATTCCACAGGACTTAAAGACATAACAATGCCCAAGAAAGAAGCTTCCGGTGACACAGTTGCTTGGACTAGGAATTGGAACAGCCTTGGGTCATTGGGTAAGATTGAGCATTTAAAACATTCCTCTGTCCGATATCTGCTCAGATCAGATGGTAATGAAGGTAACTAATGGATCTAACAATTTCAGCAGAGATCATTGGTCTTTGTATCTAGGGGTTATAGTGGACCACAAGTTGAATATGAGTCAGCAGTGTGATGCTGTTGCAAAGAAAGCAAACATGATTCTGGGATGCATTAACAGGTGTGTTATGAGCAAGACATGAGAAGTCATTCTTCCGCTCTACTCTGCGCTGGTTAGGCCTCAGTTGGAGTATTGTGGTCAGTTCTGGGCACTGCATTTCAAGAAAGATGTGGAGAAATTGAAGAGGGTCCAGAGAAAAGCAACGAGAATGATTAAAGGTCTAGAGAACGTGACCTGTGAGGGAAGACTGAAAGAATTGGGTTTGTTTAGTTTAGAAAAGAGAAGACTGAGGGGGGACATGACAGCAGTTTTCAGATATCTAAAAGGGTGTCATAAGGAGGAGGGAGAAAACTTGTTCATCTTGGCCTCTGGGGATAGAACAAGAAGCAATGGGCTTAAACTGCAGCAAGGGAGGTTTAGATTGGACATTAGGAAAAAGTTCCTAACTGTCAGGGTAGTCAAACACTGGAATAAATTGCCCAGGGAGGTTGTAGAATCTCCATCTCTGGAGATATTTAAGAGTAGGTTATATAAATGTCTATCAGGGATGGTCTAGACAGTATCTGGTCCTGCCATGTAGGACCTCGAGAGATCGAGGTCCCTTCCAGTCCTAGTATTCTATGATTCTATCTCCCTTTAATTAGAGTGAGTGTTCCAGTTCCTATATTTTCTTCTTCAGAGCCCAGTCCCTGTATTGAATTGTGCATGGATGCAAGGGCCCTTTGCAGGGTTGAAGTTTTGGCTAAAATAAAAGTCCCTGAACAGGGTGATTTCTGCACTGCATTTACCTTTGTGGCATGGAACATTACCGTGAAGATGTGTATTATTTGAATATCAGAGTAATTCATTGTAAGAGACAATAGAAGTGATTCTTCAAGGAAACCTGAAATTATGTATTGAGGCTGATATGGGAAAAATCCCAAATGCTTTTAAACTGGATAGTAACCAGTGAAGAAATTATTTTTTGGAGATCTCTACCCACTTTAGGGCAAAGAAACACAGAACTGTAATAGCATGGAGTTCAGAAATGTATGTGTAACTGTATACAAGAAACATCTTCCTAGAACAACTCTGTTCATTAGAATATGAAAATTATAATGGTTTATCTATAACTTGTGCATAATTTAGTCCTATCAGAATGCACAAGATGGCGAAGTCACTTCTCCAAGGGTTGATTCTCTACACCATTTTCATTCTGTTTAATCATGATTAGAGTGTACTCCTGCATAGTACATATCAACACTTGTACCTTTGTGTTACAGTAACACAATTAAAGGGGAAAGGGGGTAGGAGAGAGGGAGGAGTCAAAAAGTTCATTTTGAGAGGTTAAGCATTTAATAGAAATTACTGAAGTAAGGGTATGTCTAGATGGCCAGCTTCTTTCGGAAGAAGCTTTCCTGGAAGAGATCTTCTGAAAAAACTTCTTCCGAAAGACCACGTCCACACTGCCAAAGAGCATCGAAAAAGCGATCTGCTTTTTTGAAAGATCGCATCCATTCAGTGTGGATGCTCTCTCGCATTTAACTATGATTACTATGGATGGAGTGGCCACCAGGCCACCGGTGTTTTTCCTTCTTTCCTCTTGTTTCGAAAGAACTCCCTCTTCCCTGTCCACACATGCCTTTTTCCAAAAGAACTCTTTTGGAAAAAGGCTTCTTCCTTGTAGAAAAAGAATTACGAATGCTGGAAAAAACTCTGTTCTTTCGATTTTCTTTTGAAAGAATGTGATTGCAGCATGGATGAAATTGAAGTTTTTTCAGAAAAATGGCAATTTTTCTGAAAAAAAAAAACCCTCTGTAATGTAGACATACCCTGAGTAAATACACCTGCAAATAGTCAGCTCATTAAAGCACCACTCTGTTCCTGAGTTGTCATTGACCAACCACAGATGTGACTATGCTGAGCCCAAGTGACTTTAGGGCATGATAACAGCACAGAACATCTTGCAGAATAGACATGTAGGGCAAGCCACCTATCCTCTCTGTTCCTCAATTATATTGTCTCTTAAGTAAATAGTAGGCAAATTGTTTGTGGGATTAGCACTGTCAGCAGCAGCATTCATAGTCTCCTTGCTGCCTCATGAATGAGTGGAAATGCCACCTACTCCCAGTTAAGTTCCAGAGTTATTCGGGGGATGGGGTGGGGAGGGGGAGGGAGAAGGTGTGTGTTTACTTTGCTAATCTGTGAAGACTCAAAGGGGAAAGAAGCAAGATAGTGAAGCATCTTCTGAAAATGTAAGGAGAAGGAGACATGCCAGCTTTGCCATTTTAAGAAACTCATATAAGATCTGGAAATGATAATAATTAACGGAATTTCATTCCTATACCCTTTACTTCCTGATTATCAGCTCATCCTGACATTGAGACAGATTCATTTGAGTAGCCTGCTTGCCTTTTAACATATCCCCTTAGCTGTCTGGCTGAGAGTTTCTCTGTAACTTTGACTAGTTCGTGTTTTGTTTTTGTTTTGCTTTGAGATGGTTTGTTTGAGAGAAAGGGGGCAAAATAATATACAATTTTTGTTCTACTGCAATCCCATATTTTCCCACCTCCATCACCTCACACGCCTACTCTCTGGTGACCACTTCGGATCATGAGATGCAGATGCTTTCACATTTCCTATTAAACTTAGGTAGCCTGGATCCATGTACTCAAAGAAGATGACCTGTTTACAATTATTGCTGTTGGTGTTTTAATCCTTTACTGGAAGGCTTCTGTATACCTTATCTAGGATTTACATTATTGGTATAAATTCATACACATTATGCTTCTGCAAGTTTTGCCTCTTCTGCTACAATCTTATTCATTTAATATTCAGACTAAATGTATCAGCATTAGGAACCATATTATTCAGAAATATTTGCACATCATCTAAATTCTCAGCCCCTTTCCTCCAAAAGTCAGAAAGAAACTGACAATCCATAATTGATGTTTGAATTGTCATTGCCCCTTTGACCATTCTAATATAAAATGACTGATCTCAGAGTAAGATTAAAACCTCCTAAAATTTATAATCAAAAGGTCCATTAACTTATAATATATTAGACTATCTGTATATAACCTAGACATGTCTTAAAATGTCAGCTGAAAATTGCCTCATCTCTGATTCAAATGATTGCTGTAGGCAACTGCTGAAACTTCTAACACTTCAAATAGTGAGTTTTGAAAACTCTGGATAAGTTTGACCTCAAAATGATGAATTATGCTCTCTGACAACTGGCTTTCAATGATTAATTACTGTTTGTCAGAACTATGGTACGTATTAGGAAGTCAGATGAACAGAATGTAGCACACAGGGATGCCAAAATGTCATTAATTTATTAGAAAAGTCTTCACTTATCATTTAGGTATGTCTTAAATTTTGCATCCAGCAAGTTTAGCTTTCAGCAGAGAAACTAAACTTTTTTTAAGTCCATCAGAAGCAGGAAGCCTGCTAAACAACCAGTGGGGTCCCTGGATGATCAAGATGCTAAAGGAGCATTCAGAGACGATACGGTAATTGCAGAGAAACTAGATAAATTCTTTACATTGTTCTTTATGGCTGAGGATGTTAGGGAGATTCCCAAACCTAAGTCATTCTTTTTAGGTGACAAATCTGAGGAATTGTCACAGATTGAGGTGTTACTAGAGGAGGTTTTGGAACAAACTGATAAATGTAACAGTAACAAGTCACCAGGACCAGATGGCATTGAGTTATGAAATAACTCAAATGTGAAATTGCAGAACTATTAACTATGGTTTGTAAGCTATCTTTTAAATCATCTTCTGTACCTAATGACTGAAAGATAGCTAATGTGATGCCAATATTTAAAAAAGGCTCTAGAGGTGATACTGGGCAAATTAGTTGAAACTATAATTAAGAATAGAATTTTCAGACACACAGATGAACATAATTTGTTGGGGAAAAGTCAATATGGTTTCTGTAAAGGGAAATCACACTTTACTAATCTACTAATGTTCTTTGAGGGGATCAACAAGCGTGTGGACAAGGGGGATCCAGTGAATATACTAAGATTTCCAGAAAGCCTTTGACAAAATCTCTCACCAAAGGTTCTTAAGTAAAGTTCATTGTCATGGGATAAGAGGGAAGGCCCTCTCGTGGATTGAGAACTGGTGAAAAGACAGGAAACAAAGGGCAGGAATAAATGGTCAGTTTTCAGAATGGAGAGAGATAACTAGTGATATTCCCCAAGGGTACATACTGGGACCAATCCTATTAGCCTATTTATAAATGATCTGGAGAAAGGGATAAACAGTAAGGTGGCAACATTTGCAGATGGTACTAAAATGCTCAGGATAGTTAAGACCAAAGCAGACTGTGAAGAGCTTCAAAAGGATCTCACAAAACTAAGTGACTGAACAACAAAATGGCAAATGAATTTTAATGTTGATAAATTCATAATAACTCACATTGGAAAAAACACATTTAAAATGATTGGGACTAATTTAGCTATAGCCACTTAAGAGAGATTTTGGAGTCATTGTGGATAGTTCTCTGAAAACATCCACTTAATGTTCAATGGCAGTCAAAAAAGCAAACAGAATGTTAGGACTCATTTAAAAAGGGAGAGAGAATAAGACAGAAAATATCTTATTGCCTCTATATAAATCCATGGTACGCCCACATCTTGAATACTGCATACAGATGTGGTCATCTCATCTAAAAAAAGACATATTGGTATTGGAAAAGGTTCAGAAAAGGGCAACAAACATTATTAGGAGTTTGAAAAGTGTCCTATTTGAAGAGAGATTGAAAAGACTTGGACTTTTCAGCTTAGAAAACAGGAGACCAAGGAGGATATGATAGAGATCTATAAAATCATGACATGTATGTTATGTTCTCATAACATAAGAAGTAGAGGGGTCACCAAATGAAATTAATAGGTAGCAGGTTAAAAACAAACAGAAGGAAGTTTTTCTTCATGCAGTGCACAGTCAACCTATGAAATTCCTTGCCAGAGATGTCATGAAGACGAGAACTTTAACAAGGTTCAAAAAAAGAGGTTAGGTCCATCAATACTTATTAGCCAGAATGGACAGGAAAGGTGTCCCTAGCCTCTGTTTGTCAGAGGCTGGGAAGGGTGACACTTGATGATTACCTGTTTCTGTTCATTTCCTCTGGGGCATTGGCCACTGTCAGAAGATAGGATACTGGGCTAGATGGACCTATGGTCTGACCCAGTATTTCACATAGGTTGCTGATTTGCCTTTATATACTAACTGGTATCCAGCATTCTTTGTGTCATTAAGAAGGAGCTCAGAGTAGGTTGGCTAGAGGTGTGGGGGAGCAGGAGGCAGGTTTGAGAGATGAGGAGGGGCTCTGGGCAGGGGACTGTGTGTGTGTGTGTGTGAGTGTGTGTGTGTGTGTGTGTGTGTAAGGGTATGTCTACACTACCCTCCTAGTTCGAACTAGGAGGGTAATGTATGCATACCGCACTTGCTAATGAAGCCCGGGATTTGAATTTCCCGGGCTTCATTAGCATAAGCGGGGAGCCGCCATTTTTAAATCCCCGCTGCTTCGAACCCCGTGTAGCGCGGCTACACGGGGCTCGAACTAGGTAGTTCGGACTAGGGTGCCTATTCCGAACTACCGGTACACCTCGTTTCACGAGGAGTACCGGTAGTTCGGAATAGGACCCTAGTCCGAACTACCTAGTTCGAGCCCCGTGTAGCCGCGCTACACGGGGTTCGAAGCAGCGGGGATTTAAAAATGGCGGCTCCCCGCTTATGCTAATGAAGCCCGGGAAATTCAAATCCCGGGCTTCATTAGCAAGTGCGGTATGCATACATTACCCCGCTAGTTCGAACTAGCGGGGTAGTGTAGACATACCCTCAAGGGGTGGGTGGAGATGATTCATACCAGGGCTGCTTGCTCTTTCTCTTCCTTTCTGCTCTACTCTGTGCTGATTAGCCCTCAACTCGAGTATTGTGTCGAGTTCTGGGCACCACGTTTAAGGGAAGATGTGAAGAAACTGGAAAAGGTGCAGAGAAGAGCAATAAAAATAATGAAAGGTCTAGAACACATGACCTATGAATGAAGACCGAAATAACTGAATTTGTTTAGTCTGGAAAAGGGAAGACTAAGGCGGGGGAGGGAGGGGACGAGGACACTTGAATAAATTGCTTAGAGAGGTTGTTCTATCTCTATCACTGGAGATATTTAAGAACTAGTTAAATAAACATCTATCAGGGATGGTCTAGATGGTGCTGGGTCCTGCCGTGAGGGCAGGAGACAGGACTTGATGACCTCTCAAGGTCCGTTCCAGTTCTAGTGTTCTATGATTTTATGAAAGTGCACAGCTCATCTGTGTCCTGCACTCCCCAGCCAGAGTGAGGAATACAGCAAACTGCACTTTCCCCTTGCTCCCTGAAGAAGGGAAACAGCCAGCAATGTGCTCGCACAAATCTTGGACTGGGAGCTTCAGCTCGCCCTGCCCTCACTAAAGGGCATGTTGGGGCTGGGAGGCTCAAAGCTGGACCAGTCTTGGGCAGTGGGGTGCACCCCCAACCAGCCTCTTTCACCTGCCTGGTAATTCTGTTTTCTGTATGGTTTTTAAAGAAGCAATCCCATTCCAGCCACATCCCATTTTTCTGGCACAACCAAACCCTTATGTTGCTTTAAGTTATGATAAAAGGGAGCTGCCTACCGAATTTGGTTATCCTACCTCTCACTGTTTAGGGGGAGTTCTTGAACAGAGACAAACAGATAGATAAACTCTCTCAAATATGTAGTAAATTACTTTTGCTCACTTCTGAAGCCAAATGTATTTTCAGATTCAGAAATGTCTGCTGCTTTTCCCTCCTCTTCCATTTTCTGTCAGCTCTGCATTCTCTATGGCTTTGTCTATACTGGATGGCTGTGTCTACACTGGCACCCCTTCCGGAAAAGGGATGCTAATGTAGCACTTTGGAATAGGCAAATCCGCGGGGAATTTAAATATCCCCGCGGTATTTGCATTAACATGGCTGCCGCTTTTTTCCGGCTTGGAGATAAGCCGGAGAAAAGCGCCAGTCTAGACGTGATTCTCCGGAAAATAAAGCCTTTTCCGGAGGATCTCTTATTCCTACTTTCAAGGCTTTATTTTCCGGAGAATCACGTCTAGACTGGCGCTTTTCTCCGGCTTATCTCCAAGCCGGAAAAAAGCGGCAGCCATGTTAATGCAAATGTCGCGGGGGATATTTAAATCCCCCGTGGATTTGCCTTTTCCAAAGTGCTACATTAGCATCCCTTTTCCGGAAAGGGGTGCCAGTGTAGACACAGCCCATGGTTTTTACACAAAAAACTAAGGTTTTTGCGCAAGAAACTTTTTGCGGAAGACATCTTCCGCAAAAACTTCTTGCGCAAAAGCGTGTCCACACCTGAAAAGTGCATCGCAAAAGCAATGTGCTTTTGTGCAAGAGAGTGTCCATACTGCATGGACACTCTTGCAGAAGAAAGTTCTGATTGCCAGTCATAGCATGACCATCAGAGCACCTGTGCTTTTTCTGATAGGCTCTTTTTGTGCAAGAAACCCCTGTTGAGCATCCACACATGCCTTTTTGTGCAAGAACTCTTGCGCAAAAAAGCGTTATTCCTAATAGAAAGAGGTATACCTACACTGCAAAAAGCCCTCTGATCTGCTGTTTTATTGCAAATTTTGTTGTGCAAAAATGCGCTTGAGCTATAGACTCTCTGTCTAGACATAGCCTATATTTTTCTAGAATGTGGGAAGATTAAACAAAACATTTTTTTATGATATGTCCCAAGTGGCCAAAGCCAGCAGGTAGATTTTGTACATTTTAAGGCCAGAGGGGTCATGTAATCTGACTCCTGCATAATTCTTTCCACAGAATTTCATCTAGTGCTTGTGCTTCCTAATAACTTGTGCTTAAATGAAAGCACATCTTTTATAAAACCATCTAATCTTGATTCAAAGATGCCAACTGGTATGGTAAATTCTCCATCACTTGGCATTCTTCTCCTATGGTAAATTTGCCTTGCTGTTTAAAAAATTGCATTTTCTTTTTGAACTCTGCTGACTTCAACTAACAATCATTGAATCACATGCCTTTTTTGTTAAATTAAAGTGGCGGCTCCCTAGCTACTATAGCAGAAAAGTGGTGAAAGAGTCAATTTATAGATAAAAATGGGTATGTATGGTGGCTGAATTGAATTCTTTGAGGTTTGCCCATCATAAAGACATATATTGATTCTGCTACCTAAATAAAGTGCAGTTTTATCACTGATTGCTGATTCAAGATTCTGATGGAGATATTTTCCAGCCCCTATAATTTTACGTGGCTGTGTATCAGAAGACTCCAACATAAAAAATGATATTTATTGGCAAAATCAAGATCAGAAATATAGAGGGCAAGATTTACAAGGAAGAGCACTAAATTTCCTTTTGCAGTACAAAGCAACCTCTGGGCTGTGATAATTTTTCTGTTACAAAAAAGATAGTGATTTGGAGGGCATGTTCTGAGAGAACCAGTGATGAGTTGTTGTACTGTGAGGCATTATTTTCATTAAAATGTCTTGCTACTGCAGTAGTTTATGGTAACGTGATATAATACTGGGAGATCTTAGGACTGGAACAAAATTACTTGTTGACACCATTGTGCATAGCAAAAAGCTAATCCACGCTTACAAAATATTAAATGATTGGGAAACATTCCCTACTCTGCCACAATGCTATCAAGTCAGTCAGTAATTTCAGAAGTTCTGTCAGAAAATTGGTTGAAGTTTTATTTGTGCCTGATTACCTCTCAAGTGTGTTCAAATATGTGGCCTCTTATTACAAGAGAATGAATACTTTCCCCCTTCTAGGTGATAAGATTCACACTGACCATATTAAGGATAGCAGAATAGTGCAATCAAGTAGAAACACAAAGGCTATGTCTACATTGGCAAGATTTTGCGCAAATACTTTTAACGCAAGAGTTTTTGTGTTAAAGTATTTGCACAAGAGAGCGTCTACACTGGCTTGTGCTTTTGCGCAAAAGCATCTGTGCCAGTGTAGATGCTCTCTTACGCAAGAAAGCTCCGATGGCCATTTTAGCCATCGGGCTTTCTTGCACAAGAAATTCATGTTGCCTGTCTACACTGTCCTCTTGCGCAAGAACCCTTGCACTAGAGGGCTTATTCCTGAGCGGGAGAGTCATAGTTCTTGCGCAAGACGCACTGATTTCTTACATTAGAACATCAGTGTTCTTGCGCAAGAACTTGCGGCTAGTGTAGACAGGAGGCAAGTTTTTGCGCAAAAGCACTTGCTTTTGCGCAAAATCTTGCCAATTTAGACACAGCCAAAGATTTCTGACTCATTCAGTTTCAAGCAGAAAGATAAGACACTATAATACAAATTTACATAAGATCCCTCAGCTTTAACAATAAGATAAAACTTTGGAGTATACGGGCCCACCTGGGAGCCATGAAAGACCAAGCCAGACAAAAGGAACATTGTCTAATAATAGTACCACCTCCATGCTGTATTAAACCCATCATTTACTGCAAGATGAAAAGAAAACGATAAAGAGGATGTTGGAAAGACTAGGACTTTAACAGGGTAAAAAAACCTAGATAAATTCATGGAGGATAGTTCCCTTAATGCTTATTAGCCAGGATGGGTAGGAATGGTGTTCCTAGCCTTTGTTTGTGAGAGGCTGGGAATGGGTGACAGGGGAGGGATCACGTGATGATTATCTGTTCTGTTCATTTCCTCTGGGGCATCTGGCATTGGCCATTGTCAGGATACTGGATACTGAACTAGATGAACCTTTTGTCTGACCCAGTATGGTCGTACTTAATTTCTTAAAGAATTTTTACAAACCTTCAGACCCAGGCGCTGGACATCAGATTGCTAAGGCCTCAGTGCTGGGCTGTATTGGAGATAGATTCCATAGAGCCAGCAAGAAGATTAGAGGGCAGGACTAGGCAAAGGTGAACTGCAGATGTAGACAGGAACCAGAAGGAGCGATAGCCTAAACTGCTGGGATTTTCCCAGGGGCCACTTTAATTTATATTGAAGTATTATAGCTCCCTCTGAAGCTGTTAAACAATCCACAGTTGCCAGAGTCCAGTGTGCTCTGACCAGACTTCCTCAGTTTCAGCCTGGGATCTATGAGAGGCTCACTGCAGGGCTGCTTCATCTGCTCTATGCTGTCAAAGGTATTGCCAAGGGCCTGGTTAATACAATTGAATAATCCCAAGGGCCAGACTGTGGTGGCAATGCCAGAGTTGTCACTGCTTTTCATATAGAGTGTTTTTCTGACAGTCACCAGCTCATGGGGTCATGGGATTCTGCAAGAATTTTTGAATGTTTGGGGTTGTCAATGTTACAGTGCAGAGTCACCCTGTCTGAACAGCTGTGCAAAGATGCACCCCTGTAGTTCATAGGGAAACCTCTAATGAGGGTGCAGCCTTTCAGTGATGGTGGAGGCAGGTTTTAGGATAACTTCCAAGTCTCTGTCCTGGGAAGCAGTGATTCTGAGCAAGATTTGGAGTTTGTGGTGGATAGTCAGCTGGACACAAGCCCCCAGTGCGAGGCTGTGTCCAAAAGAGCTAATTCAATTCTGGGATGCATAAACAGTGGAATTTTGAGTGCAGCGGTTATTTGGCACTGGTGTGACCTCTGCTGTAATACTATGTCCAGCTCTGCTGTCAACAGAAGGATGTTGATAAATTTGACAGAGTTCAGAGAAGAGCCCCAAGAATGTTTAAAGAATTAGAAAATCTGCCTTACAGTGACAGACACAAGGAGCTCAATCTCATTAGCTGAACAAAGACAAAGTTAAGAGGTAACTTGATTACAGTCTGTGAATATTTACAAGGGGAACAAATATTTAATACTGGGCTCCTAAGCTATCAGAGAAAGATTTAACATGCTCCAATGGCTGAAAGTTGAAGGTAGGTAAATTCAGCATGGAAATCAGGCATAATTTTTTAACAGCGAGAGTAGTTAATTCTTGGAACAGATTACCAAAGGTTGTGGTAGCTTCTCCCTCACTGGCATTTTTAAATTAAGACTGGATGTTTTTTCTAGAAAACCTGATCTAGGAATAATTTGGGGGGAGTTCTATAGTCTGTGTTATACATGAGATCAGAGTAGATGTGCAATGCTCTTGGAACCTATAACTCTGTAAGAAATAATTCATAAAGCAAATATCCAGACTGTTATATGGTCTGGCTATATAGACTCGCAGTCTCTGCCACTAGTTTCTATCTATGGGTATGTCTACACTACAGCGCTAATTCGAACTAACTTAGTTTGAATTAGTTAATTCGAACTAAGCTAATTTGAACTAACTCATCCAGACTAAAAAACTAGTTCAAATTAGCGTTTTCCTAATTCGAACTAGCATGTCCACATTAAGTGGACCCTGAACCGGGCTTAAGGATGGCCGGAAGCAGTGCCGGCAGGGCATCAGAGGAGGACTTAGAGCGTGGAGATGCTGTCTCAGACTAGCTGAGGGCTGTGCTTAAAGGGTCCCGACCCCCACCCCGGACAGACAGTTCTCAGGGGTGCAAAGCAGTCCTGGCTTGGAGTGCCCTGAGTGCCCACACTGGGCACATCACAGCACTCGGCCATCAGCCTGGCTGCCCTTGCCTCAGGCTGCCATCTGGGGAGAGGGGGCAATTGGGGGGCTGCAGGAGAGCTTCCACCCCCAGAAGCCCGCAGAGCCAGCCCAGTCCTCCCCATTGGGGGCTCGTGCCCCATTCCTCCCTCACCTCCTTTCACATACCCTTCCCCAGCCCCTCTTCTTGATGTACAAAATAAAGATAACGTGTCTTCCAAAATGGAATCTGTCTTTATTAAACAAAACTGGGGGAGACTGGGAAAAGGAGGTGGGAGAGGGGAAGAGAGAGGCTGGGAGAGGGGAGGGCAACTAAAATGATCAGGGGTTGGGAACAGGTCCCATATGAAGAGAGGCTAAAGAGACTGGGACTTTTCAGCTTAGAAAAGAGGAGACGGAGGGGGGACAGGATAGAGGTCTCTAAAAGCAGGAGTTGGGTGGAGAGGGTGCATACAGAAAAGTTCTTCATTAGTTCCCATAAAGAAGGACTAGAGGACACCAAAGGAAAGGAATGGGTAGCAGGCTTCAAACTAGTAACAGAAAGTTGTTCTTCACAAAGCAAAGAGTCAACCTGTGGAACTCCTTGCTGCAGGAGGCTGTGAAGGCTACAACTAGAACAGAGTTTAAAGGGAAGTGAGATCAAGTCATAGAGGTTGGGTCCATGGAGTGGTATTAGCCAGGGGGTAGGAGTGGTGTCCCTGCCCAAGGTTTGTGGAAGGCAGAAGAGGGATGGCACAAGACAAATGGCTTGGTCACTGTCTTCGGTCCATCCCCTCCAGGGTCCCTAGGGTTGGCCGCTGTCGGCAGACAGGCTACTGGGCTAGATGGACCTTTGGTCTGACCCAGGATGGCCATTGTAAGCTCAGGGCTCAGGGTAGGGGGTCTCAGTGGACCCCCTTGATTCTCATGCACACCTGCTCCTGGGTGGCCAGGCTGGCAGCTCTCCTGCCCAAGCCGGCCACTTTCCTGTGCCTAGTGCGGAGATCATGGACGAGGTCCACGATGTCCACACTAGCCCAGGCGGGTGCCCGCCAGCCTGGTCCCGGGAAGAGGGGGAGGGCTGGGGGGCATCGGGTGGGTGGCTCGATCCGTGCCAGGTGCAGGGTCGGCTGGCTGGGTGCTGGCAGGCTTGCACCTGGCACCGGCACCGTAGCCAGCCCGTGCCCCTTTAAGGGGTCCGGGGCCGGGAGGGGGGCATAGAGTTTCCCTGGTGTTGGCCAGAGTGGCCACCAGGGAAACCTGGGGAGGGCTAGCCTCTCACTAGTTCGAATTAAGGGGCTACACACCCCTTAATTCGAACTAGCTAGTTCAAACTAGGCTTAATCCTTGTAAAATGAGGTTTTCCTAGTTCGAACTAAGCGCTCCGTTAGTTCGAATTAAGTTCGAACTAACGGCGCGCTAGTGTAGCACCTATCAAAGTTAATTCGAACTAATATCCGTTAGTTTGAACTAACTTTGTAGTGTAGACATATCCTTAGTGTGTGTGAGTGTGAGAGAGAGAGCAATCTATGCCAAAGCCTCAGCTGGCATTATCTGACAGTATTCCATGGATTTCAGTGGAGTGATGCTTGTGTCAAACCATGTGAGTATTTTAACCATTGACTGTGTGAGAGCACTGGCATTTGTGGCATTGCACAGCCTCCTGTAGGAGATATGGCAACTTCAAACTTCCTGCTAAAACTTAACTGTTTTTAGCACAGGTCTCTTCCTTGCATCTGGAAAGCTTTGCTTGCCAGTGCAGTGTGGGGAGGGCTTGCCTGTCCTCTTTGTTCTCAGTGGAGGTGGCTAAAGTGCCCAGGAGTGCAGTGGAGAGCAGGCCTTGCTTCCAAGAGGGTATAAGAACTTGCAGTTGTGAGGGCTGAAAAAAAAAGATACTTTGTGTTCCCCTGATTTTTATGAACTTGTTAAAGGATAAGGCACAAACTGGTCCATAATGTTCAGGCCTCACTGAAGAAATCAAATCATAGTCAGTGTTGGTCCTGAGTACACAGACCATTAGACTGTCTATAATAGCTGTACTAATTTCAACTCAGGTGTGTTTCCTATTTCTTATGTTCTATCCTTTTAAATATGCCTGCCTGCCATCTATGGACTGTGGGAGGATTTTACAGACTGAGAAAAACGTTCCCTATGAAGTGAGACAAAGTCTTGTGGAGATTTTACATTTATTCTGAGTGGAATTCATCCCTGTGCAAAAGGGGTTTTAGAGGCTAATGCTGCCGGAGGATGTGTGGAACTGAAGTGGTGCACGGGCTTTGACCTGGCCCTGTGCAGGGGGGCCAATTTCACCCTTATTCCTTTTGTCTCAAATAAACCAGATAGACTGAAAATACACATTCTTTGTATGTGGAGACATCTGGCATGACTGACCCTTGGATGGGGCCAAACAGTGTGTAATAACCAGGGTCAGAAATGGTATGGTAGGCTATAGGCATTGGGGGTATGTCTACACTACCCCCCTAGTTCGAACTAGGGGGGAAATGTATGCATACCGAACTTGCTAATGAAGCCCGGGATTTGAATTTCCGGGCTTCATTAGCATAAAGCTGGCGCCGCCATTTTTAAAAGCCGGCTAGTGCGAACCCTGTGCCGCGCGGCTACACGTGGCACGGACTAGATAGTTCGGATTAGGCTTCTAATCTGAACTATCTGTACACCTCGTGGAACGGATAGTTCGGATTAGGAAGCCTAATCCGAACTATCTAGTCCGTGCCGCGTGTATCTGCGCGGCACGGGGTTCGCACTAGCCGGCTTTTAAAAATGGCGGCGCCGGCTTTATGCTAATGAAGCCCAGGAAATTCAAATCCCAGGCTTCATTAGCAAGTTCGGTATGCATACATTACCCCCCTTAACTAGGGGGGTAGTGTAGACATACCCTAAGTGAGGATGACACTGTAGGCAGCTAGGGCTGATGTTTCAAAGGTATTTAGGCCTCTCTGAGCATCTTTAGACATCCACTGTCCTTTGAAAAGTTTACCCTTAGAGTACTGCAGTACCAGGGAAAACATATGGGGCAGGGCTGGAGCCTGAAATGCAGCCCAAGAGTAAAGCTAAACTCCCTAAAACAGAATAATAGCCAGAAAGGAAACAAAGGTGGCTCAAGCTGCTGAATACAGCACTATGACACACACCCCTGTGTTATTAATAACCTGGGGAAAACTTCCTGCAAAGGATTTTTCAGGCATCCACCTAACAAAGACACCCAGAAGCATTTTAGCATTCATAAATCATCAAAGCTCACAATGGGAAGAAAAGAGGCCATCGCATATAAGGAACAAGAAATTCAGGTAATTAAAGCTGTAAAGCTTCTGTAACCTAAAAGTACATATACAGCATTTTCAGACACAGTTTTTACTTGCTTCACAGGGAACTAGCTCCGTTCTTCAGGCCATTCCAAACACTATGTAAAGCAATTTGTCACCCCTTCATGATCAAATCTGTGCAAAGAGTCAGAAATGGAATCTTGGCCCTCAACATGAATGTTGACTGTTAAGCAAGGTGTCTAACAGAAAAGGAGTTTTTAAGATCTTAAGCATCATGCCAAGGCTTTCTGTATGTGGATACTGGAAAGGCCAGGGCCATTTTTTCTAAAAGCAGCTTCCATGCGTAACTTTATGTATGAGTCCCAGGGTGGATTGTTAGCAAGAATTGAGCCTGGGGATCCTCTCCATTGCAGCACAAATCTTAGCCACTCGAAGCCTCAAGTGGAGTACTGTGTCCTATTTTGGTCACCAATGTTGGAAAGGATCTAGAGGCAAGTGACAAAGATGATCAAAGGGAAGAAATAGGAGCCATAAAGGCTGAAGAAACTGGTTAGGTTTCGTTTGAAAAAAATCATAAAAAAGGATAGAGAAAAGTTATTCTCTATTGCAATAGAGGTCAGGAAAAGGGGCAATGAGTTCAAAGTATAGCAGAGCAGGTTTATATTAAATCTCAGGACCAAAATTGCTAGCTGTAAGAACAGTAGGGCAATGGAACAGACTGCCTAGGGTGGTTACGGAAGCTTCTTCCCTGGGGATTTTCTAAAGGAGACTGGACAGCCATTTGTCTTGGATAGTTTAAACCAGAGGATCTCAAACCTGACTGAACTGTCAAATGATCCCTGTAACATGTGCACTTGTGTGGCTGCTCAGAAGAGATTCAGATGCTGGCCAGCTTATTAGCAGAATGCCCACAGCTAGGTTGTGTTTCCCATGGAGGTGCACATTAGCACATGCCGTGTGCATATAACACACCTTATTCCACACATGGATGGAAAAGACTAGCGGGAACATTGACTGTGACCCACTTCTCACAACAAAACTTACTACAAGACCCCAGGAGGCCAAATTGAGCCTGAGTCCACCCAAGTCTCGCTGCCCTGCGCAGGGGGTGAAGGGAGAGCAAAGCCCAAGGACATCAGCCCCAAGCTGTGGTGGGGGCCTGTAATTTGAGCCCTGCCACCCAGAACTGAAGCCCTTGGGCTCGGGCTTCAGCCTGGGCAGTGGAGTTGGGCTTCAGCTCCACAATACAGCACGTCTAACTACAGCCCTGGTTACCCCATTAAAATGGAGTCACAGGCCACTTTGTGGGTCCCAGTCCACAGTTGGAGAACTGCTGGTTTAGACACAACAAATTCTGCATCTCAGCAGGAGTTTAGACTAAATGACCCTTGCAGTTCCCTCGAGCTTATGATTTTAGACTAACTCTAAACCTGGGAGTGGTAGGCAATTATCTTCACATGGACAAGCCACTAAATCAGAGTGCGTACACATTTTTCAAGCACTAACACCTGAATTTTCTGCCTATTATTTTTTTTTAATTTTCCTGTTATTGCAGATTGCGATACGGAGTTCCATTGTTTTAACAGAGGGCAATGGAGAAGGGCAATAGGAACTGGAGAAGTTACTCATTACCTGGGTGGCTGCACTTCAGAGACAAGGGGGAGAGGGGCAAGTCATAAGCAGCCTGCAACCTCTATGAGAGCCAGATCAGCCGAGGCGCATGTAATAGGGTCGAGTGAAGTTTCTGAATGGAGGCAAAGCTCCGCCTCCTCCATAAGCTGGTACTAATTTTCAACCACGATTGGATGTTTTTCATAACACATTTTGGAGAGTCCAGCATTATAGGGAATTGTTTTGAATGATAAGGAAATCTGAGAGCTGAAGCTTTCCTCACATGCTAGTTATTTTGCTGTCAGTGGAACCAATCACCACTCAATTTGCTCTTTGTCTGAGGCATACTCCTTGCTGATGCCGGCTGCGTCTGGAGTAAAACAGCCAGCGCTGTGGGAATCTCTAGTACTTCACCATTCCTCCCAGGCACCAGTACCAGCTTCCTCTCATGCTCCTGCATAGTATTCATCTGCTTTCTTGTGGGACAATGTGGATGTGAGCTATCACAGCAAACTCTCTCCCCTTGCTGTAACCCTCTTGCTTCCAACTGGCAGAGGGTGTGGGGGGGGGGGGAAGGGGGGACTGCACAGAATTTGACAGGGATCCTGATGGACAAGGGCACCGTTTTGGGTGCGTAGGGAGGGCAGCAACCATGCACTCCAGGACACGGCTTGCTTTTCATCCTGCTCCCTGGACGCTAAGGGAGTGAAGGGAAAGTGCTTGCATTCCGTGCATACCTGTCACACCTGGGTGGTGAAGGGAGCTTGGAATGCAAGCACTTTCCCCTCACTCTCCTAGCATCTGGGGAACAGGATGAAAAGCAAGCCATGTCCCAGAGTGCACGGCTGCTGCCCCCACCCCCGCTCTCCCTAAATGGCACCCTTGCTCACGGACAGTGTATGTCTCTGGCATGTGGGAAAGCTGGGTGCAAGTGCCAGAAGCTCCCTGCAATGGGGATTGTGGCCCTGTTCACTGTTCTGCCCCACTCAGCCTCCTCCCCCAAGGCCCCTGCACCTGCCACTTGCTCGTTTCTGCCCCCCTCCTGCCTAAGGGTAAAGTGATGGGAGAGGGGACATAGAGGAGTAAATGGGCCCTGCCAAACAGCTGATGGGCAAGACCTCTGGGCAGAGCACAAGAGGTATTCCTAAGACAGAAGATGGGTCTGTTTGGGGAGACTTAGTCTCCCCTGGCCT
Organism: Pelodiscus sinensis; assembly: GCF_052426305.1. Taxonomy (NCBI): domain Eukaryota; kingdom Metazoa; phylum Chordata; order Testudines; family Trionychidae; genus Pelodiscus; species Pelodiscus sinensis. Next base: position 319,928,531 of record NC_143052.1, read on the forward strand.
ATGATTTCTGCTGCCCTTGAGGATCCTCTGAGTCAGCCAGTAGCCCATTGAGTGTGCTAATCACTGTGAAATATATGTACAGAAAATATTTAAGGAATTATGGGTCTATATTGCAGATTATGTTCTTAAAATGGATACCAAGACATGACACATCTCAGACAGATTCCTTTTAGGCAGGGAGTAACAGCTGCTTATTGCCCTTTCTAGTGTGACTTACAGTGTAGGCCCATTTGCATATTGAGCCAGATGCCTGTTAAAGTGCACAATTTACAAGGAAAGAGTATATAGGAAAAAAGACCTAGCGGGGGCATCCTGTTTTTGAATAAGGACAGTGGATTGTTCTGATGTGTCTTGACTGCAAAGAAACATCCTGAACCTTTCACTAAGGAGGCAAGCTGACCGCATGACTTGTCTTGTGAATAGAGATCACATCCAAACCAAGCTGTAAAACACCCAAGCCGAGCTGTAAAACACTGGAAGGACTTTGGGTAAGTATTACTCTGTGAAACATGAACGTATCTAGTTAGTTGTATAGTTTGTTGTTTGTTTCAAATACTTCTGTTTGCTGTGTCACTTGAATGTCTATGCATTTACTGGTGTTCTCTGTAAACATAGGATCATAGAACACTAGAACTGGAAGGGACCTTGAGAGGTCATCAAGTCCAGTCCCCTGCCAGCACAGCAGCACCAAACACCAGCTAGACCATCCCTGATAGATGATTATCTAACCTGCTCTTAAATATCTCTAATGATGGAGACTCCAAAACCTCTCCAGGCAATTTATCCCAGTGCTTAACCACCCTGACTGTTAGGAAGTGTTTCCTAATGCCCAACCTAAACCTCCCTTGCTGCAATTTTAGCCCATTGCCTCTTTTAGTTTTTCCTCATACGTCATGTTTTCTAGACCTTCAAACATTTTGGTTGCTCTTCTCTGGACCCTCTCCAATTTCTCCTCATCTTTCCTGAAATGTGGTTCTCAGAACTGGACATAATGATCCAGTTGAGGCCTAAGCAGTGCAGAGTGGAAAAATTACTTCTTGAGTCTTGCTGACAACACTCCTGTTAATGCATCTCAGAATGATGTTTGCTTTTTTTGTAACAGTATCACACTATTGACTCATATTTAGCTTGGGGCCCTAAATCCCCACCCCTAGATCCTTTTCTGCAGTACTCCTTCCTAGACAGTCACTTCCTATTCTGTATGTGTGAAACTGATTGTTCCTTCCTGAGTGCAGTACTTTGCATTTGTCCTTTTTGAACTTCATCCTATTTACTTCAGACCATTGCTCCAGCACATAGCAAAGTATAGTGTGTTAAGCAGATGGTGATTTGGTATGGAACTGGTAATGTGGAAGCTTTGGAAGTAGTGAATTTGTGAATTCTGTGTGTGTCCAGTGGAGTAGAGATTGGGTAGTCCAAGGAGATGGTGGGTGGGCTTGGGAGTTGGTATATGTCATTTGCTAACTTGTACAGAAAGAGTGAGGCCTGCATGGGCCTAGAGGGGAGTGCTTGTGTTGTCTGACACTGATGGAGTTGGGGAAATGATCTACAGCAGGCACAGATTAGGTTTTCTCAAGCTCAGGAAAGAGCAAGGTGCCTCAAAATCAGAAGTATTTCCTGGAAGCATGTGCTTGCCCACCTGCCCCATAGCACTATCTTCATGCATCTCCTCAGGAGTGGCTGACACTGTGGTGGTGTCACCATCATCTTTATCTGACCTGATCTGCATCTTTTTGTGACTGAATGACACTGTGAAGGTGAAGTAGCCTCTGTACTCCAGCACAGCCTCCTCTAAGCAATTTGTGCCAAAGGTATTTTCTGTGTAGTGGATAAAAGTGCCCTTTTTCTCCTTTTGTTCATAAATTCCCATAATCCATTCAGGGGACAGAAACAATACTGAGTGATTTAGCTGACCAGTCAGACAGCTCAAATTTCAAATTTTAAATATCTGATACATGCATCGGTATTTTACAACTCATGAAAAATTCATATGCTGAAATATGTTTGCATGAAACATTAATTGTGAATCACAAACAACTCTGTAAAGAATGAAGGCACTGCCTGCCAGGGACATCCAGCAAACCGAAACACGAGCTAAATTCAGTCAAAGCAATCATAACAAATAATTCATACAGCTCTGCAGGGCAGAGCACTGAACATTTTGTTGTGTTCTCAGACCAAATTCATGTGGGGTTCAGTCCCCTAGTGCATGTTGGGTTGTTTTGTCTGCATCTATCTGGGCATTTGCACAAACAGAAATTTAAAAGAATCATTAGAAGTTAATGTTTACTGTAGCAAGCACGTTCTATTTGGCATATGCTGCAAAATTTTCCTTGGTTAAGATAAAATGAAAAATAAAGGGGGATTAATTTCCTCTCATTTTAGGTGGTTATGCTCCCTGTCCTGCGCCAGAGGAGGCCATTCCCTCTCCACCCTCCCCCAACAAAGAGACCTATCTTGCAATCTGTTAAGCACCCCTCTCAGAGGCAGGGCTGTCCTGTGGATTTATGGGGCCCTGTGCAGTACTATTAAACTGGTGCCCCTTTGCCAAATGGCAGCTGGGAAGAGTGATGATTTTTTAGAGATGTAATTTTATAATTAGAGCTGTCAATTAACAGAGAGCACAATTAACACATTAATTTGTTCAATGCGTGCCCCTTTGCAATGCTGCCAGCTGATACCTGGCTCTTGCGGTTCTGCCCCTTTGAAATGCCAGGGCAGTGTTTCAAAGGAGCAGCACTGCACGGAGCCAGGGTCAGCTGGGGACTCCAGCTGATCCTGGCCTCCCACTGCATTCCCCTTTGAAACACCTGGGGACTCCAGCTGACCTGGGCTCCAAATTGTGCTGCCCCTTTGAAACGCTGTGCAGCGTTTCAAAGGGGCAGCACCACGGGATCCCTGGGTCAGCTGGAGTCTCATTATTGTTTAACAATGCGATTAATCATGATTAATTTTTTTAATTGCTTAATAGCCCTATTTATAATCTCTAAATTTTTTAAAGCAAATTTTAAACTGAGGTCCTGTAGACTAACAGTCAATTCAGAAACTGACAATATATACCTGGGGCTGGCAAATGTGTGTTAAATGACTTCATTACCACTTGACTGGCTCTTTCACAGGTTCAATGTCAGCTAAAAGATCTGCCAGGATTTTTCACTATTAAGTTAACTAGATCTTCTCTGGAGGAAGCAGAGCCACAGAACAGGGATAGGAAGAGTTGTGTGGGCAGATAGTAAGACCCAGGGGTGCCCCAAATTTTCAGGTGCCCTACCCAACTGCATATCCTGCATATGGGTAAGGAAAGCCCTGCTGAGAAAACAGGGAAGAGATGAAGGACATCATGCAGGATCAGGTCAAGTGTTAGTCCCTGCTAAGACTGGGGTGAGAGCAGAGGAAGTGGCTTGTATATTTAGGTACTAGCTGAGGGCCAGTGCATTTCCTAGTGCAAACTTAGGGCATGCCTCGTGGCTATCCTGACTCATAACTCTGCTTCAGTGGCTCTTCTGAGCCATTGCAAGCAACATGCCACTGTAGCCAGACAGGAACCCCCCGGTAACATCCATTTTTGCTTGCCTAGCGCATACAGGGCACACAGAACAGAAGGCCCAGGCTGTGTGACCGTGAATGGCTGTAAACAGAGATACGCCAATTGCTGACCAAGAGGCTGCCAAGGAGTGTCCTTGACTTAATCCATATTGATACGAACACACAGCCGTCCGCGGGGGGAGGAATCTCTCGCTCAGTAAAAAAATGTCTAGTACTCACAATTTAGTTATCTCTCTTGCAAGTGTAAATTAACTTGAAACTTGCTTGTAAGAACTGGCGCCACAAAACAGACCAGTACAATTTGGCATCTTAGATAAAAAAAGAGGATACGGGCCCCCAGGGATAAATAGATGGGTTCAGCAGCAAATTTTCCCTGAGTGTCAATCTACCATCTATCTGCTGGTCGGGTTAGGTGTTTGATCTCCCGAGGTTCCAAGAGGATGCCCACCTCATATTCGTCTTTCCTAGGAATTGAGAGACCGGCCCTGGCCTGACACGCTAGAGTCGAGAGGCACAGAAAGGGGTAAAAATTGTACCTGGATGTGGTCCTTTGTCTTAAGTGTACACATAGACTTAGAGCTCTTTAAAGATTAAGCTGTCACTTGGTACCATTATTTCTATTTTCTATCTTTACCTTTTTCCTGTAACCATTTTTAAGATCTATATATATATATTTGCTAGCATTTAAGAAATAGAGCAATAGCCACTGTAACCACTGTATATGCTTTTATACGTCTTTTAATAAACCTGTAACTGTTTAAGCTTTAACCTGACTCCTTCAGTTGCTGTAATAGAACCAAGCACATTTTAAAAGAACTTCAGCCGGTCATAAAGGGACAGGCATAGGAAGAGCTTGGGTGTTTAGATCTGTGTCACTCCTAGGTGACAAGATCCGTTGGGGCACCTTTCAGCCTTTCCTAGGCTGCCCGCTGCGAAGGAACCCCTGTGTTCTAGCAGCTAAAATCTAAGGTGTAATAAGCTCTTCCTATATAACCGGGGCGTCTGTTGGTCTGCTGGCAACCCTCTGCGATGGGACCCTGGTCCTAGCAGTAAAGACACGGACGTTAAACTCTCGGGGCTCCTTTCAGCCTTCTGGCTGCCCGCTGCGACGAGACTTCGTGTCTTAGCAGTTAAAGACTTAGGAGACACACACACACACACACAGCCATGCCTCCACCTATCCTATGCCTATTGATTTCAATGGAGCAGGACGGAGTCCTTAGAAATCTACTGGCTTTATTCATTTGGCTGTGTAGACAGCAAGTGGATAACCTTTAAACCAAGCACTCCACCTGGAGACGGGCACCAAGGTAAGAACCTAAGCAGCTAGCAGACATTACTTACCAGGCAGGGCATAATAAGCTGCAGCTGGGTGAGCCACATGAAACAATGTCAGTGCCACAGCATTCTCTCAGAACAGCTGCAAACCACCAGGACTTCAGAAGTATGATTTGTTTAAGTTTCACTGTCATTATTATGAGAGCTTTATGAAAAGAAACCATAACAACACAATGATGGTAGGTTACTTTCTACTGCAGCTAGGTCACTTGTTTCACAGCAGCATTCAAATGAAAGCCCAATTAGACCTAATACCTGAGAAGGTTTATTGTTCTAGGTTACTTATAACATCCAACAAGAAAAATGAAATGCTGACAGGGACACCAGGAGTGGGAGGGTAACAAAAGGGGGGGAGTTGAGAGGGAGGGGAAGGAGGCACAAAAATGTATTAGGTGTTTGCAGACTTCAGAGTTTCTTTTTCTTTCAATAAGTGAAGCAGTGAATTCATTAGACATGCCTAGTGCTCCGCTTCAGAGCCTTCGCATGGGAATGACAGCAATTTCCATGCTATCTTTGAATTGCAAGGTGTCAAGCCTTTTATCATGTAAAAAATACGGAAACCTCATGCCTACACTGGAGTCAAGAGCCATATTAGCATCCATAGCACAGAATTGGTACGATGGTACTGTGCCTCATGCTGATTGCATACCCTCTGATTTGACACCAGTATAGCTCTACTGACGTCTTTGGACTAACTCCTGACTTATACCCATGTGAGACAAGAACCGATCCCACTAAATTCTTACTGTGGACTGCTGTTAAGTTTATTGCTTTCATGTTTATAAAGGATTTGAGTTCTTGGCTGAAAGTATCTGAAGTATCATAGAGCCCAAACTTAGATAGTTGTTAATCACCTATCCTAAGGCGTCATTTCTCCTTCTTTCTTAGGTTTTTATCCTGTTACTTTCTCTACGTTCATCAATGGCTATTAGCCAGGATGGGTAGGGATGCAAAACCATGCTCTGAAGTGTCCCTCACCTCTGCTTGCTGGAACCTGGGAATGGGTGACAGGGATGGAATCATTTGGGCTGTGTCTACACTGGCATCCCTTCTGGAAAAGGGATGCTAATGTAGCACTTTGGAATAGTCAAATCCGCGGGGGATTTAAATATCCCCCGCGGCATTTGCATTAACATGGCTGCCGCTTTTTTCCGGCTTGGGGAAAAGCCGGAGAAAAGCGCCAGTCTAGACGTGATTCTCCGGAAAATAAAGCCTTTTCCGGAGGATCTCTTATTCCTACTTATTCCCCCAAGCCGGAAAAAAGCGGCAGCCATGTTAATGCAAATGCCGCGGGGGATATTTAAATCCCCCGCGGATTTGCCTATTCCAAAGTGCTACATTAGCATCCCTTTTCTGGAAAGGCGTGCCAATGTAGACACAGCCTTGATGATTACCTGTTCTGTTTATTCGCTCTGAGGCACCTAGCATATCGGAAAAGTTGATGCTGAGCTAGATAATCTGAGCTTTGGCCTCGCCCAGTATGACCATTCTTATTGTATGTGAACATTTTACATGTGGAATCTACAATGTTACAGTCTTTGCTTGGATTAGGGTTGTCTGGTGTATTGATTTTTCATTGGCTGATTCCTTAAATAATTTCAGGCCATGGCTGCTATTGTGGTTTTCTATTTATTGAGTTTTCTTTTTTTGAAAGGGTTGGGTAGAAAGAGCTATCATCATTGTGAGGGTTATTCTTGTGATGATGGGAAAGCTTTATCACACAGAAAAGTGATGTTCAGTGCCTAAATTTCAACAGAAGTCCAAGGAGATCAATGGGAAATGAGAGTACTAAGCAGTTTTCAGGATGTATGGAATTATTTATAGAATCTGGCCCCAAAACCCATTAAGACCCAATGCTCCTCCTTCCAGTAGAGTCAATGACAAAACTTCTTTGTGGGAGCAGAACAGAGCCCTCGCTGAGCACCCACAGCTCTCCTCTGACTTCAGTGGATTCTCAATGCTTCTCCGGACAGGGCTCACTGTGAGACAAAATCAAAGTCTCCCAACTGTTTCATTGCAACACAATCTGGAAAATACAATGCTGACTATAGCAAACTTGCTCTGAGAGGGAATTCATCCTATGGGTGAGTGTGAGGGGGGAGGAGGGGCGGGGAGGGGGGAATTTTCTGCCATAGGAGGGTACCGCTGTGAAGATGTAACCTTGACAGGAACCGAAGCTAGGATCGCTGTGGCTTAGTGCATGAGCCACTACACCCTCGGTTAAAAGCCAGCTGGCTCTCAGCTAAGGCCATAGAGCAAACACTTTCTTGCAGTAAGTGGTCTAGGTGCCACTGTATGGGACAGTGTAACCACACATAATAGGTGTGTGGGTTACATAGACACAGCAGAAAAACATACTCATCTTTTAAGTATGATGTTGTTCATCACAATAACAGAAAATGGGTGTTGTGTGGTTGGGAGGGGTTACTTAATAGTAACTCTTCAAAAGATTTCCTCATTTTCCAGCTAATGAGAAAAAAGTTCCCAAAATTTTGATATGACCTTTAAGTATCTTTGAACATTATTATTATGAATAATCTTTCATACTCTACCAGACTTTATATCTCAGCAACTGCTTGCTTTTGACAGAATACATTCCCTTCCCTGCACAGTTTCTACAGCTTGAAAGTTCAGTGCCATGTTAACATTTATAAAAAAGGATTTTTTTAACACTATTGTAATGAAAATATGAATGCCAGAATCATGATGGAATTAATTTATTACCATTCACAAATACCTTTGAAGATGAAAATCTATAGGAGAGCTGAGTACTATGATTTCAGATTCTTATATTGTTGATTCAGCTAAGGTTCCATGCTACAGATTTTCAAATTAATTTAACACTGCCTGTTCTCGAGACAGGCCCTGAATCAGGAAACCATTTAACAACATGTTTGAATTCAGCCTTGTTCAAGGCAGCACTCATGCATATGCTTAAGAGCTATAATGAATTGGGATAGATTCTTGAACGGGGGTCATTCCCGGCACAGCAGAAGGAATAACCTGCAGAATTACACTTCATAAGCAACAAAAGCCAGTGTGAACACATCACAACAGTGCTTCCATTTGCTCATTTTGTTCCATAACAGAATATAAAGTTCAGCTCTGAATCTGTTACACCCATAACGAAGTGAGCTATTTCACATAGTCTCATCATCTGTAATCCTCCAAAGCTAACTATGTTGCACAGGAACAATGCAGCTGGGGAAACCCAGGCATAGACTTCAAGGCACTGAAAGCAATGTCTCTTCAGTGGTGGCATCCCAACCATACAATTATTTGCCATCAGTGATCAGACAGTACATAGAATTTTGCAGTGCTGATGTAGCCATGTTGGCCTCAGGCTATTAGAGAGACAACGTGGGTGAGGTATATTTTGCTGGACCAACTTCTATTGGTGAAAGGTCAAGTTTTTGATCTGCATAGAGCTTTTCTTCAGCTCTGGGGAAGGAAGCGGAGTGTCTGAGCTACACACAAGGAAGGACAGATTGCTAAGTAGAAGGGGTAACGTGTTGGAGGTGGTCACCTGAAATGAAGCAGACAATTGGCAGCTAGATTGTATGCATAAAGAACTGGAAGTGGATAATGAAGGGTAGCAGGCAAGGTTCCCTCTAAGATGTGTGGCAGCATGGCCCCACAGCTGCTTAGTGAGCCCCACCAAGCCAGCAGCTCAGGGATCTGTACACGAAGCTGCCTGGCTGGGGGAGGGGCACTTCTCCCTCAGCTACAGCAGCAGCTCCCTGCTGAGGACAGAGCAGCGAGTCTCTCCCAGCTGGTAGGGACAGTCAGACCTGCTTTTCTGTCCTCAGCAGGAAGCTGCTGCTGTAGCGGAGGGAAAAGTGCTCCTCCCCCAGCCAGGCAGCCTGGGGTGGGGCTCCTTAAGCAACTGCAGCTGCAGGGCCATGCTGCCTCACAGCTTTCTTTCTAGAGGGGAATCTTGGTAACGGGCATTGTGGTGTGTTACAAATCATAATAATGAGCCATAAAACCAGTGACCCTGTTAAGTCCATGGCTTCGGATGTATAGCACCATTAAGAGTTTAAGTTACCAAGCTTGATTCAAACATCACCCCAACATTGTCAAGCTGTTGATAAGAACACATCAACTCAAAGTGACGCCAGACCTTACCAGAACAACAGGCACACAACTTGCAGACATTTTTTCATTGCCACAACACACCATATCCGCACAGCAGACCTTTCAAGATCCATGGATCCATGGCTTATCACAACAGGTGGTGTACCACACCCAGGGCATCAAATGCCCAAATAAAAGCTACCGAGATCACAAATAGGTGAACACTTTGCTGGCCATTTTAGGGATTAGTCTCTCCCAAAGGTTCCTCCTTGCTCACCATCACTTCCTCTCTCTGGGTATGTCTACACTGCATCCCTAGTTCGAACTAGGGATGCAAATGGAGACAATCGAAGTAGTTAATGAAGCGGGGATTTAAATATCCCACGCTCCATTAACATGATCTCGCAGGCGCGCTAGTTCGAATCACAGCTGATTCGAACCAGGAAGTGCGCACCAGGACACGTTAGTTTGGACTAAAGCCCTTAGTCTCGCGCGCCAGCGAGATCATGTTAATGGAGCGCGGGATATTTAAATCCCCGCTTCATTAACTACTTCGATTGTCTCCATTTGCATCCCTAGTTTGAACTAGGGATGCAGTGTAGACGTACCCTCTGTGACCCACATCATCATGGGGACCACAGCATTCCCTTCGTGACACGGCCATCTGGCTTTGTCACCATCTGTGCTCCCCACTGTCCAACTGCCCAGGCACTTCCCTTGTGGCAAGTGGGAGGGACCTGGTCTGCCCACTATTCCTGGTCCTGGCTAGGGACTCTCTGAATCACAGTCAATTACTGCATTCCAGTGTTTCGATTAACACTGGATTTACCTGAGCCACATCTCCATGTCCACAGCAACTTAGTCAGTCCTCACCACCATGCTTCCCTCTCTCTCAGCCCATAAGGAGGGGACGTGCCCATACCGGCTGGGAGAGACTCACTGCTCTGCCCTCAGGAGGGGAATATCCTTTGATTTCTGTTGAAATTAGACTGCAGCTTTTAAAGAAAGCATTTGGTATTGACCAATGTTGGCCATTTCTGCAGCTCCCAATTTATACTTTTGTTTGATTGCAATAATATGTCCATGTTTAAACTGATGAATTCATGCAATTCTTTTTGTTTATGTTCTTAGTTGTTCATTACTTTGTAGCCTTGGTCTTCTATGCATGCAAAATTTTAGTTCTAGATATTCTCTGTAACACTAGTAACGGGAACTTGGCAGCTGAACAACAGGTTCTCATTTTGCAAGTTTGAGAAGTGCTACTTATTATTACAGAGATTTTAACAATTATTTCAACATAGACATTCTAGCAGAGCCAAGTTTCCAAAACTGTGCAAAATCATGATTCACAGAGAAGGGATCATTTTGACTTTCAGAGGATAGTGGTAGAAGTACTGGAGTTTCTAATAATAAAATATTTGTGTTGGTTCTATAATAAACAGAAACCCATCACGTACTTAAGCACATATGTATCTTATATGTTCTTCAAGACAAGCAAGTGCTATATTCATCTAAGCTGGCTTTAAAAAAATGGATGCTTCGAGCTGAAGACCAGAAGAAACCATTAGCTTCTCTTGTACTAACTATCCACAGCTCCTACTGATATCAATGCTAAATTAATAACCACAACTCCTACCAATTTATTCCCACAAGTCATTTTGTAGGGATGTCTTTATTTTGTTAATAACAAAAGTACCAACTGCATTATTACTAGGGAGACTTAAACCTCCCATAAATTCCTCAAATTAAATAGTAATTCAGAGCAGCAAAAGAAAACAAATTACTGAATTTTGGTTGCCCTTTTTGGGACAAACCAATCAGTCTTGCCCCTGGTACAATAGCTTGGGAAGATAAACTTTATATCTAAATAATTATATGTATCTACATTCCAGCTTTTCAGAATTAATTATTTTAAATTATTATCAGGCCTCATTATTCTAGGTGCTGTACAAGCACAAACTAAGAGAAAATTCCGGCTCTAATGAACTTGTAGTCTAAATAGGACAGACAAACAAAGAATTATTCTCCACATTTTTTACAGATGGAGACCTGAGACACAGAGGGTATGTCTGCAAAGCAGAGCAAAAATTGAATTAAGATATGCAACTTCAGCTACATCAATTGTGTAGCTGAAGTTGAAATAGCTTAATTTGGCGTTTGGCACTGAACATTCTTCCTTAGACTTCCCTTACTCTCATGAAATGAGGATTACAGAAGTAGGAGTAAGCAGCCCTCCAACTTGACATTAATTTGAAATAGTGGCTTGCTGTATAGATATATTTTTTATGATTTCAGAATAACATCAGCTGCTGTATAGACGTACGCAGAGAGATTCAGAGACTTTTCAGGCTCACACAGGAAGTTTGGGAACAGAGGCAAAAACTGGACCCAGATCTCCTGAATCCCATTCAGCGCCTTAATCATAAGACCAAACTTCTCATAGTGGCCAAATGTTTTGAAATTTATTCTCATAAATAAATACAAGAGCACATAAAGCATCTGGACAATCAAGAAAGTGGTCATAATAGGAAAAAAATGGAGAACATTTGACATAATTAAAAATAATACTGAGGTGAATTCAGGCCTGGTGTGTGCAAGCACAATTTCCAATTAAATCAATTGGAGCATGTCTACAGTAGGAAACTATTTTGAAATAAGTTTAAATTTGACTTAATAACTCCTTATTTTACAAAATCAAAATAGTGTGTCCCCACTTTGGAGAAGCCTCCAAATTAGTCTGAAGCAGGCTCCGTTAATGAAGACTCACTACCTTGTCTTAGAGCACCAGGAAGCACTGAGAAGTAATTAGTTCTAATAACTCTGGGTATGTCTACACTACAAAATTAATTCAAACTAACAGCCGTTAGTTTGAATTAACTTTCATAGCGGCTATACATACAAACCGCTATTTCAAATTTAATTCAAAATAGTGGAGCGCTTAATTCGAACGTGGTAAACCTCATTCTACGAGGAGTAATGCCTAATTCAAATTAAGTAGTTCGAATTAAGTGCTGTGTAGCCACTTAATTCGAACTAGCTGGAGGCTAGCCCTTCCCAGGTTCCCCTGGTGGCCACTCTGGGCCAAACCAGGAAAACTCTTCTGCCCCCCCTCCCAGCCCTGGAGCCCTTAAAGGGCACATTCTAGCCACAGTGCCTGTACTAGTTGCCAGCCTGCCAGCACCCAGCCAGCAGACCCTGCACCTGGCATAGCATGAGCCAGCCACCCGCTGCCACTCAGCCCTCCACCGCTCCCCAGGACCAGGCTGGCAGCTCTCAGGAGCCTGCCAGGGGCCAAAAAAGATGGGCACCTTCCTGGTCTAGTGCAGAGATCATGGACCTCATTGAGGTTTGGGGGGAGGCCTCCAATGTCCATGATCTCTACACTAGGCACAGGACTGTGGCCGTCTACAGCAGCATGGCTGCCAGCCTGGCCACCAGAGGCCACCTGCAGACCCAGGAGCAGGTTCGCTACAAAATCAAAGACCTGCAGCAGACCTACTCCAGGGCCTCCCAACCAGGGGCTGATGCAGACACCTGCCCTCATTACGAGGCCCTGGACTGCATCCAGAGGGCTTATGCAGTCTGTGCCCCCTGGGTGGTGATCGACCCCTGGGCAGAGGGCCCCGCCCCTGAAACGGGAAGAGGACGAGGATTGGCAGCCAGGAGCCACAGGACCCTGCAGGGAGCCTGCCCAGGACCCAGGACCCCTGAGTCATCCCACAGAGCCCATCAGTTGTGTCGTCTGAGGCCAGGGACAACTCCACATGTGAGTGCCATCATGGTCCCCTTATATGGTGGGGGAGGGAGAGATAGCCCAGGGACCATGTGCCTGGGCATTGTCCACCATGGAGCAGCAGCTGGGTGTCATGCAGGGGCCCTGGTCCGTTCCCCACATGCCGACCTCGCCTTGCAGAGGGGGGCTGGATTTCACCCACTGTGTCCCCAGGGAGAACTGACCATTGCTCTTGTTTCACCATAGCCGCAGCACCTGCAAGTGTAGGGCGCACCATCCCGCCTGGAACAGCCGCCCACATCCGGGCCAGCAGGCGCACCCAGAACCTTGAGGACTACCAGTGGCGGCACCTGTGGCTACTGGGGCAGCAGCTCCACAACCAGGACCACTAGGTCTGTGAGGACCTGCGGCTGCAGCAGCGGAGCTTGCAGGCACTGGAAGAGCAGGGCTGTGCCCTCAGAGGTCACCTCCAGACCCTGGTGGACAGGTTCCTGCCTCCTCCTGCTCCAGCCCCTGCGGCTGCCCCAGCTCTCGCTCCTCCTCCCACCCCTGCTCCTCCTACTGCTTCCTCCACCCCCCGTCCCTCCTTTCCCACCCTCCACACCCACTCCCCCCGACGCCCCTGCATCCACAATGCTATGAGACGGGAAAGCCTGCAAGACCCCGAATCCTGAGCTTTCCCTTCCCTTCCTCCACTTGACTCCCCCTTCCAGCTCCCTCCTCCCCGGTTTCCCCCTCCCCTCTCCCACCATTATTCCTCACTCCCCCCACCTCAGTTTTGTGAAATAAAAGAGATTTTATTGGCAAAACAGGTGTTTTTATTTTACATTAGGAAGGGGGGTTAGGGAGGGGAAAGGGGAAGGAGGTGAGGGTGGAAGAAGGGCTCAGTAGAGCATGCCAGGGAGAGGTCAGTCCTCCTCCACCTGGAAGCTCTCCCGCAGGGCTTTCTGGATCCAGACGGCCCCCCACTGGGCCTCCCGGACAGCGTCAGTGCGGGGCTGCATGTACTGGCCAGCCAAGTGTTCTGCCTCAGCCATCCAGGCTGGCAGGAAAGCCTCCCCCCTCCTTTCACATAAATTATGCAGCATACAACATGCTGCTACCACAGGAGGGATATTGTGCTCGGCGAGGTCAAGGCGGGTGAGGAGACATCTAAATCGGGCTTTCAGGCATCTGAAGGCCCCCTCAACCACAATGCGGGCCCAGGTGAGCCTGGCATTGAAGGCCTGCCAGAAGGGGTTGAGGTGCCGCGTGTATGGCTTCATCAGCCAGTGCTCTAGAGGGTAGGCCGTATCCCCCACCAGGCAGACAGGCATGTCTACATCCCCGACCCTGATGTGGTGGTCGGGGAAGAAGGGCCTGGCATGCAGTCTCTGGCAAATGGAGGAGTTGCGGAACACCCTCACGTCGTGTGCCTTGCCGGACCAGCCCACATTAATGTCTGTGAACTTGCCCCAGTGGTCAGACATCACCTGCAGGATGACCCAAAATTAGCCCTTCCTGTTGATGAAGAGGGAGGCCTGGTGTTCCGGGACATGGATGGGGATGCATGCCCCATCAATCGCCCCCCCCCACAGTTGGGGAAGCTGAGGGTGCTGAACCCCTGGATGACCGCGTCCAGGTCGGTGAGGTGGACCACCCTGCGGAGCAGCACCCAGTTGATGGCCTTGACCACCTGCAGAGAGACACACCAAACCGAGAATCTCTGGGGTGCCTGGGTGTCTGGGAGTGTTCGTTCCCTGGCACTGCCCCGCGCCCCACTCCCGGAAGCAACCTCCACTGCAATCCTGGCCACCGTGGTGTGTAGTACGGCTGGGACAGACCGAACCCTCCAGTGCAGGGCACTTTCGCCTCCTCCCCTCCGTTTTCCCTGGGGCAGCCCATCCCCTCCTTGCAGCCCTCCTCACCCCCAGCCCAGTGGCCAGTGAGTGCTGTACCTCCATGAACACTGCTCCGACGGTGGATTTCGCCACACTGAACTGGTTCCTGACGTATTGGTAGCTGTCCGGCGTGGAGAGCTTCCACAGGGCAATGACCACCCGCTTGTGGAGGGGAATGGAAGTCCTCATGCGAGTGTCCTGTTGCCGCAGAGCAGGGGCGAGCTACTCGCAAAGCTCCAGGAAGGTGTCCTTCTTCACCCTGAAGTTCTGGGTCCACTGTTGGTCTTTCCAGTGCTCTAGGATGATGCGGTCCCACCAGTCACTGCTGGTGTCCAGACGCCAGATGCAGCGGGGCACGCTGGCATCCAGGCGCTGCTGCAGCTCCTCCATGGCCCCCAGGAAGGCCAGGGGGAGGGGCGGGGGCTGATGTGCACCAGATGGTGCCAGGCAGCCTCCAGCCATTGGTGCCAGGCTTGCAGCAACAAGTCCAAAAACTGCACCAGAATACCCAGGGCCAGCTCGGGCTCCATGGTGCCAACTGCAGCGGTGTCCCCAATGAGAATGACCAAAACAGTCAGGTAGAGAGGAAAACACATTGCTGTCCCTCGGCAGGGTAGGCAAGCAAGCGGAAAAGCTGAGAACCAGCTGTCCAGCACGAGCCTCAGATAGCCTCAGACAGCAGCCACACAAAGTAACTACTGACCTGATGCCCTGCTGGAACCGATTTCAGCTGCCCTTAAATGCGACCCAGTGTCCAATCAGTGTGGACGTGCTAATTCGAATTAGCAAAACGCTATTTCGAATTAGTTTTTGGTTCTAGATGCGTTATTTCAAATTAGCTTATTTTGAATTAACTAATTTGAAATAAATTAATTCGAAATAACACTGTAGTGTAGACATACCCTCTGGGGGCTAGGGCTAGGGTAGTGGCACTGGAGTGTCCACACTACCGCTATTTCAAAATAACTATTTTGGAATTAGTGTTATTCCCCAAGGAAAGCAGGAGTACAGATTTTGAAAGAAGAGGCCCGTCATTTCAAAATAACCGCTTTGTAGCATGGATGTTCTGCTTATAAATTCAGCTGGTATGCGGGTTTTTTTTGAAATAATGCCCTAGTGTGGACCAGGGCTTGGAGCCATACCAACTTACACAGCCATACCAACTTTGACCTAAGCCTCCATCCCAAATATCTGCGATTCTCAAAAGAATATTTGAGCTCCTTGTACTCATAGCTATGGCAAAATGATAGCTAGTGAAGTTCTAATGTAAACACACTTTGAATAACTTCACTTGATTTCAGCATACAGTATCATATTTCCACTTAACAATAAGGCAGAAGTTTTTCTCTTTCACTTCCAAAGGCATAAATATTTTAGCAATGGGCAAACATATTAGAATGGATTTGAAAAAAAAAACCCGTAGAAAGCAGGCAAAAGCATTTGTATTTGGTCTAAGAAATATGCCTTGGGACACTACGTTTTTTTGTTCTATATGGAAGTAATGGCAAGAATAATAATGCCTCATCATACATGGGTTATTCTACTAACCAATGATTTCAGGCTCTGTAAACCCTTTGGAGGCTCAACTTCTTCATTAAGCGTGGGTGAAGCAGATGTCCATTTGGATTCAAAAACCACAGTGTCATAGATAAAGGAAATCAGAAGCAATAATTCTAAGACCCTGGTTCCTGCTATTTCTCTCTCTCTCACACACACCTGGGACCCCTGAAGCCTGCTGAGGCTTCAAAAAATAATCCTCATGCTGCTGATCAGCTCTCTGCTTAGCTTGCCAGTCTCTCACAATTTGACCTTGACAGAGAGAAAGGGGAAACTAAAAATTATGCCAGTTGCTGAACTTGGGCTGACATATATCAAAAGGAAAAGAAGTGAGAGAACCAGAAGTATGTGGAATGGGCAGCATGGCTGTAATCTGGAAAGGGGATAGAAGCCAAAAGTCAATACAAACCAGCTATTAAAAAAACCTAGAGCCATCTGTTTTTATTGTGTCTGTAACATCCAGTGGAAAAGGATTGTCTGTATGAAAGTCCTCTCAACTGTCTGCTGGTGTCAGGAAAATAAGCCTACACAAAATTGAAATAGAAAATGATTGGAAAATGGATCTGTGAAATGAATGGAATGAAATGTTTGGGGGAAAAATTAATGAGACATTGTCTATAGTACAACATGGAAATAAGGATAATATAATGAATGTCATGATACCAAATCTAAGTGAAATTCAGCTCATACTCCTGAGTCACTTAGGGTACGTCTACACTACAGCGCTAGTTCGAACTAACTTAGTTCGAATTAGTTAATTCGAACTAAGCTAGTTCGAACTAACGCATCTAGAACTAAAAACTAGTTCGAACTAGCGTTTTGCTAGTTCGAACTAGTAAGTCCACATTGAGTGGACTCTGGACAGGGCTTAAGGATGGCCGGAAGCAGTGCCGGCAGGGCATAAAAGGAGGACTTAGATCATGGAGATGCTGTCTCAGGCTAGCCGAGGGCTGCGCTTAAAGGGTCCCGACCCCCACCCCGGACACACAGTTCTAAGGGGTGCCCCGCTTGCAAAGAAGTTCTGGCTTGGAGTGCCCTGAGTGCCCACACTGGGCACATCACACCACTCGGCCATCAGCCCGGCTGCACTTGCCGCAGGCTGCCATCTGGGGAGAGGGAGTAATTGGGGGGCTGCAGGAGAGCTTCCACCCCCAGAAGCCTGCAGAGCCAGCCCAGTCCTCCCCATCGGGGGCTCGTACCCCATTCCTCCCTCACCTCCTTCCACTTACCCTTCCCTAGCCCCCCTTCTTATTGATGTACAAAATAAAGATAACATTTCTTCCAACATTGACTCTGTCTTTATTGAACAAAACTGGGGGAGAGTGGGAAAAGGAGGTGGGAGAGGGGAAGAGAAAGGCTGGGAGAGGGGAGGGCAACTAACATGATCAGGGGTTGGGAACAGGTCCCAGATGAAGAAAGGCTACAGAGACTGGGACTGTTCAGCTTAGAAAAGAGGAGACGGAGAGGGGACAGGATAGAGGTCTCTAAAAGAAGGGGTTGGGTGGAGAGGGTGCATTCAGAAAAGTTCTTCCTGAGTTCCCATAAAGAAGGACTAGAGTACACCAAAGGAAAGGAATGGGTAGCAGGCTTCAAACTAGTAAGAGAAAGCTGTTCTTCTTGACAAAGCAAAGAGTTAACCTGTGGAACTCCTTGCTGCAGGAGGCTGTGAAGGCTAGAACTAGAACAGAGTTTAAAGGGAAGTGAGATAAAGTCATGGAGGTTGGGGCCATGGAGTCCTATTAGCCAGAGGGTAGGAGTGGTGTCCCTGCCCAAAGTTTGTGGAAGGCTGGAGAGGGATGGCACGAGACAAATGGCTTGGTCATTGTCTTCGGTCCATCCCCTCCAGGGTCCCTAGGGTTGGCCGCTGTCGGCAGACAGGCTACTGGGCTAGATGGACCTTTGGTCTGACCCAGGACAGCCATTGTAAGCTCAGGGCTCAGTGTCGGGGGTCTCAGTGGACCCCCTTGATTTTCATGCACACCTGGTCCTGGGTGGCCAGGCTGGCAGCTCTCCTGCCCTAGACGGCCACTTTCCTGTGCCTAGTGCGGAGATCGTGGACGAGGTCCACGATGTCCGCACTAGCCCAGGAAGGTGCCCGCCTCTTGCGGTCCAGGGCAAACTCCCGGGAGCCGCCAGCCTGGTCCCGGCAAGAGGGGGAGGGCTGGGGGGCATCGGGTGGGTGGCTCTGTGCCGTGCCAGGTGCAGGGTCTGCTAGCTGGGTGCTGGCAGGCTTGCACCTGGCACGGGCACCGTAGCCAGCCCGTGCCCCTTTAAGGGGTCCGGGGCCGGGAGGGGGGCATAGAGTTTCCCTGGTGTTGGCCAGAGTGGCCACCAGGGAAACCTGGGGAGGGCTAGCCTCCCACTAGTTCGAACTAAAGGGCTACACAGCCCTTAGTTCGAACTAGCTAGTTCGAACTAGGCGTTAGTCCTCGTAAAATGAGGTTTACCTAGTTCGAACTAAGCGCTCCGCTAGTTCGATTCAAATTCGAACTAGCGGAGCGCTAGTGTAGCACCTATTAAAGTTAGTTCGAACTAACGTCCGTTAGTTCGAACTAACTTTGTAGTGTAGACATACCCCTAGTCTGTTGTACTTTTGAGCTGTCACATACAAAATCAACTAAAATGAACTCATTTGATAGCTTGCTTACCTTATTCATCTTTCTTTGGGAACCATTCCTATCCTCTAGAATCCTCAGAAAAGAAGGAAGGAGAGGCAATTATAAATAAAATGCCATCGAGAGAGATAATTCCAGGGTTAGCCATGAGTTGAAACTTCAAGAACCCTGTTCCGATTACAATAGCTGGGTTCACTGCATATCTCTGGTATCCATCAGAATTTAAATGAAAAACAAAAAACAAAAAAGCTCTCCACTATTTAAATTGAAAGAAAGAATGTAAGGATACTTACATCTTGAGAATCATGACACATTTCTAAAGCAAAGATTGTCTTGAAGTTAAAGCACTGGATTGGGACTCAAAGGGCCTGTTCAAATTCTGATTCTAACATGGACTTCTTTTGTCAACCTGGGCAAGTTGCTTAATCTTTATGTGCCTCAGTTCCCTCTCCTGAAAATAAGGAATATGCTATCTCCTTCTGTCTGTTTTGTCTGTTTAGCCTGTGAACATTCTAAGGCAGGGACTATCTCTTATTGTGAATTTATGCAGTGCTTAGCACAATGGGAAGCCTTTGAAAAGAGTATGGAGAGTGTAAAACAGGAAGAACTTGCCAAGGAGGAAGACAAATAGATTTAGCCGTATATCTGTTTGCCTGAATGGATGTCTATTGACCTATCTGTCAATCTGCTTTCCTGACATATTTGTAAAGCACTCATTATTGTATCTCATTTTTCAAGTAGTATTTTGTTATTCTTGAAGATTTCTTTTCTTATCAATCATCTACACTCCTGCAGACAGATCAAAGAATTTTAGTAAAGTTTTCTTTGTCACCTAAGTTAGATATGTCCTCCAAATGCTGAAAGGAAGACTTTTAATAGACTTCTCTGTGTGTTAGTTATATGAAGCACTAAACCCGAATAACATTCTCAGTGGGGAGTCAATGCAACAAAACACTGGTAATCAGTTAATTCAATATCATGAGCAAGAGAATATTTCAGAAGGTAATTAAAAGCAGAATTGATTGTGGCACAAAACTAGAGGCAGGACTAGGGCTTCTTTTAAAAATAGGACTCATTGGTATAATTAAAGATGACTCCAAACTTAATGAGATGCTGAGCTCCTTTGAAAAATCTCCCCCAATAAAAATGTAATTTTGGAGAATTAGGAAGTAATGATTTAACCTTCTTAACAAACACTCTGATGTCAACATTCACAATTTTATCACAAGACTTGTTATACTTAGTGTTTTTCTTGAATCCTGCAGCTCCTGAAGTGATGAGATTTCCTGAGACTCTCAGCTTGCAGTGCTCCCAAGCAGTAATACAAACGATAATGTCTCAAAAAGCAAACTAGAACCTCAACAATATTATTTCTAAAATTTTCATTTTTTAATCATTTGTGATTTTTGGTACCCCGACTCGTTATTTTGGAAGACTCGGGATTTACTAAGGGTACGTCTACAGTGCATGCTTATTTCAAAATAAGCTATTCTGGAATTTATTTTCTGAAATAGCTTATTTCAAAATAGCACGTCTACACTACAGGAAGCCTCAAAATTAGTCCAAGGCAGGCTTCCCTAATGTGGATGTGCTACCTTGATTTAGAGCCCCAGGAAGCACTGGGGGTAATTAGTTTGAATAGCCCTGGGGAGGAGCTATTTCAAAATAACAGCAGTGGAGCGTCTACACTATTACTATTTTGAAATAGCTATTTTGGAATAGGCATTATTCCTCATGGAATGAGGTTTACAGAAGTTGGAATAAACCGTCCATTATTACAAATTTATTCTGAAATAACGGAATTGCTGTGTAGACTCGGAATAGCGGTCATAATTCCAAAATAATGCTGCTGTGTAGATGCACCCTCAAGCACTGTGGTGATGGAAGCCAGCTCAGAATCTAGATAAATGCCTCCATCCTGTGCTTCTTTACCATAGGCACAGAACAGCGAGTCAGAAGGTGACAAGAAACTTAACCTCTCCCCAAAGTCTACTGGGAATTTGAATGCAGGACCTCTGATAGGGGAAGCAAGAGCCATGATTCTGGTATGCACAAAGGATTAACAAATCCACACAATGACCTGGGTGGAAGTTCTTCCCTAGAACCTGAATCACAATAAAGCTGAACATAGAGGCTACGTCTACACTGGCATGATTTTCCGGAAATGCTTTTAACAGAAAAGTTTTCCGTTAAAAGCATTTTCGGAAAAGCGTGTCTAGATTGGCAGGACGCTTTTCCGCAAAAGCACTTTTTGTGGAAAACAGTACTGTGCTGTTTACACTGGCCCTCTTGCGCAAATGATTTACGCAAGACGGCTTTTGCCTGAATGGGAGCAGCACAGTATTTCTGCAAGAACACTGAGATCTTACATGAGATCGTCAGTGTTCTTGCGGAAATTCAAGCGGCCAGTGTAGACAGCTGGCAAGTTTGCTTTTGCGGAAAAACTTGCCAGTCTAGACACAGCCAGAGAGCATCCGATTATACAGTAACTGGTATAATGAGAAGTGATACTGAAAATATTTCTAATTCATTTGCTATTCAAGATGCACTGAAAAATAATGGGATAAAGAGAACATTTAAACTGAATATCACAGCGAGGTAGAAAAGCATCCCAAGGGATTGTCCAAGATTGAAAAGGAAGCTCCATTGACGTAGACATTTAAAATCACCACAAATCTAATAGTCACCTCCCTATGAATAAGTGCTTGAACATTTTGGAGGAAAACATTGGATTATTTACAAATTCTATAATTTGACTACAAAATCTTTTTGTGTTGCTTAGATTGTCAACAGAGAAGGTGGCATATTAGTTTCAAACAACTGAAGTTACATACAAAGATGAGGCCATATCTATGAATTTGTTGTATTATGACGTATCATTTGTGGAGATTAATTGTATTGTAATGGCCTCTAATTTAATGTTTCATTGATGTTTGGAAACTTGCATTTGTTCCAGGTGATGATTTTGTCTGTCTTAGTGGCAGACTGAAACAGAAAACCTTCTTGACTTCGGCTATGGCTACACTGCATTCCTCTTTCGAGAGAGGAATGCAAATGCAGACAAATGAAATTGCCAGTGAAGCATGGATTTGATTTCCTCTGCTTCATTTGCATAATTGCATCCGGCCACTATATCGAAATACCCTATTTTGAGATAAAAACCGCCGTGTAGACGCGGTTATTTTGAAAGAAATCCCTTCTTTCAAAATAACCCTTACTCCTTAAAAAATGAGGTTTAACTGTTATTTTAAAAGAAGAGGTTTCTTTCAAAATAACCACTTCTACATGGCATTTTTTATCTCGAAATAGGGTATTTCAAAATAGTGGCTGAATGCGATTATGCAAATGAAGTGTGGGAAATTCAAATCCGCGCTACATTTGCAATTTCATTTGTCTGCATTTGCATTCCTCTCTCGAAAGAGGAATGTAGTGTAGCCATTTGACAACTATGATTTCACAATACGTTATTTTATTATTGTTTTGCTAATAAGACATCAATATCAATGAGATTACCCAGTAAAAACTTTTTTAAATACTTCAGAATGCATTTAATCATAGATGTATTTATTTGTAAGCTAAGAAACTGATGTACTTTATTTAATGTGAGCAAACGTTTATACTAACATAAAGCAGCCATCCCTCTGAAACCCGCATTGTTTAAAATTAAGTATTCAACTACAGGCAGTCCCCGAGTTACGCGGATCCGACTTATGTCGACTTATGTCGGATCCGCAGTTACGAACGGGGTTTTCTGCCAGTCTTCCTGGTCTGCTGGAGACCAGCAGACCAGGGAGATGGGAAGAAAAGCCTCTGAGGACGCTGGCTTTGCTCCCCGTCTCCCTGGTCTGCTGGGGGGGGGGGGAGGTGCAGCTAGTACGCCTCCCTCCCCCCCCCAGCAGTCCAGGCTTTTCTCCGGACGCCTGTGGTAGAGCAGCTGGGGCGCTGCCGGTTGGTCCCGCAGCACCGCTCTGGGCGCTACTGGACCAACCCGGCAGCACCCCAGCTGCTCTGCCCCAGGCGTCCTGATTCAGCCGCTGCTGGTCAGTTTCAGCAGCGGCTGAATCAGGACGCCTGGGGCAGAGCAGCTGGGGTGCTGGTGGATTGGTCCAGTAGCGCCGAGGAGCAGCGCTACTGGAGCAACCCAGCAGCACCCCAGTTGCTCTGCCCCAGGCATCCCCAACTCAGCCGCTGCTGAAACTGACCAGCGCTGACTACAGGAAGCCCGAGGCAGAGTTGCTCTGCCCCGGGCTTCCTGGAATCAGCCGCTGATCAGTTTCAGCAGCAGCTGACTTGGGGATACCTGGGGTTCTTAAGTTGAATCTGTATGTAAGTTGGAACTGGCGTCCAGATTCAGCCTGTTGAAACTGATCAGGGGCTGATTCCAGGAAGCCCGGGGCAGAGCAACTCTGCCTTGAGCTTACTGTAGTCAGTCACGGGTCAGTTTCAGCAGCGGCTGAATCTGGACGCCAGTTCTGACTTACATACAAATTCAACTTAAGAACAAACCTACAGTCCCTATCTTGTACGTAACCCGGGGACTGCCTGTATAGGACATAAAATGAAAATGATGCATAAATTGTTGTCAGAAGCTTTTGGTCAGTATATAGAAAGTCTGGAGGGTTGGATTTTGTTTGTTGCCATGAATATAATAAACTAGCTATAATTTTTAAAAAACCTTTTAATGAAGGATATTGGTTAATTCTCCCAATGGCCTCACCCCAGTGTTTTTTCAGGGTTAGGCTTGATACCCTCAGTTGTTACCATAATATTTTAATTCAGTTGCACTGATTGTATGTTTAACTGGATTTAGTCCCTTCCTATGGGTCTCTGGAGTATGGCACACAGATTGGTTAGGCATGTGGCAATGGCCACTTGTGATTAATGTATCTAACTGGCTAATACTTTCATAGATTTTTGTTACTCTGTCTCCACATCCATTTACCAGTGTTCATTTATTTGTCTCATCCATCTGTTGTGTCTTGTCTTTTATATGAAAATTCTTTAGGGAAGAATTCTCAAATTGTTTGTGTAGCACCTATCACAATGGGAATAATGTATTGAGACCACAAGGCATAGAAATCAAATCTGATATGATCTGAAGAACGTGATGCAACCAGATTTGCTGATCATCTTGGTGTTACCAGAATACAGCTTCTGGATCATTCTTTCCAGATTAATGCTAATGCAGTCTGTTTGTAGTCTCATTGCTGAAACAGGGGAGAGAATATGC
Organism: Pelodiscus sinensis; assembly: GCF_052426305.1. Taxonomy (NCBI): domain Eukaryota; kingdom Metazoa; phylum Chordata; order Testudines; family Trionychidae; genus Pelodiscus; species Pelodiscus sinensis. The sequence continues at coordinate 319,952,507 of NC_143052.1, forward strand.
ATTCATCTCTCCCTAGGTATTTCCCAGGAAATCATAGAATACTAGAACTGGAAACACAACACCCTAAATTTGAAATAAGGTACGCAATTTGCACTATGCAAATTGCGTAGCTTATTTCAAGTCCATTTCAAAATAGGCTATTCAGAAATTTGGCACTGTCTACATAGCGTCAAATTTCGAAATAATGTGCTATTTCAAGCCTTCCCTTAACCTTTGTTAGAGGTTTATGGGGATGGTGAAATAGCATGCCCGTTATTTTGAAAAATATTTTGAAATAACAACCGCATTTCTAAGATGAGGAGTAGCTATTTCGGGATACTTTGGTATCCTGAAATATCTCCACTGTGTAGACATACCTGAAGGGACCTTGAGAGATCATCAAGTCCAGTCCCCTGCCCTCATGGCAGGACCAAGCACTGTCTAGATCATCCCTGATAGATGTCTATCCAACTTACTCTTAAATATCTCCAGTGATGGAGATTCCACAACCTCCCTAGGCAATTTTATCCAAGTGTTTAACCACCCTGACAAGAAGTTTCTCTAATGTCCAACCTAAACCACCCTCATTGCAATTTGGTCTTCCTCTTGCTTCTAATATATTTGTAGAATGTCTTCTTATTTCTCTTTGTCTGTAACTAGATTGAGCTCGTTTGTGCCTTCATCTTTCTAATCTTGCCCCTGTATACTTGCATTTATTGTTTATATTCATCCTTTGTAATTTGACCTAGTTTCCACTTTTTATATGACTCCTTTTTGATTTTTAGATCACGTAAGATCTCCTGGTTAAGTCAAAGTAGTCTCTTACCATACTTCCTATTTTTCTTACGTAGTGGAATAGTTTGCAGTGGAAAATCCATTTCATATGTATTGTATCAACAGTTCATTCTTGTCTGCCATTTTGTTCAATAGAGTCCTTTGATCACCCAGGCCCATAGTAATACATAACCTCTGTATTTAATACAGTGGACTCCAAAGATACTGAAATGTAGGTCAGTAAGATCTAAAGATAGTGCAAGAAATTGCCATATCTGTCACATTGTCTGAAGTCAGCAAGATGAAATTAAGTAAAAACAAGTGTAAAGTATTATACTTAGGGCATGTCTATACTAGGAAATTATGTCAAAATAACTTATTTTGAAATAATAACTCCTGAAAAAACTATTTCAAAACAGACAAGGAGTCTGTCGTGTAGTACCTTATAGACTAACAGATGTACCTGTTGGTCTATAAGGTGCTACAGGACTCCTTGTCGCTTTTGCGGATCCAGACTAACACAGCTACCCCTCTGATATTTCAAAACAGCATGTACACACTACAGGGAAACCTCAAAATTAGTCCAGGACAGCTCTCTTAATGTATTTGTGCTACTTCAACTTAGAGCCACAGGAAGCAGGGGAAAGTAGTTACTTTGAATGACTGGGAAGTAGTTATTTTAAAACAGCAGCAGTGGAGCAGCCACACTACTATTTCAAAATAATCATTATTTCTCATGGAAAGCAGCAGTTATTATTTCAAAATAAACAGCCCATCATTTCAAAATAACGAGCGTGGTAGTGTGGACGCTCTGCTTGTTATTTCATAATAAGGAGATTATTGAAATTATAAGTTATTTTGAAATTACTCCTTAGTTTTGACCAGGGCTTAGAAAGGAAGAGTCAAATACATAAATACAAAACTGGGAATAAGTGTCTAGAATGGCGTGGGCAAAAAAGACCTTCACAGGCTGGATTTGGCCCACCAAGTGGGTTCATCTGGCCTGCAGAGGCCCTGGTGCTCCTTGCTCCCAGGCCAATCAGGGACTAGGGACAAGGGAGCACGTGGAACTTAGAGTCAATCCTGGGGGTTGACTCTAAGCCCCATGCTCCCAAGGGTAGGGAGCAAGAGACTTCGCCCTCTCCTCTGCTCCCCCCCCCCCCAATAAATCAGGGCTTGGGGACAGGAGGGAGCATGAGAAGTCTCCTTCTGTCCTGCTCCCATCTGTAGGGAGCCCGTGGCACTTAGAAGTGCCGTGCACTCCTTGCAGGAACAGGGCAGGGCAGGAGGAGACTTTGTGTGCTTTCCCCACTCCCAGGCTCTGATTGGCCTGTGGGCAGGGAAATGCGTGAAGTCTCCCCAGGCCCTGCAAGGGGTGTGTTGCTTCTAAGTATGCTCCTTGCAGGCTGAGGGCAGGGTGGGAGGAGACTTTGCATGCTTCCCCCACCCCCAAGTCCTGATTGGCTAGGGCCAGAGGGGCGTGTGCAAAGTCTCCTCCCACTGTCAGGGGTACAGGCACCTAGAGGGAACCACCAGCTGTTCAGAACAGCTTGTGGTTCTCTCTAGGGGGATAGTAGGGCCAAAGACTTCATGCACTCCTCACCCCTAGACCAATCACAGTCTGTGGGTGGGGAAGCACAGAAGTGCCCTGGCCTTGCCCCTTCCAGCTGAGGCCCCGTCACTTCCAAGATGGCCCAGGGCCACTTCAAAAATTTCTGAAGTGGCCCCTGGTCAAAAATTATTACTCACCTCTGGTTTAGAAAGTAGAACTACAAAAAAGGGTCTGGTGCAAAGTCAGATCAGTATCTTAGATGTCTGTATACTAATGCAAGAATCATGGGCAATAAGCAGGAATAACCTGAAATGCTAGTTACTAAAACACAACTATGACATAGTTGATGTGACAGAGACTTTTTGGGTAATACACATGACTGAAAAATAGGTATAGAAGGGTATATCAGGAAAGACAGGCGGGGAAAGGAGAGGAAGTGTTGGATTATATGTCAAAAATGCATACACTTGGATTGAGGTTGAGATGGAAATAGAAGACAGAGTTGTTGAATGGCTCCAGGCTAAGTATAAAAGTAGAAAAAAACAAAGTTGATGTAATCAGGGGTTTATTTCAGACCACCTAACCTGGAAGATGAAATGGCTAAGGCTTTTTGTAAACAACTAACAAAATCATCTAAAGCACAGGCCTTGATGACGATGGGGGACTTTAGTTACCCAGATGTCTGTTGGAAAAATAATACATCAGAGCACAGGTTACCCAGCAAGTTCTTGGAATGTATTTTTTACATTACATAATTTTTTATTTCAGAAAGCAGAAAAAGCTGCTAGGGGAGAGGCTGCTCTAAATTTGGTTTTGACAGATAGAGAAATTTGACAATTTTTCACTTTCACTGAAGCTGCCTTCTACTTTCAAATTCTGATCGAGAATTTAAAAGTAGAAGACAGCTTCAGTGAAAGTGATCATGAAATAATAGACTTCATTATTCTAATGAATGGTAGGAGGGAAAACAGAACAATCAAGATAATGGATTTCAAGAAGACACAGTTTAGCAAACTCAGGAAATTGGAAAGATTCCTATAGGAAGCAAATCTAAGGGGAAAACAAACAGTTCATGAAATTTGGCAGTTTTTTCAAGACATTATTAAGGGCACAAGAACTAACTCTGTTGCTGGGTGGGAAAGATAGAAAGTATGGCAAGAGACCACCCTGGCTTAACCAGACAATTTTCAGTGATCTAAATTTAGAAAAAAGAGTCCTACAAAAAGTGGAAAGTAAGCCAAATGACAGTGGGTGAATATAAACAAATAATAGAACTATATAGAGACAAAATTAGAAAGATCAAGGCACCAAATTAGATTTAACTAGCATTGGAAGCAAGAGGAAGACCAAGGACAGGATCAAAACCGAAATGTAGAAACAGCCAAAGTGCTAAATGACTTATATTGTTTCAGTGACAGTGAAATTGAGGTAGGATCAGAGGCCAAAATAGAGAAAAAACAAGTTAAGTAATTTTTAGTTCAATGTCTTCAGATCACCACAGCCTGATGAAATACATCTTAGAATACTTATGGAGCTGTCTGAGGAGATATCTGAATCATTAGTAATTATCTTCAAAAAGTCATGGAGCATGAGAGAGATTCCAGAGGACTGGAAGAGGGCAAATATTGTGTCAATATATAAAAAAGGAAAAAATGACAACCCAGTCCCCTTAACTTTGCTACCCAGAAAGATAATGGAACAAGTAATTAAGCAATAAATTTGCAGACACCTAGACGATAATAAGGTGATAAATAACAATCAGCATTGATTTATCAATAACAAATTGTAGGAAACCAAACTAATAGTTTTCTGTCACAGGGTAACAAGATGTGTAGTTATAGGGGTAGTAGTAGATGTGATATGTCTTAATGTTAGTAAGGATTTTGATAATGTCTTCATGACCATGTTATAAACATACTTTCTTGGGAAACACAACAAAAATGGAGCTACTATGAGGGGGGTGAATACCTGATTGGAAAAGTGTTTCCAGAAAGTAGTTATCAGTAATTCACAGTCAAGCTTATGATACCAAGCTGGGATGGGTTGCAAATATTTTGGAGGATAGCATTAAAATTGAAAATGAGCTGAGCAAAAGACTCCACTCAGGAAAGAATAGTCAGCTGCACACTCACAAAATGAGAAATTACTACCAGGGAAGGAAAACTGAGGAAAGAGATGCAGGGGTCATAGTGGATTACAAGTTGAATATGAATCAATAGCATAACATTGTAACAAAAAAAAGCAAGCATCATTCAGGGATGTATTAAAGGGTATTGTAAGCAAGACATGTGAAGTAATTCTTCTGCTTTACTTTGCACTGATTAGGCCTCAACAGTAGTATTGTGTTCAGTTCTGGGTGTACATATGTGCACAAATTAAGAAGGTTTAGAGAAGAACAACAAAAATAGAAACAGAAATAGAAAATGTGACTAAGGAGAAAAATGGGGGAAAATGTGGTTTGTTTAGTCTGGATAAGAGAAGATTGAAAGGGGACAGTTTTTAAATACACAAAAGGTTGCTACAAGGAGAAGGAAGAAAAAAATTCTATTTAACCTCTGAGGATAGGGCAAAAAACAGTGGACTTGAGCAGATTAGGTTGGACATTAGGAAAAAAAATCCTAACTCTCAGTGTGATTAATCACCTGAATAAATTGCCTAGGGAGGTTGTGGAATCTCCATAACTGGAGATTTTAAAGAGCAGGTAGACAAAGACTTGTCAGGGATGGTCTAGACTGGGGCAGGCAATAATTTTTAATAGGGGGCCACTCCAAGATTTGGTAAGTAGTCAAGGGCTGCATTCTATGCAATGGCTGTGGGGGATGGCGGGTGGGGTCTAAAAGGGAGCTTGGGAAAGAGGACTGACGTGCAGGAGAGGGTATGGGATCTGAGAGGGAATTTGGGTGAAGGAGGAGGTTATGATCTCAGGTAGGGATTTGGAGTGCAGGGTCTAGGAGGAGGTATGGGTGCAGGAGAGGATTTTGGCCTGGGGGAGGGGCTGTAAGAGGGAGTGCAGGGTCTTGTATGGAATTGTGACCTGGAAGAAGTGGGGAAAGGTGATGCAGAGGGTTTGGGTAGTCACCTGGGGTGGGGGAATGGAGTGTAGGGTTAGGGAGGGGTATGGGTACAGGAGAGGATTCTGACCTGGGGAAGGGAGTGGGAGGGAGTTGTGACCTAGAGGAAGTGGGAAGAGGGGATACAGAGGGTTTGGGTTGTGACCTGGGACAGAAGGGGGTGTTGGCCTGGAGCAGGGAGTTGTGGAGAGAGAGGGGCTGGGGTGCCAGAGACAGGCTTTGGCTGGAAGGCACTTACCTATGCGGTTCCTAGCCAGTAGTTCTACAGGAACCTCAGACACGCTTCATGTCTGTCTGCTGGGCTGGCTGTTCCACATGGCTCTGCTCCAGAACAGGGATGGGGTTTGGGAGAGGGAGGGAAGGAAGAAGGAGGCTTTTTTCAGTGGCCCTGCCTCCAGGAAAATTTCTCAGCTCCTATTGGTCAGAAACTGGCCAATGGGAGCTGAGTGCAAAGCCTCCCCATTCCTCCCTGACCCTTCCCAATGTGCCAAGCAATTAGCAGACCCTCTGTAAAACATGAGTTTCTATAAGGGTGCTGTCGAGGTGGCCACAGGCCGGATCCAGTGGTATCTTACCCACCCATGGTCTAGATAATATTTAGTCCCGCCATGAGTACGGGGTACTAGATTAGAAGACCTCTCAAGTTCCCTTGCAGTCCTATGAATCTATGAAAAATTAATGAGCCAATAATGTGACACAGTTGCAAAATAGGCTGGGTGTAGTAACTGTGGTGTCAAAAACTGGGAGGTAATTGTTATACTCAATTCAGCATTAGTGAGGCTTCAGCTGGCATAGTGCGTCTAGTTCTGGGTGCTTCATTTTAAGAAAGATGTGGACAAATTGGAGAGAGTCTAGAGGAAAGAAACCAAAATGATGAAGGGTTTTAAAAACTTTATCTATGAGGAAAGGTTAAAAAACTGGGCATGTTTAGTCTTAAGAAAAGGAGACTGAGGGAAGACCTGATAGGAGCCTTCAAAAACGTTAAGGGCTGTTATAAAGAGAGTAATGTTCAATTGTTCTGATTGATGTCTTGGACTGAAGTGAAAGGCATTTTCAGTCTAGGGCAGAATTAATAATTTAAGAATTCTCTAGAGAGAAGCTCATCAGCAGCTTCTGAGGAAGACTCTGGAAAAGGGATGCAAAGCTGTATATATTAATGAAGGGCAGGTTTGTGTTTCCATCCTTTACTTGTGGAGCCAACAGAACTTTCTCTTTGTAACCCTTGAAAAACAATGAAACCGCTCCTTAGTCTAATCAGAAATGGCATATCTGACTCACTTTACTTCAGAGAATCACAGAAATTGAAAAAGTTAATGATGTGATCATTCATTACATCTCCCAGCTGGTGCAGGATTGACCTTTACAGTACCTAGTCCAGTCTGATTATAGATGTCCAAAGCAATGGGACTTTCACCACTTCCCTTAAGAGAGTATTTCACAGTCTAATACCTCTCACTGCCGAGAAGTTATTTTCCTGCTAATCAGCCTAGATTTTTCACTTTATGAATTTCTTCATATTACTTCAAATTATAGTCCAGTTTTCTACCCTAAACAATTGTGACCTAATTGCCTTCTCTTTTTTTTTGTTTTGTTTTCTGTATACATGTTTTAAACTGTCATCTTGGAAAAGCTTTTCATAAAGCTATCATGTCATATTCTTCTCCCATGCTATTCCCCCCACCCCCAACATCCCTCTGAAAAATACTTTTCTTGTGTGTTTTAATTTTATTGTTTAGATTCCAAGCAGAGAGAGGGTAGGTTTAGAAGATAGGATACACAAAGAACAAGTTAAAAGTCAAATGCAAAAGTTAAAAGATGAAATGCATCCCAGGATACTCAAGGAGCTGATAGAGGAGGTATCTGAGCCTTTAGCTATGATCTTTGAAAAATCATGGCAGACAGGGGAGATTCCAGAAGACTGGAAAAGGGCAAATATTGTGCCCATCTATAAAAAGGGGAATAAGAACAACCCAGGAAACTATAGACCGGTCAGTTTAACGTCTGTCCCAGGGAAGATAATGGAGCAGGTAATTAAGGAAATCCTATGCAAACACTTGGAAGGTAATAAAGTGATAGGGAATAGCCAGCATGGGTTTGTAAAGAACAAGTCATGCCAAACTAATCTGATAGCTTTCTTTGATAGGATAACGAGCCTTGTGGATAAGGGAGAAGCGGTGGATGTCATATACCTAGACTTTAGTAAGGCATTTGATACGGTCTCGCATGATATTCTTATTGATAAACTAGGCAAATATAACTTAGATAGGGCCACGATAAGGTGGGTGCATAATTGGCTGGATAACCGTAGTCAGAGAGTTGTTAACGGTTCTAAATCCTGCTGGAAAGGGATAACAAGTGGAGTTCCTCAAGGGTCTGTTTTGGGACCCGTACTGTTCAATATCTTCATCAATGATGTAGATATTGGGATAGCTTATTAAGTTTGCAGATGATACCAAACTGGGTGGGGTTGCAACTTCTTTGGAGGATAGGGACATAATTCAAAATGACCTTAGCAAGTTAGAGAAATGGTCAGAGGTAAACAGGATGAGGTTTAATAAAGAGAAATGCAAAGTGCTCCACTTAGGAAGGAACAATCAGTTCCATACATACAAGATGGGAAGCGACTGTCTAGGAAGGAGCATGGCGGAAAGGGATCTAGGGGTCATAGTGGACCACAAGTTGAATATGAGTCAACAGTGTGATGCTGTTGCAAAAAAAGCAAATATGATTCTAGGTTGTATCAACAGGTGTGTTGTAAGCAAAACTCGTGAAGTCATTCTGCCGCTCTACTCTGCACTAGTTAGGCCTCAGCTGGAGTACTGTGTCCAGTTCTGGGTGCCACATTTCAAGAAAGATGTGGAGAAATTGGAAAGGGTGCAGAGAAGAGCGACAAGAATGATTAAAGGTCTAGAGAACATGACCTATGAAGCCAGGCTTCATGAACTGGGCTTGTTTAGTTTGGAAAAAAGAAGATTAAGGGGGGACATGATAGCGGTTTTCAAATATCTAAAAGGGTGTCACAAGGAGGAAGGAGAAAATTTGTTCCTCTTGGTTTCTGAGGACAGGACAAGGAGTAATGGGCTTAAAGTGCAGCAGGGGAGGTTTAGATTGGACATTAGGAAAAAATTCCTAACTGTCAGGGTGGTCAAATATTGGAATAAATTGCCAAGGGAGGTGGTGGAATCTCCCTCTCTGGAGATATTTAAGAACAGGTTAGATCGACATCTGTCAGGGATGGTGTAGGTGGAGCTTGGTCCTGCCTTGAGGGCGGGGGGCTGGACTCGATGACCTCTTGAGGTCCCTTCCAGTCCTATTATTCTATGATTCTATGATTCCCCATCCTTTTTCTTGTTGGTGAATTGTAATACTTCTTCACATAGCACCTTACTGACATATTTATGGCAATGACACCAGGGTAATGTTGAGTTTTGTGAAGTATTGCAGGTAAGAAGGTTTACAAAGCGCAATCAGCAAATGACTCCCTAATGCCTTTGCATGAAGTAGCTTAAGAATCTAAATTACCTCACACTGGTTTCAAATATTAGTTTGAATGGAATAATGTGGGCTGTAGCAAATACAAACTGTAGACTATAACCCCTTTTTAGGGGTTCTCACAGCTATGTATATACGGAGAAAGGCTGTGAAATGATTTCAAATTTAGTTTCAATCAACCACCCAAACTTTCAAAATTCTCTGCAAAAATGAAAATTGCTGGAATGTATGCCTCTGAGGGAGCTGCTGTGGGAATGTGTCTACACAGCAAAGTTATTTTGCAATAACAAAATAGATATCAGACAATATCACAAAGAAAAAACAGTTTCTTGCCATTTCAACCAGAAAGGACACTCTCTCAATGACTTAACCACCTGCATTCTGCTACAAAGACCTTTTACATCTGCACTTGAAAGGGAATCCTCTGAACTGTCATTCATGTTAAAATTCGACACTCTCCGAGAAGGAATGAACAAAGACTCTAACTGTCTTACCCATTACCAAGATAGCTTCCCCAATTATCACCTCTAATACCATTAGCTCACAGACATCTAACTCTCCCCACCTCTAATATAATTAATTCACAGACACTTACCTTCCTTCCTCCCCCCTCCCCCCGCATCCCTCTCCTGTTCTGAAATGTGATTTGTTCTTTTCATATGTGTTCATTTTTTTAAATTGTATCCTTTGGTATATATGGTTGTAACTATTTTCTTCCACTACTTGATCTGAGGAAGTGGGTCTGGCCCACGAAAGCTCATCATCTAATAAACCATCTTGTTAGTCTTTAAAGTGCTACATAGTCCTGTATTTTGCTTCAGCTACACTAGACTAACACAGCTACATTTCTATTATTATTTTGCAATAACAGCCATTATTCCAAAATAACTATGTGAGCCTCTATCCAGCAATTCTGCTATTTAAAAATAATATTAAAATAACAGACAGCTTATTCTGACTTCTGTAAACCTAATTCTATAAAGAATAATGCCTATTCCAAAATAGCTATTTCGAAATAAGGCCTGTGTAGATGCATCATTTCTGCTATTTCGAAATATCCCCTCACCAGGACCATTCTAAGTTATTCCTCCTGGGACTCTAAATTGAGATAGCATGTCTACATAAGGAAAGCCTGCCTTGGACTAATTTTGAGGCTTCCCTGCAGTGCAGATGTGCTATTTCAAACTAAGCTACAGTGAAACCTTTGTTATCCGGCACTCTGTTAATCAGAAAACTTTGTTAACCTGCATTGCTCCCAGCCACAACATTGTCACGTTTTCAGGGGCACAGGCCTGGCTTGGTTTACCATGATTGGCTTAACAATTTTTTATTTAAGAAATACTAATAATCTTTAACTCAAAATAGAATGTGAGACCAACTGCCTCACACTACAAAACTACCAATATTACAAACTTGAGTTTTACTATTATTGTCCATTGGTTTTTCCTAGGTCGATGGGACTCTCAGATAACTGCAATTTTTAGATAACCGGAATGCCCTAATCCCTGAGCATGCTGGATAACACAGGTTTTACTGTATTTCAGAATAACTATTCCGGAATAGCTTATTCTGAAATAACTGTGCAATGTAGACATAACCTAGTGACCCAGTTTCTCTACACTAGGAAATTATTTCAAAATAACTTATTTTGAAATAATAACTCCTGAAATAACTATTTTGAAATAGCGTTATCCACACTACAGAGATGCCTCGAAATTAGTCTGAGGCAGGCTCCCTTAGGCTATGTCTATACTGTAGCCTTCTTGCAGAAAAGCATATGCAAATGAAGTGCGGCATGGAATATCGCCATAAGCAACTGTTTTTGCGCAAGAGGCTTTTGTGCAAAAATGAGAAGTGTAGACGGCTCCTTTTTGCACAAAACCTACCTTTTGCGCAAGAGCCGTTCTTCCTCAAAAAATGAGGGTTCATTTGCATATGCTTTTCTGCAAGAAGGCTACAATATAGACATAGCCTTAATGAGGATGTGCTACCTCGACTTAGAGCCCCAGGTAGCACTGAGGAGTAATTACTTTGAATGACTCTGGGGAGTAGTTATTTTGAAATAGCAGTAGTGGAGCATCCATACTACTACTATTTTGAAATAACTATTTCAAAATAAATATTATTCCTTGTGGAAATCAGGAATTATTATTTTGAAATAACCAGCCCATTATTGTAGGGCTTGTAGTGCGGGTGCTTTGCTTGTTATTTTTAAATAAAGTGTAGACCAGGACAAGGAGCTATCAGCCTGGGAGATTGGGAGCCAGTGCTCCAAGGGCTTCCAGACCCCCAGCTCCCTGGGAGACTGCCTGGTGAGCTGCCAAGGAGCCTGGGAGCTTGGCAGCCAGTGTTTCCAGGCTCTTGACTCCCTGTCTGCCAAGTTGGTATGCTGATGAAGAGTGAGGCAGATGAGCTGGCAGGAAACCAGAGAGGGTTCCATTCGACTCCCGCCAGGTTTCCATTAGACTTTTGCTGAGATTGATGTCACAAAGCAAATGGAGATAACATGCACCTTTGGAGACCCTACCACTGATTTGGGACATGGCAACATACCAGCATAGCTAAAATTTGGCAAAGAAGTAGCATTTAGACCTTAGATCTCATAAATAATGTATTACCAAATTTTGCACAATTAAGGTGTTGATTGGACAGTATCACACAACCCAAATAATTGAAAATACATAGGACCTTGGGCAGACCAGTCATCCAAAACCACAACACATGTACACACCCTGTGCTAATTAAGAGTTACACAGAGATAGTGACTCATTGTTATTCTTCTGTCCTTACAAACATGTCAAAATTTACCTTTAATAGTAAGGAGAGATAGCTCTTGTAATAGCGCATTTTTAAAACAGTGTAACCAGCACTCCATCAATGAAACTATTTGGTTTTGAAGGGAGGATTCATTGTTTTACCCAGGGTAGGCATGCCCAATCTGGGGCTACTGGCATTGTTAGACAGGTCTAGCACTCCTTCTGTGATCTCTAAAGATACAGCCAAATTAGGGCTGCTTGCTCTCCATTTTTTTCTCCTCTTCCCCCGTCCTCACCGCACCTGTACTAGAGTGACTATAATGGAGGTAGATGTGTGAGAGAGAATGGACATTGATTGAGTTCTCCAATGAGCAGATGTGTTGTGGGGAGATAGGCTAAAGGAAGGCTGGTGTATTGATTTTTTGCTACTCCTCAAGTGATTCCTCACATCCTCTTGCTTCCAAGTACTATGAAGGGACTGTGTGGGATTGATTGAAGTGTGCCATATCTGTCAGAACTGAAGTTCACGGCAAAACACATGTGATCTTTATTGAACTCTCCACTAATTGCAAAAGATGAACACCACTCTGCTAAGGAAATGATCAGCTCTTAGAACCCATTTTTTTGAAAGAAGATCAATAAAGACAGAAATCAATTCTTTACTTCTCTACTTTAAAATTATAGGTTGGACTATAAAGAAAGCTTACTTTATTTTAGCATTAAAACATCAGAAAATTTGCTGGTCAGAAAAACAATGATTCTCTTTCTGAGATCTTTCTAATTAGTGTTTTGAGTTGGAATATATATTCATATTTCTATTTAGGGGTATGTCTACACTACAAAGTTAATTCGAACTTACAGACGTTAGTTCGAATTAACTTTGATAGGCGCTACACATGCAAACCACAAGTTTGAACTTAATTCAAACTAGCGGTGCGCTTAATTCGAACTAGGCAAACCTCATTCCACGAGGACTAACGCCTAGTTCGAATTAAGCGCACCACTAGTTCGAATTAAGGGCTGTGTAGCCACTTAATTTGAATTAGTGGGAGGCTAGCCCTCCCCAGCTTGCCCTGGTGGCCACTCTGGGCACCACCAGAGAAACTCGTCTGCCCCCCTCCCAGCCCCGGAGCCCTTAAAGGGGCACGGGCTGGCTACGGTGCCCGTGCCAGGTGCAAGCCTGCCAGCACCCAGCCAGCAGACCCTGCACCTGGAATGGCTCAAGCCAGCCACCCAATACCACCCAGTCCTCCGCTTCTTCCCGGGACCAGGCTGGCGGCTCCCGGGAGCCTGCCCGGGTCCGCAAGAGGCGGGCGCCCGCCTGGTCTAGTGCAGATATCGTGGACCTCATCCACGACCTCTGCACTAGGCACAGGAAAGTGGCCGTCTAGGGCAGGATAGCTGCCAGCCTGGCTACCCAGGAGCAGGTGTGCATAAAAATCAGGGTGGTCCAGTGAGACCCCCGACCCTGAGCCTTAGAATGGCCGTACTGGGTCAGACCAAAGGTCCATCTAGCCCAGTAGCCTGTCTGCCGACAGCGGCCAACACTAGGGACCCTGGAGGGGATGGACCGAAACAATGACCAAGCCATTTGTCTCGTGCCATCCATCTTCAGCCTTCCACAAACAGAAGACAGGGACACCATTTCTACCCCCTGGCTAATAGCACTCCATGGACCCAACCTCCATGAATTTATCTAACTTCTCTTTAAACTCTGTTCTAGTTCTAGCCTTCACAGCCTCCTGCAGCAAGGAGTTCCACAGGTTGGCTATTTGCTTTGTGAAGAACAACTTTCTGTTATTAGTTTGAAGCCTGCTACCCATTCATTTCATTTGGTGTCCTCTAGTCCTTCTATTATGGGAACTATTGAAGAACTTTTCTTTATGCCCCCTCTCCACACCACTCATACTTTTATAGATCTCTATCATATCCCCCCTCAGTCTCCTCTTTTCTAAGCTGAAAAGTCCCAGTCTCTTTAGCCTCTCTTCATATGGGACCTGTTCCAAACCCCTGATCATTTTAGTTGCCCTCCCCTCTCCCACCCTCTGTCTTCCCCTCTCCCACCTCCTTTTCCCAGTGTCCCCGGGATCTGTTCAATAAAGAGAGTTTCTATTTTTGAACACACTTGTCCTTTATTTTGTACATCAGGAAGGGGGGCTAGGGAGGGGTAAGTGGAAGGAGGTGAGGGAGGAATGGGGTACGAGCCCCCAATGGGGAGGACTGGGGTGGCTCTGCAGGCTCCTCGGGGTGGAAGCTCCCCTGCAGCCCCCCGATTGACCACCCCAGATGGCAGCCTGCGGCAAGTGCAGCCAGGCTGATGGCCGAGTGCTGTGATGTGCCGAGAGTGGGCACTCAGGGCGCTCCAAGCCAGGACTGCTTTGCAAGCGGGGAAGCCCTGAGAACTGTCTGTCCAGGGTGGGAGTCGGGACCCTTTAAGCACAGCCCTCGGCTAGCCTGAGACAGCAGCTCCACGCTCTAAGTCCTATTCTGATGCCCTGCTAGCACTGCTTCCGGCCATCCTTAACCCCGGTTCAGGGTCCACTCAGTGTGAACATGCTAGTTCGAATTAGCAAAACGCTAATTCAAACTAGTTTTTAAGTCTAGCTGCGCTAATTCGAATTAGCTTAGTTCGAATTAACTAATTCAAACTAAGTTAGTTCAAATTAGTGCTGTAGTGTAGACCTACCCTATTTTAGTTTTTTTCTATATATTCCTATTTCTATTTATTTTAGGTTTTTTCTCTGTCCGTTATTTTTAGCTTTTACGGTTGGACAGTTTTGTTAATTCTTTGTTTCATTCTCATTGAAAATGTTATTTCATCGTTATGAGCAGTTTTTATGATGGTCTGATTTCTTTAATGGTGTGTAAACAACACAGTACATCAACCTGAAATGACTATTCTCTGCCTAACACAGAGAGTAGGAATAAATGCCTGAAGCATATTCTAATATACAGTGACAATGTGGGAGGAAAAATGAATGCTACCAAAAAATGTCAAATGGCGAGTGGTCAATGTGAAGCTTTAATGGGGATTTACATCACTTTGCACAGGCTTTGATAATATATCAAATCAGAGCTATGAAACCGGGTTTACCAGCGATCATAGGTGTTATTTTTTCTAAACACCAGTATTATATGAATCATAAAGTGAGCCCAATCTCATCTCAATGTGTTTCTCAGTGACAGGGAAAACCATTAAAGCATGCTGACATTTTGACTGGACAGAAGGTTTGTCAGACATTTTGATTAGCATCGATTGAATTATTCATTGTGATTCCCTGTTTGCAAACTGATCCTCATTTCTATTAGGTTTTCATTATTGCTACATATTTGCTAAGCAGGTTGGGCAACAAATTTCAGCTTGTGGGTTGTTCACAAAATACATACGTTAACAATTTGATATTTGTGATGTATGTGTGAGCAATAAAGTCATATGGGGTGAGATGATTTCTCCCCACAACTCAAGGTTTAAGGGTTATTTTGAAGGAAGGGTTTCTTTTTTAAATAACCCCGGCATGGACAGCATTTGTTTTCTTGAAATATGCTATTTCGGAAAAGCAGCCGGCCACGATTATGCAAATGAAGCATGGGAAATTCAAATCCACGCTTCATTTGCAATTTTGCTTGTCTGTATTTGCATTCCTCTCTCGAAGGAGGAATGCGATGTAGACATACCCTGACTGTAGCTAACAATCCTTAGTGAATGTAACCTTTGGGTCCTGCTCCCAATAGTCCAAAAACAATTACAGCTTAAATAAAATACTCTAGTATGTCATCCAAGCCAATTTGTAGCTTTACACTGTCTTGAAAAGGACAGCTATGAAAGCATGTGTAACCCATGTACATATTAGGTAGATATCTTTTTAAGAGACCCATAGGAATAAGGCAGGAGTGAGTTTTATCTTGGTCATTGCTGGGCAGATTTAACTTTCCACCCCCTGAAGCTTCTAGAGTTGGGTGTGGTAATTTTGGGGTCTGCTCTAATAGGTTCTCTGTCTGTTGCTGGGGTCAGACTACATAACAACAAATGGTCAGGGCAGCTGCTTTACTAAGGGCTTGGTCAGTGCCATGTGGGCAGGGGGCTGTTCCAGCTAGGCCAAGGACTGGTTAGCTGGTTACCCCAACAAGCATGCCAGTATGGCAATGCTAACTGAATAACTGGTTACCCCTTTACATTCCTAGCTGGTTACTAAGCTTTTCTGAAAATCAGGTCAACTGGACCCCACTCTTGTACTATGATGTACCCAGCCAGGCCCATATACCCAACTGAAGTCCATGTCAGCACATCACTTTGTACACAGCCTTATTTAGGAGCCATATGTTATTATGTTTTATTTATTATGATTATTATTGTTTGCATTACCACAGCACCTAGGAGCCCTCGTCATGGAGCAGGACCTCAGTGTTCTAGGAATGGTACAGTCACAGAACATAAAGACAGCGCATGCCCAGAGAATCTGCAATCTAAGTATAAGGCCTGAGAGCAGTCCCTAGTCTGTGTCCCTGCCTCTCGCAGGGCCTGACGTCCAGGATAGGTGGCGGTGCTGAGCTCCCCTCATGGATCTGGGCTCCCTGGAAGGATCTTACTGCTGTCCAGCTCTCATTTTCGGTCTGGCCAGGGGGTGGGGCCTCAGATAGGAATAGGAGGAACAGGTGGCTGGGCCTCATGGAGTGGGGAGCAAGGCCTGCCTCAGCCACCCTCCATATTAAAAAAATCTGCTTTGTGCTCTCCTTGAAGTGCTGTAAAACAAATATGTTCTGTCCACCTACAGAGCAACCATTCTTCAGGGAATCAGCAAGAGTCTGGGATTTTTTTCAGGTAGAAAATTAAACCAACTTGTATATGTACTAGAACAAAGCAAGTTTACCACAACATTAACAGTTTTCCCAAACTAAAAGTTGTTGGTCAGGTTGTTTTAAAAATAATAATAATACAAAATTTAAATGCACTTTGTGTTTTAAACTTGGGGAATATTTTTCAAGCATTTTTCTGCAACTATAGGGGCTAGAAACTTTTTCTTTTTAAAAGATGGCTAAGATTATATCATCATTACAGGGACTTGTCAAATTCACTCTCTCTCAGCAGATGGAAAGGGAAATTGACAAGAAACTTTTAAGTGTGAGCCACTGTCATTTCTCATGGAGAATTTCAATTTAAGGAAATGGCATTGTCCATCAGGATATTATTCCAATCGAAAATTCCCAACTTCCTCTAGTTAACAGTCTCTAATAGATTACACGCATTCTGCTTTGTTTAATGAAGAGATGCCAAGTACCTGGCCAGAGCTGCTATATTCTCTTTCTTGCTTCTCCATATTTAGAACCTGAGCTGTGATGGAAAGCACTTCCTGCTGTCTAAGTGTGGAGTGCATAACAAGGCTGCAGAGAAAATTGAAGCTAAAGTTTGTATTTACACCATAAAAGTATTTGGACTCAGTGTTCATGCCAGCCAAAACTGCTTTATTGCAACATTAGGGTGGTTCAGTAAAACTTCTTTACAGTTTAGCAAGGAAGAAGTAACTGAAGGCAAATTTTAGAGTACAGCTCTGTCAGGGGGTCCACACCCCCGTGCGCCTCAGTGCCCCCTGACTGTCTTCATATAGCCCATCTCAGGGCAGAATACAGTCTGTATGGGTTGCTCATCATAGGCACCTGGGCTTATCTCCGTGGCCCTGCTTACCTAAGTCAGGCTGCAACCTGTCTCCACGCCTGGGCCTTTCCTTCAGCCCCTCGTCGGGGTAGCCTTAGCCGACCTTCTCCCAGCTCTAGCTGGCTAGCCCCAGCCGGTCTCCCTCCTGGAAGCTCCTGCTTCCTCCACAGCCAGTCCCTCACTGACCTCTCCCCCCCTTGAGCAACCTGGGCTTCTCTATATATACACAAGCCAGCTGTGCTCCTGCTCGCCCTAATGGGTTCAGCTGGCTTCTCTCCGCCATTCATGCAGTCCTGGATCTTTGCCAGCTGGGCTCTCCCACGCCCTAATAGGTTCAGCTGGCTTCTACCAGCCATTCGTGCAGTTCTGGATCTTTGCCCGCTGGGCCCTCTCTAGCCCTAATTAGCTCCCGCTGGCCTCCTCTCTGCTAGCCCCGGCTCCGGGACGGAGTCCGAGTATTAAAGGGCCAGTGCAGGGCAGGCACCCTGTCACAAGCTCCATATAGCGGAGGCTGCTGATTCTGGAGAAGAGGATTCATTGTTCCTACCCACTTTAGGTTGATGATGGTGCTGACAGAGAGGGCCAGGCTTGAGAGAGAAGTGCAGACATACATCTAAATTGTAAGTAATTTGTTATATAAATTGGACATATTGGAACTGGAAAAGGTACAGAATAGAGCAACAAAAAAGATTAAGAGAACGGAACATCTTCTTCAAGTGAGAAGAGACTAATATAACTGGGACTTTTCAGCTTGGAAAAGAGATAATTAAGGGTGTGGGGGGGGATAGGCTAGAAGTCTATAAAACCATGTCTGGTGTAGAAAAGGTAAATAAGGAAGTGTTATTTAGTCCTCATAACACAAGAACTAGGGATCACCAAATTAAATGCATAGGCAGCAGGTTTAAAACTAACAAAAAGAAGTATTTCCTCACACAACACACAGTTAGCCTATGGAACTCCTTGCCACAGGATGCTTCTAGGGCCAAGATTATAACAGGGTTTATTAAAGAACTAGATAAACTCATGGAAACTA
Source organism: Pelodiscus sinensis (assembly GCF_052426305.1). Lineage (NCBI taxonomy): Eukaryota > Metazoa > Chordata > Testudines > Trionychidae > Pelodiscus > Pelodiscus sinensis. The sequence continues at coordinate 319,970,814 of NC_143052.1, forward strand.
GGTCAACCAATGGCTATTAGCCAGGATGGGCTGGAATGCAAAACCATGCTTTAAAGTATTCATAGCCTCTGTTTGCCAGAAGCTGGGAATTGGCAGCAGAGGACAGATCACTTGATGATCACCTGTTCTGTTCATTCCCTCTGAAACACCTGGCATGGGCCATTGTTAGAAGTCCAGATACTGGGCTATTGGACTGATCCATTATGGCAATTCTTATGTTCTTATGTTGTCCATGACAAAGAGTGGCAACAAAATCTTGTTGCCCAGGGAAAGGAAGATCAGCTTGACCTATAGCTGTGCATGGCTGTGAAAGGGTATATGACAGTGTCACTGTAATATCTAACTTCTCCTTGCAGCAGAAAAAAGAAGTATTTATACTTTTGAAAAGAGGGAGTAGAAGGTTTATAAAGCTGATGGAGCTGGAAGCAGGGGCCCCAAATGTGCTAAGCACAGGGATAATATTGGGTTTATTGTGCAGGCTCTATTTATTTAACCTTAATTCTGCTCTGTTTTTTTATTCCCAGATTAGATTCATATGATTTGTAAAAGCAGAGATTAGCTTTCTTCTTAATTTGTTTTCCTCACAGAATCTATAGGACATAGCTGAATTTTTTTTGGGACCTTAATTGTCCATTTCCATACCTTAACATGTTTACTTTTCATTTAAGTTAACCTTAACTGTCAAATTCCTGGGTTTGTACTGCTTATTTTGGGGATTATTGCAACTTTCAACCTAAGCATGGGGGAGTAGGGGGGAGTTCCCTGGGAATATAAATACAGTAAAACTCCAATAGTCCAGCATCCAATTGTCCGGCACTCTTGATAGTCCGGCATCAAAATGGCAAGAGCTTCGTGCAGGAATGGCCAACCCGAGGCTCCTGACGGAAAAAAATTGCGGCCCCGGAACCTGGGACGGAACCCGGAACTGCTCAGGTCAGCTGCTCTCATGGTCAGGCCTCTGTGAGCCGCATGCATGCTTACGGCCCATACCATTCCTCTAACAGCCCCTGGCACACTGCGTTGTACCCTGCACGTGCACTCTGGGTCGCACACAGTGTCCCAGCCTGCACGTGCTAGCAGCCAGCTGCAGAGCGCAGGCAACTGCTTCGGGACACGGACATAAAGTTGGGGGGGAGAGATGCCAGGCTCTGGAGAAAGGAAGTGGATTGGGGGTGGGGTGGTGCGCATGGCATCCTGGATGCAGTGCAGTGGCTCTGGCTCCAGGACCCAAGCATAAAGTTGTGGCGGGAGGGGGATTGGGTTACAGCAAGGAGGGGATGTGTTTGGCTCTGGGGAGGGGGATTGGACTGCACACGGCGTCCCGGCCAGCTCATGCTCAAAGTCGGCTGCTCAGCGCACATGCCCCAATGCCTGGAGGGAGACGTGCAGCTGTAGCGGCAGCTTTGGGACCTGAGAATTAGGTTAGAGCGGGGGGTGGGGGATTGGGTTGGGAGTATGCCTCCTTAGAGTACCTCCTGATAGCCCGGCATATCCGATACTCCGGCACCACCTAGGTCCCAAAGGTGCCGGATTATTGGAAGTCTACTGTACATGTTGTACACTGATGGAATTTCATACGTGCTTTTTATAACTTAACTTGGAAATAAATGTTATAAATATAGAGGATAAAACGTACAGCTTGGCAGTTGTCCAAGCTTAAAATTGGTCATTTAAAGCAATACAATAATTTTTAAAATCTCTTATTTAGAGATAAAAGTGAGTGCCCAGTTGCAAGGGTTTATTAATAATCTGCTGGCTTGTGCTAGTATCGTTGTGGTGTATTCAATTTTTTCACTACAATTTTGCTTTCTCCTACAGTTATACAGTTATATAAAAGTGCACAAACTCCCTTCCTTTCCAGTCACTCCTAAATGGCAACATACAGCACCAGAAACACAAATTTTGTATCCTTCTTCCATTAGTTCCAAAGCAAGGTGGCTGAAAGTCCCTTGATTTCCTCTCTCTTATATTTTACTTTGCATTTCCCTTAGAAGGCACTTTCTCATTTCTGCAAATTATCATATCAGTCCACTCAAAGATCTTGTGAAAACCAACCACTGTCCCTTTTACTGGATTGCCTATCTGTAAAGTGGACCATTTATTCCTAATCATAAATTTTCAAAGTGTGGTGCAGCCTTTTAGTCACACAACATTAAAATTAACTCCTTCTGAAACAAAAACTACCTGTGTGTTGTCAAGAGGCCTCTCCTTTTGAGTGATTATTTAGGAAATTCCAGTCTGTTTCTCTAAATCTGTGTTTTGATGTCTTAGAATCACAAGGAACTAAACACTTAACACAGATTGTATCCTCATGCCTTGGCAACTTGTCATTTCATTTTGGGACCTGATTTATAGATTTCAAAATTTCTTCCTATATGTGGATGCAGAGAAAGCAGTGGGGAGCACACTGGTAGTTACAGGAGGCATATGCCTTGTGGAAGAGAATGGAAGGCAAAATATATATAGGGTCCTATTTTGGTAGTCTGATTTCAAGGTATTGATTAGTCATCATGCATGCTCAAGTATGCTGTATAGACTGTTCAAGAATCTTTTGGGATGCAGTGGTATCAACAGGAGTGCACAATTACAATGCTGTCCCCAAATTCTCTAATCAGTATGCAGTCTTACCAACCCCAGCATTAAAAAATAATGGGTAAGTCAAGAAAATAATCATGTGACTGGCGTAAAAAATCATGTTTTTAAAAAATATGTATGAAAGACACTTTTTATTTGTCTTCTGTGTTTGAGCCATACATTTTCTTGTTTCCCAGCTTTCCTCTGCAAACACGAGGGTAGAAACTTTAAAAAAAAACAAAGCTGAGGCTCAGGCATTCTCACATGATTCCAAGAACTGGGACTTTGGGAAACACTAACTATTACAAGACTTGTGGTAATACCATTTGAATACCTGTCCACTTTGATGTGTCTAGCACAGCAGGTGGCACTAAGACCCTGCTTTGCACTCCCAGCACATTTGGTGCACAACTCCCTGCATCTTCCCCCTTACATCCTCATGCAACAAGAAATAGGACCTGACTCTTTATTCATAATGAAGCATCCATTAGAAAATCCCCCTTTGAGAATGGTGTTGTCTGCTCCCCTCCCCAACTCCAAACTTCTCTCTGCTCCTGTGGGAATTGAGCAAGAGAGCTCTGTGAGCTTCCTGCATCAGCCCCAATTGGCTGCTCTTCCCCAGGAGGAGTGAGGCAAGTAAGGAGGGCAACCAATCAGGCAGGGCTGAAATTCACTGAAAGACTGGAGTTTCTTAGCTCATTTCAGGAAAAGCTCCTATCCTGGCCAAAATTAAGTGACTCAACAAGGAAATTTTTAAGAGTTGGTAGCACTGAGTTAAAGTGGATACTATTGTTTCCAGGAGGCTGCCTTGTTGTATCATCCTTCTTTATGATGCTTTATGAAGCTTTTAAGTTTCGGAATCAGAAAAGTAATTTATCTGATTGCAGAATGCTGCTGTATGTTATGTAGTATTCACAAGTAGGGCATTGCCTGCATCTGAGCTGTACCTCTCCTCTGGATGCCACCACCACCAGGACTGCCAGTCCAACACTTTTCACAAATGCTAAATTTGTTTAATGTAAAAGAAGAATGTATTGTCTTATGTCATAAATAAGGAAGTGACTTAAGAATCATCATTTACTTCTCAATTGGCACTGACACAAAAGGTTAGCCAGTCTGGTATAAAAATAGAAACAATTAAACATATTCTAGGAGTGAAAAGGCACAAGCTTTACATTCCCTAGACTTTAAAGTCCTGATTATAATTTAGAGCAACGAAAGGGTCTAAATGAACAGAATGAATTCTCCCCTGATGGCTGGCTGGGAGGGTGAGAGACTTCTGAAGCACACTGCATTTGCATGAACACACCTACTTGGTCTAGGTCAGTGTTTCTCAACCAGTGAAACAAAAGACAGGATTATGCAGCACTTTAAAGACTAACAAGATGGTTTATTAGGTGATGAGCTTTTGTGGGCCAGACCCACTTCCTCAGATCAAATTGTGGAAGAAAATTGGCATGACCATATATACCAAAGGGATACAATAAAAAAAAAAGTGAACGCATATAAAATTGACAACACAAATTGTCAATTTTATATGTGTTCACTTTTTTTTGATTGTATCCCTTTGGTATATATGGTCATGCCAATTTTCTTCCACAATTTGATCTGAGGGAGTGGGTCTGGCCCACGAAAGCTCATCACCTAATAAACCATCTTGTTAGTCTTTAAAGTGCTGCATAATCCTGTCTTTTGTTTTAGCAAGACCAGACTAACACGGCTACATCTCTATTACTTCTCAAACAGTAGTACGAGTACCCTTTTGGGTACTCGAAAGAAGTCTGGGGGTACGTCAACACAACTGAAATTGTGAGAAAACTGAATTTTTGTTTTAAGTATGACAGCGCTTTATTATTTTTGTACTTTTTACACCCAAAAATGTCATCGCCCGCCCGGCTACGATTAAGTTGTTTATACAAATGTGTTGCCATGGTAGAAAAAAAATGTGTGTGTCTGAAAACTGTAGGTACAGGGGGTACTTATCTATTTTTTTTAAAGGAGTACTTTATTAAAAAAGATTGAGAAACACTGGTCTAGATAACCAGCAGACAGAGTTGTACGCTCAAAACAACCAACTTTGGCTGGTGTTAGGTTACATATCACTTTAGTACACCAGGGCAGTGAAATGCTGGGTCACAGAAGCATCCTGCTAGCACAGGGCAGAATGGCACAGCGATATGAGGATGTGGTAGTTATGCTCCCCCTACAGCACAGTGCAAGATTTTGACTCTTAGCTTTACATTGTTGTTATTATCAGCTGCTTTTTCATGATTCGCTCATCATCATGATTTCATTCGTTTTATTAACAAGGGTTAATTTGCTGCCACTGAAATTTTATTAGATTTCAATTATAATGAATCATGAATTCTTACAAGCTCTGCAAAAGATTAGTTTTACTCTGTCAGTAATTTATAATTGATACTGAAAGGAATATTGTGACAAGGCTAGGAATCATCTCTTTAAATGAAAGAGGCAAGGCAACAATGAACTGAGTTTGGCAACTGCAGTTTGGAATTATACTTAATTGACACCCAAAAATGATTTCTTCCAACATGGACAATCATTCAATATGCGTGGCAGAGCTTGGGCAGGGGTTAGTGGGCTGAAAGGACCATCTTCAAAGGAAATTTGGGATAAATAAATTTAACAGGAACCCAGACATATTTACCAAGTAGCAATTATGGTTGTCATAAGTGATTTAAAAAGATACTCTGGGCATTTCATAAGAGAATCATCTCATTATCCCCTCCCAAGAGATATCTGGATAAATACCTTTGTGAAGAATGCTTGATTTTATAGGGACAGATTTTGCTATTCTTGCCCATTAAGTAGTAGGGGTATGTCCACACTACAGCACTAATTCGAACTAACTTAATTCGAATTAGTTAATTCGAAATAAGCTAATTCGAACTAGTGCATCTAGACCTAAAAACTAGTTTGAATTAGCATTTTGCTAATTCGAACTAGCATGTCCACATTGAGTGGACCCTGAACCGAGGTTAAGGCTAGCCGGAAGCAGTGCGGGCAGGGCATCAGAATAGGACTTAGAGCGTGGAGCTGCTGTCTCAGGCTAGCCGAGGGCTGTGCTTAAAGAGACCCGACCCTCACCCTGGACAGACAGTTCTCAGGGGTTTCCTGCTTACAAAGCAGTCCTGGCTTGGAGTGCCCTGAGTGCCCACACTTAGCACATCACAGCACTCGGCCATCAGCCCGGCTGCACTTGTCGCAGGCTGCCATCTGGGGTGGTCAATCGGGAGGCTGCAGGAGAGTTTCCACCCCGAGGAGCCCACAGAGCCACCCCAGTCCTCCCCATCGGGGGCTCGTACCCCATTCCTCCCTCACATCCTTCCACTTACCTGTCCCTAGCCCCCTTTCCTGATGTACAAAATAAAGATCACGTGCGGTCAAAAATAGAAACTCTCTTTATTGAACAAAACTCGGGTAGACTGGGAAAAGGAGGTGGGAGAGGGGAAGACAGAGGGTGGGAGAGGGGAGGGCAACTAAAATGATCAGGGGTTTGGAACAGGTCCCATATGAAGAGAGGCTAAAGATACTGGGACTTTTCAGCTTAGAAAAGAGGAGACTGAGGGGGGATATGATAGAGGTCTATAAAAGCATGAGTGGTATGGAGAGGGTGCATAAAGAAAAGTTCTTCATTAGTTACTGGAGCCCTTAATTCGAACTACTTAATTCGAACTAGGCATTAATCCTCGTAGAATGAGGTTTACCTAGTTTGAATTAAGCGCTCCACTAGTTCGAATTAAGTTCGAACTAGCGGTTTGTATGTGTAGCGCCTATCAAAGTTAATTCGAACTAATGGCTGTTAGTTCGAATTAACTTTTTAGTGTAGACATACCCTAGCTTATTACATGGATAACCCCAGTGATTTAAACAGGACAATTCAAGAAAGTGCTACTCAGAGTGAGTAAGGATGAACAAGCTTCCACCATTTGGGCCACATTGTGGTACCTTTCCCACTTGGGACAATATCTCACACCTTGAATAATTCTGTTGAAGTCAATGGGACCACATGTGGAATGATGTGTTACTAAATAACAATAAAAAGATCATGATCTGGCCCTTTAAGATCAAAGGGATCATGTCCTGTTTCTGTGAGGGGACAATACAAGACAGGTAAAGATGACAGAGCATGAATCTATAGCAGGTCCACTCAGCAAGGAAAGGAGAAAGTGCTCTCGACATATGTAAGGCTGTTAATTTACTGAGAGGAAACCTCAGGTGTACCATACCTAACTGGCTTAGCATTTCCAGTATACTTAACTAATTACATTATATAAAGGGTTTGGGTTTTTTCCCCCATTTACATTTAAAATGCAAAATCTGTTACAACTTCAAAAATATATTTAAAACGTGGCAGATCTTAGATCTTTCCATCTTTTTCAATGCCCACTGCGGTCAACAAAAAGCCTGTGATTGACTTCATTGGCCTTTGAATCAGGTCCAATGTGCATAAGTTCTTGTTATTAAAATAAAAGTACACCAATGCACACCAATTTTGTAGTCAAATGAGCTGCTTCAGTTATAATGCTTTCAGAGTCTCAGAAATATTACTTTTTGAATCTCACCCTTTGTTAAAATTGTACTGTACCTTTGCACTGCATTTATTTCTGCTCTAGTAGCCATTTCCATGGTAACCTTAAATTATACCAACACATATGCATGTTTTGAACAAATTCTTTCTTAAAGAAGACTGAAAAAGGAAGACTACCGGGGGACCAGAGTGAGAGAATGTTACCTATGTAATACCTGCATCTGATGACACATGATGCACGTGGGCAGTCCAGTCCTTAAGTTAATAAGAGTACCCTTATGGAAGTGACATGAGGTCATTCACCTTTTAGTCTAAATTCATTTCTAGAATAAGCAGGCAGAGTTTAGCTGGAGTCAATGGCATTATGGCAGAACTGAATTTACTTCTCCATGGACATTGGACTGAGCAATCAAAACTGCAAACTTATTCCTTAATATAATAACCGATCAAGCCACAAGTGGCACTGTGTGAAAGGTTAAAGTTCTAGATTCCCTCTGGCTATCATCCCTTCAGTAGAGGGAACCACAGGAGCAGAGGCAAAAATAAGCTGGTGTGTCCCAATGAGCTGTTCCTTTAAGAGCTGGCTGGGGAGATCCGCTGCAGGAGGACGAGGCAGGGCACTCCTAGCCCGGCTCCCAGGGCTCTCCTGCAGGCTGCCACGCTAAGCAATAGGCAGGTGAAAGCGGCTGGCTGGATGTGTGCCCCCCATTGGACTGAGACTGAAGCCCCCCATTCCTACCAGCGCTGTTTATTTGCTGTTCCCCTTCCATCAGTCTCAGAGAGCGAGAGGAAAGCGCTCAGGATCTGTGCATTCCTCTCCCTCAAAATTGGTGTGGGAAGGGACAGAGGAGTGAGTGACCCACGAAGTGTCTCCTTAGTGTTGACACCGGTTGTGTTCCTTCAGGCAGAATAGCTCTTATTTAGAGACCCACAGGGTAGCCTCAGGGCCAAGCAAAAATGTTGCTATGGAGAGTGGCTTGTGCCTGGGTCCACTCAATCCCAAAGTTTAACTCATGCTCGGGTCCCAGTGGAGCAGTCTGTCACTTGTAGCACTCCAATGGGCTTGGGTGGTGGATGGTAGGGCAATTCAGGGGAGGTGTTACCAGCTTGGGAAGGATCTGCAGGTATTTTTTACCCTCCCCTTTCTTCCAGCATGCAGAATGGAGGGGACTATCTGGGCCTGCATTTTTAAGACTCACTGAAGCGCATTCTAAAGGGTTGCTTTTATTGGTCTTTGAAAAATGGGAAATATTGACCTTTCTTTCACTTTGGCTGAGAAAATCAAGAGTTATTTGATTCAGTATAATGACTAAACAGCAAACAAGCAAGTGCTATTGTACACCAAAGCAGGGAAAAGTCAAATATTGAACAAGGAATTCTATGTGCTAATAAATGAAAGACTCTCGTTTAATACATATAAGGGTCCAGAGTTAAATTACCATGGTAACCTTAATTCTGATTTTCTGTCTTTTGTAGGATTACAACCTCAGCTTCATTATTGTATTGAAATCAATAGGAATTTTGACTGAAATATGAATAGAATTTTGCCAAGGAAGAGTTTTTTTCTGTGTTTGGAGAGGGGGGTTGCATATGATATAATAAAATTGAAGATTGATTTTTGAGCTTCATTAATACCATTTACAAGGCTAATGGTAAGGTTTAAGCAAAAGATCTATCAGCAATAATTTAAAGGAAGAAATGTTCATAGGAAATGTAAGCTACAATGCATCTTTTATCTTTGTAGCATCACCAAGATAAAACTGCATCTGTTACAATTCAAGAAGGATATTCATCCTAAAGATATTTTATAGTTGGGCTTGAACACCTTCTCTGCATGCTGTGCTAGTCTAGCCTTCCTAATTATCTGGGATTGCTTTCAGACCGATGACTTGTATGAAGGATTCTGTTTTCCATCAAGTCATTCTTGCAGCATTGATGGCTTGATAATTAAGTAGCATTACTTGGTTCTGAATACAGATGATTTAGAAGAATTATTTTAAATAAACAAACAATTTAGAATGCATTGAAAACAAAACCAGATTGGTAATTTTTTGTATCTCATCTGCTTTCTTTCCTCTGTCTTAATCTGAAAAAAACATATTCTTCCATTTAGCCCTTCTGTTTACTGAGCTGTTTTTATAATACCAGTGTAATATGCCTAATGCCCTAAATACCACTCCTTCTATACAAAGAAATGAAATATTTTAAAAACAAATGAACTGAAAGTAATAGGGAATGTGAGAAACACAGAGTGTCTCAGGTCACATATTAATGATTTATGTTCAATAATCAATTTATCACAAAACACATTACACAGTTGAAAGCTAGCATTCATTTTCTAGTTAAAGTATTTACCAGGAGCTATGAATAGGATTATTTACCTCCTGATGTTCAGGGCCACATTGGCAGTGTTTAGACTCAAGGGCACACGATGATAAATGACCATGAAACACAGCTGCGTAGTGCTGTCATCTCCAAGCACAGAACTGCTTTATGCATGGCAAGTGGTACGATGTGGAACAGTTTTTTACATGCACTGTAGCATGATAATTTCACATTACCTCCAAGGGTTGTTTCAATTTCTTTTGTTATGGGCCAAGTCCAGGTACCAGGTACAAAGCTTCATAAAATGGCCTTGTGTCACAGATCTTGGAGGAGGATGAGAACATGAATCCCTCTATGACACAGTATGTCCATGTGCTGAAGTAGTGTTCAGTGAACTTTTTCTACCAGGCAGTTCCCTACAAGGGGGGAAATGTTTCCCAGAAACTGTAGGATAAAAATTTCTGAGGCAGGCTATGATATTCTGTTAAGAACTCCTATTCTAAATGTGGAGTTTGGAACACAAACACGGTACATGATGGTTACCCCCCCACACACACCTAGCCCAGGGTGGAAGACATATTCAATGGTTCTAGGAACAAATGCACAATTGTCAAGTACTCCTAATATCTCTGCTTTAATCCCCAGATGGACCACATCCTGTAGAGATACCTTCTTGAAGCTGACAGACATATCACCACTTAACACATAATTGATAACTGATGTCTGCTTTGTTTAAATACTTGTTTTACTGGAAACACTATGTAACTTTATATTATTGCTCTTATTTTGCCTCACAATTAGGGATCCAGGATCTTATTTTGCCTCCAGGGGTCCAGGATCTTACCCTCCCCCCCATCACTTTGATCTGCCCATTAAGCATCCTATATAATTAATTGTAATCTATGGTCTTGCAGTGTTCACTGAGCCCTAACAAGCGACGTGACACTCCGATAGCGCTGTGTGTGTAATAAACTCTTCTGCTTGCTTCCCATACAGTGTCCAGATTCTGTTCCTTCTCAAACAAACAAAATGGAACACACCAATTTATTGAATTAGCTTTCTGGTCTCATAGTCCAAGCACTGATTAGCAGTGGAGGGTAATCTTCATTCTCCAGCACAAGTAGAGAGCTCACACAAGGCTTAGCATTAAATCTCACTTAAGACCATTAAACAGGGATAAATTTCACCATGAAAGCAGGTCATTATTTTAGAATGAAGATGTTAAAGGCAATAATGGACTTCTAACCTCTGCCTTCACATGTGAGTGGCCAGTTTCCATTAAACTCAATGGGAATTGTCCATATTATCGAACACTTGAATCTTTCCTTCTTAATATGCATTCCAAACCACTAGAGCCATAATTTTTGAAGTATTTGTATTTAATAAGGGTTTTTTTTTTTGCAGAAAATATTGGCTGCCACTGATTCCACTCTTTAAATGTGAACTGGGCAATAATATTCTACATTACAAGGTTTCATATTAACAGGGCTATTGAAAATAAATCATTAGGTTGTTCATTATCTACATTTGAGGCTCATCCTCTAAAATTATGTCTCTTGCTATGTACAATTTATTTCAATAAGTGAGTATTGTTCCTTTCTTTATAAAAATTACTATCTCATTCTTCCATTTGGTTTGTCTTTATTGATACCTAGGATTAGTCAAGCCTCTTTTATGCTGGATTAGTTGAGATTCCTACCTCACCCTCCCACCCCCCGCTTTCAAACAGATTGGATCTAAACCTGAGGTTTGTCACCAAGTCATCTCAATCTTCCTAAGCAGTTTCTCAAAAGATTGCTTTTTTCTAGGAGGTATGTTTTGTTTTCCATGGTCATTAGCAAACTGCTAGGTATTTTTCTCTGGGGTGAGACTACAATATATAAGGATGATGCATTTATGCTTATTTGATTACCAGGGTCTGATCATCTTCAAGAAAAATCCAAGCATAATTTCATTATTCTTTAACAGCTGTCTGGCAGACAGGTAATAATTGCCACAGCAAAAATGAAATCGGAATTATTTGGAAATCATAGTGCAATTAGTATTACAAAACTTGAAACAAATTAAATCAGTCTGTTGCTCATTGACATTTTATCCAGTGTCCCCACTATTCCCAGGGAAGTGCAACTATTATCCAGAGGGCTGCAATAGCAGATATTCCTCTACTTTGTGGGCTTTGTTAAAAAAACATATTTTATGCTACTTTGTATAACAGATGGCATTCGCCCAGGCAGGTCCATAATCCAGCTGCAGAGGAGATTGCTGCAATTGAAGTTACTGCTGGGACAATTATTTTGCATGTGAAAGAAGTAAAGGATTTAGGGCCTGGTTCAAATCCCACACTAAAGTTAGCAGGAGTCTTTCCATTGACTTTGATATGAGAAATGTATGCTTTTATTGCCAATAAGGATTGGGAGTACTTTTCCTGGTACAAGTATCAGAGGGGTAACCGTGTTAGTCTGAATCTGCAAAAGCGGCAAGGAGTCCTGTGGCACCTTATAGACTAACTGAAGTGTTGGAGCATAAGCTTTCGTGGGCAAAGACCCACTTCGTCAGATGCATGTCGACGAAGTGGGTCTTTGCCCACGAAAGCTTATGCTCCAACACTTCAGTTAGTCTATAAGGTGCCACAGGACAGCTCGCCGCTTGTCCTGGTACAGTACATTTACCACATACGCCATGTTTCAGCTAGTGTCCAATAAATATACTTACCAGCATCTCCTTATTTACCTGTGTGATTCTAAGGCTTATTTTTCAAGGTACTTAAGCATGTGCTTACTTTTACATATAGGAGTAGTTTTGTTGACTTCAATGGCAATACCTATGTCATGAACAGGGGGAGTGCTGACTAGCAGCCAGTGACTAAGGGGTTAACTCTGGTACCTAGCAAAGGTGTTGGCCGGGGGCTGGGAGAGCCAGTTGAGATACAGGGTTGAAATTCGAATTGGTTATAGGGTCCCTGCCTGCTTTCTTTGTGTGGGAGAGTTAACACCAGGACACGGAATGATTTAAACCCAGGCAGGACTACCATGCCCTTGCCCCCATGGAATTCAGGGCATGGGAGTGGACTGAACAAAGAGAAATTTAGACGTGAATACCAGGGAAATGTGAGTCCAGTTGCATTCAGGGTAATTTTTCTTTATTTTATGGTTTGGTTTGAACTGCTCTGTGTATATCTCTACCTCCTCTCCTCCTTTACCATCTTAAGCATTGTGCCAAGACTTTTCTCTGGTTTTTTTTATTTGTTTTCCTTGGTTGCTCTCTATATCTAGCAACCAAGTACGCTTTACCAAGTTTATCTTTTGTTTTGTAATAAAAATCACTTCTTTTAAGGTGATGATTTGATTCCTGTGTCCTGGAAGGTCTGTCTGTGTGTATCTGCATGCCTTTAACTGAGGAGTTAGCTACCAGAGATTGTAGCTTGTTTTTCTCATTTCTTTTTCAAGCTCTTTTCAGCAAAAGAGCTTGGGGGCACCCCTGGGAGGTGATTTCAAGTGTTCATCCCTGTTTTTTTAGGGATCAAAAAGCACTTGATGGTGGCAGCAAATTCCCCAAAATCTGTGTATTAAGATTCGGGGGGGAGGGGGGAGTTTTTGTAACCAATGCCTGTAGAGAGAAGGTTTTGAATCTCTCTTGAGGGCCCCCACCTTCTGCATTCAAAGTGCCAGAGTGGGGAACAGCCTTAACAACCTACATTGGGCTGGGCAAATACTGGCCCGCAGGCTGTATGTGGTCCATCAGGGTTGGGCCCTTGCAGGCTCCCCCCACTATATTTACCTTCATGGCTGCAGGTACCAGTGATCACAACTCCCATTGGCCATGGATCGCTATTCCCAACCAATGGGAACTGTGGGAAGCAGTGTCCCATTCCGCACTGCTTCCTGCTGCCCCCATTGGCTGGGAACGGTGATCCGCAGGCAACAAGAGCTGAGATTGCAGACACCTACTGATGTGCAGGTTAATATAGTGGCAGTGGCCCACCAGGCGCTAACCCTGGCAAACTACTGCTGTGTTATTGTCCACCCCTCACTTACACTCGTAAAGTTAGGCATGTACTGAAGAACCTTGCTGAATCTAGTTTGTATCTCTGTCAGGCCTTTTGAAGTATGGGCACTACCTTCTGGTTTTTTTAAGAAAGGTAATTATCAATGGTCTTTGTGAGTCTTCTAATCAAAACACATTTGGTTTATTTACTTGCTTTATTTGTCATGAAACATTAGGGCAATTGCTGCCCGTTCCGTTACTTCCATGTTGTTGTCATCCATTGCATGTGATTCCACTACCAATCTAGGCCAACTGGTTCTGTATTTGTCTCTCAGCTGTAAACATGTCCTTGTGCCATAATGCAGGGTGCCAGTATTTACTCTGAATGTGCCCTCCTCCCATATGCAAATAGGATATCTGTTTCACCTCATATTTGCTTAAATGTCGATGCTGTAATAAGGTGAGCTTGCATACCACTGTCAGGTTTTAGGCTATTGGGGATGATATTATTATGTTCATACATTCATGACTCTTCCATAGTTTAAATAAAAAATCTGCTCCTCTGTCAATTGCTCATGTCTTATTGCCTTGTTATTTATAAATCAGGCTACATTTTAATCATGGGCAATAAACTAAAATTCATGGTCCATGGCCTGTCCATGACTTCTACTATATACCCCTAACTAAAACTTATCCCTGCTGGTGCTGGAGGAAGAGGGGCAGGTGGCAATGCATGGTCCAGGACCTCTGCTGATGCTAGGGAGGGAGGCTTAGCAGGCCTCACAGGCCCGGCTCTGTGCAGCTCCTAGGAAGCAGCCAACATGTCCCTGCAGCTCCCAGGGTAAGGGAAGGCCAGGGGGACTCTGTGTGCTGTCACTGTCACAAGCTCTGGTTCCACAGCTCCCATTGGCCAATCACAGCCAATGGGAGCTCCTGGGGTGGTGCCTTCAGGCAGGGGAAAGTGCACAGAGCCCCGTGGTTTCTCTGCCTAGAAGCTGTAGGGATGTACCATCTGCTTTCAGGGGGATCTCCCAAGTTAGCACCACTCTGCACTCCTAAACCCTGCCCTAGCCTATAGCCCTCTCCCACAACCAAACTACCCCAGCACGGTCAGTGTGACTGGCCCTGGGGCTACCCAATTCTCACTGGCCACTGCAGAAGTCAAAGAGGTCAGAGAAAGTTATAGAATATGTGACCTCTATGACAGCCTTTCTTAAAAGATCATACCACATAATCTTTCTCTGGTAGCCTGTACAGCCTTTCAGTAAAAACATGATAGGCAAGGCATGTATTTCTAATGTAAAATAAAAGCAGAAAAAATTGATGAAGATGAGGTGAAGGAAACAATTTGATCACCTGGAAACATTAAACAGAAGAAGGGCACTGACATTTTCTTTACTCCCCCCCCCATAATTAAATGATTCTGATGCATTATTTGAACAGATTTCATTTCTATCTCTTAAACCTAAATTGTTGCTCAAATCAGATGCAATGCTTTGGGAGGGGGAAGCATATGTCATCTCCTTCCCCAGATTTACTCCTGGGCTTGCATTGTGCTTGTTTACATGATCTGAGTATGTACTGTAACACGGCTGAAGCTAGCAGTCCTCATTCTGCTCCACCACCACCACTCACTATCAATAAGCATAGGTTATCTATGCTTCAAACACCCATTTTCTGAAATCACTCTTCATCCACAAGTTCGGTCCTTCCACCCCTATGCCCGGGCTGCTGCACAGTAGCCCTAGCCTTTCCCAGCAGTGGATCCAGCGTTAGGTTGTTGGGTAGGTAAGCAGTTTTGGTTCAAGTGCCGCCTCCCCCGGGTCTGCTTGGGTAGGTCAAAACTGGTCGGCCCGGGGGGCAGGAGAGATAAGGGGTGACCTGGCGGTAAGGTGGTGAGGTGGGTTCCTGTGTGGACTAGGGGCTAGGGCACTTGCCTGGGGAGGACAGGGTCATGGGTTCAAGTCCCACCACCCCCAGATCAGTTGGGATGGCCAAAACCATTCAGCCCCAGGGCAGGAGGGATAAGAGACACACTGACAGCAAGGTGGTCATCCCCATGCACTTCCTGTAGGCCTTCAAGGGCATGTTGGACTGGACTGTGTAGCCCATGAGCATCAGGTGAAAGTCCATCTGGGGAAGACAAGCCTCAGCTCCACCCCCCTGCCTGAGTCCCTGCCCCTGGAGCCAAGCCCAGCCTGGTCCTTCCTGGCCACATGGAAAGCTGAGTCTGCCACATCCCTCCTCAGCAGCAAGGGGGAGCCAGGTTGCCATGATGCTGCCCCACCGCTCCCTAGTAGCTGGGCTGCTGAGTTTAGCTGCCTCCCCTGGCCACCAGGGGGAGCCAGGCTGCTGCACAATAGCCCTAGCCTTTCCCAGTGGCAGATCCAGCATTAGGTTGTTGGGTAGGTAAGCAGTTTTGGGAAGGCTATGCCTTCCCTTTCCTACATTACTGACTGTCCAGACCATCCATGGGCAGTCAGTAATGTAGGCTTAGACTATAGGGATTACTTGCTTGCTTGCATGAGACTTACAGGCCACATCCTGTACAGTGAGCTAGGACAATGCTAACATGCACATGCACATGCACATGCACATGCCTGGGACCTTTCATCCAGATAGCAAAGTCAATGTGCATATGGTTGAGACCTTTCACCTAGATAAAGCACCCTTCAATAGCATAGGAGCATCCTCAATTTTATAGGTACATCATTACTTGAAAAATCCCAAAATAACCAGTTAAGACCAGTCTGAATAACCAGGTAGGACAAAAATATCAATTGTGATACATAAACACATCATGGCTACTTCTACACTGGCATCCTTTTCCAGAAATGCTTAAAACGGAACAGTTTTCCGTTATAAGTATTTCTGGAAAAAGCACGTATACATTGGCAGGATGCTTTTCCAGAAAAGCACTTTTTCCGGAAAAGCATCCGTGCCAATGTAGACACACTTTTCTGCAAAAAAGCCCCGATCGTCATTTTCACGCTCGGGGCTTTTTTTGCGGAAAAAAAATCTGTGCTGTCTACACTGGCCCTTTTCCAGAACAGTTTTCCGGAAAAGGACTTTTGCCTGAACGGGCGCAACATCGTTTTTCCGGAAAAGCACTGATGATTTTACAGTAGATCGTCAGTGCTTTTCTGGAAATTCAAGCAGCCAGTGTAGACAGCTGGCAAGTTATTCCGGAAAAGCGGCTGATTTTCAGGAATAAGTGGCCAGTGTAGACACAGCCCATCTGTGTCTAGACTGGCCAGTTTTTCCAGAAAATCAGCCACTTTTCCGGAAAAACTTGCCAGCTGTCTACACTGGCTGCTTGAATTTTCGCAAAAGCACTGACTTCCTACTGTAAGAAAACAGCGCTTTTTGTGGAAATACTATGCTGCTCCCATTCGGGCAAAAGTCCCTTTTGCGCAAAAGTCTTGCACAAAAGGGCCAGTGTAGACAGCTGAGATTTTGCGCAAAAAAGCCCGGATCGCGAAAATGGAGATCGGGGCTTTTTTGCAGAAAAGCGCGTCTAGATTGGCACGGACGCTTTTCCGCAAAAAGTGCTCTTGCAGAAAAGCGTCCGTGCCAATCTAGACGTTCTTTTCTGCAAATGCTTTTAACGGAAAAGTTTTCCGTTAAAAGCATTTGCGGAAAACCATGCCAGTCTAGACACAGCCCTAGTGATTTCAACTCTTAAGACACCACCTAGACTGGCCACCACCGTCAACGGAGCCATGTAGTCTAGATATACCCCTACAGTGAATGTTCTGTCACCTTACTCACTGACTTCAGTACCAGCAGGACAAAGAATAAGAATATTGCTTTTTATGCTCATTTGAGACATTGCTTTAATATCTCTCAATGGTCCAATTATCAGAAGCAGTGGAGATTCTATGTGTGTGTCTAAGCAGTCTCTGGATTTTTATTTTTTTAGTGTGGCAATGATTTTGGTATATAAGCATAAGATATGCTAATGCCTTATCTGGATAATAAATCCATGTTTTTCCACAACACTGTGTAAAGTCCATAGTTTATATTAATGGTCTACAGATTCTGGAAAGTCATCACTGTGTTCAAGGACAATCAACTGAGTAATGTAAGTACTTCTCATTTTTTTCTGTATTGAACAAGCACTTGGGAAATTATTTTTCATTGCTCAAGTTTGTACTTGATGCACAAAAAACCATTGAGCCTTTTTATTATCGGGTTCATTTTTACAAAGATTTTGCATCAAGAGTTCTTCAAGTGTTTTATTGTCTGTTTTTATTTAAGCATTAAAAAGAAAAGGTGACACTGATTATGCCAGTTCCACACACCGCTGATCGATTTCATCTTGGCAGTTCTAATGTGTTCATTTTACCAGTTCTTTATTTTGGCGCCTGATGTACTACAAATAATGGGAGAGTATGGGATAGTAATTTGTGGTTTCTGAGTTCTTCAAAAGGTGTCAGAGACATCTTATTTCATATTTGCTGACTGATCTGTGTTGTTATTACCTAAGTCTATAACACTGGTTATTATAAGGGGGAGACAGACAGTGTACAAAATGGAATCTAAAGAGCAGCAAACTTTATCGATTGCATCCTGATAAACTTCTTGGCTGGGGCTTCAAAACTCCATTTTGTACATTAAAAATTCTGGGCAAGATTGTCAGCTGATTGGTATGGCCCCAGTCACGTTAGTAGAACTACACTGATTTATCGCAGCGGGGAATCTGTTTTATGCCCATTTCCTGCTTCCTCTGGATTTTGTTAATTGTCAGCCAGTAGAAAATTAGTGTGATGAAACTTGTTCAATTATTAAGTACGGTAATCATTCTCTTAAAATTCATCTGTGCCCACTCCTCCAGGTGCCCCACTCTGATCATGTGAGCTACCCCTCCTCATCCCCTCTCCTAACACGTCCCTCTACACACCTGCCCTGCCTCTCTCCTCTGGTGCTGGTCCCTCCCCTGCAGGTATCTGCCCTTCTGCTTCACCCCCAGAATCCTCTGGCACCTGCACCTTACATTAGCCCTGGTGCCCCCGCTTCCCTCACTGCTCCTGCTCTCTTTGCCCCCTTTTTCCCTGATGCCCACCCTCTCACCAATCTCTGCCCCTGTTCCCCTCATGCCCCTGTGCCCTCACACATGACTTGCTCCATCCCCGCCTTTCTCATGCCCACCCCTTCTTTTAAGTCTTCTCCCAGCACTTCCCCCTACCCCCTCTAGCTCCCAATGCCCTTACCCTCTCCTCTCCCAGCATAACCCTGTCCCCACTCCCACTGACACCTCCCCTCCTGTCCTTTTCCTCATTGTCTCCACTTGGCCCCCTGACATTTGTCTCTCCTCCACCCTGTCTCTTGGTGCCTTCCCCTTCTTCCCCCTTCCCCTCAGCAGAAGCCCCTTCCTCTCCCACCTTTTCCCTCTATTTTTCCCCTTTCCCTTCCCCACCTTCTGCCTTCCAGTTTGCAGTGCTGGAGTCTGTGATTGGGCCCCAGCTGCTTCCAGGGCTCCAGACCACTTGCCAGGCCTGGAGCTGGGTCGCATGGTGCAACTCTGGGCCGGGCGGTTTTAAAGTCCTGGGCTGTGACGTCACACTATGCCTGGGCGTCTCCCCCTCAGCTGTTGCCCGGCTTTTGAGCATGCCGCACATGCACTCCCTCGGTTCCACCGTGCCCCGTACATGGCCAGTGCCGAGGAATTTAAAGTGTGGGACTGTGGCGCCCCCGTCACAATCCCTCTCTTCCTCCAGCAGCCGCCAGCTGGCCCTTCGGAGGACAGCCCACCGGGAAATTCCCGGTATCCTACTGGGCCAGTCCGCCCCTGTCAGGGGACCACCAGATGAGAGATCATTGCTGCTCTAGGGCCTGTGTCTTACTATGTATTTGGGCTGTACCTAACACATTGTGGGTACTACTGTAGTTCAAATAATAATTCTGGTGTTGACAAAGTTCCATTTGGGTTGGGTCCTAGCTACCTTAGACAGAACCTCTCTCTATTTCTTCACCACTATAGCCATCACTGGTGTGCTTTTACTTGCAGCCTAGCCTAACTTTGAACACTTGGCATCTGCAGGCAAAAAGTTCTTAGTGGGTGTACTTCCGCTATCAAGCTTACTAGCAGATTTGTTAGCTTTTAGGGCATGGAGCACAGTGGATCCATTTATTTAGGTTATTTCCTGAGACGGGATTGTGAGGAAGGATGTTATTTTACAGGCAGTTCTGCATTTACTCAGTATTCCTAGGATGTAAACGTTAAGCTTGAAGAAAAATTGCTTCGGGTGATACTGAGAGCTGTAATAGGATGGAATTAAGCAAAGGAAAAAATAGTCTGAACTAGAGGAAACCATGCCCGATAGGGAGAGCTATTAAATTGTGGAATAGTCTCCCATAGGAACTACGGTTGGACCCAGTACTTCAATCAATGAACAAAATTTGACAAAAAGTCATTAGAAATATACCCTCTGGCAGCAAATCCTCTGGGACATGCAATTAATGCTCTAATAAGTCTTTTACAGTGCTACAGTTCTGGTGATAGGCATGAAGCCAGAACAACACACTACCCAGGAGTGGGAGAGGGAAAATTTTGGCCAATGGCAACATAGCAAACTCAGTATTCATGGAGGTTCCTCAGGGACTCTTCAGTATCCACATCATGCATCACCTCAGATTTTGAAGAGCTGCTATTATGTATCGTTCCACTTCAGTTCATATACTGCACCTATCACTGTGGAATCTATTAACCTACACATCGCCTGCTATACACTATACATTATTAAAGCTGAATTTTAAAAATCCAATGGCTGCATCTAGACTGGCATGATTTTGCGTAAATACTTTTAATGGAAAAGTTTTTCCATTAAAAGTATTTGCGCAAGAGAGCGTCTATACTGGCATGTACCTTTGTGCAAAAGATTTGCTTTTGCACAAAAGCATCCGTGCCAGTGTAGACTCTCTCTTGCGCAAGGAAGCTCTGATGGCCATTTTAGTCATCGTGCTTTCTTGAGCAAGAAATTAACGTTACTGTCTACACTGGCCCTCTTGCGCAAGAATACTTGCGCAAGAGGGCTTATCCCTGAGCAGGAGCGTCAGAGTATTTGTGCAAGAACCACTGATTTTGTACATTACAAAGTCTGTGTTCTTGCGCAAATACTCATGGCCAGTGTAGACAGGTGGCAAGATTTTGCACAAAAGCAGCCGCTTTTGCACAAAATCATGCCAGTCTATACACAGCTGATGTGTATTTCCCCATTCATACTCATGGTTTATTTTTGTCTTTCTTTCAGCTTGAGCAGTGCAAAGCAGTGAAGTCATTTTCACTTTCAGGTCCTTGATGATGCAAAATTTGGGTTACTAAAAATAGGAGGTTTTTATTTGTTTGTTGTTTGTTTGAAAAAATGACCCTTTCCATTTAATAATCAGGAAAAGCATTTGTCTATGGAGCTGTGAATCCTTTATAAAAAAATCTGCATTTTGAGCCAGAGTTTGGTGGCAGGATCCTTTTTAGGGATTCATTTGAACAATTCTGAAAATCAAGGGAAGGGATGCTGATGCTGGAGATCATGCATTGTTTTTTCACACAAAGGTGAAGGATACAGACGTCCTGCTGGGACTTGGGGCTGGCCTGGATGCTTTACTTCTACTGCAGAAAACTCAGTGTGATCCCTGCAAATAGCATATTTCTGGGAAATGCAGCATAATAACTAGTATGCTTTAAGCATCTATCTTAACTTAATCTAAATAACTTGCAAGTGTAGCTGTGCACCGAATGGGAATTATTCAGAAACTTCCTGGTAATACTTGGACCATCCCAGAATCAGAAATTAATCCCAGATGCCCTTGCCCAACTCAAGTTCCTTGGACTCTCCAGGAGATTGTTTATGGCTCAATATTCAGAGAATTTCCATCCTCTCCTGCCCCATAAGCTTGTTCTGAAAACATAGTCTGCTGGTGTTTTCATGCTTTCACTCCCACTGTATTTTCTGTCACTCCCCCAGAGAAAACCTACTATCAGCTCTCTGAAAATATCCCAGATGAACAAGACTCTTTAGCCATTTTCCTTCCCGAATCTCCAAGAGCGGCTGTAATGGGGGTGTTGTCGGAGTCTGGATAAGGCAATGATTTAAAGAAGTAAGACAACACTTTCATTCATCATCCTCATCCTCCAAGAGAGCAGAACAAGAAGTGATTTCTTAGCCTCCATATAGGAAGGAAACACTCAGTATTCATATTTCTCAGGCAGCTGTGAAAGCAACCTCAGGTCCAATTTAGAGCTGCTGATTCAGATTCTCCCTTTTATAGCTGCTGGAAAGTACTGGCCAGCTTCCCCTTTGCTAATTAGAGAGTAAATGATTGTCTGGATCAGACTCCTTCCTGAAGTGGAGGCTGGGTTCCTTTAAAGTGACCGGGGGGCCCAATCACAACCTAAGCATACAGTGCATGTGGGAAATCAAACAGACGGCATGTTGTGCCACAAGGAAACTGCCCCAATGTACTTTCCCTTCTGAAGGATCTCAGCTAGGACTCGAGTCTGGGGGCCCTGGATTTCTGACAACCTCTCATCACCACCCTGGGAGACGGATAAAGCAGCTTGTTAAACCTGAAAGATCATGCCCCTCCAGGAAGGCACTAAGTGCATCGAAGGCCAGTAACTACCTGATTGGCTCACATCCACTGCCTGATTCAGGAGGTGATCTAGATACGATGTCTGAGCAACTGTTGCTGCTGCTGCCCCATTGGACCTACGTCCTGCAAATCGGTGTCCAGCTTTGTGCTTGATTCCTGTTCCACTCTGGACTTGCACCTCATTCCTAACATCCACCTTGCTCCTGCTCCAAACCTGAACCTTGCCTCTCTTTCCAGTTTTTGTCAATTATCTACTAATTCTGATTCCGATGGTGTCCCTGACATCTGACTCTGACTCTTGCTCAATCCTTTGCTCTGACATTTGGTATCTGATCTTAGCTCTGATCATGAGCTTTGATACCTGGTCCTGGTATTTTGCAGTTGATTCTGGCTCTGGACACCTACACACTAGACTTGACTCCTGCTCCGACCACTAGACTTCCTGCATCCCTGTACCTAACAATCTCTAACTCAAGCCCATACATATTCTCTACAAAATGCAGTCCAGTTACTCTAAAGGAATTTACCTATAAACCTTGCACCTGAGTTTCAAAAGTTCTCTCCAAGGTATAACCAAGAAGAAGAAAAGAGAAGACTCGAGATCACCCACAATGATGTCAGAGCAATTTACATTAATTTATACTTGCCTCAGTGCAGACTATTGCATGAGCAGTGCCACTTACTGGCTGAAGGTCAAAACTCAGTACTGTACTCGTACATCCTATCGGTTAAAGTTTTCCCGTCAAGGACATCCCTCATCTACCCTTAGCAGAAATGGAGCATAGTGTCCCAGCGTACCACATTCGGTTAGCCACACAATGAGGAGGGAAAAAAAAGCTTTGAAAATCTGCTCATTAAATGAACACTGAATGACAGGAGTCCTATGGAGAAAATTGTAAGTGGTTATGTAATTAAAGACAGCATCATAATGCATACACAGACAGGGGCTGAACTGAAACTGCAGAGAGATAACCTTAAATCTGGTATTTTCTGAGTGCTTGATTTCGTAACCTTTGTTAATTTATTTGGATATGTGTGGCTGTAGTTTGTTAGGGTTTTTAAAGAACTAACTCAACCCCTCCCCACCCCCAGCAATTCTATCATGTAGACACTGATCTGGACAGATTCCTACCACTTAAGCTAACAGAGTAACTGGTAGTAATACTAGGTTTTCATCTTTTTGGGGGGGGGGGGGAATCATCAATAGCAGGGGGAAAGACACACTCTGCCAGTGGGTTTCATAGGGTATGTCTACACTACCCCGCTAGTTCGAACTAGCGGGGTAATGTAGGCATACCGCTCTTGCAAATGAAGCCTGGGATTTGAATTTCCTGGGCTTCATTTGCATAAGCCGGGCGCCGCCATTTTTAAATCCCGGCTAGTTTGAACCCCGTGCCGCGCGGCTACACGCGGCACGGAGTAGCTAGTTCGGATTAGGCTTCTAATCCGAACTAGCTGTACTCCTCATGGAATGTACTCCTCATGGCTCTTGAGCGGCATGTGCTTAGTGGGCACAGACTTTTCTGCCCATTTCTCTCAAGGCTGACTCCTTCTGCCCTGTCCTCTCCATTCTTCTCACCTTGCCAGTTCCAGACTTCCCCAGTTTCTCATCCAATTTTAGTCTCCACCCTCACCCTCTGGCCTAGAATCTTCCCACATATCCTTCTGTAGCTCTCATTCCCACACACCTTGCCCAGCCAATTCCAGGCTCCTCCACAGTTCCTAGTCCCAGTAGCCATCCCTCAACTCACAATCCTGATCTTCCCTAATCTCCGTTTCTCTCTCCTCATCTGCCAAACATAGTCTGCCCCTCCCTGCTTCTGTCACCTACTTCCTGCTCAGCCCTAGGTTGGAGTATGCCTAATGAAGATACAATTTTTAGCTGCAAAGCTCTAGCAAGGTTCTATTGATAACATGGTAATATTGATAATATGTGAACTGCAGATTTTCCCCCAGAGGCTTATAATGGGGTCAAGTATAAGTGGCAAAGGCATGTTCCTGACACAAAGTCCATCTCCTGCAAAATTTCCAATTCGTGCTCTAATGCAGAGGGTTGCTATAGCTGCTCAAAGAACAGGTTGCCAGAATTATTTAACTGGGGAAGACAATATGTTTTTTTCCTAGCCTCTTTTTTAGAAACATCTGAACCAAATAATCTGATATCATTTGAAGTACATATTTGGCATGAAAAAATTTAGCTGAAACAGATACATTTTGGCAACATTATAAGTGACTGAAAACAGGATGTGTCCGACATCCTCCTGTGCACATATTCTGAGCACCTGTCTCAGGAGGGTTATGGAATGTCATGGTAGGCAGATTTCCCTGTCTCTTCTGACTCCGCCAAGGTGTTTCACTCTGAGAAATGTTCATTATGGATATTTCAGAGGGTATCACATGTAGTTGTAAAAGCTTGGGCATTTCCGCGAGAAGAATGTTCCGCTCCTTCTCACTCACAATTAGAGATGGGGGGGATCTTTTCAGATGAACCACGTGGATGACACTCCTCCAGGTGTGCAGGCCTTTTGTGATTTTAACCCTTTTTAGTGATTCTAATGTGCCTTTGGGTGAATGGACATTAAATCTGTTTAAAAGAAGCTGTTCTGAGAAGTGTCTTGCAAGGACATTTATACTTGGGCCTGACACATTAACACAATTGGAAGCAAGGGAACTGTCCCACTGTGGTCCATTCTAGTAGTAGAAAAACTGCAGGTCTCCTCCCAGACTATGTCTACACTACAAGGTTTTTGTGCAAAACCAGCCATTTTTGTGCAAAACCCCACAGAGTATCCACACCTCAAGCGCATTTTTGCTTAAGAAAATCTACAATCGACAGAACAGAGGGCTTTTTGTGGTGTAGGTATACCTCCTTCTATGAGATATAACTCCTTTTTGTGCTATAGCTCTTGCGCAAAAAGGCATGTGTGCATGCGCCACAAGGGTTTCTCATGCAAAAAGAGCCTGTCAGAAAAAGCACAGGTACTCTGATGGCCATTCTGTGAATGGCCATCAGAACTTTCTTGCACAAGAGTATCCATGCAGTGTGGACGCTCTCTTGTGCAAAAGCGCATTGCAAAAGTGATACACTTTGGGGTGTGGACACGCTTTTGTACAAGAAGTTTTTGTGCAAGAACTCTTCTGCAAAAGACTTTTTGTGCAAAAACCCTGCAGTGTAGACGTCACCCTAGAAAGATGAAGGCAGTGAAACTGTAGTTTCTCTCTCAACTTAGGCAAGGCCAAGCAACTGGGTGAAATGTTACAGCCCATCTTACACAGGAGGTCAGACTAAATGATCCAATAGTCCCTTCTAGCCTTAAACTCTGTGAAGATCCCTTGTTCCATACCTGCTTTCCCCTCTCTCTGCTTGGAGCTTTGGTTTCCCTCTTCTCATCCAGGCATCTCCTCTCTGTCCAGCAGCCATTTCCCAAGTGACAGAGTTTTTGCAAGTATCGGAAAACAAACTGATGTAACTGTCACACAGCCTATCCCGGAAAAAGGCAAGTATGCCTGGGTAGAAAGGGAAGCAATATATTGATGTTTTCCTACATCTGTATGCAGGTGCCATTTACACTTTTATCTTCAGTAATAATATATCTGCCTGATTTGCTACTGCTATAGGCAAAATCAGTAAACAGATCAGCTAGTAACTCACCCACAGCCAAAACATATTCTGAGGTGCTTATCTCCGAAGTGGTGACCATAAGCCCATAAAGTTACCTTTCCTTATGCAGCATTTTGAAGTGACATTTTTCACAGGAAATTCTCCTAATTGGAAACTCAGTCCATAAGTCAAAGGAGGAAGGTTTTTGTCCAACCTACTGGAGCATAAAGCATTTGTCTGCTGTCACCAGCATGGTATGAATGATTTTTTGTTCCCTTTTTCCCTGTTTCAGAGCAGAAGCAGAAAGATGATTCGACTCCTTAGAGATAAATATTCCCAGAAACTCAGGAATAATTAGTAAGAAGAAATGTTTGACCTTTCCATGTGCCTATTGCATCTTATCCTTTAATACGTAACCCTTTTGTTAAGATGTGTAATGAAGAGAATGGAATGTCCCTGTATAGCCCTCTATGGTCTTCTTTATATAATGATGATGAATTTCAGGTTTCAAGGCACAGTCTGTCAGAAAATAAACAGCAGAGAGAGCTTGGAGTCCAGCAGTATCTTAGGTCCAGTGGGCTAAGGAAATCAGGATCAGTGCTATAAGTATTAACTTAGAAAAAAATCCCCAAATGCAAAACCATTATAAGATCATTTAGACGCAGAAGCAAGAGCCAGGTTGAGGTATTTTGATGCCTTACAGTCAGTGTGTTCAATTGTGGAGTTATTTGATCAATGCTCTGCCTGGCTGGCAGCCTCCTGCCTGTGCCTGGTTAAGAAAATTATTTCTAGGTAGGAGCCATATTACCCAGATTAAAGGAGCATGTTAAATATAAATGGCCAATTGTGCTCTGTTATGCTTCTTCTCAGACAGCAGCTCAAGTGCCAAGTCATTTCCAACTTCAAGTTTAAGCTAATTAAACATTAGTCCATTTAAACAATTTAGGCATTAAGGACTCAAACCATGAGCCCAGTTCCTAATACTAGCAGGCAGATTGGCTTGATGAACCCAGAGGGGTGAGAGACAGGAGTCCTTCTCCCAAGGCACAGAACTTCTACACCGAGGGCATGTCTATACTACATGGGTTTTTTTCAGAAAAAATGCTGTTTTTCCAAAAAAAAAAACTTCACTTACGTCCACACTGCAATCTCATTCTTTTGATAAAAAAATTGAAAGAACAGATGGGTTTTTCCGACATTGGTAAACCTCTTTCTACAAGATAGAAGCCTTTCTCCAAAGAGCTCTTTTGGAAAAAGGCATGTGGGGATAGGAAAGAGGGAGTTCTTTCAAAAGAAGAGGAAAGAGGAAAAAGAACAGACGCTTCAGTGGCCACTCCGTCCATAGTAATCACAGCTTAAATGTGAGATAGTGTCCATTCAGTGTGGACGCTATCTTTTGAAAAAACAGATTGCTTTTTCGATGCACTTTTGCTGTGTAGACGCTCTCTTTCGGAAGAAGTTTTTTTGGAAGATCTCTTCTGGAAAACCTGCTTCTGAAAGAAGCCTGCAGTCTAGACATAGCCCAAAAGTACTTCAGCCAACATGAGCCTTTACATGGTTTCTCTCAAAGGCAGAATTTATAAGGGATATAAGCTGTGAAGCACATAGGCCTCCAACCCTGATACATATATGCAGGGCTTAACAAACCAATGAATCTACTCACCCGTGGAGAGTAGATTTCAGCCGGTCGCTCCGTGCGCCCCATTCACCGGCGCTTTGTGCATGCACAGTGCCGGTATGGCGCATGCACGGTGCGGGGCTGGCGAGTAGCTCTTGCTGGGGTTTGTCAAACCCTGCATATATGCATTCCCATACTTCCTGCAACTCCCCACACAAGCAGCATGTGCAGAGGAGAGTCTTTGCACAATCTGTGTGTCTTTCCTCCATCCACCCCCGTCTTCTGCAGTACAACCACTCTGGGTCACCTGCCATGGCGTAGGAGGTTGGATTTGTTTTTAAGGATCTAGGATTGGTCCTGCCTTGGGCAGGGGGCTCGACTTGATGACCTCCTGAGGTCTCTTCCGGCTCTATGATTCTATGATTTTATGATACAGGAAGATGGGGGGAGGGGGGCTAAGAGCCCACATGTCTGTTTGACTTCAGCACTTTGCAGAGTCTGGCACAGGAAGAAGAAGCAATTCCCCAACCCTTTCACAATCACAGGGGGTTCTACACGGCAAGTTCCTCAGAGGATACGAGGGACAGGGAAGGTGGGGGTGGAGACAGGCAGTGCATGTTAAGGAAGCATGCTCCCCACTTTTCTGGTAGGAATTTCTATTACTAAGAACCATTCTTTTGCCACTACGGATCTTGTTTTCCAGGATAAATCTTTCAGAAAGGAGCTAGGGCTTTTATTCACTCTTGGAAAGTATCTTTCTTTCATTCCACATCCCAAAACTGCTCTGACCTTTCAAAAAGAACAACCCTCACCCACCATCAAAATGTGGCCTTTCCTAACCCAGCAACCAATATATCAAAATAAGAGAAAATATAGTAACTATTGCAGGTTGTCCTGAGTCTGAGGCGGTGCTACTCCAGCAAAGAAAGCTAAATAAAGAGATATATGAGGAAAATGTTGCAGCCATGGCTAAAAACAAGTGAGGACTAACACAATGCTCATCAATGTGGGTTAGCTGGCATCTCCATATCTGGAGATAACTCATCCTCTGCCAAGCCTGGTGTCTGTTAACCACATCCCAAGATCCTTACTTGGGACACAGTTGTGTTTTTTAAAGCAAAACTCTGAATTGGGGAGGTATTGAGCTTTACCATTCCCAAGGAAGCTTCTCTCCAGGTGGTGTCAGGAATAAATCAGTGGGACACAGCTTATCTGTTTGGTAAATGATTGACACAAGCAAAAATGCTTTCACCCAAAAATTTTTTATTAGCATGCACATACATGTGCACACACACACACACCTGTTATTGCAATACATTTAGAGCTTTCCAAACATTTATAGTTACTCCAAAAGTCTGAAATGGTTCAAGGGGATCTGTGGCCATGCTTCAGAGGGGCCCTACATCCTTTCATCTAGCCCCTCAGGGTATGTCTACACTACCCCGCTAGTTCGAACTAGCGGGGTAATGTAGGCATACCGCACTTGCAAATGAAGCCCAGGATTTGAATTTCCCGGGCTTCATTTGCATAAGCGGGGAGCCGCCATTTTTAAAACCCCGCTGGTTCGAACCCCGTGCAGCGCGGCTACACGGGGCACGAACTAGGCTTCCTAGTTCGAACTACCGTTACTCCTCGTGAAATGAGGAGTAACGGTAGTTCGAACTAGGAAGCCTAGTTCGAACTACCTAGTTCGTGCCCCGTGTAGCCGCGCTGCACGGGGTTCGAACCAGCGGGGTTTTAAAAATGGCGGCTCCCTGCTTATGCAAATGAAGCCCAGGAAATTCAAATCCCGGGCTTCATTTGCAAGTGCGGTATGCCTACATTACCCTCCTAGTTCGAACTAGGAGGGTAGTGTAGACATACCCTCAGGAAGTTAACTGTCAGTTGCTTTCCCAAAGAAAGCTTCCACAGACTGCTCCAAAGCAAATTGTCTTACCTAATTTTTTATAGCTAACTTCAAACACTATAGGCTACGCGCTTTGACTCCTAGTGGTTCACCATAGTAATCCTCAAGGGGTTACCAAGTCTCTACTTTCAGCAAAAACTACTCATTATTTCTTATCAAAACATTTCTAGTCATAACAATTATAGAATTTAACATATCAAAGGTGCCATTAAGTAGTCAAGCCCAAGGTCAGCCATCTGAACACTCCTCCTCTTCTCACAATATAATCACTTCTTGTCCCGTTCTACTAGCAGTAACTGCAAATAGTTATTTGGCCTTACTTCTCAGGGGCTAAGATTTCTCTAGCTATGGATATTTGGTTTTCTGATGGCAGTGGCTGGGCATATAAAATTGCTGCCTGGGGGTAGTGGAGGATCACGCAAGGAATGTCAATGCTGGAGGAATATGCTGTCTCAAATGTATAGCCAATGATGTGATTTTAGTCCTCACTGCGGGAGCACTTGCTGATGGAAAATACAGTTGGACTCAAATGATACCAGTTTGTGTGAGATGTTGCCAGATGCGGCAGAAAGTTTCCAGCTTCTCCTGAAACCCAAGAATTCCAGTTAATTAATGCTGTGGACCTCCAAGCCTACAAGTACTCACATCCCACCCAGCAACCATTTGTGCAACCCCTAGTACCATGAGAATTCCATGCCTCTCATACTCACATGAATTAATGGTGTAGTCCAGCCCTGCATCAATTCTGCCCATTAGCCCTACTTCTGCCCTTCGCTCCTTGGTGCACCTCTGCACTCTCTGGGGATTGTCAGTTCCCCATTCCAGACCTGGGGAGTAGCTGCAGTATAGCCAACCTTCTCCTCCCTGTTCCCAGGCCTGGTGCTATAATATGATAAGGGGATAGGGACAAGATAGGAATAGGGACAAGTATGGATTTGTAAAGAACAAATCATGTCAAACCAATCTGATAGCTTTCTTTGATAGGATGACGAGTCTTGTGGATAAGGGAGAAGTGGTGGATGTGTTATACCTAGACTTTAGTAGGGCATTTGATACGATCTCGCATGATATTCTTATCAATAAACTAGGCAAATACAACTCAGATGGGGCTACTATACGGTGGGTGCATAACTGGCTGGATAACCGTACTCAGAGAGTAGTTATTAATAGTTCACAATCCTGCTGGAAAGGTATAACAAGTGGGGTTCCGCAGGGGTCTGTTTTGGGACCGGCACTCTTCAATATCTTCATCAATGATTTAGATATTGACATAGAAAGTACGCTTATTAAGTTTACAGATGATACCAAGCTGGGAGGGGTTGTGACTGGTCTGGAGGATAGGGTCATAATTCAAAGTGATCTGGACAAATTGGAGAAATGGTCTAAGGTAAATAGGATGAAGTTAAATAAAGACAAATGCAAAGTGCTCCACTTAGGAAGGAACAATCAGTTTCATATATACAGAATGGGAAGCGACTGTCTGGGAAGGAGTATGGCAGAAAGGGATCTATGGGTTATAGTGGACCACAAGCTGAATATGAGTCAGCAGAGTGATGCTGTTGCAAAAAAAGCAAACATGATTCTGGGATGCATTAACAGGTGTGTTGTGAGCAAGACACAAGAAGTCATTCTTCCGCTCTACTCTGCGCTGGTTAGGCCTCAGGTGGAGTATTGTGTCCAGTTCTGGGCATCGCATATCAAGGAAGATGTGGAGACATTGGAGAGGGTCCAGAGAAGAGCAACAAGAATAATTAAAGGTCTAGAGAACATGACCTTTGAATGAAGGCTGAAATAATTGGGTTTGTTTTTGTTTGGAAAAGAGAAGATTGAGGGGGGACATGATAGCCGTTTTCAGGTATCTAAAAGGGTGTCATAAGGAGGAGTGAGAAAACTTGTTCATCTTGTCCTCTGAGGATAGAACAGGAAGAAATGGGCTTAAACTGCAGCAAAGGAGGTTTAGGTTGGACATTAGGAAAAAGACCCTAACTGTCAGGGTACTTAAACACTGGAATAAATTGCAGAGGGAGGTTGTGGAATCTCCATATGTGGAGATATTTAAGAGTAGGTTAGATAAATGTCTCTCAGGGATGGTCTAGACAGTATTTGGTCCTGCCGTGAGGGCAGGGGACTGGACTTGATGACCTCCCAAGGTCCCTTCCAGTCCTAGTATCCTATGATTATATGATTCTAAGACTGACCCTTGGCTTACAGTTCAAAAAGGGGAAAAGGGAGTAAAGCCACCCAGTCTGCTTGGGAAGCCTATTCCAGAACTTTACTACCTTTAAAGTTAGATTTTCCTACTATCTAACCTAAATCTCCCTTGCAGCATGTTATGCCCATTACTTCTTGTCCTGCCATCAGTGGGCAGGGAGCATAAGATCAGCCATCCTCTTTACAGCAACCTTGAGCATATTTGAAGACTATTCTTCCTACCTCCTCAGCTTTCATTCTTTCGTTGCTTTCCTCTGGACCCTCTTTAATTTGTCCACATTTTCCCAAAAGTGTGATACCCAGAACTGCTGGACACAATATTCCAGTTGAAGCCTCACCAGTGCCAAGTAGAATGAGACAATTACCTGTCTTATCATACATTCAATACTCCTGTTAACACACCCCTGAATGATAATAGATTTTTCCACAACAGATTTTCATTGTTGACTCATATTCAAATTTGTGATCCACTGTAACTCCCTTTCCCAGTCCTGTTCAGCAGCATCCTCTCCCTCTTTTTTAGCTTTGGATTTGATTTTTCTTTCCCTGGACTTTATTGAATTTCATCTTGTTGATTTCATTCCAGTTCTCTAGCTTGTCAATGTAATTATTTATATAAAGAAAAATAATGACACCCTGAAAATTAAAAATACATAACTCATTTCTTCATCCTGGAGATAAAGATAAACTCTGCCTTCCCTTCCTGAAAGGTTCCAACTCCCCATTTCAAAGAAATTCCCTACTTCCTCCCAATAACCTGGAAAATAACATAGTGACATTTTTTCTTCCAGCATTTACAATTCTCTATTACTCTCTAATATCTGCAATATGTGCTCAGATTTGCACATCATCAAAATATGACAGATAGTATAGCTTATCTATCAAGATGTCACACATTTGTCTGTTTCAGGCATCCAGATCTGAAGTGAGGCCCTGATCCTACAAAATTTCATGCATGGGCTTAAGTTTAAGTATGTGAGCTGGGATATAGGGGTGAGATACAGAATGAGGATTATGTTTTGCCTTTTAAAGGAGGGAGCATCCACAACTTCATGTGAATAAGCAATGGAGAGGAAAAGAGAAAAACTTGTGCCTCAGAGCAATTTTCACATTTCCTCTAAAAATGTGTAAGTCTAGCATGCTCATCAGTACCATATTAGTATTTATTTGGGGTTTCTGAGGATGGAACTTTGTTATTTAACTCTTCTTGATCTCAGTTGACTAGAACTCTTCATTCGTGCACCTCTGCTCTGATACTCATTTTCTGATATGACCCTTGTCACCCCGTCTCACTCTTGCTCTTCAAATCTCATTAGAAAAACTGTTTAGCTGTGTTTCAGCCTAGTTACCTTGGTCTGTTTCCATTATCTCTAACTATATTGTTTCTGCCTCATTCTGTGCTGAATGCATGTGAAGTTGTCTATAGAAACAGGCTGCATTGTTAATGTCATGAAAGACTCTGATTCATAATTAACCAGTTCATGCAATGAATGTTAATTAATCTATCTATATACTGAACAACAAGTAGAAAGTTTCACAGGAAAAAGAGCATACTCCAACACAATGGAAACAAAGTACTTTCATATCAGGCATGATTTAGACTACTGTAGCCTGCAGTGATATTTATTCCTAGGATCACCTTATTGTTCCCAGATCCCAGGCTGCTTTTAATCTATTGTTCCTTATCTCAAGAGCCTTCTGTTATTTTTCTTTTCTGTATATGGTTATTATCTTTCTGTTTTGAGTTTCAGAGTTTCTTAAAATATTTTTTTAACCAATCTGTATTCATAGTAGTTCAGACTGAAGGTAGCTTTCTATTACAAATTCTATTGTAACACCCTCTCTCATACAAATGAACTCAGCTGCCTGAAATTTCACACACAGGGCCTTAGCTCAGGGTAGAAATTCTCTGGAAAATGTTGGAAAAAGCCAACAAGGTATTTTGGAAATATGGAGATTCAAAACTGAGGTAGATTTTACTTTGTATTTGGACTTGTCATACTCCAAAAAAGCTTAGACAGGCCACTGTAAATGTGTTCCAGTCTGTTAGTTTTATTGGTGAGTCATGTGTAGGATTGGCACTTGGGCAAAGAGGAGGGATTAGTTAGCTACTGCCAGGTTTCCAAAATCTTAGTATTGATCCCATGCAGCATATAGGAATTATCCATGAAGGGTATGTCGTATAGGGAGTGCTTGACATGTGCTAGTCCTAATGCATGGTTTGAAACCTTTGCGTCCACTTTTGCACAAAGAAGGTGATGATGAGCTTCCTCCTACACCCCACCCAAACACCTCCTAGTGTAGAGAATAAATGAGCAAAGGGCAGTCCTATGAGGATAAAGACTATCTCCTAGGCTACAGAAATGAGCAATGGGTGTCCTGAGTTTAATTCAGCCTCTGTCACTGAGGCTATGTCTAAACTATTGAGTTTTTCCAGGATACAGGGAACACGTCTGTTCTTCCAACACTCCTTGCTATTAAAATGGAGCCTATTCTGCTAGTCCATAGTATTGAAAAATATGATTTTTTTCTTGAGGAGAGGAGGGGACACAACACCATTTGACTCCTCTGGTACCAGGAACTTGAGTTGAAGATGAAATCAGAAAGGATTAAAATCACAGGGAAGAATGATGTTATAGTGCCAAAAACTCACGGTCTTTCAGAAAGATACAACTTCCTTTTTTCTGTTGTTTACCCATTGGTCCAATGGAAAAAGTTTGGCCTCCCAGGAGATTAAGTCCATGTCTGGTCTATAGTCACTACAGTGGCTTAACTTTGGTCCCATAGCTATATTGCTTTAACACCACAGTATAGATTGACTACAATGATGGAAGGTTTTTATTTTTTTTCTGTCACAGTGGGAGCTCCACCACCCTGAGCAGTGGTAGCTGGGTAACTCCAAGCATTCATTTATTGGCCTAGCTGCAGCTACATTGGGGGGTAGGCTGGCATAGCTACAGCGCACAGGAGTGAGAATTTTGTCTTCTCTCAGTGCCATACCTATGTCAACCTAAATTTTAAGCATGGACCAGACCTCAGTAAGTAATAACTGAAAAAAGATTTGAGATCCTGAATAAAAGGCATCTGTGATACTATATAATTGAAATATGACCACTTACACAATTAATATTACCACTGTTAAATTGCAATAAAATTTGTATAAATTATACCATGTCGGATATCAATGGAAAGATGATTATCCTGTTTAAATCCATATATTATCACTGTATCTGAAATTATTAATATTTGCTATAGATCTGTATCTTAACCAACCGTTTTAATCTTATCTCAGGTGTGTAGCATGGTTGTTATAAATAACTGGGCTACATCTACACTGGAGGCTTCTTGCGCAAGAACTGTTTTCCGCAAGAGTTCCTGTGCTAAAGGTCTTGTGCAAGAGCGCGTCCACACTGCCATGTGTTCTTGTGAAAGAGATGTGCTTTTGCACAAGAGCGTCCATAGCAGCGTGGATGCTGTCTTGCACAAGATAGCTCTTATGGCCATTTTAGCCATAGGGGTTTCCTGCGCAAGAAACCCCTGATGCCTGTACACACTGCCTTCTTGTGCAAGAGGTCTTGCACAAGAGGGCTTATTCCTCATGGCGAGAGGAATAACTCTTGTGCAAGAATCCCTCTTTGCTGATGCTTTACTGTAAATTTATTTGCATAAGAACACGTGTGCAGTGTAGATGCTCCACAAGTTTTTGCGCAAGAACCAGCCATTCTTGTGCAAAAAGCTTGCAGTGTAGCTGGTGTGTAAGACTCTGGTAACTTCCAAAAGACTGGAAGCCAATTGAAATGAACGGAAAGACTGAATGAGTTGGTGGGCTTTGAATAACTTTGTTCTCTGAGACACATACTAGTTTCCTGTTTTCATATCCCTAGTGGAATGTATTTCTAAATTTAGCTTGTTTAAATGTTTGTTTCCTTCTACATGTTTTACTTTTCTTCAAGCTGAGGATCCTCAATAAACTGCACTGGGGCACTAAAAAAATATTTCTTGTAATTTGCATGAGATAGTACTAAGAGAAAGACTGTCAGCATTTTGGTGTTTATTACCTCTTGTCTCCAAGCTGTGCCAATTTGTTTTCCTTCTCTGTACAAAGGTGCCTCTGTAACCTAGAGCTGTCTAGATCTGACACTCAAAAATTCTAACATCTGAGACATTCTAGCCACAGAGTCAAATTAGGCAGGTCTTATAAGTTGTCATTGTATTTATAGTGATGGATTCTCAGACACAGTCACATACAGTTTCAAAGGCCAGTGAGCATAAACAAGCACATTAAAAGAATGCAATAAATGGGTGCTTATAGTATGTACCAACCATTCCTGGTTGCACCCTAATACAAAAACAAATAGAAAACTATCAATCACCTTGCCCAATATACATGTATGTTGCAATCATTTTCTGCTGTTTTTTGTTTATGTTGCTATCAAGGCTTTTGTGGTAAGGCTGTAATTTCCTATAGTCATACTAACTAACTAACTAACTAAACACACAAATAAAATAAAATAATATATTATTTCTACTGTGGTAGCAGATAGAGACCTTCATCAGATAATTACCCTAGTGTTAGGCTTTGTATACACACAAAATAATTTTACGTGTACCTAATTAATGGAGCTAGCTAACCAGCCACCCCTAAAGGAACCTGAATGCTAGTTGTTACTATGATCTTTCAAAAATAATAATCATTGCTGTAATCTAAAGACAATCTGTACACTGAGAACACAGGATGCACTGACTGTTAGATGACTTGAGAAGATCAAATGCAGTAGGAGCCTTTATGAAGGAAAAGGAACACATGGGCCAATTACTCTAACTGCAATCCAGGTAATGTGCTACAGCAGACAATGAAGAAATTAGTCTGAAGATACAGTGCATTAAATAGTGGGCAGTATGGAGGAGACCAGGGCACACTAAAGTGATATCACTTTTTGAGAGATAACTTTGGTGGACAACGAGACAAGAGGATATACTAAGTTACTGTTGTAACATTTAAAAAGGGGCACTCCATGCAGATGTCCAGACTGGTTTGCAGTAGCATGCACAATCACCCATTTTGTGCATGAAATGTATGCATGATTCATTGCATATTTAGTCCACTGTCTGCAGAGTTCATAAAACATTTTAATAGGAGTCATCTAGAGATCTGGACTAATGTGGCTTTGGTAAGAATAATAGCATGGGACATAAAGAATGAGTTATGGCTGCCTAGAGCTACTGTTTAGACAGAGCACGGGGGGCCTTTATGTGAAAAATATAAAAGCTGTACGCTTGCAGGAGATAAAGGCCATTCAGTCACTCATCCTAACCTTGATGTCCTAAGTCTCTATGAAGAATGGACTATTGAGACAGTCTGAGTATTGAATGTGAAAGATGTCTTGCACAGGGTTCACAAGAGTCAACGTTGGGGTCAGAATTATTAAATAAATCATCATAAAATACTCATAGAACAAAAGGAGCTGTACATTCCTCAAATTTGATGTTATGGATGGATAACAGAAAAGGAGATAAAGTTAGAATAGAGGAACTAGAGAAGTCAAAAAATTGGGATCCATTCTTAATTCCTCTCAAAATCTAACACTAGATACACAGAATGATACTGCATATAATTGTGCTGAAGTTGTTCTTTTCCAGCTATCAGACTATACAGTCCAAAGATCCTATTTAATGAGCTCATGGGAGAAAACTGCCACTATATATAGTTTGGAATTAGACCATTCTGTCTTGGGTAGCATTCCACCTTCTGACTTAATATGTTGTTTGTGGTACAGCAACCAACATGAGACTGTCTTTTCTGGATTTGATATCATTAGGATTGTTGATGGGAAGTCAGTTTGGCTAAGGCCAACCTACCTAGTGTGATGAACTACCCAAAAGCTGGCTTTCATCACTCTAGGATTTTTGTTAAAAAAGCTGCCTTTACATTGGATATGTTGCTTTGCTTTAAAGCAGTTAATAATATAGAATGCAATTTGCACTTATCTAGCATTTTCCATTTGAAGATCTCTAGCCGCATGACAAATAACAAAGGCCAGATTCTGGTACCCATCCTCATGATGACTAGCATAGGAGTCTGCAAGTAGTACTGTTGAAATCATTCAGTTACCTTCAGAGCAAGGCACTATTCCATCAGAAGGACTGTGGCAGAATCTGGCCTGAGTTAATTAAATCTAATAACATCTCTCTGAGGTATGCTAGATAAAAGATAACTTCATTCACCATTAACATGCAGATAGATCAACACAGCAAGGGGCTTAACAGTGTATGATACCATTTCACAAGAGTTCAGGGCAGAAAGCAATGAAGAAGAATATTTGCAACAGAAATTGCAGGAGTCATTTAGCTGGCAGAATGTAATTATCTGACTTGTGTTGAAATTTGGCCAGGACCCTGAGGTTAATCTTACAAAAATGCTATGGGCATTTTCATGACAAGTGGGAAGAATTTGTTTTATAGCTCATCCAAAAAGCTGCTCCCCTAGAAGCACAGTGCCCCTAAGATGTTGCTGGATCATTACTTTAGTTCTGACTCAAAAAAGGGGAAAATTCCATTTACAAAATCATCAACTCTTTTTCTAGAAGTGCCAAACTGGTATATACATGTGTGTGCACATTCACTTCCCACTCCTCATATGCAGAGGCGATAGTCATGTATCACCAGTACATGCACTGCATGCACAGCCGGGCAGTAAATAATCATATCTCTAAGCTGGATACTGGCACCCATCACCAAACTTAGCACAGTGGCATTATGAGGAACCTTCCTCATGGATTTCACAAAGTCTTCAGCTTTTCTCCCAACTCATGCTATGCAAAGCCCTGTGGAGGCTAGGTTGCTGTTTTTCTTTTCATGCAACACAGGTTTCCATGTACTTGACCACGTCACCTGCCCCTCTGCCAGCTAACCTGTCTCCTCTGGAATTCATTCTAACATTCAAAAAGCCTCTGAGCAACTTCAAACAGCTGCCTTTCTCCCCCTTCAAATCAACCTGCCACAGAAATCTTTATTTTTTTCTCCCAGAGGAAATCTTTATTTTTTCCTCTCCTAAAATAACTCAGTTTAAAGTTCAGAATGGGCAGGATTCAGTCCTGGGGCAGGAATAGTTCTTCTATATGTACTTAAGATCACACTTTTAAATTCTGCAATCCGGCATCAATGCATCTTTTCACCTTTGGGAAAAGGGGCATCACTGAATCCCTAGTGGGGCCAGCACTTGCTTTGACTTCAGAAGGTCCTGAAATATTAGTTCTTTAAGCCAATATATAGGCACAGGCATTGATACAAAAGAGCTCATTTTAGGACATGTTACAGGTTTATCTGGCTCCCTTTATGCAGAGTTTATTATCTTACTACATATTTTAGAAATGTACATCTGTTTGTCTGTGTCTGTCCCTCCATCTGTGAGTCTGTTTGTTCAAGCACTCCTAAATAGTAAGAGCTAGAGCCACCAAATTTGGTATTCAGCTTACGCTTATCCTAACTTAAAGCAAGATCAGGATTTGGTTGTACCAGCACGTTAGGATGTGTCTGGAATTTGATTGTTTCTTTTAAAATGAAAGGGATTGGTCCAGTAGAAGGGAAGTTATACTGTAAAATGAGCACAAGAGGGCAGCCAGGGGTTAGAGATGGGGACTGGGAGAGCTATAACCAAATTGGACCAGCAGGGGGTAGAGAAAGGAACAGCTATCTACTATATATTTTAGAGAGTTTTTCTGTTGTCTGTCTGTGCTCGCTGCAGTAGACATAGACATAGATCGCTGCAGGGGCTTCTCACCTGGCTCCAAGCTTCTGTAGTTAGAGAGGGCTGAGGCAGTCCTTTCTCCCTGGGGTAGCCTGCATACTGAATTCCTCATCCTCAGCCCCACCCCAGAGCAATGATTTAAATGAAGAAATACAAAACTTATTTGAGTTAAGGACCCAAGCAAGGCTGGGTAAATTTTCTAGTAGTAACTAAAGCACATGGCTTTAGAGGTCAATATGAAAAATAGCCCCAATCAAAATGCTAAATACTTCCTCAGTACAGTTTTCTTTCTAAAACATGTGACACAGGCAGAAAACATGGAGTGGTTTTTATTATGAAAGCTTTGTTTTACCATTCATGAGTTATGCAGTCATCCCAAATACATGTTACTACCACCTTTATATTGCATCATCATGTAGTAGTATGTCTTTGTATACTTAGGTATGTTGCTAGCTCTTCATATACACACATAAAACTAGAATTATTAAAACTAAGAATCATAAAGAAGAGTGTTGCATTGAAGGAGCAGTGCCTCTTCCTACTAAACTCTTCATTCGGAGGTTTAAAATGTATTCCTTTTTGATATTATGAATACAATAATTAAAAGCTGCTCTATGATGTGCACATCTCATCTGTTTCACACAGTACTGTGAAAATATGTCATTTATAAGGACAACGTGTAGCAGTGAGATTAGTAAATTACAGCATGCATTTTGGCATCATAGCAGGTCACAGTAGAACATTTTAGCTGACATGACTGGTCCAGTGCCCTCTAGATCATGAAATTCCATCCTGCAGGAATCCACTTGCAGCAGGAATGAGCTGCTTACACTTTAGAAAGGCAGATTTGTTTATTAGTAGGGGACTTGCTCACATAAATCACCAGGATCAAATGCATTTGGCAGTAGCAGTCATAACATCGTGGCAGACCAGACAGGGTGGGGCAAAACTAAAACTAAATTCATCCAGTGATAAATAGCATAGGAAGCTATCAGAATTCAGCGTAACGATGCTTTTGCAATGTGTCACATCACCCATCATATTTTAACCAAAACGTGCTTGAATCTGGACTGGCACTCTTGGGAAGGATGGATGAAATAGTACCTAGAGTACTGGCCTTAGACTCAGGAAATGGGGCTCTCTTCCCAGTTAAGCTACTAACTTCGTATATGACTTAGGAAAATCACTTAATATACCATGTCCATCAGCTCCCAATCTATATAAAGGGGACTTGTGAGGATAAAATCCATTAATAGCAGTGCTCAAATACTACAATGACAAGGGCCATATAAGTAGATAGATTTATGAAAAAAATTATGCTAAAGTGGTTTGGGCCAGACTAGAACACTTCGTAACAGAACCCTTATAGGCCATTTTGGTACCACTATTATTCAAGTTTTTCTCTTTGGATTGTAGTTAATTTTTCTTTCTCTCAACTACTCTGCAACTGTATAAAGAAATCAAAACAGTATATTATATACTAAAAAGTAAGTGATCTATTATTCCCTTCATCAACAGTTAGCAATCTTTAAGAGGCATGTGCATTTTGAGATTTTATGCAAATATTGTAAGCGATATAAGTAGCTAAAAGTACAAGATTTTTATGGTCCTGAAACTATGCTAGTTGGGAAGGTCTATTTTTTAATTTATCAGGATAATGCAAATATGTTGATCGTGGTACGGTTGTACACAGTATGATTGACATTTTTTTATTCCAAGGCGAGACACTGTGATCTTCTAGTCTAAGCTCGTGTCTAACATGGGCCATAAAACTTCCCCAAAATACATTTCTAGCTCAGAATTCCTAGACCTTTGATAAATTGTTCCAATAGTTAATTACTCTCATCATTAAAATGTTATGCCTTGTTTCCAGTCTGAATTTGCCTATTTTCAACTTCCAGCCACTGGCTCCTATTATACTTTTTTCTGTGGCTACGTCTAAACTGCAAGCCTCTTTCGAAAAAGAGCGTCTAGACTACAACCAGTACTTTCGAAAAAGCACCCAGGCAGTCTGGATGCTCTCTTTTGAAAAAGCACACTTTGCATTACATAGTGCCTTTTTTTGAAAGACCACTTTAAAAAAAAAGGCATTATTCCTCATAAAACGAGGTTTTCCGCGGTCAAAAAAACTGCTGCATTCTTTCAGTTTTACTTTTGAAACAACGTGGCAGCAGTCTAGAAGGGGAAGTTTTTTCGAAAAAAGGCCCTGTAGTCTAGACACACCCTGTGAGACTGAAGAGCCAG
The DNA here is from genome assembly GCF_052426305.1 of Pelodiscus sinensis. Classification (NCBI taxonomy): domain Eukaryota; kingdom Metazoa; phylum Chordata; order Testudines; family Trionychidae; genus Pelodiscus; species Pelodiscus sinensis. Next base: position 320,012,168 of record NC_143052.1, read on the forward strand.
TTATTAAATGTTTCCCATCAGGGAGGGTATGGGCTGTAACCAAGTCACCCTTGAACCTTCTCTTGGTTCAGTTAAGAAGACTGAGCTCCTTGAGGCTATCACTGAGGCCAAGTTTTCTAACCCTTTCATCATTCTTCTGTGACTTCTCTAAACCCTCTCCAATTTATCAGTAGCCTTCCTGAATTGTGGGCACCAGTAGCGGTCGCACCACTGCCACATACACAGATAAAATCACCTCACTGCTCCTATTCAAGACTCCCCCATTTAAGTATCCAAGGATCACATTAGTTATTTTGCCCACGACATGGCACTGAGAGCTGAGGTTCAGCTGGTTATCCACCATGAACTCTCCCCAAATATCTTTCAGAGTCACTGCTTCTCAGGATAGAGCCCTCAGGCCTGTAAATATGGCCTACATTGTTTGCTCCTAGATGGATACATTTACACTTAGTCATATTAAAATGAATATTGTTTTCTTGTACCCAGCTTACCAAGTGATACAGATCGTCTGTATTAGTGCTGTCTCCTCTTCATTATTTATTACTCATCCCATATGTAGGGTCATCTGCCCACTTTAGCGATGGTGAGCTTATGATTTCTTCTAAGCCATTAATCAAAATTTTAAATACATCTGAAAATTTCAGTTAGATGATGTATCATCTACATATTTAAATCATTTTCTGTGTCTAAGACAACACATTGATCTCATGATACACTGGTAGCCATAGAACTATTTCCATTTGGCTATGTATTAACAGAAAGCTCCTGCACATTAGAGATTAGATTTTTAAAGTATATAGTCAAATTTCTATCACCACATTAATTATTCTCTATTTTAGCTTGCTCACTTTTTAAAACACAGCAGCCTTGGAGACTGCTCAGTGTGTTATTCTTCTTGGCATTGAGGCGGTGAGCACAAAGATGCTATGTACGTGGAAGTGCTTCTAAAAAGTTTCCATTAATCCAAGAGGACCATGTTCCGGGATCATTCATGATTGCTTATGAAGTCTCCACACTCTATCAAGAGCTCTTGCACAAAAGGCTTATTACTCGTAGAAAGAGGAATAACTATTGCACAAAAAGCCCCATCTTCTGACGATCTACTGTACTTTTTCTTGTGCAAAAATGAGCTAGTAGTGAGGACGCTCTGTGAGTTTTTGCGCAAAAACTCTGCAGAGTAGACATAGCCTCAATGTTTTCAGAAGCCCAAGAGCCAGTGGAACATGGCTAAGTAAAAATTCCACCTTCAGAACTGGAACTTGTGAGGCATGATCTTGCTTCCTCAGAGTGCAGTGTATGTGGGAGCTCACTATGGAATTTCACAGTGTGAATGCCCCCCCTTAAGAATGCCCTTCTCTGGGAAGAAGAGGTACAGCAGAACAGGTGGCAATAGTAGAAGGGAACTGAATCCCATCCAATCCCCATCTCCTTGTAGGTCAGGACTCTGGGCTCACATGGCCCCTTACAGGTATACTCCATCTCTCAGCAGTGCCAGCCCTTGCTGGGGCACAACTTCCACAAAGGGCTCAAGGGAGTAACAAGTTACCTTCATCTCCCCCTTGGGGTCAAACCAGGCCAGAAAAGTGGAAAATACTGACTGAGGATGGGGTATGGCTAAGGTGGATGCATGATTCAGCTCCTCTGGAGCCCCATCTTGAGATAACCCTGCCCCCCCCCCAAAAAAAAACCTGATAGAATCATAGAATCAAAGAATACTAAGACTGGAAGGGACCTCAAGAGGTCATCGAGTCCAGTCCCCTGCCCTCATGGCTGGACCAAATTACTGTCTAGACCATCCCAGATAGACATTTATCTAACCTACTCTTAAATATCGCCAGAGATGGAGATTCCACAACCTCCCTGGGCAATTTATTCCAGTGTTTAAGTACCCTGACAGTTAGGAACTTTTTCCTAATGTCCAACCTAAACCTCCCTTGCTGCAGTTTAAGCCCATTGCTTCTTGTTCTATCCTCAGAGGCCAAGATGAACAAGTTTTCTCCCTCCTCTTTATGACACCCTTTTAGATACCTGAAAACTGCTATCATGTTCCCCCTCAATCTTCTCTTTTCTAAACTAAACAAACCCAATTCCTTCAATCTTCCCTCATAGGTCATGTTCTCTAGACCTTTAATCATTCTCGTTGCTCTTCTCTGGACCCTTTCCAATTTCTCCACATTTTTCTTCAAATGCGGTGCCCAGAACTGGACACAATACTCCACCTGAGGCCTAACCAGCGCAGAGTATAACAGAAGAATGACTTCTCATGTCTCGCTCACAACACACCTGTTAATGCATCCCAGAATCATGTTTGCTTTCTTTGCAACAGCATCACACTGCTGACTCATATTCAATTTGTGGTCCACTATAACCCATAGATCCCTTTCTGCCATACTCCTTCCCAGACAGTCGCTTCCCATTCTGTATGTGTGAAACTGATTATTCCTTCCTAAGTGGAACACTTTGCATTTGTCTTTATTAAACTTCATCCTATTTACCTCAGACCATTTCTCTAATTTGTCCAGGTCATTTTGAATTATTACCCTGTCCTCCAGAGCAGTCACAACCCCTCCCAGCTTGGTATCATCTGCAAACTTAATAAGCGTACTTTCTATGCCAATATCTAAATCGTTGATGAAGATATTGAACAGAGCCGGTCTCAAAACAGACCCCTGTGAAACCCCACTTGTTATACCTTTCCAGCAGGATTGTGAACCATTAATAACTACTCTCTGAGAACAGTTATCCAGCCAGTTATGCACTCACCTTATAGTAGCCCCATCTGAGTTGTATTTACCTAGTTTACTGATAAGAATATCATGCGAGACCGTATCATACACCTTACTAAAGTCTAGGTATACCACATCCACCGCTTCTCCCTTATCCACAAGACTCATTATCCTATTAAAGAAAGCTATCAGATTGGTTTGACATGAAACCAAATCCATGCTGGCTGTTCCCTATCACCTTGCCATCTTCCAAGTGTTTACAGATGATTTCCTTAATTACTTGTTCTATTATCTCCCCTGGCACAGAAGTTAAACTAACTGGTCTGTAGTTTCCTGGGTTGTTCTTATTTTCCTTTTTATAAATGGGCACTATATTGGCCCTTTTCCAGTCTTCTGGAATCTCTTCTGTCTCCCATGATTTTCCAAAGATGATAGTTAGAGGCTCAGATACCTCCTCTATCAGCTTCTTGAGTATTTTAGGATGATGATGAAAGGCTTGCAGTGAAATTTCTGCCGCAGAGAGTCTTGCTGACAGAGAGAGATGCAATCTAGACTTCTCATCTTCAACTGAGTAGAAGCACATCTGTGTATTTTTTGAGACAGAATATCAATCTCATAGAAGGGTAATCTTCAGTCTCTGATTGCTTTAGGAACTTGCCACATGAAGCCTATTAAATGCTTTACTAAAATCCAGATATTCTAAATTGGTTGCATTTCTTTATCCATACACCCTTCCTTCTGCATTCCACAAGTGGTTTCCCTCATGTTATTGCTATTCCTGGAATCCAAATGTATTTCTGCAGGCATCAGATATTTAAATAAAGTCCTGTATTGATCCGTCCCTTTAAGGCTACAGCAAATTAGTTGAAAGGAAATCAATTTCTCAGATTGCCCACAGCATCCTAAAAATATCTTTGCTGCTGCAGCTGACTGAGTGTACAGCATGAGTTATAAAAGCAAATTGAAAGGAAAGCAAGAGAAGGAGAAATGTTCGGAGAATAATTAGGCTCTAGCTACAATTCCCAACATGTGGTAGATGAAGAAATACTCTGCAGTCCTTCAATACTGAGCTACATGCCTGGAGCTGCTTCGGTGATTTTACCACTGAAAATCCAGCTCTGGATTTTACCTAGCTTTTATCCACCATTTTGTGACTTGAATACCGCAGCCTTCTCCTCTCTGCCATTGACTGTATGCCCATCAAATATATTTAAAATAGCTTCCTAGCTCATATAGATATAGGACCACTAATGCTGCTTGAGGTAGCATCTAAAAATAGCAGTGTTACTGCAGTGGCACGGGTGGTGACTTGGGCTAGCTGCACAAGGATGGGACCCAGGGTATGTCTACACTACCCCGCTAGTTCGAACTAGCGGGGTAATGTATGCATACCGCACTTGCTAATGAAGCCCGGGATTTGAATTTCCCGGGCTTCATTAGCATAAGCGGGGAGCCGCCATTTTTAAATCCCCGCTGCTTCGAACCCCGTGTAGCGCGGCTACACGGGGCTCGAACTAGGTAGTTCGGACTAGGGTCCTATTCCGAACTACCGGTACTCCTCGTGAAACGAGGTGTACCGGTAGTTCGGAATAGGCACCCTAGTCCGAACTACCTAGTTCGAGCCCCGTGTAGCCGCGCTACACGGGGTTCGAAGCAGCGGGGATTTAAAAATGGCGGCTCCCCGCTTATGCTAATGAAGCCCGGGAAATTCAAATCCCGGGCTTCATTAGCAAGTGCATGCATACATTACCCTCCTAGTTCGAACTAGGAGGGTAGTGTAGACATACCCCCAGGGAGTTAGGTGGGACTGTATTTGGGGTCAGTGTTCCCTGAAACTGGGCGCTACTGCAGCCACTCAGGAGAGAGTAAAATGTCACCAAGCTGATTAGCAGAATACCCACATCTAGGTTATGTTTAAACTGATAGTGCCGTGTTGGCACACGCCTCAACGCACAGCCACATGTGGATGAACAAAATGAGGAGGAACTTGGCTTGGGGCAGTGAGTCTGAGCAGCTACCATGCTGTCATAGACACGCTGCTATTTTTAGGTGCTAACTCCAACCAGGCTAGTGTGGGTATGGCTGTTCAAGCTGGGAATCTGGCCTCCCAGCTCATACAGAAATTAACTCTGAGCCAGTACAACCCTGAGCACATTGGAGAACCTTGCCCGAACTGTTTATGATAAAGTGCTCCATGAAGCTTTTGTGCCTTCTTTACATTAAAAATAAAATCTTGTGTTCTGCTTGTTTGCCTTCACATCGTTTGTAAAGCATGCAGTTCATGATGGATGATTGATTACAAACAGCCACCTCATATATTCGTAGCATTTCATTTTACACACATGTGCTGTTCATATTTTAAGTAATTTCATTTTCTTATCCTGAGATGATTTATTATGTTGAAGAAGAATCTGATATGGACATGTATCCACACTATAGGATGCATTAAGAGGAGCATTGCCAACAGATCCAGAGATGTCATTATCCCCCTTTATTCGGCTTTGGTGAGGCCACATCTGGAGTACTGTGTCCAGTTCTGGGCCCCCCACTACAAAAAGGATGCGGACGCATTGGAGAGGGTCCAGCGGAGGGCAACCAAAATGATTAGGGGTCTGGAGCATATGACCTACGAGGAGAGGCTGAGGGACTTGGGTCTGTTTAGTCTGCAGAAGCGAAGAGTGAGGGGGGACTTGATAGCAGCCTTCAACTTCCTGAAGGGAGGTTCCAAAGAGGATGGAGAGAGGCTGTTCTCAGTAGTGACAGATGGCAGAACAAGGAGCAATGGTCTCAAGTTGTGGTGGGAGAGGTCCAGATTGGATATTAGGAAAAACTATTTTACTAGGAGGGTAGTGAAGCATTGGAATGGGTTACCTAGGGAAGTAGTGGAGTCTCCATCCCTAGAGGTGTTTAAGTCTCGGCTTGACAAAGCCCTGGCCGGGTTGATTTAGATGGGATTGGTCCTGCCTAGAGTGGAGGGCTGGACTTGACGACCTTCTGAGGTCTCTTCCAGTTCTGATTCTATGATAAGGGGATGGTTGGATGAAATAACATGATCTTGGTAACTAATTGACCATTCATTTCCAGTTGGAAATAGGTCAATGGAGGGATGATAGGAGTTGCTATAGGGAACTTTCTGGGTGTCTGGCTGGTGAGTCTTGCCCACATGCTCAGGGTTTAGCTGATCGCCATATTTGGGGTCAGGAAGGAATTTTCCTCCAGGGTAGATTGGCAGAGGCCCTGGAGGTTTTTCGCCTTCCTCTGTAGCATTGGGCACAGATCACAGCTGAAGGACTCTCTGCATGTTGGGGCCTTCAAAGTATTGGAAGGCTTCAATATCTGAGACATAGGTGAGAGGATTATTCTAAGAGGGGTGGGCGAGATTCTGTGGCCTGCACTGTGCAGGGGGTCAGACTAGATGATCATAATGGTCCCTTCTGACCTTAAAGTCTATGAGTCTATGAGTCTATAGCCTTCAAAACAAATTGAAAAGATTTTATTAAAATCATGCACAGCTTGCTACAGCGTCTGTTTATTGAAACCCGAGTGAACATTGCGATAAAAGGATTCACAAACATTTGTTCAAATAGAAAATGCAAATGCAACGAGGCCTGTCACACTTCTTCATGAACATTTGTGTTAGCCAAGGTTTGCATTTGAGAATGTTTGCAGAAAGGAAAAGTGCATAAATGTATATCTTGCCGAAGTACATATGCATCCATTTTGTGGACTGCCACTCACGGTGCAAAACACACTACCATTTTATCTAGTAGATGTCTAAGAGCATAAGACTATAACAACAGCCATACTGGGTTAAACAAAAGGTCCATCTATCCAAGTTTCCAGTCTTCTGACAGTGGCCAATGTCAGGTGCCCCAGAGGGAATAAACAGAACAGGTAATCATCAAATGATCCATCCCCTGACAAACAAAGTTTAGAGACACTATTCTTGTCCATGCTGCCTAATAGCCATCGATGGACCTATTCTCCATTAATTTATCTAGCTCTTTTTTAACCTTGTTAAACACCTGGCCTTCATAACATCCTCTGGCAAGGCGTTCCACAGGTTGACTGTGTGTTTTGTGAAGAAAACCTTTCTTTTGTTTGTTTTAAACCTGCTGCGTATTAATTTCATTTGGTGACCCCCTAGTTCCTGTGTTATGGCAGCAAGTAAATAACTTTTCCTTATTTACTTTTTCCACACCAGCCATGATTTTATAAACCTCTCTCATATTCCCCTTAGTCTCCTCTTTTCTAAGATGAGAAGTCCCAATTTTATTAATCTCGCCTCAAATGACAGCTGTTCCAAACTCCTAATCATACTTGTTGCCCTTTTCTGAACCTTTTCCAATGCCATTATATCTTTTTTTTTTAGATGAAGCAACCACATCTACGTGCAGTATTCAAAAGGTAGATATACCATGGATTTATATAGAGGAGATAAGATTTTCTCCATCTTGTTCTCTATTCCCTTTTTAATTATTCTGTTTGTTTGTTTTTTTACTGTTGCTGCATATTAAGTGGATATCTAAGATCTCTCTCTCTTGAGTGGTAACAGCTAACTTAGTCCCAAACATTTTATACAGATAGTTGGGTTTCTGTTTTCCAATGTGCATTACTTTGCATTTATCATCATGAAAATTCATCTGCCTGGTTTTGTGAAATCCTTTTGAAGCTCTTTATAATCTGTTTTGGACTTGACTATCTCGAGCAATTTAGAAACATCTTCAAATTCTGCCACCTCACTATTTATCCCTTTCTCCAGATCATTTATGAATATATTGAATAGGGCTGGTCCCAATAGGGACCCTGTGGGACACCAGTAGTTACCTCTCTCCATTCTGAAAACTGACCATTTATTATTTATTTGTTTTCCATCTTTTAACCACTTATCAGTTAATGAGCAGATCTTCCCTCTTAGCTCATGAAAGCTTATTTTGTTTAAGAGACTTTGGTGAGAGACTTTGTCAAAGGCTTTCTGGAAATCTAAGTACATTATATCCACTAGATCCCCCTTGTCCACATACTTATTGAATCGTACCTTGTAAATAGCAAAATATTCAAAACAGTTGACAATGTCAGTGATTACTCGGGGAATCTATAGGCTGAAATAAGTCCACAAACATCATTCATTGAAGAATCTGGAATAGTCAACTTAGATTTTGGAACAACATAATTTGGAACAAAACAATTTGGAATAATAAAAAATAAATGCAAAGCTGGGTCACTAAGGGGGCAGTGCAAAATTATTTTACTAAACTTTTCACTGCAAATAATTCACCCAGTTCTGTACAAAAGGTAAACCAGCGAATAAGGTCTTATTCTTGCAATTCTTTGGCTAAAAATCCCCTTTATTCAATTATGGGGAAAAAATCAAATAACAATCTGAGCAAAAAAAGAGTAAAGAGAGTCCCACTTTAGCAGAGTATTTAAGTATGCCTAACTTTAAGCATTAGTCATATTTAAGCTTTAGATATAGTCACAAAAGTTAGCCATGTGCTAAAGGGCTACGTAAGCACCTAACGTTCTATTGAAGACAAAAGAACTACTCACATGCTTAAAGTTAGGCACACACTAATGTCATCTGGTGAAGCAATGCCATACACTCCTAGTCAGGAAAACACGTAACCCATATGCTTAAATCCATCTCTGTTCTGGACAGGATTTAAATATGGATTTAACTTCTAGTGCATGCTTAATTACCATTGATGTCTATAGGACATAAACAAATGTTTAAAGCTAATGTTCAACTTCAGTAGAACATTTAAAGCTAAGTACATATTTGGGTTCTGTGATGAACTGAGGCCTTTGTGATTAGCTCTCCTTGGAAGAGGCTGTCTTAATTAGCATCAAAGGGCCAAAGCTTGAAATCCTTATTTACTTTTTATTCAGCCCTTTCTTCAGGCAAAACCTCCACTGACTTAATACATCTGGGACCAATCCAATTAGCTCAATATGAAAACACTTACTGATTATGCAGTTGTTGTCATTAAAATTAGAGCATGACTCACCTGAATCCAGATGGCATATTTTTTTCTGTTTAATTCTAAATTGATCTTCTGTGAGGTTCAAAGGGAACTGCTATTGTATTCCTTGGATCAGTTTCACCTGTGGAATATTGCCTGCTTACAAGGACACTTGGGCTGTGTCTACATTAGCGTGTTCTTGCGCAAAAGTGGACGCTTTTGCGCAAAAACTTGCTGCCTGTCTACACTGGCCGCAAGTTCTTGCGCAAGTAAACTGACGTTCTAATATATGAAATCAGGGCTTCTTGCACCAGAACTCTGATGCTCCCACTCAGGAATAAGCCCTCTTGCGCAACTGTTCTTGCGCAAGAGGCCAGTGTAGACAGGCAACATGAATTTCTTGTGCAAGAAAGCCCTATGCTTAAAATGGCCATCAGAGCTTTCTTGCACAAGAGAGCATCTACACTGGAATGGATGCTCTTGCGCAAAAGCACATCTCTTGCGCAAAAGCACATGCCAGCATAGATGCTCTCTTCTGGAAGAGTTTTTGCACAAGAACTCCGCTGCAAAAGTTCTTGCGCAAGATCATGCCAGTGTAGATGTAGCCTTGTTCTTTTAATCTAAATCCAAAGAGGCATTTTTGGAACTAAAAGGAAGACTAATTAGAGGCATTTATGCCTTTTATACATTTCTTCTTTTCCTGTAAAATCATGGCTTGCTACTTACTCCTGTCTTTATAACCAAGAGTTTTCATCTCTCTCCTGCCTTCTCAGTCACTTACACAATGTCTGCTTTGCAAGTGGAATGGCCTTGATTCATGCTTTCAACAGGATTGTCATCTCTTTACACTAAAGGTCTGGTACAGATTTGACATAACTAGTAAAGGGAGACTAAAAATGACTGCTAAGCATCACCTGTCATCAATATCCTGTTGAATGTTGCATGTTGCAGAGGGACATGGGGGAAAGTGAAATATTGGTGAATCTGCTATGCAGGAGAATAAAATATATTCCTGGTAAAAGAGACCTGCATTGTAGCAAGCAGCATTTGGTATGGAACACATGTCACATTGCAGGAACAGAAGATACATTTATCTCCAAAGGCTAGACCGTGTAAATTCTACATTAAAATTCAGACCATTCCACTGTGTATCTTTCAGTATATTACTGCACAGCAGCATTCTTTCCCCTACAACCTTGTTGGAGCTTTTGGGTAATGAAGAGCTTTTATTGTCAATTCCTCTTACAGTCTGTTTGGAATAACCTTGTACATAATGGAAACACTCAAGAAAAGGCCTGTATTGTCCACTGGCTACTGCACAGCATCCAGGCATATGAGCCACTGGCTCAATATGTGACCTTGGGCAAGTCATTCATGCTTTACTGAATAAAAATCCAGGGCCGTTTTGTAAACCAGATGCTGCTGCATATAAACAGCTCTTTTCCAGGAACATAAATTGCACATCACATGTTCATTGTATGAGAGAGAAAGATGGATATTGCAATGCAATAAAAACATATTAAATTGCAGCGATCTAGTAGCTATGTCTTAAATATCACATTATGGCCCCAAGAACAAACTTCAGTCATTTCTCTCAACTTTTATGGTAAGCATGCAAGGTGTTCGGAATAAAAAAATTGCACAGGATTTTTGTGGAACAGAGCTCCAGCTTTGCCACTGGAATACTAAAGAAAGTGCATCAGCTAGTTATTTGGCTTCTGTTAAAGAAGCCTGAGTTTGAGGGGTGAAAAAATTATCCATCCATCTACACTGCCCATCACTGTTATGGAGTGATTCCCAAGAAATTCAGAGCTGCATAGCAAACTCCAACATGTGCTTTGTCTGTCCTAGTTGCCTCTGATGGTGGCACTAGGTGACACTGCCACTAGGGATTCTGAGCTCTGGCACAGAATGCAGACAGCCATGGGGAAAGTGTTATAAATTAGAGCAGGACACTGCAGAGATGGCCTAAAAATGCCTTCTCTATGAAGGATTGACCCTCTATGTTGTGGCTATTTTTTTTTTTTTTTTTGGAGATAGAGTAGCAGAGAACTTGTCCTAATGTATTTCTATTTGAAATTCAAAGTAGTGTGCAGTATTGCTGCGTGTGCTCAACCGAATAAATAATCATTTTGTCTAAAATGCCCTTAAATAATGGTCTTTTTATTGCTCCATATTCCATAAATTTCCCATGGAGAGATGGTGCCTCCAGTTCACTGAATAAGTTCCATCTGGCTGATCCGTGTTTTAAGCATCACTCTCATTGTGCTCTCCTGCTGTACAACCTTACTGTGGCTGTCACTTCCCAAGGGGTTGTAGAGAAAGGAAGGGACTTGATGTCAGCCGGCTAGGCATTGTGAGTCCCTCACACCTTCTGGACCCTACAGGATCCTGTCTGCATAAATATTGCCATTGCAGTAAACTTTGAAAGAACTTCTGTCTGGCTTCTATAATAGATTTTTTTCCCTGTATCTGTGGATTTATTTCCGCTAATATCAGTTTTAAAAACGTATATTTAGTTCAACCATTGCAGAATCAAGAAGGTGAGATGCTGAGTATCCTCAGTTCCCACTTTACAGAAGGCACTCAATGAATCAGAGAGTCACACCATTTGACAAGGTAGCTTGAAATTATGGGTCAATTTTTTCAAGAACAGGAGCCTGAAGTTAGACTACTAAATCTTTATTTAGGGTCTCCTATTGAAGGCTGGTAACATTGCCTATCGTTAAGGTTGGCAGATATTTCTCTTTATAAATTCCTGTTTTCAGTTGCTTAACTTTCCTGGTTTGGGCTGAACTTTTCCATGCTGTGTGATTCTCTCAGGCTGAATGTTTCTGGAAAATTTCAGCCCAAATGGTATTGGTTTCAGAGAAGAACAGGGACTTAAAATTTGGCAGGATCTGGCCTTTGCATTAGAGAGATGCCTATTTATCATTCCCATGGAGATCCACCCAAATGGATAAAAGCATGAGAAGTATATATTCAGCAGAAATTTGATAAAGCTAAATTTTGCAGAGAGGGGATAAAGAGCCAGGGCAAAGAGCCAGGACTGGGATAGGAACAAGTTGGAGAGGACAGGGCAAAAGGGGTCTGTACTCATTCGACACCTTGTCTCTCCAGAGCCTGGAATATAATCTTATCTCTGTTCTGCAAATATCTGTGAAGCCTTCAAGGGTCCTATGTAAACCAATATATGATCAGTGAATTGAAGGCTTTATCATAATTCAGATGCAGAAAAGTTGTACAGACAACTTTATTGTTTGCATTTCCTATCTCCCATTGCATTCTTAGTAATATTCTTTTAGCATAGCTATTCTGTGTGAAATGCTTATTTACAGTTAGCTCCCATTTACACTGTCCTAGCAGGTAAAAATAACTTTAAATCATGCATATGCTACACTGACATCCATTTTAAGCGACTTTTCTCAGCCAAAGCATTTGTGTAAGTGAAAATCAGGCCTTTCGCTTCCTAATTGCATCAATTCCAAGGCCAGAAGGAACAATATTGAGCATCCAATCTAGCCTCCTAATAAAGTAAGGTCATAAAATTTCTCCAAAATAACTTCTAGAGTAGAGATTTTTTTTAATTAAAGAATTGACCACAACGCTTGGTAAATAATTCCAGTGGATAATTACCTTTGCTATTAAAAATGCACATCTTATTTCCAGTCTCAATTTGTCTAGCTACAACTTCAATCCTATGTTATAACTGTCTCTGCTACACTGAAGAGCTCATTATCAGTTTTTTCCCCATGTGAGTATTTATAGATTGTAATCAAATCGCCTTCTCACCTTCCTTTGGCAAAGCTAAATGAACTCAATGAACTCAATCTATCACTATCAGGCATGTTTCTAGTCCTTTAATCTCTAGCTCTTCTCTGAACTCTCCCCAATTTATCAACATCTTTCTTGAATTGTTAACACCAGAACCAGACACACCTAGATTTTCTAAAGCTCGGAGAACTCAAGAGGTGCCTCGGAAGTTACTGATAAGAATGTGGTTTAGCTTCTCAAGCCCAGATGTTTAAAGGCATAGAGCAGTGGTCCCCAACCTTTGCCGGTTGCCCGGGGGTGGGGCTGCCCATACGCCTTGCACCTGGGGCCGGCACCGGCATGTGCTGTGCGCCTGGGTCAGGGACCGCCCATGCGCCATGCGCCTGGGGCTGGCACTGCGCATGTGCCATGCACCCGGGGGCAGGGCCAGCCCAGATTGTTTGGCGGGTGCACATAAATGCCCCGGTGGGTTCCATGGTGCCCACGGGCACCACGTTGGGGACCACTGGTATAGAGGCATTGCTCTGCTCAGCAATGCGCTAATTGATGCAGGAGCCTAAATGTCATTTTCCAAAGTGATGTAGGCATTTGGGAGCCTAAGGCACATTGACTTTTGGCTCCGAAGTGCCAAAACCAGTTTTGAAAATTAGACATAGGCTTCCAAGCCAGTTTCAGTGTTACAATGCTGAGTGGAGAAATCCCTAACTACAGTTAAAAATCTAGGTGTTAGGGGACTGTAAACCCCTTACTAAAATTCAGTGTACTTTTTTTGATTGGCTAGCTCTCAGTACCAAAAGGAAGGGGAAGGAACAATGCAAAATCAGGACCCTGAAATGGACAGCCATCAGGAACAATGGTGGAGAGGCCAATGTTCAGGTCAACCTGATTGACAGGGCAGGCAGGCTAATGAGGGAGTCAGGAGGCCCGGAGAAAATTGTGTCTGCTGCTGGTACATATGTATTCTCTCTGCTCTAGATGCACAGAGACGGTGGAGTGCCATGAGAGAAGTAGAACAGGAAGAAGGCAGAATTGAGACCTTTCAAAGTTTTGGCCCAAGCGAGGGTGCATGGGGGCATCATTTGAGCTCCCCGCCTCAGGTGCCAAAATGTTGTGGGCCGGCCCTGAGCCCACGTCCTCTGTATGGGTTAGACAGAGTGGGGCTGAGCTAAGGAGACAGCAGAAGCCTGAGCTGTGCTAGGAGAGGAGCCATAGCAACAATAGTCAGAGAAGCTGCTCAGGAAGCAGATCCGTGCTGGAAGGAGAGCCACAGAAGCAGCCCAGAGAGCAGACCTGTGCTGGGAGGAGAACTGCAGCAACCAGAGCCAGAGGGGCCAGAAAAAGCAGCCCTGGGAACTGGAGGCAGATAGGGTTGCCAGGTGTCCGGTATAGACCCGGACAGTCCAGTATTTTCCCCTCCTGTCCAGTAAAAAATTCAGAAAATACCGGACACTGAAAATGTCCGGGATTTTCTGTATTTTTTCCCTGCCAGGAGGTGAAAATACCAGATACCTGGCAACCCTACAACGTACTCAGCAACCAGGCCCAGCCCCCAGACCACCTGCCAGGCCCCCTGGGCGCTCCTCCACCCCCGCTTACCTGGTTCCAAAGGGGCTTGTCTTGTGGCTGGAACAGAAAAACAACATGGCCACTGGCAAAAAAAATCCTCTTTTTAAAGGGGCCATGCTGATTTTTTATTTTTTTATTTTTTGCTCAACAACTTTGATCTCCCCCCCTTTTTTTTTTCTCGACAGAAATTTTTTCCTGGTGTTTTTTTTTTTTTTTTTTTTGAGGGGAGGGGTATTCAGTATTTTTGGTTAAACCATCTGGCAACCCTAGAGGCAGAGCAGCAGCAGTCCTGAGGCAAAGTGGAGCTGGGGCTAGAGCATTCCAGAACTGGAAGCAGCTGTGGAGAGTGAGGGGTAGCCCTGGGCACTGGGCCCAACAAAGGGAGACACCCCCAGCCAAGAGGCCTCGCAGGCCAGACTTGGAGGGGGATTGTAACCCCAATGGGGGGCTGATGCTAGGAAGAAGGGTCCTGCCACCTAAAGCCTGAAGGCTTGTGGTCTCCGCCAGAGTAAATGTCCAGCCTGCAGCACAGGCCTGGGAAGAAGGCCTGGGAGGTGTGAAGAACAGAGTGGGAACTGCCCTTACATTCCAGAGACTGTTGTTTGTGATGCTCCCTGCCACAGAGTGGGGTGATGTGTTTTCGTTTAACGTTTTCCATTTTTCCTTATCTATATATTTTTAATTGGTTGTTGTTTAAAAGTTGTATTTGCTTTGAACTGTATGTAATGATCAGTGGGTCAGGGAAGTGTCCAATGTGGAGAAAGGACCCTGGAGTGAGGAACCCTAACCCAGGAGTGGGCAAACCTTTTGGCCCAACGGCCACATCAGGACATGGAAATTGTATGGAGGACCAGGAATTCTCACAAAATTGGGGCTGCAGTATGGGGAAGGGTTAGAGCTTCTATTGGGAGTGTAGGCTCTGAGGTAGGGCGAAAAATGAGTTTGGGGTGCAGCAGGCACTCTGGGCTGGAGCCGGAGGTTGGAGTGTGTGGAGGTGAGGGCTCTGGCTAAGGGTTAGTGTTCTGAGGTAAAGCCAGGGATGAGGCGCTCTGAATGCAGGAAGGGGCATTGAGCTGGGACTGAGGGGTTCAGAGGATTGGCGGGGGCTCTGGGCTGGAGCAAGGAGTTGGAGTGTTTGGGGGGGGATAAGGGCTCTGGCTGGAAGGGTAGGGTGGGGACTGGGATGAGGGATTTAGGATACAGGAGAGTGCTCTGGGCTGGGAGTGAGGAGTTCAGAGGGCAGGAGAGGTATCAGGGCTGGGGCAGGGCATTGCTGTTGGTGGGAGGGGACTCGGGGGTGCAGGCTCTGGGCTTTGCTTACATCCTCAAGCAGCTCTGGCAAGCAGTACCATATCCCCCGTCCTCATTTGCCAGCCAATGGGGTCTGTGGGCCAGTGCTTAGGATGGGGGCAACACACAGAGCCCTCTGGCTGCACCGATGCATAAAAGCCAGTCAGAGGGAGATAAGCCTCTGCTTCCAGGAGCCATACAGAGAAGGGAAAGCTTCAGGCTCCACTCCCCAGTAGTAGCTTGAGGGCTGGATTAAAACTGCTGGCAGGCCATAGTTTGCCCCCTCTGCCCTAGCTCCTTCCCTCAGTGACCCAAACAAGATGAGGGTTGAGTGCCCCAAAACTTCTAGGCATAAGCTTGTTGGGGTTACAAGGACTTTGCCACACAGTGGAATAAGAGCCGTTGGGTAAAGGAAGTGGGAGTCAGATCCTTTCTCTAGACCATTTAACTGGGATAGTGTGTAAACCACTTATATAAGCATCAGAAGCCTAAGTTTAGGCTCCTATTTCTGAAAAATCTAGGTCACAATATTAAAGCTTTTGCTAAACGTGGACAGCTGCAATTTTAGAGTGTGACTTTTTCCAGGAGCTTTTACTGAACCCTATTCACTGTGGGTATGTCTACACTACCCCGCTAGTTCGAACTAGCGGGGTAGTGTAGACATACCCTGTCATATGTTGCTTAATACCCAACAGGAATGAAGGCTATACAATGTAAATCTGAGCCACCACCTATATGAACTCGTTGGCAGGCCTTTTTTTCTCTCAGATTCTGTATCTATACATACCATTCACAATAGTCTGTGTCATCAAAGAATTAAAGAGATAATTTTTTTCTAAATCTGAAGTTCCCATTGGAATCACACAAAGATCATTGGACAATTCACTGTTGCTGAGACTCAGCTGCAATCATTCTGTGCAACTTGAGTTTTCAACCAATATTTTACAGTTTAGAAAACCTAGTTTCACTTAATTACTAGATAAATATCTGCTTAAGACATTGCTGTTTGTATGGGTTGAATCTCTCTAATCCCACACTCTCTGGTCTGGCAACATCTGTGGCATGGCATATTTTAGTTAGACGGGTGTCTGCATATAATGGATGTGGCCAAGTTTCCCGTGGTCCCATAAAGTTTGTTTACAGCCCCCAGTCCTGGCTCTCAGTGTTGTGTGATGTTATTTAGCTCTAATTTACCCTAAGGCTACATCTAGACTGGCATGATTTTCCACAAATACTTTTAACGGAAAAGTTTTTCTGTTAAAAGCATTTGCGGAAAAGAGCATCTAGATTGGCACGGACGCTTTTGCGCAAAAGCACTTTTTGTTGAAAAGCATCCGTGCCAATCTAGACGCGGTTTTGCTCAAGAAAGCCCCGATCGCCATTTTCGCCATCGGGGCTTTTTTGCGCAAAACAATACCGTGTTGTCTACACTGGCCCTCTTGCGCAAAAGTATTTGTGCAAGAGGGCTTTTGCCCGAACGGGAGCAGCATGGCATTTCCGCAAGAACACTGACAATCTTACATGAGATCGTCAGTGTTCTTGCGGAAATTCAAGTGGCCAGTGTAGACAGCTGGTACAGTCTAGACGCAGCTTAAATGTCTTCTATGATCACAGTAAGCTGTGACAGTGTTGGTAATGCTGCTTGACCATATTGACCTCCCATAGTTTGTCAAATTCCCTGGTTCAGCACGGGTCATGTCCCAAGGGTGCTAGATCGAGAGGTTCAACTTGTAGTGTCCTTTATTGTAAGTTGTCCCTGTGAAATAAATCCATAATGGAATCAGCTAATCCATCTGCATCACATAATGGGGAGCCTTTGTGAAAAATTTCAGTAGGAAATAAGTGCCAGAGAAAATTCAAAATTCAGTGGTAAATTCAAAATATTCCACCTTAACCTCATCAGAGGTTGTTAAATGAGACCACATTATATGTTAGCAGGTCTTTCAAGATCAATGAATAGTGATAAGCAAAAAATGTAGAAAAACTCAAGATAAAAATCAAATTTTTTGCAAATATTTTCCTTAAAATTTCAATTTTTTGAAACATTTTAATGTTTAATGTTTAATCATTCTTACAGCTGGTTTAAAATTTCAACTACCTCTATTTTTAAAACCTTGTTAGTAGTTCCAGTCTAACAGACTCAGATTGCTTTCTTCCAAGAGACGAGCACCAAACTAAATTGCAGCAGCAGAGATTGTCTGCGGCACTCCTTCAAAGTAGGGCTTCCCAGTTTGACTTTTATTGATCCCAGTTACATGACATGCAGTCAACTAATTCAGAATTAAAGTACATTTTTCATTTAGAAGGCTAAACTATATATTTGCAGCACAAAGTGAAAGTTGGCATATGCGACAGAAAGTTGGTCCATCTCACTGAAAATTGGCTTCAGAATAAGAGGTCACCATAATCCAGTTTTCAAAATACAAAACTTGCTTATCTCTGGTGCAGTTGAAGGGTCAGTACTGAGATTATACTTTTTTAATATTATTATTTTTAGAGAGAGGGCTTGAGATGTATTATAAATGAGATTTCTACCACTCACCAGTAATACTAATTTAAGCCAAGTGTGGGCTAGTGCACTTTAGTCATTGAAGTTTTGCAGAATAAATGCAGAATGACAGATCTGGAAGCAATGAACCAGGGAAAGAAATGCAAATTTGCTAAGACTGATGGTACACAAAGACAAGAACTCTGGAAGCTACTGGGAGAAGAGGATGCATCATTTGGTTTTTAAAAGTGTTGAACATAAGTGACCCTAGTTTGAACTAGGGTGGCTAATGTAGGCATTCGAAGTTGCAAATGAAGCCCGGGATTTAAATATCCTGGGCTTCATTTGCATCTTGGCTGGTGCTGCCATTTTTAAATCCCCCTTAGTGCGGACTCCGGGCCCACGGCTACACGCGGCACAGAGTAGGTAGTTCGAATTAGGCTCTCTAATTAGAACTGCCGTTACTCCTCGTTCCAATTAGAGAGCCTAATTCAAACTACCTACTCCGTGCCGCGTGTAGCTGTGGGCACAGAGTCCACACTAAGGGGGATTTAAAAATGGCGGCACCCAGCAAGATGCAAATGAAGCCCGGGATATTTAAATCCCAGGCTTCATTTGCAACTTCGAATGCCTACATTAGTCACCCTAGTGTGAACTAGGGTGGCAGTGTAGACATACCCTGAGAGAGTACTGCAGACTTATGTGCTCCTGTGCCAAAGCAAGTGACTGCGGACTAGGTTTGAGAGGGTCCAGAGGAGGCAGATTCTTGGCTACATCTCCCACCAATGCAGCTGAGCAAGAGTGCATCATAATTGCTGCTAACTTTTATTAGTAGTAAAATTATGAACCCTTCACCCCTCGAGTAAGAAGGAATTATTACTCCAAATTATGTCTAAGTAACACTGCCCTCTGTGCTACTCCTGGAGTGGCACAGCTTATGCCCCACACTTGCTAAGGGCTGTGTCTAATGGCAGACTCTAGTCTAGTCCTAAGTGCTTATTCAGAAAGGTTGTAAGAAGGGCAGTTTTCTACACCTACATCAGGGGTGGGCAAGAGGCTTCCAGCGAGCCAGATCTCACCTGCAGCCGCCTGGCTAGGACTCATAAGCACAGCGCAGCGGCAGCCGTGTAAAATTTGGCTGCTCTATTCTGGGAGCAAGGGGGGAGGCTTTGTGCTCTGCCCTGCTCCTCAGCAAAATCTCTCAGCTCCCATTGGCCAGTTTCCAACCAATAGCCGCTGAGATAGTTTGCTGGAGGCAGGGGCAGCCAATGAAGACTCCTTCCTTCCCCCCTCTCTCCCCCACTCCTTTACCCTGCCCGGAGTAGAGCCACATGGAGCAGCTTGCAACTGCAGCCTTCAGGTTCCTGCAGGGCTGCTGACTGGAAGCTGCTTAGGTAAGCACCTCCCAACCACAGCCTAACACTGGCACCTCAGTTCTCTTTTCTTCCCCCCAACTGCCTGCCCCAGGCCACCACCTGAACTCTCTGTACACCTTTCCCCTAGGTCGCAACTCCCTCTGGGTATGTCTACACTACCCCGCTAGTTCGAACTAGCGGGGTAATGTAGGCATACCGAACTTGCTAATGAAGCCTGGGATTTGAATTTCCCGGGCTTCATTTGCAAGTGCGGTATGCCTACGTTACCCCGCTAGTTCGAATTAGTGGGGTAGTGTAGACATACCCTCTCAGACCTTGCACCCCCTCCTACGCCCTTCCCCCGTGCCAGAATCCTCTCTGGCTCCCATAGCCCTCCCTCACCCTGCACCCATTCCCCGGCCCTAAGCCATCACCCAAATCCTCTGCACCCCATACACCCAGATCACAACTCCCTCCCAGATCCTGTACCCACTCCTACAGCCCTCCCTCAGGCCAGAATCCTCTCCTGCACCTATACCCCCCCTCCTGGACTCTGCACCCCAAGCTTCTGCCCCAGATCGCAAATCCCTCCTTCATCCAAACTCCCTCTCAGACTCCACACCCCCTCCTGCACCCCAGTCCCCTATCTCAAGTTCCCTTCTGTACGCAACCTCTGTTCCAGACCCCAAACTCCCTCGGTAGAAATGAAGACTTTTAGTACTTGCCAAAATCTTGGAGTGCCCCCCCACCCATTAAAAATTATTGTCCACTCTGATATACATGCAGATGTTCATTTACACTTGGAAATGAAAGTTCTGTATGTGAGGAAATTATATCACATTTTGTATTCAATATTTCAGTTCTCATTTGGTAGCTTGACTGTGAAGGTCAATAGCTTAGACTCAAGGTTCACCAGAATTTTATTTATTTATAGGCTTCTTTAAAAAAGGAGCATAGTCCCATTTATTCTTGTCATTTAATTCATATCCATCAGATCATCTGCTGCCTGGGAGTTGAGTATCTGCCCAGAAATCCATGTCTTGTGAGTTAGCTCTCCACCAAATTGCAATTTGGACAGAAATGTCATAACAGGATGTGGGGTAAAATCAAAGGACACGTGGAAATCAGTGGCAAAACTCTCATTGACTTCAATGGGGTTAGAATTTCTCCCGTGATGCATGGAATTTTTCCAATTTTTCCCAATAAAGCTGGGGAAAAGCCACAGTTTCAAAACAAGAATGACAGGCACTTCCCTCCAAAATTTGGAAATGAATGGGAACTATATGTCCAGCTCCTCTAAATGGCTTTGGAGATGCCACCCAACAACTATGAAGTTTAAATCATCTCTACCTCTGGTTTTCTCAGCACATCTCATCTTCCATGTATCACCCATCTTTAAATTGCATGCTGCTTGGGGAAAGCACTCTCCGTAGTTTTTATGTGTCACCTGGCACTGAGCTCATTGGCATCACTAACCAATTATAATAATGCCAGATGAAAGTGAGGAAAGTGAAATCTGAAATAAAACAGAATCCAGGCAGAACAAATAAGCAGCTAGACCCTCAAGCTGTGTAAAATCAATATAATTGTGTAGACTTCAATGGAGCTATGCCAATGTACAGCCACTGAGCACCTAAATCAAAGTGCTTCATTTTAATAATAGCAATCAGTCATTTGTATAGCATCATGCTTGGAAAACATAGTGCCTGACCTCTGCACACAACCCCAGCCTGCTAACAGCAGCAAGTGTTGCATATAATAGGGGGTTTCCAATGCACATCAACAAGTTTCACTAGTCCCACAAAACCCAGAAATAATGCTGCATATTTTAGTGCCATCTACTGGCACCTTATCCATTAACTATTTACTTATACAAAATATTTCTCTGTTATAGAGCACTCCAGTAACACCTCCTCCTGCTCGCAAGACTCATTTCCCATCCAAACCATCCACATTGATACATTCACCCTTACCACAAATTGCCACAATATCCTGCTTGCCATCAGACCTCAACCTTCCTCTTTTACTAGTTGATAACACTGAGAAAAATGTACAAGCTTAGTAAAAATTAAAAAAAATTGCTCACATAACCAGTGTTTAACCTCGATTCTTGATGAAAGGTTTGTTCCTAATGCAGCCAAAGTTTATATTGTTTCTGCCTCTGAATTCAACATGTTTAATGTGTTTACAACTTTATCATCCCATCAATTAATACTATTATTCCACTAGATTGGTAGAAATCTTTATTTCATGAATAATATTTTAGAAATACAGCTGTGTTTATCTTCTTTGATACACATTGTGACTGAAGCGAGAATGAAATAAGTTTTCATGGAATCAGGCAATCATTATCTCCAATTATCTGTCAGTCAGGTGGCACAGTAGCAACACATGAGAAACTCATGTAGCATCTCTATTCTTGCATGCTACCAATTTCCTCATTTCTGAGCCTCTGCCTTTGAAAAATCATTGGCTTCTTTTCCCCTGGTGATAAATGTGGACTACTGGTGAGAATCGCAAAATCTGCTTCCTGTACTGGATGATAGGTTGGAGTATCAGAAAGGAGCACAAACTCCCCCACAGGCAGATGCCATCACAAGACCAGTGACATGAAGCCATTAAAGCTGGATGGGTCTAATGCCTAATGTTGTAAGCAAGACCCGAGAAGTAATGCTTCCACTCTATTCTGCTCTGATCAGGACTCAGTTGGAGTATTGAGTCCAGTTCTGGGTACCACATTTCAGGAAAGATGTGGATAAATTGAAGAAAGTCCAGAGAAGAGCGACACAAATGATTAAGATCTAGAAAGCATGACCTCTGAGTGAAGATTGAAATAACTGGATTTTGTTTAGCCTTGAAAAGAGAAGACTGAGAGGAGACATGATAGCAGCTTTCAAGTACATACAAGGTTGTTACAAGGAGAAAAGAGAAGAATTGTTCTTTTTAACCTCAAAAAATAGGACGATTAGCAATGGCTTAAGTTGCAGCAAAGGAGATTTAGGTTGAACATTAGCAAAAGCTTCCTGCCAAGCTGGTTAAGCACTGGAATAATTTGCTAGAGAGGTTGTGGATATTTTTAAAAGCAGGTGGATAAACAATCCTGTCAGGGATGGTCTAGATGGTTCTTGGTCTTATCATGAGTGCAGAGGACAGGACTAGATGACCTTTTCCATCCTATGATTCTATTATTCTAAATAATGGAACTTCTCTCTCAGGGGTATCCTTCTACGTGACCCGCGTAAGAAAAAGCAATCTCAGGCCGAAGGAAGACTTCATTCTTTGGTCCTGTAACAGAAACCATTCAATAATATGGTAACTTGGCCCACAGCCACACAGGGTGGATGAGGGCTTTCAGAAACCCAGGCTTTCTGAAAGGGGCAGAGCAGGAGACATTGGCAGATACACAGCAACCAGTCTGGGTTCCAAGCAGACGTGTCATTTAAAAAAAATCCATGAGGGTAAAATTTGCTTTTCTAATGATTGCATCTCATGATGGATGAGAGGAAGAAATGGAAGATATGGAGCTATGAAAAGTCAAGGGGAAAAATCAAAGTCTAACTGCCCCCTTTGCCCGAAAGCAAATGTTGCTTCTGGTCCTAAGAGTTCCTTGGCTTCCTAATTGGCTCTGCTCTGTTCTTGTGGCTGAAGAGGAAACCTGCCTCTCTTGTAGTGAATGGTAAGATTAGATGAGCCTAAACATGCAAGCAAGCTGTTTGCTGCTTTAAAATCTCTTTTTTTCTAATGATATGTGCAAGCGTGCAGCCAAACTAAAATAGGCTATCCCTGAACCACTTCAAACCCTCCCCGTGGGGTGTATCCTCCATCAGGCAATCCTCCATCCCTTTCATGTAAGTAGCCAGCAGCAGTCCAGGCAGGGCCATGGCAGACACAAGTTTCCCAGTGGGCTTGTCGGCCTTTGGTTCAGCAGTAGAGCCATTGAGCTGGAACAAGCAGGGCCCATCTGTCTCCCTTGGCTTCCAGGCTGTTACAGATCTAGAGGCGCTGCCTTTTATACTTCCAGTTCTGGTTATGCACTTCTGGTGGGAGGAGTGAGGCAGGCCTGACTCCACCCACTTACGCACAGAGTGTTTTCTTCCTCCTCTGGGACAGAGGGAGGCTACACAACCTCACTACATTTCCCTTCCCCTTCTTCAGCTGACCACAAAAGTACATGCTCTTCAGGACAGAGCCTGGGGGAGGCCTTTGGTAATCCTGGAGAAATGAGTTGTATACGATTTCATGTGTGAAGCGAGCATTACTGCCATAGAAGGGTATGTCTACACTACAAAGTTAATTCGAACTAACAGACGTTAGTTCGAATTAATTTTCATAGGTGCTACACAGGCAAACCACTAGTTCGAACTTAATTCGAACTAGCGGTGCACTTAATTCAAACTAGGTAAGCCTCATTCTACGAGGACTAACGCCTAGTTCGAATTAACTAGTTCGAACTAAGGGCTGTGTAGCCACTTAATTCGAACTAGTGGGAGGCTAGCCCTCCCCAGCTTGCCCTGGTGGCCACTCTGGGCACCACCAGGGAAACTCTTCTGCCCCCCTCCCGGCCCCGGAGCCCTTAAAGGGGCATGGGCTGGCTACGGTGCCCATGCCAGGTGCAAGCCTGCCAGCACCCAGCCAGCAGACCCTGCACCTGGCACGGCTCGAGCCAGCCACCCACTGCCACCCAGCCCTCCACCTCTTCCCGGGAACAGGCTGGCAGCTCCCGGGAACCTGCGCAGGTCCGCAAGAGGTGGGCGCCCACCTGGTCTAGTGCAGACATCGTGGACCTCATCCACAACCTCCGCACTAGGCACAGGAAGGTGGCTGTCTAGGGCAGGAGAGCTGCCAGCCTGGCCACCCAGGAGAAGGTGTGCATGAAAATCAGGGTGGTCCAGTGAGACCCCCGACCCTGAGCCCTGATCTTAGAATGGCCATACTGGGTCAGACCAAAAGTCCATCTAGTCCAATAGCCTGTCTGCCGACAGCGGCCAACACTAGGGACCCTGGAGGGGATGGACCGAAACAATGACCAAGCCATTTGTCTCATGCCATCCATCTCCAGCTTCCACAAACAGAGGCCAGGGACACCATTTCTACCCCCGGGCTAATAGCACTCCATGGACCCAACCTCCATGACTTTATCTCACTTCTCTTTAAACTCTGTTATAGTTTCTAGCCTTCACAGCCTCCTGCAGCAAGGAGTTCCACAGGTTGACTATTTGCTTTGTGAAGAAGAACTTTCTGTTATTCGTTTGAAGCCTGCTACCCATTCATTTCATTTGGTGTCCTCTAGTCCTTCTATTATGGGAACTACTGAAGAACTTTTCTTGATGCACCCTCTCCACACCACTCGTGCTTTTATAGACCTCTATCATATCCCCCCTCAGTCTCCTCTTTTCTAAGCTGAGAAGCCCCAGCCTCTTTAGCCTCTCTTCATATGTGACCTGTTCCAAACCCCTGATCATTTTAGTTGCCCTCCCCGCTCCCACCCTCTCTCTTCCCCTCTCCCACCTCCTTTTCCCAGTCTCCCCGAGTTTTGTTCAATAAAGAGAGTATCTATTTTTGAACACGTGTCCTTTATTTTGTACATCAGGAAGGGAGGTTTAGGGAGGGGTAAGTGGAAGGGGGTGAGGGAGGAATGGGGTACGAGCCCCCAATGGGGAGGACTGGGGTGGCTCTGCGGGCTCCTCAGGGTGGAAGCTCTCCTGCAGCCTCCCGATTGACCTCCCCCCCCCAGATGGCAGCCTGCAGCAAGTGCAGCCGGGCTGATGGCTGAGTGCTGTGATGTGCCAAGCGTGAGCACTCGGGGCACTCCAAGCCAGGACTGCTTTGCAAGCGGGGCACCCCGAGAACTGTCTGTCCGGGGTGGGAGTCAGGTCCCTTTAAGCACAGCCCTCGGCTAGCCTGAGACAGCAGCTCCATGCTCTCAGTCCTAACCTGATGCCCTGCCGGCACTGCTTCCGGCCATCCTTAACCTCAGTTCAGGGTCCACTCAGTGTGGACATGCTAGTTCGAATTAGCAAAATGCTAATTCAACTAGTTTTTAAGTCTGGATGCGCTAATTCGAATTAGCTTAGTTCGAATTAACTAATTAGAACTAAGTTAGTTCTAATTAGCGCTGTAGCGTAGACATACCCGAAGAGAGTAGCATGAGCCAGCAGGGTGGGACCCTGTACATGTGAACTGCTTTCATGGTGGGCTAGATTAAGGAGTGCTACAAGAAGGCTAGCGCACTCAAGGAGTAACCCATCAGATAGCCTGTAGCTCTGCCAGCCCAAATATCTATACATCTGATGTTAGTGCCTGAGGCTATGTCTAGACTGCAAGCCTCTTTCGAAAGAGGCTTTTTTGAAAGATACTTTCGAAAGAGCCTCTTTCGAAAGAGAGCGTCTAGACTGCACGTTGAACTTTCGAAAAAGCGGCTTGCTTTTTCGAAAGAAAGCATCCAGTGAGTCTGGATGCTCTCTTTCGAAGAAGCCCTATTTACATTGAAGAACGCCTTCTTTCGAAAGAGGAACTTTAGAAAGAAGGAGTTCTTCCTCGTGAAATGAGGTTTACCGCCATTGAAAGAAAAGCCGCGTTCTTTCGATTTAATTTCGAAAGAACGCGGCTTGAGTCTGGACGCAGGGGAAGTTTTTTCGGAAAAAGGCTACTTTTCCCGAAAAAAACCCTGAGTCTGGACACAGCCTTAGTGTGTCCCTGAGTCTGTAGGCCTGGGCTCTGAGACGTGCTCCCATGGGCGGTAAAGTGTAGAAGTATCCTTGGAGGGTATAGGGTGTAGAACAGCAGGAAGGGAGGAGTTTCAGATTCAGTAGCTTTCCCCACTTCCACTGGAAAAGCACTGTTTGAAAGGAAGACCAGGCTTCTCTCATTGAGATGGATTGTATCTAGCTAAAAGTGCCCCTTTTAGCGTGTTTTATGAAATAAATGCAGACAGACACTAGCATCAAACCTCCTGTTTGGCCCTGACAACCTGCAGCACACTGAAACTTGCCATGCATATTTTGGGGAAGAAATACTGCTTAATGTCCTTGAGGATTTAATGAAAATGGCATCATTGCAGCTAAGGAAGAGAAACCTCAGTAGGAGCAGAAACTGAAGTGCTTCTTGAGAGCCCTCTTAATTCCACAAGCTTCCACTGCGCCCTCAGGAACCATCAATGTCCCTGTTATCCTGGCTTCCATGTCAAGACAACTGTCATTGCAGCAAAAAGTGTGAAGGGCTCCAGAGGGATCTATAGCTATGCCATTTCTCGGGATGGCCGGTGCACAATGACAACAGACCATCCCACAGGATCTGAGCATGTTACTTGCCCAGTATTCCTAACCCCTGCCAGCCTGGGACCAAGAGACAAGTGTGAGTCTCAGATGTTGATGCTTCACTATCTCCAGCAAATTTACTAAACTGAACAAAAAAACCTTTTTTAACATGGACTTAAGAAGGAGAAGAAAAGAAGGAAGAAAATCAATAAGAAAGGGTGAAGTTATGGCTGTAGTGTAGTTGATGGCAGCTAGTAATGTGGGTTAATGGGGTTAAACCCCTCTCCCTTTGGAGGAAAAGGGGCAGAAATGATTATTTTGGATGGTAGGCATGTATCTAGTTCTCCAACTGCCAGCCCCTGCTCCGCCACTTCTCTTAGGGCCCAGCTGCCATGCACAAGACCAGACTGTGGTAGTGTCTGAGTTAATAAAGAACTGCCTTTGGGTTATTACACCTCAATCCTATCACTAGGGCTGCTATCGTCTATTGCCCCTAACCTGGTGGCAAGGGTAAGGCATTTCCCTGCTTGAGACATAGACCGGAATCCTTATGGGACACACAGAGGCTGTGTCTACACTGCACCCCTTTTCCGGAAAAGGGATGCAGATTAGACACTTCGGAATAGCAAAATCCGCGGGGGACTTAAATATCCCCCGCGGCATTTGCATTTACATGGCTGCCGCTTTTTCCGGCTTGGGGATAAGCCGGAGAAAAGTGCCAGTCTAGACGTGATTCTCCAGAAAAGAAGCCCTTTTCTGGAGGATTTCTTATTCCTACTTTCAAGTAGGAATAAGAGATCCTCCGGAAAAGGGCTTATTTTCCAGAGAATCACGTCTAGACTGGCGCTTTTCTCCGGCTTATCCCCAAGCCGGAAAAAAGCAGCAGCCATGTAAATGCAAATGCCGCCGGGGATATTTAAATCCCCCGCGGAATTTGCAATTCCGAAGTCTACATTAGCATCCCTTTTCCGGAAAGGGGTGCCAATGTAGACACAGCCCAAGTGTCTAACACTCTTTTTGGTCAATGGGACTCTGCAGTCTGACTGCCATAGATCCTCAAACCAGTGCCACTTCTCTCCCACAGCCCCAGTTGCCTAGACACATTTTCCCAGAGTCCAATCAGCTGTGGGAACTCGGTTGCTAGTTAAACTCTTCAGGGACAATATAGCAAGAAGCTTCCTAGGCTTAGGAAAGGAACTTGGTTTTTCACCACAAAAGCACGAAACAAACAAAATGCCCATAAGAGCTATACAGCTGTGTAAAATAACAATTCTCAATACAACCCGCTGGTATGAGCTCAGCCCTCTTAAAGTTCTGCAGTCCGGCAGTATTGCCTTCCTTCATTCTCCCCAGAGAGTTCTGCTGAAAAGTAATAATGGAATGGCCCCCTGCTTAGCAAAGCATCCTCCTTTTATAATATGTCTGCCCATTTGCTTTTGACTGAGGGTGTTACCATTCTGTCTTCTGTGTACCAAGTTCATTGTCCCCAGGGTAGTGTGGATTGTTATGAGTTATTCAACATGGTCCTGCTTATAGAAAGACAAAGGCTCTAGGTGGGAAGACATTGCTAGCGCTTGCTGGCCTCTCTTATTGTTAGTCTGACACTCTACTATGAACACACAACGTCCTGTCAAGGGTTGTTAGATTGGTTTTGATGCCATGTCTTAACCCTACAGAGTTACAATACAGACAGAAGGTCACAGCTGAGGTTGCAATCACAAGATGGTGGTCACCAAACAAAATGGGGTTCACAGAATGACCCTGTCACACCCCCAGTGTATTACAGCCTCATGTCCTTGTGAGAGCGAGGATATTGGTCAGAACTGTCTGGAAGAAGAATGATCCGCTCCTTCCTCTTCAAGGTTGGGAATCAGGCCATGATGGTGTATGCTGCTGTTGCAGTTTCAGAAAAGCTTCTCATTTAATCAGCCCAAGATCCGACTCCGGTGGCAGGTAGTCTTGCAACTCCTCAACTGCACCTCTTGCCAAATCTAGCCCCAAATGATAATAAACGAGCCTGGCTTTGTATGTAAATGGATGTACATATTATGTTTTCTCCACAAGCATCAAACTTCATTAAATAAGTGAGAGTCCTTTGTTTTGCAGCTTATGGTAACAACATGCTAGTGGCCAGCTGCTAATGTGCCTTTGATTTCCTACATCAAAACAGTATCAATATCCAGAGTTCTTTGGCAAATAAGTTTGGTATAATACATTTTTATAGCAAATTCAGAGCAGTCGTGTCAAGCCTAAAAGAAAGATGCCGTTCCCTACTGATGAGGAATAAATTGTGAACAGGACCAAATTGGATTAGGGCACACACAGAGACCTAAAGGTGAGCACTGAGGGGTGAAAGCTGCAGGGCTTACGTGATGAATAGAGTCCTTCACAGTCTGGAGAATCAATAAAAAATTAATGATGTTTGTCAAAGCGAGGCTGAGCTGTGTGTGTCTCCCATACCAAAACTCTGCTAGTCAGAAGGAAAGGGGGAACAGGATGCCGCAAGGGATTGTTAGTGCAATATCGAACCTTTAACTTATTGATCACTGGTTAAAAACAGCCCACAGTGGTGCTACTGAAAGCCTTTGCCTGCAGACAGCTCTTTAATGAGCTCTGTAAAACAAGCTGGCCGTGTTGGTCCAGTTTTTATGATGTGTCACAGCTCTGGACAGGCTTACTCCGTGGGTGACTTACAGACTGCTATGCGGGGATCCAAGCATCTGGGTCTCAGGTACCTAAGCTCCCTCAGCCACTACCTCAGACTTTGAGGTCCCTGGGTACATTTCTGGGGTACAGACTGTGCCTCACACCCGCCTCAAGAGCTGGAAATCATTGTTTACTTGCCAGGGCAATGAAAAAGGTGGGTTCAAATGGTGCCAGTTATAGGTGCAGACTTCCCTTCCAGCCAGGGGTCCTCAACCCCTCCCCGGCTATTCTCCAGGCCCTGCCCTCATTCTACCCCTTCCTCCAGGCTCTGTTCCTGCTCCATGTCAGCCTTTTTTTTTGTTTACTTCTTTCCTTCCACTTTGAGGCCCTACCTTGCTCCGTTAGGGTGTATCTACACTGCACTGTATCTCGAAATAAGATACACAATTATTTTATACTTTGGCACTGTCTACACACTATTAATAAACCACTCTTCCAAAATGTCCCTTAATTCTCTTGGAATGAGGTTTACGGGGACATCCAAGTAGTGACCCCGTTATATTTCAAAATAACGAGCTTGCTGTGAAGATGCAGGATAGGTATTTTGGGAAACGCCAGTATCCTGAAATAGTGTCGCAGTGTAGACATAGCCTTATTGTTCTCTTCTCTAGAATGAATGACCTCACCTGCGTTCCTGAGCTCCAGCTCATTAACTCTAGCTTTTTCATTTCACCCAATATAGCTTTGAGTTTCACAGAGTTGTTCTGCCCATTTGCTTGATTTCTTTTAGGATGTGTCTACACAGCACAGTTATTTTGAAATAACTGACGTTATTTTGAAATAATTATGCGAGTGTCTACACAGCAATTCCATTATTTCAAAATAAATTTTAAATCACTGGATGGCTTATTCCAACTTCTGCAAACCTCATTCCACAAGGAATAATGCCTATTCCAAAATAGCTATTTCTAAACAGCTGTAGTGTGGACTCTTCACTGCCGTTATTTTGACATAGCTCCTCCCCAGAGCCATTCAAAGTAATTACTCCCCGGTACGTCCTGGGGCTCTAAATCGAGGTAGCACATCCACATTAGGGAAGCCTGCCTTGGATTAATTTTGAGGCTTCCTTGTAGTGTAGATGAGCTATTTCGAAATAAGCTATTTCAAAGTATTTCTTCTGAAATAGCTTATTTCGAATATTTTCACAGAGCTATTTAATCCGCTACCATATCACTGCAACCCTAACAATTCATTTGTGAAGAGAAGGGTGGATGAATTCTTATCGTCAGCCATGATTTCTGCCCTGAGTGCCACCAACCAGAAAAGTTGGGCTCCCAAGTGCTAGCTGTAGCAGGCTTGAGGGAAGGGGTGTGTGGAATCAGAAAATGGAGTGGTTTGTAAAATTTCTTTGAACATGTAAAGTTTGAGCATGCTTCTGGTGGATGGTTTTGCTATTCACACTTCCAAGCCTTTCTTGGCTAGCAAGGACACTGATTTGAGTTAATTGAAAATATGAATTTTTACTTGGGCAAGGCAGATCTGGCTTCTTGACAACAAGTGGTGAACTGTGTTCACTTTTTTGGTAGAAAATAGTCCCATTATTAATGTAGAGGACTAGTTTTTTTCCTAGTGAAAGCTGAGAGGTGCAAGTTAAAATCCTAGCTGTCAAAATTTCTAATGGGCATTTATGCCAGAAATCTCAACGTAGTTTGACTCTTGCCTCCTTGTTCTGTTTGTCTTGTTTGCTTTTCTGTTCAAATGCACCTTCTTTCTAGACTCACAAACTTATTCTACGTTAGCTGCAGAAAGACAAGATTTTGTATCATCCCTTGGATATTTTGCTATATTTAGATAAGACGTGTAGTTTTGCGAGATTCAGACAAAAAATAGCTAGTCTTCATAATTACATTTTTTGGTTTACAAGTGCAAGCTCTCTGCCAGAGGAAGTCAGCAGCAACTGGGAGGTCAATATCTAGGGATTCTTTTTCAATAATAAAACAAGGAACTTGCTCAAGCCTCTATCTAGTAACCAGGGAAATTTTACACACTACCCTCTGGGTCCCCCTAAGAAGCAATACCTTGCCTTCTCTCTACCACAGACTTAGATTATAGAAAATGAACTTTTAATAAAAAGGAAAGTAACACAGCATTAACTTGGAGAAATGCCACAAGCAGACTTCCTAATCATAAAACCATGAGAGAAATGTTGACCCCGGGGTATGTTGGCATTTTCCTTTTGCCTCAGGTTAAGTCCAACAACCAAAATTCCTTTTAAGTCTTAATTAACATTTCTTTCATTTGCTTTCAATGTGCCCCGCTCTTCTCCCTCCGCCACACCCCACTCACGATTGTTGTCCTTGCTCCACGAAGACTCAGAGCTCAGAGGTGCCTCTGTGTGAGCTCACCTCTGGGTGAGGTAAGGGAAAAAGGCATCTTGCTTGCTCTGCCGACTGTTCTGCCAGGCTGGGCCGGCTCTTTCCTGAGAGAGGGTATGTCTACACTACCCCGCTAGTTCGAACTAGCGGGGTAATGTATGCATACCGCACTTGCTAATGAAGCCCGGGATTTGAATTTCCCGGGCTTCATTAGCATAAGCGGGGAGCCGCCATTTTTAAATCCCCGCTGCTTCGAACCCCGTGCAGCGCGGCTACACGGGGCTCGAACTAGGTAGTTCGGACTAGGTTCCTATTCCGAACTACCGTTACTCCTCGTGAAATGAGGTGTACCGGTAGTTCGGAATAGGCACCTTAGTCCGAACTACCTAGTTCGAGCCCCGTGTAGCCGCGCTGCACGGGGTTTGAAGCAGCGGGGATTTAAAAATGGCGGCTCCCCGCTTATGCTAATGAAGCCCGGGAAATTCAAATCCCGGGCTTCATTAGCAAGTGCGGTATGCATACATTACCCTCCTAGTTCGAACTAGGAGGGTAGTGTAGACATACCCAGAGACAGTCTTGTCACAGCTCTAATGCTTAGACCTGGTTATTAGTGATTTCAGCCCCCTTAGTTGGCACTAGAAGACTTCCATTTAGTCTTAAACAGCTCTGTTACTACACAGTGGAGATCAAATGGTGATTAGGATCTTTAGGCAGGGCACAGCCACAAGGTACAAAGGCCTGTTTCCCACTCTCTCTGAACTCCCTCTCCCCCTGCCCCAACCCAGCTAGTGCAGTTCTGTTGAAGATGTGCCCCTCAATCAAAGTATGCCAAGCTCTGTTCTGCTGCCCTTGATACACACAGCAAGAACAACACCGCTTTTATTATCCCTGCACTCAATAGCAAAGTGGCCTGTGTTCCAATACCAGCCAAAAGTGGTCTTTTCGGCAAAACAGCCCTATGATGCTACACACAAAGGCAAATTGGCCATGTCTGTGCCAACATGGGTAGTTTCTGAAGTCTTCTTCTCCAGCTAGATATAAGGGGAGAGTTCATGTAGATGCTGCTTGCACTTGAATTGCTTGCAAATTATAGTGTAGAAACTATTAAGGCCAGTATCACAAAGCACATCTACAATGAATATATTTGTAAGAATCACAAGAAAAGTAAAGCAGACTCTTTTCAACAAAGTTAGTAAAACTAAAAACTTCTCTGTCATGTCTGACTGCATTCCAGACCTCTCCCAAATGGAATGAATGTCTCTGGTGTTCAGGTATGTTGAGGTTTTGAAAGGTGAAGTGAAGGCTGTTGAGCCACACTAAAACAGAGGAGAATATTAGAGATATTATTTTAGAGAAGCTGAGAAGACACAGTTTAAATATAGCTGACACCCAGGGACAAAGCTGAGACAATAGACCTAACATGCCTGCAGCATCTAAGAGATGTGGAAAATTGAATTCTGCAGATAAATCATTATGCATCTTTCATCCCATGTGCTGTCCACTCACTATATCTTGTTGAAGAAACTGCTAAAATTGTTCCCCAAACTGTTCTATATTCGGGGATTATTTGAAGACTATACACCATGGGAGGGCAAGACACCTCTCATGGGCTGGATCTGGCCCACAAAGCCATCCAGTCTGGACATGCTGTGGGACCCTCAGGCATGCAGCAGCTGCTGATTTAAGTGCAGGGCTGCTCCATGTGGCTCTGTGTTCTGCTGGGAAGGGGAGGCTTCAGGTGATCTCCCAACCTCCAGCCCAATCCTCAGCTCCTATCGGCTGGAAACAACCGGCCAATAGAAACTGACCCCAGCCAATCTCTTAGGGTATGTCTACACTACCATCCTAGTTCGAACTAGGAGGGTAATGTAGGCATACCGCACTTGCAAATGAAGCCCGGGATTTGAATTTCCCGGGCTTCATTTGCATAAGCGGGGAGCCGCCATTTTTAAAACCCCGCTGGTTCGAACCCCGTGCAGCGCGGCTACATGGGGCACGAACTAGGTAGTTCGAACTAGGAAGCTTCCTAGTTCGAACTACCTAGTTCGTGCCCCATGTAGCCGCGCTGCACGGGGTTCGAACCAGCGGGGTTTTAAAAATGGCGGCTCCCCGCTTATGCAAATGAAGCCCGGGAAATTCAAATCCCGGGCTTCATTTGCAAGTGCGGTATGCCTACATTACCCCGCTAGTTCGAACTAGCGGGGTAGTGTAGACATACCCTTAGCTCCTTTTGGATAGAAAAAAAACAGCCAATAGGAGCTGAGAGATCAACCTGAGAGACAGAGGTAATACAAGCCTCTTGTCCTCCCAGAGCTGAGAGCCACATGGAGGGAGCTGCCTTCAGTTTTAAGCAGTGTGGGGCTGCAGCAGGCAGGGAGCCCAGCCTGCCTAGAGGGTGCGGCAAGGCTTGCTGGCTGGGAGATGCTTAGGTAAGTGCCTCCCAGCCAAAGCCTGCCTCTGGCACTCCTGCCCCTCCTGCATCTCTACTCCCTCCCCCAGATCACCATCCAAACCTTCTGCATCCCGCTGCCACAAGTCACAACTCCCTCCCAGACCCTGTATCCCCTCCTACGCCCTTCCTCCAAGCAGAATCCTCTCCTGCATCCAGACCCTGCCCCGAATCCCCTTCCCCAGGTCACAACCCCTTCCTTTACCCAAATTCCATCTCAGACCTCACACTATATCTTGCACACCAGTCCTTTACCCCATGTGCCCTTCTGCATCATCTTAGATCCCGCAACTCCTCAGAAAAATGTGGCTCTTGACCACTTTCAAAAATCTTGGAGTGGCTCCCCACCAAAAATTATTGTCCACCACTGCTGCACACCCTGTTTTTCACTTCTACTAGTCATTGGGATATGTTAAAAAAACATCAACTTTACGTTATGTCATCCCCTTACTAAAAAAGCCTCTGCTTAATTTCTGGGAAGAGCCTGTGTGCTGCAATCCAGCCTCACAAACTACATTCCCATGAGCCCTTGGGAAAACAGGAAGGAAGCGACTCTTGTGTGGGAGATCGGGGTCTTCCCATGTGCACGAGAAGAGAGGCCTAGCAGTCTGGGACTCTGCCCTTGGATTTTGGAACAGAAGGGGGTGATGTCTGTGTGTGAAGTTATAAGCATGTACTTTGTGTGGATACTGAATATTTCTCAGCATGTGGTTGAGCAATGGGCAGAGCCTGGCCTATAGACATGCTAATTAGCAAGGCCCTGTGGGACAATAGCACTCAATGGACCAAGGACACACCTCTGGAATGAGGAATGACACCTAAGGGCTACCAGCAGGGAACACAGGGATAGGCCGCTGGCCAGGTGACCTGCTGCAGCCAAGAAGAGACCAGAAAGGAGGGATAAAGATGCCATGTGGCCATCTCCATCTTGGTACTCAGTTCAGCCCTTCAACCCAGAGGCAGCAGTGCAGGGATCGAAGAGCCAGAAAGAACTGTGGACCCATCCTGACCTAGGATGCGCAACAAGGACTTTTAAGCCAGCAGTTATAACATCTTTGCTGCAAGCCTGCATCGAGAACTGGGAGATTCGATGCATGTAATGTATGATACTTTAGCAACCTCACTCTCATGATTTTCTTTCTTGTAGTAATAAACCTTTAGATGGTAGATGCTAAAGGATTGGCTCAGCGTGATTTGTGGGTAAGATCCAGAGAGTAAATTGACCTGGGAACTGTGGCTGGTTTCTCGGAACCGGACAGAACTTGTTCGGGGTAGCTGAGATTGGGTTCTAAGCCCCCTCACCTGTGTATGAGGCCCAGGGCCATCTGGGGCACGGATATTGCTGGGGTGTCGGAGGGGTTTTGCTCGCGAGGCTTCAGGCAGGCTGCTGAAGCGCTCTGTGGGACTGGTTTGTGGCCTATTTGGGAAGGTCTCCAGTCTGGGGGCTGTAAGGAGCCCCGAATTTGAGCAATTCACCCTGAGCGGATGCCCTCAGCTGTGCCCAGACCCAGCCCGGTCTGTCACAATGATCAAGGGACTGCAGCAAGGGGGTGGATAGGGTTTTCCCCAACTAAACAACATCACCACTGGTGTGCTCAGGATCTCTTTTGGGTTAAAACCATCAGGCACCCAAGCACACCTGTAAGTGTGACCTGCTCCAGAGTAACCTGGGGAGGAAAAAGGGGGTTACAGTTAAAATACCAAAGAAGGACAAGATGATCCGCAATTTCTTTCCTACGAAATCAGATTGAAAATTTTCTTGATGCTTTAGGGAAGGGCAAAACTTCATGAAATCTTATGCCAGAATTCAAGGTCAGAAGCTGATCGCTTGTAAATGAACATTTCAGACATTTTGATACTTATTTTGACCGAGATATAATATATTTTCAAACATTATCATTGTAAGCAAAAAGTTGCAGAGCCCAGATGCCTTACTGGAATTACAGTCTTCTGAGTTAATTGCACATAAGGAAGCTGCTGTTTCCCAGGCTGACACATTAGGAACATCCATGCAGTTCAAAGGAGAAGGAAAGTAATGCCAGGAGAACTTGCAAAAGATGAAAGGTCTTCGGATCTCAAAAGACGATTTTCATTTAGAGGGTTTTTAGCCCTATTTGGATACATCTAGACTACATTCTTCTTTTGAGAGGAGATATGCAAATGCACTGCTAAATTGCATATGTTTTTCCAATCTCTTTTTCGACAGGGGGGTTTCGAAAGAACCCTGTAGACCTCATTTTTTAAGGAAGCCTTACACAATAGTAACACAATCAAATGATACATTGTCTACATTGGCACCTCTTTCCGGAAAAGGGATGCTAATGAGACACTTCGGAATTGCATATGCCGCGGGGGATTTAAATATCCCCCGCAGCATTTGCATGAACATGGCTGCCGCTTTTTTCCGGCTCGGGGTTTTGCTGGAGAAAAGCGCCAGTCTAGACGGGATCTTGCAGAAAATAAGTCCTTTTCCGGAAGATCCCTTGATCTTGAAAGTAGGAATAAAGTAGATCCCGTCTAGACTGGTGCTTTTCTCCGGCAAAACCCCGAGCCAGAAAAAAGCGGCAGCCATGTTCATGCAAATGCCACGGGGGATATTTAAATCCCCCACGGAATTTGCAATTCCGAAGTGTCTCATTAGCATCCCTTTTCCGGAAAGGGGTGCCAATGTAGACACAGCCTAGGTGTGATGGAGTTGGAGAAAGGTTTGCTTTTTGGGGGGGAGAGTTGAGAAACTAAATATCTCAGCAATGAAAACCTAAAGAGACATGTTCCACATTTTGCAAGTAATTACCCTGAAGATTTAAACTTGGAAGACTAGGTGCATGAGACTGAGCGTGACTGGCGTGAACTAATGGAGGAGATGAGTGCAGACAAGCCTAGAAAGATCCCTTTGAAAAAATACTTGGTGGCATTTTTTTTTTTGCAACAGTTTGGGGAGGAGGAAGATTCTGCTAGGTGTCAGGGCACCAAGCAATAGACATTGCAGGATCAACTCTGTGGATTTAGCCCTGGGTGGATAAATATAGGGCCTCGGCATAGTCTGTGTCTGTATTGCTAGGTATATACGTGTTAGAATTCATCACAGCTCTCTGTCCTATGTCTGGGCAAACAAGCAAACATTTACTGAACAGGACTTCCAGCAGATGCAACTGGGAGGATGGTCCAATAAGCAGAGGGCTCTGTGTTAAAGACCACATCATGTCCTTCACCTCAGCTCTACAGTGAGAATCAAACAAATCTCATGGAACACCACAGTACAGTAAACTTCCGATAATCCAGCACCTTTAGGACCCAGGGGGTACCGGATTATCAGATATGCTGGACTATCGGAAGGGGGGCTATGAAGGGTCTGGGGTGGGGGGGGGATGCCACCCTAGACCCCTCATAGCCTCCCCCTTCCGATAGGCCGGCTCTGCCCCAGGCATCCACGATTCAGCCGCTGCTGGTCAGTTTCAGCAGCAACTGAATTGGGGACGCCCATGTCAGAGCAGCTGGGGTGCTGCCGGGTTGGTCCGGTAGCGCCGCCCCTTGGTGCTGAGAGACCAACCCGGTAGCACCCTAGCTGCTCTTGGGGACGCCTGGGACAGGGCAGCTAGAGTGCTGCTGGGTTGGTCCCGCAGCACCGAGGGGAAGTGCTACGGGACCAACCTGGCAGCACCCCAGCTGCTCTGCCCCCGGCTTCACCAATTCAGTCACTGGTCAGTTTCAGCAGCAGCTGAATCAGGGAAGCCAGGCTCAGGGCAGCTCCAACTTCTGGGTTCCCAATGGTGCCAGACCATCAGGAGTGCCGGAGCATTGGATGCCGGACCAATGGAGTTTTAATGTACATCTCTTGTTTTCTTAGCCTTAAAGAATGTGACTTTGCCATAAACACTGCTTCAAACAGTACGTGTACAAGTCCAGAGAGCCTTTGAGAGTCCGGAATTCAGCACAGAAACATTAGCAATCATTACAGCTCCCACAAGAGAAGCCATGAACACCAAAGACACATTCTGTGACTGACTGGCTGCCTGGAGTTGATGGGTATTGAGTCACGGCTTCTGCTCATCCACCCAGAGACTTATTCAAATAAACTCCATCAACATTTGTACCAGTAGAAGATTATTTCTGTGATGAAAATGTTGTGTCTGTCAGCAAGAGAAACCCTCTTAATAACTGACAAATGAAACCATGGCTGAAGCTCCCTTTTGTCTTTTGTATAATTTATTATTTGTATATATACTAGATGAACCTAGGGTACAAGCATCTTGAATTCGTTGTTCCCATTACTATGGAAAACTAGTGTGTAAAATTGTCCTGATGATTTATCTGCCCCTCTGATATACACATCATAGGATAGAATCATAGAATCATAGAATCATAGGACTGGAAGGGACCTCGAGAGGTCATCGAGTCCAGCCCCCCGCCCTCAAGGCAGGATCAAGCTCCGTCTACATAGGATGAAGCCACATAGGGAGCAGTACCTGGAGAACTCCACTCATGGTAGCTCAGTGCTTGATCTAATTCACAGTGAAGTCAATAGAAAGACTCCTGTTGCCTTTAGTAGGAGCTGGACCTGATCGTCTGTGCAACTGATGTATAAGAGCTATTCTGTCTTCAGATTCTGACTGTTGTTAGACAGCAAATGCAAAATCAAACATCTGTGAGTACAGCATTTGCATCATACCATAGCTGAGTTTCTGTGACTGTTACCATTATGACTGACATCTACCGAGCATTTTTTCCACACTGAAAGTTCCTAAAAGACTTTCAAAATTTCAGATCATATAGAAATACCAACTTCAGACACTGCAGTATAGTGGCCTCTAGGTTGAAATTTGGCAACTATTAAAGCAATGCTTGTTTTAAAAGCACAACAGTTTAGGACTGGAAGTGAAGCACACTTTTAGCCAAGGCAAACTAGATAGAAAATGTAGGTAGGAGGACTAAGAGTTGCTAGAGCTAGACTTTAACAAGGAAGGACATCAGGGATAATGCCCCTGTTCTTATGAAAATTGCCATAGGATGGTTAATGACAATACAGAACCTGCCAACACCACGCTGGGGCACTAGGCTAGTAGCCATTCCAGGAGAAGATAATCAGATACGACGTGATGAGTGCTATAAAAATATCAGGCAATTCAACTGATTACATTACGATTCCACTTGGTTAATCATTACTACTTCCCACATCCTCGGGGAGTTCCTTGGACAGCAAACAAGCACTGAGCAGCCTTGGCTATGGTTTTTATGGCTCAGTACAGGCCACCTGCGCTCTGTTTTTTAAAGGCCAGCAGGAAACATTATGACCATCTAGTCTGACCACCTGCTTGATACAGATCATAGCATTTCACCATGTGATTCTTGCATCCAATCTGTAATTTTTGGCTGAGCCAAAGCATATATTTTAGGAAAACATCCAATATTTTATTTAAAGACTTTAAGTGATGCAGAATCCAGCCAATTGTCCCAGTGGTTAATTACCCTCCCTGTTAAAACATGAGCATCTAATTTATAGTTTCAAGTTGTCTAGAATCAGCTTGCAGTCATTGGATCTTGTTACAGAGTTGCCTCTTTCATCAAAAAGTCTTAAGTATCTCTGTATTCTCTTTTCTATATTAGATTTTGAATATTACACCCTACTCTTCTGTATCTGAACAGCGTGGTGCTGGATACTGGAGAGACAACCTTCACATTTCCTTTCCATGTTCCTTCTCTTCTCCTTTCCATAGTTGTGGGATTTTTCTCCCAAGCAGCACTTTTAAAACAACCAGTTTTACTGAATTTCAATGAGTATATACAGTATGTTACAGTTGTATAATATTATTGCTATAGAGATCAATTTGGCATGTACATATACTCCTTATATACTGTATTGTAAATATAACACATTTTGAGCTTCTTCAGAGTCAGATTTAATCTCTTAACAAGCTGTATATTTTAAAAAGTTATTTTGTAAGTATTAAACATCAGTCATCTATTGCAGTCATCTGCTGCAGACATTATTTTAGTTTATCATCCTGAGCATAACAGGACCCAGGACCCAGTACTGCTCCAATGAACTCAGAACTCAGTGGGAGTTTTGTCAGTCACTTAATGGGAAT
The DNA here is from genome assembly GCF_052426305.1 of Pelodiscus sinensis. Taxonomy (NCBI): domain Eukaryota; kingdom Metazoa; phylum Chordata; order Testudines; family Trionychidae; genus Pelodiscus; species Pelodiscus sinensis. The sequence continues at coordinate 320,052,142 of NC_143052.1, forward strand.
GAATTTATTTAGCTATAGATACACTGTCCATACTTGCTGTAAGTCCAAGATACGTTCCAATAAACTTGGACTTAAAGTGAAACAACTTAAAGTGGGGAATTATTTCCCACATCTGACTTCCATTTACGCAAACTTGGGTTTTTTTTGGGGGGGAGGCAACTTAAGAATGGGGAATAGGAGGACTTATAATGCATCAGTTCCTACAAGCATCAACAACTTTAATGCAAAATGGATGTGTACTGGGGTGACTTATAGTGGGGGCACCCTGTATATAAAATGGTTCTGCTGTAAGGTATTTGCAGTTACCGCACTGATGAGATAGAAAGATTGAAATTTTTTTCATATTCTGGTTACGCATCTCCTGCCTGTCACTAACTTTGTGACAGAGTCTCCTGTGAATTACTAATATTTCAAAATTCTCAAGAAAAAAGCCACAATTCATATTTATTTTCAAGGATTTTAAGGCATAGTCATCAATTTCTTTCAGTGGTCACTTAATTTTGGTACAGCCTTTCAACACTGAATGCATTAATGTTCTCCTTCCATTTGTATTTGTTACTTGGAGACATACTAGGTTCATGCAATTTCCCTGCAGTATGATATATGTCTGTGAAGTGTAAAACAATTCACTTTTGTGAGTCTGGCCCTGTGGGAGTTAATCAGTTTTGTCACTGACTTTAGTAGTAGAGCCAAAATTTCACCCCTGTTTCCTAAAAGGGCATTCCCAAGTATAGTAAGATCTCCTATGTGTCCACTCTATGCCAATGGGAGAGAGCTCTCCTGTCAGCTTAATTAAACCATGCTCAATGAACAGCAATAGAAGCAGTATTGGGAGATACTCTCCAGCCAACATAGCGCTGTCCACACCAGCACTTCTGTCAGTGTATCTTATGTCACTCGGGGGGGGGGGGGGATTTTTCACACCCTAGCGTGATGTAAGATATACTGACAAAAGTGCTAGTATAGACGTAGCCTTCGACAAAGGGGGTAAGGGTAAGGCAGTGTCATATTAAAGATGATCCTCATGGCAAGTAATGGAAATGCAGTTGCCTAAGGAAATGGCAGAGATAGCAGCCTTATCAGTTGGAATGGCCCTAGAGTGCACTCAGCTGGAATTACCCAATAAAACCACCATGTGTGCCAGCTCCACTCTTAAAGTGAGAAGTTGTGCCCAGTCTACAAGAGTGAGTACCAGAGCATCTCAGGGGCCTGGAGCCCCAGATAATTGAAGATCCTGACCAAAGTTACTGCGTGCAGATTCTTCTCCACACTTCTCCCCACACATGAACCACAGGACTACAAAATCAGCAAAGGGAAACAAGGTAACGAGGAGCCCAGATTTAAATAATGAACGTTACCTGGAAGCCTAGGGTGTGTCTAGACTACATGGCTCCATCAATGGAGCCATGTAGATGAGTTTACTAAACATAGCAAAATGAAGCGGCAATTTAAATAATCGCCGCTTCATTGACATCAAAATGGCCGCTGCGCAGTGCCGTTCAGCTGTTTGTCGGCACAGCACAGTAGTCTAGATGGGGATCAACCAACATCAGATCCTTTTGTCATCAGATCCCTTATGCCTCATGAAAAGAGGCTTACAGGATCTGACGACAAAGGGATCTGGGGTCGGTTGATCTCCATCTAGACTACCGCACTGTGCCGACAAACAGCTGATCGGCACAGCACGGCGGCCATTTTGATGTAAATGAAGCGATGATTATTTAAATCGCCGCTTCATTTTGCTATATGTAGTAAACTCATCTACATGGCTCCGTCGACGGAGCCATGTAGTCAAGACACACCCCTAAGCTGTGTCTACACTGGCCTCCCTTTTGGAAAAGGGATGCTAATGTAGCACTTTGGAATAGGCAAATCCACGGAGGATTTAAATATCCCCCGCGGTATTTGCATTAACATGGCTGCCGCTTTTTTCTGGCTTGGAGATAAGCCGGAGAAAAGCGCCAGTCTAGACGTGATTCTCCAGAAAATAAAGCCTTTTCCGGAGGATCTCTTATTCCTACTTGAAAGGCTTTATTTTCCGGAGAATCACGTCTAGTCTGGCGCTTGTCTCCGGCTTATCTCCAAGCCGGAAAAAAGCGGCAGCCATGTTAATGCAAATACCACGGGGGATATTTAAATCCCCCACGGATTTGCCTATTCCAAAGTGCTACATTAGCATCCCTTTTCCAAAAGGGAGGCCAGTGTAGACACAGCCCTAGTGTGCAGCAAACCTTCTAATATTTCTCTTCCTCAGTCTCTTATGAAAGGGGTTTCACTTTCTGGAAGATCAACTTCTGCCCTTCAGAAGCCAGTTGACTGATGATAGCAGGGCTGACACTGAAGGAATGAAGTTCTTGAACAGCCTTCCAAGCCTGTAGGAGAGGAAAAGACCTAACTTGTTTTAAGATTGAATTTAGTAAGTTTGTGTATGAGATGGTGTGATGAGATTGCCAACGATTGCACATGACCCCTTTATGGCTACTATTAGCAAACATCTCCAATGGGCAGAGTTTGAAAGTCAGCTGGGGAGGGTTTTGAGTTATTACAGAGAATTCTTCAGGCTGTTGGGTCATGCTCACCATCTCAGACTATAATTGATCACTATATTAGGGTATAGGAAAGAATTTTTTTCTAGGCCAGATTAGCAGAGACCCTGTTCTATTTGTTTTATTTTTTGCCTTCCTCTGGAGCATGAGGCATGGGTCACTTGTTGGTTTCAGCTAGAGTAAATGCTGTAGTCTTTGTACCCTGAAGTCTTAAAAACAAAAAGTTTTGAAGACTTGGGTAACTTAGACAGTTATGGGACTATTACAACAATTGAGCAGTTGAGGTTGTGTGGACTGCAGTGTACAGGAGGTCAGACTACATGATCATGATGATCTCTTTCGACCTTGAAGGCATTAATTGAAAACACAGAGCTAATAAAAAACACATACAGCACCATGTAAATTATTTGAAAATACAGTTAATGTTACCAGGAATAGCCAGTTTCCAGAATGACCATTGAACTCCCTCCCCCAAACTTTGTCTTTCATGCCCCAATCCTGAAATATATTGTACCTGGGCAGTTTCCACCCCCATGAGTTTAGGGGATATCAGGATCCATCCAGGTGCATAGCACTGCAGGACCAGACCTTGGGCGTTTTGATCTATGGAGCTGGAATTCTGCTCTCTATTTTTGAAGATCACCTACTGCATATATGGCACTATAAAAAACAAATAATTTATTAATATTAATTCAGAAGATGGCAGATACTGTCTGCTATATTCTTAGGCCCTCACCAAAAGTTGTCAGCGATAAGATGAGTAGAAATATAGGAACATAAAAGCAATTGTCAGAAGCCCAGAACCACTAAATTACGTTGACTCTAAATTTTCCATAAACATAATAATCTGTCCACTCCCATTCCCTGAGCTTCAGGCCTGCCAATGTGGGGGAGGGGACAGGAGGGCGGCAAAGTATGCAATTGTCCCAGGGCTCAGCAATTCAAAAGGTCCCAGAGCTACCGGCTGCTGCTATTGTGGCAGCAGCAGCAGCAGCCAGAGTTGCTGCTGGAGTGCAGAGTGGCACACTTGTGTCTAGACTACAAGGTTTTGTTGACAAAATTAACCTGCGTCTACACTACCGCTGAGTTCTGTCAACATAATGTCGACAGAACTCAGCAGTTTTGTCGACGCTGGTAAACCTCATTTTACGAGGAATAACGCCTTTTGTCGACAGAATTCTGTCGACAGAAGGCGTTATTGCATCTAAACTGTCCTTTGCATCTACACTGCCATGTCGACAAAGCAGCTTGCTTTGTCGACAGAATTGAATGTAGTCTAGACGCTCTTTGTCAACAGAAGCTTTGTCAACAGTATATGTCGACAAAACTTCTGTCGACAAAAGCCTGTAGTCTACACGTACCCTTGGAGTGGTGCTGAAGGGCTGGCAGGGGAAGACTAACTCCTAGCCCTACCCCTTCTGCCTGAAGCCCCACCCCTTTGTGTAGCACAGGGCTGTCCCCCATGGGCCTGGCAATTCTGTCAGCTCCCCTGCTGAGGGCCTAGCACAAGAATCTTCCTCAGATGATTGATATGTAAAAAGAGACTGAATAGGCTGCATTCATTTCCCACATGACACCTTTCAAACTCTAGTTAGCTATCTCACTTAGTGGAGATGAGGCTCTGTAATTTTTATCTCAATATAACCAAAGTAAACCTCAGGTAGCAAGTAGAGGGTTGACCTCACCTACCTACCATGAGGTAAAAATTTCAGCACCTTTCCTCTGCTATTGGATTACAGTAAGATAAGTACCTTTCCTTAGCTGTCCCACTGCAGAAAACATACCTTTATTGGCAGTGAAGACAAGACAAGGAAATTAATTGGGTAGACTGAGCAGCTCAGGCTGTAATCAGAGCCGCAGGTAAGACCTGGATCTTAGAAAGGAGCATACACTGTGACAGATGTAGTCATTTATGTGGAAACCTTTTTTACAGTGTCGGGACTGCCATTTGTTGCAGGGACTGCCATTTTCTCCAAATTTGCACCGCAGGTGGTACAATGGGGCCTCACCTGGTTAGCCTCCGTGTCCTCCCATAACACCAATGTTATGGTAAGTCCCGTTTCGTGTATTTCTATAGTTGTCATGGATTTCTTTTTTATAAACAGTTTTCCTGGTGAAAGGTATTTGAAAATGAAAACCCGCATCATACTGTTAGCCTATTACCCAGTGTGCATTATAATTTGCTTTTTAAAGGGCACATTCGCATTGATTGAAGTTAATGATTAAATCTTCTGCTTTAATTACATGTGTCAGAAGTAATCTATCAACAGAGAAGTAATTAATCTACACTTTAATAAGCAATACAACGTTATCTGCAGAACAATTTTTAATCTCCTTTCCTGGCCTTCAGACATCCCAAGGATATTCTAAATGTGATTAAATGAGAATCATATTTTCTTAAGTTATTTACTACTAGTTGGTTTTAGGTTTATCTGATTAAGGGGGTCTGATAGGGAAACCAAAAGTATTGATGAAACTCTGGACTTGTCTACACTGACACTTTACTGTACTATAACTTTCGAGCTCAGGGGTGTGAAAAAATACCTCCCTCTCCCCCGCCCCGAGTGCAGCAAACCACAGTGCTGTAAAGTGCCAGAGTACAAAGACTCCCAGCACTGTTAGCTACTCCCTTTGTGGAGGTGGTTTACCTGGAGCACTGAGAGAGCTCTCCCCCAGCATTGTTACCATGACCACATTGCTGCATTAAAGTGTGCCTCATCAGGACTTTAAACTCAGTAGTGTAGACAAGCCTCAGTCACTTTGGGTTCTTCAAACCCCAAAAGTTCTGAAGGGTTCATATGCTCAAGAACAAGGAGCGTTTGGAGGGCAGAAGGGAGATCACAGCAGAGGCAGGAGGGTCAAGGGTGCAGGTTGTGGGCAATGCTTTCCTCCAGCAGCACCCCCTCTGGCTCCTACTTGTGGGCACAGCCAGGTGGCTCTGAACTCTTCCCCGTCTGCAGGTACCACCCCCACAGCTTCCATAGACTATGGTTCCTGGCTGATGGGAACTTCAGAAGTGGAGCCTGGGGCAGGGGCAGCACACAGCACCACCCGGATGTGCCTTCACATAAGAGTTCGAGGGGGAATGTGCTGCTGCTTCTGGGACTCATGCAGAGCAAGCCCCCCAACCCTGCTCTCGACTGGAGCTAAAAATTCAAATGAAAATGGATGCAGTCCACAAGCCTTAGTTTGCCCACCCCGGCCTAAATTATACACCAAGAACATTGTCTTGATTATAAACTAACATGGTTCTGGATGAATTAACAAACGGTTAGTTGGTTAAGAGGAAGCAAATATCTGGACTTGAAAAATACTGTTAAAGCTGACCTGAAGAGAACCCAATGTGAAAACTAGGAAGTTAACTTTCTCTGGATTCTATCAAAAGGGGTTCTCCAACTGGATTATAAACGTGCTGGCAATTCTATCTGGTTAGATTGCACTTCTATGCAATTCATACATCAACCCCTTCCCTCTTCTACATCATAAAGAGGCTGGAATGCTACACAGAATCTGCCCCTTCCCCATGGAGTTTGCCTGTGGGGTGACTGCCATTTTAGGCACAGCCAAATATTGAACCAGCAACCTTAAGCAACACGAAGCCTAAGCCTCTATAGCTTGAGCTAAAATGGTCAATTCTCAAGTGGAGAGCTGTAATGGACTCCTATAGTCTAAAGCTACGTCTAGACTGCAGGCTTCTATTGGAAGAAGCGTTCTTCTGAAGAGATTTTCTGAAAAAACTTCTGAAAGAGAGTGTCCTCACACAAAAGCGCATCAAAAAAAGTGATGTGCTTTTGTGAAAGAGAGCGTCCAGATGCTCTCTCGCATAAAAGGCCACCCAGCACCACTTCAGCCAGAGCTTTAGGTCACCAGTTGCTTCCGAGTGCTGGTGCCAGAGCCTTGCAGAGATACGTGCTTAAAGGGACCCGCTGGACAGCCATTTCTCTGCTGCTGCTGGGTGCTTGCCTACCTCTTCAAGGGACAGCAAAGCTCCCACAGTGCCTGCTGTGGTTGCCCTGTTCTCTTTTGGACGCCACAGCTTTTTCGTTTGAACCATGGAGCTGGATCTGGAGCTGCCCCTGGGCATGCGATGGCCCCACACGGCCATGCTGCAGTTTTGCAGCACTTTCTGCCAGCTGCCTTCCTGGTCCTGCAGGAGCTGGACCCTGAGCTCATTCTGGGGACTCTCTCCATGGCTGCAGCTGCTCACTCTGGCAACCGCACCCCACTGTGGAGAGGCGTTTCTGGAGGCTCAACACCAGTTCGAACTGGTGGGACTGGCTGATCATGGGGCAGTGGGATGACCAGCAGTGGCTCCAAAACTTCCACATGTGGAAGGCCATCATTTTGGAGCTATGTGCCTGGCTTGCCCCCACCCTCTGGAGATGCAACATCCACCTGTGGCCCACCATCCCCCTGGAAAAGCCATTCACAATCACCCTCTGGAAACTCGCACCCTCGACAGCTACCAGTCAGTGGGCAACCAGTTCAGTGTGGGGAAGTCCACTGTCAAGGCCCTCCTCATGGCAGTAAGGTACGCTTGGACTGCAGTCCCTGCGGGGGGGGGGGGAATGTTGGATAAGGGGGACCCTTGGGAAAGTGGGGTTGGGAGCTGTGGAGAGTGGAGTGAGGGTGGGGAGGGAAGTCCTGTTCCCTGGAGCTTGTGCCATCCCACCTTCACACAGCCCTACTGCTGAGGGTGTGGGGGGGGGGCAGCCTCATAGGAGGTGGCTCCTGGGGTGTTTGGGAGGAAGCAGGAGAAGGGAGCAGGGTGGGCACTTCCCAAACTCTCAGGCACCCCCTCTCTCATTCTCTGTTTTGTGTGTTTCTTGTGCCCTTCTGCAGGTGGTGAGGGCCATCAACTTGGTCCTGCTGTGGAGGGTTGTTCGTCTGGGAGACCTGGACATGACTGTGGCCAGATTTGCTGCCCTGGATTTCCCGAACTACGACGGAGCTATTGATGTGACCAACATCCCAATCTGAGCACCAGAACATCGAGGAGCTCAGTACATTAATCAAAATGGCTACTTTTTGATGGCCCTGATTGACCACTGGGGACAATTTACAGACATTTTTGTTGGGTGGTCGGGCAGGGCATACAATGCTCAAGTGTTCAGAATCTCTAGCCTGTACCATAAGCTGGAGGTGGGCACATTTCCCCCCAGCTGTGTACTTGCCATTCGTGATGGGCAGATGCCACTATACATCATGGGGGACGCAGCTTACCCCCTTATGCTGTGGCTTATGAAGCCATACACCGGGCACCTGGATCCCAACGGGGACCAATTAAATGCCCACTTGAACCGGGTCTGGATCCAGGAGGAGTGTGCCTTCGGCTGCCTCAAGGCATGTTTCCGGTGCCTGCTGATCCGCCTTAATGTGGGGAACACAAATCCCCGAGGTGGTTGCGGCATGTTGTGTCCTCCACAACATTGTGGAGAGGAAGGGGAAGGTCTAGCCTCCGGGGGTAGGGGGCAGACACAGGCCATGAGGGGCAAGCCTTCCAGTAGCCATGGACAGCTGCCATCCGCCAGGCCCATCAGGCCAGGGTTTGCATCTGGAAGGCCCGGAGGGAGAGGTCCTCTCAAAGACCCCAATAACTCTTCCTGGGGCCTCCTTCCTAGAGGCCTCTGGCTTGCAGCCCTACCCCTTCCCCACCACAACCCCTCCTTTCACCCTTTCCCTGACCTCCCAATAAACACACCTGTTTGTTTGTTTGTTATTTTAAATGCAGTCTTTATTGAATAAAAATTCAGAAAAGGTTGGCACTGGGAGTGGGGCTCATAACTGGGAGAGGGAGGGGACAGCTCGATGTGCCACCTCGGGTGCGGGGACTTCATCGGAGTTGTGGTAGGGTGGGTCTGGGGAGTACAGGCGGATGGACAGGAGGGGAGTTGGAGTGGAGTCAGGGTGGGAAGGGCGGGCAGGGTAAGGGGCCATAGCCATCACTTGGGGAGAGGGCATGGGCATGGCTAGGGGAAGGGGCATGGTCATCACCTGGGGAGGGAGCAGAGACATAGCAGGAGGGGCACGTGGATGGGGAACGTGCATAGACGGCACACGTGTTGTCACACTCCTGCATCAACTGGTCCCAGGCACAGTCCTGCCACTCCAAGTCCACACGACCCTTGTGTGCCAGGGTCCAGTGGATGTCGCACAGAACACTGACATGCTGGAGCATAGGCTCTTCTTGCACCCTGTCGTGCTGTCGGGTCCCCCAGGCTCTGGCAGGTGGCTGCGGTGGTGTAGCTTGGCCCTCGGTCCCGGCTGGTCCGGCTGTGGAGAACACACAGAAGAAGAGGCGGTCAGTCATCCCTGCAGACACTGTCCCTGAGGCTGTGCCCTCCTCTGTGAGCAGCAACCAACAGTCTGCAGGCCAGAAGAGGGGGATGTCCTGGGAGCAAGGCCATGAGTGGACTGCACAGCAGGCCATGCCACACAGGGGCCCTGACGTACCCAGAGGACCGTCCTTCCCGCTCTCCCCCCTTCTTCCCTAGCCCATGAACAAGTAGCCAAGGGAAGTGTCCAGCCACAGTGGGATCCCCTCATGGGTAGCAGAGGAGCCAGGAGCAGCCTGGCCACCCCTGAAGTCTGCACACACTGCAGACAGGAATTATAGAGTTGTGATTACTTTGTATGGAGTGGCCACCAGGGCACCTGTGCTATTTCCTGGAGGCCTCTTCTATCGAAAAAAAAAATCCCCTCCTCCCCATCCACACACGCCTTTTTCCAAAAGAGCTCTTTCGGAAAAAGGCCTCTCTCTCATAGAATGATGATTACCAACGCCATAAAACCCCCTCTGTTCTTTCTATTTTCTTTTGACAGAACACAATTGCAGTGTGGATGTCCCTCAAGTTTTGTCGGGAAAATGGCCATTTTTCTGACAACTCTGCAGTGTAGACAGTGTCTGCAGGTCATAAATAGGGACACAACACACTCACCTGTATTTTTGAGGGGGGGAGCGTAACTGTAATTTTGGCAGCATATCAAAGACCAACAGCTCTCTAGTATCCCTCCATCTGGATAAATCAAGATATTAAGTTAAAAAGGATGGAAGGAGCAATAAATATCACACAAAGATGAACATATTCAAACCTGTCACGAGTCTTCCTTGTTATTCTCTAATTTTCCAAACTAAGGCACATCCTCCATGGCAGATTAATTAAAATCCCAGACCTATGTGTCTGACATATGTTTGGATAGGTCTTAAGTACACTGCTGTTATTGTACAGCAACCAAGACTTTCAATTATGTTTATTTCTGCTTTGAAATAAATATAAATAATAGAATTATCCAGCACGATAGTTCTGACAGTGGACACAGCCGCTCCCCGAGTTACAACCACCTCCAGTTACGACCATCCGCACTTACGACCAAAGCGGTCGTAAATGCAGATCCGAGTTACGAACGGCGATCCGCGCTTATGAACAGTGCGGTCGTCAAGTAACTCTATGGGATCTGAGGTACGAACACTTCGAGTTACGGACCAAGTGTTGGTCTGTAACTTGTTCTTAACTCGGGGAGTGGCTGTATTTGTTTTCTTTTTCGCTAGTGCAATTCCATCAACTTCTAGTTCGCAGACAAAGGGCTTATCTTCACTTATCCTGAGATTGATGCTCCAGAGATCCATCTGCCGGGGTTCAATTTAGCTATGTGGTGTTATTGAATTCTGATGTGAACATACAAAACATTATTACAACCACTGTTACATATTTGTGCCAAATCTTGTGCCAAGTAGACCAAGTGAAATGTATATAGAAAGCGTATGATTTGCTGATTCTGTTTATATTGCTCAAATGCATGTATCATTTTTGTATTTGAAGTTGAGTTTGTATTTGACGTTGACTATGTACTTGTATTTCATGTTTGCTTCTGGGAGATTATCAACAGGCTTCACCCACCTATTGTGAAAGGGTGACTAGTCAAGTGAATAGCAGTACTTCACTGACAATGCACCTCAAGAGGAGCCAATCTGAAGAATTTTGCTGTGAAAGTTCACACCAGGATGTAAGCCATGGCTGCTTGCCTAAAAAGGACTGAGTCATGCATGGACGGGTGACTTGCTCATCTGACAAACTCCATTTTAGAAGGTATTTCCACACACGGAGAACAGTGGAATTCCCTCCACATGGGCAAGGGTATAAAGAGGGCCCTGAGGGTTCCTCCATCTTTGTCTTCATTCCAGCTCATCTCTTCAGGAGCATCTTTGCTATGAACTGAGCCCAAAAGGACTGATGACCCACCCTAACAAAGAATGGATTCCAGACACTTATAAAATAGCAAACTTTTCCACCTCTGTTACAAGCCTGAACCAGGATCTTTGGAATTGGTATATGTAATAGGTTTTTATTTTTTTAAACAATTTTACTCTCAACCTTCACTTTCTCCCTTTGACTTCTCACAGTAGGAATGCTGCAGAAATTCAATCCAAGGTACGTCGACTCCAGATATGCTGTTCTCGTAGTTGGAGTTTTAACTTTCCTTGTTAGTGTAGACCTGACAAATGACATTTTAGGAAAGAATGACATTGCGAGAACACCTTAAATGCTTTACAAATGTGTTTCAATGATGCCTAATGATGATACTTAGTCCCCACCTAAGGCATTTGATTTTTTTATTTTAATTTTAGTTTTGTTATCCTTACTTACATTCAGTAAGGCTGTGAGCCATGAACTCTCATTTTGAAATAACTAGAGTTAGGAATATCTCAGTGTTAGAAAGGAGTGAGAATCAAGCCCTACATTTGTACAGGGCCCCACGCACTAAGAAGCCAATACTGACTTTGGGCTGTTGACTGCTACAACAATTATGACAATGAGAATAGTCAAATGTTTAATTTGTCATTGCAGTTTACTTAACTATATACCAAAATTAGGTTATGGAACAACAAATTCTATGAAGTCACTGAAAAGATGTGGGGGGGGGAGGGGAGAGGATCATGTAGTGAATTGCAGTTGTTTGAAAAAGAAATCCTTATTTAGGTTGTTGGGTTTTTTTTTCCCAAAGAGGTTCTAGCAGCTGTTTTTGACATAAATTCACTATTGTGCAGGGAATCTCAAGAGGAACATTTCTGCACTGATCCTATTTACACTGACATTTTTACAAGACTCTTATTTATTTTACAAATATGGCATTTATATTAAGCTGTGTTTTGTTTTGCCCTTATCTAACCCAATGCAAGTGTCATTTTCTGTTACCATAAAAACCTGACTGAGATAAGATGGTTGGAAAAATTATTATGCCAGTAGCTGCGTTAAAAGAAAACTCATCTCACAGCTAGATGACCAAAACTTTTCACTAGCTGAATTAAAAATGTGATCTGATTCAAATAAGGCTGGGATAAGACAATTGAGTAATTTAGGGCCTGATTGAAAGCTCACTGAGGTCAATAGATGTCTTTTCATTAACCTCAGTGCATTCTGGATCACTTCATCCAAATTCATCTCTTTATAAGCTTCTCTTTACATATATTTAAAAAGAGATGGACATCATACTGTGATAGATGCTGACTGAGTACACTTGAACCTCCTTAATCTGGCAACCCTGGGAAACAGGATATGATGGATTAAAGAATTTGCTAGACCAGGGAGGATGCTGCAGGGTTTGGTGCGAGCGGGTGGAAGTGGGGTGTTCCCACTCTTAGGGGCACACATGGATTTGTGTTCCCAGATGTTCCCAGGAGTGCCCCAGCCACTATCAGGGCAGCAGAGAAATGCCTCAGGGAAGTGTCTCTGCATATTCCCACAGCTGGGCAGGCAGGCAGGGGTGAGGTAGGTGGAGGGAGGAGTGGTAGCATGCAGAACCACTTCCTTCTCCCTTCCACAGGTGTTCCTGGATTATGGACACCCGGTGCACAGAGATTCAAATGCACTACAAGGCCAGGGGAAAAAATGAGCTATCTTCCAGTCTCAACTTTTTTTCAATTTTGACTGCCACTGTAGCCTTGAGCACTTGAAATCTATAGATCCCAAAGGCACAGGGGACCAGTGTGATTCTCTGACTCCTTTAACATGTGGTCATAGAATACCCCACACTAATTCCCAGAGCATCTCTCTTTTGGTGTTTTCTATTGTGATTTTAAAAACTATCCGTGATGGGGACACTGTCACGGCCCTTGATAAATTGTTCCCATAGTCAGTTATCCTCACGGTTTGAAAACTTACTCCTAGCCTGAATTTGTTTTGTTTCAGCTTCCAGCCACTGAATTGGTTTTACCTTCATCTGCAATACCGAAGAGCTCATTATCAAGTATCTGTTCCCTGTGTAGGTACTTACAGACTTATCAAGCCACCCATTAACCTTCTATTTTTTAAGATAAATAGACTGAAGCCTTTGAGTCTGTCATTACAGGCATGTTTTCTAATCCTTTAATCATTCCCATGGCCTTTCTCTGATCCACTTCAGTTTATTAATAACATTCTTGAACAGTGGGCCTCAGAACTGGGCACAGTATCCCAGCAGCAGACACACCAGTGCCAAATTGAAGTGAAATAACCTCTCTACTGCTTGAAAGTGCAGTGTTCATGAATCCCAGGAGTCGATTATTCCCCTAATCTTTGTAGAATCCCTGCTTCCCAGGCCTGAGACCCTCAGGGTGGAAGTATGGCTTATATAGTTTGCTTGTACCCCCTTTACCAAGAGATTCAGATCGGTCTATATTAGTGACCCTTCCTTTTATTATTTACCACCACCCCAATTTCTGGGTCATCTGCAAACTTTATCCATGATGATTTTGTGTCTTCTTCCAAGTAATGGGTAAAAATACTAAACTGAATAGGGCAGTGACTGGGTGTCACTCACCAGTGCAATGCCTCTTGCTGGCTGTCCCAGGGATTAGCTTTGCTCACCAATGTGTCCTATTCTTGTGAGGTTTTGCCGCCACCACTTCTGCTCCGGGACCCATGTCACTCCAAGGATCATGCACACAGCCCTCCAGCTGTTCCACACTATGTGCTCCCCACTTCCAGGGGACCTGCAGTCAGCTGTCCAGAAACTTCCCATTGGGCACATTTACACTGTGCCCTTAGCTCGAAATAAGATATGCCTTCAGCCTACAAGGCAGCCAGCCCTCTTCCTTTCCTAATCTCCAGGGAGTGACAAGCTGCTCTGGGCTAGCCCTGTCCTGGTGAGCTGCTCCTTGCAAACCTTCTCTATTTGTCTGCCTTCAATAGAGCCTCCTTAGGGCTCTACTAACCCCTACAGATGCCCCAACACAAGGCCCAACAATACTTTCTGGAGAAACCCTACTAGAAACACATCTGTTACATAATGATTCCTCACTAGCTATTAATCTCAAAATGCAACAGCCAACTTTCAATCCATTGTATGCATGCTTGAGAGCTGGTGCCATCCTGCATATGTAATCTTTAAACAAATAAGCTTTGTACAGACTAACAGCCTAATAGAAAACCCTGAATATTTGGGGAACTAAAAATAGAGATTAAGGGCATTAGTACATTTGTAGGTGTAATATGCTTGAGACACTGTTTTGTTCCAGAATAAATCATCATCATCATACCTGGTGAGGCTGGCCAAGGGGAAGACTCCAATGCAAATGGTGGAAACAACCAATTTTGCACAGAAACTAGTCGAAAAGTACTAATATTATCCCTTGCAATGTCCTATCAGACTCAAATGTGTTTTACTTCAAGGCAGCCTACTTTGTTAGGATAGCTAATATTTCCCCCTATTCCCACTTTTGAAAACATCGCCATCATCCAGTCAGATCCAAACTACAAGGATTTAACTATCCAAAGTACATCTATATTTCCAGTGTATATTTCCCGACTAGGATTACAATTCACGTCATTGGTAGCTCATGAAGAGATTCACCTCATAGAAATTACTAACAGTACAGATAAAGCCAAACAATTTATTATCCAGTTCATGGATGAAGGGTATGAGTCTTGAACAATCCCTGGTGTGTGTGTTGGATTAAAAAAAATGAGTTATAGTCCAGGGAATTACTACTGGGATTATTTTTGTGATCCTAGGGTACACACTGGTTGCTTTTGCGGAAAAACTTGCCAGCTGTCTACACTGGCCACTTAAATTTCCGCAAGAACACTGACGATCTCATGTAAGATTGTCAGTGTTCTTGTGGAAATGCTATGCTGCTCCCGTTCGGGCAAAAGCCCTCTTGCGCAAGAGGGCCAGTGTAGACAACGCATTATTGTTTTGCGCAAAAAAGCCCCGATTGAGAAAATGGAGATCGGGGCTTTCTTGCGCAAAACCGCGGCTAGATTGGCATGGATGCTTTTCCGCAAATGCTTTTAATGGAAAAACTTTTCCGTTAAGAGCATTTGTGGAAAATCATGCCAGTCTAGACGTAGCCACTGTGTAAATCCAGCAGATATAAGCAAAGACCTAGACAGGTACCAAATATTGAGAAGAGTGAATAGATATATATATATGGTGCCCATCCCAGAAATGCATGAGGGTCCAGATTATCTTCTTTATGATACTCTTCCTACACCCTGAATAGTGGAAAGTATAATTGAAACTCTCCCCACAAATGCCTGACCTACATCTGTGCTTCTGTGGAAGGGTTCATTTTACAAATCATCCCGGACAGGGCTAACCTGCTTGCTTTGTATATATGTAAGTGTTAAAGTTTTCCTATTTCCTTATGATTTTATGGTTAGTATAATAGGTTATAATTGGTGTATATTAAAGCAGTCTGGCTATAACACAAGAGACTTACATACCACATCCTGTATGTTGTGCTAAGGCAAAGTTAGCATACATATGTCTGGGCCCTTTTATCTGGATACAAAGTTGTATCACATATGTTTGGGATGTTGGGAACTAAGGACTTAGTTTGAATTAATGTTTCACTGCCATGTGTAGCCGCGCAGCAGTGAGTTCGGGCTAGTGAAATTTCAAAATGGCGACCGGATGGGAACATGCATATAAAGCCCGGGATATTTAAATCCCGGGCTTCATTTGCAACTCCGGTCGCCTCATTTGCCTACCTAGCTCAAATTAACGAGCTAGTGTAGACATACCCTCACAGATTAGTTACAGATTTTCCCCTTTGGGAAATCATAAGTAATCTATGCTGAAACAAAAGACAGGACTATGCAGCACTTTAAAGACTAACAAGATGGTTTATTAGGTGATGAGCTTTCGTGAGCCAGACCCACTTCCTCAGATCAAATTGTGGAAGAAAATTGGCATGACCATATATACCAAAAAATAAAGTGAACACATATAAAATTGACAAATCAGATTTTAGAATGGGGAGTGGGGCGGGCGAGAGGGGAGGTTAGTATCTATGAGATGATATTAGGGGTGATAATTGGGGAAGCTATCTTTATAATGGGTAAGATAGCTAGCATCTTTGTTAAGGCCCATTCGTAAAGTGTCAAATTTAAGCATGAATGACAGTTCTGAGGTTTCCCTTTGTAGTCTGGTATTAAAGTCTCTTTGAAGTAATATACATGTCATGCCCAGTCTGGCTGAAATGACAAGAAACTGTTTTTTCTTTGTGAAACTATCTGATATCTGATTTGTGGGCATTAATTATTTGGTGAAGGGTCTGAGAAGTCTGTCCAATATACTTAGCAGATGGACACTGTTGGCACATAATGGCATAAATTATATTTCTGGGTGAACAGGAATATGTGTTCTTGATCTTGTAACTGATGTGGTTAGGTCCAATGATGGTGTCAGCAGAGTAAATATGTGGACAAAGCTGGCAACGGGGTTTGTTGCAAGGGAAGTTCCAGGGTTGGTATTAGTGTGGTATGTCCTGTGGTTGTTGGTAAGAATCATCTTGAGGTTAGGTGGTTGTCTATAGGAGACTATGGGTCTGTCTCCCAGAGCCTCTCAGAGTGTAGTATCCTGTTCCAGTATAGGTTGTAGTTTATTGATAATGCGTTGGAGGGGTTTAAGTTGGTGGCTATAGGTGATGACAAGTGGTGTTCTATTGTTGGTTTTCTTGTATCTGTCTTGAAGTAGATGGTTTCTGGGTATTCGTCTGGCTCTTTCAATTTGTTTTTTTATTTCCCCGGGTGGGTAATTGAGGTTTACAAAGGCTTGGTAGAGATATGTGGCTTGGTAAGTAATCTATGTCATTAATACACAACGTGAAGATCAGGTAATACTGTTTCCAGTTAGTCTGTTGCAGTTTGCTCAGATTGGCAGGATGGCCCATCCATCCTTGCCTATTCTGGAAGCAAGGATGTAAACCTCTGTCCCATCGGTGTAAAAGGGCTTCCCCTTATGTTTGGAAGGGGTGAGCTGGTTTTTCTTTCTCATCTGTGAAGAGAAGGGAAGGGAACCCGAGCTCACCATTTCACTGGGTCCCAGATCAGCCTTTAATCCAAACAGGCAAATCAACCCTCAATAAATTTCTTACTGTACCCTGAGATGATCTTACCTACCACGTCTCTGTGGGCTTCTGCAACCTATGCCTCTGGTCATCCCTTCTCTGGGGTGACTTCTCATTAGCTTGCTGGAAGGATTTCTTTCTCTGGCCTGCTTGCTCCTCTGGCAGCCATGCAACCTCTCTGCTTCTCAGCTTTTATTTTCCTAACTTCTGTGGGGCTTCGAGTGTTGGATAGTCATTCCTGCACTAATAGCCCATGATGGTGCCATTTGGAACTTTTGTATCATTCTAGGTCTTTTTAATCAATGTGATGCAGTTAAGGAGAAAATGGAGAGGGGACATGATAGTGGTTTTCAGGCAGGTAAAAAGGGTGTCACAAGGAGGAGGGAGAAAAATTGTTCTCCTTGGCCTCTGAGAATAGGACAAGAAGCAATGGGCTTACACTGCAGCAAGGGAGGTTTAGGTTGGACATTAGGAAAAACTTCCTAACTGTCAGGGTGGTTAAACACTGGAATAAGTTGCCTAGGGAGGTTGTAGAATCTCTATCTGTAGATATATTTAAGAGCAGGTTAAATAGACATCTATCAGGGAGGTCTAGATGGTACTGGATCCTGCCGTGAGAGCAAGGGACTGGACTCGATGACCTCTCGAGGTCCCTTCCTGTTCTCATGTTCTATGATTCTATAACACTATTACTTTTATCAACTAAACCTGTAATTCCAAACAGAAAGCTTGACAGTATCAATTGTCCATTAAACCCATGTTGATTGGCATTATATTACCCTCCCTTAATTTTTAATTGAATTCCATGTCACCTGTTCCATTCTTTTGCCTTGTATTGATGTCAGATTGCAAAGCAGGCTGACTCAGGACACCCATTTTATTTGTCTTAAATCTTTGAACTATCTTTGCTATCTTCTAGTATTTCCTCACTATTCAAAGATCCATTGAAAAATCAACATCAACAGCTCAGAGAGCTCTTCAGCTAGCTCTTTTAAAACTCTTGGAAGCAAGACCCAGACCTGCTGATTTTAAAATGTCTAACTTTAGTAGCTGCTATTTAACATCCCCCTGAGCTATTAGTGGATTGAGAAGAATGATCTCTGCATGTGATGGTACTACATCATCTGTCTTTTTTCCTAAATACAGAGCAGAAATATTTATTGAATATTTCTGCCTCTTCTGCTTTACTATTGATAATCCTTCCATTTCTACCTAGTAATGGATCAATACCATTTTTAGGATTCTTTTTGTTCCTAGCATACTTTTTAAAATGCTTTAATACTGTTGGCCAAAGATTTTGTGTCCCTTTGGTTCCCTTATCAATTTCCTGCAGTTCATAGCTTCTGATCTATTCTCCATAAGACCAACTTCACCTCTCTTCTACTTGTTATATGTATTTTAAATAGTTGCCATAATTTCACCTCTAAATCAGGTCACTTCTCTATCTAGTATAGCTATCTGTCTTATTTTGGGGGATTTTGACTTTTTGGGCCTCAAGTAAAGTGTTATTCAAAAATTTACTACCGTATATTCCGGCGTACAAGACGACCTCTGATGTTAAAAAACATCCCCCCAAAATCGGGGGTCGTCTTGTACGCCGGATGCCCCGCCGCCGGAGCCCCTCCGCGGCTTTGAAAGCCTCGGGGGAGCCGGCGGCGGGGCATCCCAGGCGCGCATGGGCTGCCCCCCCGCCGGAGCCCCTCCGCGGCTTTGAAAGCCTCGGGGGAAGCCGGCGGCGGGGCATCCCAGGCGCGCATGGGCTGCCCCCCCGCCGGAGCCCCTCCGCGCCGCCGCGGAGGGGCTCCGGCGGGGGGGCAGCCCATGCGCGCCTGGGATGCCCCGCCGCCGGCTTCCCCCGAGGCTTTCAAAGCCGCGGAGGGGCTCCGGCGGGGGGGCAGCCCATGCGCGCCTGGGATGCCCCGCCGCCGGCTTCCCCCGAGGCTTTCAAAGCCGCGGAGGGGCTCCGGCGGGGGGGCAGCCCATGCGCGCCTGGGATGCCCCGCCGCCGGCTTCCCCCGAGGCTTTCAAAGCCGCGGAGGGGCTCCGGCGGGGGGGCAGCCCATGCGCGCCTGGGATGCCCCGCCGCCGGCTTCCCCCGAGGCTTTCAAAGCCGCGGAGGGGCTCCGGCGGGGGGGCAGCCCATGCGCGCCTGGGATGCCCCCCCCCGCCGGCTTCCCCCGAGGCTTTCAAAGCCGCGGAGGGGCTCCGGCGGGGGGGGGGGGGGGCAGCCCAGGCGCTCCTGGCGGCTTTGCTCCCGGTGCCTCTGGTCTGCTGGGGACCATCTCCAGCAGACCAGGGACACCGGGAGCAAAGGAGGCGGAGGGGCGCTGGAGTATAAGATGAAACCCTATCTTTTAATTAAAAAGATAGGGGGTCGTCTTATACACCCAGTCGCCCTATACGCCGGAAAATACGGTATTATTATTCACTTTTTTCAATTTAAAATTCTTCCTCACAGCCAATTTGGCTCATAATTTTGCTTTTAGTGAAACTGGACCTCTTGAATGTTTATAATCTATATCTCAGTGGTCCAGTCTTTAATTTTTTATTCAATATAAATATGAGCAAGTCATCACTTGCACCAAAATTATGATTAATTTTTACTTCTGTGATCAGTTCCTCCTTATCAGTTCCATCAAGATGAGGTCTAATAAAGAAATCTCCCATACTGTCTGCAACACTTTTTGTATTAGGAAATAGTCATCTATAACATTTACACATCTAGACTGGCCAGTTTTTCCGGAAAATCAGCCACTTTTCTAGAAAAACTTGCCAGCTGTCTACACTGGCCGCTTGAATTTCCGCAAAATCACTGACTTCCTACTGTAAGAAATCAGTGCTTTTTGCAGAAATACTATGCTGCTCCTGTTCGGGCAAAAGTCCCTTTTGCGCAAAACTTTTGCACAAAAGGGCCAATGTAGACAGCTGAGGTTTGCTTTGCGCAAAAAAGCCCTGATCGTGAAAATGGCTATCAGGGCTTTTTTGCACAAAAGTAAGTCTAGATTGACCATGGACGCTTTTCTGCAAAAAGTGCTTTTGCGGAAAAGCGTCCGTGCCAATCTAGATGCTCTTTTCTGAAAATGCTTTTAAACGGAAAACTTTTCCGTTAAAAGCATTTCCAGAAAATCATGCCAGTCTAGACATAGCCCTAGAGTACTGGCAGAATGAGGCCACCAACATATGTCAACTTATGCATACTCAAACTGAAGTCCCCCATGATCAAAGTTTTTTGCACCTACACATTATAGACAGATATATAAAGGAGTTGCTCATCCTTTTCTCTACTGTGATTTGGAGATCTGTGGCTGTCACCAAATAATGGCCCATCTTGTGTTTCTTCTGCTTTGACATTGATCCACAAGCATTCAAGGTCACTTTATTCCTAGCTAGGAGTAACTAAGAAACGTGCTGTCCAATTTCTGACAGAGAGCCTGTGCCACAGCTGCTCCCTCCTTGCCTGCAAGATCCCTCCTAAATAGGTTAGAACATTTCAATTATGTAAATCACCCCACCAGGCTCCAGCAATACCAACTAAATTGAATTTATGCTCATAAATGAGCAATTGCAATTCTCCTCGTCTATTACCCAGGATCCTAGAATTGGTGTATTGGCAATTAATGAATATCTGTTCTTCCTAGCCTTTGGTTCCTTGATTAATTTTGTTCTCAGCATCTTGACTGTGCTAAATCAGTGCTCATTTCTTCCCTCTTTTTACATTCTACTTTTATTATTAGTGCAACATCCTGACAACTCTAGCCAGCTCTTCATCAAGGAGATTGTTTCTGTAGCTTATAGATTCTGGGCTGGGTGGGGGATATAAAAAACATGTCACATGGATCAGCCCTTCTCTCAGCTTGCTATTTTCTCACTGCCTGGTTCTCAACTGGAATTACTTTGTGGATCACTGCGTGAGAACTGCTGCCCTTTGCATTTCCACAAGTTTTACCACTTCTCTGCTGAAGACTAAAGGACTTGTAATCTTTTTCTATCTATGCAATTCCAGCTTCTAATGTGATCCTCACTTGGGGGCATTTCTGTGTCTGAATATTTCCGAGTATGTCAAGCAGCAACTAGTTTGTGTTTTTTTCTACCTTTCTCCCTGTGTTCCTGATGGACTTAACTGGCTACTATGATCCCTTTCAGTTCAGGGTGCCAAATATTACACTGATGAGTCAGAGTGAAGAGGAGGAGTTCTAAAATGTTTCTCAAGGAACCTCATCGGGTACTGTGTATGCTCAGAATGGCTTTATCATGCAGGCTTTGGCAAGAGAAGCACATCGCAAGAGAAGAACGGTGAAGAGAAAACTGGAGTGGTTTAGTTTAAAACAAATGGATTCATTTTAATTGTTTTTGGATGAATTGTAGTCCCAAGCATGTGGTTAAATCGTAAGTCAGAACCCTAGCTTTGACCTATGTGGGTTGGGGGAGGGGGAGTGCACAAAGTCTACTCCTGCCCTGCCAGGAGCGCATAGTGCTTCTAAGCACCTCACACTCCTTGCAGGATGGGGGCAGGGAAGAGGAAACTTTGTGTGCTTCTCCCTGCCCTCAAGTGGTAGGGCAGCAGCAGGGTCTCCACAGGCCAGATCAACCCACTTGGTGGGCTAGATCTGGCTTGCAGAGGCCCACCCCTGGTCTAGAGGATAAGACTCCAAGAGTAGAAATACCTCCTGTCTTAGTAAGTCGTTACAGAAATATTAACGTTAATGGAGTGAGGAACTGTTAAAGGAACTTGGGAGGAAAATAACATTCTGTTAAGCAGAAATGAGTGGTTTCCCATATTGGTAAGGTAATACTGGCACATCCTTGAAACATGAATTTAATATGAAGTACAAAGAGAGACTGAATTCTGTGCCCTTATCCAATAGATCTAGAAAGACTTCACACTATATTACATGCCACTCAATCCAATGTCATTATAAGAAACTAATGAAAAATTATCCCATTCTCTAACCAAGTCAGTCTCTCCATCTCTCTGCCACAAGGGAATTAATCTTGACAGGCTCTGGTCCCAGGTATTCATCAACTAAGCAAGTGTGACTATTCCAAAGTACTCTGCTTTAACAGTTAGGGCTGAGCTCTAGAAGAATTATGCCTCTGCACTTGAGTAGGCACTTTTCCCACATAATAGGAGAAAAGGGTAAAACATCGCATACAGATGAGTTTTAGCTCTCTAAGAGCCTGATACTAACCCACCATAGTCCAGAGGAAAGCACCCCAATTGCCTAATTCTTCCCTGGTGTGGGATCCCCACATTCCAGGACTCTGCTTCATGGGGAGGGGAACAGAAAGAGTTGATGTGTTGCTCCTTCTCCGTGGGTAAGCTGTGGGACAGCAGGGGCCGGCAGAAGTCCCCCCTAAATCTGCCATCCAGCCCAATTTAGCTGGCATGGAAGGGGTATGCTAGAAGGGCTAGCAGAAAAAGAAACAAGGAAGCAGGGGAGGAATTGTGATTTGGTCCTTGCACTGCTTTTGGAACACAGATAAGTCTTGTCCCTTGCACCAGTTAGTTTGCAATGCTATCTATGGGTGGCGGAGTCCAAGAGCCATCTGTAATGCTAATAAAGCACATGGGGACAGCAAAGCAGGCAGTACCCTAAAAAAGCAACATATCTATAGGTGGCCAGATTCTGATTTCATTTCTTTAAGTAGTGTTGCTTCAGACTAGATACAGTAAGTCCAGCTGCTTTTCCTGGAGCTAGTGAGCTATGATAAACTAATCACCAGCTGCATGATCATTTGAGCTGGCACAAATCCCAAGAGAACTGGTGAGCACCCACCCTTTAATGTGAATGGCAAAACTTCCTCTGGCTTGGGGTAGCCACACAAAGATTTAGTTTGAAGCAAACTAGGGTGCTAAGCTACCCTGCACCAGCCTGCTGCACAGTTGGCCTTGCTGATGTGCTATAACAGTTTCTTGTTGCTCTCTGATCGACTCCAGTTTCTAAGATCAAAGTGCTTTATGGAATTTTTAATGTCCATTAGCAGGGTCCACAAGCATCATTAATGCATGTGAATTTTCAGTTTGGACAAAACAAGAAGGTGAATCTTCCTTAATGTGATGTAGCTTCACACCCCAGCTTGAGGGCACATCTAAACTACAGTCCTCTTTTGAAAGAGGAATGTAAATGAAGCAAATTGAAAATGCAAATGAAGTGCAGATTTAAATATCCCACACTTCATTTGCATATTTGCATCCACGCGCTTTTTCGAAAAAGGGTTTCAGGAGTACAGATTCTTTTGCAAAAGGGTTGTTGTTTTAAAGAACCCCATCTAGACTGCACTTTCACTTTTGAAAAACCCTTTTTTGAAAAAGCACTCGGATGTGAATATGCAAATGAAGTGTGGGATATTTAAATCCACGCTTCATTTGCACTTTCGATTTGCTTCATTTACATTCCTCTTTCAAAAGAGGAATGTAATCTAGACATAGGCTTAAGGTACATCTATACATCAGTGTTATTTCGGAGTAACACTGACATCTAGACTACAAGCTTTTATTTCAAAATAATGTTGAGCTGGAGGACTTTTTACTCTGTCTTCTTACTCTGTCTCCCTCATTTCACAAGGAGTAAGTTCCTTTGATTTAATTGACATAGCTGAAGTTGCGTAGCTCAATTCAACTTTAGCCCTGCTGTGTAGGCATGTAGCCTGTCCCTTGAATATTAACAGTTTGGAGGCCTAGTAACTGCACAGTGATTTACCGGATAATCAATGAACAGTCCCCAGCTACTTCAAATGTTTTCCATTACATGCAAAAGTAAAGCTCTTTTCATCCCGTTCATTGAAAAAAAAAATACAGAAAATCAACCATGCGGTATCATAGTATTGAAATGCCTTGAATAAAATAAATGAAACCCCCAGATTTAATAACCCAAGTTATCTATCCCTAAAGATTTAGAAAATTCTGAGTGAGAAGTATCCAAATAGTGTTGTGTAGAGTATTTAACGGCTCACAGAAAGCACTTATCAGCTGCTGATAGACTGATACGTACACTTTCCTCTGTTTCTTCTGTGCATTGTCTCAGATGTTTGATAGACTAAAAGCCAAATTTATCCTCAGGGTACCACCATTATGAGGGTAGAATCAATGATTCCATGCAAACATCAGGAGCAAAGCTCACGAGGAAAGATCAATGGTTTAGGGACTAGCAGATTACAGTAGCTTTCTGTAGTTTGAGTATTAAGGCCTGATGCATTCTGATTTCCCTTTTAAAGTACTATGATAGGAGTAAAAACAAGGAGATACAGCTGTTCTTCTCATCTCACACTCTATCAAAAGGTTATCCTAGCTGCAGTACAATGAGAGATTAAGGCATACAAGCATCCTCAGAAATCATCTCTTGCTTGGCTACATTGCAGAAGCAACATTCGCCTAGTCTGGTTCAAGTGCTAGATGGATGGTGGCTCTCTTCGCTGGCACCACCTTCAGGATAATATAGAGGCTGGACAGGAGTCTGTGCACTTTTTCACTCATGTGGTCAGCATTTTCAACTTGCTCAATTGTGGGAACATTAGCAATTCATTACAGGGCAGAGGTTTGACAACCTCCTTTAGACAGTTTTCCAAAGTGATTTGTTTGGAAGAGATGGCAAACCTTGCCTTTTGCATGTATTCAAATGTTCAGAATATTCTGCAGATCTTACTCCATGCATGCAGAGATATATGTAGTTTTTCCATAGCCCAAGTATAAATGGTGACGTACCTGCAGTCTGGAAGATATACTCTATAGTGCATTGCCTCTTCACCTGTCAATCAGTATAATCCATTTTAAACTACAAAGCAATCTATCCTGCCATAAATATAGTTCCTCTTGGGTCTTATCACAACCATTGCATTTTAGCATTGCACACAGTTATAAATTAAAGATCCCAGAACAACAACAACAACAAAAAGACTGAGATTAAAAACTATATCTCCAAGCTGAGACACATGTCTTTTGGTGCCTAGCATTTTAAATACAGGTTGGACCTCCCTGGTCTGGCAGTCTCAGGACCTGAGCGGTCCCAAACCAGGGAGTTTTCTGGACCACGGGAAGTTAATGCCCCCCTGCTGGTCTCCAGGTCTGCTCCTGGGCTCCCCTCTGGACCTCCCGTGAGGGCTCCCCAGCAGCCACCAGACTCCTGGCTAGCTCCGTCTCCCAGCTTCCGAGGCTATTTGGTCCAGCAACATAGGACTATGGATGTTGCCAGATGAGAGAGTCCTGGATTTGAGAGGTTCATCCTGTACAACAGAACTTCAAAAGGGTACAATCACCAGAGTTATGAACTGACTGGTCAACCAGATACCATGTGAAACCTGAAATAACCCTTCAGGCAGCAGAGGTGCGCACAAAAGAAAATACTGTACTGTGCCGGTTTTGCATCTCAAATGGTAGCCACAGCTGGGCTGCCTGTCCCCACGTGTGGAGCAGCCATTTACAGCTAAGAGATGAAGATAGTGGGGCTGCCAGTCCCAGGAAACCAGAGCCAGCAGAGCAGGTCTGGGGTCTGTGCTGCTTTCACTTCCCTCCACCTGCTGGGAGGTGGATGTGCTGTTTATACGCACACACACACAGGAGGGGGACATGCAGACCAGGGAAAGAAGGTGCCTGAGGAAGCTTCCAGAGTTGAGGAGGGAGCTCTGCTGCTGCTGAAGCTTGACCTGGAGCGTCAGCTGCTGGATCTGGAGCCTGAACAGTACTCCACGTAACCTTACAAGCCACCTCCATTCCAGAGCTGTGTGTAACTGGGGTTCCACTGCCAGGTTCCTTCTAAGGTATGCACCTGTGTGGATGCATACCAAGAATTTGAAGCCTCCAACCTCCCCAGCAGGGCCCTGCAGAGGCTGCTCAGCTGTACTGGGGTGGAGCACGTGTGGGGCGACTGTCCCATCCCAGCAGCAGGTAGGCAGTCACCAACCATCCCTGGCCCTAGCTAGCCCTTCCCAGGACTGGAGTTGAGGCCAGGGTGGGCCGCATGGGGGGGGTGCTGCTCTGGCAGCTGGGGCCTGGGCCTGAGCTGCCACATGGAGGGCAGCAGTAACCGCTCCAGCGGCCAGGGCCCAGGCCTATACAGCTGCATGGGGGGCAATGGCGGCTGCTCTGGTGGCCAGGGCCCAGGTCTGGGTTCAAGCAGCCGCGTTGGGAATGGTGGCGGCAGTGGCAGCTTCGGCTGTCGGGACCAGAGCCACCACATGGTAAGTCATGGCAGCAGCTGGGATCAGAGCTGCCCTGTGGGGAATGGCAGCGGCAGCTCTGGCGATTGGGGCTAGGGTCTGAGCCACCACATGGAGGGCATCAGGGGCCTGGGCAGGGCCAGAGTTTCATGGCGGTCGGCTGCCCTGTCGCAGGGCCGGTCTTAGGGTTGGGCAAACTGGACCAATGCCCAGGGTGCCACAGCCAGAGGGTGAAGGGCAACTGGGCATGTGTTCTCCTGGGTAAAGGAGATGGAGGATGCTGGCCAGGGGAGCAGCATGGCAGGACATTCTGGAAGCACAGGTGTGGATTGGGGGCACAGTTGGAAGGAAAGTGCAGGGGTTGGGATGAAGGGGGCACTGTGCAAAAGATAGGGGCAAAGGGGACACAATGCAGGGTTAGTGATAAAGGTTGCACAGAATGGAGATTGGGGAGCGCACGGATGCAGGAAAGGTGGGAGCAAGGCTGGGTGGGAGTGAGACTGGGTGCCAAGCTGGGTGGTTTTCAGGGCGGGTGGGTGCAAGGTCATGCACCTTGTTAATTACCCTTGTTTTATTTGTATAAAAATGTGTTCATAACTGATGGGTGCCACAGTTGCACACACTCAAACAAGCGCACTTCACATCTGTATTGGTGCACAAGACAAAACTCTTTCCTCTCACTGTTGGAAAATCTTAGAGGGAACACGGTTCCACTATACATCCTTCTTGTCTTACACATTACTTAATACAACAGTCAGTGGAACATTTAATGCAGTGGATGAGGTGCACTGTGTTGAGATAGGCATGGGTAGGATCCATGGATATTGAGAGGTGTATTGTGTAGGAACTGATTGTAGAGCATGGTCTTGAACAACCTCACACAGAAAACAGACAGAACAGCATATCATGCATGGGCAAAGCTTTTCACAAAACGATCACTCCATACCTGACCTCTGTCTTTATCCTCAGAGGAAACCCACACACCACCTTCAAAAGAGAGTTTAAATTCATGACTTTGCTAGATACAAAGACATCATGGACTCAGTAAAGAAACTACATTTATGCATTTATTACAAACAGTCTGTAACCCAATATCCCACCTTTGTCGGGTGAATTCAGAAGTCTTAACTGCCCGCTTCATTGCAAATGATCTCTTGCAATTGTCAACTCTTTATGTGAAACAATCTACTCCATGTTGTTTTTAGCTGTGACTGTTACCCACAAATAGATTTTAGGGCACTGCTAATTCTATCATCCCCTTAATCTGTTCTTCCAGTGGTATAAATTCCCAGGGTTAAGAAAACACTACAGGACACAGCTATATCCTGTGGATAAAGCAATTGACATCGGCAGAGTTCTTTTAAAAACAAAGCAGCTTTTTATTAAAGTAACTAATAATCCCTACTACAATATTATCTGAAAGGCACAAAATCCATGACACAAATCCCTTGTTGCAAGCCAGAGAGCATTCAAACTACAGTTGTGTATAGTTCAGATGATTCTGAGCAAGACAATTTGTTACAAGTGGCAAGTTTGTAACAAGTTTGACACCAGTCCTTCAATTTTTACCTGTGTAAAATACAATTAAAACATGCACACACATTCCAAGCATACACATATTGAATACTATGCACTAAAAATATCAAAAACTGGCAAGCTTACTTTATAAATACATTCATATCCATTTAAAATTATTGCTGTCCATCTCAGTGTGGAATGACTTTTGCTTATTCAGAATACAGATTTTTTGGGAAAAAAGTGGAGACTGGAGAATTCTCCAGTAATAACAGCCTCTACCCTTTGAGCTAAAAGCCAGCTGGCTAGTAATAACAGTGAGTTCCTTTCCCAGACTTGAAGAAGAGCTCTGTGTAAGCTCAAAAGCTTGTCTATTTCACCAACAAAAGTTGGTCTAACTAAATATATCATTCACCCATCTTATCTCTTACCTTACTATTACTACAACTTTAAATTACCATCAAGATACAAATTCCACAGATACCTGTTAAATATTACTAGTCTTACTGAACACATGGTCAGTTACAAGAGTCTCATATGATTTATATTTTCTGTGCCAGAATTGCTCTTATAAACTTATCTGACAAGATGTAATGTAATTTCACTCAGATGTTTTTATAAACTTCTAGTTAAGAAATAATATCAAGCCGGAGAGACTTAGTCAGTAGCCTAATCCATGCAAAGTTTTTGAAAACTCAGTGCCTAAATTTAAGCTCCTAAATCCATATTCAAGCATCTTATTAAGGTCACCTGATTTTAAAAAGCATACAGCAGTTCCTGATGACTTCTACATTTGTAAGGGATAAAGAATGGAAAACAATCTGTTGGTGTCTGAGTTTCTTCATGAAGACAGAAAACATCCAGGCTGTGTCTATATTGCACCTCTTTTCCGTAAAAGGGATGCAAATTAGACACAGCGCAATTGCAAATGAAGTGGGGATTTAAATCTTCCCCGCTTCATTTGCATAAACATGGCTGCCGCTTTTTTCTGGCTTGGGGCTTTGCCGGCAAAAAGCGCCAGTCTAGACGGGGATCTTTCGGAAAATAATGCCTTTTCCAAAAGATCCCTTATTCCTCTAAAAAAACGGGAATAAGGGATCTTTCGGAAAAGGATTTATTTTCCGAAAGATCCCCTTCTAGACTGGTGCTTTTTGCCGGCAAAGCCCCGAGCCGGAAAAAAGCGGCAGCCATGTTTATTCAAATGAAGCGGGGAAGATTTAAATCCCCGCTTCCTTTGCAATTGTGCTGTGTCTAATTTGCATCCCTTTTACGGAAAAGGGGTGCAATCTAGACACAGCCCCACAGAATACTCTGAGTGCTGGTTTCAGGAGTAACAATGAGGGGTCCTGTGGCACCTTAGGGTACCTCTATGCAGCAGGGTTAAAGTAGAAAAAAGCTACACGACTTCAGCTACATCAAATGTGTTGTTTAAGTCAAAGTAGCTTAATTTGGCTTTTGGCGCTGTCTACACAGCAAGAAGTTGAAGGAAGAACACTCTTCGTTTGCCATCCCTTACTCCTTGTGAAATGAGGGTTACCATGAGTTGGAGTAAGAAGTCCTCCAGCTTAACATTATTTCGAAATAAAGGCATGTGCACTGCGCATGTGCAGTGTAGCTGCGCACTATGTTATTTCAGAATAATGTCAGTTATTCTGAAGTAACACTGCCTTCCCAAACTGCCAGCCTGGCCCCATCCATACTCTGCCCCCAGAATGCCTCCTGCAGGCATTCTGGGAGTGGAGTGTTGCTGTCCCCGAGTGCCCACCCTCCCTGTTCTCCCATGAGACTTGGGCTATTCACCCTCTGCCCTCCCCAAGCTCTGGGGCTGGGAAGGCTCAGGCTGTGTCACCCATCCTCCCTGTGCTCTGGAGCTGGAGAGGGTCAGGCAACTCACTGCCCCACCTCCCTGTGATGGGGCGTGGGACCTGGGCAGAAAGAGTGGGAGTGGAGTAGGGGTGGAGATGAGGACTTCCCTCCCCCAGCCCTACCTTCACCCACAACCCATGGGTAAACCCCATTTCATCAGATGAATGGGAGTGGATGAACTGTTCTATGCCAATTCATCTGATGAAGTGAGTTTTACCCACAAAAGCTTATGCCCCAATAAATGCATTAGTCTCTAAGGTGTCACAGGACTCCTCAGTTTTGCAGATACAGACTAACACAGCTACCCTTCTGAGAGATTTCAGGAATGTTAATTCAATTTCTTGAGTTTCCATGGGACAAGTGGAAGCAGTTTCACATCTTTTATAAAGACAGCTCAATACCATGAGGCCCGGGAACAGGCCCTCCAAGGAACATCTAAATCAATCTGATGTTATGTATTGTTAATATGTATTTCTGACCTTTACACAAACAACTGTGCATAATGAGGTCAGTCCGTCTAACTATATTTTCCACTGGAGGGTCCCATCCTGCAAGCTCTCCTTGTGTGGAGTTCCATTATTTACATTACAGTGCCTTGTCAACTGGACTTCCTTAGCCTTAGTTCTAAAACA
Source organism: Pelodiscus sinensis (assembly GCF_052426305.1). Lineage (NCBI taxonomy): Eukaryota > Metazoa > Chordata > Testudines > Trionychidae > Pelodiscus > Pelodiscus sinensis. The sequence goes on from NC_143052.1 coordinate 320,082,186, forward strand.
TTAACTCACAGGGAACAGTTCAATGCACAATGGGACAAACTCCTGTCAGCCTCCTACACTCCTTGCAAGCAATGTGCAAGTGCCCTTCAGGATAAGACTAGTAAACACTTCAACTCCTCAGAAATTCTTCAGGCTGGAGCTTTCAAAGCATGCTGTTCGGTTATAAACATCATCTCTTGTTTTCCTGAGGGAAAGGTTGACGATAAAGTGGTTTCCAATCAATCTTTGAAGAAGAGGGATGTGATATAAACTGAAGAGGATGGGTCTGAAGTATTATGAAAAAAACATTGCTAAATTAGAGCTGCACTGGGAATTTTAATTTTAACAAATGCTTGATACAAAGCTAACTTGCTCCAAGAAAGTGTTCTAAGGGACAGAAGTAAACTCTAGGCCAGTGATGGGCAGTGTAGACTAATGATTGGGCCACACAAGTGGCCCTCCTTCATCTCAGTGGACTGCAAGATTGTTATAATCAAGATGTTCTCTTGGGATAGGGTATTTTTGCTATCAGCACTTGCATACCTAGAATATTCAGGACATGCGGAATGAACTGTAGAAGCGTTTTATTGGATTCAGTGTAAGCACATGGCTCTCACAGTCAATGCTGTGTGCAATTAACACATACCTTACTTCACATGTCCTTGCTTTATGTGTGTGCCACTTTAGTAATCCCGGTAGGAAAAATCTATGCAGATAGAAACCAGTGGAACCTAGTAACCCTGCACAGGGGCAACAGTACATAAAGGCTATGTCTACACTCGCGGCTTCTTGCGCGAGTAATATGCAAATGAGTGGAATATCCCCAAGCCTCATTTGCAGGGCTCACTGAACCGCAGCGAGCCCTGCTCACCAGCCGCGCTATCCAATGATCTGCGCATGTGCAGATCGTTCTGCGCATGCGCAGATCACCTGAACCTGGCTCTTCCGGGTTATAATCTACGTGCCACAGGTGAGTAGATTGTATTATTGGTTGAGCCCTGCTCATTTTTATACCTAATGAGCCACCATTTTTTCAGAAGAGGCTCTTGCGCAAGAAGGAGCATCTACTCTGCCCCTTCTTGTGCAAGAGCCTCTTCTGAAAAAAACGGTGGCTCATTAGGTATGCAAATGAGGCTTGGCAATATTCCACACAGCCTCATTTGCATATTACTCATGCAAGAAACCACAAGTGTAGACATAGCCAAAGTCTCATAAACGACTCATAGAACCACGAAGGGCCACAGGCGGCTCACCATTGCCCTAGGACCTCTAGCAAGACACTTAAGCACATGAACAGTTTCATGGCATTACAATTATGTGGGCTTCGGTATATAGTTGAATTGGGGACCTAATAAGTTTGGCTACCTTCTTTGCCTTCCAAGATTTTCATTTCCTGTTACTGTCTAATAATGAGTCCAAGTCTGCTACCCTATACTCACAAATAGATCCATTGATTTTAATGGGATGACTTACATGTATAATGCCACTCACATTATAATTCTTTGGAGGGATAGACCTGGGGTAGGGACCGGGTCTGTTTCCTGTAAGTGTAAGCAGGGGCTGAACTGCTGCTTGCTGTCAGACAGCTAAAAGGAGGGGTGGGTGTGCCCGCTACAATTGTTTAGCTCTGCAAGGTAATTAACTGTTAACTGCTGATATGTAAATACAGCTCAGGAGAGAATCCGAGGTGTGGCTATGTAAATCCCATTCAGACAGGGCTGATGGAGAGTCAGTGTTGGAATAGAATGTGGAGAATTGTAAATAATTTGGGACTGTTGTGGGGGTCACTAATCATGCTACCCCTAAATGTGGGAACTGTAAAACATGCCACCAGTGCTTGCAGGAGAGACACCACCATCATGGTAAGAGGTCTCAGAGGAACAAGCCTCCCCCCTTCCAGAGTTGAGTGAACTAAGCTGGGGGGGAAGGGTTAAAGGGCTGGAGTCAATCTGTGTCACACCTGCCAGGTGTGAGCTGTAAGACTGGCTCAACCTGCCCCTTTCCCCCTTTGTTTCAAGGACAGACCTAAAGCAGACTCCCTGAGGAGTCTTTTCTTTTGCTAGTCCAGCTGGTGGCTAAAGAGTTGAAATCACTGAGAGCCAGACCCATTGCAGCCAGTGAAGTGGCGGCAACCAGCAGAGTGGCTGGTGGCGTAGCGTGGCAGATAGAAGCAGCAGCAGGGGTGGAGGGGTTGGCAGGCGCGGAGTAGCGACCAGCGGTGTGGCGTGGCAGCAGGCGAGGAGCAGTGGCAGGTGACCAGTGGAGTGTCCGGTGGCATGGGATGAGACAACTAGTGGAGTGTGGCAGAAGGTGCCCCCTATCTATCCTCCCACCCCCATTTCTACCCAGGTTGGGAGATGAAACCCTGCAGGTGAACTTTGGGACTTTGGGTGGTATGGACCAGGGACAGAGACTTTTGGGGTGTCAGACTCTTGGCTGTGGGGGGGGGGGAGGGGGAGGGGCTTAGCTCCTGTTTGGGCTATGAATTCTGTTTGTGGTGTTTTCCCCAAGTTAATGCCGTATGACTTCTCTCTGTGTTTCATTAAACATTTATTTCCTACACTCAGACTCAGTGCTTGTGAGTGAGGAAGCATTGCCTCTCAGAGGCACCCAGGGGAGTGTGAATTTCCCAGATTACTGGGTGGGGCTCTAGCTGGTTCTGTGTGAGATGGACCCCAAGATATTGAACCCAGCCCTGGTTACTGTCAGGCCTACCTGGCAGAAGGGTTACTTAATATTTCATGCAAACTTGTAGCACTTGATAAATAAGACAATTATGATGATTTAGGAAATCTGTCTATGAACAATCTATAGGTTGATTGATACTGGGGACTTTGTGTGAGTTCTGAAATCTCCATTTTGAATGTGGAGCTTTCTGCATTCTCTGCTGTCTTTTTCATAGAATCCTAGGGCTGGAAGAGACCTCAGTAGGTTATCAAGTCTAGCCCCCCACCCAAAGCAGGACCAATCTCAACTAAATCATCCCAGCCAGGGTTTTAAACCAGGACTTAAACCTCTAGGGATGAAGATTCCACCATCTCCCATTTCAGTACTTCCCAACCCTTCTAGTGAAATAGTTTTTCCTAATATCCAACCTAGACTGACCTACTGTAACTTGAGACCATTGCTCCTTGTTCTGTCATCTACCACCACTGAAAACAGCCTCTCTCCATCCTCTTTGGAACCCCCCTTCAGGTAGGGGAAGGCTACTATCAAATCTCCCCTCACTCTTCTCAGCCTCTCCTTGTAGGTCAAGTGCTCCAGACCCCTAATCATTTTGGTTGCCTTCCACTGGACCTTTTACTCCATTTTGGACAAATTCCAAAGTGAATGATACAGGGACAACAATGGAGAATTGCTAAACACTAATGGTCATCCATTCAAATCGAGCAACCTTAGACAAAGATGGTTGCAGCTCGCAGCACACAAATTATTCAAGTCTGAACTCTCGCAGAGAAATATATCCACTGGGGAAGTCACCTAATGAGATAGCTGAGAAGGCTGATCAGAGTCACCTAATAAAGGTGACAGGAGGTTATAAACAAGAGGTTTTCCTACAGGCCATGTGAGATAGCTAGCAGCAAGGCACTGACTATGGAAGCCTTAGACTATGATTTCCAGGAGAAACCTTGAACTTCAGAAAGACCTTCAGTACCACAGATGACTCTGATCCATGACCAGCAAGTGATTGAAAGTGATGAGGAAACTGAAGGAGGAAAATGCATATGGGTTTTTATCCCTTTTGTCTGGATCTGTATATTTTCTATGCAAAAGAAAAATAAATGATTGATTTTGGGAGCCCTTAGAAAGTCTGTTCTATTAGTTTTAAATAGTCACATTTCTCTGAAGATGTGAACTTTAAACCCAGAGTGCCCACAAGTTTTGGACAGCAGGAGCATTTCAGTTGTCCTAAGGGGGCCGTGTGGGGGCAGGAAAGCCGCCCAGGGCAGTGTGTACCTGAGCTCTCTAATGGCCCAGCTTTCCTGTGAATTTCATTTTTCTGTTGGAGCTATGAAATTGATGAGAGCTAACAACAGATATAACAACATGTCTATGCAGTCACTGTGTCATCTGAACTATGCTGACATAAGCCCCATGCCTCTTGTGGCGGTGGAGTTATCATGTCAGGGTAGCATGGCACTTACACTGGTGGGACAAGGTTGTAGTTATGTACAGTGACATCATTCCATCAACATACGCTGCTTTACATTGATCTGTGTAGTTAGTGCATCCCAGGGCTTAGAGAGGGTGTGAAAAGCACTTAGTCTACAAGGGAGCAAAGGCATCCTTCCTTCTCTCAGTGGCCACACAGCCAGGCACAAGAGTGAACACTATAGATCAGGCTTTAAAACATGCTTAGCACCTCAATCCTCTCTTCATGATACTTAAAACCAGACTTGCTGAGCTCTTCCAAATCTGACCACACATGTATAGTTCCTAGCAAGATGGAGTCATAATCTGAGCTGGGGAGCCTCTGACAATAGGACAGAATAAACAATGCTGTAGTTGAGGGTCCTTTCAAAAAGTGTGCAGCACAATATTCCTTGGGGCTTTAACTGTAATGTTTTACTATAACATGTAATAGTGTTTTTAGTGCCATGTATTTATGTGGCCTTAAATACTGGACACATTGCATTATATTACTACAGATTCACACTGTTATTTAATAAACTCCCAGAACAAATGTCAATGCTTTCAGGTTGCAAGATGGCAGTGACGAACAGCTACACCACAATCTAATAAAAAAGAGCTTATATGACTCGGAGTTGAAAACACAATGTGACAGCCTAGAAAAGAATTCTGGGGCTTCTCTAGAAGTAGCATGTTTTCCAGAACAATTGAAAATCATGTTTCCAGCAGAAGAGGGGCATGATGTCATTGATTAGCTATCTGTAGAGATTGCATCACTGAAATCTGCCGATGGATAGCTCTTCTGAAAGTTATGAAGTTTGTCTGTTCAATGACAATAATCCTTTCCTAATTTCTCAGCTTCCTTTTCACCAAAAAGCAAAGGGAGTTGAGCCCTCCAGGGTATGAAACTCCTAGACGGAAAAAAACAAGCAGGGAGGGAATCTGCAGGGACAGAACTAAACGGAAAGCTACAAACAAGGACAGCTGAAGAACAGCTCTGAAATAGGAAATGTTTGGGGGGAGGGGAGAAAAAAAAAAAAAAAAGGAGAATCAGGGCTAAGTACCAAAGGCACAATTGGAATACCTTAAGGAACAAAGCAAAATCCACAAGACATAAAGGCAGGCAAAAATGCACATCTCCAAAGTTTCACAAAGAAACAAACAAACAAACAAACCAAAACATCAATGAAGTAAACATTTGCAGGATCACAGCCAGAATTGAAAATTGCATCCCTAACATTTCCTGTCATTGCCACTAGAGATATTCAGAATGTCTGAAGTATTTTTTACTAACTAAAAGAAAAAAGAAAAAGATTGCTTCCTGTTTCAGCAAGGTAAGAGAAACCTCCTTGTAGGGTAAACTGAGGCAGTCCAGGTTATTTTGCTAAGAACCCCTATTCAATCCTAAAATTTGAGACAGGCCTGTAAACTTAACAGCACAGGCAGTTAGCATAAGATAGCATGGCCCTGGGAAAGGCATAGTCGCTCTGGCAACCATATTCCAAAGAGCCTCACCAGATACCAAAGCAACCTTGTTAGTGTTAATGTGTGTGATATATTCTTACTGTTTTCCTTTAGTCCTAGATATGGGCCCATGTCCCAAGGATCATGCCAGCTCGAGGTGGCATCATCCTCCCTGTAGACGCATCATAACTTAAATAGACGAAAGTTGCCATTAAATTGTCTGTTTTGTTTATGTTGGTTTTATTTAGCTTGTTAAGGAAAACTACCTGTATTAGAGATAAGGTGTTTAATTGGCAACGGGCAGAGATGCTGTGTAACCTTCGTAGCGTATTGGCTTACATGCTCATTTTGTCTTGCTGCTAGAACCTAATAAATTGCTTCCCCTCCATACATCAGCCCCCTATATAATCTATTTTAACATTTTGCTTAAACAACATTAACCAGCTTAACTGCTGGTAGCACTCTACCAGCACTGTGTGTAATAAATCTTCTTGCCTGTTTTCACCACATCCAGAGTATCCAGACTTATTTCCAACACTTCTTACTCTTAACACTTATATTGTGAACTCAAGGAACAAAGGAGTCAGGATGTTGTGTGGTCCAAACCAATTCATCCATGTCGAGTCCAGAATCTATCTAAACTTTCCCAGGGATCAAGGATTCAGATCCAGGGATGCAATTCAGTCTTAGAGATGTAAAGTTTAGCTCTATGTCCATATACTTCCTCCCTGCAACTTGACATTAGTTTGGATCTATGATTGTCATAGAATCATACACTATTAGGGTTGGAAGAGACCTCAGCAGCTCATCTATTACAACCCCCTGCTCAAAGCAGGACCCACCTTAACAAAGTCTTGCTTCAGACCAATCTGTGGTTGCAATTTCTATTTTTGGACTCTGAGTCAGTAAAAGACACTTCTATTTCAGTGGGAATAGAATCAGGCCCTGGTGGGTAAGAATAAAAATGTTCCAACTTTCAGATAAAGATCAAATAAGGCATACCTGTCAATGTTACTTCTTTGTGCTTTCACTAGGGACCGAAATAATCCACAAAATACCTTTTGTGCTATTTTAACACTTCTGTTTCTGGTCTTTGATGAAATGTTCTGTGTACGCAAAATCTTATAGGTGGGACTTTTCCAACAATGCTAAGTGACTACCGATTTCTGCTCTCACGGAAATAAAATGGGAGTTTTACAAAAGGGTTTACAAGAAGCATTGTGATGCCAGTGCTGAGTGTTTTTGAAAATACCACTCCAAATGTGTATTTGCAAATTGCATTTAAACATAAAGCTATATGAATACACACCAAAAAAACAGTATGTGCACATGCACTCTGTTTTATTTGTGCTAGTGCACACATGGCGATATTGTGATATGAAAATGTACACAGAGTTAGAGACCAGCAGGGAGGCCATTTTGAGAAAATTCTTAAGCTAGTGGAGAGTAACCTAGTTCTGACATGCATCCTCAATTATAATTAAAGCCTACAGTTAATTTCTTTAAGTTGCTGAGAGAGTCGACAGGAATACTTTTTAAAAAGGGCTATTATACTATTACTTGCACTAATCTGCTGCAATTATATTGCTGGCTGAGGCAATTAGTAAATAATTGCAATTTTCTTTTTAGTCATTTCCATCAGTGCCATTTTAAATTCAGAGACACATTGTTAGCTATGGCAGCTCATGATTAATTCTCCCTCCTTTTTCCCTAATGAGGCTTAGTGCTCCCAGAAACTGACTCAAATCATTATTGCATATTAATGAATTTCAGACAAACTGTACTAATTTGGCAAAAATATGTAAAAATTGTCAGTGAGATCCCCAGGACTGTAAGATGCCACTGAAAATGAACTGAATGAAGACAAAAGGCTTGGGTAACAAATATATTGATATACACTCACCATATCTGAAGTAAATGACCATGATTAACCAGTGTTATGGAACTTTCTAAATGCAATTGTTACATTACAGATTACATTACAAAGACTTCCCCTGTTTCCTGAAGAGAAAAAAATTGAAGAGTCCCTGGCAAGCTTTTCCCGATGAACCAGAAAGCTGCTGCTTTATTTTCACAGGTGGACAGAATTTCTGAAATAATTACTTGTAGTAAATTTTCCATACAGATAATTTACTTTTTTATAGTCATCTCTCCAACAGGAGATCTTTAACTTAATACAAAGTGCTTTGAAACTGTGAAGTAACTGTTAAGAATTGTAGCCGCACAGAACCCATTAAGTGAAATTGTATGGTGTTAATTTCATTTTTTAACAGATTAGAAAATAGGCAGAGGTTAAGGTTCAAGTTTTGAAGACTCTGTAGTCCTGCTTTTCATGAGGAATAATGCTATTCCCAAACTTGTAAGTCTGATATAATGTTAGCGTGGATTCTATGGTGCCACTAATTCAAACTTATTGGCCTCTAGGGCTATGTCTACACTGCAAGCCTCTTTCGAAAGAGCCTCTTTTGAAAGAGAGCATCTAGACTGCATGTTGAACTTTCGAAAAAGCGGCTTGCTTTTTCGAAAGAAAGCATCCAGTGAGTCTGGATGCTCTCTTTCGAAGAAGCCCTATTTACATTGAAGAACGCCTTCTTTCAAAAGAGGAACTTTAGAAAGAAGGCGTTCTTCCTCGTGAAATGAGGTTTACCGCCATCGACAGAAAAGCCGCCTTCTTTCGATTTAATTTCGAAAGAACGCGGCTTGAGTCTGGAGGCAGGGGAAGTTTTTTCGGAAAAAGGCTACTTTTCCCGAAAAAACCCCTGAGTCTGGACACAGCCTAGGAGGCCTCCTCCAGCTCCAACTGCTTCCTGGGGCTCTGAGTCTGAGGTAGCATGTCCACATTAATGGAGTCTGCCTTGGACTATATTTGATTCTTTCCTGTAGTGATGATACAGAACTTTGAATTTGTAAAATTGGGTGCCCAGAAGTCAAATTTGGTAAGGTCAGACTAATCTCTTAGGGTATGTCTACAGTACATGGCTCCATCGACGGAGCCATGTAGATTTGTTTATTGGGCAAAGGCAAATGAAGCCGTGATTTAAATGATTGCGGCTTCATTTAAATTTACATGGCTGCCGCGCTGAGCCGACAAACAGCTGATCAGCTGTTTGTCCGCTCAGCGCTCTAGTCTGGACGCTCCCTTGCCAACATCAAAGCCCTTTGTCGGCAGCCCCAGTAAACCTCATCCCACAAGGAATAACGGGACTGCTGACAAAGGGCTTTGATGTCGGCAGGGGAGCGTCCAGACTAGCGCGCCATGTAAATTTAAATGAAGCCGCGATCATTTAAATCGCGGCTTCATTTGCCTTTGCCTACAAACCTAATCTACATGGCTCCATTGATGGAGCCATGTAGTCTAGACAGAGCCTGGCTGTGTCTACACTGGCATGAATTTCCGGAACTGCTTAAAACGGAATACTATTCCATTTTCAGTTTTTCTGGAAAAGGAGCGTCTACATTGGCAGGCTGCTTTTCCGGAAAAGCCCTTTTTCCGGAAAAGCATCTGTGGCAAATGTAGACGCGCTTTTCCGGAAAAGAGCCCCGATCGCCATTTTCGAGATCGGGGCTTTTTTCCGGAAAAGACTACTGGGCTGTCTACACTGGCCCTTTTCCGGAACAGTGTTCCGGAATAAGGACTTATGCCCGAGCAGGAGCAGAATAGTTTTCCTGGAATAGCGGCTGATTTTGTACAGTAGAGCGTTGCTGCTTTTCCGGAAATTCAAGGGCCAGTGTAGACAGCTCGCAGCTTATTCCGGAAAAGCGGCTGATTTTCCGGAATAAGTGGCCCAGTATAGACACAGCCCCTTAGTGTAGGCATGGCCTTAGTGAACTATGCTCTTGGTCAGGATGCCAATATCTTCAGATGTCAGAGTTTAAGTCCAGAAGGGACCACCAACTCATCGGCTTGTTCAAGCCTGTCACGCTGCGACTTTCCCCTTGTACTGTCTCTTCTACATTTTTTAACTATGACAACTGTAATTCTTTTATGGCTGATAAAGAGTACGTTATCTCCTGCAATAACTATATTGTCCTGCTGTCTTCCTTACCACCACCATCTGGGTAAGGCCAATCTGACTGCACTTCCTGAATCAGTTAGAAAACAAACTAACTATAAAGTGATCCCTCAGAACAGTACAAGCTCAGGCATAATCCCACATCCTCAACTTTCCTCACAGAGGCCTCAGAGACTCACCTGGTATTAGTTGGCTGGAGTCAGTGGAGAAGACACAATTATTTGCACCACTGGGCCCCGGTCTCTTCATGCCCCAACACAAACACTAAAATGGTTAAAATATGTAATCTATGGTCACCTAGTATTGCCTTGGGAAACATTTCCATGACTCCACTCAAACCGGCCTTCTGTGGAGGCATTCTGCTTACCCAACACAGAACCAATATTCACCTGTTCTACTCAGGACTGTAGAAAACACAATGGCTGTGTCTAGACTGGCCAGTTTTTCTGGAAAATCAGCCACCTTTCCTGAAAACTTGCCAGCTGTCTACTCTGGCCGCTTGAATTTCCGCAAGAACACTGACTTCCTATTGTAAGAAATCAGTGTTTTTTGCAGAAATACTATGCTGCTCCCATTCGGGCAAAAGTCCCTTTTGCGCAAAACTTTTGCGCAAAATGGCGAGTGTAGACAGCTGAGATTTGTTTTGTGCAAAAAAGCCCCAATCGCAAAAATGGCGATCGGGGCTTTTTTGTGCAAAAGCGCATCTAGATTGGCCACAGACGCTTTTCCGCAAAAAGTGCTTTTGCGGAAAAGCGTCCATGCCAATCTAGATGTTCTTTTCCGAAAATGCTTTTAATGGAAAACTTTTCCATTAAAAGCATTTCCGGAAAATCATGCCAGTCTAGACATAGCCAATAGAGGTATGTGACTTAATTCTTCAGACTAAGTCTTGCTAAGCTAGCTGAAAGGCTGCCATTCCATGTAGAGATGATTTAAGGGTGCAAATAGCTTATCTGCATTCCACCAAAGAGCTCCAGAAACTGCCTGCTTTCCTAGGACTCTTAGGAGAAGACCAGCAATGGACAAAATTAAGCATCATAATGGGTTGCAAGAGCAAGACTATACAGACCATGCCAAACAAACCAACTTTCACTCGGCAGTTCTGAATGCCCTTTCATTAAGGCACTTAATCACCCCTCCTTAGTCAGCTGGGACAGCCAGCATTGACCTTCACTGCTGGTTATGAGCTATGGAAGAAAAGGAAGTCAACAAGCGGGCCAGCAATGCACTGAAGAACCAATTCAGGCAGCAAATGGTAAAGTGGGGACACATCTAATAGTGCCAGCAATTACTCCTGCTAGCCTCTGAATATGGGAAGGAATTTAAGAGCAGAGGAGACTGTGATTGACCAAGAGTGCCATTTTGCAGAAAGATATATAGACCTAACGGGCATAGCTATGTTGCAGGCTATTCTTGCCAGTCCAGCTTTGATTGGCACCTATTCCTCTTTGCAACTTGCATATCTGTTTCAGAGTGGGCTCAACACCACCCGACAGATGGCCATGAGTGTAGGCATGCTGGAAAAGTATTGTGTGCATCTATAAAGCCAGATTTTCAGTTTTAAAAAATGGTAAGTTGCATAAGGCTTCTACATTCCTGGTTAATTAACATTAAGCCAACTCTGAAGCTATCCTAAAATAGCTTATTGAGCATTTCAATGTGATCTTTGGGCTCTGTTATATCAGGGTTAGTTATTCAAAAAGAAAACATTATGAAGCCCCCATTTGTGGAAAGTGTGGTGTTAAGCACCATTCCTCCAGAGGACCATCATCCTTTGTGTGGTGAAGAAGAAACTTAGTAACATGTGCAGCACTTCAGGGTAATCTTGAATCATTATCTTACCCCAGTTACACATGCCTCCGGGTGCTCCCTTCTCTGGCTTCCCCTATAATAAATATAATAGGAGACTGTTACTCTCAGATTATTTAAAGAATATTAAAGAAGATAAACAAGTTATTTACCTTCCAGGCTGTGTCTAGACTGGCAAGTTTTTCTGCAAAATCATCTGCTTTTGTGGAAAAACTTGCCAGCTGTCTACACTGGCCACTTGAATTTCCGCAAAAGCACTGACGATCTCATGTAAGATTGTCAGTGCTTTTGCGGAAATACTATGCTGCTCCCATTCAGGCAAAAGTCTTTTTCCAAAAAACTTTTGCGCAAAAGGGCCAGTGTAGACAGCAGAGATTTGTTTTCCACAAAAAAAGCCCCGATCGCGAAAATGGCAATCGGGGCTTTTTTGCAGAAAAGCGCGTCTAGATTGGCCACGGACGCTTTTCTGCAAAAACTGCTTTTGCGGAAAAGCGTCCTGCCAATCTAGATGCTTTTCCATTAAAAGCATTTCCGGAAAATCATGCCAGTGTAGATGTAGCCCTAGGATTTATGAGCTAGCCCAAACTTTCCACGGGAAAAATCGATAGCACATCAGGTTAAATGCCTTCTCCTGTGTTAACATTTCATTTTGAAACCACTTTTTTGAAGACAGTTATCTAAACTTTTTTTCCTTTCTGTCCTTGTTTTCAATTTTTCCTTGAGCAGCGTATAGCACAGAAAGTGATTTTCTTGCTCATTGCAGCTGTCCCTGCTTGCTGCTGTCAACCTTGGTTATTTTATTGCTTGTTTATCTGCTCATTTCAGAACTAATATAGTAGAGTTTCTTCTGTAGCACTTAGACCTTCTCCAAGGCTTAAGTTTTGTTTTCGATCTGAATGCTCCCTTTGTTCTAAAAACTGTCTACAGTTCATACCACACACTGATTTCTTTCGTCAGACAGACCTATGCTATTTGATTTCTTCTGCTTTACCACACTTATTTATAGTTGGTCTAATCTGATGTCAGGTTCTTTTTGTGGAAAAAAGATTCTGCTAGGCTGCTCTGAGCAAATAACTAAGTGTTCCATTTAGCAAAGAGGGCCATGAAGGGACTAAAAATTTGGGGTTATAAGTTTCATATCCTCTGCAAGATGATCTGGAATTACTTCTTCACCAACCTTATACCTAGCTTATACCTATTTCTTCCACTCACTGTCTTACCTCCTCCTTATATCTCCCATGCTCCTGTCTTCCTGTTTCTTTGCACACTGCCTGGCAATTCCTCATGCCCTGATGCACAGAGCAACCTTGCTCTTTCCCCTTGAACGCTTCCTGAAAACAACACTCTGAAGCAAAGCTCTTCCACGCACTAACCCACCTCACTGAAAATGGTGTAAAAAGAAATCATGCTGTTTTCCAAAGGTCTGATCCTCAATGGGAGTTCTACAATTGAGTTCATATATATATAAAAATTATTCTGTAATCCATTTTTAAAGTTAATTACAGATTGAGGGAGTGCAGATTAACGTTCATGTGGCTACATTTCTCCTTCATGCTAGTTTGGTAATCTTCCAACTATCACACTGCCCTGTTTACATTATTTCAAAGACTATCCTGTCTGCTTACCTTTCTATAGCTATGGAAGCATGATGCCCACATGTCACCTCTGTTTCAGTGCTAGCACAAAACCACAATCAATCAATTTGCTACTGCAGAGTCTAGGACAGTGTTTCTCAACCAGTGGTATGAGTACCCTTAGGGGCACTCAAGAGAAGTCAGCGGGTGAGGGGGGAGGTATGTCAACACAACTGAAATTTGGAGAAAACTTAATTTTTGTTTTAAGTTTTTCATTGCCCACCCAGCTATGATTAAAGCTGTTTAAACAAATGTATTGCAATGGAAGAAAAAAAAATGTGTGTCTGAAAAATTTAGGTACTGGGGGGTACTTATAATTTTTTTAAAGGGGTACTCTATAAAAAAAAAAAAAAGGTTGAGAAACACTAGTCTAGGAGTTGCATACCTCAGCATTATACTTTACTATAGCAGCACAATACCACACGTCAGTTCACTGCCTGGAGTCATGTGAACACTAGGGCTACGTCTACACTGGCCCCTTTTCCGAAAGGGGCATGCTAATTTTCAACTTCAGAATAGGGAAATCCGCGGGGGATTTAAATATCCCCCGCGGGATTTAAATAAAGATGTCCGCCGCTTTTTTCCGGCTTGGGGAAAAGCCGGAAAAAAGCATCTAGACTGGCCCGATCCTCCGGAATAAAGCCCTATTCCAGAGGCTCTCTTATTCCTACTTATTCGAAGTAGGAATAAGAGATCCTCCGGAATAGGGCTTTATTCCGGAGGATCGGGCCAGTCTAGATGCTTTTTTCCGGCTTTTCCCCAAGCCGGAAAAAAGCGGCGGACATCTTTATTTAAATCCCGCGGGGGATATTTAAATCCCCCGCGGATTTCCCTATTCTGAAGTTGAAAATTAGCATGCCCCTTTCGGAAAAGGGGCCAGTGTAGACGTAGCCCACTATTGTGAATTGAGTAACCCACAACAGCTTGTGCACAAAAATTCAGCATGAAATAACCCCTTGGTTCAGACAAGGCCTTATAACTTCATGCTCCTCACAGGGGAACCTTGGTTCACAGAAAAGAGAACTTCCCCCTTTGAGAAATGTGCAGGGTCATGGGATAGAATCCTGATTTCTTTTACTAGTGAGAGTTCTGTAAAATCTGAGTCAGTCCTATGAGCTAGAAAGTTTCAGGTTTCAGCGCTATAGTAAAGAAATCTCAAGGCCTATTTTCTTATTGACCCCTGCTAGAGATGTAAGCAAAAGCAGAATGTGCATCTGCACCTCCTCCTGCCTTAACTATTAGAATTATTAAACATTACTGCATTAATCCATTTCTGTGCTGTGAGAACTCTATTGAAGGAGCCACACTGACACAAAATTGGAGCAATGGGCAAGTCATACCCCATATTCTTTCAACATATTTTGTTCTTTCAATTCTTATATCCCTTACGATACCACATTAAGAAGCATTGGAAATATCTACTACACATTTTCAAAATGGCCTGACCACTGTATGAGATTTAAAAATAAAGACCACTATCCACATGTATAGGAATGGAGTCACCACCTGTATATTCATTGGTGGCAGGTGTAGTAGGTTCTTCCTCCAGCGCTCCGTCCTGACCAACAGTTACACCAGCTGTGTAGATGTCTGTCTCAGCTTGTGACTCAGCCCTCTGGTCAGCAAGTCTCCCCCCCCTTCTTGGAGGCCTTCCGCGAGACCTCTCAGAGCTGCCAGAATTCTACCAAGAACTCCTCCAGACCTGGAAGTTGTTCTCGGTGACCAGGTCCATTGTGGCTACCAAGGGAGCAGACCTCCTCACGGAGCCCCTGCTCCACAATCCAGCCTTGTGCATGCAGGTGGCAGAGTCTCCTTTGGTGCTCTGGAGGCTGATCCTGGCAGAAACCACCAAGGTCAGAGGCCTCCTGGACTACAACAGGGGGCACTTCTCCCCACACCTCATTATTTACGCACACCCTATCCGTGGCCCCACAAAGTCGCGAGACCTCCTTGTCAACTTCCTCCTGGCCCTGGCTAAGGCCGCCATATATAATACCAGGAGGAGGATGCTGGATGAGGGGGTTCTGTGCAACTGTGGGGCCTACTGCCATTCTTCCCGAGTGTCACATATCCAGGCAGAGTTCCTCTGGGTGGAATCCACTAGCTCCATCAATAGCTTTGAGGAGCAGTGGGCACTGTCTGGGGATCTCTGCTCAGTGTCCCCATCCAGTTCCCTTGTTTTAAACCTGTGACCTGCACCCCTTGACCTTGTTCTTCATTATTTGTGCCCCAGAATTAGTTGGACTCTGGGTCTAGTCATCCCTCCCACAGGGCTGGGGGAGGGACCTTGAGAAGTGGGTGGCCTGCGTCCACCCACTCCTCCCATGATTTCCAAAGTAGTGCCCCCCTTCTTGGGCAGTCAGCCAGAAGTCTGAACAGTTGTCTTGGGCCTCAAGCCAAGCTTTTGGACTGAGTTCAGACTCCTTAATTCTTCTATCTGTTGTCCCCAGGATCTTCAGACCATCTTTTCTGGCTCCTAAGAGGGAAATTCAAGATCTCCCCTCCTCCCCCTCACCCAAGGATGCCTTAGTAAACAAGCAAGATCTGTCTGCCTTAGTCTCCTCACGGAGCTATTCCCACCTCAGCCTGTCTGCAGACCTTTTCCACCAGCCCTTCCTGGGCTCACTGATTCTGCTCAGACTTTCTAAGGTTGAGGTTTCACCCTTCCTTCAGAGTTATAGTTTGCAGGATCATTCCCTGGAATTCTCTTACAAATCCCAAACCAAAAATATACAAACTTCCTCCCTTCTCAGGTTAGAACTTTAGTCCTTTTACAAGCCTTCACCCACCCTCTGCTCCTCAGCCACACACCAGCACCCCAGGATTGCCTCTGCAGGCTTGCCTCTATTTTGAGGCTGACAAAAGGTGCTAGTTCCTCTCCTGTAGCATCTCTCAATTCCCCTTTTCCCTGTCTATCAGACTGTTCTCAGATATCAGGAACTCCCAGCTTCTCTTCCACAGATCTTTGAGTTCTCAGTTGTTTTTTGGAAACCTGACTTCTTTTCAGGTGGACCTGCTAACTGAATTACATAACACCATCCCACAAAGGCACCAGCAGGTGGATTACTTGAGCTGTCAAGCTCCTGTTAACCTTCTCAGTTCCAATATGGGGCTTACTCCCCCTCACACCAAAGCTTCAGTCAACCTGTTGTGATGTTGAAGTTCTAGCAGCAAAAGTAGTTATTTCAGCAGGAACTCAGCCAGCCAGATAACACCTTTCCACCCCTCAACATTATGGGAAGCAAATCCTCAGCACTCTCCTCACACCGTATCACACAGATGGCTTGTGTGCAGTGTGCTGAGAAGGTCACCATATTTATCCTGGTCCTTCTGTTCATGTTACAATTCTACTTTGGAAGCATTTAACAACTGCTTTACTCACATGTGAATGACAGACCCATTATATTTAGGCACAATGCACAACATTTGGAATTACTTAAAAAAAAAAAAGAAGCTACACAAAATATAGTTGCGTTTCACTGTGCCTTCCAGTCAGAAACCCAGGAAACAAGCAAATAGCAAGATGTAAGTGGTAGTTATTGACTCATGGTGTGTCTATATAGCAGCATTATTTCAGAATAACTGGCATTATTCCGAAATAACAAAGTCCGCGTCTACACTACAAGCAGTTATTTCGACATAATGTGGAGCTGAAGGACTTTACTCTGATTCCTGTAACCATCATTGTATGAGGGGTAAGGCAATTCAAAGGAAGAGTGCTCTTTCTTGAACTTCATTCTGTGTAGACTGCGCCAAAAGCCGAAACAAGCGATTTCAACTTTAAGCTACACAGTTGACATAGCTGTAGTTGCGTAGCTTATTTTGCCTTTAGCCCTGCTGTGTAGATGTATCCTGAGTGTGTTCAGGGAACATTCTGAGCATGTGAAACCTGAAGAGAGTGAACCATATTTCTAAGTGGGTTAGCTGAGGGTACATAGGGAAAGTAATTGGAAACCTTTTCATTCCAGGAAAAAGACAGTCAAGGTCTGACCTGCACTTAAAAACCCATGTAGCTATGTGGTAAGAGATGTGAATTTTATCTATGCTCTTTTCTGTAGAATCATAGGGTTGGAGAAGACCTCAGGAGATTGAGTACAATCCTCTGTTAAAAGCAGAGCCAATCCTAACTAAATCATCCCAGCCAGGGCTTGGTCAAGCCAGGACTTAAAAACCTCTGGGGATAGAGATTCCCTAGGTACCTCTGGGGATAGAGATTCCCTAGATACCTCTGGGGATAGAGATTCCAGTGCTTCTGCACCCTCCTAGGGAAATAGCTCAAGTTAATGCTACAGTGAAGGAGGTCTAGGTTGGATATTAGGAAAAGCTATCTGCACTCAAGCTCCTACTCTCAAACTACTGTGACCGTGCCATGAAATAACACGTGACTTCCTTTATCCACACTGATACATAAAGGAAGAGAAAGCTCTACTCTTTTACACACCTTACAGCATTCTACATTAACTGAATAAACCGAGTTAAGGGACTAATTAGCACATTATTGTGCTCTATGCACAACCACAGTAATAAAACTAAACAAGTGAGAAGTTAGCTTATATTATATGAGGAACAGGATGGAAGATACTAAAAAGTGTGCTGTGCCCACAAACGCTCATGATTCCATCTACATGTTTTGTTAGTCTATAAAGTGCTACCAGACCATTTGTTGTTTAAGTTTCTCTGTCAATTATGTGGCCAGTACTTCCCCTGCACTTCAAAAAGGAATATTGTAGAAACTGAGGGGGTTCAGAGAAGGCTAAGGAGAATTACGTGCATTGAAAAAACTCACATGAAGAGACTGGGGCTGTTTTCCTCAGAAAGGAAACATATAAGGGGCCAAGATGAAAGTATGTAGAAAAACAATAAATGGTACAGAGAAGGTAGATTGGGAATTTTTATCCCATTTTCTCATTATAGAAGAACAAGTGGACACAGCTGATGAAACTAAAATGTGGCAAATTAAAAACTGATTAAAGTAAATACTTCTCCACAAAATATAAATAAACTATGGAATTTATTGCCTCAGAAGTCAAGAATTTAGCAAGTTCAAAGAGGGATTGAGGGATGATATGAACAACAAGCATATCCAGAGTTACACTAGTTAATGCTGATAAGAAGTAATGGATGCAGATAAATATTACAGGGTTTAAGCCACTCTCTGATTACCAAGAATTAGGAGAAGACCACCTGCACAGAAGGCAGATACTGGTGAGGATTATGCATCTGTCAGTCTCTGACACTGGCCACTCTAAGGCTATGTCTACACTACAGAATTTTTCGGGGGGGGGGGGGGGACTTCACTTATGTCCACACTGGAATTGTGTTCTTTTTTTTTTTTTTTTGGTCAAAAGAACAGAGGAATTTTTCTGACATTGGTAAACCCCTTTCTACGAGGAAGGAGCTGTTTTCTGAAAGAGTTCTTTGAGAAAAAGGCATGTATGGATGGGGTAGAGGCAGTTCTTTTGGAAGAAGAGGAAAGAGGAAAAAGCACAGGTGCCCTGGTGGCCATTCCATCCATAGTAATCAGTTTAAATATGAGATGGTGTCTACACTGAATGTATGCTATCTTTTGAAAAAACAGATCACCTTTTTTATGTGCTTTTGCTGTGTGGATGCTTTCTTTCGGAATAAGTTCTCAGAAGATCTCTTCCGGAAAAGCTTATTCCGAAAGTAGACTGCAGTTTAGATGTAGCCCATGAGGCAGGACAATGAACATATAAGCCATGGGTCTGGTTGAGTCCAGAAACTTCCATGTTCTGATCCAGTCTCAGAGCCAGGCTTATGAAAATAATTTCCTCATGAATAGTGGTAAATTTTTCATACCATGGCCAATAGAATTTCTAATAAGCATCTTTTTCAATGCTGCTCCTACTGAATGTTGGATCAGTTCATGGTAACATGACAGCATTGCAGATGGTACAAACGCCTATATCCAAAACACAACCCAGTCATTGCTTTCATTTCCAAAGTCCAGCTATGAATCATCCCCCTCCCACAAGCAAGAGTTTCTGTACCAACTTCAATTGCCCTAGAGCTTGCTAAATGTATCTTCACAGTGAAAACTTAACAGAGGACTCTGCTGCATCAGTCTAGAGATACAACCCACCCTTAATAGGACCCTACTTTGGGGATAGAACTTAAGCCATTTAGAGCTCTAAGTAATTAATTAGCAGACAGCTTGATGGCAGAACTAAACTGTGGTTAGGGAGTGTGAGAAGAGGCTTGGTAGTGTGGGAGGAGAAATAAGGCTATAAGGGGTGAGATGATTGTGGCGTTCATTAAAGAACAAATTAGTGAATGATACAGGAATAGAACTTTAATCCAACAAACCATCAGTATCTCTGATGACCTATAGCTCACAACCCCCACCTCCAGGGCACAGCTCCCAATTCCCATGTTCATGATATTGTCTTTTATGAGGGAACATTTCTACACGGGGAGAGCATAGGATTCATTTGATCCAGACAATGTCCTGCTAGCAAGATACACACAGAGTAGGGGGAGAATGTGAGGAAGACTCAGGTCTTGATAGTTTAAGACAGGACTGATACATTCAGAAACAGGGACTGATTGCATTGAAGAGAAGGAGAATGAACAAATGCCTTACCTGTTTGTCTGGCAGGCTGCTGCCTCAATATCTGCTGCCCATGCTCCAATTTCCCTCCTCACAAGGCAGGTAGTTTAGTCAGGAGGCCAGTGAGTAGTTTCCAGTCAAAACTGAAGCATAGTCCTTCCCTTCTGAAGTCAACAAAGACACCTTAGGACTTTCTCCAGCTGAGAGCAAAGAAAGTGAAAAGTAAGAGAAGGGGCTCATTTATTCCAGCCACTCTCCCTCAAAACAAACAAATGAAACTGTCTAAGCCATATTCCTCCACTGAACATGTCCTGCCCTGTTTCTGCCATTCACCAGGGTGCTGTCCTTTGGCAACCTTGAAGTTTCTTCTCCAACACACCCAAAAGGAGTTTCCTCCTTTGCATGAAAGCCAAGCCCCTTCATTGTGTCCTATCCAACTCTTTGCAGCACCTCCTGGCCTACATTAACCATTCTGAGCTCTTCATGGGGTTTCTGCAACCCAACATATGCTTAGAAAGAAGCGCAGAATGCAGAAAAATGAGGATAGAACAATGAGGGTGGGCAAAAGGGCCTTCACGGGCCAGATCCTTGTCAACTATCTGCATTCAGTTAAGCTCAAGATGTCAGTTGTGCCTCACCCCTGGCATAGGGGCCCATGGGCCTGCTGAGAGGAACCTTTAGTCCTCATCCTTTTTTGCACACTATGAGATGGTGCAACAATGCAAAGGTGCCCCCCACAGCCAAACAGGAAGGAGGGTTATGGCTCCAGGTCATTCAGCTCAGCAGAGCTGTCACCCAGCCATGGTGTCCAGGAATCTGGAAGCCTTCTCAGATCTACCTGGGGACTGGTAGGGAGCCCAGGCCTAACACATCACTGACTTCCTGCTCATGGACCTCAAACTAGACAAGGATAGTCAGGGACTGTTGACTCTCTTAGGGTATGTCTACACTACAAAGTTAATTCGAACTAATGGACGTTAGTTCGAATTAACTTTGATAGGCACTACACTAGCACTCCGCTAGTTCGAACTTAATTTGAACTAGCGGAGCGCTTAATTCGAACTAGGTAAACCTCATTCTACGAGGACTAACGCCGAGTTTGAATTAGCTAGTTCGAATTAAGGGCTGTGTAGCCACTTAATTCAAACTAGTGGGAGGCTAACCCTTCCCAGCTTGCCCTGGTGGCCACTCTGGCCAACACCAGGGAAACTCTTCTGCCCCCCTCCTGGCCCCGGAGCCCTTAAAGGGCCACAGGCTGCCTACACAGTTTGTGCATGTTGCAAGCCTGCCAGCACCCAGCCAGCAGACCCTGCACCTGGCACACCATGAGCCAGCCACCCGATGCCACCCAGCCCTCCGCCTCTTCCCGGGACCAGCCTGGTGGCTCCCAGGAGCCTGCCCGGGGCTGCAAGAGGCAGGCGCCCTCTTGGTCTAGTGCGGAGATCGTGGACCTCATCGAGGTTTGGGGGGAAGCCTCCAATGTCCACAATCTCCGCACTAGCCACAGGAACGCGGTTGTCTACGGCCGCATGGCTGACAACCTGGCCGTCAGAGGCAACCAGCGGACCCAGGAGCAGGTCCGCTGTAAAATAAAGGACCTGCAGCAGTCCTACTCCCGGGCCTGCCTGCCAGGAGCCGACCTGGAGGCCGGCCCCCACTTTCAGGCCCTGGACGGCATCCTGTGGGCTCATGCCGTCCCTGCCCCCTGGGTGGTCATCGACCCCGGGGAAGAGGGACCCATCCTGGACACAGAGGAGGAGGAGGAGCCGGAGGACGCCGAGAGCCAGGAGCCTGCCAGGAGCCTGCCCAGGACCCAGGGCACCCGAGAACCCCACAGACCACATCTCCTGTGTCGTCCGAGGCCGGGGAGGCCTCCACCTGCGAGTACCATCATGCTCCCCTTAGGTGTACGGGGAGGTCGGGGGGGGGGGGGAAGAGGGAGCCCAGGGACCATGCGCCTGGGTCTTGCCCACCATGGAGCAGCAGCTGGGTGTCAGGCAGGGGCCTTGGCCTTGCAGAGAGGGACTGGGTTTCACCCACCTGGTCCCCAGGGAGAACTGACCGCTGCTCTTGTTTCACCACAGCTGCAATACCTGGGACTGCAGGGCACACCACCCCACCTGCAACAGCCACCCACGCCCGGGCCAGCAGGCGTGCCAGGAACCAGGAGGACTACCAGCGGCAGCACCTCCGGTTCATGGAGCAGCTGCTCCACAACCAGGAGCACTGGGTCCGGGAGGACCTTCGGCTGTGCCAGCAGAGTGTGGATGTGCTGGAGGAGCAGGGCCGTGCCCTCAGAGGCCACCTCCAGACCCTGGTAGACCGGTTCCTGCCTCCTCCTGCTCCGGCTCCTGAGGCTGCCCCAGCTCTCGCTCCTCCTCCCACCCATGCTGCCCCTGCTCCCTCTCCCGCTTCCTCTGCACCCCCCATCCCTCCTACCCCCCCTCCACACCCGCTCCCCTCCCCCGAGGCCCCCGCACCGTTGAGAGACGGGAGAGCCAGCCAGACCCCCAAGATGGAGCTTTCCCTTCCCTTCCACCCCCTTCCAGCTCCCTCCTCCCAGGTTTCCCCCTCCCCTCTCCCATCCTCACTCCTCCCTCCCCCCCACCCCAGTTATGTAAAATAAAGAGAGGGTTTTTTTTGCCAAAACAGGTGTCTTTGACATTAGGAAGGGAGGTTAGGGAGGAGAAGGGGGGGGGGGGGAGGGTGGAAGAAGGCCTCAGTGGGGCATGCAGGGAGAGTTCAGTCCTCCTCTTCCACATGGAAGCTCTCCCACAGGGCTTCCCGGATCCGGACGGCCCCCCGCTGGGCTTCCCGGACGGCGGTGGTGCGGGGCTGATCGTACTGGCTAGCCATACGGTCAGCTTCAGCCATCCAGGATGGCAGGAAAGCCTCCCCCTTCCTCTCACAAATTGTGCAGCACACAACATGCTGCCACCACGGGAAGGATGTTGTGCTCGGCGAGGTCGAGGCGTGTGAGGAGGCACCTAAATCGGGCTTTCAGTCGCCCGAAGGCCCCCTCAATCACGATGTGGGCCCTGGTGAGCCTTGCATTGAAGGCCTGGCGGGAGGGGTTGAGGTGCCCCCTGTAGGGCTTCATGAGCCAGGGCTGCAGGGGATAGGCTGCATCCCCCACCAGGCAGACGGGCATGTCCACGTCCCCGACCCTGATGTGGTGGTCGGGGAAGAAGGTCCCGGCGTGCAGCCTCTGGCACACAGAGGAGTTCCGGTACACCCTGGCATCGTGTGCCTTGCCGGACCAGCCCACATTAATGTCCGTGAACTGTCCCCGGTGGTCATACACGGCCTGCAGGAGGACGGAGAAGTACCCCTTGCGGTTCATGTACTGGGAGGCCTGGTGTTCTGGGGCACAGATGGGAATGTGCATGCCATCGATAGCCCCCCCCCCGCAGTTGGGGAAGCCGAGGGCGCCGAACCCCCGGATGACGGCATCTGGGTCGGCGAGGCAGACCACCCTGCAGAGCAGCACCCGGTTGATGGCCTTGACCATCTGCAGAGACACACAGCAAAGTGCGAATCAGTGGGGCACCCGGGTGGCTGGGAGTACTTGTGGCCTGGCAGTGCCCCACGCCCCACTCCCGGGAGCAACCCCCCCCGGGCAGCGTATAGTACAGCCGGGAAAGACCAGCCCCTCCGGTGCGGGGCACTTTTGCCTCCTCCCCCCGTCTTCCCTGGGGTGGCCCATCCCCTCCTTGCAGCCCCCCTCGCCCCCGGCCCAGTGGCCGGCAAGTGCCGTACCTGCATGAGCACCGCTCCGACAGTGGATCTTCCCACGCCAAACTGGTTCCCGATGGATCGGTAGCTGTCCGGCGTGGAGAGCTTCCAGAGGGCGATGACCACATGCTTCTGGAGGGGGATGGCGGGTCTCATGCGAGTGTCCCTTCTGCGCATAGCAGGGGCAAGCCACTCGCAGAGCTCCAGGAAGGTGTCCCTCTTCATCCTGAAGTTCTGGGTCCACTGTTGGTCTCCCCAGTGCTCCAGGACGATGCGGTCCCACCAGTCGCTGCTGGTGTCCAGACACCAGATGCGGCAGGGCACGCTGGCACCCAGGCGCTGCCACAGCTGCGCCATGGCCCCCAGGGTGGCCAGGCAGAGAGGCAGGGGGCTGATGTGCACCAGGTGGAACCAGGTGCAGCAGCAAGTCCATAAACTGCACCAGAAAATGCAGGGCGAGCTCTGGCTCCATGTTGCCACCTGCGGCGGTGTCCCCGAAGGGAAGCACCGACAGACGGGTGCAGAGAAAAACGCTTTGCTGTCCCTCAGCGAGGTAGGCAAGCAAGCGGAAAAGCTGAGAACCGGCTGTCCGGGGGCGGGGGGTCCCTGGACGAGCCTCAGATAGCCTCAGACAGCAGCCACACAAAGCAACTACTGACCTGATGCCCTGCCAGAACTGGTTTCAGCTGCCCTTAATTGCGCCCCTGCGTCCAATCAGTGTGGACGTACTAGTTCGAATTAGCAAAACTAATTCGAACTAGTTTAAGTCTAGATGCACTAATTCAAATTAGCTTAGTTCGAATTAGCACTGTAGTGTAGACATACCCTTAGAGTGCCCTGAGCCCTCCCTTGGGCCTCTGTAGGCTTTCAGTCTTCTGGCTTATTTGCCTGTTACTGGGGTGTGGTCCCTGGATGCCTCTCTAGCAGGCTACTGACAGGAGTTAATTTCTCCTGCCTCCTCACTCCTCTATTAGCCATTCTTCACTTCTGCTTCCCAGCCCTTGTATCTTCCCAGCTGCTGCTTGTCTGCAGGTCAGCAGTGTCTGGCAGTGTCAGCATTAATTCTTAGATTGCTGGGCAAGCATTGGGAACATACATCTCATGACACACACCCACATGTGGCTAGGCATAATCTTACTCCAGAGTTGAGTCAGCAGTTGTACTCTATTGCCATGGTGCACAAAGTCATCCCTTGCTGACCATTAAAGAAGAGGGTAGAGAAGCTAAGCAGTGCAGGGAGTTAGCAGGCAGTGATTAAAAAATACTGTCCCTAGTTATAAGTGATCACTGCCTCTCACATCCAGAGCCCAGCTCTGGCAGCATTACAGAAGTGCCTGGACTGACCATGTTCCAGCTGGGATGCAGGCAGCTGACACTTCTGCTATATTACTCATGCTTGTGACATATGTAGACCGGCAAGGAGAACTAATGTTCAATTGGTGATTAGTTTGCCACCAGTGTTCCCCTGGTGAGTGATTTGGTGCCCTCGAGTCTGAGATTCATAGTAGGGGGAGGCACAGGAAGAAGAAGAGAATCAGAAGTCCCATTGAAAGTTAACAGGGTTTAGGCTTGTTAGTCAGCTAGGCTCATCTGAAATTGTATTGAAGAATCCCATTTCTAGGAAACTCCTGTCACTTTGTACAGCCGGGTTCTTGCAGAATATGGGTTAGTTTGTTTCAGGGCGGTAGCCGTATTAGTCTGTAACTGAAAAAACAGCAAATAGTTCTGAAGCAGTTAGAAACTAACAAAGCATGTAGATGGTATCATGAACTTTCATGGGTTATGGGTTATCTCCATCACCCAGGGCTGCTGCAGTAGAATAAATTCAACGCTTCCTTTTGCTGCTCTGCATTCATAACAAATACAAGACAGAAGGGGAAGCCTACCTGTAAAATAAGCTGCTCTGACAGTCCCTGGGGAGTCACCGTCCCACCTAGAAACATTAACTTCAAGGGTTCTCTTATATGGAGGCAGGACGTACCCAGCGAATGCAGTGATACAAGAGTAAAATTATGGGAAAAAAATGCTACTAACAGAGAGTGCAACATTAGTGGTCATTGGTTCCAGTCCATCTTGGAGCTTGCTCCAAAGAGCATGGAGTCATTTCAATGAGTGGCTCCCCTGAAGTCAATGGGAGTATGTTGGGGTGAGGAGAGAAACGTGCCCCTAATTTTCAAGGTGGTTTCAATGGAGCCTCCACCTGTCATACCCATAAATCTGGGCATCTGTGCTGGATGGGGGGTGTTTTGATTCTGTCCTGTTTGCACATTCCAGGGCTAAGGTCCATGTGAGTGAAATCCCTTTGGAGATGTGGTTTATGCATATAACAATTCTGCTACCTGTACACACAGGCTAGAGTCTTAGCGGTAGCAATCTTAGCGGTAGCTGTTTCCAAGCCTGTGGACGGATCTTGAACATGCAGGCATCCACTGATCATACTTGCATGGGTCTCATGGGGGGAAAAAAAAAATCTGATAAGTCATTCTTATCTGCTTTCTATAACAAGATCCAAAATGTGTAGACTTGTTGCAAGCACTGGAAATGATCCAGTTAGGTTCAACATGCGGCACCCCTATGTCATTGTGATCACCTATTGTGTCTGTGCTCATCAGGCTAAGGTGAGGAAAGAGAGCCAAGCTTTCAGGGCATATTATGCATGCAACATGCCTAAACAATAGCACAAAATTACAGTATGTTCCCACTACTGTGGTCAGATTTTCCATTGATGTAAATCAGCATAGTCCCTTTGATCTCCAAAGTGATTGTCTCTGGACTACGCCTACACTGCCTATTTTTTTTTGAAAAGATCTGCAAATCAAGCTCGCATTTGCATACCTTCTTCCAATTCTTTTCACAGAAGAGGTTTTGCCAATATTTGGCCCCGAGTAGACAGTCACACAGGTAGGAAAAAGAAAGATGAAGATTTGAATGGTTATATACCCCTTTACTTGAGAGTGTAGGACAAACACTTTTAAAAGCCTCACAGATCTTTCCCAAGCTGTCTGTGTAATCAAAGCCTACACCGTCTCCCTAAAACTCTGTTCCCCCAGCTGTTAAATGGAGCTAGTAATATGTGCTTCTTGTGAGAGAAGCTGGGGCAGGGTTTATGACTGGAATGGTCTGTAAAGCTGTTAGAATTGTACATTCCCGATGGGAGTGTACAATTCTAACAAAAGAAGCTATCAGGCCACGCACTGAAATTGTCTCTCCTCAGTCTCATTCATGCCTCGTCACAGATTCCATGCCAGCTTTCACGATTCCTCTCTTACGCTTCTAAATGGGACCCATTCATTACTTTGATGTTTTTCGAGTAAAAATATCCCTTTCCGCAGTACGGTTCCATCTGTCGCTGCTGAACTATATTAACACAATACATCAATATGTATTGCTGTAATAAAGGACTAAAGAAACAATCTTAAACACCCGACATTGGCAATACACATTGCAATACCCACTGCAATATTTTAATATTAACTCGCTTGATCCATTATTTATGAACACTACTTCTGCCAATTTGTTCTCCTCAGAATGAACTTACTCCAGCTACTATCAGTCATCCCTAGAGAAATAATCTGAGATTTGACTGGAAAGTATTAACAACAAAACATAAGCTTCTAAGAGCTATATCTCAGCTGAGAAGGACTTCCACAATTTATACCTCACTTGTGTTCTCTCATGAGGAACATCTGGCAATTTGCTATATCCTTAGACTGAAAAACAACTTTATCTATAGGAATTCTAGTCACAGAGACACATAATTCTCTGAGCCCTTCCCTGTACTCAGTCTAATACCTCCTGAACTCATTGAAAAGTTCATCCTCTGCCTATCTGTCAGTCACTGGCTGCTATTTTTAAACTAAGCATTTGTCAGGGCCTCAGTACTGCTGCTGTAATAGGCGTTTTAGGAATTCTGATGGCAAGAATGTATTTCAGCTAAAAGTCAGCCAGGACTCTGCTCTGTTGTTTTGAATGGTGAGACATCACAATAGCAAATGTATCTCTACATAATAGCATATTTAATACTACTATCTATATCATTATCAGCCTGATTTGCGATGGGAACTTCACTTTTACTAGTCACTACACAAACACATGGGACATGTCTTCACGGCATTGTCAGCTCCAGTTATAACTTGAGTTGTGGTGCCATCCAATTCCTGCCCACAAATCTCTAGTTCCAGGATTGCTTTAAACTCAAGCTCCATGGTCCATAAGGGGAAGCTAAAGAGTCACTGATCGAGGAGGAAGTAATCAATACAGCTCAGATTACAGCAGCTCATCCAAGCACTGCACAGTTCCTGCATTTCCCAATGTGGTAACACTCACTCCAGTTAGACTAACTCAAGTGGAGTGACTTGAGCTAACTGTTGCAATGAAGACAACCTCGCAGTAAGAGACAGCTCCTGCTCTGAAGAGCTTTGGTCCACTATCTTGGTGATAACCCAGCAAAATGTTCTATAGACTTCATGTTCCATTGCTAACTTCAAGCTCTAAAGACACTTCAATTCGTTTGTCTTGCAATGGTGCCTGCAGCAAAGCCAGTGCTTTCCAGTGGAGAATCCAGTCCCCTTTGCCAGAGCCAAGGAATTCTTTTAAGCAATCTTCATCTTCAGTGATACAAATATTGGTGGCTAAGACTCCTCTGACTGCCCCCAGCATATCCCCTGGCACAGAGCTTGCAGTAGTGAGAAGTCTGAGGGTGGAGGCTGAGCTCATGAAAAGGAGCATAAGGTGTTGGAGGACCACTGCTTGTGCACCTCTTGAAAATCCCTCCTGGGGTACAGCAGGCCAGGCTACGACATGCTTCATACAATAATAGGAAGAGTGAATTTGTTTTGCGTGTTAGTCTGAAAGCAAATTAGTTTCAAGGCAGTTGCAGGAGTCCTGGTGTGGAATTCTGAGAGGCCCTGGTTCAGCCAGGTACTTAAGCATGTGGTTAACTTTCTGCAGGGTGGAGCCCCCTCATGCTTAAAGCCACACACCTCATGCTGGAGTAGCTTGTTGAATAGGGACCAGACTGAGCAAAAGGAGCCTGGCTGCACCTGGACACCAGAAGCAATTCTTCTAAGGTTAGAGGAATTTTAACTTACAGATGCCCTCGTAACTCCAGTGGAATGTCACATAAAATGATAGCTTTTCTATGGAGTATTTTCAATCACTTAACAGAACTTACTGGCCAGTCTGTTGATTTTTATAGGATGGGTCAAAAGACCTTGAGATAGGCAGTGATAGCTCAGTGGTTTGAGCATTGGCCTGCTAAACTCAGGGTTGTGAGTTCAATCCTTGCGGAGGCCATTTGGGGCAAAAATTCATCAGGGATGGTACTTGGTCCTGCTGAGAAGGCAGGGGACTGGACTTGATGACCTTTCAAGGTCCCTTCCAATTCTAGGAGATAGGCAATCTCCATTATATATAGGAAGCTATCCACTATTAAGTTTTATGAAGTTTTTTTAGAAATATTTATTTTGGATTCTGTTGGCTGTTCTTGTCAATTCTTTAGGCCTTTTCCATAATGCTATTATTATTCTTAGAGCTGTTTATAAAACTTCTGTTCCAAGGATAGTTGCTAACTTTATGCACAACAGGTCCAGCATAATTCTGCCTCTTCTTTAATGCATTAAAACGGACATCTGTTCCTTGTGTTTGTCATCAGCCACTCGTTGGTATTCATCCACCACATGATTGTTGTTCATTTGCCTTTTAAAATACTGTTCCATCCCCCTCAATATGCTTTGGCTTCTTAAGTTTCTCTGCAGTTTTTTCCCCCCATTCAAAGGTGCAGATGAACATGGCAGCACAGACATATTGAGAGTAGAGGTTTGCTCAAACAGATGCAAAACAAGAGTCCAACATCCTTCATTATTATTTACAACTCCATTTATTTTTTACCTTCCTCTGCCTTTATTTATCTTGTTTCCCTTATTCTATAGCCCATGTATAATTTCACACTTGCATGATTTCCAAACAACCAGAATTTTTCTTATCTATTTAAACAATAAAGGCAGACTACTGAAAAGGAACTACCAGTGCACGCTCTGAACTGAGTGGTTTGAAGTTGTTCATGCCATCGGAGTTCTTTCAGAGCCTGCCAAAAAGTTACTATATGTCTAATAATAATGCTAACAGATCAACAAAGCAAAATCAAGGGAGCAAAAATCCATGAGTGACAGAAAGAAGGATCTCATGCATTGGGACAGCATGAACCTAGAGTGCTTTGGAATCGTTCCCTGGAAGTTTGAATGAGATCTTTTCTTGGAGCCCTGTGAGTGGCAGGCACACTCTGCTTCTGTTTCACCTCCCTATTCAAATGCTATGTACTGTTAATCAGTTACAGCAATCAGGGTCTTTGTCCAGTTAAATCTCTGCTGCAGTAGTGCAGCCTTCCTGTTGACTCAGAAGGAATAAAAAATATTAGAGAACAAGGGTAAGCCAGGATTCCTTTGTTCACCTCCCAGCTATCCCACAGAGTTCTCCTGTAATCCTGGGTAAATCACTTAGGGCCAGATCCAAAGCCCAGTGTAGTCAGAGGGAGTCCTATGGTGAAATATTGTAGCTATGGGGCTGGAGGGGAAGACAGACATTCCGGAACCATGCTGGAAACATAAGCATGATAACCCACTCACTACACAAGCAACAACCTCCTCCAATGACCCAGCTGTTATGAAGAAACTAAGGGTATGTCTGCACAGCAGAGGTATTTCAGGATTCCAGAGGTATTCCAAAATAGCTACCCCACATCTTTTGAATGCGTCCTCTATTTTGAAATCTAGCAGATGCACTATTTTACCATTCCTGTAAGCCTCATTGTATGAGGAGTAAGGGATGGCATGAAATAGCGCTGCATTTCAAAATTTGACACTGTGTAGACAGCTTATTTTGTCATTTGCGCTATTTCGAAATAGACTCGAAATATGCAATTTGCATAGTATAGCTTATCTTATTTCAAGTGCTGTCCTAGGATGCATCTACAGTCAGGCACATCCCACTATAATGGCTCCTGCATTGCTGGCAGGGCTACAGAAAGGCCAGCATGATACTAGGTGCTTCAGGAAGCATGAGGCCAGTACTAAATACTTGGCATTTGTGAAACAAATGATTAATTACGCTATGGGGCTGCATTTCATAGCCTTGTCCTTTCCTTCCTCATTGTAAAGTTGACCCAAGATACTTGAACAGGTGTAAATATCTTGTTTTGTTCCCTGCAAGGCAGCCACCTTGGAAGCCTGTCAGCTCCTGAAATGCTTGACTGAGCCCCTGGCTCTGGAGCCTGTCCTAGGGCTCCAGACTACATTCCTCAGCCTGGGGCAGAGACAAGAAGGGACTGAAAACTCCTGCAAAAACCAGCCGGAAGGCCTTGCATGAGAGGATTTGTACAGGCAGTTTGCTGGCCAGTGAGGAGCCAGAACGGCTTGGTCCTTCAGTAGACGGGCACAGCTGGACTCAGATGAAAGACAACCTAGTCCCTGACATCTGAAACGTCCAATTTACTACTGAAAAAGAAGCAGAACAGGAAGGGCTGCTTAGCTCCCATGCCACAAAGAGAAACTTTGAACAGCTGTGGGATTCAGTCTATGGTCAGATGGTTCCACTCCTGCAGAAGCCAACTGGTGCCAGCTGCCTAAAGTCAGCCAAGGCCTCCACAGGACAGCAGTCCAGGGAGTCAGGAGAGGACATGAGCCAAAACCCTCTAAGAAGTCCCCTTTTGTTTTCTTCAAGCCAGCCAACATTTGCTGCTCCCTTCTCCAGATACCTCGTGGGCATGCCATCTGCTGGGAAGGTACCAGGGAGGGAACTGGGGACTGTGATACAGCTGGGATATTGGGAGGTATGGAATTTGTTATATTGCTGGTATTTTACGTAACCTTAACTCTTTCCTTTCCTAGAGTTTTTTCCTGTCCCCAGTAGGACTTCCATGTTATAGCGCTGTTTTGGGGGTGTGGCACTTCATTTGATGGGGTTTGTATTAATATACTTTGCTATTACTCTTAACAAGTATACAAACAGAGTCATTTTCCCAAAGGAAAGCCCCCTTACGTCCAGTCCCCTGTCACTATGACAGAGGGATACCTTGGGTGCAGACACCAGGTGATATAAGAAAGTTTCCAGGATCCAAGCC
Source organism: Pelodiscus sinensis (assembly GCF_052426305.1). Lineage (NCBI taxonomy): Eukaryota > Metazoa > Chordata > Testudines > Trionychidae > Pelodiscus > Pelodiscus sinensis. The sequence continues at coordinate 320,113,638 of NC_143052.1, forward strand.
CCTTTGAGGAAATAGAAGAAGCCACTCCAAGGAACAGCTGTCATACCGGAAGCTTGAGCCACAATTAGCAGTTTGTGTCCATTGCACCTCTTAGAAACAGAATTTCAGGCATGAGGCCGTACTGTCTCCACAGCTGTGTGCTCTGGCCAAGGGAATTTTCAGTGCTGTGATAGGCTGCAGGGTGTGAACTGGGGAAATGATACAAGGAAAAGTAGAAGAAGCCCATAAAACAACGTACTGTTGTTCAGTCTGTGTCTGCATAATGCTTTCTTGATACGCGTTCCTACACAAGATTGGATTCCCTCCCCCTCCACCTGAGTACATTTGGCACACTGGAGTTTCTACAACACTCCGAAGGCCAGTTTCTCAGTTCATGGAGTGTCCTCATCAGATCTACCGTCACATACAGGGATGCAATATTTATCTGAGCAACTTGGAATTGTAAAGAGCAACGGCTGGGATGCTTTGCTACAAACCCACAGGCAACACTGAGCACTTTCCAACAGGCTGCTACGGGGACAGGAGCAGGCAGCATCAGCATAAATCAGATTCCATAAGCATGCCTGTGTAATGCTGCGTCGAGGGGGAAAGAACAAACACACACAAGATTACAAAGCCACGTCCCTGATGAGCCATAAGCAGCTACAATAAGAGCCTGCATTTTTCCTGATTTCAGTAGTCGTCTCAAAGGCTTCTGTGAGCTGCATATGGAAACTCTGTGCTGTGAATAAATTGCATTGCTGAAATATGATCACAATATACAGCCAAGGGGCAAGCTCCAATTGCAGATAGGTCACAATATTACAGAATAACTCATGTGAGAGCAGTACTCCCTGATGCTGTGGAAGCAGTTAAGTTTATTGATTGACCCCATACTGCGATGAAGCGTGCACTGCACTAGCTATGTTTTGACAGCACAGTAACCTGGCACTGCTGATACTATTGTGGTCATTGTCTCATTTAAAATGCTGGAAAACAAAGAGCCATCCAGGGAAGGATATCGATTCTGTTAATATAGTGATGTCTGGGACATGCCTTTACAGTTCCATTATTTATTACGAGAAGATTTACTCAGCCGTATTCAGGACCTTAAGTCAATTCATTTTTGTTTTTCTTCATTTAAATCATTGCTTTGGCAGGGAGGGGGTTGGGGATTATGGGTTCATATGCGGGCTGCCCTGGGGAGAAAGGACTGCTTCAGCCCTCTGTTACTGCAGCAGCTTGGGGCCAGGTTAGAAGCACCTCTTACAGTGGGCACAGCCAGGAGAAAGGTGCATACCCGTGGCTGGGGCAGGTCCAGGTTTCTGCCCTGTGCACTCTCCAGTCACAGTGAGGAATGCAGCAGCCTGTGCACTTTCCCCCTTGCTCCCTAACAAAAGGGTAAAAGCTTGGGTGGGGGGCTTCAGCCCCCAGTCCATCCTCTTCAAAAGGTGCCTGGAGGAAGGGGGGGGGGAGCTCAGAGCTGGGGCAGTCCTGGAGTGAGCAGGGTTGGGAGGATCCAGATAGTCCCTTTTACCTGCCTGGTGATTCAGGTTCTCTCTCTGTATGGAGTCAAGTATCAGAGGGGTAGCCGTGTTAGTCTGAATCTGCAAAATTCAGATGTCTACATGCATCTGACGAAGTGGGTCTTTGCCCACGAAAGCTTATGCTCCTACACTTCAGTTAGTCTATAAGGTGCCACAGGACTCCTCGTCTCTGTATGGAATTGCTTCTCATAAACCCATTTCAGGAACATCCATTTTTCTTGGCACAACCAAACCCTGACCTTGCTTTAAGTTAAGAGAAGAGGAAGCTGCATACCAAATTTGGTGATCTTCCACACACACACACACACACACACACACACACACACACACACACACTCAAATATATAGTAGATAGCTGTACTTTTCTCCAGCTGTACTTTTCTCCAGCTGTACTTTTCTCCAGCCTTGCCCCCTGCCAGCCCAATGGGGTTAGAGCTGTCCTGGTCCCCATCTCTGGCTCCTTACTGCCCCTCTGTGGTCATTATACAGTACAACAGTCCCTGCTTTCCATCCCCTAACCACTGCTGTCCCCATGTAGTCATTAGATAGCAGAGTTCTTCCTTATTGTGATATGAAAAGCAATCCCATTCCAGGCACATGCCATTACCCTGGTGCAACCAAACCCTTAACTTTGCTTTATCATATGATAAGAGGAAGCTGCATACTGAATTTGGTGATCCTAGCTCTTACCATTTAGGAGCAGTTCTTGAACAGACTAACTTTCTCAAATACATAGTAGATTCTGAAAGCCTGTAGGAACATTCCATGCTTTAGAATGGGAGGCAGGGGGGGAAGAGAGAGGGGGATACTGTGATTATCATTTGGAGAATATCACCAGCCAGGATTAGTATCTGACGGAGCAGTGAATTCTTCCTTGCATTCAAACTGTAGGTTAGGCTGGATGTTTCAAAGAGCCAAGATGAACCTACAGTTGGAAAAGCATTATTATTTATCAGCTGTGTGATTTTTGGAGACAATAACTGCAGTTAGGGTGTAGTTATGCCAGGAGCTATCCTAACAAGTTTCTTTCAAACACCTAGGCTGTGTCTACATTGGCATCCCTTTCCGGAAAAGGGATGCTAATGAGACACTTCGGAATTGCAAATCCACAGGGGATTTAAATATCTCCTGTGGCATTTGCATTTACATGGCTGCCGCTTTTTTCCGGCTCTGGGTTTTTGCCGGAGAAAAGCGCCAGTGTAGATGCGATTCTCCGGAAAACAAGCCCTTTTCCGGAAGATCCCTTATTCCTACTTTCAAGGAATAAGGAATCTTCCGGAAAAGGGCTTGTTTTCTGGAGAATCGCGTCTACACTGGTGCTTTTCTCTGGCAAAAACCCCGAGCCGGAAAAAAGCAGCAGCCATGTAAATGCAAATGCCACGGGGGATATTTAAATCCCCCGCGGATTTGCAATTCCGAAGTGTCTCATTAGCATCCCTTTTCCGGAAAGGGATGCCAATGTAGACACAGCCCTATTGTGTACCAATCAGAAATTAGAATAGTTATAGTCTACAAAAGACATTACATCAATTATATGGTACATGCAGAGCCGGCCCAAGGCATTCTGGCACCCCGGGCACGGGCGTGTGGCACCATCCCCGGGCACATGGCGTATGTGCAGGCCCGCCCGTGGGGAGCGGGCCTGCCCCCTTAGGGAGTGCAGGCCTGCCCCCCGAGCGCGCGGTGCAAGCGCAGCCCAGTCTGGCCCGGCTGTCGCTGCTGGCACGCATGCCGGGCCATGTAGGGCCCCACGGCCGTGGGGGGAGGGAGGGAGAGAGCTTTTCTGGCCAGCGCCGTGGGGATGCAGGCTGGCCGGCACTGCAGGAGCCAGGCACGAGGCGCCTGATGGCAGCTGTAAGGGGCGCGGTGTCCTTTACAGCTGCCATCAGGCCCCCCCATCGGTTGGCGCCCTGGGTAGCTGACTGGCTCACCCATGCCTCCGCCCAGCCCTGGGTACATGTATGTCAGAATTAGCTATAAAAGGTTATCACTAAATGTATTATGTTTAGGAAGTCTGTACCAACCAAGGATTGGATATGAGGTACATGTTGTAGAATTTATCAGGAAAACATGCGAAACCTGTAGGCATAATATTCCTGGCACTTCAGGAGACACTTCAAAAGGGCTATTGACAAATTAGAAAGGATTCAGACTATTAGTGTTACCTGCCCTTGGAATCAGCCAAAGAATAAGCTCAGACAAAGGGTGAACTGGAGCAGAGCGAGTGCTTCTGGTCCAGTCCTGAGCTTAATGTGCTGTTATTTCTTAGGAAAAGACCACCTGGCCACCCATCACAAATTTATACACTTTGCAGTAATTTTCCTTAGCTATATATAA